>NC_090937.1:601550150-603950150 GCF_040938575.1 Ambystoma mexicanum
GAGAATGGGGGGGGGGGGCAGAGCCTCTGTTCCTGGCACAAGTCAGCCTGACCTCCAGATGAAAACAACTCTTTCAAGGCATGGCAGGTCCATCAGGTCTGAAACGTTCACGTCCCCCATCTCAGGTTCCTTTTGCATGCCAGTAGGTAACCCAGAAATAACTGAATCTGGTTCTAACTCCATAGTCATCTCAGTGGCCACTGGTCCCTCTCTCGCAAGATTAGGCACCTCAAGGGATTCAGGCACAGACTGGGAGCTACCGTGAGACCAGTCTCTCGCACTCTCCAGCTAAGAAAGCCACAGGGTCTAGGCCCTCAAGTGCTTAGACCTGAGATGATCACAGACCTTGCCACTAGTCACTGTCTCATCTACATCTGGATCAGGAAGGTCATTACCCAACAGACACCCAACTGGACTGGGGTCTATGACTGCAACACAATGTAGGGGGGTGCTACCCCCCAACTAAGCTCTACCATTGCCAATGGACAGCATGTAAGACCATCAAATCCCTTTAGTGGACACTTTGGTCATGGTATGTACTGCCCTTCCATTGTCACCTGACAGCTGAGATACTTGCAGCAGTATCATGTAAAGTGGATGACTTTTCCCCATTTATGGACACATGTTCTGAGTATTGGTGGGAACTGAGCCCCCTCAGAGAACCCTGTGCCATGCCCACTCAGAGTTGGGAAACTTTCAGCCATTCCCTGGCCTAGTGGGGATTTATTTGCTAAGAAGCCCACATTAACTATGGCCTCTTCTTCCAGGAGTCCAACAGTCACAATGGCCTGGTTGGGTTTCCACTTGCAGGCCTGATTTCCCTTTCTATATGCCCTCTTCCCACATAGAAAACAGGGTGTGGACGCCTCAGTGCTAGAGGTGCATTCACTCTTCTTTGCTGTTGGGGTTGAGCAACAACGGGACTGGGATTTCCACTTGTGTTTTTGGGCACCTTTCTTGGAATAAAGGTCAAAACCTCTGTCCTTTCCCTCCTTGGGTTTGTTTTTATCAGATAACGTGTCATCTGGTTTGGATGTATTTGCCTGAGCCTTTTTCTGGACTCTAGTGCGCACATACCTGTGAGCAACTCTGACAAGCTTCCTAGGGTCTGGGATACTCTTGTCCACTAAGTGCTGGTGAAACTCCATCTCACAAATTTAAAGGATATTCTCACATTCAACCAAATTAAACATGCCCTCAAAGTGCCAACTTTGGTTCCCATGACCAATCTACTCAGATGCTCTAAGGACTGATTTGCAAATGCCTCAAAGACTTGATTCCCCCTTCTTCCTGAGCTCTATAAAGTTCCTGGGGCACTGCACACAGGTCTTTCAGAATTTCCTGAGGAAGGCGGATTTCATTTTCTTGTGAATTGGCCTTTCCCCAAGAGTAAACTGATTGATCACATGAGTTCCGGACATCGGTAGAAAGCTCATAAGAACTGCACCCCACAACTCTTCTTCCAGGAGCTTGAAGGCCAGTTCCAGTCCCTCAACCCAATCAATAATGTCATTCATAATGTGAATGTGAAACAGTAGTAAACCAAAAAGCAAAATACAACAGTCTTAAATAAACAAATAACCAATTAAGGTCCTAGAAAAATATATACACCTTAATTAAATACAATATATAAAAAAAGACTAAATAGAATACACAACAAAAACCCACCCTTGTAGAAAGGACAAGGAATATGTAAGATAACAAGCTGCAGCACTCGAGGTAATGAGACAGGGGGAAAAGGCAGATAAAAACCACAATGTCTAGTAAAGGATATGTTCTTGAAGTGCAAAAGAGATTAAAGTGAGATAGCCAGTCCCTAGGGCACAAGAATGGATGGGGGTGGGGGATAGCCATCAGGTGATAATACCTTTGTAGTGTCTTGGCGGTACAACAAAAGCGAACAAGACTGTTCTGCGCTGTTTAGTGGTTCTATTTGGTTTGAAATCTGGCAGTTGGTGTAGTCCAGTGGCAAGTAGATGTAGAGTTGGGCCGAACGTAAGGATTCTGTGGTTAGAAGTGTTACTTCAGCAATGTGGATCGTGGGGTTCACCAGGTTCAACAGCAGTCAAACTGATGACAGGATATGCATGTAAGTCAGTTCAATGCTGTGCTCAAAGGATGCCGTTTGAGAAGAACACCAGGGTTGGTTTCAACGTTGACTAGATCGCTGATGAAGAAGCTGGTGGTTCCAACAGTGGTTTCAGCATTGCAAGGCAGAGGTGCTTCTTTGTGCTAACCAAGGCAATGCTGCACTTCAGTTGGCGTGGTGCGGTGATGAACTAGTTAGAACATGCAGAACACCGGTTCAAAGATCAGACATTGCCAAAGGCGGCTCCTGGAGGGTCCTGTTGGTCTGAACAGGGTCAAATGGGCTCAAATCACAGTTCACAGTGGTTCAACAATATATTTTCAGGAATTCTGGTTGTTTTAGCTCTGAGGTGCTGCAAGTCCCATTCCAGGCTTTGAGGGGTAAGAGTGGTCCTTTTCTCGGGCTACCATATACAGGGGAGTCTGGCACACACCTGCAGGGATCCTTCAGCATGGTGAGGTCTTGGGTACCAATGTGACTGGCAGAGAGGCAGTCTTGCCCCAGCAGCAGTTCAACTTCAATTTGCCCTGAGGATGGTTAGAGGACAGAGCTTGACTCTGCCTTGACTACCTGTCTTCATCCCACAACTGGAGGACTTGACAAATGACTGATCTCTCAATAGGGTCCAAACTAAATTTGCTTCAAGGGTTGAAATCCAGAGATTATTCGGAGAAGGAGTGGATGACCCTTTTTAATGGTCATTGGACAAAATCAAGCCTGCTTTAAGGGTCCAATCTCTGTTCTTGGAACAAGTGGTCTTTGCCTTCTGACATGACACCCAGAGTGCTTTGGGTTAAAGGACGTGGAGAGTAAAGGAAGGAAGAGGGGTAAACAGAGAAAAAAAGATGGTGGAACCTTCCTCCACCTGTTCTGAGCTTTCTCTATCTACATTAACCCCACCCCCTTCCCTTGTCAACATCATCAAAGGCCCTTTTAGTATGCAGCACCCTGGCGTGAGGCTCGTACTTTTATGAAGGGTATGCCCTTTGATTCCTGTTCTCAGGACAGCTTCCTGTGGAGGGGCTGTCTCTCTGGAGAGGGTTTTACCTGCCCACACAAAGGGTCAAAGAAAGTCACAACTCGGGGCTACAATCTTGCTGGCGGCAGCAGAGACAGCCTGGATGGGGGATTACACATAACCCTTCCACAGCTGAGCTGGACTCACAGAGCTGACATGTGTGCTTTCAAATTGACGTGAATGATGAGAGGTACTAGCCACAATACCTCGAACTCAGGTATGGCTTATTTGTACGGTTTAACTTGCATCTGGGAGAGCAAATACCATAGTTACATAGTTTTTGGAACAGAGATGCATATTTTAAAGGTGCCCCCTGCGCTGCAGAGACGTGTCTGTCACTGCAGCTGTCAGGGGGCATTTGTGACCTCTGTATCTGCTCTGTGGCACGGGAGAGCAGGTGCTGCAGATCAGAATACTGATCCAGCAGGTCACAGGTGTGCACTATGCGTTTGGCATAGAGTTAATGACAGTGAGATCTGATTAGCAGTGTACCCTTTCTAGGGTGGAATTACCTGCATTATTGTATTAATCAATACAAATAAAAAATGCCAGGGCTTCTGCACCCTTGACAGATCGCAATTCCCCACAGATCCCCTGTAGTGGCATGTCACTGTTTCTCACTACTGGTCCCTGTAGGGGTCACAGTCCCATGCGTACATTCATTAGCCCATCCAATAGCCCACTCATAAAACCACACACAAATGTAGCCATTCATCACCCAACAAGCCATCGGCACCAGATAGCAGAAAGTCATCCATTGTTCCCCACACTATCCCATTCACATAAGCACCCACACAGATAGGGCCTCACTTTCCAATCCCCTGTGGTGTTAAATAAGGAATCAATACTACGTGTTAAGTATGCACATTGTTTTACACCACAGTTTACACTCCAGGGAGATTTTCAAGTATTTGTCTGGTGGAGCGGGTGACGGAGGAAAATGTATTTTTTCTGTCAGCTCTATTTGCTCTGACTGACAATTAGAGATGAATAATAGCTTGCCTCTCATTTTGATGCTGGTGCAAATGCCTCAGATTTCATAAGATTACATTGAAATGCTTCCCAACCACAAGCAACCTGGTGGGATGAATGTACGACACAGTGCAAGGAGAAAGTAATCACTCCAAGAGAGAGGAGTGGTGAGAGGGTTAGAGAAGGGGAGGTCGGAGGAGATCAGAACATCCAGGGAGTGCCCTGCAGAGTGAGTTGGGCCAGAGGGAAGAATAGAGAGAGAGAGAGAATCGCAGAGGTTGCAAAAGAGTCCCGAAGAAAGGCTGGTAACATCCATGTGCATGTACAAGTCTCTGAGGAGGAGAAGTTGAGCAGCTGACCTCTCCTCCTCGCTCCTTGCCTCTACCTCTCAGTTTCTCCGCCTCAGAGACTTGAACATCCACCTGGATGCTCAAGTCTCCACCTGGATGTTACCAGCCCTTCTACAGTCCCTCCTCGCTGCACCTGTGAGTTAACTGCACTTCCCTCTTCCCCTGTCACTTCTCCCCTTCCCCCTTTCCCACACTAGCACAATCTGAATGACACAAGGCCTAGTAAAATAGTTATTTAGTCCGCCCTTTTTTTTCCCCTCCTTGTCTTTTCGAGCCTAGAAACAGTTGTGTACAGGCGCTTTATAAATGCCACATCATATCATATAATATCATGCATCTAAACCAGAGATGGAAGTGTCATATAAAACATTGATACGTCATACCACTAGCTCATTTAAGGGGTAATTCATAAAATTTAGCGCACAAGTGGCCCACACGGCTGGCGCACAGTGTGCGCGTGTGAATCTCTGGTGCCAGCCGCGTGCGCTAAAATCCATTTCTGCGCACAGCGTATTCATGGATTTTAGTTACCAAAACCAGCCGTGGCGCACAGTGGCGCAGCGACCCTGCAGCAGTGCAGTTACGCCCCCAAGAACGCCCCTCGCGCAGGGAAAAGCCATCAAAATCCCCAATCCAGCGCAAAGGGCTACGCTAACCCTTACCAGCACGGCAAGCGGGGAATGTGTATTACTGGGGTTCGCGGGAAGTTTCACACGCGATTGGCCCTGTGCGAGTGGGGTACGTGTATTACTGGGGTTCGCGGGAAGTTTTACACGTGAAGGGCCCTGTGTGAGTGGGGTACGTGTATTACTGGGGTTCGCGGGAAGTTTTACACGCGAAGGGCCCTGTGCGAGTGGGGTACATGTATTACTGGGGTTCGCGGGAAGTTTTACACGCGAAGGGCCCTGTGTGAGTGGGGTACGTGTATTACTGGGGTTTGCGGGAAGTTTTACACGCGAAGGGCCCTGTGCGAGTGGGGTACATGTATTACTGGGGTTCGCGGGAAGTTTCACACATGCGAGTGGGGTACATGTATTACTGTGGTTCGCTGGAAGTTTTACACGCGATTGGCCTTGTGAGAGTGGGGTACGTGTATCACTGGGGTTTGCGGGAAGTTTTACACGCAAAAGGGCCCTGTGCGAGTGGGGTACGTGTATTACTGGGGTTCGCGGGAAGTTTCACACGCGAATGGCCCTGTGCGAGTGGGCTACAGTGGGGTACGTGTATAACTGGGGTTCGCGTGAAGTCTCACACGCAATTTGAGCACAGTATGTGTATTTCTGGGGTGCGCGGGGAGTCCTACACGTGAATTGGCAGAGTGGGTCCTCCCAGGTGTTCCCTCTACACCCTCCACGGCCCCTGCAGGCAGCCCACACCACAGGGGACTACCCTGCACCCCTGGTCATATCCCGCAGGCAGCCCATCCACCATGGGCATGCCCCCCAGCCAAGCCACATGTCAGCTTGCACTACTGATCACCAACTCATGTCCCCCTGTGCCCCCACCCTCCACCAGTGGGGGGCACCTGCCAGCAGGCCCCCAGTCATGTCCCACTCATGTCCCCCTGCACCCCCAACCCCCCAGCAATGCGGGGCACCTGCCAGCAGTCCCCCACTCATGTCCCACTCATGTCCCCCTGTATCCGCACCCCCCAGCAGTGCGGGGCACCTGCCAGCAGGCCCCCACTCATGTCCCCCTGCACCCCCACCCCCAGCAGTGCGGGGCACATGCCAGCAGGCCCCCACTCATGTCCCACTCATGTCCCCCTGCACCCCCACCTCCCAGCAGTGTGGGGCACCTGCCAGCAGGCCCCCACTCATGTCCCACTCATGTCCCCCTGCACCCCCCAGCAATGCGGGGCACCTGCCAGCAGGCCCCCACTCATGTCCCCCTGCACCCCCACCCCCCAGCAGTGCGGGGCACATGCCAGCAGGCCCCCACTCATGTCCCACTCATTTCCCCCTGCACCCCCACCCCCCAGCAGTGCGGGGCACCTGCCAGCAGGCCCCCACTCATGTCCCACTCATGTCCCCCTGCACCCCCGCCCCCCAGCAGTGCGGGGCACCTGCCAGCAGGCCCCCACTCATGTCCCCCTGCACCCCCACCCCCCAGCAGTGCGGGGCACCTGCCAGCAGGCCCCCACTCATGTCCCACTCATGTCCCCCTGTCCCCACGTCATGACGATCCTCAATCATGGCCCTTATGGCCAGCCTCCCCAGCCCAAAGACCCAACCAAGTATTGCATCCACCCACATAGAAAAGCCAATTACATGATACAACCCCAAAATGCAAGTATGTAAATGAACACATGTCCGTCACACACACACACAATGGGTGCAAGTGAATGTGAAAACCCATATCATGACATGCATGAAACCAATGAGATAATACCACACATCGAAGTATGAAGAAAAAAATGTATTAAACACAACATGAATGTAATTAAAACAAAACAAACAACAATGGGAATAATTAAAGAAATGCTGCATGTCCGTAAAAGAATAAAAAACAAGAAATCATAATCCAAAGAAATCCAAAAGAAATGGTGTCCAAAGTCACAGTCCATCAAAGCAAATCCAAGGGAAAAAAGAAAGTGAAATCCATTGCTCCATGGTGAAAATAAAAAAAATGAGAATAATCCAATGGTGAACTATGTACAAATGAACAATCCAGGGTCCATGAGCCCAACTGATGAAATGAAACCTACCAAAAATACTACCTAATAAAAAACTATATACAAAAACGTGGTGCATTGTCCAAGCGCAACCAAAATAAAAAAAAAGGAAAGGAAACCTAACACTATCTAACTATATACAATGGCGGCGGGCAAGTCCTGTGGCTCACTCTGTGGTGTCCCGGGCCAGGGCATCATCGAACTCCATGTCGATGTCCCGGAGGCGGTCCTCTGCCCTGGCCCCGAGATACTCATGGCCTGTTCCAACTCCCTGCGAGTCGCCTCGAGGCACTCTGCCCGCCTCAACGCCCGATGCATGGAGAACTCTGCCCTGACCATGGTGAGCCGCGCCTCTTCCGCCCGCCGCCACTCCGCATCTATATGCTGGCCCAACCGCAGCCACACGGAAGACACATCCATTCCAGGGTCCTCCTGCCCTCTGGCCGATGCCTGCCCCCCTGATGTCGATGGCCCTGAGCCATCATTGCTCCCACCTAGAGCCTGCTCCTGCTGCTGCTGCTGCTGTCCATGTGCCCTGTCCGATGATGCCTCCACATCCTCCATCAGCTGGTCTCTAGTTGTGGTTTCCACCCCTGCTGCACTGCTGACTCCCGACTCTGGCAGGGATTGAATCTCCACTAAGCTGGCTGTGTTGGTCAGGCCAGGTCCACAGGGGGACCTGGTGGAATCTGGGCCGGAAGACGGCAGGGAGAACGACTGGCGCATAGTCTCCACAGAGGAGGAGAGGTCTGCCAGAGTGCACGTCACATGTAGGAACCCACCAACCAGGGCCCCTCCCAACAGTGCCACGTCACAACGCTGCTCTTCGTGATGGCATGCGTTCTCTGCCCAGGAAGAACGCATGTCATCACGAATGTCACGTGTGCGCAATGCGACACCAATCAGGACGGAGCCCATACATTCATGGGACCCCTCGTCCGCAGGTAGTGGAGAGGCAGATGACATGGCACTCTCCCCTACCTGCGGACGGGGCCTCCCTGCTGGTGCATGGTGGTGCAGTCACAGGGTCAATGACAGGGACATGCACAGGCCCCTCCGCGGTGACCTGTGCTGCCTCCTGACCCTGGCCCTGGACTGCACCACTTGCACCAGTGGTACTACCCCCACAGGCCCCATGTGCGGCTCAGTAGCGGGCTCCTCCTCCTCTGTGGAGACCACCAACCTGGATGTCTCCGTACCATCTTCCGCCATTGCAAGCCCCTGTGGGGGCTCACCCGGCCCTTCCGCCACAGCTGTAGTGGCAGACGCGGCACCAGCCCCCTCACTCCCGGATGATGGCAAGTCCTGAGAGGGTGGCTGGGCCTTGCGTCACCACCCAGTGGAGGCATCCCCGCCGCTTGGCTCCACAGCGCTGTCTCCGCCCTCTTCTTCACTTGGCGCTGCGTAGAGGGAGACATAGAACACAAGCATCAGGGTACAGTACAATATTCCCCTAGACATGAAGCAATAACACATGAGTGGCAGTGTCTAACGTCACTTCCATCCTGTCCCTCCACAGCACATGGGTGAATGCACGCAACACACATGCATAAACAGGCATGGCGCCTGCAATCAATATCAGCATCCATGTACAAGAGCCTCTATTAATCAAAATGCTGCCTTCAAACTCACATGCATCCTGGCTCACACTGATCCCATGCACACACATCACCAGAAGGTCATGCATCATGCCTTGTACACCACAGACACAGTGGATAGACACAGTGCATACAACGGTGACCACACTGCATGAGTGAATCTACACATCATCACGGACATGTGTCATGAATCCATGGCGTATCGAAGTCACAGACACACTTCTCAGACACACACACATGTGCACCATACATGTGCATGACAGCAGCACCCATCCCTCACACCCCCACCATGTGCAAGAACAGACACTGGCATGCTTTCATGTGTGCATTTGCCATACAGCTCCCCATGTAGCATTGGAACTCATGCACCAAACATGTGGTTCGCACATTACTGCTCTCACATGCATGACCATGATGTCCCTGCACACACACATCCATACATGGCCCATGTCACACATACAGGCAAGCATCAGACTACCAGCACACTGCAACATGCCCTGTCTCGCACACCAATGCTTGGCCACTTACCGCTCAACTCCAGACGGGTCTTCCTCTGAAGGATCTGGCCGTGGAGCGCTGGGCATACGTGTTCCAGGACCCTCATCTGAATGTCACTCATGCTGACCCGGCACCGCTCCGCGGGGTGCCGGGCCTTGTAGAGGGTCCTGGACCTGAAGTCCTCCCAGCGCTTCTTGACATGCTTGATGTCGCGGGTTGCCACCCCCTCCACGTTGATGGCAACCACTACGTCGTCCCAGATCCTCTGCCGTCCTTCCTTGTTGGCACGTGATGTTCCGAAGAGGGTATCATAATGCCCCAGGACATGCTCCACCAGGACACCAACTTCCTTCACACTGAAGCTGGTGGCCCTCTGCCTCGCTGGCTGGGGGTCGCCAGTGGTCTCAGATGGTGTTTGCCCCGACATGGCGACCCCCGAGGCAGGCGTGGGTGGGCAACTGGGTCCTGGTGCTGGGCTGTGGAGCGATGGTATCCCAGTCGGGAGACTTCTGTTCCAGCAGGGGTGAACACAGCAACTGGAACTCTGGCTGATGTGCAGGCACCAAATAGCAGGGCATGTGGGCAGCAGGCAGTCAGGCAGCAGCAGATGGCAGGTGGGAGCATGCTCGGGGCTCTGGGGGCAGTAATTTGGCCTTCTGGGCAGGAGCGTGGTCTTCCGTGTGTTTTCACGTGGCCAGCTTGATACGGAGTGATTTGGCACGTGAAAAAATTGCACGTCAGCGTGTAATTGGAGGAAAGGCCCTTAGCGCTAAGCGCGTCAGCACACGTACGCGATTTCATTGGACCAAAGGCCCTTAGCACGTAAGTGCGTCTGTGACATATCACGCATGGGCGTTGCCCTTTCCGGTGTAAAACTTCCCGCGAACCCCAGTAATACACGTGCCCCACTCGCACAGGGCCCTTTCACGTGTGAAACTACCCACGAACCCCAGTAATACACGTACCCCACTCGCACAGGGCCAATCACGTGTAAAACTTCCCGTGAACCCCAGTAATACAAGTACCCCACTCGCACAGGGCCAATCGCGTATGAAACTACCCGCGAACCCCAGTAATACACGTACCCCACTCGCACAGGGCCAATCGCGTGTGAAACTACCCGCGAACCCCAGTAATACACGTACCCCACTCGCACAGGCCCAATCGCGTGTAAAACGTCCCGCGAACCCCAGTAATACACGTAATCCACTCGCACAGGGCCCTTTCGCATGTAAAACATCCCGCGAACCCCAGTAATACACGTACCCCACTCAGTATATACGTGCTTTTTATTTGTGCACACTTTTGTAATGCACAGGGACGCTACTGCCTGCCTTTGTGTGGCAGACGTGTTTAGGCCTGTGCGTGTCTTTGCCCATGCGCGGGTTTGCCCTATTCGATTCCATGAATATGTGTGGTTCGCGTGTGTGTGGGCGTTCCGTGTACTTCCCAGCAGTACTTCCCCAGTTTTGCCTTCTTTTTCACACGTTATTCCCTATTCCACGTGTTACGCCCCCTGTTCCGCCTGCTTTTGTTGTGTGCGCTGCGCTATGTGCGCTTTCGCTGTGCGCTTAGCGCACGCTGTTTGGAGACGTGTGCGCCAGCGTGCGCCATGCACGGATTTGGCGCACAACCAGTGGGAAAGTAGCGCAGCGCCTTCCTTGAATCGCACCCGTGAGCGTGTGCTTGCTTTCTCACGCTTGCGCCTCCTTGCGCCTGCTTGCGCTGGGATTTTCGGCGCATGTTTGTTCCATGAATCGGCCCCTTAATTTTTAAAGTGCGTACTCTTAGTTCAAATGATCAGGAAACATACACTGATGCATTTTGTTCTCCCGAGGCAAATATATAACCAGCTGGGCTTGGAGGACCAAACACCACCTGCATGATAGGTCATTTTCAACTGAAAGACCTTGAACAGATTCTCTCAACATGCAAACCCATGACAGTTAAAGCGAGCAACACAACAATGCACCCTTTGAAATTTTTGTTTATATGTATGATGTCTGCTAAGTTGGCATCCAAAAAAATAAAGTGTGCTCTTATGTGGTTAATCAAATGTTCTTAAAATCATTCATAAGAACATTCTGGAAGCTTGTGATAAAGAATCTCATATCAAACCAAGTTTATTAGACAACGGCCCTCATTACGACCCTGGCGGTAAGTGAAAAACGATGCCGGTAAAGGATTACCGGCATCGCTTACCGCTACGGCCAATTATGACCTGAGATAGCGCTATTAGTGGCACTGTAATCAATGGTGCCGGTAAAAGCACCAAGGGTGCGGGCACGCGACCCCCATGCCGTAAATACCGCCAAGGCGCTAAGTGTGGAACATCACGAGTCACGCTGACATGCAAATAACGCCTTTGTGAAGGCCGTAAAGTACCTTACTGCCATGGTGCTAATACCGCCATCGCGAACCAACCGTAAATGGCCATGTGCAGTGTTCCCAGCTGCCACAGGTGCTCTCAATCAGCACAGGTGGAGGCAATACAGACTGGTCAAGCACAAAGGAGCACACCCCACCCCTTCCCACACCCAGTCATACTCCACAAGGAATGCAATACTACTTGCAATGCTGGGGCTGGAGGGCCTGATTGCAGTGGAAGTACTACAACAACAACTACAAAAACAACAACAGGCAGCACAGAGGAGAGGCAGGAGGAGAAGGAGGGCAAGGCAGAGCCAGCATGCCCCACCAGCACAGCCAGTGCCACCACGCAGGCAGCCCCCAATCCCACGCATCAGAGCCAGTCCATTCAACCTAACCGCTGAGCAGATCCACACCCTGTAGCGCCTGGACCGGGACACCATCACCACCATTGTGGACATGATACATGACGACATTGTCAGCCTCATTGAAACATGCACCGCCATCTCACCCATACTGAAGGTAGTGTCTGTGCTCCACTTCCTGGCCACAGGCACCTACCAACACACAGTGGGGCAACTGCATGGCATTTCACAACCATTATTCTCACGTACGTTGAACCAAGTGCTTGATGCCCTCCTCAAGCACACAGACGAACACATTTCCTTACCACGGTCTGCCCAGGAGATCTCAAACACCAAAGTGGGTTTCCATTCACTGGCCAGCATACCTGGTTGCATTGGCGCCATCGACTGCACCCATGTGGAATTGGTGGTCTCACATGCCATGGAGGTAGCGTCCCGAAACCGTAAGCTATACCACTCAATCAACATGCAAATGGTACGTGACTCAAACAAAATCATCACACATTGTTGTGCTTGATACCCCGGATCAACCCATGATTCAATGGTCCTGCGGAACTCCACAATTCCAAGCTACATGGAGCGACATGCAGGGCAGAGATCCTGGCTTCTCGGTGAGTTGCATGTTAGGCTCATGGAAATCCGATATGGGCAGGTGATTGAGGCATAGATGCATACTTCACCTGGCTGAGATGGGGTGGGAAGAGATGCATACTTCACCTGGCTGAGATGGGGGGGGGTGCATACTTCACCTGGCTGAGATGGGGGGGGGGTGCATACTTCACCTGGTTGAGATTGGGGGGAGATGCATACTTCACCTGGCTGAGATGGGGGGGAGAGATGCATACTTCACCTGGCTGAGATGGGGGGGAGAGATGCATACTTCACCTGGCTGAGATGGGGGGGATGCATACTTCACCTGGCTGAGATGGGGGGGAGATGCATACTTCACCTTGCTGAGCTGGGGGGGGGGAGGATGCATACTTCACCTGGCTGAGATGGGGGGGATGCATACTTCACCTGGCTGAGATGGGGGGGGAGATGCATACTTCACCTGGCTGAGATGGGGGGGAGAGATGCATACTTCACCTGGCTGAGATGGGGGGGAGATGCATACTTCACCTGGCTGAGATGGGGGGAGATGCATACTTCACCTGGCTGAGATGGGGGGGGGAGAGATGCATACTTCACCTGGCTGCGATGGGGGGAGAGATGCATACTTCACCTGGCTGAGATGGGGGGGGGGAGATGCATACTTCACCTGGCTGAGATGTGGGGGGGGAGAGATGCATACTTCACCTGGCTGAGATGGGGGGAAGATGCATACTTCACCTGGCTGAGCTGGGGGGGAGAGATGCATACTTCACCTGGCTGAGATGGGGGGGAGAGAGATGCATACTTCACCTGGCTGAGATGGGCGGGGGAGAGATGCATACTTCACCTGGCTGAGATGGGGGGGAGAGATGCATACATAACCTAGCTACGAGTGCCAGAGGGAATGGAGCAAGCTCATACCCCAAAAGCAGCCCAGACTGGACCTGACACCTGACCACATAATGCAAGATGTAAGCAGCCCTACCATGCGAATGAAGCGGTGTCCCAACCATCCCACAGACATCTGTATGTGCACTGTACCAAATCAGACCGCATCCCCCTCAACAAAATGCAGCTACAAGCAACGACTATAGCCAATACACAGCACAAAACAACACCATGAACTAAAAGGCAGTCCCCCATTACTGTGTACAAAGGAGTCACATGAGGGTCAAATACATCAATACACCACCACACTGACACAGAGGCCTAACGAAACTGCATGACACCATTTGTTGTGCGTAGTGAGAGAATCATGAGGCTGACATCAACGTTGCCAGGATGAAAGCATACAAATCACTGGACATCTGCAAGATCACAGAAACAAGGGTCGTGGACTGGCACAGTGCATGTGCACTCACAAGGCACTGGACCCCCCAGCGCACACTAATCGATGACATGCAAAACAGTCCATATGCGGAATACACACATAGCAGTCACATTGTGTGACTCCATTCATGCATGGAAATGGGGTTGAGATGAAGAAATAAATGCATGCCATGGTGTCATTTAATGAGGTCAAACATGATGAGTTGACTTACACATACATTGTTCCCCACATGCAGGTGATGCAGACTATCCCTTGAAGCGGTGGCTCCTTACCCCAGTCCAAAACCCACAGAACAGGCACGAGGAGGACTATAATCGTGCCCATACATGAACCTGTGTGGTGATTGAGCAGACATTTGGCCTCATGAAGGCACGGTTTCGCTGCCTCAGCAGGTCTGGTGGGGCACTCCTGTACCGCCATGAGAAGGTGGCAAAGATCGTCATGGCATGTGTCATGCTACACAATATATGCATCAGACAGAATGTGCTCCTGCCCCCGGACGCAGAACAGCAACCACCTGACGAAGAGGATGAGGAGGGTCGGGATGGGGCAGCACCTCAGGGAGGAAGCGATGCACAGGAGGGACATGACATGCATTGGACTCTGATCAACCAAATCTTCTAGCACACATGGATGGGGGATGTCACATGGAGATGGCACTTGGGGCACTGGGTGTGTCAGGGACATGGACACTGTAGACTGTTAACCAATAAAGGACACGTACGCAATAAGCAATGTCCACACATGTGATTTCTGCATAACCAAAAAGTGTATTGAAAAGGTAAATCTAAGTGAACACACCCACCACCCCACACACCCACTCCCCCCTCTACTCCCCAACACACCCACTCCCCCCTCTACTCCCCAACACACCCACTCCACCCTCCCCCTCTACTCCCCAACACACCCACTCCCCCCTCCCCCTCTACTCCCCAACACACCCACTCCGCCCTCCCCCCTCTACTCCCCAACACACCCACTCCCCCCTCCCCCCTCTACTCCCCAAAACATGGTGTGGATGACTGTGCACTAGTGCATCATGTGGCACCAGTTCACAAGACTGCGCCTATTGGCATCCCCCGCTCCCAGCACCCGGTGCACCCCTGTCGGAACGCCGCAGGTTCCTGCCCGATCTGCGCACAGGGCTGGTTCTGGTTGAACTGGCAGCCGAGGAAGAACTGGGTTGCTCACTTGGATGCATGTCCCGCATTGTTTGTACTAACTCAGAAAGTACGTGCCGCACCGCGGCCAGTTCAGCACATATGTCCTTAGAACTGGACTCGATAGCAGACCTAAGAGTAGCAGCACAATCAGGCATTTCCTCCCTAGTGCTGGTGCATTCTGTAACATGCTGTGTCAACAGGGCTGTAAGTTGCTGTTGGCGTGTAATGATCTCCTGCATTGCCTCTTGGGTGTTGTGGCCTGTGACTGATGGTTGTGGCGTGTACATTATACTGCTGCCCTCCTGCACATGTGCGGTTGGGCTGGGAGTAACCGGCAAAGAGTTTCCAGGAGATAGCCCCTGTATGATGGTGTCATGCTGGCTGCACGGGGACAGGTAGGGGGAATGCAGGGGGCCAGTGGGGGGGCTCACAACATTATCAACATCCCCTTCTTCGTTGTCGGAGATCGCTGCAGTGGCAGCAGTTTCACCAATGGTGCTGCTTTCTGCGGATCCAGTGCCTTCGGCGGACAACACTGGGCAGATGGTGGATGTCGGTGGCGCCAAAGTGGTGGACTTGGTAGACATCGGTGCCGTGGCCTGTGCTGTGCTGTGGGACATTTCCTGTTGTTGGGGTTTCCTTGTTCCCCCTGAGGTGGAGGGACGGTGTTGTGCCTCTTCTTAGCAGTGGTTGCACCTATGTCATCATCAGCGCTGTCTGAATGTGAGCATGTGGTGGACCAAAGGAGGGAGAGGGTTAGTGATGGGTCTGCGTGTATTGAGCAGGCATTGTGATGGCTGCATTCATTTTGATTGCTGGATGGTTCACATTGGAGGCAGTGACATACAGGTAGTCTCACTCTTAGGTGGTTGATGCATGGAGGCATGTGGGTAACTACAGAAACGGGGAGCATTATGCATGTGTAAAAGGTGGAGGTCAGCACTGCCTGTAGGCAGTCTTTTGCTAATGTGTCCAGTGGACCCTGATATGTATCATTGCACTTCCCAATCATCTGGACATCATCGTGGTGAGATTGTCATAGTTGGACTTGAGGCACCTACCTGCATCGCCTGATGTCGGGGCTCCTCTCTCCATGTCCCCAACTCCCTCAATGCTCTCCGTGCCTATGGTAGCGGCACATATCCCCTCCCGCAGCTGTAGTTTTAGGGGCGACTCAGCACCTCCACCAGTCGCCATGCCGAGATTCCGATTTGCCGCCAGTATGCTTCTGACGTGGAGACGTAGATCGTCCCACCGCTTGCGGCATTGTTTGGCAGTGCGGGGTGTTGTGCCAACAGCACAGACCCTCTGGGCGACCATTGCCCATATTGCCTTTTTTCTCTGCAGCGCCGGTCTGGTCATCTCCGTGGAGAACACAACATCAGCATGCTCCTGGAGTGTTTCGGCCAACATTGTTAGCTCCTCCCTTGAAAAGCGCTCCTTGCGCAGCCGATCTCCGCTCTTTTTCAAAACTTTAGGCATTGTGATGTCAAAGGGGTGGTGTAGGAGGTTTGTGGAAGTTGTGGGGTCAGGTGTCTACTGGTAACAGAGGATGGCAATGGATTGTGTTTTTAAAGATGGCCGCTGTGCTCTTTCCCGTTCCTGTGAGGTGACACTACTTCTGGATCCGCTTATTTACGATCACCGCTAATAGCGGTTCCCGCTAATTGCGGTTACCGCTATTAGCGGTGACCGCTAATGTCGATGGCTAGGGTGGCAGAGGTGCTATTTGCACGGCATACGATGCCGGTAAGTGGGATTTTACACCCTTTAGCGGCATGGCGGTGATTCCATTACCGGCATGGCGCAATGCTCATGCCCGAGAACTCGTAATGTGCCGCTTTTAGCGGTCTCTGGCCAGCACGGACACCTTATTCGCGCAATGCCGGTAATGGCCGATACTTACCGCCAGGGTCGTAATGAGGGCCAACGTCTTTTATTGTGTCTCTCTGCTGCTTTTGATACTGTCGATCATACTCTTCTACTTAATTCTCTCTCCTCATTTGGCCTCAAAGACTCTGTCCTTCTATGGTTCTCTTCTTACCTCTCTAACCGTACCTTTGCCATCTCCTGGGGCGGCTCCACCTCTCCCACCCTTCTTCTCAACCATGGCGTTCCCCAAGGTTCTGTCCTTGGTCCCTTTCTCTTCTCGCTCTACACCTTCCCAGCCCCCATCATTTCCTCCTTCGGAGTCTCACATCATTTCTATGCGGACGATACCCAGCTCTTTCTCTCCTTCTCCTCCTTCTTTCCTGACATCCATGAGAAGCTTTCTTCTTGCCCCTCTGCTAATAAATCTTGGATGTCCTCTCACTTCCTTACTCTCAATACCGATAAAACTGAAGTCCTTTTCTTTCCTGCATGCACTCTCCCTCCTCCTTCTCCTCCCCCTTTTGTTCTCTTTCCCCCCTCCAACCTCTGCTTCTCCCCCCATGCACATAACCTTGGTCTTTATCTTGACCCCCACCTCTCCCTTTCTCACCATATTTCTCTTACTGCTAGATCTTGCCGCGTTCACCTCTACAACATCTGTAAAATTCAATCCTTCCTAACCTTTCACACTAACAAATTTATAATCTCCTCACTCATCTTCTATAGACTCTTCTACTGCTCTACTCTTTTCTTTGGACTCCCTCCGCTCACCTCTCCCCACTCAAATCTATCTACCACTCTGCCATCCGCTCCCTCTGCCTTCTCTCTCCCTATGACTCCATCTCCTCTTCTCTCTCCTCCATAGGTTGGCTCCCATTTCATTCCCAGCTCAAATTCAATTTCCTCTGTCTCGTATTCAAATCCCTCCATGGTCTTGCCCCCCCTATCTTTCCTCCCTCCTCACTTTCTACACTCCTTCTCGTTCTCTCCGCTCTTCCAATCTCTAACTACTCTCCTCTCCACCTCCACCCTGTTACCCTTCTCGCTTCCACTCTTTCCAACTCCTTGCCCCTTACCAGTGGAACCGCCTTCCTCTTTCCATCCGCTCTACTTCCTCCTTCACTTACTTTCGTACCTCCCTAAAACACTATCTCTTTCATTCACCTCCTTAAAACCATTTGCTTCCTCTTACTTCTTTTAGTATTCTCCGCAACCCCTCCTTTTCCTTTCCTACTTCCCTCTCTCTCTCCACGCCTATGTCCTGTACGTTTCTCACCCTCTCTATTCCTTCCTTATCCCTACTCCCTCTGCCTCCTCTCATACTTCTACTCTCACCTTTCCTCCCACCCACTATCTCTTCTCTCTCCTTGACCCCTCCCTTCTCTTCTTCCCCTTCCATAATGTAAATTGTTTTTGTACTGCTTTCTGGTTTAATTCAATTGGTATGTAATGCTAGCTGTATATAGTTGGTACCTCTTGTAAAGCTTTTTGGATTAAAACCCTATATAAATTCAATAACATACAAATACAAATACTATCCAAAACTGAAATATTTGCAGCAAGTATAACTTCAAAGGTATGTGGTCAGGAGCCTCAATTGCAGAGTGGTTTAAAACCCCTGATTAGCCAAAGTGTTTGATCATGGGCAGATAATGTAATCTCACACTGACTTAACTGCGAACATTGGAATGCTTATAAGTGATCAGGTTCACACACCTTTACAATGGGGTAGATTTAATGAGTTCAGTGACACCATGATGTACTCCAGTGCACCTTTGTTCGTGGCCCCCAAGGATGTCACCTAGAACTGCATTATTGTTGCACTGCCCACCCTCAGTCTCATATCACTTGATTTGACAGGCAGATGTATAGTCTTACCAGCCAGTCAGTGCACAAGACATTCTAGTAGAGTGAACTGCGGCAAAACTAGAATTAAATGTTCTCCTCAGTTGCCCGTCAGTTATCGAAGTCGTTTTGTCCATCCAGATTATTGCCCCACAGGAGAATGAGGGAAAGTCTTTGCTATGTCCTGTTATGCTATGTTGTTGCATCTTTTGTTGCACACCATCTACCATTTTCACACTTTCTTGGAGCGTCAGGGTCTGCAAGAGATAGGATACGATAGGAGGATAATGCATTAGCAGCGGGATCAGGGCATGATTGGTTTGTTACATCATTGATGTGTGCCGATCTGAAAAGATAGGCCTTTTTGTGCAGTGTAAAATTGTGGTGTTTTGTGAGCTGTCTGGAGCAGTGGTGAATGTGCGCTGCATGTTGCTACGGTACTGGTGTGTGTGATTGTATGTGAGTTTGTCAAAGAGCTGCTTAAGGAGTGTGGCGACTTGTGTTTACGTGCATCTGGGGGCAACTTGAGTGCAGACATGTGCCTTCGCATTGTTTATGTTCCATTGTGTAACCTGTTTGTTTTTCCGTGGATGGGTTCTTTGCTGTGAGGTATTGTCAGTTAGGGTTGGGGGTACAATGATTTCAGTGGTTATTGATACCATATCTTTCGCCAATCTGTGCTGAATTTGATTGCATGGACACACCATGGAAAAGTGCACTTTAAGCAGCAACGGAACACAGAAAATGCAAGCGTTTTGCTTCCATTTGTTTTTGCCAGTGACTCACCCTGGAGCCAAAGATCAAAAGAGAGATGGACCAGAGGAGCAGCTCTCAAGGGAACCAACTATCAGAAGAGAGCAACTCACCAGAGCAGCCAAAGTCCAGAGGGATTAGGGTGCAGAGCACGGAGGTCATGTGTAAACAAGCATTGACAAAGTCCACAGTTTTGGTTTGTGTGGGTAACAGATAAGCACTCAGGCCATATACCTAGATAATCACACCAAAGTCCAGTGGTTGCCATCTTTTGGCCAGGGAATACTGTTAAGGCAGCACCTGGTGGCAAATGCCTACACAAAAGCCCAAACTGCTGTCTTTGCCAATGCTTGCATTGAATGGAAAGCGACTGCAGCCAGCTGATTACTGACAACCATAAAGTGTATTGACTTTAAGGCAGGGGCTTGCCTTGTATGCATAAAAGTATGTATTAAGAGAAAAGGATACAGTAATACTTTAAAATGAACATGAACGCGTCACCTGTCGTGGCTGCATGAACTTCCTGCCCCATTCATGTAGGAAAATGACACTTACCTACTGACACTTTTTAGAGCCCTGTGCAGTTCGAGTGTAATGGGAATCAAAGTAGGTTTGAGCTATTTCTGTGATGGTGTTTTAGTGTGATCATCAACAGATTAGACTATAACACAAGATGTGTCTAATAATATCGTGTTTATTTTGCATGCACAGTTGTATCAAAAATTTCAATTAATGAATATAAGGTTTTGATATGTGTCGGGACAAATGTAGGGCCATTGGTGTTTCATTATTCCAAGAAATGTCTAGTCTAGCCAATGATCACCAAGTGCCATTGTCAAGGCCTGGCCAGCCCCATCCTGCCCCTCCCCCCTGACTTCTGCCTACCACTCCCCGGGCCACTATCGTCCCCACTCCCTCCTTTTTGGATGCAGCCAGAGTAACACTAGTTCCTTTTTCCACTTCCACCACGGATGTAAACCCAGGTTCGCCCTAGATTTCTGTGCATTGTGCAAACACACATTGCACGAAGGGGATTGCAGTGCAAGTACGTAGCAGGATTTAGAACATGAGCCCCATAACGTTCGCTTTCTTGAACTTGCTATTATCACCAGCTGTCAAACGGGAAGTGACATAAATTGCATGCGTTGGCTATTTTTTAAACGGCGTGCTTGCCTAATATATGTCTTGTCCTTAATATCTTTAATCTAAAAGCGATTAGGAATAACCGTCCTCAGTTCTGGGCCTCTGAACAGGAGCAAAGTCAACAGAGGGCAGCTGGCAACAGGCAGAGCAAGAACGACGTACAGATAAGGCCGTGCTGACTTACAGCGCACTTTAGACTCAGGGGCAGGACTCGACTATAACCGCATGTATCACGAGTGAAATGCATACTTGCCAACATTCTGCGACCAAAAAGATGTAGGATTTTTCAAGTTTCAAAAATAATACTTCGCATAACAATGGCATCACAGGAGAATAGAAAACATGCATTGTTGGCGCCATTGAAGCATTCTTAAATACAAAACCCATCAAACAGCACAACATGGAAAGATGTTCAAATGTTAAAAATGTATAATTCTGAATGGTAAATTAACACCAAATTCAATGACCTAACTTCACAGAAGGTAATCACACAGAGCTGGTAGGCAATGTTTGTAGCAGCCTGAGCAATACATATGCATTCCTGCAGTGCAAGTTGAACACTGAATAACAGTCTGATAGGCAGATGCTGTGTGATGGTGGTACGCTCTGTCACTTGCCTTCCCTGGTGGTTCACCTAAGGGTTGTATCGGCAAGAGTGCAGGACAGAGTCAAGTAGCTGTCTGGTCAGTGGATTGATCTGAGCCCAATCAAAGTAATCACCTACCAGCCCACTGTACAGACAGACTAATTCATGTGTTGTATGTGTTGTCCTGCAGTCTGCCTTAGAGTCACATGAATTACCTGCCACTGTAAAAATCAGTAGGATCTGTCACCTAAATCTGTAAGGTAGGACTGCTTAAAAAGCAGTAGCCTACTGCCTAAATCTGTAGGGTTGGCAAGGATGGAAATGGCCATTCTGTCTGCAAAGTTTAGATCCAACGAACATTATGACAATAGCAGCACAATGCTAGTCCTGCGTATAAGCTGCATAACTCACCTTCTCTGTATTTTGTCAGAGACTATTATATTCCAGTCGGGAACCCTTGCCGTAAACTCAGTGATTTCAACGGGAACGTCAAACGTGTTTCAAACCATTTAGAAAGAGGGCCGTGTTTGCCGCGTACTTATGCTGCCATCTAGCGTTGAAATGGAAAATGACAATCAAAAACGATACATATTGTATGTACAGGGATTGTATTTAAGAAGACTGGCCTGCACAGATACTTCGGGGCAGTCCGAGCTGACAAAAGCGCGTGGTTGCCACATTCTTATGCTGCCATCTAGCGTTCGAATGTAAAACGATCTCCAAAAAAGATACATACGTACAGGGAATAAAGGAGACTGGCCTGCACCGATGCTTCAGTGCAGTCCGAGCTTACAAAGCATATCCGGAAATATTGATAGCCTATGCAACATGCCCCAGCGAAGTGCGTGGTTTTAAAAATGTCTCTCTGTAGCTGAGAATAAATGATGTGCGACTCCTCAGCAGCGTCCCATGGTATTGGTCTTGGAAGCAAGATAACGCAGCGCAACATACGTTCAGAATCCATATCCCGCGCGGAACAATTATATTTGTCTCATCCGACTGGACCGACTCCTGGATCACTCTTGGGTAATAATGAGACCACACCCAGGAGAAAGCTGCCATAAATAGCTGTATAAAAAGATGTATTATTTCGAGCTCCTACGTGCAGAAATCACTTTCAATTGATCCCGCTTCTTTGTCATAGCACTTAATGTTTTTTTCTTATTTATTGTTTTCTTCAAAAAAAGACTTCATGCGTGAGGCGAGTTATGCCCGAGAACGAAAACTGTGCAGGGCCATTCAAGTAAAAAAAAATAAGTTGACCGATCTGCTTGTCCTGAATCACAGAGTGCATGGACTTGGACGCTGCTATGTAGTTTGCTAAGTGCGTTTTTCTCTTGTGTGCTTATTTTATAGTTGACGGGCTGTGGAAAGGTCTGCTTCCATTCTTCCGTGGAGATGGTCTCCGTGCTTTCATTGTACAACCATTTCATTTCCTTGAAATTCGGCAGAGCTGCTGCCCTTGTGATTCCTGGAGCTAGTTTCCTACTTATACCTACTTCTTTCCTCTCTAGCGGCTTCTATACATGCCAACATTATCCATTCCATTTGGGAGATACTAGTCCAGTCTCGGTTGTAGCTTTGCATTCTGGGACTTGTAGTCCTGATTTTCAGGATAAGAAACCCAGGACTATAAGTCGCAGAATACAAAGTTAAAACCGGACTGGACTAGAATCTCCCAAATGGAAAGCATAATGCTGGCATGTACGCACTTCAGCAGCAGAGCTTGCCTGTCTCCGTGCTTTCCATTCTTCAGGAAGCATTTTCTTTGGGTGCTTTGTTACTTTCAGGCAGTTAATGACCGAGGTCACCCCAGCATATTCATAAGGAACACATAGATGCATTAAGATGGATGTTGGCACGCTGGATTGTGGATGGGCTGCCAGATTTGCCATTTAAAAATTGTGTGGCTTATTTTTCAGTCCCCTCTCTGCTCATGTTATGGTTTGCACTACAAAGCGCAATCAGTGCACATACACCCGGGTGGGCACAGGTTTCCTTGCATAAATGCCTCCTTCCTATACGTGTATGCAGGGACTGGGGGCATTTACACGGATTCCCGAGGAATCCATAGTATTTCCACCACCATCCAAATCAGTTGCGACCCTAAACACATTTAATTTTGTATGAAGGCCTGGAGACCATGCAAATGGAAGCCGTGCGTGGTACACAACCTAATAACATGGCAGAGCGGATGGGGTGGTAGAATCAGTGATTCTGATCTGTGCCACCACCCCACCATAAAAAAGAAATTAGTTTGTGAATGTTTTACACATTTTGAGGGGTTAGGGGGGGCCTGGCCAGGGCTGACCGCTTGATGCAGAGGTAAAGCCCAGCAGTTCTCGATGTGCTCGCTTAACTTGTCCTAATTGCGACATCACAGACTATACAGTTCTGAAATCCACAGAAAGTCTGAGAAGGGGAAAACAATGGCGCCTGATATGTGAGGCCCCTTGGGAGCACACCTTACACGGCTGCTCCTTTGGACTTGATGCCCCTCCTGCTCCTTGCGAGCGACGTGGTCCTTCAGGTGGTATGAAGGTGAGCCCCTGTAATTCCCATGTACCTGTGTGTCGGCGTTGTGGACAGTCCAGGATATGGCTGGGAAGTGGTCTCTGTCTTTTCCTGTAAGGCAGTGTGATGTGGGAGTACACTCCCTGACCCAAACCAGAAGGTGTAGACTAGTGAGTGACAGGAAGCAGTTCCACAGCACCACAAATGAAAGACTCCCCACGATTCACGTGATGCCAGGCAGTGGAAGGCAATGAGCGTGGGTGGTCAAAATCGAACAGAGGAAAATAGCGGAAGAATAGAATAACGTAAAAGACTGAGGTACCCAGCACCCAGGCAAGAGGTGCAGTGAAGGAGGAGTATGCAGATACCAGGCTGGCCATCTAGGATCGGAAACAAGAGCTGCAGTGCCAGCAAGTAGGCAGCAGAATTCAGGCAAGGTAAAGTAGAAAGAAATTAGCACGCTCAACAGCGTTTCTCCGAGTACAGAAAAGGTTGCAACGCACAGAGGTCAGTGTTTGCACTGATTATATGTATTGCAGCACCTAATGAAGTCCATGTACTTGTGCTTAGGTTGCCTGTGGCAATGGACCATGCTGCCTGAACTGCGCATGCACGGAAGACAGCCACTGGTCCACAGCGCATGTGTGTTGTGTCTAACCTGGCGGCCCTCAGGAGAGGGGGAACAACCGAGCCGCACACGCCAATGAATGCGTTCACAGAGTCGCCATCAGGCCTGCCATGGAAGAGAGGCGTGGCAGGCCAGCTGGGTAAGCACAGTAACATGCCGCCCACCCCAAGGACCGGACGGAGCACCAGGCTTCCAAGGACAACGTAGGTAAAATCAGTGAACCAAATGAGGGGCGTGGACACCAGAAGCTGGTTCCCAGGAGTTGTCATAGTCAGCGTACCCTTTGCAGGACACCAGATTGTAGAGCAGACTCCGGTGGAACTTGGCATCACAGATATCGACGACCTCATACTCAGCAGCACCATCCACCAAAAGAGGACCTGGCTGCGGACTGCAGAAGCATCAGAACAGTAAGGTTTCAGCAGGGACACATGAAAGACAGGGTGGATCCGCCAGGAAGCAGGCAACTGAAGACAAACGGCCACAGACAAAATAATAATAAAAATAATAATAATAATAATAATAATAATAATAATAATAATAATTTCGCATTTATATAATAATAATAACAAAAGACGGAAGATCTGGAACGGGCCAGCAAAATGAGGGGCAAGCTTCTGAAGGACATAACGCAGAGGTAGGTTTCTGGTTGAAAGTCACACTTTGCCACCAACTTGATAGTTTGGTAAGACAGACCAGTGCTGGTCTGCCGCTTTCATAACAGCTGCCTGATCAATTCAGAGATGTGTCGTGACTTTCTGATGAACGTCCTGTAGATGAAGTACCAGTGCAGCTCTGGAAGTCACAAATCCAGGGGCAACTGTAGTCGGGGGTAAGAGGTTTAGATGAAATCCCATACAACTGAAGAAGGGGCTGAGGACCGTTGCAGAATGAGCCGAGCTATAGTAAGCCACTTCCGCCATGAGCAAATGTGAACTCCAATCGGTCTGCATACCACTGTTGAAAGAATGTCGGTACTGCTCCAGTGTCTGATTGGTGCATTCTGTTTGACTATTTGTTTGGGGATGGTATCCGGAACTGAAAGCCGTGGTTATACCAATGAGTCTAAACAGCAAGGTCCAGAAGCGGGATGTAAATTGTGTACCCCTGTTAGAGATTATTTTGTTGGGCAAGCCATGCAGTTGATAGATGTGGGGAAAGAAGACCTCTGCCATCTGTGGGGCTGTGGGAAGACCAGGTGGGGGTACATAATGCGCCATCTTGGAAAAACAGTCCACCACCACCATTATACATGTCGGTCCATTAGATGGAGGCAGGTCCACAATGAAATCCATAGCAATGGTGTGCCAGGGATGTGAAAATATGTCCAGGGAATGCAGACGTCTTACCGGCTGCTTCTGTTCAGGCTTGGATTGGGTAGAGACTGGACAAGATATCACATATTCCCGTACATGTTTATGTAAACCTAGCCACCAGAATTGTCGACCAATAAGTTTAGCAGTGGCCCGAATGCCCCTATGGCCAGCAAGAGTTGAGTCATGCATCTGGAATAGAACAACGCCCCGTAGGTTAGAAGTGGGAATGTAGAGTCAATTTTCATGAAAATGCAGTCCATCTTTCATACTATTTTCATACTATGCAACGGATTGCTAAGCAGGACTAGTACGTCGGGACCATTGGCAATTTGACTCAGCACCTGATTTAGCAGAGGTTGTATCGTTGTTACGCTCACCTGGAATCCATGGGGACACCCCCCAGCCAGTTGGTCGCTGGTATCCTTCACTATGGTCCCCAGGTGTGGTACGCGATGCAGGTTCCGCCTGGAATTACAGGAGGGCTGTGTTTAGGGCAGGTTGACCCAAGTAGTATTCCCCCCACCTCCTGCATGACCGCAGCCCCTCTGGGCCCTCTCCTCAACTTGTTATAGGAGTGGGCAAGCTCTCCGTCCTGCTTTCCTGGCAGAGGCGCGTTGTCTTTCATGGGCGAGTGCAATCTAGTTACTTCACTGACAGCAACCCGCTAAATGTCTTTCAGGTAGATCTTAGAGTTGTTTTTCCTGCATGCCTTTTCTGTGTGGTAATGTCTCTATTTCTTCTCCTTTAGGTGTGCAGAGCGTCCGTCAGGCGAACTGGCTAAGTTGGATATCACCGGTAACGATGATGCCCAGTGAGCGCTACGATGCGGTGTGTAGCGCTTTACGCTGCGATGTCTTTATTCGCTGACCTGTTATTTCCTTCTTTTTTGTAGGTCGCGGAGTGCTCTCAAACAGTCTGGATTCTCAAAGCGATGCCGACCGGAAGGCGACCAGCCAGGTAAGTCTTTTGAATAGTTCGTACCTTGCTATGTCTCTAATGCCTCCTTTAATGTTGTCTTTTCTTTTCTTTCAGGTCCTTCGGTACAGGAGGCGCGCTGATCCAACGGAGCTGTTCAGGAGCTGAAAGCTAATGAAGATGAAGAATGCAGGTAAGATGCTGCTACTAACTATGTTCTTTTGTCTTTCTGCAGGTTCTGGTTTTCCCCAGGCTCAGAAGCTAGCCGAACACGGTGAGTGTCACGTTGCAGACTGCAAAGTAACGCGAAGCGTGTGGTCTTGTCCGGGTGTGGTTTAAATAGCCCCAACAAAGTATTCCAGGTAAAGTAGTCACTAGGCCACCACACCCAAAACACTATACCGCATAGCTTGGTTCCTAGAACCAAGCTATGTGGATGCCTCCATGTTGGCTGATAGCCTAAAAAGTAGTTCCTGAACACATGTCTGACACGATGTATGAGCCTGGTGCCAAAGGCGCCAGGACTGGCCCCAAGAGGGCCTGAGAAGTGGGTGCTAGGTCTTATTTGAGATCCGAGTCCTGATTCCACCTGGCAAATAGACTTGCCAGTGGGGATCTGGGATGAGGGTCGTGACAGCACTCCCCCCCCAACGCGCCTCCCGTGGTATTACTTCTGTCTGGTCCAGGTTTAGTTGGGAAGTTCTGATGAAACCTCCTGATTAGTCGCGGTGCGTGGATGTTTTCACTTGGCTCCCAGGATCTATCTTGGGGTCCAAATCCTTTCCAATCGACAAGGTAATACAATTTAGATCTAGAGTATTTGGAGTCCAGGATATCTTTGACTTCGAATTCAGGTTCTCCGTCAATAAGTATAGGTTTTGGTGGTGTCCCAATCCGCATACCCGGTTGCATTGCTTTTAAGAAGGACACATGAAATACCGGGTGGATCTGTAGGTTAGGTGGTAAGTCCAGTTTGACGGCTGCTGGATTGATAATTGCCTTGATGGTATAAGGCCCTAAGTAACGAGGATGGAAAGTCCAGGTTCCTTTAATGGGTAGAAATTTAGCAGCTAACCAAACCTTGTCTCCCACTTGGTAGTCAGGAGCCTTCTTCCAGTGTTGGTAGGTGTAAAGACTGGTAGGGGGTGTCTGTACTTCCGCTCTCTATATGGTAGAGGAGAGGCACAGAGGACCCCAAACAAGATTCTCTATTATTGGTAACGTAGTCGAGCAATCAAGGCCTAGCTTCTCAGGAGGTGATGCAGGCTGGTTCTTAAGTACAGTGCAGTCCCCGAACCCCCACAAAGGAATGTCCACACACTGTATTACTGAAAACACAATCTTTATATAATTAATATTCAAGGGTATGTACACGATCACAATAAAGCACTTTGTACTCGGAAGTCAATAATGATAAATATATACAATTCTAAAGTGGTACCACCAATGTTATCAAATCTCATTAAAGTGCATCAACTGTACGGTTAAAATGTCACACAGATTAATAACGAGGAAACCAGCAATAGAGATAGGCAGGAACGTAAGATGGTTGAAACAATAGGCAGAAGGCTGACCCCTACCGCTAGGCACAGTTCTGTGTGGAGATCCCCCCACCTGGGCAACATGTAAATCAAGATATATCGCACAAGCCCAGTCCATGTGTTCAGTAGTCTCACTTCTTCCTATTAAGGTTTTACCCCCCCAACGTACCTGGTGGAGTAGAGTTCTCCGACAATGCGTCGACCGATCCTTCTTGAGTGCCTCCCTTTCAGGCAGGAGCCACGGATCGTCGAGAGGTGTCGGGGAACTTGGCGTTCGGTGTCGGGGAATCGACAGCCCTTCTTGAGTGCCCTCCCTTTAAGGCAGGAGTCACGGGTCGTCGAACATCCGACGGTGAACAGGGTGAACTACGGCAGGGAAGTGGCAGCTTCGTTCCTAGCAGTGCTCGTCGACGACAGAGCGTTGGCGTCCTGCAAGGAAGAGGCGTGCGGGGCATCTCGGTGACGATAGTTCTGGACCGCAAAGAGATGATGAAGAACTGTGGCCCAGCAAGGGCGTCGAGTCGTCGGCGTCTCTGTGGTACTTAGGTGGCGGGAAACCCACCGGTGGATGCTCATCGGCGCATCGACTGTCGGGCCTTCTCCAGCGGAAGACAAGTGGGTGACGATGCAGACGAGAGCATCCGATGATCTTGGAAGTTCTTAGGCAAACAGTAGCACGGGGCTCCGGTCGGCGACGGCGGTCGTCGACAGTGGTGAACAACAGTCCGAGTGCTTCTCCTTGGAGTTCCCCAGCAGTCCTCATATCGGGCGGCAGCCTGTCGAAGGTCTGTCTACCAGGGAGCGTTGGCAAAGGTCAGCTGTGCACGATGGTCCCTGGTAGCTCGGGAAGAGGGCACCTTACCAGGTCCTCTCTGGGTCAGTCCTTGGAAACACAGCAGCTTTCAGATTGCGAAGGAGAGCAACAGACAATTCTTCTTGTCTTCTCATCCAGCAGGGTTTCAAGGTCAAGCGTCAGTTACTCCAGTTACTCGTCGTAGTGGACTTCAGCTTCTGAACACGATTCCTAGCAGTGAGAGGTCCCCAGATATACTGTTGATCTCCCATTCATTCCGCTGGGTCACACTCAAACGTCCAATCACGACTACGGGCATTCATGCAGGCAGGCAGCCAATCAGGCACACGAGGTATTCAGGCCATTCACTTCTCTCCAGACACTCTCAACAAGTTATGTGTATTGGGATAAGTACCGAGCCATTCAACACTCCAAGCTGCATTCATACCGGTTTCCGGCAGGGTTGTCTCAGTCATTGTGTCAACCACCAGATACTAGACACCCACAACACAGAATGCATATTCATCACACACTCTATTCACCCAGGTCCCACCCACAGGAGGTACCCACAACATACATCACCGGGAAGGCTCCCGCTAGTCTGGCCGGGCCTTCACAACAACACCATATATGGCATTTCCACCCAACAGCCAGTCAGGGGGAAGGGACAGAGTCAGGGCTTCCCAGGACTTTGGGAAAACAAGGTAATGGGTAATAGAAAGCAAGAGGCCACCGGGGCCATCTTGTTTTCCATCAGGAATCAACTGATCCCAATGGCAGGGCCGGGGTATCCCAAAACGGAGGATACTCAGCGCACCTGTGAAATTCAGCATGGAGCTGCCACCAGCCCATACCCTGCTCTGTGGGGGGCCACCCACAGGTGTTCAAAAACATACACTAGGGGCACAGGGTTGTACCCCCACCCATGGGTGCCATATGGGTATCCCACGGGTCCGTTCACCAAACCAAAAGAAAGAGAGCTGCACCGACAGGAGTCCCACATGAACCCCTGCACGGAATACACGTCCGAACACACGATAAAAAGCAATAAAGGACAAGGATACGGAGGCCCTGTCCGTCTGCTACATTTCCAACATCACAGTCGCCCCCCCAGACTGAGGTGGAGGGTGCCCAATCTCCCACGGGATAGACACCCTCATCCAGACAGTCAACATACCTTCTGGAAAGGCCATCTGCATTATCGTGACTCTTCCCTGGTCTGTGCTCTATGGTGAAGTCTAGCCCTTGCAGGCTAATGGACCACCTGAGCAGTTTCGGGTTCTCACCCTTCATCTGCATAAGCCACTTCAGGGGCTTATGATCTGTTTGGACCTTGAAGGTAGACCCCGTAAGGTAGGGCCTAAAACGCCTAAGGCTCCAAACTATACTAAAACATTCCTTTTCAAAAGTAGCCCACCTAAGTTCTCTACCCTTGAGTTGTCTACTGATGAATATGAAAGGATGTTCTCTCCCTTTGTCATCTAACTGGGACAAGACAGCTCCAATTCCGGTGTCGCAGGAATCTGTCTTGATGATAAAGGGTCGGCTGTAGTCAGGCGCACCCAACACGGGTGCCCGACACAGACTTTCTTTCAAGCCATCAAAGGCCCTCTGACAGTCTTCAGTCCAATTGACCTTCCTAGGCTGCTTGGGTGAAGTCAGAGCTGTCAGTGGTGCAGCTATAGTTCCATAGTCCACCATGAAATTGCGATAATACCCGGTGAGACCCAAAAAGGCTCTCACCTGGGTTTGAGTAGTGGGAGTCTCCCAGTATTGTACATCCTGTACATTACTGGGGAGAGGTTGGATTTGACCCCCTCCTACCTCATGACCAAGATACGTGACTTTCCCCTGAGCTATCTGGCACTTGGTGGCCTTGATAGTGAGGTTAGCCCTCTTTAAGGCCTGCAACACTCTACCCAGATGTGTCAAGTGCTCTTCCCAAGTGGAACTGTAGACGGCAATGTCGTCTAAATAAGCCACACAAAAGGCTTCCAGCCCACTGAGAGCATGATTGACCAATCTCTGGAAGGTGGCAGGGGCATTCTTCAACCCAAAAGGCATGACCCTAAACTGGTAGAGTCCCTCTGGTGTTGAGAACGCCAATAGCCAAAGGTGAGGTGAAAGGTGCTCACAAATTTGGCAGCACCTATGATGTCCACGAGCTCATCAGCCCTGGGCAATGGGTGCGCGTCAGTTTTGGTGACGGCATTGACTCCTCGGTAGTCCACATAGAACCTCCAATCCTTGGTACCTGCCTGGGAACTTGCCTTGGGGACAAGGACCACGGGACTGGACCAGGGACTGGTTGAGGGTTCAATGACACCCAGATCCAACATCTTGGCGACCTCATCCTGGATGTGGTTCTTAACCGTATCTGACATTCGGTAGCTCCTGCTCTTGACAGGCACGCTGTCACCAGTGTCAATCCCGTGCTTACACCACGGTGTAAGGCCTGGCGTCAGAAAAAACAGAGAGGCATACTGCTGGAACAAAGTCCTGCAGGCCCTCTGCTGCTCGGTTGTCAAATCTGGAGAGAGCTGCACTCCCTCCACTGAGCCATCCTGAGGGTTGCTATAAAGCAAATCAGGAAGGGGCTCACTCTCATCCTCTTCTTGCTCTGAAGCTAGCAAGAGGCATGATACTTCTGCTCGCCTGTGAAAAGGCTTGAGCCTATTGACATGGAATACCTGAGGGGCTACCCCTGGGACTCCCATGTCAACCAGATAATTGACCTCGCCCATCTTGGAGATTATCCGGAAGGGTCCAGTCCATTTATCTGCCAATGCCCGCGGCTTGGTAGGCTCCATCACGAGGACCTCCTGTCCCGGAGTCCAATCCACTTGCAATGCTTTAAGGTCATGCCAGTATTTGTTCAATTCCTGGCTGGCCTTGAGATTCGCCGTTGCTTGACCCATCATCTGTGTCATCCTCCGTCTGAGGCCTAACACATAGTCCCCCACTTGCTTGGTGGGACCGGAAGGGGTGGCTTCCAAACCTTCTCTGATCAAGGCGAGGGGCCCCCTCACGGGATGTCCAAAGAGTAACTCAAAGGGGCTGAAACCAACGCCTCTCTGTAAGCAAACAGCAGGCATGGCAGGAGGAGATCCCATTTCCTCCTTAGGGGCTCCTCCAAAGCACCTAGCATGCCCTTGAGAGTTTTATTAAAACTCTGAACCAGACCATTGGTCTGGGGGTGGTAAGAAGTGGAGAACTTGTAGGTTACCCCGCACTCTTTCCACATGGTTTTCATGTAACCAGACATGACGTTGGATCCTCGGTCAGAGACAACCTCCTTGGGGAATCCAACACGGGTGAAAATTCCCAGGAGAGCCCGGCAACCACCTTGGCAGTAACAGTCCGAAGGGGTATAGCCTCAGGGTACCTGGTTGCATGATCTACCAAAACCAGGATGAACCGATGTCTACCTGACGTGGGAGGGTCAATGGGACCGACGATGTCGATGCCCACCCTCTCAAACGGTGTGCCAACCACTGGCAATGGCTGCAGTGGGGCGATGACACTGCCTCCAGTTTTGCCAGACAACTGACAAGTTGGGCAGGTCCTGCAGTGGGACTCCACTTCCACTCCCATCCGAGGCCAGTAGAAATGGGCAGAGAGCCTCTGCTTAGTCTTCTTGGTACCAAGATGACCAGCCAAGCCAAGGGCACCTCATGCGCCAACTGCAGTAGGAAGGGCCTGTAAACCTGGGATACCACCAACCTCTTGAGGGCACCAGGTTCAGGCTTAGTGGGCTCACTAACAAGGAGCTCACCCTCCCAATAAATCCGGAATCTCCTAGGCACTTCTCCTCGTGCCTGGGACAGGGCCTGTTTCCTCAGACCCTCGAGAGAGGGACACTCTCTCTGTCCTTTACAGAAGTCTGCCCGGGAGGGTCCCCCTTCAGCTAACAAGCATTGAAGATCGGGATGATCCTCCGGGTTGAGAACCTCTCCCACAGGAGAGTCTTCTGGCGCTTCTCCCACAGGAGTTGAGACAGGGTTTACCACTGGACCCAGGCCGCCCGGAGCATGGATCCCAATGGGTGCTGTAGGAACAGCAGGAAGAGAAGGAGCTCCCTCCACAGAGATGGCCTTTTTGCTCTTCCTTCGTCGTGCCTTAGGCCGCGCCTTCGGCTCAGGTACCTGACTCACAGCCAGACCCGGTGTCACCTGTGACCTAGTGACCACAGCAGCAGTCATGGGAAGACCACCCGCGATCAATCCCAACTCGACTAGACCGTTACCTAACAGAATGTTAGCAGGGACGTTGTCCTGAACCAGGACAGGAAGCTTTGCTGTCTTGTCTCCAATTACGAGTGTGACTCAGGCTACAGGCGATAATTTGGGAGGCCCACCAGCTAACCTGGTGGTTCTCAGAGGAGCCTCTACATAGTCCTCTGACTTGAGCAGGGTCCTGTCCACCACTGTCATGCTTGCCCCAGTGTCTCTCAAACCAGTAGAAGGCTGGCCATTCAGGAGGACACTTCTCAAAAATCTACGGGTGTTCTGTGGGATAGTCGCCAGTACTTCCGCGTACTGGTCCCAGGCCCCAAGGGACACTAAGGAAATCTCTACGGGAGCACCAAAAGTGATTCCTGTAGAGGAGGGGAGGACAGTGGCCTCCACCTCAGACATGGGGTAAGGGTAGGTCAGGCTGACAGCCTGTACTCCGAGTGCCTTACCGTTACACTTGGAGTCACCCCTTTTGTGATGCAGAGCCCCACAGTCCCAACAAGTGCCGGGAGTGCGGGGTACGGTACTGGAACCAACGGGAGCCTGCTTTGCAGCAGGTGGACCACTACTCTTATTCCCACTCACAGATGACTTATCACCACTAGATTTTTGGGTCTTAGGAGAGGAGGGTTTAGGTTTATTCGACTGTGACTGCTTTTGGGACTCCTCAGCTTTCTGAGAGGCCCCCTTTTCTTTGTCCTTGTCCTTCCCACTGGAGTCCTTAGGGGACACCCGGTGGGAGACCCACTTGTCAGCCAACCTAGCCAGCTTAAAGGGATCCAAAATGTTCTGGTCAGCAACATACTGACGCAGCTCCGGTGAACAGGCTTCAGAAAAATGCTCAAAAAACAACAGGTGGGACAATTCAACAAAAGTTTTCGCCTTGTAACCATCAATCCACCCCATCATGTTCATGTGCGCAGCACTCACCCAGTCAACCCAAGACACATTATCTCTTTTCTTAAAATCGCTGAACCTTTAAAGGTATTGGGTACGTGTCTTGCCAGACTTGGCAATCAAATCAGATGTCATACACTCATACTGACCCCTTTCTTCCACACTCAGCTTCAGAATACAGTCATATCCAGTTTGAGGCACTCTGCTTAGCAAACACTTAGCCCAATCTCTTTTGTCAACATCATGAATTGCACAAGCCATTTCAAACGCTTCAATCCATTGGAGGATATCAGAACCCTCCGAAAACACACCAACCAAATCCTTCATAAATTTAGTTGCTGGGGACCTGACACTCTCGCTGGGTTTCGCTGAAGTCTCCACTCGAGCTTTCTCTAGCTGGATTCTCTGACATTCAGTGTCCTTGTCTTTGAGTTTAAGATCCCTATTCTTGAGCTCCACTTGTTGAGCCAACTCCTCCTTCTTAAGCTCAGCATCTATTTCCAACTTGCGATATTCAAAGGCCAATTTCATCCTTAATAACTCAAGTTCCAAGGAACTGCTGGGGTTCGGAACAGAGGCAGCAGGAATGGCGGCACTCCCAGAACCAGATTCAGTAGAAACCCCAGGGGCAGAGTCCTCATCAGTTGCATTCCCCCCCTCATCAAGAGTTTCACCATCGGTCTGGTAGTCCACCAGGGCAGCTATCAGTTCGCCCTAGACTTATCCACAAAGTCTAACTCCCTGGCTTCACAAGCACTCTGGAGAGTCTCTAAGCTCATCCGAGTTAATTTACCATTCGCAATAGACTCCGTTGCTTGTAATGCAGTTATTTTGTACACACCCAAACCTTAATCTAATAAAGTGCAGATATTTTGTAAGTGGCACGGTTATACACTTAGTCTTAAAACCATAAGCATCCCACCCCCTGCCACCAGTGTAAAGACTGGTAGGGGGTGTCTGTACTTCCGCTCTCTATATGGTAGAGGAGAGACACAGAGGACCCCAGCCAAGATTCTCTATTATTGGTAACATAGTCGAGCAATCAAGGCCTAGCCTCTCAGGAGGTGATGCAGGCTGGTTCTTAAGTACAGTGTAGTCCCCGAGCCCCCACCACGGAATGTCCACACACTGTATTACTGAAAACACAGTCTTTATATAATTAATATTCAAGGGTATGTACGCGATCACAATAACGCACTTTGTACTCGGAAGTCAATAATGATAAATATATACAATTCTAAAGTGGTACCACCAATGTTATCAAATCTCATTAAAGTGCATCAACTGTACGGTTAAAATGTCACACAGATTAATAACGAGGAAACCAGCAATAGAGATAGGCAGGAACGTAAGATGGTTGAAACAATAGGCAGAAGGCTGACCCCTACCGCTAGGCACAGTTCTGTGTGGTGATCCCCCCACCTGGGCAACCTGTAAATCAAGATATATCGCACAAGCCCAGTCCATATGTTCAATAGTCTCACTTCTTCTTATTAAGGTTTTACCCCCCCCAATGTACCTGGTGGAGTAGAGTTCTCCGATGATGCGTCGACCGATCCTTCTTGAGTGCCTCCCTTTCAGGCGGGAGCCACGGATCGTTGAGAGGTGTCGGGGAACTTGGCGTTCGGTGTCGGGGAATCGACGGCCCTTCTTGAGTGCCCTCCCTTTAAGGCAGGAGGCACGGGTCGTCGAACATCCGATGGTGAACAGGGTGAACTACGACAGGGAAGTGGCAGCTTCGTTCCTAGCGGTGCTCGTCGATGACAGAGCGTTGGCGTCCTGCAAGGAAGAGGAGTGCGGGGCACCTCGGTGACGATAGTTCTGGACCGCAAAGAGATGATGAAGAACTGTGGCCCAGCAAGGGCGTCGAGTCGTCGGCGTCTCTGTGGTCCTTCGGTGGCGGGAAACCCACCGGTGGATGCTCCTCGGCGCGTCGACGGTCGGGCCTTTTCCAGCGGGAGACAAGCGGGTGACGATGCAGACGAGAGCGTTCGATGATCAATGGAAGTTCTTAGGCAAACGGGAGCACAGCGGCTCCGGTCGGTGACGGTGGTCGTCGACAGTGGCGGACAACAGTCCAAGTGCTTCTCCTTGGAGTTCCGCAGCAGTCCCCGTATCGGGGCGGCAGCCTGTCGAAGGTCTGTCTACCAGGGAGCGTTGGCAAGGGTCAGCTGTGCATGATGGTCCCTCGTAGCTCGGGAAGAGGGCGCCTTACCAGGTCCTCTCTGGGTCAGTCCTTGGAAACACAGCAGCTTTCAGATTGCGAGGGAGAGCAACAGCAGTTCTTCTCGTCCAGCAGGGTTTCAAGGTCAAGCGTCAGTTACTCCAGTTACTCGTCGTAGTGGACTTCAGCTTCTGAACACGATTCCTAGTAGTGAGAGGTCCCCAGATATACTGTTTATCGCTGGGTCACACTCAAGCATCCAATCACGACTACGGGCATTCATGCAGGCAGGCAGCCAATCAGGCACACGTGGTATTCAGGCCATTCACTTCTCTCCAGACACTCACAACAAGTTATGTGTATTGGGACAAGTACCAAGCCATTCAACACTCCAAGCTGCATTCATACCGGTTTCGGGCAGGGTTGTCTCAGTCATTGTGTCAACCACCAGATACTAGACACCCACAACACTCTATTCACCCAGGTCCCACCCACAGGAGGTACCCACAACATAGATCACCGGGAAGGCTCCAGCTAGTCTGGCCAGGCCTTCACAACAACACCATATATGGCATTTCCACCCAACAGCCAGTCAGGGGGAAGGGACAGAGTCAGGGCTTCCCAGGACTTTGGGAAAACAAGGTAATGGGTAATAGAAAGCAAGAGGCCACCGGGGCCATCTTGTTTCCCATCAGAAATCAACTGATCCCAATGGCAGGGCAGGGGTATCCCAAAATGGAGGATACTCCGCGCACCTGTCAAATTCAGCATGGAGCTGCCACCAGCCCATACCCTGCTCTGTGGGCCACCCACAGGTGCCCAAAAACATACACTAGGGGCACAGGGTTGTACCCCCACCCATGGGTGCCATAAGGGTATCCCACGGGTCCGTTCACCAAACCAAAAGAAAGAGAGCTGCACCGCCAGGAGTCCCACATGAACTCCTGCGTGGAAAACACGACAGAACACACGATAAAAAGCAGTAAAGTACAAGGATACGGAGGCCCTGTCCCTCCGATGCATTTCCAGCATCACAGTCGGCGAATTGCTTTTGTTTTTCTTTGGCATGAATGAGATGTTCCTTCGCCTTTCTGAACGCTTGAGTAATGATTGTGTGAAGAGTCTTTACTGCTGGCATTTCCAAGCTGGGGGGAAGGTCGAGTTCTGAGGTATCTGGATGTCTGCCATAAAGGGTATAAAAAGGAGTTTGTCCTGTGCTAGAATGCAAGGAGTTGTTATATGCACACTCGGCTATCCATAGCAAGTCCTTCCAATCCCTTAATTCCTGGTGCAGCATCCACTGTAAATACTGCTCGAGGGTCTGGTTGGTTCTCTCGGTTTGGCCGTCCGTTTGGGGATGGTGACTGGTAGATCACAGGACGTCGATCTGTGCCATTGCACAGCATTTTCTCCAAAAGTTGGATACAAACTGGCTGCCTCGATCAGAGACCAGGACGGAAAGGAAGCCATGTAGCCTAACAATGTTCTCCAAAAACACTTTTGCTAAGGTGGATGCATCTGGGAGGTCTTTAAGAGGAATAAAATGTGCCATCTTAGAGAATAAGTCCACAACTACGAGACTGGTGCTAAACCCTTGAGTTGAAGGTAGATCAGTGATGAAGTCAAGGGAAAGAGTGTGTCATGGAGTGGGAGGAATATCCAATGGTTGTAGGAGACCAGATGGTTTTTGCTTTTGTGATTTGTTTTGTGCACAGACTCAGCAAGACTGAATGTACTGGATGACGTCCTTACGCCAGGTAGGCCACCAAAAGTTCCTTTTCACTTTGGCTAGGGTCTTGGTGATCCCAGGGTGACCTTCGATTAGTGAGTCGTGATAATCAGAAATAATTTACTGTTGTAATTCCTTCTTGGGTACATATAGCCGATCCCTAAAAAGGGTAGTTGGTCCTTGATGGAATATTGTTCTCCTTGAGTTTGCCATGCGAGGTAAGCATCAGGGTTCATTGTCCGCAGAATTTCATCTCGTAGCTCTGCTTGTGTTAAGGCTGTTGTGATACCCAAGTGTTTGTCTTCTGGTATAATGGGTACCGGGTCTAGGGCTGTATATGCAGTTTCTTCTATGCCCATATGAAATAAGGCATCAGCCTTTCCGTTCTTGACTCCTGGTCAAAACGTGATTACATAGTCATGTTCGGCGAAGAAAAGGGCCCACCGCAACTGGCGTGAGGACTGGGCTTTGGCTGTTTTGAGATATTGTAGGTTTTGGTGGTCTGTGATCACGGTAATGGTGTGTCTAGCCCCCAGAAGATGGTGCCGCCATGCCTTGAAAGCGGATTTTATGGCCAGGAGTTCTTTGTCTGTGATGACATAATTAATCTCCGGAGGCAAGAACTTCTTTGAGCAGAAGGCCACAGGATGTAGTTGGCCAGTTTCTGGGTCCCTCTGTGAAAGGACAGCCCTCATTGCCATACTGGAAGCATCAGTTTCAACGAAATAAGGGAGGTCTGTGGCGAGGATGTTGCAGGATTGGGGCGGAGGTAAATCTTCATTTAAGTTCATGAAAAGCCTTTTCTGCTTCCTCGGTCCAAGCAAACATTTTGTTGTTTTTTCATAGTAGTACAGTGATCGGGTGCACAACCTGAGAGAAGTCTGGAATAAACCGGCGATAAAAGTTCACAAAACCCAGCATGCTCTATGTTCCTTTCAGAGACGTCGGTGATGGCCATTTCCAAAGGGCATCTACTTTATGTACATCCATTCTGATGCCTCCTGGTGTTAAAATGAAGCCAAGAAACTCTACTTCGGTGACGTGAAAAAAGCATTTCTCAAGCTTTGCATATAAACGATGTTGGCGGAGCTTGGTGAGGACTGAACGAACGTGCCTGATATGATCTTGTTTCGAGGCTGAGTACACAAGGATGTGTATGTACACTAAGGCACAAACATTGATTAATTCTCTCAAGATGTAATTCATGAAATATTGAAACACTGCGGGAGCGTTGCACAACCCGAAGGGCATGACTTGATATTCATACAAGCCGTATTTGGTACGGAAAGCGGTTTTCCACTCGTCACCGCTTCTGACTCGGACCAGGTGGTACGCTCCTCGCAGATCCAATTTAGTATAAATCTGGGCATCTTTAACTTTTCAGGGATAAGTGGCAAGGGGTAGCGGTTCTTCACGGTAATATGGTTTATCGCGCGATAATCAATACAGGTCCTCAAGTCCCATTCTTTCTTCGGTACGAAGAACAAAGGACTGGCAGCCGGGGATTTCGATGGGCGGATAAATCCGTTTGCAAGGTACTGGTCTAAATAGGACTTCAAATTAAGGTTTTCCGGTTCTGTGAGTGCGTAGACCCTGCCGCAAGGGATTTGCACACCTGGCGCAAGGTCAATCTGACAGTCATAGGGCCTGTGCAGCGGTAACGTGTTAGCTTGGTCTTTTTGGAATACATCCTGGAAATCATGGTATTCAGCTGGCAAGGCATTAGTTACTCCTAGGGTTGATACTGCCACTCCGGGAGTCATAGAGATAGAGAAGTCGGGTTTCTGCTCTGGATAATAGCAGGTGGGGGAGCAGTCACCGGGGAAGGTTAATTTCCGTGCCCACCAGTCTATCAAAGGGTTGTGAGCAACTACCCGTGGCATCCCTAGTATTAGCCGGAACAGAGGTGCCTTAATGAGATCGAACGAGATACACTCCCGATGTCCATTCTGGCACAGCAAGGTTACTCCGGCTGTGCACTGGGTTACTGCTCCGGAAGCGATTTCTGTTCCATCCACGGTGGTTACCTTGTCCCTGGTTGGCTTGGAACATAAAGGAAGCCCCATCTCTGCTGCCAGCTCTTGATCTATATAATTGCCAACTGCTCCGCTATCGATGTATGCTTCCATGGCATGCATCTTTGATGACCGTTGGTGGTTTATTAAGATCACTGGTATTGCAAAGTGCGAGGTCAGCAACTCTTTCTTCTCACTCGACAAACCGACCTCTATGTTTGCCGAGCTTGGTAGTTTTCCGATTCCTTAACTTCATCTTTTTCTGTGGCCCCGACTATTCTCCGTGGGGGTTTTACTGGGCAGTCCTTCAGGAAATGTCCTGGCTTTCCACAATATAAACAAAGTTGTTGTTGTCTTCTTTTATCTCGCTCTTGTTTTGTTAATGGAGGCCGTATCCCTCCAATTTGCATGGGTTCTGCAGCATTTTCTGGCACCCATGATGCGTTGTCTCTTGGCCGAACATACACTACTCGAGAGTCTGTTTTGGACCGATCAGCCTTTCGGTCCTGCAGCCGGTAGTCTAGCTGCACAACCAGATTTATAAACTCGGTACATTCTCTGGGAGGATCAACCACTTGGACTAAAATGTCTTTTAATTAGCCTCGCAAACCTCGATGAAATAACGTGGTTCTTTTGTTTTCTGGCCACCGGGCTTCGCCAACCAGTCTATTGAAGGTAGTAATGTACGTTAACAAGTCCTGGTTCCCCTGCCGAAGGGATAAAAGTTTGTTGTCTACTGCTTGCTCTTGGGTATGGCGAGCAAAAAGTTTCTCCATTTCTCTCTGGAATCCCCCATAGTCATGTAACAGAGGATCATCATGGGTCACCAACGGTACCGCCAATCCGCTGTGCTTCCACTCAAGTATGATAAGACAAAAGCTACCTGAGCTTGGCCGTTTGGGAATGCTCCAGGTCGACAAAGGAAATGAAGGCGACACTGATTTATGAATGATGCGTACTTCCAGGGGTCGCCTGAAAACCTTTCTGGTGGTGCGAGGGGAACTGTTCCAGGTAGCGTGATCTGAAATGGTGTGGCGGTATAAGATGGTAGGGTAGGATTTTGCATTGGTGGATTTCCCCCAGGCAGAGGAGTCTGGCCTGCCTGCGATTGCAATAAATGTCCTGGGTGCGATCTTTGGTCACTATTAGGTCTCTTCAGAGTGCATTGGTCTCTTGTCGGGCGGATTGAACCTCGGCACGAAGATCACTTAACAACTGTGCCAATTGGTCAATTTCCGATGTTTCCCTGGTGCTCGGGTGGATTAGTTATGGTAGGCTTCGGGTTCTGTTATGCTCACCTAGAATCCACGGGGATGCCACCCAGCCAGTTGCTCACTGGTATCCTTCTTTATGGTCCCCAGGTGTGGTCCGCGGTGCAGATTCCGCCTGGAATTACAGGAGTGCTGTGTTTAGGGCGGGTTGACACAAGTAGTATTCCCCCCACCTCCCGCATGACCGCAGCCCCTCTGGGCCCTCTCCTCACCTTGTTATAGGAGTGGGCGAGCTCTCCGTCCTGCTTTCTTGGCAGGGGCCCGTTGTCTTTCATGGGCGGGTGCAATATAGTTACTTCACTGACAGCAACCCGCTAAATGTCTTTCAGGTAGGTCTTATTGCTGTTTAGAGTTGTTATTCCTGCATGCCTTTTCTGTGTGGTAATGTCTCTGTTTCTTCTCCCTTAGGTGTGCGGAGCGTCCGTGGGGCGAACTGGCTAAATTGGATCTCGCTGGTAATAATGATGCCCAACGAACGCTACGATGCGGTAAGTAAGCGATTTGCGCTGCGCTGCGATGTCTTTATTCGCTGACCTGTTATTTCCTTCTTTTCTGTAGGTCGCAGCGTGCTCTCAAACAGTGTGGATTCTCGAAGCGATGCCGACCGGAAGGCGACCAGCCAGATAAGTCTTTCAAATAGTTTGTACCTTGCTATGTCTCTAATGCCTCCTTTAATGTTGTCTTTTCTCTTCTTTCAGGTCCTTCGGTACGGGAGGTGCGCTGATCCAACGGAGCTGTTCAGGAGCTGAGAGCGAATGAAGATGAAGAATGCAGGTAAGATGCTGCTGCTAATGATGCTCTTTTGTCTTCCTGCAGGTTCTGGTTTTCCCCAGGCTCGGAAGCTAGCTGAACATGGTGAGCGTCACGTTGCAGACTGCAAAGTAACACGAAGCGTGTGGTCTTGTCTGGGTGTGGTTTAAATAGCCCCAACAAAGTAGTCCAGGTAAAGTAGTCCCTAGGCCTCCACACCCAAAACACTATACCGCATAACTTGGTTCCTAGAACCAAGCTATGTGGATGCCTCCTTGTTGGCTGTTAGCATAAAAAGTAGTTCCTGAACACATGTCTCTCAAGATGTATGAGCCTGGTGCCAAAGGCGCCAGGACTGGCCCCAAGAGGGCCTGGGAAAGGGGTGCCAGGTCTTATTTGAGATCCGAGTCCTGATTCTACCTGGCAAATAGACTTGCCAGTGGGAATCTGGGATGAGAGTCGTGACAACCGTTGCCAGAAAGTGAGGCATGGGTGAAAGGATATAGCCAGGATGTTCAGCACATCTATTGATGTTTAAGGAGCGAGACAAGGCATCAGCTTGCATTTTCTGTGACCCGGGATATAAGTCACATAGAAGTCATACTGTAAAAAAAGAATGCCCATCTCGCCTGACTCCCATTACGACGCTGTTTGGTGCTAAGGTACTGTAGATTTCGATGATCGGCTCGAACCTTAAAACATCCACTTAGAAGGTGTTGCCGCCATTCTTCAAAGGCCACCTTGATGGTCAACAATTCTTTCTTGATGATCGAGTAGTTTTGTTCACTTGGTGTCAGATTCTCGGAAAACAAGGCCACTGGTAATTCAATTTGAGTACTTGGGTCAATTTGGAGTGGTACAGCACCCACCGCTTGTTCCGATGCATCTACTTCTACGATGTATGGGCAGGAATTGTCCAGAGGTTGCAGGATGGGAGCACGAGTAAAGGCTAACTTGAGGTTTTGAAATGCCTGTTCAGCTTTCTGATGCCAAACGTAAGTTTGTTTAGTAATCATCAGTTTCATCAACTCTAGAGTCTTCAGGGTGAAGTTGTAGATGAAGCTCCTGTAGTAGGTGGGGAATCCAACAAATTGCTGTAATGCTTTGAGGCCCAGGGGTGAAGTCCACAATAGAATGGCCTGCACCTTCTTGGGATCCATTTGTACTCCTTCGACTCTTATGACTTACCCCAAAAACTCCATTGTGAAGCATGGAACTGGCCTTTCTCCAGTTTCACAAAGAGATGGTTTTGCCACAAGCGTTTCGGGACATCATATACATGAGAAATGTGTGCTTCAGAGGTTGTAGAAAAAATTACGATGTCATCTAAGTACACCCACATGGACTGGTCAATTAGGTCTGAAAACACAGAGTGCATAAACCGCTGAAAGGTTGCTGGAGCGTCACTGAGTCCAAAAGGCATCACGTTGTGCTTAAAGTGCCCAAAGGGTGTTTTAAACGCAGTTTTCCATTCATGTCCTGATTTTATCCTGACTAAATGGCACACCCCTCATAGCTCTAGTTTAGAGAATATTTTAGCATCTCGTAAGGACTCCAGTATATCTGTGATCAGTGGCAATGGGTAGCATTCCTTCGTGGTGATCTCGTTGAGCAGACGTAATCTATACAGGGACAAAGAATTCCTTCCTTTTTTGGGACAACTGAGAGAACCAAGAGGAGACTTAAAGGGTGATATATACTTGTGTGTAAGACACTTTTTGGGAAGCAGGGGAGAAATTCCCAGGCCTGCGGTGATTCAGGACAAGGCGATTGTATTGGGAAACAGTGCAGGAGACTTACAAGATTGAATGGGGGGATTTCACTCAAAGAAGTTAGATTGTAATGGAAACGTGGCAAATTGTAACCATAGAGCCACATGTGTAGGGAAATCCGCCTTTTTGAAATTGAGGCCTAGTGCCATGGCTATGCTAGCATGCTCACAGTTAATCCAGAGGGTTAGAAGGATGTGCGTGCAGTCTTCACTCGCAGCCCTGGCAGCTTCACAGAAGGTTAAGTTCCTGAACACACACACCCACGGTCCTTTATTGTCAGTAGTGCATGCAACCCAGAAGCAATGTGCAGGGCCAAGAGAGGGCTGGAATGGATCTTTGAAGAAGCTAGCCCATGAGAAGTGGGGTGAGGGCTTTAGGCCTCGCCCGTCCAGATTGTTACATTATAGTGTCCCAAGACCCCCAAGCCTAATACATAAGTATTAAAGTACACTGACCAACCTAAGACCCCAGGCCATAAAGCTGTACAGTGACCAATCGACCAGGAAGATCAGAGAACAGGGCCTGGCTGCCCCCACCATCAGTTCATGTGATTTGTGCTGAGAGGTGCCAGGGGAGAAGGTAACAAATGTAGGCCTCGAGTGGGAAAGTTGGGGAGGCGCCAGCGTGTCTGAGAAAGGAGCAGAGATTCATGTAGTTCTGAAGAGTTATCGCAACCTCTAAAGTAGCTGCTTCGCTCATGTCCTTGGTACCAGGTGCACTGTAGAACTGTGAAATAATGAGTTGTTTGTGCAACCCAATTGCCAATGAATGTGTTTTACATTTCACAGACGAAAGAAGAAGATCCCCACATGGAAGAAGATGGACAGAAGATGCTGGGACCAATCACCTCAGAGAGCCTTCTGAGAGGTCCCTGGAATGAAATACTGGCATCCGAGGTTAATTTAGGCCTGGTGGTACAATATATTGAAAGTTACATACTATCAGCCCAGCTAGCATGACATTTAAACTTGAATTTAACTCTATAGGACAAAAGAGGGCTTAAACAGGAACAGCATTTACTGACCTGTCCACTGAATAAATGGTGTTGGCTCTCCCCTAAAATATGCAAAACACATGCAGACGGATTGCGTATTACTAGGCCCGCCATAAAATACTAGAACATGGCAACAAAAAAAATGTAACAACATTTCCTTCCCCATTAACTCCAGCTTTAGTTTAGGGAATTTAGGTTTTACCCCAGGACTCCACTCACTTTGTTTCAGGCTTTGAATTGCAGGAGGCCTAGAAAAGCTAGGGTGATTATTCAAGAATAACTTCACTTTAGATTTTGAGGGTTGTAAGCAACCATTTCTATTCTCAGAATCTGCTAAATTTACTTGTCATAAAATCAGGCATTGGATCATCAACCCTAAAAGAAAACAGAAACCAAGGACACCGCCAACTGAAGTCCTCTTCCTGGAGTTCCTCCTTCATCCAGAATTACATCTCTATATATAAAGCTCAATTCTAGCCAATGTTACCCCCCCCCCATGCATACAAGTCCAAATGGCAAGAGGACGTAGGCACTCAAACAGATGATCAAGCATGGTACACTATATGCAGTAGAATTGTAAAACATTCCAAATGTATTTAGGCAAGACAAAATAGGCCACGATTTTGTCAAACATTTGTTCCTATTGTTAGAGATCCTTCTTAGCCAAACTTACACTATTCCAAATTTGGTGGGATTGTTGCATGATCCAACCATTTTTAGAAGAGGTATCATCCCATATTAAGATCACAGGTGTAGTTTGTTTGTTTGTTTGTTTGTTTATTTATTTATTGTGCGCGCCGACCCAGAGGTAGCAGGGCGCAAGTGACATGAGGGCTTACAGCTTGGTTACAGAAGTTACAAGTTTACAGACGTTACAAGAGTTCCAAGTTTACAGAACATGGTAGGCACAGGATGGGGGTTAGGCAATAGGGTACAAGTACAAGCGGTATAATGACAACCAGTCAGCCGGCTGACGTAACAAGATAGCAAATCCGTATCAGGTACAATATATGCGGTAGGAGCGTGGGGAGAATACAGGTTACATAACATTTTCAGTGAGCCATTTTATTGTGTTCTTTCTGAATTTGTTGAACGTTAGGTCAGATCTAAGGGCGTGAGGTAAGGAATTCCACAGTTGAGCTGCCCTAACTGGGAAGCTAGACCCTCCAATAGTGGACAGTTTAAATCTGGGCACTAGAAGGCAGTTAGGGCTGGTTATTCTAGTTGGTCTAGTAGAATTTTTTCTAGGAAATCGTTCTGTTAAGTAGCTAGGGGCTTTATTGTTTAAACATTTGTGGATGAGGGAGGCAGATTTGAGGTTGATTCTTTCTTGGGTAGAGAGCCATTTATGTTTCCGTCTTATTTCAGAAATATGTACTCTTCTGGGGATACTTAGGGCCGCTCTAAGTGCGTTATTTTGGGGCACTTGAATTCTGTTGATGGTTTGTTTAGATGCCCCTATGTATAGGAAATTACAATAATCTAATTTTGAGAGGATAAGAGCTCTGGATAAAATTAGGCAACTGTCATCTGATAGGAATTGTTTCCCGGCTCGAATTAATTTGCATGTATAGGCTGTAGATGAGGCCAATGAGTTTACCTGTTTGGTAAAGGATAAGGTCGAATCGAGGTAGAAACCTAGTGTTTTTACTTCTCTTGCGACCTTGTTGGTGTTTCCATCGATGATGAATGCTGAATAGTTAGGGTTGAGTTTAGAGATGTGAGCTGTGGTACCCAGGATGATGAGCTCTGTTTTATCATCGTTCAGGCATAGGCCATGGTTGGCCATCCATGCCTGAACGATGCTATAGACTCCGTTCACCAAAGCCAGATCTTCCACATAATCCCCAGTAAGTGGTAGGAGAATCTGGGTATCGTCTGCGTAATTGGTATAGGTGATGCCCAGATTGTCAAGATCGTCAAAGAGTGGCTTGGTGAAGATATTGTAGAGTGTTGGCGAGACACAAGATCCCTGGGGCACTCCACAAGTGATAGGTATTGGGTCTGCTGCCGCTGAGGGGGAGAACACCCTCATAGTCCTGTCACTAAGGAATGACTGTATACAGACTATAGCCTCCTCTGAAAAGTGGGCCGCCGAGTCCAAGTGATTACATAGGACTCTGTGGTCCACCAGGTCGAAGGCGGTTGAGAGGTCTAGTAAGAGGAGGAGTGCTAATTTACCCTCGTCTCTGAGTGAGTCTATTTGGGCCTTTAGATCGATAAGGGCAGTCTCTGTGCCATGTTGAGGTCGGAAACCAGATTGGCGGGCACCAAGGAGATGGTTTACCTCAAGGAAGTTCTGAATTTGGGTATATGCTACCCTATCTAGTATTTTTATTAAGAACGGCACCGTAGTGATGGGCCTGTAGTTTGTGGGGATGTTAGGGTCTAGAGTTTGTTTTTTCAGAAGGGGGAGTACCCAAGATTCCTTTAAGTTACACGGGATTGTGCCAGTAGTGAAGGAGGCATTGATAAGTTTGGTGATGAAGGGAGCTAGATCTCTAGCAGCGTCCTTGATCAGTTGTGCAGGGCATTGGTCTCCTTTGCAATTAGATGGTTTATGTGCAAGAATAGTTTTCTCTACCTCGAGCACTGAGACCTTAGAGAAGTTAAATTGGGTGAGTTCTTTGGGTTTCGGTGCAGGTGTTTTGTTCAGGGGAAATTGGGTTTGGGCTGATAGTGTAGCTTTCTTTAGAGCAATTTTAGTTTGGAGGTTGGCACTTTGTTGGTTAGTGTGAGCTGAATGTCTGTGCACCAGGTTTTATCTTTAATGGAGTCATCCTGTACTGCAATGGGAGTTTCCAATTCTTTTATAATAGAGAAGAGCTCCTTCATACTGGAATTAGCTTGGGTAATCCGGTTGTTATACGTTTCTCGTTTGGCCAGGATGATATCCTTTTTGTATTGCGTTGGGATATTTATTAGATTAGTTTTATTTTCTGCGGTGGGAAAACGGTTCCATGTCGTTTCGAGTTTTCTTTTCTGGAGTCTTAGTTTTTTTAGGTGGGCTGTAAACCAGGAGTTAAGATGCTTTTTTGGTTTAATGTTCCTAAGTTTAAGCGGGGCAATGCTGTCGAGAGCATTGGTCATAGCATTATTGAATTCCTCCACTAGGAGGCCTGGGTCGGTATGGTCTGGTGAGGAGTTGAAATTAGGTAGGATATGGGTCAAGATATTGTCCGCTTTGATATTTTTCTTGTTTCTGGTTAGTGTGGGTACAGCAAGGGGTTTCAGAGCCGTGGGTCTTTTAGTATTGAGAGTGAAGGAGATTGGGTGGTGGTCAGTCCATATTTGGGGGTGATGGATGTAATGGTGAGGTTACAGTTGTGGCTGGCAACCCAGTCGAGAGTTCTCCCTTTGGTATGGGTGGACAAGTTCACTTTCTGTGTGAAACCTAGTTCTGTCAGGATGTTGGCTTCGGAGGTGGCCTGGTGATCATTGATATCATTGTACCCTAGGTTAAAGTCTCCTAGCACTAAGATTTTAGAGGAGTTTTTTAGCTTCTCAGCAATAACAGTAGGGATATCTTCATTGAAGGTGCTTATTGGGCCTGGGGGTCTGTAGAGGAGAGGGATATTTAATGTTTGAGAGTTGGCGGTGGGTAGTTTAATGGAAAGAGACTCGCAGGATTTAAGGTTAGGTGTAGAGGTGATTCTCATGGAGAGATTAGTTTTGGAGATGATCGCTATTCCACCACCTCGTGCATCTAGTCTGTCAGCTCTAAGGATAGTGTAGTTGTCTGGGACTGCTAGCGTTAGTGCTGGGCCTGCTGCCTCATGGAGCCAGGATTCAGTAATGGCGATGAAGTCAAGGTCATTTTCCAGAATAGTATGTGCTATGTCAGCAGCATGAGTAACTAAGGATCTAGCATTGATTAATGCGCCTTTAAGGTCAGGTTCTGGCTGTATGGTAGGACACAGGTTGGGGGTGGTAGGTAGGTTAGTAGTGGGCTTGTTTCTTTTAGGGTAGGGTTTGCGGCTAGGAGGAACAGTGGTTTCCAGAGGTGGAGGTAGTTTTGGTCGAAGGTGATCCAGGTTAATGTCATATTTATTGATGGGTTCAAATATTTTGGGTAGTCGTGCCCGGAGTCTGAGGTTTCTCTGTGCTAAATTGCATGGGGATCTGGAGATTGGTTGCATATAAAGGGCTCCTATGCCCTCTGGGGGCTGTATGGAGGGCATGGAGATGTAGATAGTAGTGATAAATAGAGCTATCAGATTAGAGAGTGATGCTCGAGAGACTGGTGGTGGCAGGTGAGAGTACATAGTGTTGTGGCTAGTCGAGGTGGGGCCTGCTATTACATACATCGATTGAATAATAGATAGCATAGGGCTAGGTATTCGGCAAAGTGGGCTAGGTAAGGGCAGAATAGGCTAAATGAAACAATCAAGTATTGGGCAACAAATGGGCTAAATGCAACAATCCAGTATTAGGCAAAAATATGCTAATTGTAACAATCAAGTATAGGGCAGCATAGGCTAGGTGCAACAATCAAATATGGGCTAAAATAAGCTAAATGCAACAATCAAGTATTGGGCAGCATAGGCTAAAAGCAGCAATCGAGTATTGAGCCAAAAAAAGGCTGGGTGCAACAATCAAATATTAAGGCAGCATAGGCTAAGTGCAACAATCAAGTATTAGGCAAAAATATGCTCGTTGTAACAATCAAGTATTGGGCAGCATAGGCTAGATGCAACAATAAAATATGGGCTAAAATTGGCTAAATGCAACAATCAAATATTAAGGCAGCATAGGCTAAATGCAACAATCAAGTTTGGGCAAAAATATCTAAATGCGACAATCAAGTGTTGGGCAGCATGGGCTGGATGCATAGGCTAAATGCAACAATCAGTGTGCTGATCTGGAGCCGCTTAGACCTTTCCGTGCTATGGGACTATCAGCATGGGTAGTTAGGAGAGGGGCATATAAAAAGGGCCTGTTTGTGCCGCCTGGTGCAGATTATAGTATGGCGCTGCGCACAGTGGAGGCTAGTTAGATGCGTAGTTGGATGCTATGTGCTAATAGCTAGTTGTAGTCATAGTATGGGATGCAGATTCTAACATGCTAAGCCCAAAGGGTACTGGCAGCTAGATTCGAATTATGTGCAGGTTGGCAAAGACACTCTTACTAGGTTGTACAGGCATCTGGTACAGTTGTCAGCCATAAGGCAGACTAAGTGTTAATGTCCAAGCCTAGTTTTAGACAGGCAGTGGCACTGATATGTGAGAGTCTCAAGGTAACATATGAGTACTATCATGAGGCAACAGGATATGGAATACATGGTAGGTAGCATTGGACAGTCCATTCTGTGAATGCCAGGTGGATTAATGGCAAACAATGGTAAAACAGCATGCATAACAAATGCGGTACCTTCACAGTGCTCGCATAGTCTCTATTAAGTGTACCTTGTGTCTGCAGCTTAGCCGGCAGAGTAACTAGCCGACGGCCGGGAAGGCCTGGACAGGCTGGGACAGGCAGAAAGCCTTACTGCTGCAGGCCTTGATGGTGGAGGCCAGCGACGCCTACCGGCTTGTCGATTGGCCCGTTAAAGGAGCACGAGAGCCAATAGGGGCAGGATAGCTCTTCCCTGAGACCCTGGAAAATTATTCTCAGCAACGAAGCACCAGATTGAATCTATACATTGTCAAGCTGCAGCTCTAAATTAAAAACTAATCTTCTAATTCTGGGGCATATCACCATAGTCCACCACTGGAAAGCCCTAAGAGGCCCCAGTATACATAAATGGTGGCCAACAGTCTGGACTAATGCAGTCACGATGATGGGTGAGATGCATGAATGTCTTCAGACATGGATGCCTTATTTATTTTTTTAAGCTATTTTTATTGGCATTTCTTTAAACAAAAACATCGGGATTTCAAAATCATCCCTTCCCCCCTTCTCCCTACCTCCTCCCCCCACACCGGTGATACTGTCCTTCATTTCCTTCTGCTTCCACTCTTCGTGTTCTGACTCATCCCGTGAACATGTCCAGGATGCGGATTTTGTGCAGGCACCACTGCAACATATAGTCGCTTTGTAGGTAGTTTATCACCTCTCCCCAATTCGTTATACATTTTTGTCTGGCCCCTTGTATGTAATAAGTCGTTCTCTCCATCGCCACAAATGTCCATATTCTGTGTAGCCATTCTTGATTAGATGGGGGTATCTTCTGTTCCCATTTTTGTGCGATTGCTTGCCAATGCCGCCGTGAGGAATCCCATAAAGTTTCTCTTCTGTATCTTTGTTAAAGTCCTGTCTCGGGGGTTCCACATGCCACACATCCACACCTCTTCTCCTAGTGTTTCCGTGCCTTGAAACATTCCTTGCATTTGAGTTTTTACTTCTGTCCAGAAGTTTTGTAATTCCGGGCAGTCCCACCAGATGTGCCTCCAATTGCCCACTGTGTCGCATCCCCTCCAGCATCTGTCTTGTGTTGTGTTAAACATTTGGTGGAGTCTTTCCGGGGTATAGTGCCATTGTATGATCATTTTCATCCATGCTTCTCTTGTCTGGATCGCCCGTGTCCACTTGGGAATTATTTGCCAGATGTATATCCATTGTGCTCTCGTGATGTTTTTGCATAGGGTAGTTTCCCATTTTTTCATGTATTGCCATTTTATTTCCTCTGTCTGGGTTTTTATGAATTTGTATAGTGTGGATACAAATTTGTTCCCCTCTCTGTGTCATCATGTATGTTTCAAATGAGGTCAGGTCTCTTGTTATTGCCTGTATCAATCTCATGGAAGTGAGCCAGTGATGTTGTTGTTCATATTGGAATCTATCCTTTTCTGTGAGGCCCAGTAGATCTTGGCATTCCGTGAAAGATCTGATCTGTAGACCGTCATACATGTCTCCCACTTTCGTGCAGTCTGCTTCCCTTCACTTCTGGAATGCTCCTTTCTCCGTGCCCTCGAGTATTGGTATGAAAGGGGCTGGATCTTTTGTCAGTGTTTCTCTTTTGGTCGCTCTGTCCCATATTTCCAAGGTTGATCTCATGATCTCACTTATTTGTATATTCTGGTGTCTATGCTCCGGTTTGGGCCATAGGTGCCGCATGTTTGATCTTGCCACCGCTCTGTCCTGTGCGTCCCATATTTTTTCTGATGTGTTTGGAATCCACTCCTTCAGGACCCACATTTGGGCTGCCTCATAATACTTCCGGAAATGGGGGAGGGCCCTACCTCCTTCTTCTTTCTGTGTCGTTAGTGCTTGACTTGACAGTCTCAGGGTTTTGTTCTGCCAGATGTATTTCGTGATTACTTTGGTAAGTGTCTTGAAGAATGCTGCCGGTATTCTTATTGGGATTCCTTGAAAGTAGTATAGTAGTCTGGGCATTATTGTCATTTTTATGGCTGTGATTCTGCCCCACCAGGATATTGAGAGAGGTTTCAACTTTCCAAGTCTGTTTTCACCTGCTCTATTAATTTCGTGAAGTTTCCTGTGTAGAGGTTTTTTATCGAGTTGGTCAGTGTGACTCCTAGGTATCATATCCCTTGTTCCTCCGTTTGCAGATGTAGCTCTTCTGTTTTTTTCTGTATTTCTTGTGTGTCTCCGGCCAGGGCCATTACCGATGACTTTTGCCTATTTTTTTTTAACCCTGATATTGTTCCGTAGTCTTCTATTTCTTGTATGAGGTGAGGTAGTGAGTTCACTGGGTCGGTTAGAGTCATCAGCATGTCATCCACTTATGCCGCTGTCTTGTGTATCTGTCCTCCCATTTCTATGCCCTTGATGTTGGATGACGCCCTTATCTTTGCCAGCAGTGGCTCGAGAAAGATTGCATATAAGAGGGGGGACAATAGGAAACCCTGTTTGGTGCCTCTCCCTATGTTGATCTTGTTTGAGAGTACTCATTTACTGCAATTCTTGCCGAGGGTGAGTTATAGTGTTGGCTCGTATCATGTCTATGTACGTGTTACCCATGCCCATTTTCTCCAGAATTGCAAACAACATGGACTACTCTACCCGTTCAAAGGCTTTTTCGGCGTCTACCGCTAGGATTGCTGCTGAGGGTGTTGGTGATTCCCACTTTCTCTATCAAGTGTGCGATTCGTCTGATGTTGTCATGCGTTTTCCTGTTTGGGATGAATCCTGATTGGTCTTGCTGTATCAGTTTGGGGAGAAGGGGCGACAGTCTGTTGGCTAGTATCTTTGTGTAAAGTTTTGCATCAATATTTATTAATGCTATTGGGCGATATGAGCTCGGATTCTCTGGGTCCTTCCCTTTCTTATGAAAAAACAGTATTTTTGCCTCGTTCATTGACGGGGCGATGTTTGCCATGTCTTTAAAGGTATTGAAGAGGTTCATTAAGATCAGGGACAGAGTTTCCGTGTAGGTTTTATAGAAGGCTGCCGTGTAGCTGTCCGAACCTGGGGATTTGTTTTTGGGTAGATCTCTGATTGCTCTTGTTACCTCCTCTAATGTTATTGGTGCGTATAGTATTGTTTTTTCTTCTGGGGTGATGGTTGGCAGAGTGATCCCCCTCAGGTATGTTTTCTGTTCCTCCTCCTTTGGTTTGTCTGAGGGGTATAGGTTCTGATAATAGTCTCAGAATATCTCTTTTATCTCTTTGGATTTTGTTACCCATTGCCTTTGTTTGTCTTTCAATGCTTTTATTGTATGATTTTGTTGTTTCTGTTTCAGCTGTCTTGCCAGTAGTTTGTCCGCTTTGTTTGATTTCATCACGTACCAATGCTTTAGGTGTAGTAGTTGCGTTTCCGCTCTTTTGGTTCTGATTGCTTCTAGATGACTTTGGACGTGTCTGTAGGCTCTCTTTATTTGCAGAGATTTATTGTCTACCATTTCTCCTCTTATCTCTTCCAACTTGTTTTCTAATTCGTTTTCCCATTTTCTAGATTGCTTGTCCTTCTGTGCTTTCAGGGCTATTAGTTGTCCTCCTGTCACCGCTTTGAAGGCTTCTCATAATGTGGTTTTTGAGATTTCCTGAGATTCGTTTTGTTCAAAGTATTCTGTTATTTTCTCTCTAATTGTTTCTCTTGTTGCTGGATCCTGTAGTGTTTCTCTTGGAAGTGTCCATCACCATAGGCCTGAGGATTTGCAAATCTTGGGGAGTGACATCCACAATGGAGCGTGATCTGATAGGGAGATCTGGCCTTTTTCTATGTCCTGAATCTCCCCTAGTAGGCTTGAGGCTACCCATATGTAATCAATTCTGGAGTTTGTGCCGTGTACATGTGAGTAGTATGTATATCCCGGGGTTGTGCCTCTGATTCTGCACCATACGTCTTCTAGGGCCATTTTCTTCATCAGTTCATTTAGAGATTGTGACGGTGTCCCTTGTTGCGATTGTTTGGGGTTTGAGCGGTCCTCCCTCGGGTTTCATGCTATATTGAAGTTTCCTGACAGAAAAACTTGTCCCACTGCGAACTGTTCCAGTTTGTTCAGTGTGTCTTTTAGGAATCCTTCCTGACCTGTGTTTGGGGCATATATGGTTGCTAATGTCAGTAGGCGGTTTTCGATCTGTACTTTTGCAAAAAGGTAGCGGCCTTTTTTTGTCTGGCATCGATTCTCGTATTTGTACATAAAGTTGGTTGGCGAACGCTGTCAGGACACCTTTCTTCTTCTCTTCGTCATTAGCTTGGATTATTTGATTGTAGCCTCTTATTCGGAGGTGACCTTTCCTTTTCCTCTGTATATGTGTCTCTTGTAGCATTATAATGTCAAATTTTTCTCTGTGTAGGAAGTGTTCCGTTTTCTTTCTTTTTACGGGAGAGTTCAGTCCTCTAATGTTGTATGTGAGTATTTTCAGCCCCATCCTCTCCTTTGCAATTGTATCTTACTTTGTCTCTTGCCGTGTGGTTCGCTGGTATGTTTATTGGTACCGATGATCGAAACTTTTCCCTCATGAACTTTTCCCACATCTACCCCCCTTTCCATCCTCACTTCCTCCCCAACTTTTTCCCTAAGGAGCCGCAGGTCGCTCTTTTTACCATCGCAAGGTGGATTTCATGTCCGGATATTGTTCTCGCTGCCAGGCTTCTTTGGAGACGAGCTCCGGAGGGTCAATTGTCTGCTTTATTGTAGTTTCTTTGTTGCGGCCCGAGCTGGGGGACGGAGCTACGCTCTCTTGCGTCTGCCCTGCTCGGCCGCCATCTTGGAATCCCGGATGCCTTATTTTAAACTGTGAGAAATCAAATGATGTTTAGAGTGTTCATGATAAACTACTTTTGCTGAACACATTTTCACTGACATCATAGGGATTGCTGCTTTAACCCAAATGATGAATTCTCCCCCCATTCTTCTTTGACAAAGGAGTTATAATTAATTGTCATAACCAATACTTTTCAAATAAGATACTTCTGCTTTGCTATTGACATGTTTTTTGCACTTTAGCGTATGTAAGTAGTTTTCATAAATGATTTTTTCACCAAACCTGGAAGAAGGAATTGACAATGTTATGTTAATTTTCACGTTGGCGTTTTACTATGGAATAGAAAGTCAAATCAAATATAAATTAAAACAAAAAAATAACAATGGTAATTTAAAATGAGGTCTTCTTAATATGGCCTAGTTGAGGTTTGCTATTTGCAAAATTCATGCATGTTTCTTTGTAAGCCGCTTCAATGGCAGTTTGCATGGGCTAGCAGTTTCCCTTTGTAAAACATATCTGCTAGTTCTGTACCATTTCACAATATCTACATCCTATTTTAAACAAATGTTCATCTTTTCCCCTTCTGTTTATTTTGTAGCTAGGACAGCACAAAGCGTCTCCAACCCAACCCAACCCATCCATTTCAGAAAATTGCCACCTTTCTCATCAGTGCAATTGTATCAGGCCAACCTGAAACATTTCATAGCTTTAAAGACAGAGACTTCCTTTCTTGTGCCCTTTCAAAAGATGGTGGACATATGCTAATTGACAGCACAGCAGATGACTTGTATTACAATGGCAGTCGGAGCAGATTAAAGCTCTTATTATTTAAAAAACCTCCCGAACGCCCCTCTGATCGGTCCACCACGCCCTCTCACCCCACTAACAGCAGTGGAGTGGAAGTCTTCTTACGTCCCTACTCTCAAGAAAGGAGGTTGCCTTCCACAATCCCCCTCTCAGCTACCACAGCCATGTCTTGTTGGCAGGGAAGTCCAAGTACATCAATAAACCAAGTAATGGAAGTCATATCAAAGTACAGGAGGAGCACAGTGGACGTAACTGCTCTCCTTAATCAGCTACTCCTTTCTGCCCCCACGGCTTCCACCTTCCGTGCGACACAAAGTCTCGCGAGATCTCATCCAGAGCCGATCTTGCAAGACTGATGCCCCACAAACCTACTTTTGTGAAAAGATGAGTCTTAATCAGTCCATTACAAAATCACTGTACTTTGTGGGTCTCCTCACCCCCTGCGGATGACCAACATCACTCACTTAATTTGATTTCGGTTCTTCTGCGTCCTCTATCCTGCTTCCTGTCTATTCCATGTCACTCAGCTCCACATGCTCATTTCTAAGACCCTGCGACTCAATTTCCCTGCCCTGTCCATCACACCACAGATCAGTCCTCGGTCATCCCTTTCACTTCTTCCTTCTCTCTCCATTTCAAACACTCCCTCTCTGGCCCCTTAGGTTTGAGGCAGTTCACGTAGTACTTCCAAGGCATCCTTGGCAAAGTCATCCATCTTTTCCCATCTTTGGTGCACATATGATTTTTGCCCTTCTTTACTACTGTGATAACCTGACTGTAGAAGGACCCTGTAATCCAATCCTTTTGGGTAGTCTGATCTTTACAAGATCTCCCTCTTCTATGTCAGTTCTTTGAGTCGCCCCGTGGCTGTTATGCCACATCTTCATGTGATCTTTACTTTTCTTGATCCTCCATACCGCCTCTTCCATATTTATTGTATCATCCTCCCTCACAATGGAAAGCCAAGGGGGCACTAATTTGGATGCACTGCTCCTGCCTGTCAACATATGGAAGGGTGATACCTTGGTGGTGCCATTTGGAGTGAGTCTGTGGGTGCAACCGCCTCCTTCACTGTCTTATGCAGGTCCATGCCCAACACCATGGCTAGCTAGATGGCTCTCTTCACAAACCTATTTGTTCTTTCGACAAGTACATTGGCCTGAAGGTGATATAAGGGTGACTTGATCTGCTATGTATTGTTGTCTTGCATAAATCTGGACATTTGTGCTGACGTCAGCTGGACTGCATTGTCCGTCACTAACTCCTTTGGCAACCCTTCACTTTAAAACAGCAACTTTAGGGTGTCAATCACTGTCTATGTAGGAATGTCAGGTACAAACTTGGTCTCCACCCAATTTGATAAATAATCTATTATCACCACTCCATAACAATGCTCAGGATGCATGGCTTTCAAGGGGCTTATAAAGTTAACCCCCAACTTCTGCCATATTCGCTGTGGAATGTATGTGGAAACGAAGGGTGCCTATCTCAACTTCAATCATTTGTCGCTGTTTAGGCAGTCGTGACATCTCTCCAGAATGTTCTTTATGTCGTGGTCCATGCTGGGTCCCAAGTATGATTCCTATATTCTATTTCTTGTCATGTTACTCCCATAAATGCCCTGAATGGGCCATGTCTAGTATGATTTTCCTTAGTGTCATGGTCGGTTACTGTGTTTTCGTTGCTGCAATCTTTGCCGCAGCAGTTTTCACAGTGGTGTTTTGGCCCATATATATATACATATCTTCGAAAAACGGGAATTGGCCTCAAAACTGCGCTCTGCCTCATTAATGAGCTGGTGCTGTTGGGCTAGAGTGGGCTAGGCTCTACAAATTCAAAAGAATGTTAGGAAAAAATGCAGGATAAACAATACATATTGCCTACAATTTTAACCAAAGTTTTGCCCAAGCACTCACGACCATTGGCTGAGTTTAAAAGTTTCTCTAATTATCAAAAGTAGTGCACATAATTACATTAAAAAAGCATACATAGGTCAGACCAGGCATGAAGCAGCACTCACCCCAACGGGTGGAAAAACACCACGCGTTCCGCTTGACTCGCGAGCTTCCTCAGGCTTATAGTTGATTCCAACTACTGAACTCTCGTTATTAAATAGCCTCGCAGGCCGTGTCTCAGGCTCCTCCCACTTTACAATCTCATGTAACCTGTTGAATATATTCTACAATAGAACTCTATGGTAAAATTCAATGGTAAAACCACCATCTTGAAGTGTGCAACTATTTAGTGCAATTAGTTGATACATATTGCTTGAAACTGGTTTTTATGGGCCATCTGAATATTTAGCCAAAACATGAGATTAAACAGTATCGGAGGAGTCCAATCCCCATGCCAAAGCGATAATACAATGCAACAATAATATTACGAGATATTGCGCTAGTGCGCTACTATAATTTTCATTACCACACCTTGAGAGAAATACATTTCTCCAAGATCTGGCAAACAATCCGCAAGATGGATTGAATGCAAAAAAGCAGCTGCATCTGCTGCTGCCAGGCTTCGGCTGTTTCCTGCTTGCACAGAATGTAAACATGATTTAAAATGTCTTAGTGTATTCTTAATGGAAACACAGTGCTAAATGATCGTATGTGTCCCAAAATTTCCCAATAGATGCATTTGCATGTTTAAAAAGGGAATATGTTTTTCAGACTGAAAGCAGTGCATGATGGTACTGCTAGTCCAAAATGTGCCTATATCATGCAAGTGCATGATTGGTAAAATAATACATTAAGTCTAATAGGAAAGTGCTAGTGCATATCTTCCTATGTCAAGTAATACAGTTCTCTTGTCGTCACGGTCTCAACATGTATAAAGTGCTAGTGCATTGTTGAAAACGACCTACATCTTTCTCATTGGGACAAGTGTCCTGAATGCTTTTCAATATTGTGTAGCGAGCACGCCGAAGCCTGACAACCTATTCTGACTAATCCAATGAGTGGACGCTAGATTCTAATGAGCGCCCAGCCTCACATACAACATGTCACAAGTAATTAATTCATTATTAAAAAACAGTGCAACAAGATTATCAATCGAAATGTAAATGTAAAAGTAAAAGTAAAAAAGGTGCATAAAAGCTAGAAAAAGGAGATTCAATGTTTCTAAAAATGCTTAGCATGTAGTGTAAATTGATGTTTTTGACATTTTGTCGCTAGATGAAAAGAGTCCAGAAAACAATATGGCATCATTTGTTTAATGGTCATAGGGACAGAGTTCAAGAGAGAGAAAGAGAGAGATATATAGTAAGTGTGGGTAAATGAGAACACATGGTTAGTCATATAAAAAGACATATAGCTCAGAATCCACATTCAAACCATTGGGTTTTAAGGTATCAAATTTACAAATTAGCTTGGCTTCCAATTGACGTAGCTTCAGTTCTCTATTACCAAGTCTACTGTGTAATGGTATGTGTGCTAGTCCCACAAAGCTCCCTTCAGATACATTGCTGTTGTGCTTTTCACCGAAATGAACCGCCAGTGGGTATGTCGGATCTCTGTTTTTGATCGCTCTGTAGTGTTGCAAGATTCGCAATTTCAGTGGGCCTATGGTGGATCCTATATAGTGTAATCCACAACTACATGTGCTCATATAGACTACAAAATTAGTTAGGCAAGTTATTTTTTGCTTATATTTCCACTGTTTTCCATTAACACTAATGGGAGATTCTTTGGAGACATGTTTACACATTTTGCATTTGCCACATTTCTTAAACCCCACAATTTCACGATTACCAAGAAGCCCACTAGATTGTGTTACTTTAGTTACCACAGTACTTGGTGCCAGAATATTTATTATCGTTGGAGCTCTACGGAAGGTCACACTGAGTTTATTCTCTAATACTTCACATAGATCTCTATCAGTTGTTAATATATTCCAGTGTCTCTTCATGATTGCTCTAATATTTTTAGCTTGCTGGTTGTAACCTGTTATAAATCTTATAGTTTCATTTTTGGGTTTCGGATTTGGTTTGAATAAATCTCTCCTCGATTTTTTATCTGCTTTCTCAAAGCATTCTGTCACTGTACTTTTCGAATATCCTCTGTGCACAAATCGGTTGCCTATATTTTTAGCTTCTTTCTAGAAATCTGCCTCTTTGCTACATACTCTCTTTGCCCTAAGGAATTCTCCATAAGGAATAGATTTTTTGAGAGCTAGTGGGTGGTGGCTATGAGCATGAAGCGTGGAGTTGGAGCTTGTTTCTTTTCTAAACAAAGTGGTTATTAATTCATTTTGATCAATATGTAGGAAGACGTCTAGAAAAACCAATGCGTCCTTGCTCACAGTACTAGTTAATTTCAAATTGAATGCATTGGTGTTTAAGATAGTAATATATTTTTCTAAATCTTTCTCAGTGCCATCCCATATCAGGAACAGGTCATCAATGAATCGATGCCAAATCACTATATGCTTAGTAAATGTTTCAAGCTCTTCACTCCACGCAACTGTCGTTTCCCACCATCCCATATAAAGATTAGCATAAGTAGGTGCCATGCAGGACCCCATAGCAGTGCCCTGGGTTTGTCTGTATATGGCTTCATTATACAGAATGAAATTGTGTTCCAAACTGAATTTCGGCATGTCTAGCAGCATCTTGTTATGCTGTCGATAACTCACAGATCTGCTGTTCAAAAAGTGGCGGCATGCATTCAGTCCATGTTCGTGTTGTATAGAAGTGTACAGGGGCACCACATCTAGGGAAACAAGAAAATAATTGGGCTCCCCGTTGACCTCATTCAATCTTAATAAAAGATCTGATGTGTCTCGAATATATGAACTGAGACTTAGCACGAATGGCTGAAGAAAATGGTCTAAGAACTTGGATGTATTTTCCAGAAGACTGCCTATTGAGGACACTATAGGACGTCCTGGAGGGTCCATCAATGTCTTGTGAATCTTAATAGTTCGTGATATTCATTGTTGGTAATCGCTAGGATCGATTTGTCCACTAGTTCATAGCATGAGATGTCATCCAGTTGTCTCTTGGCGTCTTTGAAATAGCTAATGCTATCCATGACGACTATACTACCTCCCTTATCTGAGGGTCTGATAACTATGTTGCTGTCATTTTTCAGTGTTTCCAAAGTACATATTTGTGCAGAACTAAGATTTTTATGTAAGGGAAGTAGTATAGTCGTCATGGATAGCATTAGCTATTTCAAAGAAGCCAAGAGACAACTGGATGACATCTCATGCTATGAACTAGCGGACAAATCAATCCTAGCGATTACCAACAATGAATATTACGAACTATTGCTCCATTGGTGTGAATTAGACCTACTAAATGAAGACGAATATCAATTCCTCAAAAATGCTCATCCCATCACCCCCATGATCTATTTTAATCCAAAGATTCACAAGACTTTTATGGACCCTCCAGGACATCCCATAGTGTCCTCAATAGGCTGTCTTCTGGAAAATACGTCCAAGTTCTTAGACCATTTTCTTCAGCCATTCGTGCTAAGTCTCAATTCATATATTCAAGACACATCAGATCTTTTATTAAGATTGAATGAGGTCAACTGGGAGCCCAACTATTTTCTTGTTTCCCTAGATGTGGTGTCCCTGTACACTTCTATACAACACGAACATGGACTGAATGCATGCCGCCACTTTTTGAACAGCAGATCTGTGAGTTATCGACAGCATAACAAGATGCTGCTAGACATGCTGAAATTCTGTTTGGAAAACAATTTCTTTCTGTATAATGAAGCCATATACAGACAAACCCAGGGCACTGCTATGGGGTCCTGCATGGCACCTTCTTATGCTAATCTTTATATGGGATGGTGGGAAACAACAGTTGTGTGGAGTGAAGAGCTTGAAACATTTACTAAGCATATAGTGATTTGGCATTGATTCATTGATGACCTGTTCCTGATATGGGATGGCACTGAGAAAGATTTAGAAAAATATATTACTATCTTAAACACCAATGCATTCAATTTGAAATTAACTAGTACTGTGAGCAAGGATGCATTGGTTTTTCTAGACGTCTTCCTACATATTGATCAAAATGAATTAATAACCACTTTGTTTAGAAAAGAAACGAGCTCCAACTCCACGCGTCATGCTCGCAGCCACCCCCAGTAGCTCTCAAAAAATCTATTCCTTATGGAGAATTCCTTAGGTCAAAGAGAGTATGTAGTAAAGAGGCAAATTTCTAGAAAGAAGCCAAAAATATAGGCATCCGATTTGTCCACAGAGGATATTCGAAAAGTACAGTGACAGAATGCTTTGAAAAAGCAGATAAAAAATCGAGGACAGATTTATTCAAACCAAATCCGAAACCCAAAAATGAAACTATAAGATTTATAACAGGTTACAACCAGCAAGCTAAAAATATTAGAGCAATCATGAAGAGACACTGGAATATATTAACAACTGATAGAGATCTATGTGAAGTATTAGAGCCTAAACCCAGTGTGACCTTCCGTAGAGCTCCAACGATAACAAAGATTCTGGCACCAAGTACTGTGGTAACTAAAGTAACACAATCTAGTTGGCTTCTTGGTAATCGTGAAATTGTCGGGTTTAAGAAATGTGGTAAATGCAAAATGTGTAAACATGTCTCCAAAGAATCTCCCATTAGTGTTAATGGAAAACACTGGAAATATAAGCAAAAAATAACGTGCCTAACTAATTTTGTAGTCTATATGATCACATGTAGTTGTGGATTACACTATATAGGATCCACCATAGGCCCACTGAAATTGCGAATCTTGCAACACTACAGAGCGATCAAAAACAGAGATCCGACATACCCACTGGCGGTTCATTTTGGTGAAAAGCACAACAGCAATGTATCTGAAGGGAGCTTTGTGGGACTAGCACACATACCATTACACAGTAGACTTGGTAATAGAGAACTGAAGCTACGTCAATTGGAAGCCAAGCTAATTTGTAAATTTGATACCTTAAAACCCAATGGTTTGAATGTGGATTCTGAGCTATATGTCTTTTTATATGACTAACCATGTGTTCTCATTTACCCACACTTACTATATATCTCTCTCTTTCTCTCTCTTGAACTCTGTCCCTATGACCATTAAGCAAATGATGCCATACTGTTTTCTGGACTCTTTTCATCTAGCGACAAAATGTCAAAAACATCAATTTACACTACATGCTAAGCATTTTTAGAAACATTGAATCTCCTTTTTCCAGCTTTTATGCACCTTTTTTACTTTTACTTTTACATTTACATTTCGATTGAGAATCTTGTTGCACTGTTTTTTAATAATGAATTAATTACTTGTGACATGTTGTATGTGAGGCTGGGCGCTCATTAGAATCTAGCGTCCACTCATTGGATTAGTCAGAATAGGTTGTCAGGCTTCGGCGTGCTCGCTACACAATATTGAAAAGCATTCAGGACACTTGTCCCAATGAGAAAGATGTAGGTCGTTTTCAACAATGCACTAGCACTTTATACACATTGAGACCGTGACGACAAGAGAACTGTATTACTTGACATAGGAAGATATGCACTAGCACTTTCCTATTAGACTTAATGTATTATTTTACCAATCATGCACTTGCATGATATAGGTACATTTTGGACTAGCAGTACTATCATGCACTGCTTTCAGTCTGAAAAACATATTCCCTTTTTAAACATGCAAATGCATCTATTGGGAAATTTTGGGACACATACGATCATTTAGCACTGTGTTTCCATTAAGAATACACTAAGACATTTTAAATCATGTTTACATTCTGTGCAAGCAGGAAACAGCCGAAGCCTGGCAGCAGCAGCTGCGGCCGCTTTTTTGCATCCAATCCATCTTGCGGATTGTTTGCCAGATCTTGGAGAAATTTATTTCTCTCAAGGTGTGGTAACGGAAATTATAGTAGCGCACTAGCGCAATATCTCGTAATATTATTGTTGCATTGTATTATCGCTTTGGCATGGGGATTGGACTCCTCCGATACTGTTTAATCTCATGTTTTGGCTAACTATTCAGATGGCCCATAAAAACCAGTTTCAAGCAATATGTATCAACTAATTGCACTAAATGGTTGCACACTTCAAGATGGTGGTTTTACCCTCAAATTTTACGATAGAGTTCTATTGTAGAATATATTCAACTGGTAATCATATTACATGAGATTGTAAAGTGGGAGGAGCCTGAGACACGGCCTGCAAGGCTATTTAATAACGAGAGTTCAGTAGTTGGAATCAACTATAAGCCTGAGGAAGCTCTCGAGTCGAGCGGAACGCGTGGCGTTTTTCCACCCGTTGGGGTGAGTGCTGCTTCATGCCTGGTCTGACCAGACATTGCTATGTATGCTTTTTTAATGTAATTATGTGCACTACTTTTGATAATTAAAGAAACTTTTAAACTCAGCTAATGGTCGTAAGTGCTTGGGCAAAACTTTGGTTAAAATTGTAGGCAACATGTATTGTTTATCCTGCATTTTTTCCTAACATTCTTTTGTATATATATATATATACATATATATATATATATATATTACATGGCCACGGTTTCGATCTGTACTTTTGCAAAAAGGTAGCGGCCTTTTGTTGTCTGGCATCAATTCTCGTATTTGTACATTAAGTTGGTTGGCGAACGCTATCAGGACACCTTTCTTCTTCTCTTCGTCATTAGCTTGGATTATTTGATTGTAGCCTCTTATTCGGAGGTGTCCTTTCCTTTTCCTCTGTATATGTGTCTATTGTAGCATTATAATGTCGAATTTTTCTCTGTGTAGGAAATGTTCCGTTTTCTTTCTTTTTACGGGAGAGTTCAGTCCTCTAATGTTGTATATGAGTATTTTTAGCCCCATCCTTTCCTTTGCAATTGTATCTTACTTTGTCTCTTGCTGTATGGTTCGCTAGTATGTTTATTGGTATCGGTGATTGAAACTTTTCCCTCATGAACTTTTCCCACAACTCCCCCCCTTTCCTCCCTCCCTTCCCCCCCAACTTTTTCCCTGAGGAGGGCAATGGGCCCTATGGGTGCTTGGGCGGGTGGCCTTCGCTCCATGTCCTCTAACAACTCAGGTCAGTGTCTTTGCAGGGAGTCCTAAACCCTGCTAGTTTGTTGTGGATTCCGAGTGTGTCTCTTGACTCTGCCGCAATCTCATGCGACATTTGACCCTAGGTCTTCTCAATGTTGCCTGCGCAAAGTCTCCCGTCTATCTGTGAAGTCTTCTTTGTGTCTTGGGGTGTTGTTATTTGTGGTCCTGGTTCCGGGTTTAGCCACGATTTCGCTTATCAACTGTGTGCCATCCCTTCGGGGCTCGTCGTTCTCGGTGAATGTTCCCATCTGTTACTGAGTCCTTGTCTTGTTCTTGCACATTCAGTATCTTGAGGCCCTCCTCACATGTGGTGATGTGATGCTGCTTCTCTTCCCACGTAAATAGAAGGCCAAATGGGAAAGTCCATTTGTATCGTACCTGATTCTCTGCCAATTGTTTTGTTATTTGGGCCATCTCTCTTCATTTCCTGAACGTTGATTGGGCCAGATCTTGGAAGAGCTGTATTTCTATGCCATTCATCCTTATATGGTCTAAGGTCCTGGCCTTCCTTAGGATTTGTTCTTTTTGCAAATATTGCGCTAATGCAACCAGCACATCTCTTGAGCCTGCTCCTGGTTCTCCCACTCTTCTGGGGCCGACCCTGTGGATTCTGTCTATTTGGATCTCTTCCCCTGAGCCATCCGTAAGTATGTCCTGGAGCACCTGTTGTACTGCCGTACGGAGGTCTTTGTCCTCGACCGATTCCGCCATATTCTTAATTCTTAATTTTGACCTACGGGAACGATTCTCTAACTCTTCACATTGGGTTTGTAGTTCTTGGGCCAGTCTTGCCAGTCGTTCTTGTGCCTCGGCGTATTGCTGTGTTTCCTTGTCTAGGTTCTGGACCGTTCTTTCCAGTTGGTCTGTTCGCTCCTCCAGGTTCCCTATATCCTTCTTCAGTTCCTGGATTGCTTGTTTCATCTCTCCTTTCATGTTTTCAAACTGTGTTTGCGTGGAGGAAATGAATTGGTCTTGTCATTTTTTGAACCACGTTTTCATGTCGTCTTTTGTGGCCATTTCTGTGGCTTCTGGGAGCTCAGAAGTAGTCTTCCCCTTATCATTCTGCGTATTTGTTTTCGGTTTTGTTCCTTTGTCTGTGCCCCAGATTTGAATTAGATCTTGATCTTGTTGGTGTTTGCTGCTGTGAGGCTGAGATGGCTGATGCCCTTGTCGGCTTCTAGATCTTGACATGTGTGTGAGTCGTTCTCTATGGTAGCCTTGACAGTACGGTTGATCTTCCGCTTGTGTTCGGATCAGTGAGGTTACTTGCCCCTTCGGGGTCTATTGCTTAGTTGGGGACGAGGGTCCCCCGTGTCTGTTCCTTGGGGATACCCTCTCAGTTGAGGTAGTAGCGTGTTTCGTGTATAGACCTCTTGGGTGCTTTTCTCTGCGTGGGGCGGTGTGTGTGTTCCCACTCCCCAGTGTATCCCTATCGGTTGTCCGTGCTTTGTATGAATAGGGGTGTCTCTTTCCTGACTGCTCCCTTCGGGGGGATTTCCTTCTTGTTATTCGTTGAGGGGTACCCCCTCTCCGCGGGGCGGGTCGTGTGAACGCGTTGGTTTTTAATGTTCTCCCCCCCTGTGTCCTTTTCTTGCTGTAGGGCATCCCCCCCCATGGGGCTTTTCGCCCCCTTGGGCTTTCCCTACTTCTTCTGCTCCGTGTGGGCGGCGAGGAGTCGCGGTGGGGCCAGCCCTGCTGAGTGTTCACTGGTCCCTGGCCCTTTGCTGTTGGGGGGCCCGGCAGGGGGAGGGAGAATGAGGGGGAGTGTTTGCCTGTTAAAAACTGTTGCCCGATTTCCCCCACCGTCCCTGTGGGCTTACCGTTCGATTTCTTCTTCTCTTTGTCCCCCGGTGGAGGCCTAGTGGTCTTTTTTGTCACCCCCTTCGGCGTGTGGGGTCCGCGGCGCTGGATCTGCTTCTCTGCATCCATTTAGGTCATTCGCCGGTCTCCGAGCGGATGCGGAGGGGAGCTTCTTCCCTTGTTGTTGTGGCACCGGCGGTTGTTCCGTGGGATGCCCTCGTCGATAGCTGAAGCTCGGCAGACTGTAGCTGGAGAGTCCTTCTGGGGGCTCCGGAGATCGCTCCTGCTCTCCGAGTTCCCACGTTGGGTGCCACGTCTCCTCATGGGCTAATTTGCTTGGCGGGATCCGGGAGTTATTGCCGGCTCCACTTCTGCTGTGTGCCTCCGGATCACTGGATGAGGGGGCGCGCCGGACCTGGCTCCTGCAGCGCCTCTCTGATCGACGGTCCAGGTTTCCCTCTCCTCTTGCTGGGCCTCTGCCGGGTGGATCATGTGGGCTAACTTCTTCTCATCACGGGCCGCAGGTCGCTCTTTTTACCATCGCAAGGTGGATTTCATGTCCGGATATTGTTCTCGCTACCAGGCTTCTTTGGAGACTAGCTCCGGAGGGTCAATTGTCTGCTTTATTGTAGTTTCTTTGTTGCGGCCCGAGCTGGGGGACGGAGCTACGCTCTCGTGCGTCTGCCCTGCTCGGCTGCCATCTTGGAATCCCGGATACCTTATTTTAAACTGTGAGAAATCAAATGATGTTTAGAGTGTTCATGATAGACTACTTTTGCTGAACACATTTTCACTGACATGACAGGGATTCCTGCTTTAACCCAAATGATGAATTCTCTCCCCCATCCTTCTTTGACAAAGGATTTATAATTAATTGTCATAACCAATACTTTTCAAATAAGATACTTCTGCTTTGCTATTGACATGTTTTTTGCACTTTAGCGTATTTAAGTCGTTTTCATAAAGGATTTTTTCACCAAACCTGGAAGAAGGAATTGACAATGTTATGTTCATTTTCACGTTGGCGTTTTACTATGGAATAGAAAGTAAAATCAAATATAAATGAACACAAAAAAGAACAATGGTAATTTAAAATGAGGTCTTCTTAATATGGCCGAGTCGAGGTTTGCTATCTGCAAAATTCATGCATATTTCTTTGTAAGCCACTTCAGTGGCAGAGTTTGCATGGGCTAGCACTTTCCCTTTGTAAAACATATCTGCCAGTTCTGTACCATTTCACAATATCTACATCCTATTTTAAACAAATGTTCATCTTTTCCCCTTCTGTTTATTTTGTAGCCAGGACAGCACAAAGCGTCTCCAACCCAACCCAACCCATCCATTTCAGAAAATTGGCACCATTCTCATCAGTGCAATTGTATCAGGCCAACCTGAAACATTTTATAGCTTTAAAGACAGCGACTTCCTTTCTTGTGCCCTTTCAAGCGATGGGTGGACATATGCTAATTGACAGCACAGCAGATGACTTGCATTACAATGGCAGTCGGAGCAGTTTAAAGCTCTTATTATTTTAAAAAACCTCCCGAACGCCCCTCTGATCGGTCCACCACGCCCTCTCACCCCACTAACAGCAGTGGAGTGGAAGTCTTCTTACGTTCCTACTCTCAAGAAAGGAGGTTGCCTTCCCCAATCCCCCTCTCAGCTACCACAGGCATATCTGTTGGCAGGGAAGTCCTAGTACATCAATAAACCAAGTAATGGAAGTCATATCAAAGTACAGGAGGAGCACAGTGGACGCAACTGCTCTCCTTAATCAGCTACTCCTTTCTGCTGCCCCCACGGCTTCCACCATCCGTGCAACACGAAGTCTCGCAAGATCTCATCCAGAGCCGATCTCGCAAGACTGGTGCCCCACATACCTACTTTCGTGAAAAGATGAGTCTTAATCAGTCCATTACAAAATCACTTCACTTTGTGGGTCTCCTCACCCCCTGCGGATGACCAACATCACTCACTTCATTGGATTTTGGTTCTTCGGCGTCCTCTATCCTGCTTCCTGTCTATTCCATGTCACTCAGCTCCACATGCTCATTTCTAAGACCCCTCGACTCAATTTCCCTGCCCTGTCCATCACACCACAGATCAGTCCTCGGTCATCCATTTCACTTCTTCCTTCTCTCTCCATTTCCGACGCTCCCTCTCTGGCCCCTTAGGTTTGAGGCAGTTCACGTAGTACTTCCAAGGCATCCTTGGCAAAGTCATCCATCTTTTCCCATCTTTGGTGCACATATGATTTTTGCCCTTCTTTACTACTGTGATCACCTGACTGTAGAAGGACCCTGTAATCCAATCCTTTTGGGTAGTCTGATCTTTACAAGATCTCCCTCTTCTATGTCAGTTCTTTGTGTCACCCCGTGGCTGTTATGTCACATCTTCATGTGATCTTTACTTTTCTTGATCCTCCTTACCGCCTCTTCCGTATTTATTGTGTCATCCTCCCTCACAATGTAAACCCAAGGGGGCACTAATTTGGATGCACTGTTCCTGCCTGTCAACATATGGAAGGGTGATACCTTGGTGGTGCCATTTGGAGTGAGTCTGTGGGTACAACCGCCTCCTTCACTGTCTTATGCAGGTCCATGCCCAACACCATGGCTAGCTAGATGGCTCTCTTCACAAACCTATTTGTTCTTTCGACAAGTCCATTGGCCTGAAGGTGATATAAGGGCGACTTGATTTGCTATGTATTGTTGTCTTGAATAATTCTGGACATTTGTGCTGACGTCAGCTGGACTGCATTGTCCGTCACTAATTCCTTTGGCAAACCTTCACTTTAAAACCGCAACTTTAGGGTGTCAATCACTGTCTATGTAGGAATGTCAGGTACAAACTTGGCCTCCACCCAATTTGATAAATAATCTACTATCACCACTCCATAACAATGCTCAGGATACATGGCTTTCAAGGGGCTTATAAAGTTAACCCCCAACTTCTGCCATATTCGCTGTGGAATGTATGTGGAAACGAAGGGTGCCTATCTCAACTTCAATCATTTGTCTCTGTTTAGGCAGTCGTGACATCTCTCCAGAATGTTCATTATGTCGTGGTCCATGCTGGGTCCCCAGTATAATTCCTGTATTCTATTTCTTGTCATGATACTCCCATAAATGCCCTGAATGGGCTTTGTCTAGTATGATTTTCCTTAGTGTCATGGTCGGTTACTGTGTTTTCATTGCTGCAATCTTTGCCGCAGCAGTTTTCACAGTGGTGTTTTGACCCCTGCCATTTTGGCAAGCAAAAAAAATAAAAAAATAAATATATACACATATATATATATATATATATATATATATATATATATATATATATATATATATATATATAATATGGTAAAGTTGCTGTTTCCATAGGAAGAGCACTTTTTGGGCGGCTTATAACTTCGCTCCCCCTGGACGAATCCTCACCAAATTCTGCAAAAAAAGTATATGGCCCACTCTGAATTTTGCAAAGTTTGGTGAGGTTTGGTCCAGGGGGGACAAAGTTATAGGGGGGTCCCAAAATTTATTTTTTTCCCATGGACATAATGGGAAAAAACTTTGCTCACGCCTACAGCCCAAACTGCTGGACGGATTTACACCAAATTTGCGGCAAGAGCAGCGGCTTGGTCCCAAAGGCGTGCTTTTTTTTAATTTGGTGTAAATCTGTCCAGTAGCTTCTTTTTAAATGACCAAAATATAAAGCAAAAAAATTAGTGATATCTATGTCCGCTCCGTGGACTCACTTCCCTGTTCGGTCCGCTGACTGGCCTCTGATTGGCTGTGCTGTCCACGGACTGGCCTCCGATTAGCCAGAAAAATTAGCTGACTTTTGCGTAGTCCGCGAACACCGGACGCATCCGCTGATTGGCTGGTGAGAAAACATGAAATGCCTCTGTTTTCTTGAAACGCCCGCCATCTTGGATTCGCTGACTTTTTTGGGGTCAGCGAACAGCGCGGTGAAACCTTTTTTTTAAAAAGCAGCATTTCACTTGTCAAACTCGACAAACAATCTCTTGGGAGGTGGGGGGGGTGAGGATTCGATTGGATATGGCCATAAGAAGCCAAAAAACGGGTTGTTTCACTCCCTGAAGGTCCGCGAACACTCTGAATGTCCTGGGACAGTCCTGTGGTTTTCGTGGACACTTCAGATGCCCTAGGACATCTGTACCTATTTCTGCATTTCAGGGTTGGGGAAAAGCAGTTTTTGGATGGCTTATAACTTTTGCGCCACTCAATGAAACTGCATGTAATTTTGCAATTTTATTCTAGAACTAATCCTGAATCGTTTTGCAAATTATTTTGGGATTCTGTCAAGAGGGAGCAAAATTAGTGGTGGGGTACCAAAATATTGTAAAGGCATATAAATGTGGTGTCATTTGACGAATCTGCACAACATTTGGCAAAACGATTTTGGATCTAGATATAAATGGTTTTCTAAAGTTTGGTGGGATTTTCTCAAGAGGGGTGAAATTAGAGGGGGGGTCTCAACATTTTTTGATGGCTTATAACTTTGTTGCTATTTGACGAATGTGGACAAAAGTTTTGAGAAAGTTTATAGACCAAACCTTCAATGTTTGTGTAAAGACTGAATGGATTTTGTCAAGTGTGGGCTAAGTTATTTGACTATTGTATGTATATACATTTTGACACTTTTTAAAAAATAAAACATGGGCGGATTTCGAGCAAACTCGTGAGGAGCATTTGCAAGGACACAAAAACATGGTTTTGCAAATGTGCCTGTGTTTTATTTTTTGACAAGTGTAATAATGTAGGTACAAAATATAGTCATATACCTTTGGTGACTGAGGTATAGCCTGTGGCCATGGGCAGTAGCCAGATTGTCTGGGTCATGGCATAAGGTTATTGCACGGACAATCTGGCTACTGGCCATGACCGCTAGGGACGAAACATGGTGTTAAAGTGGCTATGTCTACCTGGGTCTATGTGGTAAAGATATTCGAAGGTAGGATAGGTTTGAAAGGGAAAAAAAGTGCTTGTGGTAATGTGTTCATAGGGTTTTGCGGGCTGCCATGGCAAGGGAAGAGGGGCTGTGTATGGAGCCCCGCCTTCTCTTTCAATGTTGGCTCTCTTGGAAAAGGATTGTCCTTCCTAAAGCGGGACGCCGAAGGCGTCCCGCTCTAGGAAGAATAATCTATGTTTTAGCACCCTGGGTTCCCGCTTTGGGAACCAGGGGTGCTAATGGCCTTTATCCCCCATTTCAGGGGCTGCAATGGACGATAATGGTCCTTAGCCCTCCTTATTTATTTATTTATAATGCACACCAATGCCTGCAGTCATCAGACTGTGCGGTTACAGTATTTGTTGAGGAAGATGAGGTGGAGGAAGACAGCTTACTGCTTGCTGAGAAAGGAATAACCTTTCTGAGAGCATTGCGGTCATTGGATTTGGTGTGACGGCGCATGGAGGTGGTCTCGTAGGAGTACTGTCCAGGTAGTCTGCGGATGAGTACAAAATTGCACTCAGTGCATTTCACTTTGGTAGCTTTAGCCTTTGGTGCACTCCAAACAGTAGCAAAGAACTGGTACACCCATGATTCGATCTTGGTGCTAGAAGAAGCACTTCCTCTACCTCATCTTCTTGGTCCTCTTCATTGTCTTTGAAAGTACTGTGCTTTTTTGTTGTGAAGGTCCTCCAGCTGGTGGTGGTGGTGGCTCTTGTATGTATGAAAAGGTGTCGGAGGTGTGCAAGGGAAATTTTGAAGTTGAAAGTTCCAAGATCAGTAGAAAATGCAGTTCCGAACTATCCGCGAAGGATGGATCTTATCGGTGAAGTGCAGATGGGTTCTCGGACATGTCATCATGCCGTGCGCCAGCGTATGGTCATGTGGCACTGCCGGGAAGGTCTGCAATGAAGTCAGATGTTCGTAGATATCTACGGATGCAAAACTAGTTGAAATAGTTGCAAAAAGTGTATAGAAGTGTTAACAATGATTCTAGAAGGTGGGAAATGGCAGAGTTTTAACATGACACTTTGTAAATTGGACACAAATATTGTTATATTTGGTAAGTATGATATTAGTAAGTTGAAGGAAAATAGCATGCACTGGTAAAAACCCATGAAATTCACTGAAAAAACATTGTTAAAGGGACGTTATGGTTAAGTTTCACTAATAAAAACCTATGAAATTCAATGAAAAAACTTTGTTAAAGGGACGTTATGGTTAAAGTTGCACTAATAGAAACCTATGAAATTCAGTAAAAAAGCATTGTTAAAAGGACGTTAAGGTTACAAGTAAAATCGAAAAACCCCTGAAATTCGCCAGTTATGGTAAGCTAAGCAACCATAACTCGCGCACCACCGTGCACTGCTAAGACTAACACCCAGGACATCAAAGATGACATCACAAATATCATTGATGACATCACTGATGACATCACATGTGCATTTACCTTTCATACAAGGGGTTGTGAATGTAATGTTGGCAAAAATGTATCAGGGATTATCATGAGATGTGTAATAAATTACATACTTCATCACACAATGTAGCATTCTAAAGAACATTCCATTGCAGTGTTCTTTCTAGTACAGGAACCTAACCATACAGAAATGTAGGTATTGGCTGCAGCATACACCACAGAGGTGCTATATTTTTAATTTTCCGAAGTTATATAATAAAACGGTGAATGCTTCTGTATCAGACTTTTCCGTACTATGAAACATGTACTAAGTAGCTAATAATGCATCACTTACTACATATTTCTACTAATACACACATAACATAAATAGACTACAATGCATACAAATATGGGGCTTATATATGGAGAGTAAAGTAAGCAAACAAGAGGCAGTACCATTAGCAATTGTGTATAATATACATGATTGTATTCACGCACAAAAGTGATTGCTGTGTTTCAGGCCTTCTTCTACCCCTTTATATGTACATCATAAAATGTTATTAAATTCTAAGGAAAGTAGTGTAAGAACATGTGAGAATAGCAATAACTATAAATATATTACCTTTAGAAAGTTAAGTTTCTGATTGTCAGTAAATAAACCCACCTGGCCTAGATATGGCAGTGAACAAAAAAGAAGGGGCTAGACATGTGATGTCATCAGTGATGTCATCAATGATATTTGTGATGTCATCTTTGATGTCCTGGGTGTTAGTCTTAGCAGTGCACGGTGGTGGCGCGAATTATGGTTGCTTAGCTTACCATAACTGGCGAATTTCAGGGGTTTTTCGATTTCACTTGTAACCATAGCGTCCTTTTAACAACGTTTTTTTACTGATATAAATATATATATATAGTATGTTTGTCTAGGGGTTTTGAGGTGGTGGGTGAAGTACTGGGTGTGGGGTATTGGGGGGGACCCACCCACCCATTCACCCCACCCATTCACCCACCCATTCACCCACCCATGCAAATAGATAAATAAAGAAATCACCAAAACCAGCCAGTGTGAAAACACCACAGTGAAATCAGCTGCAGGAAAAGATTACCATGACGAAAACATGTGAAACTGTCACAGTAAGTTTCACTCTGCCTTCTCTGAACAGCTGGCTGTTCTCTTCATGTATCTCATCCACTACTTTCCAGTACGGTTGCCTTCTGGACTAACACTTTTATCCAACCAGCCATTCTTGACCCATCTTGTCAATTTCAGTACAGACTCGCCCTTGGCTGATTCCTTTACCCATTGTTGCTCATTCATCTCCAGGAACTCCTTGCCCCTTAGATCTCTGACTGATGACACAATGCCCTCATCCTCTAGAAACATGCCATTTTTCCCATTCAGTTTGGGCAGTTGAACATGCAGTACGCTGGTAACACCTCTATCCCAGAATTTTCATTATCTCATACTTATATTCTTGCAGTTTGGCTGTTATGCGTGCCAGTTGTGGAGTGGACGTCTTTGTGCCCACCTGGTTCACCATGTGCACTAAGGGTTTGTGATCTGTCACCAGATATAACTTGGTTACCCACACATGAGTCCAAAAATAGTCTACTGCCCAAGCACAAGCGAGCATTTCGTTTCGATTGTTGAAGAATAGTTCTTCTCTGCATCAGACAGTGCAAGCACGACAACATGATCCACGTCACCTCACTTGTGCGTGACAGTGGCCCCTCGGCTGTATACACTCACATCTGTGGTGCTATACGTCTTCCACGTAGGGTTAAATGTTTGTAGACCCAGGGCTTTCATTATCAACCCCTTCAAACACCACGTTCAGTACTCCATGCCTTTCTTCAGTAGCTCCTTCCTTGGCTCTGTCATTTCTAAGAAGCGCGGCACACATTTAGCATAATATTCTGCAAAGCTTAGTAACGACCACAGCTCCTCTTTGGTGGCTGGTGCGGGTGCATTTACAATGGCTTGTATCCTCTTTGGTGGCTGGTGCGGGTGCATTTACAATGGCTTGTATCCTCTTTGGTGGCTGGTGCGGGTGCATTTACAATGGCTTGTAATAGATTCCTTTTGGGGCTAATGCCTTCTTTCAATATCGTGTATCCCAAGTAGTCTCCATCCATCGTCTTAATCATGTGTTTCTCATACTTTAATTGTACTCCCACTTCCTGTAGTTTGCTCAGCACATTTCTCAGCACCATGTCATGAGTCTCTTCATCTTCTGCAAAGATGAGGATATCACCTGGAAATATGACACATTCCCAATATTGCGCAGCAAAGAATCCATCGTCCTCTGAAACACAGATGCTGCCGAGGGTAGACTGAACAGCATTAATTTATATTGATAGTTTCCAAATGGTGTTATAAATGCAGAAAGTGACCATGACTCCTTGTGCATGATGATATGCAACTCGTATATCCAATTTCGAGAAGTTCTTTTCCTCCTTCATCATCAGAATCAAAAATATATGCGTGATAAAAGGTAGCTGTTTGGTATTATCTCTAGATTGAGGCTGCAATCTTGTAGTCATTCGACTGCTGTTTTTTATCAGAATGACTGGACTTAGCCACTGTGATGATTTCACTGTCTAAATGGTGCCCTCCTTGGCCATCTTCTGCAACTGTTTTTACAGCGCATATCTCGCCGTAGCTGAGACTGGTCTAACTTTATGTTTGACTGGTATGGCACTGTATCTCAGCTGTATTTTGGGTACATAGTTCTTCATTCTACTATTCTACCCAGTCCTTCTGAGAATAATCTCAGGAACTATTTTTTGGACAGCAATGCTCCTTCTGTTCTTATGCATAAGACTTGATCTGCACTGAGATCCAGTTTGATGTTCGACTTCACCTGGTCATCCCAAACCAGCACCGCTAGTCCTTCCTGTGAGAAATAGACTCTTGTCACAGTCTTACTGCCTTTACCTCCACACATCTGTTTATGTACTTCAACAGGCATATGGTGGCACCACCAAACACCTTGGGTTGGTGCTTTGTCTTGTGTACTTCCACTTCTTGCTTTCGGTTAATTTCTTTATAGGTGCGTATGGGCTGTATTGTCAGATCTAAAGCAGAATCTGCCACCCCTATGGTTTCTTTGCCATCTACTTTGATTAGGGAGTGTGGTTTTTCTCTTCTGGCCTTCTTATAGTTCACTATGAGGATGATGGGTCTGTCATCTTCTGAAGACTCGTCCTATTGTGTCTCCTCCTTGATTTCTACTGATGTCACTTTCCTTCCCCGCCATTGGCATGCCGTGGCAAAATGTCCTATTTCAGTTAGTGCATTCCTTGCCTCTCATGTATATTTGATCATTGGCGGGGTGTTGTGTGGTCACCTACAGCATCTCAGAGGTTCCTTGTGCTTGTCTTTCTCCTCTCTGGCGTCATTCATCAGGCTTTCTCTATTGCCTTGATATTGAAGGCGTGCACGTCTGCTTCTTGAGAGCTTCCCGCCACTTCTGCGGCTCTGGCAATCTGGATGGCTTTGTCTAACTATAGTTCTTTTTCCAGTATGTACTTATCTTGAACCTCCCTGCTGTTGGTGTGCACAACACACATGTCACATGTTTTCCGTGTTGGTCCCAAAGCCACACAATGCTACCATTTCTCACAGTCTTGTGACATATTCATCTACAGGCTCTGTATTTTCCTGCTGCTTTCTGGTGTAAAATCTCATTCTGTGCAGTGAAGGGTTCTCCTTGTTTGAGAATATCTTCACTATCCCCCTAATGTCTTCCTTGTACACATCATAATTTTCCTCATCACTGACTGGTGCTGGTTTTAATTCAGCAAATATTCTCTGCCCTTCCACCCCGCGGTGTTCAGCAATATGGCCTTCTTCCTTCCCTGGGCATACTCTGCCCCTCCCAAGGCATCCACATACGTAGCAAATACTGCTTTCTGCTGAGGCCATGGAATCAGTGGTCTACCTGGCATCTGTAAAAATGCTGTCATCGTGAATTGAGGAATAATTCAATAATTGGCTCCTACTTGAATACACTTAATGAAATAATGAAAATACGGTAACCATGGCTTATGGATATTCATTTTATAGGAAATAAAATTTAGAGACATACAACGATGAGTACTTTTAGATAAGTATAGTTTGCAGGTTATTGCTTGATTTTATGTGATTTAACAATTCTACTCTTAAATCATTGTACGTGCACTGGCAGGACAACAGGATTATATTTCTTTAGATATGGTTCAGGCACTTGTAGCTAATTATGGATCCGATATTTGTATCTCAAATGTTCATAACCACTATTTGTTACTGGTGTTCATATAACTAAGACTCCCCTGGACAAATATGACTGATTATATTTTGAAAACTGCTTAAATGTCTTAAAATACAAACCTCCTCACACGGATTAAATTAAATATTAATATATGTACATACATTCATGGAAACAAGGGAGATCGTATAGCAAGGGATATCGATATTGCTATGTAAGACGTTCATGACAGGATCAGGAATAGCAGATGTTATATGCTTAGGTTGGGCGGAGTTGGTGAATTTGCTGTAATATGGATGTTAGCGATTTTATGTATGTTATGCTATGTACTCATGTGTGATTTTTAGTGATTTTAAGTGTTGTTATATTTTGTTCCTTTATGGCTTGTTCCGAAATAAAGAATTCAACAAAAAAATGCTGGGTGTGGTTTGGCTCCTTACATCCTCCTTTGTATGATTTCTCTGTGGCCGCTGCCTTGATTCCATCGTTGTCACCAATTATGTTGTGGCCTGGCAGTAACCAGAATTTCCACAAGAGGTATGTATTTCTTTAAAGTAAATGAACAGGTACATGACTGACAGTTATGCTCAATGTAACCAATATTTAAGTCCATGTACATAAATTAATAATTAATAGAAGTGCTATGAAAGTGTAAGAATCGCGCCGCGGCCGTAACCCCAGGCCCAAATAACTTCTTTCTGCAGCATCCGCCACTCGTGCAATGCAAAGTCTTGCAAGATCTTGCAAGACTGGTACCCCAAAGCAGCTCATATGTCAACCTAGAACAATGAGTTAGCAGCCTGATATCAAGTTTAGTACTGTGAACCAAGTCAGCCTTCCGCAGCATGTAGCTCTTGTAGTAATACAGCAATCCATATTTTTGTAATGATTTAATGCATTTAAAAGTGCAGTAAGCTATAAAGTCAAAAGGCTGGCATTAATGATAGTGGGACAAAAAACTTAAGAACAGGGAACACCACTCGCTGGATTAAGGAATAACAGAATGTATTTTTAAGAAAGGGACACAATTTACACAAATTTAAGAATGATTTATTTGATTAATGCAAAAGTATTGAATAAATCAAGAACAAATCAAAAGCAATTAATTCAATGAAGGAAAATGAAAAAACTATTATCTATCACATCCATTCTGGGCAACATACCTCAGTACAAACAAGCATATCCATAAGTGCACCCACTCTTCACAATCATACACTGATTTTTGACTGAAATTATAAAATATCAGAATATAATTAATAATGTTTGAAAATGATATATCTCTCCTGGCATAGATACTAATTCATTTTCATAATCCCACTTCCAGGCATTTGGACAGGACCGACCGGTTTCGACATATTTGGCAAAATTTGACCAGGTCTTCATCAGGAAACATACAGTAATCCTAAAAAGATTGCATATAAAGTTGTGGCACATTGACCAACATAAAGCACATACTATATAACCATTTACAACACATGAACAACAATTACCACCCTTTTTAATGTATCCATGTGCTCGGGAACATATGGTGAATCCCAATAGTCCCCGAAAAACCTAGGATGCCTACAAAGAAAAGCCGCAGTCCAAAGAACAACCACACAACAGCGCGGGGCCCAACACCATATCCACATTTTGGTGAGCAAGAACACCACTTTAGGGCAAGGGGAATTACCTAGCATTGTTGACACCTATTCCTTATTCATAGATGTTGACTGGAGCATGGAATCTAGTGCCACCTAATTAACCAGTGGAGAAGAACACCACCATTAACCCTTGCCAGTACACTATCAACCAACTTGTGGTTATGTATAATGAAAGGAATCATCTTCATGTATTACAGTTCCACCAACTATACTCACCACAAACTTCGTATTGATGATATGGGTGTATTCCTAGATTGTACAGGACCCATATATGCTTCCTTCAACTTTTTGAAATGCACATGCAGCAAGTTTAGTTCATGGAGCGGTTAACGATCTTCAAAAACACGTTTCTGTCAGAATAAGATGGAGCAAGTTAGGAGACCTATGTGGTCCATATGTTTGAGGCAAACGCTGCAGAAACACTACATTCACCCAAACGCTCCATAAATACAGAAGCAAGTATCTTATTTTGTTTTATTCTATTTAGCCAACATAAAATCTACTTAGTTCGATCTTTCTGTATCGCATAATCCGTACTGAAGAAATCATTTGAGTCCATAACCGTTTACCGACGCAACCTCTTTGAATGCAACATATATCCACAAATCAATGCTGTTAACACCATAGAGCACCCAATATACTTACTTGTCATTGTGTATTACTGATTCTCTTCCAGCAAGGCCAGCGTCTCCTTCAAGCACCCCAGTTGCGTCAATGTCATGCCCATCTGATCAGATCACCTTTATACAGTGCTGATAGGCTGTCGTTTTACTTCGACGTGCCCATATCACGCGACCCAGGTGTAAAAATGTGTCTCATCCTGTCTGCAAATAAGTGAAAATAGAAGAAGGATGCCTATGCAATTAATTCATGAAAATGGAAAGCAGCCTCCTATTCAAGCTGACAAGGGATCGACATTTTTAACATCCATATCATTATATACAGAAAACAGAGGGTATGCCCAATTACCTCTCGCATTGCCATAAGACATTGTTACCAGACCAAAATCTCATCAGTCAAATAAAATGTGACATTTAAATTATAATCTTTAAACTTTTGGACTAAAGCAGAAGTCTGCACGCGCGTCTATACTACGGAAGTCATCCCATATACTTATACCCAACACTGCATTCTGATATGTGAAAAGCATACATTGTTGCGTATCTTAAGCTGGCCAAATCCAGATGGAATAAAGGAGTTTTCATAGTTATTCATTTCAGGATAATTATGTTCTGAAATCCCATTGTTCCATTGAATTGAGGCCTCCCTCAAATGTCTTAAGATTAAAAATCCATAGCTGTTCTATAGAAGTGAATTTTTGGGCTTCTTGAACCATAGTCGCTTCTTGAATTTTATCCACACAGAACCAGGACAAAATTCTCCAATTTGTGCCCCATTTCCAAAAAAATGAGTTACCAAAGGAGCATTTAATGTCCTTGTGCGAATTTTAGAACGATGTTCATTAATTCTTGGGTGGACTTCTCTTGATGTCTTTCCGATGTAAATCTGCAGGAAATGTACCCATGTTTGTGCCCACACATTCACTTGGTGCCAAAAATAAAAATGGCACTGAGATTTGACACACTTCCTCCAAACACCCCCCCCCACCACTGAAAAATATGTTTTTCTTTTACAAATAAAAACAACGTAACATTGAATTTACAGTTTCTGTATTCATGCTCCCAGGCTCTTTGCTTCTATTCCTGCACACATGTTGAGCCAAGGCAAGCAATAGGTTAAATGGAGGTTGGTGTCTAAGGAATCTGTGACAAAGTGCATTGCTGCACAGTATTGTTACACTTTTAATGCCCTTTCTACTCCTGCCCATTGAGGCCTGGCCAACCTTCCCTAGTTTCCACTTGAAAGCCTGTGTAAAACTATGACTAAACCAGGTGACATCATCAATATATGTTTTAGCACTGTCGCGGTTTATTGCACAGTCACACCCAAGTCAGGGAACTCCTTCCCCCACAATGAATGTGGTGCACAATTAAGTGCTTTAATGTATTTCAGGTTCTTTTTTTGGTAAGGCCTCCAACCCGTCTTGCACACAACCCCAACAAATAACCAGTGCCACAATGTGTATTAAGAATATATTTATTCATTTATTTATTTAGCCAACGATCACAAATAGATTACATCAGTCACCAATGTTGTGGCAACACAAGAACAAAATATCTTTCTTATAGCACCCACACAGAGATATGCAATCACAATTGTTTCCTTTTAAATCACCCACCAATACAAGAAAAGAGCAATTCAACACATTGAGTGATAGCAGATTGTGTTAAGCTGTCTCCCAGCAACCCTCATCCTCCAAGCATATATAAGGCTTGATTCCTTTGAATGGAAGGCAGTGGCAGTGAGGGGGAACACAATGGGAAAATCGGATTTGGGGTCTGACTCACAGAAACACTATGAAAGGAAGAAAAGCAATGGAAATTTGTTTTTCCACACTTAAAAAGAGCAGGCAGGGCTTTGGGGTTTTAGTCAGCACACAATGGGAAAATCGGATTTTGGGATATTTGATCACAGAACCAATATGGGAAACAGAGAGGCAATGGGAAAAATGTGTTTTGCTACACCTAACAATAACAAACAGGGCTTTGTTTTTTTATCAGAACAGAATGGGGAAATCGATTTTGGGATGTTGAGCACAGGTGCAATGTGAGAAACAAAATGCAAATAGGAAATTCATTTTACAGAGCACAATGGGTACACAGGGGCAATTTCGTTTTTGCACATTGCATATGCACAGGCTCTACTGGGCTTTGCACTTCTGATTTAACATGACAGGGATCAATGGGGAATTTCGTTTTCACTCCCTGCGCCCACACATGGAAGCAGGGTTTGAGATTCATTTTTTTGGCAGTTCTTTATGTCTATACCAGTTCAAAACAAACTGGGAAAAGATTATTGGTTTCGAATACCAACAATACAGATCCTGTGAATTCAATAGGGGTATTAATTGCCTTACTTTTATAAATATGCTAGGGATATACACAAACAAACAGGATATGTTCAATGGGGAAATAACTAAAACAATGCTGGAAGAATACAGGGCCTACACAATCTTGGCTTTGGGGTAGTTCTGTTTATAAGAGGAGAGGTCTGGACTGGGCATCTGGGAACATCAGAACACACCGCTGGAACAGCAAAGGGGTCAGTCAAGGGTCTCCTCTCTTTCCTCCAAAGGGTCCCAATCAGCTTCTATGTCTCCTGTCTCCTGTCTCCGGTGCAACACTTAGGCCTCTCTGCCAGGATGTTTCTCCAGGTTACAGCAGCAGGTCACCTCACAGAATTATTGGAAGAAGTCCAGCTCTTAGGCAAAGTGGCTTATTTATAAGGCAAATGATAACACAATTGTGTCATGATTCTCGCGAAAACGATTGGTTGATTATCACTACCCCCCTCCCACCTGTGTGCTGATAGGACAAGGGGATGGGGGAGTGCTTTGGGTTAGCTGTGGTAGGAGAGAGCTTCATCATCCACTTTGACAGGTGGGCTCGGCATGCTTTAGGACATACAAATCTCACAACATGGCAAGTATCCCTAATTTCCAAATCTTTACATGTATAAACATTTATAAGAACTACATTTTAAAGCAAATCAGATGAGACTAGTTTGGAGTCTGTACGTCCTTTCTGTGCAGAGATACAGTTGTTCTTATTTTACTCAGGAACCATACTAGTGAAAAATAGGGAACTTTACGGGCGTCATATTCATTATTATTGGCATGCTTTTAAATAACTTCGCATCTCTGGGAATCACTGGAAGGCCCAAATAACATTTCCATTAATAACGTTAGTTGTGTTTATCCCACCATAACCGTTTTAGCATGGTTAGAAGGGGTTGACTGTCACCTTTAATAAAAGCCTGCAATGGCTGTTGTGTGAAGTACACTGTCCATTTTATGCAATAAAATGTGTGCCTCCAATTTTAAATCAATTTGCAGCTTCATTCTTCATTTGCTGGGCCCCCACCTTTTTTCAAAGTTTCACTTCTTCTCTTTAGGCACATGGCGCAAGCAGAGCTACCTAATGGCCACTGATGGATTTTTTATGGGACTTGTGACCTGGTGCTGCAGAACAGACATGACCTTATCTGGTCTTCACTGCATTTCTGATCTCAAAAGTATTCCTTCTTGTATTTTTAAGGAAGGGCAATTGATGGCTGCAGAAAACCAGGCCTGAATCTCCAGGGCAACAGAGGAAGGTCTGAGTTTGGTTTCACAGCTGAAGAAATGACCGTCGATGTATCCTGCAGCAAACATCCTGTAAACGTGTACGTAAATGCATTTCAAATTACCTCTCATAAGGCACACAGTTTCAAAAATATATGTGTGTGTTGCTTTGAAATTGTCCATGTGGATGAGCTTGTGATAGGCAGAAACCATGTTCACACTTTGAAAGTCTGGCGAGCATTTTGCAGAGCATATTGTTAATCTAGATGAGGGAAAACCGAACATGACATTCTTTTATTTATTTTACATGTAAAATGCTCTGTTTCACTGCAGCTGCTCGGAGCACAATCTGGTAGTTCATTTAAGATACGGTGCACTGTGGTTTCTTGAAATATCAGTGCAGCTTTCCATGGATTTGTCAAAACATCACTGCCACATGTGTTTCTCTCCATTCATGAAATGCATTGTGCCTGTTTTAGCATCTGCAGATTTTTAGGCCCACTTTCTTTCCTTTTGATTTGGGTTCCATAGGCCTTATGTTGGACATCATTTCTGTGCTGGCCTTTTATTTTGGGACATGCACACCAATGACTCTGGACTCTTTATTTCTGGCATCCAGGGGCTATATTTCACCCCACAAGTCCCTCCTCCTGGATCTTTGATTAATGAGACAGAGAGAAGAGCAAGGATAGAATGGGGTGTCAGTTTACTTGTGTCCTGAGTTTGTTGCAGGGATCTCCGTTAGAGCACATCTGCTCTTTTACTGGTCCTGAGGGAGTGGTGCTCTGGTCTGCACTCCATTCTTTTCAGATTTTGGGTTTTGGTCCTGGACCCCTCCCTTTCTGGTGGCTCCACCACCGGCCTGTAGAGGCAAGGAGTTATTTAATCTGCTAAGAATAAAAGAGAGGTTAAGTATTTCATACGGTACTATTTTGTCCCAGTATTGACGTGCGAGTTGACAACAAAACAACAAGATACACATGACTTTTTATGTGTCACAATTTTTGAACATGACAATTATTCGTAATAACTTCAAAATACGTATAAGTTGTTCTACTCCCTGTAAATGTGTGATTTTCTCCATCCGGGTTCCCATTCTTATCCTTCTTATCTATTCTTCAGATGGTTGCTGGGCTCTACCCTCACTAAGTTCTTCAATCAGTCACAAGTTCGGTCTGGGGTGACAGCTGTTAGGGAGAATTCTCTGTTAAGGCTAATTTCCCAAACCTAGTGAGTGTCCCAGCAGCTTTGCTGGATTTTTGGGGTTTATTTTTTTCTCCTGCTAAGAGTGAGACTCTTTAACTCCCACTCTTAGACATGATTTGAGGTGTTCATTTGACTTTGAATGTGTTTTATGGGCTAATGGGTCCTTTACCCCATAGGGCTTCATGTGTTTTTGGTATGTGGGTTACACAGCACCCTCCGTGCCGTAACCCAGGGGTGTGGTAGCAACCCCCAAACATAGACTCCATACCCTGGGACTGACTACTGTCTCCCAGGGCATGTAAAGTCACCATTGGCTTTACTAGTCTCAAATTGTGAACAGAACCAGTACAAACCATCCTATTGTGGACGTACTGGTCGGGGCCATTCGATTGCCCCGGGGTCTGTTGTTTGAGGGGGCACTGTCCAGTCCCCCCCGACCGAGTTTTGGCTGGTGGCAGTGGATACTACTTTTTATATTCGACCGCGAATATACTCCTATGGGATTTTCCCATTGTTCGAGGCTACCTCTTTTTAACATAGCCTCGAACATACCGCCGGTTTATTAAATTAATATAAATTCACCGGTTGGTATTTTTTGCCAAAACTTGGTTCCAAAATGGCGTTTGTGTTCGCTTCTGTGACTCCAACCCAAGTCGAGCCCTTTGTTCCACTTTTTGGCGGGCTTCTCCACAGAAGCCTCCAAAAGTGGCGCCACTCTGTCTGGGTACCACAGGGGGTGTGGGAGGGGGTTTAGGCACCCTGGACTGAGTTGCCTCGGCAACTCAAGTCACACTCTTGTGTGATTGGCCCAAGTGGTGAGCCGCCCGGCTCACCACTTAGCATGTTTGAGTGACAGCTAGGCTGAATGAATGGGGGTTTTCTGCATAAAAGCAGGGCTTTGGGGACTGGAACTTCAGAAGTCACCACAGGACCTAAAGAATCCGAGGAGGGAGAAGCCGAGCTGACCTGCAATGACGACACCACCGGTGGAGCCCTGCTGAACCGTCTCATCACTTTTTCCGACGACAGAGGAGATCTCCAGTCCGGAGAGTCTTCTTCCTTTGACTGGTGGGGATAACCAGTTTGCCTGTCTTTTTGCCTTCCTGGACCATCTCGTGGCTGCCTTGCCCATGCCAAGCACCCTGCAACCGGAATACCACGGTTTGCCACTACCGTGAAGAAAAGGGTGGTACCGTGTAACTGGAAAACTCCGCGGCTGGTTTCTTCCCTGGCAGCGCAACGACCTTCAGCTTTCCTCCACGTCGAGACCTCCTCTTCCTCTGGATGAAACACCGACTTGCACCCACTGCCAGGAACAACTGTCCTCGCTGGAGCGTTCTTCCCACTTTCAGGTACTGTGTCCCGTCTGGCTTCCCTTGCGACAGATCGTTCGGGGTGACAGTAAATCCTCGACTTTCTACTTTTCCTGACTTGATCTCAATCTTTTGTGAACTTTCTACAAAGACTCTTTGGGCATAACCCCACTGTGTGATCCTGGACACTCGCTTGCTCTCTCTAAGAGTGGGTCTGGAATTTGAACCTCCTTGCTCTCCAGTTGACTTTGCCTAGCCTGCCTCACTGTGGTTCTTTGAAAAGTATTGAAATGTGTGTGCTTTCCTAACTCTGCCTTTTCCCTCCCTTTTTAATAACTTATTAGAGTGCCATCTTATGTTAAGCGCTCACATCTGTATGAAAATAAGTGGTGTTTCTCATTAAGACTTGTCTAATAAATAATTAGGGCTGTATATATATAATAGTGACTGTGTGTTGAATTTATTTACCTCTTTGTGCTAGTGTAATTTACAAGTGTGTCTTTAAATAAATAATTATATACTTTTACATCAAAGCTCTGGTCAGTGATTGTTTGTGCTACTGTATCTCTGTACCTATTGTGTATACTCTATATGCTGCCTAACTCATCTTGAGAGAAGTCTGGCTGCTCAGCCACAGCTACTAAGTAAATCTGGGTCGTACAGACTGCTACCAATTGGGTTTACTGCCAACCACCTGTAGTCCTAAATCTTTTGCAGTGGTCCCTAAGGGAACTGCACAGGTTTCTGCCTAACAACAGCTTTCCAACTGATTGATGTGAACCCACTTCTCTTCCGTCTGTTCTCCCTTAGGGATGCAGATCTTGTAAACGACAGGTGAGATTTTATCTACAATTTCAAAAGCGCTGGACCAGGAGTGGAGGAACCTCGACTCTTTGGTCTGGTTCCTTTGGAAATTGTACAGGTAGACCCTGTCTCCTACTTGGTACTCTTGCTTGGTGGTTTTTAAGTCCTAGTCGGTTTTCCTCCCCTCTGCCGAATTTTCTAGATTTCGCTGAGCGTAAGCAAAAGCATGCTGAAGGTGTTTTCATAAATTCTCAATGTACTCATGGGTCGTGGATGAGTTGATCAGGGTCTGCTCCTGAGTTCTGTAGAGCAGATGCTGAGGTAAAACCATTTTTCATCCAGTCATGAGCACGAAAGATGACATTTATTTCGAAGAAGATGATGTAGACCTGATGGCCATCAGGACAAGCGGTAGTTGGATGTCCCAACTAGGGCCAGAGTCCGCCACAAACGTATTCAAGATGCCCACAATTGTTTTTGTACCTCTCAACTCCTCCACTCGAGGATGGCAATAGGCAATGTGAAGTTTTCTCTTTACCCCGAGTATCTCCCACATCTTTGTCATCACCTCACTGGTAAAATTATTTCCTTATTCTGACTCAATCCTTTGGGGAAGGCCAAAACACGAGAAGATGTGATTGATCATTAGGGCAGCAGCTGTTTCTGCCTTGCAATTTGGGGCTGGGAAACATTCCAGCCACTTGGTAAACAAGCATGTCACGGTCAACATGTACTTGTTTCCAGTAAAGGAGCGAATCATGGGCCCTATGAAATCGACTTGCAAATCCGACCAAGGCAGTGTCATTCCCCTTTTCTGTAGGGGAGCTCGGTGTGTGAGGGGACTTGGCTGAAACTGAGCACACACACGACACTCCTTCAAGTATAGGTCGAGGTCCTGACCCATGTGTGGCCAGTATGCGACCTCTCACAAGATTTCAAAAGTTGCATGAAACCCCTATGACTGGCAGTGGCCACGTCATGGGCGTGACTTAACATCAGGCTTCGGAATGAGGTAGGTACCTCCCACTGGTCACATCGAGAGACAGATCTCCACACCAACCAACCGTCTTGGATTATGAACATGTTGGAAAACTACATCAACACCCGGAGATTCTCTTTCCTGATGTGATCGGATTCGGTCAGAGGAAAATTCATGGTGTCTTCAATATGTTGATAACATTTCCCAATAATCGTGTCCCCTTTTTGTGCCGTAATAAATTAGCATCTGGGATTTTTTTACTCCACTGGGCAGTTGAGGGTTCATTTTGGGCATGTGTTTGGGACCTGGTGACAGCAGCGACAACGATTTGCCCCAACAGGGACCCGATTTATATGAGAGCCTCGCGGATGGCTCTGGTTTTGGCCAACTGGTCAGCCAAGTAATTTCCAGTTTTGTCTGGTCCCTCTATTCTGGAGTGACCTTTGATCTTTTTCCATTAGATAGTCATCTCATTAGAGGTGTTCAGGGCATCAATGGATTGTATTCATTTCCCATGCTTGAGTGGTTTGTTATTCGCACACAGCATGCCTCGATTTTTCCAATTAATCAGGTGCTCCTCGAACCCATTCCTGACATAATCTGAATAAGTGATTATGAACAGTTCTTTGAGTTGGTGTTGCACGGCAGTGAGGATGGCTTGATGAACCGCCATCAACTCTGCCACTTGACTACTTCGGGGACCTATTTTGTACCCAGCAGAGGGCTCTGAGGCATCATTCACCCTGGCATTGCCAACGCCAGCCACTAGTTCTTTTTCCCTGTGACTATCAACATGATTGGAGCACCCATCCACATAAACTGAGGGTATCACCAGGCACGTGTCTTCCTCATAGACTTTGTGCAGGGAAGTAAGGTACACCTCCATGTTGTCTTGTGTCTTTAGACTTTCGTCCTCAAGACAGTTTTCCTGAGCACAGTCATGCAAGTCAGCCAAACCTTATGCTAGGGGATTTCTTGTTTTGGCCATATCTGACCTCCACAGGAAAGCCTTGCATGGACTGAATGCAGGAAGTAATTCTGGAATTACTCACTTCCATGTTTGGATCAGGTAACTTTGGAGATATTGCAAGGGCTGGTGAGGAGTCTCGACAATAATTATGTGCTCCCCTTGATAAACTGGCGGTAATTCTTCAATGCCCACACCATTGCCAGGAGTGCCTTTTCACAATCGTTGAATTTGTCCTCCACGGAGGACAAAGTCTTGCTTGCATACGAAATAACTTTGTTGACCTTGTCGTGCTTTTGGTATAAAACTGCTGTTAAGTAAGTATTTGAGAACCCCGTCTCCAAGAACAACTTCTTGTTTTTTATGGGGTAAGCCAAACAAGGCACTTGGGAAATGCTTCTCTTTAGTTGTTTCACTGCCTCGGCTTACTCTGGACCCCACTCCCACTTGACCCCGGCCTTTAATAAATGGACCAAAGGTTATGTGACCTCTGCATAGTCCTCTATGAACTATCTACTATAATTAGTAAGTCCAAGAAGGCTTCTTAGTTCGTGCAGAGTAGAAGGGTCTTTTAATTTCAATAAGGCTTCCACCTTTTTCACCTCTGGCCTGAGACCCTCAGGGGTGATTTCATGCCCTAAGAAGTTTAGGCGGGTCTTACAGCACTGTGCCTTCTGAAAGGACAGTTTCATTCTGGCTTTCTGCAACTGGGTCAGAACATAGCGTATTTCAGCTATGTGTTCCTCCACAGTTGAGCTCTTGATTAAAACATCATCTACATAGGCTAGGTTTCCTCTTTCACCCAATTTGGGCATGGCCTTATGCAGGAAGGTGTTACATTCATTGGCAAACTTTATGTATTCAAAGGGGGTTTGGGTCCATGTGTATTGCTGACCCCCAAATGTAAAGGCAAGCTTGTACTGGTCTTCCCTACTCACGGGTACTGTCCAATAACCGTTGGTTAGGTCAATGGCTATATACACCTTTGAACCCTGGATGTGGGCCAGTCCCTGATCGAAGTAGGGAAGGGGCCATCTTGACATGTGGACCTGTTTATTTAACTCCCTAAGGTCTGCGCAAAATCTCCATTGACCATTGGGTTTGAGTATCCCCAGCACCGGGTTGTTAAAGGTATTGTGGACTGGACAATTTATCACACGAGATTCTAAGTTCTTTATAATCTCTGTGAGTGACTCCATAGACATGAGAGGCAACCAGTATTGCTTCACAAATTACGGAAGCCATCCCAGGGTCCGTTGGTATGGAGGTTCAATGTATCTCTGTGCGCCCACAGTCGTACGACCACGGCAAATATCTCCTGAAAATCCAAAAACACCTGTTTGAGCTTCTGCTTTTGCTCCTCAGTCTCACAGGCATCAGCCATGTTGATTCATTCCTCAACCATCTGCTTAAAGCCTGGAAATTCCATGGGATTTGAAATGTCAGCAGTATCCTCCAGTTGAGTGGAGCGATCTCTTGTCATGGTGTTGGCCTGGACATGAGGTTTCAAGGAGGGGAGGAAGTCACTGTTGACTTGAAATACCACCTCATCCTTCCTGATGTCACAGGTTACTTCTTCCCCACCATAAGGGCAGGAAGAGTACACCAAGAAATTCCCTCCTTGCCGGGTGAAAATCTTTTCCAGAGGGATATCATCATCACAATTGTAACAGTCATCTGGAATTGGTCCCATGATCTCATTCCCTAAGTCAAGGTGTCTGCACCCAAAGTGATACTTCTAGGGTCACTGTTATCCACCAATATTCAAATGGTGTCAAGTTCTAGGTCAACTAGTGGTGTTGGATGTAAATACAAACCTTGCTGTTAAAGGTGATAATTGAAATGTATATAAGCGTCCTTGTTTTTGAGGTTCTGTACTTGCTTAATTTTTAGGGGAATTGTGAATTGTCGTACCTGTCCTGGGATGGTGACTTCTTCTCGCATTTGAACTTCAACTGCATACGGCAGCAATTGAGCTGACCAACATGCTTTCTATGTGTTGTCAAAGCCCATGGGGTTACCCCCCAGTCGGGACTTGGCTTTGTAGTTAATTAGGTCCAAATTAATTGCAAATTGATTGAGAATGTCACTGCCTACGTAAAAGGCGGAGGGGGCATCTCTCACAACCCAACAATTATGTTCTATGCTTTTGTCACCAATGGACATTTTTAGCATGCACCTGCTAGGCAGGAGATGTTTGGAATTTGGAGTTTCCAGGCCCATTTCCCACTTATCAATTAACTTAAATGTTTCCTGAATAATGCTTCGCTGATGAAGCTTTTTCCATTATTCAGGTATACTTTGGTGACAACAGGCTCTCCCCCCCCCCCCCCATTTACCCATTTACCTGAATGGGGAAAAACAGCTGTTCCCCTTTTGTTTGGATGTCAGAAAAACTTTGAGCTGGTTTCTCATCATCTTTTATCATGGGATTTGGGTTTTCTTCAGATCGTGGATTGGTATAACATTTCAGAGTATTCTCTTGCAGTCTGGAATGCCACTGAAAACTGGGAGGCAGGTTCATTTTCAAAAATGGAGAAGGATTCCCATCATCAGTTTGCTCTCCTACAGAGATGACATTGATGTCTGGCACTTTATTGTTCCTAAAGTGAAATTTGATTTGGCCAGGCCGTTGGTTAATAATGTGGCATGTGCCATTTAAACACACATAATGTGTGCTTTGTTTTAATTTGATTGGCCGGTTAGTCTGAGTCCAGAGGACCTTGTTCACGCAGTCAATCAGGGGTGATAACCTCCAGAGGAGGTCATTCCCCAGTAAACAAGGTGTGCCCTCTGGAGTGATGACTATCACAGGGTGTTTCACCCTATGTCGCCCAATTTTGATCTCCAGATCCACAGTCCCTTCGACGGAAATATAATTTCCATCAAAGTTGTGGAGTTGTCCAGGAAGAGGTGTGAGAGGAATTTGGTGACTCTCCCCCCTTCCTGAATTCATTTGGTCAAAAGGCCTTTTTGGACAGAAGCGTGGCTTGGGATCCCATATCCACCAGTACTAAGAATGCACATTGATCCTGTACCTTGACAGAGCCATAAAATCTCCCTTCCTTCTCTTCAAGGGGACAAAGAAAATTTGCATTTTGTGCCAACATGGCAGTGACATTTTTTATTTTGAACTCTGACACCGTGTGATCTTGGACAGTTTCTGTGTCGGAGTCTGGGAATCTGTAAAGAAAACTTGGCCCCGGATATCTGTGGGATTGAGAAATCCCCTTTTTCTCCTGATTTTTTGTTGCCCCCTTATCCTGGAGACAGTTACCTGAACCTGTTTGGGGTGAGGATCCCCCATTTCTTTCAGAGTCATCAGGGTGACCTTGATGGGGTTTAAGAATTGGTTGCTCTGGGTCAGTTTCCATACTTACCCAGTCTATTTTTTTTTCTTTTGCGACCCATCCTTTGTTGGGAGGGGTCCTTCCATCCCTAAAGGAGAAGATTTTCTTCCCTGGATCCTTCATGGATTCTTCCCCTTCAAACGGGATGACTCAGACTTCCTCCATAAAATGGGGTTTCTTTGGCCCTTGATTTCTACCCACCTACCCTCTGCTCCCTAGGTTCCAGCTTTTCGGGAGTAGGGTATTTGTGTTCAGGTTCAGAGGTTTCCAGGGGTTTTTCTCAGGTGAGAAAGAAAGGTTCACCTAGGGCTTTGCATCCCCCTCCCCACGGGCCCCCTCCTCTGGAACATGTTGGTTGTCTGGGTTTTCTTCCCGTCATTGCTCCAGGGCACCAGACCCAGGTGTTGAGCTGTTCTGGGCAGCCATGTTCATTTGAGGGCTCTGCTGAGCCCTCAACATGCGGCCCAGGTCTTGTGTCAAACTTTGGAACTGGTGCTCCAGTTGAGACATTCTTTCTGGTTGGTAGGGGGGTCTAGATTCATACCACTGCTGCTCTCAGAAAGGATTGCTGTCCCTTCTCCCAGAGTAACTTGGGTATTGAGAGTTTCCCTGATAACCCTCCATCCTTGCTCTCCCTTCTCCCTGATTTGGGGATCTACTGTCCTGAAAGCGGGGGGAGAGAGAAGAGGATTGTTCTGTAAATTGGGGTTTGACGAGTATCTGGGAAAGAAGCTTAAGTTGGATGGTGGAGTATTTCTTACCTCTTGAGGGAAGTTCTGAGGGATGTTTTGAGGGAGGTTTCCTGGGGCAGTACTTACCTGATTGGACCCCTTCCGTGCCAGGGCAGTCCATACATACCCAAGATTGGTCTGTTATCCTTGTATCTCAGGCTGATTTAGGTGGCAGGGTCAGGTGAAGAGTTGGTTGGATACCATGCCTGGCTACCACCCACTTGTGATGGATCAGAGGGTCTCCTCTGCTGATTAGTGGGAGGAGTATTTTTAGGCCCCCCCATTTCCAAGTCCAAACTGGGGGTATTTTTCACCTCTGCCACCTTTGCAGCAGCGGGGTGTTTTGGGGGTTATTTTTGTTCTCGGATAGCTTTTGGGCTTCATAAATCCAGGTGGCCATTTCCACCACCCAATCCAGGGTCCTGCATTCATGGAAGTCCCTAACGAGTTGTGTCATTATGTATTTTGGGAGTGCATGGAAATACATATTAATGAACTCCTGGCTATTGTGCGCACCCGTCTAGAGGTCTGGGCAAATGCCCTCTTCAGCTCCTGCACAAACTCTCTAGCTGCTTGGTCTTCTCCACACTGCAGGTTGTAAGCCGCTTTGTGGGCCTCCTGGGGGTTCCTGTGAACAGAGAAATGCTTTAAAATGGCCGCCTTATAGGTGGACCATCTTTAGTGATCTTGATCCTCCAGCCCTGCAAAGAAGCTGGAGTATTCCGGGGAGGATGTCCATTTGACAAACTCCATGGAATTATGATGATTTTTTATGTCAAATGACGTCATCTGGTCATACAATTGTAAATGTTCCCATACTAAGTATTTGGCATTTTTGTGATTTGGTGTCATAAAGCTTCTGATGGCTTTTATATGCTGATTGGGTCTTTTACAAGACCTCTCTTCTGTTCGGCAGCCCTCTGACTCAGAGCTGCTACTATTGGTGTTCCACTCCCTGTCCTCTAGGCGCTCCCTACCTCTATGGGACTGTGAATCCCTCCCAAAATGATGAGGCCTGGTCTCTTCTCCCCTGGGGTACTGTGGGCTCTCTGGGTCACTTCCCTTGGCCTCCCCCTTTCACTCAGGGGAGTACTCCTCTTCCTCATCCCTTCTTCAGGGTACGGTGGAGAATTCCTCCCACCTCCCTGAGTGTGTGAAGGTTTTCAAAATACTCTTTTGAGGTCTGGATTGTGGTTCTTCTCTGTCTGCAAAGCGGACCAGGTGGTGCTTTCGTAACTTATGTTTCTGCCAGTCTAACTCCCTGATCTTCTCATCATAGGAGCCCTCCTGGTCAGAAGTATCTATTAGGGTATTTTTAAATCTGGATAAAGATGAATATCCATCAATATCTTGATAGGGACTGGCCTTCCGGCTCAGTTATACTAGGCCTGATTGAGTCAAGCTGCCTCATGTTTCCTTGTTCTCTGCAAACTGGCAGGCATGAAGTTAGCTTCCCCCTGTGCATATAATGTGTTGAGTTGGCTTGAGGTCCCTGGTAAAGAGGTCATCACACCGTGGTCGGAGGGTGCCCTTCCATACTAACTTTTCGGGGTACCTCAAAGCCTGTTTGTATCTAGCCATTTCGTTCTCCAATCGCTCAGATTTGGTCTTCGCAGCCCCTATCGTTTGTTGACATGTAGCGGCCTGAGCTTTGAGTTCTGCTAGCAAGGCTTGAGTAGCTTCTATCACTTTGTTTTGTGCCACTACTTGGCCACTGAGTCCCTTGTTCTCCTCACAAAGGGACGCATTTTCCTTCTGTGAGGCTTGTATTTTCTGGGCATACTCAGACCTCTTCTTTTGCGGGAAACTAATCTGCTCACTTTGTGCATTTTTTGCATTTCTTGCCTGCTCTAGGTCAAATTCTGCTTGCCTCACATGTCCCATTCATTTTTCATTTCCTCTCCGTCAGTCAGTCAGATCCTGAGAACATAACTCGCTTTTATCCATGTCCTTCCTTAACTGGCACACTTCCTGACACAAGGCACTTTTCTCCTGACACAATTTACTATTCTCTTCGGTGAAATGCTCTCTCTGCTGTTTCAGAGTTCTCATCTTTCAGTTGCTTAATCTGCATTTGAAAGGCAAAAATGTCCTCTAAGTAGGCTCTATTGTGCACCACTTTCTCACTTAATTTTTGTTGACTCTCTCTCAGATTTTCCACACCTTAATGATGTTCCTCTCATTGCAGAAAATTGAGCTTTGCGCTCTAAATTTGCTTGCCATATTTCATGCTCTTGTTCTACCCATTCACCTTTAATAAACTATTTGGTTAAAGGTGCTTCCTGGCCAGATTGATTTCCACGGTGCTCATTATGATATGTGTTCTGCACCTACTATGTTCTCTATGCAAGGGCATAATCTCAACCCTGTTCCTGCTTAGTTTCTATTTGCAATGACAATCAATGAATACTTTAAACTATACACACCACCTGAAACCCAGGGTACAGGTCTGGATAGCGCCTTCACAATGTAACACAACTTTCCATCCACTGAAGTGCACTACACCTTCAATGAATAGTCTGCTACTGGTGCACTGTCATGAGTGAAAACACTCAACCAATCACGGCACAAGCCCCCAGTTTTGTTGCGGTTTATTGCAGGATCACACCCAAGTCAGGGAGCTCCTTCCCCCACAATGAATGTGTCGCACAATGAAGCGCTTTAATTTATTTCAGGTTCTTTTTTTGGTAATGCCTCCAACCCATCTGGCACACAACTCCAACAGATACCCAGTGCCACAAAGGACTAGGAACCAGGCCAGTCTTAATAAGAATATGTTTATTTATTTATTTAGCCAAAGATCACAAATAGATTACATCAGCCACCAATGTTGTGGCAACACAAGAACAAAATGCCTTCCGATAGAGATATGCAGTCACAATTGTTTCTTTTTAAATCACCCACCAATACAAGAAAAGAGCAATTCAACACACTCAGTGATAGCAGATTTTGTTAAGCTTTCTCGCAGCAACCCTCACCCTCCAAACATATATTAGGCTTGATTTCCTTGAATGGAAGGCAGTGGCAGGGAGTCAGAGCACAATGGGAAAATCGGATTTGGGGTCTGACTCACAGAAACACTATGAAAGGAAGAAAATCAATGGAAATTTGTTATGCCACACTTAAAAAGAGCAGTAAGGGCTTTGGGGTTGTAGTCAGCACACAATGGGAAAATCGTTTTTTTTGGATATTTGATCACAGACCCAATATGGAAAACAGAGAGGCAATGAAAATGTGTTTTGCTACAACTAACAACAACACACAGGGCTTTGGGATTTTTATCAGAACAGAATGGGAAAATCGATTTTGGGATGTTTAGCACAGTTGCAATGTGAGAAACAAAATGCAAATAGGAAATTCATACTATAGAGCACAATGGGTACACAGGGGCAATTTTGTTTTTGCACCTTGCACAGCCACTACTGGGCTTCCCACTTCTGATTTAACATGAAGGGGATCAATGGGGAATTGTGTTTTTGACCCCTGTGCCCACACATGGAAGCAGGGTTTGAGATTAATTCTGTTGGCAGCTCTTTATGTTTATACTGGTTCAAAACACACTGGGAAAAGATTGTTGGTTTTGAATGCCACCCTACAGATCCTGTGAATTCAATAGGGGAATTAATTGATTTACTTTGATAAATATGCTAGAGATCTACACAAACAAACAGGATATTTTCAATTGGGAAATAACTAAAACAATGCTGGAAGAATACAGGGCCTACACAATCTTGGCTTTGGGGTAGTTCTACTTATAGGAGAGGTCTGGACTGGGCATCAGGCAGAATCAGAAAACACTGCTGGGACAACAAAGGGATCAGTCAAGGGTCTCCTCTCTTTCCTTGAAGAGGTCCCAATCAGCTTCTTGGTCTCCTGGCTCCTGTCTCCAATGCAAGACCTAGGCCTCTCTGCTGGGATGTTTTTCTAGGTTTCAGCAGCAGATTGCCTCACAGAATTATTGGAAGAGGTCCAGCTCATAGGCTCTCAGACAAACTGGCTTAATTATAGAGCAAATGATATCACAAATGTGTCTTGTCTTAATTCTTGCAAAAGGTATTGGCTGATTATAACTACACCCCCTCCTACCTGCGTGCTGATAGGACAACTGGATGGGGAGGGGGGGTGATTTGGGTTAGCTGTGGGAGAAGAGAGCTTAATCATCCTACTTTGACAGGTGGGCTCGGCATGCTTTAGGACATAAAAATCTCACAACATGGTAAGTACCCTTAATTTCCAAATATTTACATGTATGAACATATTTATGAAAACTACATCTTAAAGTGAATCAGATGAGACTAGTTTGGAGTCTGCACGTCCTTTTTGTGCAGAGAAACGTTTTTCTTCATTTACTCAGGAACCATAGCAGTAAAAATATATGGCACTTTACGGGCGTCATATTAATTATTATTGGCATGCTTTTATCAACTTTTCGCACCTCTGGGAATCACAGGAGGGCCCAAATCACATTTCCATTAATAACTTTAGTTGTGTTTATACCGCCAAAGTCGTTTTAGTATGGTTAGAAGGGGCTGATTGTCACCTTTAATAAAAGCATGGAATGACTGTTGTCTGGTGTACTCTGTTCATTGTATGCGACAAAATGTGTTTCTCCCATTTTAAATCAATGTGCAGTTTCACTCCTCATTTGCTGGCCCACCACCTTTTTTTAAAGTTTCACTTCTTCTCTTTAGGCACATGACGTAAGCAGAGCTGCCTAATTGCCACTAATGGAATTATTGTATGGGACTTGTGGCATGAGGGTCACAAGGGCTGCAGAACAGACCTGACTTTATCTGGTTTTCACCGCATTTTTTATCTCAAAACTATTCCTGCTTGTATTTTAAGGGCTCTTGATGGCTGAGGACAACCAGGCCTGAATCTCCAGGGCAACAGAGGGAAGTCCTGGAATTTGGTTTCACATCTGAAGAAATGACCGTCCATGTACCCTGCAACAAACAGCCTGTAAACTCTCATAAGCACACAGTTTCAAAAATACATGTTTGTTGCTTTGAAATTGTCCATGTGGATGAGCTTGTGATAGGCAGAAACCATGTTCACACTTTGAAAGTCTGGCAAGAATTTTTCAGAGCATATTGTTAATCTAGATGAGGGAAAGACGAACATGTCATTCTTTTATTTATTTTACATGTAAAATTCTCCATTTCACTGCAGCTGCTGGAAGCACAATCTGGTATTTCATTTAAGATACAGTGCATTGCATTTTCTTGAAATATCAGTGCAGCTCCCCATGGATTTGTCAAAACATCATTGCCAAGTGACTTCCTCTCCCTTCATGAAATGCATTGTGCACATTTTAGCATCTTTGGATTTTTAGGCCCACTTTCTTTCCTTTCGATTTGGGTTCCATAGGCCTTATGTCGGACATCATTTCTGCACTGGCCTTTTATTACGGGTAATGCCCATCACTGACTCTGGCCTCTTGATTTCTGGCATCCAGGAGCTATATTTCACCCCACAGCACCTAACTCTTGAAAGTACATTTGCAAAACTCGAAAGTCATTATTTTGTCTCATGCTGCTTTGCATTCACATACATTCAGGCTTCTCTTCCAGATGGGGAAAACAAAGCTCAAAAATCCTCTTTTTGCTTAACATATGCTACAAGAATGTATGTTTGTCAGGATATTCTTGAAAGACAAAAACACATCTTTCTATCAACTAGAGCCTGGAAGAAATATGTGGTAAAAATTCTATGTTTCAAACTGGAATCAAAGCCCTGCACTACCACTTAACTTAAGTGTGTGGTCTTAGGTAAATCATGTTATCTCAGAACTGATTTTGTCCACATTGTACTGTAGAAACAAAATGCCCCACTCACCGTATTGCTCCATAAATTATAATAGTGATCATTCATAAAGCTCCCGACGAACATAGAAATGGCAGTGCTGCGCAGTATTAATCAACATTATTTAAAATGTATTGCACATCAAAAATGTTGTTCGCTTATTGGTTTACTCATAACAAATGGTTGTAATGTTTCTTTCGATGGTGCAATCAAGTATCAAAGCCTCAAGTCACTTAATGTTCTGTGATTTCAGGCTGATGTCAATACATAAGCAAATTGGGCCCCCCTGCACATCCTTTGTCACACAGACCATCAAATAACATAGAATCTGGGGTGTGGGGGTGTGAACAGTGCACCCGTTCAGTGTCTGGTTCATACGGGGTCCCCATAGCCACGCTTAGGCTCTATTTGTGATGGCTTCATGGTTAGGTATCTGCCGGTCCCGCTGTGGTATTAATGTTGTGTGACTATTTGCTTTTCATATCTTTCTCAATAACAGGGCCATTGTAATTTGCGGGGAGTATGCCTTTTTCAAAGAACTCCAAATTTCGAACGTCCCTGCTGGTATCGCTTTTGCTTGTTGCACGTGCTAATCATGCTGGCCACTCTGCGTGTCACTTGGTTTAAATCAACATGTCCACTTATGGGTGGATCCAGCTGAGACCAGTTCGGCAATTGGGCTACTTCTGCTTTCAATTTGTCATCCAAGGACATAGGGGGTTGTGTAAAGCATTGAGTTTTTGTAGAGTGGTAGTATGATTGTCGGGCTCGAATAGGAATCGGGTAGGAATTCACACCGCGTTTTCTACTGTGGTTATAAGTAGCTGTGATGTGCTCACGTGGCACGGCAGCCACGTCATGCTGTTGCGCACGGTAGATAATAAAGGGGGCGGTCCCGCACCACAGCAGTGCGCGCCAGGAGCCAGATACTGGAGGATTTGTGTCTGTGTGTTCCTTTTGGGGGCGTGTGGGGCAAGGCCTGCATGCAGGGGTCACGGGACTAAACAAACTACAACAGTAGCGAGTGCTAATTTCCACTTTGGATAAGAGATAATTGCACAGGAGTACAGGTGCATTTGTGTAGGGACATCTGCCAAACAACAGAAAAATCATTGTTTACACTTTATTAGTTTTGATGTTAGCATAAATACAGCTCTTGAGCAATGGTAAATTATTTTGTGTGATAGCGTAGACGCAAGCTATTGATAACCGCCAGTTGCTATCATGGTGTAAACTAGCTTTTCTTCAGGGCAGCTCCACTTCAACCTGAAAGAAAAAAGTAAACTTAAAAGTAGGCGGTAGTTATACATGTATGATCAGATGCAATAGAGAGGCGCATAGGGTGTCTGTGGGCTTTCTTCGTGGAGGGCCCGGGATCTCATAGTTCAGTGTGAAGAGTCTTGCATACGTTTGAGTGTGCAGTTTACGTTGGCAAGGCAGTAGGTTCAAGTCTCCTCATTGGGAACAATAAATCAACAAATAGCTTGATTGGGTCACCTGTGAGTAGCTATTCATGAGGGGCACCAAGTTAGGATGATGTAAGTTGGTGGCCACGTTAGTTTTGAGGAAGTCAGGGTTTGCCCCTTTATCACGCATGAACACGGGAGTTAAAGATGGATCATTTGAAACACCAGTTTCACTCTTGGGGAACGCAAATAAGATATAGGACGCTTGGGTTAGCACCTATGGGGAGGTGAGGTCCTGTGCAGATCGATTAACATCGTTCCCATGATGTCCACAAAACATAATGCTCCTTAGCTGCAGTTTGTTTTCAGGGAATGTGAATATGCTTCCTTGTCTGGTCTGCAGTGGTAGTGAGGGGCGCAGGTGTCTGTGTCTGTGGACCCTGGTATGTGTGCAGGAGCGGCACATGAGGTGGGGGGCTTGTGCGATGGAGTGGCAGCAAGGACCATGTCGTGCAGGACCACCTCTCGAGTAGACCCTGGTCAGCAGCAACAATGCTGTTAGATTGGGCCTTGCTGGTCCCTAGGCTTGTACCAGTGGTTGTTGCTGGCAGGGGGATGATGCCAGGCTGGCCATCTCTGGCAGCTGACCAGGTAGGTGCACAGGAGCAGACCATGGGGGATGGGCCAAAGCGATGTAGTGGCAACACGGGCCACGTCATGCAGGACCACCCCAGAAGAGTGCCCAGGTGAGTGAGTGCAGGGCTGTACTTTTGTTTTTTGACTGGCACACCAGCGGTTGCTGTGGGCCAGTGTGGCATCAAAACGGTGGCAGAGTGGGATTGTGCAACAGTATTTACTTGACAGGTTTATAGATGCTTCGATCGACAGCGCCGGCTTATGGCCTCTGAGCCTGGATAGCTCAGTTTGTGGACAAACAGATGTCTGGCGCCTGTTCGGGGTTATACATAGGGGGCTCAGTGATGCAAGCATTCAAGTCATGTGGGGGTAGGGTGATAACTGTGGCACCATCAAGTTGTACAGTACAATGGGGGCTGTACCGGCTGGTGGGGTCTACTCGGTGGGGGTGGGTGTTCAGAGCCACCTTGTCAGCAGGGACGTCGTCTGGCATTCTGGTGAGGTTCACAGCCCAACTGAGAAATGGTCCCTAGTTGCAGTGACAGTTGGTTCTCGGCTAAGTAAGGCAATCGGACGAGTATTGGTCGGCAGACCAAGGTTGAGTAACATGGTGATCATATCGGTAGCTGACTGAAGGGATAACCAGCTATAGAGAAAGCTTTTCTGAGGCCCAGATGCCTCTGGGAGAGGCTCCGGTACCTAGCAACAGTCGATGTAGTGACCATATGGGTGCACGCCAGCATTCCCAGGACTGGTAGGGGCTGGGAGAGCGGGAGCGGAGGACCTGTTGATGTGCATCCAGTAGGGTGTCAGGTCCCCAGGTATTGCTCCTGTGTGGGAGTGCCCTCTTGTCACGCAGGTGTAGTAGAGCTCCTTCCTTCTGCAATGAGTTATTGCCAGGGGTAAGAGGAGCACAGGACAGGTGTACTATCGTTTGTCTCTGCGCAGTCTTAGACCATAACAATATAATGGTTTTCCAGAGGGATCACACTCAGTGCTCATAGGGGATTTTGGAATATGTGGGACGTAGTGGATGGTTAGTAGATTTTTGAAATGGTATTTGAGTTGGCCTTTGGAGTGGTCCAAGTTGGTGGAGGTCAGTAGGGTAGCCAGAGTGAGTTGGCAGGGGCAGACTGCCATGGGTGTATCGGCCGGATACCATGAGGTACGGGTGGTGTGGGTGCACCAGATTTTTACCAAAGTGGGTAGGACGACAGACAGGAGATTTCTTTGGGCCCGCCAACCCAGTGGGTGCGCTCTGGGTACTACAAGAGTACATGTGTTCAGAGCTGCCAGGTGGGCATGGACAGGGCAGGGCGGTGCAGGCGGTTGGAGCGCACCAGAGGTTGGCCAAGGCAGGTAGGTTTCCATGCAAGAGCTTTCTGGGTACCTGGCCAGCCGGTTGGTGAGCTCTGGGGTTACTGCAGAGGTACATGTTCTGGGAGCTTAGCGTAGGTCAGGGAGGGCTCTCAGGGGAGGGGAGAGGGTGTGGGTGGGATGCACCATGTTACAGCTCCCACGGGAGTCGAAGCCACATGTCAGGTTGGCAGTGTGCGGTTGTAACCATAGAGGTACATGTGTTATGAGCACCCAGAGGGTCCGGTAGGGGTTGTTTTGGTTTGGTTTTGGTCTTACAAGAGGTCAACAGACCTGGCTGGGGGACTCGAGGGCTGGTGTGTTTCTTGCACCAAAGGCTATGGACGGGGGTCAGTCAGGTTGGTAGGCTTGTCCTGGGTAAGATCATCAGGCGTTTCCCAAGGTATGAATTTTACGTGCTGCATGCACTCGGCAGTCTTACCAAGGCTCTTGGCTTAGTGGGAGAGCGGTCGGCCCAGCAAATATGGTGGTGGTGATTTTGAAGTGCTGTTCTCATGGGCGGCTATAACTGTTTGCCTTTCCTTACGTAGATGAGTAAGTGGCTTGGCAATCTTCTTGTCTGCAGATTAGGGCAGTGAGGACGGAGGCCTGGCACAAGTACAGCCCCGCAGAGAAAGGATTTACATGTCCCGGTTGGCTGCCGCCAAAGGCAGGTGCAAGATTTTGACTCAAGAGATGGTGGCAGTGAGAGTGGCCTAGCGAGTCCCTTTCGGCTGCTGCCGCAGGCTTATCTCAGAGGCAATCTGTAGTTTATTCTGTGCAACTGTTTAGCAATGGGGCAATGCAATGACAGTGTCTCAAGGGGGGAGCATGAGCCCTGTTTTTAAAGGGGTGTGGTGGTGCCTGTTAGAATGGATTATTAAACTCTGACCTGGTGGACATATGTTTAGGAGGTCTCCCTTGTTGGATGAATAGGGAACAACTTCTGGGATTATATCGCGAGGAATTCAAGAGCAGGCAAGGCTACGTCTCAGGAGGGGTGAGAGTGGTCAGGGGTCAGCAATGAGTAAACACACAGTGAAACACCTAGGATTACACTTAGACAGTTAAGTATATCAAAAATACTACTAATTTATTATATGACCAAAACAACACACTATGGAACATGACTACAAGCAGGTACCATTATCGCAAAGGCATAACACTATAACATATATATATTCATTCACTTAGTTAGTGCACATGAATAAATTACTTTCCCAATACGTGTAAGAGAAAAGGTAAGTAAAGATGGGTAGCACTAACAATCCTCAGAAATTACAACCCTAACTTGGTAAGTGCAGACCTAAAATGGATGGGGCCTTGTCCCCAACGTTCACAAGTTTCCAATAGTTGTAAGAGGCAGGAACAATTTAGGAGGAAGGTTCTGGGGATGTGAAGATGGGTCCATAAATTAGGTTTGGATGTGTTCTAGTCAACAAAACTGGATCCATCTTTTGGAAGACTTTAGGCGGCAAGTGCTACACAAGCCAAACAATTACAAAATATCAAAAAGTTAGCAAACCTTTCAAGAAGAGAAGGAGGTACCGGTAAGTTTGTTCATTACTTACCACTTGTACTCCATTTTTGGTTCAAACTGGGCAAGTCTAGAAAGAATCACTAGAGGGGAGTTTTCCTGCCGTTTCTTTGAGTACCAGATGTCCCAGCACTGCAGGTGCAGAGACAGGTCCCATTTGTCACAGAGGCTGGTGCAATCAGTTCCAGAGGAAGAATGCAAGAAGCACCACTGCAGCCCTCTTCAAGGCACTGGACATGATGCAGTAAAACAGGTTTCAGTGATTGCCACCACTGCACGGTGACATAAAAGGCCACAACTGTCAGAGGCCACCTCCTATCTCACGTAGATTCTGGGAAGACGAAATTTGGCAGGAGGGCCTCTTGTTGGACTAGCTGTTGATCTCCAGAGTCCCGTCCTTTAATGTGGGATGGCAATGCTCCTAGCACGGTAGCTCAAACTCAAGCTGGTCAGCCCACTGGATGGCCCAGCGACACTTAAAAGGAGGCTCACTTGCTAGGCTTACCAGGAGATTTCGGGAATGGTTGGTCCAACCACCCCATAGGGTCGAAGCACCAGCAATGTTTATCTAGGATCAGTCACCAAGCAGGGTTTCTTCAGGTCAGCAGCAGGATTCAGTTGCCTGGCCTCTTCACAGCTCTTGGCTGGATCTTTGTTCATCTGCTCGGCTTCTCAGGATTCTTAGTTCCTTCTTCTAATCTGCTAGCACAGCTGCAGGACCCCTCATCTTATTCAGAGACAGGTGAGTGCTCACACTCAGCCCTCCAATGGCAAGATTTGCCCCACACATGCACACCATCAGTGGTCCAATCAGGGACCACTGGGGTCTTCATGCACGATTGGGACCAGGAGGCCCCAATCTACTTTCTGGGATCCACCACACATGACATGCACTAGCCCGTGAAAAAGGTAGCTTTGTGCATGCCCTTAAGGAAGGGCATGAATAAGGCAAAACTGCAAGATGGTCAAAGGACAGACAACGGCCCCATGGCACAGCCATGTTTAGACACTAGCCACAGTGAGTAGCCAAACGCAGTAAATGCATTTAGGCTAGCACAAAATAGTTCAAAGATAGAGAATACGCAACTACTGCCACCGGTCTGTTCCTTAGCACATCTAAAAGTAACCAAACATTCCCTGGGGGTATGTCTAGGGCAAAAACCAAAAGAGACCCCATTGCACTGCACTGGAAGATGTGTTCTGCAATTATAACAAATTACCTAAAGTGGCAACAAAGTAACAAGACTAAGGGAAACTAAGTTTCCCAGTACTGACAGCCTGATGGACCAGTCAGTTTCCCCATAAAATGTCAGCAAAAACCCACTTCACTGTAAAAAGTCAGGACAGGGTGAAAAACAAGAGCAAAAAGTGTGGGGGTCCATAGAATATGGAGGGAAAGTTGCTAAAACTGAAACCTATCCTAACAGTGCCCCTGACCGGTAGGTCCAGGTCCCTGTGGCAGTATGTTGGGGCACATTGCATTGAATTAGGCAGCTCAATAAGTGGGGTCACTCTAAGGGAGATTTCAAGCTGATTTATGTTGTGGTCAAAGGTCCGCCACAGAACAGTGAGGTGTCATGCCAGTGGCTCATTGAGCTGTCCTCACCGGTAAGTGCAAAGGTGGAACGGGACTGGTGATCTGGATGGTTTACGCGGGCTCACCCAACCCGCTTAGGTCAGTTCCCAGAAGGTTGGGGGAGGTGGCCACTGCCACTCTCCCACACACAAATATGTAACTAATAACGTGCAGGTTCGCTATGATGTCATACATGCCAGTGGCTCATTGAGCGGTCCTCACCAGTAGGTGCAAAGGTGGAATGGGACTGGTGATCTGGATGGTTTACGGGGGCTCACCTAACCCGCTTAGGTCAGTTGCTAGGAGGTTGGGGGAGGTGGCCACTGCCATTCTCCCACACACAAATATGTAACTAATAACGTGCAGGTTCACTATCATGTCATACATGTTCTGCTTCCAGTCGCATTTTTGTGATGTAATAAATTCAGCCGAATGCCTTCCAAAGAATAGCTGTGTTTGGTTTCACTCATTGGCCCTGCATCCTGCGCCACCCACAATAAAAAAGGAAAATGCATGGTTTTAAGGTAATGCAATGGCTTTGGCAGGATTAAGACATCCATAATGTGTGCTTGGGCAGGTGGTTTCTTATCATTAAAAGGGGATGCGTGTAAATGGTCAATTTCCACCCCCTCGGATCCCAACCCTTCTCTAGCATAAACTTTTGTCCTCCCTTATACTAGTAAGAGTGTTTTTGTTAGGCTTAGGAGTGGTGGGTGAAGGTGATGTTATGGGTAGGACATAGGGTTTTTCAGTTTAAAATGACTTTGGAAGTGTATATTTTCCTCTTCGTTTAAAGTAATAGTGCGCTCAGAAATATTATTGTCCCGAGAGTTCGGGCATGTGTTTTTAAGCCTACGTTGATTGATCGTACAAACATTTCCTATCTGCCTTACCATAGTTTTCCACTTTTGTACACATGCAAAATCAGGCAGCAGGGTGCGGCCATTTTGTGATAATCTGATCAGTTGCTGCAGTGCCTAAGCGGGACTGCCCTGGCGGCAACAATACATATCCCCCGCCCCTGATGCTGACATGACCAAACCTAGTGATATTTTCCGCCTATCTCCATGACGTTACTGGCCAGCGTAGCCAAACGTGCCCAGTCATCACCTACGTGACGTGATGCAGAACCCGGAAATCAACACACATCGTCTCACAACACAGCGCGTCAAAATTGGGGATATAAAACTGTACTTTAAAATGAAATAGCAAGACTCTACAATTTGTAAAGGACTTTTATTTCACAATAAATGCTCGGAGAACATCCGGCGAATGGCATATTCAATCAAATGGGTAATTATTTTCTTTTTTCTCAGTCCACAAATGTTTATCGTGAGTCACGCGGTGTTCCTTTTGGGTACACAAGGTGTTCCTTTTGGGTAAAAGAAGCGCTTTGGTCACACAGTGAATCGCAAGGCTTGTGCATCAACTTGGTGCTAGACCACCGTAAGCGATGTTATGCTGCTCCTCATCGCTGGTACCGCGTAAGGGCATATCGGCCCTTGGGGATCGTCCCAAAAAAGAGTGATCGATATCCAGCTATTGACATGTATCTGCAGCTGCCGGTTGAAGAAGCCGTCAGTTGGTATCTGGAATCGATGACAATCGCAGAATGGCATGATGTACCTGTTTGGAAAACATAACAGAAATGTGTCTCAGTAGCTGATCTTTATTACAATTTATCATTTTAACGTGGAAAGTAGTACACAGTTTGCTTCGGAGGTTAGTGCTATGGAGTATGTTCAGCTCGGAATGGTATGCGGAAGCTGATGCTGCCAATCGAGGAACACATAGATGGCATTTTAATGAAATATTTGCGTTGAGCATGGGGGAACCGAGTGGTGGTCTACATGCATCTCGATGCTGGACTGCCCATGTGCCCGGTAGAAAGACCAGTACACACAAAGGTTTTACTTGCGTTTCATTGCAATATGCCGCACAGATCAAACGAGTACAATGTAACCCAGCAATAACGGTCAGCTAATGATAAATTGGCTTGTACGGGTATAAAATCGGCAAAAGTCACACTTACATTATATTCGCCATTTCCATTCTCATGGCGTAACGCAGACCATAACGCAGACTCCATTCGGATCAACGATATTTCATAAACTGAACTTACATTTTCCTTAGTCCAGTTTAGGAATGGTGAACCTTATCATATCTTACATTATTACACCCCTCCTTTAATTCAATTCCTTTCAGAATGGTCCCTTTCTCTCCAGGTTGAAAAACAATGGAACCTTATACTGTGTGCGATGTGTGGGCTTCCTCAGCTCGCAAGCAAAAATTCAAAGCTGGTAGCCTTCACGCAGAATGAAGATACATTCTTAGTTTGCAACATCTTGGGCCTCATTCCGACTTTAGAGGTAACCACGCCGCTTTTTGCGGCATGGCTGCCTCCAAAATTGTTCCGACTCTGTCCTGGTGAATGGAGTAATTACTGGTCCATTCCAAGGTTGGAGGGATCGGTAATTCCCCATTCACCAGGGCCCTTCCCCATTCCCATTTGAGCCCCCACAGGGCTCAATGGGAATGGGGAAGGCGCTAATAACGGTACTGTAATTTATGGTACCGTTATTAGCACTAAAGTCCCTTTAGGGAACTCGTAGTAGGGCGGTAAGGGTTTAACGGCACCGGCCTCGTTACCGGTGACCGTTAACCCTTACCGCCCTACTCGGAATGAGGCCCTTTGTCTCACCGCATCCATGAGAAACGGACTTGTGAACTGTTTGTGGCGCTGCTGAGGGGTGGGGGAACTTCGCAATGGCAGAATGTGCCCTAGTCCAAAATTGGAGTCGAGGGTACACAAAACGGAGTCAAAGTGTGTCTAGCAATAGCCCCACCTCTGCTTATCTCAAGGCCGTCTTCCCCATGGCAGCAGATGGGCAAAGGAGGCAGCCCCCATGAGTGCAAGATCAGGATGTCACTTTTGCGTATAATGTATGTTGGCAAGGGGCTCAACCGACCCACACTTTCTTTCCATTAGCAATGACCCCCAACACATGCCCCCAAGAATATATTGGTCAGAGTGCTTCTATTTTTCAGCAACAACCCAATTTGATGCTCTGTTTTGTTCACAGTCAGTAGTTCTTGCGTGCCGGGCATCTTATGTAGCCTAGGTCTCATCCCTTTTGTGGGACGAGTAGCTATTGAGCTATTTGGGCAACTGCATGGTAAGGCAACTGCCAAACCCCAAAGTTGCTTTCACACTGTTATCCATCTGGCCCTCCCACGATCAGTGAAAGTCCCACAGTAGCTCGACAAAACTGTGAACTGTGAAAGCACAGCGTTACATTGCATGACATTTGTAAAAATGGTACTTGTTGCAAAAAAAATTGCCAAAGAGGATGGATTTCAAAAGACAAATTGAATGCTTTATTTGGACACTTCATGAAAACATTGTTGATCAATAAAACAGATGGAAATCATTTGAACCGCGAAGTGAACTGTTCCACAAGCTCTGCTTTAGGTGGATAGGGCACATTGACAATGTTTTGTGGCAATGTATGTGTACTCGCAACAAAATCATGCACAATTCCGTGAGTATGCATCTCCAAGACATTAATAATAAGATCTTTGACAAAATCAAATTCCATTTCCTCATATACTGGCTTGCCCACCCATTTTTTGCTTCTTTTCGTAAAGCCCATAGTGTAGCGAAGTATCCCTAAGTTTCCCACAGTCCTCGATTGTTCACGGCCTACATTCTCGTTATGCGCTTGTCAGAGCACTCTGGTCCTAGGCGCAGGAGCGACGCAGTACCAACCACCCCCACTATGGTCGTGGAGCCTGCAAGTCAGAGCTTACGCAGACTACCCGAACCAGAGCAGGGAAGGAGGGTTAGGGTCTCGTTGATTGGATAGATTGGGGGGTTTTAGGAAAACCGGATTGAGGATTGGGTAGTGGTTGTGGATAGGACGGGGATTTTAGGGAAAAGGGTTGATTGTTGCACACTTTAGATCGTACTTGGTACCAAGTAGCTACTTACACACCACCTCCACGTAGTCAGACTTAGCCCCCCCCCACTGATTCTAACGTACAAGTCTAAGGCATGCACCTAGTTCTGTCCACAACTAATTAGCTTTTTTCAGCATGCACACTTAGCTCTGGTTTTCAGTGTCCTGTCCATGATGAAGCCGTCAAGTCTTGTGGCAGGTCCGTACTGTTCAGTGCTGGTCCAAGAAGCTAAAAGAAATAACACGAGTTAGGGTTTTGCCTATGCATTCCCATAACCTTCTCATTCGTTCCTCAAGCACATACAAACACACAACATTCCTTGCTGCCACCCGAGCTCAGATCACGGGCTTTTGAGTGTGCCAAAGATCGCCACTCTTCTGAGGCTTTTCCACTTGTTCCTGATGTGGAAAAAATGCCAGTGTTACTCCACAGGGGTCTTCCTTCAGACCGCCGCGGTAGCTTTTGCCCATGTGTTTTCGCCTCCCGTGCGCCTAGTTCTCCCTGGTCCCAGGAGGCGGGAACACACGTACTAGCGTTTCGTACGCTTCACTTCCCCACTACAAATACAAGCGCGGATTAGCGACGCGCCTAGGAAACACGCCCACTTATCTTTTCAGTAGGTGCAGGGACTAGGAATGGGCGGGCTAAAGCCCCCTGCGCTTCTCCCCCGATCCCTCTGATCCCCAAGATGGGTTTAAAGACTTATCTTGCGGGAGCGAGGGGCCGAACTGCTTCTCCGGTGGGGCGGGGCCCCTCGCGAATGATTCTGGAGGAGCTGGGCTCTGCACGTCCTCTCCTTCCGAAGTCTCAAGCGCAAGCCCCGTGCCCCGGGGCTTGCGCATGCGCGTTGATGTGCCACACCCTGCTGGACTCCTGATTGGCCCGCGGCGCCCCCAAGCATGCTGGGAGTTGTAGGCAGGAGACTGCTTCTGCTGGGAGCTATAGTTTTTGAAGGCTGCTTTTCTGCAGAAGGGGCACAGCAACCTTTTAAATGGATACAACTTTCTGGACACAACTCGTACGCTCATCACAGCCCCCACCATGCCCCTCTGCACCCCTTGTCTTGGTCTGGTCTTGGCTTTGGCCCTGACAGCGCTAATACCGCTAGTAATGTCCTATATTTCATCCCTTCTATGCCGAAATGCAATCTCTTTGGCCTGTTCTTTAGGCACATATTGTGGAACATCTCCAAATCTCCCGTGTGACAGAATTCTGTGAGTCTCTTCAGATCTCTTGATAGAGTTTTATCAAACACAATCTTCTCAAGGGCTTTGTGTGGAGGTGAAGATGGAATCAACCACTTCTTCTTCCGTTCCTGCTCTGGCAACAAAGGGCCATGTTCACATTGGTGGAAATGTTGGTTTTCTGTCCAAGAGTGAAAGTTGGAACAGTGGTGCATTAGTGACCGCCATTTTTTTAGTAGAATTTCCACAGACGCATCACACGTTTTGGAACTCCACCAAAGATGGTTGCTGAAAGACTGGGACCACTGTGAAATATTTTCTGAACCTTTTTTTTTCCCTGCAGCTGAGATTTTTTTATTGATGGATTTGGCAATGTGCCATACATCAAATTGATGGCGAATATTTGGAAACTGCTCTCTCATTGTCTTGGCTATTGAAACGTGTCTGTCCGAGGCTATGAGGTCATTTTGCATTCCAATCAGTTGGAGATCTTGCAGTGAATTTATAAAACCAAGATTCTCCATTGCCACTTAGGATTTACATACGGACACCTGCACGACCACTAAATTCACAATTTTTTTACTTTCCATGTCCTGAAAGTGGTATGTGCAGTACTTTGCAGAAAATCCGGGGCTGTCACAATGTCCATCGCCAGCTAGCCTGAACCATTTTTCGGAGAATGTACTTTGAATAGACAATTGTTAATTTTTTCAAGCTTCACTAATGGCAGGGAATAGATATTGACATTGATATTTGTAGTACTGCGTTTTAGAAATGTTATGAAGTCCCACAAATTGACAGAAACTGGACAACTTAATGAAACTAGAGCCACTGAAAAGTAAAGCTGCTGCACATAGTAGATTGCCAGCTGGCAGTTTCCCCAGCATCAGTTGAGCGGACCATGAACATTTTTCATGGAGCATTTCACAGTATTTTGAGGTTACTGCCTTGCGATAGACGAGTCACATTCACCGATGGCTTCCCACATAATTCCCCTCTCACTGAACACACACATTTCAGCATCATTATAATCTCCATCAAGCTGCTGTCGAATACTATGTATTTGGGCTCCTTTATTAGACTATCATCCTGCATTAAAGTTGATTCTGACTGAACTATGGTTGACATATCAGCAATACTGGACATACTGTAGTCAAGATCTTTGTCTAGTTCCCGGGTCATTTGTATTGAAGCTTCAGTCTCTGTCATTTCAGTGTCTGTTACTTGAACATGAATCAGAGAAAACATCAATGTCGACTGGTTTTTGAGTGGCCCTTTTTTGGCGGGTGTCGATTGTGTCAAGTGGTCTGCGACTAATTCAAAAGCATCTTCAATACATTCAGTTTCATCTTCATCTGGTGGAGTAGTCGCATTGTAGCAATGGTCCAACAACACTTTGCTGGCTTCGCCGGACACATTAAATTAATTTTCTGGCCATTGGGCAAAAAGCATCTCGAGTCTGCTTATTGATTCGAACACGCTGCGCCTCAAATAATAGTTGCTCCATGGTGAAATCAGTTTGGCAAGCAGCATCACTAATTTCTGTAGCTGTCTGTGTCTGCATAGTGCGTACACCATCAGGCAACTAGAAGAAAGGTTGGAAAAAGATGTTCAATGTAAATCCAACATACATTATTGGACAATTTACATTTTAAAAAAAGCATGTTATGAAGGGGCCAGCACAAAACACTGTTTACAAATGAAATTGTTTGTAAATTACCGTATCTTTCTTGCATTTCTGTGAAACCTTCTTCTTTACTGTAACGTCAGCAGCAGCAAGCTGGTCCACCAACTTGGATCCACGTGCTTCCTCTTCTATATCCCGATCTTGTATACATCCCTAGAAAAGAGTATCCATTCAAATTAAGTTATTTGTATTAGAAATCAAATTATTCCTTCACACACATGGCTTACAAAGATAAACTCGTACATCGTGTACTTCATTTAGTCTAGATATACATTTTGAATTTCACCTGATTGATGGCAAGTTTACTCGATCAAATTTGACTGTGCAAAGCACACTGATTGAAATGTTGCACTCAAGCAATTTTTTAAAACTGATTGTTTCTATGATTGTGACTGTCTAATAGTATCAGATCTAGGACCGACTTTCTTTCATTGAAGGGACTGTCAGTACGCATACCTCTGGCTCTGGATCAACTACGATGGATGATGTAATTATTGTTGAAGCTTCAGCATCTCCCTGTAACACAGTATTTGTTTTAGTATGGATGAAAAAATTGAAATTTAACAGACACAATGTGACGCAGGCAATGGTACATATCAATAACAACAAGAAACTAAAGTAACAGAGAATACCAGGTCTATCCAAGCTATATGGTCTAACCTGGAGAGAACCGTTAAATTTATAAAGGCAAACAAAAGACCATAAAGAGGGGTACTCTGTGTGGTAAGTTCTAGACCAGTGAACACACTTACACAAGAAATATATCATGTAAAAACAAAATATATAAAGTCAATCAATCCAATTTACTTTACTAAACTCATTTTTAAATTTTAATTTTATTATTTAATAATAAATGTTTAGAAAAAGATATACCAATCCAAAGTCATAATATATATCTAAAAATCATCCATCGTGCCAGCCTAATAGCACCTCTAAAAAATATATCAGACACTCAAAGTCAGTCTCATACAACACTGTATTACCATCCTCTCCCAGAGACCATACTGCAAACACACATCACTCATACTCAAACATTCAAATTCAATTCACCATTGTTTCTTTCAATTATAATTGTTGTTTCCTTCAATTATAACAATTCACAGACTACTCTAAAACAGTGTACTAAAATACAAACTCCAATACCAGCAATATATCGGAGAATATCACAGTGGAATAACAAAATATTCTACATAATACACAACACTGTGATATAAACTTCTGTCTTTACTACAACATCAAATTCCCCGGCCCAACATGTTTCTTTCTATATATATTCAGTTTCTTTAGAAATTCCTCAGGGGTAAGTGGGTCCAGTATTCTCAGGGGAGTTGGAATAGAGATACAGACGTGTGGACAGGACACAGAGCTTACAAGGATGCACCGTTGATTCCCGGCCAGGCACACCCCTGGCTGTACGGATTCAAAATATGACCCCTTCAATGGGTCTGTTGACAATGCTGATGTTTTTTTATATATATGCCACAATTGTTTCGCCCACTTGGTCAGGCTGATGTTCCTTAAACACCTTCTTTAGCGCATGACGTGAATAAAGCTGCCAATCATGCCAAGATAGTGCCAAGATGATACAAGTCCAACAGCGCGCACTGGATTACAATATCCATATGGGGTAGCATATCTACGAATTCAAACGCGATGTAACCCGTCCACGGCAACAAGCAAACAAGCTGCCAATAACAAACCACAAATGAAACATTGTGTAAACGAAGGACACAATATGTAAATATGATCATGCTATCTCATTCGATGGAACTGTTAGTACGCATGCATCTGGCTATGGATCAACTACACGGGATGATGTAATTGTAGTGGAAGCTTCAGCATCTCCCTGTAACACAGCACTTGTTTTAGTATAGATGAAAAAAATGACATTGAACACACACAATGTGAAGCAGACAATGGTACATATCAATAACAAACCATGAATGAAACATTGTGTAAACTAACGACGCGATACGTAAATATGATCGAATTATCTCAAATTCCATGCATAAAACAATTCTGGAACTGAATAGCTAAGTAAGACTACCTGATACACGCTCAAAGTTGTTGACTCTAGGAAAGACATGGATGCTGAATCTTGCTCCTTCATATTCAGTGCATAGTCATGGAGTTGTAAAGGAAAAATGTTATTTGATTTAGAAATGCTAATCTTAAAAATTGGCATGTAAGGAGACAGATTAAGAAAACATTATGCTTATTTCAAAGGGCACTATAGCATAGTTATCTGTGTCCATAAATCGTTTTCTATGATGCTCCTAAAACCAAGGACAGATGTGTAGCAAACTGGGGTTTAGTTATAAAGCAATACAATCTTGTAAATATGAAAAGTATTCTAAGGGACATTTACACCTAAAACACCAATCCGTCCATTTAGTTACCTGGTCACTACCCCAAGTGCTACAGATAAATCCAGAGCCGTGACTCACCTGAGGCGGCCTGTGAACAAATAGAGTCGGAATTGCATTTGGGAGCAATTTAGGTGTCGCTCTGATTCGATTCTTCTTTGTGTACATAGATGGGTCGTACATATTCAGGGTAAAGTGCAGGCTGCAGATGCGGAATCGATCGCCCCTCGTGTCCTGGAAGACTTCTTTGACTCTACTTTCAAGCTCTGCCAGCGCAAATCCGCAATATCTGAACTACTCTCTTATTCGATCTATAGTCTTTGGGAACACATGCATTGTAGTGCCTTCTGATTTCTCATGAGTCTTAGAAGGGCAACCGAAAATCGCACATGCAGGCATTGTTGTAAATTCTGCAAAAAAAGGTCAACATTATTCGAAAATGACTTTGCATAAAAACGTGAGAAAGAAGGAATTATACCATACATTCTTCTATGCAAGCTATGTTTTCTTCACCACAGCAAAACCAGTGTAGCGTGGCCAGCTGTATCATAGGATAACTTTCATAAACAATTAATTGATGTGATGAAAATCAGAACATGTTACTCGTCCCTTGAATGTACTATCGTTCATCAAAAGGAAACATGCTTACAGACACGGTCCGCGAAGGATGCAATTCGATCCCAATTGACACTGGTGACAGTTGATATATATTGATAACATAACACATTTTAATCAAGCCAATGGCAATGAGATGAATGAACATAACACTACGGGGTACGTTCGTTCGAAATAGATAGAAATTTAGAGATCAAGAAGATATGATTAGGTGACCTGCCCTTACCTTGACCAACAAACAGTTAGATTCTGCAAGCGGGGTAGTTAGTGGCAGGAGAACAGGGAGATGTTCACAGGTAGCACGACGAGGAGCTGACTCACAGTGGTCACAGAAGTTCTCAGGTAGCACGATCACGAGTTGACTTGCACTGCTCAAAGATGTTCTCATGATAAATATCAAGTGGTTTATAAAGAATTAGAAAAGAGGGTGTGTATGTGAATGAATGATGTGTGTATGCTGTGGTTTTATGTGCATAGCAGGGGCGCGGCCTGCTTCTGGGGAGCATGCATGGAGACACTGGGTCTGGGGAGGCCATGTGTACAATGGCCCCTGCGCGGAAGATACCTTTGAAGTGTACATGGTGTTTGGCACCTTGGCCGTTCCCACCCGCGACAGCACCCCTTGGCAGCACACATCCACTGGTGCTAACTGCCTTTGATAATGGAGGGGGGATGGATGGGCCTGAGGTGTGCAGACAAGGGCTGGAACACTGCAGAATGGAGACACACTTATGTGGATTGCAGGGGCACAGCCTGCTTCAGGGGAGCATGCCTGGAGACAAAGGGTCTGGGAAGGCCATGTGTACAATGGCCCCTGCGCGGAAGATACCTTTGAAGTGTACATGGTGTTTGGCACCTTGGCTGTTCCCACCCCCAACAGCACCCCTTGGCAGCGCACATCCACTGGTGCTAACTGCCTTTGATAATGGAGGGGGGATGGATGGGCCTGAGGTGTGCAGACAAAGCCCAGAACATTGCTGAATGAAGACACACTTGATTCACTGACAAACTGAAACAACCATTGATAAACGTTCCGTTGTGTTTTATTTTGTTCCTTATTTCGATGGCTCAAAACTACTAGACATTGTAAAGTTCCGGTTGCAGCACAGTGAGGGCAAATCCCCTGTACTGACCGCTGTCACTGGGGAAAGTTTCTCTAATGGCACCAACGACACAGGCGGGTATTACTCATCGAACGCGGTGTCCAAGCCGCCCATGAAGCCACCATGTAAACGAACGAAAGGCCACCAGCCTGTACCACCTGTGAAAAAGAAAGATAGAAACTGTTTTTAAATGAACAAGATAAGTGTATTAAACCGTAGTTGCCAGTGACAATTCTTGTATCCATTTGGCATTGTTGCCAGTACAAATTCTACCTAGACACTGTACAATACTGAACGACTATTATACGACTGTTACTATAGAATTGCAAGACTACATACGTTTGGCATTGATAGATCAAAGTTACGACAATATAGGAGACAACCATGAAATGGTAGTGGCCTAAGTGACATCACAAATAAAGTACACTTACTCGTTCGTTACTTGGATTCCGAGGGCGAACTGTTGCTCGAAGTTCTTGCATAAGGACCATCATAACCCTCAACACGGTCCGTATGAGGCAGGCTGCCCTGAAGTCTGGCAGCTTGGTAACGCATTGCGCCCATGTCTCGCCTTCTGATATGTAGGACAAGCATCCAGAGTTTTCTCGGCAGCAGCAGTTCTCCTCCTCGGTTGGCATTAGTGTGCACCGATTGCAGGTACACCAGGTGGAAACACCGTCCATACGACTAGGCTCAGGCTCTTGATCTGTTGAATCGTCCTCCCAACTGCCATCTGAAGCCCCATCGTTTGCGCATCTTTCTCTTTCGAGTAATTCCGCCTCAGAATACTCTGGCTCGTACTGGTAGGGCTGTATTGTTGCCATTATGGGGGAAACAAAAAAAGTGGAAGAAACGAGGCAAAGAATACTAAAAAAAAAGACAGTGAAAGGAATGGAAAAGAAAATCTGATGTTGTCTGTTGAGAAGCGGTCTGTTTATACTTATTGAGGAAAGAGGCGTCCTGCCATTTCCATGGAGACACGTCATTAGCTGAAGCGCAGAAAATGTTGACATGAGGCGTGCATTGGCGTTGTGAAATGGGTGGTACGCATGTAGTGATGTCAGCCTCAGGGGCGGGGGATATGTATTAGCGCCGCCAGGGTAGTCCCGCTTGGGCGATGCAGCAACTGATCAGATTTTCACAAAATGGCAGCACCCTGCTCCCTGATTTTGCATTTGTACAAAAGTGGAAAACTACGGTAAGGCACATAGGAAATGTTTGTACGATCGATCAATGTATGCTTAAAAACACATGACCGAACCCTCGGGACAATAATATTTCTGAGCGCACTATTCCTTTAAGAGGTAATCCGACAGCGCACTACATTTCAAGGGCCGTTTAGGGTTTACCAACATTTTAAGGCAGAGGTCCGTCAGTATAATTTGAAGAGTTGAGATTTATGTTGCTCATTTATTTGTGGTTGTTTATGTAGTGGTTAATGCCAAACTCCTCCAGCTTCTATGCGCCGGGCTAGGCATCGAACCATGTTGCCTGCATATTGTGGGGAGTGTGGAAAGGTAAAGAGTGGGATCAGATGGAAATTGTATGGTCTGAGTTGATTGTGAGGAATGTGTGGCACGGCGCAGTTCACAGTTAATAGCGCGTGTCCATTGAGATGTCCAGATGAAGACTGAATGCGGCAATGCAGAAGTTTTGCAGGAAAAGGCGGATGGGGATTATCAGGCACCGCCAGATGAACATACATAACACTGGGAATTTTACATAAAATGGGTTACATTCGTCTGATATTGGTATGGGTACATTTTTGCTGCACATTTATGGAGCTTTATGCACTTGGGTTGTGAGCAAAGGTAAAACAATGTCTTGGCAGGGAACGCCCATGTGTGTAAGCCCCTGCTTGTTTTGGTGGAGTTATGGGGCTATCCCAATGGAAGAAGGACCAGATACCCCACATTTACAAATGGATGGTAGCTGGGATCCCATACCTTTGGCCATTTCGGAGTCATTGGAACGGGGCCTTGACACTAACATGGCAGCAATCCAGCCTTTAAAGACTGATAGGCAGATGGTGGTGGATGGCCTTAAGGGAAAGGGGTAAAAGGCCATTGACCTTTTATCCAGACAGGTTCACACGTGAGGTAGGTGGTATTAAGTCCAGGGAGTACTTGCTTAACCCAGGAGGGGTCAGCATTCGCTGTCAACCTAGGTTCAGTAAGGTAACTTAATTAGGTTACGATTTCAGTAAGGAGCTCTTTATGGAGTTTGGGATCGCCTGTAAAATTAGCTCACCAAACCTGAAATCTGTATTATGCCAATTCAAGTATTTAATAAATATGTTACGCTATCAAAATCTGGTATTTGATAATTAAGGGTTTCAGGTGGTGCTGTTATATCACCATCAAGCCTCCCGTCCTTCTGAAGTTCAGCGATGCTGTGCCTTTTATTGCAGTAATAATAACACCTGTTATTGCAGTGCCTAGAAGAAGAGTAATCCAGAACGAGGTGCTTTTTATAGGAAGATTAGTTATTGGTAAGAGGTGGTCACACCTGACCCCTACTGGAACCTCTCCTCCTTAGTACACTCACTCCATCCAGACGCAGGTCCTGTTACGAGACTGAGACCATAGTCGTATTTTTACACAATGTTGCCTTAATGAAGGGTTGGGTATCGATGACCTGGTCATGCTAGCTTCTTGTTCCTCGGATTGAGTTAGAGACCTTCAGTAGGGAGTCACATGACACGACGGCCTCAACGGCCTCGACACACTGGAAGTCACACCTCCTTGAGAAAATCTCTGTGGTTAGGAATCACTAGGCTGGGCAGAATCGACCATCACAAAGGCTTGCTCTGGCTTCTTTCAGCCACTGTTCTCCAATGTAACTGCCCAGCCAGGGCAGCCTCCCCTCTCCTGCCCGACTCGGGATCCCACTCAGGGCCGTCACAAGAGGGATGCAGGGGGGGGCAAACTGCCCCGGGCCTCCCGCTTGCTGGGGGCCTCGCGGCCCCCTCTCCTAGGTGGGAGGCAGCACAGTCTCCCGTGTCCTTTATTCACACGGGGGACTGTGCTGCCCCTGCAATGATTTTGCTGTTTCTTGTGAAGCCGTTTGGCTCCGCAACAAACAGCAAAATAATGGGAGACAGCAGGGCTCAGAAGTGAGCTCTGCTGCCTCCCGTCATTCAGCTGAAAACGTGGACATGCTGAATGACAGTCAGTGTGTTCACGTTGCTCAGCGTGACCACACTGACTGACAGGAGAGGAGTTCTCTCTTGTCAGTCAGTGTGTTCATGTTGTCAGTGTGACCACGCTGACTGATGGGAGAGGAGTTCTCTCTCGTCAGTCAGTGTGTTCACGTTGCTCAGCATGACCATGCTGACTGACAGGAGAGGAGTTCTCTCTTGTCAGTCAGTGTGTTATGTTGTCAGTGTGACCACGCTGACTGATGGGAGAGGAGTTCTCTCTTGTCAGTCAGTGTGTTCACGTTGCTCAGCATGACCACGCTGACTGACAGGAGAGGACTCCTCTCCTGTCAGTCAGTGTGTTCACGTTGCTCAGCGTGACCACGCTGACAGATTGGAGAGGAGTTCTCTCTTGTCAGTCAGTGTGTTCACTTTGCTCAACATGACCATGCTGACTGACAGGAGAGGAGTTCTCTCTTGTCAGTCAGTGTGTTCATGTTGTCAGTGTGACCACGCTGACTGATGGGAGAGGACTCCTCTCCTGTCAGTCAGTGTGTTCATGTCAGCGCGATCATGCTGACTGATTGGAGAGGAGTTCTCTCTTGTCAATCAGTGTGTTCACGTTGCTCAGCATGACCACGCTGACTGACAGGAGAGGAGTTCTCCTGTCAGTCAGTGTGTTCATGTTGATCAGAGAGGACTCCTCGCTTGTCAATCAGTGTGTTCACGTTGCTCAGCGTGACCGCGCTGACTGATGGGAGAGGAGTTCTCTCTTGTCAGTCAGTGTCTTCACGTTGCTCAGCGTGACCACGCTGCCTGATGGGAGAGGAGTTCTCTGTTGTCAGTCAGTGTGTCCACATTGCTCAGCGTGACCACGCTGACAGATTGGAGAGGAGTTCTCTCTTGTCAGTCAGTGTGTTCACTTTGCTCAACATGACCACACTGACTGACAGGAGAGGAGTTCTCTCTTGTCAGTCAGTGTGTTCATGTTGTCAGTGTGACCACGCTGACTGATGGGAGAGGAGTTCTCTCTTGTAGGTCAGTGTGTTCATGTTGTCAGTGTGACCACACTGACTGATGGGAGAGGACTCCTCTCCTGTCAGTCAGTGTGTTCATGTCAGCGCGATCATGCTGACTGATTGGAGAGGAGTTCTCTCTTGTCAGTCAGTGTGTTCACGTTGCTCAGCATGACCACGCTGACTGACAGGAGAGGAGTTCTCCTGTCAGTCAGTGTGTTCATGTTGATTAGAGAGGACTCCTCGCTTGTCAATCAGTGTGTTCACGTTGCTCAGCGTGACCGCGCTGACTGATGGGAGAGGAGTTCTCTCTTGTCAGTCAGTGTGTTCACGTTGCTCAGCGTGACCACGCTGCCTGCTGGGAGAGGAGTTCTCTCTTGTCAGTCATTGTGTCCACATTGCTCAGCGTGACCACGCTAACTGAAGGGAGACGAGTTCTCTCTTGTCAGGCAGCATGTCTACGTGTCGGCTGCGTGGATGCTTTTTAAGGGTGCATGGAGGTAAGGTAAGTGTTTTTTATTTTAAATTAAAAGTGTATATGTGTATTTAAATTAAATTAGTATGTATATGTGTATGTATGTATGAATGCATGCGTGCATGTTGATGTTTGTGTCAATGCTGTGTTTGGTTTTATGTATACATGCATGTATGGAGTTGTGTAACTGGTGGTTGAATGCATGGGTGAAAGTGTTTTTTTGTGAGTGTGTGTCCAGCACCACCCCTAAATGTAACCGCCCTGGGGGCCACTTCATTAAGGGGAGGGCTTATGGCATCAGAGGTGCACCTAGGCTAAAATGTCAGGGGGGAAAGGGGACTAATACTTCAAATGTTGGGAGAGGTACTAACGTCAGTAGCTGTGAGGAAGGGGCAAACTTCCTTGTGTGGGGGCACCTAAAATCTTTCCACTTTTCGAATGAGACTATTCTGGTAAAGCTTCAATGTTACAAGCAGCTACCTCTTGCCTTCATTTCTGAAACATCACACTTAAGGACTGCTGTGAGAATGAGATGTCTCATGTCACCACTTCCCTTCTAATCACTCCCCTAGCATGCAAGTGCTAACCCCACATCACGATTTCAATTACCTAATAATGTATGGATATGAATGCAGGTGCTAACAGTGAAATGATTTCTCATGGCCATGCTAATCCCTATGGCAATTCTCACCCAGTCCCTGCCCTCCCCACCCAAAACAACTCCTCACTGGAACTCTTTGGGCTAGCTTTAAACATGGCTAGCCATCAAACTTTGCCCTCAATGTGCCTGCAAGTGTTTCCTCAAAGGAGCCTTCTAAGAGTTCATGACTTCATTGGAGTTGTAAACACGTAACTGGTGTAATAAAAATGTCTTAATCAGGTCTGCCTTTGGCCACTCAATTTAAAAACACCCTGCATGTCTTTCGCTGAAATTCTTTTAAAAATAAGCTTTGGCAAAGCCAACAGTTTTGGCTTGTGTATAAGTATTAGGCATTTACGAGGCACTGCTATTAGCTGCTCAGGTACTCAAACCATTTTTCACTGGCACTATCAATGGCCAGCTAATACCAATACAGAAGTGCCTTTCCAATGCCTAAACGAATGCCCAAACTGTTAGCATTGCCAGTGCTCTTTTTGCTTTACCCTTGATGCACAGGACTATGCATCAAGGTTAAAGCAAACATACTACTTGGCTAAATTGGCCCACTTTGAATGTAGGCTAATCTAGCCAGTAATAACACTTATGGTACACAGTCAGCCTGGATATACTTTCTGTGGCATGGCATTTTTACTGGTTGGGAATCCGTACATGGTAATAATGGCAAATATTGATGCAGCCTGCCTCAACATAATTAGAACAACCAGCGTGAATATATGTTTATACTAGCATATCCCGCGTGGAAAGGCGGCATGAAATGTATTGGAAAATGTTCCTATGCACAATTTGTGATTTGCAACTATTGGGAATTTCCATGTGCTTCCATACAAAACCAATTGCAAAGTGTGGATTTCTACCCAATTTTGCAAAGAAAGTGCTGTAAAATGCATACTTTTAACTCAATGTTTCAAAAATCTTCTTGGGAGTGAGAACCCCCCACCCCAAGCCACCCTTGTTTGGTTTGGGCTCCCTCACTGTGCTCTGTTGATCCTGACTAATTGGAACAAACATTTAAGCCTCTTAAGTTCAGAAATGTACCAGCCTCCACTGTACATCATTTGTCACTGTGTATGATGTGTGTTTTAATGCGCAAACAGGGGCATGGTGCTCCTTAATGATATGATATGGCATTTATAACGTGCCTGTACGCAAGTGTTTCTAGGAGCGACAAGGCAAGGAGGGAGAAACAAAAGAGTAGGACAAAACACAGATCTTACTAGGCCTTGTGTCATTCAGATCGTGCAAGAGCAGGGAATGGGGGAGGGGAGAAGTGCCGAGGGTGGGGTAGGATGCAGAAGTGCAGGAACAAAGGAGAAACAAGAGTGCAGCCAACTGGTGGCAAGTATGAGTACTCATAAGTGCAGCCAACGGGTGGACAATACGAGCAAGAGTGGGGACTGTAGGGTTACAGATACAGACCACAAGTGCAGGGGAGCCAAGAGGCAGTGCGGGATTGCAACAGGACAGGCAGGGACCTGGGCCCGAATTCAGAGCTTGACCAGGTGACCAGTGCATGGATCAGGCAGGTGATCAGCAAGGGAGAGGAAGAGAGAAGGCAGAAGCAAACAAAAAGGTCTTGAGGTGCTTCCGGAACCAGAGATGGTGCTCCTCAAGTTTCAGCGAGGCAGGGAGGCTGTTTCCAGAGGGAGGCCCCAGCCGAAGAAAGAGATCTGCCCTCAACTCTTTGCTTGGAAAAGTGATTGACCCTCAGAGAATTGGAGGTGGCGCAGTGGAGAGCTCATGCCATCTTATATATATTTATTCATATGATAAAAAAGTTAGTCTGGCATGAACCTTTCTTCAGTAGAGAAAGTAGTAATAAACCATATTTGGGATCCTGCACACAAACTCAAGGGTTGATTTCTCAAGTCTCCTGTGTGCGGATATGCCGTCGCTGGCCGAGTGCAAAAAATTGTAAGGGGGCCTCACCAAATGTTTTGCCCCGGGCCTCACCACATCTTCTGACAGCCCTGATCCCACTTCTGGTATACAGGCTCTCAGTCACCCTGGCAGTAATATGGCAACAGTGTCTCAGCCCACAGCACTGGGGAGGGGCGGGTGGTGAAAAGCTTTAGCAACTGATTGGGGGCTTGCTGGAGTATTTCTTCATTGTCTTGCCCTTCACTCTAGCTGATGATTCCTGCACAGGTTCTCCCCCGAGACTCAGTTCCTCCATGGCAGACCATCTTGTCAGTGGGTGATTGAGTGTGGGATGCCTTCTCCCTGGCTTTCCGCTACCAGCAGTTCCTCTCCCCTTGGGGGCTGAGAGGGTGTCAACAGCTTAGTTCACTTGAGGCTGATGGACCTTGAGCAAGGTAGAGGCCTGTTATCTTTCCAGCGGTTCTGCTGGGCTGTGGCCAGGGCCACCCCTAGCCATTGAACATTAACCCTAGCTCCTCCGTCTTGGGATGCCTGCCACCTGTTAGGCTACACTTAATTAAATATGCTGGTTTGGAATTGAGCTTCACCTGGTTTCACAGTACACCCTGGTCAGTGTGCCATCCCATGTTTTGGGCAACTCTGCTATCTTTAGTATGCTTCACAAGTAAGGTCTGGGAGGAAACAGAGGCACACGGATGAATGCTTTCTTTAAAGACTTATAATCTTCATTACTCCCTGTCCTACTCTACCTCGTCACTGTACTTATGCCCTCCTTTCCCACCCTTGTGGACAGCTCATCCCGGAACCTTTGGCATTACAGAAGGAATCTGGGGTGGTAAAGGATTAGAACCCGGATGAGAGAAAGGGGAAATAAAATACATCTTTTTTGGGAATTAATTTAGTTAGGAGGACTGCCCCCACAAGAAAGTACTGTGACAAGGAAGGACTTGGAACAATTCATATAACCGATAAGTAATTAGAGCATTACCAGTACCTGTACACATATGAGAAAGTGTAAGGAACAAGAAAAATAAGGAAAATATGGCATGAAGAAAAATCATATTGCAGAAGGGTTATCTTCCCTCGTCTCTAGTACGCACTGGTGTCCCAAACGTCTGCACTCGAATTGAATGTGCTAGGAGGTGCAGCAGAGAATCTAGGGCATGGCTTTATCTCCGGGTTACCTTGGCGGGTTCCAATTATTAATTTCCATTTTACATCTGACTTCTAGCACATGGTGTCGACTTCACTTTTCGGACAGGTTAATGTCGACATCTTCCACTCTATGGGCCTCATTACGAGTTTGGAGGCAGCCATGGAGCTAATAGCCTCCAAACCGGGCACCATTACCAGGTTCCTGCAATGGAGACTTACCGGGTCATTCCGACATAGGAGGACCCGGTAAGTCCTCCTTGCAGGAACCATTCCCCATTCCCATTTGAGCCCCCCTAGGGCTCAATGGGAATGGGGAGAGAGGTAACAATGGGCACATTATAAGTGTCCCGTTGTTACCTCCCTCTTCCCCTCGCGGGACCCGGAAAAGACATCTGGTTTTAGCAGACGTCTGATCCGGGTCCTGCAAAGGGAAACTCGTAATAGGCGCTCCCGTAATGAAGGGGGCCGGTCCCGTACCGGCCCCCTTCATTACGGGAGCGCCAGGGTCGTAATGAGGCCCTATCTCATAATGCTAGGGGTGTTGTAGAACCAAAATGGAGGTGCATTGGCAGAAATGTGTGAATCATGCAACTAGACTAACAGGCAGTGTTGTGGGTCGGGCTTTGGGGTTATTATATGGGATAAGCAGGCCAGGGATTATTGGCAGAGCTGTGTGTGGCTCCCCAGAGTTGCATAGCCATGCATGCTGCAGATCAAGATGGAGGTGCGTTAATGAAGCCGCGTGTGATTCCCAAAACTGCGAATCAGGGTCGATGTGCTTTTGCAAGCTGCCGAGTACTAGGTCAGTGAGATGGTCAATGATAAGCTGATGGGTGAGCCTGTTCTGGACACGCCTCTCCCCTAGTGTAATGATGGCATGTTAGGAGGTGGGATGTATAACTCTGATTGTTGCTACACAGAGTTCTGTTGATCAATTCTTTTGCACAATCTAATAAAACCCAGAAAAAGGGTTCAGCTGGGCCGCTCCATCAGTACAGGCATGTATCACTCCTGCGACAGCGTGCTGCCCATGAGTGCTAGGGACACAGGCTCTAGCATTGCAACTGTTTGGACATTGTAGTATACACAGCTCTCCCTGCAGTCAGTCCCTGGCAGTCCGGGGGATAGAAACAGATTCTTCAATGGTTTGTTTGGTGATAAATGAAATGTGGCCGGGACGCTGCCAGAGGAGATCATTCCAATGGGCACATTCTGCAGACTCAGCAAGACAAGTGCCAATAAGAAATAGCTTGGAGAAAGTCCACCAGATGACACATTATGTGTGAAGTGCACATAATTCCCCATGTCCTAGCAGCCTTTTATAGGCACCAGCCTCTCTTCAGATCTCTTAGTTTCCCCTAAGGGTCACCCGACCACTTAATGCTGCCACAGGATTAGTTGTTCCTTGCTCGGTATATCAGGAAAATTTGCAGGTATTTATCTGAAGGAATCTTTAGCAGGATAGAACAGGTCACACTCCCTGCAGGGAATGTAAATGCAGAGTACATATATATTTCATAGCAGTAATATTTAAAACAAGCATTGGGGATGGCAACAGTTTGAGGTTTTCGTCATTTCTGGAGTTGCCAGGGGTAACAGCTGCTACCCCTGGCTCCTTCTCTGCTACCCTAAGACATGTCCTTGCAACCCATGGGGCCCCTGGACAAAGAGGCAGTGCCAAAGGTAGATATCCATGTTGCACCTGTAAAAAGCTGGTTGTAAATGCAGCTAAATGTGCCACATCTTTATTTACCTGGAATCTAGATATCATTAGCTGGAGAAATAACAGGGATGCAAGAAAAACCAGGAAGCGCCCATCACTAACAGGGTGGCAGTCCATTAGTGAAGAATGCCTGAATGGTTGGGTTCAGAGGTGGGGTTGTCTGCGCAGCTCATACCCAGTATTGTAGCAACAGGAAGGCCATGGGGGCTAGGTCTAGCCAACTGGGAATGGGTAAGAGCAGACTGCAGTGGTCAGTGAATGCACAGCATGAATGCAAATCACATCAGTGGTTTTCATTGTCGGCTTTGCGCATCCAGTGAGCCACTGGGCCGGTGATGAGAGGGGTGTGCCCCAGTGGCTTCTGCCAACAATTCTGCCTGGGCACTGTGTGACCTGGCCCAGATCTGCCAGACCTGCATCACAGGCACACTGTAGCTAGAAGCAAGGTCAGACAATTAATTTACATTAAGTTTTCCGCCAACTTTGAAGTATACCATCTGTTGCTTCCTCAAGCAAAACAATATATATATTTGGAAGAATAGCTCAGAGGCAACACAATTGCTTTGGGAACAAGAGAATGCAGTGGAACATGGGTTCAGTTCCTGTTCCAGTGCTTAGAAGCTGGAGGAGGCTGACATTAAGCAACATATAAAGGGCCAAAGAAAGTAATAAAATGAGCCTTTTCTAGGGGTGATGTCATGGAGCGGCTGCTGTTGCCATTTACAATTTAACATTTTTAAAAAATGCTATTACTGTGACCTGCAACACATCCTTTCTCTCTATCTCCCATCTAACAAAGAAAACTGCGGGTTACTTATGAATAAATAAAACAAAAAGGTGATGACTGGAAGGTTTCAAATCATTCATAGCCATTGGCATAGCTCTGGGCTTGAGGTGTGTGCTTGAGGCTCAATGTTATAGAGACAAATGTTTTCTCCTGCGTACAACCTGTTTCCATTTCCATTTCCAATAGTGGCGGAGTCTCGTGGAGTCGCGTAGAGTCGAGCAGTCCTGCAGTCCGCAGAGTCTGCTTTCCAGTTTGTTTCCTTGTGGGCGGACCCACATAACCCAGCAGTCTACCGCAGAGCAGACCGCGGAGTCTCGTGGAGTCGCGTAGAGTCGAGCAGTCCTGCAGTCTTGCAGGGTGATGCAGGGGGTCAGCACCCTTGTGGATATCATTTCCCCAGATAGAAGACAAAAGGCGGCGGCAGAAATTGTCGAGACCCCTGACACGTCTGACCCTTCTGACTCGGCAGAGCCGGAAAGGTGTCTCAGGAGCAACTCGAAGCTCCTCCCTCAGGTGGACAGAAGATCCCCGCCATCCAAGCGAGGTAAGAGCACCGTCGCCGCCCCTACATACGCCACAGAAACTCTTTTTGACTTTGAACCACACAACAGAACAAAGAAACTGTATGCGTCTGTCACTAGCGGAGTGCAGGCGATGGCAACATCCCTTTTTACATCTACTCCGGCAGCATGTGCAGTGTCTGTACTGTTTGATGACAACACGGGCCGCAATCCCGCTTCGGCGAGAGGTTTGCAAGCCGAGTAGGCAATTTTGATAACAGCACAAATTCACCCCCACTCACAATCAGAGGCATCTAACCTAAATCACCCGACTAAAAAAATCAACAAAGGACCAAGATGCACCAGCTCCTCCCCTTTCAGCACATGAACTTTGCAGTACGGAAGATAACTCTATATGTGAATCATCTAACATGGAGGCCAATCTTGCTTTGGTTACAAAGCCCAACACTGAAACGGACCCCCGTCATTCGTCTGGAGCCGAAGGAGACATAATCCCAAACACCAAAAAGGCTCCCACTGTAAAGACAATAAAAACAACTTATAATAAGAGACAAAAAGGAAGGATACCAAAACCGAAAGGAACAGATAAAGTACATTCCAAAGATCTGGCTAGTAGTAGACACAAAGAGTCAAGCCTAGGATCAAAAGACCAAAAAACCTATAAACAGCTTGCAAGCAAGAAGGCGGAGGCTGGATATCCACCCTGCCAAACCCTTTCATCTCAAATGCCTTGCTCAACTTTTTCAAGAAGCAACAGCACAAACGCAAACTAAATTCAGATACAGAACTCTCCGACGCAGAAATTTTGGAAGTGGTCGACGGGAATTGACCTCAGTCCAACGCCCAGAGGTGAAAATGTCACCCATCCTCCAACGGACCCAAAAGAAAATAATATCCAGTACCGAGACAAGATGGATCAAGTGACGGCCCTAGCTCAACCAAACGCCGCTGTTTCATCAGAGAAACAAGACCCGTCTGACACAGAGACACCACAAAATTGCAAGCCGAAACAACAGGGTGCACAAGACCCCATAGAGTACAACTCACCTTTAGAAAACCATGGTGATGACAGGCCAAATGAGGAGCGTGAGAGACAACATCCACAAGCACCTGGGGCAAAGGGGAAAATGAAGCGCGCAGCCCTGGAAAGAAATTCATCTCCAACATTTAGACAGGAGTGAAAACATTTTAAATCAAACTACTGAAGGAACACCGCCAACTATGATCTATACTAGAAAGAATGGGGAGCACCCAACGACACTAACCCCTCCTCAGGTGCACTTCCGTCCTGAAATCTCAATGCAGTCCCGCCTTCCATCCCAAAACCTAGATTTTCAGCAAACGCCGGGTAAGCATAGAAGGTACAGTGAAATTGCGACGGATACGCAAAGACCATCACCCAATAAAAAATCAGACATGACAATTATGTCTGCAATCACGATTGCCCTCGCCCCTTTCGGCAAACTCTACGAAACAATAAACATATCCACAAAAGATAACACTACGATCCTTTGCAAACTTCAATCAAAATTTGACTTCATTGAAGGATATTTAACAGCTGTAGAAGCCAAAAACAAAAAACAGGCAGCGACATGGGAGGCCAAATGGGCCCGTAGGGAGGCAGAACTTAGGGATGGCACTCAAAAGAACAAGTGCCAAAAAAAGGCAATGGAAAGAGCATCTCAGACAATTCCAGTGGAGGAGAAAGGTGTAATGGAACCAATTTTCACTAAATTCAAATCAACGGTACGACCAGAAGAACCATCAATGCAAACTCAAAACCTCAACGCCAATCAAAAAACAATGGCATCTTCGCTTAACCAAAGAGAAAAAATAGGCCTGCAGTTGGCAGCGCAGACAGGAATGTCGAAGAAAAAACCCCCACCAATAGATGACAACAAAGAAAAGAATAATATTGACTTGACCCAAAGCCCAATATCAACCGAATCGAAAGCCCTAAAACCTCAAAAAGAGTCCAACTCAAGAGAAAAGTTGCCAAGAACGGTGGAGGAATTTGTGACGATAAGCGCACTAATGGACTTATCTGTGCATTCGGAACCAGAGATATGCACGGACAAGCCACAAAAGAAACGTACCCAGTCCATGGTCCTAGAAGGACCCACAAAAAGACCCCAGACAGATGCAGAAACCCCTGGAGACAACAAGACACAGAAACCGAGGGAAAAAACATTGCCTAAGCTGCGAATAGAAGTCCACCTCGAACAGGAAAAATCAGAAAAAACCCAAGAAAAATGCGAATCGCACAAAAGAAATTAAAATAGCTGTCCGTCAATCCCACAAAAATCAAGAACTCGAGTATACTCTGAGGAAAAAACAAGAAGGACATACGGGCGGGAGAGCCCTACGACACTAGAAAATCAACCGAAACAAATCAGAGTCTTCAAACTAGAACAAATATCATGTAAAAGCAACTACATGATCCTCAATAGGACAACAGTTTTACAAATACTAAACAAAATTGAGTCCCTCCAACATCTGAAAACGGATGACTTTATCCTCATTGAACCCTACCATCGAGAGCAGAAAGCAAAAATGTATCTACACATTAAAGGTAGGGCACTCAAAGGACTTACGAACGAGCCATATAAAGATTTTAAAAAAGCAGGCGTTACATTGACAGAAATCTCACAAACAGAGCAACATTCAAGGAGATTGACAAGCAGTGATAGTGGTGACCAAAAACGCCACTACATATCAAAAACCCAAGCTCTCTACAACCGGAAAAGGCTTGGTTTGAGATCGAAATACATAGAGGAAAACTACAGCCACAGGGCGCAGACCAACCGAGAACTCAGACAGGAGGCCAGCAGGCGGAGAGAGATCCACGCTATAGATGGAAGAAGGGACGCTCCAGCTTGGAAGAGAGATCAATTTCGCAATCACAGAGATCGACCAGGAGCCTACGACCGCTATCAGATACTGACCACACATGTCAATAGAACAGAACCAGAGAAGGATCACAAGAAAGACCGTGAAAGAGGAGAAAATCACCCAGAGAGGAGAGACACAAAAATATTAAAGGGCCTATGGAAGTGGCTAAAGGCGGCCCTAAACTCTAAACCCGACAAAGAGCAATCACCAGGAGGGGCTCCAGGAAAACGATCTCCTCCATCTCGTCTTCAAGAAACGCAGCCGAAGAATCGCCTGGCAATGGCTTCATGGAACACGAGAGGCCGCCATCATTTAACTAACCCGGATAACCAAGACCTTGGAGCCTTTGATATACTTTGCCTCCACGAAACGTGGCTAAAGGCAAAACCATCTCTAGACGGCTTTGAGATAGCATTTTCATCGGCAACAAAAGGCCTTTTCGGCCGCCCATCCTCAGGCCTTCTAATAGCAATTCGACCCGGGTCAGGGATTGAGATCACAAAACAAATAACGGAATTATACGCCATCCTTGCGATTTTAACAACATGGACCCAAAAACACAGGGGAGTGAGGGGGGGCAAAACAGCAAAGATGGCAATCATAACTGTCTACTTGAATCTGCAGAAAACTTTGAGTGCAAACTTTTGCAAAGACCTAGCAAAGGTTGTTGACAACATCTCAGTGGAAAACCCCCAGACACACATAATCATATGTGGAGATTCAAATTCAAACTGCAACACCAAAACGGAAAACACCATTGAGAAGAAAGTCCTATCGCAAGAGGAAGAAAGAGGAGCAATATGGATGTCCCTCATGAAATCAAGAAATTTACACAACGTGCATCACTGAAAGCATGGGAGGTGACGATACCCACCTGGGAGAGAGGCGACTCGAACGCAATCCTTGATTATTTCTTTATTTCCCACAGTCTGCTACAATACATAGAAGACTATTCGGTATCCAGAACCACAGAGAGTGATCACAATCTTTTGGCAATAGCATGATCATTAACATCTCCCAAGACCCAAAGCTACAATCACCCGATAGAGGTGAATAACCAACTCACTTGCTTACGTCTAACTGCATCTAATATTGAAAACCTCACAGATGCTTACAAAAGAGGATCTTGTTCATTGGAAACAAAGTCTGCGTGTTGGGACTATTTACCCTTCCTGCTACAGTACAGGAAGAAATCGAAGGGTGGTAACCTCGCCGCAAGCAAAAATAGCCACGCGTATGACAAAGAAGTAGTGGAAAAAAGAAGAGCCCTAAGAAAAATTAAAAGACAGGCCAAAATAGCCAACTCCCCGATGGCCTGGAGCAACCTGCAACTTGAAATAAGGAAATACAAATCCTGGATCTTAGGACACAGACACACGCTGTACCAAAAGGTCGTGGAGGAGATGCTTTGGGTGCTGAGTACAAAAAAACAGCGATTTTTGGGCCCTTATCAAAAGGCGGTAGATACCAGAACCACAAATTCAGTTAGCGAAGAAGCGTGGACCACATTCTTCGAAAAGCTTTTTTAAGGCCCCGGTGTCCAGTGAAAATCCACCTCAAATAGACACAGGTACCCCATTGATCGACCTTTCCGACAAACAAGTTATAATGATGGCAATAACAAAACTAAAAAAATCAAGAGCTCCAACCCGGACAGCCTTAGTAACATAGATCTCAAGCAGAACGTGGAGAAATGGTCAAATTTTATCAGCGTTCTCTTTGATCACCACAGAGAAACAAGAGCCATCCGCGCTTCTTGGGCTAAAGCGGTAATTGTACCGATATTGAAACAAGGGGACAGGGAAGAACCGGGCAATTACCGTCCGATTGCACTTCTCGATATAATAGGGAAAATCTTTGCAACCCTACTTCTAGGCCACTTCCGCACCTGGGCCAAAATGTCACCTGCCAACGACCCATTCCAAATGGGCTTCCTAAAAAACAGAAGCAGCGCAGTCAACATCTTAATGTTAAACCTCATAAAAGCGAAGGTAAAGCAAGGCGCACCCCCAGTATTTTTGGCCTTCGTAGACTTGTCACAGGCGTTCGACAGAGTGGACAGGCAAAGATTATGGAAAAAATTGGAAAAATGGAGATGCCCAAAAGAAGTGCTTGACCCTGTGATGGCCCTCCACAGAAACACAAAGCTAAGAGTGCACCTTAACACCCAAGGTGGGCTATCCTGCGAATTCCCCTCAAACCGCAGAGTGAAGCAGGGCTGTCCCCTAGCACCGGCACTGTTTATCGCTTACCTAGGGGATTTCAAAGAAGCCAAACTATCCATCAGAGCCTTCCCGCCTAAGCTGGGAAATGTGAACATCTCACGCCTATTATATGCAGACGACCTCATTCTGTTAGATCAGACGCAGATAGGCCTTCAGCGCCAATTTACCAACTTGGCCGCATACATGGAATTAAACAACCTGCAAATAAATAAAACTAAAACAAAGTTACTGATACTTGGAAAAAGTTCCTTGAAAAAAAAAACAAACAGCAAATGGTCTCTGGACAAAGTGAACATCGAGGTGGTGCCTACCTACAAATACCTAGGAGTCTTTATTGATGCATCTGTTAATGAAGCTACAATGCAAGCAACACTGTGGGAAAAAGCAAAAAATCTGGCAGCCCAAATGAAGACAGTTGACAGAAAATATGGGAAATTCTCAGTAATACCGGTCATACAATTCTACAAAGGGAAAGTAGTTCCCACTATCACCTATGGGATGGGTGCAACCTTGAATATGCCAAACACTATCTGGCGGAAATTAGAAGGTTATCTCTGGAAATCTCTACTGGGTCTTCCAAACTCTGTCTCAGTGGACCTCATCAGGTGAGAGCTAGGACTGCTTTCTTTGGAAGCAACAGTAACACTCGGCGCTATGCAACTCCTAAGAAATACCTCATCACGTGATTCTCTGCCGATTTACAAGATCATTGGGAGAGAAATAGCAAACCGCCATCTGACTTCTTTAAATGTATGGGTAGACAAACTAAGAGAGAAGCTTGTGGAGATCGCATGTACAGAAGAAGATCTACAAGTAAACCCAGTAAACCCAGTAAGAGTAAAATCCAAAATGGAAGCCCAAGATTGGATTAACACTCTTGAGAAAGCACAGTCTAACAAACTCACAAAACATCTCCCGCCTACCTTTAACAGACTGAAGGTACCACTGCCATACTGCATAAAATTTCCAGATAAACAACTAAGGATAACCTACATGAGAGCATGCTTAAATCTCCTCCCAACACGTGGAATCCAGGCGATCAGATTAAAAAAGGCCATCAAAGAATGCAGACTATGCGGCGAGTCCAACCAACCTGAAACAGTAAGACATCTCCTAATGCACTGCTCGGAGCTAAGAGATGTACAGGCTACATACTTGAACAGCCTGTGCACCGACTTTGTGGGACACCTGGGAGAAGAAGAATCCATATGGTGGAACAGGCTGATGTCAGGGGAAAAGATGAACTGGTCAATAGCAACGGGAAACATTTTGGAAGGCGCATTTCACAAGATTAACGCACAAACTGACGCACTTACCACGCACTCAGCCAGAGATCTGGCTGAATGATTTCGATGGGAACTGATTCTAACCCTATGAGAGGGGGTTTTGTTTAATCTTCTTTTCCTCCTCCCTGAACTTTAAACGTCTCTTCGTTTTTGTGCGTCCCTGGTCTTGATTATCTTAATTATTTTCAACTGTCTTCGCAACATCTTCCTTTTCCTTTTTTCTTAGTTTTCCTCTTTCTTTGCTGTAATATATATTGTGTTGTAATAGTACATAGCAGTAACATTTAAAACAAGCATTGGGCAGGGCAACAGTTTGAGGTTTTGCGTAGTAATGGGAAAGGCACTTACAAGGCACAGCTATACTGGTATTAACTGGCTATTGATGGTACCCCTGGCTCCCCCTCTGCTACCCAAAGACCTCTCCTTGCAGCCCCAGGGCCACTGGACAAAGAGGCAGTGCCAAGAGCAGATATCCATGTTGCACCTGTAAAAAAGCTGGTTGTAAATGCAGCTAAATGTGCCACATCTTTATTTACCTGGAATCTAGATCTCTTCAGCTGGGGAAATAACACGGATGCAAGAAAAACCAGGAAGCGCCCATCACTGACCGGGTGGCAGTCCATTAGTGAAGAATGCCTGAATGGTTGGGTTCAGAGGTGGAGCTGTCTGTGCAGCTCATACCCAGTACTGTAGCAGCAGGAAACGCATGGGGGCTAGGTCTAGCCAACTGGGAATGTGTAAGAGCAGACTGCAGTAGTCAGTGAATGCACAGCATGAACGGCAAATTACATCAGTGTTTCTCATCTGCTATGCACATCCAGTGACCACTGGGAATTTGATGAGAGGGTGTGCCCCAGCGGCTTCTGCCACCAATCCTGCCTGGGCACTGTGTGACCTGCCCCAGATCTGCCAGACCTGCATCACAGGCACACTGTAGATAGATGCAAGGTCAGACAAGTAATGTTCACAAAGTTGCCCTCCGCCTTTGATGTAAACCATCTGTTGCTTCCTCAAGCAAAAAATATATATATTTGGAAGGATAGTTCAGAGGCAACGCACTTGCTTTGGGAACAAGAGGGTGCAGTGCAACATTGGTTCAGTTCCTGTTCCAGTGCTTAGAAGATGGAGGAGGCTGACATTGAGAAACATATAACGGGCCAAAGAAAATAATAAAATTAGCCTTTTCTAGGGTGATGTCATGGAGCTGCTGCTGTTGCTGTTTACATTTTAAAATTTAAAAAAAGAAACTGCAATTACAGGGACCTGCAACACATCCTTTCTCTCTATCTCGCATCTAACAAAGACAACTGTGGGTTACTTACAAAATAAGCAAAACAGAAAGGTGATGGCTTGAAGGTTTCAAATCATTCATAACCATTGGCACAGCTCTGGGCTTGAGGTGTGTGATTGAGGCTCAATGTTATAGAGGCTGGTACTGGAGCCTTGAGATGTTCTACTAGTGATTTACAGATATTGGGAGAGAATGTTTGAGATATAATGTGTTCTAAGAGAGTTGAAATGCATTGAATGCAGATATAAGATGTTTTAGGAGGGTAATTGAGACTCACACTGTTGGGGTGTTGAAGGGGGGTATGGGGACTTAAGTTGCTAGTTTGCTTGAGGTTGATGGTGTTGGAGAATGCTGGAGACTTAAGTTTCTGGATGGTGGCACTTTGCAAACATGAAGGTTTTGGAGCAAGGCATTGGAGGTGTAAGGTGTTGGAGGGAGACAGTGGGTGCCAGACATTTAAAGCTGATAACGGAGGGCCCTTAGCAATTCACAGTGGATGGTGGTGTGCCCATAGTGAAAATGGTTAGGGGATATTCAGGCTCTGGGTGACTGGCGGGAGAGGGTTGCTGTGCAATGGTTCAAAGTGCACTATTGCACCTTTGTGCTGCGTCTCAGACGCTGGCCATTACCAGGCTAAACGACCCAAGCAGCGCTGCATTACAGATGCTGGCAATTACCAGGTCAGAGATCAACATATTACCACAAAGAAAGCATGACCACAATTTTATGATAAACAGCTAGACACTTGAGGTGAAGGACAACACGATACAATATCCAACAGGTATACGGTTAATAATACTATATATGCACTTAGACACAACACGGACAAAAGCCAGGATGTTAGCTACTAACCAAGCTGTGATAACGTCCATATTTGTCTAACGGACTATACAACAGGAGATATCATAAAAAAGGTGATGGCAGTAGTGCACACTACGATGTTTAACAATAATATGACTGAACTAACATAAATGAATGTTGCTGACATGCTTCTTATGTCTCTCTTTTTTCTATGTTTTGGTTACATGTTTTGTCCCCTGTTTGTGGGTACTCTGTTAATGCTTTTCATGCATCTCATGGAATTTGAAATATAAATAATATACATGATTTTATTGGAATCGGTATGCAGTGTAATATTGATTGGATAAGACCCTGATGAAGGATTCTAATATCCGAAATTCATTGGCCATTTTTGTATGTTTGCTTACAAAACAACCAATAAGCAATTGCTTTCATTATTATTTGAAAAACTAAGATTGCATTTCGGTTTATGTGCTGATAAGAACAAAGGACTCAAGCATTTATTGATTCTATTTGCAAGATTGTTTATAATCCCCAGTGGGAATCAAGGGTGTGCGGCCCACACCGAAGGCAATTTGCTTAGGTCTCCTTTTTTCTGTCTACAATTTTGTGCCCATCACAGTGGCACATCTTAGTGGGCTGCACCCCACAAGAAATTGAAGTCTTGACTAATTAATGTTCACTATCAAACAAGAAACTTGAACTCACGGTGCCCGCTCACTCCCCATTTACTCAAAGTGCACTACTGACAAGAAAAACCCTGCAGGTATTGTCCAAGTGTAAAAGCATGAACTGGTACTGCCTCTGATTGTCTTCTGGTTGGACTTGTGTTGGTCAGTTGCTGTTTCCAGTGTGTGGCCAGACACTTGCTAGGCACTGGATGCCTGCGCTTTGGGGTTTAGGCCTCTTCGAGATGCTCTGTCTGTTTACAATTTAGCCTGAGTGATGTACAATATTCCAGGTTGTTGTGTTGGACGTCTGCTTACATTCATAGTAATTTGGTAATATCGGCCAATACACACTAAAATTAATGCTACATATGGTAATCCATTCTTGTATGAAATGTATATCATATTACAGTGATATCACAACCATATTTTTCTTAGTGTACCGAGGAACAGTTCTATGTGATGCCACTTCCTGTTTTCTCAAGGTGTGCAAGGCTGTGTGCCATCACTTCTCGTAATGGCATTTTAGAGTGGTGGGGTCAAATGGCATCACGTCCTGTGATGTCATCAGAGGTAAAGGATCATGTGATGTCACTTCCGATACCCCTGGCATTTTGGTGAAATGACATCCCTGATGGTAGCTGGTGCAAAATGGTGAGAGTACATGGGCATCTAATAGCAGTGCCTGGCAAATGCCTAATACTTGTACACAAGCCAAAATTGTTGGCTTTGTCAATGCTTGTTTTTAACAGGACATCAGTGTAGGACACACATTGGCCCTCATTACAACCCAGGCGTTAAGGGGTTAACGGCACGGTAAAAGGTGGCAGCGCCGTTAAACCCTTAACGCCTGTTTACGAGGTCCCTTTGCGGGTGGCACTCTAATGCCTGCTTTTAGCAAGCGTTAAAAAACCAACCCGCAAAGGGACCTAGGAGCTAATTACGGCACCGTAATTTACGGTGCCGTAATTAGCGCCTTCCCCAGTCCCATTGAGCCCTATGGGGCAAAAATGGGAATGGGGAAGGGCCATGGCGGCATGGGGAATTACCGCCCCGCCAACTGCGGAATGGGGCGGTAATTCCCCATTCCGCCATGGTGGAGTCGGCAAGTTACCTGCATGGACCATGGTGCTATTAGCACCATGGTCCAACGCCTGGGTCGTAATGAGGGCCATAGTGCTAATAAATCGAGTGGCTGAAGGCACACCTGGTCAAGACACTTTTATTACACCAGTAGCACATTTACAACTCCAGTTAAGTCATTAACTCTCAGAAGACTGCTTTGACAAAACACTAGCTGGCACTCAGAGTAGAACATTTGATGCGAAGGCTTGATTAAAACGAGCTCAAAGAGTTCCCATGAGGAGGTGGTTTGGGTGGGGAGGGGCAGGAACTGGATGGGACTGGCCATAGGGATTTGCATAGCCATGGATAGTCAATGGGTAGGCAAATAACCAAAACACACCTACAAACTTTGCCATTTCTCTCCATCTGTACTCAAAAGCAGCAGTTTTGTCTTATAGGTGGCGATAAAGCACTACCTAATAGTCCAAACTGATGATACTATAGGTACTGTACTTCTAGTAGGGATATTGTTCTGCTGAGATCTACAAAGGACAGGGCAGTTGCTTTTCTGTCATGACTCAATTGCACATCACTAGAATACAGGTACTTCTTGAAAGGTGCTTTCAAACGGTGCAAGAAGGGCTCCTCTGTGCATTGACCTTTAAATGCTTAGCCCCTCCCTACACATCAGGGACTTCTGTATCGCACTGTTTTACAAAAGGGAATACAGTTAACATGAGCCCTCCCCATATATATACTCGCATAAAATATTTCAAATATGTTGTCCCCTGTGAGTCAAGTCCCATATATTTGTGTTTTCATCTTCTCCCAGACAGCACAATGGAAATGCCCAAGGCCCACGTGCTTTCTTAGCCACAGGTCACTGGATGGAAGAGCTCCACTGCCAGAACTAGCTGCAATGCTGAGGTCCTACACAAAGTAAAGAATCGATAAATGGTCGATTTTTGCCAGCTGAGATCAACATACCTCTCCACTGGCCCACATTCCGCAGTTGCCACCTGCACCGGACGTCCTTCATGCTCATGTCACTCCCATAAGAACCATACACCTGAAAGGGCTCGCACAACAAAAACACCAGATTTCAGCCATCTTGGTTCCTCAAACCTTTAATAATTCCCCAAGTAAAAAGTGTACCAGTATACTTGGTAACTCCCAACCCACAACAAACAACAAAGATGGAGAGAATATGTACGTTTGACGTAAGTTAAGTCTCCCCATGTGGCACTGTCGTTTTATTTAACAATCGCTTTATAAAGGCAGCCATTTTAGGGATGGAACCGGTCAGCCCCAAATAAGATGAAAAGAAATCAAGTCATAAACCTAAAGTTACTCGCAACCCGATGGGGGTTCATGTGGGTAGATACTTTTTTTGTAGCTAATTCAACTAGCAGTTGACCCAAACAGTCACTAGAAGGGTGCAGCCGAGAGAAAAATGTGACCGCACTAGTTGATATTAGACGAGAATTTCATGAAAAAATAGAATAGAAAATATCACAGGTTGCTGAGAATATTTGACAAATTAAAAAATGCAAAACGCCAATCCCATAAACCAATAACTTGTACATGGACTTCAAAAATAGAGTGCACAACCTGCAAGAAAAAACATCTTTTTACTTGCAAATACGGGAGAATGTCAGAGAGCTCTGTGGAACTGAACTCAGAACCAACTGGACACACCCATTCCAGGCTACGATATTTAACCCCTTAAGTGCTAAGGGCATCTGTGTGCATCCTAAATTCCCAGAACGAATCATTGTAGGCTCCGCCCACCCCAGCACTTATTTAATGTTTTGCATGTCAGTTTTTCCAAATAATGAGAAAACGGAATACTGCATACGTGTATAAAGGTTCAGGTAATGTCTTGCTTTCTTCAGCCATGTCATATATATAAATCTCATGGAAATATTAATAGAATGATTTGCAATTATTATTTCGCGAAAATTGATATGGACATTAATGCGATTGATTAAAAATTACATTTATTTACAATCTCGATCATACAAATGGTTCTTGATGAGAGGATAAAAACATATATGCTTTGGGATTTTTATTCCATACAAGCCTGATCTACAGTTGAAAAGCATGCTATTTAGTACCATCACAGGTAGAATATACCGGAAACATTACCATACCTGCCGCTATGCTCCCGTTGTCCACTTGATGGCGCCACAAATCCACCATATATTACACAAAAACCTAAAATACAATTTAATAGGTTTTATTTTAAGGTAGCGTCAATTCGCAAATTGGTAAGTAGTGCAGAATCTCTACTATTTTCCAGGACAAAGGGTAAATAGTGCAGCATTTCTACTATTTACAAGGTCAAAGGCTAAATAGTGCAGAATCTCTGCTGGTTACAAGGACGAGAGCAAGGACAAAGGGCAAATAGTGCATAATCACTGCTGTTTATAAGGATGATGGGTAAATAATGCAGAATTTCTACTGTTTACAGGGAGGAAGGGCAAATAGTGCAGAATCTCTGCTGTTTAGAAGGACGGATCCAGACCGAGAGCTGGGCTGGCATTTTTTAACAGGAAAGCAGTACTGTGAGGTCTGTGCATCATTATGTGTGTCCATTGGCATTAGGTCTTGGTCAAGTGCTGCTGAAAGAGCCATGTTTTAAAAGATTTGCAAAATGGGAGAATTGTGGGGGCATTTTGAGCTGACACCTTGATCGAGTTCCAGATGGCGGTTGCATGACAATGGAAGGATTGTTTGGGGGCCCTCTCTTTGCGGACGAGTTGCGATTCAAGCCAGTTGGTCGATTTGCTGCATGAGGAGCGTGTGATGCACCAGATATGTGGAGCTTAGCCACCTGATACACTGGTGTGCTACTGGTGACTACTGTAGATGATACATGCAGTCTTGAACAGTATCCTGGCTTAGAGTGGAAGCCAATTTTGTTCACTTAGGATGGGGGTAATTCAGTCAAATTTCCATGCTCCCATAATAAGACGTGCTTCAGCATGGTGGACTGCTTTTAGGGGAGCCAAGTGAGCAGCTGGTACCCCTGTCATGAGAGCATTTCCCCCATCGAAGTGCGCAAGCACAAGGGCCTGAACTATGGTCCAGAAGTAATGGGAAGGGTATTATTTTATTGAAGGGTAGAGATTCTGAGCCAGGCTATTTGGGCCTTCTTGGCTATGTGTTTCTGGAAGGACAGATTGCTGTCAATGGTGAAGCCTGAGGATTCTGTTGAGTCTGAGAGTTGTGGATCAAATCCTTCTAGGTGCGCATATCATTGAGCCACTGTTGGACAAGTTGTTTTTTGTTAGGCCGACCGATGAGGACAAATTCAGTGGATGATTGCTAGGTAATCAAGGAGGCGAATTATGTCCTGTGTGCTAATTACTCTCATTTGCAACTATCGTCTGTGTATTCGTGGGTGACTATACTGGGATCTTTGAAGACAGTGACCAGAGGCTACATGTGAAGGTTAAAAAGGATTGGTGAAAGGATGGAGCATTGGTGGACTCTGCAGGAGACCTGGACTCGGTCAGAACGCAACGGCTTCATCTGGACAGCCTGGTGTCTGCCTGAGAGGTAGGAGGTAAACTAATTCAGGGCAGTGCCAGAGAATCCCATCCTGTCAGCAAGGAGGGAAAGAAGGATGCAGTAGTCGACTGTGTTGAATGCAGCACAGAAGTCAGGGAGGACGATGAGACATGAGTCACCCTTATCCATGATTTGAAGAGCATCACCCAATACCTGGACGGTGGCTGTCTCATTGCTACACTTTGGGAGGAAATATGACTGATACTCATTTAGGAGGTGGAGTTGTTTGCTTCTGACGAGTAGTTGTGTAGAAACTACTTTTTCCAAGATTTTGTAAATAAATGGGAGATTCGTAATGGGCCTGTAGTTGGCCAGGTCACCTGGATCTAGGGTTGGTTTTTTCAAAAGAAGTGTAGAGGAGCAGCTGCATGCCTCTGCAGGAAATCCCATCCCTCTGCCTCCTATATGTTGGAAGTCAGAGACTGCGCCATGTTTGACACCAGCAGTTGTGCCAATTCCGCAGCAAGTGTTTGAGAAAAGATATCCTCTGAGAAAACCCTATTGAATGTATCCCTGAAGAGACGACAATCTGAGAAAGGAACTCCCTGAAGGAATATGAAAAAGAGTGAAAGAGAAGCTAATGACATCACAAGAGACGAGCATGACGCACTGAGAACACTAGCTGAAGAGAATGTATGGATTTTCCAGAAACTGATGACGAAGTTAAGAATCTAGTAAACTTTCATCTACAGAAAAGATGATTGCACACATGTGCAGTGCTATAGAAATGTAACCGTTCAAAGATTGTACAGATGCTGAAACGCAAGTAGAGTAAGTGATCATAGAAGCTGGCTATACGTAGTGAATAGACTGCAGGCAAAGCCGCCATTGTATAGAAGCTGGACATCGGTGTCATGAATTTTAGTAAGCTGAAACCCATGAAGAGGAAAGGCTGAGTGTGTTACAGCAAGAATAAGCTGAGATCATGGAAGAGCCTAGCGGGGCTGTTTGGCCTGGCATCAAAACAGAAGTAGCAAGGTTGGTAATCTATTCTTGAAAGCAATAAACGTTAGAAGGATGAATCGTCCCTTATCGAGGGGCAAAGAAAGAACACCAAGAGTGGCAAGCTTTATTAATTTAAGACATTTAAATGCTGCAGAATAGACCAGAATCATGGTCGCTTGTCACGTGAGCTGAGGATGGAAATTGAATTGAGCTTGGAGTCCTAGAACAACGATAGTAAAAGCCTGTACTCCCATATATTCCCACAGACAAGGATACTTTGCAAGGCCAAGTTCAAAGACAATCTGCATAGCAGAAGGCATGGGTGATGAGAGATGTTGGGCTAATTGGGTGGGGAGGTAAAGTCAAGTCTACCTCCTGGCACCTGCGTATGAGCTTACGTGCTGCTAAGTGAACCGAATGTTCCAGACATGGCAAGAGTGTGCCAACTAATTGTAAAGGGCCATATAATGAAGGGTCTTCTCATTTGAGTGCCAATTATATACCATGTACTTAACAATGTTGAAGATGACATGTTTTAGAGGTAGGTGTAAGTTGTCCACCTGATAGTAGACAACCAATCACAAACTCAGTCCTTACAGAAAGTATGCTTAGATGTTCCCCTTGAACCTATCACAATCCCTCGTAGGTTTTTCTTATTTTCCACGTAGTATGATGTCACTGCTGACATATTTTCTGCAGATAAGGATGTTTTAATGTGACATTTGTCGAGAACTAAGCGAAAGTCCGTTGATGTCCGTTGTAACCTCCCTGTTTTAGATAATTGTTAATAAAACGGCAACCTTTGCCATCTTCCTGAGTTGGTTAGATTATTTAGACTCAGAGTTATTCTGCGAACCCCATCCATTGCATGTACGATACTAAAGAACCGTAAGTTCACGTGGTAGTGGTACGGATGGTTGGAAAAGATCAGAACCAGTTTGTCCCCAGTCTTTCAGATGATCGAGTATCCTCTGCCATTAGTTGGAAGATTGCTGGGTTTCCTCTGGAGAACGGCCAGTAGAAATAAACTTGCAAGAAGAACCGAAACGGTGGGCAGGTCCCACTTTGACGAAATCCCTGCCCGGTTTCCACAGGCGCTCTGCGGATGGAAGGCAAAGTGGTCAGATTGGTGGAGGAGTCCATATTGAAGGCCTCGAGTCGATTAACAAATGAATGGTGAGTAGACTGAGGGGAATAGCAAATGCAAGGGATTGTGATCATTTTTAAGTAACGGGAAATATTGTGTGAAGAAAAGGTAGCTCCTAGGAGTCCTGACTCAAGGGAGTTTTTAGAATGAGACGTTCCAAATCCCAACAGGGATAGGACAGAAACATATTACCCATAAACAGGTTTACGTAAGGTGACATCTTAAACCCTGTATAGGGTATAAAGTAAAGGCAAGAGAGAAAAAGGTGATCACTATGTTTATTAATGTGCAATGTCAACAAGTCTGTATGTTGTTTGTTGGGTAAAAATATCGAAGAGCAATAAAAGTTGTGAAGTAATTGAAAAAGTTGAGGAGCAATGGTGATTGAGCATAGCAAAGTGATTGCTACCAATCAAAAGGTAGAGATAGATAATCAAGAAATTAGAGGCTTGAGCAGTGATTGATGGTGCATGCTCATATTTGTTGTTTATAGGTGTTGAAAAAGTGGTGATTTAAGCAAAAGTACAAAAGTTATTTCATAAGTCTGGTAAGTATTGACAGTCAATTGAGACTTGTCATTATGGGAGATACTCCTCTGATGCACTTATGCAAAACATTACCAAAGCATATGCCCAAGCTCAAACAGTATAGTGCGGAATGGGTGAAAGGCACGGCAGATAAAATGTTCATGCCATGGCCACAAACGGGGTAATTGTCAAAAGCGGTATTGCAACACATGACCACATACTTGCATGCTGCGTACACTGCAGCAGAAATTAGAGAAAAGATTAGCGATTTTAGAGCTCTGGAAGATGTACCAGGAAGAAAGAGAAGACCCTCCACCTGAGGAGTGGATGATTAGTCAGCGAAAGGAGGAAGGTGTTGAGCATTCAGCTCCCCTTACCTCACCCGAAGTAAAAGGCGCTGGCACGGAAGAAATAGGGTTGTACCCTTTAAAGGAGTTGAAAGCGGCAGTGGGGTATAGTAATCCGATATACAAACCCCCAGCTTACAATAGTGACGATAGTCCAAAGGAGAATAAGAGAAAAGAAGAGATCTATAAGATCATACAAGACAAAAAAGAAAGGAGAGAGCGGTCGAAATTGTCGGTAGGAATAGACAGGGAAATTAAGAGATGGAAAGGAGAGCAGGATAAATCTGACAAGATAGCGCTCGTGCAGAACGAATGGATGGAAGGACAGATCTTAATTAAAATAGATGGGAAGAGTATTGAGGAAGTTAGGCAAGGAGAAGACAAGGACACACAAGAAAGAAAGGATAAAGAACCAGAGAAGAGATTGAGAGAAGATGAGCAGAAAGGGAAGAGCAGAGAGCGATGAGAACAGATATACCAGGTGGAGCAAGAGAGAAAAGAAGAACAGGCAGAAGACCAAAGAAAATATGACAATAGACAGAGAGTGATAGAAGAAAGCGATAGACAGGAAAGGATGAAAGAAGAGGATGAAGCACGAAGACTAAGGGAAAAAAGATTACAGAGCCAAAGGGAAGAAGAGGAAAGAAGGGAAAAAATAATGAGAGGGGAAGAACGAAGGCAAGAGGAAGAAAATTAGAAGACGTATGAGAAAGCGAAGAGAGATAAATGAAGAAATGGAATGAAAATGGAGGCAACGATGTCTTGACACCAGTCTCGTAAAGAACCAGTAGGGTCAATCCCAGGAATACGATGGGATAGAATACAAGAGTTCCCTCCGATAAAGGAATCAACATCAGGGGCATCTAGAGTTGTGTTAGACGAAGAAAGGTTTGATGCAGAAAGCATCAGAGAAAGGATTGATAAGGTCTATCAACAGTTGAGACGAAATAGCGAGTATGAAACTCAGGGGATTAATGATCGATCCCTAATGCCTCAATCATGAAGAGAGGAGGGACGCCTGTTCAGTGATGAATGTCGAGCATTGTCTTTAAGTAGATTGAATCTGGATAAGGGTGAAGGGGATGATAGTCACTAGTTGGGGAAAAGACATGTCAGATGAGGAAAGAGAGTCTGCCCTCGAGGTAGGAAGAGGGAGCATGTGTGCCCCTGAAGGGAGCTTGCAAATGGACAAAGAAGTGAGATGGTCTGATCTGGAACAACCTAAGGCTAGGACACCAGATCCCATAGCATATCCTGAGTGTCCCCGAGGATGATCGTACAGTGAGAAGGAGAGTCAACACCGTATGGGAGCAGGTTAAGGCCTTTACCCACAAGGAGGCAGATAGGGACGATCGTCCCTGTCAGGGATAGACTAATAGTAGGATCCGAAGGTGGGGCAAGGTTTACACTGTTTCCCTTATTGGAAAAAGGGGGAGCAAGACCACAGTTTATCCCAGGGCCGCAGATGGACAAGGATCATTTAAGGTGTAAGCTCCAAGTTTGACTTTGGGCGCTGGGAAATGGATATATGAATTAGAAAAATGACAGGGGGAAACACGTTGGCCATACGGGACATAAAATAATACAGGGCATGCTGGGGCACCGTTTAATAATTGTAGAGCAGATATTTGGAAAGCGCTCAGGGTACAGTATCCTGACACATCAGATATGAGTGCAATTATGACATGCAAGATGAAGGAAGATGAAGATCCTGTTGCTTACATTAAGGATATTCAGGAGAAATGGCAACGTGAAACTCGCGAGCGGTGGGAAAAGACAGTGGCATTGTTTTACCACATTTTATGTCAGGGGTTGCCTGAGCCAGTACAGAGACAAATGAAACAAGTGGGGATGCAAGCGAAGCCTTGGGCTTAGATACAGTTGGAAATAGTACACCATTGTCAGTTATTACAAGAGAAAAATAAGAACAAATATGAGAATAGGACAATTGAGGAAGCCAAGTCAGTTCAGAAACAATTATCAAAATTTGCCATAGAAGGGGCGGTATTGACAAGCAGAGAAGGATTGGGAATGCAGGAAGCAGTGGGTACATCGCAGGTGAGTAATTTGTGCTCGATGGACCAAGGTGGGTATGGGTTTGTGCCACGTGGCAGAGGTATAGGCTATAGAGGAGGTGGAGGATTTCAAAATAATCAAGGTGGGTTTCAGGGTACACAGAATGAGAACCAGAGTATTCAAGGGGGGCTTGTCAGATGGGCACCCCCAGTATGTTGGACTTGTGGGATGACAGGGCCCATTGCACGTATATATGGGAGGCAAGGGAATGTACAGAATGGCCAATTTTTAAGAGGGGGGACAGCTTATCCTCCACCATATAGTACACAGAATAGAGAAGGGTTCGCCCAGGATCAGAGAATTTTATTAGACACAAGCGCTGCAAGTGCAGCAGGTGCTACAGCAAGAACGAGTGCAAATAAATCCACCGCAAGGGCAGTCGCAACAAGCCCCCATGCAGACACAGCAGTATGCATAAACAGGACAAGTACTGACACCCAGGATAGGAGGTGTCACTGTGGTAGGAGGGAATCCTTTCACCGGGACGGGATGAGCCTGTACCCACAATAGGACAGCTCACAAGGTGACTTGATGTGTTCAGTACTATCTGTGACACCAGACCCTCAAGAGGAACCAAGGGTCGATGCGACGATAGGAGGTAAATCTTTTTCTTTTCTAGTAGACACTGGAGCTACTCGTTCATGTATACGAGAGGGAAAATATCCAATGTCGGGAATTTCCATGAATGCTCAAGGGCTCTCTGGAGCTACGAGTCAAGTTCCTTTTACTAATGAATTACCAGTCTCTATATGAAAGTGTGACTTGGCTGTTCCTTTGTTATATTCACGACAGACACTGGTTAACATTTTGGGAAGAGATTTAATGACAAAACGTAAGGAAAGAAAGTGACGCCTGAAAGAGCCGAGGGGATTATGAAAATGCCAAAACAAAACACAGTAAAACAGATGCAAAGTTTCTTGGGGTTATGCAACAATGTCAGAGTCTGGGTATTTGATTATAGTACATACACAAGACCACATCTGCAAGCTTTAAAGAAAGCACAGGTGGAAAAAGTAAAAATAGAATGGACTGAAGAAATGGAGGAAGGGTTTGAGGAACGGAAAAAAGCAATTTGTACAGACCCTGTTTTGGGAATTCCCAATTTTGCCGAGGAATTTTATTTGTTTTCGCACACAAATGGGACATTCATGACAGCAGTGCTTACACAGAGAACTACATTGGGATACACTCCTTTAGCATATTACAGTGGGATTTTAGACCCAGTAATGAGAGGATACTTTCCTTGCGAACAGTCATTGGCAGCTGCAGCGTTCGCGATTGAGATGTCTACAAGTATTGTTATGGGCTACTCTATGACCCTCTGCGTGGAGCATGCTCTGTTTGCCATTTTAGAGAAACCCGAGGGCACATTGACATCCCAACGAGGTTCAGCATATGAGGTAATGATTTTTAATCAACAATTAAAATTGTACGATGTAAAATAGTGAATCATGCCACGTTTATAGCTGAGCCAATAGAAGAAGGATATCATGTGCAAGATTGTGCTAATTATGTTGCATTTTATGATGATATACCCCACGTAAAGGAGAATGATTTAGCATGAGGGGAAATTCTCTTTATTGATGGTTCTTTGAAAATGTATCAGACTAGTGGGGAAGGGCATTCAGGCGCAGCAGTAGTGAGATATAGATTACATGGAGAATTTGAAATTGTAGCAAGTGCAAGGCTACTGTCTCACTTTTCAGCACAGGCAGCAGAATTGGTAGTGCTCATTGTTGCGCCTGAGAGACACAAAGGGCAGGAAGTGACAGTGCACAGTGACTCTGCCTATGTGACAACAACCGTACATCCAGGGTTAGCACGTTGGAAAAGGAGGGGCTATCTCCACACAGATGGCACTCCAGTGCAGCACACATCCTTATTGGATAGGCTTATTAAGGCACTACAACTCCCAGTGTCCATAGCAGTAGTTAAATGCACAGCGCACACTAAGCAAACAGACTTGATCTCTTGGGGGAACAAAGCCGCAGATGAAGAACACAAAAGGGTTGCATATTCCCCAGATATTTCGAGTTTTGATACTGAGAATGTTAAAGAAAAAGTAGTCACAACCATGTTAGTGCAAGAGGGGTTTAATAAATTATTGATAACCCAACTAATGGAGATTTAAGAAAGTGCACCACAGGAAGAGCAGGAATTAAGGAAGTGAAGGGAGTGTTCTTTATCCCCCACAGAAGCATTATGGCAACAAGATAGCACTGAAAAGCCGGTAATGCCAGTAGCGTTATTGAAGGTCGCACTAGAAAAGCTGCATTACCCTACACATGTAACTAGGGACAGACTTGCTGCTATGATTGTGGAAGACTGGTTCATTCCGAATTTGTTGGAACAGGTTGCATTATTTATGGTCAACTGCATTGTGTGTCAAAAGTTTATGGCTGGGCATACACTGAAGACAATTAGAGGGGTGGTACCTCAACCAAATGGTCCATTTCAGCATTGACATATCGATTATGTTGATATGCTGCAGGTGTCTAATAATGGATACAGGTATCTATTAGTGGTGGTGTGTCCCTATTCCAGGTGGATCGAGGCAGGTCTGTGTACAAACCCTGATGCCACTTGCGCAGTGATGATTTTAGTGCGTGAAGTCTTCCCGAGATGGGGTGCCTGTGAAGTGCTGAGATCTGAAAATGGGCCACATTTTGTTAATGAGCTATTTGAACAGGTAAGGCTTCTATTGACCATTACCCGGGAAATATTCCGATAGTAGAGAAACTCCAAGAACCCCCCCTTCTTTTTGCATATTAAGTAGCTTTGGGTTTTCACCCTAAGTTACTAGGGTAATCTAGACATGGAACCCTTGTTCACTGTTCTTAGAGAGGCACAACTCCACCTCACTGACGAGGCCCAACCAGGCTGAAACGTGTTTCTGGTGTTGCTGTTGGTACTCTTGTTCAGAAGAGAATTGGCAGGTATTTCAGTAAGGGACTGCCCTTGGGCAGGACAAAGACTGATATGTAGTGGAAATGTCTCTTCTGTGATAGGATGGTGAGCTAAAGACTCTGGTTGAGACTCTAACCTGGGAAATAGGCCAGTAGTAGAGAAACTCCCAGAACCCCCCTTGTTTTTTCTATTGAACATTAAACATACGTTTTCTTTTGCTTATCACCCGCAAGTGAACAGGTTATGTGAAAGACTCAACGGCCCCCTTTAAGAAAGGATTGCCAAGATTAAAATGACTTTGAAGAAGGGGTGGCTATATTGCCTACTGTTAGCCTTATATGCCCTTCGAAATCAGCCAGAATCAGACCATCACCTCACCCCTCATGAACTAGTGACAGAGCAGCATATGAGAAAACCCCTTAGACCTCCATCTAGGAGTAGAAGTGATGCCCGGAGTGTAGCTAAAACTTTAGGTGATGAAATGCATGATTATTTGACATGTATGACCTCTACCATCTCTCTCATTTCAGATCAAGTTAAGCGCAAGGGGGGTTTGTCTCAGAACACAGAAGAAGACAATTCAATCAGAGAATATAACTCCTTCAGCTGTGAAAGTCCAAGGGAGACGAGCTTCGCTTCACTTTGGGGATGTAAAGGCATACAAAGGTGAGAGCCAACCTTCAACCGTTACCGATCCAGAAGCAAGACAAGAAGAAGAATTTCAGAGTGTGCAGACTCGATCAATGACGAAGAAGAAGGATGATAAAGCAACCAGTGGTTAATACAGATTTCCCTTGGACTGAAATTCAAATGGACACTCCTTATAGATATATTTGCAGTAAGTGAAAAGACTTGCAGCGAATTTCAGTAGGCTGGAAACGAACTTTAGAAATAAACATTGAAGTATCCGAGTCATGCCTAAACACCAGTTCTTGATTAGAAATTGGAAAAAAGATCAATATCCAGATTCATTTAGTGGACAATAGTTGTTCTAAGCATTAAATCATATGGTGCTTACCGACAGTGACGTTAATCGACTTTTGCTCCTGTCTTGTTGTTGTGTTTATACTGCAAGCTTACCCTGCTCTAAACTGGCAAATGTGAACCCAACAGAGGGATGCCTGCGAATTGCAGGGAAACAGTGAGGTACCCGTGAACATTATGACGAGTGTGAACCCGACTGAGGGATGTCCACAATGGATAGTTGTTTTAAAAGAGATTGAGACGTTTGAATGATATGTTTTTGAGTGAAAGGCTGTGGTGAACTGATTGAGGAAGGCTAACATTGCAAGAAGGATCAGAGCCCGGCTGAGGGGGATCGAAAGGGGTGTAGAGCAATCGCCCAACATGAAAGATTACCAAAGGAACTTTTGTTTTGTTTGTTGTTCATGATTCAGCAGGCCTTCTAAAGAAAGAGACTTTGCAGGAAAGAGAATGCGCCCCATAAAGTCCTGGCATCGTTGAAAGGAACTGTAACATCCTCCTGGTGAGGCCAAGCAGTGTCCTGTGCTCAGATGTCCTGCCTTGTCCCGTGCAAAAAATGTGGGGTAGGGAGACATCAGCCCCACTATCCTGACTATCATTTGGTGAACACTTCTTTCTTTTCTTGTGAACATTATCCCACACTACTTTGTAATTTAGCTGTAAGGATTGGCAATAGTTTTTTTTTGTACAGGGCCTTTTTATTTGACAAGATGCCATTAGGACTGCCTTAATATTATAAGATGGTCGTAGCTTGCTCCCATCTTAGATTTAGGTTTATATTAGTTGTTTTTCTCACCAATTTACACTGTTTAATAAACACCCTTGAACTGTGATCACTTGTGTCTGTCTTTACTGTTGCCGACATGAGTTCTTTACAGAGCCGAACTCTTCTGCAGCAATAATGCTAGTGTTTGGTAAGTGTACTGGGTCCAGGGGCTCCGGAATCTCCCATGCATGCCCATGTTGTAGACCGGCACTCACCAAATTGCTGCACACTTGTGTTTTTTGTCCCCTTGCCAAGATACAGGTAGCAGCTCAAATTCGGCAATCTCTGCTGTGGTTTGTGTGGACAAAGCTCTCTTTCGACTTCTGATTTCCCGTGGGCTTTTGTCTGTACTTGTAGACTGCTTTCGGCCATTGTTTAAGTGATTTCAATGTTATCCATCCTTTTTCTAGTCCGGGACTGAATTATGATCAGCATGAAGATGGTTCAAGGAGTGGTATGAGTGTAAAACATCAGTTGTTTTTATCGAATCAGAATTTCTAAAGACACATTTTCGAAAGCCTCCGTCACAGCGAACTGTGTTAGGTAAATTAATTCAACTGTGTCTGAAAAAGGGGAAACTATTAGAAAGCAAGTGGTTAAGGTTGTGGAATACAAGAACCAAATTGTACTTTGTTTATTGAGAAAAGTTAACCGCATTGTCAAAGATCTTTGGGGAAATATATCTGAACTTAAAAAGCAAGCTGAACGGAATGTTGAAAAGGCTTGAGCCCGACTGAGGAAAGTTTATGAAAGTTGAAAGAGGAGAGAGAACCGCAAGAACCACAAGTCCCAGAAAGCAGTTCAAGCAAGAGAAACAAAGTGTGAAAGTGAACTATATGAAGGAAGGGAAATTAAAGTGAATCAAAGTGGTCCTGCAAAGGTCTTTGTAAAATCCAAAGAATCTTTGTTTTTATATGTAACCCAAGCACCCTGCGACCAAGAGACTTTGGGGGGCAAAGAGACTTTGTCGTGGAAGGCCCCTGTGTGTGTCCTGAGCTGCACCCTCATGCCAAAGAAGCTAGAGTGTGTTCTCTTGCCCGAGTGTGACACCTTCTCCTGTGCTGAAAATGTGGGGAAGGGAACTACAGTGCTCAATCACCCTGACATACTATTTTGTGAACACTATTCTTTTTGCATATACATTTTCCCCACACATCTTTGTTACATTAGAGTAAGGGCTGGTAATAGGTTTTGTTAGCATAGGCTATTTTGTTTTGAGAGACTCCAATAGGACTATGTTATTTATTATTTGATGGTCGAGCATGCTCCCATCCTAGACGTAGGGCAAGATAGGCATTCTTCCAACCTCTTTTTCAAGAACAAGAAAGGTTTTCCAAATGTATCTTTTGTGTCTGTCTTGCTTTTGATACCATGGGTTCCTCATATTTGGTGTCAGGAGCGGGATTGGACTCAATTGAAACAAATTGGGGATCCTTCCAGATTAGAGACCAGAAACCATTGAGATCTAAAATCTTACACTCAGGATCAGGACAAAAACCAAACCAGTACAGTTTTCCCCAGAGTAATTCCAACTCTCTTTGCCTGTAGGAAAGGCCATCTACTCTGGCCCCTTTTTTCATTGATGGGGTAAAATCCATGGAAAACGAATTTAGCAACCAATCAAGAGACTCCCTTTATAAAATGGGAGTTAGCTTTCATCCTCTAACCCCTCAGGCAATTCCTCCTGAAAGGAAAGTGGTAGAGAGGAACATATACTATCTTCTATCCCCCCAAGATTATTTGATACCAGGGAGCGATAAGATCCTGATCTCTCTGGGTATGCAGGTTAGCATTTCCACTAGCTCAGCCATTTATGTAATACCACATAGAAAGAAAGATCTGAAAATATTACCCCTTCTTACCTGTGGAGATGAGCTGAGATTTGTGTTACTCAACTTCTTTTCGACTCCTATAGGCAGACATAAGAGTGAGATAGTGGCTAACCTCGTGCGCGAGAGCCCCTATCTAAGAGAACTGCTGAAAACCCAGTTATTCTTAATTACCTCCATACTGATCGTCTGGACAGGTTTAAAGGAACAGCAAGAAGGTTTCTCACCCTGAGAAGGATAAATCTCTGAATGTAACACTCTTATCAGATAAAGAGTTGCGCCCTAGCCATCCACTCATGCCTTTCAAAGACCCAGAAGCCTTATGGCAGGAGTTAGAAGCCCTTATGAAAACCTGTCCTCTTAAACATCAGGAATATAAACCCCTTTCCTTTGAAACATCTCTTAAGGATTTGCAGAAAATAAAAGTAGAACATGGGGGTGGTGTACCCATTCTAAGCATTGAGGGAGTTAATGGGAATGTACATTTGGACAACCTAGAAGAAGGGATACCGTAGGAGTCAATAATGGAGAAAAAATCAACAGACCTAGGATATAACAACATGCCTAAAAAATGCTTTACCCACCTGAAAAAAGAAGGAAAACCTCCCTTTCTGTCTTGTCCTCTACTACTTCAGAAGAATCTGAATCCTCCCATAGAGAACAGTGCTATGTCTGTGGGAATTGGGACCATAATGTGAGCTTTTTTCCCAAAAACCAGGAAGCAGAAGAGATGGAGGCATAAATAGGAGAGGAGGTAGACCCCTTGGAGCCATCAACCACGGAGGAGCCTTTAGCTTAGCTTCCTTGGGCGGAAGGCCAGTCTTTTAGGGGAAAGGTGTGTGAGAAACCTCAGGGGGTTCTCACTGATAGACCCCAGGGATCCTTTGTTCAGGTGGCTAGGGGAGGGCCATTGCGCTTTGATCTCAACCCCGGGAGTTGACAAGCGGGGGAGGATCGCCTGGGCAGGGGGTCCTTGGGGACTGCAGGAGGAATGCCCTCAGGAGAGACGCAGTATTCCCCCCCCCTTTCCAGCACACCTCTACCCGACATCCCCACAGTCTTCTTGGGATATTCTAAACAATAGCCCACCTGTCCACAACCATAAACCTACCTTCCCTGACATGACAACATTACACCCGATTTGCACGTAATTACCCAGGAACACTACAACTCCCATAATCCCCCATCACTTCTCTTTTCCAAAAACACTGAGACAAAAAAGAGAGGGACTGAGAGGATGAACATTTCTCACACTGAGAGACAGAAGTCAGACTGCCCCATACTAAGACTGGACTCTCCAACTAATAGAGACGGGCAAGGTCAGGCCTCCCTTGACAATCAGTCTCACCTGAGACCTATTAAGCCTCCATCTCACTATAAAAGGCAGAGCACACAGGCACACTCTGAAAAAGCTAGGGATGCTGTATGGTGCACGGAAGCCATAGGGAGAGAATTCGAGCTGGAGAAACCCTGAAAGGCCTGGAGGAAGAAAGATTGCCTTATTGCTGGGCCTGTGAGTACAAGGGAGGCTGCAGTGTGGAGAGGGAACTGTACCTCCAGGGAGCAAACCAGAGGCAGCTGGGGTTACCTGGCGGTGCCCACACCAGTGCTCCTCCCCTGGGTAAAGCAGGAAAGCCCAGGCCTTTGGGGGTCAGGTGGCGAGACCCTGATCTCAACAAGTATTCCCTTGAACTCCTGCAGCTCCCAAAACACCAGAATGCCGGTTTTGGGGAGCTAGCAAAGTGGGGGCGAAACAGGGGAAGGTGCATTCTGGGACTTGAAGTCCAAAGACTTTAAATTTGGCAAATCATGAGGGGTCCGAGTCCGGCTGAGGGAGACCTGTGTGGGAATTGTAAAAAGGGGGCCTGAACCCGACCGAGTACACTCGCTGCTTCTGATTGAAGTATAAGAAACCCCTGGAGTGGGATTGGGCTTGCTGCTACGAACCATTGGTAAATTATCCTCATTATCTACTTATTCAATACTATTTTTCCCCTTTTGAAAGTCCCAAAAGTATATTTATCAATTTCCAAGCCCGGTAGCCATGCGATTATTCATATTGATGAGGTTAAAGGAACTCTCGTTAATGGAGGTTAAGCGGGTATGGCTGCATCTCCCTATTGAAGAACGAGGATGCCGTTTGTGTGAAGTTTCAATCACTTTTACATGTCCTTACTTACATCCTGTAGTTGCATGATTAAGCATTCCGTTATATATGATATGCCTTTTGCTGACAGTCTGCAGGACCTTCAGGGAGAAGTGTTTTGGCTTAATTGTCTCTCGGGATGTAGCCTAACCAGGTCACTTTCCCTGATTAATGTTTGGCCGGCCTTTGAGCTTGGACTTTCAGGGTCTGAAGTAAGGCATGCCTAATTTATGAAAAAGAAATGCTATCTTGGTTTTTTGTTTATTATAGATGTTGCGCTATTTGCAATGTGCACTTAATTTATAGGTTTTTAAATTAAGAGGTGACATTTGGATGTTATAAATGTGATGTGGGTTGATTTAGTTATTTCTTTTTAAGATATATGCAGTTTTTCTTTTGTATTGCTTTTTCTTATTTTCTTTCCTCTTCTTTTAGTTGTATTTATGCATTGAAATGTAATTTTTTTTAGTTTGTGAAAAGTTTTTAACGAACTGTAACACGATGAAATAAAACTTAGCTCACATTTTCTTTTCGACCTTTATCGCATTCAAAGGTTAATGCTGTTAAAATTCACAAGATCCCTTTCTTTGTCCACATCCAGGCATATTTTAGAAAGTGTTAACCTGCACTCATAGCCTGCACTTCTGACCTGCTACATTTTGAAAATGCATGACCCAAGTGGCAGTTACCTATAATTGTATCATTATTATGGAATAAAATGTTATCTCAACTATAGCACCTAGGAAGTAAATTTGCAGAACAAACTGTGGCATCATTCTGAGGTCAAGACAGGGTGCACTTTGCATTTGCCCAATTATAAGTCACTCAACCAGGCATGTGGATGGGTGCGGAGCAGTGGTCAGAAGAAAATTTGTTTTCGTAGCTGCATTCTGATGGCAGAGGTGTAGCACTTTGTCTTTTAGTCTGGTGTGTGGATGCAAATGCGTGTGGGTGGGCTGCCATGCCTGTGGCTGGTGACCAACCAGGTGGTGCGTAAATACTTATGCTGAGCCTCAGTTGGAGCTTTGCTTTTGATGCAGCAGTTTAATCAGATCATCTGGTCTGCTCTGAAATTATACTTTACCTTGCTCTGGCAAATGTGTTGGGGAGACAGTGACAGTTTGAAGGCCTCGGTTTCTTGAAGGTAAGCATCAATTGGTGAAAGATCGTCGGGTTGCTGGAGGGAATAACCAGGTTTTGAGGAACTTCCTGAAGAGGAAGTAGTCCTCATTGCCATGGATGCTGAGAGGAAGTGAGTTCCAGAGGCTGGGAACTTGGATGGAAAACGAGGATCCTTCAAGTCTGCTGGAATTGAAGGGGGGGTCACAAGGAAGAGTGCAGAGCCAGATCTAAGGTTTCTGATGGTCGGTACTGTGTATGTTTGAGTTGGAGGCATTCAGAACCTGTCTTGTGGAGGGTGCAGTGTGTAATGCACATGGCCTTGAAGGTCGCCCATCATTTGATAGGAAGCCAGTGGAGCACTCTAAGTGCAGGAGTGATGTGTTCTCTCGGAGAGAGGGCAAGAAGGTGTCTGGCTGCAGAGTTTTGGATCCTCTCGACCTTTCTGAGCTGATAGGCCCTAGCACCCAGGCAGAGGTAATTGGTGTAGTCTAAGTGGGAGAGGATGATGGCCAGGATCGCTGAGACTCTGTGAGGGTAGGAGAGATAAGGGAAGATTCATCTGAGAGTGCAGAGGTGTAAATTACATGTTCTGGATAGTGTTGATGTGGTAAGAGAGTGTTCGATCCGAGTCCAAGATGCATTTTAGGATTTTTACTGAGTTGGATGCTATGGACGGGGATCCTAGGTAGGGTGGCCAGGGCGTAGGTTGGGGGAAGGGAGTGGTTTTACCACAGATCATGATTCTGGTTTTACCAGGACTGAGGAGGCGGTGGTTAGCCATCATCCAGTGGTTGATTGCAGAGATGCAAGAGGCAAGGTCAGGATGTGAGGATGTTGGGGTCTTGGTGTTAGGGAGAATTCTCATTTTATGGCTAATTTCCCTTACTTATAGAGTCCCCCAGCAGCTCTGCCGGATTTCAAGAGTGTGTTTCTTTTTTCCTGCTAAGAGTGAGACTCTTTTTCCCACTCTTAGTCATTTTTGCTATGTGTGTTCTAGGCTATTTTTGTGTTTAATGTCTATGGGATTTTCTCAGCCCCATAGGAACCATCTTTATTCACATGTGTTACACAGCACCCTCAATGCAGTGACACAGGGGTGTCATAGCGACCCCAAACATAGACTCCATACCCTGGGACTGACTACTGTCTCCCAGGGCATGTAAAGTCCCAATTGACTTTACTAGTCAATTTTTATGAACTAAACCAGTACAAACCATCTTACTATGGAGGTACTGGACAGGATTTATAGTTGTTCCCTTATGTTCCTTTTCGAGAGGGTACCGTACAGTCCCTCTCTCAAAAGTTTCTGGCTGGTGGCAGTGGTTACTACCATAAATATTCAACCGCAAATATTTTCCTATGGGATTTTCCCATTGTTCGAGGCTACCACTTTTCTGACAGCCTCTAACATACCGCCAGTGCATTTCAATATTTACTTGACTCCGGTAGGTTTTATTTGCCAGAACTTTAATATAACTTCTTTCTCGTGTCTTTCTCTAAACTCCTAACCCAGGTCGGGGATCCTTTGTTCGTCCTTTTGGCGGGCTTCTGCCGAGAAGCCCTCCTTTCGGCGCCACTGAGTCTGGGGTGGGTCCATTGTGTGGGAGGACCCCTGGACAGGGTTGCCTCAGCAACCCATTTTGCACTCTATCCTGATAGGCTGGAGGGTCTCCCGCCAAGATACCCCTCCACTGTGTGAGTGACAGCTAGGCTGTATGAATGGGTATCTTTTTGCATAAGAGCAGGGTCCTGAGGACTGGAAGAGCACGACGTCGCCACTGGACCTAAGAAGCCGAAGAGGAGAGAAGCCAAAGACATCTGCAACGACTGAACCACCGGTGAAGCCCTGCTGCAGCGTTTCACCACTTTTCTCCACACGATGAGAGAAGATCTTCATCTGCAAGAGCCTTCTTCCCTTGAGCTGGTGGGGCTAACCAGTTTGCCAATCGTCTTCCCGGACCTGCCTTGGTCGAATCTCCCGTACCCTGTACTCGTAGGCCGGATAGCCAGGCACCAGTCCATCCGTACCTTTTATTCGTCGGGCAGCACCGCGGCTGGTTTCATCCCTGGGTAGTGCAGTAACTCGAACCTTCCTCCACGACGAGAGCCTCTCTTCCTCTGCTGGATCACCCGAACTGCAGGAACTACCAGGAACAACTGCCACCGCAGGAGCCACTTCCTCATTTTAAAGGTACATTGTTCCGCCAGGCCGCCCTTTCTCCACGGTAGCACTAAAGGTGTTTTAAATCATTTACCTACCTGTTGGGTTGGCCGCCCCTCTTTCTTAACATTGTCTTTCAACTTCTGCATCCACCTTTTCAAAATAGTTAACCAAAGACTTAACTGCAGCTACAAGAACATTTTGCTCCTGGGCCCTTGCCCTGTACCACTGACTCTGGCTACATTTGTTAGAACTGCCTTCTTTAGATTGATTCTCAACTAGAACTGTGTTGGTGCACCCACTTCTTATAACTACCCTTTTCATCCCCTTTCTAAACCTTATGAAATGCCATTTTGCTCAGTTTTCATTCAAGTATTGCCTCTACTGATGCACTGTCTTGCTTAATCTGGTTCATAAATTTATGGGAAGTGTTGCTAGGGTGTGTAAGAAGCTATTTCTACACTTGTGCTTTCCCTCCCTTGTGAGAAATAGATAGAGTATCCCTTGTGAGTGGTTTTCACTGTGCCGTTTTGCTCAGTTTTCACTCTGGTTCACTTAGTCTACAATTTAACTAGGGAGTGTGTATATTTTTCCTCTGACTTATTTAACTTGCTTGATGACTGTGATACATGTGTTTTATTAGAAGTGTATAAAATAAATATATATTTACTTTTTAATACAAAGCTTTGGTCAGTGTTTCCTTGTGCCATAGTACTGTAGGCCTATTGTGTAAACCCTGAATACTGCTCATCTCCCTCTTGAGATAAGTCTGACTGCTCAGCCACAGCTACCAACTAAATCTTTGTGGTACAGACTGATACCAAAGGGGATTTATTGCTATCGCCTGTAGTCTTAATCTTCTGTAGTGCTCCCTAAGGGAACTGCACAGGATTCTGCCTAACACTTGGGAATCTTGAAAATGATCTGGATGTCATCAGCTTAGTTATAGCAAGATAGGTCATGAGAGCGGATGACTGTAGGGAAGGGGCTTGGCTAGAGATTGAAGAGGAGGGGGACAGGGAGGCCCCCTGTGGGGACCCCTTTCAAGACAGGGTGGGGGGAGTAGCATGAGTTGTGAGCAGTTGGAAAGGAAGGAAGAGATCCACTGTAAAGCGGAATCCCTGATTCCTAGAGAGCGCAGTCTGTCCGTGAGGATGAAGTGGTCAGTAGTGTCGAAGGCACCTGAAAGGTCAAGGAGGATAAGTGCAGCACAGCCTTCAAAGTCTGCCGTTCTTTTCAAATCATCCCAGATGGAGACGAGGGAAGATTCAATTCCTCGAAGGGGTCTGAACCCAGACTGGGCAGGGTCGAGTAGGGAGTTGGATTCTGGGTTGAGGCTGAGCTGGGTATATGCCATGCGGTCTGCGAGTTTGGCTATGAAACAGGTGTTTAAGATTGGGCGGTAGTTGGATGGAAGGAGGGGGTCGAGGGTGGGCTTTATATGTAAGTGCTTGACGTGGGCTGTTTTGAATGCTGCAGGGAAAATGCCTGAAATCAGTGAATGGTTCATTAAGTATCTTTCGATGCTGCCTGCACAGATTGAAGGTAGAATGTTCTTTAGGAGTGGGGAGTGGGTGGCAGGGATCTGTGGGGGATGTGGAGGGGCAGCTTTGGGATAGTAGTTACAGGAATTCAGGGTGGGAGAGAACCACTTGGGATAAGGTCCTGTTCTCTGGAAAGCAGATCTCTTAGGGGTGAGAGGGATGAAGGCACTAGAGAGCCAATGATCGAAAAGTTCTATAGAGAGTTGTCCTTCTTGGAGAGAGACGGTTGGGAGGGAGCATAGGAGGTAATCAGCCAAGTCAGGGTTTATAATGACCTTGTTCTAAAGAGGTACAGGGGAGAAAAGGATGGGGCTGGTGAGACAGGTGGGCAAGGAGGTGGTGGTTGTGAGAGAGAAGAAAATGGCAGTGATCAGTCCAAATTAGTAGACCGGGTGGAAGAGTGGAGATCAAGTCGGTAGAGCTGAATAAAGCCTCAAGGGTGTGTCCTGCTATGTGAGTGAGGTTAGATATCAGTTGGGTCATATTGAGTACTTCCTTTTTATCAATGAGTGGACGGGACATTGGGTTGAAGTGGACATCGAACCAGATGTTAAAATCCCCTAACATGATGAGTGAAGGGTGCTGTATGAGGATGGCTGAGAGGGAGTCACTAAGGGAATGTACACAGTTTCTATTGTACCCAGGAGGTCTGTAAAGGAGCAGGGAACTGTGGGTGTATGAGGGGGAAGCAATGGAATTTCGCTAGCAGTGATTCGCAGTCAGTATTACAGGGCTGTTTCTCAGAGTGTAAAACTGTGAGGTTTTGTTTGTAGAGGATGGCTCATTCTCCAGCTCTGCTGGATATATTGTGCACAACCAGGGAGTAGCCGGGGGGAAAGCATTGTGTGCACTAGGTTCAAAATCATCAGAGAACCACGTTTCAGTGATAAAGAGGAGGTCTGGGTTTTCATCTGAGATGAAGTTGAAGATGATGTGCTTGTTTTTGGCAACAGATCTGGCATAGATGAGGATGCAGGACAGCAGGTGGGATGCAAGAGGGTGGGTTGGTCTAGTTGAGTGTGGAGGATTGGGAGTAGAGGGGGAAAGGAGAGGGTGGGATGCAAGCCTCTAGGAGGAATGGGGTGAGGGAACAAAGTTTCCACGCTGCGTGACACATCTGCTAGTACCATACCTGTCAGGCAGTAGTGGGAGCAAGAAGACCAGTTCATCAAGGGCCTACACCGCATGGTCAGGGAGTTTAATGGCCCCAACCAGTGCCCCATGGCAATGGAAGAGTTTACCTGGAGGGTAGAGACCTCCAAGCATTGCACAGCAGTTAAAGACTCCATTACAGTAACATGTCCTTTAAGGAATGACAATAATGCCAATGGCCAATAGAGAGAGCTCTAGAAGCAGCACCTGAGGCCAAGGGGCCAGAGGATATCCCTCATGGAGAGCATGAGAGACCAAGGTAGTCTAATCAAGGGTGCCTAGTCCATATCTTAAGCCCTCGGAGGCACCTGCTTATGTAGGAGAAGGCCAAGTGACCACTATAGTACCTACTGTTGTATCAGAGGACTCAGTGATCTCAGGGTTGCCTACTTGTGTAGAAAAGGTACCCGAGCTGGAGTACATCATAGCTTCAGACCTCAAGGGTCTCCCAGAACTGAGCCTGTTGTACTCAACAAGAGACCCTAGGATGGCTGAGTTTTGATGGGCGTAAAGAGACAGTCCCATTCTGACAGGTCTGTGAAAGCAGGCATAGAAGCAGGCTAAGTGTGAGGCCCCAGACTGGTTCAAGTTGTACTATGAGAATGTCTTCCTGTACACCGAGTCTAAGAATTCTGAGTCACGGGGTGACTGAAGATTGGTTGCTTCTCAGTACCACAGAAGGTCCCTAATGGGCTTGGTTCACTGAATTCCTTCTGCAAGTCCCTTAGGATTGACCTAGAAAACTGACAGACAGGCTGTCTGATCTTTTTTTACTGATTTCAGATGGGCATGAAAACCAAGGAATGTGTGTGCTCCTGCTGCACTCACCAGGCTTTTGGTAAGTCAGGCTACGTAACGGAGGCCCCCCTAACTCCACTGAAAGTGGTTGGGTGGATCTACGTGAAAGAAACAAACCAAAAATAACGAGGTCGTGAAGTCTGAGTTCTTTTTGGATCACATTGCGAAAATGTTTAGGGGTTTTTACACTTGTTTTTATTAATGTGGGGGAAGACTCACCGCAACCCCCACCCCCCACTACCTTAGGTTACCCCACCCCATCTATTTTGTTATAATAATTCCCACAAAAAGTATACAAAAAAAACTCGATCTTTTCAGTCTCATTCATTTCTCATTTGTTTTTTTTGGGGCATTACCGGTTGGGCATTCAGTAGCTTATATCTGAATTCAGAATTACAATGACATTTACTTTAATCAGAGATGCATATTTTAAGAAAATGCAAGCTCTCATTATGAGTTTAGAGATTTGTTTGCTGGAATTCTGAAACAGTATCTTCCGTTACCACATGCAATGCTTTCAGGAATCTACTTCGTTATGAGAAATCTGACACATTACCAGGAATGGGAGCTGATTTACATAAACACTGCATGCACTATTATTGCAAATCTGCATGGATTACCATTTTTTATTTATTTAGTGTATTTGGTTATATTACAAAAACCTTTTACACAGAAAGAAAATGCGATGTATAAGATCAATGTTAAACATAACATATATCATATATCAATATTAACTTAACATATATCTAGATACAGTAGATTAAAATATTATTTTTATAATAAAATCAACAGTAAAACTTAGAGTTAAGATTTGATTTCTAAAAATTATAAAAATTTCAATGTGTCCAATATTAAACTTCTATGTGCGCCTCTAAAAATCATCGACCAGACTGTGTCCACTGAGGGATTATCAAAGTCTTTAAAATGGAGTTTGTTACTGACCACAGGGTGAAGCAGCATACGGCCCACAAAACACAGGTAGGGACTGCTAGAAGCCCCGGAAATAGATACCAGCATCGGTGGGGCACTTACGGCGAAGAGCGGAAAGAAGGCGTGGATTAAGGGTAGCCCGATAAGCTCAGTTCACAAAACGGGTACCCCAGACTGGCAGATCGGACGAGAGAAAAGAAACCACGACTGGCAACAAACAACAGTGGTCACTACGGCATCACCGCAAGTTGGCCGGTAGCATCAGCAGCATACCTCCTACAGCCCTGAACGACGATAGTCGACCCATGCCAGAGCGACCCAGATGCCAGGAGCCAAACCTAAGGCTGGCCCGGCAAAAGCAAGAACCCCAGCTAGAGCTCAGGAAGGTCAAATAGAGAGGTGCTGGAGACAGAAACGCGGAACACACGCCGAATCGCCGTCCCTCCCACCGGCCCTGACCTCTCAAACAGAAGTCCTCCCCACAAATACAATGGCATCAGACAAAGAAGAACTCCTGAATTGCCTAAAGGGAATGGAAGCCAGATTGACAAACACATTTCACAGCAAACTGGAACAAATGAAGGAGGAACTGAAATCCTCCCTTCAAGAGGTCAGCAAAGAAATGGCAGAGATAGGAGAAAGAGTAGACGTGGTTGAAAGCGGACTTTCGAATGTGGCGGAGGAAACCAACCAAAATAGTGTTCTGCTGGATCAGCTGGCTAACGCGACAAATAACCTGGAACTCCAGATGGAAGACCTGGAAAACAGATCAAGAAGATCTAACATTAGGGTCAAGGGCCTAGTGGAATCGGTGCTTGACAAGGATCTAAAGGATACGATGCAACACTGCTTTAGCAACTTACTAAACGATACCCGCCTGAGGCGATCGGATTTGACAGAATACATTGGGTAGGCCGAAACGGAATGAACCGGGGTGAGACCCAGGAATGTCATAATAGTGATGACATCATACTGTATGAAAGAAGACATTTTGAGAACAGCAAGAACACACAGGGATCTCACGATCAATGGCTCTTGCATACAGTTATATCAAGATCTAGCACTGGCCACCCTTCACAAAAGACGACTAATGCAGCCAGTCAAGAAAGCCCATCAATCACAACAAATCCAATACAGATGGACGCACCCGTTTGGCCTTTCATTTACATGGGAAGGATAACAGAGGAGAATTGGCAACTGTGCGGAAGGCCTGGCACTACTGCACCTGGAAGATGACCAACCGGATACAGCCGTTCACCCGCGGCGCAACATGATGGGCCCATCTAGCAAGCCGTGGGAGTGATCGACGGAAAGAAAGCAAAGACGGGGAAAGACTGGGAAACCTGGGAGCCCACAACAGAGCCAAGACTGATGGAGGAGAGAGATAACGCTCACCGAACAAGGCCCGTAATACTGACAATGGGTGAAGTGCCGACCGCACTGCACCAGAACAGAATACACCGCATGAATGGACGCGTCTGCAAGGAGGTAGGAGGTCACATATCTTGGAACCTGGGTCAGGTAAAAAGTCATACCTGGCGGTTTGAGAACTGGGTAAACGTTGAGGCACAAAGCCCATATTTGTTGATCCAGAATACCTGTTTTTGTTCTTGCTCATGTTATTGTTCCTTTTCCGTTTTACTACTTTTGGAGAGATGGGGGGAAGTGGAACCAAGGGGAGAGCAAGGAGGGGAGATACGCAGTAAGGAACGCATCTCAAGGAAGGAGAATCCTCAGAGCAAAACTATCCCAACAACGGAAGCTCAGCCCGTTGGGGAGGGGGAGACCTATAGATTCGCAATCCAGCAGGGGCAGGACAATTCCTCCAATCAACCTAATCACTAATGGCCCAACCGGATAGCGAACTGTCAGTGATGACCTGGAATGTCCAGGGTCTAAACGCCCCCGTAAAAGGAAATCCGTGGAACAAAGACTCTCCCAGCTGGCATCCGAAATCGTCTGCCTACAGGAAACGCACCTCCTCGAGTCATAGGAAAAGCGCATCTCCTCTCAACACTATCCAAGACACTACTTTGGCTCCGCGGGTCAAAAGAAAAGAGGGATAGCCATATTATTAAGCTGAGACCTGCCGCTAATGCAAATCACTGTCAAAAGGGACCCAGAGGTGCGTTACATACTACTCAAAGGCCTCCTGGCTGAGCTCCCCATCACCCTTGCTGCTATATACTGCCCGAATGTTGCACAAAGCTTATTCCTTCACATTCTCCTTCCCATCATCATAACCTTCACTGAGGGCCGTTTAATAATGGGTGGCAACTTCAACCTAACACCAGACCCGAACCTGGACAAAACGCTCCCTCCACCGAAGGAGGACTTCGGCAAGGCCCTCGCTATGGCAGAATGTCTGAGGGAAACAGACACCATAGACGTATGGAGATTCTCTAATGCTGGGGTGAAGGATTACACTTTCTTCTCTCATGCCCACCTGGGGCATTCAAGGATGGACCTGCTGCTCCTCTCTTGCGTTCTCATCCCCTGCGTCAACACCACACAAATAGGACACAGAGCCCTATCGGACCAAGCACCGGTCACAATGTAGCTTAGGGTACAAGGTCTACCTGACACGCCCCACCGACACTGGAGGCTACAAGACCACATTCTGACAGATATAGCCATCAGAACGGAAATGGCGGAAACCCTCAAGAACTACTTCAAGAAGAACACCATGAGGGACACGCCAGAACCTATCATCTGGGACGTAATGAAGTCAGTCATTAGGGGTGTCGCAGGCGACTGCACAGCCCGGCTCCGACTGTTGAACAAGTTACAGCAAGAAAAGCTAGAAGCGGAGGTAGCAGAGGCGGAACACATCCTAAAACAAGGCCACAACAAGAAAGCGAGCTGTGTACTACAAAAAGCGAAAATAACTCTAGAAATGCACTTAGCGGACAAGGCAGCCAGAAGACTAACCTACACCAAGCAATTTTACTATGTGAACAGTAATAAAGCAAACCGACTGCTGGTTCACAAACTTAAAAAGCTGCAGTCAAGAAACTATATCCAATCTCTCCTGGATGGCCAAGGATCCCTTTGCCACTCTAACGCACAGAAGCTGAAAATCATGAAAGCATATCACAAAGGAATCATGACAGGGCCCCCAACGACAAAATCCGCACAGTCTCAATATCTAGCAGGAGTCGAGCGAACTCCCCACACCCTCAACTGAATGCCCTAGAAGATCCTATCTCTGCGGAAGAGGTGAGCAAGGTCATCTCATCATTAAAAAAACTCGACCCCAGGACCCGACGGGCTCACAGCCCAATTCAACAAGAAGTTCTCCTATATTCTCGCACCCCAGCTAGCGGCCCTGTTAAACTTGTTCTTATCATCAGGAACCACCACCCCCTCCATGGAGGAGTCTCTAACTGTGCTCATACTGAAGCCCGGCAGGGACCGAAGCCACTGCACCTCTTACAGGCCCATTACCCTATTGAACAATGATGCTAAAATATTTGCGAAAATTCTAGCGAACAGGCTAGCTCCCCTTCTACCTGTCATTATCCACCCGGACGAGACTGGATTCATCCCTGGCCGTAGTACCCACGACAATATTAGGAGAACCATAAAAATCATCGAATCTGCCAACAGGAAGGGCTTGGAAATGATGGTCCTATCTCTCGATGCACATAAAGCCTTTGACATGCTAGACTGGGGCTATATCCAAGAAACGCTAATGCACCGTGGATTCGGGCCTAACTTCACAAAATGGACACTAGCCAATTATCAACACCCATCCACCAGACTCAGAATGAATGGGACCAGATCCGACATAATTAGAATAACAAGAGGTACAAGGCAGGGATGTCCCCTTTCCCCCCTCATCTTCGCCCTCTTCATGGAGCCATTCGCGAATAGAACTTGCCACAACACAGCAATCCAGGGCCTGGAAATCAAAGGCCAAGTCTATAAAGCAGCCCTATACGCCGACGACGTCCTCTTAACACTGGCCCATCCCAAGGAGCGTTATATCAATGGGTACTCCCAAATTTTTTGTTTTCGGGGGGTCTAGTCTCTGAACAGGGAGATTCTTGAGAGACAAAACAGCACAACAGACTGACTACCCCTCTCTCTTTGGTCTTTCGGCAACACAGGTGTAGGTGCTAAGATACTGTTACATCAATCTACAGCAATAGTTTTTATAGTACAACAACATTTATACAGGGAAAGAATTTTTTCTCATAGACCGTTAATTTATGGAGATATAAATCTTTTAATAATCAGTTAAAAACTATATGTTTTTATATGTATAAAACTTGTACATGTGTGGGCTTTTTCATACGTCACTCATACCTTTCAGAACTCTACATTCATACTGTGACATAAGGGTTTAACAATTTAAATTTTCTTGTGGCATATTAGTCGTTGATAATATGCATGACAACAGGAAAAACATTTAGTTTTTCTATAAGTCGACATATGTTCGGCCCCTTCTATTAGTACCACCGTTGTCTACGGTAGTCTTAGGACTTGTTAGTCGGCCATCTTCAGGACAATACTGGTTTTATTGAAGCTTTACGTCTTCACCTCTTTTTCTTTTTCGTAAGAAAAGCCAAATCTAAAAACATAAATAATGTTTGTGTTACATTGAGGATCGGTCTGTGCTCTTATACTTGTTTTTAAGATAATGGCCAGATGACTTTGCCAAGAACGTAGCACCCACCTGTGGTCGAAATGTTTTGTTCTGGACCACGGAGCTAAAGTTGTAGGGTATTTTCTATTTTACCCCTTGTCTGGAGCCCTATTGAAAAGGGGACAGATGTAGGGAAGTTACTGCCTTGTATATATGCTGAAATCAACATATCGGGAGGAGACATCCTCATTTTACATTTTGAAAAGAAACTTACATTAGGTTTCTTGATCTGGGTGAATCTTCAGAATTCTATGCTTGTGTGCCACTAGATGAATAATGGATGTATCGCAGCTGTTTGCATAGGTGGCATCGGGAGTTAGTGCCTAAAGAACAAAGGCTCAATTAGAGGTCAATCTGTTATATTCTTCTTTCAGTTATCATCTTAAACAGTAGTGTTCTCGCCCTGTCTTGGTACACTTTTTTTGTTAATTGACAACTGATTTTGTCTTATGGATGATAGTCAAACTTCGTATATCTACCCGGTCTTATATGGTGTTAGAAATTGTATCTATCAGTGACTTAACAACTTTTGTTAAGCGGGCTGTGAATGTGTATGGATCACATTTCTGACTCGAACCGCGTGTTATGCGGTGATATGGGCTGCTATGTTTCACTATGTCTTATGGAAGATGGTCGAACTTCATATATCTACCCGAGCTTATATGGTGTTAGAAATTGTATCTATCAGTGACTTAACAACTTTTGTTAAGCGGGCTGTGAATGTGTATGAATCACATTTCTGACTCGAACCGCGTGTTATGCGGTGATGTGGGCTGCTATGTTTCACTATGCAGTGAATTAGTAATGGTTATTATTAAGGCGCGTACCCATACGATCTCTTATCTTAGTGGTACAGATTTTGCTATGGGGAAGTGCCTCTGTGTAAGTTCGTGCTTACTCGTATGCCGCCGGCCACTGAAGTTTAACTTCGTGCAGGAGTCGTCACACGGTGGCAACCAATCTAGCTTACCTCTGGTATTTCTTCGCGGCAAGTGTTGTTTTAGTTCTAACGATGTCCCTTCGTCTGTCGCTGAAACGGTAGACAGAAACGAAAAAGGGGGTGTGACGTATAGATTTATATGCGTCACATGAACGCAATGCACGCATTATTAACGTGCGTTGACGTGAGCTGCTTTCAGCAACAAACATTGCGGCCATTTGTAAGCGTATATGGCTAAACAGCGGAATTTAATTATATGCTAGATGTTGTAGCTGTTATTTATCCGCTTGGTACCAGTATGGGCCACTTTGCTTGGCGAAGGATTGGTCTCGGGGGACATTATTTACAAAAATCGAAAATGAAAGGCTCCACTATTTTGGAACCTAGATCTATGTAAATGATTTTATCTATTGTTGCATAGCAGACATACATACAGAGCAAATCGGATGCCGCCTCTGTATGTATGTTTACTGCCTGATGGTTGGTTGTGTCAGGTGATGTTGAAACTGATATTGTTCTACGTGCTGCTTATATGACAGCATATCACAAAGGAATCATGACAGGGCCCCCAACGACAAAATCCGCACAGTCTCAATATCTAGCAGGAGTCGAGCGAACTCCCCACACCCTCAACTGAATGCCCTAGAAGATCCTATCTCTGCGGAAGAGGTGAGCAAGGTCATCTCATCATTAAAAAAACTCGACCCCAGGACCCGACGGGCTCACAGCCCAATTCAACAAGAAGTTCTCCTATATTCTCGCACCCCAGCTAGCGGCCCTGTTAAACTTGTTCTTATCATCAGGAACCACCACCCCCTCCATGGAGGAGTCTCTAACTGTGCTCATACTGAAGCCCGGCAGGGACCGAGCCACTGCACCTCTTGCAGGCCCATTACCCTATTGAACAATGATGCTAAAATATTTGCGAAAATTCTAGCGAACAGGCTAGCTCCCCTTCTACCTGTCATTATCCACCCGGACGAGACTGGATTCATCCCTGGCCGTAGTACCCACGACAATATTAGGAGAACCATAAACATCATCGAATCTGCCAACAGGAAGGGCTTGGAAATGATGGTCCTATCTCTCGATGCACATAAAGCCTTTGACATGCTAGACTGGGGCTATATCCAAGAAACGCTAATGCACCGTGGATTCGGGCCTAACTTCACAAAATGGACACTAGCCAATTATCAACACCCATCCACCAGACTCAGAATGAATGGGACCAGATCCGACATAATTAGAATAACAAGAGGTACAAGGCAGGGATGTCCCCTTTCCCCCCTCATCTTCGCCCTCTTCATGGAGCCATTCGCGAATAGAACTTGCCACAACACAGCAATCCAGGGCCTGGAAATCAAAGGCCAAGTCTATAAAGCAGCCCTATACGCCGACGACGTCCTCTTAACACTGGCCCATCCCAAGGAGTCCATGAAAGCTCTGTGGACAAAACTGAAGGAACTCGAACGCTGACAATAGTGCTGGAAAAGGACTACCTAATTCCTTGGGCGAAAAGGCAATTGCCCTATTTAGGGGTCCAGCTACCAGTCACACACAATAAAATATATAAAGCACACTTCCCGCCACTCCTCAAAGAACTCAAAAGTGACCTAATTCGCTGGCAAAAACAGGAAATCTCCTGGTTTGGGAGAACCACGGCTCTAAAGATGAACTTAATTCCCAGATTGCTATATCACTGCTCAGCCTTGCCCACCACTATTCCAAAACATGAGGTGCAGAAGTTGCAGAGGAGCATCATGAAATATATATGGGAAGGAAAACAGCCATGAATTCCTAGGAAGATCATGCTCCAAGGACGGGCGGTGGGAGTTCTAGGAGTACCAGAAGTTGAGAGATATGTCCTGGCAGCGCAGTTCTCGCAGGCCTTTGCCTGATCCGCTGCTACCCCGTAACCCTGTTGGCTGGAGCTAGAGGAGGCTGGAGCCCAGTCCCAATAGTCTCACTGCCACATATGAAAAGACCCAGCGACCGAGCTGGCACGCAGCCCCTGTCAGCGACCGAAAACACAGTGACAAACTGGAGGAAAGTGGCACAACGGTGGAATAGCCGAAGCATAATAGGCCCACTCACACCTATCTGGATGAACCCGGAATTCTATCTGGGCACTAACCCCAATAATTTTCAGAAATGGAAAGAAGGAGGACTAGAGAAGGTGCAAGACTGCTTTGAAGATGGAAATCCTCTGGACTTCGAAGCCTGCAAGGCAAAATTCAAAGTTCCTGAAGCAGAGAGGTTTGGATATTCACAGCTTATACAGTGGCTCTCAAGCAGTATCATGAAAAATCTCGGAAGCAGAGACCTGACAGCCCTGGAGCGAACCCACACAGCGATGCCCCCTAAGGCTAGAATATCAACCCTCTACAAGATCCTCAACAGAACTGACCCAACCTGCAAAGAACCATACATGCTCAGATGGGAGAAAGACATAGGGAGGCCCATTGAACCGGAGGAATGGGACCACATCTAGACCAGAGCGCACAGAAGTTCCAAATGCATAACTAACAAGGAGGGGGCATTCAAAGTATGCTATAGGTGGTATCGAACACCAGAGACGCTCAATAAATGTAACCCGCAATTCTCCCGCTGTGTTGGAGAGGGTTCCCGGACAAAGGTACACTGTACCACCTACTATGGACATGCCCCAAGGCTACCGAATTCTGGAAAGCAGTGTTAGACCAAATCAACACGATCATGGGATTCACAATCCCATGGGATCCTGGTATCGTCCTTGTGGGATCAAGCGGCGAGGACCAATTCCCTCTGTCGGGCCACAGAGCAGAACTATGCACCCACCTACAGACGGCAGCTAAAATCTCAATAGCCTGGCTCGGGAAGAACCCAGAGGGTCCGGAAGTACAGATGTGGTGGATAAAGTGTTGGGACATAATAGCAGCCAAGAAAATAACAGCCCTCCGGTTTGGTTGGGAACAGAGACAAATTTTACCAAACCTGGGCCCCATTCCTGGACTACATACAGAAATACCCAGGCCTGGCCTGACAGCCTCCTTCCCTCTGATGGATGGACAAATATGATTAAAGAGAAGGCCGGAAGTACAGGACACAAGTCACAGACAAGGGAAGCGAGCGGTAAAGGCATAACGGCCCGGAACTACCTCCGTCCTACCCCCCCCGACTCTCATGCTAGCTAGAGCACATACAAACTAATGACGACTCAGTACCATGCAGGTCCATCCCGCTCCCTATGTACTCCTGCAGTCCAAACAGAGTTCGCTGGTTCTGACTCCTGATATACAACCCATCGTCTCCCCTCCCTCCACCTCCTCCCCTGTCGTCCCCACTGAGACTTTACAATCTTGTTGTTTTTTTTCATGCTTATTGTCTTTTGTAATAACATGCAACTGAACGCTGTTTTCGGCACATGTAATATAATGTTGTAATTCCTGTTTGCTTGTAGAAAACCAATAAAAAGAAGTTTGGAAAAAAAAAGTATTTCTCACTGGGATTAAATTAATGCATTCTAATACCAAATGTTTTAGAGATTTAATTTCTACATTGCAAAAACGGCAGAGGTTGAGCATTGAGTTTGTGTTATTATTTCTTCTTGCTGTAACTTCTCTGGTTTCCCACAGGTTCAAGCGAAATCTTAAAAAGTTCCTTTGGCTGTGACGACATGGGAAATACAGCAGATATTGTGGTATCACTTTCAGAGCCTTTGTTTCAAGACAAAGTTTATGAAAATGTTGTATCGATTACATTCCTCGATTGTTCTACACAAGTCAAGTCTCCATACTTTTAGTTTCACTGAATCAGGTCTATTAAGTAGACTTTCCCAGGAGGCTCCAATTTCATCCAATAACTTTCACACTGGGACTTCCACTTAGTCAACACTGTTGAGGAGCTATCTTTAAAAGTGGAGGTCATGTAGTCTAAAACTGAATCCTTTGGCCAGAGATAATCTTTCTCAGAAATGCCAGGGCTTTACATTTAACTATTGATTGCAGAGACAATAGACCAAGTTCATACCTTAAGATCTGGATTGGAGTGCTTTTTGGGACATCTAGTAGTTTTTTCCAGAATATACCTTCAATCAAATTCCAATTTATTATTGCTCCTGTCAATTTAGCTTCAATTCTGTAGGTAAGAGCTGAAATTCTTTTTTGTTTGTAAAAGAGGATGACAGGTAGACATGAGGCAGTGCCATATTTCTTTTGAATGAGAAGGGCTTATGATGTAGCAGTTCTAATTTTCGTTCTTAGGGTTTCTTCAAATAGAGATTCATTTCACATAGCATTTAGTAAGATTCCGAGATAGTTATATTCGGATGTTAGATTTAGCGAAAGTCTATCTAATTTCTTTCGCTTATCTGGAGTGAAGATCATAATATTCAATGTATTAGTGTTAATTGGAAGATTATTATTTTGGCAGTAATTGTGTAGTGCAGTCAGTTGTCTCTGTAAACCAATTGGTGTTTGGCCCATAAGGACAAGATCATCCGCATAAAGTAGCCATTGGATGGGAAAATGTGCTACTTTAGGAAGGAATGCCCTCGCTTTCACCAAGTGAATGCCCATGTCTTTAATGAAAAAGTTAAAAAGAATTGTTGACAGTATACAGCCTTGTTTTAGCCCTCGGATGGTTTTTATAGGACGGTTAATAATACTTGTTGATTCAGACGAATTTGCATTGTTGTTTCTGAATAGAGATCTTTTATAATTTCTAGCAAGTGCACCGGACAGCCTCATGCGGTCATTTTAGCCCACAGCATGTTCCGATGGACTGCATCAAATGACAATTTAAAGTCTATAAAAGCTACGAAGATTGGTTGAGCTGAGGTCATCGCAGTTTCTTTAATTATGGATAGTGTTGCTAGGTTAGGGATAGTTCCTAAGCCTTTTCTGAATCCAGATTGATGCACAGCATTCACCTTTTATTCTATTATCCAGCTTTGTACATCTCTTAGTACCAGTCTAGCAAACACTTTCCCCATCACATTTAATAGGGTTATTTGACAGCAATACATTGGATCTCATCGATCTCCTTTTTTTAAAATCGGAACAATTATGGATTTTTTCCATGATTCAGGGATTTTTTTAATGGCTAGAGAATTATTGAATATTGTAGACAAAGTTTTGCTCCTTTCTTTCAAATGATTCTTTAGCATTTTGTGAGTTAATCAGTCAGGTCGTGGTGCGCGTGAATTTGAGAGTCCACAAATTATTGTTTCAAGGTCCTGTAATTCAAAATGTAGATTCCAGATCGAATTGGAAATTTTTGGTCCGCTGTTGTTCCGTGTTTTAGATCGCAAATGGGTTTTCATAGTAAGAAAATCAATAATTCTTCTGATATAGAGTTAATCTGATGATCTATTTTTGAGAAGTTGATAGCATGTTTTAGAATAGGCCAGGTCTCAGCGCTATTTTTCGATAATAGCACAGACAACATCTGTTTTGCTTGTTATTGTAGCATAAAAGACATATGATTTCTCTTTATGCTACTAAAATCGCTGATCTGTTTAAATCTCCTAATTTCTCTTCTAGATTCCCTTTATTTATTTCGATCTCAATGTCAAAATTATATTTATGTTTTTTTAGAGTATTCCTTGTGTAGTTCTCTGTAAAATGAACTGTTGCAGCACTACCGGGTATGTTTCTGTATCTCTTGGAAAGTGTCTTAAATGGTAGTCAAACCGTTGTAAGTAGGATGTTGTACAGCAGAGACAGTTGCCACTTGTTGAGGTGTCAACAGGGTCATCATAATATGTATTTTAATCTTTGCTCTATCAGGAATAGTCATTTTGAAGTAAGTAAAAACAGTGGTCACTGTTCGATTGGCGAGAAATAGTCATCTCTTGCGCCCACCAATATATCTCTCGTGATGCATAGATGTATTCAAGAGTAGTCTGATGAAGGCCTCGTGACCAGGTAGCAGCTGCCGGTATATATCCAGGCAAAGATCCGTTAAGAACCAATAAGCCTCTAGAGTCCATTAGTTCTAGCCAATGACTTTTCTGTGAAGATGAATTGTAGTCTGGAATGTCTGTATCAGAGATGTGTAGGTTGCCTAGTATAATCATACCTGCTAGATTTGGTTCAAGTATTCCTATGTCCAAAAGGGAAGTGACATCTTTCAGGAAAGTTATTGTGGAAATTCTCAAGGGATTTAAATATACATGTATTATACCCACACATCTTTTTGCTTGGTTACTATCTGTTGTCCATGTTGATTTTGACAATTGTGCAAAATTATTTGGTACTTTCCATAAGCTCAACTCTAGGCCCTGACCATTTTTGCATGCTGTTATTAGACCTGCCATTGGTCGTCCCTTCAGGCCTTTAACTGCTGGGAGGTGGACGCATGTGTACTCATTGAGTGTGGGCGGTTCTAACAGCCATGTTTCTTACTGACAAAAAAATGTCTAAACCTCTTAGAGGATTCCCCTTAGCTTGTCGGAGATGTTTGTTCCCTCTAGTGTTCCTGCTTCCTATTTGTTTTCAGTTATTGGCTAGTTTTTACTTCCAGATGTTGCTAAGGCGCTTGCTAGTCATGTCCAATTTTCATGTTTCTCATGTTCTTCATTAGTTTGACAGAGTTCTACTTGACGTACAGTTTGATTATTGTTACTGGAGCATGTTATTGTTAATGCATTATAGTTCGGCTGAAAAGTCCGGTTTAATGATTGCATTGCTAGTTGTTTTATGCTTTGCTGTGACTCCATGGGTGTGAATTCTTCATGTTCCTTATTCGTTTGCATAGTTTGAGTTTGGTAGGACACGTTTGGACGTGTTGTTCTAGGTGTGTGCTCATTCGCATGATAGTCAGTATCTTGAAGTTGTATTGTTTGCAGATTTATTTTCGACTGTGATTCAGGAACCATAGGCTCTACAAAATGTGGCATAAGAACAGATTTCACTTGTTGCATCTCCCAATATGCAACCTCAAATATTACTTATCCAAGGGAACGAAGATGTTTACTCTCTGCCATAATTGAATATTTTATCACATTAGATAATATATGCAGAAACACTTGGTCTGGTTCTTGATCTGTTACAAATTCGACCTAATAATTGCGCTCAACTTGGAATGTGATGGTATAGTTTGAAAACATTAGGGGGTCGATTCATGGAATTAATGTGCACCGAAAATTCCCGCGCAGAGGTGCCAAAACGTGCGATTCGCAGTAAAAGTGCGAAAATCGCAGTGCAAGTGCGAAAATCGCAGGGAAACCAGCGCACACCGATCATGGAAGTCCGTGCGCAAGAAAAACATTGGATGTGCGCTGGAAATGTGTGCCGCGAACGCCGGCGCACAGGTCATCCAACAGCGTGCGCCACGGCCACTGCGAAATCGCACATAGCGCGGCGCACATCACATAAGTAGACGGAACACGGGGCGTAACACTCGGTATGGGGAACAACGCGTGAAAATATGGGCGTCACGTGGGAAGTACAGGAGGCAAGTGCGCGGAACGCCCACACGCTCGCCTACAACCCGTATTCATGGAATCGAATAGGGCAAACCAGCGCACGGTCAAAGACGCGCACAGGGCCAAACAAGTACGCCACAAGAAAGCAGGTGGTAGCGCCCCTGCGCCTGAAAAAAATGTGCGCCAAAATGTGCGCTAACAAAAAGCACCCATATACAGCCATGATGAATGGTCCATACAGTGGCCCTCTAGGACAAATGAGGTGCAAAGGGGTACCGACAATCACGGACACCGGCTGTGTGAAAAATAGCGTGTGCGTGTGCGTGTGTTCTTGGGTGCGCGGGAAGTTCCACACGCGATTGGCCTGGGTACGTGTACTTCGGGTAGCGCGGGAAGTTCCACACGCGATTAGCCTAGGTACGTGTACTATGGGGTGCGCGGGAAGTTCCACACGCGATTAGCCTGGGTATGTGTGTTTCGGGGTGCGCGGGAAGCTCCACACGCGATTGGCCTGGGTACGTGTACTTCGGGGTGCGCGGGAAGTTCCACACGCGATTGGCCTGGGTACGTGTACTTCGGGATGTGCGGGAAGTTCCACACACGATTAGCCTGGGTACGTGTACTACGGGGTGCATGGGAAGTTCCACACGCGATTAGCCTGGGTACGTGTGTTTCGGGGTGCGCGGGAAGTTCCACACGTGATTGGCCTGGGTACGTGTACTTCGGGGTGCGCGGGAAGTTCCACACGAGATTGGCCTGGGTACGTGTATTCCGAGGTGCGCGGGAAGATTCACACGCGATTTCAGCAGGGTACGTGTATTTCGGTGGTGCCGGGGAATGCTACACGTGATTTGGCCATGTGGGTCCTCCCAGGTATTCCCTCAACACCCTCCATGGCCCCTGCAGGCAGCCCACACCACAGGGGACTACCCTGCACCCCTGCTCATGTCCCACAGGCAACCCATCCACCATGGCCATGCCCACCAGCCAACCCACATGTCACCTTGCACTACTGATCACCAACACATGTCTCCCAGCACCCCCAACCCCCAGCATCCAGGGGCACCCTCCACCAGGCCCCCACACATGTCTCCTACCACCCCCACCCCCCAGCAGTGCAGGGCACCCTCCACCAGGCCCCCACTCATGTCTACCACCACCCCCCAGCAGTGCAGGGGCACCCTCCACCAGGCCCCCACACATGTCTCCCACCACCCCCACCCCCCAGCAGTGCAGGGCACCCCCCACCAGGCCCCCACACATGTCTCCCACCACCCCCACCCCCCAGCAGTGCAGGGCACCCTCCACCAGGCCCCCACACATGTCTCCCACCACCCCCACCCCCAGCAGTGCAGGGCAAACTCCACCAGGCCCCCACACATGTCTCCCACCACCCCCACCCCCCAGCAGTGCAGGGCACCCTCCACCAGGCCCCCACTCATGTCTACCACCACCCCCAACCCCCAGCAGTGCAGGGCACCCTCCACCAGGCCCCCACTCATGTTTTCCTGCACCCCCACCCCCCAGCATCCAGGGGCAGCCTCCACCAGGCCCCCACTCATGTCCTCCTGGACCCCCACCCCCCAGCAGTGCAGGGGCTCCCTCCACCAGGCCCCCACTCATGTCTCCCACCACCCCCAAGCATCCAGGGGCACCCTCCACCAGGCCCCCACTCATGTCTACCATCACCCCCACCCCCCAGCAGTGCAGGGGCAGCCTCCACCAGGCCCCCACTCATGTCTCCCACCACCCCCACCCCCCACCCCACCCCCCAGCATCCAGCGGCACCCTCCACCAGGCCACCACTCATGTTTTCATGCACCCCCACCCCCCAGCATCCAGGGGCAGCCTCCACCAGGCCCCCACTCATGTCTCCCACCACCCCCACCCCCCAGCATCCAGGGGCACCCTCCACCAGGCCCCCACACATGTCTACCATCACCCCCACCCCCCAGCAGTGCAGGGTTAGCCTCCACCAGGCCCCCACTCATGTCTCCCACCACCCCCACCCCCAGCAATGCAGGGGCACCCTCAACCAGGCCCCCACTCATGTCTCCCACCACCCCCACCCCCCAGCATCCAGGGGCACCCTCCACCAGGCCCCCACTCATGTCTCCCACCACCCCCACCCCCCAGCCACCAGGGGCACCCTCCACCAGGCCCCCACACATGTCTCCCACCACCCCCACCCCCTAGCAGTGCAGGGTTAGCCTCCACCAGGCCCCCACTCATGTCTCCCACCACCCCCAACCCCCAGCAATGCAGGGGCACCCTCCACCAGGCCCCCACTCATGTCTCCCACCACCCCCACCCCCCAGCATCCAGGGGCACCCTCCACCAGGCCCCCACTCATGTCTCCCACCACCCCCAACCCCCAACCCCCAGCAGTGCAGGGGCACCCTCCACCAGGCCCCCACTCATGTCTCCCACCACCCCCACCCCCCAGCATCCAGGGGCACCCTCCACCAGGCCCCCACTCATGTCTACCATCACCCCCACCCCCCAGCAGTGCAGGGGCAGCCTCCACCAGGCCCCCACTCATGTCTCCCACCACCCCCACCCCCCAGCATCCAGGGGCACCCTCCACCAGGCCCCCAATCATGTCTACCATCACCCCCACCCCCCAGCAGTGCAGGGGCAGCCTCCACCAGACCCCCACTCATGTCTACCACCACCCCCACCCCCCAGCATCCAGGGGCACCCTTCACCAGGCCCCCACTCATGTCTACCACCACCCCCTCCCCCCAGCAGTGCAGGGTTAGCCTCCACCAGGCCCCGACTAATGTCCAACTCATGTCTCCCTGCACCCCCACCCCCCAGCAGTGCAGGGGCAGCCTCCACCAGGCCCCCACTCATGTCTCCCACCACCCTCACCCCCCAGCATCCAGGAGGACCCTCCACCAGGCCCCCACTCATGTCTACCATCACCCCACCCCCCAGCAGTGCAGGGGCAGCCTCCACCAGGCCCCCACTCATGTTTTCCTGCACCCCCACCCCCCAGCATCCAGGGGCAGCCTCCACCAGGCCCCCACTCATGTCTCCCACCACCCCCATCCCCCAGCATCCAGGGGCACCCTCCACCAGGCCCCCACACAAGTCTACCATCACCCCCACCGCCCAGCAGTGCAGGGTTAGCCTCCACCAGGCCCCCACTCATGTCTCCCACCACCCCCACCCCCCAGCAATGCAGGGGCACCCTCCACCAGGCCCCCACTCATGTCTCCCACCACCCCACCCCCCAGCAATGCAGGGGCACCCTCCACCAGGCCCCCACTCATGTCTCCCACCACCCCCACCCCCCAGCATCCAGGGGCACCCTCCACCAGGCCCCCACTCATGTCTCCCACCACCCCCACCCCCCAGCCACCAGGGGCACCCTCCACCAGGCCCCCACACATGTCTCCCACCACCCCCACCCCCCAGCAGTGCAGGGCACCCTCCACCAGGCCCCCACACATGTCTCCCACCACCCCCACCCCCCAGCAGTGCAGGGGCAGCCTCCACCAGGCCCCCACTCATGTCTACCACCACCCCCACCCCCCAGCATCCAGGGGCACCCTCCACCAGGCCCCCACTCATGTCTCCCACCACCCCCACCCCCCAGCATCCAGGGGCACCCTCCACCAGGCCCCCACTCATGTCTCCCACCACCCCCACCCCCAGCATCCAGGGGCACCCTCCACCAGGCCCCCACTCATGTCTACCATCACCCCCACCCCCAGCAGCACAGGGGCAGCCTCCACCAGGCCCCCACTCATGTTTTCCTGCACCCCCACCCCCCAGCATCCAGGGGCAGCCTCCACCAGGCCCCCACTCATGTCTCCCACCACCCCCACCCCCAGCATCCAGGGGCACCCACCACCAGGCCCCCACACATGTCTACCATCACCCCCACCCCCCAGCAGTGCAGGGTTAGCCTCCACCAGGCCCCCACTCATGTCTACCACCACCCCCACCCCCCAGCAATGCGATTTGCCTGGGTACGTGTATTCCTGGGGTGCGCGGGTAGTCTCCCATGCGATACCATCAGGGTACGTGTATTATGGGTACGCGTGAACTTCCACACGCGATACCAGCAGGCTACATGTATTACGGGGTTCGCGGGAAGTTCCACACGCGATTGCCCTGGGTACGTGTATTTCAGGGTGCGCGTGAACTTCCACACACGACTGGGCCTGTGAGAGTTGGGTACGTGTATTCCAGGGGTGGGCGGGAATATTTACTCGCGACTGGGCCTGGGAGAGCGTGTTACGTGGATTCCTGGGGTGGGCAGGAAGATTCACACGTTCGCCTACAATGCGCCGAAAAATAAATGGTCCAATCCTGAAACACGTACGCCAGCATGAAGCAGGCGTACGTCGACCCGCGCAGCATAAAAGTGCGCGCAACCAACAAACAAGCTCAGACGCCAGGATGAATACACCGTTCCTAGCAGCAGTGGCCGTCGGTTACCAAAGAAGGAGGAGGAGGATAGTGAGGGCCCGAATTTTCACTCCCAGAACCAGCCTTTTTGGGATGCCTGATGACCAGGTGTATGGGAGGTACAGGTTTCCACCACACATAATACTGGACCTGGTCAATGAGTGGGAGGATGACCTCACATCACCCACCCTGTGCTCCCAAGCACTCAGCCCCCTGGAGAAGGTCCTCAATGTACTGCACTTCTTGGCCACAGGATCATTTCAGCGGACAAGTGCCATAGCACCCACATGATGACCCAATTCAGAACCCCATCACGCCTCCCGAGGTAAGATACAACACAGCCCATATTGCAACCCGGGGCATAGTGGAGTGCACATTTGGAGTGCTCAAGTCACGCTTTCGCTCCCTTGACCGTTCTGGCGGGCAGCTGTTATATGCACCCCCAGTAGTGGGCAGGATCATAATGGCAGCATGTGTCCTGCACAATGTTGCAACACGCCGGAGCCTGGCTGTGGACATGGTGGTGCCCCCACACCCCCAACCACATGCACGCCCGCTGCGTATGGGAGGGGAAAGGGCACGGGGTGAGGCAGCCCGTACGCAGCTGGTGGCTAATTACTTCACATAGAAATCACACCCCTGTGGAGTGCACACAGCCCTGGCACATACCATCTGATAAGCAATGATGACTCGACCTGACAATTATGACGAACAAAGGGACAGTCAACTGTCAGAACCACACTTCATCATCATCAGTGTCATTTATTCATCCCACACCAAGATGATCTTTTGGATTATCTAACCCTCCACTGCCTGCACTAGAAATTACACTCTCAGACATGAATACATCAATGAATACAGTTTTAGAACTTTACCAGCTATTAAATAATAAAATGACACCACAAACAAATTTGCTGACTGCAGTGATCCTAAAAGTTGACACTTCAGTAGTAGAGTTAACTAAACCTCTAACAACATTTTCAAAAACATCAGACAAGAATTTGCAACCAATGGAAAAAATGTCCTTACTTAAGATTTCTGAAACTTAAGGGCTGGGCTGTGGAGCGATGGAATCCCAGTCGGGAGTCTTTGGTTCCAGCAGGGGTGGTCACAGCAACAGCACCCCTGGCTGATGTGCAGGCAGCAAATGGCAGGGCATGTGGGCAGCAGGCAGTCAGGCAGCAGCAGATGGCAGGTGGGAGCATGCTCTGGGCTCTGGGGGGCAGTAAATCGGCTTTCTGGGCAGGAGCGTGTTCTTCCGTGTGCTTACGTGTGGCCAACTTGATACAGAGTGATTTGGCACGTGAAAAGTCCTGCACGTCTGCGTGTAATTCGAGGAAAGGCCCTTAGCGCGTAAGCGCGTCTGCACGCATACGCGATTTCATTGGCCCAAAGGCCCCCATGCGCAGCTATGACATCACGCGCATGGCCGTAGAGAATGGCGCGTGTAAAAAAAAAGATACACGTCCGAGTGTCAAAGCGTGTAATTGGTGGAAATGGCCTCATCGCGTATGTGCGTCTGTGACGTGTGTATAAAAGGTACGTGTAGAACGCCATTTCCTTGTACGTGCTTTTCGTGGAGAGCGAGTGGGTGAAATCTGTACTTCTTGTCGGTTCACACGCGATTTACTTCACAGCGTTTCAAATTCGTACTCCCTGTTACCTCTGACAGCTTTTTCTCTTTTCCTCTTTTTCCTGGGCCTGTTTCCTCAAACAGCGTTCCCTTCTACTGTTGTCCTGTCTCCTCAGACAGCATACAATACTTCTTTTGGCGGGGGTGTTGCCAACGCGCACATGCGCATATTTTTCACGCTTTTGTTCCTGGCAGACGGTGAGTCGCGCACGTATTTAACATCTGTGCATGCCCCGTGTGTCGCGTACCCCTTCCGTGGTCATTCTAGGCTGCGTGTGACATGCATACGTTCATTCTTGTGTTTCTGGGTGCCACAGCGTAGTGCAGGTTTATTTGTCCACACACGTGGTCTAGGAGGGGTTGCGTGCACCTTACTTCCCTTTTTTGGGGTGCCTGTGCGTTGCGTGACCCGTCATCTTTCCACAGGGGTGACATACAGCCTTGCTAGAGCACTAGGGTACGATTACCATCTGGTACCCAACACCTTTGACCCCCAATTGCCCAGGACAATAGTTCACATCAACTCCCATACGCACAATAACATCAGTGCCATGGCTGGGAGGCAAACAAGCCGTAAGGGTGGCAAAGGTGGCCGAGCCCCAAGTGGTGGCCGTGGTGGATCCGGTAGGGGACGTGGCCGTGACTTGCAGGGTGCCCCTAGCCCCCCATGTGTGGAGGAGCAGTCAGGGACACCCATGCCCCCCCACCTGGTTGAGGTTAACGTGGCTGACACCATCCATGCTCAGCCCTTGTTGGACCAGCCCACTGTGGAACCAGACCTGGCACAGGGTGACTCCATGGCTGACTTCCAGGTCAGCAGGTCTAGGCCATGTGCGCCGGTGCACGTTGGTGTCATCAGGCCACGTGGATCAGGGGCAGCTAGGTCATCTGCTGCCCCGCGTAGGCAGGCTGGGGAGGCTGCAGGGGCAGCTGTGGCTCCATCCACCCCACCTCTCACACACCCAGCCAGGACAGTGTCGGTCCAAGTCCATCATGCTGACATTCCCCCTGACACCATCACACTTGAGCTAATGCCTGCATCAACTCACATGCTGAGTGTGCAATCCCACACTCCTAGTACAGAGTCCACCGGGGCTCCTGCCCCTAGTGTCCAGAGCGGCGTAGGACACTCAGGATCCCCACCACCTTCCAAGCGGAAGAGGAAGAGTGCTCGTCCAGTAGAGGCTGATGCCCCAGACACGGCTACACAGTCTGGCCCGTCAAGGAAGCCCAGCTTCAATGAGGCCGAACTGAATGCACTTGTAGAGTATGTGTCCGCACATGACCGTGAAATGGTGATTGTTGCAGGATCCAAGACCACACCTGCACAACGTCAGGCACACTGGCAGACCATTGCGGACATCATAAGTGCCCTTGGAATCGTGAGGCGCACAGCTACTGAATGCTACAAGCGCTGGAATGACCTGAAGCGCAGGGCAAAGAATAAGCTGGCCTCAAGTCATGCCGCAACTCTAGTGACTGGAGGTGGGTCTCCAGCAGAGGACATAGAACTCACTCCACATGAGCAGGTTGCTGGGACCTACGTCAAGGAGGAACAGATCCAAGGCGTGGGAGAACTGGCAGATTACGAGGCATTGTCCGGTGAGTGCACATGCATGTGTGTGTCATCCATGTGCATGGTGTGTGTGGGAGGGCTTCTGTATGGGTGCCAGGTGAGGGTGTGCGTGCCTGAGTGGTTTGGGTCACCCATGTGCCTCATCCAATACATTCTGCGCACCAACATTTGGGTATAGCAGCATCCCTTTTGCCAACATTAGACATCCAGCCCAACACCACGCCAGTTGCCCTTGAAGTGTCATCTTGCCACAACATTGTTGCTTATTTTCCTCTGTTTATTCAGGCAGATTGTTTGCATACTACCACTTTTACTCGGGATTTCTCAGTCCTATGTCACATGTCTGACATGGCTATGGTACAGTGGACTGGCTTTGTTTCCTGGACATGATTTGTTTAGACATGTCCCTGTGCTATAGGACCATTTTGGACTGGCAGCTCCAGGTTAAACATTTGAACCATTTCAATGAAAAAATCAATTTCATGAGCAAACTGGACTGAATGAACAATTGGTGCCCTCCTCTCCCTCTTTACTTTATGGCTAGGGTACATGCCATCTGTGTGATGGCATGTGTATTTGACCTGCCAATCACTGGCCAATGTGTGATGCCACTGCTAGGCAGCATGCAGCAAATGTGTTCATCTTCCATCTTGGTGTCATCAATGTGTGCCATCTGCCTACCCTTCACACACAGTGAAGGTGCATGCATGGGAGGGTTTTAGTCATGTGGGACATGTGTCAATCAAGTACTGTTTCTGTAGCCTCTCAGCCCTAATTGTGTGCCACAGTGCTAATGCCTGTTTTCATTTGTTTTCTTTTATGTCTTTGCAGGGGATGACGCACTTGATACTGCTGGGGTTGTGGAGATGGTGCAGACGCAGGAGGGGTCGGAGGCCCGACCGACCACCAGTGAGGGACGTGGTGTGGTGGTGGGTGAGAACCCACAACTGCTGCAGGTCGTGCTCTCAAGGGGTGTCTCTGGATGCACCTCCCCCGAGCTGTATTCAGGTGTCGATTCGGATGATGAGACCTATGTGCCGTCGCAGGTGAGTGTGCCTGGGAGGGATTCTGTTCTGTCCGACCCACCTGCACCAGGGTTAGAACCCTCAATGGGGATGTCAGTGTTGGCAGGCACGCCTTTGGTGGTTACGGATGCAGGGTCACACTCCGCGACATCTGATCCTGTTCCTGGGCCAGCAGATCAGATGGGGAATGCAGTCCTGCAGCCTCAGGCAGTGCCGGCACAGCAAGGCGCAGTTCGTCTTGCCCCAGACAGGTGTGGTGCCCGCCGACGTGGTGGCAGTCAGCCACCTGGCAATACCGCATGGGAACAATCCATATACGGTATGGCAACCCAACAGGCAGCATCATCAGAGATGACGGCTCAGGCCATGGATAGGGTGGCCACTTCCATTGTCCCCCCCGAAAGGCTGATGGAGCGACTACAGCAGGCAACAGACTCCATCTGCCAGTCACACAGGGAGGACATGTTGGCGTCCGACAGGGACAGGCGGGCGGCACTGGCGACTCTGCGGGAAGCCATTTCCATAGAGTCCCAGGACCACAGGGAAGCCCTGAGGGTGGAACTCCTTCACCTCAGGACGACTCTTGTTGAGCTTGAGGCTTCAACAAACAGAAGGACAGAACAGCAACTGGAGCGTCTCACACGTACGCTCTCAGCTGAGATGCAGGCAACTAGGGCGGAGGTCCGGGCGTCCCGTGAGTTGTTGCATGGGGACCTCCGCACAATTATCCTCCAGAACGAGACCTCCCACACCCGCATGCTTGCTGCCATGGAGGAACAGACTAGGGCTTTGTGTGGGCTGCCTCCCATAGTGCCACCACCTCCTGATGCAGCTACAGAGGGTGAGGAGAGCGACAGCAGTGATTCTCCCACAATAGGGTTGCCGTGTAGGCCATGAGCCCATGGAGGTGTTTTTTTTTCGCAAGATCCACACAGGTGGGTTTTGGTGTGCACCCTGTCCTCGGACCTCTTGGGTGGCCTCCCCCACACCCCCCCGCCCCCCCCCCCCCCCCCCGGACCCATTAATGGCCATTTTTTTTTTTTTATTATTTTTTTGGGACAGTGTGTTGCCTTGTGTGGCTCCCGTGGGCATACGCTGCATTGTGGCTGGGCACATCCAGGCTTGTCATGAATTTGGTTGAGATGCTTGGGTTTTTGTGACACACACCCCTCCTGCTTCCCGTTTCCATGGGCTTGCAAAGGGTGTGCCCAAGTGACATTGACGTACATGGTGACATTGGACTCCCATTCAATGTGTGGGCAGTCTGTAGTCAATACTGTGTATACATTCATAGTGCATATTGTTGTTGTATTGTACACTGCATGGTGTATTGATATGTGCCTCTGCATCCATCTCATCGTCCTAATTTGCAGGTCCATTTCTCATGTCTTCACAAGGCGGTCCATCTTGGTACTGGAGTCCATGTTGTAAGCAGTGCACCTACACTCTTGCGTGGCGCTAACACTGTATACTTGGACGTGTTCGAAGTGCTGGCATCATCAGGTAGTGAGGCTAGCAAATTTTTAAGTCTGCAATGTCATGTTTAAGGTAGGTTGGAGGTTGTGTAGGTGATTGGTATTCTTGGTAAGTATTTGGTAATGTGTCTTGTAGGTCCTGCATTACTGTGAGCATTTCATGTGTTGCCATGTTTCCATTAGGGACACTGTAGCTGGTGACACTTGGGGCATGTTGTGGCGATTAATTTGTTTGCTCTCACATTGCATGACAGGCCATGGTGTGTTGTGTGGCCGTGCCGGGGAGGGGTTGGGTGACATGGCACTGTTCTCATGTAGTATTTTGCAAGTGGGTATTCATTTCTGCAGCATGGAAGTGTGTCTTTTGATGACTCTGCATTGGTGGTGTTTGTGTAGGTAGGGATGCACACATTGTGACACTTCCACATGAACAATCTCAGGCTGCTATGGTTCTGACATGAATGGTGTCGGTACATCCAACGAGTTGTGCTAGCGGGTGCCAGTCAGCCCGCCAGGAAAGGCACTCACAAACACAACTCATAGTTTGCGGGTCCGGTAGCAACGGTGCTGGTAGCTTACCGGCACTGTTACTGCCGGACCAGCAAACTTATAATGAGGCCCAACATCTCCAAGGGTAGAAGTAGCAACACTAAACTTCAAGTTTCACACAGGTTTTACAGGCAGGTAGTCGGCTCAGAGGTTATTACCCAAAGCCGCCGACTCTCACACAGGAGCAAAGTTCAACACTGTACGGCAATCCATACGGGCGCTGATAAGGGGGGGGGGCTACGTAAGCTTTCAGTTCAAGGTTTAGGCAACCACTGTCACAAGTCACTGCTCATAAGGCAAAAATAGTTGGCTACTGATTGTTGAGGGTTCGTCCATGCCCCCATGCGGTCCCGTAGCCCCCAACTAACAAGGACGACACCTCACACAGGTCCTTGCTGTTCGGGCTTCCCGGTCGTTCTGCGCGGCCGGGAAATGCACCGTTTATTTATGCTGCACGCGGCGGCGTGCAACGTCACGCCGCCACGTGCGTGCCCGTCATCGGGCAGCGCCACACTCCTCCTTTTTCCAGGAGAACAAACAAACACACACTACAACTATGCACTGCACACGATACACCATAACAATAACATTTTAACAATTCCCCGTTGTCTGAAACACCCCTTTATTACCAGCCTCCCGGGTCCCCTTACTTCAACAGTGATTACCACTACAGTATTCAGCCAAATGTCCCAGTACGTAATCGGTGAGGCGAGCAGGTTTCCCTCGCCCAGCCCTCTGGGGTACTTCCTGCTCACCTCCGGCACGGGTGATCTGTCCACAGGTGTTGGTCTGGCTGGAGACTCAGGCAGGCCCGGTGTTTCATCAGTGTCCTCGGGGAGCTCAACGGGGTCGGGCTCAGGAGGCGGGTCAGTTCTTGGATCCCATATCTTCTTGAAGAAGCTGACATTCCGAGTGACCGCAGACCGGCCGTCCGACGCAGTTATCATAGACGCTTTTACCGCGACAACGTCCAGCGGTTCTGGCTCATAGGGCAGAGAGAGCTTCCCATGTGGATGTCTGTTGCGAATGAGGACCTCGTCCCCTGGTTCCAGTCGTTGTGGGCGAAGCCCTCTCCGGGCATTCTCCTGCTCGATCCTTGCTTTCCGGTCAGCCTCGACCTGCCGATCATCGATCACGCCCGGTTCCTTCTCCCCCACTTCGGGCAGCAGCCCACGCGGGCAACGCCTAAACAGGGCCTCCGCCGGGGCCACTCCAGTGGATGCGTGGGGTGTGGTGCGATAGACCCTCAGAAATTGGTACAACGCTCTCTGCAATGGCTGTCCCTGCCCCTGGGCAATTCTAAAGGTCTTGTTGAGGGTCCTCATGAGCCGCTCAGCTTCACCATTGGCCCTTGGCCACAGGGGAGTGATTTTCCTGTGCACCACCCCATAGCTCTCCAACAGCTCCGAAAAGCGTTCGCTCTGGAATGGTGAGCCATTGTCCAAGCACAGCGTCTGAGGGAATCCATGGGCCGCAAATATTTTCTCCACGGCCACCACCACGTGCTCGAACGCTACTGAATCCACAAACTCCACCTCTGGATATCTGGAATACTCGTCAACTATGACCAAGAAGTGGGTGCCCATCGTGGTGGAGCCGAAGTCCGCATGGACGACCTCCCATGGACGCGTCCCGCGAGGCTTCATCTCTATCTCCGGCTCTCGCTGTAGTGGAGAAGCCGCCTGGCACCACACACAGGCCACCACTAAATCATCCACCTTGCGCTCGAGTTCCGGAAACCATACCTTCAGCCTTAGGCGGGCCTTGGTCTTGGCGGCACCCTGGTGACCACGATGGGCCAGCGCGGTCACGTTGCCCACCTTCGACTGGGGCACCACAATCCGGTCACCCCTGAGCAGGAGCCCGGACGTTGAAAATGATAGCTCTTCCCGGACCTTCCACAGCTGCTCCAGCACAGTCCTGGCCTCCTGCATGCACCCTGCCAGGGCCTCCAGCACCGACTTCCAAGAGCCGTGCTGCATGGACTGCTTCAGGATGTTAAAACACTCATCCTCGGCTGCTGCCACCTCCAGCTCTTGGAGAGGCATGGCATTCGGTGTCGCCGCCTCCACTACCACCCAGACATGTTCTTCGGCCTCCTCAGTGCACGTGTCCGGGTCTCCTCTGCCGGGTGCCCCCGGGTGTCTGGAGAGGTAATCGGCCGCGTTGTTCGCCCCAGGCCGATAGATTAGAGTGACCCCATACTCCAGCAAGGCGAGCATCCATCTTTCAATCCGCGCGGGTGGCTTGGAAGATGACCCTGCCAGGATGGGCAGCAACGGTTTGTGGTCCATCACGACCGTCACCGGGCGTCCAAGGACAGAGTCGGAAATGCCGGCATCCCCAGTGCACCGCCAGTGCCTCCCGCTCAATTTGCGAGTATCGTTGTTCTGCCTCTGACAGGGCCTTGCTGGCGTAGGCCACCGGGCGGACACCCCCATCCGGATCTACCTGGGTCAGGACGGCGCCCAGTCCGAACGGGCTGGCGTCAACAATGATCTCCGATGGTAACATGGGATCGAAGAAGGACATGGTGTCCTCGGCTGCCAGGGCGCCCTTGATATCGTCAAACGCGGCCTGTTCCAGTGGGCCCCAGTTCCAGATCGTGTCCTTTCTCGTTAGTGCCCTGAGCGGTTACGACCTGGAGGCAAGATTCTTGATAAACCGTCCACAGTACGTAACCATGCCCAGAAAGCTCTGTACCTCAGACGCGGACTCAGGAGGCTGCGCCTTCTTTATGTCCTGCACCTTCTTGGGATCAGGAGACACTCCCCCCTCCTTGAACACGAAACCAAAGAACTCTATGGATGGTCGGAGGAATTCACACTTCTCCTTGTGCAGGGTGAGGCCCAAAGACTGCAGTCTCTCAAAAGTCTTTGCCAGACGCTGTAGATGATCGACCTCTGTTCTCGCGAACACCAAGATGTCGTCGCTAATATTCAGAACACCTTCCAAGTCCGCTAGGGCACCCCGGATTATGTTCTGGAATACCTCGGCCGCCAAGGAGACACCAAAACTAAGCCTCTTGTAACGGTAGAGCCCCCGATGTGTGGTGAAAGTGGTGATATATCTCGACTCAGGGTGGAGGACAACCTGGTGTTACACCGCCCTGAGGTCCAGTTTCGAGAAGAAACGAGCACCTTGTACCTCTGCAATGATGTCGTCTATCGTCGGGGTGAGGTGTCTTTCTCTCCTGATGGCCTTGTTTGGGAGCCTCATGTCAACGCAGATCCTGACAGCGTCGGGCTGCTTGGGTTTTCGTGCCACTACGATGGGGGACACCCAGGGGGTGGGGCCCTCCACCTTCTCTATTATGTCCAGATCCACCAGGCTATCCAGCTCTTTATCCACCTGCTCTCGAAGGTGAAACAGCACCCGTCGATGCTTCAGGGCAATGGGCTGCACCGAGTCGTCAATGTGTAGTCTCACAGGTTCCCCCACCATCTGTCCGATTCCCTTGAACAGTGCTCCATATTTCTCCAACAGGTCATTTATGTCCTCCAAGTAGACAGAATACACAAAAGTGACAATACCAAGGGTCTCCGCTGCAGCACAGCTCAGCAACGTGTTGGTGCTCACAGGTGTCACATAGAACCGTGCTTTAATTTGCGAGCCATCATGCTCCACCTTGGCCACAAACGCACCGTCCAGGGGAATAGGGTGACGACCACCAAAAGCATAGATGCGGGCCCTTGGTGCAGCCAATTTGGGGGGTTGGTCCATAACATCATAATGTCCCCGAGCCATTACATTGACGGATGCCCCAGTGTCCACGAGGACCGGGATGGGAGATTGATTCACCTCGATTACACACCTGGGCTGTCTCCTGTTCTTACTTTTCAGGACCCCCACACTCGAGACAAAAAACACATTTTCTTCCTCGTCCTCCTCCACTTCCTCCACCTGGGCGTCCTCCTCGCTCTGATCCACCTGAGCGACATTGGGCGGCCGACCCTGGCGGGTGAAACTTGCCCGGCCTGGGCCTCTCGGTACTAGCACAGGCATTGTCGCTTTGCATACCCTGGAAATATGGTCTGGCAAGCCACACCGCCCACACGTCTTTCCTGCCGCCGGGCACTCTGCTGGGTGGGGCAGGTCGTATCCACACTTTATGCAAATTTCCCCTGTCCTTCCGGTCCTCTCACGGGGAACACCTCCAGGCCTTCTGACACCCCTGTCGCCGCGCCACATTGCACATACCTCCTCAGTCTTGATAGGGCACAACCCTGCCTCCATCTTGGTTGCTCTTGCCTCTGACACCTCATGGCACCTCCCCAATTCAAGGATGCGCTGCAGCGTGATGCCTGGTTCTCGTAGCACCTGGCGCCTGAGTTTGCCTGATGAGCACGCCTGGATGAGCATTGTCCTAATCATGTCCTCTACATCCCCCCAGGCGCAGGCTAAGGAGAGACGCCTCAGGCGGCCATAGAATGAGTCCAGAGATTCATCGTCCTTCTGCTTGGCCGACAACATCACAAAACGCTCATAGTCCGCGTTGGCAAGAGGCAAGAAGTAAGCCTGCAGAGCAGCCTTCGCCTGACCATATGATCCATCCCCAGGCGGCAGCGATTCAAAAATCTCTTGCACGGACGGTCCTGCCGAATACATCATGGTTGCCAGCCTGGTGTCATCATCCACCACCTGGGCTGCTCGAAAGTACATGTCCAGACGGTCCACCCACCTTCTCCATCTGGGCCCTAGGCTAGATGGTGGGCCCGACACATCAAACTCAGGGATGGGCTGCAGAGCCGCCTGGGTGCGCACCTGGGCCATGACCGGAGGGTTCTGTGGAGCAACGGGCCCCGCCGCTGGCTGTACCAAAGGTTGAAGACCTTGAGGAGCCGCCTGAATAAGTGGAGATTGCTGCACAAGCTGCCCCTGAGGTGGCGCACGTGGTGGGGGTGGAGGAGGCCGTTGAACTGCTGCTGCGCCACCTTGGTCCTCAGTGTCACTCATGAGTCTGAGCGCACAGGCACCCCAGCATGGAACACCGGGGCCGCAACTCAAACTCCACAGTCACTGCAGCACCTTGTGATGATGAAGAGGGTGAAATCAGCGTGGCCACCCACCTGTTGATGAAGATGCACCACCTTGATGATGAAGAGGATGAAGCAGAGTGTGTCCATCAGCCTGATGATGAAAGAGATGAGGATGAACAGTTCAGCCTTCAAATGTTCCAAAAATTAGAAGAGGAAAAGTGTGTGGGTCATATAGATCCTAGACCCAAAGCCTTCTTCCTTGCTTCCACTCGACGTAGTAAACCCAAAAAAAAAAAAAAATTGAAGATAGGCACATATTCCTGCAGGTGTGCCTTCCTGCTGTCAAGGGTTCCAAAATTAAGCTTGGGGCCGCTTCCGAGCCGAAACCGGAGCCTCGTGAAGTCCCACAGTTTGTGTTCCAAAATGGCCATCAGCCGCTTGGGTAACGCACTACCCACGGCAAAGAAACAAAGTGTTGCATCCACCTCGTTTCGGTGAAAAAAATAGTATTAATATTCACCGCCGGGTCCGGGCATCGTTTCCCCCACTCGTCGCCACTGTTGAGGGTTCGTCCATGCCCCCATGCGGTCCCGTAGCCCCCAACTAACAAGGACGACACCTCACACAGGTCCTTGCTGTTCGGGCTTCCCGGTCGCTCTGCGCGGCCGGGAAACGCCCCGTTTATTCATGCTGTACACGGCGGCATGCAACGTCACGCCGCCGCGTGCGTGCCCGTCATCGGGCAGCTCCACACTGATGGGGGAGCAGATCTTCAAATATGTGTTTGTTTTACGAATAAGTACGCCAGACTTTGCTTACGGCGAGCTGGTTGTAAATAACAGCTTTTATTGGGATCATAGTTCAATATGCAGCGTCTCCTCGCAAGTTGTGGGAGCCACGGCAGCCATGGGAACACATAACACTCTCCACACTCTGCGTCGCTCCGCTATGGTAACCGCCCCTTTTGGTAAAGGTGCTGAAAAGACTTCACTTCTTCCAGCACAGCAAAAAGGCAATCAAAGCAGATAATTCCTGGACAACACGGAAGACTCTCCACACTCCCATTTACTATAATCCACTCCCTGGATTACTATTTAAAAATAAATTTAAATCGTATCTTCCGACGCTGTGCTTTACAACGGAAATTAGGTGAGAACATGGGCATAAGAGATACCAGTTCTATGTGTTTAACTGCAGATTTTTCACCGCAATATATTTTTACCACCATTTTTTCCCCATATTTGATGGCAAAAATGAAGAGGGAGACCCCCCGCCCTGCAGTCCTGCTCATCCCAGCCACCCCCCTCATCATGCCCACTTTTCTCACCTGCTATTCTCAGAAAGCAGGATATTTTTGTCCTGCATCCAAGGGAAGCGCCTACAACACCATCCACTACATAAAAACACATTTTTAAAATTCAGTAGATTTTTTAAATGTTACCTCCACCTTATTTGTCAAAGTAAAATTAGGAGTAAAATAGTAGTTATTTCACCTCGTAAGGAGGCAGTTTTTACTGCATGCGATTTTCTTGTGGAATACCGCCAGTGGTCGAAGTGTATGAAAAGAAGTAATGGAACTATGTTCCCTGCTGGCTTGCTCCACTCCCCACAAACCCCATTGCCATGCCGCCTTCCTACGCACAATACAAACCCCCAAACAAATGTGCCTTTTGTTTATGGTAACGTTCAATACAGTATATGGTGTGTCAACCCTCCTGGGAGCATGATATCTCCCAGGGCTCGTGTTCATTTCACGTGCCAGTGACCACATAATGGAATCGATGAAAGTTATGAGCGGCCTCCCGCGTATTAGTCTTGGACCAACTGACTCCTGCCTGCTGTGTCGTTATTGCTACGAGGATGGTCTCCCTGCTGGGCAACGCTGTCCCCATGATACTCAGTGGCAGCAGAGCACCTGCTGGACAACTCTGCATGTGTGGTCCGGTGCTCCTGCTGGGCAACACCGGCAGTGTGGACATGATGACATGGGTGTCCCCAGACCAGTGAGGCACCTCTGTGACAATGGGCGGACAGGGAGCCCCCTGTGGTGCTGCCCGATGATGGGGCGCGCACGCGGCGGCCTGACATTGTACGCCGCCGCGTGCAGTATAAATAAACAGGGTGTTTCCCGGACGCGCAGAGCGACCGGGAAGCCCAAAACACAAGGATGTGTGCGGCTGAGTCCTTGGGGGAGTCGGGGCTTGCGGACAGCGCTGGGGGGGTGCCAGTAACCCCCAACAGTGGCGACGAGTGGGGGAGACGATGCCCGGGCCCGGCGGTGATCATTTTTGATCCAATTTTTTCACCGAAACGAGGTCGGATCACGACTTCCTTTCAGGCCGCGGATAATGCGTCACCCACGCGGCTGGCGGCCATTTTGTCTTCCAAGCCGTGGAACTTCACGAGGCTCCGGTTTGGCCTCTGAAGGGAATCCAGACCTAATTTTTGGAACCTATGATAACAGGCAGCTATACATACACACACATGTGCCCAGTTGGTGATTTCTTTATTTTCTTGGGTCTCCTACATCGAGTGCAAGCAAGGAGGAGGGCTGACATGGCTGGGCCTGCATAGCCCATTGCTCTTCTTGCCTGGAGCCTTCCTCATCCTCTTCATCATCACGGAGGTGTGCTGCAGTGACTTTAATGCTTCTTCATCAGGCTGGAACCATCTTCATCCTCTTCATCATCACAGAGGTGTGTTGCAGTGACTTTAATGTGTTTTATCAGGCTGGAACCATCTCCATCCTCTTCATCATCACAGAGGTGTGTGGCAGTCACTGTTCTTCCTCCCTGGTGGTGTTTTGAGTCCGAGTTGCGGCCCCCATCTCCCACTCTGGGGGTGGCTGTGCGCTCGAGCTCATGAGTGACACTGAGGATCAAGACGGTGCACCAGCAGCAGCAGCAGCAGCAGCAGGACTGCAGGCACAGCAGCCTCTGGGTGGGCAGGCAGGTCCTCCAGGTCCGCTACCTCCTGTGCATCCAGCAGGTCCGCTACCTCCTGTGCAGCCAGCGGTGGTACCCGTTCTCCAGCAAATCCCTCCAGCCATGGCCCAACCTCATGAACAGGCGGCCCTGCAGCCCATTCCGGAGTTTGATGTGTCGGGCCCACCTTCCAGTTTAGGGCCCAGGTGGAAGAGGTGGGTCGACCACCTGGACATGTACTTTTGAGCCGCTCAAGTCACTGATGATGACTCCAGACTGGCGACCATGTTATATTCAGCAGGGCCCTCAGTTCAGGAAATTTTTGAGTCTTTTCTGCCGGGAGATGGGTCCTATGGTCAGGCGAAGGACGCCATTCAAGCGCATTTTCTACCTCTAGCCAACGCGGACTATGAGCGCTTTGTGCTGCTATCCGCCAAACAGATGGAGGACGAGACTCTGGACACTTTTTATGGACGCCTGAGGCGCCTGTCGTTGGCCTGCGCGTGGGGTGATGCTGAAGATGTGATCAGGACCATGCTCATACAGGCGTGTTCTTCAGGAAAGCTCAGGCGACAAGTGCTAAGGGAGCCTGGAATCACACTCCCACGCATCCTTGAACTGGGTAGGTGCCATGAGGTGTCTGAGGCGAAGGCAGCGGGAATGGAGGCTGGGTCGCGCTCCATCAAAACCGAGGCGGTGTGTGCGATGTGGCGCAGTGGCAGGGGCACCAGAAGACCTGGCGGTGGCCCCCGAGATAGAGCTGGGAGGGCGGGTGAGTCTTGCCAGAAGTGTGGCTACGACCTGCCCCACCCAACGGAATGCCCTGCGGCCAGAAAGACATGTGGACGGTGTGGGCTACCAGACCATTTCTCAAGAGTGTGCAAGGCGACGATGCCTGTGCTGGTGCCGCGAGGCCCGCCCGGCCCATCTTCAATCGCCAGGGTCGACCGCCCAACGTCCCTCAAGTAGACCAGGGTGAAGAGGATGTTCAGGCATAGGAGGCTGACGAAGATGAGGAAGAGAACATCTTTTTTGTCTCAAGTGTGGAGGTCCTGAAAGGAAAGAACCGGAGAAGCCACGATGTGTGGTGGAGGTAAACCATTCTCCAGTTCCGGTCCTGGTAGACATGGGGGCGTTGGTCAACGTGATGGCCCATGGACATTATGATGCCATGGACTGGCCTCCCAAATTGGTCACACCCAAGGCCCGCATCTTCGCGTTTGGCGGCGTTGACCCCATCCCATTAGATGGCGTCTTCGTGGCGAAGGTGGAGCATGATGGATCCCAAATCACTGCACGGTTCTATGTGACACCAGTGAGCAACAACACCTTGCTGAGTTGTGCAGCGGCAGAGGCCCTTGGCATTGTCAGCTTTGCATACTCCGTCTATCTAGAGGACATCAATGACTTGCTGGAGAAATATGCCACACTATTCAACGGGATTGGACAGATGGCTGGCGATCCGATGAGGCTGCACATTGACGAATCCGTGCAGCCCATCGCCCTGAAACATCGCAGGGTACCGTTTCACCTTTGTGAACATGTCGACAAGGAGCTCGACAACTTGGTCAATCTCGACATCATAAAGAAGGTGGAGGGTCCAACTCCCTGGGTATCACCAATCGTGGTGGCACGAAAACCCAAACAACCTGATGCCGTCCGGATCTGTGTGGACATGAGGTTGCCGAACAAAGCAATCAAAAGAGAAAGACACCTCACCCCGACAATAGATGACATCATTGCCAAGGTACAAGGCGCTCGCTTCTTTTCGAAGCTGGACCTCCGAGCGGGCTATCACCAGGTCGTCCTACACCCTGAGTCGAGGTACATTACTACCTTTACCACCCACCGAGGTCTGTACGGTTACAAAAGACTGAGCTTCGGGGTGTCCTCGGTGGCAGAGGTGTTTCAAAACATTATCAGGGGCGCCCTAGCAGATCTGGGGGGCGTCCTGAATATCTGCGATGACATCTTGGTGTTTGCCAGAACGGAGGTAGACCATCTGAGATGCCTGGCAAAGACGTTTGAGAGACTGCAGTCCCTGGGCCTCACCCTCCACAAGGAGAAGTGTGAATTTCTGCGACCATCAATAGAATACTTTGGCTTCATGTTTAAGGGGGGGGGGGGGTCACCTGATCCTAAGAAGGTCCAGGACATCAGAAAGGCACAGCCTCCAGAATCCGTGTCGGATGTGAGGAGTTTCCTGGGCATGGTTACCTACTGTGGCTTGCCTCCAGGTCGGAACCGCTCAGGGCGCTGACAAGAAAAGACACCATCTGGAACTGGGGCCCACTTGAACAAGCGGCCTTTGACGACATCAGGGGGGCCCTGGCAGCTGAGGACACCATGGCCTTCTTTGATCCTGCGTTACCATCGGAGATCATTCTCGACGCCAGTCCGTTTGGTTTGGGCGCCGTGCTGACACAGATCGACCATGATGGGGGAGTCCGCCCGGTGGCATACGCCAGCAAAGCGCTTTTGGAGGCGGATCAGCGATACTCGCAGATTGAGCACGAGGCACTAGCCGTACTCTGGGGCTGCAGGCACTTCCGGCTATACGTTCTTGGACGCCCGGTGACAGTGGTGACGGATCATAAACCGTTGATTCCCATTCTGGCGGGTTCATCCTCCAAGCCGCCAGCACGAATTGAGAGATGGATGCTCGCCCTTTTGGAATATGGAGTCACCCTGGTGTATCGGCCAGGGGCGAACAATGCAGCAGACTATCTCTCTAGACCCCTGGGGCGCCTGGAGCGGAGGACTATGACACCTGTGCAGAGGAGGCCGAAGAGCATGTCCGGGTGGTGGTGGAGGCGGCCACCCCAAATGACATGTCCTTAAAGGAACTCGAGACAGCTGCAGCAGATGACGAGTGTTTCAGGATACTGAGGCAATCCATGCAGCAGGGAACCTGGAAGTCAGTGCTGGAGGCCCTAGCGGGGCGCACCCAGGAGGCCAGAACTGGACTGGAGCAGTTATGGAAGGTCCGGGAGGAGCTGTCGTTCTCAACATCTGGGCTCCTGCTCCGGGGAGATCGAATTGTGGTGCCCCAGTCAAAGGTGGGGGAGGTGATCGCCCTTGCACACCGTGGTCACCAGGGCGCGGCCAAGACCAAAGTACGCTTAAGGCTGGAAGTGTGGGTCCCGGAATTGGAGCGGAAGGTGGACGATTTCATGGCAGCCTGCGTCTGGTGTCAGGCGGCGTCACCCCTGCAGCGGGAACCTGTCATAGAGGCGATGCCTCGAGGGACGCACCCATGGGAGGTCGTTCATGCAGACTTTGGCTCCACCACGATGGGCACCCACTTCCTCGTGCTGGTTGACGAATACTCGAGGTACCCCGAGGTGGAGTTTGTAGAGTCAGTGGCGTTTGAGCATGCCGTGGTGGCCGTGGAAAAGGTGTTTGCGGCCCATGGTTTCCCACATACAGTGTGCTCGGACAACGGGGCGCCGTTCCAGAGTGAACGGTTTGCCAAACTGATGGAGAGCTACGGGGTGGTGCGCAGGAAGATCTTGCCTCTCTGGCAGAGAGCAAATGGTGAGGCAGAACGGATGATGAGAACCTTGAATAAGACATTTCGGATCGCCCAGGGCCAAGGACAGTCCCTCCAAAGAGCACTCTATCAGTTCTTGAGGGTGTATCGTACCACACTGCATGCATCCACGGGAGTGGCCCCAGCAGAGGCGTTGTTCAAACGGTGCCCTCGGGGGCTACTGCCGGAGGTGGGAGAGAAAGAACCGCGGTGATTAACAATCAACAGGTCGAGGCTGACCGGCAAATAAGGATTGAGCAAGAGAACCTTCGGAGGGGACTTCGCCCACAGCGGCTGGAGCCGGTCGATGAGGTCCTCATTCGAAAAAGACATCCCCATGGGAAGCTCTCCCTACCGTACGAGCCGTTGGACGTTGTTGTGGTCAAGGGATCCATGGTGACTGCGTCGGATGGCCGGTCTGAGGTAACTCGCAACGTGAGTTTCTTTAAGAAGCTGCGGGATCCCAGGACTGATCCACCCCCTGATCCGGACCTGGAGGTCGTCCCTGATGATGAAGGAGAATCACCATGTATGCCCGAGTCCCCGGTCGAGGGAATGCCTGTGGAACGATCACCCGTGCCGGAGGTGAGTAGGAGGTAGCCCCAGAGGACTTGGCGAGGGAAACCTGCTCACCTCAGCGATTACGTTTTGGGACAGGTATCTGATCATCCTGACAATGGGAACGGTTAAGTAAGGGGACCTGGGTGGATGTTAATAAAGGGGTTTTCAGAACGGGACATGTGAAGTGTTATAGACATAGTGTTTTGGTTTGCAGTGTATAGTTGTTTAATGTTTGTTGTTTGTCCTCCCAAAAAATGACGGGGGGCGCACGCGGCGGCGTGACGTTGCATGCTGCCGCGTGCAGTATAAATAAACGGGGTGTATCCCGGCCGCGCGGAGCGACCGGGAAGCCCGAACCACAAGGACGTGTGCAGCTGAGTCCTTGGGGGAGTCGGGGCTTGCGGACAGCGCTGGGGGGGCGCCAGTAACCCCCAACACCCCCTGTCCTCTGATGTTGGCCGGGTGCCCCCAGCAAGTCCCCGTGCTGGCCTGTGGCCTGCGAGTCAGCCCGTAACTGTGCAGGTCACTGTGTGTGCTGAGTGTCCCCAGCGACGGACCGGATGGCCTGCGTGACCGCAGGTCCAGTCACAACAGTGGCGACAGGGTGGTCGGGCCCTGTGCATGGAGGAGGAGCCCACGAGACCGCTGCGGCTGTCCGGCATCTAGTGCTGGGCCCTGCGAGGGGTCTGCGTGGTGTCTCCCCAAGTAAGAAAGGAGAGAAGGTGCCAGTGCGGAGGTGGCATCTGATGCAGGAAAAGAGAGGTGGATCTGGTGTTCCTCACACAATGCAGAAGAAAGGTGCCCCCAAGAAGAAAGAAGACATTGAGCGGCTTCTGCTGCGTTGCGGGGAGAGTGCTGCAGGCGGTGCTGCCACTGTACATAAAGGAATCTCCCTCCGGAGAGTGGTGGGAGTGGTCCTGCTGTTGCGCTCTGCAGCGAAGAAGAAGGTGGGTGTGTGGCCCAACACGGTGGCCGCATGAAGATCGGTGTGTTCGTCTGCACTTCAGGGTGAGTCCCTACCCCACAAGAGGCGGTGCAAGGCTGCACATGGCCACATTGCCAAAGCCCCTGTATGTTCCCGGGCCAGGTGGGCGGCAAAAAGAGGTATTGCTCATGGTCAGAGCAAGCAAAGAAAGGTCCCGGGCAACCTGGCGGTGAAACGTGCCTTCCTCCATGTTGGCGCAATCAGAATAACGGCATGTAGTCCTTTTGCATTTCCCAGGCCGATAAGGGGTGAAATAAATTAAAGTGCTCCTTTCGGCGTTAGCCCCTAGTACTGGCCGGTAATACAACAGTACTACACCAGTAATGGCCCAGTGAGTTCCTGGGCTCACCAGGGATGAAAATTGAAGCTCTCTGAGTGTTGCTGCCTGCCCCCACCATCCATGGACTAGGCTGATGTGGCCCCTGGTGCCCCCCTGAACTGTGAACTGAACTGTCATGAATAGATGCCAGCGGAAGTTGGACTGGTTTCCCGCAGTCCCACAATTGTTTAATAGTTTAATATGGACTCAGTAGCATCCCCATGAAGGCTGGGAGCCTGCAGACTCTGGACTTGCTTAAAATGGCCGAGTCAAGTGGCTATGTGAAGCTGTGTTCCTGCATATTGTGGACATGCTTTGCACTGAAGTGCAAGTTCCAACTGCTTCCTACACTTATATTTTAAAATGGAACCATTCCGGAACGGTTCTTTTTAAAATAAAAGAATAGGAACAGTAAAACATAAATAAAAAAGTAGAGGTGCACTGCTCCCAACAGCTCCCGCCCAATTCGACCACTGAATACTCCATCAAGTAACTACCCCAGGCAGTAATACCACAGCATATACAAACACTGGCCATTATGGAAATAATGGTGGCGGTAAACACGCCGCCACCGTTGTTTCCATACCGGGTGATCTCGAGTCCTGCAGGCGGAGGTGTCATTCCCGTCAGGTCTGACCTGGCGGGTTTAACACTGCCTGCCTGCAAGCGGACGGTGTTTCCATGGTCCCCATTCGCATTGAGTCCTATGGGACTCAATGGGAATGGGCATTTACCGAATTCCGCCTCCGGAATTCCCGGATCACCGGGGTTGTAATGCCCCGGTAATTTCGGGAATCATGGAGGCGGAATGGTAATACAAGTCTGGCGGTAACCGAGCCGGAAAAACCGGCAGGTTACCACCGGACTCGTAATGAGGCCCACTGTCTGTTTTTACTCTTATGGCCACACGGATAACGAAGGCACCAATTCTGAGTCTGCAGATTCTTATTAGCAGGTTATTATTGTAAATGCATACAGACACTAGCCTCCCATTGCAGTATAATTTGGGCCTCATTACACGGACGGCGGTAAGGGTTAACGGTCACCGTTAATGGTACCGGTGACCGTTAACCCTTACCGCCTTACTACGAGGTCCCTTTGCGGGTTGGAGACTTTAACGCCTGCTTTTTTGCAGGAGTTAAAAACCAACCCGCAAAGGGACCAGGGAGCTAATTACGGTACCGCAATTTGCGGTGCCGTAATTAGCACCTTCCCCATTCCCATTATGCCCTATGGGGCAAAAATGGGAATGGGGAAGGGCAATGGGGGAAGGGGGAATTACCGCCCCACCAACCTTGGAATAGGGCGGTAATTCTCCTTTCCTCCAAGGCGGTGCCGGTATTTTACCGGCATGGACCTAGCACCTTGGTCCACCGCCGTCCGTGTAATGAGGCCCATTGTGTGTGTGTGTGTTCCTTAAGGCAGGACTCTGTAGACGTTTTTCCTTCCTGTGGGAATTATGTTGATCATGTGCAATATGTTGAAATGCATATTGATACATTGAGTGCCACAATGGTTCAGAAGTTAGCTCAGTGTGTTAAGCACTCATTGCAGAGAAATGTGTTCATATGCAAGATTAGAATAGCACATTCCAGCAAGGATGGCTAAGCCTTTCCTATGTCTAAAGTTTATAAACCTGCTTGTATATGTACTTTGTCTTGCAAGATAACAGGTGCTATTATCAGCAATGTACCTGCACCAGATAGGGATTGCTATAAAAACTAACTTGTCATCCGTATGGTGAAGGTCTAGAAATTGGTTTGTTCAGATGGGGTGTTGTAAAACCTAGTCAATCACCTCCAACAATGAGCATAAACTGTTAGTACAAGAGGTGAATAAGTATTCGAATTCAAGACTGGAACGAAAGCGTTCATGCTTGTATACTGGCTTTGCCAGCAGATGATACAGTGATCCTGGTCAAATCATCTAATATCGCCTGTGCTGTCTTTTTCCTTCTCGCATGCTGGTGGTATCGTTTAACCCATTACTTGATCTTTCTTCTTATATAGACTATTTGAGTGGGAAGGGTGGTAGACAGAAGAGAGTGCACCAGATGTCACAGGCTTCAGACAAGCATACTTTCAGTTCTACTCGTTTGACACAAAAAACAGTTTGCTTTTTTTGTAAAAGTCAAAGCTTTTTCTGCACGTTTATAAATGACAATTTCATAAGCCAGTGTTTGGGAAGTATTTAAAGCTTTAAAATACAAAACACAAACCCAGATTAAATCTGTTAAATCAGATTGATAGGTATGCTGGTACATATATACTTCCCGTGATGATGGACAGAATGAAGCTAGAATCATTCCCATTTTGCGTAAACACCCTTCTATAATGTTTTGTTTTTAAACATTGGGCCCCATTCCGAGTCCTGCGGAATGGGAACAAATATAACAACAGGATGTCCAAGGAGGCTAGTGAGATCCTGAAAAAATCTGTTGTTATATTTGTACAGCTGTGGCATGGCCTTATTCAGACCCTACACACGAGACGACCCGCAGAGATTCCCTCAGGGAGGGTTCACTATCTAATGTGATCCACGTTGTTGAAAGGAGGATGTATGGACTTCAACTCCCATACAACACTAGTGCTGTGATGTTTGCTGCCGCCGATGATGCAGGCGGCAGCAGGAATGTGAAGTGGGCCCTCGGATGAGGCCTGCTCGGGCGCGTAGCATACAGGGCGCAGCGCTGCAATCAAACACACGACTCCGTGTTGGGTTGCCTAAACCCGGACTGGCGTCACTCCGCCAGTTCCGGTGATTCCTTTATTTTTCTCCTCCCCTTCCCGTGTCACGTGACCTACCACGTCAGGGCACGTGACACCACATTCCTCCTCAACTTGGAGGCAATTTCACAGATATCAATAGAAAACATTTTAGCTTGGATTACCGTCTTTCTGCACCAGTTCTTTGACGGTATACTCCGTCCACGACATATCCTTGGAGGCGAGATGACGGCTTGGGCTTCTCTCTCAGGCTGTAACGGGTGTTCCTTTCTCTGAGCGGGCCTTCTGTGGTGGTCTCTGCTCCAGCCTCCGCCTCTTCCGGGTGTGGTCTATCCGTTTCTTCCAGTGCATTTCCGCTACTCAGTGGTACGCGTCTTTGGGGCGTGTTGGTTGTCTTTTCTCTCGGAGATGGTGGGTGTTCTTCCCACATTTCCGGGGGTACCTTCCTGAAGTGGGACACATTCCTGGTCACGGTCTCCCCTCCTCGGGTGGCAGTGACCATGCTATGATTGGCGGTCTGGACTGTCCACGGGCGAACTTCAAAGTTGAGGGACATCTTCTTCGGCGGTGCTCGGTTCTTGACGAGAACCGTGTCTCCTGGGTTTAGTTCTCGATGGCACGCTCGTCTGGTGATGCTTTCTTGCTCGTTGTGCTTCCTCCGCCTTGCGTCCATTTCTGGGATGTCTGGCTCTGGTGCAATCCAGTGGGGATGTAAAGGGAGTTCTGCCTGTATCGGTATTCCGAACATGAGGGCTGCTGGGCTGATCCCAGTGGCTGAGTGCGGGGTTTGCCGGTGCGTTCTTAGAAACCGATACACTGCCTTCAGCCAGGGGTGCCCTTGCTCCTTGGCAATTCTGATGATTTTGTTTAGCGACCCCATGAAGCGTTCCGCGTCGCCATTTGCCTGAGGCCATCTTGGCGTAATGCGCTGATGTTTTACGTTCACTTCTTTGAAAAACTCCCGCAGCTCTTGGCTGGTGAATGATGGTCCATTGTCGCTTTTCACTTTCCTCGGGATGCCATGTGTGGCAAACATCTTCTCCAGCGTGAGGATGGTGGTTTCGGCGTTGGTGGATGCCACGTGCTCGACTTCAGGGTACCTGCTAAATTCGTCTATCACTACAAGCAGGTATCCTTAGCCCGCAATGGTGCAGTGGTCCATGCTGACTGCGTCCCATCGCTTGCAGCTTCGTGGGACACTGCTGATCGGTTCCGGGTTCTCTGGTCTCCTGGACGCTTGGCAGGCTGCGCATGACTCTACAAGCTCTGTTATTCTTTGGTGCATGTTTGGCATCCACATTCGGGACTTGAGGTACGCCGTGGACTTGACAATCCCTTGATGTCCCCTGTGGGCTAATTTGAGTGCCCTTTCTTCGAGGGACTCTGGCAGTATGATACGGTGACCTTTCAGAAGTACCCCTTCCGGTGCTATCGAGAGTTCGTGTCTGATCCCAAACAGGGCTCTGAGTTTGGTTTGAGCTGACGCAGTGCGGTGGGTCATTGACATGAGATAGTTTTTCCAGCTTCCTGATCGAATTGCGGAGGCTGTGTATTGCAGGATGGTGTCCTCTTTTGTCTCTTGCACTACTTCCTGCAGTGTCAGGGCTCGCGGCCGGGCGCAGGCCACCACGTGACAGACGTGCTCGTCTGTTTCTCTCGCGTGGTGTTGCTCGCTGTCGGTAGCGGGTCGCGGATGGCGGACAGGTAGTCTGCCGGGTTGTCCGATCCTGGCCGATATTCCACCTCAATGTTGTACGGCTGCAGCTGCAGCATCCACTTCTCTATGCGGGCAGGAGGGTGAGGGGCGGAACCCCGGAATATCGGGATCAGGGGCTTGTGGTCGGAGAAAACTTTTGCCTGCTTTCCTAACAGGTATACCTTGAAGTGGCGGCACCCCCACAGTATGGCCAGGGCTTCCTTTTCTATGTGGGCGTAGTTCTGTTCGGGTTTCGTGAGGGCTCTGCTGGCGAACGCGATGGGGAATATTCTGCCCTCACTGTCGGTTTGGGTCAGTACTGCTCCTAGGCCCACTAGGCTGGCATCAACGAGGAGTTCAGTCTGCCGCTCCACGTTGAAGAATACCATGGTCGTGGTGGCGGACAGGGCGTCTTTGATCTGTTGAAACGCCAGTTGGTGTACTTCGGTCCACTCCCATCTTTGGTCCTTCTTGGTTAGCTCCCTGAGAGGGCTCGCAATGCTGGCGAGATCGGGGATGAAGCGTGCGCAATAGGTAGCCATCCCCATGAAACTTCTCACTTCCGAGGCAGACTGGGGTGGCTTGAAGTCCTTGATGTCATGTACCTTAGATGGGTCTGGGGATACTCCTGCTGCGCTGAAAATGTAGCCGAAGAAACATAGTTCATCTTTGTTGAACTCGCATTTTTCCGCATTGAGTGTCAAACCTGCTTCTTCAAGTCTTTTCAAGACTGCTGCTAGACGTCGGTGGTGTTCGTCTTTGTCTGAGGCGTACACAAGGATATCATCACTGATGTTGGTGGTGCCTGCCAGCCCCGTGATGACTTTGCGGATCTCGTGCTGGAAAACCTCTGCGGCGGACGATATCCCAAAGTTTAGTCGCTTGTACCTCATTAGGCCGAGGTGGGACGAAAAGGTGGTGATGTATCGTGATTCTTTGGATAGTCTTAGCTGGTGATATCCAGAACGGAGGTCGAGTTTGCTGAATACCCTCGCTCCGGTGAGATCTACGATGAGCTCGTCAATGGTGGGAGTTACATGGCGTTCTCGGCTGATGGCTACGTTAGGAAGCCTCATATCAATGCATATTCTTACAGCATTAGGCGGTTTCGGTTTCTGGGCTACCACCATTGGCGAGACCCATGGGGTCGGGCCTGATGTTCGCTCTATGATCCCTGCCTCTTCAAGCTTAGCTAGTTCTTTCTCCACAGCGCCTCTCAGGTGAAATGGGATTCGTCTGTGACGTACTGCCTTGGGTTCAACGGTGGGGTCTATGTGGAGTTTGATAGTTCTTCCTTTTAGGCACCCGATGCCCTGAAACAGCTTCTTGTGTCGACCTAGGAGGTTGTTAAGTTTGTCGTGTTGAACGCCGAATGCGAAGTGTATCAGCTTCAGTTTCTCTGCTGTTCTGCAGCTTAATAGAGTCTCGCAGCCGGCATCTACGACGTAGATCCTTGCACGGCAAATGGTGTTATTGTGTGCGAAGTCTGACTTGAACGACCCCCTCACTGGGAGGGGTCTCTTGGACCCATAGGCATACAGCCTGACTTTCTTCTTGTGTAGTTCTGGTTTTGGGTGAAGTTCGTTGAATGCCATCACTGGCATAACGTTTACTGTTGCGCCGGTGTCAATTACCACCTTGAGCGGGTCCCCGTTGGAGAGGACTGTGCACGATGGTCTCTTCTTCTGGCGTGATCGGCCTGATTTGACTGCTGATATTAGGTGTACTCGGTGCACTTGTCTTCTCCCCTTTTTCTTCCTCCCTTTGTTCCGCCTTTCGGGGGATGAGCTGCTGTCGCTGTCGTCGCTGTCACTTGTGCTCGGGGATCTTTGGGACTCATCGACTGCTCTGGCTTTACCTTTTCTCGCTTGTTAGCGGGAAGATTCTCTGGGCGCGAACTTTCTCCGTTGTTCCTGTGCTGGGCGTGGGCCTGAGTCTTTGTCATTCCTGTTCGGCGGATTCAGGCAGACGGCTGCATAATGGTTAAGGCGATTGCATTTTCTGCATGTGGATCCCCAGGCGGGGCAGGATTCACCTTTATGCCATGGGCCTCCGCACCACTTGCAGGCTTGATCTCGTCCTTGTGACGGGTGAGGCCTCTGGTTCTGTTTAGGGCGCGTGCTTTGTTGCTTGGAGATGGCCGCTACGTCTTCTGCGGGTCCGGGGCTGTCTAACGGCAGTCTCTGGATGGCTGCTTCCATTACTGCTACTTGGTCTTCTGTCTCGAGAATGCGTGATAACCGCATGTTCCTCTCTGATAGAATTGCTCTTCTTAGCTTTTCAGAGGAAATTCCATTGATGATCTGGAGGCGAATGGCGAATTCCTCGTCTGGGAATTCACAGCCCACGGCCATTTCGCGAAGGCGAGCGTGAAATTTGTCTACCGTCTCTCTCTCGCGTTGTCTCGCCATACAGAAATGGAACCGCTCATAGTCTGGATTGAGGTCAGGCTTGAACATGTTGGTGAGCGCGGCTCTCGCTGCTGCGTAGTCGATGTCGCTCCCACGGTTTGGCAAGGCGTTGAATAGGCGCAGGGCTGCTGACCCTACGTTGAGTAGGAGGAAGGTGCGCATTTTTTTTGGTACGGTGATGTCCCTGGCCTCAAGGTGCATCTCAAATTGCTGCAGCCATATCTCCCACCTGATGGCAGCTCCACTGGTGAACGGGTCGAATGGGGGCATGAGAGTCGTCAGCGCAGGGTCGCTGCGCTCATCGGTGATGCTCCTCCTTGCTGATGGGTTGGTGCTGACCCTTGCAGGGCTGGTGCTTGGGCTCGACATGCTGCGCCACCGGGTGTCCTTGGAGGCTGAGTGTCCCTGGTGAGCTTGTTATAGCTGCTGGGGTACTGTAGTGGACAGCACGTGACCCCACGTGGAGCGCTGCAGTTCGGAGCGGGCCGCGTATGACACGCGCGGGCTGCGTGTGATGATGCGTGCTGCGGCTCTCCTGGGGTGCGGGTGCAGCAGGCTGTGTCTTTCTTTTCGATCCGTTGTATGGATGTTTTTTTTTTTTTTCAGCGCGAGATGCGCGCTGATCTGAGTGCGCGGATCGTGGGCGGAGCCGGGGACGGTGCTTACCGGCATCCGCGACGTTGCGTGGGTCCGTGGATGCGGCGGCTCCCTCCGATGCCGGGAGGTGCGCAATCCACTACCGCCTCGTCGCCAGTGTGATGTTTGCTGCCGCCGATGATGCAGGCGGCAGCAGGAATGTGAAGTGGGCCCTCGGATGAGGCCTGCTCGGGCGCGTAGCATACAGGGCGCAGCGCTGCAATCAAACACACGACTCCGTGTTGGGTTGCCTAAACCCGGACTGGCGTCGCTCCGCCAGTTCCGGTGATTCCTTTATTTTTCTCCTCCCCTTCCCGTGTCACGTGACCTACCACGTCAGGGCACGTGACACCACAAGTGCCACAGTAGGCGAGTGAGGCAATGTCAACTATTGAGTGGATTATCATACTAATACACTCCAGGCAGCATAAGCTTTATGTCATCAATCCAGTATGGCTCAGAATGCGGTGACAATGGATACTTTACTGTATCCGGTGCAGCAAGGATGATGAGGCTTAGTCCCATTTCTACCTCCATGATCCTTACCATTGTCGTTGTACGTGAATACAACGGGCGGAATACGAGCCGACTGGATGGTGTTTTGAGTGGAGGGGAGTGTGTGTTTTAGGTACGGTAGCTGGTGGTGTGCGTTGGTGGGGGGCGTTTGTTTGCGGTGGGGTTGCTGGTGATGTTGGATTGGGGGCAATCGGTGGACCTGGGGGCAGTGCGGGGTAGTGGGAGCCTCGCCTGAGGCACATGTGCAGGCGTGCAGGCCGGGGTCCCGCGTGTCTGCGCGCCGGTCTCCGGGCTCACTGGATGGTGTTTTGAGTGGAGGGGAGTATGTGTTTGAGGTACGGTAGCTGGTGGTGTGCGTTGGTGGGGGGCGTTTGTTTGCGGTGGGGTTGCTGGTGTTGTTGGATTAGGGGCAGTCGGTGGACCTGGGGGCGGTGCAGGGTAGTGGGAGCCTCGCCTGAGGCGCATGTGCAGGCGTACAGGCCGGGGTCCCACGTGTCTGCGCACTGGTCTCTGGGGCTCGCTGGATGGTGTTTTGAGTGGAGGGGAGTGTGTGTTTGAGGTACGGTAGCTGGTGGTGTGCGTTGGTGGGGGGCGTTTGTTTGCGGAGGGGTAGCTGGTGGTGTTGTATTGGGGTAGTGGATGTTTGTGGTTAGGTAGCTGGTGGTTTGTGTGGAAGTGTGGGCTGTGTGTTGATTGGTGGGTTTGGTGCACATCATCCTTTTGGATGGGGAAGCGCCTGCGTGGGTCCGCCCACGCATTCGATAATTAAGAAGAAGAAGGAATACGAGCCGCCCTGATAATTTTGCATCACGCTTGAGGAGGTAGATCCACTGGGACTGCAGGTAAGGCCATAGTTTAATCACTCAGGCCAGGCCAATAAAATAGAGAATAAGACATGTTTTTCAAGCTCTTCCGTGCAACCGGGAGCTTTTTAGCTTTGGCCAGTAGATTCATTTCACGATTGGTTTGCCTTCATTTTACCTATGGATTGGGATGCGAGGTTCGCAGCACGGGTGTCAAAATCGCCCTAGATACTGCGTGGGGCACAACACTCATCTGGAATAAGGGTGGATAGACACACATGGTGGTGGTTATACTCACTGAGTCAGCCTCCCATGCTAGTAATACGCCATGGAGGAAAACGTGCAGCTGTGCAACATTTTTTAACCCTTTAAGTGCCATGGGTATTTCTCCCCAGTGCCAGGTCCTTTTTTGGTGATTTCGGTATGTGGCCATTCAATGGCTTGTAACTATTTTGTTACATGAGATATCTTGGCCAAATTTGGCTCCTTTTTTCCCACATGTAGGTGGTCATAACGCCACCCAGGAATCCTAGGTTGCTGTAGGGGGGGGGGGGGGGGGTGAGAGAAAATAAGCAAAAAGGGCGAAAATTTTGGGTTTTTTCAAAAAATGCCAATAAAATGATGTACAAAGAAGCCTGTGGTTTTTTCCTTGTAAGAGCTAGGAACAAATGGTTTGCTGCGCTGAATTCCCCAATTTCCTGGCTTTCAAGAACAGGTTGAGTGGAAACGGAAAAAAATTATTTTGATGTGGTTATCAACTGTTTTGTGAGAGGTAGGCGATTTTGGCCATTTTTGCCAATTGGACATGCATGGACGGAATGGGAGAAAAGGGTAGGAAAGCCGAATTGGAGGACGGAAAGGCATATATTTCTGAAAAGTAGACCAAATTCCAAGTTTAGGAAGGGGTGATTTACGTAGGTCAGGCAAACACTAGGTTGGGGAAAATGCCATATATTGGGGGAAAAGCGGGAAAATGACAGAAAAAAAGGTATGTGTTGGACATGGTTCGCTTGGTACAGCAATGGCTTCTATGAATTTTGAGAAAAGCAATGCTCCGCTACATTCCCCTGACTATTGCAGTTAGGAAAGCACACATTTTTTGTAGTGTTTTACAAAACAAGCTATACCACAACCAAACACTGAGCCATGGTACACATGAGTTTTACGCTCACGGCCTGAACAGAACAAACACACTTAACATGTGTAAATCGGGAAAACCAATGTGGTGAGTGTGATGCTGGAAATGCATCGGAGGTACAGGGCCTCCGTATCCTTGTCCTTTACTGCCTTTTTATCGTGTGTTCTGTCATGTTTTCGGCGCAGGAGTTCATGTGGGACTCCTGGCGGTGCAGCTCTCTCTCTTTTGGTTTGATGAACAGACCTGTGGGATACCCTTACAGCACCCATGGGTGAGGGTACAACCCTGTGCCCCTAGTGTATGTTTTTGGGCAACTGTGGGTGGTCCGCAGAGCAGGGTATGGGCTGGTGGCAGCTCCATACTGAATTTGACAGGTGCGCTGAGTATCCTCCATTTTGGGATACTCCAGCCCTGCCATTGGAGTCAGTTGATTCCTGATGGAAAACAAGATGGGCCCTGTGGCCTCTTGCTTTCTATTACCTGTTACCTTGTTTTCCCAAAGTCCTGGGAAGCCCTGACTCTGTCCCTCCCCCGTGACTGGCTGTTGGGTGGAAGTTCCATATATGGTGTTGTTGTGAAGTCCAGTCCAGACTGACTGGAGCCTTCCCAGTGACTGTATGTTGTGGGTACCTCCTGTGGGTGGGACCTGGGTGAATAGAGTGTGTGACGAATATGCATTCTGTGTTGTGGGTGTCTAGTATCTGGTGGTTGACACAATGACTGAGACAACCCTGCCCGAAACCGGTATGAATGCAGCTTGGAGTGTTGAATGGCTCAGTACTTGTCCCAATACACATAACTTGTTGTGAGTGTCTGGAGGGAAGTAAATGGCCTGAATACCTTGTGTGCCTGATTGGCTGCCTGCCTGCATGAATGACTGTAGTCGTGATTGGATGCTTGAGTGTGACCCAGCGGAATGCATGGGAGATCAACAGTATATCTGGGGACCTCTCACTGCTAGGAATCGTGTTCAGAAGCTAAAGTCCACTACGACGAGTAACTGGAGTAACTGACGCTTGACCTTGAAGCCCTGCTGGACGAGAAGAATTTCTGTTGCTCTCCTTCACAATCTGAAAGCTGCTGTGCCTCCAAGGACTGACCCAGAGAGGACCTGGTAAGGCGCCCTCTTCCCGAACTACGAGGGGCCATCGTGCACAGCTGATCTTTGACAAAGCTCCCTGGTAGACAGACCTTCGACAGGCTGCCGACCCGATACGAAGACTGCTGCGGAACTCCAAGGAAAAGCACTCGGACTGTTGTCCGCCACTGTCGACGACCGCCATCGCCGACCGGAGCCGCCGTGCTCCCGTTTGCCTAAGAACTTCAATTGATCATCGGACGCTCTCGCCTGCATCGTCATCCGCTTGTCTCCCGCTGGAGAAGGCCCGACCGTCGACCCGCCGAGGAGCATCCACCGGTGGGTTTCCCGCTACCTAAAGACCACAGAGACGCCGACAACTCGACGCCCTTGCTGGGCCACAGTTCTTCATCATCTCTTTGCGGTCCAGAACTATCATCACCGAGGTGCCCCGCACGCCTCTTCCTTGCAGGACGCCAACGCTCTGTCATCGACGAGCACCGCAAGGAATGCAGCTGCCACTTCGCTGCCGTAGTTCAACCTGTTCACCGTCGGACGTTCGACGACCCGTGACTCCCTCCTTAAAGGGAGGGCACTCAAGAAGGGCCGTCGATTCCCCAACACCGAACGCCGAGGTCCTCGACACCTCTCGACGATCTGTGGCTCCTGCCTAAAAGGGAGTCACTCATGAAGGATCGGCTGACGCATCGTCAGAGACCTCTACTCCACCAGGTACATTGGGGGGGTAGAACCTTAATAGGAGGAAGTGAGACTATTGAACATATGGACTGGGCTTCTGATATATATCATTATTTACAGGTTGCCCAGGTGGGGGGATCTCCACACAGAACTGTGCCTCGTGGTAGGGGTCAGCATTCTGCCTACTGTTTCAACTATCTTGCGTTCCTTCCTACCTCTATTGCTGGTTTCCTAGTTATTAATCTGTGTGACATTTTAACCGTACAGTTGATGCACTTTAATGAGATTTGATAACATTAGTGGTACCACTTTAGAATTGTATATATTTATTATTATTGACTTCCGAGTACAAAGTGCGTTATTGTGATCGTGTACATACCCTTGAATATTAATTAAATAAAGACTGTGTTTTCAGTAATACAGTGTGTGGACATTCCTTTGTGGGGGTTCGGGGACTACACTGTACTTAAGTACCAGCCTGCATCACCTCCTGAGAAGCTAGGCCTTAATTGCTCGACCATGTACCAATAATAGAGAATCTTGGCTGGGGTCCTCTGTGCCTCTCCTCTACCATATAGAGAGCGGAAGTACAGACACCCCCTACCAGTCTTTACAAGAGGGACCCTCCCGGGCAGACTTCTGTAAAGGACAGAGAGAGTGCCACTCTCTCGAGGGTCTGAGGAAACAGGCCCTGTCCCAGGCACAAGGAGAAGTGCCTAGGACATTCCGGATTTATTGGGAGGGTGAGCTCCTTGTTAGTGAGCCCACTAAGCCTGAACCTGGTGCCCTCAAGAGGTTGGTGGTACCCCAGGTTTACAGGCCCTTCCTACTGCAGTTGGCGCATGAGGTGCCCTTAGCTGGTCATCTTGGTACCAAGAAGACTAAGCAAAGGCTCTCTGCCCATTTCTATTGGCCTCGGATGGGAGTAGAAGTGGAGTCCCACTGCAGGACCTGCCCAACTTGTCAGTTGTTTGGCAAGACTGGAGGCAGTGTCATTGCCCCACTGCAGCCATTGCCAGTGGTTGGCACACCATTTGAGAGGGTGGGCATCGACATTGTCAGTCCCCTGGACCCTCCCACTTCAGGTGGAAATCGGTTCATCCTGGTTTTGATAGATCATGCCACCAGGTACCCTGAGGCTATACCCCTTCGGACTGTAACTGTCTAGGTGGTTGCCAGGGCTCTCCTGGGCATTTACACCCGTGTTGGATTCCCCAAGGAGGTTGTCTCTGATCGAGGATCCAACTTCATGTCTAGTTACATGAAGATCATGTGGAAAGAGTGCGGAGTAACCTATACGTTCTCCACCTCTTACCACCCCAGACCAATGGTCTGGTTGAGAGATTTAATAAAACTCTCAAGGGCATGAAAGGTGCTTTGGAAGAGCCCCTAAGGAGGAAATGGGATCTCCTCCTGCCATGGCTGCTGTTTGCTTACAGAGAGGTACCTCAAGAGGGTGTTGGTTTCAGCCCCTTTGAGTTACTCTTTGGACATCCCGTGAGGGGGCCCCTTGCCTTGATCAGAGAAGGTTTGGAAGCCACCCCTCCCGGTCCCGCCAAGCAAGTTGGGGACTATGTGTTAGGTCTCAGACGGAGGATGACACAAATGATGGGTCAGGCAACAGGGAATCTCAAGGCCAGCCAGGAATTGAACAAATACTGGCATGACCTTAAAGCATCGCAAGTGGATTGGACTCCGGGACAGGAGGTCCTCGTGATGGAGCCTACCAAGCCTCGGGCATTGGCAGATAAATGGACTGGACCCTTCAGGATAATCTCCAAGATGGGCGAGGTCAATTATCTAGTTGACATGGGAATCCCAGGGGTAGCCCCTCAGGTATTCCATGTTAATCGTCTCAAGCCTTTCCACAGGTGAGCCGAAGTCTCATGTCTCTTGCTGGCTTCAGAGCAAGAAGAGGATGAGAGTGAGCCCCTTCCTGATTTGCTGTATAGCAACCCTCAGGATGGCTCAGTGGAGGGAGTGCATCTCTGTCCAGATTTGATAACAGAGCAGCAGAGGGCCTGCAGGACTTTGCTCCAGCAGTATGTCTATCTGTTTTCGCTGACGCCAGGCCTTACACCGTGGTGTAAGCACAAGATTGACACTGGTGACAGCGTGCCTGTCAAAAGCAGGAGCTACCGTATGTCAGACACTGTTAAGAACCACATCCAGGCTGAGGTCGCCAAGATGTTGGATCTGGGTGTTATTGAACCCTCAACCAGTCCCTGGACCAGTCCCGTGGTCCTTGTCCCCAAGGCAAGTTCCCAGGCAGGTACCAAGGATTGGAGGTTCTGTGTGGACTACCGAGGAGTCAATGCCGTCACCAAACCTGGCGCGCACCCATTACCCCGGGCTGATGAGCTCGTGGACACAATAGGTGCTGCCAAATTTGTGAGCACCTTTGACCTCACCTCAGGCTATTGGCAAATAGCTCTGACGGACTATGCCAAGGAAAAGACAGCATTCTCAACACCAGAGGGACTCTACCAGTTTAGGGTCATGCCTTTTGGGTTGAAGAATGCCCCTGCCACCTTCCAGAGCTTGGTCAATAATGCTCTCAGTGGGCTGGAAGCCTTTTGTGTGGCTTATTTAGACGACATTGCCGTCTACAGTTCCACTTGGGAAGAGCATTTGACACATCTATGTTGCAGGCCTTGAAAAGGGCTAACCTCACTATCAAGGCCACCAAGTGTCGTAAATCTCCCCCCTTCTCACCTGTGATCGGGATCTCTCTTGTTCGGCCGCAGGACTCTTCCTGTGGATGGTTCGGGTCTTGAATAGGCTCGCCCGAGCCTCGTCAGGTTGCAGGACGCGTTCAGAGTTCCGGGAAGTTTGTGGTTCCAGGGTATCCAGGATTAGCGTAGAACGAGTAAGTAGGGGGGGAAATCCGGGATCAGGATAAAGGCAAGGAAGGAAGCAAGAGGATCAAAGAAATCAATGTAGAGAGTAAGCACACGTCGGGTCACTACCGAAGATAGCGTTGAGACGCGCGGACCCGCAGGGGCGTGACCAATTTATAGTACGTGCCACGACGTGAAACCTAGTGCTTAGCACGGAGCTTGGTACGGCCATGTTGGGAGGAAGAAGGAGTACAAGCCCTTCGTGACAATGACCGTGAGGTCCAGAAGGGGCAATTTTGCAGGGTCATGACAGCATGCCCCCTCCGAAGACTGGTTCCTCCAGGCTTGCCTGAGTGAATAAGATGGAATCTTCTGAGCAAACGAGGGGTCTTTAAATTAGAAACTGGTTCCCATGTTCTCTCGCTAGGGGGGTAGCCTTTCCACTCGACCAGATATTGTAGTCGACCCCTCCTATACCTGGAATCACATATCCTGGACACCTCATATTCCAACTGGTCGTCCACAACCACAGGTGCGGGTTTGAAGGGTTTTCGAGTAAAACTAACGTAGGGTTTCAACAGGGAAGTATGGAAGACTGGATGTATCTTTTTCCAGGAATCCGGAAGCTTACATCGGAAGGAGACAGGTTTGATGACCTCCTTTATAGAAAATGGACCATAATAGCGAGGAGCTAATTTGTTTGGTCGTAGATGTCGAGGTAACATTTTCGAGGCTAACCAGACTTGATCGCCAACTGAATAGGAAGATGATGGTCTTCTCTAAGAGTCCGCATATCTTTTGGTTCGAGTCTGGGCCTGTTCTAACTGATCCTTTGCCACTCTTTGTAAGTCGATCAGCGTCTGAATCCAAGAGTCAAGGGTAGGTACCGGAGTAGATTCGGGAAGAACTGATGGTAAAACAGACGGGTGATAACCTTGACCGCAATAGAAAGGGCTGATCTTGAGAGCTGAATGATCTGAGTTATTGTAGGAGAATTCGGCTAAGGGTATAAGGAGAGACCAATCGTCTTGAACCTTGGTGGCAAAACAACGAAGATATTGTTCCAGGGTTTGATTTACTCGTTCCGTTGCTCCATTGGTTTGTGGATGATAGCCTGAAGAAAGGGCACGTTGGATTCCTAGAACACGACAGAGATGTTTCCAGAATTGTGAAATATACCGGGGTCCCCGATCCGAAATAATCTTGGAAGGAAGGCCATGAAGACGAAAAATATGTTCCAGGAAAATTCCAGCAAGTTCCGAGGAAGATGGTAGTTTAAACAATGGTGTAAAATGAGCTAGATGAGTGAACAAGTCAATGGTTACCATAATGGTTGTATATCCTCGGGAAGGTGGTAATTCAACAATAAAGTCAGTGGCAATAACTTCCCAGGGTCGGGTTGGCAACGTAGGTTGTAGAAGCAGACCCGCCGACCTCTGATTATCGTACTTGTTCTGACTAAAAATAGCACATGTCTTGATGTATTGAACTACACTGGACTTCATCCCTGGCCACCAGAATTGTCTTTGTATAAGACGGAAGGTGTTGGTTACTCCTCGATGGCCGGAGTGAAGAGTATCATGGCATAGACTCATTACCTTCTGTTGAAGTTCTTTTGTCGGAATGACCACTGAATTGTTCTTGAATAAATATCCTTCCTTGATTGTCAGACGCCAGGGATTTTTCTTCGATATGTCCTTCCAGAGTTCAGATAATTGAGTCTGTGCTCTGATTTCTTCCAGGAGATTGATCGCTTGAGCTACAAAGATTGTGGGTGGAAACATTTTTGGATAGATCTTATCCTCCAAGGGAACATAGTCGGGACGCCGAGAAAGGGCATCAGCAATCAAGTTTTGCGATCCAGGAACATGTGAAATTTGAAATTGATATTGAGCAAAGAAGTAGGCCCATCGAGCTTGTCTACTATTCCTGCACTCCATGGATTGTAGGACCTGAAGATTTCGGTGATCAGTACAGACTTGAACTGGATATTTAGCACCCAGGAGTAAATGTCTCCATTCAGTGAAGGCATGACGAATAGCCAATAACTCCTTCTCCAGAACTGAGTAGTGAGTCTCGCTGGTGGTCAGGGTCCGTGAGAGATAAGCAATGGGATGTTCCAACTTATCATCGGATTCTTGTATTAAAACTGCTCCTATGGTGTAATTGGAGGCATCAGTTTCCACTAGAAAAGGACGATTTATGTCAGGTTGGGCCAGGATGGGGGCCTGGGTGAATTCTTCTTTCAAGCGTTGGAATGCCTTGTCTTGTGGTATAGACCAGTTAAATGGAACGTCTTTCTTCAGGAGATTAACAATGGGTTGAACAATCTCGGAAAAGGTGGGAATAAATTTCCGGTAGAAGTTGGCAAGCCCCAGGAAGGATTGTATTTGCTTAACAGATGTTGGGGCGGGCCAAGCCAGTATGTCCTTCACCTTTGAAGGGTCCATACTAATTCCTTCTGAACTGAGGACAAATCCCAGATAGTGAACTGATATGACATGAAACAAACATTTTTCTGGTTTGGCTAAGAGTTGATTTTCACGGAGACGTTGAAGTACTGCTTTTACATGTTCTTCATGTTTCAAGGAGTCCTTGGAGAAGATCAATATGTCATCCAAGTAGACGATAACATTGAGAAATAACATGTCAGAGAACACCCTATCCATAAAATGCTGGAAGACTGCGGGAGCATTGGTCAGACCAAAGGGCATGACTAGGTATTCAAAGTGACCAAAGGGTGTTCTAAAGGCTGTTTTCCATTCGTCTCCTTCCCAGATACGGATCAAATGGTAAGCACCTCGGAGATCCAGTTTCGTGAATATCACTGCACCTCTCACAGCTTCAAGGATATCCGAGATCAGGGGTAGAGGGTATCTGTCTTTCAGGGGGTATTGATTTAGGCCCCAATAGTCCAGGCAAGGTCTGAGCTCTTTAGTATCCTTTTTCGGAACAAAGAACAGTGAAGCACCAGCTGGTGATTTTGAAGGTCTTATGGTCCCGTTCTCAAGATTAGTGTCTAGGTATTCCCGGAGGGCTCTCTTTTCGGGTTCTGAAAGGATAAACATCCTGCCAAAAGGAATCACTGCTGAGGGTTCAGTATCTATGGCACAGTCTTCGGGTCTATGTGGAGGTAAGGCTTCAACAATGGCAGTAGGGAATACATCAGCATACCCTTGATAGATCTCTGGAACTTGTACAATATTGAAAACCATGAGTGGTGTCTCTGGACACCTTGGTAGACCTATAGGAGCTGTGACTGAGGTATCCAGGTTTAAACAATGGTTCATACAGAACTCCGAGCCCAGGAATAAGGATCCGGCCGTCCAGTTAATATATGGATTGTGCCTTTGTGACCAGGCCATGCCCAGAACCAAGGGGTAATGGGCTGATTTTATAATGTCAAACACAATCCTTTCTTGATGATGATTTATGGAAAGATGGATCTCCCTTGTTTGCAGACGTATGGGTCCTGAGGAAAGAGGTCTTCCGTCAATTGCTTCCACTGGCTGTGAAAAACTTCTTGCTTCATATGGAATGTTATGACTTCTTACCCAATCTTGATCAATGAAGACTCCCATTGCTCCGCAATCCACCAAGGCCAGTATGGGGTAGACCTTGTCCTTGGATGGCGATAAAAAGGCCTGTAATATCACCAATTTGTTTTGTCCAGGAGAGTTCAAGGATGGAATTGATGTGGAGCAAACATCGCTCTCCCGAAACCTTGCTTCATTTATGATCGGGAGCTGGCGTTTCCCGAGCGTCGGGGAGGAGCCAGAGGACACTCTTTAACTAGATGTTTATCTGAGGCACAATACATACATAAGCCTGTGTGTATCCTTCTTAACCTTTCCTGTGGGGAAATTGGTCCACGAAAGGCTCCGAGTTGCATGGGTTCAGAATCAGTGCTCGGATTCTTGGCAGATTCGGTCCTTGTAGTATTCTCTGGGGAGTTTCTTTGAATTGAGACTTTATTCTTTTTCTTTTCGGCCTTTCTTTCTTGGATTCTAAAGTCTATTTGCATAGACAAGTCCAGGAGGGTCTGGAATGAACTAGGACGTGCCACTCTGGCTAATTCGTCCTTAATTTCTTCATTTAGACCTCTGCGAAATAAGGTAAAACTGGCTTCCAGGGGCAAGTCCGCCTCTTTGGCTAGCTGTTTGAATCTGGTAACATAGGTCAACATGTCTTGGGATCCTTGTTGGAAGTCGAGTAACTTCTCTTGAGCACCGTGGACCAGCTCTGGACGTTCGAACATGGTCTTGAGTTCTGTGATGAAGCCTTCATAATCATCCAGGAGAGCATCCCCTGAATTGAGTAATGGAGTGGCCCATGTAAGGGCATTACCGGAAAGATGCGATATTATGAAGCCCACCTTAGCCCTAGGAGTTGAGAAATAGTAGGGCTTGAAGGTAAAATGTACCAAACAAGAATCCAGGAATCCACGTAAGGTCTTTGTTGAACCGTCGTATTTATCAACCACTCCTCCCAATAGTACGCTGTCCTTATTAGCGGAGTCACGTGACAAGACAAGCTGTTTTAGCGCTGCATTCTTGGCTTTTAAATTCTGCATCTCTGTGGAAATTTCTTGCATTCCGCGCATCAGGTCCTGAATAGCATTCTCCATGGTAGAATCCGTATTGATCGTGTGGCGTCTCAAACTGTCGTAAATCTCCCCCCGTCTCACCTGTGATCGGGATCTCCCTTGTTCGGCCGCAGGACTCTTCCTGTGGATGGTTTGGGTCTTGAATAGGCGCGCCCGAGCCTCGTCAGGTTGCAGGACGCGTTCAGAGTTCCGGGAAGTTCGTGGTTCCAGGGTATCCAGGATTAGCGTAGAACGAGTAAGTAGGGGGGGAAATCCGGGATCAGGATAAAGGCAAGGAAGGAAGCAAGAGGATCAAGGAAATCAATGTAGAGAGTAAGCACACGTTGGGTCACTACCGAAGATAGCGTTGAGACGCGCGGACCCACAGGGGCGTGACCAATTTATAGTACGTGCCACGACGTGAAAGCTAGTGCGTAGCACGGAGCTTGGTACGGCCATGTTGGGAGGAAGAAGGAGTACAAGCCCTTAGTGACAATGACCATGAGGTCCAGAAGGGGCAATTTCGCCGGGTCATGACACCAAGTGCCAGATAGCTCAGGGGAAAGTCACATATCTTGGTCATGAGATAGGAGGGGGTCAAATTCAACCTCTCCCCAGTAAGGTACAGGATGTACAGGACTGGGAGACTCCCACTACTCAAACCCAGGTGAGAGCCTTTTTGGGCCTCACTGGGTATTATCGCAATTTCATGGCGGACTATGGAACCATAGCTGCACCACTGACAGCTCTGACTTCCCCCAAACAACCTAGGAAGGTTAATTGGATGGAAGACTGTCAGAGGACCTTTGATGGCTTGAAAGAAAGTCTGTGTAGGGCACATGTGTTGTGTGCCCCTGACTACAGCCGACCCTTTATCGTCCAGACGGATGCCTGCGACACCGGAATTGGAGCTGTCTTGACCCAGTTAGATGACAAAGGGAGGAAAAATCCTATCATCTTCATCAGTAGACAACTCAGGGGTAGAGAACCTAGGTGGGCTACTGTTGAGAAGGAATGTTTCAGTATAGTTTGGAGCCTTAGGTGTTTTAGGCCCTACCTTACGGGGTCTACCTTCAAGGTCCAAACAGATCATAAGCCCCTGAAGTGGCTTATGCAGATGAAGGGTGAAAACCCGAAACTGCTCAGGTGGTCCATTAGCCTGCAAGGGCTAGACTTCACCATAGAGCGCAGACCAGGGAAGAGTCACGATAATGCAGATGGCCTTTCCAGAAGGTATGTTGACCATCTGGATGAGGGTGTCTATCCCTTGGGAGATTAGGCAACCTCCACCTCAGTCTGGGGGGGCGACTCTGATGCTGGAAATGCATCGGAGGGACAGGGCCTCCGTATCCTTGTCCTTTACTGCCTTTTTATCATGTGTTCTGTCATGTTTTCTGCGCAGGAGTTCATGTGGGACTCCTGGCGGTGCAGCTCTCTCTCTTTTGGTTTGGTGAACAGACCAGTGGGATACCCTTACGGCACCCATGGGTGGGGGTACAACCCTGTGCCCCTTGTGTATGTTTTTGGGCACCTGTGGGTGGCCCGCAGAGCAGGGTATGGGCTGGTGGCAGCTCCATGTTGAATTTGACAGGTGCGCTGAGTATCCTCCATTTTGGGATACTCCGGCCCTGCCATTGGAGTCAGTTGATTCCTGATGGAAAACAAGATGGGCCCTGTGGCCTCTTGCTTTCTATTACCTGTTACCTTGTTTTCCCAAAGTCCTGGGAAGCCCTGACTCTGTCCCTCCCCCCTGACTGGCTGTTTGGTGGAAGTTCCATATATGGTGTTGTTGTGAAGTCCAGTCCAGACTGACTGGAGCCTTCCCAGTGACTGTATGTTGTGGGTACGCCCTGTGGGTGGGACCTGGGTGAATGGAGTGTGTGACCAATATGCACTTCTTGTTGTGGCTGTCTGGTTTCTGATATGAGAGACAAAGACTGAGACAGCCCTGCCCGAAACTGGCCTGAATGCAGTGTGTAGTGTTCAATGGCTGGGTGCTTGTCCCAATCCGCATTCCTTGTTGTGAGTGTCTGAGAGGGAGGAGGATGGCCTGAATGCACTGTGTGCCTGATTGGCTGACTGACTGCATGAATGCCCTTCTGTACGATTGGCTGCTGACAGTGACCCAGGAGTGTGGATGAGAGACAAGATAGTATATCTGGGGACCTCTCACCACTGGAAATTGTTCAGAAGCTGTGTCTACACTTTAAGAGTAACTGGAACTGCTGATCCTCGACGCCCAGCTAGAAGACGAGGACTTGCTGTTGCATTTGCTTCGACCTGATCTGAAAGCTGCTGAAATCGTCAAGGACTGATCCGAGAGAGGACCTGGAAAGGCGCCCTCTTCCCGTGCTCCGAGGTACCATCGAGCACCGCTAACCTTCGGCAAAGCTCCCTGGAAGTCAGACCCTTGAAAGGCTGCCGACCCGAGACGGGACCGCTGAGGAGAACGAAGCAAAGCGGCGAAGTGGCTGCCGACCCGAGACGGGACCGCTGAGGAGAACGAAGCAAAGCACCCGGACTTCGCCGCTGTCGAAGTCTATTGCCGTCGACCAGGGTTCGCAGGTTTGTGTAACCGCTGGAGGCCCGTCGAAGTTGTGTTGCCCAGCCGTGGGGACCACTTGACGCGTGCCGCCGATGACCGGAGCCGCCCGCTCCTTTGCCTAAGAACATTTGAATCCAAGGACTCCCTTGTCCACAACGTCGACCGCTTTGTCCCGCCGGAGAAAGTCGAGGACGACCAACGCGCCAAGGAGAATCCGCCGGTGGGTTTCCCGCCACCTGAAGGCCACAAAGACTCCCTTGTTGGGCCACAGTTCTTCTGAAACTCTTTGCAGTCCTGAACAATCCACCGCCGAGGTGCCCCGCACACCTCATCCTCGTAGGACATCGCTGACGAACACTGCCTGGATCGACATCGGGGTCTCGGCACCCTTGAACTTCTCATCGCCGCCGTCGACGACAAGTTCACCATCTTCGACGCCTCTCGACGATCCGTGGCTCCTGCTTTAAAGGGAGTCACTCAAGAAGGATCCTTCGACGCGTCTTCGAAGAACTCTACTCCACCAGGTACATTGGGGGGGTAAAACCTTAATAGGAGGACATAAGGCTAGTGAACACTATACGGACTGGGCTTGTGCTATATATCTTTATTTTACAGGTTGCCCCGTGGGGGGATCTCCACAGAGAACTGTACCTAGTGGTAGGGGCCAGTATTCTGCCTACCGTTTCAACCATCTTGCTTTCCTTCCTATCTCTATTGCTGGTTTCCGCGTTATTGATCTGTGTGACATTTTAACCATACAGTTGATGCACTTTAATGAGATTCAATAACACTGGTGGTACCACTTTAGAATTGTATATATTTATCATTGTTGATATCCAAGTACAAAGTGCGTTATTGTGATCGTGTACATACCTTTGAATATTAATTATATAAAGACGGTGTTTTCAGTAATACAGTGTGTGGCCATTCCTTTGTGGGGGTTCGGGGACTACACTGTACTTAAGAACCAGCCTGCATCACCTCCTGAGAAGCTAGGCCTGGATTGCTCGACTACGTTACCAATAATAGAGAATCTTGGCTGGGGTCCTCTGTGCCTCTCCTCTACCATATAGAGAGCGGAAGTACAGACACCCCCCTCCAGTCTTTACAGTGAGGAACGGCAAGCATACATTTTTTGAAAGAGCACAGACAGACCTTTTCAAGGGTAGGTGACTTGTGCAGGTTTCAAAAGAGTATGGTGCCTAAAGCAGCGACTAAATGTAGGTCACATTTGGGAAATGAAAGGGTTGTGTGACAAAGGGCACCAGCAAGTGGGTCAAAACCTTATGAAAACCACACAAAAACAACACACGGCCTACCGTCCCGCATTCCTACAGGTGCCCCGATGAAAATGGTACCTCACATGTGTGGGTGCACCTACCTGGCCAACAAGGGGAAAGCCTAAAACACAAGTAACCCGAAGTCTGTTTTCAGACCGGAATTTCAGACGCTCTGCCGACCGGCACAGCATACAGATATGGGCCTCGGGTGTCCAAGCCACCAAGGAAAACAGGGAACCCTATGCATTTCCGAAAATAGTACACCCGTGGGAATCCGCAGAGGTATGATTTGGGCAAAATCGCCCCAGAATTTATTACCCAGACACCCCCGCAAAGTCCGAAATGTGGGGTAAAAATGCATTTTCTGCACATTTCGCTCGGCTCACCCATCGAAACACGCCCTCAACAACATATGGCCTACCGTCCCGCGTTCCCACAGGGGTCCCGATGAAAATGGTACCTCACATGTGTGGGTGCACCTACCTGGCCGCCAAGGGGAAAGCCTAAAACACAAGTAACCCAAGTCTATTTTCAGACCGGAATTTCAGACGCTCTGCCAACCGGCACAACATACAGATATGGGCCTCGGGTGTCCAAGCCACCAAGGAAAACGGGGAACCCCATGCATTTCCGAAAAGAGGACACCCGTGGGAATCCGCAGAGGTATGATTTGCGCACATCGCCCGAGAATTTATTACCCAGACACCACCGCAAGGTCCGAAATGTGGGAAAAAAAACACATTTTCCGCACATTTTGCTCGGCTCACCCATCGAAACACGCCCCCAACAACACATGGCCTACCGTCCCGCGTTCCCACACGTGTCCCGATGAACACGGTACCTCACATGTGTGGGTGCACCTACCTGGCCGCCAAGGGGAAAGCCTAAAACACAAGTAATGCCAAGTCTGTTTTCAGACCGGAATTTCAGACGCTCTGCCGACCAGCACAACATATAGATATGGGCCTCGGGTGTACAAGCCACAAAAGAAAATAGGGAACCTCATGCATTTCCGAAAAGAGGACACCTGTGGGAATCTGCAGAGGTATGATTTGCGCACATCGGCCCAGAATTTATTACCCAGACACCCCCGCAAAGTCCGAAATGTGGGGAAAAAAACAAATTTATCGCACATTTCGCTCGGCTCACCCATCCAAACACGCCCCCAACAACACATGGCCTACCGTCCCGCGTTCCCACAGGTGTCCCGATGAAAACGGTACCTCACATGTGTGGGTGCACCTCCCTGGCCGCCAAGGGGAAAGCCTAAAACACAAGTAACCCCAAGTCTGTTTTCAGACTGGAATTTCAGACGCTCTGCCGACCGGCACAACATACAGATATGGGCCTCGGGTGTCCAAGCCACCAAGGAAAATAGGGAACCCCATGCATTTCCGAAAAGAGGACACCCGTGGGAATCCGCAGAGGTATGATTTGCGCACATCTCCCCAGAATGTATTACCCAGACACCCCCGCAAAGTCCGAAATGTGGGGAAAAAAACGAATTTATCGCACATTTCGCTCGGCTCACCCATCCAAACACGCCCCCAACAACACATGGCCTACTGTCCCGCGTTCCCACAGGTGTTCCGATGAAAACGGTACCTCGCATGTGTGGGTGCACCTACCTGGCCGCCAAGGGGAAAGCCTAAAACACAAGTAACCCCAAGTCTGTTTTCAGACCGGATTTTCAGACGCTCCGCCGACTGGCACAGCTTACAGATATGGGCCTCGGATGTCCAAGCCACCAAGGAAAACAGGGAACCCCATGCATTTCCGAAAAGAGGACACCCGTGGGAATCCGCAGAGGTATGATTTGGGCAAATCGCCCCAGAATTTATTACCCAGACACCCCTGCAAAGTCCGAAATGTGGGAAAAAAAATACATTTTCTGCACATCTCGCTCGGCTCACTCATCGAAACATGCCCCCAACAACACATGGCTTACCGTCTCGCATTCCCACAGGTGTCCCGATGAAAACAGTACTTCACATGTGTGGGTGTACCTACCTGGCCGCCAAGGGGAAAGCCTAAAACACAAGTAACCCCAAGTCTGTTTTCAAACCGGAATTTCAGACTCTCTGCCGACCGGCACAACATACAGATATGGGCCTCGGGTGTCCAAGCCACCAAGGAAAACAGGGAACCCCATGCATTTCTGAAAAGAGGACACCCGTGGGAATCCGCAGAGGTATGATTTGCGCACATCGCCCCAGAACTTATTACCCAGACACGCCCGCAAAGTCCGAAATGTGGGAAAGAAAACGCATTTTCCGCACATTTCGCTCGGCTCACCCATCGAAAAACACCCCCAACAACACATGGCCTACCGTACCGCGTTCCCACAGGTGTCCCGTTGAAAATGGTACCTCACATGTGTGGGTGCACCTACCTGGCCGCCAAGGGGAAATCCTAAAACACAAATAACCCCAAGTCTGTTTTCAGACCGGAATTTCAGACGCTCTGCCGACCAGCACAACATACAAATATGGGCCTCGGTGTCCAAGCCACCAAGGAAAACAGGGAACCCCATGCATTTCCCAAAAGAGGACACCCGTGGGAATCCGCAGAGGTATGATTTGCGCACATCGCCCCAGAATTTATTACCCAAACACCCCTGCAAAATCCGAAATGTGGGAAAAGAAATGCATTTTCCGCACATTTCGCTCGGCTCACCCATCGAAACACACCCCCAACAACCCATGGTCTACCGTACCGTGTTCCCACAGGTGTTCCGATGAAAACGGTACCTCAGATGTGTGGGTGCACCTACCTGGGCGCCAAGGGGAAAGCCTAAAACACAAGTAACCCCAAGTCTGTTTTCAGACCAGAATTTCAGACTCTCTGCCGACCGGCACACCATACAGATATGGGCCTCAGGTGTCCAAGCCACCAAGGAAAACAGTGAACCCCATGCATTTCCCAAAAGAGGACATCTGTGGGAATCCACAGTGGTCTGCCTTGCGCAAATTGCCCCAGTTTTTATTAGCCACAATCCCCGACAAAGTGTGATATTTGGTGGGGAAAAAACACAATGTTCACTTTGTCTGGGGTTCTGGGTAATAAATTCTGGGCTGCTTCGCGCAAGTCAGACCACTGCACATTCCCAGGGGTGTGCTCTTTTGGGAAATGCATGGGGTTCCCTGTTTTCCTTGCTGGCTTCGAAACCCTAGGCCCAAATCTGTAGGTTGCCCACATGAACAAATTGTGCTGTGGCGAAAAGCTTAGGGTTACCAGCGGGTTACCCTTTTCCTTTTGTGCCCCCGGTAGGTGCACCCACACATGTGAGGTACCTTTTTCATCAGGACACCTGTGGGAACGCGAGAAGGTATGACATCTGTTGTTGGCGACGTGTTTCGGTGAGTGGACACAGGGAAATGTCTCTGAAATTGGCTGGAAATGAAGACAATTCTCAGACATTTTGCTCTGGCCACTCACCAAAACACACCGCCAACAACACATGGCCTACCTTCCCGCGTCCCCACATGTGTCCCGATGAAAACGGTACCTCACATGTGTGGGTGCACTTACCGGGGGCGCAAAAGGAAAAGGGTAACCCACTGGGAACCCCAAGCCTTTCGCCACTGCCCATTTTGTTCATGTGGGCAACCTACAGATTTGGGCCTAGGGTGTCGAAGCCAGCAAGGGAAACAGGGAACCCTATGCATTTCCCAAAAGAGGACACCTGTAGGAATCCACAGAGGTCTGCCTTGCGCAAATTGCCCCAGTTTTTATTAGCCACAATCCCCGACAAAGTGTGATATTTGGTGGGGAAAAAACACAATGTTCACTTTGTCTGGGGTTCTGGGTAATACATACTGGGCCGCCTCACGCAAGTCAGACCTCTGCGCATTCCCACGGGTGTCCTCTTTTGGTAAATGCATGGGGTTCCCTGTTTTCCTTGCTGTCTTCGACACCCTAAGCCCAAATCTGTAGGTTGCCCACATGAACAAATTGTGCTGTGGCGAAAGGTTTGGGGTTACCAGCAGGTTACCCTTTTCCTTTTGCGCCCCCGGTAGGTGCACCCACACATGTGATGTACCTTTTTCGTCGGGACACCTGTGGGAACCCGAAAAGGTATGATATCCGTTGTTGGCGACGCGTTTCGGTGAGAGGACAGAGGGAAATGTCTCTCAAATTGGCTGGAAATGCAGACAATTCTCAGACATTTTGCTCTGGCCACCCACCGAAACACACTGCCAACAACACATGGCCTACCTTCCCGCGTCCCCACATGTGTCCCAATTAAAACGGTACCTCACATGTGTGGGTGCACCTACCAGGGGCGCAAAAGGAAAAGGGTAACCCACTGGTAACCCCAAGCCTTTCACCACTGCCCATTTTGTTCATGTGGGCAACCTACAGATTTGGGCCTAGGGTGCCGAAGCCAGCAAGGAAAACAGGGAACCCCATGCATTTTCCAAAAGAGGACACCCGTGGGAACCCACACATGGCCAAATTGGAGGGGCGGCCCATCTCATGTAGCCCTCCCCAGGGGCAGATAATGGGGGGGCTGTCCTGCACTCCTCCCTGGGCTCAGGCGTCCGTTCCTAGGAGCAGATATCTGGTCCCAGGGAGGGCTGCATGACATGGAACCCACTCCATTGTGGCTGGGGGGGCAGGGGGTCAATGCCCCATCCCATTAGAAACTTCCCAGACCCTTTAGGGTGCCCCACAGCCCCCCCTAAAAAGCCTTCCACCATTTTCCGTTTTTTTCTTTGTTTACGAAACTTGCCTTGGTGCAGAGGGGCACATTGGGGTGCCAATCTGGCCCCGGGATGCCCAAACCTTACTGCCCCACCCACTGGGGGGCCTGTCCCACCATATTTGGCGGCCCTCTCCCCCCTCACCCCAAATGGGTGGCAGGGGCACCTCATGCAGGCCTCCCTGGGCCTCCTACAAACGGCTGCGTGAGGTACACCCCCCTCCATTTGGGGTGGGGGGAGAGGGCCCCCGAAAATGGTGGGACAGGCCCCCCAATGCATGGGGCAGTAGGGTTTGGGCACCCTGGGGGAAGAATGGCACACTAATGTGCCCATCTGCGGCAAGCAAAGTTGGGTAAACAAAGAAAATAATACAAAATCGTAGGCTGCTTTTTTGGGAGGGCTGAGGGCCACCCTAAATTGGCAGCATATGTTATACTGTAATGGGGGGTGGCCCTCTCCCCCCCACCCCAAATGGAGGCCCCCACCTCATGCATCCCTCCCTGGCGTCAGATAGGGGAGGCCCCACCTCATGCATCCCTCCCAGGGGTCAGATGCCCCTTCCTAGGAGCAGATATCTGCCCCCAGGGAGGGTTGCATGAGGTGGGGCACTCCATTTGGGGTGTGGGGGGTGAGGGCCATCCCCCGTTGCAGTACATCATTTGCTGCCAATTTAGGGTGGCCCTCAGCCCCCCTAAAAAGCAGCTTACGATTTTGTATTATTTTCTTTGTTTACCCAACTTCGTTTGGTGCAGATGGGCACATTAGTGTGCCAATCTGCCCCCAGGGTGCCCAAACCCTACTGCCCCATGCATTGGGGGTCCTGCCCCACCTTTTGTGGTGGCCCTCTCCCCCCCCACCCCAAATGGCTGGGGGGGACACCTCATGCAGCCCTCCCTGAGCCTCCTAGGAAGGGCTGCATGATGTGCCCCCCTCCGTTCGGGGTGGGTGAAGAGAGGGTCACCACAAATTGTGGGACAGGCTCCCCAATAGATGGGGCAGTAGGGTTTGGGCACCCTGGGGGCAGATTGGCACACTAATGTGGCCATCTGCGCCAAGCGAAGTTGGGTAAACAAAGAAAATAATACAAAATCGTAGGCTGCTTTTTAGAGGGGGCTGAGGGGCACCGTACATTGCCTGCGAATGTTCTACTGTAACGGGGGGTGGCCCTCTCCCCCCCACCCCAAATGGAGGGCCCCACCTCATGCAACCCTTCCTGGGGGCAGATGGGGGGCCCACCTCATGCATCCCTCCCTGGGGACAGATGCCCCTTCCTAGGAGCAGATATCTGCCCCCAGGGAGGGTTACAAAGGGTGCACCCCTTTCTACTTCCATGGTGGCTAGTGGCCCCCCACTCCCACTCCCACCCCTACCCCCACCCCCTTTTCCCATCATTTCATTTTTTTTTTACATTCCCTGGGGGCAGGTGGTCAGCCATCTGCCTCAGGGTTCACATGCATGTGCCCCCATGCTTTGGGGGCCGGGAGGGGGAAGAGGGCTGCTTAATTGAAGCAGCCCCCTTCCCCCCCAACTCACAAACGGATCCATGGTGGTCTAGTGGGTTGCTGGTCACGGATCGAGCTCTCTGCGCCGATCCGTCACCAGCAATGCCTCATATATGTGGTGTCCTTGGAAAGGGGAGAATCTCCCCTTTCCAAGGACACCACTTTTTGCCATATCCATGGTGGTCTAGTGGGCCCCAGGGCCCCAAACCCCCTCTCACCTCCCCCCTTCCCTCGATTGTTATTTATTTATTTATTTCCCTTTTCACCCCTGGGGGCAGTGATCATCTGCCCCCAAGGGTCTCTGGCGCTGTGGCCCCATGCTTTGGGGCCACGGGGGGAAGGGGACTGCTTACCTAGTAAGAAGCTCCCCCTCCCCCTGCATCACAAACGGGTCTGTATTGATCCGGTGACATTGCTGCCCGCGGATCGCGCGCCCTGCGTCCGATCCGCGGGCAGCAATGCCACACAATGGGTATCGTTGTAAAGGGGAGAATCTCCCCTTTCCAACGATACCCGCCTCGATCTCCGGCTTGAAATACAGCCGGAGATTGACGCGGAGAAAGAAGGGCTCTTACCTTCTTTCTTTCACTGCAGCAGCCGAAAATGGCTGCTGCAGTGATTTTAGTTTCAGTTTAACGCCGACGTGCTTTACGCACGCGGACGTGAAACTGAAGGTAATCCAGCCCCCTGGCAGTGAGGGGGGACCTCTCCCTCACATAGCCCGGGGGTTGGATTACAGTTTTGCTCGATCCCTGCCTTGCAGGGATCGAGCAAAGCAGAGTGCCAAAACTGACGAGCCGGCTCGTCGGTGGCAACCTGGAGCGGTTTCCACTGACGAGCCGGCTCGTCAGTGGCACTCAAAGGGTTAAGGGATAAGCCGAGGTTGATCCATTCCCCGGTTTTTGTTGTTTGTTTTCATCAGCGTGCAGTGGAATACACGCAAACACCAGAAAGGGGACTCCACAGTGAATATTATGCCAAGTTAATGCATAACGGGCAGCGTTGCCACGGAGAGTGGACGTGAGGCAACATCTACATCAGACATATTTATGTTTTTATACTGAAAGTAAGTGTGGACAACTCCTACAGTGGGTGAGGGAAGTCTTTATCATGCAATAATAAAAAATTGCTGAAACATTATGTAGGTGGGCATTGCTTGACTTACTTCTTGCTCTTGTCTGCAACAGGCTCTACTGAGATTTAGTTTAATCACTGGAGCACTAAGGATTCGTTCCACGGTTTACACCACCCCCACAATTTCACTTTGGAGGTGAGTGTGAAACTTGTATATTTACGGAATAATTATATGAACAAGTAACATAGATTGTATTGTTTGTTTCATAGTGTTGTTGAAGACATCTTCCACTAGATTTTGTGTATGGGTGAGGCGAAACTGCTGCCCCACCTATTGTCCAGAAGAAGGTCGGGTTAACGCAGGGCAACATCAGAAGCCCATTGCTGATCGAAACACGTGTAGACAGTGTTGACAAGCTCTTTTGGGCTGTTTAACAGATGAACACACTTGTATTTTGGAAGGGTGTGAAGGATGAACTGATTTATTTGTGTGATGAAAGGGTTTTATGGCAATGACAACCTATCTAATTGTATAATTTATTATGACGTGATATTGAGAGAATGTGTATATATGGTGAAGTGTTTGGAAGTGTTCTTTGTAGCTGGTACTCTGTTGGACTGCTGTGGTGTAGAGTACCTCTACTAGCTCTACTGGAGGAGAGGAGGAGCATAGTGATAAAAACTCTCTGCTCACGAGGAGCGTCGCAGAGTGTTTGGGAGTGTTCGGGAGTGTGCGGTTATGGGGGCTTGATAATGGACCTCAACACTCCTCAAACGCTCTGTCCTCAATCACGGACTCCTGTGTCACGAGCAAGGCTACGCCGTTTGCATTCCATACCTCCTCAAATCTACGGCCAAACTACAACGGACCTAACGGTACGTGGCTTGAAGGGGGGTATACATTCTGATCATTCCCCCTTTCCTGTGCCTGTGATTGTCCCTTCTTTCTCAACATGTGAAAATAACTCCTCCCCCTTTCTTATGCCCCCTGCGACACAGGGCTGCCGCCTGCGATGCGCTCTGATGTTGGCAAAATTGGCAAAATGCCTATAAGAACCCCAATGTCAACCCCGCCCCCCTCTGAACTTAGCTGCTGCTCTTGGGATGGCGGGGGCTTCTGTCGCGACGGGCGGCTGCTGTCTGTGGGAGGGAGGAGCCGCCGATGGGTGCAGCTGCGCATGCGCAGCATGTCATTTCGGGCTGCGAGCCGGGAGGATCGACTGTGGCAGCGGGCGCACTCAGACTCCTGGATGAGGGAGGTGGGCGTGCGCTGGCTGGATTGTATGAGGCCGCATATGCGTCCCATAAAAACTGTTCAAAGCAGGCCTGGGATGCTAATATCCAGACGGAAAGGCACACACAAGTACACATAAGCTCTCATAATAATGTTGTTATGAAACAGCAAATAGGTGATTATTTGACATATTCTTTAACTGCACCCACCCTTCTCTGAGAGTACTTGCATGGCATGTGCTTCAATTGATCAAGGGAGCACACAAACCTGAAAATTATGAGAAGGTGGGAAAAAAGGACCGGCAAAAGCATAAAAAATCTTATAAAAATGATCAATCTAGTTGCGAGGCGAATGTCCGATTAGTGATGAAACTTCCTATGCAAGACGGGAGTCACTAACAGACGGACACGAAAATTTAACTCAGGAACCTGAGGAGGAAGTCTTTATAGCACCAAATGACCAAACATTCCACAATAATGACAGATTGGGTGCAATAAGGCAACAAAAGAGTAATTTACTTAATGAAAGGCGAAACTTGCTATTCCTGGCTGACAAGCTAATTGAAGATCTTAAAAATATAAATGCGAAGTTAACCCTCCCGCCGTCACAGTGTAACAAAACAACAACTTACAATAATGACAAAAGCATAAAGGTTCCCTTGAATGCAGAGGAAAGAAACGCCCTTCTAAGCAGTACACATACAGAAAGGAGTGTGGAAGATCAAAGAGTACTGCAGAATCCTTATTACCCTAATAAACGGAGACGAATTGCTTCCAGCACTAGTCCAGTGACTGTAGTCTGTTCACAGAACAGAAAAAGACGCAGCACCTCTGCACAAAAGATACAAACTCTTACACATACCAAAGCGAATGAAGTAAGAAAACATGTGAATATTGAGAGGAGAGGTTCCTTATCTGAATCTACCGAGACAAGCGAAGATAGCTCTTCTGACTCAGATGATTCAAGAACTGCAAGACGTTTTTCTAAAGTGCGACACCATAATTATATGAGAAAACAAGGCAGTCTGCTTTGTTCAGGGGAGCCACAGACTGCTATGAATTAGTAGAACATGTGATAAATCAACTGAGACCCAATATAATCTCTGCATTGACAATAACTGTGGCACCACTGATAAAACTATATGAACACCTGAATACGAGCCTTAAAGATCAAATTACTCTGATGGCTGTAGTAAATGCTAAATTAATAAACATGGAGCATGTACAACAGGAAGTGAAAAATCACATAGTTAATAACATGAGGAGTAATGATGCCTTTGTCGCACAAATAAAGGATCAACTGAAAAACAGCGCAGATGATAAACGACTCTTAGCCGAGGTGGCACGAGAAGCATTAATGATTCTAAAAAAACAGCAAATGATCAATGATGAAAACCAACCACAGCGGATTGCAGCTAATGCTGCACTTCCCAGTGGATCAAGAGTTGGCAAAGCAGTCAATAATGAACAAATGGTAGAGGGAACAACTACAATGAGCTCTTTAGCCATTGGCGAACTACAAATAAATCTTGAAATGGCAATTGAGTCATCACCATCGACCATTAGTGTGGTATTGGGCTCTACCGAGAGTTCAAAAGTGAGTCAATCAGATGGAGTGACAGTCACGAACACATTGGAAACCAAGGAAAATGGCATGAAAAATATAGAGGATGAAGCCGAAGCTAGCCATCAACTTCGGCAAACACTGAAGGACTTATTGGACCTGTGTCAATGACTCTAGAAACTAATCCAGAGCAAACCCCGGAAAAACATGAAAAAAATGAAACGTTTGCAATCTTTGATAAAAACAAAAGAGAAAGCATGATCAAAGGAGTAAAAGATAAAATGCCAATGAAACAAAGAAAATGAAAAATATGCCAAATAAAATCAAATAAAATAACAAAAACTCATGAAAATTCCTAAATTAAATGTAATGATTCAAACCGCTCTGAGCATGCTAACACAAAGTCCTCAGGAGAAAGAATCGGTAGTCCCGACCGAAAAAACGGAGAGTATACATATAAATGAAAAAAAGCAAGTGATCATAACGGAAACCGAAGATGAAGATCATATGATATAGGAACTGGCAAACCTATCCACGTACGAGTCAAATGTTGATGAGGTAACAATGGACGAAGAAGAATAAAACGATCAAAATCTGATGCTAGCCTTCCACAGCAACAGTGAATCAACAATAAAACAAAATGGAAAAACAATCCAGTTCAGAACCTGTACAATTGAAGTTACACCGGAAAAAGAAAAAAAACAGAGTATTCAATTCCAAGAACCAGAAGAAAAAACTAAAATACAAAAAAGATGCTTGACACTTGATGAAAGATGGGCTTCAGCTAATTTCAAACCTGCTGTGAACCTTTACCGCATGCAAGCCAAACCTCAAGAAAGGAAATCTAACATCAGAGAGCAGAGATATGGAGAAGAAATGGGCGGAAAAATGGTCCTAAAGAATAAGTAAAGAGACATGACACGGAATGAAAAGGCTAAGGAAGATTGGAGAGAGGATAAGAGACTACCATTCGACTGACAGAAGTTGTCGACAAACAAACAGCAGGACATAACCTCAAACTTCTGCCTTCTCTTAGAAATAAACTTTTCATCAATTGATGGGCTAATTCTAAATAGGTACAATGTGTTGAAACTTTTAAACCATCTCCCACAGCTCTGTTCAATAACAACGAATGATATTAAAATAGTTGAATTTATACGTGACGCAATAACTGATCGTGTATTGCTTCATATCTATTCACAGCCATCAGAGACATTATAGTAGAATATACCGCTGACTTTGACGCATTGGGTTTTGGAATATCGGAACCATGGGGTGACTCCCCACACATAAAAACAAAGATCTCGGAAAAACTACAACCCAAAAGATCTGAAGTGATCAATAAACAAAGGAATCAAATCTCACATCAAAAAGTCAACTTTGAAAGAAGTACTAAGACCCCTGACGAAGATGATGATATGTCTCTTTGTGCGAAGCTAGAAGTAAACCTAAAAAACAAATCAAAATCACATTTGCCTGTAAAGAGAAAGAAGCTCTGACTTAAAATACCAGACAGGAGAAAAATGACGACGAGACATGTTGGAACTGGGTTGCAAGGTCACTAAACTGCCAAGAAAACAAATAATGCCAGTCGAAAAGAACATCATCGGTTCTATGGATAGGTACATGGAACAACAACAGTCTGGGAGGCATTGGAACCTTACACATCATTTGCCTCCAAGAAACTTGGCTTCTTAATCAGCCCCTGGTGGAAGGTTATGAAACAGCCTGGAACCTGGCCATAAAGCAATCGAAAGGAAGACCAATGGCAGGGTTATTGACTTTGGTAAAATTAGACCATGGCTTAAGAATAATAAATTCTGTTAATGTGACCCCATACATCCAATATGTGAAAGTTGCAATAAAGAATGAGAAAGCTGAATATAACGCCAAAATTCATATAATTAACTTATATTGGCAGCACAACGCCTCGGATGAATGGGTATAGCTTGATGTAATAGGAGATCTAATAGACACAATATTGTCGAGTGAGAAGAACACTAAAATTATACTCTGTGGCGATCTCAACATGGAATGTTTAAAAGTACAAAAAACAATAGCCCTACCAAATACAAAATCAGACATAAAGAAAAATCGGTTGCTCTTAGCATGGGAAGAAGAGATGGAAGTTTGAGGCATGAAAATGCTGAATGGAAACACGAAAGGGGATATCCCCCCCAAAGTTACTTGGCAAAATGACTACTCTAAATCTATCCTCGATTACTTCTACGTCTCGGAAAATCTAACGCCAAATATTGAAGATCTAAACGTAATTGTCATGCAATATAGTGGCCACGAGCTGATAAGAATTACCATGCAAGGACTAAAAAGGAAAAATCAGCTGAGATGGAACCACAATGTCTCCAGTACACCAGGTAGAAATCGTCTAAGACTAAAAGAACAGCAGATTATATCAATGAGAAATCTGTTAACAGGAGTAAAAATAAAACAAAATATAGATCAACTAGATTATCCTGTCCTACTACAAACCTATACGGAAACCTTCAAAGGAAACAAGTTAAATAATTTCAAGAAGATCCATGTGTATGACAGAAAACTAGTCACCAAAAAACGTGAACTGAGAAAAATAATTAGGACTTTACAAAAAAAACCTAGTAAGGACTACTTGAAACACAAAAATGAAGCGCAAAAAAGATATAAAAACTGGCTGCGAATGCACAAAAATATGATGGCTCAAAATGATGCTGAAAAAATGTTACAAATCTTATCATCGAAAAACGGCTGCCTGTTTTGGGAAGCGATAAACAACTTGGTAGTCCCTCAGCAGGCAGTTCAAACTAACATGGTGACGGAAGCGACATGGATTGAGCATTTTGTGAATCTATTTACTAAAAACACTGACAGCGAATACAGCAAACAAAATACCCCTTCAACTTGGGACATCTCCATTGATAAGGTAGATATCCTCGAAAACATTAAAAAGCTGAGCGCGTCTCGCGCTCCTGGTCCAGATGGCCTCACAATCCAGACATTAAAACTACATCCTCAGGCATGGGCCGAGTTCTGCTTTATCCTATTCAAAAACATCATTGAGGAAAAAAGAATTCCAAACTCGTGGAAAAGCGCTATAATTGTGCCTGTGTTCAAGAAGAGATTAAGAACAGACCCAAAAAATTACAGGCCAATCGTCCTTTTAGATGTTGTGGGAATTTTTTTTGCAACCCAACTGTTATTACAACTGACAGATTGGATAAAAGCGGCAGGGGTGGCCGACCATCGCCAAACTGGTTTTTGTTAAAGGTGTTGGATGCGGACTAAATCTAATGCTAATCAATCTATTAAAAATTGAGGCCATAAGGGAAAAATCCAAAGTTTACTTAGCCTTTGTAGATTTGGCTCACGCTTTCAACAGTATCGATCGTGAGTTCTTGTGGACAAAACTTAGTAAATGGGGTGCCCGAATAGCTTGCTTGCTCTGATTAAACAACTTTATTCTGGCACCACTATAAAAGTCAGATTGGATCCGCAAGGAACACTTTCATCACCCATCGGAACATCAAGAGGAGTGAAACAGGGGTGTCACTCTATTCAGGGCATTCATTTCTGACATAGAAAGAGCGTTTGAAACAACTAGATCGTTTGCTCCAAAAATAAACGGAAATCGACTTGGTCATATACTATATGCTGACCACATTGTGTTAATGGATGTAACTCTGATTCGATTGCAAAGAAAACTGACAGCCTTAAAAGAATATACAGACGCAAATGGTCTTGTGATTAATCCAACTAAAACCGCAATACTGGTACTTCAAAATCTAGTTGGAGCAAGTAAACAGCGAACATTTTATTGGAAACCAGAAAATAAATGTATCCGATTCATGATGGAAACCCAATACTTGGGAATGATGATAAACTCCAGTATTAATGACGACAACATGGTGACGAAAATTTGTCGGAAATGTAAAGCTTTAGCAGCCCAAGTTGTCATTTTAAATAAGAAGTATGGGAAATCCACCTTAAAACCGACTATTGAATTTTATGAAGCAAAGGTTATCCCAGCACTGATTTTTGGTGCAGAGGCAATGTTTGGCTGTCGTGCTGGGATATGGTCCTGGTGTGAAAATACGTTCTGGGGAAAAGTGCTAGCATTGCCCAGAGGGACCCCAGCAGCTTGTATTCGATATGAGCTCGGTTTAACTTCAATTAATGCAAAGGTGATGTGGAACATGCTGTCAGTGTATAGGAAAGTTTTGGGAGCTGATGACCTTCCTCAATATCGAATTCTACGTGACGAAGAAAACTATTCTGAAGTGTCTGTTTTGAGTATATGGAAACAGACTTGTATGAACACTCTAAAACAACTACAAACAGACCAATTGTTACTGATCCAGAATCCGAATGCTGTAAAAAGAAAATTATGGGAGCAAGATTGGTGTGAAAACCAGGAACAAAGATCAGTCGACAGATGTATGGTTGAAAATGCCTCCGAAGCACGGGCAGTTAACACTCTTTCTAAATATCTCCAAAACTTTCCATGTATTAAAAGGAGAAACATCTACTTGAAATTTCGTATGAACTTGTTTAAAACCAAAACAATCATGAACATAAGAAGCAAAGACAAAGATTCTGACGAAGATTGCAGATTTCGTAAAACAGGAAAAGAAAAGTTAAAACATCTTGTGCTATATTGTAAAAAATTAAGAGAGTTAAGAACGATACACTTGGGACTGGAAATTCTAAAGAGGCCGCATCTTGAGGGGCATGGCCAGCGAGCGCGCAATGAAGACGTGAATCTTCGGCTCTCCCGTGGCCTTCTGAAACATCCTGCAAAATCCTGCCATATGGATTGTGTAAAAGTAAAATAAAGATAACTCCGGGCGGCGGAACCTCGGAGCAATACCCGGCGGAGAACAGAGCTAAGTTCGCAAAGGGAAACACGAGATATCGGCATTGGAAGTTTCGCCAGGGAACTTCCCGAACAAGTTGGCCGCTGCCAAGACCCGCTGAAGCGTGACAGGGATTAGCGAATGCAGCCCACGAGCCCCGACAGCTGAACACAGCAGCCGCGCCTTGCATCCGAGGGCGATCCGAGGGTGCGGCGCCACCGAATCCTGTCATCTGTCCCCGGTACGGCCGGGGCAGGGAAGACCAGAGCGGGCGAGCCCCCGGCCTGCGACATCGGCTGGGTCTGCTGCCGGAGCCGCTTGATGAAGCCAGGGGATGGGGTGCGGATGACTCGGCCCGCCCCCGGAGACGGAGAGCGGACACTCCCAGAGGGGGAACCCGACACAGACGGCGACAGCTCGGAATCCAACCTTCCGCCCCCCTGGACCCTGGAACTAAAGCGAACGGCCACGGGTAAGCCGCCACACGGGACCTGCCAACCCGAATCCAGTGTGCCCATAGTGAGTGCCCCTGGGGGAAACAGTAACTTACGCCCGTACACGCAATACGGGCAGAAGCATACCGACATCTCCAGTGTGCAAAAGAAGCCAATCCTGTCGAACGGGGACTCCTCCACTGGCACTGACAGATATACGGAGCCCTACACAAAGCAACACCATGGGCAAAGAAAAGAGCAGAAAGACCTCGACACAAAGCACCATGGACCAATACGCCACAAGCACATCCACTATACAGGGCACTGAGGACCATGGGGTGCCCCCCCTCCGCCAGACGAGACCCTCTCGCTCAAGGATGTGATGGCCGCCATCGCCAGCTCGCGCTCCTCGGTGGAGCAAAAAATGGATGCCATCTCAACCAAGGTCTCATTCCTCCGCCATGACCTCCAAAAACTGTCATCCCAAACTGGGGAGGCGGAACAACATATCTCCGGTGTGGAGGATGGCCTCGGTGGGGTACACCAACAACTGGCGCAAGCATTAACCAGATTGAAAACCCTGGAGGCCCGGGTGGATGAGGGTGAAGGCAAGTCCCGCCGCAACAATATTCGCATCCTGGGACTGCCGGAACGCGAAGAGGGACCCAGCATGGAGCTTTTTCTGGAGGAATGGTTGGCAGACCTGTATGCGCCAAAGACTCACTCGAACTTTTTCTTGTGCACACCGCATACGGGCAGGCCGCCCGTCCCCGGGTGCACCCCCAAGGACAATCATAGCAAGGCTACTCAATTATCGAAACAGGGACGCCATCTTACAAATGGCCCGAACCAAAGGGACAATGACATATAACAGAGCCAGAATTGCCTTCTATCCAGATTATACCCGCGAGGTCCAGAAAGCCAGACAATCCTTCGAGCACCTTAAAAGGAAGCTCCACTCTAGGAACATGAGATATGGGCTGCTGTTCCCGGCCCAGTTAAAAATCCAGCCTGAAGGTAAAAGCGTCCACTTCACCGATCCTCAGGAAGCCTGGAAATGGGCCAAGACCCACATCGTAGGGGACTGGACTGCACCTGTTCAAAACCGCACAGGTAGACCAAGATCCCGACCACGGGGAGAGGGACCCGCCCAACGACCCATACCGGAGATACCAGTGGACCCGGACGAAGACCGTGATCCCTGACAGGGTTCCTGGAACAGTCATGTTGGCCAGAGAGGGGAACTCACAGTAACATCAGAACCCTCAACGATCGATCCCTTTCTTGGCAACCATTTGCAATGAATGCTCCTCCCGGGACGACACCAGTGATCGGATGCCGTCGCTCCCACACAATTGATCAGAGAGCCACGCGCTGCCATCGCTAACACACCATGCCATCGGCGGACACCACGCCCCTGATCCGAGTTACCAGACCGCAAGCGAGTAGTAAGTTGGTGGGAAGGTGACCACAGTTCACATTAAGTTAATCTGGCGACACTTTTTTGAGCGCCAGTAGAGTTTGGATGACAGATACTTCATGTTGGGGAGGATTATGGAGAGGGGGGAAGGGATACAGTTCTATGTTAGTTACTTTCCGGGAAATCACACTATATCCACACTGATCAAGATGCCACCGAACACACCATGTCCGATGCCAACGCCTCCACCTCACACATACGCCACATCTACACGGCCAAACGCACCATGCACCCATCTGGCACAACCTTCCAGATCTCTAGACAGCAATGACCACACAGCGCCAAGATGACCCCACTTTTGGAAATGCACTAGCCCCAACGACACCCAACGAACGCCACAGGTCACTCAAAATCATTACTTGGAACGTAAACGGCATGGGCTCAAGTATCAAACGCCGATTAGTCACACAAATCCTTAACAGACGCTCTCCCGACATAGCCCTCCTAACCGAGACCCACTTAGTGGGTTCAACATGCCAGTTCTTTCGCAGAACTAATTACCGACTAGCATACCATGCAGAGTACACTATGGGCTACCGGGACACCCTGATCCTTTTACATAAGCGACTCCCGTTTGATCTATCTGCTGTGGTACAGGACCCCTCGGGCTGTTTTGTGATGATCCGGGGCGCGCTGAGGGGAGAGACAGTGGCCATTCTAGCGATATGTTCCCCGCCGGGGTTGGGGGAGGGTCTCCTGAGGGAGGAGACGGCCCTGATGGCACAACAGCAAGCAGAGGTGTGGATTGTGTGGGGGGGGGATTTTAACGATGTTATATGCAACACACTTGACCGGACCCACATCCGCAGCCGGAACCCAGATCATCCCACGTGGCTGGCGACCTTCACATCAGCGCTTGGTCTGAGTGACGTGTGGAGAGAACTCCACCCTACAGACCAAGGATTTTCCTTCCACTCGGGGGTCCATGCATCCTTATCCAGGTTGGATTACCTCTTCCTCCCGGCCCCAGAAGCATATAGGGTTATAACCGGCAGATTCCCTTCCCCGGGGCATATCAGACCACTCTCCCCTGGAGGTGGCGCTCCATACGGATCGTCCCTTGCCGCCCAAAACATGGTGGCTAAATGGCTACTGCCTGGGCCTCCCCGAGTTCGTGGAGCACATCACGGACAAATCCAATGAATTCTTTGAGATCAATACAGGCTCGGTAGAGGGCCCTGTGATATTATGGGAGGCACATAAAACAGAGCTTAGGGGGGAAATGACAGCCTGGATCGGTAATGAAAAGAGAGAACATCACAGGAGGGTGACGGAGGCAGAGGAGGAAGTAAAGAAATGAGAAACCAGATATATATCTAACGCTTCCCCGGAAATGCATCACTCCCTCCTGAAGGCTAGAGCATCACTCCATAACACGGCGCTTGATAACGCACGGCAGGTGCATTGGGAATCAAAGACTAGAATTTATGAGCAAGGGGAGAAAGCCGGCAAACTATTGGCATGGCTGGAAAGACGGGAGGAGGGGCACAGACATGTCAGACAGATCACTGATGGCCCGAACGGGCCAGCCCGAACAGACCCAGAAATAGCGGAGGCCTTCGCCAAATTCTATAGTACGCTTTATGCCGCCCCAACGGTCCCCACAGACGCTTCCCTCCTGGATGAGATCGTGCTTCCGCAATTATCGGAATTGCAGAAAACTCACTTAGACAGGGGATTAGATGAAACCGAAATAGCGGAAGCCATGACCCAGCTACAATCTGGGAAGATACCTGGCCCGGACGGCTTCCCGGCCAAGACCTGGAAGAAATTGGACAGCAATAAGATGGCCGCCTCCCTCTGGGATCTATTCCTCGCCGCTAAAGAACAGGGCACCCTCCCACCGGATCTACGAACGGCCAACATAGTGGTCATTCCCAAAAAAGGCAAACCCCCCGATCAGTGCACATCGTATAGACCGATATCGCTTCTCAACAGCAAAACTAAAATCCTTGCCAAAGTACTGGCCAACAGGCTCCAAGGGGTAATATCCTCACTGGTCCATCAAGATCAATGCGGCTTCATGCTGCAAAGATCGACCAGAATGAACCTACGGCGATTATACCTGCTTTTGGAAGAGGCCCCAACCCTTAACACTCCACTCGCACTCCTCGCAATTGATTTCGAGAAAGCGTTTGATTCGGTGGTGTAGGCTAGCCTCTGGGCAACAATGAGGCGCATGGTCATCGGTGAAACGTTCCTTAGCTGGATTCATCTCCTATACGAAACCCCACTAGCTACAGTTAGGGTGAACGGCTGGACCTCTGGGACCTTCCCGCTGGGCAGAGGCACCCGGCAGGGCTGTCCTCTGTCTCCCCTCCTCTTCTCCCTAGCAATCGAGCCACTGGCCCGATGGCTCTGACAGGTCACCACGTGGTCCGGATTCCGTTGGCCAAATGGACAGGAGGATAAGCTTTCCCTTTATGCGGACTACCTATTACTCTACCTGAGTAACCCAGACCAAGCATGCCCAATCATAACCCAAATGTTAAAGACCTATGGAGACTTCAGTGGCCTTAGAGTAAACTGGGGGAAATCAGTTCCCTTCCCAGTAAAAGGGGATGATCTGGCAATCCCCTGGGACTCCCTATACCGAATAGAAAGAGAAGGCTTCCGCTATCTGGGCATATGGGTCTCCGGGGTTCTCTCAGACTATGTGCTTCACAACCTGCACCCAGACAGCCCGCTTCGCGGGGGATGTACGACATTGGATGCACCTCCCCCTCACACTCATGGGAAGGGCGGCCCTCTTCAAAATGATGGCACTTCCACGGTTTCTCTATGTACTGCAGAACGCCCCACTGGCCATACCAAACTCGGAATTTGTCCGGGTGGAACGCCTCCTCAGGGAATTGATATGGAAGGGGGGGCAACCTCGAATTGTGCTGACCACGCTGCAGCGATTGATCTGGGAGGGGGGTTTTGGAGTCCCACACCTGAAGTCCTACTACTGGGCCAGTCAACTAAACATAGTCACTGACCTCCTCCATGGGGACCGCGACCTACCACACATCAGAGCAGAACTAGCCTTCAGGCAAGATACCCCACCACTCGTAACGATGTATCAACACCTATCCAGACCCCCTGCACAGACAATGTCCTCTCACATCACGATCGTCTGGCGGCAGGCACACAAGCACATAGGCTGGAGGAATAAGATTACCATGGCACAACCACTATGTAATAACTACATGCTGGCGGAAGTGTGGAAGCTGCCCGCCTGGACCCGGTGGGTGAGGGCCGGAATAACCACGATAGGAAATATCTTAAAAGAGGGCTCTATTCTTTCGTTTGAAATGCTCGAACAGGAATATGGTATTTCGGCAGCAGAACACTACCACTACACACAATTATCACATGCACTTAGTGGCCACAGGCAAGCACTTGCTGACGCCCCAGACTACACGCCCCTGGAACGCAACTTACTTCCACAACACATCCCCACCAATGTAACCACCACCCTATATAAAGCTATTAATGCATTCGCCACCCCAGAGCTGACTAGCCTCAAAGCCAGATGGGAGCGGGATGTCGGGACAAGGAGCCTGAGGACTGGATCCAGGTTCTCATGCATTGTAAGAAGATTCAATTCAACACTACAGCTAAGTCAATGCCTAGTCTGGGATACTGAATGGAAACCCTTATTGATATATCTTTATGTCCAGTTCATGAGTTCTGGATGACTACCCCTATATAACATCCCTCTCTTAGAATCCCCCTGACCCCACTGAGCCAAGAAGTAGTTCTGTTTTGCAAGTTTAAAAGGTTTATTTGAGAAATAAGAAAAAATATAGATACCACACTTTCATAATAAATTAATAATCGATATCACCCTTATAAATATAATGTTAATCAACAATGGTTAATCTGACACTAGCACACTTCTTTATAATCAATGAGGAGTTAGTATAGGATGGATCAAGTAGCAAAAATACTTTTATGATTTCAAGGGAAAAGCAATGAGGAATAAAATGCAGTACAGAAATACTTGAGATGATTTTAGCAAAAGATAATATAATCACTTTTTCTCTGGCAATTCACCCCCCTCCCCTATGCAATGTAAGACATGGAAGTAGATGGAAAGAGGAGCACACAGTTCTCAGGAATGCAATCAAATACAATACGAAATTCAGTTCCCCCCCAGCAAGCTTAGAGAAAACGGGTATGAGTTTTAAAACACATGCCCAAGTGCTTTGAATGTGGTGGCAATGAAGTGAGAAATATGCTGAGAATGCTTTTAATTCCCTTTAGGAGGTTCAGGGTGAGTGAGAGATACTTGGGATGAGTTCAGGCTCACTTTAGCAATGATTCAGAGATGGTGATTAAGAGGCAAACAAATGTTTAGCAAGGAAAGAAATGACTGCTGATGGTTACACGTGGCTGGATTTTTAACCAAATCGCAAATCGCGGTAAAATTCGCGAGTGCCTGAATCATGATTACGGCAAAAGTATAAGGAGTAGCAAGTCGGTTCTAGGTTCGTTGGAAAGCTGAGATTCTAATTTCGTTCCTATTCCAAACGGTCCCAGAGATACAGACGATTAAATAAAGGTAGTTTTTCGGATTTAAAGTAAACTCAAAATGTCAGGTGACAGCTTGCAGCTTCAGAATTGACAGGTGACAGTTGTGCAGCTTTACAAATGACAGATGACACAATTTCTAGGAGGCTGTTCTACTTAGGTTAAAATAGTTTGGATTAGATTATTTTAACTAAGAGATTGGTTCTGCACAGTTCTGCTAGGTACTCACAATATAAATTTGAAATAGGCCTCGCCACGGATCTGGTCAGGTTTTGGACTGGACTCCGGTTCTGGTCTCGGCACTTCACAGTGATCTGGGTCAGCTCTCTGGTTCTGGTCTGTCCGGATACAGCGGTCTCTGCACGGCTCCTGGATCTCTGCACTGGTCCTGGCAAAAGTTCTTGGCAAGGGATTCAAGCAGCTCGCCCGGCTGTGAGTAGCTTGCAATGATTAGAGGCCTGCTGCAGAGAACTCAGCTTGTGGTTTTAGGCCTCTGATTTAGGTTCTAAAGTATAAGTTCTAGGATTCTGGAGTATGTAGCTGGAGTCAGTCTGGAACTGGTATCTTCTGGATGTTGTGTGGTCCGGCAAAACGCTCCGCAGCAACTGGATTTGAATGTCTCTACCTGTCCCAGCAGTCTCTTTTTATGTGTTTTGAAAATGGGTGTGTGCCTGGGCCTAGCTAAGCCTGCCCTTCTCTGCTTGTCATTGGCCCAATTCTCCCCTCTCCCATGATTGGGGGAAGGAAATGTGTGTCAGAGTGATGCTGTAGGTTTTATGGGTCAGAGGACCCTCCCCTGGTCAGTTTGCCCACAAATCTATATTTGATTCAAATACATCCTTCCCAGATATACAATTTGTTGAAATTACATGTGCACATTATATATTCCTTATGGTCCATGCTTGTCCGCCTCTGATCTTCCTGGGGGCTTGCATTCAAAAATGACAACATTTTGCGCTTTTTAACTGGTTTTGCAATATCGGACAATTACCCAAATTTACACACATGTGCGCAAGGAGTATGGACATTAATTGATGAAGTGTCAGATTTTTAACATGCAGACATTTGGAGTGAGACTCTATTTTCTGCTAGCAACCCCCCAGAATACACCACAGGGTCCTACCGCATCTCAAAATGTTCACAGAAAAATCACAAAAATAATGATATTACTTATATAATTCTGACAAGTCCGCACTTTGAGTTATCTATCTTTTTAAAATTATGCCCTGGTCAAAAAGGGGTGTGGCTTCCCACATCACAGGGTGAAATAACTGGTTTATCCACTTCCCCCAAGCTCAGCTGCTAGCAGAGGCACTGCCCCTCCCAGTTTCCCCTAAGAGGAAGCCACTTTATGGCCCCCCAATATAACATTTGCCTGAGTCCAGGACAGGCCTTTGTTCAACTGCCTGTAGTCCCCAGCTGCTACACCCCTAATCTAATCAACAGGGCCATGTGACCTCAGGATGCAGCCAGGCCTGGCAGCCAGGCCTGGGAACACAGCTGTTGATCCAGTATCAACTCCTGTCGGGGGTAGTTGTCAGGCAGAATTCAGTTTCATTAAGCCAGGTTTCAGCTAAATGTCACTTTTTGTTCCCAGTTTTCTACATTCAAATCAAACTGACAATTTTTACATATACATTAAATAATTACTTCCTTCAAGTCATTTCAGAATATAGTTTTACATTGTATCCACCTCTTAGCAAGTCTTTCCTTGGCCTGGTTTTGTTTAATTTGTTCAGTTTTACACAAAAGTCTGGTGGTTTTAAAACGCCGGTTTTCTGATAGTGGTGAGTACTGGTAATGCAACCATTTTTGGGATTAAGAAAATCAATTCCCCACAAGAAGGTTGTATCTTTGGAGTGGTCTCGTGCCAACTGCGCAGTTCTCCTATTCTGGCGTGAATGTGGGCGGCGATAGCTCATCCCCACATCCACCCAGTCTATTGATTTAGTTTGTTCTGGGATAGAATAATGGGCGGCGACAGCTCATCCCCACATCTACCCAGTCTATTGATTCAACATGGGTCAAAACCCATGACAAATCCCCCCGCCCGACTGCGCTTTGATTCAAGTCGAGGGGAAGTCGGGTGCAAAGGAGGTTTTGAGCCCTTGCGCTGGTATGTCCCCATTATCTTCTTCCAATGCTGTAGGTGGCACAGTTCAGCATCTTTTCCTCCCTCCAGTCAATCAATCAGTTCTCCTTGCTGGTCCTGATGGGAGGATTGGGCGGTACCCCGGGCCCCTTGGGTCTCTGCTCCCGGTCTCCGGATCGTCCTCCTTGGCCAGTCTCCAGGTTTTCTTTCTCCTAGGACGACAAAGGAAAAGCGGCAATACCTCTTCGTAGACATTTTTCCATCACTACTAATGGTGTGGCAGACATATACATTTTATACTTTAACATACCTAACATTTTACTTTTGAGATACAAGTTATCATTCAAAGACAGTGGCTTACAAGAGTATAATATTTTAGAGACTATATGTGGGATATTTTAGGGTTGGAACTGAATTACTCTGGAGCGGCCCCCTCTGGGATTCCAGTGGATTCCTCCAGTTGTTGCAGAGTGTGCCTGGGATTGCAACACTTTAGCTGATTTATATGTACCCACTTGTCTTCCCCCTCTGCCAAACCGCCTTTGGGGATGCAGATCTTGTAGGCCACAGGGGAGATTTTGTCTATAATTTCAAACGGTCCCTTCCATGTAGGCAAAAATTTTCGCTGTTTGGCCTGGTTCCTTTGGAAATTGTATAGATAGACCCGATCACCCACCTTATATTCCTTTCGGGTAGTTTTTAAATCATAGTGGGTCTTCATGCTCTCGGCTGATCTTTCTAGATTCCGCTGAGCATAGGCAAAAGCATGCTGAAGGTGTTTCCTTTAATTCTCCACATACTCATGAGTTGTGGAGGCATTTATCAACGTTTTCTCTTGGGTTCTGTAGAGCAAATGCTGGGGAAGCACCATCTTGCGTCCAGTCATCAACTCAAATTGCGACATTTTGGTTGCAGATGAAGGGGTAGATCTGATGGCCATTAGGACCAGAGGTAATCGGATATCCCAACTTGGCCCAGAATCTGCCACAAACTTTTTTAAGATGCTCACTATGGTTCGTTATATCTCTCCACTGCTCCAGAAGAAGCTGGCCTGTAAGCAGTGTGTAGCTTCCTTTTAACCCCCAGTATCTCCCACATCTTTGTCATTACTTCACTGGTGAAGTGGCTACCCCTGTCTGACTCAATCCTTTGAGGTAGACCAAAACGGGAAAAGATGTGGTTAATCATCAGGGCAGCTGCGGTTTCTGCCTTGCAGTTTGGGGCTGGGAGACATTCCACCCACTTGGTAAACAAGCATGTAACGGTCAACATGTACTTGTTTCCTCTAGACGAGCGGATTACCTGGCCTACAAAGTCGATTTGCAAATCTGACCATGGCAGTGTCATCCCCCTCTTTTGGAGAGGTGCACGGTGCGTGAGGGATGATGGCTGAAATTGTGCACACACAAGACACCCCTTCAAGTATTGATCGAGGTCCTGCCCCATGTGTGGCCAGTATGCAACCTCTCTTAAGATTTCCAGTGTTGTGTGAAACCCCCTATGACTGGCGGTGGCCGCATCATGGGCGTGACTTAACATCAGGCTTCGGAATGAGGTAGGAACCACCCACTGATCATGGCCAGCTTGGGATTTCCTTACCAACAAACTTGGATTCGGAACATTTTTGGACATTTCATCAACACTCTTAGGTCCTCTTTCCCAATGTAATCGGTATCCGTCAGGGGAAAGTTCTCAGGGTCCTCAAGGTGTTGGTAAAACTTACCAATAATTGGATCGCCCTTCTGACCTGTAATTAAATCAGCATCAGGGGTCTCCTTACTCCATTGTGCAGTTGGAAGATCATTGTGAGCATTTGTGTGGGACCTAGTGATAGCGGTGACCTGGATTTCCCCCAACAGGGACTCTATTTCGATTAGATCCCCTTGGATGGCCCCGGTTTTGGCCAGCTGATCAGCTAAGTCATTTCCAGTTTTGTCTGGTCCCTCTACTTTGGAATGACCCTTGATCTTCTTCCAGTAGATGGTCATCCCATTCGAGGTCACCAGATCATCAATGTTTTGGATTAACTTCCCATGTTTCAGGGGTTTGTTGTTAGCGCATAACATGCCTCTGGTTTTCCAGTTGACCAGGTGCTCCACGAACCCGTTCCGTACATAATCCGAATCTGTGATTATGACAAGTTTGTGGAGTTGATGCTGGACAGCAGTGAGGATGACCTGATGCACAGCCATCAATTCTGCTACCTGACTACTTCGGGGACCAATTTTGTATCCAGCGGAGGGTTCTGGGAACTCATTCACCCATGCATTCCCTACGCCAGCCACCAGTTCTTTCTCCCCGTCATTGTCAACATGGTAAGAGCATCCATCCACATAGACAGTGGGCATTCCCTCACACTTGTCTTCTTCAAAGACTTTGTGTGGGGAATTAAAGTATGCCTCCATGTTGTCCTTGATTTTTAGACTTTCGTCCTCGAGACAGTTTTCTCTGGCACAATCATGCAAGTCAGCCAGACCTTGCGCGAGGGGACTCTTCTTGTTTTGGCCATATCTGACCTCTACAGGAAAGCCTTGCATTGACAGAATCCAGGAAGTAATTCGGGAATTACTCACATTTCCGGCCTGGATTCTGTCACTTTGGAGATATTGCAGAGGCTGGTGTGGAGTCTCCACTATGATGTGTTCCCCCTGGATAAACGGGCGGTAATTCTTCAATGCCCACACCGTTGCCAGGAGTGCCTTCTCACAATTGTTGAATTTTTCCTCCACAGAGGATAATGTTTTGCTCGCATAGGAGATTACTTTATTGACCTTGTCATGCTTTTGGTATAATACTGCCGTCAAGCACGTATTAGAGAACCCCGTCTCCAGGAAGAACTCCTTGTTTCTGACAGGGTAAGTTAGGCAAGGCGTTTGTGAGAGGCTTCTTTTGAGTTGTCTTACCGCCTCGGATTGTTCTGGACCCCATTCCCACTTCACCCCCCCCCTTCAAGAGATGAATCAGGGGTCTAGTGATCTCTGAATAGCCTACAATCAACTTTCTGCTGTAATTAGTCAGTCCAAGGAGGCTCCTTAGTTCCCGCAGAGTTGTGGGGTCTTTCAGTTTCTGGTGTGCTTCCACTTTCTTTTCTTGGGGACAGAGACCCTGAGGAGTAATCTCATGCCCCACGAAATTAACACGGGTTCTACACCACTGTGCTTTCTGGAAGGAAAGCTTTGCTCCAGCGGCCCTCAACTGTGTCAGAACATAACGGATCTCCGCTTTGTGTTCCTCCACAGATGAACATTTGATGAGGACATCATCTACATAAGCCAGGTTACCCCTCGCACCCAGGTCGGGCATGGCCTTATGCAGGAAAATGTTGAATTCATTGCCAGAGTTAAGGTATCCGAAGGGAGTCCGGGTCCATGTGTACTGCTGGCCCCCAAAGGTAAAAGCCAGTTTGTATTGGTCCTCCCTACTGACAGGCACGGTCCAGTATCCATTGGTCAGGTCTATTGCCGTGAATACCTGTGACCCCTGAATCTGGCCCAGCCCTTGGTCAATGTAGGGCAGAGGCCATCAGGAAGTATGGACCCGTTTGTTGAGCTCCCTAAGGTCAGCGCAGAGTCTCCACTGGCCGTTTGGCTTCAATATTCCCAGCACCGGATTATTGAAAGTGCTGTGGACTGGACGGATTATTCCCCGGGACTCAAGGTTCTTAATTATTTCAGTAAGGGACTCCATGGATGCGAGAGGCAAGCGATATTGCTTCACAAACACTGGAGTCATTCCCGGGTCCGTGGGAATTGTTGTTGTGTGGATGTCAGTGTGACCACAGTCATATGAGTCTACCGCACAGAGATCTTGGAAATCCAAGAAAACTTGTTTCAACTTTTGCTTCTGTTCCAGAGTCACACAGGCATCAGCTAGGTTGACTCTTTCTTCCACCATCTGCCTGAAGCCTGGAAAGACTTCTGGTTTGGCTATCTCAGTGGCCTCCTCCAGCTGGGTGGTGAAGTCCCTGGTCAGAGTGCTGATTTGGACTGGAGGCTTCAGGTGGGAAAGGCAGCCCTCATGGACCTGGAAAATCACCTCATCCCTCCTGAAGTCACAAGTCACATCTTCCTTACCATAAGGGCAAGATGTGTACACCAGGAAGTTCCCCCCATGCCGGGTGAAAATCCTGTCTGGTGTTGTATTGTCATCACTGTCACTGTCAAAACAGTCCTTGGGGATTGGTCCTAACAGTTCATTTCCTAAATAGATGGAAAAATGTCAGTCATCAACCGCCATTCCAATAAAGGTGCCTGCGGCTAGAGTAATACTCTTTAAGTCGCTGTTATCCACTTCTATTAGAATGGTGTCATGTTCTATGTTGACTAATGGAGTTGGGTTTACCCCCAACCCTTGCTGTTGGAGAGAAGCGTTTAGATGTATGTAAGCATCAGGGTTTTTCAAATGTTGTCCTCTTTTAACTTTCACTTCCAGGGAGAATTGTCGGGTCCTTTCTGAGATGGTGACTTCCTCTTTGATTTGAATTTCAACTGCATAAGGTAGCAATTGAGCTGACCTAAATGCTTTTTCTGGATCATCAAAGCCCATGGGATTATCCACTAATTGGGACCAAGCTTTGAAGTTTATTAGGTCCAAACTAATGGCAAAGCGATTGAGAATGTCACTGCCTAAGTAAAAGGCGGCAGTGACGTCTTGCACGACCCAACAATTATGGACTATGCTCTTGTTGCCAATGGAGATTTTGAGCATACACCTGCTTGGCAGGAGATGTTTGGAATTAGGTGCTTCCAGGTCCATTTCCCATTTGTCTATCAGTTTGAATGTGGGAATGGCTGGATCTTTTGGGAGTTGGCGGAACATGGCTTCGCTGATGAAGCTCTTACCGTTGTTCACACACACTCGAGCGAGAACAGAGTCCTTCCCATCATTTAACTGGACAGGGATGAACAACTGCTCTCCAATTTGCTGAATATCAGCCAGGCTCTGAGCTGATTTCACATTTTTCTGGACTATAGGAGTGGGAGTTTCTGATTGTGGATTAGTAAAGAATTTCAGGGTGTTTCCTTCCAGTGTGGAACACCACCTTAAACTGGAAGGAAGGTTGATTTTCAGAAATAGAGAGGACCCCCCATCACCAGTCTGTTGTCCTACTGCTATTACTGTCACGTCTGGAATTTGGTTGTTCTGGAAGTGAAATTCTACTTGGTCAGATTTTTGTTCAACCATGTGGCAGGTACCGTTTAAACTAACATGGTTGACACTCTGTTTTAATTTTATTGGTCGGCTAGTCTGGGTCCAGAGGACCTTGTTTACACAATCTATTAGGGGTGACAACCTTCTCAGGAGGACATTCCCTAGTAAACAAGGGGTGCCCTCTGGAGTCACTACTATGACCGGGTGTTTCACCTTGTGTCGCCCAATTTTAATGTCCAAGTCTGCAGTCCCCTCAACGGGAATTTCCTTCCCGTCAAAGTTCTGCAGTTGTCCAGGAAGAGAGGTGAGAGGAATTCGGTACTTCTCCCCCCTTCCTGCATTTAGTTCCTCAAAGGCCCTTTTGGACAGAAGGGTAGCTTGGGATACAGTGTCCACCAGTGCCAAAATTGTACCCTGCCCCTGTACTTGTACCGGGGCATAGTATCTGCCCTCCTTCTCCTCAAGGGGGCACAGATAATGCACATTTTTTGGACAACTGGTGGGCTAACTTTCTGGTTTTGGACATTGCTAGCGAAGAGATTTGGGCAGAATTCTGTGGAGAGCCTTGGGAATCTGAAAGAAAAAGTTGGCAACTGGAGATCAGAGCCATTGTGGGTTCCCCTGGTTCCGGTTCTGGGCCGCCCCCCCCTTTTTGGAGGCAGTCACCAGGATGGGTTTGAACCAGGGGATTTTGGTATTGTCGGTTCTGGGATGAGATGATGGGCGGCGGTAGCTCAGTCTCCACATCTCCCCTGTCTGAATTGGCATCCCTTGGGACCCATTTTTCCTTGGGAGGAGTTCCCCCATCTCTAAAGGAGAAGATCCTTTCCCCAGGATCCTCTGAGGATCCCTCTCCCTCAAATTGGAAGACCTGTACCTCCTCCACAAAGTGGGTCTGTTTGGGTCCTTTGTTTCTCCTACCCCCCCTCTGCTCCTTGGGAGGCAGGCTTTCAGGGGCAGGAGATTTTGTTTCCGGTTCCTGGTTTTCCAGGGGCTGTTTACAAGTTGGGAAGGAAGCTTCCTCCAAGGCTTTACACCCTCCTTCCCCTTGTGCCTCCTCCCTGGGAGCCGGTGGGTTATCGGGGTGCTGCCCCCGTCATTGTTCTGGAGCACCAGGTCCAGAGTTTGGGGCATTCTGCGGTGGCATGCTCATCTGAGGGTTCTGTTGAGCCCTCAGTATGTGACCCAGATCCCGTGCCATATTTTGGACCTGGCGCTCAAGTTGTGAAACCCGCTCAGGCTGATACAGGGCTCTATTTTCTCCCCTGGGCTGATCCCGGGAAAGGTAGCTATCCCTTCTCTGGTAGTACCCCTGGTTGGGAAGATTTTGGTACCCCTCCACCCTTGGCCTCCCCTCTCCTGGATTAGGTTGTCTGGGCTCAGGGAATTGGGGAAAGAAGGATGGATGATTTTGGGGCTGGAAATTGGGTGGATACCTGGGGAAAAAGTTCTGCCCAGGATTTGGTGAATTTCTGCCCTCCTGGGGGAAGTTAGGAGGGAAGTTCCCCGGGTCAGGTGCTTGGCTGGATCTCCCACCTTGGGCTGGAGGAGTCCACACATAACCCAGGATTGGTCAGTTTCCCTTATAGGGGGGACTTACATAGTCAGGGGAGCGGGGTACCCCATTTGTGGGACTACCTCCTCGACTCCCTGTCTGTGACTGGCCCGAGGGCCTTCTGGGCTGTGAATTATTTGGTGCAGGCAGGTTTTTAGGCCCCCCCATCTCCAAATCTAAAACGGGGGCAACCTTTACCTCTGCCACCTTGACAGCAGCAGGGGTGCTGTTGGTTTTGGGGTTTTTCGGCACGTTATTTTTATTTTCGATAGGCTTCTGCACCTCATAGATCCGGGTAGCCTATTCAATGACCCAGTCTAAAGATCTTTTCTCATGAAAATCTCTCACAAGCTGGGTCATTATGTATTTGGGTAAGGCATGGAAAAATGTATTGATAAATTCTCTGCTATCCGTGCGCACACTTCTGGTGGTCTGCGCAAAAGCACGCTTTAATTCTTGCACAAACTCTTGTGGGGCCTGGTCCTCCCCACATTGCAAATTGTAGGCTGCCTTGCGAGCCTCTTGAGGATTTCTGTGCACAGAAAAATGTTTCAAGATGGCCGCCCTGTATGTGGACCACCTTGAATGGTTTTGATCCTCCAGCCCCGCAAAGAAACTGGAGTATTCTGGTGAGAAGGTCCACTTTACATATTGAATACAGCTTTGGCTGTCCTTCAAATGGAAAGTCTCCATCATTTGCTCATAGAGCTCCAAGTGTACCCAAACAGAATACTTGGCGTTCTTATGATAAGGCGTGATGACACTCCTTATTGCCTTTATTTGTTTCAATGGGTCCTTAAGCAAGGCCCTTTTTGCCTTATTGGCCTTTTTGGTTCGGGTAACCCTGGTCCATTCATCCTCTGACTCAGAAGCATTGCTCCCAGAGGTGCCCGTCTGATCTTCCAGGTTTTCCCGGATTCTGCGATCCTGGGAATGGATGGCAGAATGTGGGGACCTGGTCTCCTGTGTCCTGTGACACTCAGAGGAGTCTTCAGATCCCTCCTTGCTACCAGGATTTGCTGGGTATCCCCCCACTGACCTAACTGGGCAGAGGTTTTCAGGATGCCCTTAATGGGCCTACTCTCCTGGGGTTACCCACTAAATTGCACTGTACTTGGGTGCCCATACCCGGATACCCGCCCATCCATTCCTGAGAGGTGCTGGCCTATGAGCCCCATACTTCTAGCTGGATAGTAATCTGCCATCCCCGTGGCCCTGGGCTCATGTGCGTGAGGGGACATGGGGGTGGCAGAGTCCAGGGACTGGGAGAGATGAAGGCCTCTGGTACTAGGGCTCCTGAGGTTATGCTCAGGAGTTTCTCTTTCCCAGCAAACCTCATCTCTATCCGCCCCTGCTTCCTGGTGCAATGCAAGAGCCTGCGCTTTCAGTTCCTCAGTTAAGGCCTTACTAGACTCTATCAGTCGCTCCTGCATCGCTACCTGTTGCTGGAGGCTATCATTGTGCTGACAGAGAGCCTCATTTTCTCTCTGTGCCTCCTGATTGGTCCTGGAGTACTGGGCCAGTCTCTGCTGCAGGAGGGTTACCTCCTGAGCTGTGTCCCTATTGGCCTGCTCCTTTCTTGCCAGAGCATCCTCCACCCTCCTGGTGTGCTCTAACAAGTTCTGGTGTTCTTTTTGGAGGTCACCCAGTCCCTGGAGGGCCAGGTGATTTTCTTCCATTTTCCTTTTTAAGTGGCAGACTTCCTGGCCTAAGGTATCCCTTTCCTGACTAAGAGTCTGCATCTGTGCCGCCAGGTCGTCCCTTTGCCTTTGGAAGGCACCAGCTTTCTGGTGTTCTCCATCAAACTTTGCCTGGGTATCCAAGTCTTTCAAAATCAATTTATTGCTTTCCTCTTTCTCTCTGTCTAGTTGGATTTGCAGGGTGGCTACCTGCTCTGTGCATGCCCTGTTGAAATTGATCTGTTGCTCCAGCTTTTTCTGGCTCTGCAGTAAGGAGTCCAGACTGTCTTGGTGCTCCTTCTGCAAAGCCAGAATTCTGGTATCTTGGTCTGTCTTTTCCTGTTGCAGGATATCCATATCCTTCTTTATTTTAATGATGTACTGTCTACTCTCATTTTCAGACAGGACAGACTCCTAGCTTCTGTGCAGCCTCTGCTCAGAAGAGTCTAGATCAGATTGGGCCTTCTGTAATGCCAGCAGTTGCCTACTCGCCAGATCTTGGCCTTCAGCACATTTGTCCTGCATGGCTCCCATATGTAAATATAAATATGCCGCTACCCTGGCAATCTTGTTGTGCTCATCCTTGGCCTTAGGGGCCATATATAGTTCACTCAGGGCCACATGTAAGGGGACCATGGTCTCTCCATATATCTGACCCTGTTTTAGTGATCTGGGGTGCGATTGCCTGCAACCAGACCGTCTGGTCCTGATGAGTCCGCTCACCTCTCACAAATATCTTATGTAAGAAGTGCTCTCTGGCTATTTTCATATCTACCAAGGTCGTCATTCTGGAATTTGAGTTCCTTCCTGACTTACAGAAGTTTGTATTTTATTTTTGCAAAACAGACCTTTCCCTTAGAGCGTCCTTTTGAGGAGTGCTTTACAGCGTAACACAGCGTGGTGATCCGACCGGATGTATGTATCTTGTCAGTTAGCACACTGTATTAATCTGCACAAGTGATAGATCTAATCCGGAATCCCCGGCTACGAGCCCCCAATTTGTAAGAAGATTCAATTCAACACTACAGCTAAGTCAATGCCTAGTCTGGGATACTGAATGGAAACCCTTATTGATATATCTTTATGTCCAGTTCATGAGTTCTGGATGACTACCCCTATATAACACCCCTCTCTTAGAATCCCCCTGACCCCACTGAGCCAAGAAGTAGTTCTGTTTTGCAAGTTTAAAAGGTTTATTTGAGAAATAAGACAAAATATAGATACCACGCTTTTATAATAAATTAATAATCAATATCACCTTTATAAATATAATGTTAATCAACAATGGGTAATCTGACACTAGCACACTTCGTTATAATCAATGAGGAGTTAGTATAGGATGGATCAAGTAGCAAAAATACTTTTATGATTTCAAGGGAAAAGCAATGAGGAATAAAATGCAGTACAGAAATACTTGAGATGATTTTAGCAAAAGATAATATAATCACTTTTTCTCTGGCAATTCACCCTCTCCCCTATGCAATGTAAGACATGGAAGTAGATGGAAAGAGGAGCACACAGTTCTCAGGAATGCAATCAAATACAATACGAAATTCAGTTCCCCCCCAGCAAGCTTAGAGAAAACGGGTATGAGTTTTAAAACACAGGCCCAAGTGCTTTGAATGTGGTGGCAATGAAGTGAGAAATATGCTGAGAATGCTTTTAATTCCCTTTAGGAGGTTCAGGGTGAGTGAGAGATACTTGGGATGAGTTCAGGCTCACTTTAGCAATGATTCAGAGATGGTGATTAAGAGGCAAACAAATTTTTAGCAAGGAAAGAAATGACTGCTGATGGTTACACGTGGCTGGATTTTTAACCAAATCGCAAATCGCGGTAAAATTCGCGAGTGCCTGAATCATGATTACAGCAAAAGTATAAGGTATGTAGGTTCGTTGGAAAGCTGAGATTCTAAGCTTTCAGAGGAAAGTTAAATTTCGTTCCTATTCCAAAGGGTTCCAGAGATACGGACGATTAAATAAAGGTAGTTTTTCGGATTTAAAGTAAACTCAAAATGACAGGTGACAGCTTGCAGCTTCAGAATTGACAGGTGACAGTTGTGCAGCTTTACAAATGACAGATGACACGATTTCTAGGAGGCTGTTCTACTTAGGTTAAAATAGTTTGGATTAGATTATTTTAACTAAGAGATTGGTTCTGCACAGTTCTGCTAGGTACTCACAATATAAATTTGAAATAGGCCTCGCCACGGATCTGGTCAGGTTTTGGACTGGACTCCGGTTCTGGTCTCGGCACTTCACAGTGATCTGGGTCAGCTCTCTGGTTCTGGTCTGTCCGGATACAGCGGTCTCTGCACGGCTCCTGGATCTCTGCACTGGTCCTGGCAAAAGTTCTTGGCAAGGGATTCAAGCAGCTCGCCCGGCTGTGAGTAGCTTGCAATGATTTGAGGCCTGCTGCAGAGAACTCAGCTTGTGGTTTTAGGCCTCTGATTTAGGTTCTAAAGTATAAGTTCTAGGTTCTGGAGTATGTAACTGGAGTCAGTCTGGAACTGGTATCTTCTGGATGTTGTGTGGTCCGGCAAAACGCTCCGCAGCAACTGGATTTGAATGTCTCTACCTGTCCCAGCAGTCTCTTTTTATGTGTTTTGAAAATGGGTGTGTGCCTGGGCCTAGCTAAGCCTGCCCCTCTCTGCTTGTCATTGGCCCAATTCTCCCCTCTCCCATGATTGGGGGAAGGAAATGTGAGTCAGAGTGATGCTGTAGGTTTTATGGGTCAGAGGATCCTCCCCTGGTCAGTTTGCCCACAAATCTATATTTGATTCAAATACATCCTTCCCAGATATACAATTTGTTGAAATTACATGTGCACATTATATATTCCTTATGGTCCATGCTTGTCCGCCTCTGATCTTCCTGGGGGCTTGCATTCAAAAATGACAACATTTTGCGCTTTTTAACTGGTTTTGCAATATCGGACAATTACCCAAATTTACACACATGTGCGCAAGGAGTATGGACATTAATTGATGAAGTGTCAGATTTTTAACATGCAGACATTTGGAGTGAGACCCTATTTTCCGCTAGCAACCCCCCAGTTTTACACCACAGGGTCCTACCGCATCTCAACATGTTCACAGAAAAATCACAAAAATAATGATATTACTTATATAATTCTGACAAGTCCGCACTTTGAGTTATCTATCTTTTTAAAATTATGCCCTGGTCAAAAAGGGGTGTGGCTTCCCACATCACAGGGTGAAATAACTGGTTTATCCACTTCCCCCAAGCTCAGCTGCTAGCAGAGGCACTGCCCCTCCCAGTTTCCCCTAAGAGGAAGCCACTTTACGGCCCCCAATATTACATTTGCCTGAGTCCAGGACAGGCCTTTGTTCAACTGCCTGTAGTCCCCAGCTGCTCCACCCCTAATCTAATCAACAGGGCCATGTGACCTCAGGATGCAGCCAGGCCTGGGAACACAGCTGTTGATCCAGTATCAACTCCTGTCGGGGGTAGTTGTCAGGCAGAATTCAGTTTCATTAAGCCAGGTTTCAGCTAAATGTCACTTTTTGTTCCCAGTTTTCTACATTCAAATCAAACTGACAATTTTTACATATACATTAAATAATTACTTCCTTCAAGTCATTTCAGAATATAGTTTTACATTGTATCCACCTCTCAGCAAGTCTTTCCTTGGCCTGGTTTTGTTTCATTTGTTCAGTTTTACACAAAAGTCTGGTGGTTTTCAAACGCCAGCTTTCTGATAGTGGTGAGTACTGGTAATGCAACCATTTTTGGGATTAAGAAAATGAATTCCCCACAAGAAGGTTGTATCTTTGGAGTGGTCTCGTGCCAACTGCGCAGTTCTCCTATTCTGGCGTGAATGTGGGCGGCGATAGGTCATCCCCACATCCACCCAGTCTATTGATTTTGTTTGTTCTGGGTTAGAATAATGGGCGGCGACAGCTCATCCCCACATCTACCCAGTCTATTGATTCAACATGGGTCAAAACCCATGACAGCATCCATGTGAAATCTCTATTATCTGCAGAATAAGACTGGTACAGCTAAAGATACTACACAGGGTATACTACCCCCAAATGTCCCTTTTTGGTTGGGGAAGGGCAACGGATCCAAACTGTTTGAAATGCCGGGGGGAAGAGGGCACCTTCATCCATCTCCTTTGGGACTGCCCTAAAATCAAGACATTCTGGACACAATGCTTAAAAATTTTGGCAGGAGCACTGGGTCGCACGATAGAACTGCGACCCGCAATCATGTTACTGGGGGCCCCAGATGAGAACATCTCAAACAAATGGGAGGGCATTCTTCTCTCCACAGCAATGGGCCTGATAAAACGTGACATTGCACAGAAATGGGGAGCCCCGAGTGCCCGACAGCGGCTCAGTGGTCCAACGAAATGGACATCTGCGCGGCGAAAGAACTCAGAATTTATACAGCACGGGGATGCCCGGTAAAGGCCACTAAAATCTGGGGAAAGTGGGAAGAAAGTGTGACCTGAGATCGGTCTGAGGGGTGGGAGAGCGGGAAGCGCAGGAGCACAACATGGACATGGCAAAGAACATATTACTGGACAGGTGATGTACAGAGTGGCAAGAGACGAACAGATCGACGATCGACCCAGCAAAGGGAGATGGAGGGTGGGGGGAAACAGTTGGTATGTTGTATGAATGTTCAAAAACCTTCAATAAAATATGTTATTAAAAAAAAAGAGGCCGCATCTTGAAGGAGAAGATTGGTGGAACATAATTTCAGAAGGAATAGATTTTAAACTAATTTTCGCACTAACATTTTTTCTAGAGAAATTGGAAAGTACCATGGCGGACCTTCCTTGAGCAAGTGTACTTTGGCTCAGAAATGACACTTTCCAGTTCATTGTTAGAGGTTCATGAAAGACAATGATACAATACGTTACTATTGCCAATTTTGACTCCTTGTTGAATTGATTTGGAAGTTCATTAATGTGTAGAAATGTTTTCTCTTTTATATTTTAAGTTCTTTTTGTTGATCATGCTGAATATTTTAAAAGTTTGTAATGAACTATATAAAATTTAAAAAAAATTAAAAAAAGAAAAATATATATATATATATATGGTGGAATGAATTATGTGATGTAGAAATTTGTGTAAGAAGTGCCTTTCCAACCTCGCAGCTAAGGTCAATGTTTATTTTTTATTTTCTACGACTCTTACCTGGAGGACCTTTAGCTTTACAGGTACCCTTATTTATTGTATATTCTATACTAGAACAGAAGTAACTTCTCCGTACCCTTGAAATGCTACTTGTTTATCATGATTTGAGCAAGAATAAAAAGGGTAAGGGGACTTAAAGAGAGTAAACATGCTTATTTTGAAAGCTACAATGCAGCATATCAAACTATAAGTTGTGATTGTGACAAGTTGGGGGGCCGGGGTTGACCAGATATCCTTAATCACTTAATTCCTTTCGTTTGGTGGAGGGGGGCCCCAAAGATGTCTTTGCCCAGGGCCCCAAAAGTTCTAAAGATGGCCCTGATAGCTATACTTCTTTCAGTCACCTACCAGGATTGTCTCAGGTAAACCCTCTGGGACTCTTGCCTTTTCCCCCCGATTGTCATGTAATTTGACAGAGGTCAGATGTTTTCAACCGAAGAGGGGCTGAGGAAGACTTCTGTCTGGTAGATGGGCGGAGTTCGGTGTCCCTGCATCATAGACCCATCTACTAGGACGGGGTTAGGGGTGACCAGTCTCCCTCAAGTTGTGAAACGTAACCTTTGATCCCCCCAAACCTTGGGACCACATCCCAGCTTCTGTCAATGTTGACCTTGGCAAGGCCATTCTATCATTCTTTAGAGGCGTGCACTGATAGTGTGCGGCCCTCTTGTCCTCCCTCTCTGTTTACCCTGGTGTTAGGTGAAGAGAGTCTGATCCATTACCTTGGGCCTGATCATGACCGGTGACCCACCATCAAGGCTTCTTGCTGAGAGCTCAATTATCATTTCATTGTTTCTGTTTGATTCCCTGCTATAATAATGTACAGCTTTTCTGCCAGTCATGCTGGCAGCAATTGATGTAAAATGGAGAGCAAAACTCTCTCCAGTAACACTTTTGTGTAATAAAAGTCAATAACTTTGTTAAATGTTTTGTTAAGACTATGATGATGAGCGGGCCGTGGCCTGGTGCTCATGGTGTGAGGAGGCTGAAACGCCGAGCTCAGGCCGAGTCACCATATTCCGATCCTGCAAGGTCATTTAACGCCCATCATTATGCTAAAGAAGCTGGTCCAAAGATAGCAGAAGTGACTCCCAAGACATCGCTGGCACCCTTGAAGACAATCGGACCCGAGGAAGTCCGGAAAACCCGTCCGCCCGGCTCTCCCCCTCCCCCCGGCAAGCAATCCCAAAATGGCGGACGCGACGGAGTGACTCTGCTGGCCTGAGTGAAGAGCCGTCACTGCAGCACTTAGTGCGGCCCGCCTGTGGTCGCTCACTGGGGCGAGCCAGAGTGCGTAACAGGAGGGAGAAGGAAGACAACACCCGCCACCGCGGCACCCGGGTGAGAGAGTGACCACCCCACACCCGCGAACCCAAGCGGCAGACAGCGGAGGCTGGAGCCGAGGAGATACGGCGCCCCTGCAATGAGCCCTGAAGTCGTTGAAGTCCCAACCTGACTGTGCGGAAAGGAAACCGCGGCTGGTGAAGAGAGTACTGCGGCAACAGAAGCGAGGCAAGCCACTAGGCAAGCACCACGACTGCCAAGAACGAGGCACACACGACCGTAGAGGAACCAGAGGGGACCACGTACAAAGCCATCCCAACCCAGCACCACAACGCCACCCTGGAAGAAGAAGTGCCGCTCCACTGGACTCTGGTAATCCAGAGAAGAAACGGACCCGTGAGGAATGAATAAATCCTCCCGAACAGTCACCCACTATGGAAAACATATCCAATATGGCGGACATGCTTGCGAGCCCCCACCGACGAGGGGGAGGAGAGGAGCTACGGTGGAGACCCTTGACGGAAGGTGATCGGAGGCCCCCCCGCTGTGGAGCACCAGAGGAACCTGAAGCTGTGGAGCTGAGGAAAAGACATCCGCTGCGGCACCAAATGGATGCCCGGAAGCACGCCAACCCACAAGGAGACTGAATACGGACTGAGGCGGTGGGGAAGACTAGCACCACAACCCGGGCCAATCAACCAAAAAGACCCAATGCCCATCCACCAGAGAGGAGCAGCAGCTGGAGCTGTGGGCGAGACCCAGCACCCGGTCACCTCGCACATTAGCAGGAGGCGAAAAGAGAAGGCAAGAGACGGAAGCCCAGAGTGGCCCTCGGCAGGCACAAAACAAGACAAAACAAGGGGGGGGGGGAGCAAACACAGCTAACCAGAACCAAGGGTCAGCAAAGACCACCCTTGAACTGATCAGCCACCCTGCAAAAATCTGGGGCCACTAAATCCCCACAGCACTACATATAAGCAGAGCTTCCACCGAGGTAACACCGTAGGGCGCCACTAGAAACGCCTGGAAGCCGATCCAAGTAGCTCCCCTGAAAATAAACCCTCGCTAGCGCAACCCAGGCCGGGGCTAGAACAGAACAGAAAGGGTTGCTGGGGTATAAGCGAACCCAACAGAAAACAAGCACAAAGAATACCACAGCAAATCAAAGCCAAAGCTTACGCTCAGGCCAAACCCAAAGAGTACAAAATCAGCGCCAAAATTAACGGCCAACTTAACTAAGGGCAGCGAGCGGCTCCACAATGTCCTCATCCAGAAACAAGGGGAACACTGCCACGATGGACCCCTTCGTCACAACCAAACCTCACCCACCAACCCAGAAGAAAATGGAAAGGACAAACAGGTACTTGGAGCTATAGCGGCCTTGAGAGCATTTATAGACACTAAAATAGACAAGGTGAAGTCCGATATGCAGCTCATGGGCCAGGACGCCCGCAACCTCACAGAAAGGGTCACCAACATAGAATCTTCCCCACAAGAGTAAATAGAGGACACCACAGATCTGAAGGCCAAGGTGAAAGAACTCGAGAGGAAGGTGGCCACTCTGGAAGCAAAGTCTAAGGAGGCAGAAGGACGCACCAGGCGCAACAACGTTAGAATACTCAGAGTGCCAGAAGGAACGGAAACCTCGAGCCTGACAGCCTATGTGGAAGCCCTATTACAGCAGGAAATCGGAGCAGAAAAACGAACACAAGGCTTTGCCGTAGAGAGAGCGCACTGGTCATTGCAAAAGAAACTGCCACTGGGCTCATAACCCCGACCTATCATAGTGAAGATCCTCAACTTCCAAGATAGGGAAGTCATTCTGAAATTCTCAAGAGAGGGTGGAGTGATAGAACGTGACACTCTAAGATCACTATTTATCCCGACTATACACCATCGGTACAAAGGGCGAGGAATTTGTTAGTCCCAATCAAGGCCAGGCTAAGACAAATGAACCTAAAGTACATGTTACTGTTTCCGTCCAGGCTGAAAGTAATTCATAAAGGTCGAGCAATATTCCTGGAAACACCAGCAGCCGCCAACATGTGGATGGAACACAATAACTTGGCGGAAGTGCAGACCGAGCCCTCCCAGGGAAACCGAAGCTGAGCCCACGAAGAGCGTCGGGTTTGCCGCCACCTCCCATTCCCCCAAACCCCCTCCCACGACATCAATTATGGACCAGCAAACTGAACAGACAGAGACACCACATTAGCAAAGTCAGCTAAATGATTATGGGACTCGCTCGGCCTCCCACAGTCGAGCACACAGCACCAACCCACGAAAGGATTAGTGCAGGCCAGTTGCCAGCATGACTTTACTCGCGCTAGAAACCTGGGACGGATCAGACAGCGCGAGGGCACCCGAGCACTTCACAGCAATGACAGATGCTGGGGGCACTAGTTTAAGTTTTGTTTTTTGGATTGTTGTTATTGTTGTCCTCCAGCCTAAAGAACCTGAAAAAATGAAGAATAAGACAACCTTGAAGCTCGAAGCCAACAGAAAATGAGCAAAAGCGGGGAAAATGAAACACCGGAAACTCAGACCGCCCCAGAGACTTGACCGGGGGCGCACCATAGAAAGCACCAAAGCCGGACAATGCCAACACAACTCAAAGTAATGACATGGAATGTCAGGGGGATGGGATCCTATCTAAGAAGGAACCGAATCCAATCCTTCCTACGGAGAAAGAAGGTGTCGATTGCACTCTTCCAAGAAACCCACCTCACGCCAGGAGCTGCGAACAAACTCATGGATTGCTGGGGGGGCCACGGGAACGGAGGTTCCTACTCAAAATACGCGCACGGAGTATTCACATGGGTGAGCCCAGAAGTGCCATTCCAACAGCTGGGGATGGAAGCGGACAAAGAAGGCAGATACGTAATAGTATGGGGCACAATAGAAAACACCAGTATATGCATAGTGAACTTGTACTTTCCCCACCACGGCATACCCACCCACCTCAAACAGATGTGCGCCAGAATGTCACACCATAGGGAAGGAACCTTCCTATGGGGGGGCGATTTCAACTGCGTGAAAGATGGAGACATGGACAGGTTCGAACCACCACACCCATCAAAAAACACAAACTCGCAGATGCTCAACAACACGGTTGAACACTTAGACCTAGTTGACATTTGGAGAGACCTACACCCTACGGACAGGTGCTATTCCTATTACTCATCCCCCCATAAACTGAACACCAGAATAGACTATCTGGTTATAGATACGGAACTGGCGTCGCAAGTGGAAATTGTGAACTATCTGTGCTGATCAATCTCGGACCATTCCCTGTTGCTCATGCAAGTGAACCTGAGGGGCCCTAGACCCCCCATCCCGATGTGGCGTATGCCCACTGAGGCCCTGACTGACCAGGCATTCAAGGAAAGCTTAGGAGAGAAACTAGAGGAATATGTAAACATAAACACGGGCACCGTGGCGAGATGGAGCACATTGTGGGAAAGTGGTGACACAAGGAGAAATAATAGCAGAAGCAGGGGGCGTAAGGAACCAACTGAGAAAGGAGTTAGAAGACAAAGAAGAGGAGATAAAACAACTAGAATCCTGCGAACACAACACTAAAGGCAAAGAGGAGAAACTGAAAGAGATTAGAAACGACTGCCGACTTGCCTGGGGAAGACTATCCAAGTTTGACTTCACAACACACACAGCCAAGGTGCATAACGAAGCTGACAAACCTGGTAGAATACTAGCCTGGTTGTGCAAGAGAGAACACCCGAGACACCTCCCGAAAGAAATCAAGGACGAACACGGAACACCACACAAGACACAAAAAGCGATAAACGACACTTTCTCAGAATTCTATGCCAAACTATATGCCCACGACACACAACTCCCACTAGAGGACATCAGGAACACCCTAGAAGAAATCGGACTCCCCCAAACTATCCACTGAGCAGAGAGAGACGCTGGAGGAGGAGATCACCACAGAAGTCATTACAGAGGAGATCAGGTCACTAGCTATGTGCAAGACCCCTGGGAGTGACGGCCTCCCACCCGAATTCTACAAGGCCTACGAAACAATCTTGACTCCTATACTCCACGAAGTATAACTTGAGGCATACGAGACAGGGATCCTGCTGAGGAGTATGAGAGAAACCCTCATTATACCGATGCTCAAACCAAACAAGCCCACAGACGACTGCGACTCCTACCGCCCACTGGCGATGTTAAACTACGACAGCAAAATACTAACCACCATACTAGCCAAGCGACTTGCGAGAGTAGTGGGATCCTTAGTACATGGAGATCAAAATGGATTTGTGCCAGGCCGCAACACCACAGCTAATCTACGGAGGCTCCAACACGTAATGGCACAAATCAGAACAACAAAGAAATGGCAGTGCTGTCGCTGGATGCCATTAAGGCATTCAAATCCATATTCTGAGAGTGGCTGGTCGAGACCCTAGGGGAATTTGGTCTTGGGGAGAACTTCATCAGATGGGTCAAGGTGTTATACAATGCCCCCATGGCAAGAGTGAAGACCGGGAGCAGAGTGTCGGAAGCCTGGGCAATACAAAGAGGAACTAGACAAGGATGCCCAATATCACCAATGCTGTACATCCTGGGGCTAGAACTAATAGCCATCTACTTGTGGAAGCAGCTCTTCGATGCAGGGATCAGGGTAAACGAGAAATACAACATAATCTCACTGTACGCCGACGACGTCCTTCTGTACCTACAGAACCCGCAAGCGAATGTCCTGATAGCGCTAGAGATACAAGACAACTTTGCAAGATACTCCGGAATACAATTTAGTAGACAGAAATCATGTGCATTCCCACTGGCCAGGCTAAGGGGTGCGAAAGCGGAAGATCTACCCACAGTCGGGATCAAATGGCAACCAGAAGTATTCCGATACCTGGGAGTCAACATCAAACACACGCCGGAATTTACACACGGATGCAACACAGAAGCAGTGATGGGAGGGCTACGCAACTCCCTAAAATTTTGGGCTAAACTACCACTCTCCATGATGGGTAGAGCGTCCATCACCAAAATGATAATACTCCCGAGATTCCTATACTACTTCACCAACATATCCTACTATATACGACCGCCCTTCTTCTGGAAACTGGAGACTCTGATCAGAGAATTCCTATGGGTCACCTCTCGACACAAACTGTCACTTCCATAAAAAGAAGGAGGGATACAACTCCCCGACCTCCAGAAGTACTATCTAGCAGCCCAATTAAGCCATGCCACAAAGTGGCTATCAGACGAGCCAACAACAGAGACAGATCTACTACAACAACTGACGGCCCCAATGCACCCCAAAGAGATGCTATGGAATCTGAAGGTTGGGCCCCCAAACCCACCCATGATAGTGAAGCTAGGAAGGCAAGCCTGGAACAAGACCAGCTCGCTGCTTGGAATGCACCACCCATACGCACGGGTAGCCAGATTTAGCAAACAGACTCAGCCACAATGCCCATGGAGCAGAAGCGAACAAGCCGACATGCTCCACATGTTCTGGCCCTGCTTCAACACATCAAAATTTTGGACCAAAATTGAACAAACCTGCAGAAAAGCGAGAGTGAATAGATACGAATGGACCCCGAAAGAATGCCTACAGGGCGCACTCCCCAGACTGAGCAAGATCAAACACATCATAAGGCTAATGGACATGGCGTGCATCCTTGCAAAGAGAGCTATCGCAATGGCGTGGAAATCACCCAGAGGCCCAAGGTATGAAATATGGATTAAGGAGATGGAGAGATGGTCAGCCGCAGAAACCAGAGCCTGGGGAGCTGGGAACACGCAAGGAGGGGGCCTACGCAAGCACAACACTAGAATCCTGGAAAGCCCTAATAAGGGACATGATCTTTTTGACAAACTTTCAGCCCCCCTGAGCCAGATGACAGCAATTCACTGCACACTAGGAACATTGCCATTCAGACAATGAGCATACGCCCCTCCGACAGGAATTCCCCCAAGACATTGAACCCGCACCCCACCATATACTACCGTGTAAAAGTCTCAAGGGAAGCAACAATAATAAGGCTGAAGGGCAGTTACAGTTAATTGTTGTTTAATGTTTAAAGTTCTAATAACAAGGCAGAAGACACCACCAGATGTTATGAAAGTAATAACCTGTGTTTAAATGCTATATGTTTAACTATAAATGCCAATAAAAACTTTTTTAAAAAAATGATAATAAGCCATCTGCATTTTAGATTAAAAAAAAAGTCTCGCCACACCCCGGAGTTGATTAATGGATTAATTTGTGAAAGAAAAGGTAAATGAAATACATTTAACATTGCAATGCTGCTTTCTTTAGACATACACAAAACCGTAATTTTTGTGGCCCTGCACATCATATTTGTTTAAAGCATAACTACAAGTTTCTTATCTGTTTCAAACTATCAAGTACAACCCCAAGGAGAGGTTACAGGCCTCTCAAGCTGTCCCATTGCACTTGTGGGTAGCGCTCCCGGCCCTGCCTGCTTTCCTTGCATTCAGCCATTTGCAGCCTTGCCTTCATAATGGAAAAGAAAAACTACAAGTACCAGACTGCAAAGTGCAAACATTGCAAGATGCACAACTTGCTCCTCCCATGAAGCATGATCAGATCATTTGGGTTATTAAATTGCTACACACACCATCATTTTATTTAGCAACGAACCCAGCCCTGATTTCCTTTTTTCTTTGCTTTCTGATACCTATAGTTCTTCATAATGTCATAAGCATAAAGTACATCACTTCCTCCACCCCTCTGCCCAGGGACTGGGCCAGATCATTCGGCTAATACGCTGCCAGTCGCTCCCCTACCCCAGCCAAATGACATAATCAGCTGATAAAACAACCAGCTTGACTCATATGAGTGGAAAGCTTTCTACTGCCATCCATGATGCCGTCAAGTGCTTTGAAGCATTCAGAAGGTGACATGTATCATTCCACAAAAAACCCCAATAAATAATATGCCTAAAGCTGCACCCACTCCATCAAAAGGGTTTAGTACCCAAAGTAAACCTGCAACTACAAGCTAATAAGCTGCCTTTGCACTCTTTTTGGAAAGCAAGATCACCCGGCTGTCCTCTTGTAACAGGACAAGGCAACTGCAGCCGAGGTAGGGAAGACTGCATTGTGCAGGTAACTCCCAGAAGTGCCCAGCCTCAGCCTAAGTGGGATCAAGCCTCCCACTGCACCACTGCATCACTCCCAGCCCCAACTTTGTTCCTGCCAGCCTTAACACCTAAGGCAGACCTTTCACTATAGCTGGCACCACCCACTTAGAAGGACTTCTTGCATACACCTCGGGATGCTCCCCAGAAGCCCTCACAAACGTTACAGTCTGCGCAAGAACCCATCACCATAACGCACCATGCTACAACTTCTGCAACAAAGCTGCCTGCCACTATGAATGTGGTCCTGCCGCCGCCATCGTTGTGTTTCCCTCCTTTTGTTGTAATCATGCTATGTTGCTTTGCACTGTTCCACCTGTTTGGGCTGATACCCTTTGTGCATACCTCAATGTACCAATACTCATTATTGCCGGCCCCTTTTGTAATACTTCCGGCACTGCCTTACCTATTTTCGATTGCATTGACTTTGCTGTTAGCAATGGCATTGCCTTACCTGTTAGCAATTGCATTGACTTACCTATTTGCAATGGCATTACCTTACCTGTTACCAATTGCCTTGACTTACCTATTTGCAATGGCATTGCCTTACCTGTTACCAATTGCATTGACTTACCTGTTAGCAATGGCACTGCCTTACCTGTTAGCAATTGCATTGACTCACCTGTTAGCAATGACACTGCCTTACCTGTTATCAAATCCATCCCACTTATCCCTGTCACCAGCTCATCTGTACCACCAGGGCCTCCTCAGCCAGCCCCTGATCACTCCTGCCCAGCTCCCTCACTATTACTCCCAGCGTTGGCCAGGCACTGCAACACAGTACCGAATGGAGCTTCGACTCTAGCACCTCCCACTCTCCGACCCGCTACACCTTTCCTACCAGCATTACAGATCACAGCCCATTTGCCATCTAGAGGATTACCTTCCACACCGCCTGAGCCCTCTCTTAAAGCCACAAGCACTCCTTCACAAACTGTTGCTAGAGCTAGCTACTGCTTCACTTCCCTAACCTTCTGCCCTCCCGCAGACAAGACCAGACATCATTCACTCACACCAAGAACCCCTCACACCACTTGCGCCCTATGTCCCAACTGCACCACCCCCTGCTTGGACAATACCCATCTTCACAGACTTCGGTCCAGAACACTCCAATCCCCCTACTAGCTCCTGTTGCCCTCTCCTAGGAGCTAGTAGACTGGCAAGACTGAACGCCCCAACTTTCCCACCCTCCCCAGACATAACACATCCAACCCACAGCCCTACCTGCCCCACCAACTACCCTAAACACTTAGACTCTCTAAAATTGGCATTTATCAATGTTAGATTCCTTGGCACCCTTGCTAGCGAAATACATGTTCTTATCCTTGACTCACATCTAGATGTCTTATCCACCACAGAATCATGGCTTCATGAAGCCTACGGCCCACTACTCTCTCTAGTGATACCTCCTCCTAACTAAATCTTCCCTAAAAATCAGGCCTTGCCCTCTACCCACCAGCACTGGTTGCGAGATGTTGCTCCTGAAACTCTCCACAGACCCTCAAACTACCTTTATCCTGCCCCGGATTTACAGGTAAACAAATAGACACAGTTGCCCCGAAATTGACATCTCCCTCCTCATCACAACCTTCATGAAACCAAATAACAAATGTATCATCCTGGGAGACTTCAACCTTGGCTATAAGGACTCCTCTGACCCCGAAGCCGCTGCGCTCGCCATGGCCCTGAGTGATATGAATTTTTTCCAACTAATAAACTCGCCCACACATTATAAGGACCACATCCTTGATTGGATCTTAACGGCTAATGCCTCCATTAACATCTCCAACATAGACCCAGTTTCCTGGTACGACCACCTTCTCATCCACTTCAATCTCTCATTGATTAAACCCATCAGAATCCCAACTGCAACTCCCACCCCATAAAAGTCTGTAACACACGCAACATGAAACACAAGGTTCTCAGACCCTCTCTCATATTCATCGCTCAGTTCCTATCCCCGATCTCAGAGCCACACGACAGAAGACATTGCCAATCAATTCTATACCTGCCTGCTCCAGTCCCTGGATCTACATGCACTGATCATAACCAAAATTCCCAAACCTCTCAAACCATATAGCAACTGGTTTTCTGAGGAACTCATCCGCCTACGCAGAGAGAAAAGAGCCCCAGAACACCATTATAAAAATCACCCTTCCCCTGTGAACCGCTCGGCGCTCCCCACCTTGACCAACAACTACAAAAAAGCTGTTATCAGATGCAAAGCCAATAGTTTCAACGACAGAATTGCCAAAGCTAGTTCTAATAGTAGAGAATTATTTGCTATCCTCGGAGAACTTGAGACCCCGACCCCACCAATCGCTGCCTCTCGCACTGATATAACCTGGTGTAATTCAATATAAGACGCCCTCTCCCAGTATCGTTAGAATCTTTCTTGCGCTGATTGTCTCACTTGTGTTCCAAAACCATAACTTCCTAGTGATTTTGAATAACTATAACCGCATCGGAACAGTGTATTTGAAGAGTTTTTCTTCAATATCGCATTGTAAAAGTTTGCCGCGAATTTGCAAAATTCCCCAGTTTACACGTATAATTTCCCCATTTCAAAGTGCTTTTTCCATCCCATCCTAATCTCAAGTGTGTATTGTTGTTTATATTATAGCTCATGTATGTTAGGACCTGATTAGTGTTGCTTTTCTTAGAATTTCTATCCATTTAAGCATTTTTGCACCCTTTTGCAGTCTTTCACAAAGCCATTTTCACCTGTAATTTTCAAAGTGTCATTTGCCAAAATAAGGTTTTCTCTCTTGTTTGGGAGGGAGGATTGCCTAGACATTGTATTTCATTCCTGAAAACCTGCTGATTACTCACATTGGTGTAGGATTGCTCCTTTGTATTTAAACAAAACTTTGCAGTGGAAACATTAACCTAAACGCTATATGTGTGCAAAACAAACTGTTCTTTTTCCCTGTGTTTTCTATTTTCGCCTCCTTATAAGTGAATTCAATTGCTTTGCTAATCTTTCTGAATTGTATTGTCACCCTTTGGGTGATTGCTGCCCCATATATATCTATATTAAACCTATGTGTAATTGAATATTAAATACATCTTTACCTTTACAAACTAGCCTGATTCCTGGTTCAGTGTGACCTGGGGGGTTATTTTGAGAAGGGTGTGATATGAGTGGTAAATCATTCAGAATATTTAACTTATAGACAAAAATAAAATAAGGGTTTCATTTGTGTGCTACATACTAGGCGAGACTTGGGTGTGTGCCTGATTGAAATCCCTTACAGCTTGGGGGCTCGTGCCACGATTCTGAATTGAAATACCACCCGTGACAGTCTAACACAGCATACTAGCCCGCAGGGTACAGACACCTTGTTGGGTTGGCATACTGTGCTACACTGTACAAGCACCCCTCAAAATAAATACTCAAAAGAATCAGGCCTGTTTGCAAAGATAAATTAACCCCTGAAATAAGTCAGAAGGAAATTGTTATTTCTGAGATGGTGACCCCAGTGGAAATTAATATTGCTAGGGAACACTTCCTGCATAAACTGTTTGTCGGGGGTGAGTGGCCAGAACAGGATAAACCGGTATGGTTGCAAGAAATAAAAGAACAAGTCACTGCAATAGACCTGAATACATGACAGGACAAGGGTCCATTACATCAAGCGCTTAGCAAACTGTACCTGGCCCCAAAAATAAAAGAGAAGCACTGTAAAATTGCCAAAATAGTGGCCTACCTGTACCTCCACATTGGAATAATACATGAAAAGCATGCAGAAAATATAGATCTGGCAAATAGGCAAGGGGAACACTGCAGAAAATCCAGACCAATCTGGACTCTGCAGAGCAAAGGTCCAGAAGAGCCAAGAATCAGAAACAAAGGCTAGGCAGTACATCACCAAATTAAAAGAAGATCTGGCTCGCTTAGAGCAAGTGAATGCAGAACAAAATACCCAAGTAAAGACACTGCAAAAAGAATGTCAGGAAAGGCTTGACTCTTTACAGCAGAGTCATCAAAGCTGGCACAAGTACAGTTTAATAGAGCCTGCGCTGAGCAGGTGGACACCTTACAGAATCAAATAGGAACCTTGGAAGAGGAAAACAATAAATTAATTCTTAAAGACCTAGGATCTCAAGCAGAATTTGATGAGGAGCGCCAGAAATCCTTTGCATTCAAAAAACAGAGGGATGATTTGGCTGAGCAGAGGGGCACTCTAAGTCAGGAGAGGATCGCCAGGAAGTCAACCAATTAAAAACTAAGTTGGAAGAAAGAAAGCTGGCTCTTCAGGAGTTTAGTGAAGTTAAAATTGAATATGAAAAGCTACTAGAGCACACCAGGCGGGTGGAGGATGCTCTGGCTAAGAACACTCAGACCAATAAGGACCAAACTCAGGAGGTGAGTCTCCTGCAGCAAAAATTGGCTCAGTATTTCCAATCCAGGCAGGAAGCACAGAGAGACAATGAGGCTCTCTATGAAAAGAATGACAGGCTCCACAAACAGATAGCCATGCAAGAACACATCATTGAAACCAGTAAGGCCTTAATAGAGGAGCAAAAGGGACAGATTTTGGCATGTCACCAGGGAATAGGCGCTGAAAGAGATGAGGTAGGAAGGGACAGAGAAACCCCTGAGCATAACCTCAGGACCCCTGTCATCAGGGACTTTAACCCCTTAAGTTCCATGGACTCTGCCACCCTCATGTTCACTGGCTCATATGAACCAAGGGCCACAGAGATGGTAGACTTCAGCAGAATGGGAAATACGGGACTGACAGATCAGCGCCTCCCAGAAATGGATGGGCGGGCATCTCTGTACAGATTCCCAAATGTTAGGGCTAGCCTCTCTGATCAGGAAGATTCCAGTGAGGGGAGAATCAGCGAATTGGAACCTCAAAAATACCGCCTACCAAGGGATCAGTCTGTCAAATTTGGTGGGGAACTCCATGAAACTAGACCTACAAAGAGTATCTTTTAGGCCTCTTCCCAGCTAGGGCAGTGGGGGTGGGGGGGTACTCAGCCAATCCTGGGAGCAAGGGAGAGTCAGAAGACTCTCCTGAGCGCCACAGGTCTCAAGAGACTAGGCCCCCACATTCTGCAAGCCATTCCTAAGCTTGCAGAATCAGGGAGAGCCTAGAGGATCAGCTAGCCACGTCCTGTAGCAGTGTATCTGAGTCAGAGGATGAGTGACCAAGGGTGACTAAGACTAAAAAGGCCAGCAAAATTAAGAGGGCCGTACTGAAAGATCCCCTGAAACAGATAAAGGCCATTAGGAGCGTCATAACTCCGTATCATAAAAATGCCAAGTATTCAGTTTGGGAGCACCTCGAGTTATTTGACCAAATGATGGACACTTTCCAACTGAAAGATAGCCAGAGTTGCATTCAATATGTCAAGTGGACATTTTCCCCTGAATACTCCAGCTTCTTAGCGGGGCTGGAGGATCAGAACCACTCAAGATGGTCCACCTATAGGGCGGCCATCTTAAAGCATTTCTCCATACATAGGAAGCCTCAAGAGGCCTGCAAGGCGGCCTACAATCTGCAATGTGGGGAAGACCAGGCCCCACAAGAATTTGTACAAGAATTAAAACGTGCCTTTGCGCAGACCCCCAGGAGGGTGCGCACAGACAGTAGGGAGTTCATTAATACCTTCTTTCATGCACTCCCTAAATACATCATGACCCAGCTGGTGAGGGACTTTCATGAGAAGAGATCACTAGACTGGGTCATTGAACAGGCAACTCGCATTTACGAAGTGCAGAAACCGGTAGAGAACAAAAGTACAAATAAAAACCCCAAACCAACCAACACCCCTGCTGCTGCTAAGGTGGCGGAGGTGAAGGTTGGCCCCATTTTAGATATGGAGAAGGGGGGCCTAAAAATATTCCTGTGCAAAATCCAACCCAAGACCCAGAAGGCCCTCGGGCCAATCCCAAACAGGTAGTCAGGGAGGCAATCCCACAAATGGGACCCCTAACTCCCCTGATTATATAAGCCCCCGTTACAAGGGCACCAGACCCACCCTGGGCTATGTGTGGACTCCCCCAGTCCAAGGGGGGGATCCAAACAGGTAGCTGCCAACCCAGGAAACTTCCCTCTTAACTTTCCCCAGCAGGGCAGTAATCCCCCAAATTCCGGGTGAGTTTCTTTCCCCGGTACCCGCCAAACATCAACCCCCAAAACAACCCTTCTTTCTTTCCCCACTTTCCTGAGCCCAGACAGCCCAATCCGTGAGAGGGGAGGCCAAGGGTGGAGGGTTACCAGAACTATCCCAACAAAGGGTATTATGGGAGAAGGGACAGTTACCCTTCCCGTGATCAACCTAGGATGGACCAGAGACCCCGTACTAGCCAGAGCGGGTGTCCCAACTGGAGCGCCAGGTCCAGAACTTGTCACAGGATCTCGGTCACATGTTGAGGGCTCAGAAGAACCCTCAGATGAACATGGCGGCCCAGAACCCCTCAAATCAAGGGTCTGGTACTCCAGAGCAATGACGGGGAGAGCACCCACACAATCCACCGGTTCCAAGGGAGGAGGCACAGGGGGAAGGGGGTGTAAAGCCTTAGAGGAAGCTTCCTTCCCCACTTCTGAAAAGCCCCTGGAAACCCAGGAACCGGAACCAAAATCTCCTGCCCCTGAAAGTCTGCAACCGAAGGAACAGAGGGCCTGTAGGAGAAATAAGGGCCTAAAAAGACCCATTTTGTGGAGGAGTTTAGAGACTTCCAATTTTAAGTAAAGGGGTCCTCAGAGGACTCTGGGAACAGGATATTCTCCTTCAGGGATGGGGGATCTCCTCCCAAAGAAAAATGGGTTCCAAGAGATCCTAATCCAGACTGGGTAAATGTGGGGACTGAGTTAAAACCGCCCATCATTGACACCCAGAATGACAAGCCAGAAAATCACCCTGCCCAAACCAATTCTGGTGACTGCCTCCAAAAATGGGGTGGGGGCAGCCTAGAATCAGGACCAGGGGAGCCCTAAACTTCCTCAATATCTAACTGTCACCTTTTTCTTACAGGTTCTCAAGCTTCCAAACAGAATCCTGCCCAAATTAATCCCCTGTCAGAATCCAGAGCATTACCCACCAATTGGCCCCAAAATATGCATTATCTTTGCCCCCTTGAGTAGAAGGAGGGAAGAGTTTATGCCCCGGTCCAAATACAGGGGCAATGTACATTTTGGTACTGGTGGACACTGGATCCCAAGCCACCCTTCTGTCAAAAAGGGCCTTTGATCAGCTGAATTCATGAAGGGGGAGAGATACCAGATTCCTCTCATCCCTCTTCCAGGACAACTTCAGAACTTCGATGGGAATGAAATTCATGTCGAGGGGACTGCGGATTTAGACATAAAAATTGGGTGACACAAGGTCATAGTTGTGACTCCAGAGGGCACACCATGTTTACTAGGGAATGACATCCTGCGTAGACTGTCTCCCCTCATATATTGTGTAAACAAGGTCCTCTGGACCCAGACTAACCGACCAATAAAATTAAAACATAGTGTCAACCATGTTAGTTTAAATGGCACATGCTACATGGTTGAACAAAAACCTGACCAAATTGAATTCCATTTTCAAAACAACCAAATCCCTAACATGACAGTAATTGCAGTAGGACAACAAACTGGTGATGGGAAGTCCTCTCTATTTCTAAAAATCAACCTTCCTTCCACTCTAAAAAGCATTCCACACTGCAAGGAAATACTCTGAAATTCTATACCAATTCACGATCAGAAAATCCCACTTCTATAGTCCAAAATGATGAAAAACCAGCTCAAAGCTTGGCTGACATTCAGAAAATTGGAGAACAGTTGTTCATCCCTATTCTGTCAAATGGGGGGAAGGACTCTGTTCTCGCCCAAGTGTGCGTGAACAACAGTAAAAGGTTCATCAGCGAGGCCATGTTCTGAAAACTCCCAAAAGATCCAGCCATTCCCACATTTAAATTGATAGACAAATGGGAAATTGACCTGGAAACTCCCAATTCCAAACATCTACTGCCTAGCAGGTGTATGCTCAAAATGTTCATAGGCAACAAGAGCATAGTCCATAATTGTTGGGTCGTGCGAGATGTCCCTGCTGCATTTTATTTAGGCAGTGACATTCTCAATCGCTTTGCCATTAGTTTGGACCTAATAAACTTCAAAGCCTGGTCCCGATTAGCGGGTAATCCCATGGACTTTGATGATCCAGAGAAAGCATTTCAGTCAGCTCAACTGCTGCCATATGCAGTTGAAGTTCAGATTGGAGAGGAAGTCACCATCCCAGAACGGACCCGATAATTCACAATTAAAGTAAAGTTTAAAAGAGGACATAAACTGCAAAATCCTGACGCATATGTTCACCTCAATGCCCATTTCCAACAGCAAGGGTTGGGGTTAAACCCAACGCCACTAGTCAATACAGAACACAACACCATTCCAATAGTGGTGGATAACAGCAACCTTAGGAGTATCACTCTGGGCGCAGGCACCATTATTGGAATGGCGGTTGATGACAGACATGTTTCCATAGATTTAGGTAATGAACTGGTAGGACCAATCCCCAATGACTGTTTTGACAGTGATAGCAACAATGACACAACACCAGACAAGATCTTCACCCTGTATGGGGGGAATTTCCTGGTGTCCTCTTCCTGCCCTTATGGTAAGGAAGAGGTGACCTGTGACTTCAGGAGGGATGAGGTGATCCTTCAAGTCCACCAGGACTGCCTTACCCAACTGAAGCCATCAGTCCAAGTCAGTACTTTAACCAGGGACTTCTCCACCCAGCTGGAGGAGGCCGCTGAGATAGCCAAACCAGAAGTCTTTCCGGGCTTCAGGCAGATGGTTAAAGAGAGAGTCAACCTAGCTGATGCCTGTGAGACTTTGGAGCAAAAGCAAAAATTGAAACAAGTTTTCTTAGATTTTCAAGATCTTTTTGCGGTGGACTCATATGACTGTGGTCGCACCGAAATTCATACAACAACAATTCCCACGGACCCTGGCATGACTCCAGTGTTTGTGAAGCAATATTGCTTGCCTCTCGCATCAATGGAGTCCCTTACAGAAATAATTAAGAACCTTGAGTCCTGTGGGATAATTAGTTCAGTCCACAGCACCTTCAATAATGCGGTGCTGGGGATTTTGAAACCAAACGGCCAGTGGAGACTCTGGGCTGACCTAAGGGAGCTAAACAAACGGGTCCACACTTCCCGCTGGCCTCTTCCCTACATTTGACCCCTGGCCCAGATCAGGGGTCAAAGATATACACTGCCATTGACCTGACCAATGGGTACTGGACTGTACCTGTCAGTAGGGAGGACCAATACAAGCTGGCCTTTACCTTCGGGGGGCAGCAGTACACTTGGACCCGGACTCCCTTCGGATACATCAACTCCGGCAATGAATTTAATATCTTTTTGCATAAGGCCATGCCCGACTTGGGTGAAAGGGGTAACCTGGCCTATGTAGATGATGTTCTAATCAAAAACTCAACTGTGGAGGAGCACATAGCGGGGATCCGTTATGTTCTGACACAGTTGAGGGCTGCCGGAAGCCAAACTCTCTTTCCAAAAGGCACAGTGGTGCAGGACCCGTGTCAACTTCTTGGGGCATGAGATAACTCCTGAGGGTCTCTGTCCCCAGGAAAAGAAATTAGAAGCACTCCAGAAACTAAAAGACCCCACAACTCTATGCGAGCTAAGGAGCCTCCATGGACTGGCTAATTATAGCAGAAAGTTCATTGAGGATTACGCAGAGATCACAAGACCCCTGATCCATCTATTGAAGGGGGGGTCAAGTGGGAGTGGGGTCTCCTTGGAGATAGGGTTCTCAAATACATGCTTGACTACAGTATTATACCAAAAGCATGACAAGGTCAATAAGTAATCTCCTATGCGAGTAAGACTTTATCCTCTGTGGAGGAAAAATTCAACGATTGTGAGAAGGCACTCCTGGCAACGGTGTGGGCATTGAAGAATTACTGCCCGTTCATCCAGGGGGAACACATCATAGTGGAGACTCCACACCAACTTCTGCAATATATTCAAAGTGACAGAATCCGGTCCGGAAATGTGAGTAATTCCCGAATTACTTCCTGGATTCTGTCAATGCAAGGCTTTCCTGTGGAGGTCAGATATGGCCAAAACAAGAAGAGTCCCCTCGCGCAAGGTCTGGCTTACTTGCATGATTGTGCCAGAGTCTCGAGGACGAAAGTCTTAAAATCAAGGACAACATGGAGGAGTACCTTAATTCCCCACACAAAGTCTATGAAGAAGACAAGTGTGAGGGAATGCCCACTGTCTATGTGGATGGGTGCTCCTACCATGTTGACAACAACGGTGAAAAGGAACTTGTGGCCGGTGTGGGGAATGCATGGGTGAATGATGCCCCAGAACCCTCCGCTGGGTACAAAATCGGTCCCCGTAGTAGTCAAGTGGCAGAGCTGATGGCTGTGCATCAAGCCATCCTCACCCCTGTCCAACACCAACTCCACGACCTGGTCATAATCACTGATTCAGGTTATGTACGGAACAGGTTCGTGGAGAACCTGGTTAATTGGAAAACCAGAGGCATGCTATGTGCTAACAATAAACCACTAAAACATGGAAAATGAATACAGAATATTGATGATCTGGTCGCCTCGAATTGGATGACCATCTACTGGAAAAAGATTAAGGGTCATTCTAAAGTAGAGGGACCAGACAAAACTGGAAATGACCTAGCTGATCAGCTGGCCAAACCGGAGCCATCCAAGGAGATCTACTTGAGATTGAGTTCTTTTTGGGGGAAATCCAGGTCACTGCTATCACTAGGTCCCATACAAATGCTCACAATGAATTCTCAACTGCCTAATGGAGTAAGGAGACCCCAGATGCTGATTTGATTATGGCTCAAAAAGGGGATCCAATAATTGTTAAGTTTTATCAACACATTGAGGACCCTGAGAACTTTCCCCTGATGGATACCGATTGCATTGGGAAAGAGGACCTCAGAGTGTTGATGAAATGTCCAAAAATGTTCCGAATCCAAGACGGTTTGTTGGTGAGGAGATCCATATCTGGCCATGACCAGTAGGTGGTCCCTACCTCATTCCGAAGCCTGATGCTAAGTCACGCCCATGATGCGGCCACAGCCGGTCATCGGGGGTTTCATACGACATTAGAAATCTTACGAGAGGTTGCATACTGGCCACACATGGGGCAGGACCTCGATCAATACTTGAAGGGGTGGAATGTTTTTTGTCTTGTGTGTGCACAATTTCAGCCAACATCACTCACACACTGTGCTCCCCTCCAAAAGAGGGGGATGAAACTGCCTTGGTCAGATTTGCAAGTCATTTCATCAGGCCCGTGATTCCCTCCTCTAGGGGGAACAAGTACATGTTAACCGTAACATGCTTATTTACTAAATGGGTGGAATGTCTCCCAGCCCCAAATTGCAACACAGAAACAGCAGCTGCCCTGATGATCAATCACATCCTCTCGTGTTTTGGACTACCCCAAAGGATTGAGTCAGACCGAGGTAGTCACTTCACTAGCGAAGTGATGACAAAGATGTGGGAGATACATGGGGTAAAAAGGAAATTACACATTGCATACCAGTGTCCTCTAGTGGTGGAGTTGAGAGGTACAATAAAACTATTGTGAGCATATTAAAAAGGTTTGTGGCAGATTCTGGGCCAAGTTGGGATATTTGATTACCCCTTGTCCTGATGGCCATCAGATATACCCCTTCTTCTGCAACAAAAATGTCTCCATTTGAGCTGATGACTAGACGAAGAATGGTGCTTGCACAGCATCTGCTCTACAGAACCCAAGAGCAGACCTTGATAAATGCCTCCACAGCTCAAGAGCATGTTGAGAATCTGAGAAAACACCTTCAACATGCTAGAAAGATCTGCAGACAGTATGAAGACCCACTATGACCTTAAAACAACTAAAAAGGAATATCAAGTAGGAGACCGGGTCTACTTGTACAATTTCCAAAGGAACCAAGCCAAAGAGCGCAAATTCCTCCCAAGTTGGCAGGGGTATTTTTGAAATTATTGACAGAATCTCATCAGTCGCCTACAGAATCTGCATCCCCAAGGCCAATTTGACAGAGGGGGAAGACAAGTGGGTCCAAATAAACCAGCTAAAGAGTTGCCATCCCCGGCATACTTTGCGGCAAATAGAGGAGCCAACCGGAAACCCAGAGGGGGTAAATCCAGAGACATAAAAGAATTATTAAATGTTCATGGAGTACGTACTAGGAAAGAGTGTTAAGACGAGTATTAAACATACGCAGGGAATATGGTAAATTGTATTCAATGCATGCATCTGCCCCACTACACCCTCGGGGAGTAGCAGTGGCGAAATTTCCATAACCATGCTATGTTCTGTTTTCTAGCAATGGAACTAAAACTCAGCTAATCACCAAGGATGTTAAGTTGTGCGTCACGTAACTTAGACGTACCTATGGTTCCGGACGATGTCCGTGTTGGGAAAGCCAGTCTGCAATTCAAGGAAACCAGTAGAGATTATGACACAAGGAAGTGGCCTCAATCCAGTCCTGAGGGCACAGGAATGGACGGGGACCACCCCCCGACGCCGCAGACCTTCTTCCTGTAGTAGATCGAGGTTCGAAGTAGCAAACACAGGCAAGGCTGGCAACAAGATGGTCTTGAAGAAGTCCAGGGAGATGAGAGCTCTGGTGTGGACCCCAGGAGGAGAGCTCAGGAAGTCGCAGTGACGAACTAGGCACCCTCTCAGTTCAATGGGATTCCAAGGGACTGTCACAATTGCAGGCTGAGGAATGCTGGAAAGCTGAGGAAACGGAGAGTCCAGGCCCAGGCGAGTACAAATGAAGCAGGCTTAGTAGGGGCAAGCAAGAAGACTGGTACCCCAGCAAGGCAGCTAGACTGGGAATCCAATTAGGCGAACACAAGGACCCTCAGGGAACCCCAGAGAAGAGGATCCAGGGAGGAGAGAACCAAGTGATAAGCAGGGAGGCCAGGCAGTAAGCAGGGGAACCAGGCACGGAAGCAGGAAGACCCGGCAGGAAAACAGGGAGACTAGGCAGGGAAAACAGGCAGAGAAGCTCCCCACCAGAGACTGGAACCGGATGGGGGAATCAGGAACCCAGACCAGCATCAAAGGTGGCAAGCAGGGAAACGGGATCCAACTGGATCCAGGCAGAGCGGCGAAACAACGGTGGGTCAGGAACGAACCGCGTTAAGACGCGATTCGTTCCCGCACCCGACCGCTATTTACAGCCGCGGCATGAAGCCGAGGCTTGGAGCGCGGACGGTTCCACGCATGTGCCGCGGTCCTGCCGGGGCGAGAACGAGGCTTGGAACACAAGCCATCAGTCGCCTTGGTCCGCGGCACACGCATGCACCCGTAGCCGGGACCAGGCAGCAGGCTCGGACGTCGGGGAATCTCTCGCCCGGCAATCCGATACCTGGAATAGAGCTGCCAAGGGAAGTGGTGACCCGCAGCCTTCCATGTACGTGTCCTAACACCATGACCCCTTCCAGAAAGGCCAGGAGCACCAGGTTTCCAGGGATGTAGGCGATAGAACTCCCTCACCAAACGAGGTGCATGGACATTACCCACAGGTTCCCAAGTGCGATCACAGACAGGGTAACCCTTCCAGTCAACCAAAAATTGCAACCTCCCCCTAAGGTAACGGGAATCACATATTTCCTGGACCTTAAATTCGGGCGTACCCTCAACCTCAATGGCCGCAGGACGTGAAGGGGAACGACCATAAGGGTCGGGGCGTAGGCTTTCAACAAGGAAACGTGAAACACTGGATGAACACGCCAGGACGCAGGTAGGGCTAGCCTAAAGGCCAGCGGGGAAACCTGTCTGATTATACGGAAGGGACCAAGAAATCTTGGAGCCAATTTCAACGGTAGATTACGGGCTGGCAAGTTCTTAGAAGAGGGCCATACCCAATCTCCCACTTGAAACAGAGGATCAGGACTCCGATGTTTATCGGCAGTCTTTCTCATGCATTCTTGTGCCTGAGCCAGGGTACCAGCTGCCCGAAGATGAAGGGACTGGATCTCGGTAATCAACTAATCCACGGAAGGAACTGGGCTGGGTTGAACAGGAGAAAGAGGCAGCAGCTTGGGATGAAGCCCAGACGAACAGTAGAAGGGGCTGAACCCGGTCGCAGAATGGACTGAATTGTTATAAGCCACTTCGGCCAAAGCAAGATGTGACGTCCAATTAGACTGAGATGCGTTTGTGAAACATCGTAGGTACTGTTCCAAAGTCTGATTCGTCCTCTCAGTCTGCCCATTAGTTTGAAGATGGTGACCAGAACTAAGGGCTCGATGAATTCCCAAATGTAGACATAGTTGACTTCGAAAAGCTGAGATGAACTGAGAGCCTCGGTCTGAAATAATCTTTACTGGTAACCCATGCAGACAAAAATGTTTTGTAGAAAGGATTGAGCCATCTGAGTTGCCGTTGGTATCTTCTCAAAGGGAATGAAATGAGCCGTCTTGGGGAAACAGTCTACCACCACCATGATACAGGTGTTGCCTTCGGAGCTTGGTAAATCCACAATAAAATCTGTGGCAAGTGTATGCCACGGATAAGGTGGTCTTTCAGTAGGATGCAATAAGCCCGAAGGTTTCCTGCGGGGAGTCTTGACTTGGGCACAGATTGGACAGGATTCTACATAATGCTTGACCTGAGTAGCCCAACCAGGCCACCAGAATTGGCGCGCAATCACTTCCTGTGTAGATCGGATTCCTCGGTGTCCTCCAATCTTGGAATCATGTAAACCATGCAGTATGGCTTTACGTAGAGCTTCGGTGGGTAAGTATAATCTATTTCGAAAGAGCAGCAAGCCATCTCTCTCACGCACTTGCGGATGTGTCATTAAAGCAGACCGCCTAGAATCCACTGATGTCTCCTGGGCAACTTTCTGTAAGAATGGTACCAAAGCCAGACGGAAATGTTTCAGGGCCAGCACTGGTTGATCTCTGCCTTCATGTTTGATGTCATCCTCAAGGGATCGAGATAGTGCATCAGCTTTCACATTCCGGGGGTTCGGTACATAGGTGATGTTGAAATCAAAATGTTAAAAGAAGAATGGCCACCGAGCCTGCCGAGAAGTCCTACATTGAAGAGATCGTAAAAACTGTAGATTGCAGTGGTCAATGCGTACCTCCACCGGAAACCGCCCCCCCAGGAGATGGTGACGCCACTCTTCAAAGGCGGTCTTGATGGCCAGAAGTTCCTTTTCTATAACCGGATAATTCCGTTCACTGGCCGTGAGTTTCCTGGAATAATATGCCAGTGGAAATTCCATGTCCAACTTGGGGTCATATTGTAGCAGAACAGACCCAATCGCAAAGTCGGAAGCATCAGCTTCCACTATGAACGGTCTATCCTCCCGAGGATGACAAAGTATCGGGGAAGTGCTGAAAGCCTCCTTCAACTGTTGAAATGAAGCCGAGGCCTCTGGTCCCCACTCAAAATTCTTCTTGATGCTGGTCAAGCTGGACAGAGGGGCGGTCACCTTGGAAAAAGCTGGTATAAAACGACGATAGAAATTGGCGAAACCAAGGAAGCGTTGGAGAGACCGTCGGTCGTTGGGAGTATTCCATTCCATGATGGCACGGACCTTTGCAGTGTCCATATGTATTCCGGAGGCACTGATCATGTATCCAAGGAATTCAATATGATCCTGATGAAACAGACACTTCTCCGGTTTAGCGTATAGATGATTCTGTTGTAATCGCTTAAGGACCTCCTTCACCTGAGTGGTGTGTTCCTTCAGGTCTTCAGAGAATACCAGGCTATCGTCCAAGTACACCCATACAGAGATTCCGATTAGATCAGCAAATACGTGATCCATCACACGCTGAAAGACAGAAGGGCATTGCACAGGCCAAAAGGCATTACCCGATATTCATAATGTCCCAATGGTGTCTTGAATGCGGTTTTCCATTCGTCTCCAGGCTTTATGCGCACCAAATGGTAAGCCCCTCGTAGGTCGAGCTTAGTAAACACTCGGGCTTTATGTAGGGATTCCATAATAGTTTGAATCAAAGGAAGTGGGTATCTATGCTTTCTGGTGATGTCATTCAGTTGTCTATAGTCGACGCAAGACCGTAGGGTACCCTCCTTCTTCTTGACAAAGAATAATGGAAACCCAGCTGGAGAATTTGAAGGGGCAATATAACCTTTCTGAAGGCATTCCTGCAGATATTCTCATAGGGACGTCAAGGAATACACCTTACCATGCGGTATTACTGAATCTGGTAACAGGTCTATGGTGCAGTCAAACGATCTGTGTGGAGGTAATGGAATATCCCTTGGCTCAGAGAAAACTTCTTGAAATACGACTGAATAAAGGCAGGTTCTGTTCTCCCCATTGGTCTGTGTTGAAGTGGAGGCAGTTGTTAGAGAGGGACCACTAACACAACATTCCTTGGTGCAACGATCAGAACAGAATACCAATATTCGAGTCTCCCAGTTGATGTTTGGATTGTGATGCAACAACCATGGTAATCCCAAAATAATGGGGTACATGGGTGTTTTAATCACGTACAAGGAGATCTGTTCATTATGCCCTTCGATCTGTAGTTGCAAGGTTTCAGTATGTTGGTGAACTGGGCCTGAGGACAGAGGTGTCCCATCGATTACCTCCACCATTGAGACATGCTTCTTTTCGAGCAAGGTGATTCCATTTCTGGCCACAAAATCGACATCAATATAATTGCCAGAAGCTCCGCAATCCAACAAGCCTAACACCTCAACAGGTTTGTTAATCAACCAAGAGATGTTAATAGGCAGAGCCATGAGGACGGCAGGCTGCATGGGCTGTTTCTCCTGTCTTTTATCCGGAAGGGCTGGAAAAGAAGAGGGGCCTGTCGTAGCCTTCCCTACATACGACAGGCCATTTAGTTTTCCGACTTCCGGAGTGGTCGTAGCGGACAGGTACTGAGGTAATGTCCTGAGGCCCCACAATACAGACACAACCTGAGGTCTCTTCTTCGGGACCTCTGACCACTCCCAGTTGCATCGGTTCTGGCGCTGATTCAGTGGAACCTGACGCTTTGGGTGGAAAATTCTGGAATCGTGGAAGTGTTTTCTCCGAACGCCGTCTCTCACTCCTTCTCTCGGCCAACCTGTGGTCGATTCGTAAGACCTGTTCTTGGAGGGACTGTAAGGTATCCGGTTCAGGAATATGTAATAGCTCGTTCTTGTATTCCTCTCTTAAACCCCTTCGAAACAGTGTCTTCTGGGTAACCTCTGGCCATTGAGAATCGGTGGCCAATTGCCAGAAACGACTGATGTAGGAAATAATGTCGGTTGACCCCTGTTTTAGATCCATAAATTGATTTTAAGCAGTGGCCGCAAGGTTAGGGGACTCAAACACTTCCAAAAATGCTTTCTCAAAAGCAACAAAGTCCTCGCGAATGGGGCTCTTGGCTACCACCAGTGGCATTGCCCAAGCCAATACATTTCCAACTAAATTTCCCAAGATGTATCCTATGTTTGGCCTTGTCCTGGTTGAAGTGCGTTGGGCAACACAAAAAATGGATCCTACAATGGTTACAGAATTCAGCCACTCGGCGAGGATCACCATCAAACTTAACTGGACTGGTCTGCGCCTTAACAGTCTCAGCTGAGATAACTGAGCTGGCCCCATGAGTCACAGCTTGTTGCAGGGTAAGATTCTCTTGACGTAGGGCTGACATCTCGGCACGTAAGGACCTAATTTCGTTTCTCAAATCTTCGGTTTCATCCATCTCGGAATCTGAACTGGTAGTAAGGAGTCTTAATCTGTTAAGTTGTGTGTCACGTAACTTAGACGTACCTCTGGTTCCGGACGATGCCCATGTTGGGAAAGCTAGTCAGCAATTCAGGGAAACCAGTAGAGATTATGACACAAGGAAGTGGCCTCAATCCAGTCCTAAGGGCACAGGAATGGATGGGGACACCCCCTGACGCCACAGACCTTCTTCCTGTAGTAGATCGAGGTTTGAAGTAGCAAACACAGGCAAGGCTGGCAACAAGATGGTCTTGAAGAAGTCCAGAGAGATGAGAGCTCTGGTGTGGACCCCAGGAGGAGAGCTCAGGAAGTCGCAGTGACAAACTAGGCACCCTCTCAGTTCAATGGGATTCCAAGGGACTGTCACAATTGCAGGCTGAGGAATGCTGGAAAGCTGAGGAGACGGAGAGTCCAGGCCCAGGCGAGTCCAAATGAAGCAGGCTCAGTAGAGGCAAGCAAGAAGACTGGTACCGCAGCAAGGCAGCTAGACTGGGAATCCAAGTAGGCAAACACAAGGACCCTCAGGGAACCCCAGAGAAGAGGATCCAGGGAGGAGAGAACCAAGTGATAAGCAGGGAGGCCAGGCAGTAAGCAGGGGAACCAGGCAGGGAAGCAGGAAGACCAGGCAGGAAAACAGGGAGACTAGGCAGGGAAAACAGGCAGAGAAGCTCCCCACCAGAGACTGGAACTGGATAGGGGAATCAGGAACCCAGACCAGCATCAAAGGTGACAAGCAGGGAAACAGGATCCAACTGGAGCCAGGAAGGGCGGCGAAACAACGGTGGGTCAGGAACGAACCGCGTTACGATGCAATTCGTTCACGCACACGACCGCTATTTACAGCCACGGCATTAAGACGAGGCTTGGATTGCGGACGGTTCCACGCATGTGCCGCGGTCCTGCCGGGCGAGAACGAGGCTTGGAACACAAGCCATCGGTCGCCTTGGTCCGCGGCACATGCATGCGCCCGTAGCCAGAACCAGGCAGCAGGCTCAGACGTCGGGGAATCTCTCTCCCGGCGATCCGATACCTGGAATAGAGCTGCCAAGGGAAGTGGCGACCCGCAGCCTTCCAGGTACGTGTCCTAACAAAGGAGGACTCCTCGGGGACCGGAAAGGAAAAAGAACCAAGAGCCCGGAGTGTCGCTCCAAACTCCCAACTAGAACCAGCAAGAAGAGCGTGTCGCATCTATCGCTGATGGGAGAAGCATCCAGATTTTTCACATGGACCGAAAGAAATATAATCCCACTTGCCCAACTCCCCCACGACTGGACATCATGCTGGAGTCAGGGGGGGAAATATATGTAAAATATTTTTATTCACACTACTGCGCCACACTGCACCCCTTTGCCAATGGGGAAAGAAAACTGTCAGAAATTGAGGAAATAACCCTGAAAAATTGTGCATGGTGCATAAACCACCAAAAGAGCTACACACCCTGCCACACACACAGGCAAAGTTGGTGTAAAAACAGGAATTGCTGCTGTCATCTTTCACTGTCACTTGAAACAAGGCCACAGAAGGGCTAAAATCCGAAAATGCCATTAAATACAGTTTCCTCATCAATGGCAATATCCAAAGTGTTGTTTGGCCGCTAAATTTAGTCATTTTCCCCAGTGAATTATTGAAAGGAAAGTGTGCTGAAATCATGAATTCTGCAGGGGGTCAGAGGAATCCAGGCCTCACTGACTGACAGCTACATCAGAAAATTGGCTGTCAAACCCAGTTTAAATGTATTTTCTTTGTCCTGAAAAATTGCTAAATCCACTATTTCAAGCATGTTGGTGAAGGGCTTATTCTTTTAAAATGTTTAAATCTTTTATAAACGGTGCTTATATTTTATATGGGAAATGAAAAAGCTTTAATGTCAAAGGGCCATGTCTGGGACCACTCCACTATGTAATTCTGATCTGTTAGCCTGGCCTGGGAAAACTGACATCTCTGCTTGACACTTCCTTGAGAACAGGAAGGCTAATGGCTGTTAATGTTTCCCACATAATGAAAACAAAGAAAGCCTCGGACATTTGTCTCCTAGCTGACCCAAGGAGAAAGGAAGGATTGGACACCCATCTTCCTAAAGGAGGGGCTGTATGTGGAGGAGGTTTCTGAGTGAGCTTCAAAGGACTGGCCATTTGCTCTCTTTGAAAGTAAGAAAAAAAACCTGGACTGGATTTTGAATGGAAATTACTTGTTTTTGCCTCAGAACTTTATGACATTTAGCATGACAGCCAAAATAAGTGGACAAGTGAAAAACACAAACTTATAAATCTGAACTCATGCTAGACAGTTGAAGATGTGATAGGAGTTCTTACTACATAAGGAACCAAACATACCCTAAAACACTGATTGTGGCAAAACTATTAATGTTGCAAGCTTAAAATTGTATATTGTATGTACATGATCCCCTGATCAGCGCCCAGAGATGTATCAAATTGGAAATGATTAATCCAAAGTGTTATGGGTAAAATTGATAACAATCCTGTTACAAGAACGCTTAGAAATCCCTGGAGAAAATGGAAGCTGCATCAACCACGATACACTCAGTGGAATCCCAGATGGCGGCTCCTCGATCATGTTTCTACAAACTAAACCGTCAGGTCTAGTCTTTTCTTCCACCTTAGTCCTTTCTCTCTTTCCGCCTTTGTTCGTACTTGTACACCGCGAACTTGCAGGTAACTGCGTTGCTACTCTGCTCTTCAGCCTGTAGCGGATCGCTTGTAATACTTGCCTTTGCCAGTTTTTTTTCCCTTCCAGAGCATTCCTCGCTCCCTCCTCGCTCCCTCCTTCTTTTTCCGCTTCCACGGCATTATTATTCTTTGCCGCTAGCGGTTTTTCTTCTGCTTTCCACCCTTGCCGCCCTCGGCCTTTTCTTTTCCTTCGGCTCGGTCTTCCGAGGCCGGCAGCTTCTGTTACTTGCAGTCGCCCGCGACTCTGCTTCGCTTTCCTTATCACTCGTTCTTGACTTTACTTACCTCTCCTCTGTTCCAGCGGCCCTCTGCCCTTTCTCTCCTTATCCGCTTTCGTCTCCTTTCCACCTTACTCTCAGATTCTTCCAAATTACCTTCGTTTGTTTATTCAGCGCTTCTTCCTCCTGTTGGCCGCAGTCAGGATATCTCCTTCCTTCTACCAGCCACGACGAACTGGGAGTTCCATCCTACGCAAGAGCTGCAGGATCTGGGTTTTCTTCCCCAAGAGGGTTTCCCAGGGGGCGGCCCCCTGGGAGCACAGAGCACAGATTATCTGGCCTCTGGACCTCTGGGGGGACGCCTCCTACCTCCTCATATCTGTCAACATCCGAAGAGCCGTGAGTACCCCATCCGATCACAGTGATTATAAGAGATAGCAACGCCAAATCTTCAAAAGATAGGAAGAATGGATCAACAAGTTCAGCAGCTGATGGATGCCGTGCAGACCTTGAATACTGAGGTACAGGGACTACGAAACGAAAACACCCTGCTTCGCCAAATGGTGCACTCCAGGACTGAATTACCGCCCGGACCATTACCTATGGGGAAGTACGAAGGTAACCCCAGGAAGCTTAAAGAATTCATAGATTCTTGTATTGTACAGTTTACGCTCAAACCAGTGTTTTTCCCTACTGAACGGTCCAAGGTTAGTTTCATCATATCTAACCTCTCGGGCAGCGCTCTGGCTTGGGCTACTCCATTAGTGACCACTAATAACCAACTCCTAGACTCTTTGGCTGGGTTCCTTAATAGCCTACAGGCCATGTTTGGTCGCAGAGAGTTAGTGGTTACAGCCCAGGAGAACCTGCTTGATTTGAAGCAAGGAACCATGGAGCTAATGTCTTTTATAAGACAATTTAAACACTTGGCCAATGAGACAGCATGGTCCGATGATGCCCTTTTGACCATATTCAGAAGGAATGTCAATGAGGAATTGAAGGACGAATTATCTCGTGTTCCCCGTCCACATAATCTTGCTGAAATGATCACCCTTGTCCTCCAAATGGATTATCGCATCCAAGAACGAAATTGGGAAAAGAGGAAAGGAAGGGAAAGAGGGATGCCAACTTCTTTTAGAAGTGAAACAATTAAGTCATCCCGTATAACCGAAGGAGAACCTATGCAAGTAGGTACCACCAGAGGCCCTCTTACCATTGAGGAAAGGAACAGGAGAAGAACTCTGGGATTGTGCATGTACTGTGGTTCCAACAAACATGTGCTTAAGGACTGTAACCTAATACCTCCATGGCGATCGGGAAACGCCGCCACCCGTTCATAAAGGGAACTGTGAATGGGTCCATTTTGAAAAGTTCCCTCAACTGCGTTTCAAACACCATTCAAATGGTAGTGGTACCATTAACCATTCAATTTCAAGATTCTGTGATCGAAAGGGTACCGGCTCTAGTGGACTGTGGAGCAGCGGGTCTTTTTATGGACATTGATTGGGCCTACAGACATAAGATCCCTCATCTATCTAAGACCACCGCTATACCGGTCTAAGGAGTTGATGGAGAACCATTATCCTCTGGCTTCATCAAAGAAAACACATCGGTCCTTACCATGAAAATAAACACACATAAAGAAGAGGTGATTTTTGACCTTATCAAAGCTGCGCACTATCCTATTATCCTGGGAATGCCTTGGTTGTCTAAACATAACCCCTACATGAACTGGAAGGCCGGAACTATGTTTTTAGGATCGGAATACTGCACTGCTACGTGCTTACCTAACTCTGAAGATGGAGTACACATCTCCCGAACTCAATTACCACTACAGACTCCCTCTTCTTTCGTATTAAATCTAAACCTGCTTCCGGAAATCTATCATGAATACCATCGAGTGTTTTCTAACGAGGAATTCAAGGAGTTGCCTCCCCACAGAAGAGACGACTGCGCCATTGATCTATTGCCAGAAGCACAGATCCCTTTTGGAAGAATGTACACTCTTTCTAACCCTGAGAAGGAAGCCTTACGAGAATATTTACAGACCAATCTACGTAATGGCTTGATTACCGAATCCAAGAGCCCAGCTGGAGCGTCATTATTCTTTATACCTAAGAAGGATTGTAAAGAGCTCCGACCCTGTATTGACTACAGGGGATTAAACAAAGTTACCTATAGAGACAGATACCCCCTGCCTCTTATTCAAGACATTCTAGAAGCAGTCAGAGGAGCCTCTATCTTTTCAAAACTAGACTTACGTGGTGCATACCATTTGATTCGGATAAAGAGCGGAGACGAGTGGAAAACCGCTTTCCGCACGCCATTCGGTCACTACGAGTATCGGGTGATGCCTTTTGGATTGGCTAATGCTCCTTCTGTCTTTCAGAGGTTCATTGATCATTTGTTCTCAGATCTACTCCTCCATTCATTAATCGTCTATTTAGACGACATCTTGATTTTCTCAAAGAATCTACAAGAACACATGGTTCATGTTTCCGAAGTCCTCCACCGTCTCCAAGACAATCACTTATTTGCCAAACTGGAGAAATGCTCTTTTCACCAAACGAATATCCCATATTTGGGCTTTATCCTTTCTGCCGAAGGGGCTTCCATGGATCCACGAAAAGTAGCAGCCATACAGCAATGGAAGGCTCCTCAAGGGGTAAAAGAGGTCCAAAGGTTTTTGGGATTCTCAAACTTTTACCGAAGATATATCCCTAACTTCTCAAAAACCATCAAACCTTTGACATCTCTTCTTCAAAAGGGTAGAAGGTATGCATGGACCACCGAAGCTCAACAAGCCTTTGACAAGCTCAAGACTGCCTTTTCCACAGCACCTATCCTTAGATTACCAGATCAAACAAGACCTTTCATTCCCGAAACTGATGCCTCGCACTCAGCAATTGGAGGAGTGTTAAAACAAGCATCCCTGTCTGGAGTCGAACACCCCATAGCCTACATGTCCAAGACCTTACTTCCTTCAGAACTAAACTATACTGTCCTTGAGAAGGAATTACTCGCCATAAAGAAAGCATGCCAAGAATGGAGACATTTGCTGATAGGAACAAGGCATCCCATCACCATTCGAACCGACCATAGCAACCTGAAAGTACTCCAAAATTATGAATGTCAAAACAGTCGTCAAGCACGCTGGGCCTATTTCTTTTCTTCCTTTGACTTCAGAATCACTCACATACCTGGAACTAACAATCAATTGGCGGACGCCTTATCCCGAAGTTTACAGACAGAAGAACCTTGTATTCCACAGAAGATATTGCCTCAAGCTACATTCATCTTTTTGATATCCACTTTTCTTCAGGACATTCGCAAACAGTTCTCTGGAGTGAAGGAAATAGACATCAAAGAATACCAACTCCAGGAAGAACAAGGGTTGTTCTACCACAATACAGAGATCTTTGTTCCTACCGAATATCTCAGGAAACAAGTATTGTACATGTGTCACGATCATAAGACTGCAGGACATAGGGGAATTGCCAACACCCTCGAATTGATCAACCGCCACTTCTGGTGGCCATCTGTTGCTTCGGATGTCAGAGACTATGTCACTGCATGTCCTGTTTGTCTTCAGGAAAAGGTGCCAAGAAGATTACCAATTGGAAAGTTAGTTCAACCTCCCCTTCCTAGTCAACCTTGGGAAAGGATTTCGACCGATTTTATAGTGGAGTTACCTCCTTCCAAACGCAACACCACGATTATGGTGACTATTGATTCTTTAACTAAGATGGCACATTTCATACCCATGGTGAAGCTTCCTACAGCATCTCAAATGGCTTCATGTTTCCTACAGACAATTTTCCGCTTACATGGATTACCTAAGAACATTGTCTCTGACAGAGGGCCACAATACATTTCAACCTTTTGGAAGAATCTATGCCTAGTCTTAGGCATACACGGAATCTTACCTCAGGTTACCATCCACAGGCCAATGGCCAAACCGAAAGATTGAATCAAACATTGGAACAATACCTCAGATGTTTTGTTTCCGCTACACAGGATAATTGGACCGAGATGTTACCATATGCCGAAATGGCTTACAACAATGCTCAACATTCTGCCATCAAGATGTCACCTTTCTACTGTAACTATGGCTTTCATCCTGAAATACTACCCATTACAGCCACTCGAATAACTAACTCCCCTTCAGTAGAGGAGTGGGTGGCACACGTTCAATCAGGACATAACGTAGCCCGTGCCATCCTGAAAGACACTTAACAAAGAACCAAATTCCAAGCTGATAAAAGAAGATCTCAAGAACCCACCTATAAACCGGGGGATTTAGTTTGGCTCTCATCCCGCTATCTCCCCAAAAGATTGATACCTTCCAAACTTTCTCCAAAATTCTTTGGTCCTTTTCAGGTGCTCAAGGAAATCGGAAAGGTGTCATATCGGGTACAACTACCGCCTTCGTGGTCACGGATACACAATGTGTTCCATGTCTCCCAGTTAAAAACACATGTATCTGACAGGTTCTGCAGACAAGGAGAGATATCACCTCCACCTATTGACACACCAGAAGGTCCTGAATATGAGGTTTCCGCCATAGCTGACTCCAGGTATCACCGAGGAACCCTACAATACTTGGTTGATTGGAAGGGGTACAGCCCATCTGATAGAACTTGGGAACCAGCATCTGCAGTACATGCACCTGCATTGGTGAGAAGATACCATCGATGCCATCCCTGGAAACCTGGACCGTTCCCCCCACGAGGAGGGCATACTGTTACAAGAACGCTTAGAAATCCCTGGAGAAAATGGAAGCTGCATCAACCACGATACACTCAGTGGAATCCCAGATGGCGGCTCCTCAATCATGTTTCTACAAACTAAACCGTCAGGTCTAGTCTTTTCTTCCACCTTAGTCCTTTCTCTCTTTCCGCCTTTATTCGTACTTGTACACCGCGAACTTGCAGGTAACTGCGTTGCTACTCTGCTCTTCAGCCTGTAGCGGATCGCTTGTAATACTTGCCTTCGCCAGTTTTTTTTCCCTTCCAGAGCATTCCTCGCTCCCTCCTCGCTCCCTCCTTCTTTTTCCGCTTCCACGGCATTATTATTCTTTGCCGCTAGCGGTTTTTCTTCTGCTTTCCACCCTTGCCGCCCTCGGCCTTTTCTTTTCCTTCGGCTCGGTCTTCCGAGGCCGGCAGCTTCTGTTACTTGCAGTCGCCCGCGACTCTGCTTCGCTTTCCTTATCACTCGTTCTTGACTTTACTTACCTCTCCTCTGTTCCAGCGGCCCTCTGCCCTTTCTCTCCTTATCCGCTTTCGTCTCCTTTCCACCTTACTCTCAGATTCTTCCAAATTACCTTCGTTTGTTTATTCAGCGCTTCTTCCTCCTGTTGGCCGCAGTCAGGATATCTCCTTCCTTCTACCAGCCACGACGAACTGGGAGTTCCATCCTACGCAAGAGCTGCAGGATCTGGGTTTTCTTCCCCAAGAGGGTTTCCCAGGGGGCGGCCCCCTGGGAGCACAGAGCACAGATTATCTGGCCTCTGGACCTCTGGGGGGGCGCCTCCTACCTCCTCATATCTGTCAACATGCGAAGAGCCGTGAGTACCCCATCCGATCACAGTGATTATAAGAAATCCATAGAATGACCAATACAGCTCTCACAAAGATGGGAAGTGAATGTAAATGTAGATAATCGAGTATAACGTATATGTGTACAATTTTATGAGGGTACATAATGGTAGAAATGTACATTTGTACAAAAGTATGTTTAGGGTAAAAATCCAGGTGGGAGTTCCTAAATCCTGTCATAAGATGACAGCTCTGTTTAGACTGCCAACCAGGACAAAGCACACGCCAGTAGCCACTCAGAGACATGGGGGTGTGTTTTGAAGTTCTGCCCACACCATAAACTGGAGGTTGACATTTGTAATGTATAAATATAGAAGTTTCACCACACAAAAGACACTGCTTCCAGAACACACTGCTTCCAGAACCCACCCAGATGTCCACACAGCACCTTATTCCAGAACTCTTCAACTTGTAGCTGACTCCAGAATTCTTGTAAAGATCCAGATTTCTTTGCAGAATCCAGACTCTAGCATTGCAACATTATTGCTAGCCTGACCCAATTGCAAACATCCCAAACTTGAAGGGATTTAATTCTGATTCAGCTTGGCTTGCAACCAGTAAGGCTTGCCCACTGAAAACTTGCATCCTGCTATTTACTGTGTTCAGTAACCAGAAGGGGCCCTTCCAAATAATGGCTGAGGTGCAGTCCAGTTGACCAGAACCTCCTTGCTGATCCAATCATGCTAGATGTGCGCTTCTGCCGGTAGACCAGATCCAATTCATTGAGCAGAGCTGACGGTCCAATTTAATAACTTCTTCTGTACGTATTAACAGGAAGAACAGTGACCCTTAGTATACCTGCATTATATTATCCCTATCTCAACCCATCCCATCTTTAGTTCAGAACTCCAGTACTGTTAGAATCTTTCTTGCGCTGATTGTCTCACCTATGTTCCAAAACCATAACTCCCTAGTGATTTTGAATAACTAAAGTAAATCCCAGGAAGAAGTAGAGTATCCATACCAGGACGGGTTACGCTGATCACGTGACTGTAAGATCCATCTGTGGCATTTTTCATAGTCATAATATAGTGTAATCAAACCCATCTGTCATTTTCAAAAGCACATTTCTGTTTTCATTTTCGTACCTATTTTGCAAAAACGCCTCTCACTAAAACCTCTATAACTCCCTCAGTTTTAAAGATAGAAACGAGATTTCAACTCTCACTGATACCTAACATCCTTAGCTATCTCCACAAAGCATCGGAACAGTCTATTTGACCCGTTTTTCTTCAATATCGCATAGTAAAAGTTTGCCGTGAATTTGCAAAATTCCCAAGTTTACACGTGTCATTTCTCCATTTCAAAGTGCTTTTTCCATCCCATCCTAATTTCAAGTGTGTATTGTTGTTGTTCATATTATAGCTCATGTATTTTAGGACCTGATTAGTGTTGCTTTTCTTATAATTTCTATCCATTTAAGAATTTTTGCACCCTTTTGCAGTCTTTCACAAAGCCATTTTCACCTGTCATTTTCAAAGTTTCATTTGCCAAAATAAGGTTTTCTCTCTTGTTTAGGAGGGAGGATTGCCTATAACTCTAGACATTGGGCCTCATCACGAGTTAGGCTGTATTCTTGGCTGTAATACCGCCGACTGTAATAGCCCTAGCACCAACGGGCCCAGTGATATTACCACCGGATCACGGGTTGGGCCTTAACAGTAAATCCCCATTTCTGATTGGGTCCATTGGATCCAATGGGGAATTTTCAGTGCTAATACTGCGGGCTAATACAGCCGGCTGTAATACCGCCAAAAACAGGGATTTTCACCTCCAGGAAAAAGTTGGAGGTAAAACAGCCAATTTAACACGCCCAACTCGTGATAGGGCCAGCCCTTAAATGCAGCTGTACTACCGTTACCACCTCATTTAGGGGCTACAGCCCAACTCGTGATGAGGCCCATTGTATTTAATTCCTGAAAACCTGCTGATTACTCACATTGGTGTAGGATTGCTCCTTTGTATTTAAACAAAACTTTGCAGGGGGAACATTAACCTAAACGCTATCTGTGTGCAAAACAAACTGTTCTTTTTCCCTGTGTTTTCTATGTTTGCCTCCTTATAAGTGAATTCAATTGCTTTGCTTATCTTTCTGAATTGTATTGTCACCCTTTGGGTGATTGCTGCCCCATATATATCTATATTAAAGCTATGTGTGAATGAATATTAAATAAATAAATACATCTTTACCTTTACAAACTAGCCTGAATCCTGGTTCAGTGTGACCTGGGGGGGGGTATTTTGAGAAGGGTGTGATATGAGTGCTTTATCATTCAGAATATTGAACTTATAGACAAAAATAAAATAAGGGTTTCATTTGCACACTACATACTAGACGAGACTTGGGTGTGTACCTGGCTGAAATCCCTTAAATCCTTCATGAACAGCATAGCATCCTTCAACATTAAATCCTCCTGGGTCACACCCTTGCTAAAAAAAACTCCCTTGACTCTGCCATCCCCACTAATTACCGTCCCATCACTACAGTCCCCTTCCCCCTTAAAATTCTGGACCGGCTAGCCTACTCCCAAGTCCAACAACACCTAGAACAAAACTATCTGCTTGGCAAAAGGCAGTCCAGCTTCCGCCCCAAGCATAGTATGGAAACTTCCCTGCTGGACCTTAAAATGTAAATGGACTCCTTTAAGGACTTGGCAAACTAGCCATCCTCTTCCTGCTAGATCTCTCTGCACCATTTGACCTTGTCGACCGCAACATACTTTGGGCCTGATCACGACTTTGGCGGTAACGCCGGCGGTATAACCGCTGGTGGTATTAGCCCTACCGCCGAACTCCCCGGCGCTAATAGTGCCGGATCACAAGTTCAGCGGTAATGTAATTCCTCATTCCCCATTGAGCCCATTCGGGAATGCCCCATTCCCCATTGGGGTCAATGGGGAAAATTCGCGCTCTTACCACTGGTGGATTTCCCGCCAGCGGTAAGAGTGCAAATTTTCAGCGGATTTCCCCCCAGCCAAGAGCTGGGGTGAAATTCGCCGAAGTCCTGATTTGGCAGACCCTTAAATCCGGCGGTAATAGCGCCACCGCCGGATTTAAGGGTTACTGCCAAAGTCATGATGAGGCCCTTTGTCTCCACCTCAGCCAGCATTTACACTTCTCCCCTGAAGCCACTGCCTGGATTAAATCCTTCCCGAGTGATCGCACCACACGAGTATTCATTGGCTAATCTTCTATCCCTGCAACTCTGGGTATCCCACAAGGTTCTTGCCTTTCCCTACACTGTATAACACATATACCAAATCCCTCTTTGACCTGCTGGACTCTAGGGAAATCATTTACACCAATTTTGCAGATGACACCCAAACTCTCATTCCCATATCAGGTGACCATACCACTATTCACTCTGTCTACAGCACTATCCAAACGTGGATGCCCACTCTCAACCTATGCCTTAATGATGTTAAAACGGAGCTCCTTATCATTGGCTCACCACACAGACTTAAACATCTAGATGCCTCCTTTTCCTCTATCTGTATTGCCGGCCTCTCCATTCCCATCCTCAAACAAAAACCTTAGCAGGTCCAACTTGAAGCTGACCTAACCATGACCAGGCAGATAAATTCTCCAGCATCCTCTACTGCCTACACTGCAAGGCTCATCTCACTAAGTAAACAATTCCTCTCCCCCTTCAACTGCCTCACACTGGCACATTCTTTGATCCTTTCTAAGCTCGATTACTGAAATGCCCTCCTTATGGGCACCTCATCCACAAATATGTCCAAACTACAACTCCTCCAAAATAAAGCCCTCCGTGCAGCCCTTGGCCTAAAATGTTCTGACCACATTTCTGCCTTCAGACGTGAATCCCACTGGCTCCCCATTAAAGCTAAGGTGGATTTTAAAACATTGCCCTTCGCTCAATATCTCAACAGCTGTATCACCATCAATGTCCCAGTGCATTCGCTCAGATCTAGCGCGGGCATCCTGCTCACCACCCCCGCTTTAAGAGCAAAAGAGCAGGTGGTGCCAGCTTCAGCATCACAGCCCCTGTGCTCTGGAACTCTCTCCCGCATACATCAGAAATGAACGCTCTTAACAAATTCAAGAAACTGATCAAGACCCAGTTATTTGACAAGTATGAATAACGTCTCATGTCTGCCTCATGACTGCCTCATTTATTTCTGAAATGTATCCTTCTTGCCTATGTACCAAATGCTGTGATACCCATGGGTTTGAGCATAAATGCCAATACAAATAAATAAATAAATAAATAAATTGCCATCCCCAGAAATCTAGTAGAATGCTTCAGAACTTCCAGGAAGTCCCTCCTGCAAGGGAGGTGTATAGCACTTGAGTGGATGCAGCAAGGGCCTGCATCATGCACAGACTACGTCAGAGTTTTAGCGGTCAGCTTGGTTTACCATTGCCCACCCAAAACAATGGGCAACGGACATATGCAAGCCCTATAGATTTAATCTCATGCAGGGCCAGCACTTGAAGCCGCAGCGCCCCGGCCAGCTAAACATACATTTAGTGCCCCTCCCCCCGCACGCCCCTAGTCATGCCGAAGGGGATAGGGGTAGAAAATTAGTCAATAGGCACGGCAAGCGTCCGATTGTTATTAAATGCGCTCCGCTCCCGAGAGCAGAGCGCATTTAATTTCAATAGGGCTCCTGCCATGGCTTCTCCCACCGGCCAGCTCGAGGATGCCCTTGAAAGACTCCCCCGAGCTGGCATGGTGGGGGGCTAATCACAGTGCGCCCCAGGGGGACGCCCAGGTGGCCCTGCCCTAAGGCCGGCCCTGATCTCATGGCTAGGTGTAGTGGGGAAATGTCTGTCGAGGAAGACTGTGCTACGAGCTGACTCGTGGGACGTCTAGAATGCCTCAGCAAATTGGATGAACTCAAGTGAACTAAAAAAAAGAATGGATGAATGATTACAGTGACATGAAAATCCACCGGGTTAGTGGGTAGGGGGGTGGGATATGACGGGGCAATGATAATGGAAAGGAGGAATGGGTATTAGAGGGTTGTTGTTGCTAATGAAATACTCTGGCTTGTACAATGTTTAGCAATGATTTATTGTAAAATAACAAAAAGATGTTTGAAAAAGAAGATTTTCCAGGCAGCCCAGTGCTGAGTTTTGCTCCCAGAAGGGCCGATGCCGTAAGCGTGTGCTCAGACAGGTAGTGGCTGTCAATGACAGCGATGCAATGTTGTGACGGAAAATAACACTGTTGCATTGTATTCATGGGCTTTAGGTTCAAAATGTTGCCTTTTTCCATAGTGGCAGAAAATAGTACACCGTTTACAGCTTCAGCACTCAACCAGCGTATCTACTTATAAGGTGAACCCCCTTGTACTCCCCCTTCACGCCTTACCACCTCTAATGCCATATGTGGTGTTTGTAACCTCTGTTTCAAACACACAAATCCTATCTGGCATGCTATTTTCCCAGTAGGCTTGCCACCCATACACCTCCTCTGCGCTCCATCCGACTGCCCGCTACATTCTCCTAGGTCTTCACCCCTGCCCATGAAGCGTTTTCACCCTCGGGGTTCCGTCCCAGTAGTCCTCATCACCCCACTCCAGCCCATCCGTGCAGACCCTCTAGTCACTTGCTGGCTCACAGCCTTCTCCTGCTCTTTCCTCCCCATATCCAAACCAGGTCCCAAGAGTATGCTTGTAGTGCATCTGTCAATGGTACTGTGCATGGCCATATCAGGAGCCTATAAGCACCCTTATATTTTCTGTCTGGCATATTGCTCTGTCACCTGCCAGAGGAGTCACATTTCTTTTAAAGTCCTCCCTCATCCAGTTTTCTCAACTATGGAACTGGGCCTTTCACAACCAAGGGAATGATTGCAAAGGAATCTACTCTCCGGTGCATTGTTTCAACACCCACCTTAACACCTATGCATTAGAGAAGGCCTCAAAGCCTGACCACGCCTGCTGAGCCTTTGTGTGTCTGAGAAGTAGCACAGCAGCCCCCTCTTTAGATGAAATCCTTGTAGAGGGCACCTCGTCGCTTGTAAAACCAACCCTGGCCTCCGTGACAGTAATCAGCTCAAAGAAGCCATGGAAGTAATGAACATTGCACGAATAATGCTTAACATAACAAAGATCAAAATAAATAAACCTGCACACGTATAGTCTCTGTATAGTCAATTTTAAAGTCACCAACAATGTGACTTCGACAATGAACACTTTCCTATGCGGTAGCGGTTTCCTATTACACACACACATATAAAAACACACAACTTTGCCATAACATCCCCAATTCTCACAACGTCTGTGCTGTTAGGGTCCCATGAGCCATTCAGATCATATATGCTTTGACTTCAAGACCACACACACAGACAGCGTGCAGCTGTTCTATAGTACACACTTTACTTTCCATGCACGCTTGCAGACCTATTCAGTGACAATCATGTAACATACCTTGCCCCATGTACAATTATACCTCTAGATCACATGGACCTATTCTCCCGCTTGGTTTCAACAACCTTTACGGCTTTCCTGTATGTTAACCTTAGGTGGTCTTCTTATTATCCCTAGCAGCAAGGGGGAGTGTAGACGTCATTCCCACCACTCCGACACGTGGCTAACCCAGTTCAAGTCATTTTCCAGAATACCTGGCTTTGTGGACACCAGTTATTTATTTTGCATTCCTGTACAGGACTGTAAGTACCAGAATGCAATATGATGCGAGTCTAAAAGCCAAGACTGATTCAGTATTTCACACCTTACATGGGACAACTTGAGGTCATGCCTAATTTACTATGCGCTGATGGTGGGCAACACCCCTTATTGCACACCCCATCTGTGTATTTGCTCTATCCCCTGTTTCCTCTCCACTCATACTCCTCTCCTTTATTTTTTTTTTAAAACAATTTTCTTTATTTTTCATTTAACAACAAACAAACACAAAACAAATAAACAACAACTCTCAACATTTGCTCTGGCACTTTCGGGTTTAAGTTCATAATGTACGTTATCCTCTTGGGTCACGGTTAGGCGCCCTCCTCCACCGTCGCGTTGTCCTTGTTCCTGTCTGCGTGCTGCGCAAGGGTGCGGGCAGGTCAAGTCTCCTCCCGGCTCACTCGAGTCAGTTGCGCTGTTTTCCTCGTCGCTCCCAAATAAGTCTTGTACCAAGGTATTCCACGCTAGTATTCTGGCCCCACTGTTCTCTTCTCCCCTCTGCGAGGTTCTGGTCCAGACCGTAGTTTCTGCTATTGCCCATTTTTGTAGGTCTACCCACCAGCCTTCCATCAATGGCCCGGCACTTGCTTTCCGTGCCATTGCGATGCAGCGTTTCGCCAGAATTGTCATCAGATCTATCATCTTAGCTATATGGATCCTTTGCTTGTCGCCCCTCGGGAACAGGCCCAGGATGTAGGACGCCGGCGACCAAGCTCGCATATGGATTCCTGCCTTCAAAGCCCTTTCCTGTATCGTATTCCAGAAGGCTGTCACACCCGGGCATGTCCAAAACATGTGCACCATATCTGCCTGTTCTTCCTGGCCACGTGGACAACTCCGTATTTGTTTGTCCCCCATATTTGACATTCTTTTTGGCGTTAAATATGCCCTGTGCACTATGTAGAACTGCAGCTGTGTGAACCTTGCGTTTCTGGAAACTTTCTTTGCATATTGAAGGGCTCTGCTCCATTCTTCGTCCCTGAGGGGTCGCTTCAGTTCCTCCTCCCATTTTGTCCGGCTGTTCAGTGCCCGAGAATTGATGGTGCCCAACAATTGTTCGTAAAGTCTGGACACAGTGTCCCCCCCCTCCGATACATCATACCAGGCGTCCAGCGGCCCATCCATAGCTTCCTCTTCCGGCAGGGTCTCCCACCTCTTCCTTATTCCTTGGACCATGCTATTATACAGTATGAATTGGCCACCTGTGTTTGTCCTGCTTCTCCGCCAGGGTCTGAAAGTCTACCCAATGTCCTTCTTGCCACAGGTCACCTACTTGGGCCACTCCTTTGTCTTTCCACTGTGTTCTGAATGTTGCTATGCTTGCTATATGGGTGTCTACCAGTCCCGCCAGGGGAATGTGCCTTGAACAGGGGTCTCTTATGTTCTGCACTTTCCATTCTCTCTTTCACAGTGCTCGGCCTAGTTGTACTATTCTGGGAAGGGTTTTTGCTTGGGTCTCGTTTATCCACAGTAGTTCTTTCAAATAGTATCGCTGGAGCGATGGTCGAAACAGTATTGCATCTATGGAGGTGTCTTCCCCCAGCCATCGGACCACGAATTGAAGTGGTCGGCCAAGTAGTAACGCTTAAAGTCCAGCAGCTTGATCCCTCCCCATTCGTAGCCCCTTTGTAATGTGCTCAGTGCTACCCTGTTCCTTCCTCCCTCCATAGAAAGGACCGTGTTATGGAGTGTAATTGTTTGAAGAATGACCTGGGGATGTTATAGGGGATATTAGTGAAATAATATAGGAGTCGGGGTAAAACTATCATCTTCATTAGGGCCGCCCGGCCCACCATCCCCAGCGGAAGTGTTTTCCAGAACTTCATGGCGTTCTCTATTTTGTCCAGGGCTGCCTGCGTATTGGCCATGTGTGTTTCCGCGGTGTCGTGATATATGTCCACCCCTAAATATCTGAAGGTGATTGGGGTCCATGTCAGGCCCAGGCGTGGCAGCGCGCCTGACATCGTCGCCCTCAGGCGCACCAGGGAAAACAGTGAGGACTTCCCCTTGTTGATGGTGATTCCCGATAGCCTCCCAAACACTCCCAGTGCCTCCAATAGGTCTGATAAATGGGTTTGTGGGTCCCGGACGTAAAGCAGCATGTCATCTGCATATATTGAAATCTGGTGTGTTTCCCCATCTATCACTATGCCGGTGTCTCCGTACTCCGCCCTTAGGAAGGCCGCGAACGGTTCCAGCACCAATATATATAGCATCGGGGACAGCGGACACCCCTGTTTCGTACCTCGCCCTATGCTCCACTCCCCTGAGACATGCCTCCCCATCTTAACTCTGGCCCTTGGGTCGTTGTACAGCAGCCTTATCCAGCGTAGGAAACCCCCACCTATCCCGAAGTGGGCGAGTGCCCCTAGTAGCCAGTCCCAGTTCACTGAATCAAACGCTTTAATTACATCAAATGACGCCACTGCGTATTCTCCCTCCTCTTGGTTCGTCCTGTCAATGACGTGATGGAGTCTCCAGAGATTCCATGCCGTGTTGCGTTCTGGTACATACCCCGTCTGGTCTCTGTGTATGGTCTGTGTGTACCAGTGTGGGTATCACCCTTTTTAGCCAATTGGCCAATGCCACTATCAGTATCTTAGAATCCTGATTTATCAGAGAGATTGGCCTGTAGGACCCGCACTCGAGGGGCGGCTTCCCCGCTTTAAGTATCAGGACGATTACAGATTCTGACATACTGCTCGGGAGTCGCTCGCACTCGTACGCCTCCTCCAGTGTCTCTAGTAACCTCGGAGCCAAGCTATCTTTGTATCTTTTATAGAATTCTCCTGGCAACCCGTCGGGCCCTGGGGACTTCCCTGTCGGCAACTGGGCAATAACCTCTGTCAATTCCTCCACAGTAAGGGGGGCGTCCAACATCTGGGCCTGCTCCTCTGACAGCCGTGGGAGTTTGATTTCCACAAATGCGTCCTCAAGGTCTCCCTCTTCTGCTTCCTGTACTCTGGTATATAGTTCCTCATAGAATTGCGAGAACACCGTATTTATACCCTCCTGGGACCTTTCAATCGCCCCCTGACTATTTCGAATTGCATTTATCGGTTCTCGCTTGGTCTCCTGTTTGGTCAGCCAGACGAGAAGTCTACCAGGTTTATCCCCTTCTGCGTGCAGCCTCTGTATGTACTTCCCATAGTCTAACCGCCCTAATCTCTCCCAGGCTGCCATACACTGTTGTCTCAGAGTGGTAAGGTCACCCTTTTCCCCCCCCTCTCGCCCTGCCTGTGCTTCCGCCCTCTCTATCTTCCCTTCTATCTCATCCAGTTCAGCCAGGGTTTCTCTCCTAAGGCCTCCTGTTTTCCCAATTGCCACCCCCCTGATCACCACCTTAAAGGCTTCCCATGTCATTCCTGTACTGTCTACACTACCCATGTTGTGCTCAAAGTAGTCGTCTATTGAAGTTTGGATATGGTCTTGGAAATCCTCCTCTAGGAGTGCTTCTGCCCTAAGTCTCCACGTGGGTATAGGGGCATTCCTGTATGTATGTGCCCATGTTGCTTCCAGTGGGGCGTGGTCAGATAGGGTTCATGCGTGAATGTGTGCCCCAGTAAATTCTCCTAGTGTCTCTTTGCCCGTGAATAAATAGTCAATGCAGGTAAATGTCCCGTGTGGGGCGCTATAGTGCGTGTATTCCCTCTCACCCCCATGTACCTTCCTCCAGACGTCCTCCAGCTCGAGCTGGCCCAGTGTCTTCTGCAACACCCGCGCTGGTGGTGCGGCCCTTTTGTGTCCAGCCTGTGATCCAGTGTGCAGTTCAGATCTCTGGCCCAGATGGTCGTGGCGTTCCTGTACGGGGCCAGCCGGGATGTGAGTGGTTTAAAGAAATCTGTTGCATCGTGGTTTGGGGCGTAGGTGTTCACCAGACACACTTCCCGGTTCTCCAGCATTCCGTGTACGATGAGGACCCTGCCTTCGGCGTCTCTCTCCTGTTTGATGAGTTGGAATGGGATACCCGGGGCAATTCAAGTCGCTACTCCTCTCGCGTAGTTAGAGTATGTGGAGCTGTATGTTTGGCCGCACCATTTCTTGGCCATCTTGGCTTGTTTTTCCGCTGTCAGGTGGGTCTCCTGCAGCATTACGATGTGGACTTTCGCTTTGTTTAGCCATGCGTAGACCCTCAGTCTCTTCACATAGGCGTTTAGCCCCCTGACGTTCCAAGTCACCACTTTTAGTTCATCTCGGTTCCTGTGTTTTACAGTTTCCTGCGGCCTGCTCGTTCCCATCGGCCTGTTAGTTTTTCCTTCCTGGCCTGCTGGCCTGGGAGGTCCGTCTATCATCTTCTCCCAATTATTCCCCTGGAAGCTTGCGGGTCCGCCTTCCCTCTTTACTTCCCCTGTCCTGGCGGACCGCCCTGCCACCCGTCTCCGCTTCTCTCCACCTCCGCTCTTTGGTGTTCCAAGCCGGATTCCCGCACTTGAGTGCCACCTCACTTGCGCCCTTGCGTTGTCTTTGCCGTGTCCTCCTCGTTCATTATGTTTGCCTCCTCTCGTGCCTTCTCTTAACAAACTTAACCACACTACTACAACTACTATAAACCAACGCCCAGCCTCCCTCCCCCTGCTCGGGCCCCGCCGCATTCCAGGTGCCACCCTCGATCCGTGGGCACACTCGTCGCGGCGTAGTGCCTTAAAAACTGACACTGCTAACTAGTCGCTACTTGGGGCCCCCTCTGCGGGTCTTGGCGGTCCAGTGCCGGAGGCCTCGAGCTCCCGTGTTGATCCATTAATGTATGCTTTCGGTTCTCATTCTTGCTGCATCTCGATTCGGCATGTGTCCTCAGTGTTTTGTCCGCACCCTCATTCCCTTCCTCGCCAGGGTGCCTCACGATTCCTCTCGACCCCCTCTCTTAGTTGTGGGATCCCCTGCTGGTCCATCCACTCCTGGGATTTTGAGCTTGGACGGGTAAAGTAGACGCTCTTTGGTCAGCCAGAACTGGGCCGCAGTCTTTGCACAAGTGCCGTATAGTCAGGCTAGATGGTTATCCTGGCTCCGTTGCGCGTTATCTCCCCGCCTTCCCTTGAGAATGTCAGGATTTTCTCCCCGTCTTTAAAGTTCAAGATCTTCGCGATCATGGGTCTCGGTGGCGCGCCTAGGCGGGGTTTCCTGGTCAGTGCTCTGTGCGCCCTTTCCACCACAAAGCCCTGGGACAGGGTCCCTGCACCTACTTCCTGGATCAGTAAGTTCTCTACGTAGTCTGTGAGGTCTCTGCCTTACACCCCCTCCGGCAGCCCCACAATGCGCACATTGATGCGTCTGGCCCGGCCTTCCGTATCTTCGGCCCTGCGTTCTACTGTTTTAATCCGCTCCAGTGCATCCGACATTTGTGACTGAGAGGTGGTCACATTTGCTGTATTGCTCTGCACCTGTTGTTCCACCGTTGTCACTCTCTCCGCTAGGTTCCTCGTGTCCTGCCTGAGGAGCCCCACATCCATGATCACTGCATCCAGCTTGCCCTCTATTGAGGCCTTTAGCCCCGCTATGGCCTCTAGGATACTGCCTTCCACTTGTTTGTGTGGCGTATGATGTGACCGTGTCCGCCGCTGCCGTCCCAGGTTGTGAGTCCTCGCTCTTGCAGGCAAATGTCTCCATGCTTGTTTGCCTCCCTCTGCTGCCTTTCTGTTTCTCAGGCATGCTGATGTTTGTGGCCTTGTGTGTCTGTGCTTGGATGGGGGCGTTGTGCCCCTGGGCGGCCTCCACTTTGTAGTCGGTGTTCTCCCTTCCCTGCGTGGGCCCTGCCTCTCCCCAGCACCTCCCTGGGCCCGGCGCACAGCAGCTAAAGTCACTCTGTCCAGCTGCAGCCTCGCCGGGGCCAATACGATTTCCTGCCTCCGCTGTCTCGTCCTTACCGGGGGCTCCGGTTGTGTCTCTGCTGGTTGCTGCTGCCCGCTGTGCCGCCGCGGCCCCTGGCAGGTAGCCCGCTTGCCTTCTGCTGTCGAGGGTCAGGGTCTCCCCCTCCGGGCTGTCGCTGTGTGGGCGCGCTCCGGTAGGACTTCTGTGCGCTGGGGGGTGCCCTGTCGGTGCCTCGGGCCGCAGGCGCCATGCTCTTCCCGTGTCTCAGCCCTCCGCTCTCCTCTGCCGCTGTCCTCGGTTGCCTGCTCCCCCTGCATGCGGCGTGGTGGTGTGCACCTCGTTCCACGTCCCAGTCAGGGAGGGTGGTCGGGTTTGGGGCCTCTCTCGATCTTCTGCGGGTGGTGTGTGGGTATCCGGTGGGCCGCCGTCCGCACCCCCACGCCCAGCCGTCCACGTGCTCAGCTTCCACTGCCTTTCGGAGCACTGGCGGGTCCTCAGTGGGCCGCGGCCACCATTTTGTGTGGTGGCCCCGCGCCTCCGTTTCACCTAGTTTCTGGTCTTTCCGACCTCCGATTTTGTTCGGGCTTTCGCCCATGTGTGCCCTGGACCCTCCGGGTGCCATTCCTTCGATTTGTTCAGGGTCTCCTGCTGTTTTTCAGCTGTTTATAAGGATCGTGTAGCGGATCACCGGGGAGCTCTCGGTGACTCGCTCACGCTTGCTTGGCCACCAAGCCACGCCCCCCACTCCTCTCCACCACATTCTGAACTAGCATCCACAGCTCCTAACTCCCCCACCTCCATTTCACTGCCTTTCCCTTGTATAGGTTGGTACAGTTGGAGCTGGTTTGTGTAGTTGTCTGAGTGACACGTCATTTCAATTGTACTTCAGCCAGGGCATATCTAGTCACTTCTCCAGTGCCATGCAGATTGGCTCATGCAGGTGAGTTTGATACGAGGCCACACACATACATGTAATTTCATCACTGGTCATAATGGTTATAAAATAAATTAGAAATTATGTGCCAACTATTTATACTGAAAGTAGACATAATGTACTGGCAACGGTGTGCCACTTGGGTTCAAATGTGCATTCCTATAAATATTTCGCGCATTATAGCGGCAATGATATTCTTTTTCATTTTTCATTACATCAAGAAGGTCACATTTTTGGCACTCTTATGTTTCCTTTCACTACTTTTCATTACAATAGTCTGTACATTTTCTATTTTCCAGATAGTTTTGCTATACTTTTTCGTTATCATTTTAAAAGAAAATCATTCTAACATAAACACATCCTACTAAAGCTCATTGACTGTACAGATTCTCTGCCACTTCTCCGAAACCGGCTTCCTGCTGCAGTCATTGCTCCAGCCCGTTAAGGACTCTTCGGGATGCGTTGTATTTATTTATTTATCGGTCACTTATTAGGAGCTTATACAATTAGCAAAACTACTGTTTCAGAGCGCCCACAGGGGAAGGTAGACAATTAATTACAGCAAGGATAAATAATAGCATTCATAGTGCAAACAAATAATGAGCATAAAGGGAAGGGGAGATGAATCTACTAAGCCTTGTGAGTGTTCAGAACGTGCAAGCGTAAAGGGGGGAAGGCGGAAGGCGGAAGGGAGAGGGGGAGGGATAAGGTGCTTTGATGCTTATGGATGAGTGCTCAGGGTAAGTGCTAAGAGGAGAAGAACATAAGTGCAAACTACACATGCACTTACTTGGGTGAGCCCAAGTAAGTGCAGCAGACAGACAGCAGCTGGGATGAGAGATGTGGGGGGTGAAGACCCAGAGGACACATAAGAGCTCTGCACTTCAGTCACGCTGCTGTAAGATTATCAGGGAAGAGAGGAGGAGAAGGAAGAAGTAACGAGAACGGTCTTGAGGCTTTTTCGGAACTTAAGGAGGTCTTGCTCAAGACGCAGAGGGAGAGGGAGGCTGTTCCACAGGAGGGAGCCAGTCGAGGAAAGTGATCGTCCACAAGCTCTTTGTTTAGCAAAGCGCTTAATATGCAGGAAGTTGGTGCCAGAGAAACGGAGGAGTCTAGCAGGAGAGTATTTGGTTAGGAAACATTGAAGATGGAGTGGTCCCCGGCCCAGTTAGCCTTGTCTATGATACAGAGGGATTTGAATTTAATCCGTGCTGAGACCGGGAGCCATTGAAGGCTTTGTAGGGCAGGAGAGATGCGGTCCCTGGGCTTGAGGCCAAGGATAAGTCTTGCTGCCCTATCCTGGGTTAGCTGGAGGGGTCGCAGGGTGGAGGAAGGAAGATTAAGGAGGAGGCTATTGCAGTAGTCTAGCCTGGAGAGAAGCAGAGCACGGGTAACATTGAGTCTCTGGGGGAAGGTGAGGAAGGGTAGAGTCCCTTTGAGAAAGAAGAGCTGAAAGTGCGACTTCCTGACAATGTCCCGAATATGAGGGATGAAGGAAAGGGAGGAGCCGAAGATGACTCAGAGATTCCCAGCTACAGTGGAAGGGGCAAGGGGGGCATGGAGAAAGGTCAGAGTGCAGGGAAGACGTATGGTACAGGTGACCCAATAGGGAGAATCTCTGTTTTGCTGGCATTGAGGCAGAGGTCATTGGCAGTGCACCAGGCCTGGATGGCAGAGAGGCAGTCAGGGCTGAAGGAGGGTGCAAGGGTATCAGAGGGAAGTTTGAATAAAAGCTGTGTATCATCAGCGTAGCACTGGAAGTTGAGGGAGAAGGTGGAAATTAGTTATGCCAGCAGAGAAAGTTATATGTTAAAGAGCCACGGCGAAAGAATGGAGCCCTGGAGAACACCACAGGCAGCAGAGGAAGAAGGCGAGGAGAAACGGCCCCGAATGGTTTTGGAGGAATGGTCAGTTAGGATGCCAAGGGAGGCAGTGAGCCTTTTTATGAGGATGTAATGATTCACTGTGTCAAATGCATAAGGGAGATCAAGAAGGATGAGGACAGCAGGGGAGTTGGAGTCAAGAGATGCAAGCAGTTCTTCACAGGTGTTCAGAAGAGCAGTTTCCAGGCCTTTGGTCATGTAGGCCGCCAACAAGTTCAGTATGAGAGTTGAGTTGGGGGGAGGACCAGCTTCTCAATCAGTTTTCCCAGGAAGGGGGTGATGGTAATGGGCCGGTAGTTGGCTGGGCACAAGGGGTCTGCAGAGGGTTTTTTAAGGAGGGGGCACACAAGGGAGTGTTTGAGGGGAGATGGAAAAGTACCAGTAGCAAAGGAGTGGTTTCAGAGATCCGCCAGAGCAGGGGTGAGAGAGGTGATATTTTCCTTGATGGTTCTGGAGGAGCAAGGAGCAACATCTTTGGACAAGACCTTCATGGAGTTGACAACTCTGGTGACTTCTTCAGGGGAGACAGGAGTGAAAGAGGGGAAGGAGGAAGGAGGAGGGTGAGTGGTAGGGGGTTTGAGGGTGAGGGTTGGGTTGGGTTGGGAGAGTGTGTGGCAAGGCTGTTCAGTATGTCCTGGGTTTTGGACGCAAAGTGAGAGGCGAGTGCATTGCAGAGGGCCTGGGAAGGAGTAGGGACAGAAGATGCTGTGGTTGGGTTGCCAAGTTCAGCCGTGTTGTTGGACGCATTGGACACTTGTGCCTGAATGTAGGCTCTTTTTTTGGCATGGATGGAGAGTCTGTAGTGTCTCTGGATCAGGCGACAGGCCAGTTTGTCAGAGGGTGAGCCTGAAGTGTGCCACTTCTGTTCAGCAGCCCTGCAATTACGGTTTTGGTCTGCAAGATCAGCATTATATCAGGTGTTACGCTTTGGAGGCAGGTTTCAGGCGGATCCTCAAGACTGGGGCACGGATGTCAAGGGTGTTGGTGATGGACAGATAGAGTTTCTGAGCGCAGAATCAGCGGAAACATCTGTGTTGGGTGGGCAAGGGGGAATGAAGGTGGAAGAGAAGGCAGCAGCTGACACTCGTTTCATCAGTCGGATGTTCCTGAACGGGGTTGGCAGAGCTTTATGAGGGGTTGTCACAGGACCATAGGGACCCAAGTGAGGAGAGACAGGGGTGACCAGGGGAGAAGAGAGAGTGAGGTTGGAGTGGATGATGGCATCTAGCGTGTATCCAGGAGAATGGGTAGGGCCAGAGGGAAAAATGGAGAGGGATAGGGAGGAGCAAAGGTCAGTGAAGAGGGTGGATATTGAAGTCACCTAGTAGTAGCAGGTTGGAGGTGGTAGAGAGAAGGGAGGAACAGAAGTCCACCCACTTGGATAGGAAAAAAGAAGAAGTGCCAGAGGGCCGATAGATGGTAGCAATGGTCAAGGTGTAGGAAGTAGAGATGACCAATTTGCACACAAGGCTCTCAAAGGACGAACAGTGCTGAGGGGAGAAAAACGCTAGAAGGAAGCCACTGTGGGAAGATAAAGGCAACTCGACCACCGGCACGGTGGGGTCGAGGTTTAGAGGTGATCTTATAGCCATCTGGGAGGAGAGAGTCAAAGGAAGCAACTGAGCTGGCATTGAACCACGTTTCCGTGAGTGCAAGTATGTCCAGATCAGTGTCTTCAAGGAGAAGGCTGTCACTAGAATGTTTGATGGCTGAGCGTGAGTTTAGGGTTGCCAGATGGAGACGATCGCTGCCTTGGAGGTTTTTTTGAGACAGAGTGTAGGGACGGGGGGCATCTGTCTGGAGAGGTGGAGTAGAGGGGGCAGAAGGGGGAGGGGCAGGGGAAGGAAGGAAGTTGATGAGAGAAAGCAGGAGCCGGTCAAATAGGAGGAGGTTGGCCTGAGGGCCTTGAATCAGGACTGTGCCCGTGATGTAAACATTGATACAGCAGCGAGAAGAGAAGAAGCCTGCAGGGAGGACTTCCCATTTGGTGCCGCCATTAATGGAAGTTGAAGAATAAGGAGGGAGAGTGGCAGTGAGGTGAGAGGTCCATAGTTCGGGAGATGGGACAGGAAAGAGGATGTCAGTGAAGATTTCGCTTGAGGATGCACGGACATAGGTGTCTGCAATTGGGAGGCCTGGGTTAGCAGCAAGCATGTCTTTTTTATGCCTTTTAGGATAGGTGATGCTGTAGCTGTTGGAGAAGATAGGGGAGATGGAGAGTGCCATCTCTGAACGAGGGTGGATGTGAGAGGCAGAGAGAAAGTGAGAGGTGAGGTGGGGGTGAGTACTGCAAAGCACAGTTCTGAACCTGATCCACTTAGCACAGTAGGCCAATAGGTATTTGGTGTAAGATCAAACAAGTAGGATGGAGGCACAGCTAAAAGCGATGTTCACACAAACAAGCTGTTTCAATGCAGGAATGGGGCAGAGCTAAAAGTGGTGTTCACACAAGCAAGCAGTTTCAATGCAGGAAGGAGGCACAGCAAAACACGAAATTCACACAAACAAGCAGTTTCAATGCAGGAAGGAGGCACAGCTAAAAGTGATTGTAAAACAAGCAGGCAGTTTCAATGCAGGAAGGGGACACAACTCCAATTGATTTTCACACAAGCAAGCAGTTTCAATGCAGGAAGGAGGCACAGCTAAAAGTGATTTTCACACAAGCAAGCAGTTTCAATGCCGGAAGGAGGCACAGCTAAAAACGATTTTTACACAAATAGACAGTCTTGGAGTAATTGGCACAGGAAGTGCAGCACAGCAATACAGTAGTTGGTATCCGTGAGAATGTGTCACAGTGAGGGAAGACAGAATGCAGAGTCACCAAAGAGCATGAGGCATTTGCAAGGTGGGTGACTTGAGAGGCAGATGAAGTGATTTCAGTGGAGCCGAGACAGCCACTAAGTAGCAGTACTCACGTGATGGCACGAGTAGGGAAGACAAAGTCAAGAGGAGAGTTGAATGTAAATATATCATTAAGGAGCATTTTCACTGAAGATTTTGGAAAGTTGGACCCGGCGCACGGGCAGTCACTGACAGGGCCTAGATGAATGCCTTTGATGTTGTGGCCAGCTCCCGGCTCCTGCATCCCGGCACTGTGGATTGGCTAAAATAGGCTGTAGGCGCCTATTCTAGGGGAGCAGGCACAGAGAGGTGGGTGGCTTCCCTGCATCATTCCGGTGCAGTCAACTTGGAAAGGCCCAATGAAACACATGGCAGTGCAGGAGGAAGTAGAGAGAAAAGGCCACTAACAGCATGTGGCATACCACAATCGATTTTAAAACACTAAATATTATTACTTGATTTTTGAACATTTGGAGAAATGCAGCAGATGAGATGGTATTTATCTTTTCTGGGCAACAAGGTAAGGGGCAAGAGCCCAGCGATTTTTGTGACCAGGATGGGCTTACCTTCTTGCAGATGAGTGTTCAGGAGACAGTGGGGGCTGCAATCAGCAGGAGGATCCTCTTCCATGCTGGAGTGAAAACAGAGGTAGAGAAATTCTCCTGGGCCTAAATGAAGGCCTTTGATGTTGTGGCCTAACTAACAAGTGCTTGGGATGGATGCATATGTCTTGTGATGTAAGAAAGAATGTTATCGTGTAAAGGTTCCACACTGAAGCAGTTAGAAAGAGCTTGCCTGGGTGATGGGGGCCAGTGGCTTTCCTATGAGCTATCTTACGTTACTTAATGTAACCTGAATAAAGCAACTGCTGGCAACTTACCTGAAGATCATGAGGATCGTGCTTCATTTCACTGGCGACAAGCTGTTCTCTGTGTGAGGCCTTGAAATTAACCTATGTGGAAGAAGGTGGGGGGCGCTGTGACGTGCCGAACAAAATGGCCACCTGACCTGAGCGCTCCGTGACTAACAAACTCCTTATCAGAATATCCTGCGGATAGGTGGGCGCTGTTGCGCACAATGAAAATGGCCACCTGAATCTAGAGCTCCGACCCGCCTGTCATCCGCATCAAAATTATCCATATTTGGAGCACCCCGCTAAACACAAAAAGGGGTAGAAAGCGCGGCTAAAAACCTTGACAATACACAGAGGATATCCTGAGCAAAACGGTTAAGTCTGTGTGAAGTTACGGCGAGGAGAAAACTGGGCGGGAGAAGGAGGAGGCGCGAGCCCCGTCACAGTACAGTACAGGACACAACTCCTCGGATGCAGAGAAGGCCATCTGAGGGCAACTACACACCGCGCCAATCTTGCAACGGATGAGGCGACAGCCGGAGTCAGGTGAGAGAGGAGGCGCTGGAGAAAAGACCCGATACACATCTAGATGGCGCCTGCGCTTCCCGGACTGGTTCTGCCGCGTGGGTGGTTGAGGAAGGGCCCGGAGCCACACCGGAGACAGCACCAACTGATCCTTGCTGTGCTGCGACCAGCAGTAGGAGCCGGGGTGAAGCCGCTGATGCGGCAGGAACTGTAAGTACGCGCCCGGCACTAGGCTGACTGCCCCCCTTTGTTTGGGGCCTGACGGGGCGGTGGACTGCACGGGGGGGCCCGCACGCCCCTGACCATCTCAGCCGCATCGAGCTTGGGCAGCAAGTGCAAAATAAGCGAACACAGCACCGGAGCAGAGGCCCACGTGCTGGTGGGTTTAGGAGAAGCTACGTATCGGTGGCACTGCACAGAAGCCCAGCGGCGGCCCGGTGGGGACCGCCGCACGACACACAGCAGACTGGGCGGGCAGTATAGCGAAAAAGGCTAACTGGAGCAGCGTGTGTGAACTTTATCTGGAAGGGATAGTTCAGATACTTGAAAGCATGTAAAAACTAGAAACTGTGCGAACAATCACCATAGTACGTGGGAGAGCACAACCCACTCGTAAACAAGCGGCAGGAGCAAACGCTGATTCCGGTCCTGAATCCCCTGGGCAAAGTACTAAAGATGAGTGAAAAAGACAGCGAAAACAAGGATCCCATCCCTGGGGAACCAACACGATTGCACAGGGCACGTGAAATCCGTACGCAGCACAAATAAACACCGAACTACAGTGAAACCAGGTTGGTGAACTTTGTCTTGAAGGGAACGTTAAGATATTTGAAAACTGGTGAAAACTAGAAACGGTGCAACCCACTTGTAGACAAGCGGCAGGATCAAGCACTAACTCTGACTCTGAATACCCTTGGCAAAGTACAGAAGGCAAGTGAAAAAAAAACAGCGACGATAAGGATCCCACCCCAAGGGAACAACACGATCGCACAGGGCACGTGAAATCTGAACGCAGCGCAAATAAACACCCCATTACGTGGGAGAGCACAACCCAAACGTTCACAAACAGAAGAAGCTAGCGCAAACTTGGGAGTTGGACTACCTGGGCAAAAAAACCAACAAACGAGGTGGTACGACAGAGGAAGTAAGTACCTGAACTGGCCAAAACAACTGATTGAACTACAGAAAACACCTTTATAATACTGCAACACAGAAATCTGGCAAACCCACCGAACAATCCTAAAATAGCCTTGAGAGGAGCGCTCACCCTGTGAATCAACGTTCAGAAATTCAATAAACAGCCACCATACTTCAAAGCATGACTGGTGGGAAAATACCCTAAACTCACTGGAGAATCTAGATCCGTAAATTGAGAGGAATAGTATAAGTGGTACACAAACACCCGAAAAGATGTCAAAAGGGGCAGGGGACAGGAAGAAAGGTTCAATGGACTCCTTTACCAATAGCCAAACAGCAGACCTGGGGTCGGGAACACCGACTACATCCAACACCCGGAATGAGGCAGAAAGCGAAGACAAAGTCGACAGCAATAAACGTCAAGCTAGATGATATAGTTTCCACTATTGGGTCACTAAAAGCAAGGGTAGACAAAGAGAGCTTGAGAATTATGGAAGCGGAAGGCAGAATCAGCACCAACGAAGACACCATTGCTAACCACGACCGAGATATTGCACAACTGAAAAATGATTTCATTAAAATACAAACTAAGGGCGAGGACCTTGAATCACGATCTAGGAGAAACAACATAAGGTTTGTCAGCGTTTCTGAAAAATTTGGTAAAGGAGCAATGGAACAACAAGTTGAATCCCTCCTACAGACTCTCTTTGGAACCGAGGCCTTCTCCGAACACTTCCTTGTGGAAAGAGCACACCGCACGCTGGTCCCAATGCCGAAACCCAGAGCACCACCCCGCACGATCATAGCACACCTCCTCAATTACAGGGGCAGAGATGCGATACTCAGGAAGGCTAGGGAACAAGGCACACTGCAATACGAGGAGAACCGCATCCACATATACCCGGACTTTGCAGCAGGAGTTCAGGCCAACCGAAGATCGCACGAACCAGTGAAGAGGCTGCTAAGAGCACGGCAGGTCCAATATGCATTGATATTTCCAGCTAAAATGAGAATCCAACGCGGGGAGAGAGCACACTTCTTTGGAACTCCAGCAGCAGCCATGGCCTATGTGGAAACTCATATACCCCTCCCTCCTGAAGGCCGCAGACCGGATCAAAATGGCAGACCCCCACCACTGTGACAGACTGACATGGTCCAGATACTTGAATGAACTGCGCAAAGACCCGTCACAATGATTGAATTGAACGAAATAGATGTATGCGGGGGCGCACCGCATGTGAACAAGAAAGCCGGGCTGTGAGCCTGGAGCCGGCGGCCATGTGGCGACAACATGGCAACCTCAGGAGATCTCCAAGAGTTTGTAAGGAACAATCAACAAGTTGGGGCAAATGAAGGGGCTGGCGGGCGGGATGCTTGGGGAAGGGGAGGACTGTTTGTTGAACTGTTGAAAAGTTGCAAAAGTATTCCCAATAATGGTCTTGCAGATAATTGAGCTATGCATACTAAACGGTACCTTCACAAGAACATAAAACTGAATAGATACAAAGATGAGTAACGCCAGCAGGGGGAAATGATTGAAGATTAAACTCCTGTCATGGAATGTTAGAGGCCTAAACGATCCTTCAAAGACCAGAAAAGTTGGGCATATGTGAACAGACACTCCCCTCATCTAGTGATGCTACAAGAAACACATACACAAGGGCCTAACAATGCGAACATACTTGCCTCTTGGAGCAAGCAGAGATACCACACAGAATACTCCACCCAAGCCAGAGGAGTCATAACACTCCTACACCCGTCACTGGGATTCCAGACCAAAGGGGGCAGAATCGACCCCCAGGGTAGATATGTAATGGTATGGGGAGGGATGGCAGAAAAATCAGTTGTACTAGTCAACAGATACGGTCCAAATATAGATGACCCAGACTTAATATTGGAATTACTGGCAACACTGGACACTTCTAGCATCATATGGGGCGGGGACTTCAATCTGGTCCTAGACTTAGAATTAGATAGATCCTCTAAAGTCAGAAGGCAGCAAACCAAGGCATCCATTACGCTGGGTCAGATCATGCCACAATTGACATTGCGAGATGTATGGAGGGCATTGCATCCATGCACAAAAGAATATACATACTACTCGAGTGTACACGATTCGGACTCGCGGATCGATTACCGGCTCCTGTCTGAGGATGTACTGGGCACACTTGAGAAATGCGAGATACATCCTCGAACACTGTCAGACCATTCCCCGGTATGACTAGACCTAATGTTCAGGAATGCCCCAAAACCACAAAAGAAATGGAGAATGACCGTAAACATACTTAAAGATCCTAATGTGGCTGAATCCCTACACATAGAAATGGAAGAATTCTTTAATAACAGTGTGGGGACGGTAGATAAATACTCGACACTCTGGGAGACGTTCAAGGCTTGGGCGAGGGGGGCATTGATTTCCAAAACCACAGGACTGATGAGGTCAGTGAGACGCAAGCTAACCGAGACAGAGACACAACTCCGAAATCTGGAAAATTCATATAGTGAAACCCGAAATACAGACACCCCAGCGGAGATAAACAAACTCCTCAAGGACTTTGACAGGCTGGCCACGAGGGAAGTACAATACATAGCAGCCCCAACCCGAGAGCGCAGGTTATGGGGAAGGTAATAAGGTGGGAAGGTCCCTGGCCAACCTCATCAAAGCTGATCGCCAACATACCCCAATCACAAGCATCTAAGACGGGGAGGGCGAGGTGGTAGCGGGAGGACGGGCCATAAACCATGAATTCTCGAAGTTGTATCAGAAATTATATTCAAATAATGATAAGAAATCAATACCAGAAATACAAACATACCTAAATGGCCTGGAATTCCCAACACTCCCGCTAGAAGCTGAAATGGCCCTTGAAAACACGATTACTGAGGAAGAAATCACAGAGGCGATCTGATGCGTTAGGGGTCGGATTATATAAAGAATTTGAAAAAGAACTGGTCCCAATCATGTTGAAGGTATGGGAGGAGGCACTTGAACTAAATGAACTCCCTGACTCAATGAGAGAAGAGATAATAACAGTGTTACCAAAACCCCACCGCCCTCCGCAGGACATGTCATCGTATAGGCCACTGTCACTCATAAATGTAGATGCCAAGGTGTTCGCCAAGGTATTGGCGAACAGGTTATTACCAAACATGCCGACACTGATCCATCCCGATCAGAATGGATTCATCCCCACAAGATCCACAGCTTTGAATTTACGCAGGCTGTTTGCAATAATGGCGCAAATAAACCCAGAAGCACAGGCAGTAGGGGTATCCCTAGACGCCGAGAAGGTATTTGACTCAGTGTCTTGGGTGGAACTCCTGGAGATACTCAGAAAGTTTGGAATGGGCCCCAACGTTGTCAAATATGTTAGATTGCTTTACACAAAAACAGGGGTGAGAGTGCTCACGAACAACACAATCTCTGACCTATTTGCGCTGGGCAGGGGTACCAGACAAGGCTGCCCATTCTCGCCAATATGTTCGCACTAACCATTGAACCCATGGCTATAATGGTCAGATTAAAGCATGGAGATAGGGGGATACGAATGTCAGGCCCACCCCAGTCGATTTCGCTATATGCGGATGATACTTTATTGTATGTCCGGGACCCTGAAACTAACTTAGCCCCCCTCATGCAAGACATACATAAATTTGCTGAGTACTCAGGATACAAAATCAATAACGAAAAATTAGAAATCCTCCCGTTGACGCTGCACACCATATGCCCGATGACAACGGAGAATCTAAATGGGCAAACGGACATACACGATACCTAGGTATAATGATATCCCGAGATAGGCAGACACTGTATACAGATAACTATGAACAAATTATACAGGTGCTCAATGTAAAGTTCCAAATATGGGCTAAGCTGCCTATATCCCTGAATGGCGGGGTCGCCATCCTCAAGATGGTAGTTCTCCCCAAATTGCTCTACCTGTGTGTAAACATACCAATATGGCTGGGTAGGATCTTTTTTGAAAAAATAAGAGCAATGGCAGTGGCTTTTGAGTGGACGGGAAGACCCCTCGAATGAAATGGGAAAAGTTGACCGAACATTATAGCACAGGGGATATGGCGGCACGTTTGAATTATACTACTTGGTGGCACAAACGCAAATTGCAAAACACTGGTATGACCTGGAAGACCGCTCACCCCATATATGGCTTGAGAAATTTGCTGTGTCTCCCATAGACCTCTGTTCCATTATATTCAACCTTCAATACAAAGATTCCTGTACCTATGACCCTCGGTTTGTGCGTGGATAACATTGTAAAAAAAGTTAAAGATAGAAACCCCATATGACCCAGATGTCCCACTGTGGAAATATCCTGGTATATCGCCCACATTGGATAAAACAATACAGAGGCACTGGGACCCAAATAAAGAGGTTTGAATGTGTGACATGTTCCCGAATGGGAAATGTGTGACCATAGAAGAATTTGGTGGTGCGGTTGGGTGGGGACCACTTAAAACACTTCAGTATCACAGGATGAAATCGGCATTTAACGCACGTTGGCCACTCTTTCCGGATGAACCGCCCTCACACCCGTGCATTCAGGCGGCAACGTCAGGTACGGGACTGGGAGTCTCTAAACTATACTCATTAGTACAAATACACATACCTACAATAAACAATGTCAAAGCAAAATGGGAGGAGGACCTGAATACAAGCATTATAGAGGAAAAATGGACCAAATACTGCATGCTTACAAAATCAGTGTCATTGAACGCAGGCCTTCGGCTGATTCAATTCAAGGTCCTAAATAGGCTCCACTATACCCCAGCCAAGATGGCTAAATTTTTAACGGGACACTCAGGGGGAATGCCCTAAATGCAAAACAGCCCAGGCAGGGTCCTATCACATGTATTGCGAATGTCCTCTAGTAGCTACATTTTGGAAAGAGGTGCCGGAAACATTAGAAGAGATAACACAGATCCCAGCGACCCTATCTCTGCAAAAATACCAATTCGGGGACATTGGTAAACAGGCGGAAACAACCAGGAGATTGTTCAATGTCTCCTGTGCAGTAGCTAAAAGATGTATATTGAAATGTTGGACAAACCCTTTTCCACCTAAAATTTAGCATTTTCTCCATGATCTGACCTATGTAAATGAATGCGAGGAACAATATACATTGACTGTAGCATCAAGTAATCGCCCAAAAGACATATGGGCCCCGTTCCGGATATACCTGTGCGAAATGGCCTCGGATGAGGAAACCTCCACGTGATGGAAATGTAATTGATGAAATATGTATCTAACAATGTGAGTAATGTATGTACTGTGAAATGCAATGTGCAATAAGTTGAATCTGTGTTGACCATCAATAAAAAGAGTTTAAAAAAAAAAAAGAATATCCTGCGGATAGACCACGCTGCTGCAGATGCCGAGGACCTTAGAGGGTGTCTGAACCCCAACTGAAACATCTGGCAGAGGTTTGGAGGAAATCCGCCCGCCTGCTTCTGAGAGACGCCGCCGCGTAGAGGGGGCATCTCGCCCAACGGCTGGGCGACTTCATGCCATAGCTAGCCTGGGCGCGGAGGCGCTGCGTTGGGAGGAGCCACACCCACCATGGCACCAGGGCCCCCAGTCGACACAGAGGAGCCCTCCTCACGGTACATGACCCAATGGAGAGCCACCCCACTTCTGCGTGGTGCATCTGAACCACCCGCCGACCCTGGGCACAGACATCCGCAAACTGCACACCCATCCTGACGCCGGGTAGAAGCGGGCGCGCAGGACTACTCAACCCAGAATCCAAACCCGGGTTGTCCCGCTCCACGGCGCCGGAAAAGACACCAACACACCAGCTGAAGTAACGCACAACCAGTGAGGTACATGGACGACAGCAGCAATATTGTGCCGCTCGAGGTCGAGATCAGGCTCACTTCCCTCACTGCCTCATAGCCGCCCTGCCTGGTGGAGCTCTGCTACGCTGCATAAATAACTGCCTCACCTAGCCAGTCTCCTAACTGCCAACCACATCTGGTGAACATACCGCCAAATTTCTCTGCATGACCCTGGATTAACAGTTCCCCATACACCAGCAGAACCCACGCAGGAACAATAGCCCATCCACCCCGCAGTGAATACAAACCGTAGCAGAGGGGCCAATTCCAGCTTAATTACAAAGGCGCATCACAGACTCCTCTCCCTGCCCTACTACACACGGGCTGAACCGACGGGCCCTGAACACGAGATTGCGGCACGAACTGCACTAAATACCCCTATTACAATCTGTGACATGTTGTACAGGCCAGGCACCCTGCAGAGTCACAGTTTGACCGGCCACTCCACAGACATGGCCGGAGGAGCCAAAAATAAAGATAAAAAGAGGGGCCCCATGGACGCGTTTGCCAACTACTCCAGCCATGAACAGGACGCAGAATCCACAGAATCCTCCAGAACCCCCATTCCTGACCCCCCCACACAAGATATGGCCCCATATATGGCCACTATGGAGAGAGGATTTGCGGCACTCAGCACCAAATTGGACGATATAGGGGAAAACATTGCCTCCATCCGAGCAGATATAAAGAAAGTGAATTCCAGTGTTACAGAGGCAGAAAACAGGGCTTCTACGCTGGAAGACACAACTACCATGCAAAGCAAAACCATGGAAAAAATTCAAAAAGACGTCAAGGCAATACAGAACAAATGTGAGGACTTAGAATCCCGCTCGAGACGTAACAACATTAGGGTGGTCGGGGTGGTGGAGCACAAGTCTAACATCCCAATGGAACACTTTCTCGAGGACATGCTCCATTCCCTATTTCCGGATGCACAGTTCTCCAAACAATTCCTGATCGAGAGAGCACACAGAGCATTGACCCCCCCAAACCTGGGGCACCACCACAAACAATTATAGCAAAACTACTTAACTACCGAAATCGAGACCTGGTGCTCCGGCTGGCACGTGAACAAGGACCCCTCTCCTTTGAATCTAACTGAATTCACATATACCCAGATTTCCAAGGGGGGGTACAGACCGCCCAACGATCCTTTGACCCAGTGAAAAGAACATTGAGGGACCGAAAAAATAATATACACTATGATGTTCCCTGCCAGCTTCCGTATCCAACATGCAGGCAAGACACAATTCTTTGACTCACCAGATGAAGCTATGACATATATAGAGAGCCACATCCCAGAGATACCCACCAGGACCTGATCTCCACACCCCCATCTACTGAACCCGACATGTAACCAATGCTCCCACCTTGTGCTGCGAACGACGCAGCAGCGCGCCGATCCACATGAACACCAAAATACAGTCCCGGAGAGGAGGCTGGGCCACACTGCCCCCTTTCCCCCTGATTTCTATCGCAAAGTTGCAAATAGTTTTTTGGGATACACCACCCGTTTGGGGGGATGGTGAGGGTGAGGGGAGAAACAGGCCGGTTGCCTGGTCAGAACGGGGAGTTATGGAAGTTACACAAAGCTGCACTGCCGAAAAGTTTGTATAGTTAATGACTGTTAGTACAATAACAAGAAAAACCCGGCATCGTTGCAAAGGTTCAAAGACCTTCATGATATAGCAGCAATAATGAACACACCACAGATGTTTAACGCACGACATCTCAACAAGTAACCAAAAGCACTAGACTTCTATCCTGGAACGTGAGGGTACTCCTGAACCCAATCAAGACCAGGAAAGAAGTAGCATACGCCAATAGACATAGAATAGACATTCTTCTACTACAAGAGACCCACACCACAGAACAAATGTCTAACTCACTTGGTTGAGCCTGGGGCCCGCAGGTATTTACAACAAATTACTTGTCACAATCACGAGGAGTCCTGACTCTGATTCACCGCAGATTAGGTCTTTGAGTACATAATACTAAAATAGACGCAAATGGCAGATTTGTAATAATTTGGGGCACACTACAAGGCCAAGAACTAATAATCATAAATACTTACGGCCCCAACATCGACACACTAGAATTCTATCAGCAGATTGCAAATCTAATATCCCCTGCAGAAGAAACTATAGTGATATGGGGGGAGACTTCAATACCATTCTTGACCCTGCACTTGATATGACATCCACGGCTCAGCGGGCCAACTCTAAAGCAGCACTCACCATAAAACAGGCCATGGCCTCCCTGCCGCTGGCGGATGCCTGGAGAGAAATGCATCCTAACACCAGAGACTACACATTCCATTCATACGTCCATGGGTCGGGTTCTAGGATCGACTACTTGCTCTGCCTCACGAGCTGCACCGCAAACCTGAAGGGATGCACTATACTACCCAGAACACTCTCAGACTACTCTCCAGTGGTTCTTGAAATCCAGATTGGCACACCCAACCCTGAACACCACTTATGGAGAATGCCCCCTGATCTTCTACGAGACTCCTCATTACACAAACCACTCCGGATTGAGGTGCCGGACTTCTTCGACCGCAACCAAGCCTCAGTGGAATCATACCACACAATTTGGGAAGCCTTCAAAGTGTGGCTTAGAGGGCACCTGATTTCCAAGGTTTACGGCACACTGAAAAAAATACGCGCCCAACTGGCCCTAACCGAAACCCACATCAAAGAGACAGAGACGGCATACACTAAAGCACCTAAACCCGCAACATTATCCACGCTGAACTATGCTCTAGCTAAGTTCAAGTCATTGGCAGAACAAGAGGTGTGGTATACGTCTCAACCAATTAGGGCCAGGAAATACAGCGAAGGCAATAAATCCGGCAAGATGTTGTCAAACCTTATCAAGACCGAGCAGGGACATAGACAAATCAACAGCATTATGGATGACCAAGGCTCGACCCATATGGACCACCTGGAGGTGAATGAAGTGTTCAGAGACTTCTATAGCAGGCTGTACACGAATGCGGACCAAATACCAACCGAAGAACTACACAAGTATTTGGACTCCTTCCTACTCACCAAGCCCACCCGAGAAGAAAGCAGTAATATAGATCTACCCCTCACCCTAGAAGATATACAACAAGCAATCAAAGATCTCAAGGCGGGCAGGGCACCAGGGTCAGATGGCCTACCTGCGGACCTCTACAAAATGTATATAGACAAACTCGCCCCACGGTTGTTAGAGGTATGGGATGAAGCCCTGGAAACCGGAACACTGTCACTGACAATGGAAGAAGCCATCATCATGGTGCTGCTAAAACCGCACAAACCCGCACACTCTCCATCCTCATACAGACCGCTGTCCCTTACCAACGTGGATACCAACATTTTTGCTAAGGCCATAACCAACAAACTGAACCCATACATGACCAAACTGTTACATCCGGACCAAACAGGTTTTATACCAGGCCGTTCCACCGCCCTGAACCTCAGACGCTTCTTCGCCATCACATCCCAACTGGACCACCAGGTACAGACGGTGGCAGTTTCACTAGACGCAGAGAAAGCGTTTGACTCCATCTCGTAGAAATTCATGTATGGAATGCTGGGGAAGATGGGCTTCGGGCCAGGATTTCTCAGATTTATAAAACTGCTATACCACAATCCTAAGGCCAGAGTACGGACCAACAAAACCCTATCAGCTGTCTTTGAACTACAGAGAGGCACTAGACAAGGCTGCCCACTCTCGCGTTAATATTCGCACTGACGATAGAGGGAATGGCAGCATATCTACGACACAACCATGCCTGGAGGGGGATTCGTATAATGGGATCCCCACAATTCATCTCCCTCTACACAGACGATACAATGTTATATCATGAACCCAGACTGTCACCTAACACCAGTACTACGGAACATAGCCGAATTCACCAAGTACTCTGTATACAAAATCAACCGAACCACGTCTGAAATAATCCCTCTGACCGAGTCCACAAACCAGACCGCAGTTATGAAAGACTTACGGTGGTCCCCCTCCTCAGCAAGATACCTTGGCATCAAATTGGCACCAGACAAAAGGACACTGTTTGCCAATAACTACGCCCCATACCTGGCACAGCTGGAATGCAAACTCAACGCTTGGATCAACGCCTGTATGGTCGTATATCCCTATTGAAAATGTAAGTAGTACCGAAACTACTGTACCTATTTAATGGCATCCCAATCTGGCTGGGCACGACATTTTTCAACACACTTCAAAAGCTTGCCACACGTTTCGTCTGGGGAGGACAGACGCCCAGACTAAGCTAAATTATGCGAGAACTACGATACGGGAGGACTAGCAGTCTCGGACTACCAGCTATACTACTAATCAGCACAAGCACACTTCGCAAAATACTGGGCAAACACCACAGAACAATATTCGCACATACACGCAGAAAGATTTGCAGCATCTACGCTGAACCCCAAGAGCATGATATTCGGCAAAGATATCCATGGAGCGCACTATACAAACATTATGGGACCCTGAAAAGCAGGCCACGGTCAGAGACCTCTTCCCAGAAGGTCGGTTTCTCACGGCGGGGGAGATCCAAAACAGAACAGGGAAAAGTCTAACCACAACCCTACATTATCAACGGCTGAAGGCTTCCTGCAAGAATAAATGGCCATCCTTCCCCAGTACACCACCAACCCATAAATTCCTATCAGAGATCCTGACAGAAGACGGCTTCGTAGGCAGTGTGTCCACTTTATACATGATTACTCAATTTAATACATCATCCAAGAATGACATAAAAACTAAGTGGGAAAGAGACTTGAACATCCAAATAGATGAACAGCATTGGACAAACTACTGCAAATATACAAAAACTATATCCCTATGCGCAAACTTCAGACTCATCCAATTCAAAATCTTGAACCAACTGTATATCACACCCAAGCAAATCTCCAAGTTTGACCCCTCCAAACCACAGCCATGCCCCAAATGTTGCACACTTAATGCAACAGCCATCCATATGTATTGGGAATGCCCACCAATTAAGCAATTCTGGAATGAAGTGGCAGACACAATGGACGCTATTGGAAAGGCATCTGTCAAAACCCGCAGACTATTCGCAGTGGGTGGAGCTGTGGCTAAACGGAACATACTTAGAAAATGGAAATCAAAGGACCTCCCCCACTCACCAAAGCTGGCTACGAGACTTACTCAACACACAAGAATGTGAAGAGACATACGTTCGAGGGATTCAATCCACCTTGGGACCCAAAGACATATGGGCCCCCCTCAGGACATACTTACTGTCAGAGGAAGAAGAGACAAGGACTGGGAGATCCGCAACACCCTCTGAATGACCCATTATGTTGTCTCTCCCCCCCTTTTCCCCTACACCCTATATCTCGTATAATGTGTCTTAATCTATATATTGGGCCTCATTACAGGTCGGGCGGTCCGGAATTAACAGTGGCGGTAAACTCGCCGCCGCTGTTAATTCCGGACCGCCCGATCCCGAGTCCTGCAGGCGGGAGGTGATCTTCCCGCCAGGTCTGACCTGGTGGGTTGAACACCTCCCGCCTGCAGGCGGACGTGGAAACACCAGCACCATCACGAGATGGTGCCGGTGTTTTCACTTCCCCATTCCCATTGAGTCCTATGGGACTCAATGGGAATGGGGATTAACACCATTCCGCCTCTGTGACTCCCGGGACACTGGGGCTGTAATGCCCTGGTAATTCCGGGAGTCACGGAAGCGGAATGGTAATACGAGTCCGGCGGTAACCAGGCGGTTTTATTGCCGCGGTTACCGTCGGACCATTGTCATGTATGTATGATGTTTTGCCTTATTTGAAACACGTCCTTCCCGCACTGCAAAAATGCCAGCATTAAATAAAGTTTAAAAAAAAGAAAACCTATGTGGAAGAAGAAGAAGTGTAAGATAACAAGTCTTCTGCAGGGGGTACAGAAAGGAAGAAAGAGGAGCCACTGCCCCTAACAAGTAAATAACATCACCCAGGGCAAAGATGTACGGATGCTTTGTGCTGTATCTCCCAGTAAGAAGATCCAGGGCGAAGTGAGGGGTGGCAAATGACCCTATCAGAAGCTGTTCAATGACACTGTTGAAGATCCAGAGCAGAGCAGCCGTGAGAAGCACTCAGTAAGAAGTGCCCGGTAACCATAATAATTAAGACCCAGGGTGAAGAAGGATGTTGCGTCACCCAATAGGAACTAGGGCAAAGTAAGAAGTTGTGCCCTGTGGCTGGTGACCAGAGAAAAGAAGGGTGGAAATAGGGCTACGCAGGCCAAGGAAGCAAAGAAGCAGTGTATCTACTGGAACATAGTAGATGAAATCAGCTGCAAAGATGGGAAGAAATACCCAGTGCACAGTAGCTGTGGGCAAAATACCATACCCTGGGCATGGTAGTTCTGGCCGTATTAGAAGAGAGGAGCTAGCAGGGTACCTCTGTGCTTTCCATAATCGCCATTATGTAAACTATATGGCACAGCAATGAGGAGGATAGAAGAGAAGATTCCCCACAGCATTTGGACCTAAGTCAGAATAGGCCGCCCTTATTTTTAAAATAGCCGTTGGGACTAGGGAGCTCTGATGTGCTCAGTGAGCAGGACACAAATAGTGATGTCATCGAGGCAGTGTGGGGTGATGGGGAATGTATCAAAGTTCCGATCCCGATTGCCATGGAAATCTGAACTCTGTTGATCCAGAAAGTAGAGAGGATAAGGTGCAAGAGGAAAGCACCCTCAACGTGGTTGTAACGTGGTGATGTTAGTATGCTAGGAAGCCCTGTGATGTGTTCCAGGAATTAAAGTAAAGAACCCTGTGACGTGTCCTATGGCGAGCAGGAATAGCCTTTCTCAACTGCCTGCACTGGAAAATCAGCATTGTGAAGACTTTGTAGCAAGAAGCAACGGTAGCGGTTGCGTAGTGCAGTGGGTGAGAGATCTGTGTGATGCTGCTCTAACCTGAAAAACCTCAAACAGGTTAATCACTATCCCACATTCTCAGGTTTTCCACATACGACATCTAAAGCTCAGCATATTTCGGCTTCAGAGTCAATTATTGCCTTAGAGCAACAAAGTACTATAATAGCCTAAATGTCCATAGCTGACATGTGATCTGTGATGTCATCATTGTGGTCATAGGCTGTGCTACAGGGGGCCCAAATTTAAGGTGGCTTCAGCTGAATTTCAGGGGTTTTGTTGTGTTAACTTCTCACATTAACGACCCTGTAACTAACGTTTTTTTCCTTGGATTTCTAGGGTTTTGTTATTCCATAGATTTTTAGAAAGCTTCCAGACCACTGGCATGGTCTTTGGCCTTGGTCAGTGTCCCTTTTCCATTTTAAAATGCTACCAGACACGGCCACTCTATATTTTAAAATACTTTAAAAGGCATTCATCAATCACAAACTGATTTTGTCCTTTTTTGGAATTGTTATGCATAAAAAAATGCAGGCTTTGAGAACTCAGAATGTTTTAGGCAGTCCTCAGTGAGATAGAATTATTTGCCATGGACCACACACTTTTGTTAAGCAGCATGCTCCAAGCCCTTTGTTTTATGGCCGGTCTCTTGGTGACTCTTGCGATACATTGCACACCCACAACTTACCACATTTAAGCAACTGGGAAACCGGAACAAAATGACCGGCTGCAACAATAACATATACCCAAGTACTTTCTGCACCCATAGCGAAAATCGAAAGCTGGCACCCATGAATATAGATTGGGGTTGTTTTTTCATCTGACATGTGTTCTCGGTGAACTGTCCACAATAAATCTGCATGCATTAGAACAGTTATCAGACGAACAAAAAACCCCAAAAATTATGAAACCGAATTGCGGCTGCAAACAACCACCCTCCCCTACTTACCTGTTTGCTCGCCTCCACGTCCTCTGCACCCATGCTGCAACAGATCCGTCCCTCTAACGCAGGTCGGATCCGACGCTGCAGGGTCCCGTTTTTTTCTTTTTCCAGTCACCCGCCCCCCATCTCCTATGTTGTGGTAGCGTGGGACGCCCCTGCAATCCCCTTAGGCCAAAAATACTGAACATGGGGAGCGGGGGACACCCCCACAACCTCCGCTCCACATGTTCGGTATGTTTTATAATCGATCAAATAGTACTGATCGATTTCAGTCAAATGTACCATTCGATCAATTATAAACAAACAATTTGGCTAATACCAGATTATAAGCACAGTAAGTGAACATATATCTGAAAGTGAAATATACAAATGTAGTTAATTTGACCTCAGCCTTTGAAGAAGGCGCGCAAGACAAAATAGCATTGGATTCTTTTTTTAATTAATGAACTCTGAAAAATAACCTGAGAGAGGATATGTTCGAATATATATGCTCACCTTTTAAACCGAGCAATCTGTCGTGAAATATTCCCAGGTAAACAAAATCCCAATACGAAAGTGCTTGTGGTCCTGTGGGTAAGCGGCTGCACTGGGAAAATGACAACCTGAGTAAATCCTGGTAGCCAAATACTTGAGCAAGCTTGCCAACCTCAAAAGAAACCAAGGGGTTGTGCCCGCCCGCTGAAAAAAAGTTATGCTGTCCACCCACATGTGTCCTTTATTGGTGCCCTGAAAAGTAGCCACAATCAGGGGAAAATAAGTGCACCAGTATCCATGATTGCAAACTCTCTTGCCACATCGTGGGCAAATACTCAAGACTTAATTGCCCTCTCATCATTTCCCCTCCTCATCTCCATGTCCGGCTTTCTACAATACTCTGCTTTATAAAGCTAACTTGCAAGGTACACATACCACAGTGTCACTCAAATATATAAATCCTTATAGAACTATGTTAGCAAAAAGTGCACAATTGTGGCATTATTCCCCCCATCTTGACTGGGAGACTACAAATACCAGAATGCAATTCAGCCAAAGGCAAAATAAAATGGTCTCTGAGTGCAAAACTTTCAAGGACTGACAGTAGCGCAGTTTAAAAAAATAACGTGGAAGCTTTGTGTTATGAGATATTTAAAACTACGAAAACATACTGCAACTCCCATCCATGCAGTAACCAGGACCGACCCAGTTTAGCTTTATAGCAAGGAAGGATCCGGCCCCTTCAGACAACATGGCCTGTGGGGCTGGCCCCTAACACGCTTTGAAGCTAAGCAGGGTTGGTCCTGGTTACTGCATGGATAGGAAATCTATAGATGTGAACATATCTATTTAAAAAGAATTATGTATAAAAGATTGCAGGCTTTCAGAACACACAATGTTTTTGGCCAATGCGCAGTGAGATTAAATTATTTGCCGATTGTAAAGACTGGAGGGGGGATCTGTACTCCTGCTCTCTTTATGGCAGAGTAGAGGCACAGAGCACCCCAGCCAAGATTCTCTATTTGGTAAACGTGGACAAGCAATCAAGGCTTAAGCTCTCAGGAGGGAATGCAGGCTGGTTCTTAAGTATGGTGTAGTCCCCAAACACCCACAAAGGAATGTCAACACACTATGTTAGTAAAAACACAGTTCTTTATACAAATAAGGTTTCAATTATACACACAATCAGAACACACGTTGTGAACAGGCAATTCTAAAATGGTAAATATATACAGTCTCAATGTGGTACCACAATTACTTTGTAGATTTCATAAAAATGCATCAACTGTAGGCAGTTTCAAATGGCATACAACTCAATTAATAAAGTGAACCAACAATAGACTTAGGAGGAAAACAAGTTGTTTAAACAATTGGCAGATTACTGGGCCCTTACTGTTAGACACAGTTCTCTATGAATATCCCCCCCCCCCGACCTGGGCAACCTGTAAAATAAAGATATAACACAAGCCCAGTCCATATATTGCTTATAAGAGTCTTATTTCCTGCTATAATTGTTCTACCACCCCAATGTACCTGGTATAGCAGATTTCTTTGATGGGTCATCGACAGATCCTTCTTGGGTGAACCCCTTTAAGGCAGGAGTCACGGATCATCGTTAGTCCTTGAAGAAGGTGAACCTTTGCGTCCAGAGTCGTCGATGAAAAGGTTTGATGGCGTTGTGGGAGCAGCTTCGGTCCTCGACGATCTGTTAAGGATTTTAAAGAGGCATCACACTCCAGACCAGGACTCTTTATACTGGCCCAGGATGCAACACACAATCAAAATGCTTTTAAATTTATGAATTTGGATTCAGCTTTGAGAAGGCAGCCAACCCGTCTCACACCCCCCTTAATGTACACCCTGTGTCGCAATGGACCATGAACCAGGCCGGTGTGTAATGATAAAATATTTATTTATTTTGAATTATGAATAAAATCAAACACATTCAATATAGGGCAGCAATCACCAGTGTGGTGATAATTATTCAGAAAAATGATAGAATACACTAAGTTTAACTTTCTAGCACAGGATACACAATGCACAACTGAATTAACACAACATTACTTGTGGGCAGTGCTTTTAAATGGCACCACAGTTAACATTCCCCCTGCAACACGCCTTCAACCCCCTGTTAACCAGATTTTGTGTGGGTGCAGAGGAGTAGCAAGGAGTCAGGTATTCATCTGGAATCTTGCAGGGTGAATGTGGAATGTCTGAATCTCTGGATGTTAAGTTGGATTTTTTGAATCTTGGATTTTTTAATGTCCTGACTCCCCCTAAACGTCCTCCTTATAAAGGCCGGATGACATCAGAGGATTTTTACGATGTGGGCAGAACTATGCTAAACCTACCTCTAAGAATTGGAGAGGTCAGCCTGTGGATGTCGCCGCCTCCCTGTGAGCTGATTGGACTGAAGGAAGTGACTCAGCTTAGTGTGTGTGTTTTTTTGCAATGTGCTTTGTTCTACCAAAGTTACTTTTGCTAAAATCAGTTATGGAGCAAAACACTTATATTTACAAATGTCATCAGCAGGAAAATTAGATGGGCAGATTCCGTATTTCACAAGGGACATTTCTGTCCAAACGCCAAGTTTGTGCAATATTGTTTAGTCATTCTGGCAATCTTTCGCCATTTCCATGGAAAGCATCTCACCTAAAATTCTACAATTGTCTACTTATATACATATTATCACTGGGCATATTTTCACTACGTTGCAAAACTGTACCACGTACACTTTCCCCAGAAATGACAATTTCCTGGCGTTTGGATCAACCACATGTCAGAAGAACCTACCATGTCTTATTTTAATGGCACAAAATGACATTTAAAACTGTAATAATTTCACATTACTGTTTCTTTAGATTACTGAAATAAACATAATGATATGAACAGTCTTTGAAATCAGATGGGCTGGCTTTGTTTCCATATATGGGCAGTCTTTCCAACCCCCCCAAGCAAATGTGCTTCCCTGCTCAACTGGCACATGGAGTTGCTATGACTCTCCTTTGATCCTAGGCAGTTTGAAGCTGAGGAGAGGTGTCAGGGGATTTCACACCTCTGTGCCAGGGCAGTCCATTGTCCCATGCTGCAGCAATGCCGCTTCGTCTGAAGTCGCCACATCCCACACCTCAGGGCCATTCATGTTATAAAGGAACTTCCTTTCCCATGGAAAGTTGGCACAACAAAACCCCAACCACTTCTACAAGTTTCTTCCAAAAGTGCCATCAGTCCTGCTGACCAGAAAATCAATCAAATGGCTGAATATATTCTTACGAGAAAGAATGACGCAACAAATCTCTTCTCCCGAAGAGGCGACATGACGGATGGTTTCTCATCCAACATTCCCAGGAGGGAGGATCTTAGATACAAGTTCATAAAACTAGAGCGAATCGCCAGAAAAGAAATAGATACATTTTGGGAAGTAGTAACTTTAAAGAACTATTTGTCCAATGGATTTATACCCAGAGGTTTAAGAATTTTTATCTTTCCTGACTTTTTAAAAGATGAGGACAATGACTTGGCAGAAGAGTGGGAAAAGAACTTGACTAGCAGCTCCGAGAATATGCTCTAAATACTTATTAAGCATGTGACAAGAGAACAGAAACTAGCAACCGAACAAATAGAAATTATAGAAAAGGAAATTTCAGAAACCCAGGCACTTGAAGCCACTAAAGAAATTCTTTTTTAAAAAATGCATTCATTACTGAAGGAGTATCAAGATGAGATCAAAATACGAAAGGTATGGAAATGGGATGAACGTGATTATAAAGATTTCAGGAGAAATACAATCAATTTTACGAAACCTCTGTCCAAAGAAAGCGCCCCAAACACCTCACCTGGGAGCTCAGATGTTGTGTCAGATGGAAACAAAGAAGACATGGAGGAGCAAATCAAATCCAATGCAGGTTCACGTTTCCTGAACCAGATTCTACAATATAAAAAGGGAACAAGACTAGCAAACACCAAACAGGTCAGTTTTCAATTACCAACAACCCCAAAAGAGAATACACCTTCCAGGAAGGAGGGGGGGGGGGGGTAATAGACTGCAGAAACCCAGAGGCCTTGGAGGATTCCAACAGACTGACACGGGCGAGCGCTCGAATACTCACAGGGACAAATAAATAAATAATTTGGTTCCGAACCTTTCCTCAAAAGAACTAACTGATGCTGAGATTCAACTTAATAATAACTACTTAATAAGGGCCTGTCATTTGCACCATAGTGCAACTACGACCACATAGAAACACAAATTGATCTCTACAAATTTGTACGTAAGCTTAAATAAAAAAAGTTCTTTGCAACACAAATAAAACAACATCGAGATATACCTGCACCAATAGAACCCAGAAGACTGACGATTCAAGATATTGAAAATATTCATCTGCTCAGATCACTTGAATCAGAGGAAATTGAGATGCATGAGATCCTACATGACTTAATAATTCCACCAGTAAGCATCATGAAAGACAACATGAAGCCTAAGTCCAAATTCACACCACATTTGGCCCAAGAGAATATGATCGATGCTTTTCATAAGGCAATTTCAACTGACATTAACACATTAGCTGAGCAACGCAGGAAATCTGGGAGATCGAGACAAAACATTAAAAACCTAATGAAAAGGGAACAAGTGGCATTGGAAAATCTGAAGAGTGATCATACCATAGTTATAAAGGAAGCCGACAAGGGTGGAAAGATTATCATTATGGACAGGGCAGACTACTTACGGATTGCAGAGAACCATCTAGAAATGCCCTTCTGTTATGAGGAACTATGCTCGAATCCTACCAATGAATTCAAAGGTAAACTGACTGACCGACATAATACAGATGTTAGAAAGGAAAGGATTGATCTCAGATGAGGAAAAAGCATATCTGCAAGTACGGGGGGAGGGAGAAGTGGGGGGTAGGCGTTTGTGAAGTATTGTTTGAGTTGTTGTTTGAAATGCCAATAAAGAAAGTTAAAAAAAAAGCATATCTACAAGTACATCAGCCAATAGTACCAACAATATACTTTTTACCGAACGTACATAAGCCATTTGTGGACATACCCAAAGGAAGGCCAATTGTCAGTGGGATTGGATGGGCAACTGAGAACATTTCGGAATTTATTGACAATGTGCTACGCCCTAGGGTGCCAAAGGTTAAGGCATATATAGATTCAACTGACATAATCAAGACTATTCAACAAATGAAATATCAACCCACGTACTTACTAGCGACCTGGGATGTTAGAGCGCTCTACACCTCTATTAGACATGACTCAGCTATACAAACCATTGAGTACACATTCAAAGTTGAGTCAGCTTCTCACTATCATTACACAGAAATACTCAAAGAAATGCTAACTGCTACATTGGAATACAATATATTTCTGTTCAATGACAAATCCTACCAGCAAAATCAAGGGGTAACCATGGGCATGAAGTATGCCCCGGCCCTCGCTAATCTCTTCATGGGCATGTTTGAGGACAAATTTGTTTACAAGGACTCTTCATTTTCTGGCAATGTAAAACTATGGGCACGCTTTATTGACGATGTTTTTTTAATTTGCAACTGTCCGGAAGAGGAACTGGCTAATTTTCAGCAAAGAATGAATGTGAACGATCTAGGGATCCACTTCACTGGTCAAACTAGCAGTATGAGTATCGATTTCCTCGATCTTACAATCTATGTGAAAGGAGAAGAACTATTCAGCAAAATCTTTCGAAAAGCTAACAGTGTCCAACTCAACACTCTACGCTAGTAGCTGTCATTACCAGTCGGTCAGGCGCAATTTACCTAAAGGTGAATTTATTCGGGCACGTAGGAATTGTGAAGACAACACTGTATTCCTTCAAGAATGCAACTTATTAAAAAGAAGGTTTTGACAGAGAGGATATGACCACAAATGCATACATGAAGCATACATGAAAGCCAGTCATATGACAAGAGAACAAACCATTACACCCAATCAGAGGAAGTCAAAAATGGATATGAATAAAGTGCAGTTCATAACCACGTTTTGTAAAAATAACTATGAAATCAGGACAATTCTGTACAAAAATTGGTACTTGCTTAAATTGGATCAACATCTGGAGAAAAATATTCCTGATAAACCAAAAATTATTTTCAGGAGAAAATATTGAAAATGAACTTGAGCCCATCACTACTTCCCCACATACCAGCAACAACTACTGTTTAAAGATTTTCGTGGTACGAGAACCAAAATCACAAGTAATATTAATTGTAAAACTAAAAATGTTGTCTATGGAATAATCTGCACATGCCAACGCATCTGCATTGGGAGTACCATAAGGGAATTACGGATTAGAATTTGTGAGTATTTGTCATCAATTGGGAGCCAGGACGTAAGCTTACCACTTGCTCAACATTGGCAGCAACATCATTAAATGGAAGATAAACAAAATCTGAGATTTGTGGGCCTAAAGAAAGTTGTATCTAGAAAAAGAGGAGGCAACAGGGAAACATTGTTACGACAAAAAGAAGCATGCATGATATGTACATTTCGTACAATAGAGTTTGGATTAAACAAAGACAATGAAATGGTGCATTTCTTATGATGGACATATAACTGAAGATCTGTCTGTGATTACTAAATGTCCTGTCTGTATTTTCAAACATGATCACATTTTAATTGGCACAGAATGTATTTTAACCATATGTTACGATTCAGAGCTTTTATATCTAGTCTGGTGTACCAGTTTTTCTGAACAATGACATTGTAGACCTATATGAAATGTGAATGAAACCAGTTAATATGCCTCATTTGGTGCAACTGTACATGTGAATTTATAACTCCCAAAAATGCCAGATATTCTGACAAGATTACCATCCGACACAATAACCTAATAGTAGTATGTATCAATTGTGCTTAAGGACTACATTCACTGAGAGATAGACTTAACAATATCAGAACATTTTCCATTCATCCTAAATACTATGTTCCAACAACCAGTGTGTGATTGACGGAGGCCATGGGGTCACGCCCCCTCCTTTAAAATTGAGAGGCCCATCCAGAAACCAGAGGACCCAATTTTCTGTATGTGGAAGTCTGTGTTCCCACATTTCATGACCATTCTGCGGATATATGTGAAAAACAATTCAATGTCATTCACACAATATAATGCAATGAGGAGCTGTGAACTCTATTTTTGATATCTGTAAGCCTTGGCCACACAATTCATGACCATTCTGCGGATATATGTGAAAAACAATACATGCTATTCACATAACATAATTCAATTTTAAAAAAACGAGTTTTGATTCACACGTTTTTTTCCAAAAATCTATGTGCATTTTTTCATCAATCAGCTGCAGAGTGTGCCTGGGGTGACAGCTTTTTAACTGGTTAATGTGGACCCATTTCTCTTCTGACAGCTCTCCTTTGGGGATGCGGATTGTGTAGGTGACAGGTGAAATTTTGTCTACAATTCAAAAGGGACCGCACCAGGAGGGGAGAAATGATCTCTCCTTAGTCTGGTTCCTCTGAAAATTGCACAAGTAGACCTTGTCTCCTATTTGGTATTTCTTTTATGGTTGTTTTTAAATCGTATTGAGTTTTCATCCCCTCTGCCGATTTCTCCTGATTCCGCTGAGCATACGCAAAAGCAGGCTGAAAGTCTTTTCTTAGATTCTCAACATATTCATGTGTTTTGGAGGCATTTATCAGTGTCTGCTCTTGTGTTCTATAGAGCAGATGCTGAGGTAGCACCATTTATCGCTCAGTCATTAGCTCAAATGGAGACATTTTGGTTGCAGAAGATGGTGTAGATCTGATGCCCACCAGGACAAGTGGTAATAGGATGTCCCAACTTGGCCCACAATCTGCCACAAACTTTTTTAGAATACTCACAATGTTTTTTGTACCTCTCAACTCCCCCACTAGAGGATAGGTGGTATGCAATATGAAGTTCCCTTTTAACCGCAAGTATCTCCCACATCTTTCTCATCACTTTGCTGGTGAAGTGACTTCCTCAGTCTGACTCAATCCTTTGGGGTAGGCGAAAACATGAGAAGATGTGGTTCATCATCAGGGCAGCTGCTGTTTCTGCCTTGTAATTTGGGTCCGGAGACATTGCACCCATTTGGTGAACAAACATGTTACTGTTAACATGTACTTGTTCCCCCTAGAGGAGTGAATCACGGGCCCGATGAAATCTCCTTGTAAATCTGACCAAGGCAGTGTCCTCCCCCTCTTCTGGAGGGGAGCTCGGTGTGTGAGTGAACTTGGCTGAAATTGTGCACAAACAAGACACCCCTTCAAATATTAGTCGAGGTCCTGCCCCATGTGTGGCCAGTATACAACCTCCGGCAAGATTTCTAGAGTAGTATGAAACCCCTGATGACCGGCTGTGGCTGCGTCATGGGCGTGATTTAGCATCAGGCTTCAGAATGAAGTAGGAATCACCCACTGGTCACACCCAGAGATGGATTTCCTTACCAACAAACCACCTTGGATTCGGAATATTTTGGGACACTTCATCAACACCCTGAGGTCCTCTTTCCCAATGTAATCGGTTTCCATCAGAGGAAAGTTCTCAGGGTCCTCAATGTGTTGGTAACCCAATAATCAGATCCCCTTTTTGTGCTATGATTAAATCAGCATCTGGGGTCTCCTTACTCAACTGGGCAGTTGAGAGTTCATTGTCAGCATTTGTCTGGGACTTGGTGACGGCAGTGACCTGGATTTCCCCCAACAGGGACTCTATCTCAAGGAGATCCCCCTAGATGTCTCCGATTTTGGCCAACTGATCAGCCAGGTGGTTTCCAGTTTTGTCTGGTGTCATGATGCCTACCTCCAAGGAGCCAGGTCCAACCCAGCAACCCCAGAGGCAGGCATCATTCCCCCCAGGGAAGTGCCAGCGGGCCCAAGCTGGGGCCCTTTGGACACAGTCCTGGCGCCTTAGGCGCCAGGCTCATGTTGGACCCCTGTCCTGGCACCTTAGGCGCCAGGCTCATAAAGCTAGACATGTGTTCAAGTGTTTTAATGTGCACTTACCTGAGGCAGACCATGCTGCCACATCCAGGCCCTCTTGAGGCCTGAAAGGAACTACTTTACCTGTAGGACTACTTTACAACCTGGGTGTGGTCGGGTAAGGATACATACCTGATCGGTGGAAGGATACATACCTGGAACTTCTTCCAAAGCTATTTAAACCACGCCCGATCAGCAACTCACGCTTCGCGTTGTTCTGCTCCTCGCAGCTGGACGCTCACCGTGTCAGCTCCTGCATCTGGACTTCAGCCACGCCTGTCAGCATCCTGGGTCGCCTGCAACGTAGGGGTCCGCTTGCCGAGCTTGAAAACAAACTCTTTGACCTCGCATTTTGTCATGCCAATGGTGCTCGTGGACCCAAAACAGCCTCAGCAGTTGCATGCTATAAAAGCATACATCGACAGTGGAGCTATTGGAAATTACATAGACCATGAATTGGCTTCCAGGATTAAGCTCCCTCTCCGCCCGAAAGTAACCCAAGATGTCATTACTACAGTAGATGGAACCAAAATAGCCTCAGGGCCTGTAACGCATTCCACTGTAGAAGTGACACTGGTGGGTCAGGATGTACATCGGGAAGCAATCGTGTTTGATGTGATCAAGGCCCCACAATTTCAAGTAATTCTTGGAATTCCTTGGTTAGAAACGCATAATCCCAGAATTGACTGGCGAGCAAAGAAGATAAGTTTTCCTGATTGTGAACCAACTTGTTATCCAAGAAATCCAGCTATGGGTCTAGCCTCAGCAACTTCCACCCCTGTACAGCTACCGTCAGAATACCAAGAATTCCAAGACGTTCTTCAGAAGGAACAGGCTAACATGTTACCTCCCCATCGGTCTTATGATTGCCAAATCGATCTGGTACCCAATGCTCAACTACCTTGTAGCAGGATTTATGCTCTTACGGAACCTGAGAACCTGCATTTGCGTCAGTATTTAGATCAGTACCTAGCCAATGGTTTTATTTGCCCGTCTAAGTCTCCTGTCTCCTCAGCTCTGTTCTTCGTGCTGAAAAAAGAGGGCGACCTTAGAACATGTATAGACTATCGCGCCCTAAATCAAATAACGATTAAGAATCGTTATCCTCTGCCCCTGATCCCTGAGCTTATCGACCAGGTGAAAGACGCTTGTGTGTACACCAAGTTAGATCTCCGAGGAGCTTATCACCTTGTGCGTATAAAAGAAGGCGACGAATGGAAGACTGCATTTCGCACCAAATTTGGGCTCTTCGAATATCAGGTGATGCCCTTCGGGTTGTGCAATGCACCTGCCGCCTTTCAGTACTTTATGAATGATGTTCTTCGGGAACTTATCGATGTCTGTGTCATTGTTTATATTGACGACATCCTGGTGTACTCTTCTTCAGAATCCGATCACAGAAAACATGTTAGGGCAGTTCTTGAGAAATTGCGCCAGCACAGACTATTTGCAAAGCTCGAAAAATGCGTTTTTCATACCACAGAAGTTGAGTTTCTCGGATTCATCCTGACACCTCTAGGAGTCCGAATGGACTCGCGAAAGGTGGATGCCATCCTCAAATGGCCATCTCCTAGCTCGGTGAAGGGAGTTCAGAGCATGCTCGGCTTCGCCAATTTCTATCGAAGATTCATCCCGGAATTTTCCCGAACAGTCCAACCCATCACAGCTCTCCTAAAGAAAAACAAACGCTTTGAATGGACTCTTGAGGCCGAACAAGCCTTTCAGGACCTGAAAACCAAATTCACCTCTGCACCTGTATTGAAGCACCCACATCCAGATCTCCCTTACATTGTGGAAACCGACGCATCCAGTTCGGCCATGGGAGCTGTCCTGTCGCAAAAGAGACCCAGAAACTAACCAACTACACCCTGTGGCCTTTTGGTCCAGGAAATGTTCTCCTCCTGAAATCAACTACGCAATTACCGACAAAGAGTTACTGGCTATTAAATCTGCTTTCAAGGCTTGGCGTCACTACTTTCTCGGGGCAAGACACACCATCACCGTAATTACGGACCACAGAAATTTACAGTATTTAAAGACGGCTAAAGCTCAATCTTCACGACAACTCTGATGGGCTCTATTCTTTGTGGAATTTGATTTTGTAATTACCTATCGCCCTGGCTGCAAGAATGGTAAAGCGGACGCCTTATCCCGGATTGGCATGGAAGAACCCAATTCGAGTTTAGAACCTGTGCCAATCATACCTGAACAAAGAATCTTAGGCCTAACTTCATTGCAAACTATTGAGGACATCCAAACGCAAGTAAAACAACTTCTAGACTCTTCAGCCTTACTGGAATGGAGTCAAAAGGGTCCTCATTACACCGTTAAGGATGATTTACCCTACTTCCAGGAGCGGTTGTTTCTGCCAACTAAAGAATTGCAAGAACTTGTTATTGCCCATCATCATGAATCATTAATGGAAGGACACCCTGGTATCTCTAAAACGGAGGAAAAAATCAAACGCTACTTCTGGTGGCCTTCTTGGAGAAAAGACATAAAGTCTTTTGTTTTGTCTTGCGGAATTTGCGCCCAAAACAAGGGTCAAAAGAAAAGGCCAGCCGGCCTACTTCAACCCTTGGATATTCCACCGGCACCATGGCACACCTTGTCAATGGACTTTATAACTGATCTGCCTCCTTGTGCTGGTTACAACACTATCCTTGTAATTGTGGATCTATTCTCCAAAATGGCCCACTTTATCCCTTTAAAAGGTTTGCCTTCAGCTTCCACCTTGGCCAAGGAATTTCTGGAGAATATAGTTTGTATACATGGTTTCCCTTCCATATTAGTCTTGGATCGTGGAAGTCAATTTATCTCCCATTTTTGGAAGAAGTGTTGCCAACTAGCACAAATAGATGTGCGGTTATCCACCAGCCACCACCCCCAGACCGACGGACAAACCGAGAGAACCAATCAGACTCTCGAGCAATATCTTCGGTGCATGTTACACCAATCCGAGTTAAATTGGAAAAACATCCTTTGGATCGCAGAATATGCATACAACAATTCAGTGCATTCTGGAACCGGACAAACTCCTTTTTATACTTTGTATGGTTACCATCCTAGGACCTCTGACCTAGATCCACCTCTGACCCTGGAAATGCCCGCAGTAAATCATCTGCATTCCACAATAACCCGAGCCTTCAAAGAAGCTGCAACTCATTTACAGCAAGCCAAGAAAAAGTATAAAGAAAACACTGATTTGCACCGAAGTAAAACTCCTCCTTACCAAGTAGGAGACCAGGTATGGCTAGCAACGAAACATTTACCCCTCAAGGGCCCGCAAACCTTCAATCCCAGATTCATAGGACCTTATCCCATCAAGGCTATAATCAATCCTGTGGCCTTTAAACTGGATTTACCGTCCAACATGCGTATTCATCCAGTTTTTCATGCATCACTTTTGAAGCCAGTACAACCAGGGACCCGACTGTCCAAGCCTCCAGACCCAGTTCAAATAGAAGGGGAATTGGAATTCGAAGTTAAAGACATTTTAGACTCCAAGGTGTTAAGGTCGAAACTCTTCTATCTTGTTGACTGGAAGGGATAGGGACCTCAGGAGAGATCGTGGGAGCCTAGTAACCATGTTCACGCACCTCGATTAATACAAAGGTTCCACCGGAGATTTCCGAACAAGCCAAAACCCCCGGAGGGAACAACCTTGGGAGGGGCCTTGAGGGGGGTACTGTCATGATGCCTACCTCCAAGGAGCCAGGTCCAACCCAGCAACCCCAGAGGCAGGCATCATTCCCCCCAGGGAAGTGCCAGCGGGCCCAAGCTGGGGCCCTTTGGACACAGTCCTGGCGCCTTAGGCGCCAGGCTCATGTTGGACCCCTGTCCTGGCGCCTTAGGCGCCAGGCTCATAAAGCTAGACATGTGTTCAAGTGTTTTAATGTGCACTTACCTGAGGCAGACCATGCTGCCACATCCAGGCCCTCTTGAGGCCTGAATGGAACTACTTTACCTGTGGGACTACTTTCCACCTGGGTGTGGTCGGGTAAGGATACATACCTGATCGGTGGAAGGATACATACCTGAAACTTCTTCCAAAGCTATTTAAACCACGCCCGATCAGCAACTCACGCTTCGCGTTGTTCTGCTCCTCGCAGCTGGACGCTCACCGTGTCAGCTCCTGCATCTGGACTTCAGCCACGCCTGTCGCCTGCAAAGGGAGATAAGAGAGAATTGGAAGAGAAAGAAGACCTTACCTGCTAAAGCTGCATCACGGAGACATCACAGCGACGATCCTGAAAGGGAAGACATCATTTTTAAAAGCATTTCGCTTCGATCGCTGCAGCGCTGCATTTCACTCACCTTTCCTGGGCACCTCCATCTTCAGCAGCGATCATCCGGATCCGCAGCCACTTCCCAGAGCCTAGAGAGAAAAAGACAAGAACACAAGGTGAGAGAAGGAAGGGAATAGGAAAAGCTCAGTTTCCTTCTAAGACTTACCTGTTGGGTCATTCCCATTTCATTTCGGGTCCTTCCGCTTCCTGGCATTCCGGACCCCAGCCCCTATGGGGAAAAAAGACAAAGACATTGAATGAGCGAATGCAAAGACATTACCCGAACGCTCATCCAGAAATTACCTGTCATTTACTGGAACTGCACGCTTCACTTCGGGTCGGTGCCATATCTCCGGCATTCCGAACCCCGGCCCCTAAGGGGAAAAAGACATAAGCGTTAGCGCTTGCTGCAATAAGACAATGAACATTACTATTAAGCTTGAACTTTTGAACTTGCTACAGAACTCTTACAGCGCCTTACCTGAATAGTCAAGCTTATTTGAACTCCCATGAAACCTCAATCCAGTGAAGTAACTGGGTTTCAACGCGCCCCTGCATCAGAAGCAGGATGGAGAACTCACCCTTCCAGACCCTAAGGTGAGACTTCACGGGGAATCGTGGAAGGGTATCGTGGAGGGTTGGAAGGGAGTGGGAGGCTTGAGCATTATTCCGTCAGTAGGTAATACTCCCTTTTCACGCACAGGGGAATATTCCTGCGAGCCAGAGAAGCCAGAGTGGAGGGGCCCTACCTGTCCATCCTCAGAGTCCTGCACTTCACCATTGAAGAAGCATCAGCACTCGAAGCCAGACCTGCGCCTCCGTGGGAATCAGGTGAGCGTGACATCTGGCCCTTCTATTGTGGAGTGGCCCTTAATCTTTTTCCAGTAGATGGTCATCCCGTTAGAGGTGACCAGATCATCAATATTTTGTATGAGCTTGCCATGTTTAAGTGGGTTGCATCAGGCTTCAGAATGAGGTAGGAACCACCCACTGGTCACACCCAGAGATGGATCTCCTTACCAACAAACCACCTTGGATTCAGAATATTTTGGGACACTTCATCAACACCCTGAGGTCCTCTTTCCCAATGTAATCGGTTTCCATCAGAGGAAAGTTCTCAGGGTCCTCAATGTGTTGGTAACCCAATAATCAGATCCCCTTTTTATGCCATGATTAAATCAGCATCTGGGGTCTCCTTACTCAACTGGGCAGTTGAGAGTCCATTGTGAGCATTTGTCTGGGACTTGGTGACGGCAGTGACTTGGATTTCCCCCAACAGGGACTCTATCTCAAGGAAATCCCCCTGGATGTCTCTGATTTTGGCCAACTGATCAGCCAGGTAGTTTCCAGTTTTGTCTGGCCTCTCTATTGTGGAATGGCCCTTAATCTTTTTCCAGTAGATGGTCATCCCGTTAGAGGTGACCAGAGCATCAATATTTTGTATGAGCTTGCCATGTTTAAATGGGTTGTTATTTGCACACAGCATGCCTCTGGTTCTCCAGTTGATCAGGTGCTCCACAAACCCATTCCGGACATAATCTCAATCTGTGATTATGACCAGTTTGTGGAGTCAGTGTTGCATGGCAGTGAGGATGGCCTGGTGAACTGCCATAAACTCTGCCACCTGACTGCCGCGGGGACCGATTTTGTACCCAGCAGAGGGCTCCAGGTCATCATTCACCCAGGCATTCCCAACGCCGGCCACTAGTTCCTTTTCCCCGTCGTTGTCAACATGGTAGGAGCACCCATCCACATAAACTGTGGGCATCCCCTCGCACTTGTCTTCTTCATAGACTTTGTGTGGGGAAATCAGTAACGCCTCCATGTTGTCCTGGGTTTTGAGACTTTCGTCCTCAAGACAGTTTTCTCTGGCACTATCATGCAAGTCAGCCAGACCTTGCGCGAGGCGACTCTTCTTTTTTTGGCCATACCTGACCTCCAAAGGAAAGCCTTGCATGGACAGAATCCAGGAGGGAATTCTGTAATTACTTACATTTCCTGCCCGGATTCTGTCACTTTGGAGGTATTGCAAAGGCTGGTGTGGCGTCTACACTATGATGTGTTCCCCCTGGATCAACGTGCAGTAATTTTCCAATGCCCACACCGTTGCCAGGAGTGCCTTCTCACAATCGTTGATTATTTCCTCCACACAGGATAAAGTCTTGCTTGCATAGGAGATGACTTTATTGACCTTGTCATGCTTTTGGTATAATACTGCTGTCAAGCATGTATTCGAGAACCCTGTCTCCAAGAAGAACTCCTTGTTTTTGACAGGGTAAGCTAGACAAGGCGCTTGTGAGAGACTTCTTTTTAGTTTTACTGCCTCGGCTTGTTCTGGTCCCCACTCCCCCCCTTAACCCCCCCCTTCAACAGATGGACCAGGGGTCTTGTGACCTCTGCGTAATCCTCAATGAACTTCCTACTGTAATTAGTCAGTCCAAGAAGGCTTCTTAGCTCACGCAGAGTTGTGGGGTCTTTTAGTTTTAGTAGTGCTTTCAATGTCTTTGCCTGGGGACAGAGACCCTCAGGGGTTATTTCATGTCTCAAGAAGTTGACACGGGTCCTGCACCACTGTGCCTTCTGGAAGGACAGTTTTGCTCCGGCAAACCTCAACTGGGCACAACATAGCGGATTTCCGCTATGTGTTCCTCCATAGTTCATCTTTTGATCAGGACATCATCCACATAGGCCAGGTTGCCCCTTTCACCCAAGTGGGGCATGGCCTTGTGTAGGAAGACGTTGAATTAATTGCCAGAGTTTATGTATCCGAAGGGAGTCCGGGTCCATGTGTACTGCAGCCGCTGAAGGTAAAGGCCAGGTTGTACTGGTCCTCCCTACTGACGGGCATGGTCCAGAATCCATTTCTGAGGTCAATGGCAGTGTACACCTTTGACCCCTGGATCTGGGCCAGCCCTTGTTCACTGTAGGGAAGAGGCCATCGGGACATGTGGGCCTGTTTGTCCAGCTCCCTAAGGTCTGCGCAAAGTCTCCATTGATATGATATGATAGGTTATTTATAATGCGTTTAATACCCAGAGGTTTCTAAGCGCGGACCCGGGGATCGAACCTGTGGTGCTCTGTGTCGTTTTGCTTCCAAGGCGAGCATGTTGCCCCTGAGCTATCCTCCCAAGACATTGGCCATTTGGTTTTAGAATCCCCAGCACTGGATTATTAAAGGTACTGAGGACTGTACGAATTATCCCACGGGACTGTAGGTTTTTGATTATTTCCGTCAGGGACTCCATAGATGCGAGAGTCAAGCGATATTGGTTCACAAACACAGGAGTCATTCCAGGGTCAGTGGGAATTGAGGTAGTATGTATCTCTGTGCGACCACAATCGTACGAGTCCACAGCAAAGATATCTTGTAAATCTAAGAACACCTGTTTCAACTTTTGCTTTTGCTCCTCAGTCTCACAGGCATCAGCGAGGTTGACCCAATCTTCAAACATCTGCCTGAAGCCTGGAAAGACTTTGGGTTTTGCTATCTCAGCGGCCTCCTCCAGATGGGTGGAGAGGTCTCTGGTTAGGGTGTTGACCTGGCCAGAGGGTTTCAGGTAGGAGAGGCTGTCATTGTGGACCTGGAAGATCACCTCACCCTTTCTGATGTCACAGGTCACCTTTCCCCCCCCGTAAGGGCAAGAAGAGTACACTAGGAAATTCCCCCCTTGCCGGGTGAAGATCCTTTCTGGTGTTATGTCATCGTCATTGTCATAGCAGTCACAGGAGAGTGGTCCTATCAGTTCATTTCCTAGATCCATGGAAAAATGTTGGTCATGAACCGCCATTCCAATAATGGTGCAGAGTGATACTCCTGAGGTCGCTGTTGTCCACTACTATTGGAATGGTGTGGTGTTCTACATTGACTAATGGTGTTGGGTTTAGCCCCAACCTCTGCTGTTGAAGATGGGCATTGAGGTGTACATATGCGTCTGGATTTTGTAGTTTCTGTCCTCTTTTAATTTTTAAGTCAAATGGGAATTGTCTGGTCCTTCCTGGGATGGTGACCTCCTCTCCAATTTGAACTTCAACCGCATACTGGAAAAATTGAGCTGACTGAAATGCTTTCTCAGAATCATCAAAGCCCATCGGATTGCCCCCCAGTCAGGACCAGGCCTCGTAACGTATAAGGTCCAGATTAATTGCAAACCAATTGAGAATGTCACTGCCTAAATAGAATGCAGCAGGGACATCTCGCACGACCCAACAATTATGCACTATGCTTTTATCACCTATGGAAATTTTGGGCATACACTTGCTATGCAGGAGATGTTTGGAATTGGGAGTTTCAAGGCCTATTTCCCACTGGTCAATCAATTTAAATGTGGGAATGGTTGGATCTTTTGGGAGTTTCCTGAACATGGCTTTGCTGATGAAGCTCTTTTCGTTGTTCAAGCACACTGTGGCGAGAACAGGCTCCTTCCCCTCATTTAACTGAATAGGGAGGAACAACTGTTCTCTTATTTTCTGAATGACAGCTAAGCTTTGAGCTTGTTTTTCATCACTTTTGACTATAGAATTTGGATTTTCAGATTGTGAATTGGTATAAAATTTCAGAGTATTTCCTTCCAGTGTGAATGCCACTTTAAACTGGAAGGAAGGTTGATTTTTCAGGAATGGAGAGGAGTTCCCATCACCAGATTGTTGTCCTACAGCAATTACTGTAATGTCAGGTATTTGATTATTTTGGAAATGAAACTCAATTTGATCAGATTTTGGTGCAACGATGTGGCATGTTGCATTTAAACTAACATGGTTGACATGTTGTTTTAATTTTATTCGCCGGTTAGGACCTTATTTACACACTCTATCAGGGGAGACAACCTCTGCAGGATGTCATTAACTAATAGACGTGGGGTTCCCTCTGGAGTCACGACTATGGCAGGGTGCTTCACCTTATGTCGCCCAATTTTAATTTCCAGACCCGCAGTTCCCTCGACAGGAATTCCGTTCCCGTCGAAGGTCTGAAGTTGTCTAGGAAGAGGGATGAGAGGGATCTGGTATCTCTACTCCCTTACTGAATTTAGCTGCTCAAAGGCCCTTTTTTACAGAAGAGTGGCTTGGGATCCAGTGTCCACCAGTGCTGAAAATGCACATTGCCCTTGCACTAGGACTGGGGCGTAGAATCTATCTTCCTTCACCTCCGAACAGCCAAAGGTAATGGGCATTTTGGGCAAGCTGGGTGGTCAATTTCTTTATTTTGGACTCTGACACTGTGGTGTTTTGGACAGTTTTCTGTGCAGGAGTCTGGTAATCTGTAACCAAAATTTGACATCCTGAAATACGTGGGATTTTGAAATCCCCTTTTTCCCTTAGCTCGATGCTGCCCTCCCTTGACCTGGTGGCAGTCACTAGAACCAGTTTGTGGGGAGGATCCCTCCATCAATATTTTGTTTTCTGGATGACAATTCTGGGGTTCAGGGGTGGGCGATACTGAATTAGTCCCAACACCTGCCCAGTCTAAATTCTGGTCTCTTTCTTTGGGAGGAATTCCCCCGTCCCTGAAGGAGATGATTTTCTTCCCAGAATCCTCCAAGGATTCCTCCCCTTCAAACTGGAGGACACTGACTTCCTCCACAAAATGGGTCTTTTTGGTTTCTTGTTTCTCCTGCCCACCCTCTGTTCCCTGGATTGCAGATGTTTGGGGGCAAGAGATTTTAGTTCCGGTTGCCGGGTGTTCAGGGGCTTTTCACGATTGAGTAAGGAACCTTCCTCTAAGGTGTTGCACCACCCTTCGTCCCGTGCCTCCTCCTCTGGAACTGGTGGGTTGTCAGGGTTCTCTCCTCGTCATTGCTCCGTGGTGCATAACCCTTGGTTTGAGGGGTTCTGAGCTGCCGTGTTCATCTGAGGGTGCTGCTGCGCCCTCAACATGCGACTCAGAACCTGAGTGAGGTTCTAGACCCTCTTTTCTCCCGGATTGGGTGGTCTGGACTCCTGAAAACAGGGAGAGTAAGGAGGGTTGTCCTGCATGTTGGGGCTTGGAAGGTACCGGGGAAGAAGCTTAACCCAGGATTTGGAGGATTACTGCCCTGCTGGGGGAAGTTAGGAGGGAAGTTTGCTGGGGCAGTACTTACCTGGTTGGATCCCCACCCTTGGGCCGGCGGAGTCCACACGTACCCCAAGATTGGTCTGTTGCCCTTATATCTAGGACTGATATAATTTGCAGAGTTAGAGGTCATATTGGTGGGGTTACCTACTGACTATCACCTGCTGCTGATTGATCAGATGGCCTTCTTTGCCTCTGATCTGGCTAGTTTTGAGAAGGTGTGTTTTTAGTCCCCCCCATTTCTAGGTCCAAAATAGGGGCAACCTTCACCTCTGCCACCTTAGCAGCAGCGGGGGTGTTGGTTGGTGTTGGTTGGTTTGGGGTTTTGAGTTTGATTTTTACATTCTGCAGGTTTTTGGACCTCATAGATCTGGGTAGCCTGCTCTACTACCCATTCCAGGGTCCTGTTGCAGTGTAAATCCCTCACCAGTTGGGTCATTATATATTTTGGGAGCGCATGAAAATAGGTGGTTATAAATTCTCTACTATTCGTGCGCCTGGTAGTTTGCGCAAAGGCGCGTTTTAGTTCCTGCACAAATTCTCTTGGGGCCTGATACTCTCCGGACTGCAGTTTGTAAGCCACTTTGTGAGCCTTCTGGGGGTTTCTGTGGGTGGAGAAGTGCTTCAAGATGGCTGCCTTATAGGTGGACCACCTTAAATGGTTTTGGTCTTCCAGTCCAGCAAAGAAGCTGGAGTACTCCGGAGAGAACGTCCATTTGGCATAGTCTATGCAATTCTGGCTATTTTTGATGTTAAAAGAGTCCATCATCTGTTCATATAGCTCCAGATGCTCCCAGGCAGAATATTATGCATTTTTATGATATAGGGTCATGAAATTCCTAATAGCCTTAATCTGCCTAATGGGGTCTTTCACTAGAGCTCTCTTTTGTTTGTTGGCTTTCTTTTGCACTTCACCGGAGTCCATTTGCCCTCGGACTTAGAGCTGCTACTGGTTGAGGTTCCCTCATTATCTTCTAGGTGCTCCCTGATTCTTTGAGCTTATGAGTTGCTCCCAGAATGGTGAGGCCTAGTTCCTTCACCCCTGTGGTGCACAGGAGAGTAGTCTTCTGACTACTCCAGCTTTCTAACCACAAATGTATCACTACCTCTATGGTTAGCCTGCTGTGTTAAGCTGTCACTGGTGGAAACACTTATCTCAATCCCGGCAACGAGCCCCCACTGTGTTAAGGATTTTAAAGAGGTGTCACACTCCAGACCAGGACTCTTTATACTGGCCAAGGATGCAGCGCACAAACAAAATGCTTTTAATTTATGAATATGGATTCAGCTTTGAGAAAACAGCCAACCCGTCTCACACCCCCCTTAATGTATACCCTGTGTCGCAATGGACCATGAACCAGGCCGGTGTGTAATGATAGAATATTTATTTGTTTTTAATTATGAATAAAACCAAACACATTCAATATAGGGCAGCAATCGCCAGTGTGGTGATAATTACACAGGAAAATGATAGAATACACTTAGTTTAACCTTCTAGCACAGGATACACAATGCACAACTGAATGAACGCAAAATTACTTGTGGATAGTGCTTTTAAATGGCACCACATTTAAGCATTCCCCCTGTAACACCCCCTGTTAACCAAATTGTGTGTGGGTGGAGAGGAGTAGCAAGGAGTCAGGTATACAATGCAAAAATCAGATTGAAAATCCGACCTACCACCCCTAAACGGATTGAGCTCCCTTGAAAAATGAGCAAAATGGCACTCGGAATTACTGAACTGTTGTTTTACATGTGCGGTTGAATGAATAAGGCAAGAATGTGTGTGGCTCTATCAAAGAAGCAAGAAAACTCACAAGCTACAAGGCAATGTATCAATAACAGGCATACAGTTTAGAAAATCAATTTTGGAATGAAAAATGCAATGCAGCAAGAATCACACTTGGCAAAATTGCACTTGTTTCGTTTCACAGATTTAAAATAGCAAAACGGCTTGGAAAATGAGCTAAATAGGCAAAATCAGAATGTGGTTTTAATGCTAAGGGACAAAAGCACATAACAGATATGATATGAAAGAGAAAGGATAACTCTGGATGGATGACAGTATGGAATTCTGAAAGGGAAAGGAAACTCGGTTTTTAAATGGGAACAATTTCACAGGACAACTAGGTTTTGTTAGTAAAGTGATTTCTTTTACTGAAACTATTGATTGTTAAATAAAGACACGGTATGTGAGGAGGTTACTTGCAAGGGCAACCTATCCACACTCCGTTCAGCTCTATATGGGAATTAATTAAATGATTCAAAATAGTACTAAGGACTTGCACAAGGACTGAAATGGTTTGGAAAGAATTGCGCTACCACAGAGAGATTAACACAGATTCTTTTTAAGGACTGGATGCACACAGGAGTCTAACAATTTTAGAATTTACTAGGGTATTTATAGGATTTCTATCGGATTGCACATAATACTAGGTAACAAAGCAAGGGATGCAGTGTTTGTTACTGGGGAAGAGAAATACTTGCAACAAGCACTTGAATTGAATAGTTAGGACAGCCAGCCGGGCCTCAGAATACGGGACAAAGATCTGGTCGCTTGGGCAACAGCGGGGCTCTCCTCTAGGGACACAGCAGGGGCGACCGGAGTCTGGTCTCAGTAGACAGCGGGGCGCATTAGCTGGGCAAAGCAGATAGCTGGGCAAAGGAGGATAATCCCAAAAGGGTTCAATAGCCTTCTCCCCTTTTTCCCTAAATTATTGGGATTTTTGTAGGGTTTAATTCTGGATAAGAGGTTCAGCCTGAGTAGGAGGTTTTGCCTGTATCTGCTATCAGCTACCCCTGGCCTGGCAGTGTAATATGGAATCTTGCAGGGTGAATCTGGAATGTCTGGACCTCTGGATGTTGAGTTTTTGAATGCTTATAAGCTTATAAGGATGCTTTATAAGCTTCCTCCTTATAAAGGCCGGATGACAGAGGATTTTTACCATGCGGGCAGAACTAAGCTAGACCGCCCTCTAAGAATCGGATAGGTCAGCCCGTGGATGTCGCCACCTCCCTGAAAGAAGATTGGACTGAAGGAAGGGACTCAGTTTAGTGTGTGCGTTTTTTTACAATGTGCTTTGTTCTACCAAAGTTACTTTTGCCAAAATCAGTTAAGGAGCAAAACACTTCTATTTACAAATGTCATCATCAGGAAAATTAGATAGGCAGATTTCATATTTCACAAGGGACATTTCTGTCCAAACGCCAAGTTTGTGCAATATTGTTTAGTCATTCTGGCAATCTTTCACCATTTCCATGGAAAGCGTCTCACCTAAAATTCTACAATTGTCTACATATATACATATTATCACTAGCCATATTTTCATTAAGTTGCAAAACTGTACCACGTACGCTTTTCCCAGAAATGATAACAGAGAACGTTCACGGCGTTTAACTTCTTACTCACTGCCATTTGATGCTGTTCGCCATTCCGCGCGCGGCTCTGCGATGATACGAATGTCCCATTGGAAACGACGATCACTGCCATAGGAGGCTCCTTTGCTTCACTACTGCCAACTATTAGGTTAGTATTCTGCATTTGTTGTTTACCTACTTGTCCCATCACCTATTTAGGCATCGTACATATATTGATAGTTGCACTATCATAGATATGGATATCTATATATCTCTTTATTAAAGATTATATTTGCCCACTCCTTTTTGGCACCTTTATAATAGATCTTATTCCAACATTTCAACAGTTTATCCATTTTTAAAGAGGGACGACACGAATACTGTGCCATTTTGTGCAGCACTTCACGACTTAATGTGAGTTTACTCACTCCACTTACCTCTTAATTTTTTGCCGCATTTCCTCAGCATCTGCCACCTAGTATTCTCTACTACAGTCATTCTTTTTAATATATCGCTTGTCAGTTCAACTCTTTCCTTGACTCTTGTTTGACACTATAACCACTTGTTACCCACTAAAGACCGACTTATTGAAGTGAGACCATCTGCACTAGGTTGCCGGTTCGGGGGTCTTACATCCTCCATCTGTAGGCTCGCATTTGACCATTGATTGAATTAAACACAGACTTTCCTTGAACCTTGATATGAGTTTCACATGTTTGTTACATACATTGTTTTTGGTTACTTTTTTTATTGTAGTGCCCTAACGCTATCCATCAGATCCCACCGGGACTGTGATTGTTGATCCTCCGCATGACACGGATCCTACCTATCAGTACTTCGGTCCACTTAACTATTGAGGTATTATGATCTTCCCTCTTTTATGTGCCTTTTTATCACTGTGCATGTACTTAAACAGGATTCCTCCTTGAAACTTAAGACAGCATCTGGTGCATCCCTAATCATGGTTATTATAGGTCCACTGACACTCCCTGAAAGTTATATGATATATTATTCACCCTGTTTGCCACGTATTTGAATAGATTAAGGTCTAGAAATGTATGGTACCTGTACAAAGTTCAAACGGATGAATGTCTCTATACAGTAAGAGACACTATGAGGCCGATTCATGGAATAAATGTGCGCCGAAAATCCCGGCGCAGAGGGGCCAATACGTGCGCTGCGCCGAAAATTAGCGAAAAGCGCAGGGAAACCAGCGCACGTCGATTCATGGAAGTCCGTGCGCAAGAAAAGCAGAGGACGTGCGCTGAAAAAGCGCGCGGCGCAGGCCGGCGCACAGGGCAACCAACGTCGTGCGCCACGGCCACTGCGCTATCACTCCGAGCGCAGCGCACAGCTCTAAAGTAGGCGGAACACAGGGCGGGACACTCGGAATGGGGAATAAAATGGGGCACAACACTCGGAATGGGGAAGAATGTGGGCGGCACGGGGAAAGTATAGGAGGCAAGTGCGCGGAACGCCCACACGCTCGCATACAACACGTATTCATGGAATAGAATAGGGCAAAAAAGCGCACGCTCAAAGCAGCGCACAGGCACAAACAGGCACAAACACGACCGCCACAAGAAAGCAGGCGGTAGCGTCTCTGCGCCTGCAAGAAATGTGCGCTAAAAGGTGCGCCAACAAATAGCACCTATATACAGACATGATCAATGTCCAATACTGTGGCCCTCCAGGACAAATGACGTACAAAGGGGTACCCACAAACACAGACACGCGCTGAGAGAAAAAATAAACGTGTACGTGCATACCGGGGTGCGCGGGAAGTTGCACACGCGATATGGCCGGGTACGTGGATTACAGGGGTGCGCGGGAAGTTCCACACGCGATTAGTCAGGGTACGTGGATTGCAGGGGTGCGCGGGAAGTTCCACACGCGATATGGCCGGGTACGTGGATTTCAGGGGTGCGCGGGAAGTTCCACACGCGATATGGCCGGGTACGTGGATTTCAGGGGTGCGCGGGAAGTTCCACACGCGATATGGCCGGGTACGTGGATTGCAGGGGTGCGCGGGAAGTTCCACACGCGATATGGCCGGGTACGTGGATTGCAGGGGTGCGCGGGAAGTTCCACACGCGATATGGCAGGGTACGTGGATTTCAGGGGTGCGCGGGAAGTTCCACACGTGATATGGCCGTGTACGTGGATGTCAGGGGTGCGCGGGAAGTTCCACACGCGATATGGCCGGGTACGTGGATTGCAGGGGTGCGCGGGAAGTTCCACACGCGATTAGTCAGGGTACGTGGATTTCAGGGGTGCGCGGGAAGTACCACACGCGATATGGCAGGGTACGTGGATTTCAGGGGTGCGCGGGAAGTCCCACACGCGATATGGCCGGGTACGTTGATTTCAGGGGTGCGCGGGAAGTTCCACACGCGATATGGCCGGGTACGTGGATTTCATGGGTGCGCGGGAAGTTCCACACGCGATATGGCCGGGTACGTGGATTGCAGGGGTGCGCGGGAAGTTCCACACGCGATTAGTCAGGGTACGTGGATTTCAGGGGTGCACGGGAAGTACCACACGCGATATGGCAGGGTACGTGGATTTCAGGGGTGCGCGGGAAGTCCCACACGCGATATGGCCGGGTACGTTGATTTCAGGGGTGCGCGGGAAGTTCCACACGCGATATGGCCGGGTACGTGGATTTCAGGGGTGCGCGGGAAGTTCCACACGCGATATGGCCGTGTACGTGGATTTCAGGGGTGCGCGGGAAGTCCCACACGCGATATGGCCGGGTACGTGGATTTCAGGGGTGCGCGGGAAGTTCCACACGCGATATGGCCGTGTACGTGGATTTCAGGGGTGCGCGGGAAGTTCCACACGCGATATGGCCGGGTACGTGGATTGCAGGGGTGCGCGGGAAGTTGCACACGCGATATGGCAGGGTACGTGGATTTCAGGGGTGCGCGGGAAGTACCACACGCGATATGGCCGTGTACGTGGATTTCAGGGGTGCGCGGGAAGTCCCACACGCGATATGGCCGGGTACGTGGATTTCAGGGGTGCGCGGGAAGTTCCACACGCGATATGGCTGTGTGCTCCCAGGCATTACCTGTACACCCTCCACGGCCCCTGCAGGCAGCACACACCACAGGGAACTACCCTGCACACCTGCTCATGTCTCCCACCACCCCCACCCCCCATCCACCAGGGACACCCTCCACCAGGCCCCCACCCATGTCTCCCACCACCCCCACCCCCCATCCACCAGGGACACCCTCCACCAGGCCCCCACCCATGTCTCCCACCACCCCCACCCCCAGCACTGTGGGGAACCTGCCAGCAGGCCCCCACCCATGTCCAACCCATGTCTCCCACCACCCCCACCCCCATCCACCAGGGACACCCTCCACCAGGCCCCCACCCATGTCTCCCACCACCCCCAGCACTGTGGGGAACCTGCCAGCAGGCCCCCACCCATGTCCAACCCATGTCTCCCACCACCCCCACCCCCAGCACTGTGGGGAACCTGCCAGCAGGCCCCCACCCATGTCCAACCCATGTCTCCCACCACCCCCACCCCCCATCCACCAGGGACACCCTCCACCAGGCCCCCACCCATGTCTCCCACCACCCCCAGCACTGTGGGGAACCTGCCAGCAGGCCCCCACCCATGTCCAACCCATGTCTCCCACCACCCCCACCCCCAGCACTGTGGGGAACCTGCCAGCAGGCCCCCACCCATGTCCAACCCATGTCTCCCACCACCCCCACCCCCCATCCACCAGGGACACCCTCCACCAGGCCCCCACCCATGTCTCCCACCACCCCCAGCACTGTGGGGAACCTGCCAGCAGGCCCCCACCCATGTCCAACCCATGTCTCCCACCACCCCCACCCCCAGCACTGTGGGGAACCTGCCAGCAGGCCCCCACCCATGTCCAACCCATGTCTCCCACCACCCCCACCCCCCATCCACCAGGGACACCCTCCACCAGGCCCCCACCCATGTCTCCCACCACCCCCAGCACTGTGGGGAACCTGCCAGCAGGCCCCCACCCATGTCCAACCCATGTCTCCCACCACCCCCACCCCCCATCCACCAGGGACACCCTCCACCAGGCCCCCACCCATGTCTCCCACCACCCCCAGCACTGTGGGGAACCTGCCAGCAGGCCCCCACCCATGTCCAACCCATGTCTCCCACCACCCCCACCCCCCATCCACCAGGGACACCCTCCACCAGGCCCCCACCCATGTCTCCCACCACCCCCAGCACTGTGGGGAACCTGCCAGCAGGCCCCCACCCATGTCCCCCTGGCCCCAGGTCCTGACGATACACAATCATGGCAGTAATGGCCAGCATACCCAGCACAAACACCCAGGCAAGGATTGCATGCACCCACATAGTGAATGCAATCACATGACACAACCCCAAAGGCAAGTATGCAAAAGAACACATGTCTGTCACACACACATACACAATGGGTGCAAGTGAATGTCAAAACCCATATCATGACATGTAAGAAACCAAAGAGAAAATAACACAAGTGTAAGATAATATAAAAATGTATTAAAAACACAAATCAAGTAAACCAATAAAACATACAACTATGTGGCAAAGTAAATAAAATGTCCATGTCCGAGAACAAAAATGATAAACCAAAAAACAAAGGATTAAAAAATCAATATAATTTGTCCAAAGCAAAACCATGTAGTAGGAAATCAAAGAAAAACCATTACGTCATGGTGTAAACAATAAAAAAATTAAAAAATTTATCTCCCAAAATATAACAATATATACAGGAATGTTCCAGGGTCCATGAGCCCAACTGCACAAATGAAACCTAATACTAACTAATAAAATAAATATGTACAAAAAAGTGGCCATTGTCCAAGCGGTCCAAAATAATAAAAATAAATAAAGGAAACCTAGCACTAACTAACTAAAAAACTATATACAAAGGCAGCGGGCTAGTCCTGCGGCTCACTTGGTGATGCTGGCCAGGGCATCCTCGAACTCCATGTCAATGTCCTGGAGGCGGGACTCTGTCCTGGCCCCGAGGTCTCGCAGGGACAACCCCATGTGCTCACCAAAATCCCTGCGAGCCTCCTCGAGGCACTCAGCCCGCCTCAATGCCCGATGCATGGAGATCTCCGCCCTGGCCATGGCGAGCCGCTCCTCTTCCGCCCGCTGCCGCTCCGCACCTATCCGCTGGCCAAACTCCTCCCACACGGAACACACCGCCATGCCAGGGTTGCCCTGCCCTCCGGCCGATGCCTGCCCCTCTGATCTTGATGGCCCTGAGCCATGATGCCTCCCACGTCGAGCCCGCTGCTGCCTCCGACGCCACTGCCTCTGCCAGCACGACGGCATCCAGGCTGATGGTAACCACCGACGCCGTCGTGCACGTGCCCTGCCCGATGATGCCGGCACATCTTCCATCTGCTGGGGTCCACTTGCTGTGTCGTCCACCCCTGCTGGACCTCCGACTCCCAACTGTGGCAGGGATGGGATCCCCACCGAGCTGGCTGCATTGGTCGGGGCAGGTCCACAGGGGGCCATGGTGGCATCTGGGCCGGAAGACGGCAAGGAGAACGACCGTTGGATAGCCTGCACAGAGGAGGAGAGGGCCGTCAGATTGGCCAACACATGCAGGAACCCCCCGAACATGGCCGATCCCAATTGGGCCACGTCGGCACGGTGCACTTCGTGATGACGTGCGTGCTCCTCCCGGGAAGCACGCACGTCATCACGAATCACAGCCGTGCGCATCGCGACCCCAATCAGGACCTGCTCCACGCGGCCAGGGGTTCCCACGGCCGCAGGTGGAGGGGAGTCAGTTGACATGGACATCCCCACTACCTGCGGACGGGCCTGGGACGGGGCATCCCTGCTGGTGCATGGTGGTGCACTCACAGGGTCAGGGACAGCGACATGCACAGGCACCTCCACGGTGACCTGTGCTGCCTCCTGCCCCTGGCCCTGGACTGCACCACTTGCACCAGCAGGGATGCTCCCACCAGGCCCCATGTGTGCACCAGTGTCGGCCTCCTCCTCCTCTGTGCAAACCACCAACCTGGATGGCTCCTCACCGTCTCCCGCCGTTGCAGGCCCCTGTGGGGGCTCACCCACCCCTTCCGCTGCAGCCGTGGGGGCATCCCCGCCGCCTTGCTCCACAGCGCCGTCTCCGCCCTCTTCTTCACTAGCCGCTGCGTAGAGGGAGACAAAGGACACAAGCATCAGGCTACTGTAAAATGGTCCCCTAGACAGGAAGCAATAGCAGATGAGCACCCCTGTCAAAGTACACTTCCATCATGTCCCTCCACAACACATGGGTCAGTCCAGGCAAAACACACACAGTAACAGGCATGGTGCATGCCATGCACATTTCCATGCATGTCCAATTGACTCTTGAAACATTCAATGATATGTGACTCACATGCATCATGGCTCATGCATATCACATGCACACACTTCACCTCAGTCACATCCATCTGGCCCCAAACACAACGAACACAGGCGAAACAAGGGTTAGTTGGGTGCGTCACAGAATCTGTGCATTGTCACACACATGTGTCATGCATCCATGGCATGCACAAGTCACAGACACGCAGGTCAGGCACACAGACATGGCTACCATATATGTACCTGGCATCAGCACCCATCCTTCACCCCCATCCATGTCCAGGTACAGAGACTGGCATGCTCTCATGTCCTAAATCTGCATAGGGCTCCCCATGCCACATTTCAACACATGCAACAACCATGTGGGTCACACATCACTGGTCGCACATGCATTACCATGATGTCCCTGCACACATACATGCATACATGGCCCATGGCACACATACAGGCAAGTATCATAGAACCAGCACACCGCAACATGCCCTGTCTCACACAGTAATGCTTGCACACTTACCGCTCAACTCCAGACGGGCCTCCCTCTCAAGGACCTGGGCGTGGAGCGCTGGGCGTACGCGTTCCAGGACCCTCTTCTGGATGGAACTCATGCGGCCCCGGCCCCCCTCCACGAGGCGCCGGGCCTTCACAAGGGTCCTGGACCTCAAGTCCTCCCAGCGCTTCTTGATCTTCTGGACGTTGCGGGTTGCCACCCCCTCCGCGTTGATGGCAACCACACAGTCGGCCCAGATCCTCTCCCGTCCTTCCTTGCTGGCGCGGGACGATCCAAAGAGGGCATCATACTGCCCCAGGACATGCTCCACCAGGACACCAACTTCGGTGGCAGTGAAGCTGGTGCCCCTCTGCCCCTCTGGCCTGGGGTTGCCACTGGTGCCAGATGTCGAAGTGCCCGACATGGCAACCCCAGAGGCAGGTGTGGGTGGGCAACTGGGTCCTGGGGCTGGGCTGTGGAGCGATGTAATCCCAGTTGGGAGTCTTCAGTTCCAGCAGGGGTGGACACAGCAACTGGACCCCTGCAGATGGCTGATGTGCAGGCACCAAATGGCAGGGCACGGTGGCAGCAGGCAGGCAGGCAGGCAGGCAGCAGCAGATAGCACGTGGGAGGCTGCTCAGGGCACTGGGGGGGCAGTAACTCGGCCTTCTGGGCAGGAGCGTGGTGTTCCGTGTGTTTTCGGGTGGCCAGCTTGATACGGAGTGATTTGGCACGTGAAATTCCTGCACGTCAGCGTGAAATCCGAGGAAAGGGCCTTAGCGCGTAAGTGCATCAGCACGCATACGCGATTCTATTGGACCAGAGTCCCTCACCGCGTAAGCGCGTCTGACGTGATCCGCACGGCCGTTCCCCACTCAGCACGTGATGACGGAGCACACGTGGAAATACTGCACGTCAGAGTGTCATCGCGTGTAATTGGCCAAAAGTGCGCGTACACGCGATTGGCCAATGTACGTGTATTACATCGCGTGTAATTGGCCAAAAGTGCGCGTACACGCGATTGGCCAATGTACGTGTATTACATCGCGTGTAATTGGCCAAAAGTGCGCGTACACGCCATTGGCCTATGTACGTGTATTACAGGGGTGCGCGGGCACTTACACACGCAAGTACGTCAGCGCACCTGTGTGCCTGCTGCGTGGGAATTTCCACACGCTATTGGAGTGGGAACTAGATTCCAGGGGTGCGAGGGTCACACGCTCGCCTAGAACACGCGCAAGACATTAATTTGCGCACTTATCAATAAACAAGCCAGATGCCAGGATGAACATACCGTTCCTAGCAGCAGTGGCAGTGGGCTACCAAAGGAGGAGGAGGAGGAGAGTCAGGGCCAGAATATTCACACCCAGAACCAGCCTATTCGGGATGCCTGATGACCAGGTGTATGGGAGGTACAGGTTTCCAGCACACATCATACTGGACCTGGTCAGTGAGTGGGAGGATGACCTCACATCACCCACCCTGTGCTCCCAAGCACTCAGCCCCCTGCAGAAGGTCCTGAATGTACTGCACTTCTTGGCCACTGGATCCTTTCAGCGGACAAGTGCCATAGTGGGTGGTGTGTCACAGGCCACGCAGTCACGCTGCCTACACCAGGTCTTGAACATCATCACTGCACGGCCATCAGTCCGCAGGCACATATATCTCCCCAGGACTCATGCAGAAAGGCGGACGTGCATCCAGGAATTCTATGGTGTGGCTCAATTCCCCAAAGTGCTTGGTGCAATTGACTGCACACATGTGGCTCTATGTCCACCCAGGGCAACAGAGCACATCTATAGAAACCGCAAGCACTGGCATTCCATCAACGTGCAAGTTGTATGCAATGCCAAGGGAATAATCACATCAGTATATGCCAACTATCCCGGGTCCACCCACGACAGCTTCATCTACAGAATGTCTACACTATGCCGGGACCTGGAGGCTGGCCAGCATGGAGATACATGGCTGCTTGGTGAGCATGAATGCCACTGCACATGCATGCATGTCAGATACTGGGTCATGACACAACACCACTAATGATACCCATCACCACCTCCGCAGGGGACAGTGCCTACCCTATCAGCCCCCACATGATGACCCCAATCCGGAACCCCACCACGCCACCCGAGGTAAGGTACAACACAGCCCACATTGCAACACGGGGCATAGTGGAGCGCACATTCGGAGTGCTGAAGTCACGCTTTCGCTCCTTTGACCGTTCTGGCGGGCAGCTGTTATATGCTCCCCGAATAGTGTGCAGGATCATAGTGGCAGCATGTGTCCTGCACAACGTTGCAACACGCCGGGGCCTGCCCGTGGACATGGTGGTGCCCCCACATCCACAACCACATGCACGCCCGCTGCGCATGGGAGGGGAAAGGGCACGGGGGGTGGCAGCCCGTACGCAACTGGTGGCCAACTTCTTCACCTAGGAATCACAGTGCTGGCTAGTGCACACTGCTCTGGCACATACCATCTGACAATCAATGATGACACTACCTGACAATGTCACAAAATTACTTGACAATAAACTGTCAGATACACATCAGCCTGAGATTGTTAACATGGAAGTGTCACTATGTGTGCACCCCTACCTACACATACACCAGCAATGCATCACAACGAGAAGACACAACTCCATCAATCAAATATGCATTGCCACAGGCGATTCACTACATGACAACATTGCCATGTCACCCATTCCCTTCACAGTCCCGCCACTGAGGACACCATGTCATGGTATGTGAGAGCAAACAAACTGGCCATCACAACATGACACCGGTGTCACAAATAGCAGTGCCCCAAATGGAACATAGCCGCACTTGAACAGCTAACCGCGCTGGAGCCACTACTACACACCTGTGTAAGAGTAATTTCAATCAAATTACACACCAACCCACCCTGAAGCCCACCCAAACAAGACACAATGCATGTAATCAATGGTAGTCTCATTACCTGATTCTGCTGGTATGTCCTCACCGTCCAGATGTACAGTGATGGCGCCACGCAAAAGTGTCAGTGCACATCTACCGACATGTAGTCTGACTCCAGAGAGTATGCCCGTGTGAAGAACTGTGTGAAATACCTGCAAAACATGAGCAACATATGTAAGTAGAGGCACATATCAAACCATCATGCATAGTTAGGTGCAACAACAATGTACACTATGAATGTCTACACAGTATTGACTATGGACTGGCCAACAGCTCATGGGAGTCCAATGTCACCGTGTAATTTGCTGTCACTTGGGCACACCCTTTGCAAGCCCATGGAAACGGAAGCAGGAGGGGTGTGGATGTCTGCTACCCAAGCATCTAAACCAAACTCAGGACAAGCCTGCATGTGCCCAGCCACAATACAGTGTATGCCCAGGTACCCACACAAGGCAACACTCTTGGAAAAGAAAAAAGAAAATTGAGAAAAAATGGCCATGAAAGGGCCGGCAGGGGGGGGGGGGGCACCTATGAGGTCCGAGGACAGGATGCACGCCACAATCCACCTGTGTGGATCATGGGAAACTAAAACACCCCATAGGCTCGTGGCCCACACGGCTACTCTGTTGTGGGAGATGAGTCGCTATCGCTCTGGCCAGACCCTGCAGCTGACTCAGGAGGTGGGGGAGCTGCCTCAGAAGATGGTGTGACAATGGGAGGCAGCCCACGCAAAGCACGAGTTTGCTCCTCCATGGCTGCAAGCAGGCGGGTCTGGTAGTTCTAGTTCTGGGTTATAATCATGCGGAGGTCCCCATGCAGTAACTCCCGGGATGACCTGACCTCCGCACGAGTTGCCTGCATCTCGGCCGAGAGCGTCCGTGTCAGACGCTCCAGCTGCTCCTCTGTCCTTCTATGGGATGAAGCCTCAAGCTCTAACAGGGTCGACCTGAGGTGATGGAATTCTTCCCTCAGGCCTTCCCTGTGGCGCTGGGACTCCATGGAAAGTGATTCCCGCAGAGTCGCCAGTGCCGCCCGCCTGTCCTTGTTGGACGCCAACATATCCTCCCTGTGTGCCTGGCAGATGGACTCTGTAGCCTGCTCCAGTCGCTCCATCAGCCTTTCTGGGGGGACAATGGAAGTGGCCACCCTATCCATGGCCTGTGCAATCATCTCGGATGATGCTGCCTGTTGGTTGGCCATACCGTAGATGGATTGCTCCCAAGCGGTATTGCCAGGTGGCATACGGCCACCACGTTGACGGGCACCACACCTGCCTGGGGCAAGGCGGACTGCGCCTTGCTGTGCCGGCAAGGCCTCAGGCTGCAGGACTGCATTCCCTCTCTGATCTGCAGCCCCAGGAACAGGATCAGAGATTGTGTGGTGTGGCCCTGCATCCGTAACCACCGGAGGCTGAGCTGCCGACACTGACATCCCCATTGAGGGCAATGGCCCGGCTGCAGGTGGGTCGGACAGAGGAGATTCTCTCCCAAGAACACTCACCTGCGACTGCACATAGGTGTCATCCTCCGAGTCTACACCTGAATACTGCTCGGGGGAGGAACCCCCAGAGACACCCCTCGACAGCACGACCTGCAGCACTTGTGGGTTTTCACCCACAAACACACCACGTCCCTCACTTGTGGAAGGTCGGCCCGGGTTGCCCTCCTGGGACGGCTCAACCACCACATCCCCAGCATCAACAAGTGCTTCGTCCCCTGCAAAGACATGAAAGAGAAAAATGGAAACAGGCATTAGCACCATGGCATGCAACAAGGGCTGATGAACAACAGAGGCAGTAGTTCTACGACACATGTCCCACATGACTGGGAGACCTCCTATGCATTCACCATCACTGGGTCTGTAGGGGAGGCTCAGGGCATACAATGTACAGATTGGAGAGCAACGCCTGCTCACCATGCTGCCTAGCACTGCCATCACACATTGGCCGGTGATTGCCATGTCAAAGGCACATGCCATCACACACATGGCATGTGACATAGCCACCAAGTGAAGAGGGAGAGGAGGGCAACTTTTTTGGATTTCTACCACTCTGGTCCTGACATTGCATCATCACATCAATAAGTTGACATGTTGTACATGGATCTGCTAGTCCAAATTGGCCACGATGCACAGTGCCTTGTCTACATCAACAAAATGCAGTAAACAATGAGATTCCACCTCCCCATCACCTGTAAAGGAATCATATAGCATTTGTGAAGCACCGGTCCAGAAATGTATGAAGGTACAGCGGAGCACTGAGGGGTGGTGGGGCAGTAGGGGATGCCAGTCAACAATCCTACTGGTGCTGGTGTCATTCATGTCACGCAAGTGCAGGGGTGGGTGGCACAATGAAGTGCAAGGGGAAGTGGCGGCTGGAAGTGCTGTACAAGGTAAGTAGGACTTAACGTCAAGGGCAGATGGTGTTAGGCGCAGACAAGTGCTGGGGGGGGTGGCCTATAGGGGTACAGAGACAATCATGCAGTGCTGTGGGCTCGGAGGGGACAGGGGAGGTACACACTGCATCTGGCTCGGCAAGGTCCTTGCAGATTTCTATGTGTCCTGCAGAGTTGTCACATGCCGCAGATATGTGCCCTTGGATTGGGGATCTCATCTTGGTGAAAAGGGTGAGGCGCTATTGCCTTTGGAGCATGTGGCAGGCCAGTTTGCCAGAGGATGAGCATGATGCAGGACATTCCCTCTCTGCCACCCGGCACCTGTGGTCTGGGTTCACAAGATCCGAGTCATGCCAGGACTCTGCATTGGCATGGGGCTTCAGACAGGTGGTCATGACCGTGGCAAAGACATCCAGTGTACCTGACATAGAGTGGAGCATGGAGTGGGCCCTGTCAGGATGGGAGTGAGCCTAAGGGGGAGCTGGATGGGGGGGAGATTTTGGCAGCATGAGCCTCGACTGACACACACTTCATGGGTTGGAATACCAAGAAGGTGTGTGACAGTGGTGAGGGTGGCTTTGCCTGTGGTGTGGTGAGGGTGAGCTGGGAGGAGAGGAGAATGTGATCACTCCAGGAGAGAGGAGTGCATAGATGGACGGAGAGGGGAAAGTCAGATGAGATCAGAGCATCAAGAGTGTGCCCTGCAGAATGAGTAGGGACAGACGGGAGTCTAGAGGGTGAGAGGGAGTTGCTGAGGTCACAGAAAGGTCACGTGGGGGGGTCAACAAGCATGCAGGTGGATGCGTACAGCAACAAGGAAGAGGATTTCTGTGTCTGGGGACATGAGTGAGGAGGAGAGGTGAGGACACTCAGAAAGGAAGTAGTACATTTGACCAGTTTTCCCAGACACAGTACGCACAGTTTGTGAATGTCAAGGTGTGGTAGAGAGAGACGTCACACAAGCCATTCCAGAGTGGAGTAGGTCTAAGTAGGAGTGACAGTGGCAGGAATACCCTCAGGGAAGCCAAGGGCACACACCCCCTGCACAGTAGTGGCGGGCCAAGGAGAGGGTCTCCTGAACATCAGGTAGGAGTGTGTGAAGGATGCAGACAGAGCTGGCCGTCACACATGTTTCCATGAGACCAAGGATGTCAAGGTGCATAACCTCATGTAAGTGACAGATATCGGAGGAATGCCTGATGCAGCCGCAGTGAAAGGAGTGTAATTGTGGAGGAGGTTGACAGCCTTGGAGGACTTACGGGGAGTGCTAGAGATCAGAGGTGCAGCATGTGTAGGAGTTGGAGTGGGAGGCGGAGAAGGATCATGGGAGGGTGCAGGGAGGCAGTGCAGGATTGATGAGGAGAGAGGAGGGGGGACAGCAGGAGAGGAAAGGAAGTTGATGAGATGTGGCTAGCATTTCTCAAGGAGAATGAGGTTGGCCTAAGGGCCTTGGACTGAGATGCTCCCATTACCATGCACATCAATTGTGGCCTCTGAGGATTGGAAGGAGGCCAGGAGTACACCCCAACGGGTCCCACCATTGATGGTGGAAGAGGAGCAAGGAGAGAGGACAGGGACCATGTGAAGGGTCTATGGGACAGGCAAAGGCATGTATGAGCAGATGTAAGTGAGAGTTGGCTTTGAGTAGGCTCAGATGCACTTGTCAGCAATAGGGTGGGTCGCATTGGAGGGCAGGGTGCCCTCATTTGACTGTTAGCAAGCAGGTGTCGTGAGTAGGGCACGATGGTCTGAACTGTAGAAGTCAGGGAAGATAGACCATGAAGAGCAGCATGGAGTGTGAGGGAATGGGGCTCGAAACCAGACGGTACCAAAGCACACAGGTAGGAGGTGGATGTCAAGGCAACATCCACAGTATGACAGCATGTTGGTTGGCATTTATATACAGAGGACGCATTAGCATGTGGTATCATTGCATGTCAGGCATGTGAAGATGAAACTTGATTGGCTGGGGGAAAGTATAGGAATGGTATGTAAGACATCAGATGAATAGACAGGGGAGTATGAGCAACAATGTAGTGACAAAATGACAATTCAAGGGCAACTTCCATGGTGTAGGGCCATATGTGCACTGTTGCCAGTTGGGATAGTGCTGTGGGCAGATGGTGTTGCACTGAACATACTGGATGAGGCACATGGGTGCCACTATCTACTCTGCCACACACCCCCTTGACAGGCACCCAACATGAATGCTTCACACACACACCATGCACATGGATAATACACACATGCATGTGCACTCACCGGATGATGCCTCGTAATCAGGGAGATCTCCCACACCTTGGAGTTGTCCCTCGGTGACGTAGGATCCAGCTACGGACTCGTGTGGTGTGAGTTCTATTTCCTGTGCTGGGGACCCACCTCCAGTCACCAAGGTTGCGGCATGACTTGAGGCCAGCTTATCCTTTGCCCTGCGCTTAAGGTCATTCCAGCGCTTCTGGCAATCACTAGCTGTGCGCCTCACTACTCCAAGGGCACTTATTCTGTCAGCAATGGTCTGCCAGTGTGCCTGGCGTCTGGCATGTGTGGTCTTGGACCCTGCAACGATGACCATTTCCCTATCATGATCTGACACATACTGAACAAGTGCATTCAGTTCGGCGTCTGTGAAGCTTGGCTTCCTTGATGGGCCGGACTGTGCAGCCGTGCCTGGGGAATCAGCCTGTGCCGGACGTGCACTCTTCCTCTTGCGCTTGGAAGGGGGTGGGGATCCAGAGTGTCCTACGCCGCTGTGGACACTAGGGGCAGGAGCCGTGGTGGACTCAGTACTGGGTGTGTGGGATTGCACACTCAGCATGGGAGTAGGTGCAGGCATTGGGGGTAGTGGGATGGGGTCAGGCCTGATCTGAGGTGCATGAACTAGGACCGACACAGTCTTGGCAGGGTGTATGAGAGGTGGGGTGGATGGAGCCACACCCTGGCTACGGGGGCCAGCAGATGACCTATCTGGCATAGATGCGCGTGCCCTGATGACACCAATGTGCACCGGTGCACGTGCAGTGGACCTGCTGACCTGGATGTCAGCGATGGGATCACCCTCGGACAGGTCTGCTGCCACAATGGGCTGGTCCAACAAGGGCTGATCAGGGTTGGTATCAGCCACATGACCCTCAACTGGGGGGGGGGGGGAGGGGGGGCATGGGTGTCCCTGACTGGTCCTCCAGACTGGGGGGGACAGGGGCACCCTGCAAGTCACAACCACGTCCCCTAGTGGATCCTCCACGGCCACCACGTGTGGCTCGGCCACCTTTGCCACCCTTACGGCTTGCACGCCTCCCAACCATGGCACTGATGTTATTGTGCGTATGGGAGTCGGTGTGCACAATTGTCCTGGGCAATTGGGTGTCAAAGGGGTTGGGTACCAGATGGTATTCGTACCCTAGTGCAGTGGCAAGGCTATATGACACCCCTGGGGAAAGATGACGGGTCACGCAACGCACAGGCACCCCAGAAAAGTTAAGGAACGTGCACAATACCCCTCCTAGACCACGTGTGCTGATGGAAAACCCTGCACTACGCTGTGGCATCCAGTAACACAATGAACGTATGCGTGTCACACGCAGCCTAGAATGACCTCTGAAGGGGTAGGCTACACACGGGGCAAGCACAGAAGTTAGATACGTGCGTGACTCACCGTCTGCCAGGTAAAAGAGCGTGAAAAATGAGCGCGTTTGGTTGGCAACACCCCCGCCAAAAGAAGATGTGTACGCTGTCTGAGGAGACAGGACAACAGTAGAAGGGGACACTGTTTGAGGGAACAGGCCCAGGTAAACCAGTACAAGAGGAAAAAGAGAAAAAGCTGTCAGAGGTAACAGGGAGTACGAACTGGAAACGCCGTGAAGTAAATCGCGTGTGAAACGACAAGAAGTACAGAATTCACCCACTCGCTCTCCACGAAAAGCACGTACAAGGAAATGGTGTTCAACACTACCTTAAATACAGGCCCACACGTACAGCGTCACTTACGGCGTGTACGTGCTTGGCCCATGTTCACCAATCACACGCTTTGTCACTTCTGCGTGTGGATCCTTTTTCACCAATCACACGCTTTGACACTCCTGCGTGTAGCTCACTTTTCACCAATCACACGCTTTGTCACTCCTGCGTGTAGATCAATTTTCACCAATCACACGCTTTGTCACTCCTGCGTGTAGATCCATTTTCACCAATCACACGCTTTGACACTGCACGTGCAGGTAACTATAGACGCACATATGCTGGTGACGGGTTTTCGCGCGATTCGCTGAGTGTGGGGTTTTCACGTGCAAAATCACTCCCTATCAGGCTGTCCACGCGTTCAAACACGAAAGACCACGCTCCTGGCCAGGAGGCCAAATTACAGTCCCCCAGAGCCCTGAGCACGCTCCCACCTGCCATCTGCTGCTGCCTGACTGCCTGCTGGCCACGTGCCCCACAGTGCTGGTGGGTGGGGGTGGTGGGAGACATGGGTGGGGGCCTGGTGGAGGGTGCCCCTGGTGGATGGGGGGTGGGGGTGGTGGGAGACATGGGTGGGGGCCTGATGGCAGGTGCCCCTGCACTGCTGGGGGGTGGGGGTGGTGGGAGACATGGGTGGGGGCCTGGTGGAGGGTGCCCCTGGTGGATGGGGGTGCAGGGGGACATGATCAGGTGTGCAGGGTAGTCCCCTGTTTTGTGGGCTGCCTGCAGGGGCCGTGGAGGGTGTACAGGGTACACCTGTGAGGGCCCACCCAGCCTATTCGCGTGTGATAATTCCCACGCACCCCTGTGATACACGTACCCTGGCCAATCGCGTGTTGAACTTCCCGCTACCCCTGTAATACACGCACCCTGGCTGTTCGCGTGTGATAATTCCCGCGTACCCCTGTGATACACGTTCCCTGGCCTATCGCGTGTTCTACTTCACGCGTACCCCTGTAATACACGTTCCCTGGCCAATCGCGTGTTGAACTTCCCGCTACCCCTGTAATACACGCACCCTGGCTGTTCGCGTGTGATAATTCCCGCGTACCCCTGTAATACACGTTCCCTGGCCTATCGCGTGTTCTACTTCACGCGTACCCCTGTAATACACGTACCCTGGCCAATCGCGTGTTGAACTTCCAGCTACCCCTGTAATACACGCACCCTGGCTGTTCGCGTGTGATGATTCCCACGTACCCCTGTAATACACGTTCCCTGGCCTATCGCGTGTTCTACTTCACGCGTACCCCTGTAATACACGTTCCCTGGCCTATCGCGTGTTCTACTTCACGCGTACCCCTGTAATACGCGTTCCCTGGCTGTTCGCGTGTGATAATTCCCGCGTACCCCTGTAATTCACGTTCCCTGCCTAGTCGCGTGTAGTACTTCCCGCGTACTCCTGATTTGAAGATTGCCCGCTTTGCTTTCCTTGTTTGCCTGCCCTGTGAAGTGGTCCAGGGTTAGCGCAGCCCTTAGCGATGATTTAGCGATTTTGATGGCTTTTCCTTGCGCGAGGGCGTTCTTGGGGGCGTTACTGGCGCTGCTGCAGGCTCGCTGCGATTCTCTGCGCCACGGCTGGTTTGGGAGCATGAAATCCATGAATACGCTGTGCGCGGAAATCAGTTTTAGCGCACGTGCCTGGCGCAGACTATCGCAGGCGCACGCTGTGCGCCAGCCGCGTGCGCTACTTGTGCGCTGGATTCTATGAATTACCCTGTATATGTGTGATTTCACAATTAATAAGTTACCAACCTACTGGAGTTATATATAACAACACTCTTTCTTTTATATTTTCTTTGCTTTTTCTATGCATATACTATGCTCAACAACAGTTCCACAGAGGCTTCTGAAGAAGAGGATTGTCCTCGAAACACGTCAAGCCATCCAAAGTGGAATCTCTGTCAACTATGATTATGTAGACAATGTACTGCTATTCTTGATTGCTTCTGCTTCAATTACCATTTATGAATAAATGGGAGATCTTTCTCCTTTATTTTTTAACACCACTAACAGTACTTTCGCTTGATCTCAATAAGGAACACCAAAATCTAACATGTTACTTCACAAAATTCTCTAAAGGAACACTGAAATGTTTCCCTAAATAATTACACCTTTGTTGCGTAGCCCTAGAGTGTGCAGGGGACGGGAGGACTCCAATCTTGGGCTCTCTTCCTCTGTTCCAGTCTTTCCAACCCCCCCAAGCAAATGTCTTTCCCTGCTCAACTGGCACATGGAGTTGCTATGACTCTCCTTTGATCCTAGGCAGTTTGAAGCTGAGGAGAGGTGTCAGGGGATTTCACACCTCTGTGCCAGAGCAGTCCATTGTCACATGCTGCAGCAATGCCGCTTCATCTGACGAAGTCGCCACATCCCACACCTCAGGGCCATTCATGTTACAAAGGAACTTCCTTTCCCATGGGGATGGTACATTTTAGAAGTGCCTGCCTTGCAAGAACAAGTTTGGCAGCAATTTTCAGGGCCTAGCCATGATGTTGAAGTTCTTTTGGTGGGTAAAAATACAGTACACAGAGTACAATTTACTTATATTTTGGCAGCTTTTCTTCCAAACATATATAGTTTTGTTTCAGGGCATGTCACAGTATTATTTCCATTGAGCTGGTAAAATTTCCACTCACTGCTTTGCAGAGAAGTACAACACAGGTTCATTTTTACTTTCCCTGGTCATTTACAAATGCGATTTTCCTCGCATCTTTATTCTGAACCTTTCCATAGCTCTGGTCAATTCCTAACACACAGGAATTTGTTCAAAAACAAGGTTTCTTTGAAACCGACTTGAGCAAAGGGAGAGAGAAAGCTTCTTGTGAGGAATGTTGCCAGTGTCACGTTGTTGCAAGAGTAAATGCTTGCTGTAAGGCACGGAGTGAATTTCTCTGCTTTTTACAGTTTTTACTTGACACACATGCCATTCAGTGAGGAATGCCCTCCTTTGCTGGTGTACAGCCTTAAGATAGGTAGGCATGAAAGTGTCTCATCAGCAACCAAACTGGGTAATGTTGAAAAGATGGAAATAGCATCAGTGCGCAGTCATTTTAAACACATAACATTTTCTCTTTCAGGTAGAAATCTTGAGCTTTCCGCATAGCAGCGCTGCACCAGGCTGCTTTTGAATTCTTCTTTGGCATGCATAAGTAGAAAATAACTGCAGTAATTCTCGGGTGTTCTATGTTTCATCTCACCCCATATGTGCTCAACAAAGCCAGCGCAGCCATTATTTTTGGTAACTGCCAAATGCAGTTTTGTATGCAAGGGAATACGTGCTCAGCAGAGCCTTCGCCGCCATTCTTCATGTAACTGCAGAAAATGCAGTTTGGTGATGTAGGGGAAGTTCTGCTGGGCTGGTAAATGTACCCCACATATTGGTCGTGGACGTCCTGTGAAGACGAGACGTGCAGTGCACCTCGACGACGATAGTTTGTTGCTGCAAAGAGTCAGTGAAGAACTTTGGCCCAGCAAGGGTGTTGGGTCATCAGCGTCCTTGTGGTCTTCGGGTGGTGGGAAACCCACCTGCAGATTCTCCTCGGCGCATAGGCGGCCTCTCCTTTCTCCGATGGGACAAAGAGGTCGGCAGTGCTGGCGAGAGAGTCCTTGGATTCGAATGTCTTAGGCAATGGAGCGTTGCGGCTCCGGTCATCGGCGGCACAGCGTCAAGCTTTCCCCGCTCTGGGCAACGCGGCTTCAACGGGCCTCCAGCGGTTTTGGCGATCCTCCACACCCTGGTCGCCGATGGTGGATGGAATGTCTGGGTGCTTTATTTCGGATTCTTCGGCGGTCCACGTCTCCGGTCGACAGTCTGTCAAAGGCTGCCTTCCAGGGCACTTCGGCGAAGGTTTAGCAGTCTGCACGATGTTCCCTCGTAGCTCAGGGAGAGGTCTCCTAGCCAGGTCCTCTCTTGGATCAGTTCTCGACAAACTCAACAGCTTTCAGATCGGGTTGAAGCATATGCAGCAGCAAGTCTTCTTCTTCCAGCTGGGCTTCAAGGATAAGCATTAAGTATCAACTTCAGCTTCTGAAAGATTTCCATTCACTCTGCTGGGTCACACTCAGACAACCAATCACCCAGAAGGGCATGCATGCAGGCAGGCAGGCAGGCAGCCAATCAGGCTCACAGTGCATTCAGGCCATTCTCCTCCCTCTAGACACTCACAACAAGAACTGTGTATTGGGACAAGTACCCAGCCATTCAGCACTCCATACTGAATTCATACCAGTTTCAGGCAGGGCTGTCTCAGTCTTTTTGTCACATACCATGTCCATGACCGTCTCAAGTCCTTCTTTCATTACAAATTGCAAAGAAATTCCAGACACATGTCCTAAACTGTTCCCTCCACAATGAATTATAATTATGTCAGGATGACGCTCTGCCTGCAAAGTAGCACAGAGAGGTACCAAGTCCAGCCACTTCATTCAATGCACTCCATGCCAGTACACTTGAATCCAAGATCTGCAGATATACCACAACGTTCTGCATGCACCTCCAACCAATGTATCCATGAGTCTCCCAAAATCCAGATAATCTGTTTTCGAAAACACAGAGCCATAGCTATCTGTTCTTCTCTCAGGAAAAAGACGTCCTCACTAAATCTCTCCTTACACAACACACCCACTAAACTTTACTAACCAATCCCTAGCTCCGCTCATTCTCATTTGCATGCCTCTCCATCCCAAAATCCCTGTATGTAATAAGCGCTGTCCGCAGACTACCGCCACGTCTGCGGACATATAGAAGATCTGAGCGTGGTGAATGTACATTTAAATAGTGGTCCCCATTTCCCCTTCAAGGTGGGCTCTGAAAAGAGCCTTTTTTCTTTTTTTTTGCAGATGCCTGACAGACACCTGTTATTTTGTATTTTGGGGGGTGGGGGAGGGCGTTCTTCTTATTTTACAACCAAAATCTTCACATAACCTGTTCCAAAGCAACCCTTACATTCCAAAACAGCATGGCATTTTCCAAAAAAGATAAAGAAACACCATCTGCTTCAAAATAAGCAGCATTACTCGAAACAATATTCTCGTTGTTACAGAAAAACATACCAGCTCTTATCATGAAAGCATGCATGCCTCGATTGATTGCACACCTAGCAATGTTTTGCTGAGGACAAAAAACAGAACTATTGTCCCATATTGCTCTAGGTAGTAATCCAGAAAAAAATACTTTCGCATTTGGAAGGATGTTGATTACTGCTTGAAACAACTGTTCCAAATCTGCCAACAAAGTAGGGGAACTCACGTAGCCCAAATGGAAAGCACCATAGTGCAAAACTACCAGATGGGGACTGTTCATCCTACGCATATCTCTACAAACCTGGAGAATTGCCTCTACATTGCAGTCAGTCACAGCGCTCCACACCACCTCCACTCCTCTAACATCGAAATTGTTTGCCACATGCCTGCATTGAGAATACTTCTGTAAACCATGGACAAACATATCTCCGAGCACCAACACCCTGACTTTCTCCACCTCTGCCATCTTCACTACACACACTCTTTTTCTACACAAATCAACAACATCAACATCTGATTGGCTGATCCCTACAGTCCCCTTTCCATGCTGGATTTGCTGGAAAACCCTGTATGTGGCACGCCCTACCCGCGGACAGCCGCAGTGTCCGCGCGGCACGTAACTCTTAGCCAGCCCTTCTACACTTTCCACATCACTCTCGGTTCCATTCCCTGAATTTGATACAGCTAAGCAGTCACACAACCATCCACCAATCACATCCAAGACCTCTACATCTAACTCCATCATCAGAGTTCTGCACTTCAAATGTACTGTTGATCACTCTGAATACAAGTCTCATATCATTGGAAAGCACCTACTACAAAAACTACTGTACAAGTTTCGAAGATTTCTACTTACAGCTCCATGCATATCCACATGCATGATTACAAAGTACAGGTATGCATATTCTATTCAGAGTACATGTACAACTCTTATGATTCCATATAAACAGAGTAATGCCACTAAATCTGCATAGCCAATACCTACATGCCAACGCTCCAGATTTAAGCGCGAGACTCCCGATTTTTCATTGAAAAATCGCGCTATTTTTTACTGTCTCCCGCATAACCTATAAAATCATGCCAACCCTCCCGATTTACGTGTGAGACTCTCTATTTTTCATTGAAAAATGTCAAAAATGTTTACTGACTCCCGCCTAAATTAATGCTAGTACCAATGCAATCCTATGAGAAAAATAAATGTTCCCGATTGCTGTGGTGAAATCTCCCTCTCAGGTGCTCCTGATTGTTCACATGTCTAGTTATAATATGAAATTATTCAAATGTTTCCCATCTACTATAATGAACCATCACTTCCAAACCTGTCTGCTATCTACAACACAGCTGTAAAAAAACAAGTGAATTTCATGAACTTAAAATTCGACTCATTTGCAAACCATGTTGAACTAACATACTGTAAATAACATATAAAGGCTGCACATAGTCAAATGAAATGCATGCATACACTATGTTCAGATATCAAACAAGAATACTACCACAAAAACATAAAAATCAACGTGTACATTAACATCAGTGCTATAAACACACAAAATTACTAACTTCTTCCTTTTACAATTGCAGTGAAGACCACTCTCCAGAAAATCAGCAGCATCTAAACTACAAACAACATATCCAAAGAAACCTGCTCATTCCACAAAAAAAAAAGTAAGTACAATACTACCTTTATATTCTTACTGTTCCTCAAAGACACTGTGTGGTTCATTCATGTAATTTGCACACCAAACAAAACATCAATTTCTGAACCATTCTGCCCACAAATCCCCATTTATTAAACAGAGATTAGCAGGCAGAATGGCACACAAATCCCCGTTTTTTGGAACACAAATAACATACTCAAGCCTTAGAATGTTAGTACTACAAAACAAAGAACTGCTTTAATTTTATACCATTACGTTTACTATTAATGCTTCTCCTCACCACTAGCTCACTTTCTACTCTCATCTGAACCGCGTTATAGTAACATAAAAACAGAAGAATAGCCTTCCCAACTCATTGTAACTGCCCAATGCACATTCACACACCACCACATACATCTTTCCCATCAAGGCACACATACATTGCAAAACAGACCAACCCATACCTTCTTTTTTTCAACAGACCCCAAAGAATGCCTACCAAAAAGCAAGTCCGTAGAAAGCAACGCAGAAATAGAGCAAATTAAAATAAAAGTGTCCAAAATAAGCATCCATCCATACCAGAGTTTGTACAAAACGTTCAAACAAAACAGCTAATGCAGTAATTTAGCAAAACAAAAGAAGCTTCTAGTACAGAAACTTTGCCTCCTCTATCAAAATGTAAAACGAAACAGAAAATGCTTAACAAGAATTCGGCTACCAGTACTGCTAAAACTGTTCCTATAAATCTTCATATACTAGCAAGTAACCATACCAAAAAAAGTATTTTAGCAAAAATGTTCTGCCACAGAGTCCTTCAGAATCTTATAAAAACAGGAGCGAAATCATGCACAACCCTTAAAACCTACCATAGAAAATGTATCTTAGAAGCTCTCGTAGACAGTGTAATCCTTCTCAAAAGGAAGTTATTTATTTTAGTTGTAAACAGGATGAAACCACTAACAAAACTAAGTACTAAACTGCAAAAAAAACTTCTCAATAAACGAAATATCAACAAAAATAACTTGTTAAATATCTGTGGAGGTGAATGGAGTCACACCATGACCACAGAACCATATTTTAATGAAGAAGCATACAAACAAAACCAAACAAACACAATTGTCATCCATAGCAGTGGACAAGGTTATGAAAAAATGAATAATACCATCATGGAACAAGAAACACTGCTTACAAAAATATCCCTAGAAAACTCTCCATTCGACTGAACCAGAACGTCCAGTATATAAATGGCAGTGCACATCAATGTGTACCATTCCCAACAAATATTTCAAATCTTTACACCAGTTCCTCAATCAGTATGTGAAAGGTAAAGACAAAATCAAAATGAAAGTGCTGCAAAATATGGATACCTGTCCAGTGCGCAAATACACAGGACTACAAGGACATTCATTAGCCTGCATTTCAGGACCTATTTGCAAAAGCACCTTCCATGATATCAAAATGATATCAACACATCATTCAACTGTAAGAAATCTAGTCTATAAACTGTATTATGCTAAAAGTCCTGCTTGAGAACTAGCCAATTTAAATAACACTCTTCTATATGGTACACCCAAAGACCTACAAGAAAAAATCGACCATATCCAGAGAAAATATTTTGGAAGTGAAAGCCACTTACAAAATGCAATAGCTTTAGAACAGAGTAGCAACAATTCTGCACATGGCAACCTTCTACTACACACATACAAAAAAGAAATACTAAAATTTAAAAGTACATCCGCTGAAGTACCAAACTATGTGTGTATGTGTTGCCGCAGAACTTTTTACAAAAGTAACACAAAAACTATAGACGTAACATACAAAATAGAAGACATTGAAGATTCCAAATGGTTTGAATTAGCTCTCTACCTTTTAGCAGAAAACAAATATGAAATAAGTGACCCCTTAATACTTTGCAGTTACTGCACTACAAAACTTGACAACAACCAAACTCCTTCACGTGCTATCACAAATAACTTGGAATTATTCCCACTACCAAAACCCCAGCAACAACTCAATTTATATGAGAGCATCAAAATTCAAACAGTACACCCATTTTAAGCAATAATACGCCTTCAATCAAAAACAGCAAAATTTCCTCCCTCTGAATTGGTGAAAGGCATTTGTGGCAAAGTAGTTTATTTACCATGAGATCTGACAGAAAATGTGCACACTCTAGGAGTGCAACGTCCAATAGAGCAATCTTTAATTGTCTTAGTAAATTGTGTATCAACAAAAGACAAAATAATTTGGCAACAACTCATGGACTTACATACAGTTAGACAAGCCTTGCAATATCTAAAAGACAATAATGAATACTACAAAGAAATAAATATTGAAGAAAACTAAAGGGAAACAACTGAAATAATTCAAGAGTCACCAGAAACTGGTCAATTTGAACTTCTGGATCCTGCTGCAGTATCCAATATTTTAGACCATTATACAATTCATCCATTACACTCTAATGACAGCAAAGATGATGCACTAGAAACGTACCAAATGTGATAAACCAAAGGATCACCAATGAGCATATGGGAAAAAAGTATAGAAGCACATGCTTTTCCTCTACTATTTCCTACTGGCAAAGGAGGAAGGTACGATGATAGACCCACTCAGATAACAGCATCCGAATACTGCTCATTATGAATGTATTCTGAAGATCCCAGATTTAGACAAAATGTGGAATACATATTCCACCTACTCTTTGAAAGTGAACTAGCAACTCTATGTTACGGAGTTGCACACATATTGAAATCGGGAACCCACTTTCAAAATATGTCAGCTACGCAATTAATACAAAAAGTGCAAGAAAAAGATGAGGTTTTACAATCAAGCATTACAAATCGGTTTGCAAACATGCATGGTACGAAATACTGGTTCCGACGTCACAGAGATGTACGTTGTATGATCAGAAACCTTGGACCACCCACTTGGTTTGTTACATTAAGTTGTGCAGAATATGCATGGGAAGATTTACATGATTTCCTCTGCATATCAAACAAAAACTAAACAAACATAGATATACTAACACCTGGAGAAATTTGCTCTCTGGATCCTGTTAATGTTTCAAGATATTTCCACCATCATTTCATTGCTATGCTACACTTTATTTGTAATAAAACTGTTCCTCCCATCGGAGAAGTGCAACACTTATTTTGGAGAAAAGAATACCAAGCCAGAGGAGCACCACATATCCACATGCTTTTATGGATTAAAGATGCTCCTAAATTTGTTCAGGACAGTGATGCCACTGTTTTGCAGTTCATCCAAAAATATGTCACTTGTGAAATCCCTTCACAAACGAGACATAGTGACCTTCATGCACAAATTGTATAATTTCAAAGACACAAATGTGGCAAATATTGTCGTCGCAAATACAAAAACAAAGGTAAATACTACAACAAATGCCGCTTTGGTTTCCCTAGACCAGTTACAGAAACAGGTGAAGTGAACAACTTCATGTCTTCAGTTAGACATAGTGTTAAAGGTAAATCACCTAAGAACACGTATTACATAAAAAGAACAGAAGAATCAAAATATATCAATGATTACAATGCAATCATTGCCCTCTTATGGAATGCAAACATAGATGTGCAGTACATTGCAGGCAATTCCACTGCAGTTGCACAATATGTTACAGCCTACTTAACAAAAGCAGAAAAAACAGAGCTTCATGACCTCTGGAATGACCTATCATCAGACAAAAAACGATCACAGAAATTGTACAGCTTAGGCATAAAAATGTTATCTCATAGAGAATGTGGTGCCTACGAAGCTGCAGATCGTTTAGCCGGTACTGCTTTGTATGGAAAATCTGAAAATATAGTATGGCTAGGTCTTGGTCCTACTAAATCTAGAAAAAGAGTTTTCAAATCATATGAGGACATAGAAACAATAGCCAAAAATGATCCCAACAGACAAGACATTTTGAAAAACAATTTACTAGACACATACTACCCGAAGAGGAGTACCACTTTGGAAACCATGTGTCTATACCACATAGCCCAAAACTTTGCATACAAAAATAATATAAAACCCAATGAAAAAAAAGGTAGAATAGAGTGACAGATTGTGAAGGCAGCTTAGTGAAACTTACCAAACGAAGCTTAATTAATCATATCAAATTGTCATTAAAAACTCCTCAACAGAAAGAACTATATTACATGTCCCTGCTACAACTTTTTAAACCATGGAGAAAAGAAGAGATACTAGATAACTATGACTGCTATGAAGACGCTTTCAAAGCAAATAAAAGCACTATCACCGATGTGAACTTTACACAGTACAAAACAGTGTTGCACAATGAACAGCAACACGAAAAAGAACTCCAGGCCCAACTAGATAAGGACACTTCTGACAGTAGTCAACCTTCTGTAACAGGAAGCCAAGAACCACTGGGACAGCCACTAATAGCAAATGAGGCAGAATTAGCTATGACAGAAGTAGTAAACACCATGTGTCACTATGAAGAAGATACAGAAGACTTAACTGTACTACAATCAAAACTTAACAAAGACCAGCGCACCATTTTTGAAGAAGTAACAAAAGAAATTTCACATGGTGTACAGCACGAAAATAAGGAATGTACCTGCCAAAATTACAAACCTGTACTGCTATACGTCAGTGGTGAAGCTGGTTCAGGCAAAACATTCTTAATCAAAATCATCAGCAAGTTCCTTCAATAATTGACAAACAACAAACTGTCAGCTGTTGTAACTGTCCCCACAGGTTTAGCTGCCTACAACTTAGGTGGTGTCACTTTACACCGATTACTACTCCTTCCAGTGGAACACCAAAACAAATTAGACTATTGCAAACTTTCTACAGATGCTGCAATGGAACTACGCAGAGTATTAAAACAAATGAAAATGCTACTAATAGATGAAGTGAGCATGGTCTCCAACCTAATGTCGGCTTTGATTCACCCCAGATTGCGAGAAGTACTTAAAACAAACTAGGAACAACTCTTTGGAGGAAAACACATTATTGTTTTCGGAGATCTTCTTCAATTGACACCAGTGAAAGGTGAACCTATTTTTAAAACCTTAGGACACAAACTCTGCGTAAAACTGTTGGCAGCATTGGAAATGTCAACCTTTGTCAACATTTCCAATACAGAGAATTAACAGAAAACATGCGCCAATCTGCAGACCTCACTTACGCCAACATTTTAAAAAGTATTAGAGTTGGTGTACTATCGCAAGAAGCACAAGCAATATTAAAAACCCGGCACATCAAGGCACTTTATGGCGATAACTCATGTGGCGATAACTCATTAGCGCACACAAATGTCAATTGTATGTCCGTAATGCCAACTCTTGCAAGCTGTTCCAAATTCAATGAAACAATGTTGAAAAAAGAAATGCAACCAATAATTGAAATTTGCTCCACAGACAAACTGGACGTACATGGTATGACACTACCCATGTGTCAACAAGCCACAACAAGACTAAATACCTTAGAAAATTCTATCTCCAACACAGCTGGGTTGGGTAAAATATTTAAATTATCCTTAAACTGTAGAGTAATGCTTAAACGTAACCTTGACGTGGAGCTAGGACTAGTTAATGGAGCACTGGGTACAGTTGTTGGCTTCCAAACATATCCACGTGACAACAACATTGAGTTTGTCAATATTCTCTTTGACAAACTTTCAGAAGTAAAAAGGATAGGGCGCTCAACAGCTCGATTCCTTCTCTTCAAAGACATGTATGTACGCAGAGAACAATTTTCTCTAACTCTTGCATATGCAGTCACCATTCATAAATCCCAAGGTCTTACCCTAGACAAAGCATTGATCGATATTGGTAACACAGTCTTTAAAGAAGGCATGAGCTACGTAGCACTATCACGCTTACGTGCACTTGACGGTCTATTTCTAACCAACTTTGATGCAAGTAAAGTAAACGCTGATATTCTTTGCATTTTAGAATACAATAGACTATGTTCACTATATACCCCCCATCTAAAATCATATCCTGTTCCACAAAAAGGAAAACGTTGTAAAAGAAAACTATTTCAAACTGAAATGCAACAGGATCTGACTGCAAATCCTCCAAAGAGAGTAAAAGAAGCTAATACTTTATCAATTACCACAACCAAAGAAGAACCTATTAGTCAAAGTAACTCAGGTACTTCTTCAAAGAAGCAACACACACTCCGAAAAAATGACTTGGACACAGAACTACCTGGTCCATTCAAATGTTCAAATATAACTGGTGTAAGTTGCTACACAAATGTAGCAATGAATATTCTATTTCAATTGCCACCAATTGTTGACAACATTTACTTACACAGCACAGACCAATTGTGTTTGCAAATGTTAGTTCTTCATAGAAACACAACAAACAATCCTGACAACACGTATATTGTTCACGGAAAAAGACAAGAATTGGACTACTGTGCTGTAATGGTGAAATTCACTATAAACTCAAAAGAAGATCCACAAGAATTTCTAATGTACTTACTACAAGTACTGGAAAACAAAAACATACCTATAAATGAAATCTTCCAGATTTCATACAAGTGGAAACATACATGCACTCTCTGCAACAATGTGACACAGGAACACATCCCTAATGAGCGCTTTGTGTATGTATCCATACCTAATTGTGAACCCATTCCATTTCATCAACTTGTACAAAATGCAAACCATGGCAGATTATGTACTACCTGCAATTCAGATAATCGCTCCACCTTACTAATGCGAACACATAGTAACTACGTAATACTAATGCTTCTATGTTACAATGCAGATGGTACCAAAAACAACTGCAATCTGACTGGATTCCACACGGTCAAGTATCACTTGGTAAGAAAACCTTCTCAACAATAGGTAAAATCTACCACGCAGGAGCCACAACCAATGCAGGTCACTACACTGCATATATTAAAAAGAAATGTGGATGGTTTTAATCTAATGATAGTACCATGACTCTAAAGCAGAGATTACCAACAAATCTTACAAACGCTTATTTTCAGCCTGATTCATGGAATTATTTGCGCGTAAAATGCACATTTGCGCACCTTTCTGCTCGAAAATCCCTGTTTAAGGTATGGGGATTTTTGGGAAGAATAGCGCGCAAATGTGTGTTTTACGCGCAAATAATTCCATGAATCAGGGTGTTTATCTTCTTAAAATCAAAATTTAATAACTAATCTGTACTTCAACATTAACGAAAATTCAATTAAAAAAATGAACACTGAAAGCAAACAAACAAATAGACTGTAGCATAACAAAAAAAGTTTTTTTTTAATCTGAAAAGGATTTTTTTTCCCACAGACCCAATGATTTGAAAAACAAACACAGAAACTGAGCAAAATGCACAGTACACTGGTTTGTAAACTAAATATGAGGAACGAAAAAAAGCTGAAATGTCTATTATGCAATGTCTTTATAAAATACATACACTAACATGCTCTTTTCTTTTATCACAGAAATTGAAAAAGAATATTTCCTCCAGGTACCAAACTCATGTAAAAAATATATCAAATCTCAACAAATCAAACAGTAAGTATAATTTCAAACCTTTGCTAGATATTCAAAACTATAGGTGTGATCTATGGCTGTGATATGTTGCGTGGTTGTGGCCAGGGCCTAGAGTCTTGGGTGTATAACCTACAGCCTACGGTCTGCGGCCATGCACCCAAGACTCTACGTCCTGGCCACAACCATCACAGTATATGAAACCCATGGTGGCTTATAACTTCAGTGCTTATAACTTTGGTCTTGGGTGCATGACCTTTGGCCATGCACCCAAGACTCTAGGCCCTAGCCACAACTACCGCAGCATATCACACCCATTGTGGCTTATAACTTCAGTACTTATAACTTTGGTCTTGGGGGCCATGCACCCAAGACTCTAGGCCCGGCCCACAATCACCTGCTAGATATTCGATTCTATGGGTGTATCTATGGGTGTGATATGCTGCGGTGGTTGTGGCCAGGGCCTAGAGTCTTGGGTGTATGGCCTACGGCCTGCGGCCATGCACCCAAGTCTCTAGGCCCTGGCCACAACCACCGCAGCATATCACACCCATGGTGGCTTATAACTCATTATCACACCCATAGAATCAAACATTTTAACTGCGGCATATACTCAATTTGCACCCAAGACTCTAGGCCCTGCCCACAACCACCTGATAGATATTCGATTCTAGGGGTGTGATCTATGGGTGTGATATGCTGTGGTGGTTGTGGCCAGGGCCTAGAGTCTTGGGTGTATGGCCTACGGCCTACGGCCTGCGGCCATGCACCCAAGACTCTAGGCCCTGGCCACAACCATTGCAGCATATCACACCCATGGTGGCTCTAACTCATTATCACACCCATAGAATCAAACATTTTAACTGCGGCATATACTCAATTTGCACCCAAGACTCTAGTCCCTGCCCACAACCACCTAATAGATATTCGATTCTATGGGTGTGATCTATGGGTGTGATATGCTGTGGTGCTTCTGGCCAGGGCCTAGAGTCTTGGGTGTATGGCCTACGGCCTGTGGCCTGCGGCCATGCACCCAAAACTCTAGGCCCTGGCCACAACCACCACAGCATATCACACCGATGGTGACTTATAACTCAGTATCACACCCATAGATTGACAAATTTTAACTGCGGCATATACTCAATTTTAAAGTCTGTTGACACCAAGCGTGTCCTTAGAACAGTTTCAACTTGCCTGCGTGCAGCACGGACGGGACTACTATCCTTAGGACACCCCTCATTTTCAGTAATTGCGAACATCCCGGACAGCGCGGGCATGGCTAATACATCAGTAGCACCTGCCACCTAAACAAATACAATATTTCACCCATCTCTTCCTCCCTAAACCTCCCCAAGCACTCTTGCACACCAAAACATTCCCCAAAACTGCATTTCGCCTCTGTTCGCCGCCGCGCTGTCGTCAGATCCAAGATGGCGGGCACATCGGAACAATTTGACGCACATCACGCCTCACTCCAGCCAATCGGCGGACACGTCGCGTGTCCGCGGACATGACGCGAGCCCATTAGCCAATCGGTGTCCTGCCCGCAGAGCGAACAGGGAAGTGTTTCCACAGAGCGGACATAGATATCACTAATTTTTTAGACCTACTTTTTGATCGTTTTAAAGAAAGCAACTGGACGGGTTTTCACCGAATTTACAAAAGCACGCTTTCGGGACCAAGCCCCTGCTCCTGCTGCAAATTTGGTGAAAATCCGTCCAGCAGTTTCGGCTGTAGGCATGCGCAAAGTTTTTCCCTCATTCAGTCTATGGGGAAAAAAATAAGTTTTGGGACCCACCTACAACTTCCCCCCCCCCGGACCAAACCTCACCAAACTTTGCAAAATTCAGAGTGGGCCATATACTTTTTTTGCAAAGTTTGATGAGGATTCGTCCAGGGGGAGTGGAGTTATAAGCCGCCCAAAAAGTACTCTTCCTATGGAAACAGCACCTTAATCATAACTACACAGCCTCTACCATGGCTGTGTAATATATATGTATTTTTTTCACGATAATCTTTACCTTTTCCTAATAAATTTGGAGTAATCCTGATAAAGAGAGTAGGAGCTCAATTGGTCAACCATTCATGTCCAATCTCTCTAGTGCAATCTTTTCTTGGTTTTAATGGGATTGTTAAACAGCTCTCCCACATCTGAACCAATCTCGTACAACAGATTTTCTAAAGGTCTTATACATTTGACTAGCGAGGGCATAGATGTCATTGAGAGCTTTTTTAAAGTCAAATAAAAAAGTGGGCTTCCACAGATTAGAGCTACACTGCCAAAAATCTAATGCAAACAATTATTGAGTGGTTCCACAATAGTCTGAAAAAAAGCCTCAGTTGGCATCAGCGAAAAAAAGAATATGTATTCCTCTAAACACGCAGTGCATTATAGCGGCACTGAAATTTTAATGTTTCCATTTTATCAAGCAGTTCATATTTTTGATACAATTGTGTTTAATGCTACTACTTTTTAGCAGTCTATACATTTTCGTTATACTTTTTTTGTTATAATTTTAAAACAAAATCGTTGTAACATAAACACTTCCTGCTAAAGCTTAGCTTAACCACAATGTATCGTGGTATGCACACATGACTTTGCTAGCAGAGTCACGGCGAAAACGTGCATGATTCAGAACGTTGGGACACTGTTCTGAGCTCAACTTCCGTTCTGATTAAAGTACTTTAGGCAGGCACTGCCTTAGATGACAGTCTCTTCCCACAAGCAGCAGGGCTCTTCGCCATACCGTGAAATGCATCAACCCAGAGGTTCGTTTCTTTTTATCGATCTAAAGGAGTGCGTATTTGGTTGTTATTGCTCTCCATTGTCCCACCATCCAAGCTCTCTCCAGTCTCTCCCCATCTCTCTCACCACACTCTCTTTTGTCACTTTCAAATCTTACACCCTTTCGCTCGGCCCTCCCTCCAGCTCCATCCTTTTTATAGGCATTTGAAGGGAACGTCCCTCTGGTCACATTTCTGGGGGCATGCAATGTCAGTGGTGGCTGCCCGGTTTCGCCATTGTTTTGCTCTGGATGGACTTAGCCATAGGCACCCACAGGGGTGTTGCTGGGTCTGTAAAAGATTCATGGCTGCACTAATGTTGGGACTGTCGGGACTCGGGGCTAGCTTGCCTTTTGGTTGTAGCCCCTGAGCTTCTATCCAGGGCTACAACCAAAAAACCTGGGGCTGTAGCCCACCCAGCCCCCTCCTAGCGATGGCTATGGGCACCCAAAACCAAAGCCAACTGAATGAATCAGGGTCACCTTATGACCAGTAATGCTCTTAAAGCACCAGTGGTCTTCAAACTGTGGGATTGGGCCCACTATGGGGGCTTGGAGGGTGACAAGGTGGGAACAAGGTTCTTTTAAAAGAGCATATGGGGACTGGTTTATATAAGTACTTCTGGCATTTGAGGGGCAACTATATTTTTTACTGAAGGGAGGTCTCACTGCTCAGCATAATAAAGTTTGGCTACCAGTCCTCCAAGTACTCTATAATGTAGGAGAGTGGTAAAGTAGTAGTCTACCTATCGATGGCAGTCTTACCTTACTTCCAGGGGATTTATAGGCATGTTAGTGCAATCATGCATGTTATCCACGTGGCCCGGGACCCTAATCATTTATTCTGCACACCGATGCCATGTGATGAAGTGTACTGTAATGTAAAGCATGCTTAGCTATGTGTGGACATTGTATATGATGTAAGTGCGATACCATAGAAGTGACCAAATCCAATGTTTCCGAGGAAGAAGTGGTCGAATTTTTGTATTTATTTATTTTTACCGAAAAAACTTTTTTAATAAAATATATGTGGGGTGGGGTAAGGGATATTAATAAAGTTAAGGGGAAGGAGAGGGGCTGTTGGGTGTCTCCCCCCACAATAAAAAAGCATTCTGTCACTTCACTACATCCATGTAAGTGTACACAGACAAACCTTTGTTATATTATATTAATCTTATTTTTTAACTTTTCTCCAAATCATTGTCTAGTCCTTTGGGTCAGTATTTATTTATATTTATTTATTCAAATTTTTGTAACGTGCCACATGCCCAGGGGCCTCAGGGCGCACAGGGAGAACAAGACAAACAAAAGACAAGGCAGAAGAAGGTGAGAACCAAAAGCAAGTTATTCCAGGTTGAAGAAGTGTTTTTTTTTTGGCCCGTTTGAACACAGTATAGCTTTGGATCTGCCGTATCCGAGCTGCTAGTGATTTCCAGAGAAGGGGTCCCTTTACATCAAGGGTGGTGCCCCCAAATCTAGCTGTCCTAACTCTGGGGTGTTTGAGGACTACTGCTGTAGATGAGCGAAGGTTCCTCTCATTAGACTTAATGCTAATGCGTGCAGACAAATATGTGGGGTTGCTAAGGCTCAGACATTTATGCGTCGTGGTTAACACCTTGTGTGCAATACGATGTTTTACTGGGAGCCAGTGAAGTTTTTTCCTAAAAGTGGTGATGTGGTTGCGACGAGATTGGTTGAAAATGGTACGCATTGTTCTGGGCCACCTGCAGAGATTGAACGTTAGTAGCCGTGGTACCAGATAGAAGACTATTACAATAGTCTAATCGAGAATTTATCAGTGCTGAAGAGAGGAGAGCACATTTATTTTCTGTGATAAATGGGTGGATATATCCAATTCGCTTATTAATCAGTCCACAGCTAGACCTAATGCTAGAGACATGGGACTTCATGGTTAGCTCTTCATCCAGGACAACTCCTAGGGTCTTCACTTTCTTTTGGACAGTGATGATGTTATCCGCAATAGGAAAGCTGGCATAGTCAGGGTCAAGTTTAGTCCTGGTGCTTTTGGAGGATACTATTAAAAGCTCAGACTTTTTATCATTCAAAGCCAGTGAATTGCAGGCCATCCAGTCCTGTATGGCTTTGTATATGTTGTTGATAGTACTAACGTCATTGCTATATGAACCACTCAGTTGTATCACTACCTGCGTGTCGTCAGCATAATTTGTATATTGAACTCCCAGTTTACTTAGAAGATCAAGAAGGGGGCGAATATACAGATTAAAGAGCAAAGGCGACAGACAGGAGCCCTGTGGAACTCCACAAGTCTGAGAGATCGGGGATGATTGACTGTTGCCTACACATACCCTTATCAGTCTAGGGCCTAAGAAGGAGGCCATCCATCTGGATGCTGCAGTGGAACAGTTAGCGACCTCTCCGAGCCTAGACACAAGTAAGCTGTGATCAACCATGTCAAAGGCTGCGGAGAGGTCAAGTAGCATGAGCAGAGCAGCTTGGTTTTTGTCGTCTATCCCAGCCAGAGTGGATTTAAGATCGAGCATGGCCGTCTCGGTCCCGTGACGAGCTCTATAATCCGACTGTCGGGTGCCAAGGATTTTATATTCCTCGACGTGAGCCTGTAATTGCAGTCATCCGAGTTTGTCTAATATCTTGAGGATAAAAGGCACATTTGTTATGGGCCTATAGTTGTCATTGTAAGTGGCATCCAGGTTTTCTTTTTTTAATAAAGGTGTTATCCATGCAGATTTTAGCATGTCCGGTACTAGACCTTCGTCAAAGGATAGATTTATCAGTTTAGTAATCCATGGGACCAAGATGACAGTGGACTCCTTGAAGATACTAGTAGGACAGTCATCAGCAGGACAAGAGGTGGCCTTTAGATCTTGTAAAGGAAAATAAGGCGATAGTACTATCCTCTTTGTTAGGTGAGATTATTTCGGTAGGAGTTGGCACTGGTGTTACCTTGCGGAGGGCTTTCTTGATGTTTTCCTTATGCAAGTCAACCTTGGCTAAAAATGCGTCATGGATGTCCTGACACCACTTATCATCTTTGATGAAATTATTAGCTGTTGTAGGCTGGTCTTGAAACTCTGCTAGAATTTGAAACAGCTTGCTAGCATTGGATTGTGCATTCACGATCCTTTTGTTATAGTGTGTGGCTTTAGCCTCAATAATAAGTTGTTTGTAGGTTGTTATGGATTTTTTGTAGTCAGTTAGGGTGTTGTCATTCGGGTCCTTCCTCCAGGCTCTTTCAAGATCTCTTTTTGTTTGTCTAGCGTTGATAATGTCATTAGAAAACCAGGTGTTCTTTGTGGTTTTGGTCTTAATGGCCTTCATTTTAATGGGGGTAATGTCGTTAACTGCTTCTTTTATATTAAATAGCAAGTGGTTCACTAATTCAGATGGGTCTTCAAAGTTAGATAAGGGTTGAAGCTTGGATGACAGCTGTGTGGTTAATTTAGAGGCTGTTAGGTTTTTTAAATTGCGTGTCATCTTTTGTATGCGCTGGCGTGTGTTAGGTTTGGGTGGACTAGAAGGCAATGTAATTTTTGCCTGAATAAGAAAGTGGTCTGACCATATGCATGGAGTGACCAAGATGTCAGAGATATTTGTGTTTTGTGATATGAGCCAGTCGAGGGTGTGTCCACTTTTTTGCGCGGCAGAGTTAATCCATTGAGTCAGACCAAAGGAGGTAATAGTGTCCATGAGGCTGGTGCCTGCTTTGTCACGTTGGTCATTAGCCCAGTGGTTGAAGTCGCCCATAATGATGACAGGGCGCTTGGTGGTGCAGATTTGAGCTAACAAATCACCAAAATGCTCTTCAAAAAGAGGCATTTCTCTGGGTGGTCGGTAAATCGTAAGTGTGTTGAGAGTTGTGTGTGGGGAAGTTTTTATTTTCACTCATATTGAATCGCATCCGTCTGGGGAGCTATGAGGGATTTCGTGACATTCGAGGCTGGACTTGCACATCAGTGCAACTCCACCGCCCTTGCCTTGTAAGTGGTCAGCTCTGAAGAGAGTATAATCATTGGGTGTGGAGAGTGTAGCTTGGGTGGGTAGGTTTGCATTAAGCCAGGTTTCGGTTATACCAAGAAAATCTGGTTTGTGTTCATTGACTAGATCAGCAATTTCAATGCCATGTTTATGTAACAAGCGTGTGTTGAGTAAAGAAAGGGACAATACGAGCAGCGGTGTGATATTAGGACCTTTCCTATTGTTATTGCTCGTTGATTTATCCAAGCACATGGTGACGGCCGGAGAAAGTGTGTAAACAACTTACTTAGGTGAAGTCAGAGAGGGACGAGCAAAGTTGTTACGGTCTAGCAGGAGCAAGGCCAGCAAGCCGGCGAGCTGCGGCGATGACCGGTGAAGACTGGCGTGTCCCTGAAGCGCCAGCGCTGAAGCACCTGAAAGATGTTAAAGTAACCAAGGGAATCTTGGGAAGTGTAGTTCAATAAGACTACACGCGGACAACACGCATACACGAGAGTGCTTATATCTCAGCCACGCAGTCCAGAACACACAAACAAGCCTCCAATCACAAATATGCAAGAAGTGATAATGCACAGTGAAAATGACAAATTATAACTGAGCAGCTCGCTTACACTGCCGTGATGTCGAATAGCAGGACAGTGAAACTAGGAGCCGTGAACGGCTGAAATTAGCAAATCAAGGTAAGAATGTACGCTCATAAACTAATAGCAGTACCTGTAAGGAAAAAATGTCCATTCTCTTTTGACTGGGGTGGCCAAGTTGTGCACTAATTATGCAGGGGTGGCATGAAGTATGAGCACACACACAAATAATGATCATAGTTTAGGATAATTGGGTGGCACCTGGGGTAGCCAATCAGGTTCCAGTGATAGCATGCGCCACTTCCTGGACACACCACTGCTTTGGGTGGGGCCTCCTTCTCAACTTCCCACTGACTCCATATGGGCACTCTTTAATGTTGCACCTACTCAGCCTCACAGGGGACCATGATTCTACTCGGCTAGACACCATCTTACACTAGAAACCAATATTGCCAAGCACGCACTGCAACAATGAACAGTGCAACCGTGGCGCTACTCGCTTGACTGGTACTGGCAAGACATAGGGGGTCATTACGAGGTTGGAGGTAAGGGAAAAACGATGCCGGTAAAGGATTCCGGCATCGCATACCACTCCGGGCTATTCCGCCCTAAGAACCCGGTATTAGCGGTGCCACTAATAACATTGCCGCTAATAGCGGCAAGGGCACGCGGCCCTTCATGCCGGCAATACCGGGATGCCGCTAACAAGAGTACATCACAAGTCAGGCGGACATGCAAATACCGGCATCATGAAGGCACAAATACGGGATACCGGCTTGCCGGCAATACCGGCATCGTGAAGCACCCGTAAACTGCTATGTGCAGTGTTCCCAACTGCCACAAGTGCACACAATCAGCACAGGTGGATGCAATGGAATCTGGCCCAGCACAAAAGGAGCACACCCACACACCACACCCCTTCCCACACCAAAATGATTCCACTAGTAGTAGCTATACTGGGGCTGGAGGACATGCTTGCATTGGAACACCAGAAACAACAACAACAGCAGGCACTACAAAGGAGATGCAGGAGAAGAAGGAGAGTGAGACAGTCACAGGCATGAGAAGGTGGCCAAGATCATCATGGCATGTGTCATACTGCACAACATATGCATCCAACGGAACGTGCCCCTGCCCCCTGACATTGAACTGCAACCACCTGGTGATGATGAAGGGGATGAAGAAGATGTGGCAAATCATCGCGGTGCTGATGCACAGGAGGGACGTGCTGTGCACCAGTCAGTGATTGCACAATATTTCTAACACAAATGGGTGCAGAGGTTGAAATGAAAGTGGGACAGAGGGCACTGGGTGTGGGAGTACATGTACACTATGCACTGTATATCAATAAATGACACATGCAATGGTTTATAGTGACATTTTCGAACGTCACATTTTCGAAGTGACATTTTTTCGACACAGAAATGCTGAAAAAAACATTTTTTTAAATGTTTGTTTTTACATTTTTTTTTAATGGGTGGGTTCACCCCCCCAACCCTCTGTTTTTTTATTGACACTTTTTTTTAACTGACAAAACAAAAATAAAACATACAAAATAAAAAATAATACATTCAGAATTTTTTTTTCTGCATTTTTGTTCCGGGATTTTGGCATGTCGAAAATTTATTTTCGAAAATATTACTGGATACCATACGCAATAACAAATTATCACTCAATATGTTTTTTTCACAGACTGGGTGTCCAATGATAATTACGTGAAAAAGCCTCCACCTCACACAACCTCTCCCTCCTCCCCCTCCCCCCACAACTCCCCCACACACCCTCTCTCCCCTCCCCCCCACAACACCCCCACACACCCTCTCCCTCTTCCCCTCCCCCTCCCCCACAACTCCCCCACACACCCCCGCCCCCTCTTGCTCCCCCTCTTACTCCCCCACACATGGTGTCCAAGCAAATGCTCCATGTGTCTGTCTATTGCCTTAATCAGGCTGCCCTGTCTACATCCTTCCACTTCCTGCCCCCCGAGCGGCGCAAGGTGTGCGCAGACCTGCGTAAAGGGCTGGTCTGGGTGGAGCTGGAAGAAGAAGGGGTGGCCGCTTGCTCCAGTTTGGGGGCCGGACACTCAGCCTCCATGGAATCCACAATGTGGGTGAGGACCTGCCTCAGTGCAGGCACCTCCTCACATAGTCTTGTGGTGCTTGCCGCTATGGCCTGCCTCAGGGAAGCAGTGTTGTCGCGCCCATCCTGCCTTGCCTGGGCACTGTCTGCGACAAATTGCCTCACTAGGGCTGTGAGCTCGTCCTGACGCAGTGCTGCGTGTCCTGTCTGCTGTACCCCCGCGTGTACACCAGTGGAGGTGGAGGGTGTATGTGTGACTTCACCAAATCCATGTGGGTCCTCTGTGGGACTCATGCTCCCTTGTACGGCCTCCCCTCCAGGCTGCTCCGGTGTTGTGCCGTGGATGGAGGAGACAGGTGTGACCTGGGGGTATGGGGCAGGACTGGGTGTTGAAGGGAGGTTCGAGGAGTCGTCCTCGACAGGTACACACACCTGGCCCTGCACATCATCATCTCGCTGGGGTGCCATAGCTGCTGCCTCCCCAACAGAGCTGTTCTCAGCTGATTGTGCCCCATCGCCCACTGTCTCCTGTGCAGGTGACACAGGTCTTGTGGGGACTGTGGTAATGGGCCTTGGTGGCATCTGTGCCATGGCATCCTGCGCTGTTTTAGACTTCAGTGCCTGTCGTGGCTTGTCTGGGCCTTTCGAAGTGGAAGGCATGTGGCCTTCATTCCTGGCCCTCTTCCAGGGTGTAGTTGCCTGTGGGGGTGAGTCCCGGACCTCGCTGTCAGGATCTGAGCCTGTGGGAGACCAAGAGAGGGACGGCATGAGTGATGGTTTGACAAGCATCATGCATACATTTGTATTATTGTTCTTCTACACATTAGAGGGGATTAGGCAGTGGAGTATTGATGCTCACGTTGCTTGCTATATGGGTAGAGCATGCAGGCATCCGTCAGGGTCACTCATGTTGGGGCTGGCGTATGCTATGTGACATGCATTTCTGTTGTTGGCTGCGTGCAGTGGGACTTATGCCATTTTCAGATTTGTGTGGTGTATGTCAGGTATGGCATTGCCATGCTGCATGCATGTGCATGTGTCTATGCTGCGGACGGCATCTGGGCAGGGATGGGTCAATGTGTATGTTTTGGCCCATGCATTGCCTCTTTGGATGGACACATTGGTGGACTATCATCATGCTTAGCATTATAGTGTTTTGTTAGGACACTCATCTCCGTCCGCCGATGAGGTGGCGCCACGCTCCATCTCGCCAACACCTTCTATGGCCTCTCTGCCAATCGTGCTGGCACAGATCTCCTCCCACCGGCTTAGCTTTATGGGTGAGCTAGGCCCACCACCAGTAGCCATGGCCTGGCTCCAGTTTGCGGACAGAATGTTCCTCACTCTCAGGCACAGGTTGTCCCAGTGCTTACGGACATTCTTTATGGTGCTGGGGGTGTTGCCTACGGCACTGACTTTCCGGGCAACAAGTTGCCAGATTTCTTTTTTTTAAATTTGGACATCCCTCTTGAGGCTGTTTGTAAAAACGACATCTGCATTGTCTGCAAGTGTCTCGGCCAGCATTGTGAGTTCATCCTCATTAAAGCGCTCTTTGCGCTGCCGGGAAGTGCCTTTCTTTACTGCCTTGGGCATGTTGCTGGTGCTGTGGGTTGATTTCTGTGGTCAGAAAAAGGATCCAGATCCTGTGTGGTGAGGATGGCAATGGATTGTGTTTTTCAAGATGGTCGCCGTGCTCTTTCCCGTTCCTGTGCGATGACACTACTTCCAATTCTGTTTATTTACGGGCACTACTAATAGCGGTCACCGCTATTAGCGGAGACCGCTGTCACCGCTTATAGCGGTGCCCGCTAATGCCGCGTCCATTGATGCCGGTACTGCTGTCTGTACGTTCCATGATGCCGCTAAGGGCCATTTTTTGGACTTTAGCGGCATGGCGGTAATGTCATTACCGGCATGGCGCAAAGCTTGTGCACGCAAACTCGTAATAGCCCTCTTTTAGCGGGCTCTTTGCTACACGGACACAGTATTTGCTCCATGTCGGTAAGGACTGTTACTTACCTCTAACCTCGTAATGACCCCCATAGACTCTTAGGTTTGTTGATATGTTATACCTTTCTGCATTTTAACTCTGGTGCTATCTAAAATCATTGGTACCAAATGTGCATTATTCCATGCTGTGCCATCTTGCACCCTATTATGTCTTTTAGTACCTCTTCAAGGCCTTCTGTCACGCTTTAGGCCCCCATACCCTTAGTGCTTTGCATTCATGTAATGCCTCTCCTGCCATCCAAAGTACCTTATGCCTTTTTATGCCTTTCATGTCCTATAATGCCCTCACATGGGAGTTTATCCTCTCTGCCTTCTAATTTATAATTCATGTCTTTTTATGCTTTCAATAACTTGGAATGAGCTTTTGATGTCTTTATGCCTTCCATGGATTTTATTGCATCCTATGCCTTTAAGACACTGTTTAATTGCACCTTTTATGCATTTTATTCATATTCATGCCTTTAATGCAACATTTGCCTTTCATGACTCCCAATGAATGTTGGATGCAGTCCATGCCTTCTTATTCTCATTTTAATTAACATTTGATTTTTCCCATGCATTTAAATCACCTGCCTTTGTATGCGTAGCATGCCTGTGGTTCTGCCCTTTTAAGGGTACCAGCATGCAGCGGAGTGATGTTGCACTCCGCCGCATTCCCTATAAATAAAAGGGGTGTTCCTGGCCACCACAGAGTGACAGGGGAGCCTGAACCGAGCACACCAGCGTCTGCCTGAGTCTGGGGGCGGGACAGGGCTCACAGGGATTCCGGATGCCGCCGTAGACCTGTAACAGTGGCGACATTTCTTTTTCTCATTTTGACTGATTTTCACTGTCCTGAATGCCGCGGAGAGGGGACGGACCACGCGGTTTGGTGGCCATTTTGGATAATAGGCCCGGGATGGTCGCGGTTCTACTATAGAATGCCTGTGCACCATCCGGCCTCAATTTTTGGAAATACCTGCAGTGGGCAGCTGTGACTGCACGCGCTGCATCTTGAAAGTCATTTTGATGCTGTTGATGTCCTTTTTCGTCGAGTTGAGGTGAGGAGCTAGGGGAGGCCTGCAGTTTTTCTTTGTTTGTTCCCCTGGGCCCACCCAGCTCAGTTTATGTTGCCCTGAGGTGACTCATTTGTTCTTTGGCAATTACATCTGCCCATCCTGAACTCTTTGGACTGTGGTGCATGTTTGGTGTTCCCCTATTTTTTCATTTTGGACATTTTGGGGGTTCATTGAGCAGGGTAATCCTCTGCTGTCTACATAGGAGTGGAAGGTGTCCAGCAACATCTGGAGGGGTCGTCCACCGTTGCAGCAACAACATTGTTTGGGCACTGTTTGGGTGAGTTGCAGCCCCATCTAAACAGGGTGGGATGTCTGTGCGCTCACCGCCATGAGCAATCCCAACGACCAAGTAGCACCTGTGGTGGTGCCCCCTCCGCAAGGGCCTCAAGCCCCAGCGCTCCAACAACCGCCTTGAATGAGACCACCTGGCGCTCTACAGCCAATGCCTGAATTTGACATCTCGGGCGCCCCTTCCAGCCTGGGACCCTGCTGGAAAATGTGGATTGATTGGGTGCATATGTACTTTAGAGCCACCCTGGAAACCAATGACGACAGCAAACTGGCAACACTGCTGTATTCTGCTGGGCCGGCAGTGCATGAAGTATTCCAATATTTTCAAACTGACGACATCTGGTACAATGCGGCAAAGACCGCTTTACACAATTACTTCCTGCTGTTGGCAAACATTGACTACGAACATTTTGTTATGCATTCTACTCGCCAAAAGGATGAGACGGACACTTTATATAATCATCTACGCTGGCTAGCAGTGTCGTATGCATGGGACAACCCTGACACAATGATCCGGGACCAGCTGATCCACGGGTGTGCGTCAGGCAAGCTACACAGTCAGGTACTGCGGGAGCCCGGCATTGCTTTGCCTCGCATCCTTGAGTTGGGTCGGTGTCAGGAAATGTCTGATGTTAGAGCGTCCCGGATGGAGGCAGGGGTGCGCCCTGGAAAGGTAGAAGAGGTCTGTGCCATAGGCCGTGGCACGGCTGGCAAGGGTACCAGGTGGCAACCAACGCGACCATGGCAACAGGTCGGTGGACTCTTGTTTGAAATGTGGGTACGATTTGCCACACCCAGCAGAGTGCCCGGCAGTGGGAAAAGCATGTGGCCGCTGTCGGATGGCAGATCACTATGCCGCATGTGCAGAGCTCCACTTCCGCTGTTAGTTCCACGAGGTCTAGTAAGAGCGGGATTCTTTCGCCAGCCAACGTTGCCCAGGTGGAAGAGGAAGAAGAGGAGAATATTTTCTTTCCCCAAAGGCGTGCATATTCACATGTGGGGAGGCACAACTGATTCCACTGGATGGGGCCTTCGTGTTTGATGTGGGGCATGGTGATTCCTTGATCAGAGCACGCTTCTATATTACAATGGTGAGCAGCAACACCCTGCTGAGCTGTGCTGCTGCAGAGGCATTGGGAATCGTCAGTTTTGCATACTCAGTGTATCTGGAAGACATCCAAATGCTGCTGGACAAATACTCCCGCTTGTTTGACGGGATCGGGCGAATGGCAAGTGACCTCGTAAGACTGCGTGTAGACGAGTCATTCCAACCGATATCCCTTAAACATCGCCAGGAGCCATTCCACTTGCGAGGCTTGGTCGAGCTGGACAATCTGGTTTGTATAGACATCATTGAAAAGTTGGAGGGACCGACCCCACAGGTATCCCCACTCGCCATCGCGAGAAAACCGAAGCAGCCCGATTCCATCAGAATATGTGTAGACATGCGGCTCCCCAACAAAGCAATCAAGAGGGAACAACACTTGATGCCGACCATTGACAACATCATAATGGAGCTGCAGGATGCCCGTTTCTTTTCGAAGCTGGACCTAATGGCGGGATACCACAAGGTGGTGCTGCATCCTGAATCACGGTACATTACCACGTTCACCACCCATCGTGGCCTGTACTGCTACTGATCTGGACGGTGTGCTCAATATAAGTGATGACATTTTGGTGTTTGCCAAGTCGGAGGCGGAACATCTGAACAAGCTGGCAAAGACCCTTGAGTGGCTCCAGTCGCTGGGCTTAACCCTACACTGAGACAAATGTGAGTTCCTAAAGACCACGATCGAATTCTTTGGTTTTGTATTTAAGGAAGGGGGTGAGTCACCTGACCCAAGAAAAGTGAAGGACATAATGGAGGCCCGACTACCTGAGAACATCTCAGAAGTGCAGAGTTTTCTCGGGATGGTCACCTACTGTCGCCGGTTCATCAAGAACCTGGCGTCTTGGTCGGAGCCACTGCGAGCCCTCTCAAAGAAGGATGTCACCTGGCAGTGGGGGCCGCTGGAGCAGGCTGCATCCGAGGACATAAAAGGAGCCCTGACTGCAGTGGACACCATGGCCTTTTTCGACCCTGCCCTTCAATCGGAGATCGTGATGGACACCAAAGGGTTCGGGTTGGGTGCTGTACTCACCCAGGTTGGCGCAAGTTTGGAAGTCCATCCAGTTGCATACACCAGTAGAGCCCTGTCGGAAACTGAACAAAAATATTCCCAGATTGAGCAAGAGGCCTTGGCGGTTCTATTGGGCTGTCGACTCTTCAGGCTGTATGTGTTGGGGAGACCGGTGACAGTGGTCACAGACCACCAGCCTTTGTTGGCCATCTTGGCGGATTCCTCCTCCAAGCCACCAGCGTGGATTGAGCAATGGATGCTGGCTCTACTAAAATATGGAGTCTCCATCGTGTACCGGCCTGGGAGCAACAATGCAGCTGATTACCTCTCTAGACACCTGAGAGGTGAGTCTGATGGGCCGCTCAACATCTATGCAGAGGAGGCTGACGCTCATGTTCGACTGGTGGTGGAAGCGGCTACTCCCAACTCAGTGCTGGAGGGTGAATTGGAACAGGCTGCAGCAGAAGATGAATGCTTCCTCATCCTAAAGACGTCCATTCAGCAGGGTTTGTGGAGGGCTGTACTGGACACTCTGGCCCTTAGGACCCAAGAGGCCAGGGCCACATTGGAACAGCTGTGGAGGGCGAGGGACGAATTGACGTTCTCCGAGACTTGCCTGTTACTCAGAGGTGACCAGATCGTGATCCCGCAAGGAAAGAAAAATACAGGTCAACGAACTGGCCCATCAGGGGCACCAGGGCGCTGCCAAAATGAAGGCCTGTCTGCGCAAGAAGGTCTGTTTTCCAGAGCTGGAGAGGCGTTTGGAAGAATTTGTCACGGCATGTGTGTGGTGTCAGGCGGTGTCACCTGCACAGAAGGAGCCTACCATAGAGACAATGCTGCAAGGCACTAGGCCATGGGAGGTGGTCTATGCTGACTATGTCTCCACAACCCGGGACACACACTTCTTAGTCATCGTGGATGAGTGGTCTAGGTACCCAGAGGTGGAGTTTGTGGTGTCAGTGGCATTTTATAATGTGGTGGTGGCAGTCGAGAAGATCTTTGGCACTCATGGGCTGCCCAAGGTACTGTACTCGGACAACGGAGCACCCTTTCAAGGTGAGAGCTTTGCCAAATTGATGGAAGACTATGGAAAACACCACCGAAAGGTCACACCACTGTGGCCCAGGGCTAAGGGCGAGTCAGAGCGGATGATGAGGACCCTCAATAAAGTATTCTGCATTGCCCAGGGACAAGGTCAGTGTTTGCTGAGGGCCCTGTTTCAATTTCTGTGTGAATACCGAGCCACCCCCCATATATCTACTGGGAAGGCGCCAGCAGAGGTGCTGTTCAAGTGATGTCCAAGAGGCTTGTTGCCAGTGACGGGGGAGCGTGAGCCTGCCGTGATTGACAATCAGCAGGTGGAAAGGGAAAGGCAGCAAAGAAGTGAACAGGAGAACATTCGGAGGGGACTCAGGCCTCAGCGGTTTGTCCCTGGCGATGAGGTGTTGGTAAGGAACCGGCAAATACATGGAAAGCTGTCCTTAACATATGAGCCAGGGCCGATGGACGTGGTGGCTGTGAAGGGATTGATGGTGACTGCCTCGGATGGGACTGTGTCTGTCACTCGCAATGCCAGCTTCTTCAAGAGTCTGGGTGAACCCAGGGCAGAAGCGGCACAGAGCATGGACATGACAGAGGTTCCCGATGAGGATGGGGGTATGGTTCCACTACCCAGCTCTCCGGCTCGCGAGAGTTCAAGCGAGTGAGTCCCAATCTGGTGGGTCGGCAGGAGGTACCGCCTGAGGACAGGGCGAAGGAAACATGCTCACCGCACTGACTATGTGCTGGAATCCTGAACTGGAAGCAATGTCCGGGGAACCGACAGTTGGTGCAGGGATCCAGGGTAGTTGTTATTAAAGGGGTTCTTGTGGTTTTGGTTTGCAGTGTGTTATATGTTTTAGCAAGTAGTGATCCTTTGTTCATTATTGTTGTTATGAAAAAGGACGAGTGTGGTGCTACCCCTTTCAGGGTACCAGCACACGGCGGATTGATGTTGCACCCCGCCGCATGCCCTATAAATAACAGGGGCATTCCCGGCTGCCACAGAGCGACTGGGGAGCCTGAACAGAACACAACAGTGTCTGCCTGAGTCTGTGGGTGGGAGGGGGCTCACAGGGATTCCGGATGCCGCCGTAGGCCTGTAACAATGCCCTTTAATGCCCTATTTTTGTCTTTTACAACCCATAACTTGTAATGCACCATGTTTGCCTCCCTTTCCTTGTATTACATTTTTATGCTTTTTTGTTTCCGTGCCTTTCAGTGCACATTGAATGGTTTTTCTGCCTTCCATGCCACCTTTCTGTCTCTGTTTGGATTGAGTGCCTCGGGTGGCTCAGAAGGATTGTATGTACTTGAATGTTGTTTATGCCTTGTAGGTCTTTATTGCGAGTATGCCTTTGGAACACTGGTATGCCATGGAATGCTATGTTATGCTATGTCAGTTTACACTACACACCAAAGCACAAATTCATGGCCCTCTATTTGCTGTCAATTGGCCATGGCTCCCCTTCTAACTGCCCACTGACACCTCACAGAAATGCCATCCTCAGCACAGTTTAGCCTTACATGGGATCTCAGTACAATGAAACCTGACTTACACCATGCATTTGCAACTGCCGTAGCCAACCACGCTTCTAATGACAACCATGCACATCGGACCCACAGCATTACCATTCTTCTAGGTACTTATTTGTTATCCGCATTCAAATCGTTGGACTGCAAACACCAGGCTGCACAGATTTTCCCAGATGGCACGGACAGCAGAGCTGGATGTTGCCCTGGCATCTGGGTGACTGGGGACATGCCGCAGCCCAGGTGCCTCCGGCCATTACTCGTAAAGTGACGTGGATGACGGTGGCACGTCCCGTGACGTGGAGCCAAATCAGTTGCAGGGCGTGCAGAAGGGGACACAATGCAACGCCCACGTTGCACAGCCCCAGTGCTCCTCAATGGTGTTCTTACCTGTTGGTCACGTGTTTCCTGTTTCCTTGCCTGGAATTCTGGCTTCTTCTGCTCTTTTGGACTCCTGGCTTGAACACTTACGTATTTGGTACCTGGATCTCCTTACTGGCCTTGGACCTGGCCTCTTTTGGATCTCTGGTTTTCTGGACTTTGGCTCTGCTTCTTGGATTTACTGGATTGTGCTTCTGAGATATTTGGACTTTCCTTTTTGGTTCTTAGTTGTTGGATTTCCTGTATTCCTTTAGATTGCACCCTCATTCTATTCGGGTCAGCTCCTTGTGGACTTGTGTGTTTTTTTTGTTTTTTTGTTTTCCTTGCCTTTGGAAACCTTTACACACCTGGTAGTCGATCTTGGTATGACCTATGGACTCTGGCGCGTCTCTTTTGGTTCTGGCAAGACACGAAGGAGAAACCAACTCTGCCCCTGGGCCTTGGGAGAGAATGGCTGGCAGGGAGGACGCTGAGAGGAAACTGACCACAGACTAAATCATCCTCTTAGAAATGGTCGCTAGCAGGCCACAATAGTCCTGTGGAAAAGGAAGTCACATATTTAGGCTTCAATATAAGATCTTTCCCGTCCTTAAGCCAAATCAGGATAACCCTAGAAGGTAAGATAGTAGTACTTGGCTGCCAGATGAAACAAATCAATCCGGTTTACTGTAAGTTTACACTAGGACCTCTGATTAAGTTTTATATTGGCAAGGTAATCCCTGTATTAATATACAGTGTGGATATATATCCGGCCATAAAACTAATGAATTGGGGGACTCAGAGGCAAACTCTGGAAAAATGTGTTAACCCTTCCCCAATGCATACCTGTGGTGTGTTTAAGATATGAATTAGGCCTGCAATCCCTGAGATCCCATGTTGAATGGAGGGTACTCTCCCTCTATAGGCAGGTAATAACCCCTAAAGAAAACTCACTATAAATAGACATGAAAATACAGACTCTCTGAGTCATCTTCGACTTCTCCCTTTCCTTCATCCCTCATATTCAAAACATTGTCAAGAAGTCTCAAAAGGACTCTACCCAGGCTCACCTTCCCCCAGAGACTCAATGTTACCCGTGCTCTGGTCTGGTTCTCTCCAGGCTAGACAACTGCAATAGCCTCCTCCTTAATCTTCCTTCCTCCAACCTGCAACCCCTCCAGCGTACCCAGAATAGGGCAGCAAGACTTAACCTTGGCCTCAAGCCCAGGGACCGCATCTCTCCTGCATTACAAAGCCTTCACTGGCTCCTGGTCTCTGCACGGATTAAATTCAAATCCCTCTGTATCATACACAAGGCTATCTGGGGCTGGTTACCACTCTATCTTCAACGCTTCCTGACTAAACACTCTCCTTCTAGCCTCCTCCGTTCCTTCGGCACCAACTCCCTGTGTGTTAAGCGCTTTCCCAAACAGAGAGCTGGTGGGCGATCACTTTCCTCTGCTGGCTCCCTCCTGTGGAACAGCCTGCCTCTCACTCTGCATCTTGAGCAAGACCTCCTTAAGTTCTGAAAAAGCCTAAAGACCTTTCTCTTTACCTCCTCCTTCTTCTCCTCTTCTCTTCTCTTCGCTGATAATATTACAGCAGCGTGACTGATGTGCAGGGCCCGTATGTGTCCTTGGGGCCTTGACCTTCCACATCTCTCATTCCAGCCGCAGCTTTCTACTGCACTTACTTGGCTCACCCACTCATTGATGGTTGCACTCTCCTCTCAGCACTTACCCTGAGCACTTCGCCATGAGCATCATAGCACCTTATCCCCCACCAATCCCCTTCTGCACTTCCATGTTCTGAACATGCAGAAGGCATAGTAGGTTTGTCTCCCCTTCCCTCTATTCTCATTATTTGTTTGTACTAGTAAAGCAATTATTTATCCTTGCTGTAATTCATTGTCTACCTTCCCCTGTCCCTACCCTGTTTGCCCTCTGGGCGCTTTTAAACAGTTTTGCTAATAGTATAAGCGTCTTTTTTTAATTTATTTTTTATTTGTTTTGGTTTACTAGAGACCTTTACAAACTACACAGTAAAAATGAATTACAAAATAAAATAATAATAGAGATAATAAAAAAAGAAAAATAACACTTTTAGTTCTCTTTTTGAGATGAAAAACTCTTAGTTCTAAAACAAGAGAAAAAGAGAAACGACATTTTAAGTTCTCTTCCTGAGATGTTAAACAATTAGTTCTAATACAAGTTCATCAGTTAAGTTCTTAATTCAAACATTGTGACATTGATCAGCTATGAGAGCTTCAAAGCTAGTATAAATATAGAGTTGCTATTTGAACCTTAAGCCTTTGCATTTCATATATATTTTGCCACAATATCTCAGATGTCAACATTTTGCAGTTTTCAAAAAGTGGTTTAAAGTATTTTATTCAATACGCAACGAGATTCCGGCATTTGGTTAAAAGATGTTGTAGGGTCTCATGTTGCTGAATGTCACAGTGGAATCTGCAATGATTATCAGCTTCTGCAATTTGATGTCGTCTTGCTTGGATCTCTCTAGTGTTGTGTAAGTATAAGCGAAAGTCTAAAAAAGCGTGCCTGTATGATGGACTTGGAAACTTTAAGAGATAGGTTTCTGTTTGTCGCAGTTTCTTCTCGTTGAAGAAGTTAGCACTATATGATTTATATGATCTGCTTGTTTGCATAGTTTGGATTCAATCTTGTTGGTAATGCTTCCTTTTTGCTCGTGTTGAATTGTGTAACAACAGTTCCTCCGAGACGTCTGCTGCAACCAGGATTGATTGGGTAAAGTTTCTCAACTTTGTCGTAAAAAGTTGTTTGCGAATATTTCAAATAATCAGCTAGTGTAATGAGAAGCGTTCTCGTCTTCTCTTGGTCCAGGAATATTCTATACAAGGAGCAGATCTTCCACTTGTACATGCCAAATAATGATGGCAAACGAAGATCAAATCTAAAGGATCGCCATGGGTTGTGATTTTGGTAAGCTAAGAACAGATTTACAATATGAACTCTCGAGTTTGGTCCAACAGAGTGCAGGTCTGAGCGGTTTTGTATCTGCTCCGTATAAGATAATTGGGACTGTTTTCTGCAGGTAGAATGTTATTACTGGTCATAAAGAAAATGTTCCATGCATGTATGATTTTGGTTTTTGAAATGGCAGTAGTCAGTTTGTCCAGCAGCTCCTCGTGATAAGGTTGATCTGTAGTGCGATTGTTGATATTAATTCCTAAGTACTTGTATTCCTTAACAATGTCAAGGACTTGATCATCCAGAAGCCATTTTGTCTTGTTTTTATTCTTAGTTGTTTTTGGTGGATTGCAGTATAGAATTTTATTTTTTTTTTGCATTGATCTCGAGATGGTTCTTGTTCGCATAAATTCCTAAGATGGTAAGTAGGCTTTGTAAACCTTTTGGAGTCTTCGACAGTAAAACGAGATCGTCTGCCTAAAACAGAGAAGCCACTGATATTATACTAAGGTGCATTGGATCAGAAATAACTTGACCAAAGTCCTTACAAATGTCGGCTATAAAGAAATAAAAAAGGGCCAACACCATCACACATCCTTGCTTGAGTCCTCGGTAGGTTTTGATTGATTCTGAAAGCTGTCCATCATGAGTGGGCCTTATTCGAATGGATGTGGTGGAATGTAGTTGGTATATTAGGTTCAGAAGAATTCCAGGGCAGCCTGCGTTCTTAAGTTTATTAATCAGTTTGTTCCTAGAGATGGAATCAAAGGCGGGTTTAAAAACGATGTAGGCCATGTAGATTGGCTGCTTGGTGGTTTGTATTTGAGCTTGAATTCCTGAGATTGTCATCAAATTAACAGAAGTGTCCATGCCAGCTACAAATCCAGTTTGGTGTGGATCAAGCAAGTTGTCATGTACCCAGTGATTAAAGTCTCTCATAATGGTTACATGTGTTAAAATTGCGGAAAAAATGGCTGTTTACACAAATAATCGTGGCAAAAAGGCCATGGTTTTGCCGCAGCAATCCATGTAAAGGATGCGGAGGACAACCCTCCAATCCCCAGACCCATTATACCATTTAAGGGGAGCGGGGGACACCCCCACAACCCCCACAACCCCCGCTTACCCTTAAATGGTATAATGGGGTACACCTTTACCGGGTCAAACCACTGCATTTTTGCCACGATTTTTTGTAAAGGTGATATTTTTGCTGCAATTTTATTACTGCATACCCTCATAATAAGTCTGGCAAAGAGTTTCCCGAGGCGTCCAGCAAGGCGATTGGATGATAGTTACCCACAGTTTGTCTATTGTCCTTTTTTTTTTGTTGATAAAACATTTTTATTGTTTTATAGCATAGTCACAACAACCACAAAAAGAAAAACCAATCGAGGACCAGCATGTCCAATCTTAAATAGATATCAATACCAGTATCACCAATCACATAAAATATTCCACACTGCTTATCTTTGCAACTGTTCAGACTTGCATCACCATTGTCCATGGGTGCTAAGGCCCTCCCTCTTCCCACCCTCCCCCCATATTTTCGAGGCTTTGGTAGAACAGCCTCTTGCGTTGTATACTCGACGCTCTATGATGGCGCAAGTGTCCATGTCCATTACCCATTGTTCCAGCGTCGGGGGCTCCCCATTTTTGTGCAATATTGTGCTTCATCAGACCCGCTGCAGTGTTCAGTAGTAGCCTTTCCCACTTATTAAAGTCACACTCATCTGGTACACTCAGGATCAGGACCCTAGGATCTAGTTGTATATTGCGCTTGAGTATCTTGGTGAGTTTGTTGCAGCAAGCGCTCCAAAACGTACGAATCCGGGGGCATGCCCAAAGGATATGAAAGAAAGTTCCCTCTTTCTCTCCACACCGGAGACAGTTCGGATTCGGTGCTCTCTTCCAGCTATGTAGCATCATTCTAGGGTAGTACACTCTAGGCAAGATTTCAAATTGCGCCAGCCGGAGCCTAGAGGAGATAGCTACCTCCCGTGGGTGCATTAGCACCTGAATTCAGTCCTTTGGGTCTATCTCTCCTACATCCCTTTCCCATTTAATTTTCAAGCTCATCAGTTCAAGTGTAGCGAAGGATGTGATGGCATTGTATAGGATGGAGGTGCATTTGGTGGGAATGTACGCAGGTAGCATGTTACGTTCAATTGGTGTGTAGTCCGGGACATTGGCATCTGTGGGTATGTGGGTTTTCAGGGAGTGAGTCAGTTGCATGTAGTGGTACCGTTCGGTACCCGGGAGTTTAAATTTTAGTTGCAAATCATCAAAGGAGGTTAATTTCCCTTCTTTCAGGATGTCTTCTACTCTCAGGATCCCCGCCCTCACCCAGCACGGCCATGGGTCAAGTTTCTCAATTTCCATTAAATTACTGTTGTGCTGTAAGGGTTGTGCCGTGGTTATTTTATTTTTCCACCCTACAAAGACATGTGCCTGTCTCCACACAGTAGTGATGTGGGCCACCATTCTTGACCGGGGGCTCTCTGAGGATTTTGATATAGTAGGTGTAACGGGTCCGTGTCATGCATGGCGGCCACTTCAGCCCTTATGTGGGGTAGTTCTCGGTCCCCGTGGAGAAGGTCGTTGACTATCACAAGCTGTGAGGCCCAGTAATAAGTTTGGAGGCAGGGGACCCCTATCCCGCCCTCCCAGATCTTATCTCTAAAGTGTGATCAGTGGTATGCGTGATTGGCCTCCACCCCATATGAGTTCCCTGAGGAGGGTCTCTACCTAGTCTAATTCAGAGTTTGGAATCTTAAAAGGGGCGTTCTGCAGGACGTAGAGGAATCTTGGAAGGGCCATGATTTTAAAGAGTGCAGCTCTACCCATGAGTGTCGGGGAGGAGTTTCCAATGGTGAACGTCCCTGACGAGACGGTCTATGATCGGTTGTAAGTTGTGTGTTGCATATTTAGTAAGATCTGTTGTTATCCAGATTCCCAGATACCGGAAGCCGTATCGTCCATCCGGTATGGACAGTCCTGTGGGTTAGCCAGCCCTCCGCCCTTTACCTGATAGTAAACGGATTTCCCCCAATTGATTCTTAATCCACTAAACTCACCGTAGCGGATCAGCATCTGTGTCACTATGGGGCAAGTCCGGGCTGGGTCCCCTAGGTATACCAGGAGATCGTCCGCGTACAGGGAGGTTCGGTCTTTGTGTCCCTCAGGCCATTTAAATCCCGTCCAGGCTTCACTCTGATGGAGCCAAAGGGCGAGCGGCTCAATCGCGAGGGCGAAGAGGAGGGGAGAGAAGGTGCATCACGGCCGCGTGCCCCTGCCGAGGGGAAAGGGTCGGGAGGTCTACTCATTCACCTTGACCTCATCCTGAATATTCGTATACAGTAGTTTTACCCAACCCAGGAATGCATCCCCGAACCCAATGCTCTCATAATTTCCTAAAGGCTATCCCACCGGATCGAGGCAAAATCAATTGCCAAGAGGGCTTGTGGTGTGTCGATGATAGGCGCCTGTTCCAGTGCCAAGTGGAGCCGACGCAGATTCATTCGAGTTGATTTGTGTGGCATAAAGCCGCATTGATCCGGATGAACCAGGGTGTCAACAACCGATTGCAGTCGGTTAGCCAAGAGCTTGGCAAGGACCGGCAAGGACCTTGGCTTCCCCATTAATTAACGAGTTCGGCCTATAGGAGGTGCATCTCTCAGGGGGCTTGTCGGGTTTAGGGATAACTACAATGGTAGCTTTGCACAAGTCTGGTGGGAGGGTGCCTTGTTCCCAGGCGCTTAGCAGCATTTTATGGAGTGGGGGCAATATTGTTCCTGCCTAGTTTTTGCCAGATCTCGACTGGGAACCCGTTAGGGCCCGGTGTTTTGCCTGATTGTAGTTGTGCTAGGGCTTCAGCCATTTCTTCTTCTGAGAGATCAGAGTCTAGTTCCACTCTCTGTTGTGCTGACAGAGATAGGAGTGTTATATTGTCTAGCAGGGTTGGGTCCAATGAGGAGATTGGGGCCTGGTATAGTGCGGCATAGAATTGGGCAAAGGCTTCTGCTATCTGGGCGTCCGAACGGCGCCTCTCGTCCAGCGAGGTAACGATCTCCCGGACACAGCGTTGTCCCTCATCCCTCCTCACCAGCCAAGCCAACAGTTTGCCAGCCTTGTCCCCAAGCTCGTATACTCTCGCTCTGAAGTCCCAGTGGGCTTGTTTCGCATTATCTAGCATTAAGTTTCGGAGGCGCTCAGTGGCTCGTTTAAGGGATCCCTGGGTCTGAGGGGTTGGGTCTAGGATGTGTTTATTCTCCCACTGGGCCACTTACCCCTCTGCTTCTAATACCTTCCAGAGTCTTTCTTTCTTTTTGTTAGTTGTCCAGGAGATTATCTCTCCCCGCAGCAGTTTTATAGGCCTCCCATATTGTTACTGGATTATTTACCCCAATGTCGTTAGTCTCAAAGTACTCCGTGGATACGTCAGTAAGGCGGTCCACCAGTTTAGGGAACCCAAGGTAGTAGTTATTCGGTCTCCATGTTTTAGGGGGGATTATGCCATGCATCCGCAGTTCCAACAATAAAGGCGAATGGTCCGAGATTCCATGGGGAAGCAAATCTGCGGACAGTACCCTGTGGAGGTCAATGTACTGGAGGAAGAGGTAGTCCAGCCTGGAGAGGGAGCCATGGGCTCCCGAGTGAAATGAGTAACCCCTGGTTCCCGAGTGTAGTTCCCGCCACACGTCGCTAAGGCCCAAGGCTGATACAAAATTGAATAGCTTTGTGGGGGTGTTTGGATTACGCTGTCTGAGGTGGGTGCGATCCATGGCGTTGCACATGATGTCATTAAAGTCCCCGCCCAAGAACCACTTATCGGGTTGTTGTTTGCCCATGAGGGTAGTCAGTTTGTCTAACAACTCCTGCCCCAGGCCAGGTGGGGAGTATATTGAAACAAAAGCCAGTGTCTCACCCCAGAGTGTTCCTAGGATTAAAACATAGCGACCCCGAGGGTCCTGTTCTACAGTCTGCAAGGCAAACGGGATGCGCTTATGTATGAGAATGAGGGTACCTCTGGATCCCATTGTGTATCCCGCATGGAAAGCGGCCCTGTAGTTCGTTCTCTGGAAGAGGATACAGTGTGATCCCGCAAGGTGTGTTTCGGTTAGCAGGGCCACATCGGGGAGTGTCTGTTGATCAATTGCTTAACCAGGTGTCTTTTAATCGCAGAGCCCATCCCGTTTACGTTCCAGGTGAGTACTGGGCATTCAGTCGAGAGCGACTAGGATTGCATTTGTGCCATCAAGTGTAGACAATAAAGGATTGTGTGGATGTCTTGCGGGGTTAAGGTCCCCGTACCTGGTGATGTGATGTAAGTTGTGCTGAAAGTGGTGATTGGATTGTTGTACGAACATGCTGTAACCCCAACTAACAAAGAACCGTAGAGACCCATGAAACTTACATGGGTGCAGTGGTCCTGAAGCTACCGAAAACCTTTCCCAACTCACCCCTCCCTACCCTCCTCATACTCCACCCCAACACGAAGTACCTGTCGCCCAAACATTACTGATACTCAAAAAAGGTAGGGTATCAACTTGAGAGTCTCTTGAACTAAATTAGAGATGCTGGGGGGGTCCCCAAATGCGAGGGTAGCAGACCACCGTGTGCCGCATTGTGCGCATATGGAGCGCCTTATGTGGGCTGTTGGGACCTTCAGTGGTGCAATCAGTGGAGTATCTCGTACCTGCCGGCAGGCTCCTGACCTCCTATGGGAGTCAGGGCGGGGGTCCGTCCGCAATGTCCTCCGGACGGTCTGGTATTGACGGCCGGTTCGGGAACTGGCGCTGATCCGCTGGTGGTCTGGGATTCCTGGCCCTGCTGCTTCGAGGTGCCGACCAGTCCTCCTCTATGTGTTGCTCTGCCCAGCGCCACGCCTCCTCAGGGTCGTTGAAGTGGACAGTTGTGCCTTTATGGTAGATTTTGAGCTGGGCAGGGAAAAGGAGGCCATATTTGACCCCCATTGATTGAAGTTGTCTTTTCAGCTTTTCGAAGGATTGCCTTGCCCTCTGTACTTCCCTCATATAGTCGGGGAAGAAGGCTATCCTGGACCCGTTGAATGTGATCGTGCCTTTGGTTCGTGCCAGTTGTAGGAGTGCGTTTCAGGCCCTGTAGTTCAACAGCTTTGCTATCACGGTTCTTGGAGGGCCGCCGGGCAGAGGTCTACCTGTGGGCATGCGGTGTGCTCTCTCTATAGAGAAAAATTTGGAGAAAGATTCTGAGTCAAACAGGTTTCCCAGCCACTGTTCCAGGAAGAGTTCCATGCATGCCCCCTCAGCCTTCTCGGGGATATCAAGTATACGAACGTTATTATGCCTGGACCTCCCCTCTCCTTCCTCGACTCTGGCTTCTAAAGTCTTAAGCTTGGCTGAGACTCCCTGGAGCTGTTGTTGCACATTATGCAGGCCGTCCTCTGTGATGGAGATACGCTTGTCTGCCTCTCCCGTGCGTGCTGACAGTTTTTGTAAATCGTGTCTAAGGAGGGATACATCCAGACTTCTCCGTCCATCTTCTGTTCCATTGATGTATGAGAATCCGCTATGGCAGCCATGACGTCTCTTAGAGAAAGCATGTGTCCAGGGTCTGTGTCTCCGGTGGGCAGCAGCTGGGATTCGGGAGACTGTGATGGGGGGAGGGGGAGACTGTGATGGGGGGAGGGTGTATTGGTCAGTTCTGTTTTGCATGGTGGGTTTCTTGGTTTTTTCTTTCCCCATGCCCGCTGTCCAGCCCTGCAGGTGAGTTCAAGCCACGAGAATCCTGTCTTGATGATCGGGGAGCGTGCTATGTGCTGCCCGAGCTCCACTTGGCAGCCCGGTGTCTACCCTGTGGAGTTTCGGCAGTTCTGGGCAGGGGGGGATATAGTGCAATGCTATCCCCAGTTGTCGACCCCAGATCGGTAGCGGTTCGCACTGTCGCACTTCTCTTTTCTGCAGTCATGGTCGACTCACTCCCAATCACCCGTGGTGGCTGGGCACCTGGTTGATGTCACAGGAGGCCGGTGTTCTTTCAATGGGGTATACACGATGTTGTGCCACCCGCTCCCCACTTGGTTGCCCTGTGTCATACCAGTGGGGCTTCCGCACTCCAGAAGGGGGGGAGTGGTATGGTTCTTTCCCCCGCTGCCGGCCCCAAGACGGTGATGGTCTGCACCGCCGTGCCTTTGTTTGTTGCTGCAGTGCCCGGCGCACCTCCCCGTCACTCTCAGCAGTTGGAAGCATTAAACAATATCTCGGGCGGCCAGTGTTCTTCCATAGGTTGTATGCACTGCGGTGCGACCTGTTCAGCGCCCGGAAGCTCAGTGTCCCATCAGTAGCAGTACCGCTGCTCTGAGGGGGGGGTTTAGGCATGGATCTGCCCGCAGTCATCCGTCCCCGCATGCCCCGGCACCTTTATATACTCCTGTAGTACCCGGCTCACCCCCAGCTGCTCTCAGTGGCCAGGAGCGTTGATTGGAGTCCCAGGAGACTGGTGTCCCTTCCGTTGTATGTGTACATTGTTTGGGAGGTATGTCCAGTTCTATCCCTGCATCGCCCATCTCCCGGGCTAATTTGGCTTGGATTACAGTCTCTTTGTTACTGCCCGGGGCCTGAAGGCCACGAGGCTGCTTTGGTTGGGTGGGACACGGGTAGCCCCCAGGTCTCCCTCTCAGCGTGGTGAGTACCGGGGCCAGGGCCGCAGAGCACGGAAACAGCGCGAGGGTCCTCCCAGCCGGGGAAGCGGAGGGGCCTCTGTCGTAGACACTCACCGGTACGGCAGAGTCTCCCGCTCACTGTGCGGCTCCTCCTTCCTCCGATGCGGCTGCTGGTGTCTTCCTGTCTCCGCACACCTGGATGGGCGGCTCGGACACCACCAAGCCTGGTTCCCTCGGTTTTCGGCCCTCAGTCCTTCAGTGGGCCCTCTCACACGCCCCGGAGCATGGTCGTCCCGCTCCTGGGTCACTTCCACAGGCGGGTGTTTACTGCCTCGGTCTTCGCAGGGGAGACCCCTGCAACGGTCAGCGCCGCACCTCCCGGCCTTGGCGGGCGGCGGATAAAACGGTCGGTGGTCCAGTCATCGCAGGAGCGCTGCAACCGTCTTCTCTCACAGCACTCTCAGCGTTCCCGCTCTGGCGGCCATCTTTGCTGCCAGGGGGTTGGTGCCCACTCCAGCCTTCACCAGCCTCCAGGTGCGTTTTCAAATGAGTTTAAGCGCAATTGTGCCCCAAGGTGCCCCCTTCCGGGAGATGTATTTTGGGGGTCAGCAGGCACAAAAATGCAGGCGTTTTAAACAGGATATTAGCCGCGGTCGCAGGAGCCCGAGAGGCTCACGTCTATCTCATCTCGCCGTCGGCCACGCCCCATCTGTCTATTGCCCTTTTTGAAGACAGGAATAATCACTGACTTTTGCCACAATATTGGTATAGTTTGGGTAGTCACGTCCTCTTCAAAGATTTTGTAGAGGATTTTGGCTCATTGATCTGGTCTTGCTTTAAGGATTTGATTTGTGAGGCTATCAGGCCCTGGAGCTCTAGATGCGCTCAATTTCGAGATATAGTACTTTATATCTGCAATGTCAAATTTTTGTTGTCACATAGTCAGATTCCAGTTTGTCATTGTATTTATCATGCTCTATCAAAGCATACAGAATTCAGAAGTATCTCTTCCATTCTATTTCAGAAACCACATTAAGTTGCAAGGGGGCCTGTGTGTTGTGGGTGGCTTGGTTGATCAGTTGCCAGATATCTCGAGTTTTTCTTCAGTAATGATTGTAGCATGGTTTGGCTGTCATTCTGATACATCAGAGATTTCCACGTTATTAACCAATTTTTACACTTAGATTGAAGTTGTCTTGTTTTGTTTAATCTTTCTTGCAGGGACAGATTTCGAATTAACCTTATTTCTCTGCGACAAATTATTTTCTGTTGATGAACTTCAGAATCATGCACGTGTTTGTGGTTAAAGTTAGGTTTGTTCTTTTGGTGCGCGACTTCTTTAAATAGTTGCAAAGCAGCAACATAATATCTGTCGTATCTCTCAATGGTTCAGATTTACTCGAGATAATCTCATAGAGGTTTGTCAGTTGGAGATTAGACAGGTGCAGCCGTTTACCCCCTCCTCTCACAGTCACTTTGGAGGGATATTTGGTAGTTTTATCCATAATAGAACGGTATTGCCATTTCCAGGTTAACATTAGTTGGTTATGATCGCTAGTGTCTTGATGTTTGACTTCAAACGTATCTTCTGAAACGAAAAACTGTCTATCTGTATAGATATAACCTATAATAGCGTGTTGGTTAGATCTTTTCTACTTACTGTTTTGGGGCATGGCAGATTCCATTGTTCCGTTTAGCATTATGAAGTGCCTGCTGGTCATAAGGGCAGTCCATCGCCGAGTTGCAGGAGTTTCATTCTTCTTGGTGTTAGACAGTGTATATTTAAATCTCCAACTATGATGGTGGTGGTTACGGAGGGATCTAGTATGATTACGTGTAATTGGGTTTCAATATCTCGGGAAAAATTGATCTATCGAGATGCCAAGATGGTTACAGTAGATGTTTACTAATGCAATAACTTGCATATGAATGGATATTTTCGCTAGCTGCATGTATTTCTTAGGTTCTTCCCATCTCTGCAGTTTACAACCCGTGGAGATTTTTGCAGTTACCATCAATCCTGCCATTGGTCGACCTATTGCCTGAGTTATGGCTGGTAGTAGAGGAACAGTGGAGCAGTCCCATACTGGTGGATCAATCAACCATGTTTCCTGTAAGGCCACAATATCGCATTGTTCCAGGCCGTTTCTTATTGAGTTGAATAATTGTTTATACCCTTAAGTATTCCAGCTGAGAGTAAAGTATTGTAATTGTTGAGTCACTGATTGCTATTTATCTGTAGAAAGTCACTTTTGTGAAGGATGTCGATAGGCACTTTCTGTGTCTGATGATGATCGTACATGGGTTTCTGCATTGATGTAATTCTTATGTTAGGTCTTGCCATGTCCCCCTCAGATTTCTTCCTAAAAGCAACATTGTTGTTGGAGGCCAACATGTCATTGGCAGATCTTGAGTAGTTTCCATATCCCTCCTGTTGTGTGTTCTCTTGGTTGCTAGGATTGCGGAAGATGTCAAACCCAAGATTGTAGAGATCCTGCTTTGCTAGCCAAATGGTGTTCATAACTATTCCGGATTTGATCCATAACCTGGATGCTGTAAGATCTGGGTCATAGAGGAATTCTACTTGAGCGATGTCGGTGGTTCATTGCATGTCGGTCCTCAAGACAGGGGACATCGCTAAATATATTTAGGATACATGTTCAATTTAGATCATAAGCCAGGAATGGCCCAGCTCTACATTGAATGATTAGGTTATGGCAATGTGAGTTTGTTCTGATATTTGTTTTTAAGTTACAAGGCTGTGTTGATGAGCCCTCCGTAAAATGTTGTTTCATTACTTGGTTGGGCCTGGTCATAGAGACTGATAACTTATGTTCCAAGTTGACGGGAGGTGAAGGTTTGATATTCATTATCCTGTTTGTCAGTTGTGGATTGTGAAAGGATTGAGCTACTGATTTTGCTATTTCTGCCCTCCGTTGGTTGAGTGTTTGAAATATTGGTTCTTTTTGTAAATTATTCTGTTCAATAGACTTCGTAAAAGGGTCGCTTATTATGATCTCTTCAGAGCAAATCTGATTCATAGTTGATTTTTGTGCTTCAATTTCCTCCAATAGCATGTCAAGTGGTTCTTGCTGATTGCTAATCGAGTCTTTTGCCAATCCATTGGTTTGATTTATTTGTAAAGCGCACCAGGCCCGTGGGCAACCGGGCGATTAATCTTGAGTACAGGTTACAGCAATATAAACAGGGTGAGATTTACAGGTAGTGCATAAGAGCAGGCTACAAATTAAGAATGATACAGTGTGGCATATATACATACATGCATACATACATACATATACAAATGAGATATATGCAGAGAAGAAACCGACTGGCGTGGGACCTTATGCTTTCTGGGTGAACAGCCAAGCTTTGGCTTTGTTTTTGAACATTAGGAAGGACGGTTCAGTTCTTATGTGGGTTGGCAGAGTGTTCCACAGTTTGGAAGCTAGGACAGGGAAGCTCACGCCACCCGCTTTTTGGAGTTTGAATCTGGGCAGAATTAGGCTGTGAATTTGGGCTGATCTGATAGGACGGGGGGAGGAGTGAAGTGCAAGACGCGATGAGAGGTAGGGTGGGGCATCGTTGTTGAGGCATTTGTGTTTCAAGGCTAGCATTTTCAAGGCAATTTTGTGTTTGACCGGGAGCCAGCGAAGGTCAGATCTGAAAGTGGAGATATGGGACCGTCTGGGAATATTGAGGGCTGCCCTTATGGCATTATTTTGAATAGTTTGTAGTTTATTGAGGTTAGACTGGCTAGTCCCTAGGTAGAGGGCACTACAATAGTCTATTTTGGACATGATAAGAGTTCTAGCTAGTGTAGTGCAATTGTGAGTGTTCAGAAATGCTCTGCAGGCGGTGATAAGTTTGCATGTGTAGGCCGAGGCCGACCTAACAGCATTTGTTTGTCTGTTCAGGGATTTGTCTGTTCAGGGATAAGGTGGAGTCTAGATAGACGCCTAATGTTTTGGTGTCTTTGGAGACCTTGATGACGTTGCCGTCAATAGTGAAGATCTTATAGGTTTGGTTTAGTTTGTTGAGACGATAAGTGGATCCTAGCAGTAGGAGCTCCGTCTTATCTGTCTTATCGCCGTTGAGGCATAGTTCATGTTGAGCCATCCAGGCCTGGATGACCAAATAGACATCATTCAAAGCTTTGGTGTCGGCGTGTAGTTACCAGTGATGGGGATGAGTATCTGGGTGTCATCCGCGTAGTTAGTGTAAGATACACCCAGATAGCCAAGCACATCGAAGAGGGGCTTAGTGAATACATTGTACAATGTGGGCGACACACAAGAGCCTTGGGGGACACCGCAGAGAATGGGAGAGGGGTCTGCCGATGCTGAAGGTGAAAATACCCGCATAGATCTGTTACTTAGGAAAGAATGGATCCAGGCATTGGCAGAGTCAGAGAAGTATGCAGCAGACTTGAGATGTTGGCAGAGTATTTGGTGGTTGACCAAATCAAATTCCGCAGAAGGGTCGAGGAGGAGGAGTAGAGCCAGCTTCCCGTTGTCCTTTAGTGTCTCCATCTGGGTTTTCAGATCAATCAGGGCTGATTCGGTGCCGTGTTTAGGGCGGAAACCTGATTGTCTTAGCCCCAGGAGTTTGTTGGATTCGAGGTAGTCTTGGATCTGCAGGTGGGCTGCACGATCAAGAATCTTAAGCAGGAACGGGACCGTGGTTATGGGTCTGAAGTTGGTTGGGATGTTGGGGTCAAGGGAAGGTTTTTTAAGTAGTGGGATTACTCACGCATCCTTAAGGTTGTCAGGGACTATGTCCGTTTTGAAGGAGGCGTTTATGAAAGATGTGATGAACGGGGCAAGGTGGTGCGAGGCTTCCTTAATGATAGGAGCTGGGCGGGGTTCTCCTTGGTAATTGGATGATTTGAGGTTGTTTATGATTCCTTCTACTTCAGGGATAGTGAGAGGGGAGAAGGCAAATGGTTTAATGGATAGGTTAGCTTGGTGTTGGGAGCTAAGTGTGGCTGTGAGCAGTGGTTGGATCGACTGTAATGACTTGTTTATTGCTAATTTTAGTTTGAAGGGTGGCATTTTTGCCCAGGAGTGCTGACTGGATGTTAGTGCACCAGTTGCTATCTTTGGGACAGGAGTCTGGAGAGGCTGCAGGTGACTCTAGTTGCTTAAGGATTTTGATTCATTCCTTGGTATTTGATTGTGCAGATGCAATACGGTTATTATACGCGTCTTTTTTGGCCTGTAGAAGAGCTTCTTTGTAATTAAGGGTGGCTAATAGGAGGCCGTCCTTGTGTGTGTCAGAAGGGTGACTTTTCCAACGTGCCTCTGCATTACGTTTCTCTTTGCGTAGCACTCTGAGCTGTGGTGTGAACCACGAGTTAAGGTGCGCGTGTTGTTTGGGTCTCCTGAGTATGAGTGGGGCGATGGAGTTTATGGCTGTGAGAAATGACTGGTTATAAATGTTGGCTAGGATGGCGGGGTCAGAGCAGGAGTCAGAGGCATTATTGAGTGTAGGGAGGATGAGAGGGAGTAGCTTTTCAGTAGTTATGTTCTTTTTGTTTCTGGTGAGGATGGCTGGGGCGACAGGAGGCACTGGTGGTGTGGCTGTTTCAATGCTGAAGGTGATAATGTGATGGTCCGACCAAATGCAAGGAGCGCTGGAGAGTAGGCGGATGTTGCATTTGGTGTCACTGAGCCAATCTAAGGCTCACCCTTTGTTGTGGGTGGGTTCTTGTATATGGTGGGAGAAACCTAGATCTGTTAAGGTGTTAGCAAGATCGAGTGCCGCCGGGTCATTGGGGTCTTGGTAACCTAGATTGAGATCACCGAGGATAATTATTTGAGAGTTCGTTTTAGCTTTATCAAGTACTAGAGCGGTGATGTTGTCCACGAAGGATGTGGGAGGACCAGGTGGTCTGTAGAGTAAGTGGACAGTGCCGTTTGGTTGGCTGATAAAGTGAGTTTGACCGAGAGTAGCTCTGCGGTTTCCAACTTAGTACTCAGTAGAGTTCTAAGTTCTAGTGAGTTTTTGTATATGAAAGCAACACCTCCACCTTTGGAGGTACTGTCGCATCTGGTAATGGAATAATTTGGTGGGATAGCTAGTGAAAGAGCTGGGCCAGCGGCAGGGTTCAGCTAGGTCTCAGAGATGGCGATAAAGTCAAGCTCTTGAGTCTTGATGAGATCTGCAATGTCCAGGGCGTGGGCCGCTAGGGACCGTGCGTTAATCATAGCGGCCTTGAGTGGGTCAGCGTTGCTAGGCTTTGCCTAAATCAGACTGTTGTTGCCTGAGGCGGCAGGGTTTTCTGATGGCCTTGGGGCATAGGTGGGGTGAGGGTTTGTGGGAACGAGCTGGGCTTCATGGTTTGCAAAGATATGTTAGGGTACATAGGGTGACCCTTCTTGCCCATGAGTCTAGAACCTAGTCTTAGATTTCTTAATGCGATGGTGCAAGGTTGATTAGGTGTAGGTTTTTTAGCGAAATGGTCGAGCCATAAGGCCGGTGCGTTAAGGTAGATATTAGGGTGCTGGGGAGCGATGCTAGAGCAGGTGTCAGCAAGTCTGCAGGTAGGGGCCATAGTTGCAAAGTGCAGAGTGATGGGTGCCAGTGTGCTCAGGGGTGATAAATAAGGTGCGCAGGTGGATAGCCACAATGTGAAGAGAGCTTTTAGTAGTAGGAGAAGGCGGTTTTGGGCAGGTGGGCGTGGTAGCATGATACCAGAATTGGGTGGAGTAAGGTGCCAGGCCAATGGGACAGTCACTGAAGTGGGTAGCGAGAGTGCAGTGTGCAGGGTCAATAGGCTCTATAGACTATGCCGTACAGAATGCATTGACGATTATAGCAAATGACAGGCACATTGGGTAAAACAATGCAAAAGGCAGCATAGCTAAAATCGATTTTCAACCACATCCAGGTAAAACAATGCAACATTAACTTTTTGATGCGTTAGATCGTACTAGCTTAATGTATTTCTTAGTAATTGCCATGGTAGCGTTTAAGTGCCATTTTTTTGGTTTTGATAGAGCTTTGATAAATTGTTTGGAAGTTGCGTTATTATGGAGTGATGTTGGCTTGATGTTCTTACTTTTCTTTTGCTCATGATTGCCACCACTATTCTTTGTTTTCTCCTTGGAATTTTTAAACAAGACAAAATACAATTTTCCTTTCAGCCTCCTCTTTAGTTTTCCTGACATCAAGTTCAATTAGCGACATTTCTGAAGTTGACGAGATAGCAGGGTCTGGGCTACAAACTGAAATTAGTTCAATCTCCTTTATTGGACTGGCCGGCTTGATGTTTGCTTGGTCTCCGGTGTCACTGGCTTTTTAGTGATATAGCCATTGTTCTATTTTGGTGGTTCGGTGGTCACTTGGTGTAATAGTTTGTTGAGTAAAATGGTCTGGGCATTTAGTTTTGTATCCATGGTCTCAAGGTTTGGTGAGAAATTGGATCGCTGAGTTGATGCAGTTAGTGTCACCTTTAAAGGAGAGCACTATTGGAGTGAAACGGAAGATTTGAATGGTGATTGGTCCTGTTTTGTCATTGTTTCTTGAAGTAGGGTTACTAAAAGATAGTGACAACACTGACGAATTTTGTATTGATCAGTTGTACATTTGCAGGGATTGAGATAGGTTTGAATGACATTTTTAACTTAATTCAGGGGTTAAGGGTATCAGGGTACGAGGTGTTATTTGTAGGGGGGTGGTGAGATTACACGGTCACCTCCGGTTGGACTTATGATTAATCGTTCCACTGGTTCTGCTACAGTGGTGCTAGGGGCCTCTGTTGTTGAACTGGTTACCACAAGGTCATTTGAGTTGATTGGAGATATCATACAGTTGTGTATCTGTGCCTTAATCACAGTCCGTTGGTCTCGGGGCTTATCAAGGATACCCCCCTGACTAGTATTTTTTTGTTCGCAATTTGAGTCCAGAGTCAAGGTTGCCATGGTTTGGTCACTAGGACTCTGAATGGAGGTTTAAGTTAATAGATCAATTAACAGGGGGGGATGATGACGCCTCAACCTCTCCCTGAACTTTCGGGGGGCTATTGTGAAGCAACTTCATCCCTGTGCTTAGATGATTTCCCCTTGATGTATCAGCAGGATAAAAGGTCCTTGTGTCTGTAGACATTGAAATCGCACGAGCCCGCATACGTGACACAGACAAGTTCGAGATGGCGGTAGAGTGGTTGTTTTTGATGGGAGTTTGCTTCAAGTGTTCTATCAATTTAAGTGTGTCAATTTTAGACAGCATACCCGTTTTCAGTTTGTATGCGGTCGCCAGTTTTAGCTCAGGGTCACAAGTAAAGTGCAATAGAAAAAGCAAACAGTTTAAGGTACCGCTGAGACAAAGCAAATACCAGAGGAATCAGGGGGAGATTCAGACAAGATGTTGCGGCCTCAGTATGTGGGTGTTTAAATAGTTTGACTATTCAAAACAACAATAGAAACGACAACAGAGGCCTGTCGATGTAGAGACGTAAGCCAACGGAGCTGGGTGCACAGAAGTTTTACTGGCAACCAGCTCTCTCAGCAATCATAAAAGAAAAGAACAGCTTAGGAGTAAACGTTAAACAGACAATGTGCAATTGAAAATCTGCGAGCTTCAAAGCTGATGGGACTGGCGGGTCTGGCTGCACCAAAGTTTCTCTAGCAGCCAGATCCCTCACTACATAAGGGGAAGGTACGTCAGCTGTGAGCGACTTGAATTTACAATGTACAGAGCACGATAAAGCAGGCTTCGCCTTTACCTGTAATGTGGTTGATGGCGCTGAACACGTGAATGGAAAGTAAGCAGGCTAAACCCTCGGCCCACTCAGTAGGGGGACTGGATAGAACGTGGCCAGATTATGTGGCCGCGCCTGCAGCTGTACAGCCCAAACAGCCACAACAGCACTCACAGGTGCACTCCTTGAATGCGCATACGCTCCCAATGTATGCTAAAGTGGGCGTGGCTTAGGTCTGTTGCCAGAAATAACCATTTTTATGTAAGATACAATGCCTGCAAGGATAAAAGGGGGGTAAATAAGTATCCAGAAGTAGTGGCTAGGTATTTCAAAATAGCATTAGCTTTTAATTCCAGTCTATACCACAAAGTCCTTTGATGTAAAACAAAGAGGTCCTGGAGCCACATCTCGCCACAACAGCACTCACAGATGCACTCCTTGAATGCGCGTATGGTCCCAATTTATGCTGAAGTGGGAGGGGCTTAGGTCTGTTGCCAGAAATAACAGTTTTTATGTAAGATACAATGCCACAAAGTCCTTTGATGTAAAACGAAGGGGTCCTGGAGCCACAACTCGCCACAACAGCACGCACAGATGCACTCCTTGAATAAGCGTCTAATAAGTGACCAATAAATAAATAAAATGCTGGCGGCCTGCTCAAATAATTTCTTAAGGGATCTAACAACTTATGCGTTGAAAATATTATCTAATTGTGATTTTCTTGAAAAAGAAATGGAAAATCCAATGTATGTCAAAGGGTGTTTGAAAAAATCTGACTGGATTCAAACAACAACAGAAATGCAGAGTAGTAAGCTCCACTAGTCACTATTGCTTTTCGACAAACCAAGAGATCTCTTAGCAAGATATTTAAAATGCTTCCCCAATCCCAGGTATAGATCAGACTTCCTTAGATTTCGTCAGAATCTACTGCCTACGAGGGAGATTCTCTTCATCATATACAAGGAACAATATGAGGATAGTCTGTGTCCGCTGTGTGGTAAAACCAGCCCGCAAACCTGGAGACATATTGTTGGTCTGTGACGGTACAAGAGAAATGAGAACAAAGGTGTTTGCAAGATTTGTGGATAATTATTGGTGGTTAAGTATGCCATCATTCTGGGAAAGATTAATTTCGGATCACAAATCGTTGTTAAGATGGGAGGTCATAAAGTTGCTGCGATCATTGAATGTGATGGGAACAGACTGGAAGGTCACAAATCTTGGTATAATGTCTTATGTTACAGAAATGTAATTTCTCGTGTTCAAAATTCTTTTATTAGACCATTTTCTTTTTAGATATTGTATTGCTCTTTTTCTGTTTTTAGTAAAGGTTTGTAATAAACCACACACTAAAAAATAAAAATATGGGGTGTATACGGACAGAGGCCTTCCTGAAACTTGATCTTGAGGCCCTATTGCCCAGTGTTAGCGAGAGTTTCCCTGAAGTAGTCGGAATGGCAATTTAACATCTTGTTTGGACTATATATTTGCCAGAGACTCACTGCGTAAAATGGTGTCGAAATATAAGGTACAAAATACCTCCTTGAATGACCATGCTATGATCTGCATCAGTTTCTGTACAAAAAAAGCCTGTTAGGAAAAATATCATGTTGACGGAAGCTACGGTTGCCCTACAGGGGAACAGAATAGTCTGGATAGAAACAAACTTAGATAGGATACATCTCTGGAAAATCAATCATTTCTGTTTCCCCTTAGGACTGCTGTATAGCTCTCGGGGTCACGTGTGTGAATTGTTGGAGTTACTGTGGCTAAGGCCAAAACAGGTGGTAATTCAAGATAGAGGTGTGTTGCCTTGTTTGACATCGCTATTCACCAGAAAAATATTGACTTTGCAAAAATATAGCAGAAATTAAGAAAAACAAAAACCTTTTGGTCACCCTGCAAAAAAGTCTGATAGGTGGTCCTCAAACAAAGTATAAAAACTAGGTGCAACATCATAAAGCTAGTATAAACTCATCCAATTGGAAAATATGTGGTCTCATTAAAACAAACAATGCTGTAAGTTTTGGCACCTATACCGGAGCCATATCGCAGCTACAGACCCCATAGAGATATGCGCCATTACTGAACAAGTATGGTTTTCCCATGTGAGGGGCCTTTATTGGGGCTCTTCTTTAGATACTATGGTTCCAGACTTAACTTCTTTGTAACATGGTGACCTAGTGGTGGAAATAAGGGAGGTCGAAATACTGAAAATCATAAATAAGTTAAAGTCATCTAGGGCTCCTGGCCCTGACGGGATGGTGAATGACATACCCAAGAGAAATCCACCTTTCTGGACTAAATTGTTTCATGCCAAGTTTAAAAACATTCTCCATAGTGGTATTGTACCGGATAGCTGGCATAACTCTATATTAATCCTGATATACAAGAAAGGAGGACACACTGACCCCAACAATTCCCAGCTCCTTGCAATGCTGGGTACCATTACTAAAATCTTTGCATCAATATTACTTTCGGCTGCTCTCCAATTGGGCTGAGGAAAAGCAACTTCTCAAGCCCCAACAGCTTGGATTTAGAAAAGCATGCTCCACCACCCAATACATGTGGGCGATACAATTGTTAGCTGCAGATGTGAAAAGTGGGGTTGGTGAATCTTTATACCTCTGTTTTGTCAGCTACAGTACTGCATTTGATTATGTATCCAGACCCCTCTTGTGGGTTAAACTGAGTTGGGGCATTGATAAACATCTGCTTTACTTTATCAGGTCGCTTTACACAGAAACCACAGTCACAGTGAGGTTATCTTAGGATGGAACCATCTCTGCACCCATGTCAACCAACAAGGGACTCAAATAGGGGTGCGTTCTTGCGCCCCTTTTGTTTAACTATGTGGAAGACATGGGTGTCGAGATGTAAAAGGGCCCTATTTTCCACCGCGCCTGGGGGGTGTCCCCACCTCCTGGGTCTCCTACGCTGATGAGCGGTGCTGCTGAAACCTACTCCCATGGTACTCCAGCAATCCATTGATATACTGGCCCAGTATGCTACCCAGAATCATTTAAAAATAAACCAAAACAAAACTATAATCTTGCAATTTAATGGTAAAGCTCATCGGGCATCGACCTACAAGTGGCATCTCGGTGGAGTAAGGCTGGAAACCATTGACAATTACTTGTATTTGTGTCTTCCGCTTTATAGTGTCCCTAGTCCCCTTTGCTATAGGACCTATATATCTCTCAAGGCAACTCAGAGATGGCAGGTTATTAAGAACGGCATAAGTACGGTTGGTGGAAATCCGGTTGAGGGCCTTTGAGAGGTATATATCAAATCCAATTTCCTTTGTATATTGTATGGCAGCAGAGGACACCATGGTTTTCTTTGATCCTATGTTACAATCAGAGATCATTGTTGACGCCAGCCCGTTTGGCCTGGGCGCTGTGCTGACGCAGATCGACCATGATGGGGGTGTCCGCCTGGTGGCCTACGCCAGCAAGGCGCTATCGGAGGCGGTGCAACGGTACTCGCAGATTGAGCGCGAGGCGCTGGCCATGCTCTGGGGCTGCCGGCACTTCTGGCTCTACGTTCTTGGATGCCCGGTGACGGTGGTGACAGACCACAAGCCGCTGCTTCCCATCCTGGCGGGGTCATCATCCAAGCCGCCAGCAAGAATTGAGAGGTGGATGCTCGCCCTCCTGGAATATGGAGTCACCCTGGTGTATCGGCCGGGGGCAAACAACGCGGCAGACTACCTCTCCAGACACCCGGGGGTGCCAAGATTGGAGGACTATGACACCTGTGCAGAGGAGGCCGAAGAGCATGTCCGGGTGGTGGTGGAGTCGGCCACGCCGAATGCCATGCCCTTAGGGGAACTTGAGACAGCTGTAGCGGATCTTAAGGCACTCAATGCAACATGGATCCTGGAAGTCGGTGCTGGAGGCCCTGGCGGGGCGCACTCAGGAGGCCCGAACTGGACTTGAGCAGTTATGGAAGGTCCGGGAGGAACTATCGTTTTCAACATCCGCCCTTCTACTCCGGGGAGATCTAATTGTTGTGCCCCAGTCGAAGGTGGGGGGCGTGATCGCCCTTGCACACCGTGGTCACCAGGGCGCTGCCAAGACCAAAGCACGCTTAAGGCTGAAAGTGTGGTTCCCGGAACTAGAGCGGAAGGTGGACGACTTCGTGGCGGCCTGTGTTTGCTGTCAGGCGGCGTCTCCCCTGCAGCGTGAACCTGTCATAGAGGCGATGACTCAGGGGACGCGTCCGTGGGAAGTCGTTCATGCGGATTTTGGCTCCACCACGATGGGCACCCACTTCCTCGTGCTGGTTGACGAATACTCAAGGTACCCCGAGGTGGAGTTCGTCAAGTCAGTGGCGTTTGAGCACATCGTGGTGGCCGTGGAGAAGGTGTTTGCGGCCCATGGTTTCCCACACACGGTGTGCTCGAATAACGGGGCGCCGTTCCAGAGTGAACGGTTCTCAGAACTGATGGAGAGCTATGGGGTGGTGCACAGGAAGATCATGCCTCTCTGGCCAAGGGCAAATGGTGAAGCTGAACGGTTGTTGAGGACTCTAAATAAGACCTTTCGGATCGCCCAGGGCCAAGGGCAGTCCCTCCAGAGAGCCCTCTTTGAGTTTCTGAGGTTGTACCGTACCACGCAGCATGCGTCCACCGGAGTGGCCGCGGCAGAAGCGTTATGCAAACGGTGCCCTCGAGGGCTGTTACCAGAGGTGGGAGAGAAAGAACCAGGGGTGATCTACAACCAACAGGTCGAGACAGACCGGCGAACAAGGATTGAACAGGAGAACCTCCGGAGGGGGCTTCGCCCGCAGCGGCTGGAGCTGGATGATGAGGTCCTCATTCGGAATAGACACCCCCATGGAAAGCTCTCCCTACCATATGAGCTGGAGCCGCTAGACGTTGCAGTCAAGGGATCCATGGTGACTGCATCGGATGGCCGGACTGAGGTAACTCGCAACGTGAGCTTCTTTAAGAAGTTGCGGGATCGAAAGACAGATCCGCCCCCTGATCCGGACTTAGAGGTCGTCCCCGAGGACGAAGGAGAAACACCATGTCTGCCTGAGTCCCCGGCCCGGGGAATGCCTATGGACCGATCACCCGTGCCGGAGGTGAGTAGGAGGTACCCCCAGAGGGCTGGGCGAGGGAAACCTGCTCACCTCAGCGACTACGTTTTGGGATAGTTGTCTGATCATCCTGACAAGGGGAATTGTTAAGGGGACCTAGGTGGATGTCAATAAAGGGGCTTTTCAGAACGGGACATGTAAAATTCTATAGGTGTAGTGTGTTTTGGTTTGCAGTGTATAGTTCTTGAATGTTTGTTGTTTGTCCTCCCGAAAAAGGAGGAGTGTGGCGCTGCCCGATGATGGGGCGCGCATGCGGCAGCGTGACGTTGCACGCCACCGCGTGCAGCATAAATAAACGGCGCGTTTCCCGGCCGCGGCAGAGCGACCAGGAAGCCCGAACCGAGAGGACGTGTGAGCATGAGTCCTTGGGGTCCGGGGCTTATGGGCAGCGCTGGGGGGGCGCCAGTAACCCCCAACACCCCTGCAGTCCGTAGGTACTGCATTTAAAATATGCTGCTAATTTGCATTTAAGTACAAGGGCATAACCAAGCATAGATGATACAAGCCAGATTGGATAGTCAACTGGAGAATTGAGGCTTCGAAAGAAATCCATTGAGCTACCTCTAACAAATGTGTCTATTCTGTTCTGTGGTGACTAATGTTTCCGTTGCAGCGGTACTGTGTGAGCAACCAAACAGCTGGAACCTTCACGTTCCAAGAACGGCTGCATAGCAGTCACATCAAGCACGTGCGACGTCACGTTTACTCCGCGCAGGCATAGGCCCTTCCTGTGACGTTGCGCCTAACCTTTGCCTCACATCTCAGCGTGAGTCAGCCAGCAGCAACGCGTCATCCCCGCCTTCTGTTGTCTTGGTGCCCGGGCTCTTTCCTCTCCCTCCTCCTTTTCAGGGAAACCCTCTGTTGGACCGTTCCATCACGAAACTGAAGTGATTGGCATAAGACCAGCGAAATTGTGGAGCGTGGCGAACAAGATGCATTATGATATGTAGGATTTAAATGCAGGAGATGGCAGTGCGTGCATCAGACGTTTCGGAGAGTCCTGGGTTATGTGCAGTCGGTACACAGCAGGGATGGACGCGCCCAGTGACGTCAGAGCATGGGCTGGCCGGGTCCCCTGGGTCTGCCGGTAGGTTACCAGTTCCTTAGATTCCGGGTAGAAACGTGTGTCCTTTATTTGCTGTCTCTCCGGTTAAGGCGCTGCGCTGCCGATTCGGCCTCGCGCCATGTATTTGGGCCCAGCCGCAGCTCGCAGCGTCCTCTCGACTTTGCACCGCTCCTGTTCTCCCCGGCGGTGGCGCTGCGGCGCGGCGACCCCTGAGAGCGGTGGCGGTCGGAGACGGGGGAGGAGCTGTTCCCCGCCTTCCTCCGGCAGAACCGTGGTCCGAAGCGCCGCGTCCAGAGTAGGTAAGTGATTAACTTAACATGGGGTTGGCTATCCACTGTTTTAGTCAATACTTTTCCCCAGAACAACACGGGGACGTGATGACTGGCGTGGAGTTCCAAAGGGGAGCGCACTGCTCCTGGACTGAACAGGGCATTACCCTGTATTTCCAAACCAACGCTGGTACCAACTTTTCAATTATTGGAGGGGCCAGGGAGCCTAACCGTGGCAAGTTTTGACCCATGTGATGCCATGGAAAGTGACATCGCAGGTGTGGCTGCTTTGCGCTAAAACGTGATGGGTAGGTTTTGAATGAATCATATCCGCCATCGTTGCTCTGAGCAACCTTTACATGCCTCACATTGGCTGCAGGGCCAACACTTGTTTACAACCTGTAATGGGGCAAACAGACTAAAAAATAATGGCATGGAAGGCTACCCTGAGCAGTGACCGTGGTTATGCTCAAGGTGTGTCCCCTTTACGATTATTTGCACTGGGTCAACAGGGAAACCTATGCAAACGGGAGAAATGAGAAATATCCCCTTGAGTTTTTGTGTGGAGGAACCAAAATATGGTGAATTCCTACAACTGCGAATCAACTACAGCAAAGTTGGGTATCTCTAATGAAGAAATGTTTAGGCCAGATAACTTTTGTATAGAATGCATACAAATATATAGGATGGCATGCCAGTGTGTGGCGAGGCACCAGCATTAAGGAGCACCCTGCTGCTGTATGCGCATTACAACACACATCCTACACTGTGCCATATACAGTGGAGACTTGTGAGGGAGACCAAACCAGGGGTGCTTGAGAGGGGTTCTCACTTGCAAGAACTTTTTTGAAACATTGGGTTAAACTGGTGCATTTGACATCACTTTCTGTAGAAAGCCATACAGTTTGAAATTGGTTTTGTATGGTAGCAAATAGTTGCACCAACCATGCACATTTATAAATGCAGTTCATGCTGTCTTTGCCTGCAACATATGCCAGTTTAAAAATGTGTTTATGCTGGCTGTTCCCATGAAGGATGCACCAATATATGCCAGTATTACCATATAAGTACTCCCAGCCACTAAAAATGCCATGCCACAGAAAGTAGATGGGTGCGCATCATCATTGTTATTACTGGCTAGACTGGCCTACAATTAATGTGGTCCAGATTAGCCATGAAGGAACACTTATGTTTGCTCTACCCTTGATGTGTTGTCCTGTTGTTCAAGGGTAAAGTAAAACAAGCATTGTCATTCAATGGTAACAGTCTGGACTTTCGTGTAGGCATGGCAAAGGCACTGCTTCATTTCCCATGAGCATTTAATAGCAGTGCCTGGCTAATGCCTAATACTTGTGTGCACGCCAAACCTGTTGGCATTGCCAATGCTTGTTTTAACAGGATTTCGGTGAAGGAAACGCATAGTGCTTATAAAAATGGAGTGGCTAAGGGCAGTCCCGGTTAAGACATTTTTGGTTACACCATTAGCGCGTTTACAGCTCCAACTAAGTCATTCACTCGCCGAAGACTGCTTTGAAAAAACACTGGCAGGCACTTGGAGCACAACAATTGATGGTAAGGCTTGATGAAGCCAGCTCAGAGAACCCAGGAGGCTGTGTTTTGTGCAGGAAGGGGCAGGCCGGAGGCAGTCAATGGTGGAGGGGGGGCTGAGAGGGGATGTCAGACAACATCTAAGTTTTGTATCCTCCTCATATGCCATTTCCCCCTATCTGTACTCTAATGCAATAGTTTCGAAGTAAAGGGGGCACACCTTATAGCTAAAAAGTATGTCCTAGTCTACCACTTGGATGATTAATATTGAGATGTATATGTCTGCATTCTTAAGAGCTGCCTGCCTTGGGTTAAAAAAAGCTGTGTATATAAACGATGCAAGTGGTGGCTGCATGCTTATAGGACAAGTGGACACCTGCACTGGTTTGGTTCTTGGTGCCTGTTTTCTTCCTGCTGCCCGGTACAGGGTTTCAGTGGGATAAGCACACAGATTCCCATATGTTGCTGTGAAAAGGATGGTAGAAACCCCGTGTATATTGGTGCTGGATACAGAATCACATTTGGTTAATTTCAAAACAATGACAGGTCCGGACACTTGGGTGTGTTTAATAGTCTAGGTGTAATTGTCACTTGAAGGCCAGTGGTAAACTGGGCACGTATTGTTTTGATCACATGAGTAAGGCCGCACTTAGCTAACGTTTGTTTCGACTGCAGGTCTTTGTCAAGGCGGATTTTATGGTGTGATTGGTCCTGGATAGGGGTGCAGAATAGCAACTGGAGAGCTGCAGGAACATGTGCGGTCCCGCGCATCTTGTTCCTGCAGCCCTTCAGGCTCTCCAGTTGCTATTCGGCATCCCTATACAGGACCACACAATACATCGGCCTTGACCAGTGTTGGCTTTCGGCTTTCCTCATATGACCAGCACGATACGTGCATAGTTTACCACTGGCATTCAAGTGTCAATTACACCTAGAGTATTAAACCCACCAAGTGTCCGGATCTGTCACTGTTTTGAAATTAACCAAATGTGATTATCAATCACGTATCCAGCGCCACTATACACAGGGTTTCTACCATCCTTGTGTATATAAAAGCACCGCGCAATAAGAAAAAAGGTGACTTGGCCTTAACGTTGAAAGCACTTTGAATTCTGAACTTACATTTTTACTGTTCATGTGGCTATTTAAGTCGGATTCGTGCAGCGCTGTTAGCTGTATAACTGGAAATGTCACACGTGGGCTTAGGCTGTTGCGACAGGACATGTTCAAGTCGGGTTTAATTACTGGCCCTATGGTGCCTTTGCAGTGTTTTCATTTTGTCAAAACAAAATTTGCTCACATACTTTGCTGCTGGTTGTATGGGATACTCACTTTTTTGTTAACAAACACAACCAGTCTGGTCAGAAGGGGGGATTTACAGTCGGCAAACAATCACCCTTCCCAAAGTTCCCAGCTGGAAATGCTGCGAACGCCAGACCTCCCACAATAGCCCATCTGAGGGCTGCAGGCGTTTGTGCTCCTGGCAGCAGCAGGGATAAGCTCCCTCGTTCTGCACCAGCGGTGGGAAAAGCCTGGCCTCCCCAGTCTGCATCATGGCTAAAGATATCTGAGAAACAACCTCTGTTTGAAACCAGTGTGGGTTAGGGGAGAGGGCCCACATCAGCAGTTCAACCGCTGCATTGAACGGAAGAAAAAGTTCAGCAGAGTCCATGCAACTGCTGCTGCAGGAAGTGCAGAGGAACGCTGAGTCGGCAGTAGACTGGTGAGGGGGAGAGCAATTGGGACAAGGACGACGCGAGGACCCTCACAAGCGCAAGGCCTAGAGCAGTTTTTCCCTCCTGATTTCCCTCCCCCCTACTGTGGTTGAGTAGGGATTTTTTTTTTTTTGCTATTTTGTTTTGAAGGGTTGTGACGTTGATGGAAAGTGCCTGTTGTATGTCTGAACACCATGTTTTGTCTTTGGTACATGTGTCAGGAATGGGGATACAGGATTCTAATTTCTTAAGCAAAGTGAACAATTCCCTCATGCTAGAATTGGCATTGAAGATACGCTTGTTGTATGAGTTCCGTTTGGCCAGGTAGATCTCATATCAGATTTCCATTAATTTAGTTCTGCTATCTTCTGATAGGAGTAATCTCCATGAGTTTTCGCAGCTCCTCTTTAATTGTCGGAGATCTTTTAGTCTGGGGGTAAACCACTTATTTAGGTGGGCTTTAGGTTTACTTGGTTTAAGTTTCATAGGGGCAATGTTGTTGAGTGTGGTTAACATAATGTTGTTGTACTCCTCAACAAGTGTTTCTGGGTCTAGGTGATCGGCCAGCTGGTTGAGGGTAGGAAGGATAGCAGGGATCACTTTCCGCTGTGATGCACTTTTTATTCCTGGTTAGGCATGGCGGGGCAATCTTGGAGACCAGCTAGAGTGGTGTGGAGGTGGATAGTTCAAAGGATAGGAGGATCTGGTTGGCCCATGGTTGTGGGGTAATCGTTGTGATGTTGGCGGTACCGTTGTAGTCCGCCACCTAATCCACCAAAGTTCTCCCTTTGAGATGTGTAGGATCAGTGATTTATTTTTTGGAATTTTTTGTTTTTGTTTTTTTGGTGTTATACCCAGCTCGGCAAGGGTATTGGCGATGGAGGTGACATATTTGTCCAGAGGATCGTTCAAGCCCAGGTTGAAGTCCCCAATGAGAAGTAGTTGAGAGGTGGCTTTGAGATTATTGGATAGTACAGTGTTAATATCCTCTTCGAATGAACCAATAGGGCCTGGGGGTCTGTAGATGAGGTGGATAGTCAGGGTCTGGGAATTAAGTAGCATAGGTTTGGCTGTAAGAACTTCACATGAGTTAGTGACTAATGCAGGTGTGGTTCTCATAGCTAGGCTGGATTTTGCAATGAGGGCAATGCCGCCTCGCTTGTCTCAGTGTGGTGTAACCATCAGGGATTGCTAATGAGTAGGGGTCCTGCTGCTTCATGTAGCCAAGACTCTGTGATGGCAAAGTCCAGGTTATTCACTAGTATCAAGTCAGCAATTTCTGTGGCATGAGCAGTCAAAGATCTGACATTTTAAGAGCGCTCCTTTTGAGAGGGAGAGCTGCTACAGTGGCAGGAATGTAAGCAGATTTAGTTTTAGTAGATGGGGTCGGGGTCTCGTGGTATTGCCCGTCTGGCCCTTAGTTCTTTTGTTGGCCGTAGGTAGGGATCTATTAAGGGGTTCGTAGAGTCTAGTTAATCTTGATCGAAGTCTAGAGTTTCTAGAGGTTAAGTCACACGGATTGCTTTGAAGCAAGCTCGGTAGGCTCAATGCAGGTTGATCCATGCTGTGTGGACTGATAATCTGTTAGCCAGGTATGCTTTAGCTATTAGGTTCCTAGCACGAAGCAATAGGTAGGTGATTTAACAGTAGGGATGTAAGGGCGAAAAGGGTGTGGTCTGTAATGAGCATGATGTAATATAACTTTGGTTTTATCTTGCTCTAAATTAAGGAACACCTTCTGGTAAAAGGCAATTAGATTGCATGGTCTAGTCAAGAGAAATTGTCTAAATATGGCACCCAGTACTCTCTGGAGCCACTAATAAAATAGGCTAGTTCCACATTTGACAAGGTGGGGCACACAGTAATCACTAAAGCCACTAATAGATAAGCTAGTTGCACATTTGACTAAATGGGGCAAACCATACTCACTAGAGCAGGTATGAGTTTCAAGGGGCAATTGCGCAGCTGGTGACTGGTGGGCACATAACATGACAGCAATGGTAATGAGTCAATTAGGGCCCTGCAGGCAACGTAGTGTAAACCCGGTCTACATAATCACTGGGGAGTGTAGATGCCATAGTGTTGCGTTGCAGGAGAGAGTTAGGAGCGTGAAAATGTAATACAATCGCCATAAGTGCAGTAGAAGCAATGTCACTTGCAGTGTGTTGAGATGAGTCGTTTCTGTGAGACTAATACCGCGACAGTGCGACACATTAAGCGGTCACATACGCATCCAATGCTGTTTCATCATGAATGGATTACGGATGCCCTGGACATCCTAACATCCATTTACCCCATCAGGAAAAAGACAAAAGCAGCACCATGGTAGTTTGACTCGCCACTTCTGAACCCTGAAGTAAAGAAAATACAAACTGGAACAGGCATGGAGGTAACATTACAACCGACAGACATACACTCCGCAAATAAACTTTATGATGCACATATCGGAGCAGCAACCCATTTCAAAGGAGCAAATATCAAATCAAGGCAATGGAAAACCCTACCTCTTGCAACAACTACCACACCCTCTGAAAATATGCAATGTCATTTTAAAACTGGCCTCTAAATTTGTACTCTGCCGTAGTCCTTGGTTAGTGACAATTGCCTCTTTGCGAGTATGAAATGGTGTGCTGTGGAGAACTTGGGGGACAAGTGACATATTATGCATGGCTAGTACCTTTCAAATAGTCTCCTGTTATAAAAATCCGGAAAGACTTTGACGCTGCTTTAGTAGATGAGCAAAAACCCAATGGTAACTGCATCGATTGGCCAATTTAAGCCCATCTTTGGAGGCAGAATTCTCCAATCTAATAAAGAAGGGCTGAAAAGCCAGGTCACCTGCACATTCCTGGTCTCTAGCCCCCACCCCTCACTCCAGCCTACCATTCAAGATAAAACCCGTGAAAGCTACTTTATAAAATTTTTTTTATTTTTTTGGGAGTGTATCTGGTTTATTACAAACCTTTTCGCACATTTTTTACAATGAGATCGGACATAGAAAAAAAAATAACATACATTTTGCTTAAAAGAAGCCTCCACATTTCGACAAACATTACTTGATGTGTATTAAAACAGATCCAAAAATAGGTAAATAAAAAATTTAAATCATTTCTTTTTTTTGGCTGTTCCAATTTAAATTTTTGAAATGTTAGGATTTTTTTTAATTATTTTTTCCCCTCATTGTTATAAGCATCCACATGGGCTAAGGACCGAAGAAGGGAATTAAATCTGGTCTTGTTTCCATTTGCGATGAGTTTAAGATTAACACGGACACAAACATCTCCTCGGCGCGTATACTCCTAAATATCTATCTAAGCAGCACTTGCCACTCATTAACCATGCCTAACTAATAGAGGCTTGAAGAAATGGGATAATGCAACACTACTCTCAATGTATAAAATGAGTGATTATAATGTGCTCTCACTACTAGCCATTTGTTAGTGATAATTGTCTTGCTGAAAATGTAATAAGTATGTGTGGAATTGAGGTGGCGAGTGACTGTCTGGTTAGTAGCTTGCCACTTGGAATTTTGCCCCTTGGATAATACTTTTCCTGATGTGCAGAACAAAGCCCCCTCTCCACCCCACCGGCTGTGACCTTAGATCGCACCCTCAAAGATAACCTGTGGAGTACCAAAAGGAATGGGTCGAGTCTCTCTTCTCCTTTTCAACATTTGTGTGGCCCCACTCATGAGACTCCTCAAAAGGCACAGGATCCTCTCAAATTTCACTGACGCACAAGTCCTTGTCAAAATGACTCTCGAATAAATGCCCTCACCAATAAATGCCATCACCAACTGTCTTGCTCAAGTAAACCTATGATGACCAAAACCCTGGTTGGGACAGAAACCCTGACGTTTTAACGGGCAGCAATACCCCAGCCTACAGAAATGGGCACTACCTGGAAACCTCCTGAGTGTTTGAGGACTTAGGATTCTGAGGGACATTGGATTTACCTTGGAACGGCATGCCAACACAATTGTGAAGAAACGTTTCTACCACTATTTATATTCAATCAGGCAGGTAATGCACCTCCCTGCCTTTTCCATCAAAGGACCCTTGTAATCAAATTGATCTTCAGAAGATTCGACTGTCAACAGCACATACTGTGGTGTGTTGGATTTTCTTACTAAGAAACGTCAATTCATCCAAAGCACAGTGATACGGCTACTGGGACTTTACAGGAGGGAATTAACAATACTGGCTCTACGTTCACTCCACTTGTTATGCCCTCTTTAAGCACCAGCATTTTCGGTGCAGGTCCCATTTAGGTGTGGCCATCGGGGAATCTGCATACATTTTACTTGTTGCTTAATATAAATCACCCCCCTAAGCACTAGTAAATGCAATGTTGTGGATGACAGTATATTTAAGGCAATCCTACCAACCTATGAGAACACTTAGATCAGCAACAACATACTCTTGGAAACCGCACGGTACCCCAGAAAGAAATTGACTAATGGTCTTCTCTAACGTCACAGCAAAGAACTGGAACTTCCCTGTCAAAGGGAAATCTGCACAATCTAGGAAATGTTTGCTTTCATAAAAGAGACCTTCTCAGCCTAAAGCCGAGACGTTACATGCTACCATATGACTTGATAGTCCTGCACAGTAAGTTTGCCACTACACCCACTCCTCTCTGGTAATCCATATCGACCACTAGTGCTGTAGACCGATCTCTGGTTTCACTCTTGCAGGATTTGATGCTGAATTAGGCACACTGCCTTGCTTTGCGATCAGGCTGGTACGTAAGTCGCCCTGCAAGTACCACAACAGAAAGGCACTTTCACTGAGATCTCCCCACAGACTCCTCATATTGGATCCTTTACGCCTCCTACTTGGCCCTGCACTAACACCCTCAACTTCAAAGCTCATCCGCAGGCTAAACTATGCCATCTGCACATAACAACGTAAATAATCAGCCCCCTCCGAATTGAAAGAAAACATCACTACATACAACTTGCACAACACACTCCCGCGCCAATGCTTCCTAACTGCAGCCACACAGACGCCCTCTGGAAACTACTCCTTTTAACACAGACAACTAACACCTACAAACATCCATCGAGTGGACTGCGTTTCCTTTTGGAGAACGCATCAATTTGTGTCAAGTAATTAACTCAGGTGGCACTTGCACAGCATGTCCCATGAGAAAAATGAACGAGAATAGATTGGGAATGTGAGGCAACCGAATGATAAGGCGCACATTTTTTTTTTTTTTTTTTTTTTTTATTGGTTTAGTTGATGCATCAACTTTTCAATATATAATTACGTTTATACATTTACAAAAAAAAGAATTTCAAAATTGCATAACAATTAGGAGATAGGTCATTATACAAATTGGTCAACACAAAATAGTCAGCACAAATTGACATGCACTCATGGTAGGTCATCAAAGTATAACACAACTAAAATTTCACTTCCTTTACATAACGACCACTGATTTAAATCTAAAATATTTAAAAAATTGAAATTAATACATATAAAAGCAGATAAGACAAAACGATATGTTAAGCTGTGTGTAATTCAGACGATAGTCTGCCACGTTATTGGCACATTTCCTTTAGGTTTAATGCTAATCTTATTGTGGTTATCTGTGTTATAAATTCGATGCCAAAAGTTTTCGACTGTAAGAAAAGTGCATGTCTCAAAGTGCTTTCTGAAATGGTCAATTCTCATAGATAATGTTGCCTGGCATTCTGCTATCAGATGATATGTAGTTTCTGTATTTACAGGTTTCTAACAAAATCTGCAATAGCTCTCGGATTTATCAATGGCATTCCACTTAGCTAGATTACTTCTGGTGTGCCACCAGTTCATTCTAAATCTCAGAAATGCATTTCTTGCCTCTGCACCTGGAAATTTTAGCAGATAGCTTTCACTAGTCCGAATCTTTTTTGGAATGATTTTTTGGAGGACAGCATGCTTGGTCTTTTGACAATCCTTGTATGTCTTTATCCAATCCCATATGATGATTTTTTCCTTCGCTCGTTCAGGGTTCGTAACTAGCAAGTCTACAGAAACCTCAGTTTTCAGCAAGAAAATTTTAACCTGTTGCCACCATGCACTCACTGCTTTATGGTCACTAGTTTTTATGTAGCTGGACAGGATTTGCATTAAAGAATTATCTTGTTTTGCCATGATACATTTCCTATACAAGCTACATAATTTCCACATGTACATGCAATTTAATGATGAAATGCCCAATTCATATCTTAATAGACACATCTGAGCAGCCATGGGTGTATGTAGGACCTTTTTCCAAAATTGGCCTTCCAGATTTTGGTTTCTGCACCATAAAGTACAATTGCGACTACCCTTTGACAGTAAAAGGCAAGTATCGGTTTTAGAGAAAAGGCACAAAATCTGTGATTTATAATAGATGCCTGTGAACAGACGTGCCAATTTTAAACTCTTCAATATACGGAGCATCTGCTCTAGAGTCATTTATATTTAATCCCAACTACTTATTGTGTAACATTTTCCAATTTATTCATGCCTATATATAGTGATAGACGAGATACTCTGGTTTTCTTATTGGGCACAATCTTAAGAATTTTTTTTTAGAAACATTAATTACCTGCTCATTATCATGTACACATTTTCCTAATTGGTCCAGTAGATTTTGCAGCCCTTTTGTAGTTTTAGCTAAAAGGACTAAATCGTCCGCATAAAACATCCAAGGGATGGGATACTTTCCAAGACGTGGAGCATCAGACTGAATTGTGCGAAATTTCTTTACTGCATCTGAAATGAAGTAATTAAATAAGGTTGATGCCAGCAAGCAACCTTGCTTCAGACCCCTATGTGTTTGAATTGGTCTAGATAATGTATCATCCATCGACAGACGGATTTGGATAGAGGTCCTCGTATGAAACTGCATGATCCAATGTAATAAATGCTTTGGACATGCATTTATTTTTTTAGTTTGTTACTCAAAAGGGTTCTTGATACAGAATCAAATGCAGTCTCAAAATCTACAAAAGCCATGTAAAGAGGCTGGTTTGCTTGTAATTCGTGCTGCTTTATGGCTTCAAGAGTACGCAAATTTACTGATGTCCCTACACCCACAATAAAACCTGTTTGGTAGGGATCATTAAGATCCGCTTCTCTGGTCCATTTATTGAAATCTCGCAACACCAGACGGGCAAAAATTTTCCCAGGCGCGTCTAAGAGCGCAATCGGTCTGCAGTTTTTTGGGTTCAGTCTATCTCCTTTTTTATGAATGGGGACAATAATGGATTTTTGCCATGATGCAGGTATTCCTTTGCTAGCTATTACTTGTTTGAATATCACTCCTCGGATCATGGCCCATGTCTCCTGGTTAGATCTTAGCATTACATTGGATAGGCCATCTGGACCAGGCGCTTTGGATTTACTTAGTTTTTTAATGTAAATTTCTATGTCCAGATTATATACAATGTCCTGTGTTTTATCATAGCTCTGCTCGTTTACTGTATCAGAGTAATGGGTTTCAGCATACAGAGAGTTATAATATTGGACCCAAATTTCCTCCGATACTGCATTTACTTGTCTTATAGATTGTTTAGAGGTGTACACAGTTTTAATTAGGCCCCAGACTAAAGCAGAATTCTTAGAGGAGATGGAATGAAGCATGGTTTGAGCATCTTTTAACATCATTGCAGCTCTTCGTTGCTTCATCCAGTTCCTATAGCGATTTTTGTACTTGGAAATCATGAGGTTCTTATCACTATGGTTTAATAGGGTGATATATCGAATATCCCTCCTGAGTTCAGATTTCCTTAGGCTAATTTCTTCATCATACGAATGACAGTGTTGTTTCTGAGGCTTGTTACACACCCCATGCGGTTTTTTGAATAACTGAAGGGTGGTAACATCTCCATTCATAAATTGTAAATTAGGTTTCAGGATATCATCTGGATATGATATTGCCACGAGTAGTTCGTTCAAGTTTTCAGGAGTCCATTTAAACTTGTGACCTTTGGTAGAGGCTTCTAGGTTGGTTGTGTGATTTGGTCTGGATCTCCTAGCCAATTCACTCACTCTAGGCCATGTCATACAGAGAATACTATGATCACTTTTTATTTGTTTAGATACCTCAAAGGAAGAGATGGTAGAGAAGAATTCGCTATTAATGTGCACAGTCAACGGTGGAGGTCAAAGAACCCTGTTGCCAAGTAGTTCTGGCCGGAATATCACCCTGGACCGCACCATTTACCATAACAAAACCTCTCTCCTGCATCAATTTAGTCCACCTTTCCTTAGTTTCTCTCTCTTCCACCCCCCACCCCCCTGTCATTCATACAGTCCATATTCGGGTCACCTGCAATGACTGTAGAGTTGATCAAGGGATCTTTGTCAATTTTATCTAAACATTGCATCAGATCTTTGAAAAATCTTTTTTCTGTGATGATGTCTAAGTGATTCCAGTAGATGTTTATACATGCTATAATATGGCTTTCAGCTGAAATACGAACCAATTGTATATAGCTGTTAAAGGAGGCCCATGATTCAGCAAAAAGTCAGATGGTTGATTTTACAGCAGTAAGAAGTCCAGCTTTGGGGTGGCCTCTCAGCCACTCGCGGGCTTAATAGCGGGTTCAAAGATGATGTAATGATTTTCCCATACAGGGGGGGAGGTGAGCCATGTCTCTTGTAACAGGACTATGTCATAAGCACCTAGTACAGATTCAGAGGAGCTTGCAAGGTGCAGGTGGCCCCTAGTATTCCAGGATGCCAGCTTAAAAGTTGTTTCATTTCTTAATGTTGGAAGCTAGCATTTGCTATACAATTTGTTCTGAGGGTAAGTTGTGATAGTTTTCATCTCATTTGCACCTATTGTAGAAAATGTAATCGTCATAGGTTCAATGAGGGTTCCAGCAGGAAGTGCCTTGGGTTTTATGTTTATGTTGGCGCTAGTTTGAAGTGAGGGATAAATGTTGGCAACATTGGATGGTAAAGTATCGTACGTTTTATTTTCTGCCATAGGATTGCCAAGCAAAAAAACCTAAATGATATACTTCACTACGTGCTTGCCAAATAGTATGTTACAATAGCAGATGTCATCCAGATTTTTACTACAGATCTATCGTGATCATTGATAAATTCAATATGTTCAAAATCTTTGGACTTTATTTCCTGAAGAGCCTGAACACTACGCAAGATGTTTAATACGGAGGATCGATTTAGATCATATAGGCCAAATTCACCACCATGACATTTCAGGATGAGGCTTACATGTTTCATGTCATTGCATTTCTTGTGACTATTCCTGAAAGGTGTTCTTTCTTGCTGTTTTTTCAGCGGCAATTGTCTTAACTGTTCAGACGCTTTTTTGTCTCTGAAACTCAAGTCACCATGAGGAACCCTTACCTCATAGTTTCTTATCCTGTCTTCTCCCATCGGGTTATCATTTTCCTTTCTTTTTGAGTACCCGTCATCAGAGTTATGAAGATCTCTTGAGGCAAATATGCCCATTGATTTCATAATTTCTTCTCATCTATCTTCCAGTGTTCTAAATGTATTGTTTCGGCAACTTTCTTCATTTTCACTGATTTGCTAATTTACTTTTAGTATTTGAGAGGGAGGAAAAGTCTTTACTGAAGTTTTCAGACACTCTTGTTTGGAAACCTCATTTACAACTCATCAAGCGGCTCGTAACTCACATCATTAACCACAATGTTTTTGATTACTTTAGGAGCCAGTTGTATAGGTGGTAAATTGGTTTTGCTTTTACTAATGGCGATGTATTTCCTCACAATTTCTGCACTTTTCCCTTGTGTTCTTTTATCAGGTGTACTTAGGGCTTTAATAAATTGTTGCGAGTTCGTATTCTTCTGCATTTTAGTCAATTTCTGATTTTTGTTTTTTTTTTGGACTCAGAATGCATGTTGGACAGTTGTTTTTTCCCTTTTTTTGTCACACTGAATATGTTATATGTTCCACTCTCCAATGGCAACTCGGTAGAAATTGGTTGTCACAACAGGTTCAGCTCCTGCTACAGTTAAATCAGTGTCTTTTTTTTTTTTTTATCTTTATCTTGGTGCCCAAGGGTTTCTATTATAGTCACATCATGATTAACACATCCGGTGTTATTCTTTTTTCACTCATCGCCATGGAGTTATCATTAGTTTCATGTTGGTTTAGGTCGCTATCCGGTATGTTATTGATCATGTCTTAGTTCTACAACTGACCTTATCCGTATCCTCAGCTAAAGTGCTTACAATTACTCTCCGTTGTGCTTTCTCGCTATCATTCATATTAGAAAACATTTTTTCCACTCTGCCAGACAACATAGAGTGCATTTTATATGGGTCAGGGCTTTTCAGTATTACACTTTCAGTATGCTGACATTTGTCACTTTTCTTCTCCAAAATTTCTCTAAGTAAAAAGTTTTGGTCCAATAATCTGGCATCCAGTGTTTCATAAAGTTTAGCTAACGAAAACAAAGCAGTGTTCATAGCATTAATTCTGTTGGTGCCAAAGTAATAGCTGCTTGTGGTTGATGGGGTACAGGTTTATTGCGTCCACATCGTTTGGGAGAATGTTGGGTAAAGGAAATTGACAAAATAGAGGAATCATTAGTACATTCCGGAAAAAGAACGGGAGACAAATGATCTGCATTTTCATCATTTATCTCAACTTGCATTATTTGTGCATTTTTTTTCATTGTCATCAATGGCAGTCATGTCTTTAGTAGACGTATTTATACATGGTTGGTCTATCTCAGCATGAAATTGAATTTCGGTCACCACTTTATTGTTTATAGGGAGGGCTAAGGCGCCTAACAGACTTCGTTCAGAGAAGGCTGCTAGCACTCACCTGCACCACACAACTCTACGCCTCGCCTACTTCCACAATCAGTATAACATCATCTCCTGAACTACCTCTCACTCTCATCATGACCGGTCCTAATCCCTATTTAAACGCGCCAGCCCTCTGGCTACTACATTTCGCCACCAAACCGACCCCTAATCAACCATGTCCTACTATCATTAGAAATTCCAGGCTCTGCTCGCGCCTGCGCCACCTACCTCACCACCATCCCACAACCATCAACAACCTGATTACATCCGCCAGACACCACACTAGGCCTGACATAGGCACAGTCAACCCCATGGCGAGTTCCTCTCTATCACAGGAACACACTGTTGCCAATTGTCCACCATTGCCTCATCATGCCATATCGACCTTACCCAACCATTCAAGTCAACCATGTGCCTCATCAGTTAGAAACCAAAGATTAGCTTCCAGATGTCTCCACTGGTCCTGGACAATCCCACGCTTGTCAATATCTCAAACTCCAGCGATAACAAAACCACGGCCCACTCGGCACCCAAAATTGACTCTCCTCCTCCTGTTCACATTGCCATCACTGCCCCTAAACTCAAAGGTGCGCTCATTAACGCACGCTCCATCCCTGCACACGCCCTAGATATTGCAGATTTCATAGTCACAGAAAACCTTGACTTTCTCGCAATCACGGAAACTTGGCTGCATGCAGCATCCGGTCCTTCTCTGACCCTGGCCATCCCAGACAACTATTCCATTATCAGGTGTGACAGGGACACCAATCAAACTAAGGGGGTGGACTAGCCTTCATATTTAAGAGTTCACAAAACCTCAGAGCTGCCAACACCCTGCAGCTACCATCAGCAGAACTACTGTCTATTAAACTGCCGATCTCGCCTAATCACACGGCCACTATACATCTCATTTACAGGCCCCCTGGCCCGACCTCTTCTTTCGCAGAGACATTTCATCTATCCTAGCTACTAGTACTAAGCCCAACTCACAAATCATTATATTGGGAGACTTCAATCTAGGCTACCAAGATACGAATGACACCAAAGCCTTTGACCTAGAAAGAGTCCTGGCCGACTTTGGTCTCACCCAACATGTCAATGAGCCCACCCACATCAAGGGTCGCACTCTTGACTGGGTCTCTGACTTGAACTGTGCGCTTAACGTCACCTCTGTGTTGCCATGTGCATGGTCTGATCACCACAAAATATCATTCTCCATTAACTCCACTCCACCCACAGATAAACCCAACCTTGCCCCTCCCACTTCCACACGCAACAAAAAGGATATTACGGTTGAGAAATTACTCCCACTTATCCTTCCTCTTTTGAACTCGGCGTCCACCACGTGCTCGGACCCCACAGTGCTAGTAGACACCTACAACCGCGTCATGCTAAAAGCCCTCAATACCATTGCCCCCCTCAAACTGCGCAAACAAAAACCGCGGTTCCACCTTAATTCCTGGTTTACCCCGCACTTACGCGACCTGCCCAAAGAAAAAAGAAAAGCTGAGGCCCTTTGGAAAAGCTCACCTTCCCTAGTCAACAAAAACGACCTCACCACAGCCTCCCTTACCTACAAAGAAGCCATCCTAGCTGCTAAAAAGGAAGTATATAACAAAAGGATCACTCCAGCCCAATCAAATACCAAGGAACTCTTCAAGATCCTTAAGGAATTAGAGTCCCCTGTTGCCCCGCTTGATACATGCACCCCGGACACTGAATGGTGCTCCAATATTCAAAAGGCACTGCTTGATAAAATTGCCCTGCTCCAAGACAAGATTAACACTTAAAAAACACTAAAAAAAGCCACCTCGCCGACTCAACGGGTAACCCCCCCATCATACAAAACCCTTTCTCCCAAACACTCCGTCCAACCTTTCAGCTTTTCACCCCTCACCATTAAGGAAGTCGAAAATATGATAACGAAGCTTAAGCCTTCCAATTGCCAAGGTGACGCCTGCCCTGCACCGGTCATAAAGGAAGCTGCTCATGATCTTGCCCCTTTCATTGCCTCTTTCATTAATGCCTCTTTCAAATTGGGCATTGTACCTGACAACCTTAAGGATGCTTGGGTCATCCCATTAATCAAAAAACCTAAAACCTAATTTTGATCCCAGTAATCCTTCTAACTACAGGCCCATCACCACGGTGCCTTACCTTCTCAAAATTCTGGACCGCGCAGCCCATCTCCAAATCCAAGACTATCTTGAAACCAACAATCTTCTAGGGCTTAGACAATCTGGCTTCCGTCCTAGACACGGTACTGAGACCGCCTTAATCGACTTGAAAACCCAAATTGAGGAGCTGAAAGACAAGGGCAAACTGGCACTCCTGCTCCTCCTTGATCTTTCAGCTGCCTTTGATTTGGTCGATCACCAAATCCCCTGCCACCACCTCAAAATTGCGGCCCACTTGTCCGACGCAGCCACATCTTGGATTAGCTCTTTTCTGGCAAACAGAACCATGAGTTTTCTCTCCCATAGCCGCAGCTGATCCAGCCCATGTCCCGTGCGGAGTTCCACAAGGATCTTGTGTATCTCCCACACTTTAAAACTTGTTTACTAAACCGCTCTTTGATATACTTGACTATCTGGGTGTCTCCTACACTATTATGCGGATGACACCCAGATACTCATCCCGATCACTGGCGATTATGTAACAGATGCCAAAGCTCTCAATACAGTCTACACTGTCATTTAAGCCTGGATGGCTCATCATGGGCTTTGCCTTAATGATGGAAAGACGGAATTAATCATTCTTGGATCTCAATACAAACTCTCTAAACTTGACCCCAAGTTCAATTCCTTCATTATTGATGGGAACGATATTAAAGTCTCCAACGTCACTAAAACACTTGGAATATATCTTGACTCGACTCTATCCCTCAATCATCAAACCAACGCAGTTGTCTCAGCATCATCCTATACTTGCAAATTGATTACAGCATGTCGCCCTTTCTTGACTACGGAGAACTGTCTGATTCTCGCCAGAACCCTCATCATGTCCAAAATCGATTACTGCAACGCCCTCTACCTAGGAACTAGTCAAAGAAACATTGTTAAACTCCAGGTCATGCAGAACAACGCCATAAGGGCAGCTCTCAACGTTCCTAGGCATTCCCACATATCTAACGCGAGACGCAACTTGCACTGGCTTCCCATTACTCACCGCATATCCCTCAAAGCACTTGTCCTAACACACAAGGCCCAGAACAGCGCAGCCCCGGCTTACCTTTCCTCGCGCTTCATACCACACACAGCAACTAGACCACTAAGATCTTCTCAGGCTCATACGCTGACTATTCCCAGCTTCAAGCTACAGACAGCCGGAGGCTCTAGCTTCCCTGTCCTCGCGGCTAAGCTCTGGAACACTCTTCCCAATGCTCTCAGAAACGTTCTTCACATCTATGCCTTCAAAGCTAAAACTAAACTGTGGTTACATGAACGGGATGCCATAGCCTCCTCTTTATAAGCCTTACACCTGTCAATTCCATTACCGACTGCTCATTGTACATACTGTTTTTTTACTGCATTCTTGATTCGCTCCTCTCCTCTCTGTTGATGCTCTGAATTCTATGTAAATATGTGTAAAATGTTTAGTGTATCTATTTGCTGTAACTTGTAACCGCCTCCTTAAACATGCGCCCAGATGCCCCGGGGCAAGGTGCGCACTATAAATAAACAAAATACAAATGAATCAAATGGGGTACATAAATCTATTGATACAGAAGGGACCTGTGCTACTGTATTATTACTTTTACAGATGTCTATCTGTCAGAATGACAGGCGCTTCTACATCATTATCATTATCTGTGCACAATTCTACAGCTGTGGGAATTACATGTAGCATCATATCTTTGCACAGATCTATAGTTATAGGATTGACATGTGGTATTGTTTTAGGACTTGCCCTTTTCTCAAGTAGACCGTCCGTTGAGTTGACATTGCTCACTGTACTCTCTTTGTCAATAACATCAGCCTGACCTGATGTGCTGTCAATATAAAATTTCCTTATATCACTCGTATATGACCTGGATCGACTCTTTGTAGATCCACGACTTGGCAGCCCATTTGAATTCCGCTTGGGGGTAGTATGAAAGTCATAAGTTTGATCAACAAGAGGTTCAATATTCGGCATATTAGTCCGAAGAGAGTACAATTTGACCATTTTGGTCTGTTGCACAGAGACTAGCTGTCACAAAAACCTCTTTTAAATAAATGTAGTTTTGGCCACAAATGCTGCTCCAGCACAGTTCACTGTGAACAGTAAACAGTTTACTTGCGGTTACTTCCGGGTGCACGCGCGGTGCGCTATTCACTCGGGTTAAGTAACAGAGAGGGAGGAGGGGCCAAGGGGGAGTCTCCTTTAGAAGCTCCAATCACAGAGGAGCTGCAGAATTAAAAAAACAAAGAAAAAGAACAGAAAAGCGGGAAATTAGAAAGTCTGAACACATGAATGCTTCTTACTGAAGCAGGGGAAAATTGTACATAAAATTTTCACCAAAGTTCGTGAAGCGTTACTTGTAAGTCAGGCAGAGTGAGTGCAGCTTGAAAAGACTTCCTCCTGCTCGAACGCCGTGTAGATTCGAGATTCGCTCGCACACGGGATAGTCGTTTTGGAAAAAAAAAAAAAAAAAAAAGAAGTCCAAAATCCAGGCAGGTAAAAGCGGGTCCGGCCAGTAAACGGTTTACTTGCGGTTACTTCAGGGTGCGCATTTTTCAATGTCGCGTAACTGGAATCAGATTAACTATGACTGGCGAATATACAGACTTTACAAAGAATCGTATAGCAGAAAAACTATGAAAATGGCTATAATTAATGTTGTCTGTGTCAATGGTACTTTTGGTGGTGGGTGGTCGCAGGACACAAAGAATGGGCCTGGTGGTACATGTTGTCGCTTTCTTTTGGGAGTTTCATGGAAGGAATACTGCCTGCTCTGTGGGTTGCCCGCAGATGTCTGGCATGTGCTTTTAGAAACTTAAGAACTTGCAGTGCAGATGCTATTTGTGTCCCCATCCCTGCCCTGAGTTCAGGGTGATGTTTCAAAGACCGTTCACTTGAGACGGAAATTAAGTTAGGCTGGAGTTTAATATGCTGCTTATTGAGTAAAGCGCATTTCAATAGATGAAATTAATTGGAAGTGCAGTTTAGCCATTACCCTTTTCAGCATTTCTGTGGCCATCGTGAGTTATTGGATTTCCTCTTTTCGTTAACACACAGAACACACTGAACCGAGACGCTTTGAATGGAGCTTCCAGCTTTTGGTTTTCACTTTACCTAAAATCTTGCGGTAAAGATCTTGTCAAACGAATGCGTTCATTGATGATATAGACATGTTAAGGTTTCTCTCCTAGTCTTTTTGCGTCGGGTAGGGGTCTCCGCTAACGACACTGCTGTTAGAAGTTTGGAAAAAGCCTCTACATTGATTTCGGTGTTGATACGTGTACATAGCGTAATGCCAGAAAACTTCATTCAGAGCCTGTCCCTGTCAACATTGGTGTTTCTTCAAAGGGAAAACGGGGGGGGGGGGGTGTGTTCGTCGTCCGGCTCACTTTGATTGCGCGTGGGGATGGAAAAAAGCAATGGCAGGAAATTGCACTTGCATGGTGCCTGAGCCTTATCCTTTGAGATCGGAGTGCATATTCCTACTCTCACTGCAGTTGCAGATGAGATTCTGCAAGGTCTGGGGGTTTCAATGGAAAATCTCTCGGGACAGAGGGCCCAATACTGGGACATGTAGTCACCATAGGAATGCTGTAACTGTATGCTCTGAGGAGTAGGGAAGAGCATACCTATTTCGTTCATTGGGCAGTTTGATGTATAGAGGGGGACTGTAGCAGGACACGCCTATACAATAGCAACCTCTACAGGTAATGTTGGCGCAAAGGCACGGTTACAATGGCCAATGTATGCATTAGCAAAGAGTTTTGTGGAAACCACTCATTACTGACTGGTGTATATTGAACTCTAAGCTTAAGGGAAAGGAATCGGCTGTAACGCAACAAGACCCACTACCGAAGCACGCATGCCGTTTCATTGTAATGCAACCTTGGTGGCAGAGCAAGAAAGGTGTTGCTCAAGAATGGTCGATTAGTGTCCAGAATGATTCTTGGATGAGATGTTGGGGGGTGACGGTTTAATTTGGTGCATGTTATAGAAATAATAGTGATGCTATAGAAATAGTGAAGTATGTGTGTTGTAGAGTCTTCTAGCCTCAGAGCACTGTACAATAAAAGGAGTGGTCTACAATATGGCTCGGCATGGGTATTTTTGCTAGGGGATATGAGCTAGTGGCCAAGACCCAATGGTTGGCATTTGATTGGATGTTCTTTGAAGAGAAGGATGGCCCCTTCGGTGTGTCTGTGTGTAAAGGTCTGCAAAAAATTGTAGCGCACCACACCATTTTGAGGCAAGAGTTGCCATTTGCAAACTCATCACCTTGTCCAACGACCTCCTTTAAATAAAATTAAAAAAAATATATATATATTTACATGGCCACAGTAGAGGTCATGTAGTTATGGTTAAGTTGCTGTATCCATAGGAAGGAGCACTTTTTGGGCGGCTTATAACTTCGCTCCCCCTGGACGAATCCTTAACAAACTTTGCAAAAAAAAGTATATGGTCCACTCTGAATTATTTTTGCAAAGTTTGGTGAGGTTTGGTCCAGGGGGGAGCAAAGTTATAGGAGGGGGGGTCCCAAAACTTCTTTTTTTCCGATAGACCTAATGGGGAAAAAACTTGGCTCACGCCTACAGCCCAAACCGCTGGACGGATTTACACCAAATTTGCGGCAGGAGCGGTGGCTTGGTCCCAAAAGTGTGCTTTTTTTTTAATTTGGTGTAAATCCGCCCAGTAGTTTTTTTTTAAATGACAAAAATGTAAATGAAAAAAATTAGTGATAATCTGTCCGCTTCGCGGACACACTTCCCTGTTCGCTCCGCGGACAGGATGGCGATTGGGCAAGTGCTTGCGTGATGTCCGCTGACATCTGATGTGCTTTCCTATTGGCTGCCATGAAGCGTGCAGTGCGCCGTATTGTGAGACGCCCGCCATCTTTGTTCATCGGTTCATCAGAGCGTTGCACAGTAAGCTCCGTGTCTCTCTCCTGCTCCCCCCACACCCCGCTCATGCTCCGTGTCTCTCTCCCTTTCCCCCCACACCCTGCTCATGCTCCGTGTCTCTCTCCTTTCCCCCCACACCCCGCTCATGCTCCGTGTCTCTCTCCCTTCCCCCCACACCCCGCTCATGCTCCGTGTCTCTCTCCCGTTCCCCCCACCCCGCTCATGCCCCGTATCCCCCCTGCTCATGCCCCGTGTTTCCCTCGTGTTACCCCCACCCGCCACTCATGCCCCGTGTCTCCCCTGTTCCCCCTGCTCATGTGCCGTGTCTCCCTCCCGTTCCCCCCCTGCTCATGTGCCGTGTCTCCCTCCTTTTCCCCCTGCTCATGCGCCGTGTCCCCTCCTTTCCCCCCCGCTCATGCTCCGTGTCTCCCTCGTGTTCCCCCCACCCCCCGCTCATGGCCCCGTGTCTCTCTTGTTCCCCACCACCCCGACCCCCCCCCCCCCCGCTCATGCCCACGTCTCTCCTGGTCCCCCTCCCTCCACCCCCCGCTCATGGCCCGTGTCTCTCTCTTGTTACCCCCACCCCCCGCTCATGGCCCGTGTCTCTCTTGTTTCCCCCCCCCACTGATGCCCTGTTGTGTTCTCTTTATACACCCCGCCTTCACTTTCCATGGTGGCCATCTTGGTAAAAGATTTTCGGCGCCCTGGTTTGGGAAGACATTTTTTTTAACCACCCGGGGTTCCCACTTTGAGGACCTAGGATGCTAGATGTGGTCTTCATCTGTTGAAAAGGATGTTATGCTGATGTTGCACTAATAAAAACCTATGAAATTCAGTGAAAAAACTGTTAAAGGGACGTTATGGTTCCAAGTAAAACCGAAAAGCCCTTGAAATTCGCCAGTTATGGTAAGCTAAGCAACCATAACTCGCGCCACCACCGTGCACTGCTAAGACTAACACACACGACATCAAAGATGACATCGCATGTCTGGCTCACTTTTTTTTTTCTTTCGCTGACATATCTCGGCCACATGGTTTTCTTCAGTAACAGTCAGAAACTAAACATTTTTTATTTTATTTGTAGACATATCCTTCAAGTAGGTTCTTGCAGTAATTCCCTTAGAATCCAGTCACATCATATGAAACATATACATAGGGGAAGACACAAGCTTGAAAGACAGCAATCCTTTTTGTGCATAAAGATAATCAATAGACTTATCAGCACTTTCTGATAGTTCTGTTTTTTTATGGCTGTACTTTCCCAGTATATGGTCATATTTGTGTACATTGTACTCGCACTACTTTCCTTAGGGTCCAATCACATTAAGTGATACATATACATAGGGTAAATAGCAGCTTTGAAACGGAGCAATCATTTATTTGCATGAAAATCAGTTAGGATATGAATTGTTTCTGCTACTACTTGTGCTTTTTTGCTAACTTCACTTTCCCTTTTATATACCCATATTGGTATGTGTTCTTGTCTCTTTGTGTTGTGTCTATAGTAATGCAATTATGTAATACATGGGTTTTATTAGCTACTTATTACATATTTCACAGTACACAAAAATCTATTAAAACAATTATCATTTCATTAGTCAACATATTAACATTACGAATATTATACCTTCATCTTGTACGCTGCACACAATGCTATGTTTCTGCATGAGTAGCTTAGTATACTAGATAGAACCCCATAATAGAATGCTATTTATATCAATGCATCGTTCAATGCACTAATTAGGGTATGATATGTATTGCAATGATCCTTGACACTTATTTCGCAACATTATAATAAGAATCCCTTGTACACATTTCATGAAAAGTACATACATGTGATGTCATCAATGACATTTGATGTCGTGGGTGTTAGTCTTAGCAGTGCACGGTGGTGGCGTGAGTTATGGTTGCTTAGCTTACCATAACTGGCGAATTTCAAGGGTTTTTCGGTTTTACTTGGAACCATAACGTCCCTTTAACAAAGTTTTTTCACTGAATTTCATAGGTTTTTATTAGCGCAACTTGTCCACTGGAAAAAAATATATATATATATATATATATAAATGTTATATGTCCAGATACCAAATAGTTTGTTCGTAGGAAAATACTAGCTTTATTGAAGCTTTCCAAATTGGGATAAAAAATTAAAAGCCATCAAAGTATGGCACTCCTAAAATGCAAATAAAAGTGCGCGTTGGGGACGTTAATGTGATTTGTGACAAAACTCGCCGCTTGTTCACAACCATTAGCCACCTTCAACCAGTGAGTTATAAACATGGATACAGAGCGTGAGAGAGCAGCCAGTGAGTGTTTTCCCAACAATAAAAGGACTGCACTGGTCCGTACGTAGCAAAAGCGTGGTGGCCATCTGTGCATATATAAAGGCGCGGGTACTGTTTAGTGTAAATGCTGCTGTTATACGTAAATTGCATAAATAGTACCCTTTTATATAATCAGCATTTTATTTAAATTTATTGCCCGATATTGTCATGGTTCTGAGTGGGTACCCAAGTTAAAGCAGAAGTGCATAACCTTTCAATACATCGTGTATGCTTCGCGCATGATGGTCAAACGTTTTACAATTCTCCTGGCAACATTGCCTTTGCTTGTACCTGGTAGGTACCCAGGTTCCAGCATAGGTGAGTAATCTTACAGCGCATAGTGCAAAATGTATACATGATGGTCTGACATTTACAGTTGTTACTTGGAATTGCATAAAGTGCATAGTCCAACTTTATTCAAGTAGGCAATTGCTATTCCCCTTGGAAAAGTGCATAAATATCAATAAGCAGCATAGAACTATAGCAGCGATCTGTATTGCTTTCCCTGATGTAATGGATTACCTAAAGTGCATAGTACATAGCAGCAATAATGGTCAGCATCATCTCTGATGTTCTGAATTATATAAAGTACATAGTGCATTGGCAGCAGTAATAGTCAGCATCATCATCATATGTCATGAGTCACACTTTCAATTAACGGCATACTTGTTTTGGTACAAAATGCAATAGAATCGTAAAGTGCATAGGTAACGATAAAGTGCATAGTGCAATAGCCACAGTTCCAAAACTGCCACATGCTTGTTTCATACAAGCATACATTATCAAATGCATAGTGCATTTAACATACGGGCAATTAAGGAGGACATAAAAATGAATCCCTGTAAGAAAAACAAGCATTGGCAAAGTCAACCGTTTTGGCTTTTATATAAGAATTAGACATTTGTAGGTACTGACACCATTTTGAACCGGCTACCATCAATGGGCAGCTAATACCACTACGGTAGTGCCTGGCAGTGCCTTTCACATGCCTACACAAAAGCCCGAACTGTTAGCATTGCCAATGCTGGTCTAATTACAAGTAGAATGGACCAACCGTATCCCTGCTGAAGCCCCTCCACTTACGTTTCACACATGGGATGCATGAGAGTTCACCCTGACCACCATGATTTCAAGTGTGGAATGGTCCAACAGGATTTCTCCAACCCTGCTCTCCGCTTTAGGATGCAAGCCTGGGCAGAACCAAACGTTCTTTAGGGCCAATAGGAAACCTGCAGAATATCCTCTTTGGTAACAGGCGCTGTCACATATGTTGGTCTTGTCTTTTTAACATCACACAATCTCACATTCTGAAACTTACTCCCACATGGACGGGTTATTCCTGATGAGCCCGAGCAACCCCACTTCACTGCCAACAAGTACACTTTTCTGCCTGCCTTAAGATGAATTGGCGTTTTGCGAGAACATACTCAACCCTCTTCCGAAATAAGTACCAGGCATGACCCAAGCGTGTGCGGCGAGACAGAGTGACAGCGTGTGCAGGGGGAGAGGGTGACGACGCCCTTGTCTAAAAAATTAAATGACAATATTTTTTGCCGCAACATAAAAGCACTCTTAACTCATCACATTAGACAAAGTCTGCGACGTAGGAGTACAGAAAGTGAAAACTAATTTTATACACAGGAATACACAATGTCGCAGCAAAGGGTCAATTGTTACCTTCATGGTATATGGTCATGCTTTCCATTATCGAAGGCACTATGAAGCTTTCTCAGAACGTAGGGCTACTAATTACATGCAAACTAACACCATAACATACGTCTCTTGACCAGAAATATCAAGCAATTTTAGCTCCCATGGGAATTCAAAGAGGAGCTGTGGTGGATGGGACACATAATGTAGAGATAAAAGAATAACGATTGAATGGTGTACATTTTCTTTACCCTGTCTAGCTCGATCAACTGAGGGCTAATTTTCGAGCCTAAAGATAAAGGAACTCCACAATAAGTACAAGAAATACAGGTTTCTTGCATTGGATGCCATATATGCACGGGAGACTCTAAAATGTAACACTCCACCACAGAATAAACCATGTAAACTGTGTACATGTTGCAAGAATGTAGCGGTGCTCCACGAGACTGCTACAGAAAACAATTGTTAAAACAAAATCCTAATGCTTGGCACACAGGCCCTAATGAACTCCGTGCCCTTCCCACATCCCCTCCTCTCCACCACCCCAACGTAGTGTTAAGGCAACTCAAGAACTGATTTCAGAATGATGATGAAACCCTGCAAAGCCGGAAAAAGATGAAGGAGGTTGTGGATTTCCTGATGTGCCCCACAAAGCGCTATGCACGATTCTTGGGCCTAAAGGGGGTGCCATGTTTTTGCTTTTAAATGTTTTCTACCGAGAGCCAGGGCTAACGTGCAAACTTATCTGTTTATAAGGTGGTGATTGTAATGTGAACACTGCAGAATGTGTTGGTTATGGTGGTAAATGCAGGGTTCGAAATTGTTGGGAGCTATTTAGTTCCTACTTCTAATCCTAGGAGAGCCCCGTTAGCTTGAACAACGGCTATCAGGGGATACTTTTGGTTCCCAGGTGAACTGGTACCTAAACAAACCTGCATATGTGACATTAGCTTGGCAAGTTTGAGAATGTTCATAAAGAATACACTGGGCCATATCTAGTACACCTCATCATACAATACAACAAAAGGCCAGATGTAGGTTTGCCTGTTGCAGTCACCGCTAGAGGGAGCTGTTGCCTTAGAAATATGTGTATATGGCCAGATGTAACACTCTGAAAAGTTCTCTCCTCACGTGCTTTGGCCAGTGTACACATGCTTTCACACTTTTTATAAACAAATGGATCTTACATAATGGGAAAAAATGTCAAGTGTGCATCTCATTTGGTGGTTAGATTTGCAGGGCGCTATGTACGTCCCTGGTTCCCCTGCGGTAGCTCCTGCTTGTTGGGCGTTGCCCAACAAGCAGGTTCTGGTTTTAGCTCGTTCTAATCTTAATTTCAAACCCTAGTGTTATTGGTAGTTAGACAGTGTAGAAGGCGATAGTAGTGTGGATGCAGTGGTGTATTGGGGATGTGTTGGAGACAGTTTTTCTTTAAGTCCTAATAAGGTCTTCATAAACCGTACATCTAAGGCAGTACATAAGATCCACTCTTAGTATATGGCTGTACCACCCTAGAATTTGGTAGTGTAGACAGAGCAGTCAGGCTTATTTACGAGGGAGAGGGGGCTTTAGTTTGGTACAAAGAAATTGTAGCATGCATATGGTCCCATGAAACACTATGTATGTATTGTAAAAAAATAAAGGGTTGTAGACCAAGATCATTTTTGGGTAAGTATATCGACCACAATCATAAAACCCAACTCAATATCTATGGTATCCAAACCAAGGAATAACTTTATTTAGAGAGCAAGTCAAAGTGAGTCAAACCTAAGGTTATACATTCAGGAAAGTGTTCTACTATTCTTGGGGGCATAAGACCAGGTTGGATATACTTTTAGAATACAAGTAGTATTTCAAGGGTAGAGGATCCCTTCACTCGTGCAGTACACTCAGTTATGAAATCCCATAATAAACCAACTGTTACAAGTATTTACTTTGCAACATTACTTTTTAGAACTCAGTGTAGAGCTAGTAAAACAACTCCTATACTTCCTGGAGGGGCCTTAAGCTGCTCAATGATGTATGAACCGGGGAAAGCAAAGCCTATTACACTTTGAGAAGGACACAATGTATTTCAAGGTAAGTAATTGACCTATTGGCACATAACTATCTTTAATTAATGGCTAGTTATACCCAGTGTACTTTTAAGGAGTGTATTATACAGTTTCTACGGTAAGTAAGTACTTTATGAACTATTTCAGAATGGCACCAACACAATTCAGTGAAGCACAACCCAGGGTTACAAATGTAGATCAGCAGCAGCTAATCAAGGTGAGTAATACCTATACACATGATAAAACAGTACCAACACTTATTACCTTTTAGAAGGGGGAGAAACACCATTCAAAGTTAGTAAACCAGCTTTTTTTTACTTGCAAGGCAGAATCCGTTTCTAATCCAGTCCTTCCCTTATCTATTGCATGAGTTCTCTCAGGAGCAGAAGAGGGACCCTAGTGGTCTAGGTGCCAACTGTAGGCAGATTGAGATGGGTTCAGTTGCAGTAAAGGTCCGTAGGAGACCTTGTTAAACAAGTATTCACTTTCAGAGTTAGTTCAGGGACTTCACAGAAGGCTCCCAATATGCGTTCCAGCATTAGGCCTGGGCAAGTGGTATGGGCAAACTCTCACCCACTTAGCCCCACAGGATGTGCACCAGGCTTAAGTATTACCCCAGTCCACACACTACCTTAGGAGAAAAGAGATTAAGAGAGTATGCCTTTGGGATACAGCAGCACAGGACCCGTACCTGGATTCTTGGTCTGCAGAGAAAAGAACTGGACACTGGATAGGAACTTGCAGGAGGAGGCTTCGCGCAAAGGGTTCTTCATGGATTCTCATGGCTCTGTGGATTTGGCGCCTTTTTACAGCAGCCAGATGAACGAATATATTGCTGGTCGGATTCTCTGCACTCCGGGGAGGAGACTTCAGGGATTCCAATCGTGTCTCAGGAGATCCCACAGGAGTCCATGGATTTGGATTTCTTAAGACCATGCACTGCTCAGGCTCGAGGTCTCCGGGTATTGGAGGTTTGCAGCCCAGCAAGGTCGCAGTACGTCCTGGGATGGCTCAAAATTCATGTGGTTTTTGAGACTAGTGGATCTCGCCACCGTCTGGGTAGGAGTCGTCGCATTTGGCAACCCCATGTCGATTGGAAGGAATGGTTGCATCATGCTCCAGTTAAACAGCAGGCTATCGGTCACTGGAAATGGCTGCAGACGTCTTTTTCTTAATCTTCCTTTTTAGTTTCAGCTCCAGTGGTCTACTTTTCAGCAGCTTCCAGGTTTATCAGGAACTACAGTACAACTTCTGCAATCCTCCCTGCAGTTTACAGTTTTACAGAAAGGGGCGGTCTGGCTGCCAATCAGGACAGCCAACCCCACCGTCCGCCCCCATTTAGACTAGGTTCCTTTTCAGGCAAGGTGGAGGACAAAAAAGGGCCTGCAGAGTTTGTACTCCTCCCTCGCTTCCTGCCTTCTCGGACACTATGGAGCCTGGGCGGGAAATATAAAGGATTCCAGCTGAAGACAAAACTTTCAGTGAGGTTGTTCTCGCCTATAATGGCAGGGGAAGACCTCAAACTACAAGGAAACTAGAAATGACAAAAATTGGAGCCCACCGTTTTAGGAAAATAGTGGCCCTACTGTGCATTCCTGAGGCTGATTTAACAGCCTGCGAGTAATGAGACTAAACAGTTCCTAGGGTAAAACCATTTTACCAGGTAAGAAAGGGGATACCTTATACCCCCAACATTCCACATAAGGTGGGGTGTGCTGGCTCACTATATAACATATAAAGGGGGTTGAAAATCCCTCTTTACCTTTTGGGAACAGTAGTTCACATAAGTAGGTTATAGGGGAAATTACCAGGGAAGCCCAAGCGGCCAACTTGGCCTAAGCCCAAAAGTTATAGGAAATTATAACTGTAATCCATATCCCCTGGATGATTCCAATCACTGAAGCCCCCATTTATGTACAGGATGCCGACATGGCCTGATCTATGTTTACCGTCTCCTGTCTGTAAATGTAATCCAACGTGTAATCGGCTCCCAGACACCTTAGGGCTCAGTGCACTGTGCAATTGTTAGATGGGTAAATAAAGAGTGAAAACAAGGTGGGGGGGGTGAGGGGGGAGGTTCCCCTTCACATAGGGACAAGGGGAAAACAATCACCAAGTCCAAGCAAAATGTTCTGGGGTTGACCTAGGTCAGGAAGATTTATCGCAGCTTACCTAACTGGATGTTGATTTGTGTTTTGTGAACATAGGACTGCTGTTTGTAGTGTAAAGTGCTGGTGCTGAATGTAATGAGAATATGGTGGGTTTCACCGTAGTGTGACCTCTTTCTGTGATGCTGAAATGTGCATGGAGGAGGAGTGTTGTGGGAGTGTTTGCATTGTGTAGTATTGAATGGGTTATTTCTGTGGTCCTTAGAGCAATAAGTCCTGATCTTGGATTAGGATGTACAAAGCAGGGACTGAAAGTGCCTGCTTCAAAATTAGACCTTATGGGAGCCCTCGTTTTTATTAGGTTTGTATTTGACTGGTGATATGAAAGAGGCAAGTAAAAATAGTGTTTTCAATAGAAAGTACTTCCTCTCGGACCTAACCACGGGAAGCCTTTCTATTGCCTGCTCCTATTCAAACACCAGTCATTCGCACACTGAATTCTCACTATACTTATTTTTATTGTTAAGGAGCCATGGTTAATTTGAACTTTGACTGTACCACAAATGTCGAAGTAGATCAAATGTACATTCAAATAATGATTTGTTATTTTCTGTAATAAAGTTGAACTAGTATTGTTTTTCTCTACAGTGTCTTCAATGGGAACTAGTACAAGCCGACTGTACAGTGCGCTTTCCAAGACGCTGAACAGCAGTGCTTTGCCCCAACCGCAGGAGTACATGCAGCATTCAGAAGATCAGGATCTCCTGGACCCAAAGGATCTCTTTGATGAATGTCAACAAGTTCTGAAAGGCAGACCTGCGCGATTGCAGAGGAATTTTGTGAATTTGAAAAGGACCTCCACTAGCAACCATCGCCCCATACGGGTCATGCAGTGGAACATATTGGCTCAAGGTACTTTAGTTTAATTGTCATTTCTGTAATAAAACTAATCTAAATCTAGCAACCTCAGGCTTGCCCAAATTGAGCATTTTTCGCTTGGGGAACTTAAAATGGCCGAGTGGGATGCTACCACTTTAAAAATGCATTTGGATTACTTGGTGGCTTAATCTTGTGTGGGCGCACAGGAAAGTGTACAGTTAAACCTTATACTGAAGAAGGGTGTGATGCTTCAATTTTCAGTGCATTGTAGGGTAGGTACGTAACACTTGGAAAAGGGTCGGGATTCACCAGAAAGGACGAGCGCTGTGCTCCAGTTTTTGTTTATACTTGCCATTCATTGTTGCCATTTCTTAAGTGGAGTCACCACACACCTTATTTCTTTCTACAAAAAGTGTTTCCACGGCAGGGGTGTAGGAATCACTAGTGTGACATACAGCTAACATGTTGTCCTAAACCCTGGCATATGAGCGATAAAGCTGTCCAATGCACTTATAAAATTCCATGAACGTTAATTTATTAATGACCTGAATTTTCTCATGGTAATTGGCTTTCTGCTTTTAGAGGTTTTATGGCAGTCTTCCATGTTTTATAACCGCGACATGACTTCTGGAACAATCTTAGTGGATCATTGGATACCAGGAAATGCCCACACGACCTGCTCTGGTGGCCAATTTGGCTGTAGACCCGTACCTTGTAATGTGGAAATTAAAACTAAGTACAGTAACGCAACATACTATTGGTTAGGTGTGTTTGCAAGCTGATATGGTATGCGCATTAAGGATTCTGTACACCAAGGGGCCCTGACATGAAAATCAGTCTGTACTTGCACGACTTTCGCAACCTTCCATGTTGTCCCATTCACCTTTATGCATGTATTGTTCTGTCTGTTTTTATATTCCTGATGATCTTTGTTTCTCTGCTTGTTCGTTCTAGATCAGTCCATTGAATGTGTTTTGCACTATATACAAGCCAATTAATTAAAAAAATCCCAATAGTTCTTCCCAAATGTCACTCCTCAATGAAAGACAGAAAACCACCTCGTTGGGGCCCAGTGAATAGATTTGCATTCTGCTCAGTAGTTAACTAGCAGCTACTGACTTTCAAGGAAAAGAATGCCTACACATTGTAATTCTCCCTCTGTGGGTCCAGCAAGTGGTACTTTCATTCCTGTGCCTACTGTAGACCGTTTCCCTACCTGAGACAGACTGGAGCCTTTGTCCAGCATAGCACGATTGTGCACAGCTTTCTTCCACACTGCATTTTATTTCTTAATTGCACAATAGAGTAGACTGCATTTACCCGGTACCAAATTGACCTTACTGTCAAGAAAAACCCTGCTCTGCTGAGGGGAAATTGCGTTCTCTTTACTCATAGATTGTTTTCATGTCATCTATGAACGAAGAATACATGCATGCTTATTTGCAGTGGAATTTTCGATATATGGCTGTAAGAATGTGTTTTTAAAACTATTTTTCTCCTACCCCCCTCTCCTTAGCTCTTGGTGAAGGCACAGACAACTTCATAAAGTGCCCCATGGAAGCTTTGAAGTGGGAAGAAAGGAAATATCTCATCCTTGAGGAGATTTTGATTTATCGACCTGACCTCCTTTGCCTGCAGGAAGTGGACCACTATTTTGACACCTTCCTTCCAATCCTCAGCAGACTAGGCTACCAATGCACGTTCCTCCCAAAACCATGGTCTCCCTGTTTGGATGTGCAACACAATAACGGGCCAGATGGCTGTGCTTTGTTCTTTCTCAAAGGTCGCTTTAAGCTTGTCAGTAGCAGCAACATCCGATTAACTGCCCAGTCCCTAAAAACAAATCAGGTAGCCATTGCTGAAACACTTCAGTGCAGTGAGACTGGCAGGCTGCTTTGCATTGCGGTTACACACTTGAAAGCTCGAACTGGTTGGGAGAGGTTTCGCTCGGATCAGGGCTCGAACTTGCTTCAAAACTTGCAAGACATTACTCAAGGAGCAAATATTCCCCTCATAATCTGTGGAGACTTCAATGCCGAGCCCACCGAAGATGTGTATAAAGACTTTGCTTCTTCCAGCCTTAACCTGAACAGTGCCTATAAGGTTCTGAGCCATGACGGGCAATCTGAGCCTCCATACACGTCATGGAAGATTCGTCCTTCTGGAGAGTGCTGCCATACACTGGATTATATTTGGTACTCTCAACATGCCTTGGACGTTGTTGCTGCTTTGGGACTGTTAACTGAAGAGCAAATTGGACCTAATAGGTTGCCTTCCTTTAACTATCCTTCAGATCACCTTTCTCTGGTGTGTGACTTTAACTTTAGCGAAGAACCCAACATACTTCTCTAATTCTTCAACTTGGGTGTTTTTTCCCATTTAACTGTGTTCTACTTGGGGTTGTACTGTGGAGGGAAGAGTAGTTGTTGCACAACAATGTGATTGTAAGAGGGCTACATCTCATTCTGCGTTCCCTTGAACCTGAAGACCGAATTGTTATTTATTTTTGTTGCAATGGCTTTTATTCAAGTGGATTCTCAATTTATGTCCATATACTGTTTGATTGAATTGCCAGGCCAATATAAACCAGAGCAGCACGTCCAAAAAGCATCAGTTGGTTCGTTGTAGGGAAATGGAAAAAGTGGGGTTGCATACCCATCACCTAATTTCTGCCAAGAGGGTTATGCTTCACGGGGGGTGGGGGGGGCTTAATTAATTGAAATTTCATTTCAATAGCAAACCACACTATGTAATGCTATCTGGTCCATCATAGAATTTCCTTTTTTATTTGCAATATTTCATAGCACACGTTTTTAAAATCCACATGCTTTGTTATTTCAGTACTCTAGATTTTAAAAACATTTACAAGGAGATACATTCCGAAACACTTTTGTTACATGGAATAACAATGTTTTATAAAAGGAAAAATTGTGTTGCCGTCTGCTGTGGGGGGTCAAGTTTGGCTCAGTATGCAGGTTTAACCATATAGTGCTAAACCACACTCCCAACATTAGCAAACTTCTGCTGCCTACACGCCACACGCTTCTGAAAACCATCCCCCACTTCCTCTCCACCCATGATTGTCCCAAATAGGAATTGTAGATCTTCGTTTGTCATGCCTCTTTTTCTAAGATCTTGAAGGTCTGTGAGGTAATGTCTTATGTCTGTCGGAAGAGGGGAAATGTATGGAACTGCTCATTGAACCGAATAGGTGGGTTCCGTTGAACTCGAATTTTCTCTACCTATGCCATTTGGCTGTGGTATTTCCAATGCATCCTGACCGTGAAATGGCTGCATGTTTAAGCCCATTGCCAATGTAGCTTGGTCGTTTTAACTTTTTTCAATGCATGTTTATCATGCAATTGTAATTCATCAATTAAATGTCATTGCACACTTGGAGAATACAGGGAATTGGCTGTTAAATTGAAGCTGTGATTGTTAACCAATATAATTAAGTGAAATGGTTCCAACTTGCTTCCCAACCTGTTATTTATTGTGTAGCTGTTCATATACTAACATTTATCTTAAAAAGTCGCACTTCCTCTTTACCACAGCTCATCTTCAGTTATTGACCCGTTCATGGCTCACCCAACAAGCTGGTGGTTTGGGCATTGCTATCCTTCCTACCTTGTCAGAAAGCAAGTGTCATGTACTTTTTGTGAACGCAGACTTAACCATGGTCTGCAGCGCTAATAGTTTTTCTGAAATTGACATTTCAGAGTTTATCGTGCGCCTTTTACAATATATATGCAGACCTGTGCATGACATGCAGAGCTGCACTTCTCAGTACTAGTGTCTAAACATTGCATCATGAATTAAGATTCTCTAAGACCATCCTTCCTCAAGCTACCTTAACACAAATATATTCAACTTGTTTTTGAATTTATTTAAACTTATTTGAATGTAATTCAAAACTTGTGTGACCGGATTTAGATGCCTTTTTGAAGTCATGGAAATGGGGATATTTAAAGGTTATATTTTCTGCTGAAGTAATTTCAACTGTGCCTGATGATTGCTTGGGCTGTCTCCTAACTAATCACACAACAGGTAGTAGTGAATGAAAAGTTGAAGTTAATCCTTGGGGAATGTGGGATGGAAATATCAGATGTGTGGCTGGTAGGTAGCAAAAGTTGTTTGTGTTTTTTTTTTTTTTTTTGGTGTCTTTTAAATGATAGTCCCCACTGAGCTAGGCCCTGACTGTCTTTGCACTTGGCCGAAGATTATTAATCTGAACCAAAGCAAAAAAAGGGCTGCTGTGGCTTCAGACAAGGGAATAACCTGTGAGTTCGAGCTTGGTCCTGCTGAATGAATGGCTCACTCCTCTCTGACAGAGTCTTGGAGCAATCAACTGTCCATCATTCTGACTGAGATGTAAGCACCATAAAATGCGGTCTTGTTCTTCCTTCTTTATCCTTCTATTCAGTTTTCATCTTTGCTCCAAGCGTTATTCGGCTCTGATGAAAGACAGACTTTCGGTGTCGTTAGATAATCTTTTGATATCTCAATAGTTTGATAAAGAAGCACCTGGGTCACACACATTGACGGAAGTGTCCTTTACTTTCCTACAATTCTTATTGGCCTATTGCTTTAAATCCCTCGAGAGGGAACTTGAGCGGTTTTATGTTATTTACACTGAGAAAAACATTGTTTAGTAAAAAATGTCTTTGACTCACTAAACGCCTGTGCCAACATATTTTAGGACTGGTACAGTTACAAACTCCAGTCCTAGAATATGCGGGGGGAGGTTTCCCCAACAATGTTGTGTAACGATAAAATCACTTGTTCCTGTTATGTTAAGGCTCGGTCTAATAACAAAATAATGGATAGCAAACATTTGAAATGGCTTTCTTTCCCCTGTAAAATCAAGCATACTCCAGTGGAGAAGTACTATGCATTAATTTACCCAACTATCTACATGATGGGTCGGGGGAGTTTCAGCCGATACAAAACCACTCCACACTCCCCCACCTTATCCCAAAAAGATGACTATTAAATATCAATATTTTAAGCAGCATTGATGTTTTTGCACTTGGCTTTTACCAGCTGCAGAGGGATGATCGCTCAGCACAATGTTTACTTCAACACACCTGACAGTTTCCTGATGATTTTGCTTCCTCGGTTTAGAGGGCTGCTGACCATTTTTGTAAAATGTACACACTGTCAAGGGCAAGTAGATTCAAAAATATATATATATATATATATATATATATATATATATATATATATATATATATATATATATATATATATATATATATATATATATATATATATATTTTTTTTTTTAAATAGTAAAAGTCTCTATTGGGTGCATTCTTTGCTCTTCCCACCCCACCATCCTATTGCAAACAAAGAAGTAACATACCTTTCCTTGGCTCTCTAATAAGGTGGAGTGGGTGGATGTGAAGGGGTTGGGGTTTAGCATCGGCGCCTGAAAGCTAGACATATGCATGGCTTCAGGAATGCTATTAGTTGGTGGAGGAATCCATTAAATGTAGGCTTTACTTTGCATTGGCTTTTCTTTGTGCTGTAAAGGGATGGCAGGCAATTTATTCTCTGCACTTTGACTTTAACATTACGATTTGTGAAACCTGACACACCCACTGACTGGTGGCTTTGTGAAGAAACAGTCTTCAGTATCCTCATTCACAATCATAATACAGGTCTCTTGGCCTCTGATCTAACAATTAGAAGAAACCTTTGACATTGCAGATATGTGGCTACAGGCTGAAAATGCACTCCTGGCTGATTTTTCTCTGCGATTCAAACCGTGATAATATCCCTTTTGATCCAGAGGAAGATCATATAATGGGTTAACTCAAATATGCAAATTGGAGCACATAAATCATTGTATTAATCATCAACATTGGCAATACCCCAGCCTGCTTTTTCAATGAACACTCCTCAAAACTAAGCCAGGACTCTCTTATCCAGTTATTTTTTAAATCCAAATGCTTGATGTCGAAAACATGAAAAAAGCCACTCTTAAGACTACTTTAAACGCAAGTAGCTCCCCTATGCATGGCATCATGGAAATTGCAGGAAAGGTGAACATTTTCTCCCAGAATATGAAATAACGTCAAATGAGCACATAAAGTGTTTCAGCCAGAGGCAGGGCCTGCATTTTAAAGCCCAAGCCATTGTTCGGTATTTGTTTACTCTTAAATGGTGATCTTGAGGGCTTTGGGGTGCTATACATCTGGGGTTTAAACAAAATATAGTTTAACATATGAATCAAGAATACAAATGTCACTGGGTAAAATACAGAAGTGAAGGAACGAAATGCAAGCAATGTAATACATACAGGAAACTGGTAGCATATTAGCCAGTTCCATATTAAGTTCCATCTTAATCACAGAGTGACATGGTAGCGACAATGGGTGTTATTGTGTGCAAGAGACAGTTGTGAAAGAGGTCACTGTGGCATAATTAACACCAGATCGAGTAATGGCTGAGGAAAAAATGTGAGGGGGTCAAAATCTGATGATGGGCCAGCAGTATACTCATTGTGGTAGCAGAAGGTCCTATGGAAATTCTGTGGGATATAGCTATCCAGGCAAAAAAGCCACCCGCAAACGTATGTATGAGGGAGGAAAATCTGGCGGGTGGACATGGGAAGAGAAAAGGGGTGTGCACACGGTTTGGAGAAATGCAGCCAGAACCACCGATGGTGCAGGTTTTCAAGACATAGGGCCAAGGGTGGGCATAGTCATAGAATTGAATCCTAGCAAAGTCGTGTTACAAAATCATTGAGACCTTTTCAAGAACTGTTGTCTTCCCAGCATTGGCTGGCCGGATGCATGCTTAATATTGAGGAAAAGGCATGAGTTACAGCCATTAGCAGATGTGTCCTACAAGTCAATGGGTAAAAAGAGGTGCTAATTTTGTGTCCCCTTTCATAATGTTAAATATGTACCAGGCTTAGCTGCGCAATAAGTTCACTCTAGCAGACTACTGTCTGCACTGGGGTTCTAGGAGAATTTTTTTTTTTTTGTCATGATTTGGAAGCGGCCATGTTACCCAACGTCACGCCTAACATTTCAAGTTTGTTTTACCAAGGACGTACAGAACTTTTGCATCAACAAACTCTTGGCAGTCTGACTTATTCCAAGCTTCGTTTAATGGTGTTGCAGAATTTATTTATTTATCCGGCGAGGCAGCACTACATCTGTATAATCTATTCTGAAGCAAGGATGATTTCCTGTGTTCAAGACTGAACATTGCGAATCCTGAGGCATAGCTGACTTTACCAATTAGCAGCATATCTTCTGTGTGAAAGCAAGGATGGAAGCATTTTAAACATGCTTCCTACGTGATCTACATTAAGTACTAGGACGCCTTCTTACCTATTGCACATGCAACATTCCAACTTTTTTTCAATGACTGAATTCACATCATTCATACGTAAAGTTACATCCTTCCAATGAGAAGTTAATTTTTGTTAAAAGTAGTAAAATATTGTTACACACAATAGCCACGAGTTAATTAAATGTTCTGACTTTTTTCCACACTCCTTTATAAGAAAAAAAAAAAGTTTTTGCAATCACAAACTTTTAAAATACTGGATAGTTTAAAAGCGACATTCTCAATCTCATATTCGGACGTTTTGATCAAATAAAACAATCAAGAAGGAGTAATTTCTAAAATGCACACTCAAAGGGTTAGACAGTATTAACAAGTAGAGTTTGAGATTAAAATGATTTACATCAATACAGAAGGATTATAAGCAATTTGTATTGCATCATTTTTGCTCTAAGTTTAGGGCCAACAAATTGTACAGTTGCTATGATTGGTGCAATAATTGTGGCATTAAATACATAATCCCATATTTGTCCCATGGTTAGTAGTTTATATTCTCCTTGGAATTTAAAGGTTGATTTTTGCTGTACACTTAGGGCTAGGCATTCAGTTATAAGGTGCTAGGTTGGTTCATGATTCTCGACTGTTACAGAATCGAAATGACATCCATTTCTGGATTGTTTGTGATTAATGCAAGTCTTACTCTCATCGGCCATAGGTTTAAACGTAGTCTAAGAATGGAATTGGCATAAGAGCTTACTCATGCTGATCCTCTGTGAACTACGTAAATACTGTATTTTATTTTGTTGTTTTTGGATCTTGATCCTCCTTGGACCCAAGATCTAGCATTCAGATGCATCACAACACAGCCAGACTAATCGTTGCAGTTTGACTCCTTAATTCTGCTATTCCAATTTACTGTAGTAATGCATGTGTTTTTAAATGCAGAAGATCATTGATGATTGTTCATATAGACTTTTTTATGTGTAATTAACTTGATGAATGTGATGTTAGTAATTTATATTCTTTATCCTCCTGCAAATATATTGCTACAGTTTCGTCCATGCAATCTTTCATACTGCTCAGATGAGCAGATCGAGCTGCCGTCGTGTTGGCAAATGTTGTAGGGCCTATAAAAGAGGGAGCAATTCAGTATCTAAAATAGTTCTGCAAGAGATTGTCAAAATTGTCGGTTTAGGAGTAATTCGGGATTCATTATGCCTGGGTTGTTTTTAAAATATATAGACCAAGTCCATTAACCAGTCTTCTATTCCTCCGCAACCCTCCTCACTGCCCGCCCGATCAGAACGCGTGACATTTTTACCCCCCATAATTTATGATGCTTAGTAAGCACTTTGCTACTATGTGGACAAGACTAAGATATCCTTATTGACCAGATAACATGGTATCCTGCTAAATCGAGCAAGACATTTCCAGATTGATGCAATAGTGCCATATCAATTTGCTCTTACCGGATGTCTTTTCACAGAGCTGTAAAACCGCTATGTAGAGAATCAGTCTTTCCCTTTTGCATGTGTATTGGAATTCTTCTGTGCTTTTCAAAATGTCTAATTTCTTACTGTTCTTGTCCTTGTTCCCAGACATGTCTTCCTTGCCCTGTTGACTTGCTATCCAGGCCCACAATCTTAAATCCTACTTCCTGAAGGGATTTAAGGATCTGCATAGGGAAGGTATGATGGTAATTTGCCATTAGGAGCACAACTAAGTGTTCAATGCTGAAAAAGGTGTACTGTTCGCAACCTCTGCATAATACTAGGACATATACATGTATATTAATAGCTTTTGACTCTACAGATGCTGCCCATGCTGAGCGGCTATTGTAGAGGACTAACTTTGTTGAATCATGTAAGCCAATTGATGCTTATTTTAGTAAAGAGTTAGTTTAGTACTTATTGCCAGTGTTGCTTTCTCTAACTGCTGTCGATGGTAGGAACAGCACCATTTTGGCAGATACTGGTTTCATCTACTCTGCTTTTAGGCTTTTTAAAATGGTTTGTTATGCACATCTTTCCAATAACTACCCAAACACACATGCGTAAAGCATGCTTTATCGGTACACCCTGTTATCCTTCCCCCCCCCCCCACACTTTCTGAACTGTGATTAAAACAGAACTTCTTATATAAAGACCCTTGTTCTATAACTTTACTAGTAGCCAGCATCTATTCAGCTATTTTCAATTATTCACCTTTGCTCTTCAAGGATATCTTATGGAGGGGAGGCAAGGGGAGTAGGTGAGTGGTCAAGATCGAGGACTAATGTTAGAACGAGGGACAATCACGACCTTGTATTAAAAGTAAATGTGAAAAAATTACCTGTTTATCCTCCATGGCTTCAAACAAATGGTTTTCCTAGCACTGTTGGGTCCCAGCATTTTGTTCTACCTGGTGAAATGATCCTTGCAATCTACTTGGGCACGCTTTTTCCCTAAAATGTGTCACAGCGATGACTTGATGTCCACACACCATACCATGTAGGTTTTCCCTTTGCGTACGACACCAGCAGCGGGCTGCAGAACCGACACTGCCACATATAGATCGAATATTGCAATACACTTCATGCAGTTCCTGCCTGCTGTGCTGGATTTTCCTACTGAAGTCTGGAAACATGATCACCCTTGTCTGGAAACATGATCACCCTTCTCTCCCACTAAGTTTGCTTTCTTTCTGCCCGCCTAACCGCAATAACTGTTCCCCTTGTGTGACTTAGATGGTCTGGATCCCTTTTGGTGAGCTGAAAGACATGTTCTCTGCACACCCCATAGGGTATGGGGACAGGCAAAATGTCTACATTTAGGAAGTCTGCAAAGTCCCCATTTCCCGTCACCTAAATTCTAATCTCTCAATTTGGGAGACGGGGGGGGGGGGGAACCCTACAATCCTCAGATTGGCTGCAATAGATGCTTTTTTTTTTCCCGCCCCTTTCTGCAGTTTAGTTGAACTAGCCATGTTACTGTAAGCATCTTGGCCGATTTTACCTTTTACAATCTCTTGTCCATGCTGCCCTTAATCTCTTTAATACCCTGTCTTCCTCCCAACACTTCCTGGCATTGTATCAAGGTGAGTCTCCATCACAATCCGGTAATATTTAATTTTATGCAGTTCTTTCATCGCTGTTACCAGGTCTGCACTTTTTCCGAGTCAAATGAGGGTTCATCTTGTTTAACACTTCTGAGTTTGGAGAATTTGTCTTTCCCTCTTTGGGCTCCCCAGTTGGCTTTCGGGCTAACCGACTGTTGTGTGTTACTAGTGCATGTCTGCTGACTGGCTGTTAGAGAATCCACTCTGTGACCAGTCCCTTTAGTTTAACCTATCCTCTCAGTCCTGTGTGTCATCCTCATGTCAGATTCATTCTGGTACTTGTTACACTGGAGCCCTAGTACCATACCAGATTACTCAGTCCTGCCACTGCAGTTGCTTAGTCCTTGTCCATATGGGCTCTCTTCAAACTCTATATGAAAACTGGTGAAATGGAACTGTTTAGTGGGCTGATTTTAAAAGATTTCTTTTTCTTGTTTTTCGGTGTCAAGTTAGCAATGTGTAGTTTGTGTTTTTGTATGGACACTGCCTTCGTTTACAACTGCATCCACATAAAGTAATATCTTGATGGCGCCCTTTTCAAGAATGTTCTAAAACCAAATGCTTGCATGTACATGGTCTTTTTCATCTCTGGCCAGATTTCAGAAATGGCCATCCTTTGCAGAACTAACTGAACAATCAATCTCCGCTTCCTTGCCTTAAGTCTTCCAGAATGAGGCCCTTGAAAGCGTAGGCATGACATCTTTACAGAAGGAACGGAATTGCCAACTTGGTTTCCTAATTGTACAGTATCGCAAGTGCAGGAGCTGACAAAGAGTTGATGAGGCCAGGCTGCTTTCCTTATTTTGAGCTCATCTGCTCCAGAGAAATACGCACTGATCAAAGTTAAGCACGACAATTTATTTTTGCTGTGAACAATAGAGATATTTGCCCTAGATTACTTATCTGGATATATGTTCCATCAATCGATGCATGATAAAGCTGTGCAGTTGTTTACATTTGTGTTCTGTCTTTTCATTGAAAAAACATATTTTATTGTGTTATTTATTCACTTAAGAATTATCTGTCTGTAACCATGTCGCCCAAGAGCAAATAAATTATTAATCTAAATTTTGAGTCTCCTCTTTTTTTTTTTTTTAATTGGATAATTGCAACCGAAACATCTAAATCTGTGTAGTGCCTCCTAGCCAAAATGTAATCTTGAGACGTGCGATTAAAACGGTCTTCTTGACAAATTCCAGTGCATGCATTTTTCAACACTGAACCAATGAACATCTTGAGCAGTGGCGATGTGGCTTCTCTTACTGAGACCAAAAATGAGGCTTGCAGCTGCATTTTAGATACTTTGCAGTATCTCGATGGGGTCAGTGGGCATACCAGAAAACAATTGATTGCACAACCCTGCTGCACTCTCCACCCCTCCTCTTTCCTCCGACCCTTTGCAATGCCCTTGCCTCTCACTTTAATTCCAAAACCCAGGATATCTTGTCCACCCTCTCTCCGCCCCCTCCTCTCCCTTCGCCTTCCCAGCTTGCTGGCCCTCCCTCTGCCACCCACCCCCGCCCTCTTTCTCATCTTTTCTCCCCGGATGAGGTTGCTGGATAAGTTGGATCTATGAAAGCCTCATCAAAACAGGTCCATCCCTGTTCCTCTAAAACCTTTAAGGACCATATTGATACCCTTGCTCTGGCCCATGCCGATTTCTGTAACCTTTTTTTTTTGCCTCTGGATCTTTACCTTCCCCTCTGAAGCACTCCCTTGTGCATCCTCTCCTCCAGCAACCCACAGCTGATAACTCCTGTCCGGCTAACTATCGCCCAATTTCCATTACTCCCTTTTTGGGGAAGCTCCTGGAAAAGTTGGCCATCTCCCAGCTAATCCTTCATTCCGACTCTGTTGGCTCTCTCCATGACCACCAATCTGGTTTCAGAGGTGCTAGAAGCACAACCTGCTCTCCTGAACATCCGTGAAGACCTGCTCTCCAACCTTGACTCTTAACATTTTCTCTGTCCTCATCCTACTCGCTCTCTCCTCTGCTTTTGACACAGTCAACCATACCATCCTGCTCAATCGTCTCAACATGGGTATCACCGATCAGGCTCTGGCCTGGCAGACCTCTTTCCTTTCTGATCGACCCTCCCAGATACAACTTGGGTCCTTCCTATCCTCTATCTCCCTCTCTACCTGTGGGGTTCCCCAGGGGTCTAAACTCTCGCCCTGGCTTTTCAACCAATACCTGGCAACTCTCGCCTACTGCATCTGCATTTTCTGCTCAAACTTCCAGTGCTATGCTGAGACCCAACTCATTTTCAGTCTTTCCTCTGACACCTCCTCTCCTTCCCTCATCTCAGATTGCCTAATCGCCATTCAAAATTGACGTGCCGCCAACAATGTTTGTTTAAATGCCAACAAGGCTGAGATCCTCCTCATTGGTACACCTTCACCATCCTTTAACCTCACTCTCTGGCCGGCCTCCTTTGGCCCTTCTCCTACCCCTACCTGTGAGGCTAAGAATCTGGGGGTCATCTTTGACTCTACACTTTCCTTCTCTGCACACATCTGACGTCTCTAAAAAGTCAAACCTCTTACTGCACCTACTTGGAGGTACTCTGCCTTTCCCCTTCTTCCCTCAGAAGCTCACTGTCTGCCAAGCTCTGGTTCTCTCTATGTTGGACTACTGTAACAGCCTCTTTCTAAATCTACCTGCCTCCACTCTCCATCCTTTACAACTAATCCAGAACAGGACTAGAAGACTTGTCCATGGCCTCAAGCCCTGGGATCATATCTCTCCAGCTCGCTCGGAAATCCCTTCATTGGCTCCCAGTGGATGCAAGGATTACATTTAAAATACTCTGCATCATCTACAAGGCTTTCTGGGGCCTGGGTGCAAAATACCTTCAACTATCCCTCCGTAAATACCTCCCCTTTCGAGCCCTTCGCTCCTCTGCTTCTAACTCTAATTTTTCAAAGAAACAAGCTGGAGGCAGATCTGTTTTCGGCTTGGGGGCCTCCCTTTGGAACAGCCTACCGGCCATCTTGACTTGAGGAGCACCATCTCCGGTTCCGCAACCACCTCAAGACCTTCCTCTTCGCTTCTGCCTTTGCCTCTCTTCTCCCCCGCTGATGTGTTTTCTCTCTCTGCACTGTGCACTTGGCCACCCTCCGTCCTTTGGGCCCAGGTAACTGCCTGAATCCTGCACTGTCTTTGGGCCACCCCTTGCACTGGGATCTGTGTCTGTACACATACAGTCCCCCATTTGTTTTCTCCTGTACTTATCAGATATACCCTATCTGACTAATCTAAGGCTGGCTCCACTACCACTTTTCACTGTCTTTATTTATTGCACTCATTATTTATTCTGTTCTCTCCTCTGTTCCGCACTCTCCACTCCCTCCACACCCTTCCACGCACTTTCCCCCATTCCATGCACTAGCATGTTCTTAATGTCACTGGGCTTAGTAAGATCGTTGTTTTTGTTCTCCCTTGTTCGCCTCCCTTTTTCTTGGGTGCGCTCAGAAACACGTGTGTTTGAGCGCGATAAAAATTAAACTATCATATCGTATATCACAAATGGCGCAGGCGATGTGTTTAGGGGCAATGAAAAGTTAGTTAACCGGTTTGAAAGAAGCAGACCACTTTAGTTTTTAATATATTGGGATTTGGGCATGCCGAAGACAATGACGGAAACGAGGTCAAAGGGAGAAAGTGGGCAGGTGCTATGGAACTTGAGAACATAATCTTTCCGGTTTAATTACAGCCAGCTTCTAGTCAGCCTGAACTTGGAAGTCCTCCAATCAACTGTCTAATGTTGGACAAGAATTGCTGTAGTAACACTGTGGGAGACTCCCCAACACTTGTCCTCTTGGTTTTCGGTAACCCACCTATTGGTATTGGCCTGTACTACACAAGTTGGTAGTGTGACTGAGCAGCCAGGCTTATCTCAAGGGGGGTAAATGTGAGCTGTAGCAATGAAATCCACCAACAGAAGTAGCCAAGCAACGCTTACACTCAAGGTTTTTGGTATAAATAATTATTTAACCGTTTTTAAATACGCATTCTTTAAAAAGGGCAATATATGCAGCAAACAAATGCACTTCAAAGTAATCACCACAAAGCAACAGATACTCTTTAGAGATGCTTCATACACACTTCCTACACCCTAAGTTGACTTCACTAACTAGAACAGTAATTGCATTTATATATCAGTTGTACACTATGGATTCTGAGGTTTTGTAGATGGGGTGGGGGGGGGGGGGAAGGTTAGAGGAAGGAAAAAGGTTAAACAGGTTCTCACAGCATGTGAGCACTTTACATCTTCCAATGAAGTCTAGATGAAAACCTTTGCCAGCAATATTAGTTTAAAACCAATGCATCAACTGAGGGACAGTAAAAATCAAAGTCAAATTCAATAGTCTGCAGGGAACCAGGCCAGCCAAAGTCAATTTGATCAAAGTCTATGGAGCTGAGGCACTTCTTAGATATTAAACGTCTTGCACAAAGTTAGTTTGTTGAAGAAAAATCACTGTAGGGTCACAAGCTGTTAAGCTTGTAGGTTCAGCTCTACAAAAAGCAACTACTGCCAAGTCTCCACTGAAAAGAGCAAGCTACAGACAGTGAAGTAAGTACCCCAAGTCCGAACAGTACCTTTGGTTAGAAGAGTGGTCCAGCTGGCTTCTGTCTGGTTGCAGCGAGGCAGATCCTGTGTTCCTAGGGCACCGTCATGGGGACATGAGGGAGGACGTCTGGGGACTCCTGTGGCAGCAATTCAAATGTCGGCAGCAGCTACTGGTTCTTTTCAGATCAGCGGCCCTTCGCGGTTTCAGCAGCACTGCAGATCTCAGATAACCGGTTGGGCTTCCTTGAGTCCTGCACTCTGGTGAGGGGACTTGAGCTCTGGTCGTCCTGCTTCGGGAGGGTCCTGGGGAGACTCCTGGAGCTTTTAGCCAGATCACAAACGTTGCACTCGACTATGGATTTCTCGACCCCTGGCACTTGGCTCTTGCACCAGCACAGAGGTACAGCCAGTCAGGGAAGATGGTCCAGTGGAGTTCTGTCTCAGGGTTAGTTGATTCCACTAACCCAAAGGAAGAAGTTGTCCCTTCCTGAGCTTCTCTTGTTGATCAGCACAGCAGCAGGGCTTCCCCCGGGCAATTCAAAGGTCCAGGAGGATGCAGCAAGTGTCGTTCACGGTTTCTTCATCAGGTTGTTCTTCCCAGTGGTCGACTCTGTCTTCAGTCTAAGAACCCTTGCCTTTTAAGCAGTTTTCTCCCAATCACGGACCGCCTAGCTGTCACTCAAATCGCAGGACAGCCAGCCAATCGGGACTGGGTGCATTCAGGTTTCCCTAGAGACAAAGGACAGAGGAGTTTCGGGCACTGCCCTCCCTTCCTGCCGTTCCAGACACACAGGAGCCAGAGGCGGGTTTCAGTACAGAAGCCTGCCAAAGGCAAAACGAACAAAGGGCTCAATGGCTTGGCGCTCAGAGTAAAACCTAAGACGTAAAACCCAAGAAAGACCTCACAAACAGTAAATGGTGGAAAAAGAAGTCTGAGGCCATTTTGACACAATCTGCATCCATGGGTGCTATACTGAGGATTCAGCCTGCGGTAGAAAAACACAATGGTAGGAAAATTACTACTGCCACCATCCATTTAAAGTAACATAACATGTTACATGAGTAGGTAGGAAGAGGGGCTACGAAGTAACCCCCCAGCACTCCACATAAGACTGGGTGTGCTGGACCTACAAAGAGAAAAGGTTAGTAAATTTCACTTGACTATTCATGGGAACTGGAGTTCACCCAAGAAAAGGTATTTAACCTTGTGAGAAATCGAATGAATTTCTGACACTGCACTGAAGGTGTTGTCGCCATACAAAAAGTCTGACTCCAAAAACAAAGGAAACACATAATCCAAATCAGGTCAAAACACGAGAGTGTGAGGAAAAGGGGCTCACTCACGGGTTAAAATGAAAAAGTCCCAAAGTCCAGCAAAAGAGCTGGGGGTCTCTAAGGTTGAAGGGAATTAGCAAAGAAATGAGAATTCACCCTAACACCTAAAACCTTCGATGGGGAAGAACAGTCAAATATGAATGTGATGTTCATGTGGCGGGTAACCGATCTGAAATGCAATCATTACTGAAAAAAAAGTAAAGTATACATATTAAGAGAAAAGGCGGGGGGGCTGCGGACACCACTGAAAAAAAGCAAGAAGATTCTGGAGGAAAATATGCAGAAAGTAGCTAACAATAAAAGCCAAACAAAGGAAGAGACCGAAGGGTTGAGATGGTAAATGGAGACCAAATGATTGAGTAAAACCTCATGGTCAGTCGTGTCAAAAGCGTTCACGATTTAAAAGGCAGACTAATGTATTTGCTTCAGTGCATTGTCCCGTATGGAAAGGAGGGCAACTTTGGTTATAAGGGCTGGTCCATTTGTTGAAGCACGTGTTTGAGCATAATGTTTTCGAATTAATGTGCAGTTAGAAAGTTAGAGGCTTGGAGCAAAATTGCTACAGGCATATATTTATGCCGAAGTTGGGCACCCAAGGAGAAAGCTTGAGTTGGCACTTTTTTTTAACAGGTTTATATTGGGTCTTTTAAGGAGGAGACATTAAAGAGTACAATAAAGTAGAGGGGTGCTTGAGAGCTGCGCCAAGATGGCAGCTCTGAACTGCGCTCCCTGCTCACCTGTAACAAATGTGTTTAAAATCTTGTGGCATCACAGTAATTCACACCGCAAAGTTAACTGATCTAGTGTCCGGTGCATGAAACCTCGTGGCCCTGCTGGACTGGAGGTGACTGAGGAACCTGGCGTGACAGAATGGAGACCTTTGGAACGTGGTGTCTGCGGGAACGGCATGGGCTGCCGTGTGGTCGGATGTTGGGAGCTGTGCTGCAAAGGGCAGGGGGCCGTGGGCTCTTGCAGAGGGCCCCTGCTGCTTAAACCATCAGTGGCAGTGCACCGCCAAAACGATGGCCGAGGCCTGTGAGATCCAGACCCATCCCTGCTGGGGGAGTGGAGCAGGTGCGCCTGAACTGGGGGTCTCTCTGCGTCGAGGGAAGAGAGTGAGCTGTGGCGGCCCATTGTGGGGGCCAGCTGCCCCTCACCAAATGGCTTGCCGCAGCACACTGAAGCCCTGAGCGGGCATGGAGCATCATGTGGCGGCCCCAGGACTGGTGCTTGTCATCTGGCCCTCCAGGGCTTCGGAGGACCTAGCAGCTGGAAGGCGGATTCACAGCGACACTGATTTGAACCCAAATACACAAGACAGTAAGCTGGGGCCGCCGGTGTAACGTCACTTTTTGCTATCTGTCAGAAAATCCTATCGGTAGGAAAATCTGACGGGAATTGTAATGTCATTTTTTGCTACCTGTCAGAAAATCCTACTGATAGGAAAAAGTGACGGGGTAGGAAAATCTGACAGCCTGACCTGTCATTTTTTCCTACCCGTCCGAAAATCCTACCAAGAGCAGGCATTGGGCAACCCACCCAGGGCCACCAAGAAGCCAATGTGAACAGGTCTGCAAACAGACTGGTGCAGCAGAGGTCCACTGCACACTTTACATAGCGCTACAGGCTTCTGCATTTTGGTGCTTGTAGTATTTATTATATGTCAAATTTAATATGGAACTCCAAGTTCCAGGGTGCAACGTGCGGTTGGCTAAAATTAAAGGATCATCCTACCATTTCCTACACCATGAGGGGAAACTGTACGATTTGGTCACAGAACAAGTGTGTTGATAATTGTCCAGTAATCCGGGTATCTGCCAAAAAAATTGTTTTTGGAGGGGACACCATTGTTACCTGACTGGCATACTTTTGTGTTTGTGTTCAGTGGTTTGTGAAAAATGGCGGTAATTCTGCTACCGCCCAAAAAGGTGGCAGTAATGGAATTACCACTTTTTGCCGTGCCACTGAACTTGTAATGAGGCCTTTAAAGTGTGCTGCTTTTAGCTCAGTTGGGTGTGTGTTGTGCTCGGTCGAGCTATGGGTTTCGTGTGTGAGCTATGGGTTTCGTGTGTGAGCTATGGGAGGCTTGTTTGAGCTAAGGTTTGCTCGGTTGATGCAGTGGGTGGGGATCAAGAAGATGCAATCTAGGGTGGTGTGTGAAGTCTTGAGAGGAGCCTGTACTGGGATGTAATTGGGTGCTTGGCTACACAGCTCGGGGGAGCTTATGTGGGTGGGCTGCTGGGGTGAGCTAGGATTTGTGGGTGCTGTGCTGGGGTGAGCTACAGTGGCGTGCTTGGATGAGCCACAGTGACGTTATTTGCTCTAGTGTCCTAGGGTGGGCGGGTGGGTGATGTGCTGTGATAAGCTATGTAAGCTTGTTCAGATGCTGAGTGGCTAGGTTTAGTGGGCTGGATGCTGGTATGAGCTTAAGTCCAGTGGGATAATGAGGTGAATTAGGGTAGGCAGGTGTGGTTGGTGGGAATAGCTCTGGGGGGTGTGGGGCTAGTGTGAACTAGGACGGATGGTTTGCTGGGGTGAATTGGGATCGGCGTGTTAGTCTGTGTCATGCTAGGCTGGGGCGTTTTGCTAGTGTGAGCTACAGTCGGTGGATGTTGTACCTGATGAGCTAGGTGGATGGGTGCTGTGTTGTGGTGAGCTAGAGTGAGTGGCTAGGGGCTGAGATGAGTTAAAATGTGTGCAGTGTTGGGGGAGCCTATGGTGGATAGGATGCTTGGATGATGGGATGCTTTGGTGAGCTTGAGTTGACAGATTGGGTGCTATAGTGATCTTGTGCTGGAGTGATCTAGGGTGCAGGGGGTGTTGCTAAGAGGTAGAGGAGGGTGGTTGTACTGCACAGGTGAGCTAGGGCGGGTAGACTGTATGCTAGTAAGATTTAGGGTGAGTGGTCGGTTGGTGGTGAGGTGGAGAGAGGAAAGGTCGGGAGTCTACTGATGCAAGCTGGGATTGGTGTGTGAATTGGTTTGCTGAGGCAGCTTATGGTGCCCTGGGTGAGCTATGTTGTGAGCTAGGGTGGATGGGTGGTGAGCTGGAGAGAGGAGAGGTCGGGAGTGTACTGATGCAAGCTGGGATTGGTGTGTGGATTGGTTTGCTGAGGCAGCCTATGGTGCCCTGGGTGAGCTATGTTGTGAGCTAGGGTGGATGGGTGGTGAGCTGGAGAGAGGAAAGGTCGGGCGTGTACTGATGCAAGCTGGGATTGGTGTGTGGATTGGTTTGCTGAGGCAGTTCATGGTGCCCTGGGTGAGCTATGTTGTGAGCTAGGGTGGATGGATGGTGAGCTGGAGAGAGGAAAGGTCGGGAGTATACTGATGCAAGCTGGGATTGGTGTGTGGATTGGTTTGCTGAGGCAGCTTATGGTGCCCTGGGTGAGCTACAATAAGTATTGTGCCAGGGCAAGCTAGGCCAGGAGGTTTATGTACTGGAGGGAGCTAGGGTGGATATGTATTGTGCGGGGATTAGTTAGGGTAGATGGGTGGCATGCTGCGGAGAGCTACGGTGGGTTCCATGTTATGCTGGGGAGCTAGGGCGTGGTGATGTTGTTGGGTAAGCTTGTGTAGGATGCAGCAAAGTGGTTTGTTGAAGTTTGGTGGGGTGTGTGAGGTCGGATGAGGTGTGAGGGATGTTGTGTGACTGGGGAGAATGGGGCGCTGGGATGAGCTATGTTGAATGAGTTGTGCTTGTTTTTATTGCATTTGCATTGGGGGTGAATGCTTGGCTGGGCTAGGGTTCCTGGGTGTGGTAGGTTGTGCTGGGGAGAGGTAGGTTTGCTGGGGTGAGCTAGGGTTTGTTAAGGTGCGCAAGGGTGGTTGGGGTGCTGGGGTGAGCCGCATGTGTTGCAGTGATGTAGCCGGGCTGGGAGTGATCAGGGTGTCATAGGGTATGGGGTGGGCTAGGGTATGGAAGTGAGATTGGGTGGGTTCTTAGGGTGTGTGTTGGTGTGATGCTGCAACGAGCAGGGGGGATTCTAGGTGAGGAAGAGTGGGTAGAGGGTTAGGTGTGATCCTGGGGTAGCAAGTGTGGGTGAGCTATTGAGATGCTTGGGTGGGTGGAATCCTGGGGTGAGCTCTGGGTGGGTTGCGGGGAATCCAGAGGTCTGCCTTGCGCAAATTGCCCCAGTTTTTATTAGCCACAATCCCAGACAAGTGTGATATTTGGTGGGGGAAAAAACACAATGTACACTTTGTCTGGGGTTCTGGGTAATAAATTCTGGGCCGTTTCGCGCAAATCAGACCTCTGTGCATTCCCACGGGTGTCCTCTTTTGGGAAATGCATGGGGTTCCCTGTTTTCCTTGCTGGCTTCGACACCCTAGGCCCAAATCTGTAGGTTGCCCACATGAACAAATTGTGCTGTGGCGAAAGGCTTGGGGTTACCAGCGGGTTACCCTTTTCCTTTTGCGCCCCCAGTAGGTGCACCCACACATGTGAGGTACCTTTTTCGTCGGGGAAACCTGTGGGAACACGAGAAGGTATGACATCTGTTGTTGGCGACATGTTTCGGTGAGTGGACACAGGGAAATGTCTCTGAAATTGGCTGGAAATGAAGACCGCCAGCAACACATGGTCTACCTTCCTGCGTCCCCACACGTGTCCTGATGAAAACGGTACCTCACATGTGTGGGGTCACCTACTGGGGGCACAAAAGGAAAAGGGTAACCCACTGGGAACCCCAAGCCTTTCGCCAATTCCCATTTTGTTCATGTGGGCAACCTACAGATTTGGGCCTAGGGTGTCGAAGCCAGCAAGGGAAACTGGGAACCCCATGCATTTCCCAAAAAAGGACACCCCTGGGAATCCACACATGACCCAATTGGAGGGGCGGCACAACTCATGTAGCCCTCCCAGGGGCAGATAAGGGGATCGGGGGGGGCTGTCCTGCACTCCTCCCTGGGCTCAGGCGTCCGTTCCTAGGAGCAGATATCTGGTCCCAGGGAGGGCTGCATGACATGGCACCCACTCCATTGCGGCTTGGGGGCGAAGGGGTCAACGCCCCATCCCATTAGAAAATTCCCAGACCCTTTGGGGTGCCCCACAGCCCCCCTAAAAAGCGTTCCGCCATTTTCACTTTTTTACCTTTGGTAACCCAACTCCCCTTGGTGCAGAGAGGCACATTGATGTGCCAATCTGGCCCCGGGGTGACCAAACTTTACTGCCCCACCCACTGGGGGGCCTGTCCCACTATTTTGGGGGCCCTCACCCCCCTCAAACCAAATGGGTGGCAGGGGCACCTCATGCAGGTCTTTCTGGGCCTCCTTCAAACGGCTGCGTGAGGTACACCCCCCCCTCCATTTGGGGTGGGGGGGAGAGGGCCCCCAAAAATTGTGGGACAGGCCCCCCCAGTGGGTGGGGCAGTAAGGTTTGGGCACCCTGGCGCCTGATTGGCACACCAATGTGCCCCTCTGCGCCAAGGCAAGTGTCATAAACAAAATAAAAATGGAAAAGGTACACTACACTTTAGGGCGGGCTGAGGGTAATTTTCTAATGTACTGGGGGGGTTACCCTCTACCCCCACACCAAATGCAGGGGGGGCATCTCATTCAGCCCTCCCTGGGGGCAGATGCCCCTTCCTAGAAACAGATATCTACCCCCAGGAAGGGCTACAAGGGGTGCCCCCATTTCTCCTTGGGGTGAGGGGGAGAGGGCCACCCCCCATTTCTGTAAAATATATCCCTGGTGGCTAGTGCCCCCCCCACCACCCATCCCACCCAAAATTCCCTTTTTCTTATTTTTGTTTTTTGTTTTGCCCCTTCCCTGGGGGCAGATGATCAGCTATCTGCCCCCGGGGGGGGGCCTAACCTGCAGGCCCCATCCTTTGGGGGGCCTGAACACTAATTCCTGGTAGCCCTCCCCCCACCCCCCAATTGGATGGGGGCCACCTCATGTACTCCTGCCTGGGGCCATAAATCTGCCCCCAGGGAGGGCTACAAGGGGTGCCCCCCCCTTTCCACTTGGTGTGGGAGGGGGAGGGCCACCACCATTTCATGGGGGCAAAAAAAATCCCAGCACCCCCACCCCCGTTCTATTTATAATTTTTTTTCTTTTTGCCCCCCTTCCCTGGGGGCAGATGATCAGCCATCTGCCCCCAGGGTTGTGCACATATGTGCTCCCATGATTTGAGGGCCAGCGGGGGAACCAGGGGGGGGGGAGAGGGCAGCCCCCCTCCCCCCCACGTCACAAACGTTTTCATGGTGGTCCAGTGGGTTGCTGGTCACGGATTGAGCGATTTGCGCTGATCCGTGACCAGCAATGCATCATATACGTGGTGTCCTTGGAAAGGGGAGACCCTCCCCTTTCCAAGGACACCACTTTTTCCTATATCCCTGGTGGCATAGTGGGCCCCAGGGCCCCAAACCCCTCCCACTTCCCCCGCCTTTTTTTTTTCTTTTTCACCCCTGGGGGCAGTGATCATCTGCCCCCAGGGGTCTCCAGCGCTGTGGCCCCATGCTTTGGGGCCACGGGGGGAAGGGGGACGCTTATCAAATCAATCAAATGCTCTGCGTTCTATTACTCCATTAGCACCAGAACCTCTTTACAGCTTACCCACTCGATATCAATTAAGATGATGCAAAAACCCCTGTCCACTTAGTCAGCCAGTAGATGGGCAATAGTCAGCCTTGAATGTGCCATCCTTAGAAATGTGGGCTTGCAATGTGTCTCCACTGGGTGGCACCTCAAGAGGTGGCACAGGGCAGCCCTTTTTAGGAAGTCAGCTCAGGTGCTAGGCAGATTCTTGTAGGCAAAGTGGCATTCTTCAATAGGAGGCACTAGTGTATACTCTAGAAAGGGGACAGAAAGAGAGCCTTCTCCGGGAAAGATGACCATAAGCAGAAGACTACCCTTGTCTACGGAATCCAGGTGCCTGTGGTCCAGGACTGAACAAACCCACATTCACTTCTGATAAGGCAGGCGTGAGCATGTCCACGCTGAGCCAGAACATTCAACAGTTTCTAGTCAATAGTGAAGTCTCATTTATTGTGCGAGGCATTACAGCATCCAATGCATCTATCCAATTTCTTCACATTTCACTGAAGTTAGTCTCAGAATTGTCCTCACGGATTAGTACCCCACAATAATGAACTTTGTATCTGTTATTTGGACTGTCAGATGCCTGGAGAATGAAGAGGTCCACAGAGGTGGAGGGGTAAACCCATCCTCGATAGGTAGAGGCTATTCTTATCTATAAATCTTCCCAGTGAAATGCCTTCTATCTCCCTGAAGTACCAGATAAAGTCGTGTTTACAACATCTACAAATCATCTTGGCTGTAAAAGGTGGGATTTTCATCTCCATACTTCTCCCTAACATGCTCTGTAATTTGGCATTTGGGGAGGTTCTCTGTCTGTGCAGTGCCCTTAAGAGTCTGCAGTGAAGTATAAACATGCACAGCAATCACCTTACAATTGTACTTTGAGGCTCCTTTGACATCAGAATTCTGGCCTACCTTTATCTTTGCACTGCACCACGCAGTGATGGGTGCATATTTTTGGGGTGTTGGCAGAATGACAGAGATGCAAACAGGTTCAAGCAACTCAAGTTTCATCCTGTGGACCTGAGTCTTACCCGTTCATATACAGTCCAATGTTGGACACTGCCAGTCCCTCAATTTTTTTCAGTAGTCTCCCACATAGTAATTTTCATTTATTTTACTAAAATGATAACATTTGTCCAAAATCATCCTACCTCGCAGTATACCTGGACGTGGCATGGCACAGTTGAACTGCCAACACACTTCTGTGCCATTCCAAAACCCATGCCCCATGTACATGGTGGCAGGGGAGCTGACTTATGAATTTCCTGGGGGGGGAGGGGGTTCAAGTACAGGAAGTGACATCACTGGCAGTTATAGGACCACAAATTTGCATGTAGTCGCCAACTTGATGCAATGGCGCGCGGGGGGGTGGAGGCGCGCGCAGCGAAGAACAGTGGAAACATTTGCTAGCATGTGCTGCATATACTAAAGTCAAGTAAGAAGGAGATTTAAGCCTTCGAGTTGCATTCCAGTAAGTCATCAGTGCCCCTACTCCACCCCTCTATAATCATCCAGGTTGTAGTAGCCCTCAAAAGGCAGAGCAACACAACTAGGATGGGAGAACGAAATGCCGTCCCATCCTGCGAGTGTGTCAAACGTCAGAGCAAAGACTGTGCGGGTGCCTCCTACCGTGGAGCACAATCTCACTAATTTGGTGCAAATCTCGCAAGTGGGAGCATGGGTGCGTGTGTGTGGCTGCAGACCCAGGATCACATGCTCACTTCTTCAGTGTGAAACTCTGGCCTGTTGCCAATTGAATGTAGACAGATTTACTATTTAGACACTGGGAGAGAGCCATGAATCCACATTGGTGGTGAAGAAGCACTCAACATACAGAACACAATGGAATAGTGTTGCAGTCCTGCTGAGAAATGTCAATTCTGAGCATGTGAGCAGTAGACTGGATCAGTGCTGCCCCATAAAAGGTGTAGAAGCCTCTGTGAGAAGTGGTAGTACTGGCCCAACGGTGAGAAGTGTAGTATTTTCACATTAACTATGCTTAAGAACTTTGGGTTATTGAATAGTGCTGCTACATTCTGAGTAATTCCATCCCTTTAAATATATGAGCTCTTGTATAACCATGACAGTGTTGAGATATTCTGATGACGGGCTTGCTCAATAGTTCTGGTTCTGTATCATTAAATGTACTTCAGATCTTTAGAGTATCGGAAGGATAGCTCAGGGGCAACGTGCTCGCCTTGGAAGCAAGATGACACAGAGCAACACAGGTTCGATCCCTCTGTCCGCGCAACACAGGTTCACTCCCTCGGTCCGCACAACACAGGTTTGCTCCCTCGGTCCGCGCAACACAGGTTCGCTCCCACAGTCCGCGCTTAGAAATCTCTGGGTAGTACACGCATTATAAATAACCAATAAAAATAAATACATCTGTTGAGAAGTGCTGGGGCCTTGTCAATAAGAGTGTAGCAGCTCGACTGAGAGGTGCAATGTTGTCCCATCAAAAGTATAGCAGCCCCACTAAGATGAACTAGCATTGCCTCAATAAAAGCATAGTATTAACGCTGAGAAGATTCAACAATTATAGAAGCCCTGTTACAGCAGTACTATCCCATCAAGAGTATAGCCAGCTAACTGAGGAACACCAGCATTGCCCCATTTCAAATATGGCAGCTCTACTAGAAAGTGCTGGCTCATACGCCTCTGCTCCCCGCCCATAGCATTCACCCTCACCACGTGCACACTCAGAGACATGCAAACAGTCTCATTTTCCCTCTCCCTCTCCCTGCCCCTGCTCCCTGCCCCCTCCCTCGCTTTGCATCTGTACCTCCATTTCTAAAAAGCCTTCTGGGTTGGGTGTACCTCTACATCTGTTCACCCCTCTTTCAAAGAGGGGTGCACAGATGTACAAATACACCAAACCCAAAACGATTTTTAGAAATTGAGGGACAGACTTGTTTTGCATCTGTGCCTCCATTTCTAAAAATCCTTCTGGGTTGGGTGTACCTCTACATCTGTGCACACCGGTGCACAGATGTAGAAGTATACCCAACCCAAAACGATTTTTAGAAATTGAGGGACAGATGCAAAGCAAGAGCCTCTTGCTTTGCATCTGTCCCACAATTTCTAAACATTGTTTTTCCTCAGCTTTTACCCGGGCCGCCAGAGAGAGACGCAGTATGGATGGAACAAAGGGCCATCCATACTGCGTCTCTTCTCTCCGGCCCAGGGGGAGTGGGGGGGCTCAGCCCCGACTTCATTCTGCCAGGGGGGTGGGGGGGCACGGGCCCCACAGCCCCCCCGTACTCGGCGCCCCTGCATGGTGGGGTTGTAAAATCCAGTGTCTTTTCCAGGGCCCTCAAGCCCAGTGTTGCCAGGTCAGAAGGAAAAAATAAGCTGAATGCCCCTTCAAAACAAGCCAAAAACAAGCGGACTCCCAACCAAATAAGCTGAAAAAACAAGCACACCTCTAAAACAATGTGGATAGGTCTTAGAAGTTGAAAAATAACTATAACGCAAATAATACATACAGCGAACACAAACATAATATGTTAACAAAAAGCATTTATTAAAATTGTTATTTTCTAACACTTGGTGTCTATTTTAATTTCTTGTATGTGTGCGACTTATAAGCGCATCATTGGCTTTTTGGATCCTTGGCTGCTCTGGTCCTTGATTCATCGCTCACCTCTGGTCCTTGGCTCCATTGATGCTACCTGTCAAGTAGCCCCATGTCCTTCATGACACTGAGTCCAGTTATTTCCTGTTAAATGCTAGGACTGGTATTTTACTTCCTCCCATTATAAGTATAGGCCTACAAGGATCAGTATGCAAAGGGAAAATCCAGGACTGGCTCATAGCAACACGCATGACATAGCCCCCACCCCCTTGCCATCTTCCTTCTTTTCCTTCTGGTATTTGGCGTAATAAGAAAAAGAATAGCCATTTACAAAGTGTCGACTTGTACTCCCAAAGTGAACTAGCCAGGTGCTGTGGCAGTACTGGTGAACGGACTCAGTCTTCCGGTTCACGCTAGAGTTGGCCTGTCAATGTACTGAGCAAGAAGGAAAATTTAAACCTACAGGAAAAATAATATATGAACAAAAGCACAAGCGGGAAGATAATCATACCCAATCAGTAGCGCCCAAAACACCTTCTCATGGGAACTCTTTGAGCTCTCTTTAATCAAGCCTTAACATCAAACTTTGCACTCGACAATGACTTAATTTGAGCTGTAAATGCTACTGGTGTAATAAAAATGTCTTAACCTTGTCTGCCTTCAGCCAATCAATTTATAAGCACTGTGTGTGCCCTTCAGTGAAGTCCTGTTAACAGTTTTTGGCTTTTAAAAACATATCAGGCATTTGCCAGGCACTGCCATTAGATGCCCAGGTACTTGCACCTGCTACCGTTCATACCATTAAAGACAGCAGGGCCTACCAAGGTCCTTTCCCATGCCTACACAAAAACCCAAACTATTGGCATTTCCATTGCTTGTTTCCATCTTGATTTAGCTAAGTGTTGCCGTAAATACCCTGTAATTGTTTACCTCTTTGCTAGGTAATGGGTCTTCAAAGGGTCTCTAATATTGAAAGAGCCCATCAATGCAAAATGCCTCCACACAACCTACAATGGGAGCGCTGGGAGTCCTTGCAGGTAATTAGAATGGCAATCAGCCCGAGCTTCACTTTGTGTGCTTAACTGCTTATGGGAGGACGGGATGTTCGCGTTGTTTCATATGCATTTTTTTTTCTTTTTTGTAAATGTTCTTTTTTGTAAATGTGGCCAAGTCGAGCAGGGACTGGAAAACGAGCAGAACAACGGCACTGAACTCACTGAGCCATGCAGTGTCAACACTTCTCACTGTAACGAGGCTTCATTAAGAGCGGGGGCAATGTGAACAGATGGCTGAGCGTGACTTCCCCTGTCCCTACTGCTTTCATCTGTAGAAAGATGCCTCTTCTACGGCCCTGCCCCCAGTGCTTAACTATGCATCATGACTGAGCATGCGCAGTCAGACGGATTTATCATGAATATGTATGTGTATGTGAAATAAGTGCATTATTAACGTGATAATGATGCACTTACTTCACATACAGGTACATATATATTTGTTATGTATACTTTCATATGTTTTGCACATTTAGTGCTTATTAAAATCCTGGGACTTTATGAAACACAGTGTCCGCTGTGTTTATCTTCTGGAGTCCGGTGGATTTGTGAGGTTTGCGTACATTTACGAGTAGCTCTTAACAGGGCTTCGCCGTGTTCTGTTATTTCAGTGAGCCTGGCTCACATCAAGTTACAGAAATGGCACCCCTGGGAACCCATAAACACAGGCACACCACATTCCTGCTGTCAAAAAATCCTATCCTTAAGTACTGACTGAGCATGCGCACGCATGCTCAGTCAGCAAGATAGGATTTTCTGACAGATAGGAAAAAGTGACGTTACACCGGCAGCGAGAAGGCCAGGTTGTGCCCAGCTGCATTTTTTATTTTAAATACTGGTGCAAGGGACTAGTGCTAGCACATTGAAAACCTGCAGTTGCTGAAGATGCAAGGTGTGGCAAGTGGGCGGGGGGCCCCCGGGGATGAAAGAATTCCCTGGGGTGGCCTGGCCTCCCTTTTAAATCTCCAGGGCTTGCTGTTAATGCTGCGCCTGGAATGTATGCGCTTCCTGCACTGAAGTAGGATTCACTCCAGCTTGGAGGGGAGTCAACAGAGGGAGGAAACTGCCAGACAGGCATTGTTGTTCAGGAGCTGGGGTCCATGGCCTGATGTAGTGTAGCAACCGCCAGGCCAAGAGATATCATAGTTCGGGCTTCCAACTCTTTCCTCGCTCTCTACAGGTACTCGCAACAGATCGGCTCCTGTTAAAATGTGTTTTAACAAGTCGTCCATAGCGGTCGCGATTTGCCCTTGCCCAAGTCCTGCCCATCTGCGCCCATCGGTGCCTCAGACGGTCTATGGGCTAATTGAAGACCAGTTGCAGTCTTAAGTCAACCATTTGGCGAGTCCACCCTGTGCCTCAAATCTGCCTTTCCATCTGACCCTATCCTTCTGGGTATCTTTAAAGAGATTATCCCTCAGATTGCTCCTTGTGTCATCAGCAGTTAACTTTTCTTTGGTAAATCGTTCTATTCTTTCTCCTCTTAAATACGCCTTGGTTATCCTCCTAAAAATCGTAATCCCTGTCTTCCTGGTAATTTCCGCCCTATTTCTCTTTTACTTTTGCTATGAAACGTCTGGACTCTCTTGTTATGCCTTTACTTTCTTCTTTTCTTGAGGACACCAGTTGCCTCAACCCTTTTCAGTCTCGCTTTATGCCAAGTCGGGGCACCGAGTCAATACTTGTGTCGGTGTGGTAAGGAACCCATGGTGACAACAGTAAAGACAGACGCAAGTGATCACAGTTCAAGGGTGTTTTTTAAACTGTATAAATGGGTGAGAAAAACTTCTAATCTAAAACTAAGATGGGAGCAAGCTACGGCCATTAAATAATAAGGCAGTCCTAGTGGTGTATTGTAAAAAAACAAAGGCCTATACTAAAAAAAAAAAAATATTGCCAAACCTTACTGCTAAGTTACTAAATAGTGTGGGATAATGTTCACCAGAAAAGAAAAGTGTTCACAAAATAAGTCAGGATGGTGTAATTGGGGTCTCCCTTCCGCACATTTTTAGCATGGGACAAGGCGGGACTCTCTAGCGCAGCACACTTCTGGGCTTCTCGTGCATGAGCTTACAGGTCGTTTCCAAATTATCAGGGCCTTCTGTGGCCAAGTCTCTTACACCTGGTCTCTTGCCTCAGCGGGCCTGATGTACTGGATAACGAGGCAGGTTAGACAAGTGAGAAACCGCCTCCAAGAGAGGAGAGTCCCCATGATGGATGAGTCACTCAAACTAAAGCAAAAGGGAGATAAATTACATGAGTGAAGATCCCCTGATAACCACCCATTTGACTGCAGTACAACACAAATACAGGGATGCCTCAAAGTTGTGGTCTGCTTTTCAAAAGAAATGGACAAGCCCAGAGTAAGAAACCAAGTATGCAGAAATAATCCTTCTCTCAGTGCGGATTGGCGGACTTGACCGAGCCTCTGGGTTTAAGTCCGTTTAATTCTGAAGGTAGGGCTGCTTTTCAAAGGGCACAGACGTGCACTGAGTAAAAAAACCTAGTGTATGGAAATTACCGGCCTCCAGCTTCTAAGGCAAGCCCATGACTGAACTAGGGAAGAATGGGCGTTGTAGGGGAATATCGCACTTAACTGAAAGCCCTTGGATAAAACATCCTGCTACCACACTCCAGAATGGAAAAGAGCAAGGAAGGTCAACGACCCATTCCCATCACTTTGCCTGACGTAAGAAATCGAATTGAGAGGAGTTGGGTAAAAATATTGCATCCATCCAGCCCATTGTAGTGGCCCTCTGAGACGGAATGAACATGGCAGAATAGCACATGGGAGAAGTAGCTGATGCGTTGCTGAAAGTACAAGCTGATTTTCAAAGTTCATGCACCTTGGTAGAAAACTAACCCTGGAATGTGAGGATCTGGGAAACGGAACAAGTGGAAGGCGGGCCGGGGGAGAGGGTGGCCTTAGATTTCTGAATTGAGGGAGAGAAACTGATCTGTATTTTTAAAGCACAAGGCAACTGTGACAAATCAGGTAGTTGGTCCCCTCCCGCAAGGGGGATCTACCCACTTTGGGACCAGGGAGGTGAGTATGCCAAGCTTAACACCCACTAGGGGCACGGTTGAGCGCGATCCCACTTCAGATGACCCCCCCCTTTGAGGACAGGCAATCTCTAAATAGTTAATAGGGGGAAGCAATCGCCTGGAGGATCCTCAAACAGACACTGATCTCCCTGTTATACGAAAAAGAGGACCTACTCAACACTGCCACCTTCGGCTTTGGGCAAGCTGATACAAACTTGATCCTCTCCTCCCCAAGAGATTGGGAAGATGCCACCACCTGGACAGGCTTTCGTACAGTGAATTATCAAAACTGTTTAGAAGCTTTCGTGAGAGCCATCCCCGAAGACCAGGGTCTTGAACAAAGTGGACCTTTTTTCTTTACAAAGAAGGGCCTACAATATCGAGCAAGATGGGGCCTGCCGAAATCAGCCAGTTCTCCTTAGGAGTTGTAGAAGGGCAATCATGGAACTGGCCCACTTGCACCTAACACTCGCACCTATCCGCTGGTCACCAAGGAATAGGGAAGACCAAGCCCTTGGCAAGTTTTATTGGCTGGCAGTTTATACTGACATTAAGACATATGTAACTAACTGTGATACATGCCAAAAGATGTCCACTACCCCGGTCCCCAGAGCCTCCTTGCAACCTTTGCCTATCATTCAGATACCCTTTTCCAGATAGCATCTAAACTTGGCAACAAGTATATTCTCGCGCTAGTAGATTATGCTACATGTTATCCCAAGACTTTTCCTATCCAAAACCATCAGAATCATCAACTTATATTCAGCTTTGAAAACCATCAAGTAGAAACACATAATAAAAAGCATGATTCATGTATATAAATACAATTTCTGGGAAATGTACATAATGCAGAATATTTACAAACTTTTAAATTCTGAGATTCACCTATCATTTTAAAAGACTTAAAACCAGGGGGTCGGCATACTTCCAAGTTAGTGATTTAGGAGAGCAAGCTTGCAACCTCACAGAACCATCAAAAGTTAGTTTGACAGTTTTCACATAAACAATTTTGACTTGGAATCACTTTGTCATATGATCTTCCCCTCTGTTTTTCAGAATTTTTATCTGTACATCCAGGCCCTTTGTATGAAAAGGGGAGTTGCAAAGTCTACGTGAGGCATTACAGAATGCTTACACAAATTCAATGCAAATTGGGGCGCAAATAAAGACATCTAAGTTTGATGGACATTGCACAAATCAGGAGAAAGTGTGTTAGTTATTTTCTGCCCCGCAAAGCGGGCATTTTCCAGTCTCATTGATTTGCCACACTTTTATATAAATAATGCCAGTGGCAATATTCCTAGCCTGCATCAGACATATATTGCTCTTTCAAACGGGGGATTAATTCGATCTAAGTAACATTCAAACCATGTCCCTGTTTTATGCAGTACATAGTCTGGCCCCAATTTTAACCTGTTTGCTGCTTCCACCAGATGGTATCTTGATCTTACATCAGCAGCTTTAATCTGCAGTGAGTTGAGCCATTCACACTCATGGGGATCTCCCATGCTTCGATCCCGCCTAGATCCATACGTGTGTCCTTTACATGTTTCACCCACTCAAGGCTTTTTCCTCCCTCCAATGACATAAGCTGACTCATGGCCTCTCTTTGTTTCACTAGGCCCTCTGTGCGCCACCATCTCACCCAGTACAAAACTGGTTTTAATATAGAGATTGTCCTCATCGGGACCCCCTGCTCCTGCCTTCCCTCTTTCTCTCTGGCCGTCCTCCCTTGGCTCTGCGCCTCCACCTACCAACGAGGCAAAAAAACTGGGGGTCATCTTCGACGCCACTCTCTCCTTCTCGTCACACATCGTAGACATCTCTAAAATTTCCCACTACCAACTGCACCTTCTCAAGAGGTATTCTAACTTTTCTCACCTTCTCCAGAGCCTCACCGTCTCAAGAGCCCTCTAACTCTCTAGGCTGGACTACTGCAACAGCCTTTTTCTCAACCTTCCTTCTACTCTCGGTCCTCTTCAACTCATCCAAAACAGAACCGCAAGACTTATCCTTGGCCTCAAGCCCAGGGACCGCATCTCTCCAGCGCTGAAATCCCTTCCCTGGCTCCCCGTGGCTGCAAAGATTAGGTTCAAGACCCTTTGCATTGTCCACAAGGCTTTCTGGGGCCCACTCTATCTGCTTCTTTCTTCCTAAATACTCTCTTCGCCAAGCCCTCCGCTCGTCTTCCCCCAACTCTCTGTGGGTGAACCGCTTCTCCAAGCAGAGACTTTGGGGGAGATCTTTATCCTCTGCCGGTGCCTCCCTCTGGAACTGCCTCCCTGCCTCTCTCGGTCTCGAGCTGGATCGCCTTATGTTCGGGAAACTCCTCAAGACTTTCCTCTTCTCCTCCTCCTTCTCTCCCTCTAACCACCTCTTTCTGCTCTCTCTCCTCTACTTCTGCTCAGTTTCGCTGACTGGCTGCCTGGTGTACCTTCAGAGCCTCACAGGTCCTAAGCTGTCCTCACCAGTCTCCTGCACTTGCCTCAGCACTACTGCACTTCGATTATGGCCCATGAGATTGGTATATATCTGCACTTAACCCATGTTCTGACGAGTCTGGGCATACGTGGTCACAATTCCCCCTGTCCTCCTGGCACATCCTGTTCTGTGCACCTGCACGATCTGAAAGTACCATGCCTACTAAGGTCATTTGTCTTGTCATACTTATGTCTTCCCCTCCCATGCATGGTTGCGCTTTGAAACACTTGTGTATAAGTGCATAATAAATAATCAATCAATAATGGATTCTCCCATTGGCAGAACATCCAGTTCTAGGCACATAAGTGCTGATGGCGTGCTCAGGGGAAGCAATAATAAATGTTTCAAAAATCTACATTCCACAATGTCATGTGCTCTTGTGTCCCTGCATCCCCAAATTTATGCCCTGTATGTTGAGGCCGGCAGGGCCTGTTTCCAGTTTGGGGGTAACAGCACCACTCTATCTTTGTTGAAGAAGGATTTGGTGGCCCCACTATATTTAGTCTTATACTAGGTTTTTCAATCTGTGTCGACCACCCCCCATTTTCCTGGAACCTGACTCCTAAATAATCAAAGAACCTAAATTGTTCCATTTACTTCCAGTGATAGGGAGCCATGTTTTGGTCTGAAGGCCATTACCTTTGTCTTCCATATATTTACCTCCATTTGAAGTGCGTCACATTTTCTACTTTTCAGGCCTTGTGGCGAGGTTGCCAAAATCACTGCATCGTTGGCGTAGAAGAGGATTAGATATTTTTCTATGTCCATCTTGTGACAGTCCAAACAGCCCTCTAAGAGTGCATCTATTACCTCTTGTATATACACACAAAGCAATAGCGGGGCTAGCACACATCCCTGCCTTACACCCATCTCTACATCAAAGGGGGCAGTTAACTCGCCTCCGAGGCTGAACCGAACTATGTCGCAATTCTCATATTAGAGCTGTGAATTAATGTGATCAGGTGTGCAGGGGCTTTCCTTGACCGTAAAATTTGCTGTAGTATTTCTGGAAACCCCATCAAAAGCAGTCCTTGGGTCCGGAAATTGTGCATATAATTTGATCTTTAATAGCCTTCTGGATCAGAAGGAACAGACTGAAACACTGATCTGCAGTCCCCTTATTTTTCTGAAAGCCTGCCTGTAAATTAGTGATTATGTGATTTGTGTCTACCCACTCTTGGAGGTAACTTAATATACCCTTACCAAATATTTTGCCTGCACTATCCAGTAGAGAAATTGGACGGTAATTGGCCAGCGATTCTCTGCTTCCTTTCTTGTATGTAGTGACGATCAATGCTTTTTGCCAGGAGGATGGCACCTTTCCTAATATGATGATGGCATTAAAGATTTAGCACAAAATGAGTGCCCATATCCGCATTCATGTAGCTCAACTGGAACAAAATCTGATCAAGCTGCCTTACCCCTTTTTGGGGGATTTTAATTGTCTCTTAATAAAATAAGCCTCACACTGCGGTGAAGTCTTCCATTTCTTGTGGTACTGGCTCATCATATTGACTGGCAATGATAAACTCCTGGGCCTGATCGCTATATAGGCTACAAAAAGGAGACGGCCATGCCTCTGAGGCAGTACAACAATTAAGATCCTGTTTGCCCCTCAGATCCTTCCCAGTAATCAGCTTCCAAAACAAATCACTACCCCCCTCCTCACAGGCTTTATGCAGCTCTCTCCATTGACAGGGAGGATAGCTCAAGGGCAACATGCTCGCCTTGGAAGCAAGACGACACAGAGCAAAACAGGTTCGATCCCCGGGTCAGCGCTTACAAACCTCGGGGTATTATGCGTGTTATAAATAACCTATCATATGATAGGTTTGCAGCATATTCATTCTTTTTTTGGGCAACTATATATTTATAGTCCACTCCAAGTAGTTTTATTTTGCCTTTGTCCTTACTAGCACCCTGTTTGACACTGTCTGTGATATTTCTTGCCGTTCGACAATCATGGTCATGCCAGCCCCCTTTATCTAGGGCTTTCTCCTTGATTTGACACCTAGATAAAGTAATGAAAGGCATAAGGTTTTTCCCCATGTGCTTCAAACTCAGACAGTACATTGTTGTCAGAGCTATCAGCACTACAAATGATTCCAAGATGATCCAGGGTAGCCCCATACATGCTTGGTTTTTCCACCATCCTCAGCCATTTTACTGCTTTACGGGCATGCCCAGTAATAACTATTTCCTGCGAGTCGGTCTCTGTCTGACCGCCACCCCCCTTCGGTTTGTTCATTGAAACCTTTAAACTAAGTAGCTTATGGTCACTATTGCATCTTTCCAGTACCTCGAAATGTTGTACCTTAGGCAATCTTTACCTGTGATTAGGATGTAGACTATAATTGATTGACAGTTACAACCCTCAAAGGTGTTTTTGGCAGGCTGCTCCCTTTCGAAGAGGCCATTGCATGCCCTTAAGGTCAGATTGTAAAATATACAAGCTGTTTCTAATGCAAACAGATGGATTCTCTTTGCATGTCTGGCTACCAATGTGGGTATGTCCCATGCCATGTCCTGATCCTCCCAAATACCTTCTAATTCATTGATTGGTTCAATCTGAAGATTTATGTCTCCCGCACCAGGGTGAACCTGTTATGCACCTTTATATGACACCTTTCGTTTTTCCAGGCATGAAGTCTTTCTAACGTTGCATTCCCATAGATTCCATTGGCCTATTGTAGATGTTAAACAGTGACAAATCCTTCCCTTCATTAATTTGGATGACCAAATGTTGGTGGTCAGGCACACGAGTTTGGTCCACCATGACCTCCCAGTTTAGTATTGAGTCTATCCAAATTAAAAGGCCACCACTCGGCCTACCTTTGGGGCCTTTGTTAGCCAGTAAACAGTATGATTGTAAGCCTTGGAGCTCAGTTATTTTTAACACCCAGGTTTCTTGTAAAAGTACTTTTTGGAAACTTCTTACAAAGGTGATCCAGTCTGGGTCTTCAAGACGCCTTGCAAGCCAAGCAATGTTCCAAGATAGGAATCTATACTCTTTGGGCTCTCCCCCCACTGTTCTTTCCTGAGGTCACTCAATCTACTTCATCTAGATCTTCCTGGGCATTTTTCCCCTTTTGTTCATGTGCCACCACTCTATGTCCTTCATCTGCAATCTTTCTCTTTGTGGCCATCGGGTTCCATTCAGTGTGTCCTACCTCTGGATTTCTGAGCCGGGCTAGGAAAGGTGCAGTGGGTTTTAGTGTTATTTTAGCATTGGTGGGTAAAACCTAATGTCAATGCCCAGTAAACCATCAACCAGATCCCATGATCTCACAAACACCTGTATATAGTCCAGCGTTGTGTTCGGGATGGGTGCCATAATGAACCTAACCAAATCTTCTCTGATTATTGACAGGCAACCTCTAGAGTGTCTCAACCAGTGCTTAGATTTATTAATCAAGGCTTCTTGGTCTTCATGGGAATTTGGGGATAAGCGGGGTACATTAGCCATGATTAATGAGGGGCAGCCTCTGTTACATTTATTGTAAGGTGCTGTTGTTCCTGTCGGATCTCCTGATTGGGGTTACATTGGGGACCGAAAGTGGCAGTTTTCGTGAGCCCAGTTATTAGTTTTACTCGGCCCTTGTGGGCATCTTATTTCAGATTTATCCAAGCTCAAAGTACAAGTTTTATTTGAATGAAAAGGGGCTCTGGGAATGCCCTGTTCGTGTTGCCATTTTTCCCAGACATGGTTATAGGGTTGCCTCTCACATTAGTGCACTTATTCATTTCATTGGCATAATCTGTGTTTGGGGCGGACGAGAGGGTTAATAAAGCAACCTTTCCCTTTAACAACCTAATTTCCTCAGCCATCTCCCCCAGCCGGCTCTCTAATACTTCCTTAATCTCTGATAACATACCTTCCACCGCTGGGCTTATCACACACACCTCACAAACCCTAGGGGGAACTAAAGCTCAGATTTGGACTAAACCGGTTTTGCCCGAGCTAGTATTCAGTAACACGAAAAGTGAGAGCAGACAAACCCAAATGTTTACTGAGGGTGAATATTGAACTCACTAAATAAACTGTGTACAGAACCAACAGTCTAAAGGTGAGACAGAAACCGTAAATGTGATCAAATTCTGTACATTTGTGGAGAATTCTGTATATTCTTCAAACTGCTAACCCAATCACACACAAGCGAAGCGTAGTGTTAGTTGTAAAATCGAGTGCACAAGTCTGCCTGCTTGAATCCCTCATCTTACTGATATGAGTTACTGATTGATTTCTTATGTTCTTTCTTGCACCCTTTTTTTGACACATTTGGTATATTCCACCACCTTCTTGAGCCACCTCTAGGGCCCAAGAGTGTTTTAGTGGCCCCCCATTGGCAAGCTTCCCACTTCCACTCATGACGGGTTGGACTTACCATCCTTTGAAGATACCACTCCCCCCCCCTCCTCTCCCCCTCTGGTGATGGTCAATACCTTTGGGGTGTCTTACATTTGGGGTGTCTTCCATTGGTTCCTCACTTATCATACCTATTGTTGCGTTCATGGGGATGGATCTCAATTACATTAGTTGCCCTGACCCCCCTTCCTGCTCTAAGATTTTTTTAAAGGGATGGCATAGTCACCCCTCCCCACCCCTCCTTGCCCCGGTTTCTGACCAACTAGGAAGGGGCCAGAGTATTCCAGGAAAAATGTAGTTTTCCGAAGTAGCAGCCACAATTCCATGCAAACTATAAGCGGGCCTTGCAATCCATATAAAGCGTGGAGCAAGGCACGCCAGACGGCTTGAAGGGCTGACTTAGTCCGACTCCACCCCCGCCTGCCCCCTCATCACTCCCACGTTGTACAGAAAGAAAAAATCCTGGGATGGAGCAATTGTACGAAACAGTTGAAAAGTGGTAAAGAGTCATGAAACATCAAAAAGTCCCCTGCACTTCCAAGGTCCGAGGTTGCAGCGACAAAGATGAACTCTGACATGAGGTCTAAAGCACTGTGTAGAGAAGGAGCCAAGTACCCCCACCTCAGTTGACCTGCCCCTTTTACCTGTTTGCTGGAAACCAGAGTATGTGAGGTATACAGAACAGCTGAATCGACAGAGAGCAGAGTATGGACTCAGTCCAGTAAGTGAAAGGGCCAGTACCTAAGAGAATCTGGGAGCCAAGTTACCCATTGAGAAAACCTTATCTGCATACAAAGAAATATGATGGCCATCTGAATGAAATCCCTGAAGAAGCAGAGCCAATAAACGGCAAGGATGAATGGTAGTATCACTAACCATTGCCAAGTATGTTACATGGAGCTGAAGATGAAGTACATAAAAAAGATGCAGTGACTAGAGAATGCAGATATTCTATAAGGCATCAAGAAAGCAATAAGGATAAGTGACATCTTGGGCTCAAGGTGAAGAAGCTTATGCCACAGAAACAGATGAAGATATCAAATCATTTTGCTAAGGCACAGCAGTCCCCCACCACCCCAGCACAAGGTATGGCTGCCACACCTGCGGACGCGGCGTCACCGCGAGAGGACCACTTGATCCTAACGGCCATCACGGAATTGAGAACTTCGTGGGGAATAACAATGGCAGACCTGAGAACCGCAATGGAAACCAAAATAGATGCAGTGGGGATAGTGGTCAATCTGCTTAGACAAGATGTGAGCGCTTGCGGAAAGAACGAGTGGTCTGGAGAGTGCGGTGAAAACCAACACGGATACCAGCACAAGCAATGCCAAGGAAGTCCACATACTGAAGCAACAGGTGGGCAACTTGAGAACCGTGCGGAGGAGGCCGAGGGAAGGGCAAGACACAATAACATAAGCGTGGTCGGCCTGCCGGAGGGGGAGGAAGGCCAAGACCCCACGGACTATGTGGAGAACATGATTATACAGGAAATAGGGGCTACCAAGCTCTCCCAAGGATTCGCAATCGAACGCGCGCACATGGCCCTGAAGAGGAAACCGCAACCCGGAGCCCCCCCTCGAGCAATTATAGCGAAGATCCTGAATTACAGGGACAGAGAGAAGATCTTGGAATTCTTCCGGAAAGGAGGGACGATAACATGGGCGTCCACGACCATCACCGCATACCCAGATTACACCATGCTGGTGCAGAGACAGCGCTATAGCTACGTTGCGATCAAGAGAAGACTGCGCACAGCCGGATTAAAATATATGCTCTTGTATCCCACAAAGCTCAAAATCCTACATAAAGGTAAAGCACACTTTTTTGACACCCCGGAGGATGTGGCGATGTGGTTGGATGCACATGGCTGCCCGGAACGAGGTGAGTAACAAGGCCGGGAGGAACACGATAAGTGACTAAAAAGACATGTATGATAAAAGGCAGTGGGGCGGGGGCAGAGACTGCAAAACTGATAACAATGATGCAGCTAGAAAAGATAGTAATGGGAAATGGTAGCATGTGACGTTTGACTACGTGGGACTGGAATATAAATCGTAAAAAGCAAAATGAGTAGCGTTAAGTGCGCTTAGCTTGATGAGCAAAATAGGAGTTGCAAAATGGAGATAGCCTACCCCCGGGAATTAGAGTAGTAGGACCGCCATTAGGGCGATAACTCCATGCTGAGCCGTGAGTACGGCAATTGCTGGAAAAGGGCTAGATGCGGGGGCACCTAATATCCAGGGATGGAGCTGGGCAACAGTTGGGGAAGCGGTTGGGGTAGGAGGGGGCTGAAGTGCAAGTTGGGGCAGGGTGGAAAGGGGGGAGGGGCGTGTTGGGGAAGAGGAGTGGGTGGAGAAAAGAGAACGTTGGGAGTTGGGAAGTGTGTTGGGGTTGCAACGTAAGGAGGGACGGCGGGAGGTTGGGGAAGTTGAAGTGTTTATAGTTAGGGGGAGTTTATATTGGAGAACGAGCCTACAAGTAATGGGTGGAAAAATTCAGATACGAACTGTACTTGCGGAGGGAGGAGTGGGATCCCAATACATCATGGGGGACCTTAAAGTAATTACTTGGAATGTTAGAGGGCTCAATAGCTATCTAAAGAGGAAAAAGGTTATGATGTACCTGCATAGACAGAAAATAGACATAGCCCTGATACAGGAGACTCACCTCACACAAGAAAAGCTGGAGGTGATCCGGAAGAAGTGGAAGGGGACCGTTGTAGGTGCAACATATTCGGCCTATGCTAGAGGGGTGATTACCTGGGTAGCGCTGCATGTCCCATTCCAGCTACTACAATCTACAGTCGAGGCAGACGAGAGGATGGTTATAATAAGAGGGCTGGTGGAAAACAAGGAAATAAGCATTGTAAACACATATGCCCTGAATCAGGACACGGAGGCATATTTTAGAACCTTATAAAACAAAATCAGTGCTTAGGGGGGTTGGTGATTTGGGGAGGAGACTTTAACTGTGCACTAAACCCGAAAATTGACAGATCAGATGGCAAAGTAGATAGACTTACTCCAGCCGCAAGGGCTTTGCAGTCACTGTTAACAGATTTTGGTTTCAAGGATGTATGGAGGGTGTGCCATTTGCAGGACAGACAATATTCGCATTACTCAGCCCCACAAAATGTACACACCAGGCTGGATTACATGTTCGTCACACAGGAGCTAATGGCAGAAATAGCGCAGACAGAATATAAAGCGAGGGTTCTATCGGACCATTGGTATTGGTATGGCAATACTGACCCCCGAGAGCAAGGATACCAACTTGGCGCCTCAGAGCAGAGGCGCTGAAAGATACAATTTTTAGGGAGGATTTGGGAGAGGAAATAATAAACTATTTTGAGATCAATACTGGCAGTGTCGAGACAGCGGGTATTCTTTGGGAAGCTTTTAAAGTGTTAGTTAGGGGGAATAGCCTTAGCTAAGTCCAAGGGACTACAAAGAGGAATATTAGCTGAACTGCAGGACGCAGAAAAAGAACTAGAAGCAGAGACGAAAAGGGGAGGCAATACCAAGGAAGATAATGAAGGAATACTTAAGCTGCGACAAAAATGTGCTTGGCATTGGGAGAGATTGTGTAATCTCAACTATAAAAAGTACATAGAGAGACAGCATGCGGGAGGGGATAAACCAGGGAAGGCCCTAGCATGGTTATATAAAAGCGAGACCCCTAGACCCACAATCAGAACGATAACTAAGGAAGATGGGCAAATAGTGGACACCCAAGAAGATGTTAATCAGGAATTTGTAGACTATTACTGACTTATTTATGGGGATGAAGAGGGAAGCGATTGCAGGGAGATAAGAGAAACACTGGAAGACATTGGGTTGCCACAAATTAGTGCGGAGGAGCGAGAGGAGCTGGATGCTCCGATTACTCTAGAGGAACTAGGAGAGGTGGTGGTGCAACTACCAACCAGCAAGACTCCGGGGGCCGATTGTCTCCCTAGCGAATTTTATAAAATGTATAGAAATTAGGTACTCCCCCCGCTCTTGGAGATGCTAAATGAGGCATACAAAGTGGGAAGACTACCAGAATCCCTAAGAGAAGCGATTATCATACCGCTCCCTAAACCCAACAAGCCTGGCAATGATTGTGGCTCATATAGACCGCTGTCAATGCTGAATCAAGATAACAAATAGCTAACAGCGGTTCTGGCAAACAGAATGAGGAGGGTCATTACTAAGTTAATACTCCCCGATCAGACTAGTTATGTCCCGAATAGGAATATATCTAACAACCTCAGTCGACTCCACCGAGGTATTGAACATGCGAATGGGGACACGGGCGAAATGGCAATTGTATTGTTAGATGCGATAAAGGTCTTTGACTCAGTCAAATGGCCCTGGCAGATTGCAGCCCTGGCCCATAATGGAATAGGACCTGGGTATCTCAAATGGGTTAAACTACTATATAGCGCGCCGCTGGCCAGGGTTAAAACAGGAGTAATAATATCAGAGCGGTGACAACTCAGCAGAGGTACTATGCAGGGATGCCTGTGGTCCCCTATGCTGTATATCTTGGCCCTAGAGCCCCTGGCGATATACCTGAGGCAACAGTATGACATAGTAGGCATCACCATAAAAGGGGACTCACACCTAATCTCCTTGTATGCAGACGATATGCTATTGCATTTGCATTACCATGAAGAAAATCTCCAATATGTCCCGGAAGTGATGGAGCGATTTGCAGGGCTGTCTGGCATAGCAGTGAATCTGAGAAAATCTTGTATATTTCCACTGGCAGATACAAAGGGATCCCGTTAGATCGATTACCTGTCTTACAGATACCATGGGAGGTCAATACGTTTCGATATCTTGGGATAGACATCTATCACACGGTAGAGGCAGAGCGCCAACATAACACTGACAAGCGATCAAGAGTATTGAAATAGTATGAAGTTCTGGGTAAAGCTCCCCCTGGTGATGAAAGGACGGGGGGCAATGCTGAAAATGGTGGTCCCCTGCCTAGACTACTGCATTATTTTGGGACCATCCCATACCTGATACCGAGACAATTTTTTGCTAGGATACATGGCATATGCAGGGGATTCCTTTGGCATGGGACAAGGAACAGAGTTGCCCTTTAGAAACTACAAAACTCACACCAGAGAGGGGGTATAAAATTGCCAAACTATGAGATTTACTATATAGCAAGCCAGCTGCAATATGTAGCAAAACGGCTCTCAGAAGAACCAACCTCAGAGTCTAGGCTGTTTCAACTGGAGTGCGCCCCATTCTTCTTAAAAGAAATGATGTGGTTGCCAAGATTGGATATGGAAGGACGCCCAAAGATGATGATGCTGGGGTGAGAGATGTGGCGCAGGGCCTGCCAGGTAATGGAGAACCCATCCCCGTGTTCCCCGCAAGTGCCACTAGTTGCATTGTCTGGAAAAGAAGAGCAACTAAGGATGATGATTAGAAAGCACTGGGAGTCGGTAGGGATAGCACCTATAGGAGACACATGGCAAGAGGGGAGGATAAAAGATTTTGAGATGTTGGAAGAGGAAACAGGGTTACATACAGGACAATATATAATATACTATAGGGTGGTGCGGCGAATCAAAGAGACATGGTCCGAAGTAGTACTAGAAGACCAACCGGACGCCACCATAGACACAATATATGACATAGCCGAAGGAGGGCATGAGATATCTAGACTATATGAGCTGATGATGTCTAAAGCCGGGAAGGAAGTGGTACAACTGACACAGGATTGGGAAGAAAAGTGGGTGCCCCAATGAGTGATGAGATGTGGGAGCGAGCCCAAGGGTATCATAAGAAAGTGTCAAGGAATGCGAGGGTACAACAGATACAACTATATATAACCCACAGGGCTTATATGATGCCCCAGAGGATAGCCAAATTTAAAAATACAGGACGACAATCATGCCCCAAATGTGACAAAGAAAATGCCGGAATGGTGCACATGTTTTGGACATGTCCAGTGATTGAGAGATTCTGAGGAGAAGTAGAACATAAGCTGGAGAAAAAATGGATTAAGATAGTGGTGGAAACAGTGTGGGCATGCCTGATAGGGGGGTTTCCAAGACCACGTAAACTCAAGCATGTCAGTAAACTGAAAGACTTGGCATACATACTTGCAAAGCGTAGAATAGCTATGGGATGGAAGACATGCCATAGACCAAGAATAGAAGTGTGGTGGAAAGACCTACAGAAATGGGCAGAAGGTGAGACAACAGTATGGCAGGAGGCCAGTAACTCTGGAGGGGAGGAGGAGGCTGAAACCTTGATAGCCTGGAAACATTTGATAGCCACGTTATTTGGGCCCACGCAAGACCGGTCAAGTGACCGGGACCCAACAGAGACCACAGGAGAGGAATCCCTCCTGCAAGACAAAGGAATAGAATATGAAGGAGAGTAGGTTCGAACGGGGAGGAGGGAATGGGAGAAGCAGTGGACACGGATGGCATGATGTAAATTTAAAATGTTATTACATGCACTACAAGTTTGGTCTGTGTTGTTTGTTGAAATAAAACCAATTAAAAATGTTTTTTTTAAAAAAAGATATCAAATCGTTTTACACGTGTACAGATGCAGAAGAAACGCAAGCCGCAAAGTAATCGTGAAGCTAGCTCTAAGCTTATAGTAAATAGACTGCGGTAAGCGCCAATGTATACATACATAGGTGTGAGAGAATTATGGATGTTTCCAATAAACATATTATAGCAGGTTGGACATTAGCAAAAAGGCCTCAGTTCAGTGTGTCACAGTTAAAAAGCAGACATTGAATTACAAGCAGAGTATCAGTGAACGGCAAGGCTGAGTGAGCCAAGAAGCCATGGTCTTATCAAACGAGAGTAAAATGACTTTGGATACATAATCGTGTGAAAGAATAAACCTTCTGTTCAAAAGGAAGGAACATAACAAGGAAGACGTCAGAGGTCTATTAGAAAATAATATTAAATACACGAAAAGGCTCGATTTTATGGTCTCTAGTCACATGGAAGCATGAAGTTGGATGAACGAGATTGTCACACCTACGCAGGAAGGCAGAGACTGCTTCTCACTCCCTAGTTTTCTCAGAGCTAAGACCACTCTCAAGGACGAAGTTCAAAGGCCTAATTGACAGCAGACCACTGAGGTAATGATGGATTGATATGCTAATTGGTGGGAAGCTAAAGTTAAGGCAACCTCACCAACTTCTGAATGGCCAGCCTGCTGACATAGGTGGAAAAGTACTGAAGGTGGATAAAGTGCCAACCAATTGTAGAGGACCTGTGTATTCAGGGGTCCTATAGTGTGTAAACCAATGGGACGTTGTGTATTTAGTGACGTTCATAGTGGTCATTTTGAAGGGAGGGCTTAGTTGCCCCACCTGATGTTAAGTAACCTATCACAAAGTTACACTTTTTACACTAGAATGGATCATATACTTAGAAGTTCACTCAGAACCAATAGCCCATGCTTATACGCTTTTGTAGCTTGCCACGTAGGATGACGTTAGTACACATGTGATTTAGACGTCATTGATGACACATTTTTCTTATAAAAGTGCAGTTTTTTCTTAAAGTACTTTGCGTTTGAAGATAGAGCGTTGATGTTCGTTATGCTCCCTGTTTTAGATAATTGAAATTAAAACAGTCTTCCTTTTGTCAACTTCCTGAGTCAGCTCTATTATTGATGTATGCGTAAGGTCTGCATCCCCATCCATCTCGAGGGTAATTGCTGCTCATCAAAGGGGCTGGACAATCCAGGACAATCCAGTTCACTTGGTAGCAGAGAGAGGATGGTTTAGAGTTTCGGCAATATCGTACGACCTTTGCCATTCGACTGAAAAGACGTGAAGCTCCCCTTGGATAGTGGTTAGTGTAAATCTTGCAAGACTGGGTGTGACGGGTCCCCTAGTTTGCATAGAATCTCCTCCCACTTCTACGTAAAGCCGATCGATCGGAAGGTTGAAGAGGCGGTCAAAAGGGCGGACGATCCCGAGGGTCAGAAGATGAAAAATGATATTGGTGAGTAAAAACCTTAGTAAGTTGACAAAAGCATGGGTAATAAGTGAAGAAAAAAGAAAGTAACGGAGGGTGTCAGGATAAAATATAACGTGAGAATAAGTGTATAATATATGTGGGGAATGAGACATTGACTTGAGTGTGGCCGAGCAATAATATAAATCGTGAGAGAGGCCACGATAAGAGAATACACCCTGGCCTGCGTTTTTTACAACGTAACAGAAGAAGTTTGAACCCAGAGTCCCATGGTGGAACGTGTGGAGACAGAACCGATTAAAGACGGTTTCAACAGTGTTAATTTAAACTTCATTTGAAGTATTTCTAGAGGGCAAGACGAGTCTTAGAAAAAAGATTGTAAAATATTTTTGTAACCGGTTGAGTTTGTCTGTTTGTTTTATGTGGATTTTGTCTATGATGACGTCATAAGTAGAAAATATTATTTGATTGATTATAATTGAAACTGATGGTTAGTTTTAGTAAGATGAAAGTAAAAAATTGTTTTGCAGGATTGAAGCTTGCGACGATTGGTACTCGCTAATATTATATTATTTTTATGAAACGTACCTTTTAAATCTGTGAATGAAAATAAACAAGTGTTACACTAAATTAAGAATAAACGAGACAAGAATGGTGGATATTACGCCACTTGTGCATCTCTGTAAGCAGTTACCAAAGCATGCACCTAAGCTCAAACAGTATAATGGGGAATGGGTTAAAGGAAACGCGGATAAAATGTTTATGCCGCGGCCCCAAGGAGGTTCACTATCGAAGGCAGTCCTGCAGCATATGACGACATATCTGCATGCAGCATACACGGGGAAAAAGCTAGAGAAGCGATTAGCTAGTTTAGAGCGGTGGAAAATGTATCAATAAGAGAAAGATGAGAAGCCTCCTATAGATTGGATACTTAATATATGCAGAGTGGGGGATGAGGAGCCTTCTGCTCCCCCCACCCCAGCTGAAATAGGATACGAGAGCAAGAAAGACGATGGGTTACACCCATTAAGGGAGCTTAATGCTGCAACAGGATATAATAACCCGGCATATGAGTCACCTGTGTAAAGAAGTGACGAGAGCTCAGAGAAAAATACTGAGAAAGATGGAATCCCTAAGGTCCAGAGGGACAAGGAGAGACGCGATAAGGAAAGAAGTGATCGAGCAAGTACATCTCTAGATATAGGAAGAGAGATAAAACGATGGAAAGGAGAAAGAGACAAGGCTGATGAGACAGTGCTTTTACAGAACGAATGGATGGGCGGTTACATTTTATTAAAACTCGATGGTAAGAGCATTGAGGATGTAAGACAACGGGAAGATCAAGACAAACAAGACAAAAAAGATAAGGAAAGGGAGGAACGATTGAAAGATGAAGGAGCAAAAAGAAAGGATAGGTAGAGACGAGAGCAGTTATATCAAGAAGAGCAGTCAAGAAAGCAAGAGAGGGCAGAAGAGCAAAGAAAACGCAATAATAGACAGAGAGCGATCGATGAGTAGGAAAGGTTAGAGCAAAAAAGAATAGAAGCAGAGGAACATAAATTAAGGTATAAAAGGATACAGAGACGAAAGGATGAGGAGATACGCAGGGCAAATGAGAGAATGGATATGAAGAAAAAAGAAGACAGAGTAAGAGAGGAAGCAAGGAAACAAAAATAATTTGATGACGATATGGAACGTAAGAGAAGGGAGAGAGCATGCAATCTCGATCGCCTGGAAAAGGAGATAAGAGATCCTGAGCCAGAAGTAGCACGTGATGACATAGAGGAATTCTTCCCAGAGTACGAGTCATTACCACACCAATCTAGAGTAAATCTAGAAGACAAGTTTGACTCTAGGAGCATTGGGGAAGCGATTGACAAGGTATATCATGAAATGAAAGCCCAAAAAGAGTTAAAGGGGAAGGGAAAAAACGATTGACTCAAGAGTACTCAGTTGTATGACACAGAAGGAGCCTCAATTAGTACGAGGCCAAAGGAGCTGTCTCTAGATAGACTGACTGTGAGCAGAGATGGCGAGGAGAGAAGCTGCACTAGTTGGGGGCAGGAAATGTCAGACAAAGACAGAGACACCTTCCATGGGGGAAGGAAGAAGGTACGTATGTGGCCCTGGGGGATGTTTTTCAATGGAGAAAGAAGTCAGATAGTCAGATGTAAACGCACCTGTAACCATGGTGCCAGAACCACTGACACAGTCAGATCGACCCAAGGGCCAATTCCACAATGAAAGGGGAGAATCGCCACCTCATGTGAGCAGATTAAGATTGCTACCTGGTAGAAGGCGATGTGGTAATATCGTTCCTGCATTGGACAGACAAATGATGTGAGATGAGAATGAGTTTGGGGCGTCACAGTTTCCCTTGTTAGAGAAAGGAGGGGTCAGACCGCAGTATAAACCGTTGCCCCAAATGGACAAGGATAATTTAAGATGTAAACTCCCTAGTTTAACTTTGGGTGCTCGGAAATGGATACATGAGTTAGAATAAATGATGGGAGGAAACAAGTTGGCTATGGGGGACATTAATGGTCTCCTCATCGCCATACTTGGTGAGAGAGCTGATGACATGTGGACAAGGGCAGGGTACCCTGGTGTGACTATAGTCAACACTTCTCATGATGGAGCACCATTCAATAACTGTAGGGCGGCAGTCTGGAAAGCACTTAGAGTACTGTATCCAGACACATCCGGTATGGGAGCTATAATGACGAAAAAGATGAAGGACAGAGATGACCCGTTGATTTACATTCAACATTTTCAGGAATCCTGGCCTTTGGAAACACTTGAGTCTTGGACAAAATCTATACCGGTATTCTATCATATATTATGCAAGGGGCTACCAGAACCTGTACAGAAGTAGCTCAAGAAATTAGTGTGTATAGAAGCCAAACCGCGGTCGGAGATTCAGCAAGACCATTGCACATTATTGCAGTCTCTTGAGGGAAAAGAGTTGCAAAAAAGATGATGCCCGGAAGGGCGAGGAGGTCTAAATATGCCATTGAAGGTGCGATGCCGACGAGTGTAGATGGACTGAATCCACAGCAGAATGCAAGTATGCCGCAGGTGAATAACCAAAGGCAAACCAAAGTCTATTTGACCAGAGTAATAATGGGTTTACTCCACACAGAAGGGATTTCGAGGAAGAGGCTTTCAGAATAATCAAGGAAACTGGCAGAATAATCAGGGAGGCTTTCAGAACAATCAAGGTGGATTTCAAAATATGCAGAATGACGGTCAGAACATACAGGATGGGCAGATTAGGAGGCCACCTATATGTTGGACATGCAGGATGACAGTGCATTTTGCTTGCACGTGTAGAAATCAAGGGTTTGTGCAAAACAACCAATTTTCAAGAGGGGGGATTTCAAATCTGCCTGCATATTCGCAGCAGTATAGTGATGGGTTTTCTCAGAATCAAACGATACAGCAGCAGCTGGTGGCGAGAGTGCAGCAAGGCTTGCAGACACAGCAGGTAGCAGTGGCTCTGCCACAAGGGCAGTCACAGCATGCGCCCATGCAGATTCAGCAGAGTACAAGTACAGGGCAGTTAACAACACCTAGGGTAGGGAGTGCCACAGTTAGTGGAGCGAATCCGTTTTCAGGTAACGGAATGAGTCTGTTACCGCAATAGGACAGCTCACTGGGAGACTTGATGTGTTCAGTCCTATCCGTGATGCCGAATCCCCAGAAGGAACCAAAGGTTAAAAAAAAAACGACTCTTGACCCTGACTCCCCCAACAACTACCACCCAATCACCACCATGCCATTCCTGCTAAAAATTCTGGACAAGGCTGCATACTTACAGATTCAGTACTACCTGGAAACTCACAACATACTAGGCAAAAGACAATATCGCTTGCGCCCACGTCACGGCACAGAATCAGCTCTATTGGACCTTAAGAATCAATTACTTGAGGCCATGGACAAAGGCAAATCCTCACTCCTCCTACTCTTGGATCTCTCGGCAGCCTTTGACTTGGTTGACCACAAGAACCTGTGTAAACATCTCACTAAGACTGCTCACTTCTCCCAAGAAGCTACAGCCTGGATCACCTCCTTCCTGGAAGGCCGAGCTATGAGGGTCTTTTCTGACCAGGCTTCAGCCTCTCCATCCCCCATTGGGAGCGGAGTGCCACAAGGATCTTGAACCTCCCCAACCCTATACAATCTTTTCACACTCCCACTCTTCAGTGACCTAGAAGACTTCGGCATAGCCTTTACCAACTATGCCGACGACACGGAAATCCTTCTCCCCCTAACAGGTAATTATGAGCAAGACCTCGACACACTCCAGAAGACATACGCACACATCCAGGCCTGGATGGCAGCCAACGGTCTCTGTTTGAACGGGGAAAAAACAGAAATCCTACTCGTAGGACCCATAGAATCCCTAAATAAACTAAATGATAAATACAGCTCCTTCATTATTGAAAAGACGGTCATCACTGCTTCTACTGCAGTCAAAACCCTTGGAGTATACCTGGACTCCACCTTAGCAATGGACAGGCAAGTCAGCGCCATCTCACCCTCAGCTGCACTAACAACAAAAATCATAAACGCAGTAAAGCCCCATCTGTCACCAATGAACTGCTTTAACATTGCCAGAGCCACTATTGGCGCAAAACTCAATTACTGCAACATTCTACTCCTCGGTACCTCCAATAATAACATTAACAGACTACAAACTGCACAGAATAGCGCACTAAGAGCCGCCCTCAGTATCCCCAGGAGAGAGCACATCTCTCAGGCAAGAAAAGACGCCCACTGGCTCCCAAATAAGGAACGCATAACATTCAAGGCCCTCACGATCACACACAAATCCCTCACCCAGACCGCTCCAGCCTACCTCTCAGATAGAATACACCAGACTCCAACTAACAGACCAAAACGTGAACAATACTCCCACCTACTTTCCATCCCAGCTTTCAACAGAGCCAAAGCGGGCGGCACAAGTTTTGAAGTACTAGCCCCAAAAGCCTGGAATGCACTCCCACTCAACCTAAGAAACATAGACTCCCTCACAGTATTCAGAAAGGTTCTAAAAACAAAACTATTCAACTAGATTACTCCTAAACACAGTACAGTCCCTGACACTGTTCTTCTGTAACCTTGGAACACCCGTCTAATAATGTCATCTAACACTGTCTGTGTACTTGTATCAGTGCCTTAGAAACTAACTATACTAATCTGTATTCACTTCCTCTGAAATGTCTGTCATAACCTGTATAACCTGTAAGAAGCAAACACTCTGTAACAGCGCCACAATGCCTCCGGGCCGCTGGGCGCATTATAAATCCAAATAATTAAATAAATAGGGTAGACGTCACTATAGGGGCAAGACTTTTTCATTTTTAGTAGACACAGGTGCAACGCGCTCACGTATAGGTGAGGGAAAGTTTTTAATGTCTGGCACCACCATGAATACTCAAGGCTTTTCAGGAGCTACAAGTTCCTTTCACTGAAGAGTCGCCAGTCTCTATAGGAAAGTGTGACATGAAGGTGCCTTTGCTATACTCTACGCAGACACCTGTCAATATATTGGGTTGAGATTTAATGATGAAGCTCAATATGACAATCTCATTTACCGATGAAGGCATAGTGTGCTCAACACCAGGAATGCATTACTTAAGCGTGATCGAAATTATTAGAGCATTTGCAGGACAAATAGCCATGAGAGCAATACCTTTAGATCCAGAAGTTTTTCATTATGGAGGACGTGTTCTATTGGCTTATCTGCCAGGCCTAGCAGGCAGAGCAATGAGAATACCTGATGAATTTCTGTTTAGACCAAAGATACCTATGCGTGAAGAAGAAGGGCACGTTTTTCACTTAGAGTTACAAGCAGCCATAGTGCGAGGTGAAATGGCTTTGCTTGATGGGAATGATGACAAAGGCAGACAATGATGTGCAGTGATTGCCATCGGAGAAGGTTACAGATGAACTGACATCACCAATGAGGACAAATTTGGCGATCATCCATCTGATGACGAAGTGATATTTGAGATGAGTATTATTTATTGGGTAAAGGCAATCAAACGAGAGGTACCTCAGCAAGTGATGATAGCACAGCAACGTCCCAAGTATTTTGAGGAAGACATGGCGAAAGTGGCAGCTTCATTATGGACCACAGGCCCCTATGACTTAAACCTGTTGAAGGGGGTCGGAGAAGTGAAGATTAAACTGAAACCAGGAGCAATTTTACTTTGAGCATGACAGTATCCCATGTCTCAAGAGGCCGATGAAGGTATTTTCAAGACAATTTCCACCATGATGGAGCAGGGCATCTTAGTGACATCAGAGTCACCGTGCAATTCTGCTGTGTATCCTATCAAAAAATCTAAGGGAGGGTCTTGGAGACTAATTCAAGATTTAAGGCCGATAAACCAAATTGTAGAAGCCGAGTTCCCTCTAGTCCCTAACCCGTCTACAATTCTATGTAATATACCTGTTGGAGCACCATATTTCACTGATTGATTTGAAACATTTGTTTTTCTCAATCCCATTGCAGAAAGACTCACAGGATCTGACGTCATTTATGTTCAAACAAACACGACTGAAAAGCACTCGTTTGCCCCAGGGGTATTGCGAGTCTCCATTGATTTTCAATAGAGTCATACAGATGGACTTAAGCAATATTGATTTGGAAAGTGTTGTTCTGCAATACGTGGATGACATTCTAGTGTGCAGCACTTCAGAGGAAGAGTGCAGATGTGATTCTGTTCAGCTAATGATAATACTTGCTGACAAAGGATATAAGGTTGACAAAGAGTAGTTACAGTATTGTCAACAAGAAGTGTTGTATATTGGCCAATTGATTTCACATGAAGGAAAAAAAGTTACTCCTGACAGAGCCGATCTATTTTGAAAACTTTAAAGCCACACACGATAAAACACACGCTGAGATTTTTGGGATTATATAATTACGTCAGAGCATGGATCTTTGATTACAGTTCATATATAAGGCCTTTATTGCAGGCTTTAAAGAAAGCACAGGCTACAAAGGAAAAAATTGTGGGGACTGAGAAAATGGAGGAAGCATTTGAAGAGCTGAAGAAAGCAATTTGCACAGCTCCAGTTTTAGAGATTCCTAATTATGCTGAGGAATTCTTTTTATTCTCACACACAGATGGCACTGTTATGACAGCAGTCCTCACACAGAGAACCACATTGGGGTACAAGCCCCGTGCATATTACAGTGGGATTTTAGACCCAGTAATGAGAGTCTACTTTCCATGCCAACAGTCGCTGGCTGCCGCCGCGTTCGCCATGGGAAAAGCTGCAAACATAGTGATGGGATGCTCCATGACATTATTTGTAGAGCACGCACTATTTGCTATTCTAGAGAAACCTAAGGGCACATTGACATCCCAAAGGGCTTCTGCCTACGAGGTAGTCAGTAGTGAATCCTGCCATGTTTATAGCCGAACCACTGGCAGAGAACGAGCATGCGCATGCTTGTTCGAATTATGAAGAGTTCTATGACAAAATCCAAAGCGTAAAAGAAAATGCCTTGACAGGTGGAGAAATAGTTTTTATTGACGGTGCCACTGTGGTAAAATACATAGCCAATGGTAAGTACACGACTCCCATCTCACTATTCAGCACAAGCTGCAGAGTTAGTAGTGCTGATTGTCTTGCTCGAGAATCATGCAGACCAGGAAGTGACTGTGTACAGCAACTCCGCCTATGTGACATCAACGGTGCATGCAGGGTTAGCACTTTGGAAAAGGAGGGCCTACCTCCAAGCGGATGCACGCCAGTGCAGTACTCCGCTTTATTGGACAGCCCTATTAAGGCACTGCGACTCCCAGTGGACGTTGCGGTCGTTAAATGCACAGCTCATACTAAAAGGGCAGACTTAATCTCACGCAGAAACCAAGCAGCAGACGATGAAGCAAAAATCACTGCATGTTCAGAAAACATAATGTCTTTTGAAACACTCGGTGTAAAAGAGAAAATGGTTATGTTGATGAATGTGGTTGAAAAATATAGTGATTTGTCAAAAACACAGTTTATGGAGGTTCAGGGGGAAGCACCTCAAGATGAGAAGTATTTGTGGACACGAAGAGGATGTTCTTTAAACCCCTCTGAAGCATTGTGGCGACAAGACAGCACTGGTAAACCGGTGATGCCTGTAGCCTTACTGAGGGTGGCGCTGGAACAGCTACACTACCCCGCGTACACAACTAGGGAGAACCTTGCTGCAACAATTGCTGAAGATTGGTTTTACCAAATCTGTTAGCGCATGTTACATTTTTTATGACAAATTGCATAGTCTGTCAAAAATGTACGGCTGGGCATACACTGCGCACAGTTAGGGGGGTTATTCTGAGACCTATTGGCCCCTTTCAGCATTTGCATATCGACTATTTAGATATGATCCAAGTATGTAATGGATATAGATACATGATTGTTATTGTTGTAGTGTGTCCCTTCTCAAGGTGGATTGAGACAGGTTCCTGTACACATCCAGATTCCACCTGCGCAGCTAAATTTATAGTGCAGGAAGTATTTCCCAGATGGGAGGTATGTGAGGTAATAAGGTCAGACAATGGCCCGCATTTTGTGAACCAGACATTTGAGCAGATCAGCTTGTTGCTTGGTATAAAGCACACGTTTTCCTCGACTTATCATCCGCAAGGAAATGGGATCTGTGAGAGGCTCAACGGCTTGCTTAAGGAAAGGACAGCTAAGTCGAAGCTTACTCAGAAGAAAGGGTGGTTGCATTGCCTACCACTGGTATTATATGCTTTGAGGAACCAACCGGGTTCTGACCAGCATCTCACGCCTCACAAAATTGTGACTGAGAGGTGAATGAGAACACACCTAATGCCTCCATCCAGAGTTAGAAGTGATGCTCAGTCAACTGAAGATATGTTTGGAATGGAAATGCATGATTATTTGAACTGTATGACTTCCAGTATTTCTATCATTACAGGACTGCTCCAGTGACAAGGGTGCAGGGCAGTACAGAACACAGAAGGAGATGCTTCAAAAAGTAAATCTCAAGAATTTCGTCTTTCCCAACTATTCGCCGGAGATGAGGTTCTAATTTGGAACCACACAAGAAAACGGTGGGACGAACCCCGTTTTAACTGCCCGTTCATTGTGGAAGATGTCACGCTGTCTGCTGTCAAAGTGCATGGCAGGCGTGCTTGGATATTCATTGGCGACGTTAAAATCTTGCTTGAGAAAACTCTCTGCCCTCCGCATCCTAACGAGAAGCAAGTACAAGCATCAGGGAAGAACCACAGCACGTGCAGACGAGATCTATGATGAGGAAGAAGGACGCAGAAGCTGACAAATAGAAAGATAAATAATTTGTTGGGTTGTGGCTTGGTTCGGGACACTTCTTTTAGCCGTCTCTAAAAGGGTTAAGGAAAGCTAATTCGAACACTCTGTGCAAATCAGTTGCAGGGTCAAGGGAAGATCTGTATTCTTAAAGCCACAGTAGCTTATTGACTTTGGACTGAGGCATACTTAAGCCTTGATAAGAAGAGAAATATGCCAGACTCTGATCGTGGCTTTGATAATTGGAAAAGAGTGCAGTATCCTGATTCGTTCCATACTGAGTTCTTGTTCGGATTTGCCCATGGTGTTATCCAATGACAACGTTTCAAGGATTATATTTGAGGTTTTTCTCTATGTGCTGCATTCATATCGATCAATTGTGGGGAGAACTTCTAACAATCGTGCTTTCTTGCAAGATCCTAGAAATGGGCCGATTGTGAGGAGACTACTTACACCGATCATCGAGCAAGTGTTACAGTTACCTCAGTACAGTGGGGATAGCACAAATGCCCCTATCACCTGAGGCTGCACACAGACTTGTCGGAAGGGTTTTCTTTCATCTGATTGAAGAATACCCACATCTTGTTGGCAGACGCACAGACGTGCTCACATTCCTAAAGGATCCCAGAAATACTGATAGTCTGACTCTGATCTTGGAGGGAATGATTATTCAAGTGAGCCTATACTCTGAGAGGACCCACAGGCCGGTGGTGTGAAACCTTCCTTCGAGGGACAGATCAAGAAGGTTGCTGGCAAAGACAGACATTTTGTTTCATGCTGAAAGAAGTTCATCATGTCATCTGCTTAAAGCAGATTTGAGGAGTGGACTGGGAGTTGGTATATGTCGTTGAACTGGTCTAGACATATTGAGAGTGGCTTTCTTCTTTCTGGAGACATTTATATTTCATATGGTCAAAAACTGGTTACAGAGAAATAGAGATCGAGAGTTTGTTCTTATTATTCAGCAAGCAGACAGTGGATCGAGGACAAAAGTGCTGAGGCAAGACAACACCTACAAGGAGAAGTGTATAATGCTGATGTATTAAAGATTACTTTTTCCTTTTTTAGGCAATAAAGATGGGTAGCACTAGTAGCAACTTCGTTATCCCTGATGTAGAAAGACATTCACGTTGTCCACGGAATAGGTGTTGTACATCAACATACCTTTGCCTTATTTATGGTTGTATTTTGTTTATAATCATTCTGCTCTCACTTACAGTCCGCACATCCTACTACCTTGATATACATGGAGCTAAGACTCCAGTGAATCTTCCTGAGCAATTGTGGCAACTACTAGGCACCCAAGGCCCTATGTAGTTACTCCTGTTCCAAAGAAAGATGGCCAATTACCTCAGTCTGAGATAAGCAATCATTCACATGCAAGAAAGGTTGTAGAAATTCTGTTTGGGCACAAAAAACAGGCCTGGCCAGATGGGTAAGATGAGAGGTTGTCAGACAATGTGCCTATACAGATAACAAATGCAAAAACACCTGATCTGATCTGTTCACTAATATTCATCATAGGATTATGTTCACATTCATCCAAAGACATCAAAACATGAGTGTTATGCATCATTTGCATTGTAATGTCTGATGGACAGGGTATTGCAGGTTTGGTTTTATAATATTTTACTTGGGTCGCAAAATATTTTTTGAGTTTAAGTTTACGAATGAACTTAACAGATCGATTTGTATCTGAACATACTCATTGTAGCGCGAAGGGGCAAATGAAAGTCCTTTGTTGAGTACTGCACATTCACACGGGGAGAGTGAATAACTGCTCAAATTACAAATTAAGTTTATCGAGTCTGATTTCTCAGATTCTGCTGGTAGGATGACCTGGTTACTCGGCGTGGCGGTGGAGGTGCGTTTCCTCCTGTTGGGTTTGCCACCCCTTGTGCCCCTATGTTTTGGCCTGGGGTTAAGGTATTTGACGTGAGTGGTACTTGAAAGCGAACTTTTTTCATGGCTGCCAGTGCAGTTTGCCAGTTGCCTTTTTTGAAACGACGTATCTGTTCCAAAAAAGCCGACAAATGTATATTACTTGCATCTCCTGTCGGAGTTTCGGAATCTGTAGGTATCTCTTCATCCATAGGATCCGAGTCATTAACAGGTATGTCTAACCCTGGAGCTCGGCTAATTCTTGGTCTTTCGCTATCAATGTCAGAACTTGCAGGAGAGGATGCTACGCTGCTAGTTCTAGATTTGGAAACTTCATCATATTTAGGCTGATAGGTGTAAACTCGATTGTCTCTATAGTCCCTATCTTCGCGTGAGAATTTTCTGGACTTTCGGAGTTTGACATCAACTTGGTGTCTACGCAGGCGACTGTATAGACTCTTATGGCCATTTATATCTTCCTTATTCGTTAATCAGGTTAATCCCTGGCACTGACCGGACTTATTAGGTCTCTCTCAGGTGACTTATAACCACAACAAGACTTCATTGCTAACGGTTCATGTGAATATTGCCGGGTACTATTCAAATATAGTCCCATTCCCTGAATTACACTTCGGCGGCATCCCCATGTACATGGAATTTGTCCCTTAATTTAACTTTAATGATATTAATGGTTCCTGAACTTTAACTTAGCCGCACACCCGTGCATATAGAATAAGTTTTGGGCCTACACCCAACATGGCCACCACAAGCTCACATTGTAGCTCTAGGTGTTCACATGGCGCTGGCCGCATTGTAAATACGAGTTCAGACATCACGCGCAAGGCTCTATCTCATCAGTCGGGTGGATCGCCGATAAGTGCAGGTCTTTCGCGTCGACCCCTACGGACTATTCGCCCTGGGGCTATGCGCATGTGACCGTCTCGCTTTCGCGAGTGTCAATCATTTGACTAATTAGATACTTCCTCTCCTGTCTCCCCCTGTCTCTCCCTCTACCCGATGCCGCGAGCCTGCTCCATTTTTACTCCATTATATTGCAATGGGTCTGCCTGACAGCTACGTTTGGATACGCACATGCGTTTATATAGGTATGGTTTTACAATTTATATACTATCCTCTCTAATGTGTTATTTAATTCTTCATATGCTAAGCGGCTAACGTAGTTTTCTTCCGCTTGCAGCGGAGCCGCAATTGCAAATTTATTGGCTATCTATCTACCATATATAAAGGTAACAATAGATGCAAGTTAATTTGGGTAAACTTGCTTTAGGCAAGCAATTTAATTTTGACAAATTTATGAAAGCCAACCAATTAGGGCTTATACAAACATCCAAATTGTCCACTTAAATACAAACACCTTGTGTCTCCTGTTCTTCGTTTTTCCCCACGCATTAGAACTAGTGCCAAGTCTTCTCAGGTAAAACTAATTTCCTATTAACTGTAATGCAGTTAGACACAAGTGTGACAAGCTTTGTATTTACGGGGCCGTTCCCATCATTCATGCACATTTCTTTCTTTCTTTCCTTTTTACACATTGCATTGATTCGACAGTTCGATTAACTTCAATGATCAATTGACTATATATCCTCTCATGTTCAATCTTATTGTGCCATGTTATATTATTATACTCTGCAATGTTAATCAATTTGCCATATCTTGTTGGGGAATTTTGTGATGTTTATTTTATATGCCACCCTAATGCTTACTGTATGGTCTTTGGTTCTGTCTCATGTTCAATTGTTGCTCATCCTAACACTTTGATTGTCAAAAATGTGCAAAATATGTTCATAATTTTGCAGCCTTGAAAGAAGAGCTTCTGCTCGCAACACGTGTTGGCTGTTGTTTGAATTGCATTAAATTACGCCCAATTGAGCACTTTAATTTTTTGGTTGTGTGCGCAATCCTTGGGAGCAAAACAACCCTCATCATACAAGCATGTGAAAGAAGTAGGAAGAAGGACCTCGAATGAGGAATGCTTTGTGTGTGCACTCCTGCCATACAGTATGGGAAAGTCTAAAATCTTCATAGCTATCGAAATAGACGTCCAGACAGCTCATTGTCTTTCACACATAGCGCTTTGCAAAACCAGAGGTCAGTTCATGGGTCGAGATGCCTACCTTAAATGGACAACTGAATGGACAGATCCACATGAAGATGACTGTGCAAGATACCAAGACAAGAAACAGAGCCCACACCAAGAATCATGTGATCAGATATGAGATGCCTGGAGTAAAAGGAGCTGGAATCAGATGGGAAGTGAATAAGAAATTGGAGGTTGCAGGAAAATCTGCAGAGGACGCTTCAAGATGGAAGAATAGAGGCCAAATGCAGATCTGGGGATCTGTGTTGTCACCCGATGGATGGGAAGAAGGAGTGGTCATCTGCAGAGCCTGGGTGATCATTGGATGCTATAAACCAATCATTGACATTGTGCAGAATGGCTGCAAGCCATTATGGCCAAGACTTGCCAAACTATTGACTTGGGTCGAAGACAGAGGAGGACCCCTGCAAATAGTGCCATTGGAAAGTTCAAAGCTGTGCTTCAGAAATAATGGCACAAGAAAAGTTGGAGAAAATAAAAATTGTGGTCGAATCTTTGATGTTCCAGGAATGGCACACGGTACAGCAGTGATCATTATTGGGCTTGTGCAGCCAGAGCCTATATCAGATTGCCTGCAGATTGGGGAGGAATATTCACACTGGTGAATGTCCATGTTACAGCTTTAGTGATTCCAAAGGATGATTTGCACATTGACTATTTCACAAAAGCAGATGCTCACCTGAGGAAGAAGAGATCTGTGGAGCTGATAAAGAGGATGAAGAGAGAGAACTATTTCTCAGCTAAGTCAATAGAAGCTTTCGATGCCATACCATACAAGCACAGGCTGTTTAGCCAGACCTCATCTGTATTCACGTTGATCTTCATGCCAGCTGTCCAGGTTGGAGCAAACACTAAGTGGCTACAAATCACCAGATGGGAATTGCTGCAGACAATTAACACTACAATGAAAGGATTCAATGTGATCAGAGAAGAGATGAGAGCCATAAGATTGATGACTCTTCAGAACAGATACGTCCTGGACATGATTATAGCAATGGATGGAGATGTTTGTGCAAACATCGGAGACTCATGTTGCACATTTTTACCTTCTCATGATGACGAGAATGGAACCTTGTCAGAGGTCATAGACATGCTGACGAAACTCCATGGCTATCTTTTTATACATACTCCATGCCCATCCTTATCTTGTTTGGCGTAATACTAACATTAATGTGTTTCTGCAAGATCTTAAGAAACGCCCGGCAATTAGAAGGTTACTTATGGAGATAAATCAGTTTCCCTGTCCTCCCAATCCACATTAGAGAAGAACCTTCTTTCGCACAATTCCGCTTAAAGGTAAAAAACTGGTTCCATGTACAAGACAACAACCAGACTGATCAGCCAAATTAACTTACCAAACCTCCCTCACATCCTACTAGCACTCTAAATATCTGCCTCCATCTTAGAGATATTCCTCATTTACACTGTTAGTAAATCCTCTTACATGCAATGACTATTACACTGTATTGATTGCTCATCCATGTATATTTATTCATGTATGTTTACAACTCTGACTTAATACCCATCAGGGACCCCAGGGATATCTGTAACTACATGTCCACACAGTATGATCTGTTGTATATATATATATATATATATATATATATATATATATATATATATATATATATATATATATGCATATGAAACTTGTAATTTCTAAATGTCCTTTGTAAATTTATGCAAATTGCAAGATTAGCGGCCAGTTGCCTCAGGGCTGCGCTTTACAAATAAATAAATACAAATAAATACAAATACAAATTGAGCAGATTCGGCAGCTACCTGAGCATTTAACAAGGCTGCCTGATTAAAAAAGTTTTTTCCTTCCTTAAAAGTAGTACACAGGCACAATGTGGACTGTTGAGAATAATACAGTTACAGAAAGTGAGCAAACTCGACGACGCAGTGGAGAGACGCCAATGGTGGGGTCTGATGTATTGCTGCATAATATATGCGTGCTCAGCATTTATCATTGTTTTTCTGATTTTTCTAATCCACACTGCTTACTTTATTGGTCCCAAAACAGTAGGAGTCCCCTTGATTCTTCCCACTCCAGTGACTTATGCAGAATTATCTGTTGCAAAGAGACAAAGGCCATATGTGATAATCCCTACACCAGTAACATATGTGAAGTCACCCATTGCTCTGACAAGTGTTCCTATGATTCCCCCTGTAGGAAGGACCCTTACTGATATACTACATGAGCATTATGCATGCACTCTCCTTTCAAGAAAGAGACCTAAACAAAGTGCAAGGGAAGATGATTAGGAGTTAAATACTTATCTAGACAGTACAGCGCATTTGGGGAATAACATGTGGTATCAGCACATGAAAGAGGTGGGAAAAAGAACCTCTGAGGAGGGTTGCTATGTCTATGCTCTCCTACCTTATGCTATCAAGGAAGAACTGAGAGCCACAAGAGTGACAACTCTTCAGAAAAGATATGTCCTGGACGTGATTACAGCTATGGATGGAGGTGTTTGTGCCAAAATCGGAGAATCATGTTGCACATTCACACCTTCTCACGATGAAGAGAATGGTACCTTTACAGAGCTCATAACGATGCTGACAAAATTGCACATCAAGATGGAAGATGAAGTGGAAGACATTGTAGATGACAGCTGGTTTACATCAATCTTCTCATGGGTTCCACAATGGATGGCGAACATCTTTAAGTTCCTTGGCACCTTGTTGGTGATGATCATGTTTGGATTCTGTGTGATCAGAATAATAATCACAGAGTCCAAGAAGACAGCAAAGAAAGCAACAGGAATGTAGATCATTATCGATTTCGATTCAGAGTTTGGACCCAAAGAGCTGACAGATGAAGAAATCAGAGAGTATACAAAGGCCAGTATTCATGCACCTGAGGGAACGAAGTTCCTATATCTGAGAAACCACAAGAAGTATGTTGGAAGATGGATCTACTGCAGCCCGAATGGACAATGTGGTATCATGACCTGGAGTATTGATGAGCATGTGAAATCAATCAGCAGGATCCAATGAAGTGAGTACATAGACCTTATAGAATGTGATGGCAAAGTAAAGAATTGAGCAATATTTTGGGAGCAAAATGAAGATTGCAGTACTGGAAAGCACTGAAGAAAATGCAAAGCCGTTTTACAAATATACAGATGCAGCAACGCAAGTACACCAAGTAATCATAAAGCTGGTTACATGCAGTGAATAGACTGCAGGCGGTGCCGCCAATATATATATATATATATATATTCTATTCACACATATATATATATATATATGTGTGAATAGAATCTGGATGTTTCACAACGCATTTTAGCAAACTTGGACCCCATGAATAGAAGGGCTGAAAGTGTGGCGCAGTAGAATAAAACAGCTGACAGCGAAGGAAGATTCCAGCAGGCTTGCCTGGCCCTGTGTCAAGAGTTGAGGCTGCCAAGAACCTGGTTATCTACTCGAGAAGATGCAATGAACGTGAGTAAGCGAGCCAAGCTCCTGTTTGAGGTGTAATGGAAAAACACTACAAGTGCCAGGTTTTATTCATTTAATAGTATTAAATAAAATGAAGGAGCTCAAAACGTGGTCTCCTGTCACATAGTCAGATGAAAATAGACTTTGCACTGAGACCAGAAGATAAGGCCATGCTCTTACTCCCTTTTATTCTCTGGCAAAGTGATCCTTTGCAAGGCCGAGTTCAAATAACTATTTGAATGGCAGACTGCATGAGTGATGATGGATGTTGGGCTAATTGGGTGGGGAGGCATGGTCAGGCCAACCCCTCCAGCACCTGGGGTACCAGGTTGCGTGCTGCTAGCGAGTGGAATTTCCAGAACGGTACAAGCGTGCCAACCAATCATAGAGGGTCACGTAGCAAAGAGCCCTATAGTTTGAAAAGCCAATAAAAGGTTGTGTATTAGTATGACACGGAAGATGACTTGCACTAGGTGTAGGCATAGCTGTCTACCTGACCTAAGAGACCCAATCACAGTCCAGTCCCCCATAGAAAGAACACGTAGATGTTTTCTTTAAGCCGATCATATCGCCTTGTTGATTTTCTTATTATGCCATGTAGTATGACGTCAGTGATAACACATTTTTTGTATAAAGCTTTGTTTTTTATGCAACATGTTTGAGAGAATGCTTGTGCGGCATCCGTTGATGTCCGTTGTACTCCCTATTTTAAACAATTGCAATTAAAACAGTCGTGTTTTTACCAACTTCCAGAGGCAATCTGATTATGGGTGTATGAGTAAGTTCTGCATCCCCATCCATCTCAGATACTGTTACTTCGTCTTAAAGGGCATACGGGTTCAGAAACAAAGAAGTAATCTCCATAATTTTCAACATTGGACATTCAGTATTGATTTAATGAATGTGGAGAGTTATCCTTGGCGTTATACATTAATTTACCCTGAAGACGTTCTTTGAGTTATTTTTGAACGTTAAAAGAACTAAACATGTTGGGTTTTGACCGCTGTTATGTTTAGCAGTTTGCATGAATGGGACATTATTGTCTATTAGGACCGGATTACATGTATCCGTCAAAAGTTTAATGTTTTATGCTAGCTGAGTATATCTTCAACTGAATAAGTACTGACTAGCAGTTAATAACGTGATGGTGAGGGAAGTAAAAAACCTACCTATCTTCCCTTTATGAAATCTTCTTGAGTGTCGTAAGAAGGTGGCTATCTATAGATTGCTGATACCTACTAGGATTATGAGTTATACTGAATTGGGACAATGGTTGAAATGTCTTTGCACTAAACTAAGTTGTTCAGTGTCATATGTTTTTAAGAAACCATATAGTGTTGTAGGGATCCTCTCTGAGGTTTTTTGAGGTATGTATAAGGGTATGATCCCAACATCCTACCTACCCTCTAGTCTCTCTTGAGTTGTATTAGCTTGAGGTGGTATGGACCATATAGGGTCCTCAAACCATCTAATCTCCCAAACATACAGAATGCAAAAGACTCAGATCTATCATATAAACATTCTGAGTGTTTGGAAGGCGGGCCCAATAGATCAAAGTACGGCCATAATGGCGACTCTTCTGGTAGAAAAAGCGAAAATCAATCCATCCTTATCCCTGGATAATATTAGCCCAAATCAGCACAGGGACCTTCAGGACTTGCTGGTGCAATTCCCCAGAGTTTTCTCTGAAAAGCTGGGAAGGGTGAAATATTACTTCCACTCCATTCGAACACCCTCAGGCCAGTTAGTCAACTTGAGGCCGTAATGCATCCCTGATGTTGAAAGGACTATTATATGTGAAGAAATAACCAAGATGCTAAAAGTAGGGGTGAAAGAACCCTCTGAGTGCCCCGTATCCTCCCAAATAGTCCTGGTTTCCAAGCCAGATAATTTGTGGAGATTCTGCATTGAAAACCGAGGCTAAATCCCATCTCACCCATTGATAACTATCCGATGCCTAGAATCAATGAGTTAATCAAGAGGCTGGTAAATGCAAACTTAATTTCCATCTTGGACTTGACAAAGGGATATTGGCAGGTACCCGTCAGTCCAGCAGATAAGCAGAAGACCACCTTCGGCACACCCCAGAGCCTGTATCAATTTATGGTCCTTCCATTCGGCTTGCACAGAGCCCTTGCTTCCTTCCAACGGCTTATGGATAAAATCTTAAGTCCTTATTCCTCATAGGCAGAGGCTTATCTCGATGACTCGTTATCAGTAGTCGTAATTGGGAGGAACATCTTCGGCATCTTTACCAGATCACTAGGGCCTTTAAGAAAAGCTGGGCTCCCAGCCAATCCTAAAAAGTGTCACCTGGCCCAAAATGCTGGCAAGCATTCAGTCTGGTGGAATGGTTTTATACAGCCCCAGATGGGGGAAAAAGTTATGGCAGTGGGCCTAACTCCTCCACTTATGACCAGAAGGGAACTTGGAGCCTTCCTGGGTCTGGTCAGTTGCTACTGTAGATTAATTCCCAATTTCACTTCACTCTCTGCCAATTTGACAGATTCATAAAAAAATCTGCCAGCCTAACAAACTTGTCCGGACTCACCAAGATCAAAATAGATGTGAAGCCCTGAAAAAGATCATTTGCGATTAACCTGTCTGGAAAATGCCTGATTTGAACCAGGAATTTCTGTTGCAAACTGATGGGCCTAGCGGCTATCCTGTCCCAGTTGCACGATGGCCAAGAACACCCCCTAAACCTGAGCAGAAAGTTTTTGCTCGTGAACAGATCAATCCAACTGTGGAACTGGAATCTCTGGCTATCAAGTGTTTCATTAAAAGTTTACGTTATTAGCTAGCAGGCCAAAGGTTCTGACTCATTTCTCACCATTCACCTCTCACATGGATGTATTTGAGGAAAGACACCAACGCCAGATTAATGAGATGGTTTCTAAATGCCTTTCTGTTTACTATAGACCATAGAATTGGAAAAGAACAAGACAACATTGACTTCCTCAGTTGCTATCCCCCAAGGGCATAAAGCCAATGGTGGGGGTATGTGACAAATCCAGGGAGTTTGTCCCCTCCCCCTAAGGAGGAGCCACCCCCTTTGGGACTAGGGAGGTGAGCTCACTAAGCTTGACACCTCTAGGGACAGGGCAAGCAGGATCAAATGGGGGGTGACCCCCCTTTCAGGACGGGCAATCCTTGAATAGAGATGTGTTATCCTCCCTTGTCCTCCAAAGACAATAGGCTTGTTGGTTACATGGGAATTGACATAAGTACTCAGTAATCAGTTCATATACAAAAGGTTGGTATGGTTTCCGACCTTTTTTAGCCTTTGTCCTCAAACCGACCCAGACAAATGGTCATAAACCCCCCCACCCCTCGCTACAAGGAGGAAGGAGAACCTATCCACATTAGTGGAAGGAAACTGAGAGGCCCGCTGAGCTACATGGGAGGAAGCGTGGCTTGGAGCAATGAGCTGGAACCTAATGTGGTGCTGCGGCCCACGGTGGTGGAGCCCGCGGAATGCCAGGCAAGCAAGACGCAGCAGAGGAGACTCATGCACTGAGAGTGAGGTCCTGTTTCCACCCTCCTGGCCATCTGTTGTTTTCCTGCACATGTGGAGTTTGTTGCTGGCTGCTGACCATTCCATTAGGTAGGTGCACTTTCTGTGCATTACTGCACCTCCAGGGGAATTATTGAACCTGAAAAATTGAAATTTAAAAAAAAGAAGAAAAGAAACCCAACGAAATGTGCATAAAATTGTTGGAAAGGACTGTTTTATTTGGCATTTTCATCGTGCTTCCATTTTTTTGTTGAGCTTTTTAATACCTGGAGCTGCCTTGCTATTTTGAAAGCACAAGATTTCCCACTATTGTTTTTTTTTGGCCCTTCCAAGATGGTCACCATGGTTTTCTTTGTTGTGTAGGCAGGCTTTGCTGAACCACCTCTCCCTGAGTTTTCTTGCATCCAATCAGGGACCGGCAGCTTTAGCCGGCCCTCTCAGCAAGGCCCACTCCTAAGGCCCCTGTCTGCTCCCTGTCTGCTTCTGGAACGCTAATTGGGGTCCTTCCTGCACCTCAACCACAATGATGCTGCCACCTCACCCTTTAAGAAATCCAGACTGCCTTGACTTTGCCACCTCCAGAACTATGGGTTAGTTCCCTCCTTATGGACTCACTCCTACCACCTTTGACTGTCACTGTTCTTACTGCTTGTTACTCCCATGTTGTCATCCTGATGCGCAGTGCTTCCTAAAACCCTTTGCTAACATCTGAATCCAAGATTGAAAAGTCAAATCTAGCTGTGTTTGCTTTGTGCTAATAAGTCAAATCTTGCTGTTTTGCTTTGTGCTAAAAAGTCAAATCTTGCTGCCCATTGCGAAATTCTCTGTATTTTGCTTGTATACTGATGCTTCTCTGTAACTTGACAGCCCAGTGACCTCACCACTCTCTTTTGTCCAACACCTACCTGCTTTAGCTCCCCTAGTTTCTCCATCCTCTCCACCCCCATGGCGCTTTCTGTTTCTCCTATCTTTTCCAACTGCTTCTCCATTGACTATCCTTCCCTTCTCACTGGTAGGAAGAAGTTCAAAAAGGATATCTTGGCCTCTAACCCTGGTCTTCCTATCGCCGACACCTACTCCAATGCTTCCTCCAGACAGACACTCACGACATCCTCTTTGTCGTTCCTTCGTCAGATCTATGGACTCCTCATCTGATCTCTGTGCTCTGTCCTATCTCCTCCACTCCCATTAATGGTGGCACTCGCTGGGAAGTTCTCATGGCTTCCTTCGGCTCCTCTAAAGTCATCATTAATGTCTACCTAAACGGCACTGTCATGGTCCAAGGCCCTCAGGCCAATCTCCCCCTCATTGATAGGTGCTTCCCTCGCCTCATCAATTTCCTCTCATCTCCTGCTGTCCCCTCCTCTCCCCCCTTGGCTACCTTGCCCTCTCTCTCCTCCTCCTCCTCTGCACCTCCTAGGGCTCTTTCTCCTCCCCAGGGTGTACCTCTGATCTGTAGCTCTCCGCGGAAGGCCTTTAAGGCTAGCAACCTTCTTCAGATTGCCACTCTCAACTCTCGCTCTGCTGTCAAACACTCCTCTGACATCCGCCACCTCCTTGAAGAACTAGACCTTGATGTCCTTGGTCTTACTGAGACATGGTTCACGACCAGCTCTGTCACAAGCTTTGACACTCGCCTCGCTGATGGCTACAAGATCCTTTCCGCACCCAGATCCTCCCGGTTCGGTGGGGGGGGAGGTAGCCCTGATCTTTCCTGAGTGGATTCCTGCTTCTATCATTCCCACTGAAACCTACTCCTCTTTTGAATGCCTTGTCTGTAGGCTTTCTCCATCCACTACCCATTCTCTTACTGTGGCTACCATCTACCGGCCTCCTGGTCAAATCACCTAATTTCTCTCTGAGTGGGCAGACCTCTCCTCCTCCCTCCTGGCCTCTACCACTCAACTCCTCCTCCTCGGTGACCTCAATATACATTTAGACTCTCCTTGTTCCTCCTCTGTACTCTTCCGTGACCTGTGCGACTCCCTCTCCTTGTCCATCCTCCCCTCTGGCCCGACTCACTCTGCAGGGCACACACTTGATGTCTTGATCTCCTCTGACCTCCCCCTCTCCATCCCTCTGACCACTCCTCTCTCCTGGAGCGTCCTCTCCTCTCATCTCACCCTTTCTTTTCCCCCAAGCCAAACCTACCCCAACACTACCACCTACCTTCTCCGGACATCCGGCCCATGAAGCGTGTGTCAGTTGAGGCTTTTGCTGCCACTTTCTCCCCCTCCCCACCCCCCAACTCTGGCTGTCTCACATCCTGACACAGCCCTGTCTCTGTTCTACTCTTCAATTTCTGATACTCTTGATGCTCTTGCCCCTGTCATGAGGATCCGTTTGAAGTCCAAAGCCAAGTGTAATTCCTGGTATGACTCTGACCAAGCTACACTTAAACGGAAGTGTAGGGCGGCTGAGAGGAAATGGAGGGCTTTCTGTTCATCCTCTGACAAACTGGCCTGTCGCCTGCTACAAAGGCAATACCGACTCTCTGTCCTCACCAAGAAGAGAGTCCACATGCAAGCTTGTGTCTGTGCGGCATCTAACAACTCGGCCGAACTCTTTAAAATCTGCACGGAGCTGGCCAACCCTGCTGCAGTTTCTACCCCACCTGTTGCCTCCCAGGCTCTTTGCAATGCCCTTGCCTCTCATTTCATTTAAAAAAAAACAGGACATCCTGTCCACCCTCTCGACCCCCACCCCTCCTCTCCCCTCTCTATCTGTGCTTGCTGACCCTCCTTTCGCCACCCCCCCCCACCATCCTTCTCATCCTTTCCTCTTTTCTCCCCTGACAAGGTCACTAGACAAGTCCAATCTATGAAAGCCTCGTCAAAACAGGTTCATCCCTGTTCCTCTAAAACCATTAAGGACCACATTGACACCCTCGCTCCGGCCCTTGCTGCTTTTTGCAACCACTCCTTTGCCTCAGGATCCTTCCCCTCCCCTCTGAAGCACTCCCTTGTGCATCCTCTTCTCAAAAAAGCTGATCCTTCTTGTCCAGCTAACTATTGCCCGATTACTCCCTTTCTGGGCAGACTCCTGGAAAAGTTGGCCATCTCTAAGCTTATCCTTCATTCCATGTCTGTTGGCTGTCTCCATGACCACCAGTCTGGCTTCAGAGCTGCCAACAGCACGGAAACTGCTCTCCTGAACATCCGTGAAGATCTGCTCTTCAACCTTGGCTCTAACGTTCCCTCTGTTCACATCCTCCTCGATCTCTCTTCTGCTTTTGACACGGTCAACCATACCATCCTGCTCAACCGTCTCCGTGAAAACCTGAGTATCACTGATCAGGCTCTGGCCTGGCTGACCTCTTTCCTCTCTGATCGACCCTCCCAGGTCCAACTTGGCTTTTCAACCAATACCTGGCAATTCTCGTCCACTGCATTGCTGTTTTCTGCTCAAATTCCCAGTGCTACGCTGACGACACTCAACTCCATTTTCAGGCTGCCCTCGGCCTCGCCCTCTCTCATTTCTGATTGCCTAACTGCCATTCAAGATTGGTGTGCTGCCAATGATCTTTGTCTGAATGCCAGCAAGACTGAGATCCTCCTCATCGGCACACCTTCACCATCCTTTCCCCTCACTCTCTGGCCGGCTTCCCTTGGCCCTCCTCCTACCCCCACCTGTGATGCTAAGAACCTTGGGGTCATCTTTGACTCCACCCTTTCCTTCTTCGCCCACATCTATGAGGTCTCTAAAAAGTCAAACTTCCTACTGTACCTCCTCAGAGGTACTCTGCCTTTCCTCTCCTTCCCCCAGAAGCTCATGGTATCCCAAGCACTGGTTCTCTCTAGGTTGGACTATTGTAACAGCCTCTTTCTAAATCTACCTTCCTCTACTCTATGCCCTCTGCAACTAATCCAGAACAGGACTGTGAGACTTGTCCTTGGCCTCAAGCCCTGGGATCGTATCTCTTTAACTCTGAAATGTCTCCATTGGCTCCCAGTGGATGCAAGGATTAAATTCAAAACCCTCTGTATTGTCCATAAGGCTTTCTGGGGCCTGGGTCCAAAATACCTTCAGCTATGCCTCCGCAAATACCTCCCCTCTCGAGCTCTTCGCTCCTCTACCTCTAACTCCCTCAGGGTCAGTCGTTTTTCAAAGAAACAAGCTGGGGATAGATCTCTGTCTTAGGTTGGGGCCTCCCTCTGGAACAGCCTCACTGCCACTCTAAAACTTGAGGAGAACCATCTCTGGTTCCGGAAGCACCTCAAGACCTTCCTCTTTTCTTCTGCCTTCACTCCCGCTGATCTGTTCTCTCTTGGCACCGTGCACCTGGCCACCCTCTGTCCTCCGGCTCAGGTACCTGTTCACCCTACCACCCCTTGCACTGGGGTCTGTATCTGTACCCATGCAGCCCCCCCTTTTTCTTCCTGCACTTATCAGACCTACCCTGTCTGCTGCCTTAAACCTAGCACTTGCAAATTGCTGGCTGCACTACCACTGTTTGTAGCCTTTATTATTTATTTATTAATTATTATTTATCTGTTTCTCCTCTGCTTCGCACTTTCCACTTCTCCCCCTTCCATGCACTTTTCCCCTCCCCCTCTACCATGCACTTTCGTGTTCTCAATGTCACTGGGTCTAGTAAGATCGCTGTTTTGTTCTCCCCTGTTCCTTGCCTTGTCGCGCTCTGAAACACTTGTGTATCAGCGCAATAGAAATAAAATATCAATATCAATGCAGCAGGCTCAGTGGAGGGAGCCTGAACCAGAGTGAGACGTGGAGCTGCCACCAAAATCCAGTTTGACCCAGGGTTAAGGGAGCATCTGCTCCAACAGAGACGCAGAATGCCAAGGAGGGAGACCACGCCACCTCCCTAACACGCCCAACCCAAGAAGCACCAGCTGAAAAGACAAAGTATGTGGTTGTTCTGGCAAGTTGAGAGATGGGTGACAAGGTCAAGATAGACCTTGAGGCAGGGTGAGAACCAGAGAACGCCAAGTTTGCATCTCATGGGGTGAGATGCAAACAGCCCCAAAGTGGTGTGGAAAAAGAATAACCCCCAGGTGGAATAAAAAGGTATCAACCCCAATACTGGGTGAAAATCAGATTGCCACAATGCGGGATATGTGTCATCCAGCCCGTTGGGTGTGAAACAGAGACCCCATGGAGGTGATATCCAACACGAGGACTTGAAAGAAAGTATAGGAATCATTGGAATGTAAGCCTTTGTGAATACCAGACAGAACGACTTTCTGGCAGAGGGCTGATTGAGGGCATGACCACCACATATGGAAAAGTGTGCTTAGGTCTGAACATCTCTAGTAGGTTAGGGAGTAAGGAGGCTAGATGGAGGTAGGTACCGCCTGTAGCACAACTTATGGATGCATTCCTTCTTAGTGGTGCATCTGGAGGATTGATTTGTTATTTATTATGCTCCTATACACAAGTGTTTCAAGGTGCAACAAGGCAAGGTCGGGAGGAAAAGACAACCATCTTACTAGGCCTTGAGTCATTAAGATTGTGAAAGTGCGCAAACTAGAAGTGCACGGGAGAGGGTAAAGAGAGAAGTGTACCCAGAGCAGCAGAGCCCTGAGTTAAGTGCTGGGAGGCTGGGACTACAAAGGGCAATCCCAGCCCAGTAGTGCAAGGTTAGCCAGGAGGCAGTGCAAGTAAGACCAGGCGGCAAGTGCAGGGGGACTGGTCAGCAGGGCCTAGTGTCCTGTAAGACTTAGAGGACAATTAGGCAGCCAGTCAGCAGACGGAGCAGCAGCAAAGGGAGGTTAGCAGAGTAGACGGAGAGAGAAAGAAAAGGAGAAAAGGTAGGTCTTGGGGAGTTTCTGGAACTTAAGGAGGTCTGACTGGGCAGAGAGGCAGGGAGGCCATCCCAGAGGGAGGCACCTGCAGAGGAGAGAGTTTTACCCCCAATCTCGGCTTGGCTTGGAGAAGCGACTCACCCGCAGAGAGTTAGGGGTAGATGAGTGAAGGGCTCTAGGAGGAAGGTACTTGGTAAGAGAGTTGAAGGTAGTAATGGCCACTTCCCCAAAAAGCCTTCGAGATGATGCAGAACCTTTCAGCCACCAGGAGCCAGTGGAGGGATTTCAGGAACGGCGAGATGTGGTCCCTGGGCTTGAGGCCAAGCATAAGTCTTGCGGTCCTGTTCTGGATGAGATGAAGAAGGCGAAGAGTAGAGGTAGGCTGTTGCATTAGTCCAGCCCAGAGAGAACCAGAGCTCTGGAGACAGTGAGCTTCTGAGGGAAGGTGAGAAAAGGGAGAATACATTTGAGGAGCTACAGCTGCAAGTGGGCCTTCTTGGCAAGGTCAGTGATTTGTGGATAGAAGTAGAGTGTGGAGTTGAAGATCACTTCATCAGATCAGCATATCGTGAGGGCAGATGTCCCAAGGAGGGCAGCCAGAGTGAGAGGGAAAGCAGGAGCAGGTGTCTCAATGAAAAGGATCTCAGTCTTGCTGGCATTGAGGCAGAGATCGATAGATGCACACCATGAGTGAATAGCAGATAGACAGTCAGGGATGAGCGAGGAGGCTGCTGAGGGTAGCCTGAAAGAGAGCTGCATGTCATCCACATAACATTGAAAGTTAGAGGTGATGGTAGAGATTAGGAGGGCCAAAGGGGCCAGATAGACGTTGAAGATCCAGGGGGAGAGGATAGAGCCCTGGGGAACCCCACATGTAGAGATAGAGGTGGGGGAGAGATAGGAACCGAACTGGACCTGGGAGGGTTGGTCCAGGAGGAAGCAGGTCAGCCAAGCCAGAGCCTGATCCATGATGCCAAGGGTCTTGTGCAGACGAGTAATCAGGCTGTTGTGGTTCGCCGTATCAAAAGCGGAGGAAAGGTCGAGGAGAATGTGGACAGAGGGAGAGCTAGAGTCAAGATTTGAGAGCAGATCTTTACGGGTGCTCAGGAGTGTAGTATCTGTGCCTCTGGCTGCTCTGAAGCCAGACTGATGGTCATGGAGATAACCAACAGATTCATTGTGGATAGGTAGCTGGGAGATGGCCAACTTTCCAGGAGTTTGCCCAGGAAAGGAGTGATAGAGATAGGACGATAGTTTTCCTGGAATGGAGGGGTCAGCAGAAGGCTTTTTTAGTAGGCGGTGTGCAAGGGAGAACCTGAGAAGAGCGGGTAAGGTGCCAGTGGTGAAAGAGTAATTACAGAATTCGGCCAAAGCTTGAGCGAAAGAACCAATGTTGTCCTTGATGGTTCGGGAGGAGTAGGTGGTCACCCGTTTCGACGACACTTTCATCAACTGGACTTGTCTGGAAGCATTTTGCAGGATAAGGACAAGAGGGGGTGGGGGGCATTTTGGCCAAGGTAGGCCTGAGAGAAGTCGGGCGTGGGGGGTGGGTAGAGAGAGAAGTGATGGAGAATGCAGAAAGGATGTCCTGGGTTTTAGTGGTGAAATGAGAAGCCGTGCAGCGGGCCTGGGTGGGTGTAGAGGAGGAGGATACTGAAGTAGGATTGGCCGGCTCCTTGCAGATTATAAAAAGTTTGGCCATGTTGTTAGAGGCCACAGAGATGCGGGCTTGAATGTGGACCCTATTCTTAGAGAAGGTGGAGAGTCTGTATTGCCTTTGGAGCAGGCGACAGGCCAGTTTGTCAGAGGGTGCACCCAAATCTTCCCACTTCCATTCAGCTATTCTGGACCTGCGTTTCAAAGCAGCCAAATCAGAGTCATACCAAGTGTTGCACTTTGTGGCAGGCTTCAGGCGTATCCTCATAACAGGGGCAAGGATATCCAGAGTGTTGGAGATGGAGAGGTGAAGGTTGGAAAGGTCTGTATCAGGATGGGAGTCAGACACAGGAGTAGGTGGAGGGGAGAAGGTGGAGGCAAAGGTGGCCGCTGACACTCACTTCATAGGTTGAATGACCGCGAAGGAAGGTGGCAGTGCTGGAAGGGCTTTTGCCAAAGGGACAGAAAGGTTCAAGTGAGAAGAGTGAAGAAAGTGGTCACTCCAGGAGAGAGGAGTAGTGGGAGGATAAGGGAGGGGGATGCCTGGAGTGATGAGAGCATCTAAGGTGTGGCCGGCAGAGTGTGTCAGACCAGAGGGTAGAATGGAGAGGTAAAGGGAGTCGCATAGGTTGTGAAAGAGCCCAGAGGAGTCTGGGGAGTCCAGGTGAATGTTCAGATCCCAAGGAGGAGGGAGCCCATTTAGAGAGGAAGAGAGTGACCGAGCCAGACGGCCTGTAGATGGTGGCCAAGTTCAGAGAGAGGCCAAGAGAGATAGAGAGCCTGCAGACCAGGCATTCAAAGGAGGAGTAGGTCTGAGTGGGGATGATGAAAGCAGGGAACCACTCAGGAAATATCAAGGCCACTCTGCCTCTGTGTCTGTTGGGCCTGGGCTCGGAGAGGATCTTGTAGCCCTGAGGGAGCAGTGTGTCAACACCTGTGACAGAGCCAGTCATGAAAGCATATCAAGAGCGAGAACATCCAAGTCCAGAAGTTCAAGGGGGTGGCATATGTCAAAGGAGTGTTTGACAGCAGAGCAATAGTTGAGAGTAGCCATGTGGAGCAGTATTCCACTTTTGAGAGACTTCCGGGGTGGGGGGTGCAAGGAGAGGTGTCCCCAAATGAAGTGGTAGAGGAGCCAGAGAGGTGGAAGGAGGAGGCAGCAAAGGAGCCTGAGAGGTAGTGGATGGCAAAGGGGCCTGAGAGGCGGAGGTGGCAGAGGAGCCAGAGATGTAGTGGATGGCAAGGGAGCCAGAGCGGTAGAAGGAGGAGGCAGAGTAGCCAGAGAAGTGGTAAAAGGAATAGCAGGAGAAGAAAGGAAGATGATGATGAGTGGGGGAGGTGCCTATCAAATAGAAGGAGATTGGGCTGAATGCCCTGGACCATGACAGTGCCATTTAGATATACATTAATGATGACTATGGAAGACTGGAAGGGGGCCATGAGGACCTCCCACCGGTTGCCATCATCAATGGGAGAGAAGGAGGAAGGAGAGAGAAGTGCGACCATACAAAGGCTCCATAGGTTGGGTGAATAAACGACAAAGAGACTGTCAGTGAGGGTTTGTCTGGAACAGGCACTGACGTAGGTGTCCGGTGATGGCAAGGCCTGGATTGGAGACAAGGGTGTCCTTCCTGTGCTTCTTCCTTCCAGACTGTCATGATCTCTGCTTCCAAAAGGTCAGGGTTTTCCCAACTCCCTTGGAAGCAGATCCATAACCCAGGTTCCGAGTGCCAACCAGTCCCAATTGGGACCTTTTGGACCCAGTCCTGGCGCCAGTGGCACAAGGCTCATAAATATGCCCAGTCCCAGCGCTGGAAGCGCCGGGCTCATAATGCTTGGGTGGATTTACCTGCAGCAGACCATGCTGCTTACTTGCCTGCCAGTTGAGCCTCTGATCCTCTTCTGTTTGGAACTACTTTTCCTGTTGGGTGGGGCTGGAGCCACTCCCTAGATTCAGAACACTGGAACTCTTCTGGAAAGCAGGAACTCTTTTCTTACCAGGAACTCTTTTCTTACCTAGGCGTGGCTGTGGAAGGAGACACCTAAGCACTACAGGAGGCTATTTAAACCACACCCGGTGGATGAATCTTGCTTTGCGTTATTCTGCACCCTCTGCAGCAGAACGCTCATCGTGTCTTCTGCATCCGGTCCTGGGCCTAAGGAAAAAGGCTTACCATCCTGAATCCAGTCTTCAGCAACACCTATAAAGACAAGAAAGAACAGGTTAGCATTCCGGTATCTGAAAGTCAAAGGCTTACCTACTCTTCGTGCGCTCCGGAGGTCTTCACACAGCATTCCGGCATCTGAAAGACAAAAGCTTACCAACTCTTCGCACGCTCCGGAGGCCTTCGGCGCTGCATCCCGCATCTGAAAGACAAAACAAGGTGCGTTTAAAGACATTGGGGAACTTTAATACTCACGTGCCATTGCTCCTTTCCACATCTAACCCAGTGGGTATTCCGGCACCCTGCAGCCGCTCTGAACTCGTACCTGCAAAATAAAAAGACAGTTAGAGCGCATCGTGAGGCAGGCAACAAGCGCTTACTTACGTGCTTCCAGGCGCTTCTATTCATCACACGGGCTCCATCTTCAACTCACTTCAGCCCGTCATCCGCCATCGCCGGAACCCTGCAAAACAAGAGACATCATTACTAAAGACTTTAAAGACATTTGAATGACTCGAAACTTACCGTTCGTGCAGTAAACGACGGACAGCAGTCCTCTGAAGTCAAGAGGCCTGCGCTACCTATCCAGTGAAGAAACTGGTTACAGCACCCTGCCCCGAGGCAGATGGAGAGCTCGGCATTCACTTACCTAAGGTGAGAGCGTTAACCTTTGGGGGTCTACAGGAGAGGAGAAGAGGAAAGAGATAGGGACACCCCAATAACCCCAGTTCATTAACCCCATATTCTCTATCTGCAGACATCTTACTCTACACGTCAGGCATACAGTGCACAGAGGTCCAGCCCAAAGAGCCAACCGGGTGCTACACATCACCTTTGAAGATACGGTAGTCGCCCAGCCAAGACCGGCGCCTCTGCGAGAATCAGGTGAGCATTACAGAACGCAAAGCCTACCGCAAAACTCTCGCCCAGGCGCTATGGAAACCTCGGATACTGACCACCTAGCCCGGTTACTTGGGGAACTAAGGGCAGAAGTGCATGCAGCTCGTCAGGAAACGAATGCTCTAAGAAGGGAACTAATTATTTCCAAGGAGAGAACAGATGATCTTGCTAGACAATTGCTACAGTCACAAGCCGGACAGACCCCGTTACCCGCATCAGGGGCAAATCTTCCTTCAACATCCTTTATGAATCCAGTGCAGATCAACCTACCTGGGAATGTACCTCTGGCTCCGCCCGAACGATTTTCTGGTGACCCAAAGAGGTTTGCAGTATTTATCAATCAGTGCCGGTTGCACTTCTTATGCCGGCCAGCAGCCTTTCCAACTGATGAAGCTAAAGTAGCTTTTGTACTTTCGTACCTTAGTGGCAATGCGGCAGACTGGTCGATCCCTCTAGTTAATCAAGATGATCCGGTTCTCCATGATTTTCAAGCCTTTCAGCTTAGTATGGAAAAACTGTTCGCAAGACATTCACAGGGGCAGGCCTTGGACAATGAGCTTCTTTCGTTGCGACAGGGTAATCAAGACCTTTTGGCTTATATTGCATCTTTCAATAGACTAGTAGTGGAAACTCAATGGCCTGAGGACAAAAGGATTATGCTGTTTTATAGAGGTCTACGTGGAGAGCTCAAAGACGTTTTAGCCCAAGTAGTGAATCCCCCACAAGACTGTTCGGATTATATAGACTTGGTCGTTCAAATAGATCACAGACTGCAGAACAGGAAGGCCGATCGTTCCAAGTTTGATGCTCGAGTATTTTCCAAACCGCCAACTCCTTCCAAAGGAGTAGACTCCGGGGAACCCATGCAAATAGGGGGTCTGAAAGGTCCTCTAACACAAAGGGAGCGGGAAAGGAGAAAACAGTTGCAATTATGCCTATATTGCGGAAACTCAGGGCACTTTCTTCGAGACTGTCCGGTGAAACCTGCCAAGAAGGCAGTAGGAGCTGCAGTTACCAAAGTTACAAACTCTGAGCAGGGAAACGACCACGCCCGACAAGAATAGAGGTCCTCTTGCCGAGCGTGAAAACCAGTTCCGTGACCTCGCATTTCGTGATACCTATGATCCTCAGTAGCCCTGATAATCCGGATCGATTACATGCAATTGAAGCTTACGTCGACAGCGGTGCCATCGGCAATTATGTGGATCATGAAATGGTTTCGAGGATGAATCTAACTCTTTGTCCCAAGGCTGTAAAGGACGTCATTACTACGGTAGATGGTACGGAGATAGCCTCCGGGCCAGTAACGCATACCACTCAAGAGGTGACGCTAGTAAGTCAAGATGGACACCATGAGAAGAACGTGTTCGATGTGATCAAGGCCCCTCAGTTTCAGATTATTCTAGGAATACCTTGGTTAGAGAAACACAATCCTCTGATCGATTGGCGAGCGAGAACGGTCCAGTTTCCAGAATGTGTCTCTACTTGTCACCCTCCACCTGGTGTTGCACTGGCCGCAATTTCTTCAGAGACTCCCCAGGTACCTCCCGAATACCTAGAATACCAAGATGTTTTCCGGAAGGATGAGGCTAACTCTCTACCTCCTCATAGGTCTTATGACTGCCAGATAGACCTGATACCTGGATCTACTCCTCCTTGTAGTAGAATTTATGCCCTCACCGAGCCTGAGAACCTTCACCTTCGACAATACCTGGATCAATACCTGGCAAATGGGTTTATTCGTCCTTCCAAGTCCCCTGCTTCTTCAGCTTTGTTCTTCGTTCCAAAAAAGGAAGGAGACCTTAGAACTTGTATCGATTATCGCTCCCTGAACCAGATCACCGTTAAGAATAGATATCCGTTACCTTTGATCCCTGAACTCCTGGACCAAGTCAGAAAAGCATGCATATATACAAAGCTGGATCTTAGAGGAGCTTACCACTTGGTACGAGTAAAAGAGGGCGATGAATGGAAGACGGCCTTCCGCACCAAGTATGGGCTATTTGAATATCAGGTCATGCCCTTCGGACTTTGCAATGCCCCGGCCGCCTTTCAATATTTTATGAACGATGTCCTCAGAGAGCTCATAGATGTGTGTGTTGTTGTTTACATTGACGACATCCTCGTTTATTCTTCATCGGAATCTGAACATCGGAAACACGTGAAAATGGTCCTCGAAAGATTGCGTCAACACAAACTTTTCGCTAAGTTGGAAAAATGTGTTTTCAACGTGACTGAAGTTGAATTCTTGGGATTCATATTATCACCTGGCAGAGTGCGTATGGATTCAAAGAAGGTCGATGCAGTTCTCAAATGGCCATCACCATCCTCCGTAAAAGGTGTGCAAAGCATGTTCGGCTTCGCTAACTTTTACCGCAGGTTTATCCCCGAATTCTCTCGAATAGTCCAGCCCATCACTGCCTTGTTAAAGAAAAACAAATGTTTTGAATGGTCTACCGAGGCGGAACAAGCTTTCCAGGATTTGAAGACTAAATTTATCTCCGCACCAATCTTAAAACACCCTCGCCCCGAACTCCCCTACATCGTGGAAACTGATGCTTCAAGCCTTGCCATGGGGGCAGTTCTATCACAGAAGGACCCGGTAACCAATCAGTTGCATCCCGTGGCATTTTGGTCCCGCAAATTCTCGCCTCCTGAAATCAATTACACGATTACTGACAAGGAACTTCTGGCTATCAAGTCTGCCTTTAAGGCTTGGCGGCATTATCTGCTGGGGGCCCGACACACCGTTACTGTGATTACGGATCACCGAAACCTGCAATATTTGAAAACCGCAAAAGCCCAATCCTCTAGACAACTCCGTTGGGCATTATTCTTTGCCGAGTTTGACTTCATAATTACCTATCGACCTGGTACAAAGAACGGTAAAGCTGATGCCCTTTCTCGGATGGGAGTGGAAGAACACTTGATCAACCCTAAACCTGTACCAATCATTCCTGAACAAAGAATTCTGGGTGTAATCGCCACAGAATCCATAGAGGAAGTTAAGGATAAAGCCAGGCAACTTGTAACTCCAGCAGACATACAGAATTGGCATCTGCAGGGAAAGGACTTTGCAGTAAAGGACAACTTATTGTATTTCCAAGAACGATTATACCTACCCAGCACAGATTTACAGAAAAAAGTAATCTCTTGTTATCACGACTCTTTAATGGAAGGTCATCCCGGTATGGCCAAGACCTCAGGAAAGATCAAGCGCTACTTCTGGTGGCCGTCTTGGAAAAAAGATATCAGAGACTTTATAATGTCCTGTGGAGTATGCGCCCAAAACAAGAGTCAAAAGGAAAGACCAGCAGGCCTCTTACGCCCTATTGACATCCCACCTCGCCCGTGGCATACGCTTTCTATGGACTTCATCACCGATCTACCTCCATGCTCCGGATACAATACGATTCTAGTAATCGTGGACTTATTCTCCAAGATGGCGCATTTCATTCCGCTCAAAGGCTTGCCAACAGCAGCAACTCTGGCCCGAGAATTTCTCGAAAACATCGTCCGACTGCACGGTTTTCCTTCGGTTCTAATTTCAGATCGAGGTAGTCAATTTATTTCTCATTTTTGGCGATGTTGCTGTCGGTCGGCTCAAATTGATGTGAGACTATCGACCAGTCACCACCCTCAGACCGACGGACAAACCGAGAGGACCAATCAAACTCTGGAACAGTATTTACGCTGCATGCTGCAACAAACTGAAAAAACTTGGAAAGACATCCTTTGGATAGCCGAATATGCCTACAATAACTCTGTCCATTCGGGAACTGGGAAAACCCCGTTTTTTCTTTTGTACGGCAGTCACCCTCGAACCTCGGAGTTGGATCCCCTCCAAGATCTTGAAACACCAGCAGTAGACTACCTGCATTCTACAATTACCCAAGCCTTTAAGGAAGCTGTTTCTCACCTTCAAAGGGCTAAAGAACAATACAAGAAAGGAGCAGATCAACATCGGAAGGAAGCCCCTCAATATCAAGTAGGGGATCAAGTCTGGTTATCCACCAAATATCTACCTCTAAAAGGGCCACGCACCTTCAACCCAAGATACCTTGGTCCCTATTCCATCACTACCATAGTAAACCCAGTAGCGGTCAAGTTGGACTTGCCCCCGCACATGAAGATACATCCGGTCTTCCACGTCTCTCTATTAAAACCCATGCAACCTCAAACCCGACTAACTAAATCTCCAAAACCTATCCTAGTTGATGGAGAACTCGAGTTTGAAGTCAAAAGCATTCTGGACTCCAAGATCTCCAAATCTAAACTATTCTACCTAATTGACTGGAAAGGCTACGGCCCCCAAGAGAGATCCTGGGAACCTGCTGAATATGTCCACGCTCCTCGCCTAATCAAAAGATTTCACCGAACATTTCCTGACAAGCCAAAACCCCCGGAGAAGCCCGGTTTGGGAGGGGCCTTGAGGGGGGGTACTGTCATGATCTCTGCTTCCAAAAGGTCAGGGTTTTCCCAACTCCCTTGGAAGCAGATCCATAACCCAGGTTCCGAGTGCCAACCAGTCCCAATTGGGACCTTTTGGACCCAGTCCTGGTGCCAGTGGCACCAGGCTCATAAATATGCCCAGTCCCAGCGCTGGAAGCGCCGGGCTCATAATGCTTGGGTGGACTTACCTGCAGCAGACCATGCTGCTTACTTGCCTGCCAGTTGAGCCTCTGATCCTCTTCTGTTTGGAACTACTTTTCCTGTTGGGTGGGGCTGGAGCCACTCCCTAGATTCAGAACACTGGAACTCTTCTGGAAAGCAGGAACTCTTTTCTTACCAGGAACTCTTTTCTTACCTAGGCGTGGCTGTGGAAGGAGACACCTAAGCACTACAGGAGGCTATTTAAACCACACCCGGTGGATGAATCTTGCTTTGCGTTATTCTGCACCCTCTGCAGCAGAACGCTCATCGTGTCTTCTGCATCCGGTCCTGGGCCTAAGGAAAAAGGCTTACCATCCTGAATCCAGTCTTCAGCAACACCTATAAAGACAAGAAAGAACAGGTTAGCATTCCGGTATCTGAAAGGCAAAGGCTTACCTACTCTTCGTGCGCTCCGGAGGTCTTCACACAGCATTCCGGCATCTGAAAGACAAAAGCTTACCAACTCTTCGCACGCTCCGGAGGCCTTCGGCGCTGCATCCCGCATCTGAAAGACAAAACAAGGTGCGTTTAAAGACATTGGGGAACTTTAATACTCACGTGCCATTGCTCCTTTCCAAATCTAACCCAGTGGGTATTCCGGCACCCTGCAGCCGCTCTGAACTCGTACCTGCAAAATAAAAAGACAGTTAGAGCGCATCGTGAGGCAGGCAACAAGCGCTTACTTACGTGCTTCCAGGCGCTTCTATTCATCACACGGGCTCCATCTTCAACTCACTTCAGCCCGTCATCCGCCATCGCCGGAACCCTGCAAAACAAGAGACATCATTACTAAAGACTTTAAAGACATTTGAATGACTCGAAACTTACCGTTCGTGCAGTAAACGACGGACAGCAGTCCTCTGAAGTCAAGAGGCCTGCGCTACCTATCCAGTGAAGAAACTGGTTACAGCACCCTGCCCCGAGGCAGATGGAGAGCTCGGCATTCACTTACCTAAGGTGAGAGCGTTAACCTTTGGGGGTCTACAGGAGAGGAGAAGAGGAAAGAGATAGGGACACCCCAATAACCCCAGTTCATTAACCCCATATTCTCTATCTGCCGACATCTTACTCTACACGTCAGGCATACAGTGCACAGAGGTCCAGCCCAAAGAGCCAACCGGGTGCTACACATCACCTTTGAAGATACGGTAGTCGCCCAGTCAAGACCGGCGCCTCTGCGAGAATCAGGTGAGCGTTACACAGACTTAGTGAGAAGAGAAGGATAGGAGATAGAAACGCAGTTAGAGAACATCGGGGAAATTGAGAGCACCATAGCGGGTGTGATAGAGGGAGGCCAAGGAGAGGTGAGAGGAGGAGAAGAGTAGGAAAACACTGCACAGAGCTACGCCACACAGGGTGCACAAGGAGGGGAGTTGGAGACAAGGGGAGGGTAACAGAGGGAGAAACAGGGCACAGCAGAGCGCAGATGGAGACAAAGCACAGGCAGCAACAGGCAGTGCAGGGATAATGCGATGGGAGCCAACCAGGCTCAGCTCAACTAAGAAAAGAAGAGGCCTTGAGGGCAACTGTCATGATCTCTGCTTCCAAAAGGTCAGGGTTTTCCCAACTCCCTTGGAAGCAGATCCATAACCCAGGTTTCGAGGGCCAACCAGTCCCAATTGGGACCTTTTGGACCCAGTCCTGGCGCCAGTGGCACCAGGCTCATAAATGTGTCCAGTCCCAGCGCTGGAAGCGCCGGGCTCATAATGCTTGGGTGGACTTACCTGCAGCAGACCATGCTGCTTACTTGCCTGCCAGCTGAGCCTCTGATCCTCTTCTGTTTGGAACTACTTTTCCTGTTGGGTGGGGCAGGAGCCACTCCCTAGATTCAGAACACTGGAACTCTTCTAGAAAGCAGGAACTCTTTTCTTACCTAGGCGTGGCTGTGGAAGGAGACACCTAAGCACTACAGGAGGCTATTTAAACCACACCCGGTGGATGAATCTTGCTTTGCGTTATTCTGCATCCTCTGCAGCAGAACGCTCATCGTGTCTTCTGCATCGGATCCTGGGCCTAAGGAAAAAGGCTTACCATCCTGAATCCAGTCTTCAGCAACACCTATAAAGACAAGAAAGAACAGGTTAGCATTCCGGCATCTGAAAGACAAAGGCTTACCTACTCTTCGTGCGCTCCGGAGGTCTTCACACTGCATTCCGGCATCTGAAAGACAAAAGCTTACCGACTCTTCGCACTCTCCGGAGGCCTTCGGCGCTGCATCCTGCATCTGAAAGACAAAACAAGGTGCGTTTAAAGACATTGGGGAACTTTAATACTCACGTGCCATTACTCCTTTCCACATCAACCCCAGTGGGTATTCTGGCACCCTGCAGCCGCTCCGAACTCGTACCTGCAAAATAAAAGACAGTTAGAGCGCATCGTGAAGCAGGCAACAAGCGCTTACTTACGTGCTTCCAGGCGCTTCTATTCATCATACGGACTCCATCTTCAACTCACTTCAGCCCGTCATCCGCCATCGCCGGAACCTGCAAAATAAGAGACATCATTGCTAAAGACTTTAAAGACAATAGAATTACTCGAAACTTACCGTTCGTGCAGTAAACGACGGACAGCAGTCCTCTGAAGTCAAGAGGCCTGCACTACCGATCCAGTGAAGAAACTGATTACAGCACCCTGCCCCGAGGCAGATGGAGAGCTCGGCATTCACTTACCTAAGGTGAGAGCGTTAACCTTTGGGGGTCTACAGGAGAGCAAAAAGGGAAGAGATAGGGACACCCCCAATAACCCCAGTTCATTAATCCCATATTTTCTGTCTGCAGACATCTTACTCTTGAAGTCAGGCATACAGTGCACAGAGGTCCAGCCCAAAGAGCCAACCGGGTGCTACACATCACCTTTGAAGATACGGTAGTCGCCCAGCCAAGACCGGCGCCTCTGCGAGAATCAGGTGAGCGTTACAGAACGCAAAGCCTACCGCAAAACTCTCGCCCAGGCGCTATGGAAACCTCGGATACTGACCACCTAGCCCGGTTACTTGGGGAACTAAGGGCAGAAGTGCATGCAGCTCGTCAGGAAACGAATGCTCTAAGAAGGGAACTAATTATTTCCAAGGAGAGAACAGACGGTCTTGCTAGACAATTGCTACAGTCACAAGCCGGACAAACCTCGTTACCCGCATCAGGGGCAAATCTTCCTTCAACATCCTCTATGAATCCAGTGCAGATCAACCTACCTGGGAATGTACCTCTGGCTCCGCCCGAACGATTTTCTGGTGACCCAAAGAGGTTTGCAGTATTTATCAATCAGTGCCGGTTGCACTTCTTATGCCGGCCAGCAGCCTTTCCAACTGATCAAGCTAAAGTAGCTTTTGTACTTTCGTACCTTAGTGGCAATGCGGCAGAGTGGTCGATCCCTCTAGTTAATCAAGATGATCCGGTTCTCCATGATTTTCAAGCCTTTCAGCTTAGTATGGAAAAACTGTTCGCAAGACATTCACAGGGGCAGGCCTTGGACAATGAGCTTCTTTCGTTGCGACAGGGTAATCAAGACCTTTTGGCTTATATTGCATCCTTCAATAGTCTAATAGTGGAAACTCAATGGCCTGAGGACAAAAGGATTACGCTGTTTTACAGAGGTCTACGTGGAGAGCTCAAAGACGTTTTAGCCCAAGTAGTGAATCCCCCACAAGACTGTTCGGATTATATAGACTTGGTCGTTCAAATAGATCATAGACTGCAGAACAGGAAGGCCGACCTTTCCAAGTTTGATGCTCGAGTATTTTCCAAACCGCCAACTCCTTCCAAAGGAGTAGACTCCGGGGAACCCATGCAAATTGGGGGTCTGAAAGGTCCTCTAACACAAAAGGAGCGGGAAAGGAGAAAACAGTTGCAATTATGCCTATATTGCGGAAACTCAGGGCACTTTCTTCGAGACTGTCCGGTGAAACCTGCCAAGAAGGCAGTAGGAGCTGCAGTTACCAAAGTTACAAACTCTGAGCAGGGAAACGACCTCGCCCGACAAGAATAGAGGTCCTCTTGCCGAGCGTGAAAACCAGTTCCGTGACCTCGCATTTTGTGATACCTATGGTCCTCATTAGCCCTGATAATCCGGATCAATTACATGCAATTGAAGCTTACGTCGACAGCGGTGCCATCGGCAATTATGTGGATCATGAAATGGTTTTGAGGATGAATCTAACTCTTTGTCCCAAGGCTGTAAAGGACGTCATTACTACAGTGGATGGTACGGAGATAGCCTCCGGGCCAGTAACGCATACCACTCAAGAGGTGACGCTAGTAAGTCAAGATGGACACCATGAGAAGATCGTGTTCGATGTGATCAAGACCCCTCAGTTTCAGATTATTCTAGGAATACCTTGGTTAGAGAAACACAATCCTCTGATCGATTGGCGAGCAAGAACAGTCCAGTTTCCAGAATGTGTCTCTACTTGTCACCTTCCACCTGGTGTTGCACTGGCAGCAATTTCTTCAGTGACTCCCCAGTTACCTCCCGCATACCTTGAATACCAAGATGTTTTCCGGAAGGATCAGGCTAACACTCTACCTCCTCATAGGTCTTATGACTGCCAGATAGACCTGATACCTGGATCTACTCCTCCTTGTAGTAGAATTTATGCTCTCACCGAGCCTGAGAACCTTCACCTTCGACAATACCTGGATCAATACCTGGCGAATGGGTTTATTCGTCCTTCCAAGTCCCCTGCTTCTTCAGCTTTGTTCTTCGTTCCAAAAAAGGAAGGAGACCTTAGAACTTGTATCGATTATCGCTCCCTAAACCAGATCACCGTTAAGAATAGATATCCGTTACCTTTGATCCTTGAACTCCTGGACCAAGTCAGAAAAGCATGCATATATACAAAGCTGGATCTTAGAGGAGCTTACCACTTGGTACGAGTAAAAGAGGGCGATGAATGGAAGACTGCCTTCCGCACCAAGTATGGGCTATTTGAATATCAGGTCATGCCCTTCGGACTTTGCAATGCCCCGGCCGCCTTTCAATATTTTATGAACGATGTCCTCAGAGAGCTCATAGATGTGTGTGTTGTTGTTTACATTGACGACATCCTCGTTTATTCTTCATCGGAATCTGAACATCGGAAACACGTGAAAATGGTCCTCGAAAGATTGCGTCAACACAAGCTTTTCCCTAAGTTGGAAAAATGTGTTTTCAACGTGACTGAAGTTGAATTCTTGGGGTTCATATTATCACCTGGCGGAGTACGTATGGATTCAAAGAAGGTCGATGCAGTTCTCAAATGGCCATCACCATCCTCCGTAAAAGGTGTGCAAAGCATGTTAGGCTTCGCTAACTTTTACCGCAGGTTTATCCCCGAATTCTCTCGAATAGTCCAGCCCATCACTGCCTTGTTAAAGAAAAACAAACGTTTTGAATGGTCTACCGAGGCGGAACAAGCTTTCCAGGATTTGAAGACTAAATTTATCTCTCCACCAATCTTAAAACACCCTCGCCCCGAACTCCCCTACATCGTGGAAACTGATGCTTCAAGCCTTGCCATGGGGGCAGTTCTATCACAAAAGGACCCGGTAACCAATCAGTTGCATCCCGTGGCATTTTGGTCCCGCAAATTCTCGCCTCCGGAAATCAATTACACGATTACTGACAAGGAACTTCTGGCTATCAAGTCTGCCTTTAAGGCTTGGCTGCATTTTCTGCTGGGGGCCCGACACACCGTTACTGTGATTACGGATCACCGAAACCTGCAATATTTGAAAACCGCAAAAGCCCAATCCTCTAGACAACTCCATTGGGCATTATTCTTTGCCGAGTTTGACTTCATAATTACCTATCGACCTGGTACAAAGAACGGTAAAGCTGATGCCCTTTCTCGGATGGGAGTGGAAGAACACTTGATCAACCCTAAACCTGTACCAATCATTCCCGAACAAAGAATTCTGGGTGTAATCGCCACAGAATCCATAGAGGAAGTTAAGGATAAAGCCAGGCAACTTGTAACTCCAGCTGACATACAGAATTGGCATCTGCAGGGAAAGGACTTTGCAGTAAAGGACAACTTATTGTATTTCCAAGAACGATTATACCTACCCAGCACAGATTTACAGAAAAAAGTAATCTCCTGTTATCACGATTCTTTAATGGAAGGTCATCCCGGTATGGCCAAGACCTCAGAAAAGATCAAGCGCTACTTCTGGTGGCCGTCTTGGAAAAAAGATATCAGAGACTTTATAATGTCTTGTGGAGTATGCGCCCAAAACAAGAGTCAAAAGGAAAGACCAGCAGGCCTCTTACGCCCTATTGACATCCCACCTCGCCCTTGGCATACGCTTTCTATGGACTTCATCACCGAGCTACCTCCATGCTCCGGATACAATACGATTCTAGTAATCGTGGACTTATTCTCCAAGATGGCGCATTTCATTCCGCTCAAAGGCTTGCCAACAGCAGCAACTCTGGCCCGAGAATTCCTCGAAAACATCGTCCGACTACACGGTTTTCCTTCGGTTCTAATTTCGGATCGAGGTAGTCAATTTATTTCTCATTTTTGGCGAAGTTGCTGTCGGTCGGCTCAAATTGATGTGAGACTATCGACCAGTCACCACCCTCAGACCGACGGACAAACCGAGAGGACCAATCAAACTCTGGAACAGTATTTACGCTGCATGCTGCAACAAACTGAAAAAACTTGGAAAGACATCCTTTGGATAGCCGAATATGCCTACAATAACTCTGTCCATTCGGGAACTGGGAAAACACCGTTTTTTCTTTTGTACGGCAGTCACCCTCGAACCTCGGAGTTGGATCCCCTCCAAGATCTTGAAACACCAGCAGTAGACTACCTGCATTCTACAATCACCCAAGCCTTTAAGGAAGCTGTTTCTCACCTTCAAAGGGCTAAAGAACAATACAAGAAAGGAGCAGATCAACATCGGAAGGAAGCCCCTCAATATCAAGTAGGGGACCAAGTCTGTTTATCCACCAAATATCTACCTCTAAAAGGGCCACGCACATTCAACCCAAGATACCTTGGTCCCTATTCCATCACTACCATAGTAAACCCAGTAGCGGTCAAGTTGGACTTGCCCCCTCACATGAAGATACATCCGGTCTTCCACGTCTCTCTATTAAAACCCGTGCAACCTCAAACCCGACTAACTAAATCTCCAAAACCCATCCTAGTTGATGGAGAATTCGAGTTTGAAGTCAAAAGCATTCTGGACTCCAAGATCTCCAAATCTAAACTATTTTACCTAATTGACTGGAAAGGCTACGGCCCCCAAGAGAGATCCTGGGAACCTGCTGAATATGTCCACGCTCCTCGCCTAATCAAAAGATTTCACCGAACATTTCCTGACAACCCAAAACCCCCGGAGAAGCCCGGTTTGGGAGGGGCCTTGAGGGGGGGTACTGTCATGATCTCTGCTTCCAAAAGGTCAGGGTTTTCCCAACTCCCTTGGAAGCAGATCCATAACCCAGGTTCCGAGGGCCAACCAGTCCCAATTGGGACCTTTTGGACCCAGTCCTGGCGCCAGTGGCACCAGGCTCATAAATGTGTCCAGTCCCAGCGCTGGAGGCGCCGGGCTCATAATGCTTGGGTGGACTTACCTGCAGCAGACCATGCTGCTTACTTGCCTGCCAGCTGAGCCTCTGATCCTCTTCTGTTTGGAACTACTTTTCCTGTTGGGTGGGGCAGGAGCCACTCCCTAGATTCAGAACACTGGAACTCTTCTGGAAAGCAGGAACTCTTTTCTTACCTAGGCGTGGCTGTGGAAGGAGACACCTAAGCACTACAGGAGGCTATTTAAACCACACCCGGTGGATGAATCTTGCTTTGCGTTATTCTGCATCCTCTGCAGCAGAACGCTCATCGTGTCTTCTGCATCGGATCCTGGGCCTAAGGAAAAAGGCTTACCATCCTGAATCCAGTCTTCAGCAACACCTATAAAGACAAGAAAGAACAGGTTAGCATTCCGGCATCTGAAAGACAAAGGCTTACCTACTCTTCGTGCGCTCCGGAGGTCTTCACACTGCATTCCGGCATCTGAAAGACAAAAGCTTACCGACTCTTCGCACTCTCCGGAGGCCTTCGGCGCTGCATCCTGCATCTGAAAGACAAAACAAGGTGCGTTTAAAGACATTGGGGAACTTTAATACTCACGTGCCATTACTCCTTTCCACATCAACCCCAGTGGGTATTCCGGCACCCTGCAGCCGCTCCGAACTCGTACCTGCAAAATAAAAGACAGTTAGAGTGCATCGTGAAGCAGGCAACAAGCGCTTACTTACGTGCTTCCAGGCGCTTCTATTCATCATACGGACTCCATCTTCAACTCACTTCAGCCCGTCATCCGCCATCGCCGGAACCTGCAAAATAAGAGACATCATTGCTAAAGACTTTAAAGACAATAGAATTACTCGAAACTTACCGTTCGTGCAGTAAACGACGGACAGCAGTCCTCTGAAGTCAAGAGGCCTGCACTACCAATCCAGTGAAGAAACTGATTACAGCACCCTGCCCCGAGGCAGATGGAGAGCTCGGCATTCACTTACCTAAGGTGAGAGCGTTAACCTTTGGGGGTCTACAGGAGAGCAAAAAGGGAAGAGATAGGGACACCCCCAATAACCCCAGTTCATTAATCCCATATTTTCTGTCTGCAGACATCTTACTCTTGAAGTCAGGCATACAGTGCACAGAGGTCCAGCCCAAAGAGCCAACCGGGTGCTACACATCACCTTTGAAGATACGGTAGTCGCCCAGTCAAGACCGGCGCCTCTGCGAGAATCAGGTGAGCGTTACAGCAACAGTGGAGATCACAGCATACGAGATGCAATGCAGAGTGATAGAGGCCAATACATTCACCTAGAGGGAAAAAAGCATGAGAGCAGTGGAATGCAGAGAAAACAGTGAATGAGGCCTAAACAAACACCTAGACGGGGAGAAAATGCGGCAGATGCAACAGAAAAACAAAAACAGCTTGCAAGAACAGCAGAAACAAAAGTATGACTACACGCGAGCAGAATAGCCTAATGAATGCGTAGAAACAATGCAGGGTGAGATCTGCATTGAAATGGAGGTGCGCGCAAGGTAGGGCAGTTTAGTATTTATGATTTGCACTGCTAGGTTATGTATCAGGGACACCCATGCCCCCCACATCATCTAGCTATTTTCCCTTCCCAAATGAAAGAAGACTTTGTTTTGCAGTCCTTGCAGGAGGGACTCAGGAATTTGCATTGGCAAGACAAGCAGTAGTGTAGGAGCTTAGGAACCAGATTCATCTTCACTGCTGTAATTCACCCGATCCACAAGATGTATTGGCTCTCCCATCTGGCCACATCGTCTCCCAGTTGCTAGAATAGTGGGAAGAAGTTGAATTGGCACAGGTCCCCCATTTTAGCCCCAGAGGGAATCAAAAGGACCCCCACACTCCCACTCCCTTGGGGAAATGGTGGACAATTGTTGAACAACTTCTAGAGGTAAGGAAAAATTGAGCCCCTTCGATTTGGCACAATTAATAGTGAACCCCACTAGATTATAATTCCGAAGCTCGGCTAGCAAAGCTTCTAGTGAGGCAGGGGCATCAGAGTGAGCATCAGGTTGTCCACATAGAGGGAGACCTGGCATATAGCCTCCCCACCCCTGATTTGCTCATTATGCCTGATTCTTGCAGCCATGGGTTCAATGGAGAGGGTGCAGACCAATGGTGAAAGGGGGACAACCTTGCCTTGTGCCTGAAGTGATTGGGATAGGTGGGGTGACTCTGCAGTTAATACTAATTTTATTAACAAGTCTGATAAATATTCTGCAGGGTCATCACTGAACCCCAACCTAGGATCTCCTCCCATGTTGCCAGGGGAAGGCAGCCGCTACCTGATCCTAACCCGGGGGGCTGGGCAGGGAATAACACGAGGGAGGATCATATGGGAGGAGATGGCTGTCAGGGGGAAGTGGTGACTCCTTTGAGAGAGACAATATTCATCTTCATGTGAGACGAGGGTTCCATACTTCCCAAATACCTAAGGAGTTGTTTTCATTGCACCAGTCCCTCCCGTGAAACTACCCAAAGAACAGGCTATGAAAAGTCATCTAAACAGAATAACGTTTGTGTCTCAGGAGTTCAGGAATTAAATATGAGATCCTCCAATTGTCATAATTCTGCCTTAGGTAGAGGTCTTAACTCCAATGTTAAATCACAAACCCTTTTAATAACATCCCCTACTTTTGACAACTCTCATTTCACAAAGCAATCAAAGCTAACTAAATACCAAAGGACTAAAACCACTATAGACTTCAGGATCCATAATGCCTTTGGTACTGGGACAAGGAAGAAAGGCCAAGAATAAGAAAGGATCGAAGGTGCTGTTGTAGAGGAAGACACCTGAGTGGGACATTTGAACTCAGGAATGAGTTGCCGCTGAAGAGAGATGCAGGAGTAGTAGCAGAGGCAGAAGCAGTCTGGTGTGCTTGGATTGCCGCAGAAGGAAGTATGCCGGCTGATGCAGACGCGAGAGGTGAAGGTGTACTACCTTGCAGAGTGCACGCAGCAGGAAGCAGCATCAGGAAGAGGGGGCCAGCCGAAGGGGAGATGTGCTCTTAACCCAACGTGTGCTGCTTCATTGTGCAAAAGGACGCAGAGGACCAATGGAGCTGGCAGAGCTCCAGAGAAGAGCCACGCAGTTTGCCAAAGTTACGTGGGAGCTGGAAGAGAGGGCAGGCGGTCCGCCACAGCAGCCAACAGGAAATCAGAGATGCCAAAGAAGACTGATGAGTTGGCCTGACGTTAAAGGTGACCCCGGGGTGCTCTGAGCAGGACTATTGACAGCAAATAATACTTTTGAACAGGGACGTCATTTAGGGGTCACCAAGGCCTGCACTTGCAACCCCTGAGGTCTCCCTTTCTACCCCTAAAAAAATACTTTTCTTTTTTTCCTTCTTTTTTTTTACAAATTGAAGCTCCTGGGCTGTGGCCAATGTCATGTGACTCTTTGTTTCTACAGTGGCTGGCTTTCTTGTTCAGGCTTCTTTAAGAAAACAGGGGGTTCCACAAGTGTAACACTTTGAGCAGTGACCCTAAATAAGAAAGAATAGGAATAACAAATAATTTGTCTTTCTGGAATTCTATACAGTAATTGCTAGACTCATTAAACGTTTATTTCAGGCTCACTTCAGGGGGCAAGTCACTGATTTAGTCTGTCTTAAGCACCTCAAATTCACAATGCAGACAAAATCCTCCAAAGAACATTTAGAGTAGAATAAGCATCCATTTCGGACTATGTATTGTGCTTTTCGCAAGTTGCAGTTATAGTATGTATTTTTTTTGCCGATACATATGGTGATCCATTCTTGTATGAAATGTATATCACGTTACAGTGATATTGTAACCATATTTTTCATAGTGTACTTAGAAACAATGCTATGTGATGCCACTTCCTGTTTTGTCAAGGGGTAAACGGTCGTGTTCCATCGCTTTCCATGATGCCACTTCGGGGTGGGGTCAAATGGCATCACTTTGGTGAAATGACATCCCTGCTTTTGAATACTGAACAAATAAAGTAGAGAGGCGACAAGGGCACAACTCCCCCTTCTATGGCACACCAATTGGGGGAAACCTATAACCGGCATTGCCACCAGCCAAGAAGCTGTAAAGCAGTAGTACAGAGGCAACAATTGCGCAGTTCCCCTTCTATGGGACACTTATTGAGGGGGGCCTGTAACCTGCATTGCCAACAGCCAAGAGGCTGTAAAGAAGCAGTCAATAGGCAACTTGGGCACAATTATCCTTTCTTGAGTTTCCAGTTTGGGGATACCTGTAACCCACATTGCCAAGAGTCAAGTGACTATAAAAAGAGGCAGCCACTGTTCAGCCCTCCTCACATGGGCTACTGGTGTGGAGAATCTTGGGACAAATATTGCCATTAAGATCAATTGTAGTGTGTTTGTGGCAAAAAGGTGTGGGGGAAAGAACCTGAAACTCCATTAACATTTTGACAAACTATTGAATTACTAAAGGTAGTTGCTGTGCTACCCTACAAAAGAATTTTATTGGAAGAATAAGTGTGATATGCTAATAATGACTTTACATCCTGTGGAGTACAATTGCCTTGGTTTATGAATTTGTGTTTTGTTAGAGAGACATTTGCCTTACCAAGAAGGATGTTGTGTAAAACAACCATTGCTTTTAATTTATGGAAGAGACATTTACTTTACCAAGTGGAAGGACGTAGTGGAGGGAAAATACAGTTTGTGTTGAACTGAACAGAACTTTGTTGTATCAGAACTTTTCCAAGGGTATTCCTGAATTGATCCAGGGGAAGGTAGCCCAACTCTGGTCACACGGAGCACTTTCTGAGTTGAACTTTTACACAGTTTTGTTGAACTGAAGACAGACAAATATTTGTTGTATACTTTTGTTGTTGTGTTAGTGTGAGGGTCAGAGACCTTTTGGACACTAGGTCGTCTTTCTTTAGTTTTAGTTTGCTAGGTAGAGACATCCTTGTTAAAATATGGGAAGATAGGCATTTATCTCACCCTTTTTCATTTAATAAATGGTAAATATTGAGAAAACAATATCTTTAGGCCTCATTACAACTCACCCGGTATGGCAACAACGGTGGCGGTAAACCCGCCGCCACCGTTGTTTCCATACCGGGTGATCACGACTCCTGCAGGCGGAGGCGTCAATCCCGCTAGGTCTGACCTGGTGGGTTTAACACCGCCCGCCTGCAGGCTGACGAGGAAACACCGGCACCATCATAAGATGGTGCCGGTGTTTCCATGATCCCCATTTCCATTGAGTCCTATAGGACTCAATGTGAATGGGGATTTACACCATGCCGCCTCCGGAATTCCCAGGTCACCGGGGTTGTAATGCCCCGGTAATTCTGGGAATCACGGAGGTGGAATGGTAATACGAGTCCGGCGGTAACCAGGTGGTTTTACCGCCTCGGTTACCGCTGGACTCATAATGAGGCCCTTTGTGTCTTTTTTGCATTTCTAATCACTCACACAAGTGACTGATAGTTGTCGAGGATAGAGCTTGTAAATACAGGGCCAAAATGGAGAGATTCAAATAGCAGTGCGATGTAATATGGCGTTAATCTCCTTTCCAAGGGCTGGAACGGGGGATTACAGCCCGGCAGCCCTCAAGTAACACAGGCACCTGGCCGTTACCCCTGTTCCAGCCCTTTGAACGGGGGATTAAGGATTTTAGCACACTGGGTTGGAATGTACGAAGATATGCACCATCCTGTTGTACAGAAGGAAAATACTTTTCCAAGATGGCCACCATGGAAAGGGAAGCGGGGCTTCGTGGGGAGCCCTTTTTCCCTTTCCATGGCGGCCTAAAGGAGAAGAGAGGAAGGAGCGGTGGGGTGTGCCACTGCTGCAGAAATACGGTAAGTGGTTGGTGGGAGGGGGAAAAACAAAAAAACAGGACCCATGTCAATGTTATCGTGGGCTGATCTGTCAATGATCAAAACAGTTTCATCAGGACTGATTATAGACGGCAGCACCTTAGAGAGTCGATTGGCCAAGTACTTGGAGTACATTTTCACATCAAGATTCATAACAGAGATGGGCCTATATGCCTTGCAGCTAGTGGGGTCTTTCCCAGGTTTTAAGATTAGGGTGGTTATAGATACTGTCAGAGGGGGTAATCGTACTGGACTTGAGAAAGGAGTTATATAGGGACACTAGGTGAAGGGACAACTGGACCACATAGGTCTTATAAAATGAAGCTCTAAAGCAGTCTGGCCCAGGCGTTTTGTCTTTCATTGATTTCATTTTATTTATTCACATTTATAAAGCGCACAGCGGCCCTTACCCATCGTGGTGCTGTTACAGAAAGCTTACTTGGTTTCAGCATAGGTACAATTACACAGTCAGTAAAACATAGAAATAAGGTTCCTTGGTACAGTGGAACATGGTAAAATGACGGTCATAAATTACAATTACAGTGGATAATTAAAAGAGGAATTAATTGGTGCTGCATCATTAACTTAACGTAGATTAGTTAATTGAAGAGTGTAATTTTCAGCACTTTGCGGAAGACTGTGTATGGTGTTTCATTTCTGAGTGCTGTGGGCAGAGCATTCCAGTTTTTTGGTGTGAGGTGTTGGAAGCTAGAGCCTCCTGCTTTAGTTCTTTTGAAGTAGGGTACGTAGATCTGGTTAGCGTGGTGTGCCCTCATAGGTCTGGATCATGTGATGGGGGTAATCTTTTCCGATAGATATGGGGGACAGTGCGTGAGAGGCACTAGTGTGTGATGGCCATTGACTTGAAAAGGATGCGCTCTTTAACTGGCAACCAGTGCACCTCTCTCCTTGCTTGGGAAATGGGTTCCCTTTTAGGGATGCTCAGCACTGCCCTGAGGGCGTTGTGTTGTGTGACTTGTAGGCTTTGAAGGTTTTTGGCTGAAGTTCCCAGGAAGAGAGCATTACAGTAGTCGAGTTTGGAGCTGACTGTAGCCCTAGCTATTGCGAGGCAGTTTTTGGTAGATAGGTAGGTTTTACCGCGTTTATGATTTTAGAAGTGAGTGCTGCCGAGGAAGAAATGGCACTGACTTGGCGTGACATGGACAGGGAGGAATCAAGGAACACCCTACGGGTTTTAACTGACGGAGATACAGCAATAGGTGTGTTGTCAATGTTGAAAGTCGTGTATTTGTGGTCAAGTTTATTGAGTGTCTCTTTGGTGCCTACCAGGAGAATCTCTGTTTTATCTCCAAACAAAGGCCATTTGCTGCCGTCCATGTCTGGATGGCAGCATAAATGCTAGCAAGGGCAGCTGAGTCTTGTTCATAAAAACCGGTTAGTGGTAGTACGACTTGGGCATCGTCGGCATAGTTTGTGTATGCTACGCCGCGATGGTCAAGGTCGTTAAAGAATGGCAGTGTGAAGATGTTATATAGAGTTGGTGCAGTGCAGGAACCCTGCCGGACTCCACATTGTATGGTAGTGGGTGTTGCACAGGCGGCCGTTTCCGAGAAGTCCCTCATAAGTCTCCCATTGAGGAATGACAAGATCCAAGCAGTGGCTTCAGGAGAGAAGTGAGCATCATTTTTCGAGTTGTTTGCAGAGGATGTCATGTTTTACGAGATCAAATGCGGGAGTAAGCAATGTTATCAAAAAATTTCAGCAGGAAGGGGACAGTGGTTATGGGTCTGTAGTTATTGGTTATTTCAGGGTCTAATGAAGGTTTTTTCAGAAGAGGGCAGCCCCATGCTTCTTTTATGCATGCAGGGACTGAGTTAGATCTGCATGAAGCATTAATGAAAGTTTTAATGAATGGGGCTAATGTGTCTGCACATTCCTTGACCAGTTTAGCTGGGCAGACGTTGCCTTTGCAATTAGAAGGTCTGATTTTATGTAAGGTATCCAGTACTTCGGTTTCGGTTCCCTCCCTGAATGAGAATAGTGTTTTTTCTTTTGTGTCATGGATAGTTGTCTGCAGGGCCTTCACGTTGTATTTGGAGAAGGTCCTTTTGATGTTGATTGATCTTTGTCTGTAAGAGTTCAACTTTGTTGACCAGTGCTGTTTGCACACTGTTGCACCATACTTGGTCTTTAATGAAATCTTGTGATTTTGTTAACTGGCATGGACAGTTCCTTAAAGATAGCTAAGAGTTTTTGGGATTCAGAGGTAGCGTTAGTGATCCTATTGTTGAATGATGAGGCTTTAGCTAGCATTATGGCTTGTTTGTATTGGGTGGCTAAAGTTCTGTAGGTGCTTAACGTGGTGTCCTGAGGGTATCCTTGCCATTTGCTACGAACTTTATGCTTGAGTGCACGTAATTCCTTCAGTTCTAGAGAGAACCAGGAATTGGAATGTTTTTTTTGTTGCTTTTTTGTTCTCTAGCAGTGCAATGGTGTCAATAGCTGTTGTGATCATTGCATTGTAGATATCAGCCTACACAGAGGGGTCTGCTGAGAGAGGATGCTTGAGAGTTGGAGTATCTAGGAAGGGAAGGATCCTTTCTTTAGTAAGATTCCATGCACTTCTAGCTAGAACAGGTGGGACAGGTATGCACGTTTTCATCGTATTGGAGCTGGTTGGGATGAAGAAGTGGATCAGGTGGTGGTCTGTCCATGGGGTAGGAGTATTGGAGCTGATGTCCACATTGCAGTTATGGTCTACTACCCAGTCTAGTTTGCATCCTTTGCAGTGGGTGGAGTTGAAGATTTTTTGATGGAAGCCAAGTTCCTTTAGTGCTTTTGCTAGGACCTTTGACGGTTTGTCTTTGTGGTGATTGAAACCCAGATTGAAGTCCCCTAATAGAACTGATTTCGTTGTGGTTTTCAGATTTTCGCCCAGTAGATGGATTAGGTTATCTTGGAAGTCAGCTATCGCCCGGGCGATAGGTTATGTGCATGACAATGGTGGTATTGGGAGAGATGGCAATCTTGACTGAGAGGGAGTCGACATTTTCTCTGAGAAGTGAGGTGGTTTGTCTTACTGCTAGAGACTCCTTGACGATAAGGTCTACACCAACACCTTTAGCAGTTGGTCTATCTTGTCTGAAGATAGTATATCCTGGTGGGAGTGCTAGGGAGATGGCTGGCCCCAAGGCTTTGTGAAGCCATGTTTCTGTGATGGCTATAGCATCTAGGTCCAGTTTGGTGATAAGGTTGTGAATGTCCGTAGCATGTGCTGGGAGGGATCTATCATTAATGAGTGCACATTGCAGGGGGGCGGGTGCGAAGTGAGACTTATTGTTTCCTTTATCTGTCTGGGTAGTGATAGTGACTGTTGAGGTTACAATGGGGAGAGTGTGGTGAGTATAGTGGTTTTTGGTGAGTATGGGGTCATTGCCACTGCTGGGTGAGGACGTTGTATGCTGGGAGCAGTGCTTATAGCAGCAGAGGCAGAATGGGAGCGGTGACCAAGGAGTTTGCTCCTGGTGCTGATAGATCTACAGCGTTTGCGGAGATGGGATGAGTTGGTACGGCTGACGGACCCTGTTGCACCTAGAGATTAGAAGGTTGTCGTAGGGCATGATGGACCCCGTGTGCAGGGCCTTTGATTCTGGTGGTTTGGAGAAGAAAGATGGCAGGAAGAGGGTGGGGGAATGTCTTTTGCGTTGGGTGGTTCCTTGACCCCTATGTTAGGAGTCATTGCAAGAGGTAGGTAGTGGTTGTTTAGTTGTGCAGCAGTAGTGCTTAGCATGTAGGGTGTGTCACAGTGCCATTGTTACAGCATACTCTGGTTGAGACAGCAGTTACTAGTACAGGTAACTGTTACTGGAATGCAAAATATTTAAAGATAAAATTATGATTTAACAGCTAACGAGCTAAAGCTTGCCTTGCACGACAAGCGACAAACTTTGCTAATACAACAGGCACAAAGATGAGGAGACGCTTTATGTATTAATCCTCAAACACTTACTTTTACAATACAGTATATGGTACATTTGCAAGGCACAATCATATATAGAAATACTGCTGATTATTGACATAATTGGAGAAATGGCTATAGGTGAGAGTGCACATAGAGCTACAGTACCACCGTAGGCAGCGCAGCAGGCAAGTGTCTACGGGGCAGCTGGACCGCAGTTAGAATGCAGTGGGAATCTGCGTCAACAGTGCGAGAAAAGTGGGAGTTGGCGGGGAGCGTAGTGGTCCCAAGCGTAGCAGAAACTACTTTAAGAGCCAGAAGTAGTCTCTCTGATGCACAATACGGTAAGGTAAGCAGTGGGTATGGCATAGTCACAATTTATAGTGAGATTGCATTATGTCCTTGCCGCATGCTCTGGTTCAACGTGCAGACGGAGGACAGAAGGTTCAGTAGCAGAGATGAAGAGTACTTAAAGGCAGCCCCCAACCCTCCCGGCTCTGACAGGCTTGGGACAGGGCCTTAGATTGGCCTTGAATTTGGGCCAGCTTCCGATAGCCGGCTGCGGCCAATCAGCTGTTTTCTCCTCCGTAATGGGTGCGGTTGCTAGGCAACACAGTAAACACTGTCGGGTGTTTGATTCAGGCCGTAATGAATATGGCAGCCATTTCCTTATGCCTTGAGGCTGCAGGGAGCCTGTTTTTCGATCGAGGCTCCGTGTGGCCTGCACAGCAAAGTGGACATCAGGGTCAGTAGCGGGCATCAAGCGGGAGATTTAAAAGTGGAATTAAATATTTCCACAAGGCTGCTGCAACTTGTGGCAGCACTGAACGACGCTGCAGACCAGATTGGGCACCTCAGCCGACCTTCTCCAGCCCTTGTTGCTGATGTTGTGTTAATGACTGCTTGGACTTCGCTCAGCTAAATAGGGGCTTCCAAGTGCTGTCTAAATGTGGCAGGGAGCTTTGGGACATTAGCCCCTGTGGTGTATTGCCTTTGGAAAAGTGGGTCCTGGCGTGTCATAAACATAAGGGTGGAAAATTAACAGTTCAGCCTTACCATCCTCCTCTGTAATGATGTGATGCACATAATCTTTGAGCTTGGGGATATCATTCTGGGTTTTTAATTTTGCCAATTTTTACGCTAGTATTCTATTGGCCCTATTTCCATTTGTGAAGTAAAACTGTTTAGTTTTATGGATAGCATTGGAGGTTCTCCCCGCCGTAGCTCTTGCCTCTTTTTGGGCCTTCCACACCTTCTGAGAACCTTATTTATTTTGGAATTCATCTACTTTAGATGAGACCTCTTTTTCCCATGCTTTTTTAAGCTGACCCTGCAGCTTTGTATGATCCACAATACAGCTGATAAGTTCACCACTCACAACCACATTCATGGCGTTTCACACTACCCAGCGAGATTGATCGCCCTGGAGATTATCGTGGAAATAATTGCTTATCATATTGTTGATGGGTTGGCGTATGACTACGTCAGACAGTATTGGGTCATTTAAACTCTAAGAGGGCCTCTGCAGGGTGGTTGCCTGGGCCATATCCATAGTTAATATTACAGGAGCGTGATTGGAAAGCACATGCGCACTGATATACACCTCAGGAATGTATGCCATCAGGGATACAGAAGCTAGCAGCAGGTCAATCCTCGAGCGTCCCTGGTGAACGAGGGAGAAGTGGGTGTAGGCCCTTGCCCTATCGTTCAGGACTCTCCAAGCACCCACCCGCCTGCTCGAATAGCCTAATATATGCATTTGCATTTTTCTAATCTGTCCTCATTGGAGGAAAGGTTTTGCCTAGCTCAGGGTTTGGGACCAGGTTAAAATCTCGCCTGATAATGACATTCCCCACTGCAAATGCTGCTAAGTGTGGGAGTACGGTGGTCAAATAGCGGTCCTGTTTATCATTAGGTGTGTAGATCGCTATCAGTGTGAGCTTTTGTCCCAGGAGACTGTCCTTAACACAAACATACCTCCCATGGGGGTCCTGCAGTATGTGGGCTCTGACAAAGACGGCTCCTTTTGCTATAGGAATTGCCACCCCTATCTTTTTCTGTCCCGCTGATGACAAAGATTGCATGGGGAAGTGTCTATTCTGTAGCCTATGCTCGTCGCTCTGGAGGAGATGGGTCTCCTGAAGGAAGGTGACTGAGGCGTACAGGTCACAGAGCTGCAATAACACTCTCTTTTCATAGGGGAGTTCAGCCCCTGTACATTCCATGTGATGCAATTGAGCGGCTCGATCATAGGGCCATCAGGGCCGGGTATAGTAAGTACAGGTCTGCTGCGGTAGAAGCTTGCTTATGTATATAGACTGTCATTGGCGCTGTACGTGACTCAACTTGACTGGCAGAATAACCAGGCCTTTTTCAATTATTAGAACTCTCACTTCCCCAGCCCCCTCTCTCTGCATAATGAAATTGATAATACATAACAAGTTGGTTTGCAACTGAACAAATGATTGGGGCTCACCTGGGACAGCAGGGACCTAAGAATATGTAAAGCTGACAATGATCCCGTCCATCCGTGGAACAGGTCCTTACAATAGGCAGGTCGTAGGGATCCAGCGGAAGACCTTGCAATCCAAGCGTCTGTGATGATTCCAGGGCTGGGCCTAGTCAAGGCCCACTGAGATTTCTTCTTCATCGAGTCTGGCCCTCTGGGTTTGCGTGGTTTTCTGTGATTGGGCCAGGCACCCCCCTGAAGCGGCAGGCATCAAGTTAAGAGCGTTTGCCTGGAGCAGGAAATGTTGAAGTACTGGGCTCAGGAGGTGACAAGAAGCATTCACCCTCCATAAGAAACTTTATAAGGCGTTTCTCTCCATTGACAGTGAACTCTACCACAGTCAGGAAAGCCCAATTGTATGGAATTTGCTTATCCCAGAGCCTTTCCGTCATAAGTCTGAGGCACGAGATGAAGAGGCAAGGTTCTGATAAAATGCGATTTTGACATCTCTACAGTGGATTTCCATTAAGTTTCTCACGGTGACCATTATTTGTTCTTTAACAAGGTAGAAATGTACTTTTGTGCGCACGTCAGGAGCTTGGTTAGAGCACAATTGAGACCTCGGGTGTGTTCTATTCAGTTCCATGTTCACGTCATCAGGAAGCTTTAAGAGGGAGAAAAATGGGCTTGGTATAAACTCTCGGAGGCCTTTGTCTGGTACTATGGGTGGCACACCCTGGTTCCATATGTTGTTGCACTGGCAACGGTTCTCGGTGTCCTCCTGTGATGCTTCCAACTCCATACATCGTGCCTCAATGCGCTGCAAGGACTCCACTTTATTGTAGGATTGCTCACATACCATGGATTCCACCGCTTCCAGGTGCTTTTTGGACTCCAGTCTTCTATCTAGGGAAGATATTTTGCTTGTCAGCTCGGCCGTGCTGTTGTGGATATCTTTTTTGATCTCGGCGAGGAGGTCATGTAGATGGGTCTTCATTACAGCTTGAGAAACTCCTTGCATGTTAATCTTCCCTGTGGACCACAGCTGTGACCTCGGTTTTCTTGAGTTTGTCTTGCAGCATCACTGTTGTATCAGAAGACTTAGTGGGTCTGGATGGTTTTGCCATGGTGCTCTTAGTGGATCTGCACCTTGGTCCTCACTTTGTATGTGGCACAGGTGCTTGTAAGGTGAGGGAGCCTGGGGATCGCCAGATGCGACACCAGCCGCTGTGACGGGGGCAGCCGGGAGTCAAGCCCCACCACAGGAAGCCAACTAGGCCCCTTCTCGGAGCACAGGCCCCACAGACAGTGAGCCGGACTAGCAGAGCCAACCCCGAGTGGGACGCTCCACTCCACACCTTAGTGCAGGGCTGTTTGGCAGAGCGGCGGATCGATGGTGAACTGTCCCGCTCCAGTGAGAGCATGTCAGGAGGCAGGGGGACCGACTGCAGCGGCAGCTGGCACCCCAGTGGCAAGGAGGCAATGCTGATGTCTGGGAGGCCCTTGCCACCAAGTCAGCCCCAGTGCCCTCCAAAGGACGCACATCGGAAGATCAAGGAGCGTTCCCACCACCCAACAAACAGCCCTCTGTGGGCCTGCTGGTCAGCACGACTGCTGTCCAATGCCAAGCCTCCACCGCTGGAAATTAAGGGGTGTCTATCTGCTGTCTAAGATGGGGCCAGTCGGTCAGCCAGCCCCACGTGAGATGTCCGATCCATGGTGGGCGCCATCTTGCCTCTCACAGATGGATTTGTTGTCAAAGAGAAAAAGCTCTCCAGGGCTCATCCGAGCCCTGTGGAACGGCACCCTCTGCTGAGACACTGTAGAGCCCAGAGAACGGGATTGCTTTTTCCTTCTCTTGGGCCCTAGGATGAATCCAGCCATCACGGATTCCCCGGTGGGGATCTCCTCCCATGTGGCTAGAGGAAGGCAGCCACTACCTAATCCAGAACCTGGGAGTGGCTTTATGATGGAGGACCACGTGGGAGGAGGCGATTGCCCGGGAGATGTTATGATTGCATTGGATGAAGCACAGTATTCCCCACTTTTCACTAAGGAAGACTCTCTGACACCCAACACATTAATTTTTTAACGAAAGGGATAGCCCCTACTGTGGAAGGAAAAAGGGCTGTTATACAATGGAGAACAGAGAAGGCTCCAACCACAGATATAATTATTGGCACTGCCCTAATGTCGGGGTGTCTGAATGATTTTATTCTAATTATTTCTAAATTGTGTTTCAAATAGTAAGCCAAGTATCTTTTTAAATACACAATCAGGTCACCACGTGTGACAAATAAGGCACAAATCCCTCATTCATATAATAGAAGTTATTTAGTTCAATTTATTGATTTGTTCATGTTATTCTTTTTTAACCAAAAGTCAAACACAATGATTGAATTGTTTTTAAAGGAAAATAGGACATCAATACTGTATAATAAAAATGATTTCGCAATTAATACTCTAGTTGTTCAATGATCACATAATTAGTGAGTTAGTATCATTTAAGTGTGCAAGATACATTGTGCAACAAGTGAAAAAGTGGAGAATATTTACATTTATACCAGAAAACTGTTCAACATTTGTACAGCACAGGTAGAAAAAATGTAGTGGCCAATTGTCTGGTCCCCAAGTTTCAGCAAGGGCTGCTTCATAACCCTGCTTTAATCTGGGTGCCTAGAAGGTTGAGTTTAGCGGGCTACATTGAGTTTGGTCAGGGCAGGACCGAATTTGGTAATTTAAAAAAATGTGTACTGTCAATCAGCACAAAAAGAAAAGAATGATAATGAGGGGGGAGCCCCGATTTGTCAGTCGACAGGTAAAGCAAGGTACACCAAATGCCTAGCGGTACTTATAGGGCCGGGAGGATCAAACCAGGGTGTAAATTAAATTTCACAAACAGAGGACCAAAAACCATCGGTCTACGCCAGGTGGAGGTGCCCCCTATCTAGTTGGAAAGGACAGTAAGGAACGTAAAGTGCTTAGCCTTGGAGCATTTCGGCTGGTTGTTAGAATGCCTTCGTCTGGGCCTCCTGTATGGAGATCTCTGGAAAATAAATGAAAAGAAAAAGGGGTGGGGGGAGAAATGAGATCTATATGGAGTCTCAAAGCCTGTTAAAACCAAGAAGTGCTAAAAAGGTAAAGCATTGCTGCCTATCATGTCATCTTAATACAAGATACTTGTAACGTATCAACAACCATGTCAGCCATAGTCTGATATGTAAAGGGAGGAGCTGCGTAGAGGCTAACCTGTGGGAAGGGAACCGCTAGGCATAACTGCGAAGGGGCGGAGTCCTGTATTCACTGTATCCGGGCATGCACATGCAGGGTAAATTCTGTTGTCACGTTGTGAATACAGCTTCAGAAACATTCAATCCGGAAAATAACGAGGAGAGTCACCTCAAGATGTGTAAATCTAAAATAGAGTGATGAAACAGCGCAAGGGGAGCAAAGTTACCATATATAATAACCACTCTAAGGAGGTATATAGCTCAAGAAAACACGAAACAATGCAGTGGGAATAAATATCCACATAGTTAGCTGTACCTGTAAGCAGTGTGGCGGATTATTCGTTTCCCATGGGGGTTGGGAAGTACAAGCGGACTTTGTATACGGAGCTTATTCTCTTTGGCAGTCCGTCTTGTTAAAAAGAATGTGAGGCTACAAAACATAAAGAATATATATAGCAACATCAACAGAGGGGAGGTGGTCGAGGCGTTGCCAGTAGAAGGAGAACGACCTAGGGCAGGGGTGCACAACTGATTTTGACAGAGGGCCGAAAGTACCTTACATGAGGGCTATAGTGGGCCGAAAAGTAAAAGTGGGCGGGGCGGTAGGCGGGACATGTCAGGAGGCTTTTTCAACCCCCAATTTGTATTAAACACATGGTAAAAGAATATGTTTTTGAGGGGTAACGATTTTTATTGCATTTCAAACTTACATTTTGTACTACACATTTTCCATTGTTATAATTTATTTCGATTTAGTTATTGTATATCGTCTGTTTAATTAAATTATATATATTTTATTGACCATTGATTTGACATTCCGTTATTTTGGACTGCTATAGTTTGCTGTTTGGGTTGCCCAAGAGGAGTATGGCCTTCGTTGAGTCAGGTTTCCTCAAGCAAAGGATCTACATCTCCTAACTGTGCCTGTTTTAGCTTTATTATTGAGTTGCAGGGTAAAGGTCATCCCGCAGGTGGGCTCTAAGTATCTCAGGTTCTTACCTGGAATCAACTTAAGCCTGGTGGTTCGAGTGAATGGCAGGGGTCTGCATAGCGTCAGACCACGGGTCTCTCCAGCGGTCGCGAGAGAGCTGTATCAACAAGTGATAAACTGTGCATGTGCGTGGGACTACTATAAATAGCCCTGCGCATGCGTAAAGGCAATGTCGTTGCCATGACAGCACTGATAGAATCCCGGCCGTTGTATACGCGGCCGAGAAAATGCAAAATACGGGGCGTAGATTGCTGGCATGGCCCTTGCTCATGCTGATCTAAATCTATGGAACGCGGGATCGTGTAGGGAGCGTTGGCACTTCATGTTGGAAACAGAGTCCAAGGGTTGCAGGAGTTCCAAGTTTACCACGTATCAAGACAAATGTAAAAATAAAGAAATAAAGTGTAGATCTGTCTGGAGGCTACGTGTTGGAACCGAAGTCTACGAACTACCAGAGTGACAAGGGTAGCGCATATCATGATAAATGTATAAATTAATAAATTAAGAGTAGATCTGGCTTTGAAGCATGGAGCTAGGCGTGGCTCGATCTAGGTGGCACAGCAGCTCTAATATTAACTTGAAGCGAATGCATCTGCCTCTATCTGAATTTAGGAAATATGAAACAGGAAAGGCTTGGTGGTCACATTCTAGTGACGGCCGAACCTTCTACTCTGAGTCCGACAGCTTCCTACACCGTGATGTTAGTCAGTGGCCATTCAAGAGGGGTAGGTGGGGCTAGGGGGATATTTTAATTATGCTGTGTAATCCAAAAGTATAAATGTGCGATTGACCATTTTGCACATGAAAATGGATCTCAAAACGATATTGAAGAGGTCCCCTTGGTTAGTCCCATGTGACCTTGGCCTCATTAAGGCCATGGGTTATTGTCTGGAGCTTGAAAATCCACCACGCTTCCTTGTGTTTAAGAGCATTCCTAATGTTGGTATTGCTCTCCAACTTATCGATCACCCACCAGGTAAAGTCATCAGGGCCGTGGCGGAATTCAAGGAAATGTGTGACCATTGGAGCATTATGTGTCTATTTGAAGCACAATTTAGAAATAATTAGAATAAAATCTTTCAGACACCCCAACTTTAGGGCAGTGCCAATAATTATATCTGTGGTTGGAGCCTTCTCTGTTCTCCACCCAACACATTAATGGCATATTGACATTTAACAGTTCCCCCTTTTAGAGGAAATCAAGAAACCTTGTCTTTACTGTATTCAAGTCAGGCCCCCACCTTTAACCCAAACACCCATAATTCACACATACCACCTTGTGCTTCTAGTATGCCTTATTGTAAACATCCAAAGAAAAACGACTTGAGAAGTAGGAGCTCAATGACATTCATGGACTCCAACTCCCATAATCACGCAAGTACTGAGACAATGAGGAGGAGGATGAGAGATTTTGTGTAAAGTAACAAGTGCCCAAAGTACAACATGCAGGCTAGTTGTTTTTCAACGTCTACATTGCACAGGACATTTAAAGATGGTGACCGCATTCAGAAGTCGAGCAGTGCAGAAAAAGACGGTAGAATCACAAACGCAAGATACACAGAAAAGGTTACTGGGACAGAAGGAGGGACGCTGCAGATGAGCAGGAAAGGTCAAGGAGCTGCGCAGAAGCTCCTGGGTGTCAGGCACTTGTGGAAGCAGCGTTCATCTATCCATAACAAGAGAGGAAGCCAGCGTGTGACAGCAGAGCCGCACAGGACACTGCAAAGACCTTTGCTGACTCCAGGGTTGAAGGCGAAGGCAGCAGCTGTTCTAAAAAGGCACGGGACGAGTCTGGGATGCAGTAAAAGACTGGTGAGTCGACCCAAAGCAGCTGGGGGCCCCGGGGCTTTCCAAAAAGCACGCCATCCCACATTTGATAAATTTGATTGTTAATGATGAAGAGCATGAGAAGAATATTTGAATGCAGTCAAGTCAAAGTAGCATCGCAACACGCAATAAGAAGAATGTTTGTATGCAGACAAGACACAATACCAAGACAAACTCCAATCCAGGTGCATGAGATGCCAGTGTAGGGGAGATGTTTGAGCAAGTGCTACCACAGGCAAATATACCAAGTACCTCACGGTACAGGACGTTTTTGTACAACTAAGGAGCTGTGAATCAATTAAGAGAAGTCATGGCAGGCAAGTACACCAGGCAGTTGAACTTTTGTAAAGATTCCTGGTAGTAGAATATACCAGGAGATCTGAAAAGAAATATAAAATAAATCCTGGCAGGCGAGTTTACAACGAAATTGAGATTGATTTAAGGAACTATAAAAGAAACTCTGGCAGGTGAGCAGTGGCATAACACAAAATGTGGGGGGCCCCCTGCGAGCAATGCTGAGGGCCCCCCACCCCAATTTGACAAAAAAACACAGGTTGCGCACACTCTGGGCCAGCCTAGAGTATCACGCTTGAGCAATACACACGAATGTGCTGCTGAAGGGGTATGCCGCACACTGCACTAGGAGAAAGAAATGAATATGTGTTTTAATGCAATATACTGCACACTTTCTGAGAAAAACTGGCTAAAAAGCCAGAGTGTTTACAATTGTTTTGTAGGGCAACACCAATCCAATACATGCAAATGACGAACAGTGCATAGGAACATTAATGCTTTGCCATTAAAAATGCCATGCCACAATGAAATCATGTCCAACTGGATGCACAATGTAGACCAGTGTAGACACATAATAACATTACAGTAAAGCATGCCAAGCCACATTAAGACATACCTAAACTGATTGCTCCAAAATGCTAGTCGAAGCAATAACATTCATCAAGAAGAGAACACACATTCAAGCATGCGCCTCTGTGAGCCAAACTCTTTAAAATCTGCCAGGAACTGGTCAATCCTGTTGTGGTCTTTACCTCTCCTGTTCCCTCCCAGGCCCTCTGTATGTCTCGGTCCTCTCACGTCTCCACTAAAATGCAGGACATCCTTTCCTCCATCTCCTCTTCCTCTCCCTCTTCCTCTCTCGGTCCCCCTTTAGCCATCTCTACCTCTCTTCCTCCTTTCTCCTCTTTCTCTCTGACAACACCTGACGAGGTTTCTAGACAACTCCGATCTATAAAAGTATCGTCCAAACAGGTTCTCCCCTGCTCCCCCAGAACCATCAGCGACCATATTGACACCCTCGCTCCAGCCTTGGCAGATTTCTGTAATCAATCTTTCACCACTGGAACGTTCCCCTCTCCCCTTAAGCACTCCCTGTGCACCCACTCCTCAAGAAGCCATCTGCCGATCCAAACTATCGCTCAAACTCCATCACCCCTTTCCTGGGCAAACTGTTGGAAAAGCTGCCCATCTCCCAGATTACTCTTCACACTGAATCCTTCTGGCTTCAGACCTGCAAGCGACACAGAAACTGCTCTCCTGAACATCAGTGAAGATCTGCTCTCTAACCTTGATTCCAGCATTCCTTCTGTCCTCATCCTCCTTGAACTTTCCTCTGCTTTTGATATAGCCAGATCGACATCAATCGACTCCACGAGAACCTAGGCATTACGGATCAGGCCCTTGAGTGGCTAACCTCCTTCCTCTTGGACCACCCCTCCCAGATCCAACTGGGTCCTTTTCTCTCCACCATATCTCTCTATACCTCTGGCGTGCCCCAGGGCTCCATCCTCTCACCCTAGTTTTTCAACCTCTACTTATCCCCTTTAGCCCACCTGATCTCTACCTTCTCCTCTTACTTTCAGTGTTATGCGGATGGCACTCAGCTTTCCTTCAGGCTCCCCTCAGACTCCTCTCTTCTCGCGTTCATTCCTGTCTATCCTCGATTCAGGATTGGTGCACCTCCAACGATCTCTGCCTTAATGGCAGTAAGGTGGAGATCCTTCTCATTTGGACCCATGCCCCTGCGTTCCCTCTCTGACTCTGGCCGCCGGCCTTAGGGCCCCCTTTCTTTGCCTTCCCGTGAGGCAAAAACCTTTGTGTCATCTTTGACTCCTCTCCACTCTTTCTTTCTCTCTCCTCACATCTCGGACGTCGCTTTTGGTATTTGAAAAGGCCCTGTCTTCATGGTCCGCCTTAAAGGACACTAGCGACTTTTTATCCCCCCGCCCCCACATTTCTTCATTGTGAGAGACCTATTCATTGGCATGGACATTTTGCTGCTGACATCTTTGCCCAAACACCCCTGTCTACAAGCCCACTATGCTCCTTTATTTTAAAGTCAGCTTTCTCTGTTTTTTTGGTAACACCATATTATTATTGTTTGGATTCCTTATGTACCAGCTCACACCCATCCTAAAGATAACGTACCTTGGTCCCCCATTATCAGAGGAGATACAGCCGTGCGGCTGTGCCTGTTCGCCCTTATGATTGGGATCTCTTCAGGTTTAGTAGTAGACTGGGTCCGAGAAGGCTCTTCTGCCTCTACTCATTCCTGTACTCCTGCAAAGCAGTAGTCATTTCATCACAAGTAAATGTGAGTTCGGAAACCTGGTGTGGTGAAGTGCATTGCTCTGAGTTTAAGGGATGAGGAGGCCCAAGGCAAAGTGGGAGGGGGTATTCCGCTATTCTACCCCAGTTGTCTGGCAGGGACTTGATTCCACTAGTGAGTTCTGTCCCTTTTAGCGACCTGGAGATATGCAGACACTTTAAGGCAGCAGGGAATCCTCAGAAAAATTGCCATGGAGTGTTGTACTTTGCAGCAAAAAGCAATGCAGGGAAGCACATACCAGAATGGTGTTTGAAACCCCTACACTCACGAAAACCTATTTGTGAGCCCCCTTCGACTCATGAATTCAGGAAATTGTGATGCAGGCAGCTGTAAGGCAGAAAGGACAGCAAGTATGCATGAAAGCTAAGTCCAAGAAGGTGCTGACCACAGATATCTACTTGCTACACTGAGTCGTGCAAAGATGGCGAGGGGCCCACAAAAGTCAGAGGACTGCCTGCTTGCCCTAAGGAATCAATCACAAATTCTGAACAATGAACCCATACAACTGTCATGATGCCTACCCCCGAAGCACCAGGCCAGGCCCAGCACCCCCGGGAGCAGGCATCACGCCCCCGGGTAAAAGCCCAGCGGCCCTTTATAGGGGCTCTTTGGACTCTTCCTGGCGTCGTTGGCGCCAGGCTCAAGTTGGGCATCAGTCCTGGCGCCATAGGCGCCAGGCTCATAAGGGGAAGTGTTTGGTGCACTTACCTGAAGCAGACCATGCTGCACACTCACCTGATGCAGACCATGCTGCATGAAGAACCAAGCCAAATGAGGCTTAGGAGGGACTATTTTTCTGAAGGAACTATTTTGTTACTTGGGTGGGGCTGTGGAAGAATACTCACCTGGAACTTCTTCCAAAGCTATTTAAGCCACGCCCGGACAGCCACACGTGCTTCGCGTTGTTCTGCATCCCAGCAGCTGAACGCTCACCGTGTCTGCTCCTGCACCTGGACTCCAGCCACGCCCGCCTCGAACCTGGAACACCTGTAAGGGAATAAGAGAAGAGAAAGGTGAAACCAAGAACTTATTCAACCTTCTTACCTGCATCCGGAATCTTCACGCCAGCATTCCTGAAGGAAGACTTCCATTTAAAAGCACCGCGTTGCTCTCTGCAGCGCCGCGCTTCACTCACCTGTTCCCGAGACGCCGCCCGGCTCCATCGCGGCTCTCAGCACCAGTCGCCACATCTCTGTACCTAGGGGAGAGAAGAAGAGACAAAAGGTGAGCAAGGGAACACAAGAGGAAAGCCGAATTTTCAGCCATATTACTTACCGGCTTTTCTTGGTGAACCATTCCACATCTCGGGTCGGCGCCGCATCTTTGGCAGGTACCGCACCCCGGCCCCTATGGGGAAAGGACAAAAGACATTACTGGGGAATTATAAAGACATTTAGAGGGGTTGCCCCCATCACTAACTCACCTGATTTACCACCGGCAATTTAACCCCTCAACGCATCGCCTTTGTTCTGCACCTTAAATAAAGGACAGAAAAAAACAAGATAAAAGGAGGCTCACACTTGAACTTTTGCATCTTCATACTTGCGGCGTATCGCTCAGAAAAGTCAAGTGGATGTGCCAGCGCCATTCTGAAAACCAGTCAAGTAACTGGACGAACGCGCGCCCCTGCACCAGAAGCAGGATGGAGAGCTCATCCTTCCAAACCATAAGGTGAGCTTAAACCGGGGGTTTTGGAGGAAGTCAGAGAAGAACGAAGGGGGAAAGGGGGGAGCAAGCACACTATTCAGCAGACAGTTAATCCCCTTTCTCATCTGCAGAAGGATATTCCTACGGGCCAGACAAGCAAGATTTGGCGGTCCTGTTCAATCGGTGGTTCGAATTCTGCACATCACGCTTGAAGAGGCCACAGTAACCCAGACCAGACCAGCGCCTCCGTGGGAGCCAGGTGAGCGTTACAGAATGCAAAGCCTTCCTACAAATTCCCACCCAGGCGCTATGGAAACTTCCGAGACTGACCAGTTGGCCCAACTACTGGGGGAATTACGGGCCGAAGTACACACCGCTCGTCAAGAGACTAATGCTCTCAGGAGGGAAGTGATTGTAACAAAGGAAAGAGCTGATGACCTGGGTAGACAGCTTTTGCAAGGTCAAGCTGGACAAACTCCTTTACCCGGTTCTGGAGGGAACCCCGCTCCTGTATTTTCCAGTAACCCGGTGCAGATTAATCTACCTGGAAACATGCCGCTGTCCCCACCCGAACGCTTTGCTGGGGACCCCAAACGATTCGCCGTATTCATGAATCAGTGTCGTTTGCATTTCCTGTGCAGACCTGGGGCCTTCCCTAATGACCAGACCAAGGTAGCCTTTGTATTGTCATATCTCAGCGGCAGTGCTGCCGATTGGTCAGTTCCACTGGTAACTCAAGATGACCCGATTCTTCGTGATTTTCAAGGATTTCAAGCAAGCATGGAAAGGTTATATGCTCGTCACTCCCAGGGGCAGGCTCTAGATGACGAACTTCTATCGCTGCGACAGGGCAATCAAGACCTCCTTTCCTACATTGCAACCTTTAATAGACTAATTGTGGAAACTGGGTGGCCAGAGGATAAAAGAATCACGTTATTTTATCGAGGTCTACGCGGAGAACTTAAAGATGTCCTGGCCCAAGTTGTAAATCCGCCCCAAGAATGCTCAGAATATATAGACTTAGTGGTCCAATTGGATCACAGACTGCAAAACAGAAAAGCAGATCGGTCCAAGTTTGAGACCCGGGTGTTATTCAAGACTCACACTAACCTCAAGGGGGCTGAAGCCTCTGAGCCAATGCAAATCGGAGGAGTTAAAGGACCTTTAACGCAAAAGGAACGTGAAAGAAGACGGCAGATGCACTTATGTCTTTATTGTGGATCCTCTGGACACTTTCTACGAGATTGCCCGGCAAGGCCGCCCAGGAAGGTGGTAGGAGCCGCTGATAAAATCCATGAAACCTCTGTATCGGGAAACGACCCCACCCGACAAGCGTAGGGGTCCGCTTGGCGAGCTTGAAAACGAACTCTCAGACCTCACATTTCACTGTGCCAATGGTCCTCGTAGATCCGGAACAGCCTAAGCGGTTGCATGCAATAAAGGTATACATCGATAGTGGGGCTATAGGAAACTACGTGGATCGTGAATTGGTCTCCAGGATTAACCTTCCCCTGCGTCCTAAAACCAGAAAAGATGTCATCACCACAGTTGATGGAACCGAAATTGCCTCGGGACCGGAAACACATTCCACAGCTGAGGTGACACTTGTAGGTCCGGACGGCCATCGGGAGGCAGTTGTGTTTGATGTAATCAAGGCTCTGCAGTTTCAGGTTATTCTCGGAATCCCTTGGTTAGAGACACATAATCCTCGAATTGATTGGCGAGCGAAGAGAATAACCTTTCCGGAGTGTGCACGAACCTGCTACCCAGAAAATCTGAAGATCAGTCTAGCATCAGTAACCTCTGTCTCCATGCAACTACCTCCGGAATACCAAGACTTTTAGGACGTCTTCTAAAAGGAACAGGCCAACACGTTACCTCCTCACAGATCGTACGATTGCCAAATCGATCTGGTGCCTGGTGCACAACTCCCTTGTAGCAGGATTTATGCCCTTACTGAGCCGGAGAATCTGCATTTGAGACAATATTTAGATCAATACCTAGCCAATGGTTTCATTCGCCCGTCAAAGTCTCCGGCATCCTCGGCTTTGTTCTTCGTGCCAAAAAAAGAAGACGACCTTAGAACTTGTATCGATTACCGCGCATTGAACCAGATAACTGTTAAAAATCGTTACCCTCTGCCTTTGATCCCTGAACTCCTTGACCAGGTGAAGGACGCTTGCATATACACCAAGTTAGATCTCCGGGGGGCTTATCATCTGGTACGAGTAAAAGAAGGCGACGAATGGAAAACAGCCTTCCGTACAAAATATGGACTATTCGAATATCAGGTGATGCCTTTCGGGTTGTGCAACGCGCCTGCTGCCTTCCAATTCTTCATGAACGATGTCCTTCGGGAACTCATCGATGTCTGTGTTGTCGTGTATATCGATGACATTCTGGTGTACTCCTCTTCGGAATCTGATCACAGAAAACATGTCAGGGCCGTCCTTGAGAAATTGCGCCAGCACAAACTGTTTGCAAAGCTGGAAAAATGCGTTTTCCATACCACCGAGGTTGAGTTTCTTGGATTCATCCTGACACCTAAAGGGGTCCGAATGGACTCACAGAAAGTGGATGGCATCCTCAAATGGCCATCACCTAGTTCGGTGAAAGGTGTCCAAAGCATGCTTGGTTTTGCCAATTTTTATTGCAGGTTTATCCCGGAATTTTCACGGGTGGTGCAACCCATCACTGCACTCTTGCGGAAGAATAAACGTTTTGAATGGACCATGGAAGCTGAACAGGCCTTACAGGAATTAAAAGCTAAATTTATGTCCGCACCTATTTTGAAACACCCGCGTCCTGATCTCCCATATATAGTCGAAACTGACGCATCCAGCTTAGCCTTGGTAGCTGTCCTGTCTCAGAGAGACCCCGAAACCAACCAACTGCATCCCGTAGCATTTTGGTCCAGAAAGTTCTCGCCGCCGGAGATAAATTATGCAATCACCGATAAGGAATTATTAGCCATTAAGTCCGCCTTTAAGGCTTGGCGGCATTATCTTCTTGACGCCAGGCATACCATCACTGTGATCACTGATCACCGAAATTTACAATATTTAAAAACTGCCAAGGCTCAGTCTTCACGACAGCTCCGATGGGCTTTATTCTTTGCTGAGTTCGATTTTGTAATCACCTACCGTCCCGGCTATAAGAATGGCAAAGCGGACGCGCTATCTCGAATTGGAATGGGAGAAATGGACACAAACTCAGAACCTGTGCTGATAATTCCCGAACAAAGAATCTTGGGGATAACCACTTTACAAACCCTTGAAGACATTCAAGCACGGGTAAAACTATTCCTGGACTCTTCAGCCTTGCAGGATTGGATCAAAAGGGGATCTGCCTTTTCAATCAACGATGGCTTACCTTACTTCCAAGGACGTTTATTTTTTGCCAGAAAAGGAATTGCAAGAACTGGTTATTTCCCGTCATCACGATACTCTGATGGAAGGACATCCTGGCATTGCCAAAACAGGGGAAAAAATTAAACGACAATTCTCGTGGCCGTCCTGGCGAAAGGATATTAAATTTTTCGTGATGTCCTGTGGAGTTTGCGCCCAAAACAAAGGTCAAAAAACAAAACCCGCCGGTCTTCTTCAACCCTTAGACATTCCACCAGCACCTTGGCACACCTTGTCACTAGATTTTATCACGGACCTGCCCTCCTGTAATGGATACAATACTATTCTGGTTGTGGTGGATTTATTTTCCAAGATGGCCCATTTTATTCCGTTGAAAGGATTACCTTCAGCTTTTGTTCTTGCCAAGGAATTCCTCGAAAATATCATCCGTCTGCATGGATTCCCGTCCATACTAATCTCCGATCGGGGAAGCCAGTTTATTTCTCATTTTTGGAAAAAGTGTTGTCAACTGGCACAAATCGACGTAAGACTCTCAACCAGCCACCACCCACAGTCCGATGGTCAGACGGAGAGAACGAACCAGACCCTTGAACAATATCTACGATGTATGTTGCACCAATCGGAGGGTAATTGGAAGGATATTTTATGGGTGGCTGAATACGCATACAATAACTCGATACACTCTGGAACTGGTCAGAGCCCCTTTTATACCCTATATGGACATCACCCTCGTACTTCAGACTTGGACTCACCTTTGAGCCTCGAAATGCCCGCAGTGGACCATTTGCATTCTACGATTACTCAAGCCTTCAAGGATGCTACTGCACACTTACAACATGCGAAAGGGAAATACAAAAAGAATGCGGATCTGCATCGAAAGGAGGTGCCTCCATACCAAATAGGGGATCAAGTATGGTTGGCTACCAAACACTTATCGCTCAAGGGACCTCAGACTTTTAATCCAAGGTATTTAGGCCCTTACTCGATCAAGGCTATAATTAACCCAGTGGCAGTCAAGCTAGATCTACCAGCTAACATGCGGATTCACCCCGTTTTTCATGTGTCACTTTTGAAACCAGTGCAACCAGGAACCAGATTAATAAAGCCACCAGAACCAATCCAGATAGACGGGGAGCCTGAATTCGAGGTGAAGAACATTTTGGACTCTAAGATCTCAAAATCAAAACTTTTCTATCTAATTGATTGGAAGGGGTACGGGCCTCAGGAAAGATCTTGGGAACCCAGCGACCACGTACATGCACCTCAGCTAGTAAAAAGGTTCCATCGGAATTTCCAGAACAAACCGAAACCTCCTGGGGAAAAGACCTTGGGAGGGGCCTTGGAGGGGAGTGCTGTCATGATGCCTACCCCCGGAGCACCAAGCCAGGCCCAGCACCCCCGGGAGCAGGCATCACGCCCCCGGGTAAAAGCCCAGCGGCCCTTTATAGGGGCTCTTTGGACTCTGTCCTGGCGCCGTTGGTGCCAGGCTCATGTTGGACATCAGTCCTGGCGCCATAGGCGCCAGGCTCATAAGGGGAAGTGTTTGGTGCACTTACCTGAAGCAGACCATGCTGCATGAAGAACCAAGCCAAATGAGGCTTCGGAGGGACTATTTTTCTGAAGGAACTATTTTGTTACTTGGGTGGGGCTGTGGAAGAATACTCACCTGGAACTTCTTCCAAAGCTATTTAAGCCACGCCCGGACAGCCACACCGCGTTGTTCTTCGCGTTGTTCTGCATCCCAGCAGCTGAACGCTCACCGTGTCTGCTCCTGCACCTGGACTCCAGCTACGCCCGCCTCGAACCTGGAACACCTGTAAGGGAATAAGAGAAGAGAAAGGTGAAAACCAAGAACTTATTCAACCTTCTTACCTGCATCCGGAATCTTCACGCCAGCATTCCTGAAGGAAGACTTCCATTTAAAAGCACTGCGTTGCTCTCTGCAGCGCCGCGCTTCACTCACCTGTTCCCGAGACGCCGCCCGGCTCCATCGCGGCTCTCAGCACCGGTCGCCACATCTCTGCGCCTAGGGGAGAGAAGAAGAGACAAAAGGTGAGCAAGGGAACACAAGAGGAAAGCCGAATTTTCAGCCATATTACTTACCGGCTTTTCTTGGTGAACCATTCCACATCTCGGGTCGGCGCCGCATCTTTGGCAGGTACTGCACCCCAGCCCCTATGGAGAAAGGACAAAAGACATTACTGGGGAATTATAAAGAGATTTAGAGGGGTTGCCCCCATCACTAACTCACCTGATTTACCACCGGCAATTTAACCCCTCAACGCATCGCCTTTGTTCTGCACCTTAAATAAAGGACAGAAAAAAACAATATAAAAGGAGGCTCACACTTGAACTTTTGCATCTTCATACTTACGGCGTATCGCTCAGAAAAGTCAAGTGGATGTGCCAGCGCCATTCTGAAAACCAGTCAAGTAACTGGACGAACGCGCGCCCCTGCACCAGAAGCAGGATGGAGAGTTCATCCTTCCAAACCATAAGGTGAGCTTAAACCGGGGGTTTTGGAGGAAGTCAGAGAAGAACGAAGGGGGAAAGGGGGGAGCAAGCACACTATTCAGCAGACAGGTAATCCCCTTTCTCATCTGCAGAAGGATATTCCTACGGGCCAGACAAGCAAGATTTGGGGGTCCTGTTCAATCGGTGGTCCGAATTCTGCGCATCACGCTTGAAGAGGCCACAGTAACCCAGACCAGACCAGCGCCTCCGTGGGAGCCAGGTGAGCGTTACAACAACTGAGATCAATCCCACAGAGGAGGTAAGCATATGCAGACATAAGCCGCTATAAAAGGGAGGGAAGCTGGCATAAGTGTGTGGAAGTCTGGAGAGAGCTCAGGTGAGGAGAAATAGCATTGAGTTGGAGAGAGGAGTTACAAGAAGGAGGCTGGTGTGCAGGAGCTTTAAGTATAGGGGGAAGACAATGGGCCTCATTACGAGTCCGGCGTTAACCGAGGCGGTAAAACCGCCTGGTTAACGCCAAACTCGTATTACCATTCCGCCTCCGTGATTCCCGGAATTACCGGGGCATTACAACCCCGGTTTTCCGGGAATCACGGAGGCAGAATGGTGTAAATCCCCATTCCCATTGAGTCCTATGGGACTCGATGGAAATGGGGATCATGTAAACACCGGCAGCATCTCGTAATGCTGCCGGTGTTGCCTCGTCCGCCTGCATGCGGGAGGTGTTAAACCCGCCAGGTCAGACCTGGCGGGAACATCACCTCCCTCCTGCAGGGGTCGGACTCAGGCGGTCCGGAAACAACGGTGGCGGCGGGTTTACCGCCACTGTTATTTCCGGACCGCCTGGGTCGTAATGAGGCCCAATGTCTTGGATGAGAGGGAAAGAGAGGAGGTGGTTTGGAGGAAACTTGGAGAGAGAGGATAAGGTGGGGAAAAATAGGTGGAGATGGAGACAAAGTGGGAAGGGACAGTGAGGAAGGGTTGAAGTATCAGAAGGAGAAATAAAACAAACATCAAGAGGCGGTGAAGAGGTGTCAGGAGAAGGAGTTTGTGACAAGTGTAGAAACAGAAGGAGGAGGATACGAGATATGAGAAGGTGGTGAGACAGGTAGAGAAGCATCAGGAGGTGAGGAGGAGGTAAAAGGAGGTGAAGGGGAAACAGCCCAAGAGGCAGCAGGGGAGAAGGAGGAGGATAAGGAATAACAACAGGAGGGCTTGGGATAGCAAGAGAGATATCAAGCAGAGTTAGGTGAGAGGAGGGATTGAGTCAGCCATGAAAGGTGCTGGCTGGTCAAGCTCTGGTAGAGTCGTTGGTGTCACTGAAAGAGATAATGTGTAGCCGAGGATGGCTGATACAGAGAGGTAAGGTGTCCCAGGTAGGCTACATGCATGTTAATATAGTGTGGTCAATGGGAGGAGGCACAAGCATGAGGTGAAGCAATGAGGTCACTGGAGTTCGGAGTGTGGAACTGTATTGAGGTGGAACAGGGTGGGATCCCCAGGGAGCAGGATCATTGCAGAGGCATTGGGGGAGTAGCGATAATGGGGGATTTGGGAGGGATTGAGAGTGTCCCTAGACTAAAGCCACAGGATCCTCCCTCCAACCCAGCCAACCAGCTAGAAACCATAGGGAGGCATTGACCATAAGTGGGGGCACACCCAGCATCTGCCTAGAGCCTGCCTGAAGCTTGACATTGACAGCGTGCAGCTCCTAGAGAAGAATCCTACTGAGAAAGTAACACATATGAAAACATTGACCTACAAACACTTCCAAAGGAAGCCCCTGAAGGACTGGCCTGGACTTGAGACTGTTGAAATGTTAGGTGAAGAAGTGTGTTTTATTTGGCTTGCTCTTTGATGTGGTTCACAGAAAGGAACTTTTGGGTTGGCTGGTTCTGTCACTTAAGGAAACGCCACTGTGTTATTTGCTATTTTGCTGTTGCTGCCCTGGTCTTGGTCATTGGCACAAAGGAAAAGGGCCAGGTGGGGTCGGTTGGTGCCAGTAAGATGCCTGAGGACTAAACTATCTTTGAATAAAACCACAACTGACATCTATGTGTGTTTATCCTACTCGGCTTTGTGACACTGGGTAACAGGAATGATGAGTAGTTTGTAAAGCACTTTCTTTATATCCACTGTGTAGCCACAAATGGACCCATTCAGAGTAATAGTGCTTGAAAAAATTGTGCACGCTTGTCTGCAGGATTTTTTACCAGCATCTTGATGACTTCATTGGTGTGTGTGTGTGTAGATAAAAAATGTTCTTCAGCTGTGCTACGAAAGGAAACATTTAGAAGGAGTAAGGCTAGTGCAGACTGCAGCACTCCCGTGGATACAAAGTTGCACTTGACAAATGAAAATAATGAAATTAAACTTACGTGAATTATCCACATGAGGAACAAAACAAACACTAACACTAGTCTCTTGCTCCGGCTAGCATTTAGGAGATTACAAAATTGCATTTTCCCAACGATTAAAGGTTTATATTAGCAACAGGGAGCTTTTCTTGCTTATCAAAGGTTTCCCTGACATGTTGTACACGCTCGGAAAATAGGGGGCTCCAGTTCAAAGCAGGAAATGTCAGCAGGGCTCTCAAGAGGATGGAAGGATATCTCACGTACATTAATGGCAGTGTGAAGATCCAAGATGATGGCAGGCCTTGTTATGAACTCAGACTATGTTCCTTTCAACCGACATGAACACAGGTTTAGGCCCAACCACAGGACAGGCCAGCCTACACCGAACAGATGCAATCTATGTCCCTAAGCACCACCCAAAGGGCCGGGAGTTCATACTATAAAAACAGTTTGCTCAATCAGAGAGTGTTAGGTGTTTGAGAAGGAGATGGAAGTAGGAGCTTGGAGGTAATTGATGAATATGATCTATTGAGAGATCTAGGAGGAGCTAGTTAGAGGTTGATTTTTAAAGAGAGGAAGTTTTGTTGGAGGAGGAGAATTATTGGGAGGGTAGGTATTGAGGATGTTGGAGGGAGAGAATGATCACAGTCTGGAAACGAGGCTTGAGGAAGTTGGATAATGAGGAAACCATTACCGTATGGGGAGAAAGATGGAGTAAACCTAGATGGTGTTATAAAGTTGCAAGACCTTGGTAGATCCGTTTGGTCCAGGGTAGACTTTTTAGGTGGGAGTTGGCATGAGATGGTGCAACTTCACTGAGAGGCAGGAAGAGTACATCAGGGGTAGCAAGGATGGGAGTGTCCGGGGATAAGGTTACTAGGATAGGCATGTGGCCAGGTGAAAGCGTGCTTCGCAAGCACGTTCCTAAAACCCTTGTAGAGTGGACTTCTGGGACGGATTCACATTTCTGCAAGAGCATCTAAGACTTTGCCAAACCCATAACATGTTGGACTCAGAGAACCCTTACTGCAGACTCTGTTTTCGGATTGTGGGTTTTTGTTGTTTGCAAACCCACTTTCACAAAGACCCAGATATTCCAGTGAATATTGGAATGTGGCCAGGACAAACCTCTGCCCAAAACATTGTGAGACACTTTTTCTTTGCATTGATTCATTATTGAAGAATCAATTTTTGTTATGTAAAAAATGTTATATTTTTGAGAAATACATCTGTGTTTCAGCCTTTTTCTGCTTCCCACTCAAACAGTTTTTGACACTTATAAATCACGTAAACCGAGAGGAAATTACCACTGTGGGCTGAGGTTTCATGGACCTGCAGACAGAAAACATTGTCCCAGTGAAGATAGGAAAAACTCTACCCAGCTCTTCAGCAGGGATCCCTATCGAGATGCACCTGTCTGTGAGAGGGGATTTGAATGTTTTCGTGTCACCTTGGCTTGAGCATCGCCACTGTTGCACACAAATGCCAATTTCAAGATGCCCGACAGGCCCAAATGAAGCCTCGGTGTACCTGCAGGGATGCAAGGTTAGAGACAAATTATCCCCAGCTGAATACTTATCACGCAATCGCCAAAGCAGATTCATTCACATCCATGTGCAGGCCACAAGCCCAGGCCCAGCCCAGGAGGAAGGTCTGGAAAGGCATACATGCCAGGAGAGGTCTTTGGGGGAGTGTGGGCTTTTGGAGAGGTGGAGTGAGCAAACGTCGAAAGATGGTGCCACAGAAGGGTCATGAGGAGGAGGTGGTGTAGAGAGTGTTGTAGGTGCAAGAGGAGGGAGTGGTGTTGATAGAGCTAAGGGTCCAGGATGAGGAGGTAGTGCTGAGAGAGTTAACAGTACAGGACGTAAACTGAGAATTGAAGGGAAAGGAGCCAGTGAAAAGAGATTTGAAGCAAAAGAGGTTTGAGAAGAACATAAACAGGAGGGGAGAAGGCAGGAGAGGTTGCAGGAGAAAATCCAGCAGGAAGGAAGAAGGGAATGCAGGTTGGAAGATGATACTGTCAAGAGGGGAGAGTGGAGGTTGAGAAGAAACAGCGAAAAACTAGAGAGAAGACTGGGACATGTAGGGATGGACTAGGTTAAGAGGAGGGCCAAGATGGAAGAAGGAAGGATGGGACGCTCAAGAAGGAAGTAGTAGAGACTCGGAAGGTTCCTGGAGCACTGGGTCAGCCACAGTAAGATTGCAAGACAGCATCTGAAAAACCATTGTCTGGAGGAAGTGGATGGGGGTTTGAGTGCATAGCAGATCGGCGAGGAGGTTAGCCGACAAATAGCCTAAGAGACAGGTCCCCACAAGTGAGTGATTGTTAGATTAGCATGGAAGCTAGTAAGTAGGGAGGGGGTGACAGGATCAGCTCCTGGAGACCAGAGGGCAGTTTAGCACCTACCCAGGCTACTGGCAAACCTCCCGGTCGGCCTCATCTCTGGGAGATACTGTTGACCCTGCTCCAGCGGACTCTGACACTTAAGTAGTAGGTCTTGCTTTACTTAAATGATGTTTATCACACTGTGCCAACGAAGGAAAACGGGTGGAATACAGTGCGCAAAACCTCAAAAACCTCAACAACAAGGTTATGCCAAGAGGCTGTGGCACCAGGTACGGACTCAGAGAAGTCAATATTTCTGGGAGGGAATCCTTTTTCATTGATTATTTGGAAAAACAACCATTGTGCTGAAGAAACCACTTGAACTAGAGACTTTTTGTTTTACTTAAATGTACTTGATCAATGGTGTCACCTTCTGAGGATGCCAACCTCTTGAGACTTTGGGGACTACTAAACGCCTCTCTTTTCACTTTGGAAACTTAGCAGAGTTAGAATACATTCACCGAAGGAAAGGTTTTCTGATAGTCTTGGGATGTTCAAGACACCAGAATATCCAGGGTTACATCCTTCCAGAGAGGTATGCCTAGTAGCAGAAACCATACCCTAGCCCAGGTCAGTCAGCAGCGTGTTGACGAAGATACCACTGAAACTCTTCCTTATTTTAAAAACAAATGAAGTTCAAATCAATTCTGTCTGTCGGGTCATGTTTTCCCCCTGTCAATATCAAAAATGAAAATACCTTTGCCATCTCATGAAGGGCAATGAACCGCTGATCCACTAACCTTGATGTAAGGATGAAACCAAATACTAATCTTGAAAGGGGATAAGTCCTAATTTCCAGTCTCACAGATGGCTTGAAGAATAATCCAATGCTCTCAGATGGTTAAAGGGTTTTTATTAAGAATTTAGTGGGCGCTATGGCCTTCCCCCTCTCTCTCGTCTGTAAAGCACCAATCCTCCCTGCCCCAGATGTCCCTGCTCCCCAGGTTAGTATATACAGCAGATTCCACCCTACTAAGTTCATATTAATACTGAGTGAAGACCTAAAGGCCAAATACCTTGTCTCTCTGAACTCCCTCAGGGACTTACTAACTGACCCTACTTACATACACTTGGCCTGACTCGGTCTCCTTTCTATAATGCTCTTGTACCTCCTCTCGCTCTCTCGTTTCCTGGTGTTCTTTTCTCACTACTCTCCTCCTTCCGACTTCACCCTCTTTCTCTTCTTCTACTCCATGTGTCTTCCTCCTCTTGCTCCACCCTTGGATGTCACTACTAGCTACCTGGTCCTCCTGCTCCCTCCTCTGTACTACAGCTCCTACTCCGCACAGTAACTCCTTCCGCCACACTACAAATCCTCCTTTGCACTACACATCCCACCTTCACACTACAACTCCCTCCTCCCCATTACAACTAATATGCCACCCACCTGTCTTCTCAAACATCCTCCTTTACTCACACAAACACTTCACATGCACCCCCTACCCTTTTCTCTCATGCACACTCATTACCATCTCACACACACTCACAACACAGTACCACTTGCACTCACCAACCAATTCCTCCAAAAATCGCCTCCATACTATGCTTTTCATTTCTTCCTCAGGCTGGTCTCTTGGTCTGCCACCTCCTACTCTGACCTCACTGAACAACCCACAGCTTCCTGCTTCCTATTGCTCTCTTTGTGCTCTCCCTCCTCCTTCCATTGGGCCACTTGCCCTGACCAATCTGGCCCTGTCATCTCTACCCGGGAGGTGTTACAAGGGTTACCAGACATTTGGTCGAAAAATGAAATGAAATGTAAATTACACACTAAGTTAACAGCAATTTAAAGAATAAAAAGAAATCATAGATCATAGACACCCACCCACCCCAAAACAAGGCAGAACAACACAAGACAAAACTACAAAACCAACAACAACACAAAACAAACACCCCTACCCACCCCCCAGTCTCAAAATCCATTAACAGAAAAAACATAAACTACACCTCACCCGAAAAGATCACAAGATGACCCCCACCTCTCCTCATATTCAACTTCCCTATGATGCTGCATTGCCTGAGTCTTCTCATACCAAGAGAGCGTACGCATATCCGCCACCCAATTTTCACAATGCGGCTTCCTCTTAGACTTTCACACCTTCATTATCTGTTTTATGGCCATCAACAATGCCCTATCAATCCAATCCGAACAGTCCCACAACTTCACACTCCAACTATCAGTTGAAAGGAAAATCGCTGATAAAAAGGTACAAGTCAATAACATACCAGTTACCATATCAATGCAATCTATAACCTCACTCCAAAAGTCAACCACCCTACTACATTCCCAGAGCATATGCAAATAAGTCCCTCTCAAGCTTCCACACCCCCAGCATAAGTCCATATCAGCCAAACCTCTCCCTTTCAACCTCACCGGTGTCCAGTAAATGCGTCCCAAAAGACGTTGGTGAATATACCTCAGATTTAAGTCAACCTTGGCCCTCACTGAAGCCCTCCAGCTATTGTCCCACAAATTCTCAGAAAGGTCAGTTCCCAACTCGCACACCCACTTCATTCGCAACTGATCCCAGGAATTCCTCATACAGTCCTGCAAAGGCACCAACTGAACATACGAAGAAACCGTTTTAGGAGATATAGCAGAAATCTCACAAATACGAAGACCACCACTCAAAGGTTCACTCAACATTCGCGTTCTTTCTACAAGTAACTGCTCTAAAAGACCAAATCTACCCACTTCTCTGTTATGCAACCCATAACAATGAACCAATTCTCCAAACGGAACCATCCTTCCCCCCCTCCAAACATCCCCAATCTTCAAAATGCCCCTATTTGCCCAACCCCTCCAATTAAGCATTTTGTTGTTAATCAGTAGACCCGGATTCAACTAAATAGAAGCCGAGTCATACAAGTACAAGGATTGCCCACACCCCAGAATCCAAGTAACCAAAGCCGACTTTGAAACCACTAAAGCTTCCAATTTGGCACCAGAATTCGCCAATCTCGCATAAGAATATAAACAATTCAAGGAGAAAGGATACAGCAGTTCCCTTTCTATTAAAAGCCAATATGGGTCACATGCGTGCCTTACTTTAAAATAATAAGAAGCCCAACTGGCCACCAGGGGGTGCACGGATGAGGAACTCCTCTGTGTGAGCTCCAGACCCACGGACCTCAAAAGTGATCTGAGCCCCCACCTTTGACCCCCCCGTGCACAACAATGGCTGCCCAGGCTATGCTAACCGGACCCCCACCTACTGGGCGAAAATCTGAAAGAAAACGGTGAAGTCCACCCTGAGAAAAGACTGTTGGCCCGTGCCTCCCCCTCCCAGTCATTCACCCAGCACCCTGTGTGAGGGCCGCGGCCGACGGAGACTCGAGACACCCAGCTCCGCCCACCATCCTCCCGCAGAGAGCGCGGGCCACGTCGCGGTTCCCCCCAGCAGTTGCCGACCCCCAGCCTGTCCCGCAACCCCTGTGGAACGAATGGATGGCAGGCATAAGGGGCTGCGAGCGCGCTCTCCGCGCGGTCGCCTGCACAGTGGCGGCCCCAGGCACCTCGTCGAGTGGCGAGAAGCTGCGACAGGGTAAGTGCCCACCCCGAGACACGCAAAGCTGCCCGGCGAGCCCCGTGACCCCATCTCCCTCCAAGGCGCTCCCGGCCCAGGATCAGGAGTCGAGTGGCACTGCTCCGGCCGCAGGGGAGGGACTCCCCCCGCTCCCGCGCCCCATCTAAATGGCGGCAGGAAACACATGGGCCTGAGAGGGCACCCCGCGGTGCGCACCATCCCCCGTAATACGCCCGGACACGCCGGCCCTCATGGAAGGGCACAGATAACCTGGCCCTTGCCCACCCCCCGCTCCAGAAGGCCCCAAAGGGCCCATATAAACTCAGCTCTGGAAACCCAGGAGGGGGAGACTCCGACACGCGGCTGCAGCCACAGGCCATACTGCAGTCCATGTACCCTGCACTGCAACAACCCAGGCCTTTCTCCATACACCATAGAGTCCCATGACTCCTAAACTGCCCCCAATTATAGGTGCCCAACAGCCCGCCTTGCACCAGGCTCCCCTTCCGACTACAAGGGTCGAGCTCACAACCCTGTGAAGAGGACCTGCTAGACACCCCCCTGCAGAGGCATAACCTCCCCCAAGCTCTAATATAAGAGAATCAACTGTCGTCTGACCCTCCACGGGGCAGCAATACGCATAGTGCCAAAGAACCCTTCCCATCTGCCATGCGAGGTGCGGACCTAGCCCCCTTACTAAAAGCACCGTAACTGGCATTCCTGTGCACGTTGCAGATGCCTGAGATACCATTTGCAAAGTTGTAACTGAATTCTCCGTCAAGGTCCCAGCACACAGGGCAAGGAGCTTGTGCCTGCACCGAAGCCAACGCAGAGGGTTGGGCCCCCACACGTGGGGCGCGTGACCTCCTCTGCGCCCACAAGTCCTCCACCCTACCAAGACCCACGCAGACAAATGGACGGGTGACGAGAGGAAACGGAATAGCCGTCTGTGTCCCCACCCAGACTTTAACCAGAGTCGTAGCCCCCTGCTAAGGGACCTGCTTCACGCAACCCCACCAGTGGCTACACATGGGCCTGCACCACCACTGGAGCCCCCGTGACACTGCTTTGAACCCAGCAACAGCAGCCAACTCAAACGGAGGGCAGGGCCCCTGGACCCAAGGTGTGTGCCTCCTCCCATCTTTGGACCACGGATCCACGAGACGCCCTCCACAGCGCCTCACAGCACGTTCCAAAGTTTACACAACACTGCAGTGCAGAGGGTAGGGCCCCCTCTCCAGGGGCGTGTGCCTCCTCGCACGCAAGTACAATATGAACATTAAAAGCAAAGTGGCTAGATACGCATTTACCCCGCCACCTCCGGACCCAGAGCCAGGAATCAAAATGTCACTAAATGCCTCAGAAACGGGAGCGGCGGCCACCAAAGGGGATATCGTAGCCCTTCTAAGTGAAATCCGAAACATGGGAGCTAATCTCGGCGGCAAAATTGATAAAATTACCCAGAGAGTGGACAACATCGAGGAGAAATTGGGGGCCGTCGAGAACAATCAAGCCTCTATAGATACACTGGAAGCCCAATTGGACCTCAGGATACGCAAAGTAGAGAAGAGGGAGGATGAAATTCACCTTAAAATAGACGATTTGGGAAACAGAGAAAGAAGAAATAACTTACTTTTTTTGGGATTCCGGAGCGCGAAGGGGAAGCAGAAGAAGATCTCAAACAAACAATACACGTTATCATCAAAATCCTGACAGCTGACGAGAACATCAACGAACTCAAAACCGAGAGAATACATACAGCCGGCGGCCCACCGGGCGGCCCGAGGTCGGTCCTCGCCAGATTCCATAGATATCAGGACAGAGCTAGGATACAGGCAAAAGCCAGGTCCGAGGGCTCCCTCACCCTTGGAGGGGCTCAAATCACCATCTTCCAGGATCTATCCTCGCTCACCCTGGCCCTGCGACACCTCTGTAGTCCTCTAACGAAATGGCTCAAAGACCAAGGCACGAGATATAGGTGGGGATATCCCTTGTCCCTTACGTTCGAACATGGAAGCAGGAGGGTAATACTTCGCTCGGAAGAAGAAATTCGAGAATGCATCGCAGACCTCCTTGGAACAAGCCCAAAAGAAGGAACACGAGAGGACCCTGTGCAGGATAGTGCGAGATGGGAACTCCAAGGCCTGAGAAGAAAAAGAGTCAAGGGATCCAGAAAGTATCGGCGATCTTACGACACGCCAGACATTAACAAATGATACTGCCCACTCAAGTTCCAAATTTCAAAGTTACTCACCTTGATTTTGCTGCATGCAGACTTATCAACACTACAGAACTCGGCACACCCCAGCTTCTGGACCTGAATCGTAGCGTGCCTGCAGCCTGGAACACAAGGATGAGCAGCTGGTAGACAATGAACCCAGAAACCGCATGTATCATTATATATATCATTCTACAGTGAAAGTTGTTGTTGTGTACTATAATGTTGTTTATATCAATGCGTTAAAGAAAGGGGGGCAGGGGGCTCAAAATGTCATCATGGTAATAGTTGTAGTCGGGGTCGTGCGGTTACGACCCTCACTGGTGGTCCAATAGTAGACCTGCTGTAGACACCCAGTCCAACTCGACACCACCAAACCAAGATCCAGACCCTCATTGAATTAGTGAAGAGTCAAGAGACAGAACTGAGGGCTACGGGTATTATGTTTAATACCTTGAAAGGGGGGAAAGGGAGAGGGAGGCAAAACATTTCACAGCCCCAGTTTGTTGGGGGCATCTCTCAGAGTACTTCCACTGAGGTGACGTCTTGCGACGGGCGACACAATGTGATGAGTGAATCCAAAGGGCACACCACTGATCAGCGGACATGGCAATCCAAGTGACAGGCATGGAACACTTAAAATTGGTACATTGAACGTCAAAGGGCTGAATTCTCCCACCAAAAGATTGCTAGTGTCCAGAGAGTTCAAGAGGGCGAAGCTTGATATACTATTTTTACAAGAAACCCAATACAGTAAAGGAGATGAGAGAAAAGTCCTATACACCAAAGCAGGCTCCGAATATTGGGGCTCAGGCCCACTCAAGAAAGCTGGAGTCGGCATCTTAGTCAACAAAGCAATCCGGTTCGAACTCCTTAAAACCTGGGCCGACGTAAGTGGAAGAGCACTAGTACTGGTTGTCAAAATACAAAGTACCGTCATCACACTCGCAGCCATATATGCACCCAACACCGGACAGTCCATGTTTGTACAACAAACAGTTCCCAAAGTTATGATTGAAGCGAAGTGAAGTGATCCTGGGAGGCAACTTAAACTCGTGGATGGACCCAGATCTGGATAGACAAGCAGGCAACCCTCTTGTAATCCCTCCATCTGGCCCCGGTCGCTTACAGGTCACGGGCATGATGGACGCCTACAACCTTAAAGACGCATGGAGACACATGAATCCGAACCAAACAGGTTTCACTTTCTACTCCATACCACATGCTACCTTCACTAGAATTGACTATATATACCTCCCCCCAGAACTTACCGAGGCAATGGCCGAATCCAACATATCTCCTGTAACGTGGTTGGACCACGATATGCTCACAGTCACCATCGACCGGATGGCCCTCCCCCAGAAGAGCTCAAAATGGCGATGTAACGAGACTCTCTTTAAAGATCTGACCTTTCGGGACCAACTAGAGCGGGACATCACTCAATACTTTGAACAAAACAATACAGGTGACACCTCTGTAAATACAGTGTGGGAGGTGGGCAAAGCCACTTGGAGAGGACTACTCATTAAAGAGGGGGCAGCTAAGAAAAGAGAATGCCAACTCATAGAAAATAGGCTCCGCAATGAAATCACTCAACTCGACCTCATCGCCCAATCCTCAGGCCCCGACAGACTCCAAAAAATTGAGCAAGCCAACAACAAGAGGGAGGAACTCCGACAGCTGGAAACTGGATTGAACTCCAATGTCTTAAACAGAAACAATATGAACACGGGGACAAGGCAGGTGCCTTACCTGCTGCAAGACTCCGAGGGCAACGCAGAGAGAGATGGGTTCCAATGATACACAAAGACTTCCAGCAGGAAAAGCCCCCGGAAATGATGGCTATACAGCAGGATTCTATAAGACTTTTAAAGACGCCCAACTCCCATTCATGGTTGAGCTCTTCAATAACATTATCCAATCAGGCGTCACACCTGAATCCTTCTCAGAAGCACTAATAACTGTCATACCCAAGGAGGGCAAGGACTCCAAACAGTGCGCTTCCTACCGCCCAATTTCCCTCCTAAATATCGAGGCCAACATTTATACGAGAGTCCTCGCCGCGCGGCTTGAGTCACACATGCCAGCGATAATCCACAGCGATCAAGTGGGTTTCATCCTTGGTAGACAAGACACGGATTCTACCCGAAAAACCGTCCATCTCATACATGAGGCCCAAAAGATGCCGGATACACCCGCATTATTTTCGATCAATGCCGAGAAGGCGTTTCATAGAGTTGAATGGCACTTCCTAGAGGCCACACTAAAGAAAATAGGCCTGGGCCCCACTCTCCGACGAGGGATCAAAGCCGTCTACACGACCCCACGCGCATCTGTAGTAGTGAACTCATAATACTCCCGCTGGTTCCCCCCTCAGCAGAGGGACAAGACAAGGTTGTCCACTCTCGGCAATACTTTTCGCACTATCGCTGGAACCACTTGCCCAAACGCTTCGAGCAGACGCCGGTGTGGAGGGGATGCGAGTAAATGGCAGGGAGTATAAGCTGGTCCTGTATGCAGACGACATCCTGCTTCATGTAATAAACCCAATGTCATCAATCCCCCGAGCGATCCACCTGATAGAAGAATATGGCACACTCTCTGGATTCAAAATGAACAAAACCAAATCTATCCTTTTCCCGCTCCACGAACCCTCTCCAGAACAGAAAATAGAACTCGAGCACCTAGGGCTAATCATCGGAGGCCCAACACTGAAATACTTGGGGATCAACCAAATAAGGGATCTCGAACTCCTGTACAAAGCAAACTTTCCCCAGCTCCTCGACGCCCTTAAAACAGATCTTACAAAGTGGAAATCCCTTACAATCTCCTGGATGGGAAGTCTAAATGCTATCAAGATGGTTAGCCTCCCACGCTTCCTATACCCCTTCCAGGTTCTGCCCATCACAATCCCGGACCAATTTTTCAAACAAGTCAAGAAGGCCATATCGGAATTCCTATGGAATGGCAAGAAACCCAGGATACCCTATGAGACCCTGATTCTACCAAAGGAACAGGGAGGAGTGGGCCTCCCTGACATAGAGCGATATTATCAGGAGACACAACTCAGGATCCTGATCCCACACCTGCGTGACAGAAAGGACCTGCAATGGGTTCAATTGGACAATAATAATCTGAGCCCTGCCACTCTGGCGGAATGGCTATGGGTCTCCAGACCGAAACTTATAAGAAGATTGCGTAACCACCCAATTCTAGGAACATTGTGGAACATATAGAAGGAAGGGAAAGGAATGTCTGGAGTTACCACGTGGCCTTCCCCCCTGAGCCATCTCTGGTCCCCTGGAATCAGAGAGGAAATCCCTGAACACGCCAGATACCAAGCCTGGTTTGATGCTGGGCTCGAGAGAGTCGGCCATTGGAAACGGAAAATTCATACCTGTGACAGAACTCGAAAAAGCTCTCCAACTGCGCCCGATTCCGATTTTCCTGTATCTCCGATTGAAAGGTGTATTATCCAGGAGAGAGTGGAAGGCCAAAACGCAGAGGGGGCTCACACCTTTTGAGACCATTTTGGATACGACCACCACAAACAAAGGCCTAATAGCACGCATGTACAGCGCTTTGACTTGCAGGGAACAAATCACAAGTCCCCGCCTTAAGGAGCGATGGGAAAAAGATTTTGGCAGAGAATTTGATCAGCAGGCTTGGGCTTGGGACAACACCATCCAGAATATCAATTGCAGCCCAGTACAAGCTCCATGCAATAAAGCTGCTCCACAGATGGCAGTATGACCTGCGCAGACTTTCCAAAATGTGTCAGACTTCTAGCCTGGGGTGCTGGCGACAATGTGGCATGGAAGCTGATTACTGGCACATGTGGTGGGCCTGCCCCAAGGTTAGCATTTACTGGCAAGAGGGCCTCGGATGGATCAAGCAGATAAATGGCATAGAAAGGGAAGCATCCCCCTTCTAATTCCCTTTGGACTTGAAGAAGAGGACGATGAACTGCTTACAGTTAAAGGGCTGATATCCCCCCTATTATTAGCAGCGAGAGCGGGCCTGGTCATCAAATGGAAATCTCCACACCTTCCAGTTAAGAAAGACTGGATACAGATTGCAACAAACATCTACACAATGGAAAAAATTACAGCAAACCTCCACGACAAAGCCGCACGACACGAAGAGGCCTGGAGCGACTTTGCCAGTCACTACATTGCAGGCTCTGCAGCAAGCAACTCGACGCACCAAGGGAATTAGAATAGACGTTATCTTGTTACGAGCTGTGCAGCACAGGATACGCCGTCAGCCTAACATGCCTGTCACAAACATAAACTTGTTATTCCGCAACCCAGACGAAGATCAATGACAATCATCACGTTGCCCACTACAAACCACCACAACAAACGCCAAGGACCTGGAAAACGTATGAGCACTATCAAGGGAGGGGGGGGGGGGTAAAGGTTTATAACGTCCCGCCACTAGGGTGAGACAAGTATTTGATGTTAAAAAGTTGTTCAGGTGGAGCGAATCTGTTTCTTATTGTAACCATGTGAATATAACATGTACCCATCTGTATGTTCAGCCTTGATGTCTAAAAACCAATATAAATTTGAATTAAAAAAAAAATTATAATAATAAGAAGCCTTCTTTACTAAAAAAAGCCCCTACAATAATTCTCCAATACTGGATAACCAAACCCCCCATCTTTAACTCTACGCACCAAAATATACCTTGGAATTTTCGGTTTGTTACCCTTCCCCCATAGGAAGTCCATGAAAATCCTATCAATGTTCCGGAGCATTCTTTTAGTAAAATGAAGGGGAAGTGATTGAATAAAATATATAGGACCTTTGGCAACAACATCATCTTGATAGCATTGATCCTTGCCCAAATACTTAAAGTTAACCTTTCCCATCTCTGTATATCCTTCAGCAAAATTTCCTTCAACTTGTCTACATTGTATTCCACCGTTCTCTTAACATCACGCACCAAGAAGACTCCCAAATATTTTACCGAAACATCCGCCCATTGGCAATTCCAATCCAATAGCCTCCTATTGAACGGATTCATACGAAGGGGGGAAAACCACAGTTGTGCCCCAGTTTACCTTATAGCCTGACAATTCCCCCACCTCCTGTAACATACGTTTCAATAAGGGCCCGTCCACTTCTGGGTTCTTCAAGACTACTGTCAAATCATCAGCAGATGCTAGAACTTTCACCTCCCCATTTTTAAGCTTCCATCCACAGATGCTCTGCTCCTGTCTAAGATGTACCAACAGCGGCTCCAGAAACTTTGACATGGTCAACCATGCCATCCTGATCAACCGTCTCCGTGATAACCTGGGTATCACCGGTCAGCCCCTGGCGTGGCTGGCTTCTTTCCTCTCTGATCAACCCTCCCAGGTTCAACTTGGGTCCTTCCTCTCCTCTATCTCTATCTCTACCTGTGGTGTTCCCAAGGGGTCTACCCTCTCTCCCAGGCTGTTCAACCAATACCTGGCACTTCTTGCCCACCGCATTGCTGCGCTCTTCCCCAACTTCCAGTGCTATGCGGATGACACACAGCTAATTTTCAGGCTACTTGCAGCCACCTCTTCTCCCTCTCTCATCTCTGACTGTCTGTCTGCCATCCAGGAGTGGTGTGCCGCCAATGATCTCGGCCTTAATGCCAGTAAGACTGAGATTCTCCTCATCTGCACACCCGCTCCCTCCTTTCCTGTCACTCTCTGGCCGGCCTCTCTTGGATCCTCTTCCTACTCCCACCTGTGAGGCTAAAAACCTGGCAGTCATCTTCGACTCCAAACTCCTCTTCTCTACTCACATCTCTGACGTCTCTAAGAAGTCACACTACCAGCTGCACTTCCTCAGAAGTATTCTTCCTTTTTTCTCCTTCCCCCAGAAGCTCACTGTCTCCAGAGCTCCGGTTCTCTCTAGGCTGGACTATTGCAATAGCCTCCTTCTAAATCTGTCTGCTTCTACTCTCCACCTTCTGCAACTCATCCAGAACAGGACTGCAAGACTTGTCCTTGGCCTCAAGACCAGGGACAGTACCTCTCCAGGACTGAAATCTCTGCACTGACTCCCAGTGGCTGCGAGGATTAAGTTCAAAACCCTCTGCATTGTCCACAAAGCCATCTGGGGCCTGGGGCATAAATACCTTCAACTCTCACTTCCTAAACATCTTCCTTCTCGAGCTCTTCACTCATCCGCCTCCAACTCCCTCAGGGTCAGTCGCTTCTCCAAGCAACAAGTTTGTGGTAGATCTCTTTCTTCGGCTGGGGCATCCCTCTGGAACAGCCTCTCTGCCTCCATGAAACTTGAGGAGAATCATCCCCAGTTCCGGAAGCACCTCAAAACTCCTTGCTTCTGCTTTTTCTCCTCCTCTCCCCTGCGGACCTTCCTGGCTGAATCTGAAACTGCACTGGGTACCTGGCCATCTTCTGATCTTGGGCCCAGGTCCCCTCCCCTGCCAGTCACACACCTGCACTGCCTTCCTGGCACCCCCTGCACTTGGGGACTCTTTTCTGTATTCCTAAAAGTCCCACTACCACCTGATGCCTGCACTTACCATTGCAGTTGCCACCAGCTGGCTGTATTTTAACTTGTTGTCTATTTATTCTTTTTTTCCCATGTACTGCACTTTCCGACCCCCCATTACCCTTTCCCATGCACTTGCATGATCTGAATGACACCTGTTCTAGTAGGATAATTGTTTCTGTCTCCCCTCTGTTCTTCCTCCCTTGCCTCATCGTGCTTTGAAACACTTGTGTATAGGAGCGTTATAAATGCCATATCATATCATATATGTTCTAAGAAAGGTTCCAAGTGTCAAACAAACAAAAGCGAGAAATAGGACAACCCTAATGCGTACTTCTATGCAGCTACCTCTATGAGGATGAAAGGGCATTAGCAAAAAAGGCAAGCCGTAGGCTCACTAAACAACATGACGTAAACCTGGAACCAAAACTAATCACTCAAAAAAGCCCTCAAATAACTCCAGTCCAATTGTTAAATGCATTTTCTGCATCCACAGCAATGGCTTTCCAAGCCCTTCATGACGATAGGAAGCCAACACATTAGTGCCACACAGCACTCTGCCATTTGAAGATGAGAACCTTCCCTGAATGAAACCTGTTTGGTATCTATTAACAAGCGAGGACAACAGCTTGGCATACACTTTGAATTCACAACATATGAATGACATTGCTCTGTAATTTTCAGGATATAAAGGATCTCTGTCAAGTTTAGGGATAATTGTGATCATAGCCTCAAGAGAAATACCCTTGCAGAAAGTAAAGAAGTATATAAAAATGCAACCTAGATGCCAGGATGTTTGGAAATTGAAGATGAAACTCAATCAGAAGTCCACAAGGCCCTGATGCCCTCCCTTACAAAGAGAAGTGACAGCCTTAATTAGTTCTTCCAAGGCAACTCAGGGTCCTGACAAAGCAAACGAGGTGGACTACAACCAAGTTGTCTTAATTCCATTAAAGTAGTTCTCAAATCAGGGAGTGGTATACTTTCAGGGGGTATGAAGTGTTTCATAACATTTCACAAAACATCAGCTTTGTAGTTGGTCAATATTCTCCCTTTAGAATGAACAGCAGCTACTTTTCTCTTTTATTTTTCATGTACATTCAAGTATTCAGGAGCGAATCAGACCTATTCCTGTCTTCATAGAAATTTGGATTGATTTTATGTAACGTTCCAGCAGCTGTTTGTGTACAAACCGTATTACATTCAATGTTAGCATTAACCAATTAATCCAAAGTATCCCTGTTAAGTCATGAAGATAAGCACACGAGAGAGGTTTACTCTTGACTAGTTGTGAATGAAAATATTTTTTGTAGGATTTCTTAAACCGGTCACATAACCAATTATATGACCCTGCAAAGTAGAATTAAAAGCATTGCAAGTAATTGAATCTCCCTTGTTCCAAGTATCACTGATTGGTGAAGTTGAGAATAAAAACACAATAAAGTTGAGCATTCAACTTCCAATTATTTCACTCCAACCCAAATAGGCTACAACAGGTGCATGAGCTGAAATGTGTACGTAATTTATTTAAACGATTAGCAACAGCGAGAATAAATGGCTTTTTGAGAACAATATAATACAGTATAGGCCATGAGTTATGAGAGGGAGTTGTGATGAATCTGACGATGTCCTCACTTCTTTCCCTGAGGTAAGCCACTTCCATATGGGTACAACTTTCAATCATTGCCATGGTTTTTTTGCAGAGCTTTTTGCAGCCAATTTACGGCTGACAAAACTCATTGAAAAATATGGAGTGGGTGGAGGGGTGAGAAACCAAAGGGTGTCTCACCTACTAGTCCCCTGGGATCTCTCCCTCAGCTGAACAGGGCACGACGATCGCCTTTGGATCCAGACCATGGGGTTGGACCAGTGCAGGAGGATCACCTGGGTGAGGGGTCTTCTGGGAGTGGGGGTGAGGTGACCAATGGTAAGAAGCAGTATTCCCCCTTTCCCGTACCCATGACCCATCCTATTTTATAGGATTCTCTGATGTTCCGGACCTTTCCACACAAACACTGGGCCGAGGAAGAGGGCGACTGAGAGCAAACAGGCTAACACTTACATATCTCATTGGACATGTCCCGCTAATCGGATCAGGCAAAGTCACGCACTTGACTTTAATTACATCTGTATAGGAGGTACTAGACCCTCCCTCCTCAAACTGAATACAGGTATCATGCTAAGCTGATCAATGGTTCCAGTATTGCAAAAATCTGAATTATAGTGCTTTTTGAAGACAAAAAGTGCTTTTAGGGCAACAAATATTTTTTGGAGTCAGAATGTCCCAGGGGGTGGGGGCGCTGTTGCGCACGATAGCAATGGCCGCCTGATTACAGAGCTCCCGCTCCACTTGAAAATCCTGCGCATTTCCATCCGTTCCAGAACTGCCTGTTGAGCTGGAAACATGGGCACAGATAGCCCAACTACCCGTGGTGAGTCCTTGAAACTCCTGCTCTCCGGTGACTAAAGGTGCCGAAGTTACGGCGTTCTAAACATCAGCCGGTTCACGTGGCAGATGAAACCTGGCACTGAGCACCGAGGTAGACCACTCGAAAGCCACAGTCACAGCTGGGTGGAAGGCCTCGGATGGGAGAAGCCTGAGTCTGCAGCCCGCGCCCATTCTCCGGACCTTTGCTACACGACTGGTTTCCTGAGTCGGCCTGGGAGGGCGAAGTGAGGCGATCCGACTTATCTACGGAGGCAAGGCCAGCCGAGCCCGGGGCAATCCTCGGCTCCTGGGCTCTGGAGGGGGGCCCCCCAGACCCATTTATACACGGAGATGCGAGACGGGCAGAGAGGCTGCGACATAGTAATACGCGGTTCCCTGGGTACAAACGGAAAACGCCTCAGCGCCAAGTAAGAGGGGTCAGTGTCACGGCAAGGGGAGGAGAAGAAACATAATACTGATTGAGAGTGGCGGGTGGGTCTCGCTGGGCGACAGCTCCCCGTGGTCTGGAAAACATGATTTGTTAACGGGTGAGGCGGCAGGCAGACCCAGCGAATCACGTACTGGTCCTAGGAGATTGGGGCGCGTCCCGTGTTGGGGGGGTAGCCCTTTTGAAACTTCAAATCCTGACCGAGTCTGCCCATAGCTTCCCTCCTCCTGAGACAGCCCTTTGTGGGCCGCGGTGGGTTCCCGCTCAGAGGGGCCCGGTGCCATCGGTTGGCACGGGCCGCCAAGTGCGCTGTAACACGTGGTGCGTGAACTTGTGGGTCCTCTTCCCTGAAGCAGACAAAACACCTCAATAAACCCCGTTCTAAGGGTAGTGCCGGTGAAGACATACTAGGCACACATAAGCCAAATTACAGGCTGAGGTGGCTTAAGACTCCTGAATAATACTGTTGTATAAACCAATATGAATTTGGAAATCCTACAGTATAATACGGGGGGAGACACAGTCCACTCGTGTAAATCGGGTACTGACGGGTGGCGCTCCGGAGAGTGTGGCTTATAATTCCTATATCCCTGGAGCCCGCTACTGCCCCAAGGCTGTGACATAATACAAGAGGCAAAAACGATACACAGAGGTGTGGCAAGCCGAATACTGAAGTTCTGCAGAAACTACAGTGGAAGGTAATCCGGCAGCATTATGGGGGAACCATCCAAAGCAGGCAAAGGCGCCAAAACCCCAGGGAACAAAAAGAAAGGCCCGATGGACGCCTAAACTGGCAGCCAGAATCAAACCACTTTTGCGGACATTCACACTGACGCTAATGAGGCCCACAATTCAGAATCTGGTGATCACAAAGACAAGTTAACAGCAATAGTGCAAAATGGGTTCCGTTCTATCAACATGAAGCTGGATGACATTGTGTCCACCATAGGTTCCATAAAAGCTAGAGTGGAGAAAGAAAGTGGAAGTGTCACGGAGACTGAAAACAGAATAAGAACTAATGAAGACACCATTGCACACCATAGCCGTGACATCACCCAGATCAAGGAGAATATGGCAAAACTACAAAATAAATGTGAGGACCTTGAATCGAGATCAAGGAGGAATAACATCCGTGTGGTGGGCGTATCGGAGTCCTTCGGGAAATGTCAAATGGAAAAACAACTGGAGGTACTACTCAAATCCTTGTTCTGGCCGGAGGCATTCTCCGAGACTTCTTGGTCGAGAGAGCACATCGTACACTGGCCCCAACACCTAAACCGGTCACACTGCCACGCAATAATTGCAAGACTCCTCAACTACAAGGACAGAAACACAATCCTACGGATGGCAAGAGAGACGGGAACACTCCAATACGAAGAGAGTCGCATACATATCTACCCAGACTTTTCTGCAGGGGTTCAGGCGAGCAAAAGATCCTATGAGCCGGTCAAGAGGCTCCTAAGGGAGCGCCAAATCCCAGACGCTCTGATTTTTCCGACCAAAATGAGGATCCAACATGCAGGCAGGGCACATTTTTTGAATCCCCGGCCGAAGCTACGCAATACATTGAAACCTCCATACCCCTAACTCCCAGAGGGGGCAGACCGGCACAAAACAACAGGCCCAGCCCGGCAGACTAAGTAACATTCAAATGGCAAATATGTGTACAATTCTACTGTGCATCAAAGGCTGTAGCCAAGATGATTTAAAATTCAAGCGGCCCAGGCAATGTGGTTAAGTGGAGGTCTGGGACCTAGTCGGCGGCCATGTGAAGCAACATGGCAACCGTTGGAATATTCCATGAGTTTGGTATGGTACATCATCAAGTTGGGGGAGACGATGAGGGTGGTGGGGAGTGAAAAGGAGATGGGATTGGATGTTTTAGTTCTAAAATTGATTTATTGTGGTACAATATTGGAGTTTGTGGCCACTTGAAAACGTCATTTCCAGGTGCAAGGTTGACGGAGATAAACTGTTGGTTGAAAAGTAAAAATGTGCTTACATTTAGACTGGCACTGATCAAGTTGCACGAATACTATAAACCTGATAAACGAGACAATGTCAAATACTTACTCGTAATGCACTAGTGATGGGTTGCAGATTAAACTGTTAACATGGAACGTACGGGGGTTAAATAATCAGATGAAAGTCAAGAAAATTGGGAATTACATTGCCAGACATAGCCCCCAAATACTTACGTTGCAAGAAACTCACATGGTGGGGGCGTGCTACATGCATATACTGCCCAAGTGGGGTGCCCTAAGGTTTCACACGAACTACTCATCTCAGTCTAGAGGGGTTATCACACTTATTCATCCGGGCTTGGGGTTCAAGTTAGAAGGCCACAAGGTCGATGCTCTGGGTAGATATGTTATAGTATGGGGGAAGGTCGCTGCCCAACACCTACTCCTGGTTAACACCTACGGGCCTAACATTGATGACCCTGCTTTTTACATGGATATGTATCAGGGAATTGTCTCACTCGATGTATCAAAGGTTATGTGGGGGTGGGGGGACTTCAATTTGGCCCTGGACCCAGTTCTTGATAGAGCCTCGAAAACTGTTAGAGCCCCCAGCAAGTCAGTCCTAAGTTTGGGGCATATCCTATCACAACTCCTATTGGTGGATGCTTGGTGGGAGATACATCCCGACAGTAGAAGATACACGTTTTATTCTTCAGTGCATGACTCTGAATCCAGAATCGATTATTCGTTTGTCTCCTCTTCCATGACGAATGCATTGAAGGGGTGTGAGATTTTGCCACGTACAATGTCTGATCATTCCCCAGTGCTGTTGGAACTATTGCTCCGGAATATACCTGGACCTGCTAGAAGGTGGAGAATGCCAGGCAGCATGCTAGCTGACCCCGGGGTGGTGGAAACACTGCACGTTGATATTACAGAGTTTTTTTTCCAATAATGTGGGATTGGTTGACAAATACTCAACAGTATGGGAATCCTTCAAGGTCTGGATGAGGGGAGTATTGATATCCAGGTCTGTGAGCATGTTGAAGGGGGTGAGAACCGAGCTATCAGATATTGAAAATAAACTAGATGCATTGGAGGAAGCATACACACGCACACAAGATAGAGAAATATTGGCTGACATACACACACTCCTGTAGGAATTTGGCAAGCTGGCCAGCAGAAAAGTTCACTATATGGCTGCCCCCATACGGGCACGCAGATACGGGGAAGGAAATAAGGCAGGTAGAACACTATCCAACTTACTTAAACACGATAAACAACCCAGTCAGATCACAAGCATGCATATGGTGCAGGGGGACATACTCCTCAGTGATGAAGATATCAATGGGGAATTTGTAAACTTCTACAAAGAACTATATTCAAATAAAGATAGGAAATCACTTGTGGAAATTAAGGCATGTCTTGAGGTCCTCTCCCTCCCTAAGCTCCCCGAGGACGATCGCCTGGCAATGGACCAACCGGTGACTCTGGAGGAGATCACGGAGGCAATCAAGGCACTGGCGTCAGGCAGGGCACCAGGGTCGAATGGGATAGGGGCCGAATTCTACAAAGAGTTCCGCGAGGAACTCGTTCCGATATTGATGCAGGAAGCCCTCGAGAGTAACATACTACCCCCAACTATGAGGGAGGCTGTGATTACTGTACTCCCGAAGCCTCGGCGACCTCCACAGGATGTATCGTCATATAGACCCTGTCACTTATAAATACCGATGCCAAGATATTCGCAAAAGTTTTGGCGAATCGACTTCTATATATATATAGTATAGTGAGCGGGGGTTGCGGGGGGGACACCCCCGCAGCCCTTGTTTTTTAATATTTGTTTTTTTATCTATTTCTTTTTTTCTGTGGGGTGTGCTGCGAGGTGTCCCCCGCAACCCCCGCTCACTATACTGTACAGTGTAGTGAGCGGGGTGTTTCGAGGGACACCCCCGCAGCCCCCGTCCTTTTTTCTTTTCTGTCGGGAGAGCTGCGGGGGGTGTCTCCCGCAACACTCGCTCACTATACTGTACAGTCCAGTGAGTGGGGTGTTGCGGGTGACACCCCTGCAGCCCCCGCAGCCTTTTCTGAAACATTTTTTTAACCGGCCTCACCGAAACACCCAAACACACACCATGAAAAGTTAGAACTTTTGGTAGTTAGAACTTTTCGTGGTGTGTGTTTTAGGTCTTTTGGTGAGGTCGGTCATTTTTATTCGTACATTTCGTCCTATTCCAACAAAAGATTTGTGTAATACAAGAGTGAATCATATAACTAAGTCCTGGCAGAGAAATATATCAGGTGAAGTTTAGTAGTTGTGTAACAAAGTCCTGGCAGAAAAATATACAAGGTGAAGTTTAGGAGTTGTGTAACAAAGTCCTGGCAGAGAAGTATACCAGGTGAAGTTTAGTAGTTTTGTAACAAAGTCCTGGCAGAGAAGTATACATGGTGAAGTTCAGTAGTGGTGTAACAAAGTCCTGGCAGGAGAGTGTACCAGGTGAAGCTAGGTGTGTGTGTATAATAAAATGCTGGCAGGCAAGTATACCAGGTAAAGGTTGTTGTATGCATAATAAAGTACTGGTAGGAAGGTGCATCAGGTGAAGTGGAAGTTAGGGATTTGTGCAAGCAAACCTGGTGGGAGAGTGTCCCAGGTGAAGAACACATACCTATTGTAAAGAACTTCAAGGAAGACCATGCCCTTGAATTAATTAACTTTAGTGGAATTGTATAAAGAGAAAGATAGCCTTTAGGAAGAAATATTGCCTACAGTATAAAAGGGGAAGAGAAAGCTTGGGCAAGGGAGCTCATACCCCAAGAGAATTAAAGCATACCAAGGGGAGAGAGGAATCCTCTTGAAACCTAAGTATTCTTTTTAAAATGGTGTAATTTAAGATAAATAATCTGGGGAAGGAAGTTGATCCCTGGAACTGTGAACATTGTTAGTTGGAAACCTTTTTGTTGAATTTGAATTTTTGTGTTGAACTTGAACATTTGATCACTTGGAACCCGCAAGAGTCAATTCTCTTACACATTGAAGTTTAGTTCGAGTGTGAGGGCCAAAATAGGATTACGTACACACGACAGACCTTTTATTTGGACATCTTGACACTGGACAGACTTATTAGTTTTGTTGAAGTAGGGAGATTCCTCCTAGATTAGCAATAGTGAGGCATTTTCCAACCCCTTGTTATGTTAATAAAGGTTTGTAACCACAAACATGTCTCCTCTGTGTCCGCATCTCATTCCCGGCTCCTCACAGAGATGAGAAGGTACACTGAATGTCATCAGGCTGGAATAATCTCCAAGCATCACGTGTAGCTCAATATTTAATGCATTCCAGAAAGGACCTATGTGTTTTATTAGATGGCAGGCCAAACGAATAAGAAAGTCACCAGCCACAACCAGTTTAGAAATATTTTAATCTCTTAGGAGGTTCAGAAGCGTTTGCAAAACATGACAGTTCTTCTGATTGGGACCAAGGGATTTTAAGTAGTAGAATGTCACACCCTCTATAGATAGCTCAAGTAAACCTGCACTTGGTTTAGTAAAGCTGGGATATGCCAACCATAGCGAGACACTTATGTACTGTGACAATGCCCCCTGCCTAGGCCTAAGTGTGTGCTTAAGAGGGACTTCGAGGGCTGGACCACACCATCCACTACATAATGTGGGGTCTGGGGTCCCTATGGGGAGCATCCTTTGCCCCCACTCTTCCCATCATCACCAGGGGAGGATGGCAGGTGGTTGTCACATTGCCAGCACAACATATAATGGCCCTAGAGAAGCCCCAATCTAAATAGATATGGAAAGGTCCATGGGTCCTTTAAGGCAAAACCTGTGGTGTCTGACTTTGACAAGCAAGCAAACTGAAGTGGCATGTGCAAAATACACAGAACTAGATATCTCCCATACTTGTTAGAGAAAAAAGCCCTGCTAGGTACATCCCACAAATCCCATGCTTACCGTTATGGTGGCAAGTAGGGAAAGAGAAGCAGAGAGCAGGAGACATGGCTGTGATCGGCAGGCCTAGCACCTGTTATTTACACTGCATCCTGAGCAAATCAAAGATGATGGAGCAACCTTTTAAAAGCTTGGTCCACAATCACAGTCAGATGCATAAATCCCAAATAGCTATACCTGAAGAGGCAATCACATGAAGCACCCAGCAACCCTGGGATACAAACAATCAGAGACACCAGCTGCAGACCCTACCGAGGGAGCGGGGGGCGTTGGTATGAATATCTAGCAGCAGAGGAAGTTGGTGCAGGGAGTTGGAGTTCTATTACTGCAATGTTATGGAGCTGTGAAGAGAGCGGAAGGTGCAGGAAGACATTGTGGTGCTGAAGGAATTGAAAGAGCAAAAGGAGGTAGAGAGCAGGGGGAGTGGAAGGTTGTGATTAGATCAAAGAGTAGGAGGAGGTGGAGGTGTTGAAAGAGGTGAATGGAAGGAAAGACTTGGAGGTAGTGGAGGATGAGAAAGTTCAGAGAGATGTGAAGGTACAGGTGGAAGGAATGGGACATTGGTGGTGATAGGTGGAGATGCAAAGTGGAGTGGGGGAACATGAGGAGGGAAGAGAACAAATTTTGGAGCAGGTTAACATAAAACCTGAGCAGGAAAGGAAGAGGAGAAGATCAAAGGTGGGGAGGACCAAGTAAGAGGGAGCAGAGGAGCAGAACGTAAAAGAGAAGAAGAAGGTTGGAGCAGAAGATCATCATGGTGGATGGGAGAGATGAGAGAACACTGGTGGCAGAGATGATCAGGAAGAAGAACAGTTGGAGAGAACGTCAAGAAGAAAACAGATTACAGGAGGGATAGAACATCTAGCAGAGGACAGGCAGAGAAGAGAATGATCCCTGAAATGGAGCAGTCCAGAGAAGGCCAATCATAGGTCAGAGGGATGTTGCTTGGATACAGAGGGGTAGAGCAAAACCACCTAACCATTGTCTGAATGAAGGGGGAGGAGTTTAATCAGTACAGGACAGTGAAGAGGTTAGTCGACAGCTATCTAAAGGGACAGAACAGAGCCCCAATGTTAGGCCCCCGGGCATGAGCGAGTGGTGCCTCAAAGAGGACTATGGAGTAGGCTTTGTTGATAGGTTCAGGCTCTTTCAAGCCCCTCGACACCCTCCTGAGCCATCTCACTTATGGACGTGTTTGAGGACCCTGATAAGACAAAGCCTAGAACTGCAACAGGCAAACTTAAGCCAGCTTAGATTTTGTATCCTACCCCAGAAAGGGAAAGAGGAACCAACACTCCCCTGGTACCCAGAGGACCCCCAGCGGAACAACGGTGTGATGAAACACCTGTGAGAGGTACTGTGGAGAGAACCCGCATTTTATTTTATATCAGAGTCTTTTTTTGATGCGCTAGATAATTATAATTTTTAAAAACTTTTTATGGTTTGTTAGAAACCTTTAAAATATGTTTACAGTTCATATATCACATTTCACAGCATTAAAAAAGAGAAAAAAGAAAAGAAAAAACAATCCAAAACTACAGCCTGTTGTTAGATTAAGATGCAACATATCCAGTAGACAATTTCGTGACTGTGTTGAAATGTCCCCAGCCACATAATTATAAGACTGATTGCTATATGTTTTCTGTTGCAAGAATGATTTATATGCTCCTTCCTCCAACACTAAGAGTTTAGTGAACATCCCGTCTAAGAAGAATGTTAAGACTATAGTTAGTTTTCTGTTGGTTTCATCAAACATCATCTGCCACCTTTCTTCCGTGTTTAACAAGGGACTTTTTGCCATGAAGCGTCCAAGGTGCACCGTTCTCTCATGGCAAAGATCCGGACAGAAGAGCGTCAGATGTTTCAAAGGTTCTTCAGTTCCATTACACAGCCTACAAGAGGCAGTGGTTTTATTGTCCACTGACTAGAGAGTTGTTCTTTCTTTGGTATTGAATAGATTCATATGAAATTTCATGTATACTCTTCTACGGCACAAATCAGGAAAGATTTTCCAATAGTTTTGAGTTACATTTACAGCCCTTTTCTCGCAAGGGACGTTTTTCATACTGGTTGAAGCTCTTCTTTGATCACAGGTCGCACACCAGTCCGGTCTCCATAGAGTTTTTTAACATGGTCAGGATTTGTGTGTAGTGTATCAATGTCAATGTCAAGATCATCTAATAAGACTTTACAATGATTTGCCCACAATGCAAGAATCAAGTTTTTAATTGGCTTTTTCAGGATTTTGCAATATTCTACATTGAGGGCAAATGTCTTTGATTGTCATTTTTCAATAAAGGGCGAGCGTATTCCAACATATCCGTGCATTGGTGGATATTAAGCTGAGTTTGTGGCGAATGTAAACTGTAGGTGTTCCTGGGGGAAAACCCAGCACTCTGGACCAAAAGATGTTTTCAAGAGTGCTCCAAAGATCCTGGGAGCATCCCAAGGCACATTCCACTCCAACTATTAGGGCAGGAACCGCCTTCTGTTTGAAAAGGCCAGAGACGTCAAAAATGAGTATGTGGCATATCGTTTATTCAATGTTGAGGCCTGAATTGCCAGCTGATGGCATTTTGTTTTGGTTGCTTCAACCCAGGGGGCGTCATTTAAGCTGGAGTTGATTTGCATCCCCAAGTATCTGGTGTGCTCTGTTGTATTTAAGCAAGTTTTCTCCAGATACCACCGGAAGTTTGGCTGATGACAATGTTTTTGGCCTCTAAGGTTTTCAAGAATAAGTACTTCCGATTTCGCTGTGTTGATACACAACCCATTTGTGACAACGTATTTCTCCAATGCATTCAGCTTTCTCTGTAAGCCAGTAGGAGTTAGATCCACTAGAATTAAGTCGTCAGCATAAAGAAGACGACTTATATGGGATCCATTGATTTTTGGTAAAGCAGAAACTACACTTTCAATGGGCTGATCAATATCGGAACGAAACAGGTTGAAGATGATGGATGCAAGTGGACAGCCTTACTTTACCCCACACTGCGTTTGGATGGGAGATGATAACCTACCCGAACGATCTTATCGGATCTTGATTTCTGTATTAGTGTGGAGGTCTTTTATAACCAAAAGGAGATTTGTCGGGCAATTCCACTTGACCAATTTTGACCACAATATCTCACGGTCAATACTGTCAAAAGCATGAGACAAGTCAATTATGTCAAGGTAGATCTTACTATTTGTTCTTATAGCACCCATCTTCATTATATTAACAATCAGAATATTCAGGCTACACCCAACTCTCTTGACGAATCCTGTTGGTCTATGATCGAAATGCTTACTAGAGACGCACCAGGACAGCAACTTATGTTGTAGTAGAGTTGTATAGATCTTACTCAAAACGTCTGGCGATAGTCTTTTGGATTTTCTCTATTGCCCTTTTTAAACACTGGAACAATGATTGCGCTTTTCCAAGATACCGGGGTGGCACACTCAGCTGTAACCTTCTTGAATAAGTTAAAACAAAAATCCGCCCAAGCTGGATAAGGCATTGTTCGGTTGATGGTTTCCAAAATATAATTTCTCTCAAATTTCAAGTCCCAATTATCGACCATGGGGAGTGACGGGTCTTCAACAGTGCCTTTCTTTTTATAAAGTTGATTGTAATGAGCCAACCTAGCTGTTTCAGTCACCATGTTTATTTGAAGTGCGATCTGAGGGCCTTGTTGTTCGTTGATAAGACCCCAAAAATCGCGAATGTTGTTGTTTTTCATTTTAGAGAGCTTGAGTTCAGGGTCATTTTGCAACATGATTAGCCGTTGGGATTTCAGCCACTTTTTTTAATGATCGTTTTATTGATGTTATTTTAACTAAATCTTGACTTGTAAGAGTTTTACGACAAGCTCTAATGTCCGATCTCATCTTACGCTTTTGTTTCATAACGTCAAGATCAAAGGTGTGGTTGCGAACAAACGCATGATTTTTTAAGCCTTGGTGTTTGTCTCTGAAGCTCACAAGTAAGTGTTGGTATTCTAATTTGGTATGCTCATTCAGATAGGCGTCGTTAAATGTATTTACACCATGCTCAGTGAGTCTCATTCGAATCCTGCTTGGTTCAATGGCTATATCATGATGCCAATAGTTTGCAGTTGTTCTAGCTGAGCTATAGATACATAGTGTTAACAGGTTGTGATCAGTTTCTGATTTGTGAATCACATGTAAAGTTTTAACACGCCCATGTAAGGCCTCTGAAACAAAGATGTAATCCAAAATAGACTCCAGGAGGCTTCTCTTCCACGTGGCATTTGCTGGAATATCACCTGTGGTGTTTCCGTCTAGCATGTGCACATTTCTGATTTCCATCTCTGTGCACCATTGTTCAGTGACATTTGAAATAATAGAGTCATCATGCTGCAAATTACTTGTAGCTTTGAGGTAGTTTATATTCAAATCACCACATATCAATGTTTTTGGATTTACTTCCATCAATATTTTTGGATTTACTTCGATCTCCTGTATTTGATCGATGATGGTTGTTAATTGATCAATGAAGGGTATTGTACCCGCTGCCTTGTGCTGCCAATAGATAATGATAATGCGAAAATAATCTTTCTCAATTTTCTTTGGGCTTTCCGAAGACAAAAGAAATTTCTGGATGTAGGGAGAGATGTTATGAGCGTCTTGGATTTTATAACCTGAATTTTTCCGAACAAAAGTAATTAAGCCTGCTATGGGTCTGCCCATAGCCTTTTTGATGGCAGGATTTATTGCAGTTTTGAAATCATCTATGATTGGGCAATCCGTCAGCCAGGATTCTTGTACACAAACTATGTAAAGGCCTTTCAGCCAATTAGACTGAAATAGGTGTGAATGACCGCGGGTATTCCAACAACCACATGTAATGATATTCTTTTGTTCTGCTTCTTGGCATTAGCTATGTTTCTGTTCGACTCGGCTACAGACACCCAACTCCAGTCGTCAACGCCATCACATGGTGCTCTTGGGCGAGTGGGGGCCTGCTCTACCCCCATAGCCTTAACCTCCTGAGCAAAGGTTATTATGATCTGATCAATGGGTTTAAGGGATAAGGAGCTTTCAGTTGGATCAATTCGAGATGATTTATCATCTAAAAGCTGTTTTTCTGGCTGGCCGGTCTGTTTCACTTTCAGTCCTCGCTGAGGACACACATCTCCTTTACAGGAGAGTCGGTACTGTGAGCCATTATTGGTTGTTTCTCTCACGGCACTAACAGGAATTTTACTTTGAGAGTCTCGGGTGTCTTGAGCTTCAGTAATGTCAAAACCCATTGAGATCAAAACTGGAGCAGCATCTAGTAAGTTGTTACATACTATTCTTGAGTTGATGTGTAACTTTACAATATCGTTTTGATTCTCTTTATGAAACTCCACAATTTTGATGTCATTGGAGTCAATCATCCGCAAACTCAGCACACACATAATGTAATAGGCGTAGAACATTGTTTTGATTTAGGGCAAGATCGTCATTGTTGTCCTCAATACGCTCCAGTGTTAAGCAGTACTTTGAATGAGGTTTCTTAGTTGCAGTAGACTTCTCGCCTTTCAGATTGATGTTACGTAAGTTCTGCTCAGAGTCTCGCACAGGGCGGCGAAGCCCGCCATTATTACCTTTGCTGCAGGTTTTAAAGCTCTCCGTAGGTTCTCCTTTATTGTTGCGAGAGTAGTGTAGCCATTTATTATCACTAAGTTAGTCATGGGCTACACTTGTTTTGATGGTTTCTGCAAACCCAACAACACGAACCTCTGCCAGTTTTTCCCATTTTTGACCCATAGTTACAAAAGGGGGTCTGCTCAGATTCTCCCACTTCGGCGAAGGTGGCACATCGGGAAGCACCAATGTACGCACTCTCGTAGGTCGAGTGCCAACTGTGAGCGGCAAAGACAAAGGAACATCTAATTTTGGATCTTCATCAAAGCCGATTACGGGATCTTGTTCACATGCACCCTCAACTGCTTCTTCATCCTCATATGTCGACAGGTCCAATAAATCAATTGAGATTTCATCAGGGGAGGCTGTCAGATCTTGAGTGATATTTTGCTTGTGCTGTTTCAGTGGGTTTTCTAGAAATTGGCGGTTTTCCTTGCTCTCGAGAAGGGTCAGAGTTTAGTGTGAAGCTTACCATCTAAATGTTTCGAAGGAATTTTCTTGAGTTATTTGTCATTCGAGATTTTCTTGGATTTGAGTTTTTTGATTTTTTCTCTTTTTTGGTTGAGCCATTTTCAATTTATCCAGCTTGCCAGCTTGATTAGACTTCGAATTGAAAATCGACAACATTTCAGCGGGTTCTCCTCGTCCATTACAGTAGCAGGTGTGGGTGCCTGAAGATCACTAGATGGACCCTTTGCCTCAATTGAAGTTGAAGGCATTTGGGGATCAATGTTAGCACGATTTTCACGCTGATGTACACTTCTTAAAGTCCCCGCAAACGAGGAAATGTTATCCACTGGGGCGCGGGTATTTGATCCGTCCTAATAAGTATTTGAGGGTTAGGGCTTGTTAACAATTGCTCAGGAATCACAACATATGAGGCCACCTCAGTGTGTGTTTCCTTATTGGAGGTGCTTTTTGATGCTTTCTGGCTTTCAACAAATGAGGAGGAGGGCAGATCGGTTAAGCGCCCTTCCGCCAATGGAATGGGCTTGCCAGGATGAAGTATTCCAAGGGCTTCCTTTGCGACTTCTGCCAACAGTTTTTTGTCCTCACTGTTGTTCTGTTTTTGATCTGCCAGTACCGACAAGGAAAAATTGATTTTTTAGTGGTTTCATTGAGCATTTGTTTAAAGAGATTATCATCACAATCAAGGTTTACTACTTTCGAGTTCATTACTGCAACCAAGGTGGTTAAGCCATTTAAGCTATCTTTTAATTGTTCATACATTCTAATGAAAGGACATAGCATTATAGACATTGCAGATAAAAAGGTGGGTTGCAGTTCTTTCACAGTTTGTGTGATCAGTTCAGCCTTGGTATGATAAGATCCCATTCTTTGTGAGTTGGTCTTCTGGTGTAATCGCCGTATTTTTGGATACTCTCGTTCCATGATCGAGGACTCCGATGAGGAGCCATCGGGCGAAGAATCATTTGTGGAATACTGGGGTCGCATTGGAATTCTTGTAGTTAAATCACCAGAAGCAGGGTTTCCAGCAGGCAAAGCATTGGAGTGAGACTGAGACTTGGTTTGTTTCAGGTTCATATTAGCTCTTTGTTGTGAGCAATAGATGCCAGGAGAGTCACTGTCTTCAATTCTTTGGCATTTTAAGGGGGCACTTTGGTAATTCTTTTAGTTGTTCGGGGGCTTTTTACTGTTGTACTTGTGGCCATGACACTTTTTACCAGGTCCAATGAGGCTGGTAGTACCTCCTGCTTTTCAGATTGTTTTACGTTACGCAAGGAGTTTATTTTAGTTAGATCTTCTAAAAGCTTATTGACCACCTCAAGCAAGTTTTTTCTTGTTAGTTTTTTCAGGTTTGCTTGTCCGAAGCCCACCTCTTTGTCGTGTCTGGGAGTGCAAAGGGAAGCATCAGGGGAAGCCTCAAGCGATGCAATTACCAAGACCGGCGCTTCAAACAGAGCCGTCTCTGGTTCTGAGGATGAAGGCTCATGTGACAATGCTCCTTGGCTCTGAGTTTCTGGTATGTAGTGATTGTGTGGGTCTATAAGACCCCTGTTCTCAGTTGCAAATGTTTGCAGTCTTACGCTGTGAAATACTTCATCACAGAGCGGAAGTTTGTATTGATTGTCTCAACTGTCGTCAACTTGATTTACCTCACAGGCCTCCATAGCCGGAAAATACTGAGTGACATGCCAGGGGCGTTGGTCTAACCAATGGCCATTAGCATTCATCGAACAGACAACCCGCGGCATTCCAAGTGCCCGATCAGCAAGGGAACGTGGCACTGTACAAAACCTTTCTGAGTAACCCGACTCTTCGTGGAGGCACAGGGATGGTTGTCGGACGGGTCCCTCCATCAGAGCTGCAAGTGTTTGTTCCGACTGAGTTTTGTGCATGGGGGCGGACACCTGGAGGGGGGCACGAGAGGTACTCCGCATTCGGTCGACACACTACTGGGGGTTTGCAGGCACCAGACGAGAACTCCCTCGCGGCACTTGGGTTCACACATACAGTAGGTGACAAACTACTGGGTAAGCTTACTTGTTGAGTGTGGGGACCGACCTCGGAGCATCGACATCAGCGTTGATAGCTTCAGCAGTGTCAGACGTTCCTCTGTGCAGCTGCAGTCACGTCAGTGGTTGACAAATCAATGGGGTTTGCAAGGCTCTTCCTCTATTGCGCATAGCCAGCGGTGGACTGCCACAGAAGTCTATGTTCTCCAAGGCCATTACTGCTACTCCACCATTCCTACCAAGACTGCTAAGACTCAGCTCGACCCCGCGTCCGCTATGCGGCGTGTCCTGGATCTTATGTGATTCACAGCAGTAGTAGCTCCGCCTCCAGGCAAAGCAATGGAAAAGTTACTGCCACAGCATAGTTCAGGTAACAGATGACTCCTAAGACTCAGACTTTTTTGTGCCAAAGACAAAGGTGTTCGACACTGTTTCCCACCTGCTCCTTTGGATGAAATTAAAAGATTGGGGAATAGACCCTCCTTTATTGTATTTCATCTCCGCTTTGTACTCCAATACAGCGGTAGTAGTGTGTATCAACCAGGAGGGGGACATTTCTTGGATAGTATCAACCCACATCTGTCTGAAACAAGACTGTGTTTTAGCTCATCTACTTTACTTTACAATCTTTTTTTTTCTTTTTTCATTTAGTTTGTACAAACTTTTGAAAAAGAAATTTTCTGTTACTTAAAACACATACAAAACACTCCATCTTTCGTCCTTACATGACCTCTTATCTAGCCTTATTTCGGTCGGCTCCTTAAAAACTATCTTTTGGAGATCTCGAAGGTGGTCCTTTACTCTTCTATCTGGATCTCATCTGCCAATTTGTTCTCTTCACTTGTCTCCGTATAAGCCTCTGTTTTCGAGACCACTGGACTCGAGTCTAAGTAGTTCTGTATTAGCTCTAGGAATTTCGTCAACGCAATCCACATTGAGTTATTTTCTGTCAGGTGCAGTTGTTTCCACCAATCCTCTGCTGAAAGCGTCCGATAGTTTGTCATCACCTTTCCCAGGCAGTATTCGCGTTGGTCATTTAGTTCAAAACAATTTAGGATGAGATGTTTTAAGTTTTCTTCTTCCTTCCCACACAATCGGCATAGGACATCGCCCCTCGGAATGACACGCCTATTTCTCAGAATTTCTTTTGTTTCTAAGATGTTCAGCCGGAACTTCAGATAATGTCTTCTAAGGCGTTTACATGGCGATAGAACCAGATATTTCTGGGGTGTATTCCGTTTTTTTGCTTCTTCTGGTTGATTTAGCATGGATTTTTGTGAAGCTCTTTTTTCCCCGATTTCAATCCAGTCTAGATCGAGCAATTTTCTCTTTACATACTCTTGATTGTTCCATAGTGTTAGCTCTTCTGTCCCCAGTTGTTTAAGGATCTGACTACATTGATATTTCCAGTCTCTTAGGGCCGATATTCTTTTTCTTGTCTCGTTTCCCATCAGAATTTTGAAAGGTGGCAGATATGCTTCTTCATATGTTTTCCGAAAAAGCAGTAACTTATTCAACATTATCCTTGAGTTCAGGGTGGAGATTCCTACTTCATATAGGACACATGCAGTCGGCGTGCTTTGAGGTATTTGGAGAATTTTCTTCCAAAAGAATCCTTCGGACCTAGACCATATCCTGTGGTCACAGCCGAACATGTTCTCTGCCCCATAAATTAGGATTGGTGTAATTTTATTTTGGTAATACACATCCTTGAGAAGTTATTTGTCTGCAGCTGTTTAATATTTTTTTCACCATCGGCTCATCATTTATACTGGAGTTGATCGTTGTACCCAAGTACCTGGTGTATTGTACTTTGGCTAGTTTCTTTGTTCCCACGAACCAGCTTGATCTATGCTTGTGGCCTTTCTTGCCTCTTTTGTTTTCCAGAACCATAAGTTCAGATTTGGCAATGTTTATTTCTAGCCCAAGTTCGTCTGTGTAGATCTCTAAAGCTGACAATTTTCTCTGGAGACCGATTGGCGTATGGTCTAAAATCACCATTTCATCTGCGTATAAGATGTGGTGCAGCTGGAAACCATTGATGGTTGGTGGAAATGAAACCACATTTGCCAGGGCACTTCCAACCTCTGAAATGTAGAAGTTGAACAGGGTCGCCCCTAACGGGCAGCCTTGTTTGAAACCTCTCTCTGTGGGTATTGATTTGGACAGATTTCCATCGCTGTCCAACCTTACTTGAATACAGGTGTCTGAGTAGAGTTCTTTAATAGCCGTAATTAAACTTCCATGAAAGCCCCTCTGCTTTAGTTTTCGCCACAAGATTTCCCTCTTTAAACCATTGAACACATTTGCCATGTCGATGAAAGCCAGATATATTTTTTTACCTGTTCGTATGGCGTCTATTTTTAATAGATTTAATATTAGGAGATTTGTGCTGCAGCCCACTCCTTTCACAAACCCAGACTGACGCTCGTCATAGATCTTTTCTTGATTAATCCATCTTGTGAGTTGGTTGAGGAGTTGGGTTGCAAACACCTTGCCTATAACATCGAGAAGGGCTATGGGTCGATAATTTGCCGGCTCAGATCGTATTCCCTTCTTAAATATTGGGACAATTATTCCCAACTTCCAAGTTGTAGGTATCTTTCCTTCCTTTATTATTGCTTGAAACAACATATCGCAGAAGTCTGCCCATTCCTCGATATTTTCTTTAAGATCTGCATTCGACAGGCCGTCGGGTCCGGCGGCTCTCGACGCACTGCTCTTTAGAATTGAGGTTTTGATGTCCGCTCTGTCTATTTTCAAATCCCATGGTACTTTCGTTTGAATCTCTGGTGTTTTTATGTCTTTCCTTCTTTTAAATAAATTTTTGTAATGATATTCCCATTTTCTTTCCGTCACCATATTAGTTATTATCGCCTTTTCTGAGTTGCTTGAGTCATTTATTACAGCCCAAAATCCCTTCAAATTCCTTTGATTTAGGATCTTCATGATTGTTTCAGCCTCTCTTTGATCCATCTTTGCTCTGTGTATTTTGCACCAATTATTATATTGGTTTCTTGCTTTTTTTGACAGGCCTTGGTTCAGTTGGCCCTTATTAGCGACAATCGCCCTTAGAGTTTTTCTCAGTTCTCTCTTTTTTTCCGCCACCTCCGGATCATACTTATGTTTGTAAAAGTTTGATTCCTTAGCGAGGTCTTATTCTTAGTTCTGTATATTTCAATGAGCTGTTGATACTCCAATGCTTCAATTGTCCCTTGTTCTTGAGATCTTAGCAGTTGATCGGATACTACTTTTATATCTGTTTTCGTTATCCTTAATCTGTTTCTCCCTGGTACCACTGATATGCCACATCTCCACTGCTCCCTTTCCTCCCCTTTACACCACTTCCACTCCATTGATATAATATTGTGGTCACTTTGCGTGTTTTTAGTGACTCTGAAAGAGACCGTTGCCTGTCGAATATTCTCAGATGCAAAGATGTAATCTATAATGGACTGCTGACTTCCTCTTCTCCAGGTCGGCTTTGCCGGTATGTCCCCTCTTGTTACTCCATTCAACATAGAAAGATTTCTGCTTGCCATTTCTTCTAGCCAGCGTTCATTTTTAAGAGTCTCACAGCTAGTCCTCGCTGTTTTTTTTCGGTCTACTTCGATTAATTTCATATTGAAATCCCCACATAGTATGATTGGGGCCTTTGAGTCTTCCATTCTGATTGCGTCTAAGGCTTCAATAATGTCATCTTCAAGCTTGTGATCGGACTTGGGGGTTGGGTTCCAGTATATATTTAGTATATACAGTTGATTCACCAGCCGTCCTGTGGACTCTGTTTGTACTAAGCGGACCTTCTGAAGGAAAGGTGACAAATTACATGCTTCCTTAATTCTTAGTCCACATGATCTTTTAATTAATGTCATTTGGCCTGACATGGGCCGTCCTTTTTTTTGTTTTATGGCTGGGTTTAATGCTATTTCAAACCCGTCCACACATGGGAAATTGGTCACCCATGTCTCTTGGAGGCATATTACATTGGCCTTTCTTATCATTTCCGGTGGAGTTCCTAGAAGGTGTACAAATCCTCTAGTATTCCACGAGGCTAACCTCATTTGCCCTATTTCAGCATGACATTAACTCATTGTTGTTGTATTCAATGATTTGGCTAGCCAAGACCAATTTTTCCTTTCATCTTCAGCGGCTTTAAGATCTAAATCTTTTGCACTCCCATCACCTAGATTTCCACAATTATCCACTGTTATTTTAATTTTCTTGAATTTTATCTCTTCGGGTAGACATGCTAATTCAGATTCGCTTTCATCTTCTATTGAGTTGATTTTGAGTTCAGGTATCGGTGTGGTTTTCCCTTTTGTTTTAGGAGCCTTCATTTCTTTTGTTTTTTCACCTTCACATTCTCCAAGTGAGTTGTCAACCTCGTATATTTGATACCTAGCTTCCAGGAGCTGCCTCTCGCTCATCATAATCAAATCGACATCTTTTTTGTCATCTATGTGTAAGAGTACATATTTCTGGATCATATCAGCAATGATTTCTACACGTGCAATCCGATCGCTCTTTATTGCTCTCAATGACAGTATTTTTTGGAATATCTGTAGGATGGTGTATCTGTTTAGTGAGGTATCATTTTTTTGCTATCGATTTTTTCGACAAGTAATCTATATTGATGATTTCTTCCTATGACTTTCTTGACAACATTCGTGTTAGTTTTTTGTGACTTGGCAGGCGGTTCTGCACTCCCCCTAACTGCTCCTTCAACTCGTGTTGCTTTTTTTGTATTCTCTTTCGGAAGCTCAACATCAAGCTTGAAGATCTCCTGATCATCTCTTGTAGAATCTTGAGGATCTTCCCTAGATTTATAGTTGGATTTCGATTTCATCATACTTTTCATCTTTTTCTCTTCCAGGGTTGAGAAGATTGGCGCAGCATCCGCCATTTTCCCACTTATCTTCGGTCTGGGCATGATTGTTTTTGGTGTTTCAGGCCAGGTAATCACTCTTTTGCTTGGCAATATCTTTCCTTTTTCATTTCCAGATGTTGATGGCTTAGGCGTCACCGTTTTGGCCTCACGGCCACCGAATTCACAATTCTTGGCTGGTTCTTTTGTGCTCGCCACCTTATTGGTCTCCTTATTTTCCTCAGCCTCAGGCGAGCTGTAGGTTGACATATTCAACAATTCATCCTCATCGCCTTCTATGTCTTCAGAGTCCACCTCTATAATGCTCTCACTCTGAAGCATGTTATCCCCACTCTGGATTTCGGTTTGTGCTTTATCTTCCACGATTCGCACTTCCTCAATCTTTTTTTGCTCTTTTAGTGTCGGTGGCTCAGTATTGTTCACTGTTATATTTAGGGCTTTGATGTTTCGAAAAAAGTTGCTAAGCTCCGTGAGTTCTTGTTCTTTTGGCCTTTTTGATTCTTCGTTTTCTTTTTACAAACATTTGTTTTAGATTTGTCGATTTTAGATTTCAGCTCTTTGCACGCTCCCAGTTGAGCTTTCGGATGTTCAAATATATCAAACCACTCACCCTCCTTCCTTTTAGCTGAGTCATCTCCGAAATTGCTACATGTAGGCTTTTTATTGTTGTCATTGGATTTTAACATTTCGGGTGGATTGAGGGGTGGAAGGCCTTGTTCTTTAGCTGCGACTTGTTCACTTTGGGTTTTGCCGGTCTCACCCTCTTTTTCCGTAGATTTTTTGGGTACTTTCGTTGTGCAAATCTTCTTAGGTTGTATTATTTCCAGGTCCGAACTGCCCATCTCTCCACAATTCATTTCCTCAGAACTGATTACCGACTCTGTGCTGTCACAGCAGTTCTGATGGGGGTTCTTTTGCTCAGCTCGACTTTTACGGGCTGGTGAATAGCTTGACCTGGATTCTCCGAAGAGTCTAGTGACTCCTGGGGATTCCCTGTGTTCGTACTCGTTAGCGCAATTTTTGCGACTCGATTTTTATCTAGAACACACCTTCCTTCTCGTTCATTTTGGAGTAGCGTGAGAGCTTGCCTCGCCACTTCTGCTAGAAGTTTCTTGTCTTCCGAATTGTTTCTTAACGATTCTTTCAAAGTTGTTAATGAAATATCGTTTTCTCGTTTCGTCAGTAAAATCTCAGAATTCATTTCCTTGAGATCTGTCTCTACTTTGTTCATTTTAGAGTTCAATAGAGCGATCAGGGTTGTTTGGTCTCTGCAATTCTCATTTAAATTCTCATAGAGCTTCATCAGGGGGGCGACCGCTATCGTTGTAGCTGACATCAAAATAGGGCTTAGCTTCGATATTATTATCTCGACAGCATGCGAAATGTCATCAGTGTTGGATCCTCCTTTCAAGGGTATCTCATTGGACTTCCCACAATTTAGTTTTCTCATAGTTATCCCATCAACATCACCTTCTGATTCCTCAGTTGAAGTTGAGGTGGTACGCTGTTTAGACTTTTTGGGCAAGCTTATCTCGCCTGATTCATTTCTACACGCGCAATCCTCTTGTTTTTTCCTTTTGAATCGTTTATTCAGGCGTCCCTTCTCACTCTCAAAGCTTTCGCTTCTTTGATTTCTCTTTTGCGACAATGATATCTCTTCATTTCTCGATTCGAACGCTGGAGAGTTTGATTCTAGGGACATTACCTCATGAATGCTCCTGTGCTTAAGGTGATGTGACTCGGCGTAGGATGGGCTTCCCTCGATTGAGCTAAATTGGGAGATCCTTCGGGCTTGCGATAGACTTGTGTTCATCTTTGTTAGATCTTTTAGAACTTGGTCAGCAATCCCTATAGAGTTTCTTCTTCCTCCTAGATTTAGAATAATAATACCCCCCATGTTGTGGGGGATATTATTTGGCAACATAGTGCTTTTGGTCCAAACTTCGTGTGGTTGCAGAGTCTCACTAGTCTCATTTGTTTTCTCCAACGGGTTGATGCTTTCATTTGTATATGTACATCCAAGAGAGTCCCTCGGTTCTTGTGTTCACTCACTCAATTGATCACCTCTTTTTCCCATCATGGGTGTATTGACTTTTTTGGTTGGCTCTGGATTGTGCATCTCAGCCACCTTTAGCCATGCCAATGATTTTAGAGACCAGCTCGATTTTAAATGCACGCTATTATTTGTCTCACTTTGTGGCTTCATTTCACTTCCAGCCGTGACTTGTGTTACTTGTTCCGAGTTACATATTGTGGCCTCCTGTTTCCACCTACGGATAGGGGTAGATAAAGAAGGCTGCGCATTCCAGACCTGGTGTATCATTACAGCGCAGCCTTCCTTACTCTTCCCTCCCGTCTGATTATCATTAGCACCACCATTCTTTTCATGCACGCCGGATCCCATTACCTCTTCTCCCTGACCCGACAACGGGCAGGTTTTTTTGCCGTATGTCTCTGTGGGGACTAGTTGTGTATTTTCATTTAACTTCTTCCACCTTTCCGTTAGCCCCTCAATTTCTGGCTCATACACGTCCATAATTTCGATCTCGGACTCCTCATCCCGGCCCAGGTCTTGATCCTGATCCTGGTCCCTTTCAGTATCACTCCTCAAATCTAGGGTGTCGAGGGTATTGTTCCAGTCTCTTTCCCTCCGCAACCACGCCACACCAGCTAGTTCATGTGTGGGTAACTCTTTATTGGAGTGTAGTTGCACGGCGTCACATACCGTGCTGGGGTCACACTCACACACCGCAACGACTTCCGCAGGGGCTGCAGAGGGCGGTTTTTTCGTTCCAATTTCATCGTCGTGAGTTCTGATTAAACCGCGCGTCACAGACAGCCCTCGCTTCGCTTGTGCGCGTGTGTTTGCTTTCGTCATAGCCCCTCTCATTACCGTTAATACTGTTGTCGCTTGCTACCGTGAGCCAACCTTACAGTACTTACAATATTTGTTTACTATTTTTATTATGCTTGTTACTTGTTGTACTTATTAGACACTTGTGTGCTCTCTTACCGTGCTCTTCCCGTGTTCCTTTCAGCTGTGTTGTTATGTTGTTTTGTAACGGAGAGTGGGTACGTCGTTGGTCTCAAGGGCGGTGATTCAGGCACCGCATCCTTTTAAAGTCTAGAGACAACTGCCGCTTTTCCACCTCCACGGGACCTCCACGAGATCCACGAGACCCACGAGTCCTCCAGAGACCGCCAGAGACCACCAGAGATCACCAGGGAACACCAGGCAACACACTCGAAACACTCCGCTACGCTCTGCTCCGGCGGGGTCGGGTGTTTTGTTGTGAAGCTCCTCCTTTCTTTTTCGACTGCAATGGCAGAGAGACTGCCAGACACCAGGCAACATACTCGAAACACTCCGCTACGCTCCACTTCGGCGGGGTCGGGTGTTTTGTTGTGAAGCTCCTCCTTTCTTTTTCGACTGCAATGGCAGAGAGACTGCCAGACACCAGGCAACACACTCGAAACACTTCGCTACGCTCCGCTCTGGCGGGGTCGGGTGTTTTTTTGTGAAGCTCCTCCTTTCTTTTTCGACTGCAATGGCAGAGAGACTGCCAGACACCAGGCAACACACTCGAAACACTCTGCTACAATCTTTATGTTGAGGATATGGGCCCGGCCGTCGATGCCGCGTGCAATTCCTCCCTGCCCCTCATACTCGTAGTACACCTTAGCATGGCTTGGATACACAGACGAAACCATATTGTTGAATCAGACCCCTATTGGCCTCCAGCATTCACTAGACGCTTTGTCTCTTTATGTCACAAAAAAACATCTTAAAGTAAATGTTGTAAAAACAAAAATGTTAATCATTGGTGGCAATTCTAAATCGATTGGGTATCGTTGCCTACTCAGTGGTACCCTCCTGGAAATCATTGACAGATATATCTACATAGGAGTTCCTATTGGCTCATCCCCCCTACTTGATTTCTAAGGGGATTTCATCCGATCGAAAATCCTAAAGAAATGGTTATATCTTAAGAAATTAATCAAAAAAAGGTGGTTACAGTACTGGCGGTCTTACCCTTATCTATTGGACGAGTATTCTTCTTGCGATACTGTACTGCTTTGCAATCTTGCCTAAATCCAAGCTAAAGTGGTAAGTTTGAAGGCAAACTCCCACGTTCTATATTAGGAGTACCTCAATCTGTACCAGTTGAGGCTCTTAGGTTGGAATCTGGACTCTCTTCTATTTACTCTTTATGGCTCCTCCAATGCTGCACTTTTTTTTCTTAATATTTGTACTTCTTCTCCAGCTCTTTATACATTAATGGGATTACTAGCTACTCAATATTCCCGGGCAAGTACTAATACTTTTTAATTCGAATTACGCTCCACTGCACTTAGTCACTTTAAGAAAAGCGATATTGAGTTTGAGGATTTAATCCTGGCCCCTAATTTCTTAGTAATTTTAAAGAACAAAACTAGAGATTTGGATATTAGGCAGAACATTGAGGGCCTGATTCACAGAAGCCTTTTATAATGGCGCAATCCCATTGAAAAACGCTCTGTACATCAGGCCCTGAGTCTTTGGGCCTCATAATGACCCAGGCGCTAAGTGTTTAACGGTGCTGTAAAAGGCTGTGGCGCCGTTAAACACCTAGAGCCTAATTACGAGGTCCCTTTGCGGGACCCGACCTTAACAGCTGGTTTTACCAGCCGTCAAAGTAGAGACCCGCAAAGGGACCTTGGTGCTAATTACGGTACCGCAATTTGCAGTACCGTAATTAGCGCCTTCTCCATTCCCATTGAGCCCGATGGGGCAAAAATGGGAATGGGTAAGGGCCTTGGCTGCATGGGGTATTACCGCCCCACCAACCTCGGAATGGGGTAGTAATTCCCCATTCCGCCATGGCGGACTCCGACATGGACCATGGTGCTAATAGCACCATGGTTTAGCGCCGGAGTCCTAATGAGGCCCTTTGGCTAAAAAGACACTATACGTGGCATGTAGTACTCAGGGTTTTAAACATAATCTGCTTAGACTTTAAATGATGCTCTCTTCAAATACGCTGTTTAATCATGTACCTACGCTTTAACGTCTTACCCTCTCGTGAGCATGTTGGCAGAGGGTCAAACTTACCCCGAGACGAGGGGACTTGTCGTCCTCACCAACTGCCCTATATTGATGCCATTTTATTTGAAGAGTTATTCCAGCCATGCAACTAACATCACTTTTTATCAAAACCTACCAGTTTTGGAGCAGCCCTTTTGGGGTTGAATCAATTATGTCAGCGGCTGCCTATCATGTCTGGAAGGTTGCCCTTAATTTAATTGCACTACCCTGAGGAATCATTTTACATAATTTGTGATCTCGTATGCCTCCTCTTTTAGTACTGTTTTAACTCCATGTTTAACATGATTTTAAATCTGCTATTAATTTAATGTGCTGTAGGAAATGTTCATAATATTTTTGCTTTTGCTAACAATTACATTTTAGTGTTTCATTGGAATGTTATTATTATTAATTCATCATTGTTCAATTTATATTCTTGTATTTTTTTTTACACGATTTTGTTTATGCTAAAGGTTTGCATATTTATAACCAATGCACAATAAAAACGTTTTTTTTAATGTGTGGAACCAGAGACTTCGGACTTTGGTTGAAACAGGGATTTTGCTGGACCAGAGACTTTGCACGAACTAGGGATTTTGTCGAACAAGAGACTTTTGGGATGAACCTGAGATGTTGTTGAACCTTTGTTAAACTAGGAACTTGACCTTATCTCGCCCACAAGGGGATATGTAGAAGGAGAACATGCTCCTCTAACCCACTCACGATTCATTACACATGCCCTCAATGCCACTATAATTGTGATGGCCCTCCACTGAAAGAGCCTGGAGGGCCCCTCGGTGGGTCTTTGGTGGATCATGCTATAGAACTCTTGGGCAATGGAAAGGATGTTTGCAATACTGCAGGGGAATCTGGCAAAATCCCAGAACGACTGGTCCCTGTTCGCAGTGTTCTGCTCGTCCATGTTGTCCAACACCCATAGACCAAACCTATTTAGGTCCTTATCCGTGTGACCTCTCTGCAAACATACAGAAGCATAATGGGGTTTACTGTTGCCCTCACACTGAAGGATTCGGGATTGGTGGTCGTGAAGTCGTGTGTAGATCCCAACCTAGCTTAATGTGGCCTGGTAAAAGGAGGACCTGTACTCTGCTAAATAAGATTAATCGATAGTAGGATTGCTGCAATGCTGATTCCATTGTATGCTCACTGCTTGGTCGTGTTTTAATCTTGTTCCCCCACCCTTTTGTTCTGCAAAATTAAATCAAGTGGGATAAATAAAAGAGGTGGAGGGGTTAATTAGTTTACACTCTATGGCCCTCATTAGGACTCCAGCGGAAAACCACGGTGCTATTAGCACCATGGTCGATGCCGGGGTCCCCCATGGCAGAATGGGGAATTACCACCCCATTCCGAGGTTGGCGGGGCGGTAATTCCCGATGCCACCATGGCCCTTCCCCATTCCCATTTTTGCCCCATAGGGCATAATGGGAATGGGGAAGGCGGTAAGTACGGTACCGCAAATTGTGGTACCGTACTTACCTCGAGAGTCCCTTTGCGGGCCCCTACTTTAACAGCTGGTCTAGACCAGCCATTAAGGTCGGGTCCCGCAAAGGGACCTCATAATAAGGCGTTAAGGGTTTAACGGCGCCGACACCTTTTACGGCGCCGTTAACATCTTAACGCCAGGGTCCTAATGAGGGCCTATATCCACAGCTGTACCGGAATGTCTTAGTGCTATCCTGATCTTTATTGTTGCTGGTGAAACCCCCCAAAATACCTTATTCCTAGCCCAAATCTCCATTATATGGTCATGCACATACAACTTTCTAGGCTGGACAGTGCCTGCAGCACATCTACTGCCCCGTTGCCACATACACGCTGAAAGGGAGCAACCAGAAGGCTGCTAATCTAATGTGCACCTGCATCTGCAGTGTGTCTTACCACACACAACCCCCTCTCCCCCACCCCTCCCAGAGAACACTTCAGCAGGATGCAAAGGAGAGGGCGGCATTACAATGAAATGCGTCATTGGGCGTCATTACGAGTTTGGAGGTAGCCATGCCCTTAATAAGGTTTATAACGGTACCGCTGCTACCATCCTAGTCTGCTCGCGGGTGCCGCTCTGCACGCCTGGTCTGACCAGGCGTCCAGAGCGGCACCCGTGAGCAAACTCGGAATGTTGCGGTGAGGTAACAACCGCAACACTCCTAATGAGACCCAAAGCAGAAGGCTCTGACAGCAGGAGTCATAATAGTTGCACCTCCTTGGAAACACAGCCCAGGGGTGTGCGCCGATTACCAATTACTGAATTCAATAAAAGTGTTTCCTCATGATGGGTTATATCATGCTTTATTTATATCAAATTTCAAGCACTTGTGCTGAGTGCTCTGTGTGTCTCCATTTAATCCAGGTCCGAATGTGTGCGTACTGCGTCTCCCCCTCACTGACTCCCCCATGGTAATGACTGATAAGCCCCTTTTCATGCTTTTTATTGAAAGACCTATCCTTTTTGAACATTGATATTGCTGCAATTCCTTGCCTGATTAAGAATGCTCAATATCCAGAGTTCCATTCTATACCTGTTCTGCATGTTCCTGTGTTCTCTTACAGAGGTAGGTTTTTGCTTCTTGAGTTTTCTGGTTAGTTATTTGCATCTTTGATTGTTTAATTAAAGTATATATTTTAAGAACTCTGATTGGACATTCTTTTATTTTGGAGTCTCTGTACTATTGCTGTTTGGGTTGCTAATGTGATCACTTAACAGCCCTCCAGAGAGCATAGCCTGCCCTTAGGCCACATTACCACAAAAGGAAAAGGAGGCAAAGGTGGTATACCGTCACATGGTCACGCTGAAGCGCAATGTTACTTTTGTAACACAGCAATGCAATTCGGTTAGTCCAATATTCAGCCCCTCATTACAAGTTTGCCAGTCCGGGAGAATTTCTGGTAATTCCGGCACCAACAATTGTCACGGACCGGCAAACTACAAAATTGCCGGTGGATTCACAGCCAAGAGCTGGAGGTAAATCAGGTCCCCACTGGCAAAAAACAGCCAATATTTGCAGCAATCCCCACCATGGAGTTCTATGGGACTCCATGGAATGGGGATTTACCGCCCTTTCCGGCCACCTGGAATATCCCAGTAATTCTGGGATATCAGGGGCCGGAAACGGTAGAGTCTGTTTGCTGGTATCCCGACGAAATTACCAGCAGAATTAGTCTTTGTACCTCTCAGAGAATCTTCTCTGATAGAGAGAGAGCGAGTATGGGTGAGATTTAGTTTGGTGCATTAACAATGTCCTGCGAATGCCTCATTGGGTTGTTTAGACCAGTTATGTGATTCTTCTTTTCTCACTAGCTTTCTCGGCACTCTGTTTCGGTGGAAATTCCTTCCACAAACTAAGCAGGCATAATTCTCTGCCATGCTCATGAACGACTTTATTGCTCTTTGTTCGCTGGTTCAGGCACCTTTTCAAGGTTATTCACTAACGTGTGTTGGTCTTTATTCCTTTGGTTGAGATGGAGTACTGTGAGTCCAGCCTTTTCTTGTTGAACGCCTCTTGTCTTTTTTTCAGATAAAACCATGTCTCTTTTAGTCTTTTTAGTACTTCATTTTGGACTGCATTATGTTCTTTCTCGGAGGCTCCAAAGTATTTGACTTGATCTGTCCCTTGCAACGTCCATCTGGATTCTTTGGAGCACTGATGCAGCTGCACCTTTTGCCGCATGGGGGGGGTACATGGACAGTTGCTTAAGCGCGCGATGAAAGCTGTCAGTTAGGTGTAGTCTCACTTGGTGATATGCGCTGATCATGTCCAGCATGGAAAGCTCCTTGGCTTCTCCATGTGACATCATTTCTGTGCATGTAGTCCACCGGAGGTTATCGCTCACCAATTCTTTGTTCAATGCTCTGAGGTTGATCACATTCTTAAATTGCTTGACTCATTCCTCCTCAGTTCGGGAGAATTTTTATCTAACAAGTGGGGCATGAAGCTAATGTAACTGGCTCCACCACAGCAACATTGACATCTGTAAAAGCCCACATAGCGTTGCTGAGTGGGCATTTACAGATTTTGGGTGGGCCTTGCCCGATCAGGCTCTACCCCATCTATGCCTCTGTTGCTGCTCTTATTACTAGTAAACCTTCTTTCAGCTGATTTCTTATCAGTGTTTGTATTTCTTCTCTTACTGTCTCCAGATTCAGCCCGACTCGTTATTTCACTGGTATTGCCTCTTCTTTTAATGTTATTTCGTACATTTACCCCTCTAGTGCCTCTGTGGAAGGGGTGAATACCGTGGCATGTTTTACACTCGCTGGTTCTTTCCAGCATTATCTGTTCCTTCTCATTGGGAACCAGTTTGATGTCCGGATCTGCGTGATGCTGCCACCCTAGCAAGGAGTCGCCCTTTTCTGGGACATACCTCTCATTCTTCGGCAGGGGTGTTGCTAGGTCTGGAAAAGATCTAGGGCTGTGCTAATTCCAGAACTGTCGGGACTGGGGCTAGCTAGCATTTTTGGTTGTAACCCCTGAGCTTCTATCCGGGGCTATAGCCCCCTCAGTCCCACCCTAGCAACGCCTTTGTATCTTCGGTCTTTAACTTGCATGTTTGTTTCATGTATCCAATCAGTTCTATCTCCTTGCCTTCATATGCTCTTGAATTGATTTCGATTCGCTTTAATTTGTTCTCCCTCTTTTTCCGTAGTTGCTCTTTGGATATGAGAGAAAGGTCTGATCCTGAGACCGCCATCATTCTTATTGGTCTCTCGTCTATCTTGACTCCGTATTCTCACTGGCCTGGCTTCTTCTTCCTCTTCTCTGCTGTTTTCTTCCAGCTCTGTTTGCTTGACTGTAGTGCTCTTTCACATTTTTGGAAAGTAACCCATTGTTTGACATTTGGCACACTTTCTGCCTGACGCTGGGCACTCTCTGCTGTTTGCCAGGTGATTTTGCTTCCCACATTTGAAGCACTTTGACTTTTGTCTGTATCCCTTGGAGTATTTCAACTTTTACTTCTCGTTCTTCAGTTCCTTCATGCATTCCCTCTCTCCGCACTGATTTCCATTTGACTTTGGTTCACTCTCAATGTCTCCTTTTCTATTGTTTACTTAAGTTTGTGTAGCGTGCTCTCTTCAACAAGGTGCGCAGTCAGTAATAGATCTTCAAGCGTGAGATTCTGCACTGTAACATTTCTTTCTTACACTTTGGCACTCCAGCAGCCTACCACTAATAAGTCCCTTAGCATGGTGTCTAACATTTCACAGCCTCTTCAGTGCTTCTTCATAGGGGCTCTTTATGTCTGAACCAACATTTCCTTACTCAACTTGTGGGGCCAGAAGTATTCCCTGCCCATCTTTTCCCAGCGCATTTATTGACACTGCTGCGTTTATCTTTTCACTGGATTCTTGTAGGCCGGATGCCTCCATTTATACCTTGAAACTATGCCACCATGGTATGTTAGGAGTACCTGGGTTCTGTAGGTATGTTGGCTGTCTGCCATTTTGTTCCTTCGCCCTTCATGTTTTCTATTATTTCTTAGTTTTTACTGTCTGGTAACGTGTTATTTTGTCGTAGAAAATCCCATCCTATGTCACAACTTGTGGTGATAACCAGTTACAAGCCATAAAGAAGAAACTCCTGTATTGAATACAGTAACATGCTTTAGAGCCTCATCATGAGTTTGGTGGTGTGGACAAAAAAAGGTGCTAATGCAGTCATAATGGAGTTACCGCTGCATTACCACACCACAGAACTATGGGTTTGGAGGTAAAGTGAAAGAAAAACCTCCAGCAAAAAGCTGGAGGTCATTCCGCCAAGTTACTGCCAAAGAAACAGCCACTTTGGCGGAATTAACTGATGTCAGAATTACCGCTGGTGGTAATTCTGCTGAAATCTCCATGGAGTCCTATGGACTCCATAAATGGGGACTAACTTCACCATACCGCCCCTTGTAATTCGGCAGTAATTCCACCAGACCAAGTGGCTTTAACGGTAAATCCGTTTGGTGATATCTCTGCGGATTTACTGCCAAGATACCACCAAACTTGTAATGAGGCCCTATTTATTTATATCAGAATTTTTTTATATCCATTTAAGGAGCTAAGCACGTTGTGTCCTGTCTCACTTCCCGAGTCTGAATGGATGTTTTAAAGCGCCCTCAACTATTACTGGCTACACCCACACCTGTGATGTAACACACACCGGGCAAGGTCACGCTCGAGTGTGACATCACTACACGGTGGAGCCCTTGCCAACTACAAGTCAAGGGGGACATTAAAAATCCATTTGCTTTAAAAAGGGATAGCAAAAGGACAAAGTGCCTCAAGTTGTCGGTACTGAGAAAATTGAAAAAAGCTAATGTTGATCAGAAATCCTAAATGGCCCCCATGCCTCCACGCCATCCTCACACTCCCTTGCTTTATCAGCTTTTACAGTAAATTCTTGCCAGCCCTTGGGGTGAATATGAGGGGTGGGTGTAAATATTTTAAGTGAAAGCCATGAGCTCCATCTAGTAACTGTTCTGCTGCCTTTGGTTTCACAGCTAGCTGATAGCATAGCTTTATGTGTTCTACAATCCGTCTTTTAATTTCTGTCTTGAAGAGTGTGTTTGCCCTTCAGCGCATGTCCAAATGCCACAATTCACATGAATTCTTGCATTCTAGCTACAAAGTACCATTAACACTTGCCTTGTGCCTAATAAACAATCTCGAATGGAGAGTATGGGTTTGTAAAGAGTATTGGTCATACCCCAGGTAGTCACATTTAGATGACAAGGTGAAAACCTCTGGCAAGAAATATGGGTGTGGCTTTAACATCACAATTTCCATCAAACAATGAATGTCTCATCTACCTTGAGGGCACAGCTGCTAAAAAAGGAAGCTTCTGATGAATGCATTATTTTGAAAGGGATTGACAGAAATTTCATTAGAACACATTTAATTCAGCTAGTGCTGGAGGCCAAACTGTGAAGCGAACTTTGCAGGATTGGAGAAGAAAGTATCTTGGCCGCACTTTTTCTTATTTCCAGAAATCGCTCCTGTTCGGGATTAGTACAGCGATGAGTAGTGGATGAACTGCCAACTCAGATTCACCCCTAAACCAGCAGTGATCCCAATCATGTGGGTAAAACAGACACAGCCCAATGGGTATGCCCAGACGTGGGTCCCTTGCTCGCTGCGCCATAGGAAACCAAGGTGCACCTCACTGAGTAGGCCGAAACGTGTCTGGGGTATCTTGTGTTTCTGTGCAGAGGGGACCTGGCGTAGCAGTTCGGCTGGGCTACTACCATTGGTGCTAGTACCTGACTGATTTGCAAATGGCTGGAGCCATTTTGCAATGGCACAGACGGCTAAAAAAAAGGTGTTGTGGAAGGTAGCCCAGAGCAGCGCCAGTGGTTCGATTTTATTCAAAACCTTCCACGCATCACTTTTCTGGTTACAGTTGGTCTCCCTATGTGAGAGGGTATGCCCATACGTGGGTCCCTTGATCGCTGCGCCAAAGGAAATCAAGCTGGACCTCACTGAGGAGGCCCAACAAGGCCGAAACATGTCTGGGGTTGCTTGTGTTTCCGGGCAGAGGGAACCTGGCCTAGCAGTTCGGGCCGGTCTGCTACCATTGGTGGCAGTACCTGACTGATTTGCATATGGCTGGACATCATTTGCAATGGCACAGACAGGCTAAAAAACAGTGGTGTGGAAGGTTGCCCAGAGCAGTGCCAGTGGTTCAGATTTATTCAAAACCTTCCACCCATCACTTTTTTGGTTACAGCCCAATAGGTATACCACTTTTGCCTCCTTTTCCTTTTGTGGTAATGTGGCCTAAGGGCAGGCTATACTCTCTGGAGGGCTGTTAAGTGATCACATTAGCAACCCAAACAGCAATAGTACAGAGACTCCAAAATAAAAGAATGTCCAATCAGAGTTCTTAAAATATATACTTTAATTAAACAATCAAAGATGCAAATAACTAACCAGAAAACTCAAGAAGCAAAAACCTACCTCTGTAAGAGAACACAGGAACCTGCAGAACAGGTATAGAATGGAACTCTGGATATTGAGCATTCTTAATCAGGCAAGGAATTGCAGCAATATCAATGTTCAAAAAGGATAGGTCTTTCAATAAAAAGCATGAAAAGGGGCTTATCAGTCATTACCATCCCAAAAAGTGGGCCAATGGGACAGGGCCTCTTAATAGTACCTTGCTCTTTAAATTGGGTGGTTCAACAGCACCGAACTGAGCTTCTCAGTGCTTTCCCTGTGGTTGAAGCGGGTTCAATATGCGGCGAGTCACGTTGATCTTGCATTGATTTGATTTTGAGAGAGAGAAGTGATTCAGTTCAACGGGTCCAACACGTTTGCGGTAGCGTTTGAGTTAGTTCAAGACAAGGCTGCTGCTAGGTCAAGTTGGAGCATGACACAATGCCTTCCAGCGGTACGAGTCCAAGTTCAAGTCCGGTCGAGGTGAGGTCCTGTTGGTTTGATGCATTGTGCGAAGATACAGCAAGTCGAAGACTTCCACAGTGGTGAGCCGATGTGCGAGCCGACGTGACGATGATTGCTACTGGTGAGAAGAGACGTCAAGCCAGTTAAAAAATGCAAGAGAGCAGCTTGAAGGTGTGAAAAGTGGCAAAAGCAGCGCAGTGGGCCCCGCTGGCACAGAGGGCATCAAACAGAGTTTGAATGTGGTTAGAAGTTTCACAAACAGAATTCCAGCTACTCCAGGGCCAGCATCGGATTGACTGGTCTGGCATTCGGGCCCTCGTCCAAATTAGATGACTCAATTTTGTGGGCTTGTTTTATTTTAGTGTGTGAGAAATGCTGAAAGACACCAGATTTCAGTTTTGTTAAAATTGCATTAGTATAAAGTAGCTTGCAATTAAATTTCATATTGAAAGGCAGGCCATACTTGTACCCCTTAAATATATTGGGGTACCCCCTGATCATGCTTACACCAGATTAAATGCACCCCTCTAGAGAATTAGGCCATGAGTCTATCTTGCAAGAGATAACACATCTTAATCTTTACAAAGATGAGGATTGGGGGAATGGCAGAGTACTCTGCCATTTCGACCAGCATTCTGTCTTCCTTGGCTGGCTCCTGCAGACTAATGGCAAGCAGGCGCCTTTATACTCTTCAACTTGGTCACTGGATACCGGCAGAGCTCACCCAAAACTGTTTTTCTTGCCATACAAGGGATGCTATAGTCTCCAGTGTTGCATGGCCAGGTTTACATTTAGACCAATCCTGCTTAACATACTGCTGCCTCTGCAGGAATACATTGTAGTTATTGCTTGGCATCATTTGCTGTTATAAACATTCATATATAAACACATCTTCCCGCCATACACACTTCACTCAATAAAATTATATTTTATCTGGTCCAGTAATTTCTACAAAACCCCTGTTTTCCCATAGTAATCTTTCGTGCATTGAATCTTTTTTAGTCTCCATTGGCTTGCGATAGACAGGGAACAGCTGCTGAGTTTCCTCGTGTACTCTGCCAGCCTGCTTATAGTCTCCTTTTAGTACAGGCTGCATTATTTTTGGCACAGAAGATTCTGCTGTTTACCGTGCTTTGAGAAAAGCTAACTACCCTTTAACAGTTGTACAAATATAGTCAGCTAAATAATAATGTGTGCCTTATATTTAAATCCTACCTATCTTTATTTAGTGAACCTCCTCCCCCCTGGACTCAGTTAACAGAAGTCTTGCATAATTCTAAAGCGCTTGGGAAACCTGGGATTGAAGGAAAGCACTAGGCTCCTTCCCAATGATATGTTCATGTTGACTTAGCTCATTAATATGCATGTTTTCCAAACATCCTCTGAGTGGAGTTGTACATCAGGAAGATGTTTAACATCATAGGTTCATATCTGAGACATTATGTGCAGAAATTGTCTCTTGCATGAGATGTACGGACGTGCAGATATTTTGCAAACGTGTGCTGCGTGCCCACCTGTTGTTTGAGCCTGAATACAGGCATGAGCAGGGCAGCCTAGCAAATCATGGCACAAATTGGGGGTCTCTCTATATCTGGGACACTATGCCACAGGAGGAACAGAGAGTCCAGGCAGACACATGTTGTTGAGGTCAGCCTCTGAGAAGAAACTGCTGCAGGGCAGGTTCAGGTGGCGGGAGTATTTGTAAGTGGCACTGTCAGCAAAATATGAATATCTATTTCTTATATAGCGCTACACACCCACGGGTCTCAGAGCGCTAAAATAACAGATGACATCATTATACCACAGAGTGGTACTCAATGTATTGCAAATGATTTGTTTTACTTACAAAAGAAAACCCTGTAAAAAAAAGAAAACATTCCAAGAATATTGAGCTTCTTTTCAAAAGGTAAAAGGAATATGTTCCTTTTCCAGTCCAGGGGAGGGGTTTGGGCATGCTGATGAAAGCGCAGGCTAGGTGCAAACCTTTTCTATTTCCAACCCAAGGAGCAATTAACATTGTGTTAGGCAAAGCAGCCCTTGGGTTTCATGGTATAGGAATGCTTGTGGATGTATTCCTCTTTGCACACCTGAAAATGGCGAGGCCTCAGCTGCAAGGAGGCTATGGCTCCATTTGACCTACATAAAGGGCCTCATCACAAGTTGGGCGGTATCCCGGCGGCATTACTGCTGGGATTCTGCCAGGGCTAATAGCGTTACCGCCAAACCCCCCCTGTTGAAAGTTAGTGAAGTTAATTTGAGCGAGATCCTATCTCTAATTTTTAGCCAGTGGTATTCTCTTCTCTTATTCGATATGTGTTCTTTAGAAGGGATGTTCAAGGCGGTTCTTAGGGCGTTATTTTGCAATATCTGCAGTTTGTCAGTGATATATTTATTAGCTCCTGAGTATAAGGCATTGCAGTAGTCTAATTTGGAAAGTATTAGGGCATTAGCGAGAATAATGCAGCTGGCTTGTGTTAAGAAAGCTCGGCATGCCCTAATAAGCTTACAACTGTGGGCCTTGGATGATGCTAGAGTATTTACTTGTTTTTTTAGTGTTAGGGCAGAATCAAGGTAAAAGCCTAGCGTTTTCACTATTTTTGCTACAGTTATTATATTACCATCTATGTTGAACGCAAAGTAACTGGGGTCAAGTTTTTTTAGGTTGGTGACGGAACCAAGGATCAGGATCTCTGTTTTGTCATCATTCAAGCAGAGGCCATGGGTTGCCATCCATGCCTGAATGATGAGGTATATCTTGTTTACCAAGGCTGTATCAGAGGCAGAATTTCCTGAAAGGGGAATGAGGATATATGTGTCGTCTGCATAATTAGTGTAGGTGACACCCAGTCTGTCCAATTTGTCAAATAAAGGCTTGGTAAAGATATTATACATAGTTGGCGAGACACAGGAGCCTTGGGGCACACCACAGGTTGTTTTGATACGGTCCGCTGAAGCTGATATGGAGAAAACTCTCATTGTTCTATTTTCTAGAAATGATTGGACCCAGGCTATAGATTCACCTGAAAACTGGGTGGCCAATGCCGAATGATCACACAAAACTGCGTGGTCCACCAGGTCAAAGGCAGCTGACAAGTCAAGGAGGAGCAACATGGCAGTGTTTCCCTTATCATTAAGCTCGTCAATTTGTGTCTTAAGATCAAGTAGAGCTGTCTCAGTGCCATGACGTGGTCTAAAACCAGATTGGCTAGGGGTTGGTTGGTTTCAAGGTAGTGCTGAATTTGTAAGTAGGCCACTCTATCTATAATCCTGAGAAGGAATGGTACTGTGGTGATGGGCCTGTAGTTGGTAGGGGTGGAGGGGTCTAAGGATTGTTTCTTAAGGAGAGGTAAAACCCAGGACTCCTTTAAGTTACTTGGGATGGTATTTGTGGAGAAGGAGGCATTTATTCATTTAGTAATGAAGGGGGCTAGGTCCCTTGCAGCATCTTTAATTAGTTGGGCAGGGCAGTTGTCACCCTTGCAGTTGGAAGGTTTTAGGGATGCAATAATTTATTCAGGTTCCTGGATGGAAACTTTGGCAAATGTAAAGGGGGCTAGATGTTGCATATTTTTGGTATGGCTAGTAGGTATTGTTTCACTATGAGACAGGGCAATTTTAAGTTGCAGTGTTGTTATTTTATTGGCTAGGGCATCTTGGAGACTGGTGCATCATTGTTTGTCTTTAGGGGTATTGTCCAGGGGAGAGGGGGATTCCAGTTCCCTGAGGATGACAAATAATTCCTTGGTATTGGGGCTGGCACTGGGAATTCTCTCATTGAATAGTTATTTTTTCGTTCGTAAGATTTATTTTTTGTAGTTATTGGCAAAGTTTTTAAGTTGCCTTTTATTTTCATTGGAAGGGGAGTGTCGCCATATGGATTCCAGTTTCCTTTTTTGTTGCCTTAATTCTTTGAGGTGGGGGGTGAACCAGGCATTGAGGTGTGTCTGTTGTTTACCCTTGCGTAATTTGAGAGGGGCAATGCAGTCTAGGGCCTTAGTCATCGTATTACTGTAGGTCTCCACAAGGAGATCTGGATCCAGATTATTTGGAAGTGCATTAAGGGTAGGAAGGAGGAGTGGCAAAAGATTGTCGGGTGTGATTTTTTTTTAGCTCTCGTAGGGAGAGTGTGAGCCATAACTTTGTTTTTAGTGATCTGTTTATCTAATGTTAGAGTGAAGTCAGTTAGGTAGTGGCTGTCCATTGTTGAGGGGTGATTTTGGTGATGGTTGTAGGGCAATTCAAGGTGGCGACCCAGTCAAGGGTTCTTTCTTTGTCGTGGGTTAGAGTTAGGGCTTTTTGCGTTAGGCCAGGTTCAGCAAGCATAGTTGCTATGGATTGGGCTTGTTTGTCTTCTAGATCATTAAATCGCCTAGTATTAGTAGTTGGGAGGAGTCTTTTATATTGTTCGCTAATAGGCTAGATAGGTCCTCTTCAAAGGTGCCGATAGGGCCAGGAGGCCTATATATTAGATGAATAGTTAGGGTATGACAGTTAGAAATGGGCATTTTGGTAGAGAGTAGTTCACAAGATTTGAAAGGGGGTAGAGATATGGGTCTTAAAGCAAAGTTAGCTTTGGCTATAATGGTGATCCCGCCACCTCTACCGCTCGGTCTGTCTACTCTGATCAGTTGGTAGTTTTCTGGTATAGCTAATAGTGCTGGGCATGCAGCTTCGTGTAGCCATGACTCTGTGACCGCTAGTAGGTCAAGCTCATTGGAGGATAATATGTCAGCTATTTCCATAGCGTGGGCTACTAGAGATCTGGCATTAATTAAGGATCCTGAAATCCTGAAATAAGTTGTAGTAGGTTTCTTTAGGGGTTGTATCGGTGTAGGTTTAGGGGCATTATTGTTATCACGGGCTGTAGTCCATCTAGGGACTGACTTTAGGTGTAGGGTAGTTGTTTTGAGTTGGGCATTAAGATTCTTATGGGTATAAATTCTAGGTTCATAGAGGCATGGTAGTCTAGCTCGGAGTCTAGTATTTCTCTCCAAGGTAGGGCAGGGTGTGTATTTAGAAAGGGACATGGTTAAGTAGATTAGAGGTAATGTGAAGCACAGCAGGGAAGTTGCCTTTGTCTTTCTAAGGTAAATAGTTGGGAATAGATGTAGCGCAGGGCAGATTAATATAGTAGTGTTAGGGTAGATACAGTTCTGTAGGTAGTGCACTTATGAAGCTGTGTGACAGTCTAGGCACTATATATATATATATATATATGCTTCTGGTAATTGGGTCTGATTATAGGGTATATATAGATCCGAAATGGGCTAGTTTGATATAGGCAATGGAACGTTGTGGGCTAGTCCAGTCTATGCATGTAGATAGGTATAGATTAAAGCAGGCTAGTTAAGACATATGTAAGAAGCTATATCAGCTAATCTAGCATAAGCAGCATGGCTAGTCTGGCATAAGCAGGCCTGTGTAAGTGCAGGCAAGTTTAGTCTGATAGATTCAGATATGTGGGTACAGGATTGTCTAGTCTAGCAAGGGACATGCATACAACTGTATAGACTAGTCTGAAATAAGCAGGCATATGAGTGTTCAAGCAAGCCTAAGCATATACATTCAGTGAATTAGTCCAGACTAAGAAACTAAATTCAAGCAGACTAAGGGAAACTGAGAATATAAATTCAAACAGGCTAATTCAACATTTGCATGGTAGGTATATCATGAGGATCAGCTAGTCTGGCATATGTAGACATGTGATAGGTATATATGTAAGATCAGAACGGTGTAATAAGCGAAGACTTACATAATAGCTAGAGCAGGACTAGTGCAGATGGTATAGTTAGGACAGGAATTGGGCAGCAAATTGCAGGTGGTTTAGCCAAATAACAATATGATTTTTCGCATTAGTCACACATTGCTAGGGAAGCAGCTTATTCTGCTACTTTAGGTTACGTGAGGTAGTTAGAACAATGTTAGCACATAGTAATGTAGTATGCCAGTGGTAGTTCGTCAGTAACAACGTAACAGTAATCAGTTCATTTTGTTTAGGCAGTACATAGTTTGTAGGGGACGTTGTTGGCAACATCTTACGGTCCTCGTTGTTGCAGTGCAAATAGTTTTTTGGGCTCACATTCGCAGTCATGTAGCCAAGGGCAAGCACTAGGGGTAGTTCAGATAAGGGTACAGGTGCTGTGTAACATTATGTAATTTGCTCGGGCGTGCGTTACAACTTCATTATACTGGAAGTGAAGTGGATACAATAGTCGAGTGAATCCAGGCACAATGTGCATATTCCAGGGGCTAGAAAGTAATGTACCTTATGTGTTGTGTGAGGGAGCAGGCACAGCATAGCGCAACCATTCGCATAACAGGGGCAAACCAGGGCCTTTATACTGCAGGCTTTCACAGTGGAGGGCCGGCTTCCGCCTTTCCGGTGGATGTGTGTCAGGGGATTTCAGATGAAATGTGTTGCTTAGCAACGTGCCGCTGGCTGGATCGTATGGGCGGTGGCCATTTTGGGTAAGGAATACGGCTCAAGGCACGAATTCTTACTGCGTGCAAACAGATATTTCTGGCCAAATTCGGATCGGATGGGCAGCGGGTCCCCAATAGTAGAGATCCCAATCATAAAATCAGGAACTAGCGTGTTTCATCGTAGTCGGCGGCTTCCAGGGGCAGGGTGCTTGCTGAATGTTGGTTTGCTGAGGGAGGGAGGGGGCTCCTGTCCTCTCCAGCTGCAGGGGAAGAGTGCCTCTCAGGGGAAAAACAGGGCCTTTACACTGCGGGCCTTCACAGTGGTGGGCCGGCTTCCGCTTTGCTGGCAGATGTGCGTTGGGGGATTTCAGATGAAATGTGTTGCCTGGCAACGTGACGCTGGCTGGATCGTATGGACAGTGGCCATTTTGGGTAAGGAATACGGCTCAAGGCACGAATTTTACTGCATGCAAACAGATATATCTGGCCAAATTCGGATCGGATGGGCAGCGGGTCCCCAATAGTAGAGATCCCAATCTTAAATTCAGGAACTTGCGTGATTCATCGTAGTCGGTGGCTTCCAGGGGCAGGTTGCTTGCTGGATACTGGTTTGCTGAGGGAGGGAGGGGGCTGCTGCCCTCTCCAGCTGCAGGGGAAGAGTTAGAAACATTTGTTCACCTGGAGCTGAACCTATGACCACATGGTTCAGACAGGGTTCATACAAGATGGCATACAATACAATACCGATCTTCATCTTAATAGGCAATGTGTATTGCAAGGAAAAGGCATTGAGTCCTTTTTTTTAAATGTTATGTAATTATGTTTATTATGTATGTGTTTTGGAAATACTACTGCAATACCTGTTGTGTTCTCACTAACCCCAATATATTGGCCTTTTTTGAATGAGCAATAATTTCTGAAGTCGGGAGGTTTGATTTGTATGAATTGGGTGCATGCCTCTTCATCTCTTTATATCTGTTCAAAATTATCACGTGCACCCATAATATTAAGTATTGATTGTAACTCTGAAATCCCTCTGTAAAATCTTTCAGAGCAATTCGTATGTATCAAATGACCACTGGTTCTCGCTATATCCAAGCAATTGATGGGAGGGTTATGAAAGAGGAGAGGGTTAGAGACAAGGTAACGTATCTCAGGTCATGAAACCCTCTTGATACAACGAGCTAAATTCATTTTAAACCTTGCTTTCCCCAATTTTCAAAGCATGTGTGCAACAGCCACCATCTTCCCAAACAGTGTACTGCAAAAAGTCCTGAATCACTGGAATTTGCAGATGTGGACCACTTTATTTTTGTGGTGGGACCCTTTTTTTGGCTGCCCGGGCTATTCCTTGTCCCAGCCCCTGTCCAGGGCTTTCTGTTTTCTGGGAGTCCAATCTAGTGGCTCCAGTACAAAGTAAGTCATTTTGTTCTGCACTTCCACTCCTCGGTGCTTGGCCGGCACCTACAGGGGAATCCTACACTTCCAGTGAGAAGCCTGGTTCCAGTGCAGCTGGCAGAGGGCAGGACCTGGTCCAGCAGCAGTTCACCCTCACTGTTCCCTAGGGATGCTTAGATGAAAGAGTTCTTCTCTGCATTGGATGCCTTCGATCTTCACCTCCCTGTTGAAGGACTTTTCGATCTTCACCTCCCTGTTGAAGGACTTTTTAATGGACTGCACTCCCAATATAGGTCCAATAAATAATTTATTTCGTCTAGAAAGTCCAAAATGAATCAAAGACAGAGTAGGAGAGCTCATCGCTGGGGTTTGGACAAAAACAACAGGAATCTAATCCCTGTTGCTGTACCAAATGTCTGTTGCATTCTTACATCATACCCAGAATGCTTTGTCCTACAGGAAAAGGAGTGGACAGGCAGGGAAAACACCCCCAACAGAAGAGCCAATGTGATGTGACCAAGCATACTGTTTACCATGTTATGAACTTTAAGTCTGCAGCTTGCATGAGCTAAGTGGAAGAGCCACGAACCTTCGAGGGGACTGCATTTGATATCCATTTGGGAGCGGACACCTCCACTGAGATTCTCGAGGACCGCCCCACATGAAATGTTTTGCTAAATGGTGTGAGAACAGTGTGCCTTTTACATGCTTCCTCTTCTAGCTGGAGATGCAGCTAAATGCACTCTACTAGATGAATATTGTAATCTGGAATTTGCCAGTTACAAGTAATATGGTAAAATGCCTTTAGGAAGACACATTGCTGGATTGATATTGTTGTGTATACACCAAGAACAACGCCTTCTTTATTTTCTGAAATAGGTGGTGTTGGTTTCAATGCACTTGAACACACCAGGATTTGCATTCAATTCACATATTCTAAGACATCAGTAACTAAACTGCTATGCTGCAGAAAGCCAGATCATGATACAATACCTACCCCTGGGGCATTGTTACGTTTACTGGGTGAGCCCGGAGAGGAACGTGGTGCTCCCATGGTGTCTCTAACTGGTCTAAATACCAGATCTTAAGTGGCAATTTCTGGGCAATGAGTATCATGATGCAACTTGCATTTGCGATTCTGAACTACACGCTGACACTGGAAGAGGTGGGAATCATATAGGAATGCCTGACTCTGGTTGATTGCTAATGCATGGCCCACCGAGCCCCTGAGAAGTGGACCGCTGCAGTTGGCATTGAGCTGCACTGTGAACACTTCTATGCGCGGCATTCTACACTGATGGAACAGAGTATCAATTTTCTTCTGATCCAGCTCACATTCGTCAAGATCTGAGGTTGACCTGCTCAGATGATCGCCAAAATATTCTGAACAGCAGGAGACATAGGGAGGACTATAGCAAAACACAAGAGGTGATAGACTATTGTGATTTAATCTTAACCTCTGCCATTGCTTTGGGCAACCCTCCGGACCATCAGTCTAAGCCTGACAAGCCATTGCAACAGGGGAAAGACCATATGCAAATCAGGCTTGGTCCCACTGCTTGGGCCCCTTTTGCAATGGCACAGATGGGCTAAAAAAACGGTGGTGTGGAAAGTTGCCCAGAGCAGTGGTTCAAATGTATTAAAAACCTTCCACCAATCCCTTTTTTGGTTGACATGGGGAGGACTGGCAACTTTTGGCCTGGTGGGCAAGTATGTTTTTTGCCCCATGGTGTATTGTGATGGCCCAAGACCACAATGCAGTAGCCCCAACTTTCTCGAGTATATGTAGTAGACATTATTGATATCACTTGACTTTTATGCAAAATATCTCACAGTTATGTTTGTGGTTTCTTAGAAACCGGACCCTAGGAAAATCTGCCTCATACCAACATAATCAAATAATTTCAACAGGATAACACAATTGGTGAACAACTGGCCAAGCTGGAATTTGAGCCCACATTTCTTAGTATGCGATTTGACAGCAGACTGCATCTCCACCCATCCTATCAAATCCCATCTTCAGTTTTAGACCAATGTAAAGACGTGGCAAAGCTAGGGAATTCATTGTTAGAGTCGAGCCATAACTGAACCAGAGTGTCTGACTTTGCTCTCATAGGCAAAAAGCTGAGGTGGCACAGCAAAAGACCCATAAATGTCTTCCCGCCTTCCAGACCACAATACAAAACCCATACCTGGCACCTTCTCTGACCAACCCCACATGAAAGACCCTCACTTTGCATCCTGCCTTCCCAAGAATATGCATTATAGAAATTGTACAAATTATAATTATTTATGGAGTAACAATATTATGAAGCTGTACGAGTGAGATTTTCCCTACAGACACTTGAGGAAAATATGGAAAGTGATTTGCTCAGGATCACAATTTGTGGAGGTCAGGGATTTGTGCCCTATCTTACTGGTTCCTCAGTTTACAATTTAGAGAGCAGAGGAAACTTCACATCTTCTCCTATTACACTTTCAATATTAGAACTGGCAGAAGGATTCCTGCAAAGTTATTATTCAAAAGCTAAACTAGTACACTGTTTAGTAAATCTGGCTTTCAAATCACAAATGTATCAATAAGAAGGAAGCCTCGTAATGGCCTGTATCCTGTGCGAAAACATCTGAAAGTACACACAATCGTACAAACTTAAATTCTAATTATAATGAAAACCTGCTATAATTATAATCACAATTGTGTGGACTTTAAAGCACTAAGTCACATTATAGAACAACCAAAACAAATATAAGGGAAGTCTCCATTGACGCATATGTTCATGAAGCATAAAGCACTTGGATCACTTCATCAGAAAAAAGAAAGGAGTTAAGCCATTCTCACAATCTGGTGCCGTGGCATTCAGGCCCAGCACAGATCTCAGAAACAATCAACCTGCCAATCTACCTTTTCAGATTTGTACCTCTGTCTCATTTACCCAATTTTCCATAGCCATTCTGGTGTCCTTCTCTCCCAGCACATCATCAATGCCTCTTTACCCCCTTGTAATTAACTTTCATACCTCTGTGCTCCTTTTTCTACATCCTTCAACCCATCATTCAGTTCCCTTGTCTTACATTGCACAAACCCCTTTCAATTGCCCACATTGCTCAGTCATCAGTTCCTTGTCACCCACCACCTTACATTGCCTTGGTTCAAATGTAGACAGTAGACCGTCTTGGTTTGCCAGTAAGCCTCTGCCAGACACAGCAGGAAGCTGTAGTCAGAGTCTTTCTGGTATTACTATGATGTGATAGGTTATTTATAACGCACTTAATAACCAGAGGTTTCTAATCGCAGACCCGGGGATCAAACCTGTCTTGCTCTGTGTCGTCTTGCTGCCAAGGCAAGCACGTTGCCCCTGAGCTATCCTCCTCCCTAATGGCTCCAAGATCTGCACTTGACAATGTCGGCTGCATATTTCAATTCATGGAAACAGAGGAAATTGCAAGGGTGGTCCGCCTGGGATCAGGTGACAGAGAGGGTGCAAGAGTGGCCTGTTATGTGCGTGAGTGTATTTGTGACTGTTAGATATAATCGGAATGATGTATCTGTGCTCTTGTGACTTTTTATCTGCATATCTGAATACGTTGTTTATTTGCATGTGTGCCTTTTGTTGGTCACAGTGTTCAGGACAAGACAATGAAAACAATCACAGGCTTTGGACCTCATTCAGAGTTGGATGGTAACGGTAAAATTGGCAGCATTTAGAAAATATCGCTGATTTTACCATCCACCCATTTCAGGGCTTTGTCAAATACCAATACTGGCTGTGGTATTTTAGGTAGACTTTTTGCATAAAATCCACCTATCTTTACCTCCAACTAAGAGAAATAGGTAAACAAAATCCCAATTGGCCCCAAATTATTCACAACTTTATTTATTGTACAGAAGGGAAGAGACAGCACTTCTCTTCAATACAGTATAAAAGGCCATGTTCAGGACAGGGTGCAAAAAGTCAAGTTGCAAGCTACACGACAAACTTAAAAAAGTCACTTGCCAACTAAATTCTGTACATACTCACAACAACGCACAGCATTTCTTACTTGCCAAGAGTAAAATACCACTATCCAGTGACTAGTGCAAATTGTGTACCCTGGTAAGGGGGTGATAAGGTGGGCCTCTATGATAACCCCTCTCACACCACCTTACCCATGTAATGCTTAAAAGGGTCAGGACATGTACAGTAGTGTTGTGAGCCACTGATGTGCATAATCCAATTGCACCTTCACACTGGAAAAATGGCTGAAAAAACATTTTTAAAACACCTTTTTTTCATTTTCGCTGGTCATAAACTCTGAATTATGCAGATTTTCAGATAAACCACTGGCAGAGGTAGTAACTTTCTCCAGTGACATTTCATAAAACAAAATCCACCAAACCCTGAATTGAAACCCCCTCGTTTGTAGTCTACTAATAATTAATACCTGAATGTTACATCTTTCTATGTGTGTTTTTCAACTGTGTCCAAAAGTGACTACCACAAACAATTCAACAGCTATTTCTTTAACCACCAAATAGTAACAGCCATGGGTGCTATTCAGGGCGCTATTAAACTCTTTTTGTAATTAACTCACTAGTGACCAAGAAATTCACCAGAGCATAGCTGAAGCATTCTTACAGAATGAAACGGACTACATTCTCTAAAAAGATATGTACCCTTACTTCCTTGGCAAGTAGGAATCATGATAAGCTGCTGACCAATGGTGCATGAGGAGCAGTGGTTCCAACAGTACCATTGAAGGTCACAATTCCTGTCATTTAAATGCATACATTGTCGCTGGGTGGTAGGAACATGCACCTGCAGCCTAGGTTCTTCTCAATCTCACTGTATCACTCAGTGTGAAGCCCTTGTGTGGGGCCCAATCAGGCACATTTACAACATTGCTGAAATCAAGACGGGTGCCCTACCCCATCCAAGCAGGCCTTGCAGCATTTGGTTTCTTTTTGGCTTGTTGGTTTGTTAAAGTTGTTGTCTTTCTGGGTTATTTTCTTTTACATATATCAGCTCTGGCTCAGGGAGCATCAGCCCAGCCAGCCTGGACGGCTTTTGCGGACTTCATTCTGCTTGTTAGTTGGACAATATCCCCTGACACCTGAAACCATGGTTTTCTGCAGATCCAGCGAAAACACATTTTTAGCCTAAATAGCAGGATAAGAAAGATCCAGACAGGCAACAGACCCAAGAGAATCTTTAATTGCCAGGCCCTATTTTTGATTTGGAGCACATAGTTTTGGCTATGTCCATCATCAAATGAATTCTTCGATCCATTGATCGACTGACCTCATACAATGTTTTACAGTGTTCAACTCCACTCCCAAGGACTGAAAATGTTTGCTTTACTCAAGCAAGGATTTGTTAGGTTTGCCGCTAATCCTAGCTCTCTACAGTTGCAAGTAGAGGTGAATTGCTTTTTGTAAGCGCTCCTTGCTGCCATTCTGAAACAACCAGTCATCAAGATACAATTACACATGGTAACCCTCCCTTCCTAGCTGGGCTGCAACTGGACCCACTAGCTTTATAAACACTCTGGGAGCTGAGCGCAAACTAAATGACAACACCTTGAACTGCCAATGATTTGAAAGTAAGAATATTGTAAGGCCAAAAACACCAAGAAGTCCCACAGATGCCACTGCAGGATGTCTGCCAAGGCTTGACACCCATATCCTATTGTCTCTTTACGACATTGAGGTCCTGATGGTCTTTCCAAAATGGTTGTAGAGTCACTACCTCCATTGATGAGCAAGTACATTCTCCACCAATCTCTTGAAACCAAGACTTCCTTTTCAACATGGCCAAGTGAGATTTATTGAATGTTTGCCTGTGTGCCTGTGTGGCACTTGATGTTGGGGCCTCTGTAGGAGCTGTTAAGTTTGCCCGCTGTATATAACCTGAGGTATCCATTGGTGTGATGTTAGGAAAGATTCCGCTTTACTACACCTTTCCTTCCATTTCTATGGACCCCCAAACTTTTTGCTATTATTTTTGTATCTGTCCTGTTCTTTTTATAGTGCAGTGAATCCTTAAGCTTCACTGCACTGGCTTTTGCTCATCTGTCATGGGGAAACTGACATGTCCTTCAGGCTGTCAGTACCGAGAAATATTGTTTCCCTTAATCTTTTTACTTTGTTACTACCTTTAGTAACTTGTTATCACTTGTGGTAACTTTTATGATTGTACAAAACATCTCACAATGAAGTACAATGGGGTACACTTTTTGTTTTGCCCTAGACTAACACTCGATTTTTGGTTATTCTAGGTGTACTAAATGGACAAGCTGGTGGCAGCAGTTACTTTTTCCTACGTTTGGGGATTTTGAGCCTTACCGTGTTTACCACGTTTGGCTACTAACTGTGGCTAGTGGCCAAACATGACCATGCCACGAGATTTTTCGCTTGTCCTTTGGCCATCTTGTCTTTTAGCCTTCTTCCTGGCCTCAGAGGCTACGAAAATCCTTATATGGCCTTTCAGTGCCCGGGAAAGCAAAAGCTACTATTTCTATTTCTATGTGCTTGTAACGCGCCGAAAGCCCGCAGGCATCAGGGCGCGGGGAAAACCTAAGAGAAAAGATTTGCATGAAATAGGAGAATAAAGGAAGATTGAATTGTAGTTTAGCCATAACTATACCTAGAAAGTGCCTGTTACCTTGGTATTTACTGAAATAAGAATCTTTTCAGTGATTTCCCAAAGGTGATGTAATTACTTTCCTGTCTCAGGTTCACTGGGAGCCTATTCCAAAACTTGGCTGCCCTGACCGAGAAAGCTCTACCTCTACCCGCTGCCTGACTAACCTCTGGGATCACCAGGATGCCTGCATCGGCTGATCTAAGGCTTCTCTTAGGTGTGTAAAGCGAGAACTTATGTTTAAAGTAGGAAGGCGCCACACCAAATAAGCATCTGTGTACGATCATCATGGCCTTAAAATTGACTCTCTCTTCCATTTTAAGCCAGTGAAGATCTTTCCTTCCTGCCGATATGTGTTCGCCGTATTTAATTCTCTTGACAATACGAACGGCATCGTTCTGCATAACCTGACATCAGAGCATTGCCGTAATCTAGGCGAGACATTATAATCGGCCTTGCGATATTGGCAGTATTTGCTTCGCTAATGTAGGGTCTGATGGCTCTTAACAAGCGCATGTAATATCCATTGTTTTTAGCTAAGTAATTAACTTGGGCTTTGGCACCCACTGATGCTTCCACCATCATCCCTAGTGTTTTAACTTGTGGCAACACTGGGATGGTGGCTTCTTTTATCGCAAACTCCTTATATTGGGCTCCTAGCTTGGATCTTACGTGGCGAGATCCGAAAATCATAAGTTCTGTCTTACTATTATTAAGGCACATCCAATGTCTCTGCATCCAGATGTCGATGACCTTATAGACCTCCTCTATTTTTGCGCTATCTGTAACATGATCTCCTGTTAATTCGAAAACCAGCTGTGTATCATCGGCGTAGTTTGTGAAAAATACACTGATGCTTTCCAGTAGGTCACAGAGGCTTTGCATGTATAAGTTAAACAACAAAGGATATAGACTGGCTCCTTGAGGAACTCCAAACAGGATAAGGGCTGCTTCTGAAAATGTATCTCCCCAGTGAATTCTTGCCTTCCTGTCACTCAAGAAGGACGCTATCCAAGCCAATGCAGGAGGAGAGCAGCCTGCAATTTTATCTAGTGCAGCTTGGAGCAACTGGTGGTCCACCAGATCGAACACCGCGCTGAGGTCCAGCAGCATGAGCATCCCAGATTTACCCTTGTCAATCAACTCACTCTAGCATGTGTGATTGTAAGTCAAGCATAGCTGACTTGGTGCTATGAATTTGTTCAATATCTTCAGAACAAAATTTGAGTTGGTTATAGGGTGTAGGTTGCTTGGGTCTTTGGGGGCCAGACCAGCCTTCTTGACTAGGGGGGTTATTGTGACCTCTTTAATGGTGTTTGGAATTTTTCCCTCTAAAAACTAGGCATTGATTCTTCTAGTAAGAGTGGGTGGAAAAAGTTCTTTGTTGTCCAGAATGATCTTTGTGGGCAGTGTGTTCTCCGCACAAGAGGTAGGTTTCATTTTGGTCAGCACCCGACAAAATTCCTCCTCCGTGATGGCTTAAAAACTGAAACTTTCTCTACTTTCAGATAGAGGGTTTTCAGTGGGGCGGGTTTCTGAGCTAGTAGAGTCTCTTGCTTGTATTATATTGTTGCTGGCTTTTAAAATTTACTGGAGGGCTATGTGTGTTTTTACTGCCAGGAAGTGGGCTGGGACTTTCTGTGCCAATCCACATACTGGTGCCAGTGTGTCTGGGTGGAATGAATTAGGTTTGCCACCAGTGGTCCTGACTGGACCACTGCTGGTGGGTGAGTATGTGTGTGTGCGGGGGGGGCAGATCTGTCATTGGCTAGTGGGGGCTGTTGCTCTTACCTGGCTTTTTGAATAAAAAGGGGGCCCCGGCACCCACTTTAGAGATATCCTGGAAGAAACCTAAGGAGCCAAGACTCCTGTCCAGCTGCAAGAACCACGATGAAACCGGAGACCCATTGGAAGAAGGCTTGGCAACCAACTTCTGCTGCTGTCCTGGGAGAGCCCTGTCTTGATGTTGATGTCCAGCTGTCCTCTGAAGGAGCTACGGCCCTTGGATTGGAGGAAACATCCATTCTCGACGTCAGCTTGGAGTCCTGAAAAGAAGATTCTTCAAAAGTGTCCGGGGACCGCCCTGTGACTGACCAGCTCCGAGTTTGGGCTAACGTGCTCTGACGTCGCTGGTCCATGTTGTGGCCTGGAACCTGGGGGATCCTCCGCTTGTGCTACAAGGTTTAGCTCTGCAAAATTTTGTGGTCCTAGCATCAAGGGGACCCGAGATAGGAAGGAAAGTCTGACCACGACAAGCGAGTCCCTTCGCGTCGACCATGCATAGGTGGCCGTCATCTGAAATTGCTTACCTGAGTCCATTCCTGTCCTGAGAGGGTCCCTGCATGAAATATTGTAGAATCCTCCCACTGAGAGTCCTTGCAGCAGCATCAGACACCGACCGGAGATCTGCTCAAACATGTAACCCCTGGGGATCAAGGGCAGAGGCTGACAGCGGGGGAAAAATGACCTTGCACCTTCTCAGCCAACCTGAACAATTGGAGTACATGGGGTGAGTTACAGAGATACTTACCTGCCCCCTAAAACTCCCCTTTAAAAATGTTGCTAACCTTTACAAAACTTTCTAATACTTTGGCTTTGCCATAGCTTGTTCACACAAGCACTGAGAGTTTGGAACATGTTTATTAGGTAGATTAACTCGTCCCCTGACACTTGGAACTGCTCACTGGACCCCAGAGACCTTACCTTCATTTTTCCAGTTTCAAAGAACTGTAGGATTAAGGATATTCGTAGGAATATTCAGGTGGGTACCTGACCTCCTACCGCACCTCTGAACCTCATAGATTCCATTCCCGCTAGTAATAACTGGTGTGATTTTCCAAGTTTTCTCTGCCCCGATTGCTAGCTGCAATTGGGCAGCTCAAATCTGCCTCTCCGGCTGACCCTATTCCCTTGACCCTTCTTAAAGAAATCTCGGCTGATTTGATGAATATGCTTACCTCTGCTGTGAACGCCTCTTTTCGGGATGGCGTGATTCCTGCGACCCTTAAACATGCTTTGGTGATCCCTCTTCTTAAGAAGCCGTCTCTTGATCCTGCAATGCTTACCAACTTTCGTCCCATCTCGCTTCTCCCGTTCCTCGTGAAGTTATTGGAAGCTTTGGTGTCCCCTCTTCTCTCCACCTTCCTTGAGACATCTGGGTTCTTTGACCATTTTCAAGCCGGCTTCCGCCCAGGAAGAGGTACTGAGTCTGTCCTAAATTCTGTAATGGATGACCTGGCTCGTCTGGTGGATCAGGGTGGAGTTGGAGCAGTGCTGCTCCTTGACCTGTCTGCCGCGTTTGACAAGGTGGACCATTTCACCCTATCTCCCGTCTATCTTCGGCCGGTCTATCCGGACAGGTAATGAGGTGGTTCATGTCATTTCTATCTGACTGTTCTCAATCTGTCTCTCTCCCCCCCTTTCAGTCCAAACCGATGGGGCTTGACTGTGGTGTTCCTCAGGGGTCCGCTCTCTCTCCAATACTTTTCAATGTCTACATTCGCCCTCTCCTGTCCCTCATCTGCTGTCATGGTTTTCGCTATTATTCTTATGCAGATGATACTCAGATTTTGCTGGGCTTAGATCTTACCCGCCCTGACACTGCCGCCCGCCTTAGGAAGTGTCTTGAAGATCTGGGGGTGTGGATGACAGCAAACTGGCTTAAGCTTAATGGAAGCAAAACAGAGGTACTGGTTGTGGGCACCAAGACCCCCCTTCTGTTCTGGACGAATGATTTCTGTCCCTCTTGCCTGGGCCCTTTTCCTCTCCCATCTCCCTTAGTCCGGAACCTGGGAGTGCAAATTACTTCTTCCCTGTCGATGAATGATCAGGTTGCTGCTGTCTGTAAAAGTGGTCACTTCAAACTTTGCATCCTGCGCAAGGTGCTCACCTACATCCAGGAAATATTTCAGGCACCTGTTGTAGCTGCTCTTGTGCTGAGTGCAGTAGACTACTGCAACTCACTATACCTAGCCCAGCCGTGGTTCCTTATTAAACGTCTTCAACTTTTGCAGAATGCAGCTGCTAGGGCTGTGCTGCGCCCCTTGTATAGGGCACACATGACCCCCTTCGCCAGACAACTCCACTGGCTTCCAGTGGAGCAGCGGGTTCTGTTTAAATCACTCTGTCTAGTCCATCGTGCCTTTTCTGGCACAGGGGCAGAATATCTTGAAAAGAAATTCTTACGGTACGTGCCATTGCGCTGCCTGCGCTCTCTGTCAGCCTGCATAGTGGCGGTGCCCCGCATCAGACTTTCCCGTGTTGGTGGCTGGGCTTTCTCAGTAGCCGCCGCTAGTGCATGGAACACCTTGCCTGTTGCCCTTCGCACCATGGGGGACTATCTGCTATTCCGTCGTCATCTCAAAACCTACCTTTGCATTTTGATCCTTAATTAAACCGATTTATGTAGTATATGTTAGGATATGATTCTTGGGTATCTATTATTAATGCATCTGAAGAGATATTTTGGAGGTTTCATAGTGACAATGATTTAGTAGGCTATGAACACTTGAATGCTGTCGTTGCCTTTGCATTTAAATAGTTGCCCAGGTGGACGATTCCTTAATTGATGTGGGTGTGATTGTGTAGAATAATCATCATCAAGGTTTGGTTTTCATCTAGGGCACAAAGAATATGATATGGATGCTGTTCGAATAGTATTATTAAGAAGGATCACATGTGTAGTGGATATTTTGCCATACTGTCTCATAGGTGTGGTTTGTTACAGCGGCGAGTTAAATGAATAGAAAGGGATATGTTTTGATTATGGTTTAGGAGGGTAATTGAGACTTAATTTGGTAGTGGAATTGAATACTAGGTTAATGGGGTTTTAAGATTTTGTCAGTGTTAAATTACCCTAAATTCCAAGACTATGGATATGTGGGTAAGAATAGATTAACCCATATCCACTAGATGATGTTGGAGAATGGTGAGTTTATGGGGACAAGTGGGCTGGAAGCAATAATCATATTTTGATTGGTGCAAGTATATATTTAAATAAATGGGAGGGAGTGGGTCAGTCCTTTTCAATGTGATTGTGGAAGGGAGGTTCCAGAGGTTTGGGTCGTGTAAATCCAAGAATTTGTTTTTGTTTTTTTTCTTTTATTGTTATTTTCTGGTTCTAGGTTTTGGTTACTTGGAATTGCTAGGTTTCATCACAGGAGGGGTACAAGATAGATCACTTATGGCTTCCTCTTGTAAGAGTAGTTTAAGGGTGGTTTCATGGAATATTAATGGGGCTAACTGTGCGAATAAGAGGAAAATGATTTTGCAAAGATTAGAGGAATTGGAGGCAGATGTTGCCATGCTCCAGGAGACACATTTATTGGAAGTGGATGTAGATAAGTGGAAAAGAGAATGGGTTGGTTATGTCTTTTGTTCATCCTTCACTTCTAGTTCTAGAGGGGTTTGCATTTTGATAAGGAAGAATCTTCCGGTTACAGAAATGAAGTGTAAAAAGGATAAAAATGGTAGAATTATTTGTGTAAATATGAAAATTCAAAATGTTACCTATTGTTTGTGTAATGTCTATGCTCCTAATGGTGGGGACGTGAGTTTTTTTGCTTCCCTTACACAGTTCTTGCAGAATGTGAATGTATGAAATGTTATAGTGGGGGCAGATGGATAAAAGTGGAGATACTATGGACAATGCGAATAATCTGAAAAGGGAAGCCTTGAAGACATTTATGGTGGAATGGAATCTTTCAGATGTGTGGAGACTAAAGAACCCTTTGGTTAAGCAATATACCTTCTTTTCTGCAAGACATAAAGTATACTCACGGATTGACCTCCTCTTGACTTCGGGCTTGTGTACACCGTCTTTCAAAGGAGGAGATATTAAAGCATCCTAATTTCTGACCATGCACCGATCACTTTTGAAATTAAACTTACTTTTCCTCTAACTAAGTCAAACACTTGGAGGATGAATGTTACACTTCTTGATGACAATGGTATGATGGATAAATTAGTAAAAGAACCAAGGTTTTTTGTGGCTCAAAATTGGACTGGTGAAGTTAAAGTAGAATTTGTGTGGGAAGCCTTCAAGTCTTACATGAGAGGAATGTTGATAGGTCTATCGAGCAAAAAGAAAAAAGAGAAAGACACTGAGATTAAGAAGCTGAATGAGGAAATTGAGATTCTTGAAAAAGAAAACATGCAGAAATTATCTATGTGCTCTTTTGGTTCCATGCAAAAGAAAAAAGAAAAGCTAGAAGATCTGCTTACGTCAAAGGCTGGAAGACCCCTATTTAGAACAAAATCAAGTACTATGAAAAGGGTGAAAAATGTGATCGGCTTCTTGCTCATCGCTTAAGGACTATGGAGAATGAAAAGACGATTAATGCTGTAGAAAAGAGAGATGGGATTATGACCTTTGAACCTGCTGAAATTAATGATACTTTCAAGGAATATTACTCCAACCTATACTCTTCAGAGGTTCATATGACTCAGGGGGAAGCGAGATATTTTGTTAATGGTTGTCATTTGCAAAGTATAAAATCGAAATACAAAGATTCCCTCGGGAAGGACCTGGATGTAGAGGAACTCAGAACTGCTGCTGGCGCTTTAAATTCAGGGAAATGTCCGGGTCCGGATGGTTTGCCAGCTGAACTGTATAAAATGTTCATCTAATGTTGGCCATGTTACACTCATCTTTAATAGAGGGTCGTCTCCCAGAATCTATGTGACATGCATCGATATCAGTTTTTTTGAAAGAAGTGAAATCTCCAGTCAAAACAAGTAGCTATCGGTCAATAAACTTGTTGAACAAAATCTTTGCCAAAGCATTAGCTTTGAGAATGGAGGCCTCTCTATCGGATATAATTGACCAGAGTCAGACTGGCTTTGTAAAAGGGAGGCATGCTTGGGATAATATGAGAAGACTTTTGTTGACTTTGTTTGTGAGTAAGGAACATATGGAAGATGTGGTGGTGTTGTCGCTGGATGCGGAAAAGGCTTTCGACCGGATAGAATGGAAATATCTCCTGGCAGCCTTGGAAGGTTTCGGATTTGAGAAAAACATGATAGATTGGATAAGGCTATTATATTCTTTACCTACAGCTAGTGTGAACACTAATGGTCTGGTCTCTGAGAAGTTTGAACTTGAAAGGGGGACAAGACAAGGCTGCCCCCTGTCACCCATTTTATTTGTCATCACAATGGAACTCTTGGCTGTGAAGATACGAGAAGACAGGGCAATTGAAGGTATTCCTTATGGAGAAGCCTGTCAAAAAGTTTGGCTTTATGCCGATGATATGTTGCTGGTTATCCAGAATGTAGAGTCCTCCATGCCAGCGCTAATTAACCAAGTTGACGTTTTTCACAGGGTTTCGGGGTACAAGATCAACTGGTCGAAATCCGAAGCATTGCCGGCGTCAAAATCATGCTCAGCCCTGACAATGAAGAATTTTGTTTTCAATTAGTGTCCTGACAAGATGCGGTATCTTGGAATTTGGCTCACTAAGGCGTGTCTAAAATGATGGAGGTCAATCTATGACATGTGATCCAAAATTTGGAGTCGGACTTAAAAAGATGGAATGAGCTACGATTAAGTCTATGGGGGAGAGTATATGCAATTAAAATGACTAAAACACCACGTTTTAATTATGCTCTAAGCATGATCCCCTTGCAGATAAAGAAGTGCTTTCTTAAGAAAATAGATAACTTGATCCAGACCTTCCTATGGGAGGGTAAACAGCCACGTCTAAAACTTTGGAAACTACAACTTTCACAGGAATGCGGTGGTATGGGGGTTCCAGATTTTGAAAACTATCATTTGGCGTTTGGGGCTAGACATTTAGTTCCTTTCATAGAAAATTCAAATGATGTCTGGACAATGGCGGAGGCATGTAGATCTTCTCCACTTTCCACGAGAGCGATTCTGTCAACGGTGGATGAAACTGGCTACAAATCGTTTCCACCAACTGCTTTTATAAGGTCTTGCTGGAAAGATCTATGGAAGAAAAGCAAGAAGGGGGTTTCTGACAACTGTTTTTCTTCAATCTGGTTGAATCCAGACATTAAGTTGGATGGAAAGACTCTTTTCTGGCCGAACTGGTCATTGGGAGGTGTACAATGGCTGGAGGATCTTGTTGAAGGTGGAAAATGGATCAGTTTTAAACAATTGACTCTGATTAAAGATTGCACTATGGGGGAATATAAGAAGTTGAAGAAAGTTCTAGTGAACAAGATTCCGGATGAGAACAGAGGTTGGCAGGTATGGCTGAGAGACTATAAATCTGAAGGTGGTATGGCTTCAAAGGTGTACAAAATCTAGACCAGTATAAAGAGCCAAATAAGGATTTACTATCAAAATGGTCAGAAATAATTGGATCATTTTGAATTTGGGGGAAAGGAGTCGCCAAATCAAAATTTTAAACAGAGTTTTTTGGATGCCACAAAAACTGCATGAAAGAGGTTTAGTGGATTCAGATGCCTGTTGGAGGTGTAAGCATGCTAGTGGAACTTTTGAACATCTGATTTGGGATTGCTATGAGTTGAGAACTTTCTGGAGTGGGGTCACTGGGAAGATGAATGAGATATTGATGTTACACGAAGATTATGATTTCACAACTGTAATTTTGGGAGAAGATGTCATGGTGGAAGATCTCTCCTTCCCACAGAGGAACTGGTTTTTCAGAGCAGCAAATTCCGCCAAGATAATCATCTTGAGGAAGTGGAAAAGTGAGGCAAGGCCAACAATTTCTAAATGGATGGATGATCTAAAACTTGTGTCAAGATTTGAAAATATAATCCTTTACAGAGACAAGAAAATGAATTTATTTGATCAAATCTGGAGCAGATCTTTAGATGTATGATATAATTGAATGATTCTGTAATATTCCTTTTTTTGTTTGGGGTTTTGAGTAACCTGACTGTGATGAACCTAGTTGTGCATTCCAGTTTTTGTGATGTCTATGTATTTACGTTGTAATGTTTATAAAATTAATAAATATGTAAAAAAATATTTTTTTTAAACCTACCTCTTCTAGCTCCCTTGATAACATGCTCAAGCGGCTAGCGCCATGATGCCTCTGGCGAACGTGCGCTCTAGAAATTCCATAACATATGAATGTTTGCTGAACTTTTGGGCACAAGGCCCCAGACAACTTAGGGTTGGACTTCTGAAGTTAGGGTTGATTCTCTGTAATGCAAATACTTACCTGTATCTTTCTTTTCAGGGGGTTGATATGCATTTTGCCCTACACCAGTAATTGTATATGTGTATCTAATTTTAGTGTTGTGTGATAATATTACCTGTAAGTATTGTATTGTATTTGTTATTTATATAGCTCCCTTTCTCCATTTGTATGGTCTCAATGCGCTTTGTGGTTCGAACACCCTCAGTGACCGTAGTCCATGTGTGGGAGGCTCTTGGAGTTTAAATTAGAGAATGCCTGTGTTCATTTTTTTTAGGATTTAGGTGGGCTGGCTAGGCTCCCGTAAGCAGTCAGGAGGTCAGGCACATGGGTGGGCGCTGTTGAGGGTTTAGGATAGAGTGTTATTGCTGAAGATTCGATGAGAGCCCAGCTTGACCAAATTATTTTTCATTGGTTGTCGCTGTATACTAGTGGCAGATGTGTTCAGGTACGTCATGGGTTTCAATGTGGACGGCTATGTGTGCTGCTAGACCGCAATGGCATAGCCATAGCTGTATTCTATGGTGCATGGATGGGTGGCCGTGCCTGCGGCTTATGCCCACAGAACGTGTTGTAAGGTATACGTACTGTATGGTTGGATGGAATTCGGCTGCAGTGTTATTTTTCATATTCCAATGTCGTTGGCTGGTCTTGCTATTCGTGGTCTCCCTGGAACGAAAGTTTGAGCAGTGGGAAAGAGCCCCGAAGGGAGGAGGGGACGGGGGATGAGGGTACGGCGATTGAGGAGGACGTAGGTTTGTTAGAGTGCCTCTTCAAAGCTTACAGCATCCGTGAGGTACTGGTGGGTAGGAGTCTTGTTGTGTTTCTCGGGAGGATGATAGTTTGTTACGGTGTGCCACTGAGAACGCTGTTGGCATCCATGCTGTATTGATGAATAGGAATGTTGTTGTGATTGGGTCAGCCATAGAGTTTAGAGAGGGGGGAGGGTTTCAGAAGGGAGGGAGGGAAAAGCCAGGTTTTGAGGGCCTTTCTGAATGCCACGTGATTGTCAATTTTGCGAATGTGTAGGGATAGGGAGTTACAGATGATCGGCGCTCGGACGGAGAACAAGGATCTGCCCAGTCTGGAGGAGTTGTAAAGTGGGACCACTAGGAGGGATGATGTCCAAGATCTGAGAATACTTGAGGGTGGCAGCAAGTGTTTTTGTCTTGAAGGAATTCCGACCCTGTTTTGTGGATAGCCCGGTGTGTGATGCACATGACTTTAAAGGTAGTGCATCGACCAATAGGGAGCTAATGGAGGACTCTTAGAGCCTCATCATGAGTATAGCTGTATTCCGGCTGTAATACCGCCCGACTGTAATAGCATTAGCACCCACCAGTCTGGCGGTATTACCGCTGGATCACGAGTTGGGTGTTAAGGGTAAATCCCTATTCCCCATTGGGTCCATTGGATGGTGTGATCGATGGTATCGAAGGTGGCAGTGAGGTCAAGAAGTGCATCACAGCCTTCTGCATCAGCTGTTCTTTTTAGGTCATCCCAGACGGATACTAGGGAGGATTCTGTTCCTCTGAGCGATCTGAAGCCAGATTGTGCAGGGTCCAGGAGGTTGTTGGCTTCAGTGAAAAGGCCTAGCTGTTTGTAGGCTGTGCGGTTCATGATTTTGGCCATGAAGCTGGTGTTGGAGATTGATCGGTAGTTCTGGGGGAGGAGTGGGTCGAGTGTAGATTTTTTGAGGAGGGGTTTGATGTAGGATTTTTTTTTAGGGTTTCCGAGAAGCATCCTGTAGAGGAGAAGTTGCATGCCTCTGCAGGAAATCCCGCCCCTATACCTCCTATATGTTGGAAGCCTGAGATTTTACCATGCTTAACACCAGCAGTTGTGACTATACCACAACGAGTATTCGAAAGAAGGTACCCACTGAGAAAACCCTATCAAATGTATACCCCAAGAGACATCCTGAGGGAGGAACTCCCTGAAGGAATATGAAAGGGAGCAAAAAGAGGACCAGGTGACATCACGAAAGACGAGCGTGACGGCCTAAGGATACTGGCTGAAGAGAATGCATGGATCTTACAGAAACTGATGACGAAGTTAAGAATCGAGTAAACCTTCATATGCAAAAAGAAGAATGCGCGTGTACGGAGCACTGCAGAAAATGAAAGCCATTCAATAACTGTACAGGTGCTGTAACACAAGTAGATTAAGTAACCTTAGAAGCTGGCTATATCTAGTGAATAGACTGCAGGCGAAGACCCCATTGTATAGAAACTGGACATCAGTGTCATGAATTTAGTAAGCCAGGACCGAAGGGGAGAAAAGGCAAGAACTGCGTCGCAGCAAGAATAAGCTGAGATTGTGGAAGCGAATGGCGAGGCTGTCTGGCCTGGTATCAAAACTGAAGCAGCCAAGGTTGGTTATCTATTCTTGAAGGTAGCGAGCGTGCAAAGTTGAATCATCCCTTGTTAAGGTGCAAAGAAATAACACCAAGTGTGCCAAGTTTTATTCATTTAAGACATTTAAATGCTGTAAAATGGACCAAATCATGGTCTTCTGTCACGTGAGCCAAGGATGGAAATAGGGCTGAGCATGGAGTCCTAGAACAACAATAGTGAGTGATCACACTCCCATATATTCCCAGAGACAAGAATACTTTGCAAGGTCAAGTTCAAAGACAATCTTCATGACAGAAGGCATGGGTGATGAGAGGTGTTAGGCTAATTGGGTGGGGAGGTAAAGTCAAGTTCACCTTCTGGCACCTGGGTCTGAGCTTACGTGCTGCTAAGTAAACTGAATGTTTCAGACATGGCACGAGCATGCCAACCAATTATAGAGGGACGTATAATGGAGGGCCTTATAGTTTGAAGCCCAATGATATACTGTGTACTTAATAGTGTTAAAGATGACATGATTTAGAGGTAGGCATAAGTTGTCCACCTGACAGTAGATAACCAATCACAATCCCACCTCTTATAGAAAGTATACTTAGGTGTTCCCCTTGAATGTATCACAATCCCTCGTAGGTTTTTCTCATTTGGCACATAGTATGACATCACGTCTTACATTTATTTTTGCATATAATTATGTTTTTATGAGAAATGCATGGAGAGCTCGAGCAAATGTCAGTTGTAACTCCCTGTTTTCGATAATTGTTAATAAAACAGCACCTTTGCCATCTTCCTGAGTTGGTTCAATTATTTGGTGTCAGAGTTATTCTGTATCCCCATCTATTGCATGCACGATACCCAAAGGACCCCATGATCAATCTCAATGTTAGAGAGTGGTTGATGATTGAGTGTGAAATACTGCCTGCACAGGTTGATGCTAGACTGTTTTTGAGGAGGCTGGACTGGCAGGGGTCTTCCGGGGAGCCTGATGGGCGGCTTTGTGCTACGAGCGAGAGGAACTCCTGGTGTGAGATGGGAAAGAGCTGAAGGTTTGTATTAAGGGGGTGGGGTTGATGTGGGTCGGGCTGAGGGTGGCTCGGGCATGTCTTTGAATATAGGGATGATGGCAGAGTCTCTGGCAATAGCGACATTGTAAAAGTGCGAGTTGGTGGGGTATCATTGCAAGTGCTGGACGGGTGGGGCACTCCCAAATGGTAAGAGGAGCTGGAGTGAAGAAGAGGAGGTGGGAAGCCGGCAGCTGGTGAAGGGTTTGACCAGGAGAGAGCGTTAGAGGAGAGGGAGGGTGCAGTGCGTAGGGGCAAAGGGGTGGGTGGTAGAGAGTAAGGGGAGGAGGCGTAGTGGAGTGCAGTGGGCGTGGACCGGCGAGGTTGGGAGAAGAAGTGATTAGGGCTAGCACTGGGTTTCGTGTTGGTGGGGAGGTTTGGGCCTGATAGTGTGGTGGCAGGGTTTGGGATCTAGGCTGGAGAAAGGGTGATGCTAGGAGGTGCTTGAGGTGGCCTTGGTCTCAGCATTTCCTTGACTTTTGGGCTGTCCATCGGGTGTGGGTGAGAGGTGGGGGGGTGGAGTTTGGAGGTTTTGCCAGGCTGCTCTTGCTGCGCTAAGAGCAGGGAAGTGCGAGTTGTGGTTGCTAAGCTGTTCGGCAGAGGTGCGGGCAGAGGTTGAAGGTGGGTAGTTAGCAGCAGGGGTGGGGTGGGTGTGCTGTTTTACCTTGGTTGCCGACTGGTCCAGTATGTTCCAGGGAACAATGTTTTCTGCTGCCTCTCTCCATTTTACTGCTCTTGATTGAGTGGAGTGAGATCTAAGTGGGGGGCACGCAGCAGGTCAGGGAGAGGGGGGCTTGGACCAGCGACGGGGGTCTTCATAGATCGCAGACCAAAGTAGGGAAGTTCTGAGTCTCGGTATGGGGTACCAAATGTTGCACAACACCGGCATAACCCTGAGTTCCATATTGTCCTGTCAGGGGAGTATTCAGCATTGCAAGAGGGGCTGGGGGGACAGCCACGGTGAAACTCCTGCTACTTTCCCCTCAAATGCAGTGCACGCAATTCCAGGTTGTCTCAAACAGCAGAATCATTAAAGATGCAGGGAACTCATCTATTAGAGCCCTGTCCAGGCGCTCTGTGGCAAAATACATGCACATCTCCTAATTTGTATATGGATTGTACCAACAGACATTACTTCACAGAAAGCACATGCAAGGAGCATCATCAGTCTTTGATACTTGGAGGCGCCATGCAACTGACTTTAGAATAAGTTGTCATAAGTAAGCCAAGTGGCAAATCATTTTGTGGTGCAAAATACCTAAATTGCACTGTTATATATGGAGCAAGTCAGGCTTTTTTTTTTTAAATAACAGCATCATATTTTAACATATTAGCTTTGAAGTAAATCACTTGCAGAGCTGGAGAGTCTGATTTCATGATCTGCCCAGGATCACACACTTTGGTTAAATAGTGAAACCGGGAAGTGGACAATTTAAGCAACTGAGCACATCTTCACAGTTTTAGTTTATATAGATATTTATTAATGTTTCCCTTTGCATTTCATGTGCTTAAATAATAGCAAAGCACATTACATAAGAAACTACCCTTTCATTATTAACTTTAACTATACATCATTATAGAAATATGTTGAGCAATAAGAGGATGGATTTGGTTTTATTGTCCCCATCCTGCATGTAAAGTCACAATAGCATCATGCAGATTAATGTGAGCCTAACAAATACCCCTTGGGTAAAGCCATAGTCGTTATTTCATAAAGCCTGCAGCATTATGCAACCTTCTCACACCTGATCACTCCCTGCCATGCACATTTCTAAAGGGACAAAAGTCCCTCCTAATAGTACTCCCTCCCTCTCAGCAGTGCCTAATGGCTCACATTGAAATGCTCTGTTGACACAGAGCAACTTGCTAGCCCCTCTGCTGCTGCCTGGAGCTCCTTGGGACATTGTCCTGCCAGAGGTTTCAGAAAGGATAAGGTGTCCTGCTGCCAGGACAATTACTTTGCTGAGCAGGAATTACTGAGCACACATTGACCTGGAGGCGGGACACCTTTCTTGTTGGGCACCCTCATTGAGGTGCCGCACGGGAGGGGTGGGCCACTGACGAAAGTCCTGGTCAGGCTCTAAAAAGAGCCTGTGGTGTGGCAACGTGTCCCCCCCCACCTCCTGACTCGGTACGCCACTGTTAATTGATCAGTCAGCTGAACTGCATTGAGTTAAATGAAACGTAGTTGGTTATATGGTTATTTGTAGCTTAAAAAATCACAGCTGCCCACAGTGATGGAAATGGGTACGCAAACTAGGCTTTGAAATTGAAGAAATACTCCGGAAAACTACCTCCATAGGGAAATTGACCCGATAGATGGGTTCACTGTAGAGGGTGTGGTGTAGCGGTGCAGTCATCATGGCAGGCAAGTGAAACACATACAAATAATATTTCATTTTACAGGGTTGACATGAAACACAAATAAATCACACAATAAATGAGACTGACAATATATATATATTACACATCTCATAGCATAGTGGGAGTATTTGTAGTGTTTCCATTTTAAGAACATGTATTGCCCCTCTAAGGATGTGTTATGACAGCCTCATACTTGACTGGAAGAAGGAGCATCTGCATACACACGCAATACCACAGTGGTAGACTAAATGTAATGGCACCCTGTCTCTGTGTCTCATTGTGTAGGGCCTGCAGGCCTATCCCTTGTGATCACAGGCCTGCAGGCCTACCCCTTGTGATCACAGGCCTGCGGCACTGCTAGTCTGGGTGCGGTCTGGGTGCCCCAGACCAGCATGTGTAACAGAGTGCCTCCAGGCCACTGGCCCTCTGTGTGATCGCAGAGCAGCTGCTTGTCCGGGAGCCCACGGCAGCTGCGGTTTTGTCGTGTGAACATGACGATCAGGGTGATCCCTGCCACATTAATTTTGTGTTGGTGCCCCGAGCACCCGTTGGGCTGGCCCAGAGTCACAGTGCACAGAAATGATGTACTCCCCTGCCCAATTCAAGGGATAGTTCAAGCAGAGCGTTGTTAAATGTTACCCCTCAAAAACAAGGGGATACCAAATATTACAACAATATATTAGGCATTATATTTGGTATCCCCTTCAAAAAAAAGGATGGGATGGCTTCCAGAAGCAGCTGTCACAGTGAAGGATTATGATGTACTCCCCTCCCCAATGCAATGGATAGTTCAAGCAGTGCGTTGTCAAATGTTACCTCTCAAAATCGAGGGGATACCAAATATTACAACACTATATTAGCTGTAATATTTGGTATCCCCTTCAAAAAAAGGAGGAGATGGGTCCAGAAGCTGTCACAGTGTAGGCTTATGATGTACTCCCCTCCCCAATGCAAGGGATAGTTCAAGCAGTGCGTTGTTAAATGTTACCCCTCAAAATCAAGGGGATACCAAATATTACAACACTATATTAGCTGTAATATTTGGTATCCCCTTCAAAAAAAGGATGAGATGCCTTCCAGAAGCTGTCACAGTGTAGGTTTATGATGTACTCCCCTCCCCAATGCAAGAGATAGTTCAAGCAGTGCGTTGTTAAGTGTTACCCCTCAACATCAAGGGGATACCAAATATTGCAACACTATATTAGCTGTAATATTTGGTATCCCCTTCAAAAAAAGGATGGGATGGCTTCCAGAAGCTGTCACAGTGAAGGCTTATGATGTACCCACCTATCCAATGCAAGGGATAGTTCAAGCAGTGCGTTGTTAAATGTTACCCCTCAACATCAAGGGGATACCAAATATTACAACCCTATATTAGCCATTATATTTGGTATCCCCTTAAAAAAAAAGGATGGAATGGCTTCCAGAAGCTGTCACAGTGTAGGCTTATAATGTACTCCCCTCCCCAATGCAAGGGATATTTCAAGCAGTGCTTTGTTAAATGTTACCCCCCAACATCAAGGGATGCCAAATATTAAAACCCTATGTTAGCCATTATATTTGGTATCCCCTTCAAAAAAAGGATGGAATGGCTTCCAGAAGCTGTCACAGTGAACGCTTATGATGTACCCACCTCCCCAATGCAAGGGATAGTTCAAGCAGTGCGTTGTTAAGTGTTACCCCTCAAAATCAAGGGGATACCAAATATTACAACACTATATTAGCTGTAATATTTTGTATCCCCTTCAAAAAAAGGAGGAGATGGCTTCCAGAAGCTGTCACAGTGTAGGCTTATGATGTACTCCCCTCCCCAATGAAAGGGAAAGTTCAAGCAGTGCATTGTTAAATGTTACCCCGCAAAATCAAGGGGATACCAAATATTACAACACTATATTAGCTGTAATATTTGGTATACCCTTCAAAAAAAGGATGAGGTGGTTTCCAGAAGCTGTCACAGTGTAGGCTTATGATGTACCCCCCTCCCCAATGCAAGGGATAGTTCAAGCAGTGCTTTGTTAAATGTTACCCCTCAACATCAAGGGGATACCAAATATTACAAGCCCATATTAGCCATTTTATTTGGTATCCCTTTCAAAAGGATGGGATGGCTTCCAGAAGCTGTCACAGTGAAGGTTTATGATGTACTCCCCTCCCCAATGCAAGGGATAGTTCCAGCAGTGCATTGTTAAATGTTACCCCTCAAAAGAGGGTCAAGCCTGTGTTGATTTGCAGTTGCTCCCTTACCTCTCAGCCGATGTTTGTGCAGCTGTTTAGGTCAGTGGGGTGCTTGCTTCCAGTGCAACGCTTCGGCAAAGGCACCATCCAGTTGTTTCTGTTGGTTCAGGATCTTGTGGATGCTGGTCAAGTGGTTCACCAGACACTTGTTCCACCTTCGCAGGTGCACTGTCAAGCGTTTATTACCAAATGGTGCTGTCCGTGACCTCCCGGCTGCGGTACTCCGAAGACAGCAGAGCCACAAGCCTTGGCTTCTATCTTGCTAGGGAGGTGCCGTTGTAATCTCGAACACCTCTTCCCTTTTGGTTTCTCTTACGGTTTATATGCACTGTCCACTTCGTGGTTTCTTCCCAGAAGTCTGCTGAATTATCACCTATGCCCTCTTCCTCCGTTGTTTTGTTGGACTGAGGATTGGCTCGGTCGGCACCCTATCTTTCGGGAAGGAGGTGTTTCAATTAGTCTCAGTTCAAATGTGTGTCTTAGACTCGTACAGTGCAGGATTGGGGGCCCTGTTGCCGCTTCGCGCCATGGACAAGCAGGCCAGTACTCCAGTTGCCTCGTTTCAGTTGTCCTCAGTAGTAGAATGTTGTTTTGCTCTCTCAAATCCCTGCAGCTTCTGAAGTGCATGCTGCCAGTCAGGTTGGCGCACCAGTTGTGTACAAGCTCGCCTCCCAGCAGGTGGTCGCCTTTGATAATGGTCTGGGCTCACAAGCGATTTCAAGTGTGTAAACCACATTTATTGCTACGTGTTATGGCAGCTAGGCGATGTATTCACAAGATATTAGCCTTATTGGGTTCACCTTGGACACTCAGCGCTCAGCCACATCACTACTTTATTGGGAGCTCGGAGCATTGTAGATTCAGTGCGCAGTTCTCATTCCCCTTATAACAGCCATGCCCTCAGCATAGGCAGCTTACCTTCCATTCTCGGTTGCTTTGTGGAACGTGTGTTGCAATCCACGTGTCGCGTTCCACTTTCAGGGTCCCACTGTGAGCGGTTGGGGTCTAGGGATAATTCTGCTGCGATTCATTGTTGGTAGGCAGTTTAGCTTCTTCGCACCATCTCTGGGGAGGAGACGTGTTTGATTTGGTTGCCCCCGCTCACTCCTTGTCGCAGGAGCTGCTCGCTTCGTTGTCGGCAAGGCTCTCCTGCAACCGGAGCGCTTTCAGGCAGCCTTCCTCGGTTCGCCTGCTAGCTCGGGTCGCGTCGTTCCCAGGGGCCCACAGCAGCTTCTCGCAGCCTCAGATGGGACCGCCCCATCGACCGTCGGGGCAGCCGGTAGGAGGTGAGCCTCGCTGGCACTTGGAGATCCCATCGGGGGGACCCATAGTGCGGCTCACCTTGTCGCTGCAGTGATCAGGATTGTAACGTCGGCTGATCCTCTCTGTCGTCCTCAAGCAGGGTTGCTCCACCTCGTATCAGAGTATGGGATGCCAATGTCCGCCTGCTTTCATGGGCGCGCTCGCCGCCTACTCGCAGTGTTGTTTGGGGTCGCGATCAGTGTTTAGTTTTCCTGATTTAGGCCTCAGCGCTGTTGCGGGGCGCTTGGTTCAGTGGAGCCTTTAATGTAATGTGCACCTTCCTCTTAGCTCGCAGTCCCAGCGGCTATCTTTTCTGGCATTTGAGGTCAGCCTCTTTTGGATTAGTGCAGTGACCCGTTGCAGAAGGGATCCGCCGCTTTTGAAAGCTATTTTCGTCAGTTTAACAACATGAATTGTCAGGATAAAGGCAGGATCTAGCTGGCGGCCTGGGAGCAGCGAGGAATCGCATCCTCATTGCCCGGTTGCTGGCCACACACCCCTCGAACCTTGGTGATTATTAAAGGTACCCAGTGTATCGGGTGCTTTGTGTCCGTTCACCGTGCGCAGCCCCCATTCGATGAGCCATAAACACATTTGGAGACCCTTTGCACACACCCGTCCATATTTCATTGTGGGCAAGGGATGTTCAGTGACCAGTCCTCCAGCGGATCTAACAGATCCTTTGGCAGACCTACACCCATTTTGAGGTTAAAATCTCCTCCCCATATGCATTGCTCATTACGATTCCTCCTGTTTAGAAATAACTCATCAATAAACGCCTTGACTTTGGATAACCTGTCTGCCTCCGCCTTATAGGGGCTGTTATAGAGGTTCAAAATGATTAACGGGTCCCCCCTAGAGGTTAAAATACAGAGCACCTGTAGGTAGTCCATGTTAGTCTCCACTACCCTAAACCTACAGGTTAGGGACGCTTTAATCAAAATGGTCAGAACCCCATAACATCTTACTCTAGCATTTTTTTGCTGAGATCCCCTACGATGTGTAGCCATCTAACAGTGTGGTCTCCAAGGCCCAGGTCTCTTGCAGGAGAATGACATTGTAGGTTGTTTTTTTATTTTTTATTTTTTTATTTTTATTGGTTTTATGAAACAACAGAACCTTCGGAGCAAACATGAAAGGGACTTGTGTCCCTATAAACCTTATACGAAAAATAATAGATCATTCCCTGGCGTATACACCCTCCCCTCCCTTCTCCCCCTCCACCTCCTTTCAAAGCACAGTCTCTGATCGCTGCTTTCACTTATACTGTTCAATCTGTTGTCGGCAGGCACGACCGGGCACTAGATCGTCAGCAACGGGCCGATTCCACTGAATTAAAGTCTGTGTTTTCCAAGTTAACTATTCGGTCGGGCCGAGTCACTGTTCTCTGGGAATTTCAACCTCTACTTTCCATGTTACTAAAAGCATTAAAGAACCCGAGCCATTCAGTCTCTATCAGAACGCTGGATCCCTGTATAGCTTCTGTGATCTTTTCCATAAGATAAATATCCCTGGCCAGATCTTCACAGGAGGTTAAGGCATCATACCGATTAGCTAGCTCAACCCCGATAGTGTGCGCCCCTCCCTTCTGTGAGGTCAATCTTTCTAAATTAGGGTTGGACCTCCAACTCAAGGGTAATCTGTGGCCAAGAGGTGGATACAAAGGCCCCTGCGCGTGGGGTAACTCGGTGCTTCCCTCCTCCTAACAAATTTGCTCAAGCGGTTTCCTGAATCAGCCACCCTCCCTGTACAACCGTAAAACAAATCCTGAGAGACCAGCCTACTATGGAGACTGTAGCTGTTTGGTTTTAGGCCTCTGGATAAATTAGAGTTGACCAAATAACAAACCATCGCTGCATCCGAGAAGGAAACCACTATGCAGTCCCCCTTCATACATTTGGGTTTTTGGCCTACCCTTCCTACCCTTCTTGCCATTAATATAAGGCTTGGGTCAAAGCTCTGTCCAATCAGGTTGTTGTGTATGTGCTTGGCTGAGGAGCCAATGGGGCGAAGCTACCATCTGTGGGATTATGACTGAGAATGCCTCTAAGTCAGAATCCCCCCTAAACCGTAACGATGCTGCAGCGCTGTGGAGCCTCGGTTGGCCTAGGATAGCCGGTCTCTGGGCCAGTGCGTAGATCTGCTCGCATTGGGACTAGAGTGTGGCCAGAAGGGGGCCACCTCTCTCGTAGGGAACCTGGTGCTAAATCATTCGTAGATGACCTGATTCTGAGTCAGGGTTTTGTAAGTAGCTGAGCAGCTACCTCGCTGCGATCTATTGAAAGTCATCCTCTGAGCCAAGCTTTTGTCGCAAAATGGCCCTCTACGCGAGGGTCTCCGTCCCGCCGTGCTGCAGGGCGCACAAGACACTCCCACCCGCCCTAGGGGCACACCCGCGGGGGTGTTCGGGGGTGTGCGGGGAGCACTCTCTTCTCACCTTTCCCGGTCAGCTCGGCCGACCAGATGTCCTCGGCCCCGGGTGATGTCGAGGTGGCGGGGGAAGAAAGGCTGCAGGACACCCCAGGGTGCGTGGAGGGGGGCTTGCCACCTTCCCTAAGCCAAGTGCCCCCAGACGGTGGGGTGGGGTCGGTGCAGACGCGGCCAGCTAGCCGCCGGCCCAAATGCCCCGGGCAGTAGGACCAGATGGCCCGAGTGGCAGCCGACGGACCAGATGCCCCGAGTGGCGGCCGACGGACCAGATGGCCCGAGTGGCGGCCGACGGACCAGATGGCCCGAGTGGCGGCCGGCCCGACAATACCACCACGATGTTCTATATCAGGAAGCAGGGGGGCACCATATCCCCAGTCCTATCCAAAAAAGCGCAGGATCCGTGGCACTGGCCCGTTGCCCAAGGGATGTTCCTGGTACCCTTCCATCTGGCAGGAATAAAGAACACCATCGCCGACTCACTCAGCAGGGACCTGCGCTTGTGCCACGAGTGGGAGCTTCGGCAGGATCAAGTGGATCTCCTATTCCGACGATGGGGCAATCCCCAGATCGATCTATTCACGACAGCGACGAACGCCAAGTGCCGGAGGTTCGCCAGCAGGTTTCCCCAGCCGGGGAGCATGGGCGATGCCTTCTCATTCCCCTGGGACGGCCTGTTCCTGTATGCGTTCCCTCCGTTGCCGTTCCTGCTGCGACTCAGTCAACTCAGACGGTCCCGGTGCAGGATGATCCTCGTCGCACCGGTGTGGCCGAGGCAGATCTGGTTCCCGGACCTTCTGGACATGTCAGTGTCCCCCCTGGTCAGACTACCGACGGACGCGGATCTTCTCACCAGGGAAGGAGGCGCCATCCTCCATCACGACCAAGGATCGCTGAACCTGCAGGCCTGGCTCCAGCAGCACTAGAGTTCGGAGGGTCGATATCCCGGCGGACTGTAAGGAGGTGCTTGCAAAGGCCAGGGCGTCCTGGACTCTCAAGTGCTATGGACACAAATGGAAGAGGTTCTCTGTCTGGTGTCGTGCACAGAGGATTAACCCTCTGTGGATTACGGCCCTTCAAGTGCTGCCGTACTTGCTATCGCTGGCCAAGGCGGGCTGACACATGCCTCCATCAAGATCCATCTGGCGGCTATCTCCCGCTACACCAGAACTCCGGGGCGGTCATCTCTGTGGTCTCATCACCTGGTGAAGGAGTTCATGAATGGACTGTTCCGGTCGGTCCGGCCGGTGAAGGCCCCGGCCCCGGTGTGGGAGCTCAACGTGGTGCTGACCAGGCTCATGGGGCCGCCATTCAAGCCCCTGCATTCGGCACTGTTGAAGTTCCTGTCGTGGAAGACAGCGTTTCTTGTGGCTATCACCTCCGCATGACGAGTGGGAGAGATGCAGGCCCTCTCCTGTAAACCTCCATACCTGACATTCCACGAGACGAGGGTAGTGCTTAGGACGCACCCCTCCTTCATGCCCAAGGTGCCGTCAGACTTCCATCTCAACAAGCCTTTGGTGTTACCTGTTGTCTTCCCGTCGCCTTCGTCGCCGGCTGAGAGGACTTTGCACTCGCTGGATGTGGCTAGAGCGCTGAAGTTCTACGTGGACCGCACAAAGAGTCTTCGGAAGACATTACAGCTGTTTGTGAACTTTGGACCTGTGAACCAAGGGAAGGCCCTCTCGAAGGCTTCCATTTCCAGATGTCTCTCTGGCTGCATCATGCACTGTCACCGGTTGGCAAACCGACCGTTGCCCAGCTGTCCGAGAGCCCATTCAACCAGAGCGATCGCTGCTACCACGGCGTTCCTGTCTGGTGTGCCCCTGCTGGACATTTGCAGGGCTGCTACGTGGAGGTCGACGCACACCTTCACAAGATTCTACTGCGTCAACCGGGATTCTAGGGAGGAGTCCAGAGTCGGCCAGGCAGTGCTGCGCAACCTGTTCGCCTGAAGGTGAGCCTGGTGAGGGGGTAAGAGATGCTTAATGTTGAGTTGTTGAAATGCTTAATGTTCAGCCTTGCCACCTCCCCTGGTTGTGCATGTGTGTACTGCTATGTATTCTTGTATTCATGAGCATGTGGATCCATGCCAGACCCCATGCTGGAGAAGGAACAAGTTACTTACCTGTAACTGTTGTTCTCCAGCATGGATCTGGCATGGATTCACATGCGAACCCTCCCTCGAACCTCTCTGCGGCTCTTCTCTTGGTCCTACTGCCACTTTACGTGCTACCAAATTTGAAGATGGCTGCCAGAGGAGGGACTTAGGTAGAGTGCAGTCATTGGTTGGGGGCAGTATGACCCAGAGACCAGTGATTGGTTACTAGTAGATAGACAGTTCAGAAACGAAACTGAAACTGATTTATTTCTTTACCGAGGATTCCCAGCCTGACGACGGGGGAATATTCATGAGCGTGTGAATCCATGCCAGACCCATGCTGTAGGACAACATTTACAGGCAAGTAACTTGTTCCTTACTTCCCTTGCTTTCTTATAGTTCTTAGGTCAAAGGCGTTCGACTGTACAGGGATTTTGCTTGACCTCCTGCATGACCACTTTGAAAAAAACTTTTTTTGTTATCCTACAGTCTATTTGATTGTTTGTTTTCAGAGTTCACTTGTTGTTTCTGGTTAATGTTCTATCTGTTGGTTTGTTACATATTTTTGGAGCAGTTAGATACCTGTTGGCGTATTCTAATTGTCTATTTTTGTTATAATTTAGTGGTATTGATTTATTTGTTTGGTTGTTGCAAAATATTGGGGCAGTTGGATACCTGTTGGCGTATTTGAACTGTTTATAGTTTTTTAATTGAAGTTTTGTTAATGTTTAAGTACAGATTAGTTATTAAATTTTGCTTTTAGGAATATTAAATAGGCGTTTGTAAGATTTGCTGGTAATCTTTGCTTTAGAGTAATGGTACTGTCATTAGATTTCGAGCCAACCACATTTCTTTTTAATATATGCAGTGTAGTGACCTGCATTGGTTGTGGCTCCTGCGTGGTAGATTATACCTATTGTTGTGAAGGTTTTCTTACCAAGTGATACTTGACCATGTGTGAATCCAGTCAGTTTGCAGTTGTTTTTGGTACCATCTGCATTGTAACGTAGAAGCATTAGTATTATGTATTTACTATGTTTTTGTATTAGTATGGTGGAGCGATTATCTGAATTGCAGGTAGTACATAATCTACCATGGTTTGCATTTTGTACAAGTTGCTGAAATGGAACGGATTCACAATTGGGTATAGATACATACACAAAGCATTCATTAGGGATTTGTTCCTGTGTCACCTTGTTGCAGAGAGTGCATGTGTGTTTCCACATGTATGAAATCTGGAAGATTTCATTTATAGGCATGTTTTTGTTTTCCAGTACTTGTAGTAAGTACATTAGAAATTCTTGTGGATCTTCTTGCGAGTTTATAGTGAATTTCACTATTCCAGCACAGTAGTCTAATTCTTGTCTTATTCCATGAACACTATATGTGTTGTCAGGATTGTTTGTTGCGTTTCTGTGAAGTACTAACATTTGCGAACACAGTTGGTCTGTACTGTGTAAGTACATTTTCTCAACAATTGGTGGTAATTGAAATAGAATATTCATTGCTATATTTGCATAGCAACTTACACCACTCATATTTAAAAATTTGAATGGACCAGATAGTTCTGTGTCCAAGTAATTTTTTCGGAGTGTTTGTTGCTTCTTTGAAGAAGTACCTGATTTACTTTAAGTAATAGGTTCTTCTTTGGTTGTGGTAATTGATGAAGTATTCATTTATTTTTGTCTCTTTGGAGGATTTGCAGTGAGATGCTGTTACATTTCGGTTTGAATTATTTTTCTTTTACAACGTTTTGTTTTTTGTGGAACAGGATATGTTTTTAGATGGGGGGTGTATAGAGAACGTAGTCTATTGTATTCTAAAATGCAAGGAATATCAGCGTTTACTTTATTTGCATCAAAGTTGATTAAAAATAGACCGTCAAGTGTACATAAGCGTGATAGTGCTACGTAGCTCATGCCTTCTTTAAAGACTGTGTTACCAATATCTATCAATGCTTTGTCTAGGGTAAGACTTGTGATTTATGAATGGTGACTGCGTATGCTAAAGTTAGAGAAAATTGTTCTCTATGTACATACATGTCTTTGAAGAGAAGGAATCAATCTGTTGAGCGGCCTATCCTTTTTAGTTCTGAAAGTTTGTCAAAGAGAATATTGACAAACTGAATGTTATTGTCACGTGGGTATGTTTGAAAGCCAACAACTGTACCCAGTGCTCCATAAACTAGTCCTTGCTCCACATCAAGGTTACGTTTAAGCATTACTCTACAGTTTAAGGATAATTTTAAAATTTATTTCAAACCAGCTGTGTTGGAGATAGAATTTTCTAAGGTATTTAGTCTTGTTGTGGCTTGTTCACACATGGGTAGTGTCATACCATGTAGGTCCAGTTTGCCTGTTGCGGAAATTTCAATTATTGGTTGCATTTCTTTTTTCAACATTGTTTCATTAAATTTGGAACAGCTTACAAGAGTTGGAATTAAGGCCATACAATTGATATTATTGTGTACTAATTGTTGCATAACATCAGTAGTACATGAGTTATGCCCATAAAGTGCATGGATGTGCCAGGTTTTTAATATTGCTTGTGCTTCTTTAGATAGTACACCAACTCTAATACTTTTTAAAATGTTGGCGTAGGTGAGGTCTGTAGACTGTCGCAAGTTTTCTGTTAATTCTCTGTATTGGAAATGTTGCCAAAGGTTGACATTTCTTATGCTACCAATAGTTTTTCGGCAGAGTTTGTGTTGTAAGGTTTTAAAAATTGGTTCACCTTTCACTGGTGTCAATTGAAGAAGATCTCCAAAAACAATAATGTGTTTTCCTGCAAAGAGCTCTTCATAGTTTGTTTTAAGTACTTCTTGTAATCTGAGGTGAATCAAAGCCAACATTTGGTTGGAGACCATGCTCACTTCATCTATTAGTAGCATTTTCATTTGTTTTAACACTCTGCGTAGTTCCATTGCAGCTTCTGTAGAACGTTTGTAATATTCTAATTTGTTTTGGTGTTCTACTGGTAAGAGTAGTAATCGATGTAAAGTTACACCCCCTATGTTGTAGGCAGTTAAATCTGTGGGGGCAGTTACAACAGCTGACAGTTTGTTGTTTGTCAATTGTTGAAGGAACTCGCTGATGATTTTGATTAAGAATGTTTTGCCTGAACCGGCTTCACCACTGACGTATAATAGTATAGGTTTGTAATTTTGACAGGTACATTCTTTATTTTCATGTTGTACACCGTGTGCAATTTCTTTTGTTACTTCTTGAAAAATGCTATGCTGCTCATTGTTTAGTTTTGATTGTAGTGTACTTAAGTCTTCTGTATCTTCATACTGACACATGGCGTTTTCTACTTCTGTCATAGCTAATTCTGCCTCATTTGTTATTAGTGGCTGCCCCAGTGGTTCTTGACTTCCTGTTACAGAAGGTTGACTACTGTCAGGAGTGTCCTTACCTAGTTGAACCTGGAGTTCTTCTTCATGTTGATGTTCATTGTGCAACATTGTTTTGTACTGTGTAAAGTTTACATCGGTGATAGTGCTTTCATTTGCTTTGAAAGCGTCTTCATAGGAGTCATAGTTATCTAGTAACTCTTCTTCTTTTCTCCATGGTTTAAAGAGTTGTAGCAGGGACATGTAATATAGTTCTTTCTGTTGAGGAGTTTTTAATGACAATTTGATATGATTAATTAAACTTGGTTTGGTAAGTTTTACTAAGCTGCCTTCACAATTTGTCACTCTGTATCTATCTTTTTTTTCATCTGGTTTTATATTATTTTTGTATGTGAAGTTTTGAGCTATGTGGTATAGACACATGGGTTCCAAAGTGGTACTTCTATTTGGGTAGTATGTGTCTATTAAATTGTTTTTTAAAATGTCTTGGCTGTTGGGATCATTTTTGGCTATTGTTTCTATGTTGTCGTATGATTTGAGAACTCTTTTTCTAGATTTAGCAGGACCAAGACTTTGTCATACTGTATTTTCAGATTTTCTATACAAAGCAGTACCGGTTAAACGATCTGCAGCTTCATAGCAGCCACATTCTCTGTGGGAGAGCCTTTTTATGCCCAGGCTGTAGAATTTCTGAGACAGTGTTTTGTCTGATTACAGGTCATTCCAGAGTGTAACGCTCACCTGATTCCCGTAGAGGCGCCGGTCTTGACTGGGCGTATACTGTATCTTCAAAGGTGATGTATAACACACGGCTGGCTCTTTGGGCTGGACCTCTGTGCACTGTATGTCTGGCTCTAAGGGTAAGATGTCTGCAGATAGAAAATGTGGGATTAATGAACTGGGTTATTGAATGTCTCTCTCTTCTTCCCTTTCTCTTCTCCTGTAGAACCCCAAAGGTTAACGCTCTCACCTTAGGTAAGTGAACGCCGTGCTCTCCATCTGCCTCGAGGCAGGGTGCTGTAACTAGTTTCTTCACTGGATAAGGGGAGCAGGCCTCTTGACTTCAGAGGACTGCTGTCCGTCGTTTACTGCACGAACGGTAAGTTTCGAGTAATTCTAATGTCTTTAAAGTCTTTAGTAATGATGTCTCTTGTTTTGCAGGGTTCCGGCGATGGCGGATGGCGGGCTGAAGTGAGTTGAAGATGGAGCCCGTGTGATGAATATAAGCGCCTGGAAGCACGTAAGTAAGCGCTTGTTGCCTGCTTCACGATGCGCTCTAACTGTCTTTTTATTTTGCAGGTACAAGTTCGGGGCGGCTGCAGGGTGCCGGAATACCCACTGGGTTAGATGTGGAAAGGAGTAATGGCACGTGAGTATTAAAGTTCCCCAATGTCTTTAAATGCACCTTGTTTTGTCTTTCAGATGCGGGATGCAGCGCCGAAGGCCTCCGGAGCGTGCAAAGAGTTGGTAAGCTTTTGTCTTTCAGATGCCGGAATGCAGTGTGAAGACCTCCGGAGCGCACGAAGAGTAGGTAAGCCTTTGTCTTTCAGATGCCGGAATGCAGCACGAGGCGTTGGTGACAGCCGATGGACCAGGTAAGTGAAGAGCTGTCACTGAAGACCGTAATGCTAACCTGTTCTTTCTTGTCTTTATAGGCGTTGCTGAAGACTGGATTCAGAATGGTAAGCCTTTTTCCTTAGGCCCAGGATCAGATGCAGAAGACACGATGAGCATTCTGCTGCTGAGGATGCAGAATAATGCAAAGCAAGATTCAGCCATCGGGTGTGGTTTAAATAGCCTCCTGTAGTGCTTAGGTGCCTCCTTCCACAGCCACGCCTAAGAAAAGAGTTCCTGCTTTCCAGAAGAGTTCCAGTGTTCTGAATCTAGGGAGTGGCTCCTGCCCCACCCAACAGGAAAAGTAGTTCCAAACAGAAGAGGATCAGAGACTCAACTGGCAGGCAAGTAAGCAGCATGGTCTGCTGCAGGTAAGTCCACCCAAGCATTATGAGCCCGGCGCTTCCAGCGCTGGGACTGGGCATATTTATGAGCCTGGTGCCACTGGCGCCAGGACTGGGTCCAAAAGTTCCCAATTGGGACTGGTTGGCACTCGGAACCTGGGTTATGGATCTGCTTCCAAGGGAGTTGGGAAAACCCTGACCTTTTGGAAGCAGAGATCATGACAGTACCCCCCCTCAAGGCCCCTCCCAAACCGGGCTTCTCCGGGGGTTTTGGCTTGTCAGGAAAAGTTTGGTGAAATCTTTTGATTAGGCGAGGAGCGTGGACATATTCAGCAGGTTCCCAGGATCTCTCTTGGGGGCCGTAGCCTTTCCAGTCAATTAGGTACAATAGTTTAGATTTGGAGATCTTGGAGTCCAGAATGCTTTTGACTTCAAACTCGAGTTCTCCATCAACTAGGATAGGTTTTGGAGATTTGGTTAGTCAGGTTTGAGGTTGCACGGGTTTTAATAGAGAGACGTGGAAGACCGGATGTATCTTCATGTGCGGGGGCAAGTCCAACTTGACCGCTACTGGGTTTACTATGGTAGTGATGGAATAGGGACCAAGGTATCTTGGGTTGAATGTGCGTGGCCCTTTTAGAGGTAGATATTTGGTGGATAACCAGACTTGATCCCCTACTTGATATTGAGGGGCTTCCTTCCGATGTTGATCTGCTCCTTTCTTGTATTGTTCTTTAGCCCTTTGAAGGTGAGAAACAGCTTCCTTAAAGGCTTGGGTGATTGTAGAATGCAGGTAGTCTACTGCTGGTGTTTCAAGATCTTGGAGGGGATCCAACTCCGAGGTTCGAGGGTGACTGCCGTGCAATAGAAAAAACAGGGTTTTCCCAGTTCCCGAATGGACAGAGTTATTGTAGGCATATTCGGCTATCCAAAGGATGTCTTTCCAAGTTTTTTCAGTTTGTTGCAGCATGCAGCGTAAATACTGTTCCAGAGTTTGATTGGTCCTCTCGGTTTGTCCGTCGGTCTGAGGGTGGTGACTGGTCGATAGTCTCACATCAATTTGAGCCGACCGACAGCAACTTCGCCAAAAATGAGAAATAAATTGACTACCTCGATCCGAAATTAGAACTGAAGGAAAACCGTGCAGTCGGACGATGTTTTCGAGAAATTCTCGGGCCAGAGTTGCTGCTGTTGGCAAGCCTTTGAGCGGAATGAAATGCGCCATCTTGGAGAATAAGTCCACGATTACTAGAATCGTATTGTATCCGGAGCATGGAGGTAGATCGGTGATGAAGTCCATAGAAAGCGTATGCCAAGGGCGAGGTGGGATGTCAATAGGGCGTAAGAGGCCTGCTGGTCTTTCCTTTTGACTCTTGTTTTGGGCGCATACTCCACAGGACATTATAAAGTCTCTGATATCTTTTTTCCAAGACGGCCACCAGAAGTAGCGCTTGATCTTTTCTGAGGTCTTGGATATACCGGGATGTCCTTCCATTAAAGAATCGTGATAACAAGAGATTACTTTTTTCTGTAAATCTGTACTGGGTAGGTATAATCGTTCTTGGAAATACAATAAGTTGTCCTTTACTGCAAAGTCCTTTCCCTGCAGATGCCAATTCTGTATGTCTGCTGGAGTTACAAGTTGCCTGGCTTTATCCTTAACTTCCTCTATGGATTCTGTGGCGATTACACCCAGAATTCTTTGTTCGGGAATGATTGGTACAGGTTTAGGGTTGATCAAGTGTTCTTCCACTCCCATCCGAGAAAGGGCATCAGCTTTACCGTTTTTTGTACCAGGTCGATAGGTAATTATGAAGTCAAACTCGGCAAAGAATAATGCCCAACGGAGTTGTCTAGAGGATTGGGCTTTTGCGGTTTTCAAATATTGCAGGTTTCGGTGATCCGTAATCACAGTAACGGTGTGTCGTGCCCCCAGCAGATAATGCCGCCAAGCCTTAAAGGCAGACTTGATAGCCAGAAGTTCCTTGTCAGTAATCGTGTAATTGATTTCAGGAGGCGAGAATTTGCGGGACCAAAATGCCACGGGATGCAACTGATTGGTTACCGGGTCCTTTTGTGATAGAACTGCCCCCATGGCAAGGCTTGAAGCATCAGTTTCCACGATGTAGGGGAGTTCGGGGCGAGGGTGTTTTAAGATTGGTGCAGAGATAAATTTAGTCTTCAAATCCTGGAAAGCTTGTTCCGCCTCGGTAGACCATTCAAAACGTTTGTTTTTCTTTAACAAGGCAGTGATGGGCTGGACTATTCGAGAGAATTCGGGGATAAACCTGCGGTAAAAGTTAGCGAAGCCTAACATGCTTTGCACACCTTTTACGGAGGATGGTGATGGCCATTTGAGAACTGCATCGACCTTCTTTGAATCCATACGCACTCCGCCAGGTGATAATATGAATCCCAAGAATTCAACTTCAGTCACGTTGAAAACACATTTTTCCAACTTAGCGAAAAGTTTGTGTTGACGCAATCTTTCGAGGACCATTTTCACGTGTTTCCGATGTTCAGATTCCGATGAAGAATAAACGAGGATGTCGTCAATGTAAACAACAACACACACACATCTATGAGCTCTCTGAGGACATCGTTCATAAAATATTGAAAGGCGGCCGGGGCATTACAAAGTCCGAAGGGCATGACCTGATATTCAAATAGCCCATACTTGGTGCGGAAGGCCGTCTTCCATTCATCGCCCTCTTTTACTCGTACCAAGTGGTAAGCTCCTCTAAGATCCAGCTTTGAATATATGCATGCTTTTCTGACTTGGTCCAGGAGTTCAGGGATCAAAGGTAACGGATATCTATTCTTAACAGTGATCTGGTTCAGGGAGCGATAATCTATACAAGTTCTAAGGTCTCCTTCCTTTTTTGGAACGAAGAACAAAGCTGAAGAAGCAGGGGACTTGGAAGGACGAATAAACCCATTTTCCAGGTATTGATCCAGGTATTGTCGAAGGTGAAGGTTCTCAGGCTCGGTGAGGGCATAAATTCTACTACAAGGAGGAGTAGATCCAGGTATCAGGTCGATCTGGCAGTCATAAGACCTGTGAGGAGGTAGAGAGTTAGCCTGATCCTTCCGGAAAACATCTTGGTATTTTAGGTATTCGGGAGGTAACTGGGGAGTCGCTGAAGAAATTGCTGCCAGTGCAACACCAGGTGGAGGGTGACAAGTAGAGACACATTCTGGAAACTGGACCGTTCTTGCTCGCCAATCGATCAGAGGATTGTGTTTCTCTAACCAAGGTATTCCTAGAATAATCTGAAACTGAGGGGCCTTGATCACATCGAACACGATCTTCTCATGGTGTCCATCTTGACTTACTAGCGTCACTTCTTGAGTGGTATGCGTTACTGGCCCGGAGGCTATCTCCGTACCATCCACCGTAGTAATGACGTCCTTTACAGCCTTGGGACAAAGAGTTAGATTCATCCTCAAAACCATTTCATGATCCACATAATTGCCGATGGCACCGCTGTCGACGTAAGCTTCAATTGCATGTAATCGATCCGGATTATCAGGGCTAATGAGGACCATAGGTATCACGAAATGCGAGGTCACGGAACTGGTTTTCACGCTCGGCAAGAGGACCTCTATTCTTGTCGGGCGAGGTCGTTTCCCTGCTCAGAGTTTGTAACTTTGGTAACTGCAGCTCCTACTGCCTTCTTGGCAGGCTTCACCGGACAGTCTCGAAGAAAGTGCCCTGAGTTTCCGCAATAGAGGCATAATTGCAACTGTTTTCTCCTTTCCTGCTCCTTTTGTGTTAGAGGACCTTTCAGACCCCCTTTTTGCATGGGTTCCCCGGAGTCTACTCCTTTGGAAGGAGTTGGCGGTTTGGAAAATACTCGAGCATCAAACTTGGAACGATCGGCCTTCCTGTTCTGCAGTCTGTGATCTATTTGAACGACTAAGTCTATATAGTCCGAACAATCTTGTGGGGGATTCACTACTTGGGCTAACACATCTTTGAGCTCTCCGCGTAGACCTCTATAATACAGCGTAATCCTTTTGTCCTCAGGCCAGTGAGTTTCCACTATCAGTCTGTTGAAAGACGCAATATAAGCCAAAAGGTCTTGATTACCTTGTCGCAACGAAAGAAGCTCATTGTCCAAGGCCTGCCCCTGTGAATGTCTTGCGAACAGTTTTTCCATACTGAGCTGAAAAGCTTGAAAATCATGGAGGACCGGATCATCTTGATTTACTAGAGGGATCGACCAGTCTGCCACATTGCCACTAAGATACGAAAGCACGAAAGCTACTTTAGCTTGATCAGTTGGAAAGGCTGCTGGCCGGCATAAGAAATGCAACCGGCACTGATTGATAAATACTGCAAACCTCTTTGGGTCACCAGAAAATCGTTCGGGCGGAGCCAGAGGTACATTCCCAGGTAGGTTGATATGCACTGGATTCATAGAGGATGTAGAAGGAAGATTTCCCCCAGATGCGGGTAACGGGGTCTGTCCGGCTTGTGACTGTAGCAATTGTCTAGCGAGATCATCTGTTCGCTCCTTGGAAATAATCAGTTCCCTTCTTAGAGCGTTCGTTTCCTGACGGGCTGCATGCACTTCTGCCCTTAGTTCCCCAAGTAACTGGGCTAGCTGGTCGGTATCCGAGGTTTCCATAGCGCCTGGACGGGAGTTTTGTGGTAGGCTTTGCATTCTGTAACGCTCACCTGATTCCCGTAGAGGCGCCGGTCTTGACTGGGCCTATACCGTATCTTCAAAGGTGATGTGTAACACACGGCTGGCTCTTTGGGCTGGACCTCTGTGCACTGTATGTCTGGCTCGAAGGGTAAGATGTCTGCAGATAGAAAATGTGGGATTAATGAACTGGGTTATTGAATGTCTCTCTCTTCTTCCCTTTCTCTTCTCCTGTAGAACCCCAAAGGTTAACGCTCTCACCTTAGGTAAGTGAACGCCGTGCTCTCCATCTGCCTCGAGGCAGGGTGCTGTAACCAGTTTCTTCACTGGATAAGGGGAGCAGGCCTCTTGACTTCAGAGGACTGCTGTCCGTCGTTTACTGCACGAACGGTAAGTTTCGAGTAATTCTAATGTCTTTAAAGTCTTTAGTAATGATGTCTCTTGTTTTGCAGGGTTCCGGCGATGGCGGATGGCGGGCTGAAGTGAGTTGAAGATGGAGCCCGTGTGATGAATAGAAGCGCCTGGAAGCACGTAAGTAAGCGCTTGTTGCCTGCTTCACGATGCGCTCTAACTGTCTTTTTATTTTGCAGGTACAAGTTCGGGGCGGCTGCAGGGTGCCGGAATACCCACTGGGTTAGATGTGGAAAGGAGTAATGGCACGTGAGTATTAAAGTTCCCCAATGTCTTTAAACGCACCTTGTTTTGTCTTTCAGATGCGGGATGCAGCGCTGAAGGCCTCCGGAGCGTGCAAAGAGTTGGTAAGCTTTTGTCTTTCAGATGCCGGAATGCAGTGTGAAGACCTCCGGAGCGCACGAAGAGTAGGTAAGCCTTTGTCTTTCAGATGCCGGAATGCAGCACGAGGCGTTGGTGACAGCCGATGGACCAGGTAAGTGAAGAGCTGTCACTGAGGACCGTAATGCTAACCTGTTCTTTCTTGTCTTTATAGGCGTTGCTGAAGACTGGATTCAGAATGGTAAGCCTTTTTCCTTAGGCCCAGGATCAGATGCAGAAGACACGATGAGCGTTCTGCTGCTGAGGATGCAGAATAATGCAAAGCAAGATTCATCCATCGGGTGTGGTTTAAATAGCCTCCTGTAGTGCTTAGGTGCCTCCTTCCACAGCCACGCCTAAGAAAAGAGTTCCTGCTTTCCAGAAGAGTTCCAGTGTTCTGAATCTAGGGAGTGGCTCCTGCCCCACCCAACAGGAAAAGTAGTTCCAAACAGAAGAGGATCAGAGACTCAACTGGCAGGCAAGTAAGCAGCATGGTCTGCTGCAGGTAAGTCCACCCAAGCATTATGAGCCCGGTGCTTCCAGCGCTGGGACTGGGCATATTTATGAGCCTGGTGCCACTGGCGCCAGGACTGGGTCCAAAAGTTCCCAATTGGGACTGGTTGGCACTCGGAACCTGGGTTATGGATCTGCTTCCAAGGGAGTTGGGAAAACCCTGACCTTTTGGAAGCAGAGATCATGACACAGAGGTCTTGAAGCTCTGTTTTTTCTGCTTTTGTTAAGTAGGCTGTAACATATTGTGCAACTGCAGTGGAATTGTCTGCAATGTACTGCACATCTATGTTTGCATTCCACAAAAGGGCAATGATTGCATTGTAATCATTGATATATTTTTCTTCTTCTGTTCTTTTTATGTAATATGTATTTTTAGGTGATTTACCTTTATCACTATGTCTAACTGAAGACATGAAGTTGTTCACTTCACCTGTTTCTGTAACCGGTCTAGGGAAACCAAAACGGCATTTGGTGTAGTATTTCCCTTTGTTTTTGTATTTGCAACGACAATATTTGCCACATTTGTGTGTTTGAAATTGTACAATTTGTGCATGAAGATCACTATTTGTTGCTTTTGATGGAATTTCACAAGTGACATATTTTTCGATAAACTGTAATACATAAAAGCATGTGGATATGTGGTGCTCCTCTGGCTTGGTATTCTTTTCTTCCAACAAAGTGTTGCATTTCTCTGAGGGGAGGAACAGTTTTATTACAAATAAAGTGTAGCATAGCAATGAAGCGCTGATGGAAATATCTTGAAACATTAACAGGATCTAGAGAGCAAAGTTCTCCATAGTATATCTATGTTTGTTTTGTTTTTGTTTGATATGCGTAGGAAATCATGTAGATCTTCCCATGCATATTCTGCACAACTTAATGTAACAAACCAAGTTGGTGGGCCCAGGTTTCTTATCATGCAACGTACATCTCAGTGAAGTCGGAACGAGTACTCTTTCGTACCACGCATGTTTGCTAACAGATTTGTAATGCTTGATTGTAAAACTTCATCTTTTTCTTGCACTTTTTGTAGTAATTGTGTAGCTGACATATTTTGAATGTGGGTTCCTGATTTTAATGTGTGTGCAAATCTGTAACATAGAGTTGCTAGTTCACTTTCAAAGAGTAGGTGGAATATGTATTCCACATTTTGTCGAAATCTGGGATCTTCAGAACACATTCGTAATGAGCGGTATTCTGATGCTGTTGTCTGAGTGCGTCTATCATCGTACCTTCCTCCTTTGCCAGTAGGAAAGAGTAAAGGAAAAGCTTGTGCTTCTGTACTTTTTTCCCATGTGCTGATTGGTGTTCCTTTTGTTTGTCGCATTTGGTACGTTTCTAGTGCATCATCTATGGTGTCTTTAGAGTGTAATGGATGAATTGTATAATGGTCTAAAATATTGGATATTGTAGCAGGATCTAGAAGTTCAAATTGACCAGTTTCTGGTGACTCTTGTATTATTTCAGTTGTTTCTCTTAAGTTTTCCTCAATATTTATTTCTTTGTAGTATTCATTATTGTCTTTTAGATATTGCAAGGCTTGTCTAACTTTATGTATATCTACCAGTTGTTGCCAAATTATTTTGTCTTTTGTAGGTACACCATTTACTATGACAATTAAAGATTGTTCTATTGGACGTTGCACTCCCAGAGTGTGCACATTTTCTTTTAGATCTAATGGTAAATATACTACTTTGCCGTGAATGCCTTTCACCAATTCAGAGGCATGTAATTTTGCTGTTTTTGGTTGAAGGCGTATTATTGCTTGGAACCGGTGTACTGTTTGAATTATGATGTTCTCATATAAATTGAGTTGTTGCAGGGGTTTTGGTAGAGGGAATAATTCCAAATTATTTCTCATAGCATGTGAAGGAGTTTGATTGTTGTCAAGTTTTGTAGTGCAGTAACTGCAAAATGTTAAGGGGTCAGTTATTTCGTATTTGTTTTCTGCTATAAGGTAGAGAGCTAATTCAAACCATTTGGAATCTTCATTTTCTTCTATATTGTATGTTATGTCTATAGTTTTTGTGTTATTTTTATAAAAAGTCCTGCAGCAACACACACACACACAGTTTGGTATTTCGGCGGATGTACTTTTGAATTTTAGTATTTCATTTTTGTATGTGTGTAGTAGAAGGTTGCCATGTGCAGAATTGTTGATAGTCTGTTGTAAAGCTATTGCATTTTGGAAGTGGTTTTCACTTCCAAATTGTTTGCTCCGGATATGGTTGATTTCTTCGAGTAGGTCTTTGGCTGTACCATGTAGAAGATTGTTATTTAAATTGGCTAGTGCTAAAGCAGGACCTTTTAGCATAGTACAGTTTATAGACTAGATTTCTTATAGCTGAATGATGTTTTGATATAATTTTGATATGATGGACGCTGCTTTTGCAAATAGGTCCTGAAATGCAGGCCAATGAATGTCCTTGCAGTCCTGTGTATTTGCGCACTGGACAAGTATCCATATTTTGCAGCAGTTTTATTTTGATTTTGTCTTTGCCTTTCACATATTGATTGAGGAACTGGTGTAAAGATTTGAAACATTTTTTGGCAATGTTACACATTGACGTGCAGGGCCATTTGTATACTGGATGTTCTGGTTCAGTCAAATGGAGAATTGATTCTGAGTTCTTTGGAGATATTTTTGTAAGCAGTATTTCTTGTTCCATTATGGTATTATTAAGTTTTTCATAACCTCGGCCACTGCAGTGGATGGCAATTGTGTTTGTTTGATTTTGTTTATATGCTTCTTAATTGAAATATGGTTCTCTGCTTGTTGTGTGACTCCATTCACCTCCACATATATTTAAGAAGTTATTTTTGTTGACATTCCGTTTATTGAGAAGCTTTTTTTGTAATTTAGTAGTTCGTTTTGTTAGTGGTTTCATTCTGTTTAACACTAAAATAAATAATTTTCTTTTAAGAAGTATTGCACTGTCTATCAAAGCTTCTAATATTAATTTTCTACGGTAGTTTTTAAGGGTTGTGCATGATTTGTCTCCTGATTTTATAAGATTCTGAAGGACTCTGTGGCAGAACATTTCCTGCTATATCAAGATTTATGGGAGCAGTTTTAGCAGTAGTGGTACCTGTATTTCTGTTAATCTTTTTCTGTTTTCTTTTACATTTTGATAGAGGAGGCAAAGTTTCTGCACTGGAAGATTGTTTAGTTTTGTTACATGACTATTAGATGTTTTGTTTGGACCTTTTGTACAAACTCTGCTAGAGATGGATGCTTATTTTGGACATTTTTATTTTTATTTGCCCTATTTCTGCATTGCTTTCTACGGTCTTGCTTTCTGGTAGGCATTCTGTGGGGTCTGTTGAAAAATAGAAGGCATGGGCTGGGCTGTTGTGAATGTATGTGTGCTGTATGCATGAGTGTTTGAGTATGATTGTAAATATGTATCTGGTGGTGTGTGATTGTGCATTGGGCAGCTACAATTAGTTGGGAAGGCTACTCTTCTATTTGTGTGTTACTATACTGAGGTTCAGATGACAGTAAAAAGTGAGCTAGTAGTGAGGACAAGCACTAATAGTAAACCAAATGGTATACAATTAAAACTATTCTTTGTTTTGTAATACTAATATTCTAGGGGCTGAGTTATGTTATTTGTGCTCTGAAAAACGGAGATTTGTGTGCCATTCTGCATGCTAATCCCTGTTTATTAAATGTTGATTTGTGGGTAGAATGGTACACAAATGTTCTGTTTTCTGGTGCAAAAAATTACATGAATCACTTGCACAGTGTGTTTTGAGTAATATATTTTAATAACAAGATGATAACTATAACAAGATTATAACAGTAACAGTGGAAACAATTTAAAATTGAGAATCAGACCAAGAAAACAGTAAGTAGACCAATTAAAGTGAAGGGAAGAAGGTGAGTAATGCAGTAGAAGTGAGAGGGAAGGGTGGGGAAGAGGAGGAGGAGGGAAACGGATGGGGTTAAAGGTAAGAATGGGGAGAGAGGGAAGGGGAGGGAGATGATTAAGGAGATAAGGCAAGGGGGGAGGGTGAAGAAGGTGGGAGGGGTTTCATGTTGGGGAATGGAGAAGGAGAGATTTGAGTAAAGTTTAGAATGAGGAAAAGGTAGAAATAGAGTGGAGTGAGAGAGGTAAGGAGTTCCAGTGCAGGGGGGCTAGGAGATCAAAGGAGCGGAAATGGGGTGTGGTATAAGGGGAAGGAGGAACAGGGAGAAGAAAATGGCCAGCAGAGTGAAGGGAGTGGGAGGGAGTGTAGAAAGAGAGGAGAGAGGAGAGATAAGGGAGAGTAAGATTGTGGAGAGATTTAAAGGCTAGGCAGAGAAAGTATGGTAGTATTGTACTTACTCTTTTTTTGTGGAATGAGCAGGTTTCTTTGTAGTTGGTGTTTGTAGTTCAGATGTTGTTGTTTTCCAGGAGAGTGGTCTTCACTGCAATTGTAAAAGAAAGAAGTTACTAATTTTGTGCGTTTATAGCAGTGATGTTGATTGAGAGATTCATATTTATGTTTTTGTAGTAGTATTCTTGTTTGATATCTGAACATAGTGTATGCATGCAGTTTCATTTGACTATGTTCAGCTTTCATATTTCATTTACAATATGTTAGTTCAACATGCTTTACAAATGAATGGAATATTAAGTGTATGAAACTCACTTGTTTTTTTTAAAGCTGTGTTATAGGATGTTAGGAGAAAGAAGAAATAATGATATATTTATTTAGACATTTTTATAAGGTAAATGGCAGAAACTGTATAGAAAAGCATGGAATGTATGCATTTGTGAAGGTGGGGTAATAAAGCAGAAGGATGTGATTTACAGGTATTGGAGTTATTGCAGCTGGGAGCTTTTTAATTATAGTGTGTATGTGTGTGAGTGTATGAAGATGCATGACCTTTTACTGGCTGTGTATAATTTTATAATGCATTACTAAGTGTTTTTCCACTATTACACTGTTATTTCTCCCATCTTCTAATATTATACTTTTTTAGATTGGTGTGTGTGTAAAGAAAAAAATAGATAGTAGACAGGTTTGGAAGTGACAGTTGATTATATCAGATGGGCAAAAGGACAGTACATTCATTTTTATAGGTTATACAGTTTAAGTGGCAGTTACTCTGTTTATATGCATTTATAAGAGTTGTACATGTACTGTGCAGAAAATATGCATACCTGTAGTTTGTATTCATGCATGTGGACATGCATGCAGCTGCAAGTAGAAGTCTTGGAGACTTGTAGAGTTTTTTTCTGTTGTAGGTGCTTTCCAATGATATGAGACTTGTACTCAGAGTGATCAACAGTAGATTTGAAGTGCTGAACTCTGATGATGCAGTTAGATGTAGAGTTCATAGATGTGATTGGTGGATGGCTGTGTGACTGGTTAGCTGTATCCAATGAGGGAATACACAGAGAGTGAAGTGGAAATGGTAGGAGGACTGTCCAAATTATGATATGTTCACGGACATGGCGGTAGTCCGCGGACATTGCGTATTACATACAGGGATTTTGGGGTGGAGAGGCATGTAAATGAGAGTGAGCAGAGCAATTGATTGGTTAGTAACATTTAGTGGGTGTGTTCTTTAAGGAGAGAGTTTGTCAGAAAGTCTTTTTCTGAGAGAAGAACAGTTAGCTATGGCTGTGTGTTTCAGAAAGCAGATTGTGTGGATTTTGGGAGACTCATGGATACATTGGTTGGAGGTGCATGCTGTGGAAGAGCTGCAGATCTTGGATTCCCTCATGTCGAAGTGCACTGGCATGCAGTGCGCGGAATGAAGTGACTAGACTTGCTACCTCTCTGTGCTAGTTTGCAGACAGAGCATCATCCAGACATAATTATAATTCATTGGGAGGGAATAGTTTGGGACATGTGTCAGGAATTCCTTTGCAATTTGCGATGAAAGAAGGACTGGGAAGGTCGTGGAAATGTTTCCAAATTCTCAAGTAATATTTTCTTGTATTGAGCAGAGACAAATGTGGCTGCGTTCTTCTTCATTTGGTCCACAAATGGAGAAAGCGAGGCGCAATGTTAATAAGGCTGTTTGTGCCTTTCTAAGAGATGTTGGCATGTCCTCTTTTCACAATGAAAATATTATGTTTCGTAGCACATACATTTTTCGTTGAGATGGAGTCCATCTTACTCATGCTGGTAATCAGATTTTTCTGAGAAATGTACAAAATGCATTGTGTCCTTTTGTGCAATTACAGCCATCTTTTTTGCAGTAGGTGTTGATTATTTCAAGTTTTTCAAAGAAAAAACACCACCAAAAGGCTCTTTTCAGAACCACCACTTCCTCCCAGATAAAAGTGCAATATTTTGATAGGGCAGCACCCCAACATTTTTGATGTCCGCGGACTTCTAAAAAAAAAAATGCACAGGAGCCTGCACAATTTATTTGCCACTTCCATTTTTTGACTGTGAAAGGCAGCTCTGAAAAGAGCCTTTTTTTGTCGATTTCTGTTTAAAAATTATTTTTGTTTTTTATACACGACACATGAGGAGAGGAGGGGAAAGGAGGGAACACCAACCACGGGGATAAGAAAAGGCGGGTGGAGAGAGGAAGATGTAGGGTGGGCCTTACTTAGGTAGTGGGCAGGTCTTCATGTGCTCCGAGACCGTAGTCTCGAAAGCACTTTGAAGTCTCTCCCCCCTGCAGAGTACCGCGTCGCAGTACATACACAAAACTATGACCGTCGAAAGGTAAGGGTCATCAGCATTGTGAATGGCCTGTGAGGCAGTTGGAGGGATGTGCTCTCTGTTATGGTGGAAATGCATTGGAGGGACAAGGGCCTCCCTGTCCTTGTCCTTTAGTCCTTTTTCATTTGTGTTCTGTATTATTTTCTGCCCAGGAGTCCATGTGGGACTCCTGGGAGTGCAGCTCTTCCTGTTTTTGGTTTGGTGTACATACCCATGGGATACCCTTATGGCACCCATGGGTGGGGGTACAACCCTGTGCCCCTAGTGTATGTTTTTGGGCACCTGTGGGTGGCCCACAGAGCAGGGTATGGGCTGGTGGCAGCTCTATGCTGAATTTGACAGGTGTTCTGATTATCCTCCATTTTGGGATACCCAGGCACTGCCATTGGAATCAGTTGATTCCTGATGGAAAACAAGATGGCCCCTGTGGCCTCTTGCTTTCTATTGCCTGTTACCCTGTTTTCCCAAAGCCCTGACTCTGTCCCTTCCCCCTGACTGACTGTTGGGTGGAAGTTCCATATATGGTGTTGTTGTGAAGTTGTCACGGCTAGCTGGCACCGGCGTTCCCTGTGGCAGCGCTGGAGATTGCGGGCACTCGCTGCTTTTCCCTCTTCCAAGATGGCCTCTCCTCCTCTGGGTTACGGTGCAGCGTTTTCACGTTCGCGAGTCAGATGTCCTCTGACGTCATCGCGTTTTCTCATGGATTCCGGATATGGTCCAGCAGAGCCGAAGCCCAGAGCGTCGCTACTCTCTACAGACGCTACGTGAGTTCGCAACTAGGGAGTTACTATTCTATACCTCATACCTATACTTACCTTTCTTTTCTACTCTTTCCTACAGCCTTACCATTCTGCCTAGCCTTCCCGTTCCGCCGCCCACAGATAGTCCCCATCTTCCAGACAACATAGGTACTTACCCAAATCAAGATATTGATTCCTCTTGAACCTAGTTCCTTCTCTCAACTCTCGTTCACTTATTTTCAATCAGGACTTCACCGAGGTACAGTGACCAGACCCGGTTAATCCCGCAATTCGTGAGGAGCTGCAGCCAGCGGAGACACGACCGATCCAGCTTCTCATCCGTAAATTGCTGCACGAGACAGGTTAGTGCAAAATCATTACAGCTAGCGACGCCCAAAAGAGAAAAAGAAACAATAATTGAAGAGGAATACCTATATGTACATCATGACAACTTTGCAAGCAGCCTTAGATCAAGTGCAGCAGTTGACGACCGCAGTACAAGGATTGTCCCACGAGGTACAAGCCTTAAAGCATGAAAATGCAATCCTTAAACAGCAAATGCTAAATAAAGCCCCCACTAGTTCAGAAATTCCTCCTGGTCCTCTGCCAGGCGGGAAATATGACGGAAACCCGCATTCTTTAAGGGAATTCTTGGATGCTTGTACGGTGCAATTTGCCTTTAAGACGTCATTCTTTCCCTCAGACAGAGATAGAGTGGGATACATGATTACTCATCTCACGGGCCCCGCGCTGGCATGGGCCACCCCTATTGTCACTTCCAATAATGCCATATTGGATTCGGTGCCTGCTTTTACGGCAAGTCTAAAAGCTATGTTTTCACAGAGAGAATACAATGTCTCCTCTCAAGAGAAACTCCTAGATTTCAAGCAAGGATCTTTAGGAGTCTTAGAATATGTTACCCGCTTTAAACAGATGGCCCTAGGCACATCCTGGGCTGATGATGCACTTATTACATTATTTAGGAGAGGGGTTAACGAGGAGTTGAAGGATGAATTGGCTCGAGTTCCGAGACCAAACACCTTAGCTGAACTTGTCTCATTGACTATGCAGCTGGACTATAGACTGCAAGAAAGGGAGAAGCCATCGCCCTGCGCCTGAACTAGTATCCTTCTCCAAAACAGTTACTGCAGACGAACCTATGCAGTTAGGCACCACCCGGGGTCCTCTGACTCAAGAGGAACGCGCCCGTAGAAGATCCCGAGGACTCTGTATGTATTGTGGTTCTTCTGACCATATTGTGCACGAGTGCCCAGTCGCTCCTCTCAGAAAACCATTTCGTTCGGGAAACGCCAGACCTCAACCGTAAGGGGACCTACGGTCGGGGTAACTGATACCGGTTCCCAATCTCCTACAAAGTTGTCTCCTTCGCTGGACATGGTAGTCTTGCGCGTATCTTTTTCTTTGCCAGATGAAAACATTGTTTCTGTCCCCGCCTTGGTCGACTGTGGAGCAGCTGGTTTGTTCATGGACGATTTTTGGGCAAGGAAACTGAATATTCCCCGTACTCCCAAAGCTATCGCGATACCAGTTGAGGGCGTAGACGGAACCCCACTAATATTGGGACCTATCCGAGAACAGACTCACACTTTGACGATGCTCCTTGGTTCACATAGGGAGGAAGCCGTATTTGATATAATAAAAGCAGCTCACTACCCTGTCATTCTGGGCTTGCCCTGGTTAAAACTACATAACCCATACATAAATTGGGCAGCCGGTTCAATTTTTTTGGGATCAGAATATTGTACCTGACACTGTCTTACTGAAGGGACAGTGGGATTTTGTGCTCCTTCATCGAACCCTGTGGCCTCTCAAAGGATTGTAGACTTACTTACTCTTGTTCCTCCTGAATACGAAGAGTTTCAGGACATTTTCTCCTCTTCCCAATTTTCTGAACTTCCGCCTCATCGGAGTGATGATTGTTGCATCCGGCTAGACTCCTCTCAACCACTCCCCTTTGGAAAGATGTACATCCTTTCCGAGAAGGAAAAGTTAGTCCTACGGCAGTATTTGGATACCCACCTCAGAAACGGTTTGATTACGGAATCGACTTCCCCTGCAGGCGCGTCGTTATTCTTCATAGCTAAGAAGGACACAGATGAATTACGTCCGTGCATTGATTATAGGGGACTTAACAAGATCACGATTCCCGATCGATACCCAATGCCTTTGATACCGGACATCCTAGAAGCAGTAAAAGGGGCAACTATTTACACAAAGTTGGACCTCAGAGGGGCATATCACCTCATTAGAATTAAGGAAGGGGATGAGTGGAAGACCGCATTTCGTACCCCTTTTGGACATTTCGAATACCGAGTAATGCCCTTCGGACTCGCGAATGCCCCGGCAGTGTTTCAAAGGTTCATTGATCATATATTCTCAGACCTCCTTCTTCATACGGTAGTGGTGTACCTTGACGACATATTGGTATTTTCCAGGAATCCAAAAGAACATCACCGACACGTATGTCAGGTATTACACCGATTACGGAGTAACCACCTCTATTGCAAGCCTGAAAAGTGTATTTTCCATCAGACTACAGTCACTTACCTGGGGTTCATTTTGTCCCCTACTGGAATATCCATGGATCCTCGTAAGGTGACCGCTATTCTGGAATGGTCCTCCCCTAGTTCTGTCAAGGAACTACAGAGATTTCTGGGGTTTTCGAATTTCTATAGGAAATTTATAGCTGGATTCTCATCAATCGTTCTGCCCCTTACAAGACTACTCAAGAAAGGAAAGCCCTTTTGTTGGACAGAGGACGCCCAGTCAGCCTTTGATACTTTAAAGACACTCTTTACTTCTGCTCCTCTCTTACGAATCCCGGATCAAAACTTACCGTTTATAGTAGAAACTGATGCCTCCCATTTTGCATTGGGTGCGGTGCTTAAACAAGCTTTTACTCAAGGACCAGAACACCCTGTGGCTTTTCTGTCCAAGACTTTTTCTCCCTCTGAGATCAATTACACGGTGTTAGAGAAAGAGTTGCTGGCTATAAAACTGGCCTTCCAGGAATGGAGACATCTCCTGTTGGGTTCCCAACATCCCATTGAGGTCCGCACCGACCATCAGAATCTCAAGAGTTTACAGTACGCGGAGACTCGTAACAGCCGGCAAGCAAGATGGGCCCACTTTTTCTCTCCCTACAATATCACTTTCACTATTATTCCTGGTAAAATCAATCTTCAAGCTGATGCTCTATCACGTAGAGATCCTGATTGCAAATCTGGTTTTCAGACCGAGAGATTGTTTCCTCATGCTACGTTCATATCTATGGTTCAGGACTTCCTTCACTCTGTAGCAGCCCAAGCTCTAGTCTTAATGGACTCCATTAAAGGTCAGGCAGACAAATGGGGACTAAGTCTCGAAGACGGATGTTTCTACCGGGGTCATCTGGTGTACATTCCCTCACTCCAGCTCCGAACGGAGGTCATGCACATGTGCCACGATTCTATGGTGGCTGGACATCGTGGAATAGCCAGTACCCAAGAACTCATACTGAGACATTTTTGGTGGGAAACCTTAAGAAGGGACGTGTCTGATTACGTCTCTTCCTGTGTTGTCTGTTTGCAAGTCAAGGTTCCTCGCAGTAAACCATTGGGAAAGCTGGCTCTAGTCCAAATACCTACTCGTCCTTGGCAATTGATTTCCACAGATTTTATAGTTGACTTACCTGTGTCTAAAGGTCATACAACCATTATGGTGACAGTGGATTATTTCACCAAATTGGCTCATTTCCAATCCCTACCCTCAGTACCAACAGCACCACAGATGGCAAGACAGTTCATAGACTCCATCTTTTCCCGGCATGGTCTTCCTGACAGCATAGTGTCAGATCGAGGTTCCCAATATATTTCACGATATTGGCAACAAGTCTGCTCTGCTTTAGGCATAAAGAGAGCCTTGAGTTCGGGATACCATCCTCAAACTAATGGGCAGACAGAACGTTTAAATCAGACTCTGGAGACGTATCTGCGCTGTTTTGTATCAGCGGCACAGGACAATTGGAAGAATTTGTTACCCTTGGCAGAGTTTGCTTACAATAATGCTCCTCATGCGTCTATCAAGACCAGTCCCTTTCATTGTACCTATGGGTACGATCCTTCTTGCTATTCATCGTCTCTTCTCAGGGCTTCGGCCTTTCCAGATGTGGACGCCCTAATGGGCGATATTCAACAGGGTCATCTTTTGGCCAGAACTGCATTACTAGAAGCTCAAGAGCATTCTAAACGTTTTGCTGACTTGCATCGTTCATCGGCTCCTGTGATTGTTCCGGGGAATTTGGTCTGGCTCTCAGCAAAGTTTCTGCCCAGACATCTGGTTCCCTCTAAATTGTCTCCGAAATATTTTGGACCTTTTACAGTATTAAGAGCTAAAGGCCCTTTGGCTTTCGAGTTGCGGCTCCCACCTTCTTGGTCCCGGATTTACCCAGTTTTTCATGTTTCGCAACTCAAACTTCACATATCGGATCGTTTTGGCCGATCTACAAGGTCCGACCCGCCTCCAGTGGCTACTACGGAAGGTCCGGAGTTCGAAGTCTCGGGCATTTGCGATTCCCGTTATCATCGCGGTCGACTTCAATATTTGATCCACTGGAAGGGTTACTCGGTGGCCGACCGTACGTGGGAACCGGCTTCATCAGTTCACGCCCCCTTACTGGTTTGCCGTTTTCACAGGTATCATCCGGGCAAACCAGGTGGTGTTGCCCTCGGAAGGGGGCATACTGTCACGGCTAGCTGGCACCGGCGTTCCCTGTGGCAGCGCTGGAGATTGCGGGCACTCGCCGCTTTTCCCTCTTCCAAGATGGCCTCTCCTCCTCTGGGTTACGGTGCAGCGTTTTCACGTTCGCGAGTCAGATGTCCTCTGACGTCATTGCGTTTTCTCATGGATTCCGGATATGGTCCAGCAGAGCCGAAGCCCAGAGCGTCGCTACTCTCTACAGACGCTACGTGAGTTCGCAACTAGGGAGTTACTATTCTATACCTCATACCTATACTTACCTTTCTTTTCTACTCTTTCCTACAGCCTTACCATTCTGCCTAGCCTTCCCGTTCCGCCGCCCACAGATAGTCCCCATCTTCCAGACAACATAGGTACTTACCCAAATCAAGATATTGATTCCTCTTGAACCTAGTTCCTTCTCTCAACTCTTGTTCACTTATTTTCAATCAGGACTTCACCGAGGTACAGTGACCAGACCCGGTTAATCCCGCAATTCGTGAGGAGCTGCAGCCAGCGGAGACACGACCGATCCAGCTTCTCATCCGTAAATTGCTGCACGAGACAGGTTAGTGCAAAATCATTACAGAAGTCCAGTCCAGACTGGCTGGAGCCTTCCCAGTGACTGTATGTTGTGGGTACACCCTGTGGGTGGGACCTGGGTGAATGGAGTGTGTGACCAATATGCACTTCTTGTTGTGGCTGTCTGGTTTCTGGTATGAGAGACAACGACTGAGACAGCCCTCCCCGAAACTGGCCTGAATGCAGTGTGTAGTGTTGAATGGCTGGGTACTTGTCCCAATCCACATTCCTTGTTGTGAGTGTCTGAGAGGGAGGAGGATGGCCTGAATGCACTGTGTGCCTGATTGGCTGACTGAGTGTGACCCAGCAGTGTGGATGAGAGACAGGATAGTATATCTGGGGACCTCTCACCACTGGAAATTGTTCAGAAGCTGTGTCTACACTTGAAGAGTAACTGGAACTGCGGATCCTCGACGCCCAGCTGGAAGAAGAAGACTTGCTGTTGCATTTGCTTCGACCTGATCTTAAAGCTGCCGAATTCGTCGAAGACTGATCCAAGAGAGGACCTGGTAAGGCGCCCTCTTCCAGTGCTCCGAAGGACCATCGAGTACCGCTAACCTTCGCCGAAGCTCCCTGGAAGTCAGACCCTCGAAAGGCTGCTGACCCGAGACGGGACCACTGAGGAGAACGAAGTGAAGCACCAGGACTTCGCCGCTGTCGAAGTCCATTGCCGTCACCCAGGGTTCGCAGGTTTGTATAACCGCTGGAGGCCTGTCGAAGTTGTGCTGCCCCAGAAGAGGGCACCGCTTAACGCTGTGCCGCCCGCGTCCGCTGCCGCCCGCTCCTTTGCCTAAGAACATTTGAATCGAAGGACTCCCTTGTCCGCACCGACGACCGTTTTATCCTGCCGGAGAGAGTCAAGGCCGCTGACGTGCCGAGGAGAATCCGCCGGTGGGTTTCCCGCCACCTGAAGGCCACAAAGACTTCGACGACTCGACGCCCATGCTGGGCCACAGTTCTTCTAAAACTCTTTGCGGTCCAGAACTATCAAACGCCGAGGTGCCCCGCACACCTCATCCTCGCAGGACGTTGCCGACGAGCACCGTCTGGATTGACGCCGTGGTCTTGACACCCTCGAACTTCTCATCGACGCCAAGTTCACTTCCTTCAACGCCTCTCGACGATCCGTGACTCCTGCTTGAAAGGGGGTCACTCAAGAAGGATCCGTCAATGCTTCTTCGAAGAACTCTACTCCACCAGGTACATTGGGGGGGTAAAAAAATTATAGGAGAGAACAAGACTATTGAGCAATATATGGACTGGGCTTGTGCTATATATCTTTATTTTACAGGTTGTCCAGGTGGGGGGGGATCTCCACACAGAACTGTGTCTAGGTAGCTGTGTCTAGGCCAGTAGTCCGCCCATTGTGTCAACCATTTTGCTTTCCCTCCTCTCTCTATTGCTGGTTTCCTTTTTATTGATCTGTGTGACATTTTAACAGTATAGTTGATGCACTTTAATGAGATCTGAGAATATTGGTGATACCACTTTAGAATTGTATATATTTACCATTGTTGATTTCTGAGTACAAAGTGCGTTATTGTGATAGTGTACATACCTTTGAATATTAATTATATAAAGACTGTGTTTTCAGTAATACAGTGTGTGGACTTTCTTTGTAGGGGTTCGGGGACTACACTGTACTTAAGAACCAGCCTGCATCACCTCCTGAGAAGCTAGGCCTTGATTGCTCATCCATTGCTACCTTATAGAGAATCTTGGCTGGGGTCCTCTGTGCCTCTCCTCTACCATATAGAGAGCAGAAGTACAGACACCCCCCTCCAGTATTTTACACTCTCCCACAGGAGTGTCTCTTGTGGTGAGAGGAGCGGAAATGGAGGATGAAGTAGAGGAACTCAACCTACTACGCTGCTCGCAAGGTACAACCTTGCGAACTGCCCCACCGTGGAACGACCTTAGGTGTCGCTTCATAATAGTTGTACCAAAGCTGTACGAACCAAGCCTCCCGTGACTCAGCACCATTTTTCACTTGTTGCAGGTGACTTTGTTCGCACGCGCCTTAGGTACGTTACCATGAATGGTAAATAACAGCCACACCCAAGACTCACTGCGAGTGCTGGTAGTAGGGACTTCCACTACCTCATCCTCTTCATCCTCCTCTGCATCCTCATGCCTGTTCCCCTCTTCAAGCCCTTGGGGAGGTGGTGGTGGTGGTGGAGGGGGGGTGGTGATGAGGCAGATGTAGCACCAGGTGGCAGTAGAGAAGCCATGGATGCCACCAGGTTTCAGGTAAATTGAAGATTGGCAGCAAAATACCAGCCAAAGTAGACAATGCTTTGTCAAATAGCCAAAAGCACAATGAGGATGAGCTCTGGGGTGTGGCCTTTTATAGGGGTGCGTGTGCGCGCGCCGCGGACACCCGCGCTGTCCGCGGACAGATCGAACAACCCAAAAAGGCTCAAAAAGTTCCAAAAAGTATGTGGAGCGTCAGGGTGATTGTGTGGGACATGTGCTATGGTGAATGTTTACTATAAAATACTGTGGATAGCCTTAAAATGCACTTTAAAAATGTTCGGGGACCCGGACAGTGTCCGTAATTCAGAACACACGATCAGCGTGGGTGCAGTCACATGATGGCGAACATGTCCGCGAAGGGGATTGGTGTCTGCTGGACATCAAATGAATGGGAATGGTTGTGCGCATGTGTGCGGGTGTTCTACGGAAAGTGTTTGGGTCCTGAAATTATCTAGAAAGTGTGACACAAGTGACGCAAACAGTTACGGACAGGCGCGATGTTTCCGAAAAGTTACGGGGGTGGTGTGCATGTAGATGTTCTTTAGGCAGTACGGACAGGTAAAGTGTCCGGTCATGACGCCTACCCCCGGGCATCAGGACCAAGGCCCTCAGCTCCGGGAGCAGGCATCCAGACATTTGTTTAAACCTCAGCAGCCCCGGCTATGGGCTGTCTAGGTTCAGTCCTGGCGCCTTAGGCGCCAGGCTCATAGACTTTACTTACCTGATGCAGACCATGCTGCAAAAGAGTCCAAGCCTACATGAGGCCTGGATGGGACTATTTTGTTACAGGGACTATTTTTTACTTGGGCGTGGCTCTAGGGAACTTCTTACCTGGAACTACTTTGGAGGCTAGTTAAACCACACCCGAACAGCAGCACATGCTTCGCGTTATTCTGCATCCAGCAGCGTGACGCTCACCGTGCCTGCAGCCAGCATCCAGTCTTCTGCCACGCCCGCATGCCTGCAGCCAGCATCCAGTCTTCTGCCACGCCCGCCTCGAATCCGGAGCTCCTAGAATAAAGAAGAAGAAAAGGACAAGGTTAGAAAACAAACTTATTTCAAATTCCTCACCTAATTCCGGAACCATTTCATCTCCGGACCTGAAAGTACATCAGTCCTGCACGCGTCGCTTCGCCAGCTCCAGCACGGCGCCATACTCACCAGTTCTCACAGCATCTTTCGATCCGGCACTGTCTCCATCATTTCTTCGCCGTAATCCGGCACCTACGAGACACAAGAAAAAACAAGGTGAGCCAAGGGAATCAACAAATACAACCTCTTACCACCATAGACTTACCTGATTTACCACCGGCGGTATTATTCCATAACTCTCCACATTTTCATATGCCGCATCTGTAAAGAGGGAGAAAAACAACACGTTAACGCATGCAATAGTTACCGGACAGCGTTGGGTAACACAGACTCTTACCTGAACGACAGCAGCAGCTACGAGACCTTCTTCTCACGAACTCAGTTGCAACTTTAGGAAGGAAGGGGACAAGAGTGAACATCGGGCACATTGAACTCTTTGAACTTGATACTTACCAATCCCGCCAGGGACTTCAGAGTCAATACTTACCGGAACTCTCCCAACGCCTTCAAACCAGTGAAGTAACTGGTATCTACATGCCCCTGCAAGACACGCAGGATGGAGAACTCATCTTTTACGAACATAAGGTGAGGTTACTAAGGGGATATCGGAGGTGATTAGTGGGGGAGAGCGAGAACAGTTGGGAGGCCATCACTAAAACCCACAGGTGGTTAATCCCTGTCTCCACTTGCAGGAAAATACTTCTTCGGGTCCAGCAGACAAGACTAGGCGGGCCAGCCCAGACAGTCATCTCTGCACTACGCATCACGTTGAAGGAGACCGCAGCTGTCCGGGTCCGATCGACACCCCTGTGGGGTCCAGGTGAGCGTAACAGTCCTTAGAACACCCCCATTTTACATATATGCGGACAACCCGGACATTAATTGTGTTCTTAGTACAGTTCCCATTTGCCTATGAACAATACGGACAGGTACAGTGTCCTTAGGACTCTTTCATTTTGGTTAATTATGGACATCCCGGACACCGCGTGTGTTCTAAGAACGGTTCCATTTTGCTTGCGAACAGTACAGACAGGTATATTGTCCTTAGGACACCTCCATTTTGGGTTTTACGGACATAACATCCCAGGCACTGATTGTGTTCTTAGAACAGTTTCAACTTGCCTGCGAACTGTACGGACACGTATAGTGTCCTTAGGACACCCCCATTTTGGTTAATTACAGACATCCCGGACACCGCGTGTGTTATAAGAACGGTTCCATTTTGCTTGCGAACAATACGGGCAGGTATAGTGTCCTTAGGACACCTCCATTTTGGGTTTTATGGACAACCCGGACACCGATTGTGTTCTTAGAACAGTTTAAACTTGCCTGCAACCAGTACAGAGAGGTATAGTGTGCTTAGGACACCTCCATTTTGGGTTTTACGTACATAACATCCCGGACACTGATTGTGTTCTTAGAACAGTTCAACTTGCCTGCAAACAGTACGGACAGGTATAGTGTCCTGAGGACACCTCCATTTTGGGTTTTACGGACATTCCGGATACCCGCACTATCCGCGAACACCCTAACTGACTTTTTTTTTAAAACAAAAAAGTTACTGAATTAAGACACATAATATTTTTGTTTTATTATATGTAGATGTACAATTTATGGAAGAGAAGGGGAAGCAGAAACTGATACAAACACAGGGGAATTGGGGGTTTCAAGAGGATGGATACGAGGAGATGAAGGGATGGAAGTCTCATTAAAACATTTTTGTTTGTGGAGAGGGTTTGGGGATAATTGACTGGGATATGGAGAGGGGGGACAGGTACATGTGGAACAAAGGTATTTAATTTCTCCGTTTATGTGGTCCTCCACAAAGTTCTTCAAATGGTTGAAATGTGCCATGAGCATGTCCATGCGCTGGAGAGTCTTATCCAATGTATCTTTTGTTGTACTATTTTCAATGTTTAGATGGTCTGTTAAAAAAATATATATATGTTAAGTGTACATAAAGTAAGGCTTATTAATTTGGTTATATAGAGAAGTGTCTACCATTAGTATCACTATCTTCAGACATTTCCTCACGTGGGAAATTCTCCTCAAGCCACCCCAAAGTACTGGACATTTCTGCGAGAAAAAAAATATTACTTTTATTGTATCTAATACAGAAATTTTAGAAATATATAATAAAAATGAAGTACTCTTACTAGCTTCTGGTAAGTTGTGTTCTTACTGGTCTGTAGATCTGCTGTTGCTCCTAGTTGTGCAGTTTCTGTGAGGTAATTATGTTGAAGGCTATCTTCTTTTAATTTTGGTATATTCCATTTACTACATATGGTATTTAAATGGATGGTTGATGTGTTAGATGTATAGGTTCTATTTCTTATTTATTACCACATATAATGTGTTTGTGTGCTGGTTTTTGAATGTGTGCACTGTTCATATGGCACAATATAATACTTCAAGATACCCCCTGAGTTTTTAGGTAGTGTTGCTGTTGTTCGCGTCCATCCGCGGACATACGCACAGTCCGCGGACACCAAAATCACTAGCTGGGGGTTCAATATGTTCTATGTTACATGTATATAAAGTCAGGGATATTATGGTTAAGTTGTGCTACTAAAAACCTATGAAATTCAGTAAAAATACTTGGTTAAAGGGATGCTATGGTTCTAAGTAAAACCGAAAACCCCCTGAAATTCGTAAGTTATGGTAAGCTAACCAACCATAACTCGCCCCACCACCGTGCACTGCTAAGACTAACACCCAGGACATCAAAGATGACATCACAAATGTTATTGATGACATCACTGATGACATCACATGTGAATTTACTTTTCATGAAAACTCTGTAGAAGGGATTCTTATTGTATTGTTGACAAAAAAGTGTCGAGGATTATTGGAATAAATATCATGAGCTAATTAGTGCATTAAGGAATGAGTTGATATAAATAGCATTCTATTATGAAGTTCTATCCAGTATACTAAGCTATTCATGCAGAAACATAAGCAGTGTGTGCAGCATACATGAAGAAGGTGCAATATTCATAATCTTGCCATGTTGAATACTGAAATGATAACTGTTTTTTTATTAGAGTTTTGCGTATTGTGAAACATTTAATAGATAGCTAATAAAACCCAATTACTACATTATTGCATCACTGCACACAAAACACAAACAGACAACAACACATAAAAATAGAGCATATAAAGGGAAAGTGGAGTAAACAAAAAACAGCATTATTATCTGACAATTTTCATAACGTAACTGATTATCTTCATGTACAGAAATGATTGCTCTGCTTCAAAGCTACTACTTCCCTATGTATAACTATCACATATTGTGACTAGACCCTAATGAAAGTAGTGTACGTGCAATGTGTACAAATATGAGCATATTCAGGGAAAGTATAATAATAAAAAAACAACAAAACTATAAGACAGTGTTGATAACCGTACTAATCATCTTCATACATAGAAAGCATTGTTGTCTTCCAAGTCTGTGTTTCCTCCTTTGTATATGTTTCATATGCTTTGAGTGGACCCTAAGTGAATCACTGTAAGAACATATTTGAAGTACAAGTCTACAAATATAGTACTTTGTATTATAGTATAGTGAATTTTTATTCCTGACTGTTACTGGCCTAGATATATCAGTAAAGGAAAAAAGAGTGAGCCAGACATGTGATGTCATCAGTGATGTCATCAATGACATTTGTGATGTCATCTTTGATGTCCTGGGTGTTAGTCTTAGCAGTGCACAGTGGTGGCGCGAGTTATGGCTGGTTAGCTTACCATAACTTATGAATTTCAGGGGTTTTTTGGTTTTACTTGGAACCATAACGTCCCTTTAACAAAGTTTTTTTTACTGAGTTTCATAGGTTTTTAGTAGCGCAACTTAACCATAACGTCCTTTTAACAACGTTTTTTTACTGAATACATATATATATGTATATATATATATATATTTATATATATATTACATGGCCTGCGGTAGGGCCATGTAGTTATGGTAAAGTTGGTGAACCCATAGGAAGAGAATTTTTTCGGCGGCTTATAACTTCGCTCCCCCTGGACGAATCCACGCCAAACTTTGCAAAAAAAGTATATGGCCCACTCTGAATTTTTCTGCAAAGTTTGGTGAGATTTGGTCAAGGGGGGTCCCAATTTTTTTGTTTCCCCCCCATAGACATAATGGGAAAGAACTTTGGTCACGCCTATAGCTCAAACCGCTGGACGGATTTTCGCCAAATTTGCGGCAGGAGTGGCGGCTTGGTCCCGAAAGCCTGCTTTTGTTAATTTGGTGTACATCCATCCAGTATTTTTTTTTTAAATTACCAAAACATAAGGCAAAAAAATTAGTGATATCTATGTCCGGTCCGCGGACTCACTTCCCTGTTCGGTCTGCAGACTGACCTCTGATTGGCTGTACTGTCCGCGGACTGGCCTCTGATTGGCCAGAAAAATTTGCTGACTTTTGCGTGGTCCGCGGACATCGGGACGCGGCCGCTGATTGGATGGTGAGAAAACGTGAAATGCGTCGGTTTATCTGAAACGCCTGCCATCTTGGATTTGTGTACTTTTTTGTGGTCCGCGAACAGCGTGGTGAAAACATAACCAAAGAAAGCAGCATTTCACATGTCAAACTCCGACAATCTGTGGAGGTGTGGGGGGGATGAGGATTGGATTGGATATGGCCATAAGAAGCCAAAAAACAGGTTGTTTCACCCCCCGAAAGTCCGCAAACACCCCAAGCAGTCCTGAAATGTTCGCGGACACTTCAGATGTCCTGGTACATCTGTTAGGACATCTGTACCTATTTCTGTATTACAGGGTTGGGGAAAAGCAGTTTTTGGATGGCTTATAACTTTTGTGCCACTCAATGAAACTGCATGTAATATTGCAATTTTATTCTAGAACTAATCCTGAATGGTTTTGCAAAGTATTGTGGGATTCTGTCAAGAGGGAGCAAAATTAGAGCGGGGGTCCCAAAATATTGTAAAGGCTTATAAATGTGGTGTCATTTGACGAATTTGCACAACATTTGGTAAAACGATTTTGGATCTAGATATACATGGTTTTCTAAAGTTTGGTGGGGTTTTCTCAAGAGGTGGCAAAATTAGAGGGGGGGTCTCAACATTTTTAGATGGCTTATAACTTTGTTGCTATTTGACAAAGGTAGACAAAAGTTTTGAGAAAGATTATAGACCCAACCTTCAATGTTTGTCTAAAGACTGAATGGATTTTGTCGAGTGGGGGCTAAGTTATATGACTATTGTATGTACATACATTTTGACACTTTTAAAAAAATAAAACATGGGCAGATTTCGAGTAAACTCGTGAGGAGCATTGGCAAGGACATTAAAGCATGGTTTTGCAAATGTGCCCGTGTTTTATTTTTTGACAAGTGTAATAATGTAGGTACAAAAAATAGTAATATACCTTTGGTGACTGAGGTATAGTCTGAGGCCGTGGGCAGTAGCCAGATTGTCTGGGTCATGGCATAAGGTCATGATGCAGACCATCTGTCTACAGGCCATTACCGGTAGGGACAAAAAATGGTGTTAACGTGGCTGGGACTGGCTATCTGGTAAAGTTATTCGACGGTAGGATAGGTTTGAAAGGGAAAAAAAGTGCTTGTGGTAATATGTTCATAGGGTTTTGCAGGCTGCCATGGCAAGGGGAGAGGGGCAGTGTACGAACCCCCACCTTCTCTTTCCATGTTGGCAGTCTTGGAAAAGGATATTCAGGCGTCCCGCTATAGGAAGAAAAATCTATGTTTTAGCACCCTGGGTTCCCGCTTTGGGAACCACGGGTGCTAATGGCCTTTATCCCCCATTTCAGGGGCTGCAATGGACGATAATGGTTCGTAGCCCTCCTTATTTATTTATAACCCACCAATGCCGGCAGACATCAGGCTGTGTGGTTACAGTATTTGTTGAGGAAGATGAGGTGGAGGAAGACAGCTTACTACTTGCTGATAAAGGAATAACCTTTTGGAGAGCATTGCAGTCATTGGATTTGGTGTGGCGGTACATGGACGTGGTCCCGTAGGAGTACTCTGTGCATTTCACTTTGGTAGCTTTAGCCTTTGGTACACTCCCAACAGTAGCCAAGAACTGGAACACAGTTGATTCGATCTTGGTGCTAGAAGTAGGCACTTCCTCTACCTCATCTATTTCGTCCTCTTCATTGTCTTTGAAAGTACTGCGTTTTTTGTTGTTGTGAAGGTCCTCCAGCTGGTGGTGGTGGTGGCTCTTGGGTAGGAGGGATGGCAATAACACATTTGTAAGATAAATTGCAGTTTTGATAAAATTCTTCCAAGTATGTACTGTATACTAGATTGGTAATGGATAATGAGTATGAAAAGGTGTAGGGGGTGTGCAAGGGAAATTATGAAGTTGAAAGTTCCTAGATCAGTAGAAAATGCAGTTCCAAATTGTCTGCAAAGGACGGATCTGATCGTGAAGTGCAGACGGGTTCTCGGACACGTCATCATGCCGCGCGCCAGCGTATGGTCATGTGGCACTGTCTGGAAGGTCCGCAATGAAGTCAGATGTCTATGGATGCAAAACTAGTTGAAATAATTGCAAAATGTGTATAAAAGTGTTAAAAATGATTCTAGAAGGTGGGAAATTGCAGCGTTTTAAGGTGACACTTTGTAAAGTGGACACAAATATTGTTATATTTGGTAAGTATGATATTAGTAAGTTGTAGGAAAATAGCATGCACTGGTAAAAACCCATGAAATTCACTGAAAAAACGTTGTTAAAAGGACATTATGGTTACAAGTAAAATCGAAAAACCCTTGAAATTCGCCAGTTATGGTAAGCTAAGCAACCATAACTCACGCCACCACTGTGCACTGCTAAGACTAACACCCAGGACATCAAAGATGACATCACAAATATCATTGATGACATTGTGATGAGGGATGTCCGTTGATGTCCGTTGTACTCCCCGTTTTAGATAATTGATATTAAAACAGTAACCTTTTGCCAACTATCTCAGTTGTTTCGATTATTGATGTTTGAATAAAATTCTGCATCCCCATCCATCTCAAGGGTATTGCTATGTCATCTGGGTATGACTCAGTTCACGTCCCACGGTCCACACTGCTTCCTTCAAAAAGAATGGGGTGCATGCTGCCTGTAGCAACAAAGTGTCTTGGGTTGGTTCGTCTGCTAACCAGTTAACAACGAATTGCAGTTGGCTTGCAACAAAAAGATGCTTCGAAATTGGGTGCCTTTATACCCCCTTGGTCATACGGGCTCTGTAATTTCGTCAGTGCCACTCTGCATCTCAAGTTATGGCATAAGAAGCTACGACATGTGGCGTCCAGTTTCCTAAAGAATACTTTGGGTATGTCATACAGGACATTGGTGAGCCTTGGTAGCACCACCATCTTCAATAGTGCAGCTCTCTCCAACAGCATAAGTGGCAACCTCGACCAGAAGGACATAGATGTCTCAATTTTCTCAACTGCTTTTAATGTATTTTGTATGTGTTCTATTTTAGGATAATGAAAAATATCTACACCCAGGTACCTAAATGTGTTTACCTCCCATTTAATCGGTAGTACGTTTCTAGGTATCCCTCTGTACCACGCTAATGGAAACATGCACGACTTAATAGTGATACCCGATAGTTCTGTATAGTGCTCAAACACATCTAAAATATACTGTAAATTGGTTTCCGGGTGTTGCAAGTAAAGCAGGATATCATCGGTATATAGGGAGATCAAGTGTTTGCTGCCATGCGTGACTATACCCGCGTCTTGATATTCCTGCCTTAGAAACACCGCCAGTGGTTCTAAGGCTATGATAAACAACATAGGAGACCATGGGCCATCTTGTTGTGTGCCTTTACTTAACTGCCATTGTTCCGAAATGAGGGCCCCCGTCTTGACTCGCGCAACTGGTACTATATAGCAGTCATACCCATTTAATATAGGTGGGCCCTATGCCAAAGCTTTTTTAGCCCTGCCAGCAGCCATGGCCATCTGACCGAGTCAAATGCCTTGACTACGTCACGTGAGGCTACGGCTAGGTGATGCGCGCTATCCCGGGTGTGGTGTATTATATGGTGTAACCGCCTCAGGTTACACATAATATTTCTGTCCGGAACATACCCCGACTGGTCTAAGTGTATACGCTTGGATATTGCTGGCTTGACTCTGTTGGCCAGTAAAGATGTGAGTATTTTCCCATCTTAGTTAAGTAACGACAGGGATCTGTAGGATCCACAGTCTGTGTCCGGCTTATCGGCCTTCAGTAGTGGGATAATATAGGACTCTCTCAACGATATTGGTAGAGTACCTCTATCCAATGCCTCGTTAAGCATAGAAAGCAACGGGGGCGTGACATCTTCAATAGATTCTTTATAAAATTCACTAGGTAGTCTGTCTGCTCCAGACACTTTGCTGGTCAGTAATCCTCCTATAGTATGCTCTAATTCCTCAGTGGTTATGGGGGCCTGCAACCTGTCAGAAGTCTCTGCATCCAATGTTGGGAGCTTAATTTGTGATAAAGCCTCCTCTATCTCGGAGAGCTGGGTTACTGATGTCTCTGCATATAGCACCCCATAATAATCATGAAAACATTTATTTATGATTTCTTGCGTACGCTTTCTTGCCCATTGTCTCCCACTATCATCCGTATCAAATCCCGCTTGGTTTCACTTTTATACAGCCAGGCCAATAATCATCCCGGCTTGTCACCTTCAGCATGTTGCCTTTGCACATATTTCCGATAATTCAGCGTACCTAATCTTGCCCAGTGATCAAGCCATTCCTGTTGCAAACATGTAACTTCCTGGGCGGTTCTTTAGGCATGTCACTTGTGCATTCTATGGCTTCTAATTTAGTTTCCGCCTTGTTTAAGTCCCTTTCTATTGTGGTTTGCATTCCTTTTGTTTTTGCTATTGCAGCCCCCCTAATCAATACTTTGAAGGCTCCCATAGTGTGCCCACTGATTCTACACTGCCCGTGTTATATTTGAAATATTAATTCACTCCCTCTCTCAAGTGTTCCCGAAACATTGCCTCTTTCAGGGCTTCCAGTCTAAGCCTCCAGTTTGGGATGCGTGCCCTAGGGTGAGAGTTTTGCCAGGTGACCACTAAGGGGGCATGAATGATAATACTCGTGCTTTGTATTTGGCTGATTTAAATTCACCATGGTTCTCTTCTCCTGTGAAGACATAGTCCAGTCTGGTGTATAGTTCTGTAAGGGCAGTGTAATGGCAATACCATCTAGTTTGTGGGTGTAGAGTTCTCCATGTATCGGACAATTTGAACATACGTAACAGTGTGTTCATAGCTTTGGCCGACAGGGCCAGGTGTATGAATTTCTCATCTGATCTATCTAGTACTGGGTCAAGTACACAATTGAAGTCCCCTCCCCATATTAATGTGACCTCTCTATATGAGCTAATTCGAGAGCATAGGGAATGGAAATAGCCTGCTGTGTCATTATTTGGTGCATATGTATTGATAATGCATGCTTCTCTTTGTTCGAACCGTCATTGTACTATAATCATTCTGCCCTCTGTATCTCTGAAGATCTTGAGGAATTTAAATGGCACGTTCGGGGCCACCCATACCAAAACCCCTCTAACATATGCCGAGCCTAGGGTTGTGCCACTCTATTTTTAGCTAGGGTGTGTGGTTTCTCCCTCGTGAGGTGCGTCTCCTGGAGGAGTGCTACGCCGATTTTTTGGTGCCTCAGGTATGTCGTTATTCTATTCCGTTTAATATAACTGTTCAGACCCCTGACATTCCAGGACGCTATTTTAGTTCTCCCATTGTTCATTAAAGTTCTGACCTGCTTTGACACTCTGATGCGCGTGCTATATCTACCCTGCGTGGATCTATAGGCTATTCCTCTATTAACTACCCCAACTCCCATTCCCTCCTCCACTCCCAACAATTGCCCAGCTCAATACCTTGTGCTCAGGCATCCCCGCTTCTCACTCCCACCCCAGTTGCTTGGCCTGGTCCCTGAAGTGCAGCAGGCGGATGTGTAACTGCTAGTATCTGGAGAAAGAAAAAAAATCCAGTCTTGGGTGTAAGACGTTTCCTCGCAGTACCTTCCCAAATGGGCCCTATGCTGCTGGCTCCTGCAGTGTGCAAAGGTTACAATGCCCGAGTCTCATTTGTCCATAGGACACTACTCGTTCATGGCCAGATGACTGCATGCATATCTACCCCTACTTCTCCATCGTAGGTCAATTGATTGTGCCCCCATCGCCACTCGTCTGGTGATCCGCGTCAGTTGGAACATTTTCAGTGTCCATCCATTTGTGTACATCTTCTGGGATGTCAAAGAATATGGCTCGGACTTTGTGTATGATTTTCAGTCTAGCCGGATATAGCAGAATGTACCTTAGCTCTGCCGCCCTCAGTCTATTCTTGACCAATGTGATGAGCATCCTCTGTTTTTGCATCTGTAAGGTGTAGTTGGGAGATGCAGTAATGCTGGCCGATGCTCTCTGAATCGTTCCTGCGTTCCATAAATGTTCCAGAATCTTCTTTATGTCCTAATAATTTAATATCCGGGCAATTATGGGCCGCGGTGGGGCTCCCGGAGGTGGTTTCTTCATCAGGGATCTATACGCCCTCTCAACCGTAAATCCTTGAGTGAGTGACCCCGGGCCATTTTCTTGCAGCAGCATTGCATGTTTTCTATGAAGTTGGTTGGGTTTACACCTTCTTCTCCTTCAGGGAGCCCAATGCTTCGTATGTTATTACATCTGGCCCGCCCTTCCATATCTTCCACTCTGCCTTCAAGTTTCTGTACCTGTTGCAGTATCGTTATCTCGCTTGAGGTATCTTTCAAGTTTTTTGTGTTTACTGCCACCTCCTTCTCAAGTGTCCCTGTATGTTCTGCCAGAAACCTAACATCCTACCTCACCAGGTTCACATCTAGACTGATGGCATCAATTTTATATTCCAATGAAGTCTTCGGAGCTGTTATTGCATCCAGGACCTGTTGGTCCCCTTTCGTTGGGACTTGCTCCACATCCAATGCTGAGGTCGCTGTTGTAGTGATCTCAGCTGGAGTCATAGATTTGGCAAACGTGTCCAAAGTGGACTGCTTTGCCTTATTTTTCTAGTGCTTAGACGTCATGATTGGGTAAGTCAGTGGTAGATTGTCCGACCCCACTCGGTTCCGCTTCTACTTCAGGACTGTGCCGCAGGACTCTTATTGAAGCTGGTCGTGTCAGAGCTTGCTTGGCATCTGTCCTCGGATCCCTGGCTGGTGTCTGTTGCGTGCCACTTACTGTGTTCCAGGTTGCAGTACTGGCACTTTAGTTTCCTCAGTGTCTTCAGCTGACCAATGATATCCACAGACTCTGCCCTGTGGCCTAGTTTCTGTATGTCATTGTGGATGGTGTCTGCATGCTTTTCCGTATGATGTATCCTTTTTACTGGCCAGTGTGGTCCACTTGGCCGCACTGGTTCTGACCAGTGTGTTCTCTCAGGCTTCTGTGCTCACGTGACTTGATGTTGTTTCCCTTAACCACTGGAGATCTCCTAGGCTTGAGGAGGCTAGTCCTCACCTCCCAAACTGCCTTTCACATTGCAGCCTTGGGCTTTATTTGGGCCGGGCCTTGCTCTTCATGTATAGCCCCCAGATTGTGCATTTGTGAAGCACAACTTGCTACTATGCCATAGGTGTCCAGCCGTACTTCCTTTCTAAATCAGGGAGTCTGCTCCCACCTTTGGCGCCTTGCAGTTGCTTAGGACTAGTCCAATGGAACTGGGCTTCTGCCCTTGTCTGGCTATTATCCAGCTGTGTTATCAATTATGCAGGCAACTTTGCAGTGTTTTAGGGCCCCGCACTAGGGCCGTGTTTATGGTGCTGCAGGGTTGCTTATGACCAATGCTACATGCGCTTCAGCATCCAGTACGGTGTGTGCCAGCCCCTTTTGATAATTCAATATGGCCTGATGGCCTTTGCTGGCTTCTGTCTCTGCCGTATCTAGCGGCTCGCCGGTGGCAGGAGCTGGCTCCAGAAGGGCCGGTATTCTATCAGGTGCTTCCGCACTTCCACCGCTCCTTGGCTTCTGTACTGTGCCCGCCCTGGTTTTACCCATGTTGCTGTCCCTCAGTAGCACCTCCTTGCAGGGGGCTTTGCCGTGCCTCCCCGATCTGCATCTGCAGCACCACCGTTGGTGCGCCCGCAGCTTTGAGTGTACTCTCTGTGACCCTCATCGCTTATCAGGCTCGTCCGTCACCACGTTAATAATGTTCTTTATTGCGAGCTGCATCATTCGCCACCATCCGTACTTCGTTAGGCTAGTCACTACTCATTGTGGACCTCTTAGCAGGATCCCACCAGTCCGCCATGGTCTTCGGCTGCGACACGTCTCCGCCTTACAGTGTTACGATGCTTTGTTCCTGCTGCCCAGGTCTTTGTTTCATGGTCACCGCCATTTTAATTTTCCGCCCTTGGCCGGGACGCAATATGCTTTCAGCTCCTATTCTGTGATCCTTCACACCTTCGCTTCTGATTCGAATCCAACTGTGCCTGCCTCCTTCATGGATCAGATGATGTATTTGCCACCATCCACACATGTTATAACCTGAGAATCAGGCTTCGATCGTTACGGATTAGCAGGAGCTCCAGGAACCCTGTCCTCACTGCATGGCTCCTTAGCCACGCCCCCAGGTTGAAATAAGGCTTAATACAGAAGCTGAAGCCTCAATTCAATGGCAGACCTGTCTCTGTGATCTGGCGAGACGAGAATCCACTGATAAAACTGTACTGATGGAAACAATTTTAGAAGATTGTAAGTGGATGAGGAGTCAATGGAAGGAGGATACGAAAAAACGTAGAAATATAAAAAGAGGCCAAAAGAGAAAATCAAATGGGTCTAGAGCCTTTTTAAGGAATCTAAAAACTCCCGATGAGCCAAGTCAAACACCTAAGCGGACCAGAAGAGAACTGGCGATGCCTAGGGAAGATCTAGAAATTGAAAGTTCACGATCAGTAGCTCCTTGCCCAACAATATCAAAGGAAATAGAGGAGAGAGATACCTTCTCAGAGACCTGCTTAAGTGACTTAATGTAGCTCATGGATAGGGAAGAGGAGGATGAGGATTGTAATAACCTCAGTAGATCCGACTGGGTAGAGATTGAAAGACATGAAATCCAAATGATCCCAAACTCCCCCCAATTAAAATGAGTAATATGATATGATATTTTATTTATAAAGAGATGGAAAAGGGAAAACCGAGACAACCGGTAAAAACCGACCAGATTTTTAAAACTCTGGAAGAAAAAAAAGGTTAGTTATGGGAGAAAAACATTTGGCTGAGTTCCAAGTGAGTACAAGGGAAGGAAAGAAATTCCATGGTAATATCTAAAAGCAAGGATGTAAGAAATAGGAAACAAGCAAGAATAGAACTCCAACCCACTAACAAAGATCGGAGAGTATTTTTGGAGAGTATAATATGAAGCTCCTACAACATATCCTGGCCCTCAGATATGGATTAATGGATGACATCAGGATGAGTTTGTTACTGAGAAGCATACAGATTGTGCCATTCTCCATCTTGATTCCCAATTAATCAAGGATGCGCTATTGGAACACAGCACCAAACCTCTACCCTTGGGCTACGAATTAAGTGAATATCAGGAATCCATCAACGCAAGTTTGAATCGATCAGCTGATAGACTGTCCAAGCCTACCCATAAAAATATTTGATCAAATGTAAGAGAGCAAGGGGAGGATGAGAAACCATTAAAGGAAAATCAGCAGTTATTTACATCAAAAAGTATCCCATACCTAAAATTCACTGTTGAGACTCGACCCCAAAATAAATGGAGCTGGCCTGTCCAACAACCACAACAACAAAGAGAAATGAGATCAAACAATTGGAATTGGCTAGCATGGGCTTTGGGGAGACCCAAACAACAACAGATCGAGGAGAACAAGCCAGTGAATAGAATTCCTATTGGCTCCTGGAACACAAGGGGTTTTAAATCTTGGTTTGCTCAAGAATCTTGGACATTGGGTTGCTATGACATTCTGTGTTTCCAAGAGACCTGGATGAGTACAAAGCCCTCCTGTGAAGGATATGAGTCATACCTAAACCCAGCCTGCAAAGGTGCTTTGGATAGACCTTTTTCAGGCCTATGAACATTGATTAAGGTGGACAAGGGTTTAACTATAAGTAGCCAAACCAAACCCATATGTTTAAATCTTAAAACTGAGCAGGAGGGCCCCTCGGCTGGAAACTACACTCTTATCAATAAATATGTACTGGAGTGTTAACATGTGCCAGCAAGAAGACTTCCTTAAAACAATAATGGTTATGGTTGATGAAGCCCTAATTGAATTGGGAGATCCTCAGATTATTATTTGTGGGGACCTAAATATTTGATTATTGAACAAGGAAGGGTTGCCATTAAAAGTCTCGCAATTGGAGGAAAGGGCAAGTAGATGGATCAAGGAGGCATCGACCCGCAAACTCTCAATGTTCAATGCATAAACTGATGGTAACAGGCCAGGTGCTTGTACATGGGAAAGTGGATCACATAAAGCATGCCTAGACTACTGTTTTGTTACAGGAAACATTGCTGAAAGGGGGGAGAAATTTGAAGTAGTGAAGCAAGCCTGGAGTGATCATGGCCTTTTAGCCATTACGCTGCGAGATTCCATTTATATACAGGGATGGAGGAAAATGCCTCCAGTTGAGGTAACCTGGGGGAAAAATAGGCTAAGGATCAAACAAAAGGAGGTCAATAAAATCTCTAAAGTATATGCATATTCTATTATGGAAAATCCATATAAGGTTAAATATGCCTGGATACTGAAAGATTTCAGAGCAGTGGGAGGTAAAACATCTATTCTACCTAAACATTCCTATGATCAGGACCTAGTGATGGTAAGAAGAGCATTCAGAGCCGATACTAGAAGGTTAAAGAGGGAGAGAGGACCACTGATGATTGAAAAAATAAGGCTACATAAACAGAAATATCGAAATTGGGTACGGGCGTCTAGAGCAAGTAGAATGCAAAAAGACACCGAAAAAATGCTGAAGGCCGCTTGTGCTAAAAACACAAGAAATCTGTGGAACCTAATTAATAACAGGGGCAACTTTAGACCAGCACACATGATGGTAACAGAAGAAAGATGGGTAGCACATTACTCAACCCTCTTTGCTCGAGGTGGGGAAATAAATCAAATCAATGATCAGACAGGGGGAAAGAGATGGTCGTTTGAATTGGAGGAGACAGCTGCAAAACATATGATAAGCAAACTCAGCTCATCCAGGGCAGCAGGCCTGGATGGCTTATCAAACTACACTCTGAAGATGAACATTGATACCTGGGCAGAGCTGGTAGTAAATCTGTTTAAACAGATTATGCTAACTAGACAAGTCCCATTGTCCTGTCCCATTGTAGTACCCATATTCAAGAAGGGCAATCGAGGCGACCTGAAAAACTATTGCCCAATCGCCCTCCTGGACTCCTTGGGGAAATTATTTGCATCTGTCCTACTGTGGGATATAAATGCATGGGCCATTACAACTGGTAGATTGGACCCCAGGCAGATGGGATTTGTTAAAAGGTGTTGGGACCGCATTGATCTTGTTTATCCTTAACACCTTTAAACAGAGGGCAGTGGAGACAAAGATCTGTCTATATGGCCTTTATGGACTTGGAACAGGCATTTGATGGGGTGGATATGCAACGCTTAGGGTCCAAGCTTAGAAACTGGAAATGCCTGGTAGATCTGATGGTGGCTATTCAATCCTCTATACTGGCACATCGATCTAAATAAGATTATCTACAGAGGGCTCCCCATCAAGAAAAATATACACTTATTGTGGGCTAAAGCAGGGGTGTACTTTGACACCTCTGCTTTTTAGTCTCTACATGTCAGACCTCAAGAAATTACAGAGGGGAATTCAAGCTTTTCCACCGAAAATAAACTCCACCGCAGTCCCTTGGATTCTGTACGCCGGCGACAGTTTTCATGGACCAAACCCCCATTGTCCTTCAGAGAAGGATTGAGGCATTTAATAGCTATTTAAAAAAAAAAAATCGATGAAAATAAATGTGGGAAAATCGAAAGTGATGGTCATGTCGTCGGCGTGCAGGAAACTAAAGGAGACTTTTATATGGAGGAATGAAGATCAGGCACTGGAGGTGATGGAGTCTATGATTTACTTAGGCATAGCGATAAATCAAAACATTGATGAAAAAGGTCTGTACATAGTACTAAGGGACAAACTGAAAAAGCTCACAACACAGGGTGCAGTATTACATAAGAGATATGGTACCTATTCACTCCTTCCTCTTATCTCATTTTACAAACAGAAGGTGGTGCAGATCCTGACCTATGGTGCCGAATCACTATCAAGCCTGTCATGGAAAGTGTGGGGGCTATTTGAAGGGTATTTTTGGCAGCAGATTCTGAAACTGCCAGAGGCGCTCCCAGTGGCCTCCATAAAATATGAGCTACGGCTCCAATCTATGGCGTTCATAGTACTATGGAAAATAATAATATTGTATAGGAAATGTGCATCAGTGAATAGGTCCGCTTATCACCTTCTACAAACAGAGGGTGGTGCAGAGCCTGACATATTGTGCCAAATCACTATCAAGCCTATCATGGAAAGTGTGGGGGTTATTGGAAGGGTATTTTTGGCAGAGGATTTTGAAACTGACAGACTCGCTCCCAGTGGCCGCCGTAAGATAGGAGCTACGGCTCCAATCTATGGCGTCCATAGTACTATGGAAAATAATATAGCAAATGTGTACCTTTGGATAGCTCGGTACCATTTGCTATAAAGAGGCATGAGAGCATGGAAGATAATGGTCTGAGGCAATGGAAACTGAAAGTTGAGGCACTGCTGGTAAGCTAGAATATCGAAAGGGAGGCACTTGACTCCAATCCAATCAAAGTGAAAACAAAACTTGAAAAGCTAGATTGGATAGAAATGGTGAAGTCTAGGGACAAGGTTAAATTGAGCCATACCTTGAGGAGGGAGAACAAAGGTTAAAATCAACCCCCTATGTACTTCCATATATTCCCTTCAGCGCATTACAGAAATCTCTTGAGATGTCGTTTGAACATCCTGCCTACTAGAGAAGTACAATTGGCCAGGAAACAAATAGACGTGGCCAACTGCCATTGTAGATACTGTGAGGAGACTGAAAATGTGGAAACACTCTTCCATTTAGCAACTACTTGCAAGGTGCTAACAGATCTCAGAAGGAGTTCTCTGGGGGCTAGAGTAACTCAAATACACACACTGATGGCTGAAGATTGGTGGGAGTGAGTTCTACTGGGGGAAAACACTACTAGCCTGGTACTAGCCGTGATGAAATATGTGGAATTGATCCTGAAAGGAGAAGAGTAATTGAGAGGGGTGTTGAGAAGTAAGGGAAGATTTTAGCTGGAAAGTGTACATTTGTATTAATGTTAAGATGTCAAATGGATATCAAAGGTTTGAAAATATGTAATTGGGAATTAAATCAATGTAAATGAAAATGTAAAAGGTTTCTCTTAACTTGTGTCTATGAGAAACCAATAAAACAGTAAAAAAATAAAAAACTATAAACAAAACAATGCAATAAGAACGAAATAACATGATAAAACAGTAAAAACAGATTAAAACCGACAATAACAACAAAGGGCCTCATTACAAGTATGGTGTTGTGGTAAAATTGGCAGTAAACCCATTACTGCCAACTTTACCACTATGCCAAATTATGAAGTCGGGCTTGGAGTGGAGGATTCACCTGCAGAAAAACCCTGGAGGTGAATCCTCCCACTCGCCACGAAAATATCATTGGAAATATCGCAGCGGTAATTCTGTCACAGTAATTCCACCAAAAAAGCCCCATTGAGGCAAATGAACTCAAAATGAATGGGGACTTACACCGCCACCACCACTTGTAATCCGTCATTAGTTATCCAGGACCATATGGCACTAATGGTAATTCTGATGGGCAGTATTCTGGCGGGTTTACTGCTGGGATACCACCTAACTCGTAATGAGGCTCCAAGTGTCTAAGTCCAATAAGAACACACAATGTATTTAAAGAAAAAGGTTTTCAGCTTTTTCTTGAATCCTTCATTAGAGATCTCAGAACGTTATGTGTCAGGTAAACCATTACAGAGCTCGGGGACAAGATAGTCAAAGGAACGTTTACCTGCTTGATCAAGCTTCACACATGGCACCACTAATAGATTGCTGTTGCTTGCTCGAAGAATCCATCTATTCTGTTCGATGCACAATCTTTGCTTCAAGTACACAAGGGTTTTGCAAAAAAGGCACTTCTGTGTAATAGTCAGCCTAAATGTATGGCGTTCCCCAACAGGGAGCCAATGCAAAGACCGCTAGGCTGCCATCACATGGTCGCTACACTTAAGTACTACTACGACACCGACTGTGTGATTCTGATTTACTTGGAGCCTGGAAAGGTTGCAATCAGGAATTCCGACCAAAAGGCACCCACAATAATCAGTTCTAGCTCCTATTATGGTCCTTGCTAGAATGCCGCTATTTTCTTCCGAAATAAGTGGCCAGATCTTGCCAAGTAATCTTAAATAGTATGCCAAGGAGGAATACAGTTAACATGATCCTTCATAGCTAAAATAGAATCAAAGTAAATCCCTAGAGTTTTAACTTTGGATAGAACCTCTATTTCACAGCCTGCTATATTAAATTTGTTGTATGAATCCAAAGGTTTATTCAGTCTGTAGTGAGAGCCAAACAATAATAACTCGGTCTTGGATTCATTAAGAGCAAGGTGTCACGCTCACCTGATTCCCACGGAGGCGCAGGTCTGGCTTTGAGTGCTGATGCTTCTTCAATGGTGAAGCGCAGGACTCTGAAGATGGACAGGTAGGGCCCCTCTACTCTGGCTTCTCTGGCTCGCAGGAATATTCCCCGCGTGAAAAGGGAGTATTACCTACTGACGGAATAATGCTCAAGCCTCCCACTCCCTTCCAACCCTCCACGATACCCTTCCACGATTCCCCGTGAAGTCTCACCTTAGGGTCTGGAAGGATGAGTTCTCCATCCTGCTTCTGATGCAGGGGCGCGTTGAAATCCAGTTACTTCACTGGATTGAGGTTTGATGGAAGTTCAAATAAGCTTGACTATTCAGGTAAGGCGTTGTAAGAGTTCTGTTGCAAGTTCAAAAGTTCAAGCTTAATAATAATGTCCATTGTCTTATTGCAGCAAGCGCTAACGCTTATGTCTTTTTCCCCTTAGGGGCCGGGGTTCGGAATGCCGGAGATATGGCGCCGACCCGAAGTGAAACGTGCAGTTCCAAATAAATGACTGGTAAGTTCTGGATGAGCGTTCGGGTAATGTCTTTGCATTCACTCATTCAATGTCTTTGTCTTTTTTCCCCATAGGGGCCGGGGTCCGGAATGCCAGGAAGCGGCAGGACCCAAAATGAAATGGGAATGACCCAACAGGTAAGTCTTAGAAGGAAACTGAGCTTTTCCTATTCCCTTCCTTCTCTCACCTTGTGTTCTTGTCTTTTTCTCTCTAGGCTCTGGGAAGTGGCTGCGGATCCGGATGATCGCTGCTGAAGATGGAGGTGCCCATGAAAGGTGAGTGAAATGCAGCGCTGCAGCGATCGAAGTGAAATGCTTTTAAAAATGATGTCTTCCCTTTCAGGATCGTCGGTGTGATGTCTCCGTGATACAGCTTTAGCAGGTAAGGTCTTCTTTCTCACCAATTCTCTCTTATCTCCCTTTGCAGGTGACCCAGGATGCTGACAGGCGTGGCTGAAGTCCAGATGCAGGAGCTGACACGATGAGCGTCCAGCTGCGAGGAGCAGAACAACGCGAAGCGTGAGTTGCTGATCGGGCGTGGTTTAAATAGCTTTGGAAGAAGTTCCAGGTATGTATCCTTCCACCGATCAGGTATGTATCCTTCCCCGACCACACCCAGGTGGAAAGTAGTCCCACAGGTAAAGTAGTTCCATTCAGGCCTCAAGAGGGCCTGGATGTAGCAGCATGGTCTGCATCAGGTAAGTGCACATTAAAACACTTGAACACATGTCTAGCTTTATGAGCCTGGCGCCTAAGGCGCCAGGACAGGGGTCCAACATGAGCCTGGCGCCTAAGGCGCCAGGACTGTGTCCAAAGGGCCCCAGCTTGGGCCCGCTGGCACTTCCCTGGGGGGAATGATGCCTGCCTCTGGGGTTGCTGGGTCGGACCTGGCTCCTTGGAGGCAGGCATCATGACACAAGGTCGTTATAGGCCATCCATCTCTGGATTAAATCGAAGAGTGCTAATCCTGGCTACATCATCATCATAATTGCCCGACTATCTAAATAGCACTTGTGGGTCATCAGTGTAATTGGTATACTGGACACATTCTTTATCCAGTAAATCAAATAATGGCCTCAAATGTGAAAAAGTTTGGGGGGATTCCAAGATGGCCACCGACTGAGGGTGCACAGAGCCACGCTCTGTCCTGTGCCGGGTGTATGAGCAAGCCTGCAAGGAAGATACCAGCGCCCCATGCAGTACGCTAAAGGGGAGACAGTGACGGTGCCCCCTGTCACCCACAGGCAGAGGTTTCCGCACCACGGATGCCACTGCCTCATCGCTGCGACTTGTGGTGCAGGAGCACCCTTTGCTGCGGGGCCCGCAACTACACAGCAGGCCGCCCATGGGGTAAAGGCCGGAGACACCAGCGAGGCACAAGGGAGAGCTGAGCAGCGTTGGCGTAAAGCGCAAGCAGCTGCTGAAGAGAGCTGTGCAGGACGTCAGGCCCGCCACCGGTGGGCAGTGGAGGTGAGTAAAAGAAGAGCGTCTGCCAGACCCCCAGGGAGGAGAGGCTGAGAAGTACTAGGCACAGTGGCAACAGAGACCTGGGAGGAGGTAAGGGTGGTGATTCCCCCAGGCTCCACGGCAAGGGGGCCAAGAGTGGAGTAATTGCCAGCGGGTCCCCCCAGTGGGGGCATGAGGACTAGCACTCTGGATTATTAAGCAACAGATGCAGGATAGAGGCGCGGTACGGGAGGAGTGAGAACCTGGGCCCAGTGTGGTGCAAAGAGATTGGCAGGAAGAGAGGCGCCAATTGGGACTAGCCCAGCAAAGACAGAAGGAGCAGGAGTGCGGCAAAGTTTTTGCTCCCCTCCCCCGCTTCATGGAATGTGGGTGAAGCGTGGAGCATATACCGGGGGAAGGTGGAGCAGTAACCTTAAGACCCAGGCATCCAGTGCTGAGCAGGAGAGGACCCGAAGGGGTGGCGTGAGGCACAGAGAGCAGCGCTCATACTAGGGGGTGCATAGACCCAGGATACAGGTATGGAGCGGACCCCCCCAGGCAGGTGGAGTGAGCACCATTAGGAACATCGCTCACATAGGGGGCACAGGACACAATAGCCCCCAGCAACAGGGTCAAGCGACGCACGAGAGCCATGAGGGCATAGACCCCCAGAGGAGTGGCTTGTAGTGAGGAGGTGACTGACTATGGGGTTGTGGAGGAGTGGTGGTAGCGCCCTAGCCTGGTGCAACTACAGGGGCAGACAGGAGGCAGACTAGTGGCTACACTGAGGTGACCCACATTAGGAGCGATGGGGGGGCAGCAGACAAGGAGGCAGACAGATGAGGCAGGAAGTGGCTATGGTGGGCCCACACCAGCAACGGGAGGAGTGGGATGTAAGGGCGACTCCCAGATGCCCACAGCAAAGGGAAGGGTACGCAGGCCCCACCAATGATACACTACCATCCCAGGATTGACTGGCGCGCTGCTGGAAACTGAGTGCAAAGGACTTAGTGACCCCACACAAAGGGCAAATGCAGGAGAGCGGCGGCAGGGGTCTGGAAAAGGACAACATGGCCCTCACCGAAGAGGATCTAAAAGAGTGCCTCAGAGATTTGGAGGGAAGGATGATCACCACCTTCCAAGATCAGCTCACGTCGCTGAAAAATGGCTTAAGAACCTCCATGAAGGAGGTTAGGGAAGATGTGAGGTGTCTGGTAGACAGAGTTGATACCCAAGAGCAGACCTTAATGGAGGTGTCTGAGGAAGTGAAGCAGAACAGTGAACCGCTGGAGCAGGTGGCAAGGGTGACCCAGAATCTGGAACTTCAGGTCGAGGACCTGGAGAATCGATTACACTGGTCCAACATTCGTGTAAAGGGACTCGGTGCGATTGTCCAAGATGGAGATTTGAGAGGAACAATCCAGCAGTGCTTTGGGGACCTGCTATTGGACACTCTAGCGGCGGCTGGAGGAACTGTTCGAATACACAGGGCGGGCCCTCAGAGGACTGAGTCAGGAGTCAGGCCGAGGGACGTCCTGGTCGCCATGTCCTCATATGGACAGGAGGAGAGCAGCTGAAGGGCAGGATAACATCACGGTAAACAGATCGACGGTCCAACTATTTCAAGATCTGGCACTGATGACCCCATAGAAACCGAGAGCCCTGGGGTAGGTGACAAGAGAGATAAACGCGAAACAGATCAAGTACAAATGGACCTTTCCCTTTGGGCTGCTCTTTGCACTGGAAGGGACACAGCATTGCATAACGACCTGCGCAGAAAGGCAGGCCCTGCCACTCTCCTTCGCAAGAGAGATGACAATGGGAATTCTCCACGGTGTCGGGAAGGTCAGGTGGCGGGCGCACCTAAAAAGGGCCAATGATGGGGATAAGAAATGCTAGTCGGCCTGAAGTAGCAAGGGAAGTTGGGGGGAGGAGGGGTGGTGGAGGGTGAGGTGCGGTACAGAGGGGAATATCAATGGTATGGATGGGTGGGGATGTGGACTATGAGGCAGGCTTTTCAAGAACTATAGCAAGTGTCGGCCCAGGATTGGGGCGGGAAGGTCAGGGTGTGTTTTTGGAATCTGTTGCGAGGTATAGGTATCCTCTTCATGGTATTGTCTCAGGTAGTTACTCGGATCGGAGCCACAGAGTCTGTCCCCGGGGGAATTATAGGATCTCTAGTTCAAGCCTGGGTGCAGCATGGTAAAGGGCTGGATGGGGAACAGAGGCAATCCTGAGAATTTTCAAGGTACTGATGGATAATGTAAGGGGGATAAATACCCTGATTAAACGCAGGAAGGTGATAATGCAAGCAAAAAGGGAAAATGCAGATATCGTAATGCTTCAAGAAACACACAAAGAAAATGGATAAAATCAAGGCCCAGCTGAGACAGTTTTCAAGGATGTATCAGGCTAATGCCCAGGGGAAGACGGCAGAGGTGCTGATTGCTTTTACGGATTCGATCATGGCACAAGTTACACAATCCCAGGCCAATCCGAAAGGCAGGTAACTATTCCTTTGGGTACAGATAGAACAGCGGCACATCACACTTGCAACGGTTTATGCGCCCAATATGGGACAAGATCGGTTCCTGTGGGATTTGGCAGCCTAATTAGATCAATTTGCAGTGCAGGAGGTTATACGCACTGGAGAGTTTAACTTGCCATGGGCCCCTCACATAGGTAGGATATCAGGAGCCCAATGAGGCATGCCCGAACCATCTCGCTCTTTGTTGAATGGCTTTGACAACTTAACCCTCCGAGATGTGTGGCGGACCAAGAAGGGGGAGCGGAGGGGTTATACATGCTTTGCTTATGTCCACCAGTCACTGTCTAGGATAGACTATATATGGGTAATGGCAAGATTGGTGGGGGAGATTGAGCTGGGATTCATCTCACTCTCAACCCATGCCCCTATGGCGGTCACAATTTGGGCCCATGGAAAGCAGAGGGGCTTGTGGGGTTGGAATTTCTCAAGATAGAGTCATTGCAGAAACTATAGGGGATAAAATAGATTTCTATTTCGCCACCAATACCCAGGTTTCCAGCCCGGAAGGGAGATGTGATGCTTTTAAAGCAGTGATGCAGGGAGAACTGATTGCATTTGGAAAATGGAAGAAGAGTTGGAGGCCCAATTGGGGGAGGTCATGCGGACATTGGTGGAAAAACAGACGAGGGTCCTACCTAAGACGCTGAAACATATTCGAGGCCAACTTGACCTGATATGCAGGGCTGAACTGTCCCTACTTCGGATTAAGCAAAGATATTATGTTAGCACCAACAATACAGATCGGTGCTGGCACAGCAGTTAAAATCAACTGCGGCAGCCCAGACTATTCTCCCGATAGCGCAGCCTGATGGCTTGATAGTGACAGACACAGATTCCATTATAGAGGAGTTTGCACATTATGAATCCCTGTACACCTCTGTTAGTCCAGACCACAAGGGGCCGAGGGATATTTTGAGACTTTACTACTGTCGAAACTGACATTCATGGAAAGCAAGATGTTAGAGGAGGAAATAAGAGAGGTGGAGGCAGCAATTAAGTCGCTTCCATTGAACAAAGTTTCACCTTGTCTTCACTTTGCCGCTAGAGCCCTCTCCCACCCGGACCTGCGCACAGGAGACGCGAGTTATGGAAGACTACACCACCTCCCGGTGAGACTACAGGGCGCGTTTGCCCCATCATGCTTTTTCGCTCCAGGGGAAAACAGTCTCCTGCTATATTCACTGCCAAGGTTAGCTGCCTACTGTGCTGATCAGCCTGCATCTTGTAAGAAGGAAATCACTGCAGAAACCGCCATTTCCAACGTATTCACTTTCATTTGATATTAGTGCGACAGCAGTTAAAAATGGCTGCTCCATTCTCCATGCCTCGCTTGAGCCTTCCTGTCCCTCCACTTTCCGCATTCTGATTGGCCGCCCATATTAGGTATAACCAATCGGCATAGCCGGCTGCCCACCCAAAGGGCTACAGCCTAAGGGCCTGTCTGTGCCTGTCCGGGCCGTACGGCCGTGGGCCAGTTACTCTGCCCACTAAACAGCTGACAGTGCCAATATCCAGACTGGCCTCTTCCTATCATCATACTGCAAGTCCCCAACTGTAAGTACCCTTGTGACACTCCTAACTTGCTTTGACCTAATCTCTGAACTATCTAGCGTGACCATTGTTGGGTGGGTTGCTCCAACCCATTAGTAGCACTCGGCTAAACCCATTAATCTCCACTATGACCTCCAGCATTCCGGACCATGCCTGGTCTCCGCCGCCCCCTCTAAGGTCGCAACACAGCCACATGTGCGCGCTATAACGAATCTTAACCACTGTGGCGCTTAGCTCCCACCTTTGTTTCTAAAGATTTGCTCTGTGTAAAATAAAGCAGCCATAGGCCAATGCATTACTGTTGTTCCCTCTAGCGACACCTGGCCTTTGCCGCGCCTGCCAATGCATTAACCCCCGCTTTAAACGTGTACCTGGCTGAACTTTTTAACTGCCTTCCATTCCATGTTTGCAGCTAGATTGTCTCCCTAAATCTTTGAATTTACCCATAAAATGTATCCGCTGTGCATGCTATTCACATACTGCATTCACATCTTCATACTGTGCTGTTAACTTGTTGTTGCAAAAGAACACATCACATAGCGTGATGTACCGTTCCTGTATGAACTGCCTTGTCTCACTACTTAATCTTTGATTCTCCATGTAATGGTCCACCTTGACTAGGCCTGTTTCCCTGGTTATATGCATCTCGGCCAGTCATACATTATACTGTTGTTCACCTTACATAACTCTACACAGGGTTGTGTAACAGATAGGCAACCTTGTTTAGTCTAGCCTCTGTCGTACCCACTTAGGAAATCCACATCTTACTACCAATACGCACTGACACTGTTCACTGCATTCTTTAATCCTTTCTAAAAAGGCACCACTACAGGCCATCAAGCCACAGCATTGACCAAACTCAGCACTCACTGCCATTCACCATGCCACATAGGCTGCCTAACTCAGATGACATCCCCCCAACTGCATTCCTTCCTCCCTTCCTCAGCATCCTCCCCATACACCATGCCCAGACTCCCCTGTCATGCAATCACCCGGCTCACCATCTGGCAATTAGACTAGCTAGGCTGAGGTGGCGAACCTAATCCATCTATTAAGCGACAATTTGAAAACTAACAACAAATCTATCCTTCTGGGGGGCCTTAACCTTGGCTTCAATGATCCTAAAGATAAACAATCCAAGGCTCTAGCCAAAGCACTCCTTGACTTTGGCTGTTTGCAACGAGTCACCTACCCAATCCACTCCAAAGGAAGAATCCTTGATTGGGTAGTGGAACATAACTGTGCAGCTGACATCAGCTCCAACACCCTCTACCTCTGGACAGACCACCACCTCATTCACTTCTCCATTCTCACTATCACAAAAACCATCAAATCTAACGCGCCCTTACCGTCAGCACTAGCTAGATGCTCACGCAACCTTACCAAAGACAGGATCCTCCTATTTCTAGAGGGTCCGGTTCTAAAGCTGCCATTCCCCAACAACCTCCTGGCATTGGTAGAACTGTATAACACCACTGTAACGGTACCGAAGAGTATACTTTACTGAGTGTCGTCAAACCGCCGGTGATGGGGTCTGACAGCAGTAACCAGGAGCAGGCACTGCAAGGGCAGACACTGACAAGTGACACAAGTCAAACATAACTAGTAAATGACGGAGAGAATCAGGACTTCGCCTACTGGGTGTGGGGAAAAATGGGGGACTTCAAGGCCGTCGGATATCAGCCCGCTCATAACCGCCTGAACCCCGAAGATTCTCATTTGTCAGACCGCGTGCAAGACGCCACTAATACCAAGAAAGGGGCTACGGACGACGAACAGTTAATCCTAGCTGCTCCACTCCAAGAACGCTCAGAAAGTAGAATGTGTTCGCAAGAAGCCATAAACTTAACGTGTGCACCCGGGTTAAAACCCTCCCTCAAGTATGGTATACAGAGTTCCATGCTGGGCCCGCGTACAGAGACATCATAGCAACCCACAAGCGAGAAAAAGGGGGCGGGTCCAGTGAGGGAGTAAATAGACTTTCCCAGTATGCTGGCTCGGATTGGCTGAGAACTCTGCAGCCCCTATTTAAGCCCGACAGAGAAGAAGGACTAAGTGGTGTTATTTCATTTTCTTGCAGAACAGCCGGACCACGGAGGAGAGAACAGCGTCGGAGCCTCTCTGGGCATACGAGGACTGACCTACGGGCCACTTCTGTTCATCCATATTCAAGAACCCAAGGGAAGAAAAAGGGTTCTAAAAGACTGAGACCAGTCCACGAGTTCTGAACTAAAGAACTCTTCTTAATTTGAATAAATCCCTCATTTGTTCAGGCAACTGGCGTCGCCTTCTCCATCATTTACAACCACAATCAAAACCGTGGTAGATGCCATTGCCCCGCTAAAGAGTAAGAAACTAAAAGGAAAGAACATGCCAATTCCTGGTTCACAACGGAGCTCCTGAAATTACGCGGCCTTAAGCGTTCTACACTCACCAAATGGCAGTCCACTCAACAGAACTCCACATTAGAGGCATACAAAACACTCGCCTCCCAATATAAAAAAGCAATTACTCTAGCTAAATCTACAGCATTCACTGTCAGAATTTCAAATGTGAAATCGGAATCTAAAGAATTGTTTGCCATATTCAAGGAACTTGCCGCCCCAGCCACCAACACACAAACTTGCGAAAGACGAAACTTGGTGCTCGAGTGGCCAAACAGCCCTGCTAAAAAAAATAGATCTCCTACAGGAAGAAATCAACTCTAACTAGGCCTTGCCTACATCCATCCTGCCCAATTCACCCACAAAAAATGTTGACTCCATTGATAAACCGCACTTCTCTTTCAGAGATGTAACCGAGACAGAAGTATTAGCCCTCCTGAAACACATTAAACCCACTAACTGCAAGGGCGATGTCTGCCCGGCCAATCTTATCAAAGATTGCACAGACACACTAGCTCCTTTTCTGACAGCTTTTATTAATGCTTCTTTCACATCTGGGATCGTCCCCTCTTGCCTGAGGGGATGATCACTGAGGTGACCCGGAATCACCAAACAACTACCGACCCATCACCACTGTGCCCTTCTTGTTAAAAATGCTAGATAAAGCTGCTCATTTACAAATAATACATTTCCTTGAAGTAAACAGCATCCTAGGAAAAAGACAATCAGGTTTCCGCCCAGATCACAGAACCAAATCGGCCTTATTGGATCTGAAGAAAAAAATTAGGAGAAACAACAGATGAAGGCAAGCCTGCGCTTCTCCTGCTCCTCGATTTATTGGCAGCATTTGATCTCGTCAATCACACGACTCTCTACAAATAACTCAGGAATGCAGCCTGATTCTCCCCCCAAGCAACAGCATGGATCACTTCCTTCCTTGAAGGTAGAGTCATGAAAGTGTTCTCCGACCAGGCTAGTGCTGCCCCTACCACCATCCATTGTGGAGTCCCACAGGGCTCTTGCACCTAGCCCACATTATACAATATTTTCACTCTACCACTCTTCAATGACTTGGACAATAGCAGTATAGCATACACAAACTATGCCCATGATACACAAGTCCTCCTTCCTCTCACTGGCTCCTATGAAAAAGACTGAGACACACTCTAAAACGTATGCCATCATACAAGCTTGGATGGCGGTTATTGGACTGCGTCTCAACAGAGACAAAATGGAAATTATCTTGATAGGCCCCCCCAAGGAAATTCTGAACAGGTTAGACACACAACACAGGTCCTTCAACATAGAGAACACCCAAATCACAGTCAAACCTCTGGGGGTTTACATTGACTCAGCACTCTCTATGAATCGCCAGGTTAGCGCCATAGCCTCCTCGGCGGCACTCACTTCCAAAATCATCAATGCAGTCAAACCCTATCTAACTGCAAAAAACTGCATATCAATAGCCAGAGCTACCATTGGGGCCAGACTGGACTATTGTAATGTCTTGTTTTTGGGCACCTCAGCCAAAAACCTCAATAGGTTGCAAATAATTCAGAATAATGCCTCAGAGCGGCATTAAGCATTCCCAAAAGGGAACACATCTCCCACGCAGGAGGAGAGGCCCACTGGTTCCCAATCAGACAGCGTATAGTATTTAAGACCCTAGCCATTACCCATAAGTACCCCTCAATCACAGCCCCTCCATACCTTTCAGACAAAATAGCTCTAGCCTCCTCTACCAGACCAAAGCAATCCCACCACTCTAATCAGCTCATCATCCCAACCTTCAAAAGGGTCAAAGCTGGAGGGTCCAGCTTCCTATTTCTAGCGCCTAAAAACTGGAATGCCCTACCCACAACACTGAGGAATGAGACCTCCCACACAGCCTTCCGCAAATCACTCAAAACAAAGCTCTTAAACTAGAAGAACCGGCTACCCCAGCTCTACCTCCATCCTCGGACAACCCTAGATTCAGCTGACCCTCCTGGAACTTTGGAAACAGTAGAACTGTAATTTATCTCCATGCAATGCTCATTTAACCCTGTAATGTTCAATGTAACCATGTACCTATTGTATTGTTCTCACTGCGCTAAATATCACATTCAACTTTCCTGCTGTCATATGTTGTAACTAGTAAGCCTATTGTAACAGCACCACGATGCCCTAGGGCAGCATGGCCGATTTATAAATGCAAACATAAATAAGTGCCAGGGGCCCAATGGCTTCCCTGCAATGTTATATAAAATGTACAGAATAAAGTTAGTGCCGAGGCTTGCCAAACTCTAACTTGATAGCGGCTAAGGGCATAGTGATGCAGTTCATGTCGGAAGCTAAAGTGGTGGTGTTTAGGAAGCCAAATAATGATCCGGCAAGCTGCGGGTACTACAGGCCCATTACATTGATGAATATAGATGCACATATACACTGGCATTTTGGCAGCACGTCTGTCACTGCTGCTCTCGAAGCTGATGGACCCCGATCAATCTGGATTCATCACAGGGTGACAGACCTTTGACAATACTAGAAGGGTATGCCACCTGGTTGAAAAGAAATCGAAGAGACAGAGGCCATCGGTGTGGATTTCGACCGTGGTGAATGGTCATATTTGTTTTGCACCCTGGAGCATATGGGGGTGAGCAACAAGTTTCTGCTGATGGTACGAGCTCATTACAGGAACCCCACAATGTGATTGTCGTTTAATGCCCACGTTTCCAGGTGCATCCCTACTCTCTGTGGGGCCAGGCAGGGGTGTCCGATGTCGCTGCTTTTATACACCCTGTATCTGGAATCACTACTTACGAAACATAGGCTTAATCGAGAACTAAGGGGAATTCCATTTGGGCGGAGGACATGTTAATGACTTCAATACCAGTCCTTGTAGCGGAACTTCGAGTAATTGAACAGTTAGCAGGGCTTAAAATCAACATTCAGAAATCAGAGCTACTGAGTCTGGCCTGGCACTCACTGCGGCACAGCTGGGTTCCCGGTCTGCATACTCCCCTTTTAGCATGGCAGATGGGAGCATAAGATACCTAGGGGTTAACATCGCTAATATAGTCCCACAGCTGTATGATCAGAATTACCCCGATGGGCCACGACAGGTTAGGGCAGATATGGGGAAGTGGAACCCACTGTTAATATTGTTGCTGGATCATAATGCGACTGTGAAAATGGTTACGCTGCTGAGAATATAGTATTATTTCCAGACCCTCCCCGTCCCGTTCCCGAAATCCTTTTTATGGGGCATTGAATATGCTGGGGTCAACCTTTGTCTGGCAAAATAAGCACCCGCAGATCGCCCTGCAGTCTTTGATGGCTCCCAGGGATAAAAGGGCTTAGGACTGAACCGGGACATCAGACCCAGCCCTTTAAGACGAGGTAGCAATACTTTGAGATAAATGGGGATGCATAAGATACTCAAACATCAATAATCAAAACGACTCAGGAAGTTGGCAAAGTTTACTGTTTTAATATTAATTATCTAAAACAGGGAGTACAACAGATACAACAGACATCAGCGGATGTCTCATAGCATGGTCTCTCAATGCATTTAATAAAAAACATTCTTTTTATAACAAAAACCCGTCATTGATGATGTTAACCTACGTATTTGCTGATGGCATCCTACGTGGCAAACTACAAAAACCTAGTGGCAAATGTGATAGGCTTAAAGGGAACATCTAAATATAAGTTCCATACTAGTCTAAAAAAGTTAGACTCTTCAAGATCAGGTGGGACTACTAAGCCCGCCCCTCAAACAAGTCACTATGAACGTCATTAAATATACAACGTCCCATTGGCTACACAAACTATAGGGCTTTTAATTACAGGGCACCCTACAATTGGTCGGCACTCTTACATCGTTCAGTACTTTTCCACCCACGTTAGCAGCACACAGGATGGACTTCCAGATGCTGGTGAGCTGGTCATAACCATAGCTTCCCACCAATTAGCATATCATCCATCATCACCTCAGTGGTCTGCACGTCAATTAAGGCTTTGAACTTGACCATGGAAATGTTCCTTGCTCTGGAGAATTCAGGGGAGTAGAGGCACACTCTGCATCCCTGCATAGGTGTGGTTCATCATGTTTGCAAAGTTCCAACCATCCAGGTGACTGAAGACCACAATTCTGAGCGCTGGTGCATTTAAAATACTATTATTTAATGAACCTCTGATGTCTTCCTTGTTTTCGTTCATGTCCTCTGAACAGGAGTTTCATTATTTCACACGATTGTCTGCTCATCCCAGTCCGATATGACCTTGGCTTCTTGGGGCTGATCCAGTCTCACCCTTCTGAGATTTACTTCTATAATTCAATTGTTTTTCAACTGCGGCACACTGGAAAAGAGGCCTTCTTATTCTGGTCCAGCTCTGCTATAACACATAGTGGAAACATCCATTCTTTACTTACTCCTGTGTATGTATACGTTGGCGCTTGCCGCAATCTATTCACTACATAGCTAGCATTAAGAATACTTCGTCTGCTTGCGTTTCTTTGCATCTGCACACTTGTAAAATGACTTGATATCTTCATTGTTTCTGTAGCATAAGCCTTTTCATCTCGAGCCTGAGATGTCACTTATCTTTGATACTTTCTTGATGTCTTATAGACTATTTTCACTTTCGTGTCTCTGCATCTCTTCTAGGTGCGTCAGTATTACTTTGCATGACATCACCAGTCTGCTCTTTTGCTCTCTTTTCATGCTTGTTCTGGGATTTCATTCAAATGGCTGCAGGTATGGCTCTCTCAGTGGGAACATTGCTTCCAGGATTTGCCTTGGTATCAGTATTTTCACTGGTACTGCACGTGTTTCATACTCTGGTTCCTAACATATAGGTAATATGGGCGAGATGAGGTGGGGGTACTTGGCTCCTTCTCTACACTCTCCCCTCTGGGCAGTTCATCGACCACTCTACCATCATCCTTTGCATCTAGACATCCTCATTTGAAGAAATGCTTCTTTGGGACCCATATCTTTATTACTTTTTTCAGGCATCCAGCTGATTGCACATGCTCATCCTTGTTCCAAGTCATGAGCATGCACTGTCCACTTGGACTGCAATAGATCCATTTCCCACATAATTCTTATGGTTCTTTGGATACAGGAATTTCGTTCCTCTGTCAGTTACTTGGTTTTCCATCCTGACTCAACATCAATCATGAACTTAATCCCATGGTTTTCCTTGCAGTTTTTTTTTACATTTTGAGATTATTACCCTAATCACACAGAATACAAGCAATGCCATCACTATCAGGGCTCCAAGTAATTATAACCTATCTGCCATCCATTGTGGAGCCCAAGAAAAGAGAGATCCAAACCAGCTAACATCAGCAATGGTTTCCACTTTGTCCACCATTTGGACGTGTAGTTTCGTCAGCATCTCTATGGCCCCTGTCAAGGTGCCATTCTTGTCATCATGAGAAGGTATAAACGTGCAACATGATTCTCCAATTTTTGTACAATCACCTCCATCCATAGCTGTGATCATGTCTAGGATATATCTGTTCTGAAGAGTCATCAGTCGAATGGCTCTCAGTTCTTATCTGATATCATTGAATCCCTTTATGGTAGTGTTGATTGTCTGCAACAGCTCCCATCTGGATCCTTGGCATGAAGATTAACATGAATATCGATGAAGTCTGGCTGAACAGTCTGTGCTCATATGGAATGGCATCAAAAGCTTCTATTGAGTTGGCTGAGAAACAGTTCTCTCTATTCATTCAACTTATCAGCTCCACAGATCTCTTTTTCCTCAGGTGAGTGTCTGCTTTAGAAAAGCTTCCAATGTTCAAGTCACCTTAAGGAATCACCAATGCTGGAACGTGAACATTTACTATGGAGCATTGTCCTCCCCAGTCCTTGGGCAGCGTCATGTAAGCTCTGGATCCGCACGCCAAGTAGTGATCCATGATCGCTGCTGTTCCAATGTTCATTCCTGGTACATCAAAGATTTGCCCACAGTTTTGGTTTTCTCAGATTTGTCTTGTACCATTGTTCCTAAAGCACAGCTTTGCACTTTACAAAAGGCACTATCTGCAAAGGTCCTCCTTTATCTTCGACCCATGTCAGTAGTTTAGCAGGTTTCGGCCATAGAGACTTGCATCTATTCTGTACTATGTCAGTGGTTGGCTGATAGGAACCAATGACTACCCAAGCTCTGCAGATAACCACTCCTTCTTCCCATTCATCTGGTGAATGAACTGATCCCCAAATTTGCATATGACCTCTGTTCTTCCACCTATGAATTTCTTCTGCAGACTTTCCTGGACCTTCAAGTATCCTGTTTACTTCCCATCTGATTCCAACTCCTTTTACTCCAAGATTTTCGTATCTGATCACGTGATTCTTAGTATGAGCTCTTAGCTTCGTCTTTGTGTCTTGGACATAATCATCTTCTTCTGGATCTGTCCATTCAGTTTCCCATTTGAGGTAAGCTGTTTTGCCCATGAACTGACCTCTTGTATGGCAGAGTGCTATGTGTGAAACACAATGTGCTGTCTGGACGTCTATTTCAATAGCTATGGTTCGTAATGGAACATGCGCTGTACGGGGACCGGGAGCTGCTGCCAGCTTAGTGAGCTCTGGTCAGCATACAACCACACTGCTACCCCTTAAAGAGCTGGAGTTCTAGCACGCTGCCTGCGTTCTCCGTCACTCGGTAAACACAATGGGACTGCTAATGTGCCCTCCGTGTCTCAGCATGCAACGAGTGTAAATTCTAGTCAGGCAATTTAACCCTGATAGCATGCCTTTAAAGAAACGTTGTAGAAATGCACTTATCTATCAGGTGGCGCGGGGCCTGCAGTGTGCGCATTCGGGGAATGGCCCCATGACTGGTAGCCTGCAGGAGCCCCTGAGCCGTACGTCTGCTCTCTCAAACAGTCATCAGCACAAGCGATGGGCGTCGGGTGCGTTGCGTGCATCCGCAAGGTGTTGTGTGTGATCCTGGTAGTGTCAGAAGGCTCGTGTCCACACAAGCTTTCTGGGTAATGTAGTTTCTGGGCCGATTTCAGCTTCCTGGATTCCTATAGTGCACGCTGAGCCTTTTGCCTGCAAGTGAAACACAGTATCTTCCTGACATGAAGGATTTTGAGTCTTTTAGGCCCTTTCCTTAGGCCACGCAATCGGGTATCATATTTCAAGTCTGCAGAACACTGCCTGCTCATGCCTGCTGCGTGCGAGTTCCTGACACCTTCTCGATCAAGACTTAAATGTGTCTCAGTCCAATGTTAGCAAGCTCATGTGGCTCAAGAACAAATAGCGTTCTTTCACTCCTTTTTTTAGCAATTAAAAGAATGTCCCGCAACAAGACACAGTCCAAAGTATTCTTTATCGGTTTATTTGACAGTCTCTGCGTCCTTCTTCCTTGTCATGAATCTCATCTGCACGTGCTGAAGTTCTTCCCCGATGCTTGCTTCTGATTAGGGTGGGGGTGAAGGGGGTTCTCCAGCATAGATCTTTACGTCTCCAAGAAATAGCCATGCACGTCTTCCTAGCACTTTCACTGCTGATGGCGTTACATCCTCAACGACAAACGGGCTGTTAAAGCGCAGCTCGTGCCATTTACGTTTAAAGTTCCTTATTAGGATCTCATCACCAGGGAAAAGTTTGGGAAGACGTAGTTTTTCAAATCTGGTTATTGTACGGTCTCCATTTGTGTTCCGAGCCCCACACCCCTTCCGCTTGAGCTGATCTGAAATGACAGATATACTTGTAGTCATACATGTTAAGTGGGCATGTAACTCCTTTCCTAACAATTCTGTTGTCATCTGGGCATCACTACTAGTTCTAGATGGAGGTGTGAAGGGTGTCCTCATCCGTCTCCCTGTTACTATTTCATGGGGCGTAAGATGGTGGTCGGAACCTGGTTGATTTCTCAACGCATACAATACCAGTGGGTAGGGAATGCAACCATCCTGTCTTCAAGGTAAGCTTCAATTTGGCTATTCTTTCTTTAAGCAAGCCATTGAGTCTCTCACAGACCCTGTGAATTTGCAGGTGATAAGCTGATGAAAACCTGTGCTTTATACTGAGCAACAAGATTATCTGTTCAAAGACTTCATTAACAAAATGAGGGCCATTATCTGATCTCAATACTTCACTTATTCCCCATCTAGGAAACACTTCTCATACTAACAATTTAACTGCAGAGGTAGAATCTGGATGTGTACATGGACCAGTTTCAATCCATCTTGAAAAGGGACATACTACCAATATCATATATCTGTATCCATTACAGACCTATAGCATATTTATATAGTCGATGTGTAAATGCTGAAAAGGACAATTAGGTCTCAGGATGACTCCTCTAACTGTACGCAGCGTGTGCCCAACTGTAAACCTCTGACATACAATGCAGTTTACTACATAAAATGCAACATGTTCTACCAAATTTGGAACAAACAATTCCTCTGCAATGGCCACTGTGAGACTTTATCTAGTGAAATGCGGCGGGTAGTGCAGCTGTTCCAATGCCACCCTTAATAAGGCTATAGGCATCACCAGTTTACCAGTGCTTTCCTGTCGCCACAATGATTCGGAAGGAGTTAAAGAACACCCCCTCCGCGACCACAGGTCTTTCTCATCATGCGTCGCTTCCTTTTGTATTTCCATCAACTGAGCCTTAAACAAATTATTAAAGCTCTCATGCACACTCATCATTACCAACATGATTTCATTCACATCAGGTGTATCAAATTTCATAACAATTTCTGAACATGCAATACGTTTTACTTCCTCGTCTACAGCTTGATTTCCATGTGAGAAATCTGCTCCTTTAGTGTGACCTGCGCATTTAACTACTGCAATGGCTACTGTGAGTTGTAGTGCTCAAATAAGTCTGTCCAATAAGGCGGCATGTTGCACTTGAGTGCCGTCCGCTCAGAGGCAGCCCCTCCTGTTCCAACGTGCTAGCCCTGCTTGTACCGTCGACGTCACATAGGAAGAGTCACTGTACATGGTTACTTCCTGGTGTGTGTTTTTCTCGAGTGTGACAATCAGCGCCACTAGCTCTGCAGCCTGTCCTGAAAGGTGAGACGGTAGTCGCGTACTTATCAGTACTTCAAACTCTCCATTGTCTCTGTGTCTTACCACAGCAGCACCCGAATATCTCTGTCCATCATTCTGATCGATTCTAGAAGAACCGTCAATAAAGAGAATCTCCCCAGCTGCCAAAGCATTTTCTTTTACCCTCGGGATCTCATCATAGAATTTCTCATAGTTTGAGCAATCATGCACATGCTCATCTTCTGCCAGTGGTTCCACTACAAACATGGCAGGGTTCACTGTTCTGCATCGGACTATTTTAATCGCTGGATTCGATAGGACTACCTCGTAGGCAGAAGCCGTGTGAGAAGTCAACATACTCTTAGGGTTTTCCAAAATAGCAAACAAAGCATGTTCAACAAATAACGTCATACAACATCCCATTACTATGCTAGCAGACTTCTCAATGGCGAATGCGGCGGCTGCCAAAGATTGTTCACAGGGAAGATTACCCCTCATCACTGGGTCCAGGATCCCACTGTAATATGCTAGAGGCTTGTACCCCAACTTGGTTCTCTGTGTGAGTACTGCTGTCATGACTGTGCCATTTGTGTGTGAAAATAAGAAGAATTCCTCAGCATAATTGGGAATCCCTAAAACTGTAGCTGTGCAAATTGCCCTTTTCAACTCATCAAACCCTTTTTCCATGTCCTCAGTCCAGATAATGTTTTCCTGAGTTGCCTGTGCTTTTTTCAGAGCCTGTACAAGGGCCTTATATGTGAACTGTAATCAAAGACCCATGCTCTCACATAATTGCATAGTCCCAACTATTTCTGCATGTGCTTTATCGTATGTGGCGTTGCTGTTTTTAAAATAGCCTCAGCTTTCTCAGGAGTAACTTTCTTTCTTTAATGTGAAATTAGCGTACCTGGGGGGCATGGCTAGGCAGTGCGCCATGTGGCAGCAGCTGCTGTAAGCCCCGTGTCAAGGTGCCCGTTGAATGCCAGAAATAGCGGTCAGAAAGTGTGGCGACCCTGCTGTGTGGAGATAGCAGTGGATGTTCTCGTAATTCGCTGGCATTTCTTGATTGTTTCGCCAGAGCTGCTGGGAACAAAATGGCGGGCGGTACCGCTCAACAGTGGAATTGATGCAGTGAGAGTGGCGGAGGACCTGCACAGCATGGGGGCACCAATGAAATCTGATGCTCACATAAGGGAAGAGGCTCCGGATGCCGCGGCAACCTAGATCGGGAAGAGTTGTGGTGTCACATAAGCGAATGCTGTGATCTCTGCGTGAGCGGCTGTCACCAAGGAGAGTGCCAGTAAGCCCCAGCGGGGGACCCTTTGGAGGGCTGGATACTGGCAGATCCGAAAACCCCGGGTGGGTGGATAGCCCGCACCACACTTGGCTGGAGGAGTGGGCTCCCTGGAGGACTGGAGATTAGCGGGTCTGAAACCCTGCGCAGGTGCATACTCTGGCTCCACACCCGGCTGAAGGTGCAAGCACGCGACTATGGCAGGCTGGAAAAGAAGTCCGGTGGAGGTGAGGAGCTTCTGCAGGCGCAGCCCGACTTCCCCCGGAGTTGAGCTGGATGAGGCTAGCGTGACCCTGCTCCCATTTACAATGCATATACCGCTAAGGGCAATTACGAAGGAGCCAAGAGGTGAATTTTGAACACCCCGGAGGGGAACGGGCTGAAGTGCGCACTGACATCGACTGGAAGCTGTGGCTTGTGAGGGCTTCCCGGGCGGGTCAGCAGTAGCAGCCGTTCTTATGCACCTGATCCTCCATTCTTAAGTGAACAGGTCAGTGGAAAGCCAACGCCAATCCAAGGAAACATTGTACAGGTGCAGCTGGACTTGGACTTGGGACCAAATTAGGAAATTGTAGCTGCCACCCCTTGAACTCTCCTCGAGTCTGTGTTTGCATGGGAACCCTGCGTGGTTTGGCATAATTGCCTGGTTTGGTAATGCCCAAATCCGCACAAAAGCACAAGAGGGGCGGAATTACAGCATATTTGACATTGGGAGGTCCCAGGGAGCAGGCGATGCAAATGACAAAAGTAGATAGACTCTCCCTGCCAGAAGCGGAATCTCCCACGGAGCCCACCCTCTCCAAACAATACCTTGAGGAAGTGATGAGAGCTCTAAAAATGGATATTACACAAGAAATAAAATCTGAAATATAATCCTCTAGGGACTCTCTATTGCAGTATTAGACTCACATTTGAAATGCCTGGAGGACAGAGTTAATGAATTAGAAAATACGGCATGCGGACAAGGACATGACTATGAGGAACTCTCCAGAAGAACGCAGAATATGGAAGACCGCTTGGAAGAGTTGGGGGCGAAACAGGTGGATCAAAAAAATCGATACAGAAGAAACATCAGGATCAGGATCTTCCGGAGTATGTTGGGGCCCTTTTCAAATCCCTTCTAGGGTTAGAGGAAACAGACGATCTGATCCTGGATAGGACTCACCGAATTTACTCTGCTATTCAGAAAAGGAAAGACCACTTGCCGGATGTTCTCACCAGAGTTCATTTCTTTCATCAAAAAGGGAATCATGGCGGCTGCACGGAAGGCAGAACCAGTGAAATTCTGGAGCTCCACATTGTCCCTATTCCAGGAACTCTCCCCTTCTACTCTGGCAGATCGCAGACGGCTTCAGAAGGTCACAACGTGGCTTCAAGAGAAAAAGATCCGCTATCAATGGGGGTTTCCATGCAAGCTGCTTTTTGAATATCACAACCGCGCCTACATAATTCGCTCTGAAGAGGAGGTCAAGAAACTAATGCGTGAAGAAGAGAAGGGTGACACTGGCCCCGGAATGAAGATCAGCACCTCGGATGATCAGTCACGAAGCCCTACCCCGAAGGATGCAGGGAGGAAGCCCAGAGGCTGGCAGATGGTGAAAGGGGCTATGGGCTCGGTGAAAGGCATGACGGATCCCACATGATCCGCCCTGGCTGATTGACTGCTTTTGTTCCTCTTGCTCCGCCTATAATGAAAGATCCCTAAGTATGATTATATTTTGATATAGAGGGTCTCTTTGAATTGCAAACATGAGAGGTTTAAAGTTTGGCCGGCTACAGATGCCCTTTTTGAACAGAGGCAGCACGTGAGGTGTCCTTACAGTTTTAGAGAACAGTTCATGAATAATAATTTCTTTCTCTTGTGGTTTCTAGGGAGCTCACACAGAAGATTAGGAAGTTGACCTAGGCTTGAACTGACTGTTTAAGATAGAGCTTTGAATACCACTATTTCAGTTTGTATTTTGCTTCACAACTCGGGAAAAGGTGTATATAAAATGGGGCATGAGTGGGCGCCTAATATACAGATTGCGCCCACCATAGTGTTTTTTGAACAAGCTACTGATTACACCCCTGAAAGTCTCACAATCTATTATCCAATATTGATGGTTCTTGTTCTGTTTTTATTTTTGTATTTAAGAATGTAACTTGCCTCACCCTCGATGTACAGGGTTTAAATTCCCCATTAAAGCAGAAGGCTCTGTTTCATCGATTAGCCACACTCAACCCCACTATATTATTTCTGCAAGAAACTCATCTATTGTCCACTGATGAATTCCGACTTAATGATAAACTTTATCCTGCCAATTGTTGTGCTTCCTCGGGGCTGAAGAGATGCAACCTAGCCATTCTGGTCCGAAAAGGGATACTGCTAATGGTTCATAAGATCCTGCAAGATAAGGAGGGGAGATATATCCTTGTGGTAGCAATGTTGCACGGGAAAAGGGTAACCCTGGTATCGTTATATGCACCGAATGCCCGCCAGGATCTATTTTTCGCTTCCGCGTCAAAGATATTGTACAAGCAGACTGAGGGAGACCTCATAATGGGTTGGGATTTCAACGCAGTGCTTAACCCGTTAGAGGATAAATCCCTTCCCCCAACCTCGGCCGACAAGAAACATTTCATAGCACTCACTACTCTCCTCCGGGAACACTCATTGATATAAGCTTGGCGTTTCTTTCATCAAGGGGAGCGGGATTATACTTTCTATTCTGTGGTACTTAGAGGGTTCTCTAGGCGGTATATGTTTTTTTCTTTCAGCTAACCTTATCCCTCAAACAATAGGCATATAGATCCTCCCAAAGGCTTTATCAGATCACACCCCTGTGTTGGTGACCATGGCTCAGTTTACTGAAACTCTAAAGTTCCCACGCATTTGGCGTTTGAACGAACTCATTCTGGGGGATCCTCAGTTCTGCTCCTGCATCTCAGACAGTGTAACTCAGTATTTTACGGATAATGACACAGAGGGGATGGATTATGCGGTAGTATAGCTCAGACCATTGAAAAGGGGAAAGTCAAAAGGCAAGTTCAAACTCAGTTGGAATTGGAGCTCCAAAAGAAAGAAGAGATACACAAGAATAGGGCCTCTCTGTGAGCCCTTAGGGATGTCCGTGTGGCTCAGAAGGCACTCGAAGCTCACCATATGAGCTGGGCGGCCTATGGGCTAATACGCACTAAACAGCATTACTACTCAAAAGGAAATAAGGCTAATCAGCTGCTAGCAGCTAAACTTAAAAAACAAGCAAGGCGCAATCATATAACCTCTCTAAGAGAGGCAGGTGGGAGGCAGGCCTATGCTGAGAAACTCCGGATAGTTGAACATTTCTTTAGAGAACAGTCAGCTCCACATATAACAGATCCACAGCTGGCCCGAGATTTCATACAAAAGGCGCACCTCCCGCAGATATCAGCAGAACTCTGCACATTTAGAGGATCCGATTACAGCAGAAGATACAGATGCAGCGATCCGTTCCTTCCGTTGGTTAAGGCCTCGGGGGCCAGACAATTTTACGAATAAATTTTATAAAACCTACAGGGCGGTGCTGATCTAACAAAGCTTTTTAATGCTGTCGGAAAAGCAGGGGTAGTAACTAAGTCAATGGCTGAGTCAGCTACGCCGCTGCTTTTGAAATCAGGGAAGGACCCCACGGATTGCGCCTCTTATAGGCCAATTGCACTGTTAAACAGGTGGGATTCTTCCTTCCTTGATAATAAATTATGAAACAGGGTTCATACGCAACCGATCAACATATGATAATGTCCGCTGTGCTATAGACTTGGTTGCCCTTGCCCCGAAAATTCCAGGATGGCTGTCATTGTTATCCTTAGATGCCCATAGGGAATTTGATAGTATGTCCTGGGGGTATCTAGAGGTGGTATTAGAGGGGTTCGGTTTTGGCCTGGGGCTCTCGAGGTTAGTACTTTCAAATTTTCAAATTCCCTCGACCAAGGTCAGAGTAAATCGAAATTGCACCCCGATGATTGCGCTGGGCAAAGGCACCAGGCAGGGTTGCCCCCTGTCACCCTTAGTCTTTGCTTTGGTGATGGAGCCCCTGGCCCAACACATTAGGTTACATCCAGATATCCTAGGCTTTGAGATAGCGGGGCAATGCCATAAAGTAGCTCTATATGCAGATGATTTACTTTGCTTCTTGAATGATGCCCCTAGTTTGATTCCTCCCCTCTTAGACCTCCTGACTCGGTTTCAAAGTGAACCGAACTAAAACTATAGGGATGGCCTTAACTGAAGACCCCAGTAGGTTAGAGGGAATACAGGCAACATCACGCATTCCATGGTCTTCAACGGAGATCCCGTACTTGGGGATAAAATTGACTGATTTACACTGGCCACTACAAGGCGAATATCCCTGCCCTGTTTAGGGAGGCGAAGGAGTGGCTACAACGGTGGGATTCCCAAGAGATCTCATGGCTAGGCCGCGTTAACGCGATTAAGATGTCACTTCTCCCGATACTATTATATGCGTTCCATTCCCTGCCAATTCCCATCCCTGAGTTTGAGCTTATAAATATGCAGAAAGAGATGTTTATTTGGGAAAGGAAAAAAACGAGAGTTCCTTGCAAGCTCTTGATAAGAGGGAAGATGCTGGGTGGCCTGGGCCTCCCTTCAGTGGCACGATACTTCATGACAGCTCAGGTGGCGGTGATGCTCTCCTGGAGAAACTCATCAGACCCTCCTAAATGGCAGGAGATTGAATAGGCAGTAGCTCCATTTCCCCTGGCCTATTTCCCATTTCTACCCAAAGAGGCCCGGAGTCACTGGGGTGTGATGCTTCCTACCACCTTAGCTACGCTTCGGAGTTGGGATAAGGCTTGTTCACAGAGGGGTATTCCGTTGGGGCTAGGCCCGTTATCCTCTATCACCCAGAACCCAGCTTTTACCCCAGGGCTAGATGCCAAGTCATATCAAAACTGGAGTCAAGATAAGCCCCTAAGACTGAGGGATTTGTACGCGAACCAAGAACCTCTGACTTTCCAAGAGTGTAAAGAAAGGTTTGGGCTCCCAGAGACAGAACGCTTTAGATATATTTAACTTCGACACTGGCTAACCAATAGGGGTACCCGTCAAGCTGCTACGAGAATTCCAGTTGGTATAGAACGTAAAATCCTCGAGGGGGATATAATAGCCTCATGTTATCAGCTATTAGAGAAAGCTCCATTAGAGGAGAAACTCCCTTACATGCAAGCTTGGGAGAGGGAACTGGGGCTGGAAATTTCAGAAGAGTCCTGGCAGCGTATATGGCATAGGGCTCAGAAAAGTTCACGGTGTGCGATAGTGAAAGAAAACGCCATTAAAGTCTATTTTAGGTGGTATTTCCTTCCAAGTAGACTTCATTCAATGAATGCAGAATACCCAGATACATGCTGGAATGGGTGAGGTGAACGGTGAGATCTGGCCCACATGTGGTGGCATTGTCCAGTTATCCAAACTTTTTGGCTGGAGGTGAGGTCAAAAATTAAAGAGGTTACAGGCTCCCTGCTCCCCGTGGACCCAAGAGTTCTGCTGTTTGGGGATGTTCCCCCGGAAAACAGGGCTTTCCCAATGACAGGACATAAGGCGGCTTTAATCTCACAGCTTCTGGTTGCCGCCCACATTACAAGAGCCTGGTTCTGGAAAAAGATAGAAGACCCGCAAATAGCTTATTGGTGGATAGAAGTATGGGAGTTACTGGCTCTAGAGAAACTCACAGCCATGCTGGAAGGGAAACTCCCAGAATTTAGGAAAATGTGGAGCCCATTCCTGTACTATGTCTCATACAGGGAACATATGTTCTTTCAACCGCAACTTATGAACCCTTGATACACGATGACCTTGTGAATTGATGACCAGACCTAAGTGTTTTTTTTTCTATGAATTAATCAACCTCCCTTTTAATCAATTAGTGACGAATCTCGAATTTAGGAAGTTTGAATCACTTTATGGCTTTTAAAAGTTAATTCGCATTGGGCGGGGAATGAATTGTAGAGGGGGAAGGAGGGGCAGGGAAAAGAAAAGAAAATGAATTGTTATGTGTTGTTGCTTGTTATGCATTTATATGTTGAAAGTCAATAAAAATAATAAATAAAAAAAGAAATTAGCTGACCTATGTATAGCACTTCCTCTTGGCAATACTGTAATTTCTCCTTATCTACTTTATAACCTTTCTCTGCAAGAATAATCATTAGCTGAACTGAGTACTGTCTGCACTCTTCCTCTGAGGTGCTACAGATTAAAATATCATCTACATATTACAACACTTTTCAGATCAATATTGCTTAAATCCATCTGCAAGACTATTGAAAATCGATGGAGACTCGCAGTATCCCTGAGGCAATCTTGTGCTTTTTAACTTAGTCTGATGAAATGTAAATGACGTCAGATCTTGAGAATCCTTATGTAATGGGATTGAGAAAAACACATTTTTCAAGTCAATCGCCGTGAAATATCGTGCCTCAACAGGGATACTACATAAGATTGTCACCGGATTAGGAACTAGAGGGAACTTGGCCTCTACAATCTGATTAATTGGGCGTAAATCCTGAATTAAACACCACATCCCCACCCTTAGATTTCTTGATATGGTGCACTGACGTATTACATGGGGACTCTGACGTCACTAAGATACCTTGTTCCATCATGGTGGATATCGTCTTGAAAATACCTTTGTCTGCCTCGAGACATGGGATACGGTCGTGTTCGAGACAAAATTGCTCCTGGTTTCAGTTTAATCTTAACTTCTCCAGCCCCTTTCAATAGGCCCACATCATAGGGGCCTGTAGTCCATAATGAAGCTGGCACTTTTGCCATATCTTCATCCAAAAACCCGGGACGCTTCAGTGCTAACATCATCTTTTGAGGAACCTTGCATCTTATTGCTGTCACCCAATAAGTAATACTCATTTCAAATGTTACTTCGTCATCTGACGGCTGGTCTCTAAACATATCCTCGTCAGTGACGTCAGCCAACCTATAACCTTCCCCAATGGCAATCACTGTGCACCATTGTCTGCCTTCATAATCAACTCCATCAAGCATAGCCAGCTCTCCTTGCACTATAGCTGCTTGTAATTCTAACAGAAAGATGCATCCTTCCTCTTCATCCATAGGTATCCTTGGCCTAAATAAAAACTCATCAGGTATTCTCACAGTTGTACCTATTAAACCTGGTAGCCATGTTAACAAAATGCATACACCATAGTGAAAAAATGTCTGGTTAGAGCGGTACTCCTCATATGGCCATTTGTCCTGTGAATGCCATAATAAATTCACTCACGTTTAAATAATGCATTCCTGGCATTGAAAATACTATGCCTTCATCAGTAAATGAAATCGTCATGTTCAACTCTGTCATTAAATCTCAACCCAATATATTAACAGGTGTCTGTCTCGAATACATGACCTATGACCATAACAGTTCTTTGTCTATCAGAGAACATCCTTCAGGACCACATGCGTCACTTCCCACTTCCCCACGGAAGGTTTCTCTATCCTCGTCCGACATATGTCCCCAACCTGTATGGCTTCCCTCCTCTTCGTCTCTATTCAGAGTTAGTCTGTCTAAAGACAACTCTTTAGGCTCAAAACTACACAAGCCTCCCTCTCTGTCACACAACTGTGTACTCTCAAGTGGATTGTTTTTACCTTTTCCTTTCAGTTCTTTCTTAGTCCTCATATCATGATAGACTTTATCGATTGCATCCTCAATGCTTCTAGAGTCAAACACATCCTCTAGATTTGCTCTAGATGGACCTGGAATTGGGTCATGTGCTGGGAAGAATTCTTCTATGTCCTCCCATGCTACTAATGGATAAGGATCCATTAATTATTTTTCTACACGATCAATGTTGCGTGCTCTCTGCCTTCTTTTACGTTCTATTTCATCATCAAGCTCTCTTGTTTCCTTGCTTCTTCTCTTACCCCTTCGCGTTCTTCGATTGCCCTCTGTCTGTTGTCATATTTTCTTTGCTCTTCTGCTCTTTCCTGCTTTTTCAGTTCATTTTGATACAACTGTCTCCGTCTTTGTTTATCCTTCCTTCTTGCCTCATCAATCGTTCCTCTCTGTCTCTATCTTTTTTGTCTCGTCTGTCTCGATCTTCCTTTTGCCTTACTTCCTTAATGCTCTTCCAATCAAGTTTGAGCAGAATCTGACCACCCATCCATTCGTTCTTAATGAGCGCTACCTCATCAGCCTGATCTTTTTCTCGGTTCCATCTCTTTATTTCCCATCCTATATCTAAGGAAGTACTTGGTCGATCACTTCTTTCCTTGTCCCGTCTCTCTTTGTCTCTCGGGACTTCAGCGATCACATCTCTTTCAGGAATCTTCTCTAGACCCTTGTTGCTGCTATGTGCAGACGACTCATATGCCGGATTGCTGTACCCTGTCACTGCCTTAAGTTCTCTTAATGGGTACACTCCGTCATCCTTTGTACTATCGCCTTTGACTTCAGGTGCGGCAGGGCGAGCAGAGGGCTCCTCACCCCACTCTTTGCATATGCTAAGTATCCACTCCTCAGGAGGAGGCTCTTCTCTTTCCTCCTGGTACATTTTCCAGAGCTCTAAGTTCATTAGCCCTTTGTCTAACCGTGTATGCTGCATGCAAGTATGTCGTCATGTGTTGCAAGACTGCTTTTGATAGTGATTCCCCCTTAAGCTTGGGTTTATTTTTTGGTAGCTGCTTGCATAGATGTGCAGCGGGGTAACATCCTCCATTTTGACTCATCACACTTGACTGTCAATACTCACCTTTACACTTTTCAAAAATACTTTTCAGAAAAATAATACAATATGAGCGTGCGCCAATCATTGCAGCTCCAAACCCTTTATATCACATTTTTACTTCAATCTATTTATTCAGTAAACACCATCAATGCAACTAAACAAATAAATAATTAACTCTCAAATCTCGGGTTTTTTTTTTCTCAACTCTTAATTTGTCTATGATTTCTTCACATCATCATCATATATGTTTATACAACACATAAAACAGACATACAAGCTAACAGATTCGGCCGGCCTGCCTATATCTTTAGCCTGTGTTCCTCAAGACTATATCCTTTTATCAACGCCCCTAAAAACACTCCTACAGAGTTTGAATCGTTCTCTTCGGACAGTCTTTAAACGTGTCTGTGGCCTACGTCATCGGCTGGGACTTTAGATACGAATCCTTCTGATATGTGCTATGACACAGGAAACTGGGCTTACTCTGCTGTGACGTTCCTCGTCTCACAGTTTCTCAATTGCTTGGCTCCTCTCCTCAAGTCAATTACTTAATAACTCAACGCTCATCTCTGTTACGCATTTCCCCTTATCACTTTCTCCACTCACTGCCCATTCACAATTTTGCCACCTCCCTCAGTTTTACTCGCCATTCAATTTTTCGACTTATGACTCTCAGGTTCGTCGCCTCTTCGATCAGCCTCTTCAACTTTCCTTCCTCTCAGCTTCCTGTAGAAATCGGGAGGGGTTTCTGCTTGAAAACAAGGGACCCTTCTCACATACGCTTGCAAGCCTTATTTGCCGCTATCTACAGGGAGCTTCACGTCCTTCCAGCCAAATGGCAGAGGACATCCGATATTGCCGGGACCCCAAAGCGTACTATGTCGACGGTTCTTTAACCATCATCTTTGCTACCACGTGAACAGGGACAGCCGACCCAGCCCTTGAAGATGAGGTAGCAATACTTTGAGATGAATGGGGATGCAGAAGATAATCAAACATCAATAATCAAAATGACTCAGCAAGTTGACAAAGTTGATTGTTTTAATATCAACTATCTAAAACAGAGTACAACGGACATCAACGGACGTCTCATAGCATGGTCTCTCTAAGCATTTAATAAAACACATTTTTATAACAAAAACTCGTCATTGATGACAACCTATGTATTTGCTGATGTCATTCTACGTGGCAAACTACAAAAACCTAGTGGGAAATGTGATAGGCTTAAAGGGACCATCTAAGTATACGTTTCATACTAGTCCAAAAAAAGTGATAGGCTCTTCAACATCAGGTGGGACTACTAAGACTGCCCCTCAAACAAGTCACTATGAACGTCACTAAATACACGACGTCCCATTGGCTACACAAACTATAGGGCTCTTAATTACGCGGCCCCCTACAATTGTTTGGCCCTCTTACATCCGTCAGTACCTTTCCACCCACGTTAGCAGCACGCAGGCTGGACTTCCAGATGCTGGTGAGCTGGTTATAACCATAGCTTCCCACCAATTAGCATATCATCTATCATCACCTCAATAGTCTGCACGTCAATTAAGGCTTTGCATTTTTGTGCACCATTGATTATTCTGATCAAAAAGAAACAATTTGATAAATCAGGTAATTCTACTGTGATGATTCGTCAAGTAGTAACCTAAACATGTGATAATAATCAGTTCCTTGTGTTAGTTAATCCTCAAGGTTGGCTCTATGCGTTTCGGGACTTTATTCCCTTAATCAGGAGAACTTTATTCCAATTGTTCAGTATTTGTCTTCATACTGGTATGCATCTACAAATAAATTATTCAAAAATAGTAATCAACTCTATACTCTATTTTTTCAAATATAATTATATACTGTCATGTTCAATAATCTATAATCACCTAAATGGTATTCTTGTGTCCATTCCAATTGTAAAACGGGATAGTGCAGACTGCTTATATTTGAAAAAACAGAGTATAGAGTTGATTACTATTTTTGAATAATATTTTGTGGATACATACCAGTATGAAGACAAATACTGAACAATTGGAATAAAGTGCTCCTGATGAAGAGAATAAAGTCCTGTAATGCGTCGAACCAACCTTGAGCATTAAATAACACAAGGAACTGATTACTATTATCACGTGTTTAGGTTACTACTTGACGAATCACCACAGTAGAATTACCCGATTTATGAAATTGTTTCTTTTTGATCAGCATAATCAATGGTGCACAAAAATGTATGAATGTAAATTCTGATGAAACACGAAATTAGAACTATGTAATTATAATTTTGTAAACCAAATTTTGTATATTTAATCAACACAGTAAAAATGGTTACTTTTATAAACTTATTTGTAGTTATTTTACACAGACTAAGGTAATTCATGCAGCCAGGAAGCCTTTCTCACGCTGACAGAACAGTCAGATCTTGCATGTGGGCCCCAGTATAAGGGCCCATGCAACTAAAGGAGATCTAGTTTCTTGGGGCGGTTTCTTTTGTTTGTTCCTGTGGACTATGGGAATGTTTGAACTATTCCAAGCCATTGGATACTTCCAACTAGTTAAAAGACACAAAACAACCCAAAGCTAACTTTCATTGTCATAGAACAAATGAATGAGAGCCCAAAACAAAATCCTCTATTACAACTATCTTCAAAATAAACATCAAACACATGTGATCAGGGCACATGCTCGCAATCATTAATAATGGTATGCAACTTTTGTTTTTGTGTGCTGTGATCAAATAAAATTGAAGTGCTTCTAAGAAGGAATGGCTTACTTTGTTGTTTTTGCGTATTAGTTATGTGGGTGCACCTACTGTAATGTGAAAGAATCACACTTTCTCACCAGAAAAAATCATCACAGAGAATGGAAAGATTCACTGCATCATAGGGAGGACCAGTAGCTTCTTAACGTTATAAACGGCATTCATTTAATCAACTGTTAAGATTAAAGAAAGAGGTGGCAATGGCAGGAATCAAGCAAGTAAATGCTTTCTCGGCTGGTACAGAATAGTAAAACGAATGTAAAGCAACGGCTGAATATGAACATTTGTAAGCCTGCACAAGGTAGAAAGAAAAAGTGTTCCTCTTTTCTCACCTAACATTCCTTTGTGCACATTCCTGTTTCTTTAAAATAGGATGACACAAAGCTCCTAAAGGAATAGTGCACTCAAAAATGTTATTGTCCCGAACGTTCGGGCATGTGGTTTTAAGCAAACTGTGATCGATCGTAAAAACATTTCCTATGCACCTTACCTTAGTTTTCTGCACTTTTACACATGCAAAATCAATGAGCGGAGTGCAGTCATCTTGTGCTAATCTTATCCGTGGATCGATCGCCCTAACTTCAAGTGCCCCTGCAGCACTAAATCAAATCACCTGCCGCTGAAGCTGACATCACTAGACGCTTACGGCCCATTTCACAATGCGAATACACGTCATGTCAACGTTCTCTGTGCGCCAGGTATTGACGTGTCTCCATGGAAATGCCAGGACGCCTCTTTCCTCAATAAGTATACAGAGACCGTTTCGCATCAGATAACATCAGAGTTGCTTTTTCAATCGTTTCAATGTTTTTTTTTTTGTATAACCTCTGATTCGTTGCTGCTGTGTTCAGCTATCTTCGTTGCACGGAGCCCCTGCGAACAGATACTTATACAAGCATTACTATTGATTTCAATTTTGTTGTATAATGGCAACAATACAGCCCTACCAGTACGAGCCGGAGTATTCTGAGGCGGAATTACTTGATAGAGAAAGGTGCAGAAACGATGGGGCATCAGACGACAGTTGGGAGGAGGAATCAATGGATGCTGAGCCAGAGCCTAGTCTCATGGAAGATGTTCCCACCTGGTGTACCTGCAATCCGTGCAAGGTCATGCCAACCAAGGAGAACTGCTGCTGCCGAGAAAACTCTGGATGCTTGGCCTACATATCGAATCGGAAGAACACACACCACCGCTATGCATTACTGAGCTGCATGACTTCAGGGCAGCCTGCCTCACAAGGCCCGTGTTGAAGATTATGATGGTGCTTATGCATGAACTTCGCGCAACAGTTCACCCTCGCAATCCAAGTAACAAGTAAGTGTACTCTAGATGTGATGCCATTTTGACCACTGAGGCCACTAACATTTCATGTTTGTTTCCTAAATTGTCGTATCTTTGATCTATCACTGTCAAATGAATGTAGTCTGCCAATTGAATACATTTCTCATGCTTTAGGGGAAATCAGAGTGTTCATCTTATGTGTCTTTCATGTTCAACTAAAACAATATTTCTCTGTGCCCCAAACGTTATGGATTGCTTGGGTGTTCACTTTTGTAATGTTTCTACACTTCAAAGCCCAAGTTGATCCATGAAGTAACATTTGTATGGGCAAATATGCCATAGGATACAGGGTGCATTTTCAAATAAGGTTTGTACACTTATCAGGTTCATTTAAATACAGGATGTGTGTTTCTCTTCCACAGCTGGCACAGGCTGGTGGCCTACCATTCATTTACTTGGTGGTTTTATGGGAGGCTTGGATTCCGCGTTCGACGAGTAATACCTGCCTGTGTCGTTGGAGCCATTCGTGCCAAATTCCCCAGTGACAGCACAGGAGATTTTCCCACACTGTGCTGCAACCCGAAGTATACAATGTGTAGTATATTTGTGCCATTAACATCAGCAACAAAATAAAATACAAAAGAGCTTTTATGAACAGTTGTTTCAATTTTTCAGTGAATCAAGGACACGCTCACTTGTCTATGATGGACGTGAAAGAATGGTTGGTGCCCGTTTACACTCACCTCCTCTACAACAATCCATCCCCCCCTCCATTATAAACGGTGAAGGTGCCGAACACCATGTACACTTCAAAGGTATCTTCCGCACAGGAGCCATTGTTCACATGGCCTCCCCAGACCCAGTGTCTCCAGGCTCCCCTGAAGCAGACCATGCCAGAAACATGTCACACATTCACACCCACTTTTCTAATCCTTTATAAACCCCTTGATATTTATCTGGAGAACATCTCTTGATCGTGCTACCTGTTATCCTGCTACTAACTCCCCTGCTTGCTGAATCTAATTGTTTGTTAGTCAAGATAAGGGCAGGTCACCTATTAACTTCACTATATTCATCTCTTTCTGATCTCAAAATGTCTATTTCAACCGAATGTACTAAGTAGTGTAATGTACATTCAACTCAATGACTGTACCATTGTCTAATGTTTCAAGTGTTCTGATCTCGATATATAGCACATTTCATCAGCGTCCATTGTGATAGAATCACATCTTTCTAATACCATGTCTATAAGCATGTTCCATTTTGATGCATGAAAGTACATTCAACGGATGAGTAACACGTTACGATTTCCGTCATATCAAATCAATTCCGTATGAAAGTTATCCCAGTGTATATTTGACTACGCTACACAGGTTTTGTTTCTTTGACCAAAACAAACATTCCATAGAAAACTGATATAATTCCATAAATGTCATGCATACAGTACCATTTTTTGTAATTATTTATACTTTTTTTTATACAGATCTTATAGATTTTTCAAGAATGCCTGCTTGTATGGTTTGGGTTGCCGTTCTAGGAGCCATGTCAGAAGTCAGGGCACAATCCTGCATACATTGCTCAAGGATATTGATGTAATAAGAAGATGGGTTTGATATTGTGGTTTTCCGGTGGACGATATTGAAAATAGAGCCCAGGCTGTCTTGGGAAACTTGAGGGGCAATCGATTCCACATCTGCAGCCTGCACTTTACCCAGGATACTGAACAGGTAACTTCATGAACGCATTGGTGCTTTTGGTGTAAATGTCTTATGTCTTACTAAAGTTTGCATATTTACCAGATTGTATTACATTTTAACTATACCGCATTTTACTATACATCTGTCCCTGGTTTATGAAGCCTCAAATGAAGTAATTATGACCATGGAAAACAATGCCATAGTGCACTTCACAAGAAGCATAATGTTTTCGTAATCGGTTGCTTGACATGTAAATTTCTTTTTAGGAAACCATACTGACGGAAGCACAGACCCTCACAAGTGACGAAACCACTGACACGTCCAGTATACCAATGGTGTGCCCTACAGACTTGCAGAAGTTCATATTCTCAACAGTTGGATCTTCCCACATATCTAATGCAAATCTAATTTTCCCTTTTACCATTTCATGACAATGCACTGAAAATGAAGGAGCAATATTCTGCATCCATTTATTTTCAGGAGTCAACAACGTACTAAAACAAGTGTTACAGGGGGATGCTGGTACTTCGACTACAATTACATAGTCCTTTGCAGCTGGTCCAGAGTATGAGGTATGCGTACTTACAAGTCCCATGAATGAAAGAAAGTAAATCCTACATAGGATACTATCAAACATTTATGATTTCAGTTCTAACTTTACACTTCCTCCCTAATGTAGAATACATTGCAAAATGTTTGAGGGCAACGTTATAACCAGTATGTTTTGCACAGTGATCTCTGATCAAGTACACTTGCCATCAATCAGGTGAAATTTGAAATGTATATTTTGACTAAATGACATACACTGTTTGCGAGGGTACGCGTGTAAGCGAAGTGCGCGATGAAAGATTTTAATTTCCAATACGATTGACTTTTGTTTTTTAATGAATTCTATTCAAGGAATGTACACAAGGTGTGGAATTAGAAGCGGAGGCACGTGGATCAGAGGTGGGGGATCAGCTTGCTGGTGTGGTCGTTACTGAGAAGACCATGGTTTCACAGAAAATCTAGAAAACAATTTAGTTTTCTAGAAGTGTTTTGGGCTGGTGTTTTCTTCATAACATGTTTTTGTATTTAAAGTGCTATCTGCTGCATGTGTGCTATACATTAAACATGTTTTTACAACACATCTCTTAGAGGCCCAGAAGGAAAAGTAGTATAAAGACACGGACAACAAATGAAACCAAAAAGGTTGCTTGCCAACAGATTTCACTATGGAGCAACTACTATTTGAGGTGCAGCGTGGTCGAGTCAATAAGCAGACTCGTGATGCTTATGCCCAATGGCCTGAAACTGAATTGAATGTGACCGGCGAAGCCAGCAAAGTGTTCTTGGACCATTGCTACAATGTGAGAACTCGACAAGAAGAAACTGAATATAATGAAGATGCATTGGAATTCGTCGCAGACCACTTGACATAATCTACACGTGCAAAAAAAGGTCCACCCAATAAACATTCGAATTTGACGGTTTCTCCAATTCCTAATGCTGGGCTTGAAACTATAGTGTATGTTATTTGAGATGGGGTGTGGTGTAAAGGAATGTCGCGAGGGTTGGCCACACCTCCCCCCATGGTTATTACATATGTTATGTTTCGACAGTGAAGAAAGAGGGGGAAGAGGAGGGGGGAAGAGGAGGGGGCAAGGATCGTCTACTTCCCAACAGTAGTAAGATTGTTGTCTCTGTCTTCCCTCTGTTACCCCTGCATTGCGTCATTGCACCGTGAAGCACTTGTGCATTGGTGCGTTATAAATGCAATATAATTTCATCAAATGCTATCACGGTCTGTTTCAGACAGACAAATTGAACCTTAGGTTACAGCAGACTTTCAGTGGCATGTATTATCTGTTTTACTGACCTTCAGTGTAAATGGTGGATGCCAGCAAACAATTTGTTTATTTTTCGAACATGTTTTGAATGCCACGTTGGTCAGCTGGCCTCATCGCTCCCATGGAGTGAAGGTCACTTTGATGTTGCTTGTGGGGAGTTCACACCGATGCATCTTGTACAGTATGTTTTAGATATATGGCTTTCCTTCACAAAAACGAAACCTACCAGGCATAAAAGAAGCTTCAATTGTTATTCGACCTTGGATGAAAGGGAGGATTCGCTATGGCTTGAAGGGCGGAAGGTGTCGAATACCGGCAAAAATGATAAGATTCACTATTTTAAAACTGGACATTTGAACATTTATTTTCATTCTATGGAAGCCGTTGTTCTGAGCGGACACTCTGCGTTACGCCAAGAGAATGGAAATACCAAATATTATGTAAGATTAACTATTCAGTTTAAAAGACGAGTTTATAGACGAACGAGTAAAGGTTTTATTTTCTGACCGGTATTACTTGCTTACATTGTTATGGGTTGTTAGTTCGAGCATATTTTGATGATTATTCATCGATGACCTACAAACATAACCTGTATGCAGGCTAGTGATATCTAAACCACTTCGTCCCATGGCATATCGGTGTGTGCTATCAACGTTGTATGAAGTAATTGGATAAGCCTGGTGAGAACATTTTCCAAGGGGACTTGGTTCGCTTGTCGAAATTTGATGTTGCCACTTCCGTTACATTTTTAAAAAAGGTAGCGGGCGCCCCTCGCTAGAAAGAACATGGCACGATAACTCGTGTTTATTTCACACTTTGGGTGTCCACAGCTGTGTGTTTCCATTGTTTGTGGTTTGCGTTCATTATTAGGTTTCACCCGGTGCAGAATTACAGGGTAAATGGATACATTTGAATAATGAACGGCTACTAAAATATATTTTTATGATGTTTTCTACACAGCTGCATTTTGCCGTACTGCGAATGCCATCGCTTCCAGATACCGACAGGCAGTTTCTTCAGCCAGCAGTGGCAGATACACCTAAACGGATGAATTTCCATTAGGCTGATGTGGGACAATCGCTCGGTTTGGCGGTACCAGCGACAAGGAGCAACCTGTCATTGTTTGCGGTGGTCTAGCAAGAAGCTGATGCCGAAGACTTGCGATTCAAGGTGCGTCGAAGGCGCATCTTCTCCCGAAAGGAACACTGATAAAGTTTTGATACTATAACACAAGGGCTTCCAATAATTGCTGGTAAATTGAAATCACCAGATGTTCTCCGAGCGATTTTTGTAAAATAAAAGCACATTGTAAATTGCAGAGTATTGAAGTTTCCTTTAAAAATAGTGTTTTCTATTCTGATTTGGGACGCACTGTGCTGTGAGAGGATGTATATGTTGATATTCCAGGTTCTGCGTCAACTGACGTGAAGACATCCGTGATGACTTGGCGCATTTGACTACACTGCCCACTAACGTCATGAAAATAGGTGGAGAATATCGCTAGGAATAGTGAGGTCAGCTTCATGGGCACTTGAATTGATCCACAGATAGGATTAGTACAAGATGGCGGCGCCCCGCTCGTTGATTTTGCATGTGTAATAGGGCGGAAAACTAAGGTAAGGTGCATAGGAAATGTTTTTGATCACATTTCGTTTCCTTTAAAATCATGTTCAAGAAGTCCTGGCATTTGTATTGCATGCCATTTTGTATTGCTGTACTTATTATAAATGCAGGACTACAGTCCAGAATAGTCTGTGTGATAGTCACCTCCTTGTAATCCTTGTTTGACACTTGCAAGCATTTCAAAACCATGCATGATACACATGACATTTAGCAAATCTTCAATTAAAGGTGTTACATCCCTTCCAACAGATGGCCAAAGCCTCCTGCTTCGGTCAGAGCTTGTAATAGCAGATCCTGCTGGGCTTTATTTGTTTTAACTACTTTTTGCAGAGGCTCCTTAGTGATTTCCTTCATGGTCGAGGACTCCAGATCGGAAAGAGCTCTTAATATGGATTCAAGGCTTCTGTGCATCCTTGTCTGTTTGTAGCATGAACAGCCAGAGAAGGGGAAATGCTTCCCAAGAAGATTTGTACTCTTGTTCCCAGGTGCCATTTGCATACATAGAAGGCACTGAAATGGACGCAATTATTTTATCTAATGGAGTAAACTGAACTGCAGACAGAGCCTTGGTTCAAATGGGCTCTTGTGGTTTATCTCCTGGTCCATTCTCTGTGTCTGATCCTTTTAAGTCAAATCCCTTCTAAATATATTTTGGGGTCTGGGGCAGAGACTACTTTGGTGTCCCCCCTAAATAAAACAAAAAATGAATGGGAGCCTTAAACACTCTGGTTGCCCTTCCCGATGCATGGCACATACCTGAAACGAAGAGTAAAATTGACGTGGCAGCTTTATTTGGTGGAATATTACAGCAAGTTTAACAGTCGCGTCCAAGACAAAGAACATGAGGCGGCTCAAAAAGGAAAGAGTGCCATTTGTTTGGGGGTGAGGAGTGCGCAACGGAGTGTGTCAAACGAAGTGTGATTCAAGCACTGCTGGTGGTCGGTTTTATGGAAGGGCGGAAGACAGTGGTGTATACAGATGCCAGCGATTGTGGGCAGTATTAATGCAGGAATAAGATGGAGAATTACATACCATTGGTTTGGCCTCTAGGATGCTTACGGAGGCTGACAAGAGGTACTCGTGGTGGAACGTGAAGCACTTGTGTGTGTATAGGCGATCAACACGTTCAGGATGTATCTGTGGGGACAAGATTTTAGGGAGTCATAACCAAAGAACCAGTGTGTTTCCTCTCTTTAGGGTTGTAAAAGATTGTGTTTTAGAGATATGCTTTTTTGTGTAATATTGATGATAGAGAAAAATATAAAATAAACATTTTCTATGATAAATGCATTTGTGTGATACCAAGTACCTATTTGGTTCACGGACTGGGAGATTATATATACTAAATAAAAGAGGGAGATATCGAGAGAAAAGGTTCTAAAGAGAGGAGACACACTGGTTCTTTGGTTTTGACTTCATGAATGCTTTATGGGCAGAACCATTGTGTCATTAAAATAAACCACAGTCTCCTTTTGTTGTTGTTAAGATTTCAGGGTCAGGACAGATCAAACTTCAAGTGAGCATTTTCAATAAAGGTGGCTTGGAAGGTGTCTCACAGAGGATTATGAAGTGGGTGAGTAGTTTGTAAGGCTTGCAATTCAAGGTGGATCATGTTCAGGGGAGGCATAATGTGATAGCTGGTGCGTTGTCAATGACATCAGTGGCATTTTTGCTGGATGGCGAAGAGGAAAAAGAAGTTGAGGACATTGTAGGCCTTTTTCAGGTTCAAGTAGGAAGCAAGCATAGTGGGATAAGGAGTGTTCCTGCAATGAGGTCTATCAGGCTGTTCTGAGGTTGGTACAGACACATTTGAGAAAGTTAAAAGCTACAAGCATGTTTGTGACGAGGTGTGTGTGCGTGGTAGCCATTTATGTAGGAGTCATCAGCTGGTGGTCCAAGAAGGAATGAGATGCAGTGATGAGCCTAGGGCACAGAGGACATATGGGTCTAGGTATGACCAAAGCATCGATTAGGGCTGACATCTGGTGGCCATGTTAGTATGAGGTAGAAAACATGGTGAAGGAGTGCATAGGCGGTGACAAAGGACCCCAGGTGCGTAGGCCTTGAAGATTCAGGAGGTGCACAAGGTTCCATGGGATGGAATAGCACTGGACTTACTAAGGTCATTCAATATTAGAGGGACAAGAGATACTTATCTGTTGGTGGTGATGGATATGCTATCCAAATGGCTGGAGGTCTATGTGTTGAGGAATGTGGGATCCAGTAGTATTATTACGTTTCTGGAGCCTTTGTTCTGGAAAGAGTTTTCCAAGAAGACGTCAGTCGGATAATGGACCGCAATTGGTGTCTAGGGAGTTTAAAACATTTTTGGAGAAATATGGCATAGAGCAAGTAACTCATGTTCTACATCACCCACAAGGGAATGGGTGCGTAGAAAGATTAAATCACACTCTGAAGAATGTTGCAAGAATCACAGCAGCCACAGGTGGCAATTGGATTTGTGCTGCCATGGAAAGGACTTTCCAGTATAGGTTGGCACAGGTGTGGCCCCGTTTGAATTGTTGAGAGGCAGGAAGTTTTAGTTACTTACCTGTAAGTATATTTCTCCAGCATTGGTATCTTTCATAGATTCAGATGCTTGAATATTCCGTCGTCAGACTGGGAATCCTCACGATTTAAATATATAAATATATATATACATATATATACTTTCCATAGAAAAGGAATGTAGATTGCCCATTATGGCCTATGAGCCATTAAATTGTGCAGTCCCTCCACCTCACTTTTGTCCTTTATGGCCCTAACCAATGAGGTGGCAGGGTTTAAGCTCCTGCCCAAGCAGCCATCTTCAGATTTTGAGCCGTAGAAGACTACATGAATAGATGGCTCCATAAAGAGGGAGTAGCCTCTCAGGGGAGGCAGGTGGGCCCATGTGAATCTATGAAAGATACCAATGCTGGAGAAATACAGTTCCAGGTAAGTAACTAAAACTTCTCCAGCATTGGATATTTCATAGATTCACATGCTTGAATAAAATACCAAGCCCATAGCAATGTCCATCATAATGTACATTCTGCAGATCATTCTTATCGCCTTACTATACAGAAACTAAATAGGCTATGTTACCAGGGAAGGCGGGAAGAGAAGGCTGCTCCTACCTTACACAAAGAGATGGCGGACAACCGCTTGACCCACTGCCGACTCATTGCTGGGATCTTCTGCCAGGCAGTAATGTTTGGCGAACGTATGCAGTGTGCTCCATGTTGCGGCTCTGCAGATGTCTTTCAATGGTACTCCAGCGTGAAAAGCAACCGAAGCTGCCCTTCCTCTGGTGGAGTCGGCTGGAGGAGGTCTGGCGAGTGGATCGCCTTTAGACTGGTGGCAGTGACTGATCCATTGGGAAACCCAACGCACCAAACTCTTGTTTTGAAATGTGCTGTCCTTTAGTCCGGCCAGCAAATGCGATGAAGTCTAGTCGAGGAGCGGAATTCCTCAGTTCTCTGAATGTAGAACTTTAGAAACCTTGCAACATCGAGCGAGTGTAAGGATCTCTCTGCATCAGATGAGTGATACATGAAGAAGGTTGGACGTACAATGCGCTCAGTGAGCGTCATTTCTGAATAGCACCTTTGGTAAGAACTTCAGATGCGTCCTCAGTACGATGCAGTCTTTAAGAACGGAGGTTCTGAAGAAAGGGCTTGCAGCCCGCTAATCCTCCTGGCTAATGTGATAGCTTCTAAGAAAGCTGCTTTCCAGGATAAAAATGTTATGTCATACCTTTGAATCGGTTCGTATGGTGGCTCCATGAGCGCTGCCAGGACCGTGTTCAGGCGCCATGCAGGAACCGGTGTAGGAATTGGCAGGAAAGTATGCATCAATCCTTTTACGAATATTTTGATAGCCAGTTTAGTGAGCAAAGATGGTTGACCTGGGTTAGTCGTGTATGCTGATATGGTGGACAAATGCACCTTGATGGATGAAAGGGAGAGCCCCGCTTTCGCTAGGTGCAACAGGTACAGAAGTATTTGTTCGATGGACGCAGAGAGCAGGTTCACCAAAGATGTTTCGCACCACTTGGTAAAACGAGTCAATTTCCAAATGTAAGTTGTTTGTGTAGAAGGGGCCCTAGAGGAAGAATCAGGTTAATTAATTTTCGCTCCTCAGGAGTTACGTATGGAGTGACAGGCTCGCTGGGTCTTGGTGGAGCACCTTTCGATCCTGTTGCATTAAGAGGCTCTGATGAACTTTGAGGCTAATCGGCAGCCATAGAGACAGGTGATGCACGGTTGGTTACCAAACCTGACAAGCCCAATCGGGCGCTATCAGGATCATCAAGCAGGCCTGTTCTTTCAGTCTGCATAGCACTCTCGCTATGAGTGGGATTGGAGGGAAGGCATAAAGGAACTTAAAAGGAACTTGCCTGTCCAGCCCAATGAGAAGGCGTTCCCCCATCGAGAGGTGTTCCGGGTACCTGGAGGCGAACCTGTGGCCTTTTTTTGTTGGCCTTGGTGGCAAAAAGGTCGATCTGTGGTTGTCCCCACTTGTGAAAGATCAGTCGGGCTCCTGCTCCGTCCAGCTCATCCCATTCGTGGGATGCTGAATAGTTTCTGGTTAACTTGTCTGCCAGGACATTGTCCACTCCCGGTAGGTGTTCTGCCTTGATGTGGACCTTGTGATGTAAAGCCCAGGTCCATAGCTTTTGAGCTTCTTGAGACAACAACTCCGACCTTGTTCCCGCTTGTTTGTTCGTCAGTGCATCAAGGTTGTGTGGTCTGTTTGGACAGTCACCGCCTGCCCTGCCAGTACCGGTAGGAAAGCCTTCAGTGCCCACCAAATTGCCCTGAGCTCCAGCACATTGATGTGCAGTTGAGATTCTTGGGGGGACCAAGTGCACTTTGTTTTTAGATCTGCCAAGTGCACTCCCCAGCCTGATCGTGACGCATCCGTCCCAAGAAGAAGGGTTGACGTTGGGGCCTGGAAAGGCATCCCCTGCAGCCGTTTTTGAGGTATGCCCACCTATCGGAGGGCCTTATGAAAAGATGCTTGTAGTTGTATGGTATCCTCCCATGATCAGACTGCCTGCTTCCATTGGCGATCCAGGGTCTCTTGGATTGGTCTCATGTGAAGTCTGCAATTTGGTATGAGGAATATGCTTGATAACATTGCCGCGAAGAGATTTGAGGGAGCGGACTGGGGTCATCCTGTTGCTTTGAAACCATGAAGTCAAGACAAGTTAATGCTGATATTCTGTCTGCCGACAGTCTTACTCTGGGTATGTTGATGTTGAGTTCTGCTCCCAGAAAAAGCACAGTCTTGCTGGGAACGGGGCAGGATTTTTCCTCGTTTATCGAGCATTCTAACTCTTTCAAGAGTTTTACTGTTCTCTCCACTGCAATGCTGGCCAGTTAGAATGAGCTCGCCCTTATGAGCCAATCGTCTAAATAAGGGAATAATTCTGTTCTCGATCTTCTGAGGTATGCTGCCACCAGTGCAAGGCACTTGGTAATACTCTTGGTGCTGAATTTAGACCGAATGGGAGAACACAGAACTGAAAACGTGACTCCCCTATGGCGAACCTGAGGAATTGCCTGTGGGCAGGATGAATGGGAATGTGGAAATAAGCGTCTTCCAAGTCGAGGATGGCCAGGAAGTCGTGTTGGTTGAGCCATGGGAGAACGTTCTGAAGGGATGTCATTTTGAATTTGATGCGCTTGATAAACTTGAGAGCTCTCAAATCCAGAAACGATCTCCACTAACCATTTTTCTTCACCAGAGAAAAATGGGAGTAGGAGCCTCTTCCCATTTTCTGGTTTGATACCGGTTCTGTCGCTGCTTTTAGGAGTAGCTTGTGAAGCTCCAGCATGACCTGCTTCAAATGATGCAGCTTGCATGGAACAGGGGCAAGAAATGGAGGTTGGTCCAGAAATTCAATGGTGTAACCTTCGCGAACCACCTGCAGCACCCACTTGTCTGATGTTATTCTTACCCAGCGCTGGTAAAAATGGCTTACTCTCCCTCCCACCGGGGTGCGTCGTGAGAGAGGAGGATGATGATCAATTTTGCTTGCTCTGGGTCTTGGCATGGTTAGAGCCACGTTTACCCCTATGGGAGTATCTGTTTGTGACTGATGGTATCTGTCTTGAAAGGTATTACTCTGCGTTCTTTGATTGTAGGAGGGGCAGCTGAAACCCCTGTACTTTGAAGATGCACCGCGAAAGGGATGAAAAGATCTACGATCTTTGTCTTTAAGGGAATTAAGGGAACTGATGGCTCGTGCCATATCAGTGTCAGCCTTTATACCCTTGAGATGGTCGTCAATCTGTTTTCCAAAGAGGACTTGGCCATTAAAGGGCTTATCTAATATTGGAGCCTAAACTTCTGGTCTAAAGTTTGTAGGCTTCATCCAGGCTGGTCTCCTCAATACTGTACCATGGGCCATTTGTCTGAAACCTGACTCCTCTATGTCCACAGCCGTGTCGATCATATGGTTGGATGTAGCTTCACCATGTAATATGATTGCTTTTGCCTCCTCTTGCAGATCCACAGGCAAGTGCTTGGTCAGCTTGGACATACGGAGCCACAGCTCACGGTCCAACCGTGCAGTCATGGCAAGAGCGTTTCCAGCCCTAATGGTGAGAGAGGCCGACGATGATACCTTCCTGCCCAATGCTTCCAATTTACGCCCTTCTTTGTCAGGTGGAGCTGAAAGGGGCGATGATTGATTAGCCAACCTTTTTCTGGCTGCAACCGTTATGACGGAATCCGGGTTAGTATGCCCCCTTAGGAATGATGGTGCCGTGTCAGGTGCCCTATACTTCTTCTCCGGTCTTGAAACGAGTGCCGGTGTGGACAATGGCATAGCCAAAATCTTCGTTTGAGTGTCCCATATCGTGTCCAAAAGAGGAATCGTAGTGAACGTCCTTCTACGTTTGTCTCTATGTTCATAGAGCACTGATATTTTCTCTTCTGATGCAACTTAAAGAGGTCCGCTGCTTAACCAATTATGGTATGAAAAGACACTAGATCATCGGGTGGTGGCGTCTCCTGGGGAGTCGTCCTTCCTGCTCTTTTCTATAATGTAATCGTCCCACTTGTTCTGCGTGTCTGGCACATGGGTAATCTCCCCTTCTTCAGGGTCTGAATATTCCCTGAAAGGATCTTCCAGCCAGTCGGAAACAGTGGATGAAACTACTGTGGGGTCCCTTGTGGGTGGTCTTGCGTAGACTATGATCTAGGAGGGGAGACCCTTGTTGGCAAAGCACTGAGTATCCTGCTCCTGGAGGGAGGTTCCGGTGAGTGTGCTCTCTTATGAGGTCTGCTCCCGTTAGGAGAGTTTCTCAGAATTATGGGGCAGTGAAATCTTCCTCCGAGGAGATCTTTCCATTGGTGTAGAGGAACAATGCCTTTATCTCCGACGCCTATTAAATTCGTCAATGATCCTTTGCATTGAGAGCATGAGTTCTGGATCATATGGTTCTGAAGGTTCCTCCGAGGTAGGATGCCAGGGAAGACTGTTCTCCTTGGGAGTGAGGATCGGTTGCTCAGGGATGAGGTCAGAATCCAATAAATCCTCCTATAGGATGTCAGGAAGTTCTGCCATCTCTATTAAGGGAGACAGTTGGGCTCCTATTGGCAGATTGAGGATTTCCAGTGTGTGAAGGTCTGTGTCCATTGGTTTGAACGACTTGCTTTCATTGGAAGGCATGCTTGACATATCCGTGGGCGGTTCCTTGGACTTACTCTTCTCTGTTGACGAGGGGGTCAATTGTCAACGGTGCCTTCGTCGATGATGGTTTGGCCGTCAACAAGGATTTCGTGGACGGGTGATGCTCCTTCTCAGTCGACGATAGCTTCCTTGACAAGTCGTGAGATTCTTTCGTCGACGATTGCTTAGTGGTGGCCAATTTCGACGACAATGACTTAGTCGTGGACGACCAGGTTTGGCGAGTCATCGTTGTCTTGGGTTTCGTCGACGGCTTGCTCGTCGATGGGCCGCTATCACCGGTGCCCCTCGTAGACAGCGTTTGATGACTATTGCCCCTCCCCCCCTTTGTGCATTTCTTGGAACAGGATTTATCCTAAAGCTCAAGAAACAAGGAAAGATCTACACAGCTGAATACAACAAAGTTTGCCAGTATCTTTAAGGAACCTTGGAGCCACAGTAAATCTCAATTCAAAGTGTTGTCTGCATCAATAGCATCAGCCATATACAAACATCAGAACTGAATGGTAGACAAACAAAAAAAAGTGCCTTAGCAATAAACTATTGAATTCATTTCTTGAAACTAGGATCAACCTAAGCTGGAGAACCAACATCACCATTGAATCTTCAAGGATAGGACAACATATCAAAAGTGTAGACTAATATTGTTATGTGAACTGGGCAAGACCAGGACTCTGTATAAATACTGCATTCTTTGTGATGACCAGTACTCACTCCCCCCTCACAGTGTCTGCTGGTACACACTGCGAAGCGCTTGGGAGCCAGACAGCAATCTGCTTTGATATTTGAATCTGTACAGAATAAAGTTATATTCATAACTTTGACTTCGTGACTGGCGGATTCAAATTTTGGTGGTACTAAGTCTCGATAATCCTTGCTAATCTCCCAAGGGTGCTTTTTCTTTTGGTCTCCAGAACCAAAGGAAGGTGATGGAGATGTCCATGTCAATTCCATCTTTTTCTTGCTCCTATGTGAAGGTGAGGAGCCTCTTTCCACAGAGGAGGCCCTTCTTTTTGAGGTTTGCCTCTCTGAAGGCTTCATAGACAGTACATGGGCTGTCTTAGCCGATACTTCATCAGAAGAGTCTCTTCTAGATTCCAAATGTAGCAGGAGTCTTCTATGTCTGTCCTGGAGAGCTTTGATAGAAAAGGACTTACAAATATCACATTTGTGAATGTCATGTGGGTAGAGACCGTATATGCACTGCTGATGAGGGTCTTTCATGTAGACAAGCTTCTTCTTGCATCTTACACAGTCCCTAAAAAGGGAAGGTTTCTTGGTAGTAGGTTCCTCTGACCTGAGTCCAGAAACACTGTGCAGGAAGAGTTTGATCAGTAGATCAAGATATAGATGGTTTTTGAGAAAATATAAAAGTTAACAGTGAAGAAAAATCGAAAAGCTCAGTGAGCGGAGGATTCCCTTTGGTCTGTTAGACTGCGGTGAAAAATCTGAAGATGGCTGCCTGGGGCGGAGCTTAAACCCTGCCACCTCATTGGTTAGGGCCATAAAGGACCAAAGTGAGGCGCAGGGACTACACAATTGAATGGTTCATAGGCCATAATGTGCAATCTACATCCCTATACTCTGGAAATAATGTGTGTATGTATAAATATATTTAATTTTTAATAATTATATAAATCACCAAGGATTCCCAGTCTGACGGGGAATATTCAAGCATCTGAATCTATGAAAGACCCAATGCTGGAGAAGTCGAACACTCATTTGTGCCTGGGATGGATAGGCAAGGAACAAGTTACTTACTTGTAACTGTTGTTCTCCAGCATGGGTCTGGCATGGATTCACATGCTCATGAATATTCCCCGTTGTCAGGCTGTAAAACCTCGGTGAAGAAAAAAATCTGTTTCATTTCTGAACTATCTTTCTCCTAATAACCAATCACTGGTCTCTGGGTCATACTGCGCCCAGCCAATGACTGCCCTCTACCTAAGCACCTCCTCTGGCAGCCATCTTCAGATTTGGTAGCACGTAAAGTGACAGTAGGACCAAGAGAAGAGCCGCAGAGAGGTAGGCGGGAGGGTTTGCATTTGAATCCATGCCAGACCCATGCTGGAGAACAACAGTTACAGGTAAGTAACTTGTTCCTTCTCCAGCATGGGGTCTGGCATGGATTCACATTCTCATGAATAAAGAATACATAGCAGTACACACATGCCAACCACGGGAGGTGGCAAGGGTCAACATTAAGCATTTCAGCATCTCAACACTAAGCATCTCTTACCTTCTCACCAGGCTTACCTTCAAGCAAACAGATTGCGTAGCACTGCTTGGCCGACTATGAACTCCTACCTGGAATCCCAGTCGATGCAGTAGAATCTTGTGAAGGTGTGAGTCGACCTCCACGTAGCAGCCCTGCAGATGTCCAGCAGGGGCACACCAGACAGGAACGCCGTAGTTGCAGCGATCGCTTTGGTCGAATGGGCTCTCGGACGGCCAGGCAACGGTCGGTTTCCCAACCGATAATGCAGCCGGAGAGAAAAATGTGCTCAGTGGGACTCCCACTGAGCTTCGGAGACGCCCTCTGTGTAGTAAATACTACTGCTACATTAAATATGTGGTTTTTTTTCAAAGTAATAGTTAATTCAACCATTAAAGGTAACAAAAAAACATAAGTCCAAAGTTCTTTGTGCAAATAATATTCTTTATTGTGGCAGAGGCTCAAGCCGATGCATTTTGGACATTCTGTCCATCTTGAGGTCATGCTCTAAAATATATCAACAAACATAATATTATTGTAACTCCGGGTATACATTCATTATCCAAAAAAACTCCAACTCATCTGCATTTCAACAATTTGTGGGCAACTTGCATACCTGTTCCAATAGAATCAGTGTGCAATGACTTCTTCAGTCGCATAAATGTATCAAACACCAAGTTGTATCACAGTTGTTTGGCTAGCAATTCACGTACTTCACGTCAAATATGCTGATTGATAACAAGTCATCTCATTCTCATTCAATGTTTGAACAATCAACTGCAAAACAATAATAAAACAATACCTCTCATGTAAAATTAATTTCTTTGAAAAAAACAGAAAATATCTGCTCAAATAGAAACGGCTATTATGTTATGGTCCTGATAAGGTGTACCTTAATGTGGTCGAGCCATGATAACCTTCTACGGGTCGAATACATGCGCGCGGCAAACCTACGGGTTTGTCTGCAAACTGCAGCTTTGATTGCAGATCATGTCCGGAAATCTGTAAACAGTATGAGGTGTGTAAATGGGGGAAACCCTTGGTCGATGATAAGTAAGCATCCATTATTTGTTTAAATAATTGCTTACTTGGAATGTAGGAAAGCGTATTGCTTGCGAGCTGCATTTTCGTGGATATCGGTGTCCGCGTTGCTAATGGTAACAAGATGCTGCTGCAGCCTATTTCCCGTTTAAAGCCACACATCATCACGTCTTGCGTGATGTGTTAACGAGTAAACTGGTTTAGGCATCATGGGTTTAATGTTTACGTAAAAATGAATGTTCTGAAAACCGTGTTACAAAAAATGCTGATTCAACTTGTTACTGGGCGCGCCTTATCACATGTAGCGCGATGGTATACGGGTATATGAACTGCCATAAAGGATCATGGGTATTGTAGTTCAAGTCTACAGGAGGGGAAAGAAGGATAATAAGGTTATAATAATGACACTCATGATTAATAGCAGTCAGGGAATAATACATGTATGATAGTAATAATGGACCCATGAGTTCAATACTCAAAAGGATGTTGGTGCACTGGACCATTCCGCACTAGTACCATCAAGAACCAATCTCAGGTATATGCAACCGGAGAGCCATCTGGAAATGGAAGCCTTGGAGAGGGCCTTCCCTTGGTTCACAGGGCCAAAGTTCACAAACAGCTGTGATGTCTTCTGAAAACTCTTTGTGCGGTCCACGTAGAACTTCAGCGCTATAGCCACATCCAGCAAGTGCAAAGTCCTCTCAGCCGGCGAGACGAAGGCAACGGAAAGAAACCAGGTAACACCAAGGGCTCATTTAGATGGAAGTCCGATGGCACCTTGGGCATGAACGATGGGCGTGTTCTTAGCACTACCCTCGTTTCATGGAATGTCAAGTACGGAGGCTTACAGGAGAGGGCCTGGATTTCTCCCACTCGTCGTGTGGAGGTGATGGCCACAAGAAACGCTGTCTTCCACTATAGGAATTTCAGAGGTGCCGAATGCAGAGGCTCGAACGGAGGACCTATGAGCCTAGTCAGCACCACATTGAACTCCCACGCCAGGGCCGGAGCCTTCACTGGCGGGAACGAGCGGAAAAGTCCTTTCATGAACTCCTTAACCAGGCCATGGGACCACAGCGACGAGCGCCCATGAGCTCTGGTATAGCGGGAGATAGTCCCCTGATGAATTTTGATGGAGGCGTGGGCCAGCCCTGCCTTGGCCAGCTACATCAAGTACAGCAACACTTTAGGGGCTGTAATCCGTAGAGTGTTTATCTTCTGTGCACGGCACCAGACTGTGAACCTCTTCCATTTATGTCTGTAGCACTTAAGAGTCGAAGAAACTTTGGCCTCCGAACTCTAGTGCTGCAGGAGCCAGGCCTGCAGGTTCAGCGACCCTGGGTCGTGATGCAGAATCGTGCCTCCTTCCCTGGCGAGAAGATCTGCAGCCACCGGAAGCTTGATTGGAGGGGACGCCAACATGTCCAGAAGGTCCGGCAACCATATCTGCCTCAGCTACGCCGGTGCGACGAGGATCATCCGGGACCGTCTGAGTTAACTGATGAGTCGCAGAAGCAACGGCAACGAAGGAAAGGTATAAAGGAACAGGCCGTCCCAGGGGAAGGAGAACGCATCTCCCATGCTCCCCAGGAAACCTGCTGATGAACCTCCGGCACTTGGTGTTCCTCGCCGTAGCAAAAAAGGTCGATCTTGTGATTGCCCCATTGTTGAAACAGTAGCTCCACTTGATCCTGCCGCAGCTCCCACTCGTGGCAAGAGCACAGCTCCCTGCTGAGTGAGTCGGCGACAGTGTTCTTCACTCCTGCCAGATGAAAGGGTACCAGGAACATCCCCTGGGCGACTGCCCAGTGCCACAGATCCTACGCTTCCTTGGAGAGGGCCGGGGATCTGGTGCCCCCCTGCTTCCGAATGTAGAACATTGTGGTGGTGTTGTCGGTGAAGACCCACAACACTTTGCCCTTGAGGGACGGGAGGTATGATCCGAGGGCCCAAAACACGGCCCGGAGTTCCAGCACGTTGATATGCAACAACTTCTCCTCCGGTAGCCAAAGGCCTCTTGCGTGGAGATCTCCGGTGTGCATGCCCCCATCCCTCCAGGGAGGCTTCTGTTGTCACCGTCTCCTGATGTGCTGGGGTCTGAAAGTCTGTGCCTGCCGCTAGATTCGCGCGGACACCCCACCACCCAATCGCTCGACGGAATGTCTCATTGAGGGCAAACTTGTCCTCGAAGCTCCCCGACAGTTGCATCCAATGGGTGTCGAGGAACTCCTGCAGCGGCCGCATCCGCAGCCTACACAGCCAAACAAGGTAGATGCATGACATCATGCCAAGCAGGGACCGGATGGACCTCACCCTGGCACCTTCCATGGTGAACAGCCGTTGTACCTTGCCCTGGATGGCCTTTATCCTGTCCTCCGACTGTGAGGCCAGGCGTGCCACTGTGTTGAGCGTGGACCCCAGGAACTAAGCGTCCTGCGATGGCACCAAGCAGGACTTTGCATAGTTTATTGAGAACCCCAGTTCCGTGAGCAGGCGGACGGTCCTCGCTGTGTGCTCGGCGGCGAGTTCCCTTGACTTCGCTCGGATGACCCAATCATCCAGATAGGGGTAGACGTGGATCCCCTGCAGGCGCAGCCGCGCCACCACCGGTGCCAGGCACTGGGTGAAGACCCTTGGCGCCAACTTCAAACTGAAGGGAAGGGCCTTGAATTGATAGTGCAGTGCTTGTACCACGAAGTGCAGAAACTTTTGATGCCCTTTGTGGATGGCGATGTGGAAATAAGCATCCTTCAAGTCCAGCGATGACAGGAAATCTCCTTCCTCCAGCTGTCCCTGCATGTGCTGAAGGGTGACCATCCGGAACTTCTAGATCTCGGCCGCCTCAACAAATACATCAAGTCCCAGAATGGGTCGCCAACCGCTGGTCTTCTTTCGCATGAGGAAGTACCACGAGTATACTCCAGAGCCCCAGAGCATCTTTGGGACGAGGTCTATCGCGCCTTTTTCTAGCATCGCTCGTACCTCCAGAAGCAGTTGCGGGACGTGGTTTTCTTTCCTGGCCACAGGTGGAACATGGGGACACTTCCTTTGGAACTCCAGGGTGTGTCCGTGGGCGAGGGCATCCAGCACCCAACGGTCGGTGGAGATGGACTTCCACACGCCGAAGTTTGCCAGCCGGCCTCCCACCTGGGTGCTCGTGTGGGGGCCCAACGTCACAGCCGGTTCAGTCCTGTTTCTCCAAGGCCGTACCCCCTTGGGCCCCTTGGCGACGACGATTTCCTGAATGGGCCGATTGACGGTACGATGAAAAGATGCCACTGAATCCTTTGGAGGGACCCTGTGACTTGCCTCCGGAAGCTCGAAAGGACGGCCGTGGCTGCTGGCGTGTGCCCAAGGCACGGGCCTTTTCGGTATCTGCCATGATGGCCTGCAGCGATTCGTCCACCGTCTTGCCGAACAAGTTGTCCCCGTCGAAAGGCATGTCCAATACCCTCGTCTGGACGTCCTGACGGAAGTTGGTGGCCTTAAGCCAACCACGCCGACGAAGGCAAACGCTGTTGAACATCTGGCGGAACCCGTGTCGGCGATGTCTGTGGCCACCGTGATGGCATGGTCCGATGCCACCAAGCCTTCTTGTAGGATATCAAGGGCCTCCACCCTCTTGTCGTCTGGGAGGAAGTCTAGGAGAGGGGCCACTTTAAACCAAAGCTCCCTGCCGTAGTGGGCCACGATTGCGAGAGTGTTGGCCACCTTAATGGTTGTTGCAGCCCACGAAATGACCCGTCGTCCCATGGTGTCTAGCTTCTTTCCCTCGCTGTCTGGCGGGGAAGTGAAAGTTGATGCTGCCGACCCTGCCGATTTCTTCGTGGTCACCGCCGAGACCACAGAGTCCGGGGACGGCTGCAATCTGAGACACTTTGGTGCAGAGTCTGGAACCGAGTATTTTTTCTTGTACCGGTCTCTCTTCGCCGGGGACGAGGACGGGTTCTTCAGGAGGGACAGCCCTTCGTCCCAAATGTCGTCCAACAGCGGGATCGAGAGCACAGTCTTCCTCTTGACCTCTCGTCGTTGATAAAGGAATCCAACCTTTTCCTTAGGGGTTGAGCTGAAAAAGCTCTGAGGCCCTGGAGATCATGGCGTGAAAGGAGCCGATCTCGTTGGGGGGGGGGGAGAAGCCCTGGGTACCGGCCCTGTCTCGTCCCTTGGCGGAGGGGACGGGGGGGAGGGATGGTACAGTGGAAGAGGATGGACTTGTCTCCTCTTAGCTGGAGGATCCTCGGAGGGTCAAGGCGCCGGATCGTCTGTCAGAGGCGTGGGCAACCTTGTCCGTATCTCAGTGCACAGGATGTGCAGAGCTTGTAGGATGTCCGCCAACCTGTCCGTCGGTGGCAAAGGGGGTTGAGACGGGAGCATTGGTAGTGGTGTGGTGTCCAGTTCCTCACCGCCCTGCCGTTCCTCATTCGTTCTCTCATCGCTCTACACATCTTCCTCATCAGGGTCCTGCTCGTAGGACCTGGCCTCGACGCCCTTCTTCTCAGGCACTGTTGTCAGGCTCAAAAGATCCTCCTCGGAAGAGATCTCCCAGTCCAGCTGGACCACTGCGCCCCCTCCTTCTCGGCCAGGGGCGACGGTCCCCGGGAGATGATCGGCATCGTCTTCATGGGAGTCTTATCAATGGGCAGAAAGGACGATTCCCTCCGGGCGGGCAGGGAAACTCTCGTCTTGGTGGATGTCTCCTGGGAACCCGCATCCGCGGCCTTCGCTAGGGACACCACCACTCCCTCAATAGACTCCTTCACCTGGTGAACCTGGGCCTTCACGACCTTGGGCGCATCCGAGGCATTCATTGTGGGGGGAGGGTCAGCGCCTCACTTCCCGATGGCTTTCTCCGTCCGAGTCGATCAGGCCTTCTCCAGAAGCTTACCCGGGAGCTCAGACTTCCTCTTCTTTGCTGGGCCAGAGCGTTGGCTCATGGTTGACCGCGTCGACGATGCTGCGCCCAGCCTGGCTGCCGCGTAGCCCGTACCAACGGCGCTCCCAGTGCCTGTGGACTCGCGGTGCTTTGTCTCCTGTTGGGCCCCTCAAAGGTCTTAGAAGACCGCTCAGATTTCCTGTTGGGAGAAGTATGTTGCTGGGGCTCACCTGCCGCCGGGTTCTTCGTCTCCAGCCACTCAGCGAGCCGCTTGTGACGGTCCTTCATGGTGCGGGAGGACATGTCCTTGCAGAACGCACAGGCCTCCTCAACGTGGGATTTGTCCGAGTGTAGGCAGTAAAGGCACCAGGCGTGCCCATCCTCCAGGAAAATGTTCCATAGTCCACATCCTGGGCAGATCCTGTGAACAGAGGCGTCAAGTCTTCCTGGTCTTTGGCCATGTCCATTCGGTGTAGGCCTCAAGAATCTTCTGGAATCCTCCAAGAAGTGAAGTCTGATGAAAAATCACCCTTGAGGGGCGTAGAAGCTTCCGAAAACAGATCCCTGTTAATCAGGTGATGAATCGGTGGAGCTTGAGGCTCAATTGACCGGAAAAGAAATAGAGTAAACTCTTTGAAAAAACGCAATATGCAGTAAAAGCTTGCAAGGACTCCCACCACTCGAACGTGCGGTAAAAATCTGAAGATGGCAGCCAGAGGAGGGGCTTAGGTAGAGGGCAGTCATTGGCTGGGGGCAGTATGACCCAGAGACCAGTGATTGGTTATTAGGAGAAACACAGTTCAGAAACTAAACTGAAGCTGATTTTTTTCTTTACCAAGGATTCCCAGCCTGACAACGGGGAATATTCATGAGCATGTGAATCCATGCCAGACCCCATGCTGGAGAAGACAAGGTATGATGGTACCAATGTGGGCAAGGTGCGTTAGAGGATTCTGGAGAGTGAGAAGTTTGATGTGATCAAGTTGAAATTTGCCAGGTAAAGTGAGAAAAGGCGAGTCAAGGTTTTCCAAGGAGCTGGATGTTGTCAAGGATCTAGGTGTGTCAGTCATGGTCAAATGTGTAGGCATCTGGAGCAAGGAAAGGATGGTGGTTGTCAGGAGAGGGAATGTTGGGTGTGTGCGGTGGAGGGAAGGTGTTAGGAGCGAGTGTCTATGGAACCCTGGAGTGTGGTGAGGTTCCAGGTACCCCCTGCAGCAGCTTGATGGTGATTAATAGCTAGGAGGTTGCTGTATGTAGCAGGCTTGCCAATACAGTAAAGGTGACAAACCGTCAAGTGTGATGTTGCTTCACTTGCATAACACCACCTGCCGACTGATCCATCATTGTGAAGCCTCAATCTTAAGATGCAACAAAAGGAATCTCCCTGCTTGGGTACCAAAGAAAACACCTTGGCTGCCCAAGCATTGTGCCTGGTGCAGTCTTTCAGATGACACGAGAGTGGTTCTGGAGAAACTCTCCCTACAAGGTTCATCATTGTGTTTGAGGCCTTAAAAAGAAACAATCAGCTGGTTTTACATCTTTGCACATTTCAGTAGCATTGGAAGAGCCAAGTCTGGGTCTTCAAAATGTGCAATCCTCTCTACCACACAAGGAATTATGGAGTTGCCTAATTCAGATCTCTCTTGCTTCTCTTCCACAGTAAAAAGGTGACCCAATTATTTTTGCATATGCAGGCCAAATTCTTCTGTAACACACTTCATAGAAGGGCAAGTATGTCAGAGTTCGGAGGGTGAGCCACAGTATCCTCCCAAGTTGGTAAACATCAAGATTTCATGTTCGTCATCTTAATGATCAATGAATAACTATTAAAAATAGACATTTTCAGCCACAACTCGATAAGAGGGATGCTCATCATCCTCTATTTCCTAGTCTTTTTGAACTCTTACACCAGGATTCCACAAGTAGGACGTTTGTTATCCTCTCGTTTTTATTTTTGAAGAAAAGCTCTAGGACATCATGCCAACAATACAATCAAAGCAGACCTTTTGTGGATCCTCCTCAGAAACATTTCTCTGTCCACACTGACCATCTCCAGAGAGAACCAAGTTCCAGGATAGATGTTGTTCCTTCTACGACAGTTCTTGATTGAGGGAGCACAACAGCCAATTCTCCCTCTTAAGTTTGCTTTTGCTCTGGACACCTTTGGTGACATTGCATGGTCCAGACTGGACTGCACCAAGTCAAGGATTCTCGTCTATCATGGGAAGAAGCCTCACAAAATTGTGTTCTCATTTGCTCAGTTCTGAACTTTTGTTTTTGAGTTCTCATTTGCTGAGTTCTGAACTTTTGTTTTTGTTAATTCTTTTTAAGGTGTAGTTTACCCCCCCCCCCCACATCGAAAGCATCTTGTTATCGAAGGGCAGTTTTACATGCACCCATGCCCCATGTCAGAAACAGATATTCTTAAATACTCTCAACTGGAGGTTAAGGGAGTATTCCTGAAATCCACTGTGATGCAAGACTTCATAAAAATATCCCAATGGGTTTTAGATCCCCAACTCTTAGTATCAGTCTGTACTACTCATGGAACCTTGGTAGAGTGGCTGAGCAGTCAGGCTTATAAGAGCAATATGTGACTGCAGGCAAGTACACTGAACCCAGTTAGTAAAGCAATTCAAAGAAACAGAAATGCATATTAAAATATATATCGTATTTACACAAGAGGTTTTAAAATACTTAGCACATTGAACCAAAACACATAAGATCACTTGTAGATACTCTTCAAAGGCCACTGCTTAATTTGTAGTTGCTTGTGGTTACATTTGTTACAGCGGTTGACAGACAGTTCTACCGTCTTGTCGGTACTACCGCACACTCGTATAAGACAGAAGAAATACAGTAATTACATTTAGTCAGCAAAACCACAAAGTCTTTCAGGAAGGAAAACAGCAGGTTAGTCAAATACTTGCAGAGATGAACCTCTGGATTCCTTGGTCTGGTGACGAAAGGCAGGACAATGGACGGGACCTCTCAGCAGCAGTCTCGAGGGAGGACCTCTGGCATGGATGTCTTCAGCTCTTCTGGTCAGTCTGCAGTTTTGGCACCTTTTTTTCAGCACCAACAAAGGACATTATTCGCCTGTTCAATCTTCGATTCCTGAAGTCCAATACTCTGGTGAGGGGACCTGGATGAGTCGGATTGTGTCTCTGGAGGTTCACTTCAAGCTCAGCAAAGACTTGGACGGATTCGGCCTTTCAAAGACGATGCACTAATTGGGTCAGAGGTCTCCTGGTATTAGTGGTCAGCAGGTCTGGAGAGGCACAGCACCTCGGGAGATGGCTCAGATTGGAGTTAGTGTTGGAACTGGTTGTTCCCACCAGTCAAAGGTAAGGAGTCCTCTTCAGGTTCCTCGGTCGCACAGAAAACAGGGTCAGGACAGCAGTGGTCACTTCAAGGTGTTCCAAAGGGTCTGCAGGCGTATCTGGTCATCTTTTTCGGTTACTTCAGTTTCCAGTGGTTGACTTGCCTTTCACCTAAGGAGCCTCAACTTTTAGTTCCAGCACACACTCAATCTCTCAGCAGTTTATAGAAAGGGACAGCCAGACCCCCAGTGGGGGCTGGTTCTATTCAGGCACTCAAGCAGACAAAAAACTCCTCCCCCACTTCATGCCTGCCCAGAGACACTGGAGCCTAGGCGGGGACTTCCAAGGGTTCCCGCCAAAGGCAAAACACACACATACCTCCCATTCCCAGGACGGTAGAAGGGCTAACAAAGAACAACCACGCTAAAAAAGGCGTAAAAAGAAAGGAGTCACCAAGTTAGTAGTTAGAAGACCCTAATGTGCCTAACCGAGACAGACAGAAGGGGGATACTAATCTCTCAGAATATAAGGTTTTAGGAGAGATACAAAGTATCTCTCGATCCTTAAGAACAGTAGAAAGGATAAGAAAAGTAACTCAACGGAGAACCCAAAGGGTTCCCAGCAACACTGCCCATAAGAATCTGTGTGCTGCAAAAGTAAAATACAGATGCCTTAAAAGAGGAACGCAGGAAAGTAGTCTCCATAGTACAGGTAAAACAAAGATCAGAGTTCCAAAAGACAGAGCCCATAAGAAATTAGTGGAAAAAGGCTCCATTCATTTAGATAGAAGGAAAAAGGTCTAAAAGAACAGCAAAAAGCAGTGGAGGTCTCACTAGGAGAGGGGATGAAGCATACAAATGATAAATCTCCTTAACAGGGGTGTGTTCTTAGTGTTATGCATGCCACCTTGCTTACTTGAGGTTTTCTAGTATGCCTAATGCAACTTGGATAAATGTGTTTTAGATTGCCTTTCCTGCACACATACGTTTCTCCTGTGGGAGGTAGTGGAGAAAGTACTTTTGCTAAACCGAGGCACCAGGGTTTAGCACACTTAAAAGGTTGAATTGGCAGCAGTAATGGCAATGCCACAGATCACTCTTGTTTTCTTTCTCTGGAGTCTTGCTGCAACCTCAGGTTATTGGCTTATTGTCCAGCTGCAGTCACAACCAACTTCTCGGTCTACTATAAAAATGTGGGTTTTCGACGCTGTTTTCTCTGCTCTAACAGCAGTTGTCCGATACCAGAGTTGTTAAGAACCGATCATTTGCTTATTGGAGCATGCATCACAATATTGCCAATAAAATATGCTTGACAAGGTCCTATTAGCCCTCATAATAAAGTAATCTTCAGACAGAATGTATTCCAAGGCAAAACACCCAGCAGACTTTGTGTTGCACTAAGCAACATGGTCATATGTCGGTGAGGCCATTGTAGAACACATTTAATTCTAGGTAATTAGAGAAACAGTGACGCAAGACAACAAGAAGATTCCTAGCCTAAGGCGTAAAGGTCCAAATGTCAGACCATCACAGAGGCCAAAGCTATCTATTACACCAACACCGTTTCAACAGCCCTTAAAAGGAGTGAGGCCTTCTCTGCAGCGGTCAAGCCCCACATCTTGACCCTGTGGTACCAAATTCACAAGAAACATGAGGCCATCAAAGACTGCATCAACAAAATCAGGACACCCCTTGCTCACTCCCACCACATGATCCGTACAACCCTAGACTGACTTCGCAAACCTATCACCCAAAGACCTTTATAAAACACTGCACCCTGTGATGAATCCTTCATACTCCTCACAGAATCCCAGCCTAAAGTCTCCCATGTGGCCTGGGGAAAGCATCCGCTCTGGATCCTGACCCTGGGGTGGTATTAGCCGGGTGGATCACAAGGGAGAAGGCCATCAAGGGAATTTGAGGATTCCATTAGGGGAGATACAATATTCATTAACTTTTGAGGGCGAGGGTTCCCCGATACCAGACTAACAGCCTTTTGTCATCGTACAACTCTCCCTCCCGATCAGAGGGTGCTAGAGAGCCCAGCCAAGATGCCGGTTCCCCTGTGTGCTCCGAGCTCCTGCAAATCCTGATCCAAAGCCTGTCCAGGGGGTCCAGAAAGACACATACTGAAGGTGGCAATTCCTTAAACACCCTTGACCCTAACTGACCGAGTTACAGGTGTGAAAGTCCTCTTACCAGCTGATTAGCCGAAACGAAACCCAGGCGGGAGCCCATCCCCCACGCCTGTGGAACGTCGACAGAGAGCGGGTGAAAGCAACAGCGTCGGACATCAACCAAAGCGCCACGCCAAGTAAAGCAGGCATGAAGAGGTGACCAGAAAAGGCGTGTGCGTGCAAGGTGCAACATATGGGGGTACACATCCGCAGCAATGCTACCTAGAATCACCCACAGTGGTGGCACAGACGTCACTAGAGATGCCACACCAGGGCCCCCTCCCAGAGCTGCAGAATTGGTAAGGAGGCGAGCAGCACCGGCTCCGGCAGGCTGGCTGGTCGCTTCGGTGCGACGCCCGGACCGACTAGCTGCCAAGCAATAGACCCAGAAAGAACAGAGCAAGTGAAAAAAACTCTCCGCCTGCACAACATGAAGACCGCGGCCGGAGCCACCCCTCACCTTGAGGCCCTAACACAACCTTGCCTGACACGCAAACAGGAGGTGTGCTGCCCCAGATCCCCTGGAACTACACACCCAAGCGGTCAACGGAACGGGAGCCAAAGACTATCTGTACAAAATCAACACGGCACCCGTTCACCCAGCACACAAATGCAGAGGCTGAAAGATAGAACCTGCCCAGCTCGACTGAGACCACAGCCCTGGTGTCAGGTCTCCGCCCCCCCTGTTCCTCTTCCTCCGTTGGCAGACTGCAGCGACAGGGTCAACACCCCTGGGAGTCAGACCATAGAATGGGAGTCGACCCCGCGGTGAAGGAGGATCCAGTGGGTGCTTGGTCAGGAGTGGACTCCCTTAGCTTGTACTATGAGTCCCTGACCAGGACCACGCTGGATAACCTCTGTGGAAACACACAGCCCCACTGAGGAGAGACGTGGGGAGCGAAGAGAGGCCTGCGGCCGCGCAGTCAGCTCCACAAAAGTCACCGACACACAGCGAGAGATAGCAGATGGGGTACGGATCTTCCAAGGACCATTACATCGTGTCAATCCATCCCAGACCGCCGCAACAAACCCACAAGTGGTACAATCAGTTTCCCGACTCAATAACGCCACATCAAGCCAAGAGATGTAAACGACTGAAACTGCCAAGCATTTAAAACACGAGTGTCCTGCACACTCGGCAGAGAAACCAGGCAATCCCTGCAGTTGGCACGTAATCTGGGCACTGACAGGTGTTGCCTCGCACCCGGGTGGGGGGTGATTTGAACAGTTTTGCCAATAATCCATGGGAACCTCCTGTAGCTACTCCCAACAACCTGGATGTATGTTAACAAGCAGAGTATAACCCAAACTGCATTACTTGGTGCCTTTACAGCAGAGAAAACACTCTCCACATGATCGCCTCCACCAGACAAAGGCACCCAACAGTCGACCCGACTGCAAGAAACAGGAGGGGCACAGCGGGTACAGTCAGAGGGACGTGGGTTCCCTGCCAAAGTCCAACAGCCCGGATAACCGGGCTAGAGCAAACCCAACAAGGACACAATCCAGTAGTCCGTGGCAACAAGCTACAACAGAGGGCTAACGCAGAACGTGTCGGCAACCAGACAGAGCAGCTGACCAGCTCCTTCAGAAAACAGACTCCCAATTGTGGACTAAGAGTTAGTTTCTTGTCTAACACTGTGCATCTTAGAAAAGAAACTAACTCCTAACCTACAGCCCCCCAACCCCTCCATGTATAAAACTGCTTGCCGAGACCGGATTCAATGACCCCTGCTCAGAACACCAAAACCCCATAGGAAAAATTGGGAAGATCCGATAAGTCACAAAGAAAATTGAATTGCAGATCCAGCTATCAGAACTCCTGGCACCAACTCCCAACCAGAACCCCCAATGACGAACATGGAGCGGAACAACGGCACAACCTCGACGTCAGACAGCGACCTCCGTGAAATCCTGATGGACCTCAAAGCTGGCATTGGAAACCTAGTCTCCAAGCTAGGTAACCTATTCTCAAATGTGGACCAACTCCAGAACTGGCTGGACAAACATGGAGACGGACTAGATAACAACTATTAACAACCCAAGCCCGGAGAGGGCTGATCAAGGTAGGAGAGACCCACACTGAACACCCACGGTACCTACATACTGAATCACATGATGAATACCACACGCTTTGGATCTGTTGTAACGTTCCCCACATGAGTGCTTACACAATTGTCCAACTTCAACACTAGACAAAACAACACACCAGGTACCCCTGGGCATAAAAAGTCACAAAATACAGATGGAAGCTGGCGAGCTTGGTTGAGCACTAGCACCCCGAGATCAGCAATGTCTCAAAGTTACAGGTTTGGGGGGAGGGAACGAATGATGGGCGAGTTGGGGGTTGCCTGTGGAATGGGGAAGTTTCACCGCAAGTTCACCAGAGTGGAGACCTCCGGATTGAGAAAGGAACTAATTCAAAGGAAAGTGCCAAACATGGACCTGGTAACCACCGTCAAAACCCACTGCCAAACTGTAACACCCAAGAGAAGCATGCACACACCCATTTTACAGCACCTAAAAACAACAAACACATCCTGTATGAACACAAAAAGATCCCAGATCATTCTAGCTAGCAACGTGGAACTTCCAAGGGGGAAATAACCTGGCTAAATCTCAGAAGATACTACAATACCTTAGGAGACGCAACATAGACGTTGCTTTTATACAAGAGACTCATCTCCTTCCATCCTCTGAGAACCGGTGGGCTTCTACGTGGGGCTGCCACAGGTACTATTCCTCCTTCTCATCCTACGCTAGAGGGGTAGCCATACGGATTGGCAAGAATAGAAAATAATTCAGGCTGCTGTTGACGCAACAGGACGATGAAGGCAGAGCACTACTGGTCTGCGGAGTACTGGAGGGCAACAAAGTTGTCCTGGTAAACGCATACAGGCCGAACATCCACGGCACCAACACTTTTGACTGGGTAATGACACTTTGCGGGAACAGATGCAGCTACAATCATATGTGGTGGCGATCTGAACACCACACTGGACCCAGCCTGGGACAAATCACACTCACGCACTGACACACCCACGAAGGCAAGTCTTCAAATCCAGGAAATCTGCGAAGCCTACGATCTTATCGATGTGTGGAGATTGGGCCACAAAGGCATTCGCAAGCGCACCCTTCACTCCTGGGTCTGCAGCACTAGCTCGCGGCTGGACTACTTCCTGGTGTCCAGGGCGGACTGTCTCCAATGGGGCGAATGCCCAATCCTACCAAGAACACTATCGGATCACTCCCCAGTCACCCTAGAGTGCATCCCCAGACGATAAAAAGAGGGGCCCCAGCTGGAGATTCAAATCAGGAGCATTCCAAGACCTGGTGTTTGCTCAGGAGCTTCCAACTGAAATCAGGTCCTTGCTTACCATTAATCTAGAGTCTCTAGCATCGAGTGGGACCCTATGGGAGATGCTGAAGTGCTATACTAGGGGGATATGTATGGCCAAAGAGAATGGGATCTTGAACCATCAGAAGGGAACTGTCAGACGAGTCCAGACTAAAAGAATTAGAGCAGATCTACACAGACTCAAACGACTCCCAAACACTAGCCCTCCTCATAGAGGAATTAGATACATTTAGAAGTAACGCCGACCTAGAGAACTGGTTCATAGCACATGGCCACCAAATAAGGCAATATGGGGAAGGCCAGAAACCAGTTCTCTAGGTCAGCGTTTCTTCTAAATGTATCTAATTCCTCTATGAGGAGGGCTAGCAGATGACAGAAGAGCCCCACAAGTAGAATGTGTCTGCACCCTTCAGGGGACATTAGTCCACACCAAAGGCAAAATAGTGGAAGCATTTTGCGCCTTCTACCAAGACCCATATAGCTCCAGAGCCCCGAACAACCAAGAAACCCTCCAAGAATACATAGACGATATTGAACTGTACTGGGTAGAGGGAGAAATTAGGGAATCCTTAAACAAACCTATTACACTTGGAGATAGTGGCGGTTATAAAAGATTTGCCCGGGACTAAATCACCAGGCCCCGATGGCCTGACAGGAAAAGGTTATAAAACATTTGCCCCAAACCCTACAATTACTATATACAGAGGCACTCGGGTTGCCATTACGCGAAGCCAACACCATTCTGCTCCATAAACCGTGTAAACCTCCCGAGGAGTGCGCCTCATGTTGAGCGATATCATTGATTAATGTCGATAATAAAATCCTCGCCAAAATCCTACCTGATGCCCCAACTGCTGCTAGTGGACCAAGCGGGACTCATACCAGGGTGAAACAAGACGTTTGGAATCCAGTGTCTTTGCAGCATCCTCGAGGCATTAGCCCCCTCGACCCAGGCGGTGGCAGTCCTGCTAGATGCAGAGAAGGCTTCGACTCAGTCGAGTGGTCATACCTATTCACAGTACTTGAAAAATTGGGTCTTGGGAACTTGGGATCTACTTTTTACGACTGGTCTCACTCCTCTATAAGCACCCCCTGACCAGTATTACACAGAGGAAAACAAAATCAGCACCCATAGACCTAAAAAGAGGGACCAGACGAGGCTGCCCCCCCATCAGACCTACTGTTTGCGCTTGCAATGGAGCCATTGGGTGCCAGCCTCAGGGGCAAACTAATTCCGAGGTCTTAAGATTGGGACTCACAAACTGATCCTCTCCCTATACGCTGACGATGTAGCTCTCTTCATCAGTGACCCAACGACAAACCTGAACCCAGTAATGAGGGAGGTGCTTAAATTCAGAGCCTTTTCAGGGCTAAATATTAACCACAATAAATCTGTTGTGTTTCCCCTAACCCTAGAAACTGCAGAATTCAGGGATGACCGATTTCAAATGGGAGTCCTCAGGTGTTTGATACCTAGGAATTATAATGTCTAGAAATTACAAAGATCTGTTCCGAGACAATTAAGAGAAGGTGATCGAGGCACTTCACGACAAGATTTCAAGGTGGAAACATCTTCCACTTACGTTGTGGGGCCAAATCTCAATATAAAAATTGTGATACTGCCTAAACATCTGTATCTGTTCGTAAATATACAACTACTACTGACAAAGAACTTCTTCCAAAGTTTGCACAGCCTAATTCTCGAGTTGATATGGGCAGGCAAACCAGCAAGTGGCCCATACAATCCTTGTACAACCAATTGCACAAGGCGGCCTAGCCCTACCTGACCTGGAATGTTATTATTGGGCGGTGCAGGTGCAATTTCTAAGTCATTGGTATACCACCCACCCGGTCCGCCCACATGTTCAAATTGAACAAGCCCCGATAACCCCCAACCTTCTACGGGTTGCCATCATTGGGGAACTCTGCATACCCCCAAGAACTCTGAATGTAGTTCTGACCACTTATGAGATATGGAAAAGAATCACACATAAAGGTAACATCACCACCAGATTCTCCCCCCTCATCCCAGCTAGATTCATACCAGGAATACCACTTACAACTGAGAGAATATACCTCACACTAGATGACTGGTTTGTAGACAGGCAGTTCCTGCCGATCCAAAAGACACCAGAACGAGGCGCTGACTCTCCCTTAGATATCTTTGTCTACTTGCACCGCCAACATGCACTCAAATCACTGTTCCCCTTGTTCCCTGCTCAACCAGCTACATGACAACTTTTACACAGGACGATCCAAACACAGGGAGAAGGGAGGCTGGTATCCAGTATTTATAAAGGACCTATTACTAATCACCACGGATCAACCGTCCACTCCGAAGCGGAGATGGGAAAGGACACTAGGCGACACGATAAGAGGAGGATTGGTTGTATATTCTATGGCAGACACAAATGGTGTCCTTAAAGTAGAGATATAAACAGATTCATTTTACCTTCGTCCACCAGGTGTACCACACACCAGCCAGACTACACAGACAACGACCGCCCATCACAGCAGATTGCAAAAGGTTTGATGCAACCCCGGCAGGATTCCACACCTGGCCTGGGAATGCCCAGCACTAGGTAGATTCTGGACAGAGGTACTAGATGAGACCTCAGCAATAATAGGTGAACAACTAACAAAAACCTAAAGTGCCACTGTTCGGGTGCACTAGAAACCTACAACCCTCAGTGAGAAGATTGGCTGGCCTTTTACTGGTACGATGACGCATTGCCATAACCTAGGGGAAAGGTTGCCCCCCTCTACAATACAACTATGGCTGCAGGAAGTAACATACTGTCATGACATGGAATCGAACTTCATCCAAATTTTACCCAAACATGCAAGACCACCAGACATACGAGGACCCTTCATCAGTCAGCTGTTGGCAACGCCAGACTGAAATTCACTAAACCATCGACTCACGGACTCCGTGTCGGAAATCTTACCTCTCTTTCCACAACTGCTGTACACTAAAATCGATATTAATAGATGCTTCGCACCAGACTTCTACGTCCAAACGGTGGGTGGGAAAGCAGGATTGGAAATCATGTGGCGCAGTTCTTTAATACGGTTTGTTTTTGTTTGAAATTACCAAAAATAAAGTTTTAAAAAAAATAAAAAAACTCTCCCTCCCAAACTTCCTTATAACATAATGTCAAAACCCTTATATTAAACATGGAAGTAAAAATCAAGGAATCAATACTTCTGGTTATCATAAAATTGTAAAAGTTGTGAGGTCAAGAAACAATCATTGACTTCTTTTAAAACTTCCCCGAAAAATGTACATCCTGTGAGTCATTAGAGCAAAGCCAATTGAATGAGCCTAAAAGTCCCATACTGCTCTAGGTACTGGGACGAGGAAGAGGGGCTCAAAGGCTTAGAACTGCAGTATGCAGTCTAGTAGTTCTGATGGGCCACACCTGAGCAGGACCTATATATATATATATATATATATATATATATATATATAGCCCCTTCAGGTGCAGGCCATCAGTAGAAGCAGAACAAGTAAGAGGCAGTGTGGAAGAAAGCTGCAGGAGACAGAGCAGCCACTATTGTGAAAGCTGGATACTGTGTCAATCCTGTGGCCGAGGTCGGGAAACCTGTGAAGTACAGAGTGTGCAGCGGGAAGTGGTGTATAATCTAGCTGCCCGAAGGGAGAAAGAAGTTCTCCCTCTTCAGGTGTGTGGTGTGCACCAGAGTGCGACCGGAGTGAAAGGTGCGAGTTATGGCAGCAGTACCGCAGTTGTCAGACGCCTGTGTTTTCCTGACGCAAGAATGAACAAGAGCAGCGGGTCAGGAGCCGCGCGACGAGACCAGTGTGTTGGCCTTACTTAGGTGACCCCGGGGCTCTCCAGAATCAACCGCTGGCTTAGTCAGAGAGATTTGAATACTGAACTAATGAATTAAAATCAATTCAGTGAAATCCATTGAGCACAATCCTTATTTTAAAGAGTGAAAGGAAACATTGTATCCACCATTGCCCAAGCCAAAAGGGGGCAATATTAAAGCAGAGTGAAATAGAAAATTGTAACCACCATTACCAAAGCCAACAGGGAACAATATTCAATCAAAGTGAATGCGATTTACAGAAAGAAAGTAATTATTTGTTGCCCTGCTTGTTGCAAATCTTCAAGGGGGTGAGGAACATATTTTGGCAGTGCCTGGTGGCAAATGAATCAGTGTAAAAAACATTGTCAACAATGAAGCAGTTGTTAGTCCTGGCAGGCAAGTGGACCAGGAAGTAAATAAGTTACAGTACTGCAGTGTGGTGGAGGGTTGTGGCAGAAGGAAAGTGGCACATCCACGGGTGTGCTTCTGCTGAACTGCTGTGAAGTCTTTTGGGTTTATTAAACAGTTTATGGACATTTTCAACATTGCCTTGAGAAGATGCGACAAGAAGATTGTTGTCTTGTCAAGTGAAAACCCTATGTAATTAACAAAACCTTGTCCGACTGAGGAAAACGTGACCATTGAAAACAGAACTTTATGTCAAACCTTGAGGGCAACTTGACCATTACAAGACCTTGCTTACTTTTGACTTTGTTGGAAGCATCCCGACTTGATTCAGGGAAAGGGGATTTAATCCTGGATACAAGAATTCATGTTTATAATTTCATTGTTGTATCTAAAAAAATGTTATGCAGTGTGAACAGCCAGATAATCCTTACATGATTTTGTTGTATGTTTAAGTGATGTTTGGACTTCAGGTCAGTTTTCTTTAGCTTTGGGTTTGTTAGGTTAGGGAGAGTCAGGCGTTTGTCCGACCCCTACGACATAATAAAATGGCTACTTGTGAGAAAACTATATCTACTTGTCTGTCTCTCATTTTTTAACCCTAACAATCCCTGCAGACCACTGCCTACTCGGAGGACATTATCCCAGCGACCATCCTCAAACAACTTAGCGACTCATCCCTGTGCGAAGGCACTTTCCTAGACAGTGAACCATGGACCCTGAGGATATGGCAAAGTACTGTCGTATCACTAGATACCCTTTAATCAGAAAGGTCACTCGCAAAAGTTGACCAACCCTGCCTGCTTCTGGATTATCAATCCAGCATGAAGACAGCCACCATCCGAGTGGTCAATGACACCTTGCAAAATATCAATAAAGGCGATGCATGCTTATTAGTCCTACTCTACCTCATTTGACATGACAGACCATGACACACTACTGTCCCTCCTTACTCACAGAAGGGATTTGCAGGCAATATCATTAAATTGGTTCTCCTCCCACCTATCTAGAAGACCCCATAACATCCAGATGAGTTTTCTGAGGTTATGTTGCCACGTGACCTGCAATGTCCCCCAAGGAACTAACAGCTTTTCCGTCTATACATGTAGCCCCATAAACTCACTCCCAACATACTCTGACATCCCAATAAACCAATACGTGGACAACTCCCCCAGGACATTTCCCACCTCCACGCAGGTCTTGCTACCTTTTAAACATGTATGTCAAGAGTCAACTTGAAACTTAATCATAGGGAGACAGAATGTGCCGTACTAGCCCCGTAGCCATTCAAAGGTGGCCGGATAGCATGCTCCTGGATGGATTTAACCCGCAACTCACCAACTCAGCAAAATCTTTCTGATTCCGTTGTGGACAGCAACCTATCCTTTCAACACATAGCTAAAAAGGCTTAAACTGCCTGGTGCCAAATCACTCCACTTCACAAGATCAAATCCTCTGTGAAGCCCCAGGACATCCAAACAGTAGTGCAGACTCTTGTAATCTCTCAGGGGGGGGAACGCCCAACTAGCAGAGCTCTGATCCAAATAGTAGTAGCACCTTCTTAAGGCCACATAACAGGCAGCAACAAGACTCATACCCAGGACACAACAGTTCAACAGCATCTACCCTACCTACACAACCGGAACTGGCTACCCTTAACAGCTATGATCCTGAAGAAAATAAATGCCTCCATCACCTATAAAGGCGGCCTTACCTGGCGACCAAGTTAAATGTCTCCAGCTGATCACAACAAACGCAGTAGGACCATTGCCAGACTCGAGACTAAATGGGCCAGCAAGGAGGAAAGTTCCATTGTCCTGCTACGCTCCTGTCCAATGGAATTCTATCCCAGTAGCAATCCGGACCACTTCCTCCCTTCTAATATTCCCTTAAAGATGCAAACCTGGCAATTTCAGTCAGACCACGACATTACCTAGACGCAGAAGTTACTCACCAGCCATAGGGAGGCTATCTGCAACTCAACACAGCGCTACCATGCTAATTGGGTTTATTATTATTGCATCTTATGCCAAAGCATCGAATGCCTTACCATCTAAAAAAAAAAAAAGTGTTAAAAAGAAAGCATCAAATGCATTTTAAGAAATGTATTTTTTAATGGAAGGGCCACCTCCCCCCCTCCCCCCCAAACACCCCTTCCTTTATTTAACCTTTAAAAACCCAATACAATTAAAATAAACCCTTTACGTTAAAAAAAACTGCATTAGATGCTTTCTTTTTAGATGGTAAGGCATTCGATGCTTTGGCATTCGATGCTATGACTAGATACCTGCTAATTGCTTTGTATACCTACACAGCATCACTGCCTGCCCCTCAACACTCTTGCCAGTTAATTTTACTCGAATTCGGCACTGTCTGCCCTATATAAATATAATGGATAACGTATAATCATGGGAAATGGGTACCTCAACATCGGCATAAACAGAGGATCTGAACATGGTAACCAGGACAGTGAGCAGATGCTGAAAATATCCCCATCTGTTTGTTAGGTGTTCATTCCGTCATGCTAAACTAAATGTGTCTTTGTCAAATCTGGTTTCAAACCTTTTCCAAAATTATTTAGCAGCAGAAACCACCATACAATCTCAATGTTGCCATGTAGCACCTTGATCTTTTATGCAGACCATCGAAAGTGGTAGCGCTTCGTTTTCATGGCCGCAACATGTTCTGGTATCTATTAGTGTGTTTAGGGCCCGAGGGTGTTGAAAAATTGCTCACACCAATGTATCACCGAAAAGAAATCTTTTGAGGATGACCGCACAGACTTATGCTTATGACCAGAAGTCTATTTTTAGAATCTTACCCAAGAGTTGAATTTGAGGATGACGTGTTCACTTGTGGCACAGGATTTTAACTTCCAGAGCAACAACTTCAAAATGTATTCTTCTGCTTATGGAGTTCACCTTATCGGACTCGTGTGTTTTTTTTGTTTATGTGCCCTTTGTTCTTATCGGATGTCTTAAGCCTAAAGCTCCAGCTACACGACAGTCATCCGAACAACACTTTTTTTTTAGGGTAGGCAGTAAGGAGTCGCTGCAATAGCCCTATCCACTATTATCCCATAAAGGACTGACACATCTTTTTAAATCCACAGAATCCATTTTACATCTTTTAAGTAATGGACATCTTTTAAATCTACGAGGAACATCGATTTGCAAGAAAGTTATTCATTCCTATTCAATTTGTTTGAGTGACTTTCAAAAAAACATAACATACAGCAGGAGTCATTTTGGCATTGCTAGGGCTATTTTTTGGTCAAACATTTGCCAACTACCTGCACTAGTTTATAGGCCAATGCAGACGGCAAAACAATCAGAAACGATAAGTTCCTCACCGTAGTGACTAACGTACTCTTAGTCCATAGTCCCCTTTCCTTCATACTGCATGGGTGTCCCTTCCAAGGGACGGGAGAGGGAACCTTTTTCACCAGAAAAAACCTTCCCCTTTAAATTTAGAGGCGCATGGGGATGCGGCCCTGGGAGCATGCGCTGCCCTGACACCGCCCTCCAGCTCCACACCTCAGTCCCCGTTGACGCGCCGACAATAGATGAAAATTGCCTAATGACACTAGTTTTATTAGGGGGGGAGGATGGTGAGAGGTATGGAGGAAAGGGGACTGTGGACTAAGAGTAGGTTAGTCACTACGGTGAATAACTTATAATTACTCTTACGCCCCGTCCCCTTTCCTACATACTGCATGGGCGATTACAACTGAATGTAGCCCCAGAGTGGAGAGACCCTCCTTAAGCATATAGTTTCCTGAGAACCGCCTGACCAAAAACCGCATCAGATCTAGAGCCGGCATCCAAACAGTAATGCTTGCAGAAAGCCAAGAGAGTGGCTCAAGTGGCCGCCCTGCTTATGGCTTGCCAAGGGACATGGCGCTGGAATGCAATGGCCGTTGCCTTGGCCCTGACTGCGTGGGCGTGCATGTTAGCTGGAAGCAGCTTGTGCTGCCCCACGTATGCTTCTTTGATGGCCGAGACCATCCCGCGTGATATGGAGGCCTTGGAGGCCTGATAGCCTGGTCTTGCACCACCAAAGGTGACAAACAGGGCTCCGACTTGCGGAAGCCCTTGGTCCTGTCCAGGTAGAATTTCAGGGCACGCCTGACATCCAGGCAGTGCAGAACTCTCTGTGCCTCGTCCTTAGGATCGGCAAAAAACGTAGGAAGGACAATTTCCTCGTTCAAATGGAAAGCAGACAGCACCTTAGGCAGAAATGATGGGTGCGTCCGCAGGACTACTTTGTCCCTATGAAAGGTAGTATATGGTTCTGAGGCGACGAGCGCCTGGATCTCGCTGACTCTTCGAGCCAAAGTGAGGCCTACCAGTAAGGCTGTCTTGATGGTGACCAGCCTGATGTCCACGGACGCCATTGGCTCAAATGGTTTGTGTGCCAGGGTGCCCAGGACTATGTTCAGGTCCCACACAGGGTGTGGCCTCCGGATGGGCGGGTAGAGCATTGCGAGCCCCGCCAAATGTTTGACAATCGGATTGGAGGAGGAGAAGACCCCTTCCTCAGAGTTCCTGTAGCCCCTGAGGCTGCGAGGTAAGTGCACAGGTGTTCACCTGCACGCCTGAGTGGGCGAGGTGTGCCGAGAAGGAGAGCACGTTGTCCAAAGTACATGCCAGGGGGTCGATGTCCTTGCAGTCTGCCCAGTGGCAGAACCTGGTCCATTTACTTTATACTAGGCCCTTGTAGCCTTGTTCCGGGTGCCCTGTATGATCTGAGGTGATTTAGCGTTATCTGCTCAGGAACCATGCTGTGAGTGCTAGTTTCTGTGGCGCGGGGTGGATGACCCTGCCACCCTGCTGCGCAAGATGTGCTGGGCCTGTCGGAAGGTGAATGGGCGGCACCTCCAAGAGGCTGAGCAGCTCCGAGAACCATGGCCTGGCCGGCCACCATGGAGCTATCAGGATGATGTTGAGCTGGCGAGACTCCTTGATCTTGCAAATCACTCTGTGAATCAGAGGAGTGGGTGCGAAGGTGTACGCTGTCATGCCGTTCAACTGAATCCGTAATCCGTCGCCAAGGGAGCCGGGGCACTGTAAGTGCCAGGAGGTGAACTGAGGGCACTTCTTGTTGTGCCAAGTGGCAAAGAGATCCACCTTGGGAGACCCCATCTGCTGAAGATCTCCTGAATAACGAGGTTGTTTAGTTGCCACTCGTAATTGTCCACTCCCAACCTGCAGAGCCTGTCCGCCTCCAGGTTGGGTTCCCCCGGAAGGTGGACTGCAATGAGGTAGATGTCGTTTTCCAGGGCCCACTCGCACATGCCGATCGCCAGTCTGCACAGTGGAGGGGATCTGGTACCTCCCCGCTTGTTGATATAGTACATGCTGGCCGAGTTGTCCGTCTGGATGAGGACAACTTTGCCCCTGAGAAGTGGAAGGAATGGTCTGAGCGCTAGCCAGATGGCGTTCAGCTCCAACCAATTGATGTGGTAGTCCTGCTCCTGTCGAGTCCAGGTGCTGCAGACCAAGAGATCGTCCAGGGTGGATCCCCAGCCCCTCTAGCGAGGAGTCCGTGTTGATGGTGACCTGCGGGGTGGGAGGCCGAAAGGGCTTGCCCATCCGTAGGTTGCAGTCCCTGGACCACCATATGAGGTCTGTGCGGAGAGACTGAGTACATACGTTGATCATCTCGGATTGAGAACCCTGCGCCTGTTTCCATGAAGCCGCGAAGTGCAGCTGAATCCTCCTCATCCTCAGTCTCGTGTGAGGGATGGCTAACAGGACCGCTGCCAAGAGAAAGGAGATGCTGGTACTACCAGACTAAGGTCACCTTTCTGCTGAGGAAGTGAGTTGTGGCCCTCCTAATGGCCGCGATCTTGTCTTCCGACGGAAACACCTTCTCGGAGCACGTGTCCCAGATGAGGCTCTAGAATGTCAGAGTCTGCGTGGGCTGCAGCTGCGACTTCTTGAGATTGAGCGAAAAGCCCAGATCGTGCAGTGTGTTCATAAGGACATCGGAAGAGTGGTGAACAGCTTCCGGAGATGTAGCCCTGACGAGCCAGTCATCAAGGTATGGGTAGATGTTGAGGCCCTGTGCTCTGAGGATGGCAGCCACAGTATTCATGAGTCTGGTGAAGACCATGGGGGTCGAGTTGAGGCCAAAAGGAAGGACCTTGTATTGGAAATGGTAGTCCATGATCCTGAACCGTAGGAAAGAACGATGGGGCTGCCAAATCAGGACGTGTAGGTACGCGTCCTTCAGATCCAGGGAGCACATCCAGTCTCCCTTGCACAATGTCTCTGCTATAAAAGCTGGCGTAACCGTCTTGAATATTTGTAGAGGCATGGATAGGTTGTGGATGGAAAGGTCCAGCACAACTCTCAGGCCCGCCTGGTTCTTTTTCTGAATAGCGAAAATCCAGGAGTAAAAGCCCAAGCCTCGCTGGGAGGCTGGGACTTCCTCCATGGCCTGGCTCTCTACGAGCGACCGGCTCTCCGCCAGAAGAGTTGCTGTCCCAACCTGAGGGAGGGGAGGGAAGGGAGAAAGGGAAGGGAGGTGGGGAGGGGAGGCTGGGAGATGGGTAGGCGGTACCCCGTGGATACTACGGAGAGGATCTAGGGTTCCACAAAATTCTCGCACCAGAAATGTGCATGGAGAGCAATCATGCCCCCAATGGGGACACGTGGACCCGAAGGGGCAAGTCATGCCTTCTTTCCCCCAGAAGCTGTTGCAGAGGAGGGGGGCTGGAAAAAGCCCCCGCCCCTTTTTGTTGCTTGCGCTGATTTGGAGTTGGCGAGCAGTCCGGCTGCCTGGATCTCCGTTCCTGAAAGCCGTGGAACTCTCCGTACGTATGTCCCTTGGCGGAGCTCTGCTGTGACTGGGTGTACGGTTTGGGTGTGGTCTTTGTCAAGATGGATAAAGACTTGGCCCTTTGTGAGCTGTTTTTCTTTTTGTCCAGCTCCTCGTCTGTTGTGGAGTGGAAGAGGTCACCCCCTTCGAAAGGAAGATCTAAGATGTGTTCCTGGACGTCCGGGTTGAATTTCGTTGCACGGAGCCTGGCTGTCCTTCTCATGTCCTTGGCGATACAAATGGCACGGCCAGAGGTGTCAATATGGGCCATGGTGGCATCCATGAGGTCCTGCATCACCAGCTTGGCGCCTCAGCCAGTCCCGCCTTGAAATTGGATTGGTTCTGCGTAGGGAGTTCCGGGAGGAAGTCAGCAATTTCCCGCCATAACCTTTGGTTATCGGCCGCCAGCATGGCATCAGCGTTGGCCTGACGAAGATGCAAGTACGAATTTGAATACAGCTTCTTCCCATAAGCCTCCAAGATCATCCCCTCCTTGCCTAGCAGCATCGCAGAGGAGGAAGCGGAGGACGACTGAGGCTTGGAGTATAGTGATGCCACAGCGATCACTGAGGAGTGTGTCTGAGGATGGGCCGAAAGCAAGAGTGTATCCCCCCTCCATCTGTCTGTACGGACTGGCTGGGCATAGTGGGGTTTGAGCCAACCCTTTTTAGCCAGGGAGACTACATCGGTCTGCAGTGGAATTCCTGTTTTGGCAGAGGGGTGACACGTGAAGACTTCAGCAAGGACCCCTTCTGTCGGTTGCTGGACCTCGGGTTGAGGCAGGCCCAGGTACTCCGCCAGCCCTGCCAGGCTTCGTAGAAGGCCCTGGCTGACGAGGGAGTGTCAGGGTCGTCCTCCTCCTCATCCGTGTACTGAGGGTCAGGGGGGTCCTGCGTCAGTGGGGTAGTAGCGGGAGCCAGCGGCTGAGGTACCGGGACCAGAGCCTGAGGAGGAAGCTGGTACAGAACCGCCTGAGGAATCGGCTGGGGGGCCAGAGGTAGAGGCTGCGCCAGCAGAGGAGCCTGAGGTGCTGGAAGCATTGGAGGGAGCACGTCCCTGATGGCATCCCTGAGGATAACCCACATCCGAGGAGACTTCTTGAGCTAGAGGAACCTCTCAAAGAACCGGTCTTCACAGGCCAGAGTGGTACAGGGTAGCAGGTGGTTGCTGGAACCGCGGCATACCCTGCACATATGGACGCAGCAGAAACCTGCCCTGCGCAAATGAAGGATAGGCTGTAGGCCATGTACCTGGTTGAGGCCAGTCCCACCTTGACACTCGTTCCTCGCTGAATTCCTGGAATAGCGTCGGATGGGTGCTGATGTCTGGCACGGCGGCCATTTTGTCGAGCTGCCTGCCATGTGCCAGCGTCGCGTTGCTCGGCTAGCTGGGCCCAGCCTCCTCCAAGACTCAAGTGTGGATTGCGAGGCCTACCCTGCTCTTCGGGCCTAGACCCGGTAGTTGTGACACCTGTGCCCGGAAGAGCTGCGTTTAGGCACCCCCTCGGATGTATTGCCGGTACTAGGGTGTGGCCCCCTCTGACATAATGCCTGTACAAGGGCGGAGCCCCTTGGGTGAAGGCCCAGTGCAAGAACCTTCCAATCCCTCAACACTGCCACTGGGAGGATCCCTTGGCCGGTAGTTGAAGCAGCCTCGGTGCACGTGCTGGTACGAGAACCTGGACGGTCCCTCCCACACAGGCGAGTCTTTGGGAAGGTGTCTCCCTTGTGGGTGCGATAGAAAAATAGAGGCTCTAACTTGGGCCTGGATTGATGTTTCACGAAGTCCTTGAGGTCCTCTGGAGGCAACTTCTGAAAGAGCTCCCTCCACCGGACTAGTCTGTTCTTCAAAGACCTCGATGACAGGGCGTTGCACGCTGTACAAGCTTGCCAACCATGGTCTGGGCCAAGGCAACATAGGCAGAGGGCGTGGGAGTCTGAAGTTGGGAAGAGCCCGTTGCAGGCTGGACACCTGCTGAACCCTGTGGAAGTCGACATGCGCCGGGGAGTCCTGGGCACTCCCCGCCCAGGCTCCAGAGTGTTTGTGAAGGTAGGAAGCGAGGGAGGAGCCCAAAACCCTGCCGTCCTTAGTCTTCCAGCCTGAGTGTGTGAATCCAGTTCAAACTGGGAGGCTGGCTGACCAGAAAGGATTGCAACCCCCCCCCCCACCCCGGCCTCCAAGTTTGAATGTTGCAAGGCTGTTTGATTGACTGGGTTCCTGGATAAAAGTCAGATCCTAGTAGTTGAAGAGGTAGTCAACCACTGGAACCGAAACCGAGGAGGATGAAGGAAACTCGGCTTAGATGATTTCCAGCAACCAGAGGGCCTGCTGTGTAACCGGAGCCTGCTGTTACCCTTCCTTCCAATCGACCTGGATACTCCGAAAACGACGACCCCGACCCAAAGCCTGTTGAGACCCACTAGACTAAAGAAGACCTTCATTTTGAGCCATCCCACGTCATTCTGCGACCTTGCGGGCGGCAATAACCCAATAACGTGGAACCTCGAGCCATTGTCTTACGAATATCGAATCTTACTGAAACTTTGTGGGCACCCTGCTTGTCCTCAGAGACGTGAATCAAGTCTGAAAAAAAGTCCCTCACCAGAGTGCTAGACCTTGCAAACAATGAGAATCTGACCAGAGATATTCAGTCTTCTGTGCTCCTGAAAAAGGCGCCAAATCCACAGGGCTGCATCCAGCCGTGAGGAGAACCTTCCCTAGAGCCTTCCCCCCATGATCCTTGCAGCAAAAGTCCTTCCAGTGTCCTGTCTTCTTGATGAAAGAATGCAACGGCTGGGATTTTTTCATACAGATCCTGAAGTCCTCCTGCTGCACAATCTTCTGTGCGGATGTACTGTGCTGGCTTGGATATTTACTTACCGTAAGTCTCTTGCGATTCCTGTGAAGTTTTGGGGTGTTTCCTGTGATTGGGAGGTCTCTCGTCCAGTTCACCCAGGCCCCTTGCTGCAATCCTCCTAGGGTGTCTTTCCTCAAGTCCCCAGACCCTCAACTAACTCTAAAGTAAAATACTTACTTGTTTGAACAGTCCTCCTCTGGAACTCAACCTTGCCTGCAACTGAGCAGCATCTCACCCTGCCTACAGCTGGCTCCTAGAACACTAGGGTCCCTCTTCTGCCTCAGAGAACTTGTGTACTAGAATTGGGAAGGGCTCAAAGTGTTGAAAAGTTGACTTGCTTGTGAATGAGTTAGTTGGTAAGGAACAAGTAATTTACCTGTAACTGTTGCTCTCCAGCATGGATCTGGCATGGATTCACATGCTCATGATTATTCCCCGCTGTAAGGCCGTGAATCCTCAGTAAAAGAAAGTTTCACTTTCACTTACAAACTGTATTTTTCCTCTAAACCAATCACTGCACCCTGGGTCATACTGCCCCCAGCCAATGACTGCCCTCTCCCTAAGCTCCTCCTCTGGCAGCCATCTTCAGATTTGGTAAGCACATAAAGTGGCAATATGACCAAGAAGAGCCTCAGAGGGGCAGGAGGGAGAGTTCGAATGTGAATCCATGCCAGACCCATGCTGGCGAACAACAGTTACAGGTAAGTAACTTGTTCCTTCTCCAGCATGGGGTGTGTCATGGATTTGTATGCTAATGAATAAAGAATACATAGCAGTATAACATTACACAACCTTAGGTGGTGGTAAGGCTCAGTAGAAGCAATCACTCTTACCTCTGGAACAGGCTCACCTTCTAGCGAACAGGTTGCGTAGCACTGCTTGTCCGACCCTGGACTCCCCTCTGAAATCCCTGTTGACGAAGTAGAGTCTTGCGAAAGTGTGTGTGGACCTCCACGTAGCAGCCCTGCAGATGTCCAGCAGTGGCACACCAGACAGGAAGGCCGTTGTGGCAGCGATTGCTCTGGTGGAATGGGCCCTTGGACTGCCGGGCAGCGGTCGGTTGGTCTGCCAAAGAGTGTGTGATGCAGCCGGAGAGCCATTGTGAGATGGAAGCCTTGGACAAGGCCTTTCCATGGTTCACAGGACCAAAGTTCACCAACAGTTGAGACGGCTACCGAAAACTTTGTTGTGCGTGTCACGTAGAACCTCAGAGCACGAGCAACGTCCAGCGAGTGCAAAGTCCTCTCAGCTGGCGACGAAGGCTTTGGAAAAAACACAGGCAACACCAAAGGTTTGTTGACATGGAATTCCAACAGAACCTTTGGCATGAAGGAGGGGTGCATGCGTAGCACCACCCTGTTTGCAGGATAGGGCCTGGATCTCACCCACCCTCCTGGCAGAGGTGATGGTCACGAGGACAGCAGTCTTCTATGAGAGGAACGAGAGGGGACTAATGCATAGATTCGAAGGGGCCCCCCCATGAGCCTCGTCAGCACTACGTTGAGTTTGCTCGCTCGGGCAGATGCCTTCACTGGTGGGAAAGATCAAAGCAGTCCTTTGAGGAACTGACGAGACAGTGGGAGCAAAGAGAACATCGTCCTGGAAACCGGGTGTAGCGGGAGATAGCCGCCAGATGCACCTTGATAGCAGCGTGCGCGAGCCCGGCCTTGGCGAAGGACAAGAATGGAAGAATCTTCTGGGCCGTGACCCTCATAGGGTTGCTCTTCTGCGACTGACAGCACGTCGCAAAACGCTTCCACTTGCGCTCATAGCACCTCGATAACGCTCTGGCCTTGGCAAGGATTTCCTTGCAGTCCGCTGGCAACTTTTATCCTCCTAACTCTAGGGCTGCAGGAGCCAAGCCCTCAGGTGCAGCGACCCTGGGTCGTGATGCACGATTGCACCGCCTCCTCTGGTGAGCAGATCCACGACCGCTGTGCTGCTCGACGACCGGAGCCACACCGCTCCACCTTGCCCAAGAACATTAACCAAAGGGCTCCCTTGCAATCACCGTCAACTGCTTTGTCCCTGCCAGAGAAAGTCATAGTCATCAACGACCAAGGAAGGTCCACCGGTCAGTTCCCGCCACCCGAAGTAAACAAAGACGCTGACAAGTGAAGATCCGAAATCCAGCCGTGGTCGAGTCCCGATCATCGACAATGACACCCGCTGCCGGGCCTACGTTCATCACAGAGTCTTCTTTGAGGCACTGAACACTTTACATTGAGGTGCACCGCACGCCTCTTGTTCCTATGATGTCCTGGAACGATCGTCGACTAGCACCGCGAAGATCGAAGCTGCAGTCTCAATGCCAGTGTTCACATTTCTTTGAGGAATCTCGACACCCTGTGGCTCCTGCTTTAAGGGGAGTTCACTCTCGAGGGATCTGTCGACGAACCGAAGAAACTCTTCTAACTCCGGTACATTGGGGTAGTTCAACATTCTAACCAGGAAACAAGACTATTTAAACATTAAAGGACTGGGCTGGTTAATACTCTTTATTACAGGTTGCCCAGGTGGGGGGATCCATACACAGAACTGCATCTAGGTAGCTGGGGTCAGCAGTCTGCCATTGTTTAACCAAACTTATCTTCCTTCCTATGCTCTATGCCGATACACATTGTTGTATGATTTGTATGCCATTAGAACTGTCAGTAGTTGATGCATTTTAAATGAGTCAATAGCTAAGTGGGGTACCACAGACATTGTATATATTTGCCATGTTAGAATTGGGAGAGTACAAAGTGTGTTATTAATTGATGTATATGTCTTGAACCTTATTTATATATGAAGAACTGTGTGTAACGCTCACCTGATTCCCACAGAGACGCTGACCCGAACTGGACTGCTACCGTTTCTTCTATCCTGAGGCGCAGGGCCCTGAAGATGCTCTGGACGGGGCCTCCGAATTTGGATTGCCTGGCTTGTAGAATAAGTTTTCTGCAGGTGGAAGAAAAGGGATAGATTACCAGCTGGGGTGGATATGTGTCCCCCCCCCAATCTCCCATTTCTCACTCTTCTTGACCCCCCAACTTGGTTTCTGCGAGCTCTCACCTTAGGTATTGTAAAGATGTGCTCTCCATCCTGCTTCAGGTGCAGGGGTGCGCAGGATCCAGTTACGTCACTAGATGGGAAATAGTTGCGGACATTGTGTCCTTTCGTCTCTCCTGCGGTAGCCGTAAGTATGAGTGTCTTTTCTCCACAGGAGCCGGGGCCCAGAAACCTAAAGCAGGTAAGTCTCTTGGTGAGTATTTGTTCTCCGTGCTTAGTTAGTGCTCACCATGTATTCCTCTTATGCAGGTGCTGGGATGTAGCTGGCGTCGTGGCCGCGGTGGAGGAAGGTAAGTGAAAGAAAAGCGACTGCTTACTTCTAATGATTGTCTTTTTCTGCTTACAGGTGCCGAGATGCTGCCGGCGACACAGCCGCTGTCACGCGTGATGACGGACGTAAGTAAGTGGAAGAAATGTGGCCGCTTTAGAGCGGGCACCTCTAATGGCTGTCTTTTTCTGTCTTTCAGGTGCCGAGATGCTGCCGGCGTCGTGGCCGTGGTGGAGTTCGGCGAGGCCATGGATGGGTAAGGCAAGGCGGCGCGGCTGCGAGCGTTTGAGAGCGCTGCTAATCTTGTACCTTTCCTTTGCAGGATCGTCGGAGGTGGGATTGCTGAGGCCGGATTCCGGTAAGTATAATTTCTAATGCTCGCCTTCTCTTTTCTTGTCTGTTTCCGGGTGCTGGCGGACGTGTCAGGAGCCAGGATGCAGGAGCCGACTCAGTGAGCGTCCTGCTGCTGATGCAGAATAACGCGAAGCACGTGTATTCCATCGGGCGTGGTTTAAATAGCAGAGAAGTGCTTCAGGTGTGTGTTCTTCCACCGGCCCCACCCAGGTAAGAAAAGAGTTCCTGAATAGAGGAAATAGTTCCTCCCAGCCCTGATGGCTGGGGACTTCAGCCAGACTGGATTGTTCTGGGTAAGTATTTATTTATTTATTTTTTACATTTGTAGAGCGCACTGCAGCCCATAGACATCGAGGCGCTATTACATGAAGGCGTATGCAGCATGGTCTGCCTCAGGTAAGTCCACCCAAGCATTATTACACAGTTTATCAATATGGGCCCGGCGCCTATGGCGCCGGGACTGAAGTCCTTTATGAGCCTGGCGCCAAAGGCGCCAGGACACGGTCCAAAGGGCCCCTGTAGGGGTCTGCTGGGTCCGGAGATGTGGAAGAAGGGTCTGCTTCCGGGGGCGCTGGGCCAGTCCTGGCTCCTCGGGAGTAGTGCTCATGACACTGTGTTAGCAACAGTGTGTGGACATTACTTTGTAGGGGGCTTTGGGACTACACTGTACTTCGGAACCAGCCCGCATCACCTCCTGAGAGCTTAAGCTTTGGTTGCTCGTCCATTCTACAATATATGTTCCGTTTCTTGGCATTTATATAGTGCCTTATGTATCATTGGTATGACCTCAAAGCGCTGAAAGGTTTAACGCCCTCGGAAACCGCAGTTCAAGTCTGTAGAGAAAGAGTGTTGTATGGTGCGCGGGCGCACCGGATGTGTGTAGTTGGTGCGGTTGTTGCACGATAGCTGCTTTTTAGCAGTAGGTGTGGTGCTGAGGAAATCAGTTGGATGTGGAGGGTGGACACCCAGACTGAGTTCTGGCTGCGTTAGGCCTGAGGAGACGCCTAAGATAGCCGTTATGTGCTCAGCTAGCAGTATTTTATCAGGATGATAACGTGTTTGTGGGGTCATGTTAGTATGAAAACAGCTAGGCTGAATGTGTCATAGCATAGCTGTGTTCTAGTTGAATGCTGGTGTATAGGAGAGAGTAAGCATAGTAGTGTGATATAACCAGGTTACTCACCGTAGTGACCACCTTACTCCTAGTCCATAGTCCCCTTTCCTCCATACTTATGGGACTTCCCTCCGTCCTGTGGGACGGGACCGGAGCACTTTGTAAAAAGCATCCAAATCTTTCCAAAAATGTGTCCTTCCTCTCTTTCTTGCGCGGGGCCCAGCACGCAGCCGTAACCCCGCTCACCTTGGCTCCGCCCCACGCATCGCCCATCAGTCCTTTTCTATCGCCAGGTCAGAGACCTATTAGCAATAACAAAGGAACCTTATTGGCTGATGGGGAGGCCCAAGTAGCTGCCCTAGCGATGGACTCCCAGGGGACGTATTTCTGAAAAGCAACAGCGGCTGCCTTGCCCCGCAAAAGGTGTGCATGAATACCCTTAGGAGGTTTCAGTCCTTGGACGGTGAAAGACTCAGTGATGCAGGCGGCGATCCACCAAGAAATAGTCGCCTTAGACGCCTGCTTACCCTGAGGGTTACCGAAGGTTACAAAAAGTTGAGAAGAACTCCTAAGCTCGGAAGTCCTGTCCAGGTAGAACTTAAGAGCTCTTCTGACATCAAGGCAGTGCAGAACCCTTTCAGCCTCTCAGGCAGGGTTCGGAAAAAAGATCGGTAGGGAGATCGACTGATTCAAATGGAATTCAGTTACCACCTTCGGTAGAAAGGCCGGGTTTGTCCACAGGACTACCTTGTCCTTGTGGAAGACCAAGAAAGGATGCTCCACTGACAAGGCCTGGAGCTCACTCACTCTCCTCGCTGACGTAACGGCGACCAGAAAGGACACTTTCCAGGATAAGTACTTGAGGTCCACCGTGGCCATTGGTTCAAAAGGTTTATGGCACAGCGCCGTCAGGACTACATTTAGGTCCCACGGCGGTTGGGGACTACGAATCGGGGGGTAGAAGCATGTCAAGCTTGCAAAATGTCTCTTAACCACTGGGTTACTCAGGGAATAGGAACATTGGTCTGTAGACAGATGAGCGGAAACCGCTGAACGGTAAGTTCTGCATGACAGAACGTGAACACCCGACTCTGCTAGGGAGGACACGAAGGACAGTAACGTGTCAATCGTAGCCATCCTTGGATCCAATTGCTTCCCCAAACACCAATGACAGAACCTGAGCCATTTACTCCTGTATTGTGATCTGGTCGAGGGTTTCCTGGCTGCCTGGATAATATGCATGTTATCCGTAGACAAGTTAAGATGCTCTAAAGACTTGAACTCCGGCACCATGCCACCAAGCTGAGCGATTGTGGGGAGGGGTGCCACATCTGCTGTTCCCCTTGATGAAGAAGTTCGGGAGTTACTGGTAACCTGATCGGCGGATGCACCGACAGGTGTTGAAGTTCTGAGAACCAAAACTTGGCCGGCCACCACGGGCTATGAGTAGAAGCGAACAGTTCACAGAATTCTTCAGCTTCCAAATTGCCCGATGGACTAGAGGCAGAGGCGGGAAGGTGTAAGCTCTCATGTTGTGCCATGGAATCTCGAGAGCATCCCCCAGAGAGGAGGCTCCCAGCTCCTCTCTGGAGGCATACTGAGGAAGCTTCTCGTTTACTGCCGTAGCGAAGAGGTCCACCTCCGGTGTGCCCCAACGCGAGAAAATCCATGAGAGGACCTCCACCTTCAACTCCCACTCCTAGCTAACCACTGTCCGCCGGCTGAGGACATCCGCTGTGACAATCAGCTGGCCCGGGATGTGTACTGCAAGCAGCCAGACACCATGAAGCACGGCCCACTCCCATATCGGGATAGACAGGTCCATGAGGGGGGGGGGGGAGACTTTGTTCCCCCTTGCTTGTTGATGTAATACATTGACCGTGCGTATGCAGACCACCTTGGCAATAAGCGGTCTGAACACCTTGAGCGCCAGAAAGATCGCCAGAAGCTCCAAATGATTTATGTGCAGGAGCTTGTCCTGAGGCGACCAAAGGTCTGAGACCTGAAGAAGATCTAACGTCGCACCCCACCCCAGAAGGGAGTCCGTTGTGATCGTCACTGTGGGGGCTGGGTCCTGAAACCACGCACCCACCAACAGGTTGCAGAGAGATGACCACCAGTCCAGGTCCACTCTCATGGAATCCGGAATCATTATCCGCTTGGAATCCGGGTCCACAGCCTGACGCCAAGAACTCCGAAGAGCCATCTGGGTCCGTCTCATCTTGAGACGAGCAAGAGGAAGAGCCAGCACACACAAGGCCAAGAGGCACAGAAGCCTCTGGAACCACCAGGCCGACATGCTCTCCGACTGCGCAAACATCTGACACGTGGCTAACAGATCCGCCATTCTGTCCCCGGTCAGGTACACTCTGCAGTCGATCGTGTTCCAGCGAAAACCCAGGAACATCAGGTCCTGCGAGACCATCATGGAAGATTTCCGCCAGTTCATCGACAGCCCAAGATGGAACAGGAGCTGAAGGAGAGACTGGAGATTGCCCGCTGCTGCTAGCGGACAAGGGCTGTTTAAGAGCCAGTCGTCCAAATACAGATACACATGGATACCCTGGATATGAAGATAGGCCGCAATCACCAACATCATCTTCGTAAAGACACGCGATGCCGAGCTGAGGCCAAAAGGAAGCACTCGAAACTGGAAGTGCTCCTCTCCCAAAGAGAAGCAGAGATATCTCCTGTGTGGGTTCCAAATCAGGATATGCATGTTGCCCGTCCTGAAGATCCACAACGCTGAGCCAGTCGCCCGTCTGCCAGGAAGAGCGTATCTGGCTGGGTATAATCATCTTTAATTTCTCTAGAGGTAGGAAAAGATTGAACTGGGAAAGGTCTAGGATGGTGCGCAGGCCAGCCTGGTTGGGTTTGGGCACCGCAAACAGCCGGGAATAGAAGCCCTCCCCTCGCTCCCAGAGGGGAACGGGTTCCACAGCTCTGAGGTACAGAAGTTTCTGAACCTCGGCTTCGAGGGAGGGCGAGCCCGACAGCTGAAAAGGAGGGCTGCGGGGTGGGGTAGGGGGTGGTAGAGGTAAGCGGAAGCCCACTCAAGCGACTGACAAGACCCATCTGTCTTCTGTGATGGTCTGCCACGCCTCCCAATGACACACAATGCGTCCTCCCACTGGGGTTTCGTGAGAGCGCGGAAAACCCTCATTTAGTAAGTTTATCGGTGGCGGTGCCACCTGAACCTGAGGAGGAGGCAGAAGAGCGGGAGAAAAACCGCGTCTGTTATTGCCTACGGCGGTTATTCCCTGCAGGGGTATCCACTCTGCGAGATTTGCGGTCGAGGAAGCCCCTAAAGCCAAAGGAGGGTCGACTTTGTGACAACGGTCTCTGGGTTTTGACAGGAGCCTTAATCAGGACGGATAATTACTTAGGTGTCTGAGTGCTATCCTTCGTCTTGGTGAGCTCTACATCTGTAGTAAAATGAAAGGGCTCCTTACCATCGAACGGAAGGTCCAACACTGTCATGATCACTGCTTCCAAGGAGCCAGGATCAGTCCAACGTCCTTGGAAGCAGGCCCCTAACCCTGATCCTAGGCACCAGCCGGTCCCCACAGGGACCTTTTGGACCTTGTCCTGGCGCCGGTGGCACCAGGCTCATCAGAAGCCTTGGTCCCGGCACTGGAAGCGCCGGGCTCATCATAGGTGTGAAGATGCTTGGGTGGACTTACCTGCGGCAGACCATGCTGCTGACTTGCCAGACTCTTAAAAGTCCTCGGTGAACTGGGACTACTTTTCTTACCTGGGTGGGGCAGCTCCACTCCACTGGAACTCTTCTGGAAGCAGGAACTCTTTTCTTACCTAGGCGGGGCCGTGGAAGGAGACGCCTCATCACTCCAAGGCTATTTAAACCACACCCGATTGATGAAACATGCTTCGCGTTATTCTGCATCTGCAGCAGAACGCTCACCGAGTCTGCTCCAGCTTTTCTTCTTTGGATCCTGAACCTGCAAGAATTATACTCACCATTCCGGTACCCGAGCAACATCAGCACCTGCAAAAGATCAGAAACAACAGGTTAGCAGAACGAACTTTCACACGCAGTGTTTGCTTACCTGATCCATCGGCAGCAGCCGTGTCTCACGCTGCACCTTCGCCTGCAAAGACAAACAGCATTATTTTACTTACCGGCACGCCGTGCATTCCGGATTCTTCACGCTGCATCTGCACAAAGACAAACAGCATTATTTTACTTACCGGCACGCCGTGCATTCCAGATTCTTCACGCTGCATCTGCACAAAGATAAACAGCATTATTCTACTTACCGGCACGCTGTGCATTTCGGATTCTTCACGCTGCATCTTCACCTGCATAGACAACAGCAGTGTTACACTCACCGGCACGTGGCGATTTCCGGATTTCTTCTTTCTGCATCGTCGCCTGCAAAGACAAAGAAAGAGACAGTAAGAGCGCTTGCCATACTTACAGACTAAAGGTGTCCAGAAACTTACTGGTCGTGCAGACAACGACGGTACTCATCCTCTGAAGTCAAGAGGCTAACGTTTCACCAGTGAAGGAACTGGCAACGGCAACCTGCACTAGACGCAGATGGAGAGCCCAGCATTCACCTATCTAAGGTGAGCAAGTTGACCTGGGAGGGGGGTTCAACAGACAAGCTGGGAGGAGAGAGATAGGGACATTCAACAACCCAGACCTTTAATCCCCATATTATTTCACCTGCAGAAACCTCACCCTTCGAGTTCGACACACAGTGCGGAGAGGTTCGACCCCAGAAGCCAACCGAATCCTGCACATCACGTTTCGTGTTACGGACACCTTCCTGCCAAGACCGGCGCCTCCGTGGGAATCAGGTGAGCGTTACAGAACGTGAAGCCCACCACTAAACTCCTACCCAGGCGCAATGGAAACTTCAGATACCGATCAACTAGCCCAGTTGCTTGGGGAATTAAGAGCAGAAGTACATGCAGCTCTCCAGGAAACAAGCTCCCTAAGAAGAGAACTGATAATTTCTAAGGAGCGAACAGAGGACCTTGCTAGGCAGTTGTTACAAACTCAGGCAGGACAGACACCTTTGCCCGTTCCAGGAGGGAGTTATCCTTCTGCATCAGCTTCAAACCCAGTGCAAATCAATCTGCCCGGTAATGTGCCCTTGGCTCCGCCCGAACGCTTTGCTGGTGATCCAAAGAAATTCGCAGTGTTCATCAACCAGTGCCGCCTGCATTTCTTGTGTCGACCAGCTGCATTCCCAACGGACCAGGCCAAGGTAGCTTTCGTGCTTTCTTATCTCAGTGGCAGTGCTGCAGATTGGTCGATCCCTTTAGTCACCCAGGATGATCCGGTTTTACACGATTTTCAAGCCTTCCAGTCCAGCATGGAGAAACTGTTCGCAAGACATGCACAAGGGCAGGCCTTGGACAATGAACTTCTCTCATTACGACAGGGTAACCAAGACCTCTTGGCTTATATAGCCTCTTTCAATAGACTCATAGTGGAAACACAATGGCCCGAGGACAAGAGAATAACGCTTTTTTACAGAGGCCTGCGTGGAGAGCTCAAGGATGTGCTAGCACAGGTTGTGAATCCTCCACAAGAATGTTCAGACTATATTGACTTGGTTCTTCAACTAGACCATAGACTCCAGAACAGGAAGGCAGATCGTTCCAGATTTGATACCCAAGTGTTTTCCAAACCACAGACCTCGAATAAGGGAGCTGACACTGTGGAACCCATGCAAATAGGGGGCATGAGAGGACCTTTAACCCAGAAAGAGCGGGAAAGAAGAAGGCAGCTGCAATTATGCCTCTATTGCGGTAATCCAGGACACTTTCTTCGGGACTGTCCCGTGAAACCAGCTAAGAAGACTGTAGGAGCCGCTGATACCTGTACCACAAGTTCTGAGCAGGGAAACGACCTCGCCCGACAAGAGTAGAGGTCCTCTTGCCGAGCGTTAAGATCTGTCCCGTGACCTCGCATTTCGTGATACCCATGGTCCTCATTAGTCCTGAACGTCCGGATCGTTTGCATGCAATTGAAGCTTACATTGACAGCGGAGCAATCGGTAACTATGTGGACCGTGAAATGGTATCAAGGATGAATCTACCCCTTGTCCCTAAGGCAGTAAAAGACGTCATCACTACTGTGGATGGCACGGAGATAGCCTCCGGACCAGTAACGCATGCCACCCAAGAAGTGACGCTGTTGAGTCATAATGGACACCGGGAGAGAATAGTGTTCGATGTAATCAAGGCCCCTCAGTTCCAGATCATTCTGGGAATCCCTTGGTTAGAGAAGCACAACCCTCAGATTGATTGGCGAGCAAAGACGGTTCAGTTTCCAGAGTGTTCTACCACTTGTTATCCTCGACCTGATGTTTCACTGGCGACGATCTCTTCTGAGGAGATTCTCAAATTGCCTCCCGAATACCAGGAGTTCCAAGACGTCTTCCAGAAGGATCAAGCTAACACCCTACCTCCTCATAGGTCTTACGACTGTCAAATAGATCTGATACCTGGAACAACCCCTCCTTGCAGCAGGATCTATGCCCTCACCGAGCCAGAGAACATTCACCTCAGACAGTACCTGGACCAATATCTAGCTAATGGGTTTATCCGTCCTTCAAAATCTCCAGCTTCATCGGCTTTGTTCTTCGTTCCGAAAAAGGAAGGAGACCTTAGGACTTGCATAGATTACCGCTCCCTGAATCAGATCACTGTTAAAAACAGATACCCGTTGCCTTTGATCCCTGAACTCCTGGACCAAGTCAAAGATGCCTGTATATAAACAAAGCTGGATCTCAGAGGAGCCTACCACTTGGTACGGATCAAAGAGGGCGATGAATGGAAAACGGCCTTCCGCACCAAGTACGGGCTATTCGAATATCAAGTGATGCCCTTTGGACTGTGTAATGCTCCTGCTGCTTTCCAATATTTTATGAACGATGTCCTCAGAGAACTCATTGACATATGTGTAGTCGTCTACATTGACGACATCCTCGTCTATTCATCATCTGAAGAAGAACATCAGAGACATGTTAAAAAGGTTCTCGAGAGATTGCGTCAACATAGTCTTTTTGCTAAGCTTGAGAAATGCGTCTTCAACGCAACGGAAGTCGAGTTCCTGGGATTCATACTGTCACCTAACGGAGTCCATATGGATTCAAAGAAAGTTGATGCAATTATCAAGTGGCCATCACCAACCTCTGTAAAAGGAGTTCAAAGCATGTTAGGATTCGCTAATTTTTACCGCAGATTCATTCCTGAATTTTCCCGTATAGTCCAGCCCATCACCGCTCTGTTGAAAAAGAACAAACGTTTTGAGTGGTCTTCTGAAGCGGAACAAGCTTTTCAAGACTTAAAAGCTAAATTCATTTCTGCACCTGTTTTAAAACACCCTCGCCCAGAACTACCTTACATCATGGAAACGGATGCTTCTAGTCTTGCTATGGGTGCAGTGTTATCACAAAGAGATTCGGTCACGAACCAACTACATCCGGTTGCCTTTTGGTCCCGCAAGTTTTCGCCTCCTGAGATCAACTATTCAATTACAGACAAGGAACTTTTGGCCATCAGATCGGCCTTTAAAGCCTGGCGGCATTATCTTCTAGGAGCCAGACACACAGTCACCGTAATGACTGACCACCGCAATTTACAATACCTAAAGACAGCCAAAGCTGTCTTCCAGACAACTTCGTTGGGCTCTGTTTCTAGCAGAATTTGACTTTATAATTACTTATCGAACAGGCAGTAAGAACGGAAAAGCGGATGCCCTCTCCCGGATGGGAGTAGATGAACATTTGATCAATCCAGATCCAATACCCATAATCCCAGAACAAAGGATTTTGGGTTTGGTCAGCACTCAATCTTTTGAAGACATCAAGACCACGGTGAAATCGCTCCTAACTCCGACCGATTTGCAGGACTGGCAATTAAAGGGAAAAGATTTCTCAGTAGATCAAGACCTACCATATTTCCGAGGACGATTGCACTTGCCCTGTGAGAAACTACAAAAACAAGTAATCTCCGGTTATCATGATTCTCTAATGGAGGGGCACCCTGGCATTACCAAAACCATGGAAAAGATTAAAAGACATTTCTGGTGGCCATCGTGGAAAAGGGATATTAGAGACTTTGTAATCTCCTGCGGTGTGTGTGCCCAGAATAAAAGTCAAAAGCAAAGACCAGCCGGCCTATTACAGCCACTTGACATCCCTCCATGTCATACCCTGTCCATGGATTTTATCACGGACTTACCTCCATGCTTGGGATATACTACCATTTTAGTAGTCGTGGATCTATTCTCGAAAATGGCTCACTTCATACCCTTGAAGGGTCTGCCTTCAGCCTCAGTATTGGCCCGGGAATTCTTGGCAAACATCGTTCGCTTACACGGTTTTCCTTCGGTTTTAGTCTCCGATAGGGGAAGTCAATTCATCTCCCACTTCTGGCGCAGTTGCTGTCGTCTAGCCCAAGTTGATGTAAGACTTTCAACCAGTCACCATCCCCAAACTGAAGGACAAACCGAAAGGACAAACCAGACACTAGAACAATATCTACCCTGCATGCTCCAACAAACAGAAAACCCCTGGAAGGACATTCTTTGGATCGCTGAATACGCGTATAACAATTCGACTCATTCTGGAACCGGGAAGACTCCTTTTTTCTTGTTATATGGACGCCATCCTAGAACCTCCAACCTGGATCCTCCCCAAGAAATTGAAGCACCTGCTGTGGATCACTTGCATTCGGAGATCACCTGTGCTTTTAAGGAAGCCACTGCCCATCTGCAAAGAGCTAAAGCTCAATTCAAAAAGGCAGCCGATCGGCAACATAAAGAGGCCCCTCACTACGCTGTAGGAGATCAAGTCTGGTTATCCACTAAGCACCTGCCTTTAAAAGGACCCCGCACTTTGATCCCGAGATACCTGGGGCCCTACCTCATATCTGCCATAATTAATCCGGTGGCTGCCAAATTGGAATTACCTACGCATATGAAAATACATCCAGTATTCCATGTCTCCTTATTAAAACCAGTACAACCAGAAACCCGATTGACTGAACTCCCGGAACCCGTTTTGGTAGACGGAGAACTCGAATTTGAAGTGAAGAACATCCTATACTCCAAAATTTCCAGGTCTAAATTATACTATCTGGTTGATTGGAAAGGATACGGTCCCCAGGAAAGGTCTTGGGAACCCTCAGAACACGTCCACGCACCTCGTCTGGTCAAGAGATTCCATCTGAATCACCCCGACAAGCCAAAGCCCCCGGAGAAGACACACTTAGGAGGGGCCTTGAAGGGGGATACTGTCATGATCACTGCTTCCAAGAAGCCAGGATCAGTCCAACGTCCTTGGAAGCAGGCCCCTAACCCTGAGCCTAGGCCCCAGCCCGTCCCCACAGGGACCTTGTCCTGGCGCCGGTGGCACCAGGCTCATCAGAAGCCTTGGTCCCGGCACTGGAAGCGCCGGGCTCATCATAGGTGTGAAGATGCTTGGGTGGACTTACCTGCGGCAGACCATGCTGCTGACTTGCCAGACTCTTAAAAGTCCTTGGTGAAATGGGACTACTTTTCTTACCTAGGCGGGGCCGTGGAAGGAGACACCTCATCACTCCAAGGCTATTTAAACCACACCCGATTGATGAAACGTGCTTCGCGTTATTCTGCATCTGCAGCAGAACGCTCACCGAGTCTGCTACAGCTTTTCTTCTTTGGATCCTGAACCTGCAAGAATTATACTCACCATTCCGGTACCCGAGTAACATCAGCACCTGCAAAAGATCAGAAACAACAGGTTAGCAGAACGAACTTTCACACGCAGTGTTTGCTTACTTGATCCATCGGCAGCGGCCGTGTCTCACGCTGCACCTTTGCCTGCAAAGACAAACAGCATTATTTTACTTACCGGCACGCCGTGCATTCCGGATTCTTCACGCTGCATCTGCACAAAGACAAACAGCATTATTTTACTTACCGGCACGCCGTGCATTCCAGATTCTTCACGCTGCATCTGCACAAAGATAAACAGCATTATTCTACTTACCGGCACGCTGTGCATTTCGGATTCTTCACGCTGCATCTTCACCTGCATAGACAACAGCAGTGTTACACTCACCGGCACGTGGCGATTTCCGGATTTCTTCTTTCTGCATCGTCGCCTACAAAGAAAGAGACAGTAAGAGCGCTTGCCATACTTACAGACTAAAGGTGTCCAGAAACTTACCGGTCGTGCAGACAACGACGGTACTCATCCTCTGAAGTCAAGAGGCTAACGTTTCACCAGTGAAGGAACTGGCAATGGCACCCTGCACTAGACGCAGATGGAGAGCCCAGCATTCACCTATCTAAGGTGAGCAAGTTGACCTGGGAGGGGGGTTCAACAGACAAGCTGGGAGGAGAGAGATAGGGACATTCAACAAGCCAGACCTTTAATCCCCATATTATTTCACCTGCAGAAACCTCACCCTTCGAGTTCGACACACAGTGCGGAGAGGTTCGACCCCAGAAGCCAACCGAATCCTGCACATCACGTTTCGTGTTACGGACACCTTCCTGCCAAGACCCGCGCCTCCGTGGGAATCAGGTGAGCGTTACAAACACCTTGTCCTGCACTTCCTTTGAAAATTTAGTGGCATGCAGCCGTGCCTGCTGTGAGGTATCAACCCCCAGCATAAGGCCCCGGGCAGAGGTGTCTCCGTGATGAGCCGCAGCCTTCAGGAGATCCTGGGCCAAGACCCTGGCGTCGGATAGGCCACCCTTGAAGTGTTCCAGCTTCTCGACCGGGATAAACTCCTCAAACTCTGACAGACCTTTCCACATCCGCATGTTAGCTCCCGCTAAAATCAATTCAGCGTTGGCCTGCCTGAGCTGCAAGGCCGAATTGGCGAAGATTTTCCTCCCGAAGGAGTCTATGGAGCTTGTCCTCCTTCCCCAGAACCTGAGTAGCCGTCGTGGAAGAGGATGCTTCAGGCCTGAACTGCAAAGTGGCCGCAGCCACCACTGTGGAGAAGGGAGGTGGACAAGACGACAGGGCCACCTCATCCGAAGAATGCAGCCTGTATCTCGCATCAATTTTCTTATTGACGAAAAGTCCAGAGTGTGGCTTTTCCCAGACTTTGCGGACCTCGGCCAAAACGTTCTTCTGCAAGAACAGTCCGGTACGCTCCAAGGGAGACAGGGTGAACGCCCCAGAAAGCACACCCTCCTGCGGAGCGGGTGCCTCGGGTACCAGGTCATCTAATCATGTCCAGTACGCGGTCATGAAAAGCTCTAATAGAACGGGGAAGGCCCTCGTCGTCCTGATCACCTTGGGCGTCATCTGACAGGTCAGGATCCTGCTGAGCCGTGTCAGGCGCTGCCTTGTCCACCGGGGACAGTGGAGGCAAAGGCGGAAGAGTCGGGGAAGGGACCATAGGTAAGGGAGGCGCCGGCGGGACCACAGGAGGAACGGGTGGAGCCGGAGGTGCAGGTGGACATATCTCCCTGAAAAGCCCTTTGAAATATTCCCTCATGGGGTCGGTACGCATAAGCGTTTGGAATTTACCAAAAAAGGCGTCCTCCGGGGACTGTTTCGGAACCAGAGGAGGCCTCTCATGAGGTGGACAAATCCAGGGACGTAACGGGGAAGGGTACCACATGGGCCCCTCCACCGACGTATCCACATAAATCAAAGGTGCCGACCCCACAGGCAACGAAACATTGTGCGGAAGAGGCATCCGGGCGTTCCAATCGTAAACTGGCCGATAAGGATGCGCACAAGAGACTATGTTCACCCAAGGGCCCAGACCCTACACCTGAGACCGATGGTGTAGTTGTAGGGGTAGCACCTAAAATGGCCGCCGTGGTCGTGGCGGGAACGGGCATCATTTTGTCCTCATCTGAGGGGCACTGCGGCACGAAAGGAAGTGAGGCAGGGGTCCCCGTCGATGGATCAGGGGTCTTAAGTTTAGCCTTAACATAAGGAACCTCGGCAGAGCCGGTAAAAGAAGAACTTTGCTTCTTTGCCCCCACAACAGGTCTGGTGTCACTGCACGAGTGGGAACGGTGAGGACCAGCCTTCACTGACAAGGCCTTGTCGGGCCTCTCAGAACTGTTAGTAGCTTTAGCCTCTGAACGTGGGACCTCGGACCCAGGTCCGGTAACAGCCTTATCTAAATGGGCCTCGAACATCCGTTCGGTAATGACAAGCCCACCCAAGGCCTCAGTGCGCACCCAGGTCTTATTTTTGAGGGAAGCCGACAGAACGGCCTAAGAGCGAGCTCCGGTACCCCACGACTCGGTAGAACTGGGTCTACAAACAGCCCCCACAGGAGGGGCCTCGGAGCGTACTCCGGTGTCCACAGGCCCCTTAAGGAGACCCTCAGAGAAAATTCTGGTAGAATTATTAGGCCCAACGGGCACCTCAGGGCAAACCCTGGTGACAGAGCGATCAACGCCCCTCTCGGCCCGAGAGGAACCCGGAAAGGTATCCCCCGGCCAGGGTGCTCTGAAAAGTAAAGAACTTAACGGGCGTTTTTTCTTCTCGTCGATGAACAGGAGGAGTTCATCGACGAGAAATGTGCAGGAGGAGTTTGTCGAACACCTCCTCCCACCGCTCCTACCGACGTTGAAGTGCCCGGACCAAAAGGGAGTCGCAGTAAAAACAGGAGTCCCAACGGTGATCCGGCCCCAAACACTAAGCAAAGAGGATGGGGATCCGCCCTTGCGAAACGACGGTGACACAATGAACAATCAGAAAAGTCTAGTTTGAATGACAGACTAGTAAACGATCGCTAGCGAGAGCCAGAGAGGAAAAAAGGGATGAAAATCTTCCGAGGATGCAAGTGCGTCCAGTCCCGAACGAGCGGAGAAAAGGACTGATGGGCGATGCGTGGGGCGGAGCCAAAGTGGGCGGGGTTACTGCCGCGTGGCGGGCCCCGCGCAAGAAAGAGAGGAAGGACACATTTTTGAAAAAATGTTGATGCTTTTTACAAAGTGCTCTGGTCCCATCCCACAGGACGGAGAGATGTCCCATAAGTATGGAGGAAAGGGGACGGGACGTAGGAGTATGGTGGTTATCAGTAGATCGCCTGCGACCAAGCACAAGAGCAGGACAGCGGCGTACATAGCGGCATACATATATAAAGTGACAGGATGGATAGGGTAAACATGTGATACAGATACCATGGGGATGCAAGTACATAGCATATATAAGAGATTCCTCACCGTGGTGACTAACGTACTCTTAGTCCCCTTTCCTCCATACTGCATGGGGCATCCCTCGCGAGGGACAGGAGACGGAACCTTTTTCACCCGAAAAATCTTCCCCTCTAAATCTAGAGGCGCGGCCCTGGGAGCATGCGCTGCCCTGACTCCGTCCTCCGGCGCCACATCTCAAAGACACGTCGACAACAGGTTTACCACTGCCTAATGACACTAGATTATTAGGGGGGAGGATGGTAGGACGTATGGAGGAAAGGGGATTATGGATTAAGTACGTTAGTCACTACGGTGAGTAACTTATAATTACTCTTCTGTCCCGACCCCTTTCCTCCATACTGCATGGGCGATTACATCTGAATGTGGCCCCAGGGTGGAGAGGAGACCCTCCTTAAGAAAGCAAGTTCCGGAGAACCGCCTGTCTGAAAGCCTCATCTGATCTAGAGCCGGCATCCAAACAGTAATGTTTGCAGAAAGCGGAGTGAGTGGCCCATGTGGCCACCCTGCTTAGGAACCTCCAGGGGACATGGCGCTGATGAGTAATGGCCGTTGCCTTGACCCTGACCGTGTGGGCATGCATGTTCGCCATAAGGGGTCTATGCTGGCCCTCGTACGCTTCCTTGATGGCCGAGACCATCCAGCGGGCGATGGAAGCTATGGAGGCCTGATTGCCTGGCGCCTCCAAAGGTGATAAAAAGGGCATCTGACTTGCGGAAGCCCTTGGTCCTGTCCAGGTAGAATTTCAGGGCACGCCTGACATTCAGGCAATGCAGAACTCTGAGGCTCGTCCTTCGGGTTCACAAAGAATGTAGGAAGGACAATCTTGTTTAAGTGAAAGGCTGATGGCACTTTAGGTAGAAATGCCGGGTGGGTCCACAGGACCACCTTATCCATGTGAAAGGTGGTGTATGGCTCTGAGGTGACTAGGGCCTGGATCTCGCTGACCCTGCGCGCCGATGTGAGGCCGACTAGCAGTAACGTCTTGATGGTGACCAGTCTGATGTCCGCCAATGCCAAAGGCTCACATGGCTTGTGCGCAAGGGCGCCCAAGACTAGGTTTAAATCCCACACAGCGTGTGGCTTCCTGATGGGCAGGTAGAGTCAAGCGAGCCCGGCCAAACGTCTCTTGACTATTGGGTTGGAGGAGAAGATCCCTTCCTCCGAATTCCTGTAGGCCCCAATGGCTGAGAGTTATGTGCGGCATGTGTCCACCTGCATGCCAGAGTTGGTGAGGTGCGCTGAAAATGACAGCACGTTGTCCAGTGAACAAGCCAGCGGGTCAATATCCTTGGAGTGCGCCCAGTGGCAGAACCTGGTCAATTTACTCATACTGGGCTCTGCTAGCCTTGCTCCTAGTCCCTTGTATGATTTCCAGGTTGGCTTGAGATAGGTTGAGGTGGCTGAGCGTCACCTGCTCAGGAACCACGCTGTGAGGGCCAGCTTTTGGGGGGAGGGGTGGACGACCTTGCCCCCCCTGCTGTGTCAGTTCCAGCCAATTGATGTGGTATTCTTGTGCTTGATGGGTCCACGTGCCATGGACCGAGAGCTCCTTCTGGGTGGCTCCCCAGTCCTCTAGTGAGGAGTCTGTGGTGATAGACACCTGTGGGACGGGAGGCCGGAAGGGCTTGCCCGTCCGCATGTTGCAGTCCATGGGCCGCTATTTGAGGTCCGGGTGGAGAGAGGAGGGGATCTTGATCATTTCGGCCTGAGAGCCCCTCTCCTGGTTCCACGACGCTGCAAAGTGGAGCCGAGTCGTCTTCCTCATGAGTCTTGTGTGGGGGACAGCCAGCAGTACAGCTGCAAAAAGACCTAGTAAATGCTGGAACCACCAAGCCGTAGTAGTGCCTCGGCTGAGAAAGTGGGACGAGGCCCTCCTGATGGCCGCTATCTTGTCCTCCGAGGGGAAAACCCTCTCGGAGCGTGTGTCCCAGATTAGGCCCAGGAAGGACAAAAACTGGGTGGGTGCCAGCTGTGATTTCTTGATGTTGGAGGAAAAGCCCAGGTTGTGTAGCGTTTTCATCAGTGCATGGGAGGAGTGGTGAACCACTTCTTGAGATGTGGCCCTGACAAGCCAGTCGTCTAGGTAGGGGTATATATGGAGGCCTTGAGCCCGGAGGAGGGCTGCCACCGTATTCATGAGTCTGGTAAAGTCTGTGGGAGCAGAGTTCAGGCCAAAAGGGAGGACCTTGTACTGAAAATGGCAGCCCATGAACCTGAACCGGAGGATAGAACGATGGGGTTGCGAAATCGGGACGTGCAGATAAGCGTCCTTCAGGTCCAGGGAGCACATCCAGTCTCCCCTGCATAATGTCTCCGTAACCTTTGGCTGGCGTCTGCGTTGGCCTGTCGCAGGTGAAAAGAAGCATTGGGAGTTCAGCTTCTTACCGTATGCCTCCAAGGTTTTCTCCTCTTTGTGTAACAGCGCCGTAGATGACGAAGACGACTGAGGCTTGGAGCACAATGATGCTGCAGCGATCATCGAGGAGTGTGGCTGAGGGTGGGTGGGAGGAGAGCAAGAGTGTATCCCCCTCCATCTGCCTGTACTTGGCGTACAGGCAGCGGTTGACTGGCTAGACAGAGTGGGAGTTGAGCCACCCCTTCTTGGCAAGGGGTACCACGTTGGTCTGCAGTGGAATCCCCGTTCTGGCAGAAGGCCACCTCGTGAGGACTTCTGTGAGGACGCTAGGGGCTGGGGGAGGCCCAGGTATTCCACCAGGCCCAGCAACGTGCCTTGAAGGTTCTGGCTGATGGTGGTGTCCTTATCTGGCACGTCGGCCATCTTGTTGAGCTGCCTACCACATGGCTGCGATGTGTTGCTTGGCTCACTGGGGCCGGCCTCTGCCAAGTCTCATGTGTGAGGTGCGCAACTTGCCTCGCACCTCGGGCACATGCCCGGTAGGTGTACCAACCTCGACCTGGGGCTTGTTAGAGCTGCGTTCAAGCGCCCCCTCCGACGTATTGCCGGTAGAAGGGAGTAGCCCCTCGGCCATAATGCCGGTATAAGGGCAGAGCTCTTTGGGCGCGAGCCCGGTAACAGCCTAGTGGCCCCTCAACCTTGGCACTGGGAGGATCAGCGGACCCCTCAGCCGCATAGCTGTGGCAGCCTCGGTGCGTACATTGGTGTAAGGACTTGATCTGTCCCTCCCACGCTGGAGAGTCCCTGGGAAGGAGTCTCCCTTGCGAGGTGCAGATGAAAATATAGGCCCCGTCTCAGGCCTGGATCGATGTTTCACAAAGTTCTTTAGATTCTCAGAAGGAGACCGCTGGAAGAGCTCCCTCCACCTGGCTAGGCTTCAGCACTTTTGAGGACAGCGATCCGCACGCCGAACAGGATTGCCAGCCGTGGTCTGGGCCAAGGCAACGTAGGCAGAGGGCGTGGGGGTCTGAAGTTGGGAAGAGTCTGGTGCAGGATGGGCACCTGCTGAACCCTGTCGAAGTCGACATGCGCCAGGGAAGAGCTGTGGCGTCTGAGGACCCAGTACCTATTGAAAGAAAGGCAAAAGAAGAAAGGAAGAATCTGCGCGTGGAATTACATGGCTGAAGCCAAACCCAGGAGCGCTGGTGAATTCGGCCCGTTCCAGTCGACGCGGAAAAGGGGACTGAGGTGTGGCGGCGGAGTCAGGGCAGCGCATGCTCACAGGGCCGCACATCTAGATTTAGAGGGGAAGAAGATTTTTCTGGTGAAAAAGGTTCCTTCTCCCATCCTTCACGAGGGACGCCCCCATGCAGTACGGAGGAAAGGGGACGGGACGTAAGAGTAATAGCATATACAGAGAGATATCCACTCCATCCACTAAACTTTAGCACAGTGATGATAACAGGCACACTTTCTGAGTTCAACTATACCACACAGTTGCGCTATTAGGCACACTTTCTGAATTCAATTATACTAGTGACGCGATTAGGCACACTTTCTGAATTCAACTATATCAGCTACGCTATTAGGCACACTTTCTGAATTCAACTATACCAGCTACGCTATTAGGCGCACTTTCTGAATTCAATTATACAACAGTGACACTATTAGGCACACTTTCTGAATTCAACTATACCAGCTACGCTATTAGGTGCACTTTCTGAATTCAATTATACAACAGTGACGCTATTAGGCACACTTTCTAAGTTCAACTATACCACAGTTACGCTATTAGGCACACTTTCTGAATTCAATTATACTACAGTGACACGATTAGGCACACTTTCTAGATTCAACCCTAGCACAGTGACGCTAATCAGGCACACTCTCGGAATTCAACTATACCACAGTTACGCTCTTAGGCACACTTTCTAAGTTCAAACTTTGGCACAGTGACGCTATAAGGCACACTGTGTGGCTGGCGTCAATTGTTGTGTCCGATTCCAATATATATATATATATATATATATTGGTGCAGCTGTGCATTTTTCCATTTCAAAGTGATAGGTTAGTATTAGGTATTAGCACATGGAGATAGTTATTGACCTCTTAGCTAATCAGATTGTTGAGAGTTCAGTCAATAACTACTTCAATTGACTGCATTCAGAACATTCTGCCTTGAAAAGCAGGAAGAGAAAGAGCAATACAATTTCCAGACGATTTCTGTCATCAAGACACTTCTCCTCTGAGAGGATCTTTTTTTTTTATAGAGAAACCGCTTAGTTTGACATAGCGCACAACCTTCTCCAGTTTAACAGTTTGCAACCAAAATGCATAACTTATGGAGACACACGTTATTCAAATACTAAAGCATATAACCACATTACATTTACTAACTCAGTTTGCCTTTTTACTTTACTCACACTTAAGTAACTTTTTTTAATACTTTACCGCCAAAGCTCCAACACACGTATTGCTACTGCCACGATGTGGTAAAAGCCTTATAGATCTTGGCAGGTGTCATTGCTTGGGATACTGACGCTTCCCCCAACTTATGGCTCGAGGCGAACATTATCCCACGATAATGACGCCTATATTCAGGACTGTTTCCCATTATGTTTAAGTAATATCTGGGGCGTTGGTATTGGTGAGGTCTGGTTAGGATGTGGTGTCACTAACTGGATGCAGTTCCTGATGGCAGCCTGTAGGTGTGCACGGCGGTGCATAGCAGTGTCCCTAGAAGGGGGCTATAGCCCCGGGTTGGTTAGTTGTAGCTCCGGATAGAAGCTCAGGGGCTACAAGCAAAAGGCTAGCTAGCCCCGAAATTGGCATAGCCCCGGATCTTTTCCAGACCTAGCAACACCCGTGGCCAGTGTGTCTAGTTTCCCCCCTCGTGGACTTGGCATTCCCCGCTCTTCACGGTTCTTCGCCCTTGCTTCCGGTGTTGGTGGGAGATGGGTGGGGTACCCGGTTCATGTCGATGCCCAGCGGTTTCTCTCCAAGGTGATGGTGCGATATCTTATGCCCGTGTTGGTGTGTGTTGACCGTGGAGATAAGCAGTGTCAATTGATTGCTTATGTCTGCAAAGGCAACCTGGGATCATCTTGGCTGAGGTGCTCTGTGATTTTACTCTGCCATATAGAGGGCAGGTGTACAAATAACCCCCCCCTCCAGTCTTTCCACTGGTGGCAGCGGTGTGATGCTAATGGTTTTAAGTATCAGTGTGTATCCTTGCCACCTACAAAATATCCACACTTTGTTAACGTGAGGTTTAGTTGTGTACTAGGATAACTTCACTGCACGCAATGTAATCTATTGCAAATGGTAAATTGACCTGGATGAGCTTAGAGGCTCTCTGGAGTGCTTGTGAAGCCAGGGAGTTGGACTTTGAAGATCAGTCTACGGCTGAGCGGATAGCTTCCCTGTTGGACTACCAGACTGGTTGTGATGCTCTTGGTGGAGGGGTTGTGGGGGGGGGGGGTACCACTGAGGACCCTTCCCCTGGGGTTGTTATTGAATCTGTTTCAGGGAGGGCCACTTCTTCTGCTGCCTCCATTCCGAAACCCAGCATTGTTTCTTCAGGGAATGCCTTGGAACTTGAATTATTGAGGATGAAAATGGCTTTTGAATATAACAAGTTGGAAACCGAAGCTGAAATAAAGGAGGAGGAGTTGGCACAACAAGTGATAGACAAAGATAGGGATCTTGAACTTAAAAACAAGCACTCAATGTCAGAGAATCCAGCTAGAATGGAGACGTCAGCCAAACCAGTTGAGTGTGTCGGGTCCCCTGCCACCAAGATTATGAAAGATTTGGTTGGTGTATATGTGGAGGGTTCTGAATGGATTGAAGCGTTTGAAATAGTGGAGAACCTCCTTAAGCAAATAGGTTCCGGAGAACTGTCTGTCAGAAAGTCGCATCAGATCTAGAGCCAGCATCCAAACAGAAATGCTTGTAGAAAGCCGAGGGAGAGGCCCACGCGGCCGCCCTGCTTATGACTTGCCAAGGGACCTGGCGCTGGAATGCGATGGCCGTCACCTTGGGCCGTACTGTGTGGGCATTCATGTTGGCCGGGAGCGGCTTGTGCAGGCCTTTGTACGCTTCTTTGATGGCAGAGACCATCCAGTGGGATATGGAAGCCTTGGAGACCCGATAGCCTGGTCTTGAGCCTCTGAAAGTGACAAACAAGGCGTCTGATTTGCGGAAGCCCTTGGTCCTGTCCAAGTAAAATTTCAGGGCACGCCTGACATCCAGGCAGTGCAGCACTCTATGCTTCGTCCTTGGGATCAGGAAAAAACGTTGGAAGGACTATTTCCCCGATCAAGTGGAAAGCAGATGGAACCATGGGCAGAAATGCCGGGTGCATCCCCAGAACTACCTGGTCCTTGTGAAAGGTAGTATATGGTTCAGTGGCGACCAGCGCCTGCATTTCGCTGACTCTACAAGCTGAAGTAAGGTTGACTAGTAAGGCCGTCTTGCTGGTGACCAGCCGGATGTCCACTGACGCCATTGGCTCGAACGGTTTGTGCGCCAGGGCGCCCAAGACTATGTTAAGGTCCCACACAGGGTGCAGTGTCTTGATGGGCGGGTAGGGCCTTGTGAGTCCCGTCAGATGTGTCTTGACGTAGGATTGGAGGAGGAAAAAGTGCCCTCCTCCGAGTTCCTGTAAGCCCCGTTTGCTGCGAGGAATGAGCGGCAGGTGTTGACTAGCACACCTCAATGGGCGAGGTACACCGAAAAAAGGAGAGCACGCCAAGGTGCACGCCAGGGTGTCGATTCCCCTGGAGTCTGCCCAGTGGCAGAATCTGGTCCATTTGCTTTTGTACTGGGCCCTGGTAGCTTTGCTCCTGGCGCCTTGTATGATCTCCAGATTGGCCTGTGAAAGGCTAAGGTGCCGAAGCATTACCTGCTCAGGTACCACGCTGTGAGGGCTAGCTTCCCTGGCGCAGGGTGGATGACTGCCCCCCTGCTGTGCCAGAAGATGTGCTGGGCCCGTCGGGAGGTGAATCAGGGGTACTTCCAAAAGGCTAAGCAGCTCAGAAAACTGACAAGCCACCATGCAGCTATTAGGATGAGGAGTTGGCGAGGCTCCTTGATCTTGCAAATTACCCTGTGAATCAGGGGAGTGGGCGGAAAGGCGTAGGCTTTCATGCCGGTCCACTGGAGGTGAAATGCGTCGCCCAGAGAGCCGGGGCCCCGACCTTGCCAGGATGCGACCTGGGGACATTTCTTGTTGTGCCAGGTGGCAAAGAGATCCACCTGGGGGTGACCCCCACCTGTTGAAGATTTCCTGAATAATGAAGTCGTTTAGCTGCTAATTGTTCGCTCCCAGCCTGCTGAGCCAGTCCTCTTCCAGGTTGGATTTCCCTGGGAGGTGGACTGTCGTGATGTAAATGTCGTTTTCCAGGGCCCACTCCCACATGCTGATCGCCAGTCTGCACAGAGGAGGGGTTCTGGTGCCTCCCTGCTTGTTGACTTAGTACATGCCGGTCGAGTTGACGGTCTGGATGAGGACAACTTTGCCTCTGAGAAGTGGTAGGAATGCCCTGAGCGCCAGCCAGATTGCGTTCAGTTCTAGCCAACTGATGTGGTATTCCTGTTCCTGTCGAGTCCAGGTGCTGTGGACCGAGAGATCGCCCAGGGTGGCTCGCCAACCCTCTAGCGAAGAGTCTGTGGTGATGGTGGCCAGAGGAGTGGACAGCCAGAAGGGCTTGCCCCCACGCAGGTTGCAGTCTCTGGACCACCATGTGAGGTCTGGGTGGAGAGGTGGAGGAACGTTGATCATCTCGGATTAAGAGCCCCGCTCCTGGTTCCATGAGGCCGTGAAGAGCAGCTGAATCCTCCTCATCCTTAGTCTCGTGTGCGGAACGGCTAATAGGACCGCTGCCAGAAGACCCAGGAGATGTTGGTACCACCAAGCCGAGGTAACTTCTCTGCTGAGGAAGTGGGTGGGGGCACTCTTGATGGCCGAGATTTTGTCTTTTGAAGGGAAGACCTTCTTGGAGCACATGTCCCAGATAAGGCTCAAAAATGTTAGATTCTGTGGGGGTTGAAGCAGCGACTCCTTGAGATTGAGCGAGAAGCCCAGATCGTGCAGCGTGTTCATAAGGCCATGGGAAGAGTAGTGAACCGCTTCCGGAGAGGTTTTCCTGACGAGCCAGTCGTCTAGGTATGTAATGTTACTTTGCATTTATATAGCGCCTTATCTACCATTGGTATGGTCTCAAGGCGCTGGTAGGTTTAACGCCCTCGGGAACCGAAGTTCAAGTCAGCAGAGAGAAATAGAGGGAGTCAAAAGGTGCGTGTGAGCACCGGATGTGTGCAGCTGGTGTGGCATTCGTGTGATAGCTGCTTCTTAGCGGTAGGTGTGGTGGTTGAGAGATCAAGAGTATGTGTTCATTCCGGCAGGTTGTTATCCAGACCGATTATGGCTGCGTTAGGCCCGAGGAGAACGCCTAGGCTTGAGGGTGTGTAACCAGCAGTGTTTAGTTAGGGTGTTGGGAAGTATAAGGCAAAATGATGGTATGAGAACCCGAATGGTGTCATAGTATCACTGTGTTCTAGTTGAGTGGTGGTGTAAAGAAGAGAGTAAGTGTGGAGATGTGATATGTTGGTTTACCTTAGGTGCTTGCGATCAAGCCCACTCCAATAGTTCCATGTACTCCGACTGTTCTACGCATTACGACTGTTTCAAGCACTCAAAACAGTTTGTTTCAATGCTCTTTCAAACGTTCCATGCACTCCAAACCATTCCATGTAAGTCACACCATTCTATGCAATCCAATCCGTTCCACGCACTCCAATCCATTTTATGAACTGTGCCTTTTATTCTTTCTACACACCTTATCCTTTCTCCAAGCATCATCCATCCACATATGTCATCTTCACACGTTCCATCCACTTCACTGGTTCCACCCATTTCACACGTTCCATCCACTTCACCGGTTCCAAACACATCACCAGTTCATCCACCTACTTCATCTGTTCTACCATTTCACCCGTTCCACCCATTCTACTCGCTCATCTGTTTCATCCACATACTTCACCCGTTCCATCCACCCAGCTCATCCGTTCCATCCACCCAGCTCATCCGTTTCACCCATATGCTTCACCCGTTTCCAACCCCATACTTCCTCCGTTCCATCCATGTACTTCAATCGTTCTATTCAATAACTTGGACCCATTTTGTCCACATACTTCATCCATTCCTTCCTCATACTTTACCAGTCTTGTCCATATACATCATCCGTTCTTCCAGATCCATGCTCCGTTCCTACCACCCAACTTCACCCGTTTCTTCCCCTTACTACACCCAGTCTTTCCAACCACTTCACCCGTTCCATCCACATACATCATCCGTTTGCTCAGCACTCTACACCGGCTCTGCACCCGCACCATACCCTACATCAGCTCAACACCCTAAATCCGCTCCACCATTATCCACTCACACCCTACATCCGCAGCACGACCTACATCCGCAGCACGCTCTCATCTGCTCTGCGCTCGTCAGCTCCATGCCCTCATCCACTCCACGCACCCATCCGATCCACGCACCTATCCGCTCCACCCACTTTGTTCATTAATCCTACATTATTGGTTCAGCCCATGTCACTTGTCGCACGCACTCAAACCGTTCTGTGCTCTCCATCTGTCCCATGCACTACACCCGTCTCATGTACTCGAATCGTCTATTCTGTACTTTCCATTTATACCATGCACTTATACAATCCATGCCATCTCTCTGTGCACTCATCCGTCTCCTGTATTCATCTTTCCATCCTCTTCACTTTAGTCCTTTCGTCCATTTTGTTCCTTTCGTCCATTGCAATCATTTCATTTATTTCAAACGCTTTACTGCTTTCGTACAATTTATTCTTTTTATCCGCTTCACAGCTTTGATCTACTTTACTCATTCTATTCGGTTTGTCCTTCTTAGTTTACATTAGAGGTTATTAGTTTTCGATTTCTCGCTTGGATCTTGATTTTGTATTATTTGTTTATATGGGTAGATGTGGAGGCCCTGCGCTCTGAGGGCCGCCACTACATTCATGAGTCTGGTAAAGACCCTGGGGGCTGAGTTCAGGCCAAAAGGGAGGACCTTGTATTGGAAATGGCAGCCCATGATCCTGAACCGTAGGAAAGAACGATGGGACTGCCAAATCGGGACGTGTAGCTATGAGTCCTTCAGATCCAGGGACTACACCCAGTCTCCCTTGTCCAATGTCTCCGCTATAAAAGCTGGCATAACCATCTTGAATTTTTGCAGGGGTAAAGAGGTTGAGGGTGGAAAGGTCCAGCACAACTCTCAGGCCCGCCTGGTTCTTCTGAATTGCGAAAATCCTGTAAAGGCCAAAGCCTCGCTGGGAGGTTGGGACTTCCTCCACTGTCTGGCTCTTTACGAGCGACCAGATCTCTGCCAAAAGAGTTGCGGTCCCAACCTGTGGGAGTGGAGAGGAGGAGAGGCTGGGAAACTAAGGCGGTACCCTGTGGATACTACAGAGAGGATTCTGGCACCAGAAATGTACATGAGAGCAAACCTGCCACCCACCGGAAACACGTGGACCCGAAGGGGCGTGTCATGCCTTCTTTCCCTCAGAGGCTGTCGCTGAGGGGGTGGGGTGGGACTGGAAAAAGACATTACGCCCCCTGTTTTGTTGCTTTTGCCGGTTTTGAGATGGCAAGCGGTCTGGCTGCCTGGATCTGCATTCCAAGAAGCCGTGGAACCCTCCGTATGTACGACCCCTTACTTAGCGCTGCTGGGATTGTGTACATGTTTTGGACATGGTCTTTGTAAGGATGGATAAAGACTTAGCTGTTTGTGAGCCGTTTTTCTTCTTGTCCAGCTTTTGTCCGTAGAGGAGTGGAAGAGGGCCCCCCATCGAACGGTAGATCTCATATGCGTTCCTGGACATCTGGGTTGAATTTTGTTGCCCGGAGCCAGGTGGCAATACAGATGGCACAGCCCGAGGTATCAATATGGGCCACTGTGGTTTCCATGAGGTCCTGCGCCACAAGCTTGGCCTCGGCTAGCCCCGCCTTAAAGCGTGATTGGCTCTGGGTGGGGAGTTCCAGGAGGAAGTCTGCAATTTCTCGCCATAATATTTGGTTGGCAGCTGCCAGCCTGGCATCAGCGTTGGCTTGACGTAGATGGATCTTCTCCTTTCCTAGCGGAGCGGAAGAGGCTGAAGACGACTGAGGCTTGGAGTATAGTGATGCCGCCGCGATCACTGAGGAGTGTGGCTGAGGATGGGCCCAAAAGCAAGAGTGTATCCCCTGTATTTGGCGTCCAGGCGTCGATTGACCGGCTGGACTGAGTGGGGTTTGAGCCAACCCATCTTAGCCAGGGAGACTGCATCGGTCTGCATAGGAATTTGGCAGAGGGGCATTGTGCGAGGACTTCTGCCATAACCCCCTCTGCCAGCTGCTCGACCTCGGGTTGTGGTAGGCCAAGGTACTCCACCAGACCAGCAAGACATTCGTGGAAGGCCCTGGCTGAGGATGGCATGTCCGGATCCTCCTCATCCGTATCCTGCAGATCTGGAAGATCCTATGGGAGGAGGAGTAGATGGCGCCGGAGGCTGGGGTACAGGGAGAGGCTGAGGAGGTGGCAGAGGTTGCAGAGTTGGCGGTGGAGCCAGAGGAGGCAGCTGCACCAGGGCCTGGGGGCCCGATGGGGGAGTCTGTGGTGCCGCTAGCATGGCGGGAATGACTTCCCTGATGGCTTCCTTAAGGATAACGCCCATCTGAGTGGACTTCATGAGGCCGAGGAACCTCTCGAAGAAAACCTCACTGGCTGAAGTGGTGGCAGGGGGTGCTGACGAGGTAGCGGGGGCTGCTGAGGCCACTGCAAACCCTGTCCATACGGACGCAAAGGAAAGTTGCCCTGCGCATAAGAGGGGTAGACTGTAGGCCATGTACGTGGTGGAGGCCAGCCCCACCTTGACACTTGTTCTTCGCTGAATTCCTGGAATGGCGTTGGACGAGAGCCTCTGGCGTGGCTGCCATTTTGTCGAGCTGCCTGCCACATGCCTGCAACGTGTTGCTTAGCCTGCTGGGCCCAGCCTCCTCCAAGACTCTTGCTTGTGGATCACGGGGGCCTACCCTGCTCCTCCAGACTAGGCCCGGTAGGTGTGGAACCCTCGACCCGGGAGTCGGTAGAGCTGCGTTTATGTGCCCCCTCAGAAGAATTTCCGGTATTAGGGCATAGCCCCTCGGCCATGGTGCTGGTACAAGGGCAGAGCCCCTCGAGTGAAGACTCGGTAAAAGAACCTTCCGGTCACTCACCACTGTCACCGGGAGGATCCGAGGATACCTTGGCCTGAAGGTCGGTAGCTGCAGCAGCCTCGGTGCAAGCGTTGGTATAAGGATCTGACCAGTCTCTCCTGCCCGGGACAGTCCCTGGGAAGAAGTGTCCCTTGCGGGGTGCGATGGAGATTATCAGCCCTACCTTGGGCCTAGCTTGATGTTTCACAAAGTTCTTGAGGTCCTCTGGAGGCGACTTCTGGAAGAGCTCCTTCCACCTGGCTAGTCTGTTCAGCGCTTTCGAGGACAGCGAGACACATGCTGAACAAGCTTGCCAACCGTGGTCTGGGCCAAGGCAACGTAGGCAGAGGGCGTGGGGGTCTGAAGTTGGGAATAGACCGTTGTTGGACACCTGCTGAACCCTGTGGAAGTCGTTATGCACCGAGGAGGAGCGCGACACCTCAGGACCGAGTACCTAAATGACAGAAAGACAAGAGAAGTATCCGTGCGTGGAATTAACTAGCCAAAGCCAAACCAAGGAGCGCCGGTGAGTTCGGCCGTTCCCGTCGACGCAGTCAAGGGGACTGAGGTGTGGCACTGGAGGGCGTAGTCAGGGCAGCACATGCTCCCTAGGTCGTAACCCCACACGCCTATAAATTTAAAGGGGAAGAAGGTTTTTTCTGGTGAAAAAGGTTCTGTCTCCCGTCCCTTGGAAGGGACACCCATACAGTATGGATGAAAGGGGAAGGGACATAAGAGAAGGTTTGGAAGCCACACATCCAGGTCCTGCCAGGCAAGTGGGAGACTATGTGTTAGGCCTCAGTAGGAGGATAACACGGATGATTTGCCAGGCATCATCAAAACTTGGGGCAAGCAAAGAATTACACAAGTACTGGCATGACCTTAAGGCCTCACAAGTGGATTAGACTCCAGGACAAGAAATCCTTGTGATGGAGTCTACCAAACCTCAAGCTTTGGCAGACATGTGGACTGTACCCTTCAGGATCATCTTTGAGATGGGCAAAGTCAACTATCTGGTTGACATGAGTCCCTGGGGTAACGCCTCAGGTATTTCACGTTAACAGGCTCTAGTCTTTCCACCGGTGAGAGGAAGTCTCAGGTCTTCGGCTAGCATCAGAGCAAGAGGAGGTTGAGAGTGAGCCCCTTCCTGATTTGCTGGATAGCAACCCTGAAGATGGCTCAGTGGAGGCAGTACATCTCTCTCCAGATCTGACACCAGAGCAGCAGAGGACCTGCAGGGCTTTGCTCCGGCAGTATGCTCCTCTGTTCTCATTGACACCAGGCCTCACCGTGCGGTGCAGGCACGAAATTGACACTGGTGACCGTGTACCTGTCAAAAACAGATGCCATTGGATGTCAGATACCGTAAAAGAATCACATCCAGGGCGAGGTCGCCAAGATGTTGGATCTGGGTGTACTTGAACCCTCAACCAGTCCCATGGTCCTTGTCACGAAGGTAAGTTCACGGGCAGGTACCAAGCATTGGAGGTTCTGTGTGGACTACAGCGGAATCCATGCCGTCACCAAAACTGCCGCACACCTGTTCCCCAGGGCAGATGAGCTTGTGGACACCATAGGTGCTGCCAAATTTTTAAGCACCTTTGATCTTACCTCAGGCTATTGGCAAATAGCTCTGATGGACCAGGCCAAGGAAAAAACTGCGTTCAACACCTGAGGGGCTCTACCAGTTTAGAGTTATGCCATTTGGGTTAAAGAATGCACCTGCCACCTTCCAAAGATTAGTCAACCATGTGCTTAGTGGGCTGGAGGCCTTTTGTGTGGCCTACCTAGACATTGCAGTCTACAGTTCCATCTGGGATAAGCATTTGACTCGTTTGGATAAGGCGTTGCAGGCCTTGAAAATGGCTAACCTCACTATCAAGGCCATCAAGTGCCAGATAGCTCAGGGGAAGTTGCACATCTTGGTCATGAGTTAGGAGGGGGTCGAATCCAACCTCTGCCCAGTAAAGTACAGGATGCGCATGACTGGGAGACTCCCATTACTCAAATCCAGATGAGCTTTTTTGGGCCTCATTGGGTATTACCAGAATTTCATGGCAGACTATGGAACCATAGCTGCCCCTCTGACAGCTCGGACATTGCACAAGCAACCAATGAAGGTTAATTGGACTGAAGACTGTCAGAGGGCCTTTGTTGGTGTGTAGGGCACCTGTGTTGTTTGTATCTGATTACAGCAAACCCTTTATTGTTCAAACTGACGCCTGTGACACCGGAATTGGAGCAGTCTTGTCCCAGTTAGATGATCAAGGGAGGGAACATCATATATTCATCAGTAGGCAACTCAAAAGGTAGAGAACGTAGGTGGGCTACTGTTGAAAAGGAATGTTTCAGTATAGTTTGAAGCCTTAGGCGTTTTAGGCCTTACCTTACGGGGTCTACCTTCAAGTTCCAAACAGACCATAAGCCCTTAAAGTGGCTTATGCAGATGAAGGGTGAAAATCCTAAACTGCTCAGGTGGCCCATTAGCCTGCAAGGGCTAGACTTCACTATTAAACATAGACCAGGGAAGAGTCATGATAATGGAGATGACCTTTCCAGATGATATGTTGACTGTCTGGATGAGGGTGTTAATCTCGTGGGAGAGCATTGGAGGGACAGGGGCTCCATGTCCTTGTCCTGTACTCCCTTATGTGTGTTCTGTTGCTTTCTGCACATGAGTCCATGTGGGACGCCTGGCAGTGCAGCTCTTCCTCTTTTTGGATGTGGTGAACAGAGAGCCTTAGGATACCCTTATGGCACCCATGGTTGGGGGTACAGCCCTCTACCACAAGTGTATGTTTCCAGGTACCTATGTGTGGCACACAGAGCGGGGTAAGGCTGGTGGGAGCTTCATGCCGAACTTGACAGGTGCCCCGAGTATCCTCCATTTTGGGACACCCAGGCACTGCCATAGGAATCTGTGGATTCCTCATATAAGGCAAGATGGCCCTGTGGCCTTTTGGTTTCTATTACCCGTTATCTTGTTTTCCCAAAGTCCTGGGAAGCCCGGACTCCGTCCCTTCCCCTGACTGGCTGATGGGTGGAAGAACCATATATGGTATTGTGGGGAAGTCCAGGCCAGACTGGCTGGAGCCTTACCCAGTGACTGCATGTTGTGGGTACACCCTTGGGGTGGGACCTGTGTGAATAGAATGTGTGACCAATATCTGTTATCTCTGTGTGACAAAGAATGAGACAGCCCTGCCTGAAACTGACATGAACGTAGTGTGGTGTGCTGAAAAGCTAAGTGCTTGCCCCAATCCACATTCCTTGTTATGGGTGTCTGGGTGGAAGTGAATAGCCTGAATGCACAATGACAGTGACAATACCCATCCTGGTTCCAACCCTCCCCTCCGGCTGCATGATCTTGTAGTACAAGCTTCCGAATACACCGGGACTGTAGCTCCACGGTTCTCCCTTGTCCCTTATGCACATACGGGGTATATCTACCACACTACATTGCTCCTGCCCTGAGGAAGGCCTTAACTACTGATGCCAGTTTTGGCACGCCGAAACGTGTTTTCCGTGTGTCTTGTTCCCCTCCCGTTTGGAAGTACTTCGGGAACATTTTCTTGATCTCTATTACACGTTGGCAGTTAACCATATGGCACATATCCATAATACTTAAAATTTATTGTAAAATTTTGCCATTACCAGGGTAATTTTTTATACACCCAGGTACCACCTAGTCCACAGGAATAATCTTCCTGTTTGGACCGTTTTTCACCAATTGAGATGAAAAAATATTCAATTTACTTCCCTAAATGTATATACCGCCTTTGGTGTACTTATGTATATATGATGAATGTTAATGTCTTATGTTTCTTTACTCCTTCTGATATTTTTTAAATTTTTGTAAAAAATAACTTGAACTACAAAAGTATTGTGTTTCATGTAATACATTTTTGTGTGTACTCGTAGGATCTCTTCTTGGTTTTGTTCCCGTGACTTTCTTTGAAAGCACATACCTTAGTCTAACATGGAGACTCAGCTTCTCAGCTTAAATAATTTGCCAGAAATTAGGACTGTCACCAGCGTGGGTACCTCTTTTGGTTCTTTGATTCAAATGTGTTAATCTGAATGCACAATGAGCCTGATTATCTGCCTGCCTGCATGAATGAATGCCCTTCTGTCTTATTGGCTGACTGAGCGTGGCTCAGCAGCGTGAATGAGGGACAGATGTGTATATTTGGGGACCTCTCACTTCCCAATTTCTTCAGAAGCTGAAGTTGAAACTGGAAGCTGCTTATCCTTGAAGCCCAGATGGAAGGGGAATTGCTGCTGCTTTCCATCAACGAAATCTGACAGCTGTCACGGACTGATCCGAGAGAGGACCTAGCTCGGAGACCTCTTCCCGAGCTACGAGGGGACATTACGCAGAAGCTGATCATCGAGGCACCCTGGAAGTCAGACCCGAAAGGCTGTCGACCGGAGACAGGGTCCACAGAGAAATCGTGAAGTAAAGCAGCAGGACATAGAGGCCGTCAAAGTCAATTGACATCGGCCGGGGTTCCGAGGATTTACGTAACCACTGTAAACCCGTCGAGTCCTGTTGCCCAGAAGCGGGGACAGCTTGACGCCGTGCTGCCGAATGACCGGAGCCACACTGCTCCACCTTGCCTAAGAAAATTAACCATAGGGCTCCCTTGCCATCACTGTCAACTGCTTTGTCCCGCCAGAGAAAGAAGAGGTCGTCGATGATGACCGAGGACAGCGGTGGGTGTCCCGCCACCCGTAGTCCACAAAGACGCTGACAAGAGAAGATCCGAAATCCAGCTGTGGTCGAGTCCCGATTATTGACGATGACACTCCATGCCAGCTGCCGGGCCTACATTCACCACCAAGTCTTCTTTGCGGTACACAACACTTTGCATTAAGGTGCACTGCACGCCTCATCTTCCCAGGGCTTCCTCGAACGATCGTCAACGAGCACCGTGAAGATCAAAGCTGCAGTCTCGACACCATTGTCCACATTTCTTCGAGGAATCTCAACGCCCTGTGGCTACTGCTTTAAAGGGAGTTCGCTTTCGAGGGATCCGTCGGTTAACCGAAGAAACTCTTCTAACTCAGTTACATCGGGGTAGTTCAACATTTTAACCAGCAAACAAGACGATTTAAACACTAATGGATGGGACTTGTTAATACTCTTTATTACGGGTTGCCCAGGTGGGAAGGATCCTCACACAGAACTTCATCTAGATAGCTGGGGTCAGCATTCTGCCATGGTTTAACCCAACTTGTCTTCCTTCCTATGCTCTATGCGGATACACATTGCTGTATGATTTGTATGCCATTATAACTGTCAGCAGTTGATGCATTTTAAAAGGAGTCAAAAGCTAAGTGTGGTACCACATAGACATTGTATATATTTACCATATTAGAATTGCCAGAGTACAAAGTGGGTTATTAATGGATTTATATATTGTTAAGGAGAGCTCTCAAAATGTGCCAATTCCTTCCACCTTAGAGCACTCCAGCTCTTTTGCTAAACTTTGGGACTTTGAACTTTTCAAATCAATGTGTTTTCTGGGTTTGTTTCTTTAACCAACTCCATAGGCATCTTTTTCATTTGTGTCACACAGCACCCTCAGTGCAGTGACACAGGGAAGCCTTTCAGGCTTTCCCCAAGGATTAACTACCTCCTCTGGGATAAACTACTGTTTCCCAGGGTACGTAAAGTGAAATTGACTTTACTAGTCTTTTAAATTCCTAGACCCAGCACACCCTATCTTACAATAGAGTGCTGGAGGGGTTACTTTGCATCCCCTGTCTAGATAACTCGTGTAGCAGTCAAATGCTACCCTTTCCTCTCAGAATGGATGGTGGCAGTGGTTTTACAACGAACTACCATGATTTTTCACAACCGCAAACTATTCGTAGCTCCAGTAACGTTAAATCGCGGAAGCCATGTTTTTCAAGATGGCGCCTGCGCCCCCTTTGTTAAAACAGGTCGCGGTTGTCTTTTTTGGCCATTTCTTTGTGGAAAGGTCCTTCTACTGTTTTTCTCTGCGTGCCAAACCAGGTCTGGTCTCTTTGTTCATTCACCTTTGGCGGGCTTCAGGAGTAAAGACCACCTCTGGCGCCAGAGTGTCTGGGGTGGGCAGGAAGTGAGGGAGGTGCCCGTAACTCTGTGTGCTTAGTCTCCTAGGAGACTCAAATGCACTCTGTGGTGATTGGCTGGCTGACTGTCAAGCAAGGGCAGCCACCCTGCTGGGTGAGTGACAGCTAGGCTGGAGTGAATGGGAGAGAACTGAATAAAAGGCAAGTCTCTTGGCTTGCAAGGTAGAGTCAACCACTGGAACGAAGGATCCGAAGAGCAGCTAGAATAGGACGGCTGCTGTGACCCTGGACCTTTCGTTTTTGCCCGGTGAAGCCCTGCTGCAGGTCCGAATCGCCAAGTTCGCATCGATAGAGAAGCCCTGCAAGGACGACTTCTCCCGTTGAGTTGGTGGGACCAATCAACTCCAAAGTAAGCCACCTGGATAACCATCTCGGAGCTGGATGAATTTCCTCAGAGTTGCTGCAGGAAACCGGAGGACCAGGGAGAGGGACACCAGCTTGTGTGCGTTACTTACAGTGACCGGAATTGAAGTTTGCCAGTTGCGAGCTTTTTGACCAATCCGAGCGCAGGGAAGTATTCTGAACTAGTATTGAAGCATATTTGTGTGTTATATATTGCCTCCTTCTAATGAATGTTTTAGAACTGACAGATAAATCAATAAGTATTTATCAAAGAAACCTTGAGTGTAAGAGTTTATTTGAACACCTGTGATTGTAGACCTCTGTGTAACATCATTACTGCTCACATTCCCCTCTTGAGATAAGCCTGGCTGCTCAGCCCCGCTATCAACTCTGTGTAGTACAGACTTCTACTAAAGGTTGGGTTTCTTACACCTGTAGTCATAGTTGTGTGTAGTGTTCCCAGAAGGTACTGCATACAAACTCTGCCTAACATATATAAAGAACTGTGTTAGCACATAACAGTGTGTGGACATTGCTTTGTGGGGAACTTGGGGACTACACTGTACTTGAGAACCAGTCCGCATCACCTCCTGAGAGCTTAAGCCTTGGTTGCTTGTCAATTGTACCATCTAGAGAATCTTGGCTCGAGTGCTCTGTGCTGCTTCTCTGCCTTATAGAGGACAGGAGAACAGATAACCCCCCTCCAGTCTTTACACTTATTTGCCCCAAGGTTTATCTGGGCCCACTTGCATTTAAATAAACCATTCATTTGTACAATACATAGTGTTTCTTTGGACCATTTCTGTTACAATGTCGTACTATTCTACAGCCCTCTCTCCCTCCTAAAATAGGCCTGGCTGTTCCGTCTACGCTAGCCTGCACTCAGGTGGTACAGCCTTATACTAAGAGTGGAGTCTTGTACTGTCTCAGTTGAATGGTTTAACTAAGCCCTTGGGCTTCAGAAAAACTGTCCCAACATAAACCTTGACACTCTTTGAAAAAGTATTTTCAAAACATTTACAATTCTATGAATCTATCTTCACCAAAGGTAGATTAGTGATTTTTTTGGTTAGCACTTTAATTGGTTTGGGTTGTTAAAAAAAAAAAAAAAAAAAGCCTGCACCAATGCCATGCAGCCATCATTGTGGTGAGGCAGTAAAGCACAGGCAGGAAAAAGTGAGGTAAGGGACTGATAAAATTAGAAAGTCCTACCGGGTAATAGAGAAGTGGATGGAACTATTAAGACCAAAATAAGTCTATTGACCTTACCGTCTCCTGTGGTACATCATCTTAACAGAAGGTCGGTAAATAGGTGAAACAGCGTTTCCACTTTTAAATAAAGTGATTTCAATGGATGAGAAGTTGAACACATGATCAAGGGAACTCTGTGAGCAGTATGGAAACAAAGGGTCTACAAGCAACCTGTGAGTAAGAAGAAAGTCAGCTCAGAATGCTCAAAGTCAATTAAAGTAAAGACTTTTGGGAAATACCCAACAGAAGAATGCAATCTCACACTTGAGAATTTGCATATTAACCTACTGCCCCAATTTACAAATATGGTAGTACAGCAGTCTTCGTAGCACAGAAAAACAATTCACAAAACTATTGAAGATGGAAACTTGCAACTCTCAGCACTTCTAAACGTAGCGTGGTAATGGGAAGATAAAGGGTATGCTGAAAGAGCCAAAAGGTTACTACAAATGTGATATTGTGGATGTGAACTCAAAAGGAAACCTCAATCCATATCAACCTCAGCATTGGAGAATAAACATGTTCTCAATTTAAACCGATAGAAAATGGCACATTTGACACTTATTCAGACTCCTAGTGCATGGCCTGCCCAAAAGCTGTCACTTTAGATACACAACACCCTTAAAAATATTACAAATAAAGGACAGAACATCACCTTAAATTGCTTTTCTATATTTCAGTAAAATCTACTTGAATACACTTTGAAACAAGAGTACAACAAAATAGAATATACTTCAAATGTTGAATATACAAACTATTATAGTTCATTCTGAACACTGGTAACTTTTCCCTCATAACTTCAACTAAAAAAAAAAATACAAAATAATTCCAGGTTTTGAACTACCTGACCGAATATATATATATATATATATATATATATATATATATATATATATATATATATATATATATATATATATATATATATATATTCATGCCGAGAGTGACCTTTCAAGTGGGTTGAAAATGAAATGTATGCGCGAGTGCTAAGCGAGTGACACAGGCATGTTGCAGCTAAGGGCAAAGGGCCAACTGCAAATTTGTCCACAAGTGTGAAATTAGGACAGACTTTAACTACCATACAAAATATGTCACATTAAATTCTATAACAATACTGTGCTAGGTAATATGTTATTTTTTGTTTTAATTTAAAAAATGCTGTACACAAAACAAGCTCATTTCAGGAAAAGGAAATGAAAATCAGTCTAAAGCTTCTATATCAAATTCTGCTGGAAAGCGGTATGATGCAAGTTCCTCACGGCCTTGTCGTTTGCTGTAGCTTTTCACACTATATTGGGCCACTTTTGCTGCTGATGCTTTTCTTCCTCATACATTTCACATTCATGAATACCTACTCAGCAGAGGTTTTAAATAGCACCAATGAAGAGAGCATTGAGAACACAGCTGTACATTGCTGGTATGCATATAAAATGCATGAAAATGTGTTCTTTGCAGCAACGTTTCGCCAGCTCTATTGCCCCTTTTGACACTGCCCTCCACGCTGAAAAATATAACAAAATAACCTCTGGCAGAAATGTCTTTAGTGTTTTCTGTCCTCCTTAGTGTATCCTGATAATGTAGTGAGCGGCTTGGTCCCCTTGATATACTACATTTATGTTGAAACAATAACTGGTTATACTCGCAGCAGTGGTAGGCAGTGACGTCTGCATCAGATCAGGTGGCTCAGCTCCCACTGAAACATGGGAAAAGTAAAAACACATTCCAGTCAGTCTTTTGGCTGTAATTTTTGCTTCTTGAACTCCACTTATCCAAACCAAACAATGTGTTTTCACATTTGTCTGGGCATAGCAAGAATTTTGTTAATTCTACAGAAGTTGCTGAACATTTTAATTGTCAAACCCAGTTGTCCCTTCTGTTTTCATAGTTACTGGTAGGGCAATGCCAGAAGGCGTGCTGACAACCACTACATGTGTCACTGTCTTGCCACCATCCATTGGGCTGTCCTCTTTGACCAGCTGCAGAGGCTTTGCATCGTCTTCCTTGTGCACAGCCCCAGTTTCAACCTTCACCTCTGGCCCCCGAATGACTGCGCTGAACATATGGGGAGAAGTCTGGTAGGAGGCTTGCTGGCTGGGCATTGTCAGCCTCATAAGCTGTGTTCCGTGGGCAATGGACATAGGGTTAAGTGCTCTCATGGTCAGTGGTGTACCCATTAGGTTAAAACTGCCAGACCCTGGCAGTCCACTTTTCGCTTGCATCTGATGACAATGTGCCAGCTGTGAGGCTGGGATGGTGATGATTTTGGCAGGTTGCATGGTGATTTTGTCTGCGCTGTCAGCAGAGGCTGACATCATTGTTGGGATTGTTTGTATTACAACTTTTGGCGCATTTCCAGTTGTTGGACTTGTGCTGGTTATGAGCTGCGAACCTTGACCCATAGGCTGCATCGCCAGCGTTGATATTTTCTGACCCAAAGACGTCATCACAACTGGCACCTGCATTGCCACACGGACCGTCCTGTTGGATGAAGGAAAGTAAGTTGAGCATTTATAAACAGACATTTTATGTAGATAACAGTGTTTATTAATTGAAAAGCCAGACAACCATTCGCATTGGTCGCTTTATAAGCTTGTCACTCGAGCTGCTTAAGATTTGTTTTTACTTAATACAATTTCAATATTCTGTGGATAATTTAGCGAAGAGTGTAATGAGGTGGGAGTGGGCATCCATATACAGGGAAGTTGGAAAGACCTACACGAATGTCAAAAATACACTTTCATAGCACGCATCAAGCAGGTGAAGGATTAGAAGGCTCCAAGAGGACAATTAGGGCGTTACCGACAGAATTTTGGTGGCCCTGAACAGGTTTGTTTTCATTGCAATTGGACTGAAAGATGCATGGCAATCTAAACTAGTTGCTTAAAATGTCCCGTTTGCCCTAAAAGTATACCCGAAAATGATTTTCAAAATGTGGCATACCTTTTCTTGAATTTATTATGTACTGGGCTCTCTGGGTATGTATGCATTCATCGTTCAATAAAATCGTTCGTAGATGCATTTAAAAAAAATAATATTTAAATACCATATAACATTTGCGAGCATTGTAAATTAAATAGCGAGTGCTTAAAAATGAGGGCCAACTTACAGCCCATTAGATTTAGCTTTAAGAGAAAGGCGCCCATTTGTGAAAATGGTGAGAGGGGCCACAGCACCTTCATGAACCCCATTTTTCTGTGCGGAAGAGCACTTCGACAGCAACATGACACCCACCAGCAATGAATATGCCACGGCAAGGCCACTTTGCACTTCAACATCACTGGGAACCCCAATCCCGACCCAGCTGTTCACCCTTTATGCTTAGAACACTAGTATCAAGACACTCGCACTGCTGTGGAGGGTATCAGACCCCAGGCCTTGGCATCAAACACCCTTCAGGAACACCAATTTCAGGCTATGCAAGAATAATTGATCCCAGTTTGTATTGGTCCCGTGGGATGAGTACTTCCACAATCTACCCCAAAATCTTTGCTTTAAGTTCCCGGACCCATTTATCATTATTTATATATTGCTATTGTGTGAGGCACCCCCCTCAAAAGCAGTCAGTCGTATCGCCCCAAATGGGAAGAAGGAAACATATGAGAGTGAAGGATTACTGTACATGGCAGTTTGCATAAATAAGTTACTCACTGTAGTGACCAACATACTCCTAGTCCATAGTTCCCTTTCCTCCATACTGTATGGGTGTCCCTCGCTAAGGACGGGAGACAGAATCTTTTTTACCAGAAAAAAACTTCTTCCCTTTAAATTTAGATGCGTGCTGGGGCGCGGCTCTGGGGGCATGAGCTCCTCTGACAATGCCCACTGGCACCACTCCTCAGTCCCCTTCGATGTTGACGCGCCAGCAATATTAACAATGCCAAATGACATCAGTTTTATTAAGGGGGCAGATGAACAAGTTACTTCTTACCTTGTAACGTTCTTTCGATGTGATGTTCCTCCAACGTATTCCTTATCTTAGATATCTCTTTCCAGCTTTGCTGGCCTCGGAAAATTTTTTCTCTAGAGGGCGCTGCGCGTCGACGTCCGCCGAGTCGAGTCGAGGTCCCTCGACAGCCGCCGTATCGACGTCATCCTGCCTATAAAGGCCGCGCGCAGCATCCGTTGCTCAGTTCCGTTTTGTACCCACAATAATTCTTTCTGGACTCAACTAATCACCCTGAAGGAGCGTAAGCTGCAACAACAAGGGAAGTAGTACTGCGGGGATGGATGGGAGGGTCGATAAGGAATACGTCGGAGGAACATCCCATCGAAAGAACATTACAAGGTAAGAAGTAACTTGTTCTTCGAAGGGATTGTGTCCTCCGACGTATTCCTTATCTTAGATAGAATCCCATAGCAGTATTCTGTTATTGGAAGTGGGAGTACTGACTTCATGCTTCCTTTTATTGATGAATAGAGTGCAATACTGCCTTTCCAAACATAGTTTCCTGACTGGTGGAGGAATCCAAGTTGTAAAACTGTGTAAAGGTATGGACGGACGACCATGTGGCAGCCGCACAAATGTCTCGAACCGGCACTTCTCTTTTGAGGGCCGATGAAGCTGCGATACCTCTGGTCGAATGAGCCCTAAGATTTTGAGGGGGCTCTTTTCCTGCCAGTTTATAACATTCCAAAATGGCTAAAATAATCCATTTGGAAATGGTCTGCTTAGTTATCGGTAGCCCCAGCTTGTGACCTGCGTAGCCTAAAAACAGCTGGTCTGCTTGTCTTATTCTAGCCAGTCTACTAATGTAAAAATTTAAAGCCCTTCTTGGGTCCAGCCTGTGTAACCTCTCTTCCTCTTTCCCCGGATGGGGAGGAGGATAGAAAGATGGAAGGGTAATCATCTGTGTGATATGAAATTCAGAAACCACCTTTGGGAGGAAATTAGGCTTCACTTGCAGAACAACGTTGTCTTTGTGAAAGATTGTATGAGGGGGTTTACAAGAAAGAGCTTGTAACTCGCTCACCCTTCTAGTAGATGTAAGTGCTACTAATAAAACAGTCTTAAGGGTAAGAAATCTTAACGAACAAGAGTGGAGTGGTTCGAAAGGTGTGCCCATCAGGAAAGTTAGGACTAAATTTAAATCCCATAGGGGAACCTGGAATGGTCTTGTGGGATAAACGTTAGTTAACCCCTTTAGAAACTGTATTACCAAGGGTAACTTGAAATAGGATGGTTCTTCCGCAGTGCGCTTAAAGATGGATAGCGCTGCGAGATAGCCCTTGATGGTGCCAACCTGAAGGCCTGAATTCGCTAAATAAAGTAGGAAGGACAAAACCATTGGTTTACCACATGAAAAGGGATCGATATTCTTTTCCCTACACCAGCTGCAAAATCTGTTCCAACGGCAGCGGTATAAAGATTTTGTTGCTGGCCTTCTTGCCGAAAGCAACACCTCCATAACGTCATCAGGGAGGTCCCAAATCCTTGTACCTCAGCCTTTCAGAAGCCAAGCGTGAAGGTTGAGGGTTTTGATGTCTGGATGGAGAACCTGACCTCCCTTCTGTGAGAGCAGATTCTATCTGAGTGGAAGTCGAATTGGAGGGCAGATGGACAAGTCTAGAAGGTCCGGGTACCACGTTCTCCTGGTCCAATCCGGGGCAATTAGGATCATGGTGTAAGGGAATCTTCTCAACCTCCTGATCATTTGAGGAATGACAGGGACCGGTGGAAACGCGTACAGGAGTGGAAACTCCCAGTCCACTATGAACGCGTCTCCCAGAGCTCCTCTCGGGGGAAATTCCCTTGAACAGAACAGATTGCACTTCCTGTTGACACTGGTGGCGAACAGATCCACCTGAGGGGTTCCCCAAAGGGCGAAGATCTCTTGAAGGACTTCCTGAGCTAGTTCCCACTCGTGGGAGACTGTGCTCTGCCTGCTCAGAGCATCCGCTGTCAAGTTCTTCTCTCCGGCTAGGTGAACTGCCGAGAGATTCCTTCTTGGATTGCCCAAAACCAGAGCTGCATCGCCTCTCTGCACAGAGGTAGTGATCCTACGCCTCCTCTTTTGTTGAGGTAATGCATGGCCACTGTGTTGTCCGTCATTATCAGGACATTCTTTCCTTGTACAGATGGCCGAAAAGCCTTCAGCGCAAGTCTGATGGCCCTCAGCTCTAACAGGTTGATATGTAGTCTGGACTCCGATGGAGACCAACGACCACTGATGGTCAAGTCGTTGGCGTGGGCTCCCCACCCCGTGAGTGAGGCATCCGTGACTACTGTTATCTCAGGACAAGGTTGCCAAAACTGCTCTCCTTTCAGAATGTTCTCCTGACAGGCCCACCACTAAAGGTCTCAAGCCACCCTGTCGGGAACCTGAAGAAGATCTGTCATTCTCCCTGAGAATTGTGACCACTGAGTTCTCAGTGCCCACTGGAGAGATCTCATTCTCAGGCAGGCCTCTGGCACTAGGAAAATGCAGGATGCCATGAGGCCTAGCAACCTCAAAAAGTCAAAGGCTGGGAGACGTTGGGCATTTTGAAACTTGGTGACCATCTATAGAATATCTTGAGCCCTCACCTCTGGTGGCGAGGCTTTTCCCAGGGAAGTGTCCAGGATCGCTCCGATGAACTGGAGTCTCTGCAATGGTATCATCTGTGACTTCTTTAAATTGAGGGAGAAGCCCATTCTGTGAAGGGAGTGGCAAACATGATCTAGCTGGATCTGAGCTTGTTCAGAAGATACAGCTCTGATCAACCAATCGTCCAGGTCGGGGTAGACGTTAATCCCTTCCCTCCTTAGACTTGCAGCCACTACCGACATTAACTTGGTGAAGACCCTCGAGGGCGGAGGTCAGCCCAAATGGCAGCACTCGAAATTGATAATGAGAGTTGCCAATTGCGAACCTCCGGTATTTCCTGTGTTTGAGATGGATTGGCACATGGAAATAAGCGTCCTGAAGGTCCAGAGATACCAACCAGTCCTGGAACTGAAGGGCCTGAAGGATCTGAGAGAGAGTTACCATCTTGAATTTGTCTTTCCAGAGGAATTTGTTCAATTCTCGCAAGTCCAAGATGGGTCTCAGTCCTCCGTCTTTCTTTGGTATGAGAAAGTAAGGGGAGTACCAGCCCTTGTTCCTCTCCGCTACAGGTACCGGTTCTATGGCACCTTTCTCTAGCAGGTCTAAAATTTCCTTCAAGAGGAGCGGATCTGGAGCTTTTTGAGAGCTGATCCCCGGTGGATGACTGAGGTATGTGTAGGAGAGGCAGGCAGTAACCTTGTGCAACTGTCTCCAATGCCCAAGCATCTGACGTGATAGCCTGCCATTCCGCCAGATGTTGAGTTAACCTGCCTCCTACAGGTGTCTTGTGAGGGAAGTCCTCAGAGTGGTTTTGGGGCGGCTGATGTAGATGCCGATGGTAAAGAGGCACCTGCTGTTGCTGCGGTTTTTGAATATCTACCCCGCCCACCTCGGGTAGTTCTTCTTTGTCCCCTTTGAGCCGGTCGTCCTCTACCTCTTCTGAATGCGGAGTAGAAGCGAAAGGACTTGCCTCTCGCAGAGGTTCCTGTGGGACGAAAAGGTGTCTGACGGATTGCAGCGCCTACGGATTTTGCGGCTGCCTTTGATGTTTGCAGTTTTTCTAAACTGTAATCCGCCTTTTTCCCAAACAAAGAAGAGCCATCAAATGGCATGTTCAAGAGCCTGGCTTGCACATCTGGGGCAAAACCAGACTTTCTCAACCAAGCAAATCTCCTGGTTGTTGTACTTGCCGCCATTGCTCTGCTGATACGGTCAGCCGAATCAATGCCCGTCTGGAGGCATTCGCACATAGCGTCTTTACCGTCCTTCCGCTGTAGAAGCACACTCCCAAAGTGTATGGCTAAATCTAGCAAGGGTGCAAGTAGCATTAATAGATTTTAACGCCATGCTACATGCCTAAAAGACTTTTAGCCATAGCATCATATTTTTTATCGTCCCTGTCCTGTGGGACGGTAGGGTAAGCAGTCTTGATGTCAGTAGAAGATGCTGCCTGTACCACCAGACTTTCTGGGGATGGGTGTTTGGACAAAAACTCAGGGTCTGCAGAAGATACCCTGTATTTAGTAGACAGTTTTTTATTTACTGCCGGGACGACATTTTTCTTTGAAGAGCTTTATGAAAAGGTACTACAGGATCCTCCTGTGAACCTTTATCAAGAATATCCGTGAGGTCATCCGGTTGGAAAGCCTGTGAAGGTGTTGACCACCCCATAAATTCTGTAATCCTGGCCATTAAGGCTCTATGAGGGGTTTCAGCATGCTCCCCTGGGTCTGGCCTAGCGAACTCCACCTCTGGGGAAGTGTCTAAACCACTTGCCTCATGCAAGGAATTGTGGAGTTCCTTTAATCTGCGTTCCTCTGAGGATAACTCCTCTTGAACTGGGGTTGCAGATCCCTGCAACTCAAATGTCTCTTGTTGGTCAGATAGTTCTCCCTCTTCCATAATTGAGGACATTGTTCTCAATTGGTCTGAACTCACAAAGGGTGTGAAATCCATCTCCAAGGCAGAGGGTGCCAAAGTTGTTGTAATCGGCCTCGAAAACGTCGATGTCGTCTATGCCGAAGGCTTCGAACGTGGCGTCGAAAACAAAGGCGGAGGCCTCGAGGCCCTCGATAGAATCGGAATTCTGCTTGAGGATATCGACAATCGACAACATTGTCATCGAAGACCTGGGAATAGCCACTGGGTGCGCCGCAACCGTGACTTTCCTTTGCGTCGACGCCGGTGTTGAGGATGGCGTCGAGTGTCCCTTCGACAACGGCGCCGAAGACAACCACCTCGGCATCGACGGAACCTTCGAAGAAGGATTCGAGGTCCTTGCTTTACTCGAGGGTTCGTGACGCGCTCGAGAAGCTTCCTTCGCCGGGTGCTGCAACTCGCGGCGTTTTGGACCTTCGGGTCTTTCGACCAGAGCATCGCTCTCGGCAGTCTTCGAGGGGGTCGAGGCCGCTTTCTCGAAGACGCTCATCATATTTTTTCGGAATTCCTCCCATTCAGCCCGGGAACTATGTTTCGTGGGGCAAGGGATTCTCTTAGGTGAAACAGAGGAAGAGGACGACGAAGAAGAGGATCTTCGGCGTCTCCTTTTCAAGTACTTCGATCTCGAGGAGTGGTGTGACCCGCTTCAAGACCTGGAGCGCGAATGGTGACGAGGAGACGAATGTCTCGACTTCGTCGAGGAAGAAGAAGCTTTAGAAGTCTTACCTTTTTCCAGCTTCCCCCTACGCTCCTTCAGGGCCTTAGCTGTCATGGACATACAGTCCTCGCATTCCGAACAATGGTGTTCAGCTCCCAAACACCTGTGAGGGTCTGGCAGCGACATCTTTTTTCCACAGTCTCTGCATTTTTTAAAGCCGGACCGAGGGGTCGTCGGTTCAGACGAGGAAGCCATCGAGTTGGATCGAATATCTCGAGGTAAATGGAATAATTCTCTACGAAACTGAGTAACGATATTCCGAGGCACTGAGTAAGCGTGGAAAAACGGAACTGAACAACGGACGCTGCGCGTGGCCTTTATAGGCAGGATGACGTCGACACGGCGGCTGACGAGGGACATCGACTCGGCGGACATCGATGCGCAGCGCCCTCTAGAGAGAAAAAATATCCGCGGCCAGCAAAGCTGGAAAGAGATATCTAAGATAAGGAATACGTCGGAGGACAATCCCTTTGAAGGTGGGACGTATGGAGGAAAGGGGGCTATGGACGAGTAGTACGTTAGTCACTACTACAGTAATTACTCTCAAGTCCCGTCCCCTTTCCTTCATACTGTATGGGCGAGTACAACTGAATGTTGTCCCAGGGTGGAGGTGTGCTCTCTTGGAAACAAGTTCATTAACACTGCCTTACCAAATTCTGTGTCTGACCTGGAGCCGGCATCCAAGAACTAGTGCTTGCAGAAGGCGTAGCCCATGTAGCCGCCTTGTTGATAACCTGCCACGGCATGTGCTTCTGCAAACCGCCACGGCTTTAGTTCCGATTGCGTGGGCATGCATACTTGCTGGAAGAGGTTTGTGCTGCCCTTCGTACGCCTCCTTGATGGCCAGAACCATCCAACTTTGCTATGGAAGTCTAGGAGGCCTTACAGCCTGGCTTTTACCCACCGAAGGTGACAAAAAGCATCTGATTTGCAGATGCTCTTGTTCCTGTCCAGGTAGTATCTCACCGCACGCCTGACATCCAGGAGTGCAACACCCTCTGAGCGTCATCCGTGGGGTCCACGAAGAACGCTGGTAGCACTATCTCCTCATTCAGGTGAAACGAGGAGACAACCTTAGGTAAGAATGCAAGGGGCGTGGCCTGGAGCTCATGGCGCACAGAGGCTGAATTGCCGAGCTCCGGCCGAGGCGCCGTTTCTAGATCCTGTTGCCGACCTAATTTACACACTCGGAGACGAAAAAGCGACTCCGAGGACGGAGGAAACGGTCCCCGACAAGGCAGAGCTGTTCCGCCGCGAAAACGGACCAACAGGACGCGAGGGACCGCATTCGAACCGGTCCCCCAGTGCCCGTCCTCGACTGCATCCAAGATGGCGGATCGCCGATAATTGCAGCCTTCTTTAGGAGGCGAAGCCAACCGCTGCGGCTCCCGCGGGCGCTCCTCCCGGAGCTTACAGGAACACACTGAGCCCCGGTCCTCCACAAGAATACCGGTGAGACACGCCCCGGCGCCCCTCACCGCACCGAGGACTGCTGCGGGGTTCCGGCCCCGAGCGGGATTGGGGTCAGCGCGGACCGCGAGCCGCCTGGAGCGGAGGGAGCGGCTCGTGAGGTCCGGAATCACCCATCCAGAACTCCTTCCCATCGCGGCCCGGAGGCCCGCAACGAGCTTGGAGACGCCAAGCACACTTGCCCGGATACCCGGGGGCTCGAGCCTGCGACCAGAGAGAGGGGCGGCTTGGAGGCAGCGGGCTCCTGATTGCCCGACCTCACTGAAGCGGAGGCGGACAGTTCAGGTGAGGAGCTGGAGGGAATTACCCATTGCGCCCACCATAAGCGTTTGGGGTGACACATCCAGTAGAGGCGAATGGCCTCGCCCCAGTAACTGTCCACCGGACATAAATGTACAACAGACCCTCGAAGACCAAGCACACGCAATTGGGCCCGGGGCACAAGAAAATTAATTCCTAACCCCTCTGTGTTGACGGCCATAATTCTGCCCCAACGTAAAAAGACTGGTACACCCGCCCAGCCCTGAACTTCACCCCACAAATTATACGCCTTGCCTCTGCAGCACGTCGAACAACTCACGACTTGAAGATGGCTGCCAGGAACAAAGGGAAGGAACAAGTTACTTACCTGTAACTGTTGTTCTCCAGCATGGGTCTGGCATGGATTCACATGCTCATGAATATTCCCCGTCGTCAGGCTGGGAATCCTCGGTAAAGAAAAAACCAGTATCAGTTTCGTTTCTGATCTGTCTTTCGTAGTAATAACCAATCACTGATCTGTGTCATACTGACCACAGCCAATGACTGCCCTCTACCTAAGCCCCGCCTCTGGCAGCCATCTTCAGATTTGGAAGCACGTGAAGTGGCAGTATGACCAAGTGAAGAGCCGCAGAGGGGTAGGCGGGAGGGTTCGCATGTGAATCCATGCCAGACCCATGCTGGAGAACAACAGTTACAGGTAAGTAACTTGTTCCTTCTCCAGCATGGGGTCTGGCATGGATTCACATGCTCATGAATAAAGAATACATAGCAGTACACACATGCACAACCACGGGAGGTGGCAAAGGCTCAACATTAAGCATTACATCAAACTCAACATTAAGCATCTTACCTCCTCACCAGGCTCACCTCAGGCGAACAGGTTGCGCAGCACTGCTTGGCCGACCCTGGACTCCACCCTGGAATCCCGGTCGACGCAGTAGAATTTCGTGAAGGTGTGCGTCGACCTCCACGTAGCAGCCCTGCATATGTCCAGCAGGGGCACACCAGATAGGAACGCCGTGGTAGCTGCGTTCGCTCTGGTGGAATGGGCTCTCGGACGGCCAGGCAGCGGTCGGTTTGCCAACCGGTGACAGTACATGATACAGTCGGAGAGCCATCTGGAAATGGAAGCCTTCGAGAGAGCCTTCCCCTGATTGACAGGTCCAAAGTTCACAAAGAGTTGTGACGTCTTCCGAAAACACTTCGTGCGGTCCACGTAGAACTTTAGCGCTCTAGCCACATCCAGCGAGTGCAAAGTCCTCTCAGCCGGCGACGAAGGCGACGGGAAGAACACAGGCAACACCAAGGGTTCGTTGAGGTGGAAGTCCGACGGTACCTTGGGCATGAAGGAGGGGTGCGTCCTGAGCACTACCCTCGTTGTGTGAAAAGTCAAGTACGGGGCCTTGCAGGAAAGGGCCTGGATCCCTCCCACTCGTCGTGCGGAGGTGATGGCCACAAGAAACGCTGTTTTCCACGACAGGAATTTCAACAGAGCTGAGTGCAGAGGCTCAAACGGAGGTCCCATGAGCTTGGTCAGCACCACGTTGAGCTCCCAAGCCGGGGCCGGAGCCTTCACCGGCGGGAACGATCTGAACAGTCCCTTCATGAGCTCTTTCACCAGACGATGAGACCACAAGGACGTCCGCCCCGTGGTTCTGGTGTATCGGGAGATCGCAGCAAGATGAATCTTGATGGACGCGTGTGCCAGTCCAGCTTTGGCCAGCGTCAGCAGGTACGGCAGTACTTGGGGGGCCGTAATCCGTAGAGGGTTAATCTTCTGTGCGCGGCACCAGACAGAGAACCTCTTCCATTTGTGTCCGTAGCATTTAAGAGTCGAGGACGCCCTGGCCTTTGCAAGAACCTCTCTGCAGTCGGCCGGTTTGTCGTATCCTCCAAACTCTAGCGCTGCAGGAGCCAGGCCTGCAAGTTCAGCGATTTCGGGTCGTGGTGGAGGATGGCGCCCCCTTCCCTGGAGAGTAGATACGCGTCCACCGGCAGCTTGATTGGCGGGGACGCTGACAAGTCCAGAAGGTCCGGGAACCATATCTGCCTCGGCCACGCAGGTGCGACGAGGATCATCCTGCACCGTGACCTCTTGAGCTGGTTGACGAGCCGGATTAGCAGTGGCAAAGGAGGGAACGCGTAGAGGAACAGGCCCTCCCAGGGGAACGAGAAAGCATCGCCCATGCTCCTCGCCTGGGGAAACCTGCTGGCGAACCTCCGGCACTTGGAGTTCGTCGCCGTTGCGAACAGGTCGATCTGGGGTGTGCCCCACCGTCGGAAGAGGCGATCCACTAGATCCTGCCGTAGCTCCCACTCGTGGCACGAGCGCAGCTCCCTGCTGAGTGAGTCGGCGATGGTGTTTTTTATCCCTGCCAGATGAAACGGCACCAGAAATATCCTTTGGGCGACGGCCCAATGCCACAGGTCCTGCGCCTCCTTGGACAGTGCTGGGGACCTGGTTCCGCCCTGTTTCCTGATGTAAAACATGGTGGTGGTGTTGTCGGTGAAGATCCTCACCACCTTGCCCTTGAGGGACGGAAGGAAGGACCTGAGGGCCCAAAACACTGCACGGAGCTCCAGGACGTTGATATGTAGGGATTTCTCCGTCGGGAGCCAAAGGCCTCTTGCGTGCAGATTTTCGGTGTGCGCTCCCCACCCTTCCAGGGAGGCATCCGTGGTCACTGTCTCCTGGTGGGCTGGGGTCTGGAAGTCCATGCCCGCCGTCAGATGCGCGCGGGTGCCCCACCACCGGATCGCTCGTCGGAAACTCTCGTCGAGTGTGATCCTTTCCTCGAAGCTGCCCGTCGTTTGGATCCAGCGCGCGTCCAGGAACTCCTGCAACGGGCGCATCCGGAGCCTGCACGTGGGAATGAGGTAGATGCAGGAAGACATCATTCCGAGGAGGGACTTGATGGACCTCACCTTGGCCGCGTCGGCCACCAACATCCGCCTTGCCCAGGATGGTCCTGGTCCTCTCCTCCGACGGGGAGGCCAGAAGGGACACTGTGTTGAGCCTCGCTCCCAGAAACAGAGCGTCTTGCGCGGGTACCAGGTGGGATTTGGCGTAGTTCACTGAGAATCCCAGGTCCGTGAGAAGTTGGACGGTCCTTGCCGTGTGAACCACGGCGAGCTCCTTCGTCTTGGCTCAGATGAGCCAGTCGTCCAGGTAGGGGTAGACGTGGATCCCCTCGCGTCGCAGCTGCGCCGCCACCGGTGCGAGGCACTTGGTGAATACCCTGGGTGCCGACCGTAGTCCGAAGGGGAGGGCTTTGAACTGGTAATGACACCCTTGGACCACAAACCTGAGGAATTTTCGGTGCCCCCTTAGAATGGGAATATGGAAGTAGGCATCCTCCAAATCCAACGACGACAGGAAGTCTCCTTCCTCCAGCTGACCCAGGACGTGCTGGAGGGTGACCATCCGGAACTTCTGCGCCTTGATGAACTTGTTCAGACGTCGCAGGTCCAGGATGGGGCGCCATCCTCCCGTCTTCTTCTTCACGAGGAAGTATCTCGAGTAAACTCCGGAGCCCCGAAGCCTCTTTGGGACGAGTTCGATGGCGCCCTTCCTGAGCATCGCTTTTACCTCCAGGAGAAGTTGAGGGACGTGAAGTTCTTTCCTGGCCACGGGGGGGACGCGCGGACACCGTCTCTGGAACTCGAGCGCATGGCCCCGGGCCAAGGCGTCCAGCACCCAACGGTCGGTGGAGATGGACTCCCACACGCCGACGAAGCTCGCCAGCCGGCCTCCCACCGGGGTGCTTCGGTGGGGGCCCGACCCCACGGCCGGTTCAATCCTGCTTCGACGAGGCTTTGCCGCCTTGACCTCCTTGGCGACGACGGCGGGGTCCGCCAGACTTGCCTCGTCCTCTGTAGGCCTCCTGAGACGACGAGCGGGCCGCTTGACGGTAGGTGGAGAAACCGCCGCCGGAACCTATGGAGGCGCCCTTGCCTCCGCTGCTCCGAAAGGGCGTCCGTCGTCGTTGCAGAACTCCAAGGGCCCGGGCCTTCTCAGTGTCCGCTTTAATGGCCTGAAGGGAATCGTCCACGGTTTTCCCAAACAGGTTGTTCCCATCGAAGGGCATGTCCAGGACTCTGGTCTGAACGTCTTGACGGAAGTCCGTAGCCTTGAGCCATCCACGCCGCCTAAGGCAAACGCCGTTGCCCAACTGGCGGAACCCAGTGTCGGCGATGTCCGTCGCAACGGTAATGGCGTGGTCAGAAGCCACCTCACCTTCCTGCAGGATCTCCAGGGCCTCTGTCGTCCGGCAGGAAGTCCAGCAGGGGAGCCAGTTTGTACCAGAGCTCCCTGTCGTAGCGGGCCACGATAGCCAAGGCGTTGGCCGCTTTAATCGTCGTCTCTGCGTCCCATAGCGTCCAATTTCTTTCCCTCACCGTCCGGTGGGGAAGTCGATGCGGAGGCCGCACCCCCCCCGCTTTCTTCCTGGCCGCCGCGGAGACGACGGAGTCCGTGGTAGGCTGCGCCCGGAGGCACAGGGGGGCCGTGTCCGGGACCCGGTACTTCTTCTCGTACCGGTCTCTTCTAGCTGGCGTCGTGGAAGGGTTCTTGAGGAGGGTGAGGCCCTCATCCCAAATGTCGTCCAATAGAGGCACTGAGAGGACCGTCTTCCTCTTGGCCTCGCGCCGCTGATAAAGGAAACCTTCCTTCTTCTCCTCAGGGCAGAGTTGGAAAAGCTCGGATGCCCTGGTGATCATGGAGTGGAACGATCCAATCTCGTCGGGCGGAGAAGCCCTGGTGGGAGGCGACGACGGTACATCCTAGTCATATACCTCGTCGTCCGTACCCGTCGCTGCCGTGTCAGTCCCCGTATCATCCCCTCGGGTGGACGGGGAGGAGGGCTGGACGGGGCGCGACGGCTGAAAAGGAGGTGGAGGGTGGATCCTTCATTTCTTAGTAGGGGGAACACCAGAAGGTCCTGGTTCTGGGTCCCCAGACGGGAGAGGTTCCTCCGTCGGCAACGGTAGTCTCGTCCTTATCTCTGAGCATAAGGACTGTATAGCCAACAAAATGGCCGCCGAGTTGTCTCGCGGCGCTGGCAGAGGGGAATCCGACGGGCGAACAGGGGCCCCGTCGGTACCCTCGGCGATGTCGTCGTCACCTGCGTCGGGATCCATCCCGACGGGTCGGTCTTCTTCCACGCAGAGGCCGTGGCTTAAGACCTCGACCAGTTCCTCCTCCGAGGTTGAGGCCGAATCTACGACGACGCCCTGCCCCTCCTTTCTCTTCCCCTCGGGGGATTTCACGGGGGTCCGATCGATGGGCACAAAAGAGGACTCCCTCCGAGGTTGTAGGGAGACTCTGAGCCCCGAGGTCGCCACCACTGGTGTAGCCTGCACAGGCTGAGCCAGGGCCGCCGCGACAGTTTCGATAGAGGGCTTGGCCGGATGGATTAAGGCCTTCACCACCTTAGGTGCGCTCACCGCCTTATCCTTGAGGCGGGGGGGAGACACCGCCTCGCTCCCCCTCCGCCTTCGACCGGGGCCTCTCCAGGAGCTTCGCCGGGTGCTCGGCCTTCCTCTTACCCGACCCAGAGCGTTGGCTCGTGGTTGATGGTGCCGGGGAGGGTGCGCCCTGCCTGGCGCCCATAGAGCCCGACCGTTCGGCGCTCCCGGTGCCAGCGGACTCGCGGTGCTTGGCCTTATGTTGGACCCCCGTCGCCGGGGCGTCCTCAAAGGTCTTAGAAGACCGCTCGGATTTCTTCTTCTTCTCGCTGGACGGGCTCTTCCCTTCTAGCCAGTTGGCGAGACGTTGATGGCGGTCCTTCATGGTCCGCTCCGACATGTTGCCGGAAAACGCACAGTCCTTCTCCACGTGCGTCCTGTCCTCATGTAGGCAGTAGAGACAAAAAGAGTGTTCGTCCTCCTTAAAGACGTTCTGCAGCTGGCATCCAGGGCAGACCCTGAACAGCTTTCCGGGCGTCGAGCTTCCCTTCTCCTGGGCCATGACCGGGCCTGAGAAACTTCTGGAGTCCTCCAAAAGCGTAGCTCGACGAAATCCTCACCCTTGAGGGGCGCAGACGAATCCGACACGGGTCCCCGTTGATCGGATAGAGAGTCGGTGGAGCTTGAGGCTCTTTTGATCGAAAAAAAAGAAGTTTTTTGAGAAAAAACGTGAAAAAATAGCACTAACGCTCGAGAGCAATAGCACGAGGATCCCAACACATGAACGTGTGGTAAAAATCTTAAGATGGCTGCCATAGGCGGGGCTTAGGTAGAGGGCAGTCATTGGCTGTGGTCAGTATGACACAGAGATCAGTGATTGGTTATTACTACGAAAGACAGATCAGAAACGAAACTGATACTGGTTTTTTCTTTACCGAGGATTCCCAGCCTGACGACGGGGAATATTCATGAGCATGTGAATCCATGCCAGACCCCATGCTGGAGAAACCAGCTACCATGGACTCGTATGTTTCCACTAAATCCAAAACCCCTACACATACTCGCCCTCCCACCCCGGAACCGGCACAGGCAAGAGAGGGTGAAACAGCTGACAACCATACCCAAGTAATGGAGGCTATAGCTTCGCTAAGAACACACAGACACTAAAATGGAGGAATTCAGATGCGACATCCAACTCATACGCCAAGACGCCAGAAACTTGTCTGAGAGGGTGAAAAACGCTGAGACAACCATTTGTGAAACGACTGAAGACACCGTAGCCCTGAAAGCCAAAGTCATAGACCTAGAGAGGAAGGTGGCGGCACTAGAGACAAGATCTGAGGAAGCCGAGGGTCGGGCCAGAAGGGGAAACATCAGAATACTGGGAGTGCCTGAGGGAAGCGAAGGCCCGAATCCAACGGCCTACACCGAGTCTCTGATACTACAGGAGATAGGCGCAGAGAAGCTAACCCAAGGATTCTCAGTCGAAAGGGCACATAGGTCCCTCCAAAAGAGGCCCCCACCTGGTTCGCACCCCCGCCCCATAATTGCCAAAATACTCAACTTTCAAGACAGAGAGACCATCCTGAGGTATTCCAGAGAGGAAGGTCCAATCGAACGGGGTAACTCCAAAATCGCTATCTACCCTGATTATACCCAGAAAGTTCAGAGGGAAAGAAACTCATTTGTACCAGTGAAAGCAAGATTAAGACAGCTAAACTTGAAATACATGCTCCTCTACCCCTCGAGATTGAAGGTCATCTTCAAGGGACGGGCGATATTTCTGGAAAATCCAGCAGCCGCCAATATGTGGCTAGAAGATAACCTCGCAGAAGGGACAGACGCTCCCCAAACCGCATGAGACACGACCCCATGGAAGGACACGTCAACCACAAGTGGCCGGACCACGGAAGGTAATCCAGCTAACAGTCAGCTACACAGAAACGGCCCTCGTTCGGCCTCGCCGCCAGACACCAGACCTATCCCCCGCAAACAACCTAGGTCGGGCCAACCACCCGCCTAACCTACCTCACGCCCGATACCCGGATGGGCCTAGACGGCTTGAGAGCGCCTGAGCACCACAATGACGATGTAGTCGCTAGGCGCACCAGTTTGAGTTCTGTTAATTGTTTTGTTAGTTACACAGTCTACATATCACGGACACCGAAAAAGGGCAAGAAGAATGTATGCTACTACTCAGGGGGCGTGGAACCGGACTACCTTCGCTTGCTGTATCATAACTCGCGACTAGGATTGATCCAGACTCCCGTCGAGGAGTGGCCTGCCGGGCCTGAAGCACTGCTCCGATGGCGTCACATCTTAAAGTAATGACGTGGAATGTGAGGGGGATGAGCTCATACCTGAGGCGGAATCGAATACAGTCCTACCTCCGCAGGAAGAAAATATCGATTGCAATGTTGCAAGAGACACATCTCACGGAGGAAGCCATGTCTAAACTAGCGGACAAATGGGCTGGGACCGGGAGAGGATCACCTTACTCCAAATACTCGAGGGGAGTGTTCACCTGGGTGAACCCGAATGTACCCTTCCAATTACAAGGATTCGAATCTGACAAGGAAGGAAGGTACGTGATAGTGTGGGGCACTATTGAACAGACTCCAATTTGCTTAGTCAATTCGTACTTCCCGCAACATGGAATACCTTCGCACCTCAAGGCAATATGCTCACGGATGACACACCATCGAAACAAGACCTTCATATGGGGAGGGGACTTCAATTGCGTCATTGATGGTTCTAAAGACAGGTCTACAACCCCCCCCACCCAAGAAACCCCGCTACGTCTGCTTTGACAGACGCGCTGGAACACCTCGACTTGGTTGACATCTGGAGGGAACAGCATCCTGAAGAAAGGAACTACTCCTACTATTCGACCCCACACAAGGTCTACACAAGAATCAACCACTTGTTTGTCGACAGAGAACAAGCCTCACTGGTTGAAACCACAATGTACTTGGGAAGATCAATCTCTGACCATTCCCCACTGGTCATGCATTGGCAAGTCAAGAGGCCTAGACCTCCAATCCCCATGTGGAGAATGCCCACGGCGACCCTCGCCGACCCTGTGTTTAAAGAGGACCTCGCCGAAAAACTTGAGGAATATATTGGCATTAACAAAGGCTCAGTATCTACCTGGAGCACACTATGGGAGGCCATGAAGGTAGTAGTCAGAGGAGAAATAATATCCAAAGCTGGGGGCACTCGTAGACAACTGAGGGCCGAGCTCTAAGCACAGGAAGAGGAGATCTTCCGACTGGAATCCACCTCATCCACTACACCAGAAGTTGAAGGGAGACTGAAGGAAGCCCGTGAGAAATGCCAATCTTCCTGGGATAGACTGGAGAAGTTTGATTTTGCAACATACACCGCTAGATCCCACAGGGAGTCCGACAAACCCGGAAGACTGCTGGCTTGGTTGTGCAAGCGAGAACGCCCCAAACACCTCCCAATGGAGATACTCGATGAAAAAGGGATACGGCACAGGACACAACTGGGTATTAATGAAGCGTTTGCCAAATTCTACTCCACGTTATACTCCCATGACACACAAATATCCAGGGAGGATATTAGAGACACACTAGAAGAGATAGGCCTCCCTAGAATATCCAGCGAACAAAGAGAAGCATTAGAATTGGAAATCACGGCTGAAGATGTGACAGCAGCAATCAGATCACTGGCCACCAGTAAGGTCCCAGGAAGCGACGGCCTTCCGCCCGAATTCTACAAAACGTATGAAACCACTCTCACCCCGATTCTCCACGGGGTCTATCAGGAGGCTTATGAAAATGAGGTCCTACCTAACACAATGAAAGAGATGATAATAATTCCCATGCTTAAACCGAACAAACCACCCAACGATTGTGACTCCTATCGCCCTTTGGCCATGTTAAATTACGACAGCAAGATTCTTACCACCATACTGGCCTGCAGACTTGCTAGGGTGGTTGGGTCCCTAATACACGAAGATCAGAATGGCTTTGTTCCAGGACGCAACACCACGGCCAACCTGAGACGACTCCAGCATGTCATGGCCGAAACCTGTGAGAGCGAAGAGGACCTAGCGATTTTATCGCTCGACGCCATTAAGGCCTTTGATTCCATCTACTGGGAGTGGCTTATCGAGGTACTGAGAGGGTTTGGCGAAGGCTTCATCAGATGGATCACAGTACTTTATAATTCTCCCATAGCAAGAGTAAAGACCGGTGGAATGGTGTCAGAACCCTGGAAAATACAGAGGGGCACCAGACAAGGGTGCCCGCTGTCGCCCATGCTATACATATTGGGCCTGGAGCCGATTGCCATATACTTTAGGAAACAGTTTGATGCAGGCATCACGGTAGGCAACGAACACAATATAATATCACTGTACGCGGATGATGTGCTACTATACTTGAAGGATCCCCAAGCCAACGCACCAATCACACTGGAAGTACTGGACAACTTCGCAAAATACTCTGGGATCAAATTCAGCAGACTGAAATCCTCAGCTTTCCCTTTGGCCAGCTTGAGAGGCCTCGACAAGGCAGAACTCCCGAATATAGGGATGAAGTGGCAAATCGACAAATTCCGGTACTTAGGAATCAATGTGGGCCACACCCCGGAGATCACACACGACTACAACACTGAAGCAGCAATAACCAACCTCCGCAGATCTATGAAATTCTGGTCAAGACTCCCACTTGAGAGCGGTAGGAAGAGCAGCAATTATCAAGATGATAGTTCTCCCCCGTTTTTTATATTTCTTTGCCAACATATGCCACTACGTCAGACCGCCCTTCTTTAAGAAACTGGAGTCACTCACCAAGGACTTCCTGTGGGGACCTACCAGGCACAAATTGTCTTTAGCTACCCTATCCCTACCGCATAAGGAAGGAAGAATACAACTCCCAGACCTCCAGCTGTATTATCTTGCGGCACAGCTCAGCCATGTGACTAAGTGGATCTCAGACGAACCATCGGCTGAGCTGAGACTGATACGACAAGCTTCCTCCAAAGTACTCCCCAGAGAAACGCTTTGGAACCCCTTACAACAAAAATCCGGTGCCCCCATGATTGTCGAACTTGGAAGGCAGATCTGGTCCAGAACTTGCTACATTAGGCAAGTGAAACATCCCTACTCTCCAGACAACCCCATCCTGGTTGACATATGCAAAACACAAACGGATCTCTCAATAGCCAGGAGATGGGAGGACGTTGGAATTTACACATGGGGAGATATGTTTGAGGATGGCGAGTTCAGGGACTTTGAATCTTTACAGACCAACGAAGGGCTATCGAGTGGCCAATTTCTCTGGTATCATCGCATCAAACAAATCGCTAAGAAAAACTGGAGCAGCTGGCCAGAGGAACCCACCCCGGACCCACTGTTGCAAGAAATGCATGACCTTACAGATGGCTGGAAACCTGTCTCCCGACTATATAAAAGACTCAACGACAAACCTAATCCCAAAAGCTCGGCGCTAAAGGCGAAGTGGGAAGTAGATCTTGAAACCGCACTCACAGATAAAGAATGGGAGAGAGTACTTTTATACCCCAAGAAGGTATCGAGGAACTCTAGATTTGGTCAGATACAACTAAACGTTCTATACCGGACGTACATGACCCCGCACAGGGTGGCCTCCTTTAACAAACAGGCCTCCTCAGCATGCCCATGGTGTGGGACTGACAAGGCTGATCTCATCCACATGTTCTGGACTTGCACCAAGGCAATGGCGTTGTGGTCCAGAGTACAACAGACCTGCACAGACGCCAGAGTAAGCAGATATGCGTGGACACCCGGAGAATGCCTATTAGGGACTTACCCTAGGCCAAGCAAATACAAACACGTCATAAAGTTGATGGATATCGCATGCATACTGGCGAAGAGAACCATAGCCATGGCATGGAAGACACCAGGAGGACCGAGGCATGAACGCTGGTTGAGAGAATTGGAAAGATGGACCACGGCCGAAACCAGAGCCTGGCAAGATGGAATCATCCCTGGAGGAGACATGACGAGTGGCACCCTTGACTCTTGGAAGGCCCTCCTGCGAGACACACTTCAGCGCAGATCATAAACCCCCCTGAAGAACTTCATCACTATCACTATACCTGAACCCAAGCATTGAAACAGAGACGATGTCATCTCGATCATTGCCCCCTTCACTTCACGAGAAATGGAACTCTTACCGGTAACATACCCATCTGAGCCAGACGATCCTTCCATATGTAGACTGTCGTCGTTTAGTTTTAGAAGTTTTACTTGCGGTAACTTCACACATTTATAATGTACCTAATACAAAAGCTAAAGGAATGCGTTACAAATATTACCCCACTCTAAGGAGATGCAACTAATAGGATGAAACGCATTGGGAGACAGTTACTGTTGGTTATTGTTCGGTTACAATGTTCTTAAACCTGTGTTATATGATATATGTTGGCAACCATGCATATTGATGGTACTATGTTAATTTAAGAAATGCCAATAAAAACATTTCAAAATAAAATAGGTAAGAATGCAAGGTGAATTCTAAGCACCACCATGTCCTTATGAAAAGTAAAATAAGGCTCTGAAGCCACCAGCACCTGGATTTCACTGATCCAGTGCCGAGGTAAGGCCCACCAGGAGGGCAGTCTTAATAGGGACTAGCCTGATGTCCGCGGGCGCCATAGGTTCGAATTGTTTATGCGCCAAGGCACCCAAGACCACGTTGAGGTCCCACACAGGGTGTGGTTTCTTGATGGGCGGATAAAGCCTGGTCAGGCCCGCCAAGTGTCTTAACCACCGGATTAGAAGATGAAAATACCGCCTGAGTTCCTGTAGGCTCCAATAGCCACCAGATAGGTGCGGCATGTGTCTACCTGCACCCCCCGGGTGTGCAAGGTGTGCAGAGAAGGATAGCACGTCATCCAATGTGCAGGTCAACGGATCAACCTCCTTTGATTCTGCCCAGTGACAAAACCTAGTCCACTTACTTTTGTACTGGCTCTTGGTAGCATCGCTCCTGGCCCCCTGTATAATGTCTAGGTTAGTTTGCGACAGCTGCAGATGCCTCAGTGGGACTGGTTCAGGAACCACGCTGCAACGGCTAACTTCTAGGGGGTGGGGGGCGGGGTGGATGACCGTCCCTCCCTGCTGAGTGTAAGTGTGCTGGGCCCAACAGAAGGTGCACTGGAGCCTGATCCAACAGGCTGAGTAGTTCCAAGAACCATGGTCTTGCGGGCCACTACGGAGCTATCAGGATGATACAGAGGTGCTGGGCCTCCCTGATCTTGCAGATTACCCTGCGGACCAGGGGGGGTCGGAGGGGAGGCATACGCGTTGATGCCGTTCCACTGGATCTGCAACGCCTCGCCCAGAGAGGACCTGCCACGACGCAAACTGCAGAAACCTCCCGTAGTACCAGGGGGAGAAGAGGTCCACCTGAGGATGACCCCACTTGTCGAAGATCCTCCTGAAAGACCAGATTTTTCAACTGCCATTCGTAGTTGTTCACACCCAGCCTGCTGAGTCTGTCCGCCTCCGGGTTGGACTCCCCCGGGAGGTGCATTGCTGCCAAATGCACGTTTTTCACCAGAGCCCACTCCCAAATGTCGACTGCTACAGGGCAGATGGGAGGAGACCTCACCAAGCTTACATGCTGGTGAGGCTGTCGGTCTGAAGAAGGATCGCCTTGCTGCTGATCATGGGGAGGAAGGCTTAGCGAGCGAGCCAGATGGCCATCAACTCGAGCCAGTTGTTGTGAGCCGCCTATTCCCGACGGGACCAAACCACATGGACTGTGGCTGCTCAAGGTAGCTCACCAGCCCTCCAGGGAAGAGAATGTGGTGGTGGTGTTCACCTGAGGCGCTGGTTAATGATGTGTTATTTATATAGCGCCTTTATCCAAAGCCCTTTACAGAGCACATATTTACATACAATATCACCCAACTGAAATTGGTACTTTATCAACCTCGGAAGGATGAAAGGCTGAGTTGGCCTTGCCGGGATTAGAACCTGCAACCTGCAGATCACACCCAGATCGCAGCAGCGAGCGCTCAACCCGCTGAGCTATCGTACGGCTTGGCTTGACTATTGGTTAACGGAAGGGCCTGCCTATCCACAGGTTGCTGTCCCTGCTCCACCAGACTAGCTCCTGGTGGAGATGTGGGATGCCGACCATCTCCGCCTGGGAACCCTTCTTGTGGCTCCAGGAGGCTGCGAAGTGCAACTGCGAGCACCTCTTCCTGAGCCTCGTATGCGGCACTGCGAGGAGTCATGCCGCCATGATGCCCAGGAGGTGTTGCTACCACCACACTGAGGTCACTGCTCTGCTGAGAAAATGCCCCGTGGCCCTCTTGATGGCAGTGATCTTGTCCTCAGAGGGGAAAATCCTCTTGGAGCTCGTATTCCAGATGAGGCCCAGGAAGGTTAGACTCTGCGTGGGCTCCAACAGTGATTTCTTGAGATTGAGGGAAAATCCCAGCTTGTGTAGTGTATTCATGAGGGCAAAGGCGGTGTGGTGGACTGCCTCCGGAAACCTTGCCCTGACGAGCCACTCATCTAGGTATGGGTAGATGTGGTGACCATGAACCCTGAGCAGGGCAGCCACTGCGTTCATCAATCTTGTAAAGACCCTGGGGGACGAATTGAGGCCAAAGGGTAGAACCTTTTATTGGAAATGAAAACCTCAGAAAGGACCAATGGGGTTACCAGATTGGGACGTGTAGGCATCCTTAAGATCCAGGGAGCACATCCAGTCTGCCGGGCACAAAGTCTCCGCTATAAGCGTTGGAGTAACTATCTTGAACTTTTGAAGAGAAAGGTTCGGGCTGGAAAGGTCCAACAACTCTCAGGTCAGCCTGGTTCTTCTTGTGTATGGTGAAAATCCGTGAATAGAAGCCCAGACCCCGCTGAGAGACTGAGAATTCCTCCAATGCCTGACTATGAGCGAGCAAATTTCCGCCAACAGAGCTGATGTACCAATTCGTGGGAGAGGAGGAGGGTGGGATAGGGAGCTGCAAGCCGTGCATACTACTGAGAGGATCCATGGGTCTGTGAACCTTGTCCGCCAGAGTTGAGCGTGAAGGGCAAGCCTGCCCCCCACCGCAGACTTGTGGATCCGGATGGCTGTGTCATGCTTTTTTGCCCTGGAAGTCTGGAGCTGAGGAGGGGGATTGGAAAAAAACCTTTGTGAGCCGCCTTGTGCTGCTTGTGCCTATGCTGGCTCGGGGATCTGTCCGGTTGTCTGGACTATCTCTCCTGGAAGCCCCTGGAGCCTTCGAAGGACCAACCCTTTTTGAGCACTGGAGCGCCTGGATATATGCCTTGGGGGTGGACTTAGTGAGGATCGATAAGGACTTGGCAGTCTGCGAACTATTCTTCTTATCGAGTTCCTTGTCTGTAATAGAATGGAATAGATCGCCCCCCCCCCCTCGAAAGGAAGGTCCAGAATACGCTCCTGGACATCAGGGTTGAACTTCGTCGGCCATAGACAGGCCATCCTTCTCATGTCGGTAGCAATACATGCGGCCTGCCCCGAGGGGTCAATGTGAGCCACATTGTACTCCATTATGTCCTGCGCTACCATTTTGGCTTCAGCCAGCCCAGTCTTGAAGTGCACCAGGGTTTGCACAGGGAGCTCAGGAAGGAAATCAGCGATCTCTTGCCAGAGCCTCTGGTTGACCGCAGCCAGCATGGCATCCGCTTTGAACTGGCGCAGATAGAGGGAAGCGCTGGAATAGATTTTCTTTCCATATGCTTCCAGGATTTCTTTCCATATGCTTCCTTAGCCAGGAGTACAGAGGCTGATGTGGCCGAGGCCGATTGTGGCTTGGAGTAGAGTGAAGCTGCCGAAATCACTGAGGAGTGTGGCTGGGGGTGCACCAAAAGTAGAGGGGGTCCCCTTCCATTTGCTTAAACTTGACGTTGAGGCGTCTATTGGTAGGCTGTGTGGGATGTGGCTTGAGCCATCCTTTTTTGGCAAGCGCCACAACGTCCTTCTGCATTGAGATTCCTGTTCTAGCGGTGGGGCATAAGAGCGAGAACCTCTGCCAATAACCCTGCCTCTGGTTGTTCCATCTCTGGCTGTGGGATCCCCAAATAGCCAGCCCTGCCAGCCGTTCGTGAAAGGCCTTGGCCGATGATGGCATGTCGGGGTCCTCCTCTTCCTCTGTGGCCACCAGTGTGTCCTGCTGGTCTGGTGCAGCTGAAGGAGTGCTGGGAGCAGGGAGCTGTGGCGTACTGATAGGCGCCGGAGGCTGCTGAGGCAGCGAATACAGGGCTGCTGTGACTGGCACAGGCCTGGGAGCCAGTGTCGTAGGGACTGGTGTGGGCAGTTGGGGCTGCGTTGGGTCCGGAGGAGCTGGACCCAAGTGCGGGGTAGCCGTGGGTGCTAGCGGCTGTACCGGAGGGAGAAGGTCCAGGATAACATCCCTAAGGATGATGCCCATCTACGGGGACCTCATGAGAGTCGGGAACTTCTCAAAGAACCGGTCTTCACAGGCCAGAGGAGTACTTAATGGAGCTTGCATAGGCTTGGGTCCATGAGGTTGCTGAGCACACCCTGTCTTGCTGTATGTGGCGAGTGGCATCTGCCCTGCGACGCTGATGGATATGCCGTGGGCCAAGTGCCAGGCAATGACCAGTCCCACCTGGAAACTCGTTCCATTACCTGGTCCCGAAAGGAAGGTGGTGTTGGGCGAGCCGCCATTTTGTCTGGTTGCATGCCACGTGCCTGTGTCGTGGCGCTTGCCGCGCTAGGCCCGGCTTCCTCCAGGACGTGGAGCGGTGGAGGTAGAGGCCTACTCTGCACCTCAGGACGGGGCCTGGTAGGCTGAGTGCCCTTGGCTGTGGCGCCAGTAGTGCTGCGTACAGGCGCCCTCTCTGACATCAGTCCGGTATTGGGGCATAGCCCCTCGGGTTGAGACTCGGTGATGGTTCCTTGCAGTCCCTCAACGGAGTCACAGGTAGGATCTTGTGACCCCCCCCCCCTCGGCCTGGTGGCCGCTAGCTGAAGCAGCCTCAGTACGAGTGCTGGTACTAGGACCTGATATGTCCCTCAATGCCTTTAGGTCCTGTGGAGGCGACTTTCCGAAGAGCTCCCTCCACCTGGCTAATCTGTTCTTAAGAGCATGCTGTGTCAGAGCGGCGCACGCAGTACAGCCTTCCCAGCCGTGGTCGAGGCCAAGCTAGCAGAGGCAGAGAGCGTGGGGGTCGGACATTGGGAAGAGACGCTCGCAGGCTGGACACCTGCTGAAGCCTGCCGATGTCGACATGTGCCGGAGGGGAGCCTGGCACCAGAGAACAGATTGGTAACTGATCGCAAGAGAAGAAAAAGAAGACAAAAGTACCTCTCCAGGGAACAGGGCATGGAATTACTAGGCTAGAGGCCTAACCCAGGTGCGCTGGTGAAAGCAGTCCGTTCCCTGCACTGTAAATTTAAAGGGGAAGATGTTTTTTCTGGTGACAATGGTTCAGTCTCCCGCACCTATGGTGGAAAGGGGACGGGACGTAAGAGTAAATTACCAATTGTGAGGGAGGTTGCTTCCACATCCCTGTGGTGAGAAGTGTGAAACCATTAATTCTAAGGGCAAGAGGTGGTTTCAACAAAAAGACCAAACTCTCCATGGGTAGCAATGGCAGAGCAGTATTGACTTTACTCTAGGGATAGAGTAGGCTGGTGGACAGGCAACATGAGGTCTTAATAGATTACACAATAGAGGGCACCACAGAGATCTACTAAAATATATGTTCTCTATAGGGTAAACCTAAATTTCATCAGTCCAAATAGAATTGTTCACTTGAATATAAGGGATACATTACTCACCGTAATCGTATTTGTGATGCTTGTATCTGCTTAGATTCACATGCTGACATCTAGTGGAAGCTGCAGAGTATTACAGTCGTCGTTTTCGTAACTCGAAAAAGGACGTCGACAGGGACGGAACAGAGGCAAAGAGATGTTCCACCTCCATGGAAGCTTTGACTACTGGAACTTTCCACCAAGACACCTTGCTCTGTGAGGTAGGAACAAGTTACTTACCTGTAACTGTTGTTCTCCAGCATGGGTCTGGCATGGATTCACATGCTCATGAATATTCCCCGTCGTCAGGCTGGGAATCCTCGGTAAAGAAAAAACCAGTATCAGTTTCGTTTCTGATCTGTCTTTCGTAGTAATAACCAATCACTGGTCTCTGCGTCATACTGACCACAGCCAATGACTGCCCTCTACCTAAGCACCGCCTCTGGCAGCCATCTTCAGATTTGGAAGCGGCAGTATGACCAAGTGAAGAGCCGCAGAGGGGTAGGCGGGAGGGTTCGCATGTGAATCCATGCCAGACCCATGCTGGAGAACAACAGTTACAGGTAAGTAACTTGTTCCTTCTCCAGCATGGGGTCTGGCATGGATTCACATGCTCATGAATAAAGAATACATAGCAGTACACACATGCACAACCACGGGAGGTGGCAAAGGCTCAACATTAAGCATCACATCAACTCAACATTAAGCATCTTACCTCCTCACCAGGCTCACCTCAGGCGAACAGGTTGCGCAGCACTGCTTGGCCGACCCTGGACTCCTCCCTGGAATCCTGGTCGACGCAGTAGAATTTCGTGAAGGTGTGCGTCGACCTCCACGTAGCAGCCCTGCATATGTCCAGCAGGGGCACACCAGATAGGAACGCCGTGGTAGCTGCGATCGCTCTGGTGGAATGGGCTCTCGGACGGCCAGGCAGCGGTCGGTTTGCCAACCGGCGACAGCACATGATACAGCCGGAGAGCCATCTGGAGATGGAAGCCTTCGAGAGAGCCTTCCCCTGATTGACAGGTCCAAAGTTAACAAAGAGTTGTGACGTCTTCCGAAAACCCTTCGTGCGGTCCACGTAGAACTTCAGCGCTCTAGCTACATCCAGCGAGTGCAAAGTCCTCTCAGCCGGCGACGAAGGCGACGGGAAGAACACAGGTAACACCAAGGGTTCGTTGAGATGGAAGTCCGACGGTACCTTGGGCATGAAGGAGGGGTGCGTCCTGAGCACTACCCTCGTGTCGTGGAAAGTCAAGTACGGGGCCTTGCAGGAAAGGGCCTGGATCTCTCCCACTCGTCGTGCGGAGGTGATGGCCACAAGAAAAGCTGTTTTCCACGATAGAAACTTCAACGGGGCCGAGTGCAGAGGCTCGAACGGAGGCCCCATGAGCTTGGTCAGCACCACGTTGAGCTCCCACGCCGGGGCCGGAGCCTTCACCGGCGGGAACGATCTGAACAGTCCCTTCATGAACTCTTTCACCAGACGATGAGACCACAAGGACGCCCGCCCCGTGGTTCTGGTGTATCGGGAGATCGCAGCAAGATGAATCTTGATGGACGCGTGTGCCAGACCAGCTTTGGCCAGCGTCAGCAGGTACGGCAGTACTTGGGGAGCCGTAATCCGTAGAGGGTTAATCTTCTGTGCGTGGCACCAGACAGAGAACCTCTTCCATTTGTGTCCGTAGCATTTAAGAGTCGAGGACGCCCTGGCCTTTGCAAGAACCTCTCTGCAATCGGCCGGTATGTCGTATCCTCCAAACTCTAGCGCTGCAGGAGCCAGGCCTGCAAGTTCAGCGACTTCGGGTCGTGGTGGAGGATGGCGCCTCCTTCCCTGGAGAGTAGATCCGCGTCCGCTGGCAGCTTGATCGGCGGGGACGCTGACAAGTCCAGAAGGTCCGGGAACCATATCTGCCTCGTCCACGCAGGTGCGACGAGGATCATCCTGCACCGTGACCTCTTGAGCTGGTTGACGAGCCGGATTAGCAGAGGCAAGGGAGGGAACGCGTAGAGGAACAGGCCCTCCCAGGGGAACGAGAAAGCATCGCCCATGCTCCTCGTCTGGGGAAACCTGCTGGCGAACCTCCGGCACTTGGTGTTCGTCGCCGTCGCGAACAGGTCGATCTGGGGTGTGCCCCACCGTCGGAAGAGGCGATCCACCAGATCCTGCCGTAGTTCCCACTCGTGGCACGAGCGCAGCTCCCTGCTGAGTGAGTCGGCGATGGTGTTTTTTATCCCTGCCAGATGAAACGGCACCAGAAAAATCCCTTGGGCGACGGCCCAATGCCACAGGTCCTGCGCCTCCTTGGACAGCGCTGGGGACCTGGTTCCGCCCTGTTTCCTGATGTAAAACATGGTGGTGGTGTTGTCGGTGAAGATCCTCACCACCTTGCCCTTGAGGGACGGAAGGAAGGACCTGAGGGCCCAAAACACTGCACGGAGCTCCAGGACGTTGATATGCAGGGACTTCTCCGTCGGGAGCCAGAGTCCCCTTGCGTGCAGATTTTCGGTGTGCGCTCCCCACCCTTCCAGGGAGGCATCCGTGGTCACAGTCTCCTGGTGGGCTGGGGTCTGGAAGTCCATGCCCGCCGTCAGATGCGCGCGGGTGCCCCACCACCGTATCGCTCGTCGGAAACTCTCGTCGAGCTTGATCCTTTCCTCGAAGCTGCCCGTCGTCTGGATCCAGCGCGCACCCAGGAATTCTTGCAACGGGCGCATCCGGAGCCTGCACATGGGAATGAGGTAGATGCAGGAAGACATCATCCCGAGGAGGGACTTGATGGACCTCACTTTGGCCGCGTCGGCCACCAATATCCGTTGCACCTTGCCCAAGATGGTCCTGGTCCTCTCCTCCGACGGGGAGGCCAGAAGGGACACTGTGTCGAGCCTCGCTCCCAGAAACAGTGCGACTTGCGCGGGCACCAGGTGGGATTTGGCGTAGTTCACGGAGAATCCCAGGTCCGTGAGGAGTTGGACGGTCCTTGCCGTGTGGACCACGGCGAGCTCCCTCGTCTTGGCGCGGATGAGCCAGTCGTCCAGGTAGGGGTAGACGTGAATCCCCTCGCGGCGCAGCTGCGCCGCCACCGGTGCGAGGCACTTGGTGAATACCCTGGGTGCCGACCGTAGTCCGAAGGGAAGGGCTTTGAACTAGTAATGACGCCCTTGGACCACGAATCTGAGGAATTTTCGGTGCCCCTTTAGGATGGGAATGTGGAAGTAGGCATCCTCCAAATCCAACGACGATAGGAAGTCTCCTTCCTCCAGCTGACCCAGGACGTGCTGGAGGGTGACCATCCGGAACTTCTGCGCCTTGATGAACTTGTTCAGACGTCGCAGGTCTAGGATGGGGCGCCATCCTCCCGTCTTCTTCTTCACGAGGAAGTATCTCGAGTAGACTCCGGAGCCCCGAAGCCTCTTTGGGACGAGTTCGATGGCGCCCTTTCTGAGCATCGCCTTTACCTCCAGGAGAAGTTGAGGGACGTGAAGTTCTTTCCTGGCCACGGGGGGGACGCGCGGGCACCTTCTTTGAAACTCGAGCGCGTGGCCCCGGGCCAGGGCGTCCAGCACCCAACGGTCGGTGGAGATGGACTCCCACACGCTGACGAAGCCCGCCAGCCGGCCTCCCACCGGGGTGCTTCGGTGGGGGCCCGACCCCATGGCCGGTTCAATCCTGCTTGGACACGGCCTTGCCGCCTTGACCTCCTTGGCGACGACGGCGGGGTCCGCTAGACTTGCCTCGTCCTCTGTAGGCCTCTTGCGACGACGAGCGGGCCGCTTGACGGTAGGAAGCGAAACCGCCGCCGGAACCTTTGGAGGCGCCCTTGCCTCCGCCGCTCCGAAAGGGCGTCCGTCGTTGCTGCAGGACTCCAAGGGCCCGGGCCGTCTCAGTATCCGCCTTGATGGCCTGAAGGGAATCGTCCACTGTCTTCCCAAACAGGTTGTTCCCGTCGAAGGGCATGTCCAGGACTCTGGTCTGGACGTCCTGCCGGAAGTCCGTAGCTTTGAGCCATCCACGACGTCGAAGGCAAACGCCGTTGCCCAGCTGGCGGAACCCAGTGTCGGCGATGTCCGTCGCCACGGTGATGGCGTGGTCCGAGGCCACCTCACCTTCCTGCAGGATCTCCAGGGCCTCCGCCCTCTTGTCGTCCGGCAGAAAATCCAGCAGGGGAGCTATCTTGTACCAGAGCTCCCTGTCGTAGCGGGCCACGATAGCCAAGGCGTTGGCCGCTTTAATCGTCGTCGCTGCCGACGAGATGACTCTACGTCCCATAGCATCCAATTTCTTTCCCTCGCCGTCCGGCGGGGAAGTCGATGTGGAGGCCGCACCCCCCCCCGCTTTCTTCCTGGCTGCCGCGGAGACGACGGAATCCGGGGTAGGCTGCGCCCGGAGGCATAGGGGGGCCGTGTCCGGGACCCGGTACTTTTTCTCGTACCGGTCTCTTCTAGCTGGCGTCGTGGAAGGGTTCTTGAGGAGGGAAAGGCCCTCATCCCAAATGTCGTCCAACAGAGGCACTGCGAGGACCGTCTTCCTCTTGGCCTCGCGCCGCTGATAAAGGAAGCCTTCCTTTTTCTTCTCCTCAGGGCAGAGTTGGAAAAGCTCGGAAGCCCTGGAGATCATGGAGTGGAAAGATCCGATCTCGTCGGGCGGAGAAGCCCTGGTGGGAGGCGACGACGGAATATCCTCGTCGTATGCCTCGTCGTCCGTACCCGTCGCTGCCGTGTCAGTCCCCGTATCATCCCCTCGGGTGGACGGGGAGGAGGGCTGGACGGGGCGCGACGGTTGAAAAGGAGGTGGTGGATGGATCCTTCTTTTCTTGGTAGGGGGAACACCAGAAGGTCCCGGTTCTGGATCCCCCGACGGGAGAGGTTCCTCCGTCGGTAACGGTAGCCTCGTCCTTATCTCGGAGCATAAGGACTGTATGGCCAACAAAATGGCCGCCGAGTTGTCTTGCGGCGCTGGCAGAGGGGAATCCGACGGGCGAGCAGGGGCCCCGTCGGTATCCTCGACGATGTCGTCGTCGTCACCTGCGTCGGGGTCCATTCCGACGGGCTGGCCTTCTTCCACGCCTAGGCCGTGGCTTAAGACCTCGATCAGCTCCTCTTCTGAGGTTGAGGCCGAATCTACGACGACGCCCTGCCCCCCCTTCTTCCCCACGGAGGGTTTCACGGGGGTCCTATCGATGGGCACAAAAGAAGACTCCCTCCGAGGAGGCAGGGAGATTCTGGGCCCTGAGGTCGCCACCACTGGTGCAGCCTCCACAGGCTGAGCCAGGGCCGCCGCGACCGTTTCGATAGAGGGCTTGGTCGGATGGATCAAGGCCTTCACCACCTTAGGTGCGCTCACCGCCTTATCCTTGAGGGAGGGGGCACTGCCACGCTCCTCCTCTGCCTTAGAGCTCGACCGGGGCCTCTCCAGGAGCTTCGCCGGGTGCTCGGCCTTCCTCTTACCCGACCCAGAGCGTTGGCTCGTGGTTGATGGTGCCGGGGAGGGTGCGCCCTGCCTGGCGCCCGTAGAGCCCGACCGTTCGGCGCTCCCGGTGCCAGCGGACTCGCGGTGCTTGGCCTTATGTTGGGCCCCCGTCGCCGGGGCGCCCTCAAAGGTCTTAGAAGACCGCTCGGATTTCTTCTTCTTCTCGCCAGACGGGCTCTTACCCTCCAGCCAGTTGGCGAGACGTTGATGGCGGTCCTTCATGGTCCGTTCCGACATGTTGCCGCAAAACGCACAGTCCTTCTCCACGTGCGTCTTGTCCTCATGAAGGCAGTAAAGGCAGAAAGAGTGTTCGTCCTCCTTAAAGACGTTCTGCAGCTGGCATCCAGGGCAGACCCTGAACAGCTTTCCGGGCGTCGAGCTTCCCTTCTCCTGGGCCATCTCCGAGACCGGGCCTGAGAAGCTTCTGGAGTCCTCCGAAGTGTAGCTCGACGAAATCTTCACCCTTGAGGGGCACAGACGAATCCGACACGGGTCCCCGTTGATCGGATGTAGGATCGGTGGAGCTCGAGGCTCTTTTGACCGAAAGAATCGAAGTTTTTTGTGAAAAAGCGCGAAAAATAGCACTAACGCTCGAGAGCAATAGCACGAGGATCCCAACACATGAACGTGCGATAAAAATCTGAAGATGGCTGCCAGAGGCGGTGCTTAGGTAGAGGGCAGTCATTGGCTGTGGTCAGTATGACGCAGAGACCAGTGATTGGTTATTACTACGAAAGACAGATCAGAAACGAAACTGATACTGGTTTTTTCTTTACCGAGGATTCCCAGCCTGACGACGGGGAATATTCATGAGCATGTGAATCCATGCCAGACCCCATGCTGGAGAACTTTTAAACATTTATACTTTTCAAGGCTGAATCCTTTTCTTATCCAGCCCTTCCCTAGTCTATTGCATGAGTTCTCTCAGAGGCAGAAGAGGGACCCTAGTGGTCTAGGTGCCAGCTGTAGGCAGGTTGAGATAGGGTTCAGTTGCAGGAAAAGTCAGAGTTCCTGAGAAAGTCTCTTCAAAACAAGTAAGTAGTTCACTTTAGAGTTAGATAGGGTCCAGGGACTTCAGAGAACAAACCCTAGAAGGATTCCAGCAATGGACCTCAGCAAACTGGATGCGAGGACTCCCAATCACATGAATCACCCCCAAAGCATCACAGGAATCCCAAATGGCGTACGATAAGCAATACACCAGCCAACACAGTACCTCAGCACAGAAGAAGAGTTTGCAGCAGGACGTCTTCAGGATCGATTAATTCCTTGTTGTGAAGACTGAAGACAGGACTCTGGAAGGGAATTTGCAGCAGGGATCAACAGGGAAGGCTCCAGGCAAGAGTTTCTTTACGGCTGGATTTGGCTTTGTGGTTTTGGTGCCCTTTTCAGGAGCCAGAAAAAGACTGAATATCGCCGTTCGGATTCTCATCGCTAATCTGGTAAAGCACTCTGGTGAGGGGACTTCAAGACTCAAATCGTGTCTCTGGGGAGCCAGGAGGAGGCCACCAAAGTTTGACGGATTCAGACTTCGGAAGAGCATGCACCGCACAATGGCTCGAGGTCCTAGGGTATTGGGGTACTGCAGCCCAGCAAGGTTGCAGCACGTCATGGGAAGGGTCAAAATGCAGGTCTTCCTGTGACAAGTGGATCTGACCAGCCTCTGTGTAGGACTCACATTCGGGACCCCTGGGTCGATTGGAGTTAACAGTAACAGCAGGCTCTGGTTACACAGCAGGCACTCCGGTTGCAGTAAATCGTTACAGCGGTCTTTTCTTCATCTTCGGTTTCAGCTCCAGTGGTCTACTTGTCAGCAGCTTCCTGGTTCTCAGTTTTTATCAGAAACTACAGCACAATATCTGCATTCTCTCCCTGCATTTAACAGAAAGGAGCAGCCTGGCTGTCCAAGTAGAACAGCCAGCCTCCCCACCCCCACTGGGAGTTGGTTCCTTTCAGGCAATGTGAAAGACAAAAGGCTGTGGAGTTTTGGACTTCTCCCTTGCTTTGTCTTCTCAGACACTCTGGAGCCTGGGTGGGGAATCCAAAAGATTCCCGGCAAAGAATAAAATCGACCGAGGTCATTCCGACCTAGAATGGCAGGGGAAGACCCCAGAAACAGCAAGCATACAAGAAATGGCAAAAAAAGAAGGTGCCCATCGCTTTAGCAAAATGGTGGCCCTTCTGTACATTACCAAAGCTGAATTAAAAGCCAGCGAGTAATGAAGACAACAAAGTAATAAAAGTAGTTATACTGCCACCAGCCATTCAAGGAAACTTGCAATTAAACAAAATGTTAAAGGTAAGTAATAAAGGGGATACATTACCCAAGTACCTTAAAGACAAATTAACAAGTTAGCCCAAAGAGGCAACACAGCCTAAGCCCAAATGTTGTAGGAAACTATAACTTCAACAATACGCTATGGAGAGACTTAAAAAGGTCCCCCATAAAACGAGTAAAAGACTAGGTGAGAGGGGGAAAACGATTCCCCTTCACCTAGGGATAAGGTAAACTAGTTACCTAGTCAAAGCAAAATATTCTGGGGTTGACACAGCACAGGTCAGGAAGACTTATCATAACTAAGAAAACCTTAACAGATGGGGATATGGGTTCCATCACCCCCTTTTCAAGTAATGACTGGGCTTCTGCCTGTAGTAAAAGTAAATGTTCTCTGGGCATCCTTCTGACCGGAGCGGATTCTCACACAGTATTTCCAAGAAACAAGTGTAGTAGCAGTCTGCAACTGTGGACAACACCCACTTGTCTGTAGCGATTCCCTCCAACTGGTGTGGGACTTTACAAGACTCATCTCTTGGTATTAGGTAACCCCACCTTTTAATTTAGGCTTGTACTACACAATTTGGTAGTGTGACTCAGCAGCCAGGCTGATCTTAAGAGGGGTAATGTGAGCTGTAAAGCTGTGCAATGAAATTGGTAAATACAGGTATCCAAGTGTTACACACTTAGTTATTTTATGATATTGATTTATACATACAAGGATCATTAGACAATCTTTAAAAAGCAGCAACTAATAGTAACATTAATATCAAAGTTAGGATTCAGTTCAACAATAGCAATAGGGTAAGATCTGTGCTATGGAGGGAGTTGTTTCCAGTCACCAGCAAGAGAAATTAAGTGTGAAAAAAAGTACCAGAATCCTTGGCGATACTACAGTCAATTAACCGGCTACACCTGAAAAGGAAATGAAGACACGCCTGAAAAGGTAAAGAAACACAGCCTCCTTGAAGATTGATGGAGTCATGAAAACGTGCGTTTGGAGGAGAAGGCAATGCAGGAAAACCTGACTGACAACAGAGTGCGCGCCTTGTCACTAATTTTCAAAAATAGCAATAAAGTAGGCCAGTAAACTTTTCTTATGCTAAATATATTCCAGCACAATGGGGGATGTCATCTGAGATCAGTATTAGCACTTATTTGTGATCACCATCACAATATTAAGTTTCAAGGAGGGAAAAGTTAAAGTTAGATCAGAACATACTCTGCAAGTAGTAAAACAGTTAAGATTCTTCCCAGAGGGATGTAGGCTGTTTTATCCCAGCAATAATAGTGTTTAACAATTAAAACCTGTAAGGGAACAAGCACAGCCAAAACTAATAGGTTCAGAAGGGGGCCTCTAGGGAGCCAGGACAGCCAAAGTTAACGGGCCAGTTCAAAGTTCTGATGTTCTCTTCTTAGAAAATATTTTAAAATGGTTAGTAGTTTCGTAGAAAAATCACAGAAACTCAAGAGAAGCCACTTTGAAGAAGCATACGCTGGGATGCCAGTGCAGGCGAGTTGAGGTCAACTCAAAGGGGTTTTAAATGGTACTCCCCAAGCTAGGAAGCATCACAAATGGCAAAAGGTAGATGTACCCAAAGCCTCACAGTAGCTGAGAATTGTTCCTGGTCCTTGGTCGTGGTTACGAAAAGGGGGACCTCTGGCGGGCTACTCCGGCAGCACTCGAGAGAGGGACTCTGCAACAATTGATTCTCCTTGAATCAGCAGCCTTTTGTGGTTTTGGTGCCGTTTTCTCAGCACCAAAGAAAAACGAACAGCTCTGGTTGGAAGTTACTTGATCCCTCGGACCTTGACTTTGGTGAGCGGACTCAGGAGGAAGATTTCCTGCTTCTGTAGGGTCCTCTGGATGCACGTGACATTTTGGCCGGATTCGCTCTTCCGAAGACAATGCACTCCATGATTGTCAGGGGTCCCCCGGCATTGGGATTCTGCAGCCTTGTAAAGTCACCGCAAGTCGGGGGTTGCGCCACAATGAAGCATGTCTCAAGGCTAGTTGATCCCACCAGCCTAAGGGAGGAAGTCGTCCCTTGCGGGTCTTCCCAGTTGAAACGAAAATGGGGTCAGCACAGCTGCAGGGCTTCACGGGGCACTTCGTGGTCCATGAGGGTGCTGCTGGCGTCTCTTCACTTCACGTCTTCTTCGTCGAATGTTGTCCTGCAGTGGTCGACTGTCTCTAGTCCCAAAAACCTCGCCTTTTAAGCAAGTTCTATGCCCTATGTCCTATGTCTGTTAATCAGCCAGCAGGGTTGCTGTCCTACCAGACGGCCAATAAGAACTGGTTTCAATCAGGCACACCTAGAGACAAAGGACAGGGACGTTTTAGGGACCCTCCCTCACTTCCTGCCTTTCCAGACACACTGGAGTCTGGGGGGGCTTCAGGGCAGAAGCCAGCCAAAGGCAAAATTCACAAGGGACTCAAACCCGTTTCAAACAGAGTAAAAGCCTGCAAGTCTAAACAGATGCACAAGCCTCAGAGAGATATATGGGATACATTACTCACCGTAATCGTATTTCTTAGATTCACATGCTGTGCACAGGCCGACATCTAGTGGAAGCGGCAGAGTATTACAGTTTTTTTTTAAACTCAAAAAGGGACGTCAACAGGGAGTGCCAGTAATACTATCCCTAGTGCGACGTCCACTGTACCCATGGTCCTTTACACGTCGTGGTCCCTCAGATTGTTTTTTCTGACATGAGGTAGCATGAAGTGTAGCGCGAGTACAGTCGTATCCAAGCAGATACGTAACAGAGCAAGCTCATAAGCATCCATGCGCCTTCTCTCCGTGGGGAGGAAGGGTGGGCGCATGTGAATCCAAGCAGATACAAGCATCAGAAATACGATTACGGTGAGTAATGTATCCCATCTGAGACTTGTGGAATCTGCTTAGATCACATGCTGTGCATAGATTAGTGGGCAGTGTTCGGAGAAGGTGGTGAGATGTGAGAAGGTTCATGGGCGAACAGGGGTCTTAGAACCGCTTGTCCCACCTGTGTATCTGTCTTGGAATGAGTGTCAATGCAGTAATGCTGAGTGAAAGTGTGTATTGAGCTCCATGTAGCTGCTTTGCAAATGCTGTCTAGAGGGACATTTGCAATGAATGCCAGATTGGCTCCTTGTGGAGAGAGCTCTAGGCGTAAAAGGCGGTGTTTTGTTTGATAAAGAATAGCACAATTGTATACATCTGACTATCCATCTGGAGATGGCATTTTTGGAAATGCGGTCTCCTTCTTGGCCTGTAGCTATGGAGACAAACAGTTGGTCTGTTTTTCTTAGAGGTCTGGTCTTGTTTACATAGTAAAGGACCGCTCTCATCACATCTAGCGTGTGGAGTTTTACCTCAGCTGAGCTGGTGGGGGCCTGAAAGAAAGCCGGTAGCTCAATAGACTGGTTTAAGTGAAATTTAGAGATGAATTTAGGGGAAAACCTAGGATGTGTACGTAAAACCAGCTTATCCTTGTGTACTACAAAGAAAGGATCCTGCACTGACACTGTATTTCACTCACTCTTCTTATGGAAGTAATAGCCACTAAGAAGGCAGTTTTGTAAGTTAGGTAATTAAGACTACACATATGCATCGGCTCGAAAGGCGGTCCCATGAGCTTAGCGAGTACAACATTGAGATCCCATCCTGGCGGCGGATTAGAAATTGGAGGGTGAAGCCTCTTTACTCTCTCCATGAATGCTTTAATGATGGGCACCTTCCACCATGAGACCTTACTGTGGGAGGCGGTGAAGGCCGACAAGGCCTCCAGGTGGACCTTTAAGGAGTTGAATACTAACCCTGAATCTAGCAAGTGGAGCATATAAGTTAGAATGTGGGATGAGTACATTCTAACAGGTTCATTTGTTTAGACTGGCACCAAATTACAAACCCTCTCCACTTGTCAAAGTAACAGTGCCTAGTGTTAGGTTTTCTTGCTTCTTTCAAGATATCCATACACCTCTGTGGTAGGTTAAGATGACTGAACTCTATGACTTCAGGAGCCATGCTGCCAAGTTCATTGAGTGAGGTTGAGGGTGCACGGTTAGCCCTCCGTCCTGAGTGTGTAGGTTGGTCGGGCACGGGAGCTTGATGGGACTGCACATTGCCAGTTTGTGCAGATGCGGATACCAAGGTTGTCTTGCCCACACAGGAGAAATTAGGATGAACATCATCTGTTCCTTGGGGATCTTGTTGACCACCTTCTTCATGAGAGGTGTTTTGAGGGGGGGGGGGGGGTGGGGGGGGGGGGGGGGTAGCGTAAGTAAATTTCCCTGACCAGTTCATCCATAGGGCATGGGGGAACCTGGACGCGAAGTCTGGGCATGACTGTTTTCCCTTGTAGTGAACAAGTCTATTGTGGGGTAACCCCATTGGGAGAAGATGTGCTCTACGACTCCTGCGTGTAGTTGCCATTCGTGTTCTTCTGGTAGTGGATCTCTGCTCGGTGAGTCTGCCAGAGAGTTGAGTGCCTCTGGAACGTGCTGTGACAATAGGAATATCTTCAGTTTGAGTGCCCATTTCCAAATTTGATGTGCAAGCCTGGACAGATTTGGAGAACGTGTGCCCCCCCCTACGATACCCCTGTTTTATGATGTAGAACATCACTCTAGTGCTGTCGGTCAGTACTTGCACAGATTGGTTTGCTAGGTAAAACTCGAATGCCAGTGTTGGGGAGAATTCTCATAAATGTGCTAATTCCCTTCACCTTAGAAACCCCCAGAAACTTTGCTGGATTTTGGGGACTTGATATTTTTACCTGGCAAGAGAGGGAGCCTTTTTTCCCCACTCTTTCATGTACTTTGATGTGTGTTTTACTCTTGTGTTCTTTGATTATGGAGCTTTAAGATAACTCCATAGGCATCTTTTCACGTGTGTTACTCAGCACCCTCAGTGCAGTGACACAGGGATCTCTTTTTAGACTTTCCAAAGGTTTAAATACCTTCTCTGGGATAAACTACTGTTTCCCAGAGAATGGAAGGTTAAATTGACTTTACTAGTCTTTTTAAATTCCTAGACCCAGCACACGCTATCTTCCTATAGAGTGCTGGAGGGGTTACCTAGTATCCCCTATGTCAAGTACCTAATGTAGCAGTCAAATGCTACCCTTTTCTATTGAAATGGCTGGTGGCAGTGGTTTTACAACGAACTACCATGATTTTTCCAGAACGCAAACACTGGTAGGTAAAAATCGTGAGAGCCATGTTTTAGCCCCTTTGTTAAAACGGGTCCCGGTGGTCTTTTTGGAAAGGTCCTTCTAGTGTTCGTCTCTGTGCGCCAAACTAGGTTTGGTCCTTTTGTTTCTATGCATTTGGCGGGCTTCAGGACTGGCGCCCAAGTGTCTGCGGTGGGCAGGAAATGGGGGAGGTGCCGAAACTCCCTGTGCTTAGTCTCCTAGGAGACCCAAATGCACTCTGCCGTGATTGGCTGGCAGACTGTCCGGCAAGGACAGCCACCCTGCTGGGTGACTGACAGCCAGGCTCGAATGAATGGGAGAAACCTGAATAAAAGGTGAGGCTTTTGGCTTGGAAGGAAGAGTCGACCACTGGACGAAGGAACCGAAGAAGAACTTGAAGAGGATGCCTGCTGCAGCTCCTGGACCGTTTGTTTGCCCTGTGAAGCCCTGCTGCTGTGCTGAAACTCCAAATTCGTATCTATGGAGAAGCCCCAACGAAGGGCGACCTCTCCCTTTGAGTTGGTGGGACCAATCAACTCCAAAGTAAGCCACCTGGACATTCTCTCGGAGCTGGTTGATTTTCCACAGAGTTGCTGCTGGAAACCGAAACGCCAGGGAGAGGAACACCAGATTGTGTGCGTTACTTTCAAGTTGGCCTAGAGCTCCAGGAAGATCCTGCGGACTCCCAGGAAGCAGGACAGACCGAGTCTGATCCACCTCAACAGAGTGCTGGACCCCAGAAGCAAGGAAAGTCCATCTCAACAACCAGAAACTGCAGTGTTGCTATTTGCGGTAGTCACAAGGAGCTGAAACACCGAAGTGCCACTTGTTTGAAGATTGCCGGTTGCGAGCGGTGACTGTCCCATTGCAGTGCAGGAGTGCCCAGAAGTCCTCACTCTTGTCCCCACGACTGAGGCCCAGGAACAGTGAGATCTGCAGAGCTGCGCAGTAACAGAAGTCATCTGCTGCACTTTTCTTCAATCCAAAAGGTACTGTAAAGTCTGAGAGAACTTACCTCTTGTTGTGTAACTATACTTGTTCTCTGTCGGTGAGACTTGTTGTGGTTGCTTGGTAGAGTTGCTGATAGCTTCTTTACCTCACAAGCCCAAACAGCTTATGGCTCTACTTTGAATCCTTCTTTCTACAAAGACTTAAAACATTGTGCAAGACTTTGACCTACCTCTGAGAAATGCTTCAGTTTCACCCTGACTTTGGCTCAATTGATTTTGGCTTAGCCTGGCTCCCTGAATGACTCTTCTTCCCTCTGTGAACGTGTTTGGGCTTCCTTCCAAGAAAGTTACCTAACTTTGCATTGGGGGATTTACACAAGTACTCACCTGCTTTGAGAATTATTTGTGAGATCTCTTGTTGTGTCATAATAACCTTTCTCTTTGACAAACTCTTAAATCTGATTCTAAATGCAACAGTGATATATTAATATCTCCAGCACCCTAACTATTGAAGTCACCTGAGGGTGTAGATAGTGTCTGTGGGCCATCCCAAAAGGGTACTTACTGATTTAGGAATATTAAGTGTGTATTTTTGAAGTGTATTTGAGTGTTACTGTTCTATTGCTCCCTTCTGAAGACAGCTTATTCTAACTGACTGATAACTAAATGAATAATTATTTATTCAAGAAACCTTGTCTGCAAGTGTTTATTTGAATACTTGTCACTGTGAATCTCTGTAACTCCCCTACAGCTCACACTGACCCCTCTCGAGATAAGTCTGGCTGCTCAATACGCTACCAACATGTGTAGTACAGGCTTATACCAAAGGTTGGGTTCCTATTGCCAGGAGGTCAGGGCTGCTTTATTGCACCCAAAGGGTACTGCATACAATCTTCCCTAACACGACAGGTGAATCATCAGACACTAGGGAATCCTGTTGGATTGGTGAAGACATGGTATATACACCTCTGCTTCTTCATCATCACCCCCATCATAGTACTCAAGAGTGTTGGTAGTCCTCATTATGCCCGTCAGTGTCTGTCTTAACGTTATAAAGCTCAGCAGGAGTGCCAGACCTTTTTGCTGGTGGCTGGGAAGAAGGCAGTGGCTGAGAGGTGGAAGACAGGGGCTGAGAGCTGGAAGCCTGAGCAGTGGGAGGTGTAATCTGAAAGTTTTCGATAGCCTGAGTGTTTTTTCCAAATAGTTTTGCAATAAATGTCATTCTTGACATCACCCTATCTATGTCCTCTGCAGTCCATAGAGCTGAACTGGGGAGGACCTCAGGTTAAGATGGGTTAGGGACTTGTACTAAGGGTATAGGTGTGGACAGACCCTTATTTTGTAAGGCTTCAGCCAGAGAACCCTCTTTTAGTGGGACAGGAGTAGACTTGTCCTTATTAGACTTATCCTTGTCTTTATGAGACTTGTCCTCGTCTTTCTGAGCCTTGTCCTTGTGATTAGAGCTCTTGGAGAAGACTTTTTGGTACAAGAAGCCTTTAACAGGCTCTCTGGGACATATTTCTTCACCAGGTGAGATAAACCAGTGTTTTTGGACTTTACAACCCATTTTGACGAATTAGGTCGACTCTTGGTGTTGAAATGGACCTCCGCCTCGTCTGCCGACGTTCGGTCGATGTTTTATGGGTGGCAGCCTTCAGTTTTCGGGGCCTGCCATGGGGCGATTAGGACCTCTAGTGCCCAGAGGACAGGGAATCTACAGATCTCCCCCTAGACGCTGTATCTGGGCGTTCGGTCGACGGCGCAGACATGTGCGTTTACTGGCGTGTGCAGCGGAAGTGCTCTTGCCGCCGGGTGTCGTCCCCATAACAGAGCCGCCGGCCTGTCTCTAAAGGTCGGGGGCTCACACTTGGGAACTTGACTGTTCCCCCAACACCCTCGCCGTCCGATAAGACTGCGACGCTACCGTCACTGGTAGCTCTCTCCAAGCCACTGGCGGTCTCAGCCTGCATTTTATGATGGGCCCAGCGCTTTGTTCTGCGTTCTTTAAGGGTCTTAGGTTTAAAGAGCTTGCAAGCTCGACCGTGCCCTTCGTCGCGGATTAGACACAGGTTACACACTCGATCCACGGAAATTGTTTATTGATCAGTTGAATGTGTGCAGTCTGGTGGTTGGTCTTCGAGACTGCATTCTGGTGGCATTAGGCCTGTGAAGTACATTTATGTGTGTAGCTAGGCAAATGTTTTCGTGGGGGTATAGCTGCGTACTAGCAGGATGTTGAGGTGTTAATGGAGTATTGTTCGTATGTGAGCAGCGAGGCCGAAATTGATTGGGGGGATATAGCTGTGCTATATTGTGTGTTGGTGTAAAGTAGAGAGTGAGCATAGTGATGGGAGAGTCGAGTGTCTGGAGTGGATGTTCTATTCTTACGAGCCCACTGTTCCAGGATTACATTATGGATCTGGATGAGCTGGTAGTGGTTGTCCTCATGTTTTGCGGTAGCTGCACTCTGAGGTAGATTCACAGCTAGGAGCACAGTAAGGGGTTTGCTTCGTCAGAAGGTTATTATTCTTAGGCTCAGCACTATGCATCTCAGGGACCCGTTTTCCGATTAAGATTAAGCAGGATATTTGGTTATAGGGCAGGAGCTATCTCGCACTAATGTAGTCACATCAGCTAATTTTCCCTGTCTCTGGTTGTCTTTAATGGTGGGTTGCAGGCTAGGTCTAGGCAGGATATTTGGTTATAGGACAGGAGTTATTTCACACCAACGTAGTAACATCAAGGCAGTGACGCTAAAGGATAGGCTGGACGGAGACAGTGTAGAGTCTGGGTGTTCTAACGCCTAGGAGGAATTGTATTTTAGGTATGTAGTTGGTACAAGGTATGGAGCGAAAGGGTATTATCAGCTGGATGGCTCGAGAGGCTGCTAGGCCTGTGTACTAGACTCAAGAAGCGGAGAGTCAGTAATTACATATCTTAGCGGCTGCAGGACTCTAAGGTTGCTATCTGTGGTATCCATTTCCTAAATTCTGTCTTGGTGACTTACTGGTCGCTTTCTGTGGTCTCTTTGCTCAGCATCTCCTCCAAAATGTGTCCACAGATTGTAATTACTTTCCAATGTAATGTCATTGAAGTTGCGGTCCATGATGACGTTGGGATTCAGCGGCCCTAGATGGTCCTAGTTAGGATTACAGAAAGAGACCGGTTTTAAAGCTTTTCGGAAGGCCAGTAGTCTTGGTTGTGACGAATGTGCGGAGGGAGTGAGTTCCACATAGTTGGAGCCATGGTTGAGAAGGCGGACCCTCCAATCCTGGCTGAACTGGAGGCTGGAATCACTAGTAAGAGGGCAGTGCTTGATCTTAGGGTGCGTGATGTCATGCGATGCAATGTAGGGTTTAATCTGTGGAATTTCATTCATCTGACTGGCGCCTAGTGCTTTGTCCTGACCCAGGACCAGGAAAGAGTATCAAGACCTGCATGTGCGGGCACTGGTAGAGTGCTGTCTCGCTACAGCAGAGGCGAGAGTTTGTTTGAAATTACCATGGCTTTTATGGCTTCTTGTGAGCGGGTAAAATTGATTTTTGCAAGTGCATTGGTTAATTCTTGGCTTTGGTTGTCACTATGCCGGCAAAGGCACGTAATTACCAGCTTCACTGTGCCGCATGTGCGAAACAAGGGAAGAAAAGGGATGAGGGGTCGTGATAAGACTTCTGGATATTATTGAAACTGCCAAGATTACTGACCCTCTGCTGGAAAGAAAATTCACCAAGAATGATACTAAAAGGCACAAAATAAAAGTGGGAAAATAATGTCCTTTTTCCATACTGTAAGCACTATGGCGGATGTGATCTCAAGCCCTTAGACCTTGCTCGAGGTACGTTCTTCATCTTCAAGAACCACTATATTGTCAGAATCACCCGGATTCGGTGGTATACATTCTAACTCATTAGTGAACATTTTTTAATTTTATTTTTTTGTACACATTCCAGCGTGACTTGCTAGTGCCTGTTCATCGGTTGAGCATAGTAACATTAAAGGAGTGAAAGACACAAGGGGACCGCTGTGCTGATCAATAAAAGCGGCCTGCTGTTTATTTGGGGGTCGAGGAGAGACGGTGCCCTTCCGTCCCAAGTAAAGGTTTCCACAATCGTACAAAGGGACTGTCTAAATTCTAAAAGAAAAGAGAACACTTAGATCTGTGCAATGAATTTAATTCTGTAGCCAGTATCGGGAGGATAGCTCAGCAGCAACATGCTCGCCTTGGAAGCAAGACGACATGGAGCCACAGAGGCTCGATTCCCGGGTCTGCACTTAGAAACCTCTGGGTATTAAGCGCGTTATAAATAACCTATCATATCATAAGACGCGTTTCGACCCTCCTGGATCTTTGTCAAGGGGGAGGTAAACATGATGGGCAAAAATGATGTGAACATAAAGCACATTACCCAAATTGTGTGCCCAAAGTGAGAGAGTCCCAATTAACGAAGATATATGGGTCAATGGAGAGGCATTCACATAATGCATATTTTCAAAGGCATATAGCACAACAGCTGTCACAAATAGATGGTGTCATCATCCCTTAATGTGTAAACCAACCATCAGTCAATTTCAGAATTCAGTATTGAGTCATGATAATGCAAGAACAAAGGGAGAAAAACGGGAAAAGTAAAGGAGCAAAATTAGTTACGCTTGTCAATCAAATGGCCCAAGTGGGCCCAATGCAAAAAACATAGGTGGTATGCTCCTGGCATGGAGGACCCTCTTACCAAGTGTTATATGGCTGATAAAAATAGGATGGGGATGTTTCAAATGTGCTTGATCCAATCGGGAGTATAGTAGGAAGTCGAATTGAAAAAATATAGGGAGTGCATTACTGATAGAATTGACGAATAAAGTGCATGGTTTGGAGGTTAAGAATACCTACATAAGTGTTGAGAAAGGTGGATAAGTAACATTATAGGTTTCAACCTATCCAAATCTCCAGACCTTGTTAAAATTGCAGAGGATAAATACAATAATGCTGATAACAAAGATTCCTCATTTAGCTCACGGCTATAGCCTCTTGTTCTGAGGTGGCGGAACTGGAGACTACAGTGAATGCATTATTTATGTTACGTTCAAAGATGGCACGTGATAAAGACCTTCTACGGACTGTAAGCAGAATAGTGAATGTGATATAGGAAAATAGCACACCCGGTGGGGGAAGAGTACAAGAATCTGACGCTGGTTGAGAATTATACCCAAACTGAAAATTTGCTTGTGGCTTGTATAAAGCCTCCTCAATGAATTCTGGCACAGCTTCCGGTATGATCACTTGAGAGAATGGCTAGTAGAGCCTAAGCGTAACTGCTCCAAAATAAATAAATACATTTTAAAAAGGCAACTAACTGGTGGAGTAAATTGAAGGTAGATTAGCTTGTTTTTGCAATCAAAATGTCAGTGGAGAAAGCCGATCATATGATTAGTGCACATGCATTGGCGATTCCCTCTACTTCTCATTCAGCTGACATTTATCCGCGGAATGAACCTGAAGTAGGGCTAATAGCTAATGTGGATAGGCAGCCTCAGGACCCGTTATTGGCTGCATGGATAAACGGTGCCGTAGACCTAAACGCCAGCAGAGTAATAGATCAATCATCAATTGGAGGAGACCTTGTATTCGAGCAATATTTCATTTTGCCCTTATATTGAAGAGGTGGCGCTCTCGGGTGTGCAGCTGATAGAGAGTGTGGTTTTTCCCTACTGATACCCAGGCTGGAGCACAAATAAAGTGGTTCAACTAAGGGATCGAGTGATTGAAAGGGTTCGACTAACTGAACTGTTTGCAACTGATAGAGACCCTATCTGAATAGGTATAGTCTCTTGCAATTACTCCATAATATCCCACAGCTCTCACAGTCTATTAAGGAAATCCACCTGGTTCCGCTATCGGAGGAAAGCAGCCCAGTTAATTTAGCATTGATTCAGTTTATTGTTGACCATTTGCCATCTTTCTCCATATACTATTTTTTATAATGGCTTACAAGATAGTGTTGGATCTCTTCTGTTTGCCTGATGCCGAGGTTACTCCTTCATGGGGACCCAGCAATGTGGTCAACTTACAGATCGTTAAAAATGTGACTGGGAGAACCATTTACCAATTGCCTTCACAACTGGAGAACTTTAAGATGGTTAAAGACCATAATCACTGGGCATGGCTTCCTGCAGTACTAAGTAAAGGAAATGTATGAAACGTGGAAAGAGACAATGATTTATTATAGAGAATTCTCATAAAAATGGTAATTCCATTCACCTTAGAGACCCCCAGCAACTTTGCTGGATTTTGAGGACTTGATTTTTTTACCTGGAGAGTGTGTGACCCTTTTCCCCCACCCTCTCATGTGTTTTGAAATGTGTTTTACTCGTGTTTCCTTTGGTTAGGGAGTCTAACCAACTCCATAGGCATCATCTTTTCATTTGTGTCACACAGCACCCTCAGTGCAGCAGGTTCCATTAGATGTCAGAATAGCTGGCCAACAGCGTGGTATTGTTGGCTATCGGTTGGAATAAGCTGCTACAGTAGTGATTCTCTTCCCAAGAGCATACCATTTTTTTTAAATTCCTTGTCTGGCGGTGGCTCGCCTGTGGACAAGGGTACTCCTGCCCTTTTCCTTTTTGTCGTGACCACAAGCGAATCTGGGGTGGCATGACCCCAAATATAGAGGGAGTAAGTAGGGGAGGGGCAAAAAAGTTTATCCACCGTGGGTTTACAGCCCTGGTTTGTGAAGGTGTTAGTAAGGAAGGGGCGATGCGCCCTTTGATAGAGTTAAGTAAAGGGATAGCCCGACTGGCCGGGGGCTTCTCCTTTAAAATGTCCTCCACGAAATCTGAGTCTTACACCACCTCTTGCCTGGCTATCTGGAAATGTTTGTTAAACGCCATCTGGTCATCTATAGGAGATGCCTGACGCAGAGATGGGGAGGACCATGCATATGGTATCAGGATCTGGGTTATGGGGAGGTGACAGCCATGGCGGGTTATCCACCGGCAGTTCCTCCCCCAAATCCGGGGTCTGATCAGTGTGATCCACAAAGGGATCATACTCTTGTAAATAAGGGTTAAGAGGAATCTCCTCTTGATCTGAAAGGTCAAAGACCTGCTTATGAAGTGGGCAAGAGGTTCTCTGGAATTTGGCCACTGTAGGGTAAGGGTCTTCTTCACTAGGCCTTTTAGGAGTGAATCTTTCAGAGAAGTCCACAAATTTAGCCAGCCTGTTCATACACCCTTCAAATTTCTCCCTGGTCTGAGAAGATGGTCCAGAGGGGGAAAGGGCTCTTCCTGGGGATCCCCTTGTCTAGGATGCCGAGATTTGTCAGAGAGTCCTAGATAGGGCCTGGGGACTCAGAATAATCCTCCCGCCATTCTGTGTTTAATGGCCGCCAAAACAATCTTTGAGAGACTCTTGCTGATGTTCGGCATTACCGGGAGGAGTTTAGGCTGTTTAGACAGCTGTGTTGTAGATTTAAACCCAACCGGAGCTTTGTCTGTCGACGTGCTCTTTCAACGGCCTTGTGACTTTTGGTGCTGGTGCCCTTGCCTGCAGAGTGCCCGGATGCATGCCGCTGACACGGTTGCGGGGAGGGCTGCCAATCACGCAAATCGGCGGGTACCGTCGAGGAACCAGTGTACCCGTTGACGCCTTGGACCATTTCGACAGATCTGTCGAGGCGGTACCGGGGGTTGTGTGCTTGCCTCTATGAGTAGCGGGTGTGTCCCCATCGCTGGGGTGTACATTCCCCATAGCAGGACTATCGTGCCTGGTGGGGCCAGGGGCGAACACTGCGGAGCGTCAGCGCTCCGATGAGAGGTCAATGGTATCCGTATTGGCGCCACAGCCGTCACTTAGATCCTCATCACTCTCTGCGGCTGCGGTGGGGGAGGCACCCTTGGCCTGCAACATGGCTTAGGCCGCCCACCATTTCACTCGACGCTCCTTGATCGTCTTAGGACGCAGGAGCTGACATGACCGACAGGACGCCTCGTGCTGATCGAGAGAGAGAGACACTTATTGTACCGCCGGTGCGTGTCTTTCCAGGGGTATTTTCCCTTACCACTAAGGTGTATTAAATCAACGGCAAAACCAAAAGGGCAAAGAGAAGGGAGAGGGAAAGGGTTCTTGAAAAGAATACAAACCCACAGTTCCCACTCTCCCCACTGTATAGGCTGGCCAGAAGGCCCGGTCACGTGGTCGACAGCATCGAACGGAGTAGCAGCCGCCGAAGTCTGTTCTTTCGCTGTCTTCGGCGGTGGTTAGGAAGTAATCTAAGAGGGGACGAATAATATATAAACGACCGGAGGTCAGGAAGTATAACAATTTTGCAATAAATACGAGCTCGCATAAGACGATCAGCTAGCTGGGCGGGGAAAAAAAAACAATCAGAGACCTTGATGCGTGAGGGCTTTTGGGTACACTACACATCACGTTAGGGATAGTGGGACAGGCACGCCCATGTCGACGTCCCCTTTCGATCCTCGAAAGACAAGATGCAATACACTGCGGTTACCACTATAATTCGGATTATATGCACAGCATGTCATTCTAAGCAGATTCAAAAGAATCCGAAATAAATATTTATACTATAACTTTAAGTGTTTCAGTGTTTACCTGGATACCTGTATTTACTGATTCCATTGTACAGCTCTACAGATCACATTACCCCTCTTAAGGTAAGCCTGGCTGCTCAGTCAGTCACACTACCAACTTGTGTAGTACAGACTTATATTAAAAGGTGGGTTACTTAATACCAATAGATCAATCTTGTGTAGTCCCACACCAGTTGGACTGCATCAATTCTTACCCAACACTAGGGACCCTTGTTCTGGGTCGTTGAATGCAAACTTTAGGCATTTTTTTTGTCTTCTACTATTGGAAACGGATCCACTGATGGATGGCCCCACTTTGAAAACATCTGTTTTGAGTGTATCGGTCTTTAAGTAGAATTCATGTAGCAGAACACGTGTGGGGAATTAAACTGTCCACTTGACCATCGTGTCCCCCTGGAACAGAATGTGCTTGTATGTGAATTTCTATATCCCTGGTTTATTGATTAAAACATGGCTGCGGTGCCATCTGTTTTATTATGATGCTGCCCCCCCCCCCTCAGACCCACCCCTCCAAGAAGTGGGTTTGGAAGGAGTTCAGTTCCCTCTTGAATGCTAGCAATCCTAATTTGTGTGGCGCTTTGCCCACTTTCTCTGAGCGGTAAAGAATTGAAAATGTCCCTCCCGCCCCCTGCATCCAGACATCTATGCATCTATGTTGGTTCCACTGGCACAGTCACAAAGTGTCTTTCTTTTAACATATTTGGTACAGAACACAATGGAAGGCTTTTTTTACAACCTCATGAGAGATTACCACTAGATGGTCCAATTTGCCTGTTTTTATTTTTTTTAGAATACTGTTCCAGCAGCCACTGCTGTATCAGGCGCATGTTGAAGCGGGCATGGGGAACAATAACAAATTAACAATGCCATCATCCCTAGAAGCTTCATTACTATTCTTTACTGTTCTCTCTTTTTTAAGTAATGTAAAATACATCACATTCATATGTTGCATTCATGAGTGATTTGCATTTAGTGAATCAGCTTTTTGCTGGAGCAACAGAATTACTTGTTTTTAATGTCTGAATCCCTAGCCTATGACAGCATGCCACTTGTTTGGTAGACCCTCCAGATGCCCAGCCATGTAGAACACTCAGAATGAGTTGCAACAAGTGCGTATCTTAAAGACAGATTTATTGTGGATTGCTATTAGCAACTGACAGTGATTAATGCAATGATCACCAGGCTTTAGTGCCATTTTCAACAATGATAAAGAGTTCATACATCTCGCAGTACGAGGGACCCCAATCATAGACTTGTGCCACTCCTACTAGGGTCAATGGATTTACGAAACCCTGCTCCATGAAGTAAAAAGACTTATACACCATGTCTCAGAATAGCTGCTATCCTCTTAAAGGACCTTACAGTGTTCACATATATAAAATACATTGTCAAAAAAGAGAGAAAAACTGAAAAGTGTGAAACAATTTTACTTTGAAAAAAGTACCACCCATCTTATTTGAAAGATTTCTGGAAGCATTTTTCTTGCTATGGCTTGTCCTCCATTTTGTGGGAGGCTTTTAAGCCCTAAAGAGGACGTGACGGAGGAGCAACGTAAGTGCATTCCTAAGATCATTACAGCAATAAAAGAGCAAAGTAAAAGGTTGCATTTTCTTTATTCACCTACTAAATCCACCCGACCAATAGTAGTACTAGCAGGAGTAGTAGTGCTATATGTACTAAAGGTACTACTACCAACAGCAGTAATATTACAGATTGTACCAGTAGTAGTGCTTGTAATAACAGTAGTCTATTCCATCAGTAATACCATAAATAAAATTAGCATTACTTCTGGCTGGCAGTATTGACTGTAGTAATAGTGCTAACAGTAGTACTAGTAGGGTTATTAGCATTCCCATCAGTAATGAAATAACTACTAAGTAGTATTGGCAACAGTAGTATTAGCACAACTAACCGCACCAGCAGTTACATTACTAGTAGCAGTACTGTCAGCAATGCTACGTCTTATGCGGTCAATAAGAATATTACCACAATTGGCGCTGGAAGCAATTTAAGTAGCCAGATTCTTTATCATTTTGTTTGTGAGATTCGGTTAACATACAACATTAGTTACATTTCTTGTTTCTCACAGATGAAATATAAATAAGATTAACATGAATTATTACTAGCAGTACAGTAGTAGTAGTAGTAGTAGTAGTAGTACCACTAGTAATAGAGCCAATATTTGTCAATGACTGAGCAATAAAATACTGACCTGGGAGCAACTGTGGTTGTTAGCGTGGTGGTGGTAGAGTGAGGCAAAAGTTCATGCCCTGATGAGGCAATATTAATTAATCGTGCTACCGGCTTTCCCATTCTTGCAGCATTTGGTGCCAAGTTCCTTGCACCACGTGCAGGGATAGCCATTTTCAAGATTCCTTCTGGCGGGAGCGACACCCGCTCAAAAGACTTGTCATCAGTAGGGCTCGTTATGTCCTCGCTGCAGAATTCAGCTTTATCGTCCTCTATAACCACAATATTTTTGGGCATTTCCTTAAACTGGTACACAAGCCTTTGGCCTTCCACTTTTGCAAGTATTCCCCGTTGGTAGTAATATCTGAGTTAAAAAAGAGACAACAATTACTTAAGTAAATATGCAACTTGCAAAGAAAGAGAAAGTCAAAAAGGCGGTCAAGATTTACATGCAAATTGAGTTGTCTGGTACATACCAAAATGGGAACTGAAAAACAAGATACCTTGGAATGAACAAGAGCTCAAACACAACATTTACAGCTCCTCACTAGAGAGTTCGCCAAATACAAATTTACATGTTAGTTCCCCAAAGAATAAAAGTGATCCAGCGTGGATAATTAGAGCTGCATTCTACAGTAAGAGGTGGCAAATGCTTTATCCGCAGCTTGTCTCTGCAACGTTTGGCTGTTCTCTAGATGTTTTGGAGTACATCTACCATGAACCCTAGCCAAAAGTTTGTATGAGGTGTGTGTCATGTTCAGAAACATCTGCTGCTCTACAGTAGAACAGTGCTTTTCCCCCTGTTCTTCGCATTCTTAGATTCTCTCTCAAGAAAGATGCTGGTTAGGTAAGCTTTTGTAAAGTCCAACTGGTGTGGGACTTTACAAGACTTTTCTCTTGGTATTAGGCAGACCCAACTCTCAATATAGGCCTGTACTACACAAGTTGGTAGGGTGACTGAGCAGCCAGGCTTATCTTCGGAGGGGTAATGTGAGCTGTAAAGTAGCACAATGAAATCAGTAAACACAAGGCACCAAGTAAACACATACACACTTAAAAAGTTAGATTACATTATTTATATATACACACAAGGCAAATTAAGCATTCTTTAAAAAGCAGCAACAACAAATAACATTAATTGAAGATCGAATCCATTTAAGCAAGCACCAATAATACAGGTGAGTAATTCTTTACTTAAACATGTTCCAGCACACAGAGTGACATCAATCAAGGTCAATAGAAGCACTTATTTGTGTTCACCATTACAAAATTGGGCTGAGGACGGAAAATGTTAGAGTTAAAGTAGAACACACTTTCAACTGGTTCAATAGTTAGTTTCTACCAGAGGAATGTAAGCAGTCTCTTATTCCAGCAATAATAGTGTCAACAATTAAAACATGTAAGGTAACAAGCGCTGCCATAGTGTCAGGACCGATATTCTATACCCTGGTCTGGAGGACAGATGTATAGAAGGATGCTCTATATTGTGACAAGGACAACTCTGGGAGCTGTAGCCAAACCAGTTAGGTAGCAGTGATGAGCGGTCTAGGCTAGGTATCAAGAGGTGGTGAGCTTGTAAAGGGCCCACAACGAGTACATACAATGGGAATCACAAATTACACTTAGACTGTATGTATACAAATAGAGTTATTTATGGGCGAACACTATGAAAAAATGACCACTAACAGGCATATGCAGTGCTCCAGATAAGATTTTGAGGTGGGAGTATTTTAGGCATGCTTTTTCAAATGAGTAAATGCAATTTCAAGAGAGTAAAAATTAGTTTTCTCCTCTGCAAGAGAATAAAACGTATCCAACACATACACAGCTGTAGTGTGCCCACCCCCAAGTAGGGTGACCATACGTCCCGGAATTGGGCCATCTGCCCCACAAGCTCGTTTTCATTATTGTTTTAAAGCCCTATACTGGTTTTGGACGGGGTGACCACTGGCAGCATCCCAGCTATCACTGCTGGAAGAGTAAATCTTCACATCTCGATGCACAATGCTCATTCACCAACAAGTCCACATAACAGTTCAAAATTAAATAAACATTAGAATAGCTTGGTAGTTTTAAATTAAAATTAACACTTAAAACTAGGTCTCTTACGTCCCATGGTGAGCTCAAACACCTGTCACATGAATTAACTGATTGTGCCACAAGGCTGCTTGAGAATTGGTTTTATAGCAATCAAAGCAAAAGTTCCTTTGTTTTTAAAATGCTTACAGTCACTACAAATCAGCGCAGTTTACATCCAGGGGAATGTGTTGTATTCCTCACCCAAATGCTAAAGTTCTGTCATGACAGCCACTGTCAAATTGCAGTGCTACTTTTATGTTGCTGGCCTGCCCTGGGTTTTATATCTTGAAATATCTACCACCAAATCATAAAATCCATTTAAGGAACCATAGCCATCTAACAGAAACAAAAGGATAGTAAACGTATTCTAAGACGTCTACGAAGTTGGAGTTTCAAGTCAAGCCGCAAATTTAGGAAATGTCAACTATTGCTTTCAAGTACATTTCCAGTTTGTCTCTGTGATAAACGGTGGGTGAGAAATGGATGGGCAGTGCCAGCATGTGGACGTTGCCCAGAGTGAAGTCTTTTGAATGAAACTGGAATAGAGCAACAACATTTCGGAGGCGCTAATAACTTCTATGGTTGCAAGGTTGTGGGGAGCGGGGGATAGGAAGCCAAATATGAAGGGGACATTAAAAAAAAGCGGAAATTAGTCCGAGGTGAAGGGTTACACACAACACGATAGATATTGCTTAGGGTAGGTATGGGTGCATGCTTTATTGTGTTGCTCGCTTGCTAAGGTACGCCCTCTTTTGGTGCCGCTGTTTCACCGTGGGCCGGTTCGGCACGGCAAGTTGGCCGCAGCAGCAGATTTGGCGCACCCATTTCAGCGCAGGTGCCTTTCTGGCACCTCTGATTTGGCGCGAGGGACGTTTGGACGCGGCTGACATTGCAGCCATGTCTAAACTCCCTCACGCCAAATTAAAAAGTATAATTCTTTGCAAATGCAGCACTTTGACAGGTACTGTCCCTGTTAACGTGTTGCATTTGCAAAGAATGACCCCTGCATGTATCGCTCTGCTTATTGCACATCACAACATGCTGTGCCTTGAAAGCAGGCTACTTAAGATTTGATGACAAGGGGGCATGGCAGCAGGATTAGGAGCCGAACTCCCCGCCTGTCATGCCAGGGCACAGAAAAACTGAGTCATGCCAAAGGAAGCCACACTCTGCCAGTGCCCACCCGCCCTTCAAGTACCTGGCTGTCTCACCGATGTACCACAGGGTTACCCACTACACACCCGCTTTCCTAGCATGGGCTATCACGCAAGTCTGAAGCGCCCCTGGCATGGGTTGAGGTTGCTTGCTGTTAACAAGGTGCACTGATGCACAGTAACGGCTTCTTGGTGCTTTTTGAATACCGATTTATAAACCTCTCAATTAATGCACATCTGCTATTCCAGTACTATTCCAGCACTCTAGCCGTGCACCAACTAGGTTCTACTATCCCCGACGCTCTCCCCCACCCCCAGTTCGATAAATGTAGTACCAAGAGCGGTTAAACATAGTGGTATTGATTAGTATGTGCTTAGGAGCTGGAGGAATTTGACACGAAGGACTGTATAATTTACCAAATCATGAAGGCACCTTACTGCGAGATGGGCACGCAAGAGCTCGTATGACACACAGCCCAGCTCTGCCAGTGCATCCATCACTCCACCGATGCCCGGGTCATGCACCCCAGTTCTAGCCTCTAGCATGCTGGCCATCGCTTACCAAGACTAAGCAACAGCTGTGCCACAGGCCCTCAAGCCTAACCCAACCCTTGCTGCAAAGGTGCCCCAGTGCAGAGAAAGCGCCAATGCAGTTAGTACGCAAGTCGTCTGTACTCTCGGGTCTTTGGTGTCATGCAGACAGCCAAGAGCGTTGCCTTCACCCATCCATATGTAGTTCGACCTTCTGTGATGGGCAGAAGCCAGGTGCATTGGGTACCATTCGATTGTGTAGTAACCTCTATTATTGCAGCGCTTAGGAGCCAGCGGAACGAGCCACGGGGAGCTATATCAGAACACAAATATTGGTAATGACTATTCTCATTACTTTTGCTAGCAAAACTGTGTGCGGCGCGGGCACTGAAGAGAAGCGATAGCTGTAGGGAAGTGTTATACAGGGTGCCTCCTGGAGATGGAGAAGCACAGGATAGGGTGCACTTTCAGAGCTTTGTGTGGGTTTGTCACCCATGGATGCAGGAGGTGCTGCCAATCGGCAGCGGGGTGCATTGCCAGAGTCGAGTGTGGACTGCTTTGTGACGCACCAGTGGGTGACGAACAGTCACTAGATCCTACGAAATAGCTATGACTGTTATCCATCACAATGGTACTCCTTTTACAAACTTGGGCAGGATGAAATGCTAAAGGAGCCTTGCAAATTCAAATCTATGGCTTGCAGGATGGGTCCAAATCTGCTCAGTGGCTTCATTCTTCCGCTCAACCCACTGAGCGATCTCCCTTGCAATGCCGAATAATGAGAAGCCACCATGACTGCAATTCCCCAGTCCGTGGGCCACCTGGCAAGTTGCCCAGTCCCAAGCCTCGCGCTGGGGCCGTTGCCTGCTTGGTATTCATGATTTTCTTGGGTTTAATGAAAAAAGTTGCGGATTTAAAAAAAAGAAAAATCTGTAAATGACGAAGTCTTGTACCCTCAACCCTGCCTGGACCAGCAAGGCCAATATCTAAAATTAAACCTGGGGCTGAGGACAGGTCAGGGACACTTAAGTAAATGGAGCATTTTGCATCAGGAACAAACATGGTAAAAACCAACAACCGAAGTGGCCCACTAAGGTCGAAATATGTAGGGGTCCCCTGTGCTTCTCGGACTAGTTCAACTTGCACACCCCCACCCCCATAATGCATATGCTCATCCCTTTTATAATGTCACAGGCAGGATACAAATACTGGCATTCCAAGCTGCACACTGAAATGCCAGTGGTTATGGTTAATACAACAACTCAGTTTTATTTCAAAATCTATTTAAGGACAGTTTTGCTGCTGCTTGATCAGAACTGAAGCATGGCTTGGACGCTGTGGAATGAACCACTGACGAGGGCAGGTGAGATTTAGTTGTGGGGAGGTACAGCCAACGAGAATCGATGGGTACCTTGAATTATTTGTCGTCAGCAAACAAAAGAACTACTGCATCACATCAGTGGTCAAACAAAACATTCACCCTTTACATTCGGAATTACACAAAATAAGCACACGCGTGTCTGCTCATTTTCTAGCACTGGGGGAGAACAGGAGGGGGGGGGGCGGTCACATGCCACACTCCTCAGGAATTGTCCCTCTCCTTCAAACAGCTGGCATTGATTGATAACCCCAAGCTGCATGTACTGTGTGTTTAATCCGCAGCCACTTGATGTGCCTTAGTATGTGCAGGGTGTGATTGCGTGGTGGAGGGTGAATCCCATGTATGTTCTGATGGCGAGTGTCTCAGGAGGGTTCACACATATTCACAAGAGCAAAGAAAACACTGAACGCAAGCATTAGTATTAAAAGACTTCTATAGCCCAGCAGTCAACTGAATCGCATCTAGGCACTTTGGGCAGGTCTCCGACAGTGGACATTGCCAATACAGGTTACTGGTTCAAATGTGGGACAGTTTAGATGCTTCAAGCCAATTAAACTAAATTTTTTATAAAATATACTTTGCTGCATTGAAAGTAATTGACGCGGAGCCTGAAGGAAAGCACCATTAGATGCTTCTAAAGAGCAAAGGGATAATTACACTATAATGTGCACTGTATAAAGGGTTCCACTCGCTCCTTCAAACGCGTCATATTTAAAAAAATAAAATAAAAAAAAAACAAAAAAAATTGTCCTGCTTCACGCTTGCTCTGCTGCTGATGACAAAAGAAACACTACAGTGAGTGCCATCTAGTGGTGGAAAGTATGTTTTTTTTAAATGAATAAATAAAGCGTACACAGTAGGAAATAAAATAATCCGTATTGGCCATAAATGCATGCGTAAAAAGGAACGATACGCAGCTTATCTAGAGGGCTGGGTAGATGTATCACACAACACTAAGAATACATATATACCGTCACTAGAGTAGGGCAAAATACAGATCAAATCCCTGTAAAGGAAAGTGTAGATTTGTTTATGCAATACAGGCCCACAGAGAATTAGCCCTAGCTTCAAAAATCCTTCCCAAAGTTGTCGGGGGCCTTATGCCCAAAGGTTCAGGAAAAGTTCCAACGCAGTTTGTAACGCTGGAAGAAATTAAGGTAGGGTCTCTGGGGTCCACTGAACGATTCCAAGGGTTAGAGGACAAGTTATTCTAACTAACCAAAGTGTCCCCAACTTTTCACAAGGCTTGCACAAGTAGGCAATGGCAAAGCCAAAGTATTGTAAACGTTTTAGAAAGGGAGTTTAGGGGCAGGTAAGAACCACTGTAACTCCCGCCCCGTACTTCAGATTCTTCACAGGACTTGGCAGGTCAATGGAAGAGGGTCAGAGCCGTCAACCTCAGTCCTCGATTCGCAGGGGTTGCAGATTCAAGCTGATCTCCGGCTGATGCAAGTACTCTCGGTGGAAGAATGCAGCAAAACACTATGCAGGACCCCTCTCAGGACTGGACTCGACAAAGCTGTTTTGAACGGTGGTCACAGCAGCATGGCTACACAAAGGGACTCACTTGTCGCGGTCAGACCTTTCCTCCTAGCTCAGGTCCCCTTGAAGCTAGGACTCCGAAATTTCGCTGAGGTAAGTCTGGTAGGGCAAGCCGAGGATCCTCCAACTTCCAGGCCTCAACACGGAACGGCGATATCAGCAGCACTGCAGCCCAAACTTAAGAGCGGGTCAGCCACAGGGCAGTCCTGGGCCACTTCGTCGCAGGGTACCAAGCAAACGTCAGGAATGGATGTTCCATCCACTCCACGGGTCGCAGCTCCCTTGCAAGACTGCTAAAGATCGACAGCAAGAATGGGTTTGTCCAGGATAGCAGCAGAAGTTGGTCCCCAAGCCTCCTTCAGACGGCTCTCTGGTCTCCTCACGGGTCTCGCAGGTGGGCAGAAGTCTTGGCTCCTTCCGGTTTCTCCAAGATCTCGAGAGTGAGTGCAGGGGTCCTCTTATACCAAAAGCCAGGTAAGAGCAGCAGTCCCCACTAGCAAATAGCAGAACTAGAGACCCCCCCCAAGCAGTGGTCCAATCAGGATCACTGGCGGGAACACTCGCGCATAACTCAGACAGACTGAAACCAGTTTGTGGATTGGGACCAGACAGTCCTAACCCACATCCTGCAAGCAAACACACATGGCCCTTCAGTAGCCCCCAAAAGCCTATGCTTTCCCGGGCACTGGAAGTCCATATACGGATTTTCATAGCCTCACAGGTCAGGAAGAAGGCTAAAAGACAAGATGGCCAAAGGACAAGCGAAAACCCTTGTAGCATGGCCATGTTTGGACACTAGCCAAAGTTAGTAGCCAAACGCGGTAAACGTGTTAAGGCCAAAACGAAAAACACCAAAAAATGATAAAGCGTCACTACTGCTGCTACTAGCTTGTCCATTTAGCACACCTAGAGTAAACAAAAAAAAAAGTGTTAGTCTAGGGTAAAAACAAGTGTATCCCATTGTACAATGATAAAACGTTACCACAAATCATAACAAGTTAATAAAAGTAGTAAGTAACAAGACTAAGGGAAACGGTTTACCAGTACCGACAGCCTGAAGGGCATGGCGGGTTCCCCATAAAAGATGAGCAAAACACAGTATAGTGAAGTTTAAGGCTTCACTGCACTGTAAAAAGTACAGGTCAGAATAAAAAATAAAAGCAAAAAGTTAGTGGGTCCATTAAAATGGAAGGAACGGTGCAGTAAAAATAAATCTTTCCCAACACAAATCCATTAGGGTTCAGAAGACTTTAGGAAACCAGGACAGTCTAGGTTAATGGGACAGTTCCAGTTCTGATGCAGCTTTTCTTTGAAAAATGTTATCAAACAGGCAGGAATTTGTTGAAAAATTACAGGAGCTCAAGGGGAGCCCACTTGATGGAGCACAAGCTGGAAGGCCTGCACAGACGAGTTCAACTCAAAAGGGGTTAAAATAGTACTTCCCAAGCCATGTAGCACTGCAAATGGCAAAAGGTAGTTTTACCCAAAGCCCCACAGTACATTAGAATTTAAGATGTTCCTGCTGGATACCTTCCTGATACAGTGATGCAGACCCTTGTTCCTGGTCCTTCGTCTTGGTGACCAAAGGGAGGTCGTCTGGCAGGCTTTTGCGGCAGCACTCTGGAGAGGGACTAAGCAGCAATGGATTCCCCACGATTCAGCGGCTCATTGCGGTTTTCACACCTTTTTCCCAGTACCAAAGAGAAACTAATAACTCTGGTTGGAGTTTCCTCGGTCCTGGACTAGGTAAAAAGATTTCCTGCTTCTGGAGGTCCTTGAAGGTACCCACAAAGTTTTGGCCTGATTCAATCTCTCCAAGACAACGCACTTGCTAATGGTCAGGGGACCCCAGGCACTGGGATTCTGCAGCCTAGGAAAGTCGCAGCAAGTCGCCGGATGAGCCAAAATAAAAAGGTCTTGAGACTAGTTGGTCACACCAGCTCAAGGGAGTAAGTCGTCCTAGGCAGATCTTGCCAGTTGAAACGCAAAAAAGAGGGTCAGTACAGCTGCAAGGCTTCACCGGCGCTTCTGCAGTCCTGGGGGGTGCTGCTGGCGTCTCTGCTTGTCTTCTTCGTTGTATATGAGGTTCTGGTCCCCAAAGCTTTCTTTGAGGAGGTGAAAATGCACCTGTTAAAATTCCTATGAGTAAGGGCTAAACACAGGATAGCATACAGAACACTGACGCTGCCAAAGGAGGAAGAAGGGGTGGGCTTCCCAGATCTACCCACGTATTATAAAGCGACTCAAATGCGGGTGCTGGTGGACCATCTGGAAACAGCCTCGGAAAAGCAATGGGTGCCTTTGGACAACGCAGTTCTTATGCCAGTCCCCCTCGGAGAATGGCTCTGGGTCTTTCAACACAGTATTCTGAGAAGAGTGCTGACCGATCAGATCCTGGAAGTCTTATGGGCTCTTTAGAGGGACGAGGCGAGAACAGGTGGCTGTCCACATGGCCGTCCCCTCTGAGATTTGGGCGCCACCAATACGAGAGGGAATCAAGGAACCTTTGGCATTCCAAAAGTGGTATGAGGCAGGGCTGAGCAGGGCAGGTCAGATGTGGGAAGAAGGGGAGTTCATCAAAACAGAGAAGCTAACCGACCACTTGCAGATAGGCGCCCTATCTATTGAGATACTCCTGCTCACCAGGTTGAAATCTAGGGGACTCATAGACCGGTTATATAAAGGGGATACTGCTAGCGGAACCCAGGGACCCGCTCCCGGCCAGGGAAAAATGGCGATGTGACCTAGGAAGAGAAGTATACGAGGCTCTATGGACATCAATGTGCAGAAAAGTGGCAAAGTCAACAGCATCCCTGCAATATCGACACCAGGCTCTAAAGATCGTACACAGATGGCATTATCCCCCAGCCACGCTTGCAAAAATGTGTAAGGGATATGACCCGCACTGTAGACAATGTGGGGAGTCTGAAGGGGACTATCGCCATATGTGGTGGGGTTGTGGAAGGATGCAAACGTATTGACGGGAAGTCCGGTCATGGATTAAAGGGGTTGACGGGATCCACAGAAAACTCTCCCCATTGTGGCTTCTCTTTGGGATAACAAGGGGGGTGGAAGGGCACATGGTAAGGGTGATGGTGGTGACAGCTAGATGTTGCATTGCCCAGATTTGGAAAATCCCAAGGATGCCAGATGAGAGGGACTGGGTGGCAAAAGTGCAGCCCATATATGATATGGAATATCTTACACACTTGATCGACGAATCCAATAGCAACATTGAAAGCCAGTGGGTGCCTTTTTTTGGGGAAATATGGATGCTGAAAAGTGGCGTGTAGGCGATGGACCAAGGTGGGGGAGATATCGGGGTCAGAAGATAAGGACCCCCAAGGTCTCAGCCCCTTAGGCACAGAGAATGACCATGAGGGGACAACTCGTGGCGAAACAGGACGGGAGGTTGGGAATAGGATGTACTCATAGGGGTCCTGAGTCGGCCCTCTGGGAGAAAGACTATTATGGTGGAGGGGAGCCCTATAGAAATAACTTGACTGGACTGCAGGGGGTGGGGGGAGGGTACGAAGGGAAAGAGGACAACCGGGGGTTGAAAAATTCAAGAGAGCGGAGGAATGAACCTTCAATGCGGTCCGATCCGCAAATATGGACCTCAATCCACAGACCAAATTACAGCCGTTTACTTGTGAGGGGCAACTTACGGGTGGGGGTTCTTAATGTAGCGAGGAAGCATGGCTCATATAAAGTTTGTACTGTTACATTCAAAATGCCCATAAAATTAAATTCTCCCATAAAAAAAATAAAAGGAAAAGGATCCTAGATTTTAGGCAAAAGAGCGGAGGGTCTCTAAGGTTAAAGGGAATTTGCACAATGCCCACTAATGGCAAGGATTCTGGTTCACTCTGCTTTCTGAAATAGGTCTCATCATATACCACGCAGAATTCCAGATTAAAAAAACAATACTTTGTGCTTACATTTTTAAAAATGTGTTGAATTTTGCTGTTCTTTACCCCTCAATATGGTCATGAGGTGAAAATAAATACTCTAAGATGGTAGTTCACAACTAAATTTAGTGAATTCAATTAACGAGAGGACAAACAATTTGAGCATGTCCTTTTTCCAACCAGAAGTTAGACTGAACTCTTATTTGTAGTGTTAGGGTACAGAAGTACGAATCGTATACTAGTTGTTGGCAAAGACTTTCATTGAGGAATAAAAGTAAAGAAAAGAAAACCTACCTTGCCCTATTTCTAAGAGGGGTTTGCCCTGCCTCAACAAAAATACTAAGGATTCTGTCAGGATATCAAATGAAGTAAAAAGTCCATTGTTCTATGTCAAAACCTATTTCCATCCCTTACACTCTAAACGTAGGAAAAGTGGGTATCTTCTTGGTCCAGAAGGGTTACTCCCTCCTTCTGGATGATAGCTTAATGTTCACCGCTCGATGAGGGAATAAAAACAGTTCTTCTCTGTGTTAGATCAAATGTTCTCAGTAAGTTCTCCAAGATGGATAATCTGGCAAATATGTAGAAAAGAAAGTCTACAGTTCCAATTACAGTTTGCACAGTGGGAGGGGTAAGAGGGCTGCTTCCACCCCCCACCAGGCTTCTCAAAACTAGCAGCAAAAAGGATCGATGGAAGAAGGTCTTCCTTTCACTTGCCTTTCTTAGGCGGTCTGATTCACAAAAACACAGTTCTCAACCATCAGGGGTAATATTTCCCTTCCCCAGGCCTTTCTCAGGTTCATTGACAGCAACAAGTCTGCTTCACTATCCTACCAGACTGGTTGATGGAAATAAGTTGTTCTTAATGGTCTCTCTTAACAATGGACCCTTGACGCTTCTGACGCTTAACCAAAGTTCACATATCAATGTGTGGGTCCCAGACCCGTTTGCGTGCTCCTCTGGAATTCCCCGACTTGATGGGTTCCAGACCGTCGGTTGCGTGTTTCTCAGGGTTTCAGAGTTGATATGGGTCCCGAGCTTTTATATGGCTCTTGCAGGGATTCCGACTTCGTATGGCTCACGCACAGTGTTAGGACAGTTTTTCTGAAGTCCAACTAAGGGCTTATTCCAGCATGGGCCTGGGTGCACTGGACGAGAGGACTCACAATCACAGAAAACACCACAAAACTACAAAGGAATCACAAGAGACTTAAGGTAAGTAAATACCCAAGCCAGCACAGAAGATTTTATAGTAGGACGACGTTAGGATCTGCAGCCAAAAACCCAGTTGGTGAATTCCTGGTCGTGGTGACCATAAACAGGACCTTGGAAGGTACTTGCAGCAGGGATCAACGTGGAAGGCTCTAGGCAAGGTTTTCTTTGCGGCTGGATGCAGCTGTGGATTTGGCACCTTTTCAGGAGCACGGAAGACATAATATCGCTCGTCGGTTTCTCTTTGTTTGCAAGGTCCAGTACTCTGGTGAGGGGACTTTTCGGACTGGAATCCAGCAGGATGGCCACAAAGTTTTTAGCGAAATTCGGAATTGGGAAGACCGTACCCCGCACAACCGCTCAAGGTCCCAGGATACTGCAGCCCCGCAAGGTTGCAGCACGGTGTGGGATGGCTCAAAGTGCAGGTCTCTAGTCTAGTGGGTCTCATTAGGCTCTGGGCGAGTCCCCAGGTCGATTGGAAGGAAGGGTAACAGCAGGTTCCGGTTACACAGCAGGCTCTCTGGTAGCTGGAAATCTGAGCCACGTTTCCGTCATCCTCTTCGGTTTTGGTTCCAATGGTCGACTACCTCTTCAACTACCAGGATCAGACTTTTATGCAGGAACCCAGAAATCAAAGAGCCTTGCAACATTCAAACATGGGAGGTTGGCAATCCTTCCGGAACAGCCAGCCTTCCAGTTTGAACTGGAATCTCACCCTCAGGCTGGAAGACAAAGGGCTGCAGAGTTTTGGACTCCTCCCTGGCTTCCTGCCTTCACAGACACTCTGGAGATTGGAGGACTCCTGCCCAAGATAAAAATCACAAAGGAATTTCCTGTGCTGGATGTCGGGGGAAGGAACAAGAAAGGACAAGGGGCACTTAAATGGCAAATAAAACAAGACCAGGGCCATTTTGGTAAAATGAGCACCCATGGGTGTCTTGCACACAGCCCGCGGTAAAGGTGCACCGAATTAATCAAAGGCATTAAAGGTAAGCTTGTCCCAGTAACAGACATTTACATTTTTAGTGTGAAAGGGGATACATGGCATCTCCCCAGTACTCCATATAAGGTGGGGTTATATTATAAAATATAAAAGGGATCCAAAGATCCTTTCCACCATTGGGAACTGTAGTTCTCACAAGGTTAGCCAGAGAAAGTTAAAAGGGGATTCCCATTGGGCAACACAGCAACAACAAGCACTTATTGCCAAAAAGTTGTCAAAGAGGATAACTTTTAAAAGACACAATGGAGAGTCTAAAAGAGGACACAAAAAAAGTGTAAACGATAATGTGAGTGTGGGAAACTCTTCCCACTCACAGGAGGTATTAGGAAAAATAATTCACCAGTAAAACCAAAATGTTCTAGGGTTGACACAGGTCAGGAAGATGACAATGCATTACTTACCGTAAAGGCATTTCTGATGGTTGTATCTGCTTAGATTCACATGCTGTGCATAGGTCCGACATCCAGTGGTCACTGCAGAGTATTGCATTTTGTTTTTCGTAGTCGAAAAAGGGGACGTCGACAAGGCGTGTCTGTAACACTATCCCTATAGTGACGCGCGTTGTACCCACAATCCCTCACGCGTCGAGGTCCCTCTGTTTGTATTTTTCTGCCCTGAGGGAGCCTTCTGGACGTGAGTGAGTACAGAAAAGAGAAATATAGAAAAGGATGTCTATGTTCCTTCCATCCGAGCGGGAAGGAAGGGTGGGCGCATGTGAATCTAAGCAGATACAACCATCAGAAATGCCTTTACGGTAAGTAATGCATTGTCTTCTGATGTTTGTTAATCTGCTTAGAATCACATGCTGTGCATAGACTAGTGAGCAGTACCCGGAGTTGGCGGTGGGTTATGAGAAGGAACAGTAGAGAAAAGATGTCTTAATACTGCCTGTCCCACCTGGGAGTCAGATCTAGAGTGTGCATCTAGACAGTAGTGTTTTGTAAAGGTGTGCACAGAACTCCAGGTAGCCGCTTTGCAGATGGACTCAAGGGGAACATTTGCAATCAACGCTATGGAAGCCCCAGTGCCTCGAGTGGAATGTGCTCTTGGCTTGAAGGGTAGTTCTCTCTTAGCAAGAGTGTAACAGAGTGATGCATTGAACAATCCATCTAGATATAGTGGACTTTGAAACTGCATCTCCTTCTCTTCCTGCTGCCACAGAGACGAAGAACTGATTAGTCTTTCTCAGTGGTCTGGTTCTTTCCATGTAGAACATGACAGCTCTGCGTACATCTAGTGTATGCAGACTTTTTTCTCCCAAGCTGGAAGGGTTTTGAAAGAATGTTGGTAGTTCTATTGACTGGTTTACATGAAATTTCGAGATGAATTTTGGTGCAAACCTTGGGTGTGTGCGTAGAACCACCTTATCCTTGTGAACTGTTACGAAGGGGTCTAGTACAGAAAGAGCCTGTAGTTCACTCACTCTCCTAATGGAGGTGATAGCTATTAGGAAAGCAGTCTTAAGAGTGAGGTCTTTAAGAGTTCCCTTGTGCATGGGTTTGAAAGGAGGGCCCATGAGTCTGGAAAGTACCACATTTGAGTCCCATCCGGGAGCTGGGTTAGCTATCGGAGGGTGTATTCTCTTTACCCCCTCCATGAAGGCCTTGATAACTGGTATCTTCCACCACGACACTTTAAGTTGGGAAGTGGTGTATGCAGAAAGTGCCGCTAGGTGGACTTTAATGGAATTGAAGACTAGACCTGAATCCAGTAAATGGGTCAAGTACAGAACAATGTTAGTGGGAGAGCAGTCAACCGGGTTGATGCTCTTACCTCTACACCAGATGACAAATCTTTTCCACTTGCTAGAATAGCAGTGGCGAGTATTAGGTTTTCTGGCTTCCCTGAGGATGTCCATACATCTCTGCGGGAGTTGTAAATGTCCAAATTCTATGATCTCAGGAGCCAGGCTGCTAAGTTCATGGTCTGAGGGCATGGATGCAGTGTCCTGCCCTTGTCCTGCGACAGCATGTTGTACGGGCAGGGAAGTTTCACTGGGGGAGATAGGGACATCTCCATCAAGTGAGCGAACCATGGCTACCGGGCCCACATTGGGGCCACTAGTATCATGGTAACCTGCTCCTGGTGCATCTTGTGCACCACTTTGTTGAGAAGGGGAGTCGGGGGAAAGGCGTAAACAAATTTCCCTGACCATTGAATCGACAGACCATTCCCCTTGGACTGGTTCTGGGGGTACCTGGAGGAGTAACTTTGGCATTGTGAGTTCTCCAGAGTTGCGAACAAGTCTATTTCCGGGAACCCCCATTGCGTGAAGACGTCTACGACAATGTCTTCGTGCAATTGCCATTCGTACTCTTAGGGCAGGGGGAAGTCTCTGCTGAGTTTGTCTGCTAGCAGATTGAGTTCCCCTGGTACATGTTGTGATAGTAGGAACATGTTGTGTTTGAGAGCCCACTTCCATATATTCTGGGACAGCTTGGACAGTCCTGGAGAGTGAGTGCCCCCTTGCTTGTTGAGGTAGTACATGGCTGTGGTGCTGTCTGTGAGGACCATCAATGTCTTTCCTTGTAGGTGTTCCTGAAAGGCTTTCAGTGCTTTGAACACCGCTAGTAGTTCCAGCAGGTTTATATGCTTGGATGCTAAGCTCGGAGTCCACGCTCCGTGAGCAGTCTGATGGGATAGGTGAGCCCCCCATCCTGTAAGGGATGAGTCTGTGGTTGGAGTAGCTTCCACTGCGGGTGTGGCAAAAGTTTTCCCTAATAACAGGTTTTCTTTTGTCCACCACCGTAGCGAGAGAACCAAGGCCTGCGAGACCACCACTAGATCGTCCCATTGTCCGCTGGCCTGAAACCACTGGCTGTAGAGCCACTCTTGCATTGGGCGCATGTGCAGGCGCGCGTGAGGTACCAAATAAATACATGACGCCATCATCCCTAGCAAGCGCATTGCTTTGCGTACCGTCACCTCTCGACCTGCCACATAATGGGGGATCTGAAACAGCATGTTTTGGACCCTCTCGTTGGAGGGGAAGACGAGGCCGTCCTTTGTTCGAATTAGAGCCCTTAGGAATTGTTTGATTTGGCTGGGGTCTAAGCTGGACTTCTTTTCGTTGATGGAGAAGCCCAGTTGGGACAAAAGGTCTACGGTCTTTTGGGTATTGGAGAAGCATGTTTCGTAAGAATCCCCTGTTATGAGTCAGTCGTCGAGGTAAGGGTATACCGGGATGGATAACCTGCGCAGGTGGGCCGCTGCCACTGCCAGTACTTTTGTGTATACCCTTGGTGCAGATGCTATCCCGAAGGGTAGTACTCTGAACTGGTAGTGTTTGTTCTCCATCTTGAACCTGAGGTATTTTCTGTGCGCTGGCAACATTAAAATATTAAAGTATGCATCTTTCATGTCTAGTGTTGTCATGTAATCCCCTTGTGATAACAGTGGGATTACTTCATGCAAGGTCACCATACGAAACTTTTGGGGTTTGACAAACTTGTTTGCTGGGCGCAGATCTAATACAGGGCGCATGGTTAAGTCCTTTTTGGGTACACGGAAGTACACTGAATAAATACCTTCTGTTACCTGAGATAGGGGGACAGCCTCTACAGCCTCTTTTTTCAGTAGCTCTTCTACTTCTTGAAGAAGAATGGTGAGGTGTTCCGGTGTCATGCGTCGGTTCTGTGGGGGTCTGTACTTCGGGGAACCGTTGAATTCGATGCAGTATCCGTGGGCTATGGTGGATAATACCCAGCGGTCTGACGATATTCCCTCCCATGCTGAAAGGAACGATGTTAGCTGCCCCAACCAGTGATGCATGGGAGGGGACCCGAATCTTCGGGTCATTTGTTGGTATTGGGCGTGGAACCTTTGGGGCTGGAGCCGCAACCTCTTCCTTTGCCACGACGTTGGCCTCTTTGACTGAACTGGGTGTTGTTACCCTGGTTAGAGGGCCAGGTGGTAGCAGAGTAAAATTGCTGTTGGTTTTGCTGCTGGCGTTGGCCACGAAAGGAGCGTCTATTGCCATAGCTGCGTCTGTTAGGGGGCCTAGAAATTTGGTCAAGAGTCTTGATGGTATCAAACTCTTTCTTTGCATGTTCAAGGGCCTCATCAACTGCTTTCCCAAACAGATGTATTTGTTCTATGGGCTTATTTATCAGGGAAGCCTGGGTTTCCGGCTTAAAACCCGAATTGTGCAGCCAGACATGGTGTTTGAGAAGTACTCCCTGAACCAGGGAACGGCCAGCCGTCTCTGAGGCATCTAAGGAGTTCTTTACAATGCCCTGGTTTACAAGAGTTCCCTCTGAGATTATAGCTAACAGGCGTGAACGCAGGGGTTCTGGTGCGTCCTCTGCTTCGCTGCGCAGCTTGCTCCACTGTGCATCTGCGTAGCTAGCTAGTAGGGAATTGTTATTTGCAATCCTAGTTGAGAAGGCGGCGGAGGTCGTGATTCTCTTCCCAAGTGCATAGAGCTTCTTGCCCTCTTTGTCAGGTGGTGCCTCACTAGTGGATAGTGGTACCCCCGCTCTTTTTCTTGTATTAGTAACTACGAGGGAGTCCGGAATAGAATGTCCTCTGATGTACAAAGGGTCAGAGGACGAAGGGCTGAAGAGCTTTTCTATCCGAGGGTTGACCCCTCTGACTAAGGCAGGATTGGAAAGGGAAGGAGTTATTCTTCTCTTTATAGAAGTCAGGAGCGGAATAGACTGACTAAAAGGGGCTTTTTCTTTAATAACTTTCTCTACAAAGTCTGTGTCAGGAAGAGTCTCCCCTGTGTCTATTTCAAAATGCGCTGCTGCCTTAAAGACATCAGGGTCTGAGTGCACTGATGGGGATTGCCAAGGCTGCACTGATGGGGATTGCCAGGGCTGCGAGGTAGCTGTATCTTCTTCAAAAGCTCCTGCACTAGTGTAAGGATCTTCTTCAAACCCCTCTTCCTCATGTTCTTCCTCTCCACCCAAACACTTCTCATCTTCCTGGAGGTATTGCTCCTCGTCAGTGCGGTCATATACGTCTGTAGAAGGGGTAAACAGCCTAGCAATCCTGACCCTAGGGTCATCCTGGGGCCATTCTCTTGGTCTTTTGGGTGTGGGTGGGTGGGTTTTGGCTTCCCAAAACCCTTTCCATTTTCTCCATACAAGAATGGAGTCTTTCAAGGGTCTCATGGGGGACCCCTGAATAGTCTAGAGGGGGGAAATCAGTGTCTTCACCTTCAAAACGCTTAGAACGCTCCCACAACGTCGAAGAAAGGTTTCCGTCGCCCTCTGAAAAGCCCTCCGGTAGTTCAGAAGTGCCCTTAGATGAAGGGGGCAGTTCCTGGCTACTCTTGCGCTTTTTTGGCGTTTCCATAGCTTTTTGTGTGGTATTCGACGTTTGTTTCGTCGTCCGCTTACGTTTGTCTTCGGAAACAATTCTCGCTAGGCTCTCGACAACGAGTTTGTCAGTAGAGGGCTCTGGTGTCGACGTTGCCTGCGTTACGCGTTGTTCCTCGACGGCCGCTCTATGGAGCGTTACGTCGGATGATTTTGAGGTAGCGCCCGTGTTTGATGAAAGCTCAATCGCTGGTCGCGGCTGCGTTTGCGGGTGGGGCTTGAGACCCTTACAGTCTGAGGTAGACGCCGGAGTGCCCTGCGTCCCCTTCGGCGCTGATGGATCCTTCGTCTTCGACGAAGAAGAGCCGTGGGTTGTGTGCTTAGGCCTATGGGGTCTATGTGCGTCCTTGTCGCCGGGGTGTTCATCCCCATAAGCAGGGCGTGAGCCGAGCCCGTCGGGGCCGGGGACGGGCGTTGAGGAGCGCGAGCGCTCCTTCTGGGGGTTAATGACTTCCGTAACGGACGTCGAGTTATCACCCTCCTTGTCACTTTCTGTAACAGCGGCGGCGGGTGAGGAAACTGACTTCGACATAGCGTAGTCCGCCCACCTCTTAACATTTCGTTCTTTAAGAGTTCTTGGTTTCAAGAGCTTACAGGCCGCGCAGCTGTCCTCCTTATGATCGAGGGGCAAGCAACGATTACAGAGCTTGTGTTTGTCCTTCCAAGTGTATTTGCCCCTACAGCGTGGGCAAAACTTAAAAGGTGTCCTCTCCATAGCTGAGGCAATAATAACTGGTGATAACAACCCCAAGGGAAAGATAGGGGAGAAAGAAAGACATTCTCAAAGAGAAGATAAAAGTTCGAACCCCCACTCTCCCTACTGTATGTTGGCCGGCGAGGCCAGGCCACGTGTTCGGCAGCGCCGAAGGATCTCCTCCGTCTCTTCCCCTCCGTCGAAAACTTGCTCGGCGGAGAAAAAGCTTCACAGCTAACGTCGAGGGGAGGGATCTTTAACAATATAATAAGTATAATTAAGGACCGAGGTCCGTAGTAAGTATTTGCAATGTCTCTCTAGGAGCTCCGCGTAAGGCGACCAGAAGCTGGGCGGAAAAAAACCAATCAGGGGGACCTCGACGCGTGAGGGATTGTGGGTACAACGCACTTCACTATAGGGATAGTGTTACAGACACGCCTTGTCGACGTCCCCTTTTTCGACTACGAAAAACAAAATGCAATACTCCGCAGTGACCACTGGATGTCGGACCTATGCACAGCATGTGATTCTAAGCAGATTAACAAACATCAGAAACATAATTACTTCCCAGACGTCGTATGGCACCTAGAAACATGGTTTCGCGCTTCTCAGGACTTCCGAGTTGATATGGGTTGATCTGGGTTCCTGACCCTGGTTCTCACCGGGATTCCCTGACTTTGTATGGGTCCTAGACCCTTGTCCATCATTCTCTTCCCCTTGGGGCTTTCACAGGACTTCCCCTGGCAGTCGCACCTTCCCAATAACCTGCGTACCTGGTTTCTAGATAACCTGCGTACCTGGTTTCTCATCCTCTGCAGATTGCTGGCTTCCCTTGGTGCCTGCGGACTGCGAAAGGGCCTCTACTCTCAAGAGTCCGGTTACAAGCCGAGGTGGCTCCGCAGTGGAAGCCCTTCGAGGTTCGTTGTGGCCTCATTTTTCCACACTGATCAAAGTGTAGAGATGTCAGGGATTTGGTATTCAGCGAGCAGTCTCTTGCTTCTGGCCCTGCTCTCGCCAGCCTCCAGGGCAGGTTGCCGTCTCGGCTCCTCCAGGGCTGGTTAGACACAAGTCCTGCTTACCTTTTTATATTCACATAGTGTTCGTATTGACTGGACCGCATATCTTGGTTCACAGTAGTTCTTCGTCCCAGTACTTCCATGTACTTCATCTGGGTATTGTTAAGAGGTTCTTAGAACCTACTCTGAGAGTTTCTGAGAAGTCAACTCAAAAGCACAATATACCAGACAGTCTTTGACCACTCTCTCAATGGAAACATAGCCGAGCAGTTAGGCGTGGACTCGGAGGTAGGGTTGCTGTGAAGCAGTTAAGAGCTAAGTCTTAAGGAACACCAGTACAAAAATACACTATTTATTAGACACAGGCAATCAGTAAAACCAAACTACTGGTAAGTAAAATCACTATGACAACAGTTTAATACCATGTTGGTTTTCCTAGACAGCAAGTTCTTGCAAAACGTACTGTAGCCAAAGGGTCCTCTGGCTATGCAGGGGTCAGGCTAGCAGTCCCCAAATGGCCAAAGAGGACTCTACACCCAGACTCCAATTCCTTTGTTCTGGTAAGGTAGCTACTTAAAGGGTTTACACACAATGCACAATTGTCCTGGGAGGATAGCTCAGCAGCAACGTGTTCGCCTTGGAAGCAAGACCACACGAAGCAACATAGGTTCGATCCCCGGGTCTGCGCTTAGAAACCTCTCGGTATTTCAGCATGTTATAAATAAGCAACTAAGACCAAAAAAAAAACAAAAAAAAAAAAAAACCTATTCAGCAACTAAAAACGAAAACCATTCCTGTAACAGCGCCTCGATGCCCGCGGGCTGTATGAGCGCTTTAAAAATGCAAGTAAATCAAGTAAATAAATAAATGAGACAGATTAAGCAAATGGAAGCACAGATCGCGCAAACAGACATGCAACACTGTGCAATAAGCTTTGCTGCAGTAGACTCTCAGACTGCGTTATATGAGGCTTCCAACAAGAAGTCCGGCTTAGGCAGAGACCCCAGGACAAGGTGAAGGCAGCTCCAATTCAATTAAAGCAGCTCGGGGGGACCTCTCAAGAGCAGCAGACTGGAGTGGACATTGCTGTGACCTAAGACAGTATCGGCAGGCTCTGCGGAGCACAGAGGTCAGGCTTCAGCCTCTAGAAGGGCCTTTCATATGGTGGGAGACTTGAACAGTAAGTACTCAGCAGAGTTCTGAGGCGATAATCGAAGTTTAAAGCATCGAGGCATGAAAAGGGCCCATGCAAAGCGGTTATCCAGTTCCAGTTAGAAGCAGGTCAAATGCAGACATGGTGACAACCTTGAAGATAGCATAAAGAACAGGCCTTGTACAAGGAGAAACATCAATTTCAAGTACGTTGTACCCAAAAATGTATTCTCAGTAAGGTACACTGCTGTCCAGTGGGAAGAAAAATGGTTTGCTTCAGCCTATTGTTGGGAAGGGGGTAGCACCGTGCCCCCCCCTTAAGCGCTTTAGAGTGAGGAGAAATGCATTTGAAGCACTATAATGGGCCAGGGGGACTGCTATAGGGCCACCTCCCAATACAAAAAAACTGCACTTCAATATAATCAAATATAATTAACCCACATAGTGTAGCATAGGACACGAGCAGCATTGCTATTTTGCGTGGATATTAGTAACCATAGGTAGAAGGGAAGGCCTGCACGGCAAATGCCGCATTGTATGCACTAGGCCCAAATTGAGAGGCGAGGGAAATCTCCAGCCATTCCCGAGCTCCCATGAGGACAGCCCACAACACCTATTCATTGTTCTAACGGGGTTGCAAAGGTGTGTTTTTTTTTTTTTTAACTCGAGAGGAATGTGCCCTACAAGGCTGTGATCACAGACCAGTGCTGGGTGTACATGTTATCTCACACTGGCCAAAGAATGGCCCGGCCCATCCCCCAGGCGACCACAAGTTATAGCCCATATAACTGACTAACCCTTAAGACCCCCAAATTCATGGCACCAGGTGCCCTTTGACCACCAACCCCAAAGAACCACGTCCCCAAATGTTCAAAGACGACGGGCAGGGCACATTGTTGTGTGAAAATTGTGTGATTTGTATTGTGAGGTGCTGGAAGGGACGAATTATAGTTCAAAATGAGGGAGGAGACCTTGGAGCCGGATGGCTCGGATGGGAGTGAGTGAAATGTGTGTGTGAAGGTTAGAGTGCCAAATAACCTCCTTTGTGCCTGTCTTGAGGCCTGCCAGGTGCACAAAGTAGCTGTGTGTTAGGAGTATGGTTAGTTAATGTGTTCTTTGACCTTTGATGTGAGAAGATTATCACTGCAGCACCCACGTGATGGAAGACAGACAGACTGGGCTCGAACCAAAGGCCTGGCATCTCTTATGGAGCAGGAGGATCATGTAGTGGGCACAATGTTGTCCTTTATAATATTCTGCTTATGCTACTTTTTGGCAGAATGGTTTTAGCAGCAGTGTTATTTGCTGTTGCTCTCATCTGCGGGTGAGATTAAAACTGGTTGTCCTTATAAGATCGACTTGGGCCCTTTTTCCCTAGCAGGTTGTATTCTCTCTAGTGCGAGCATTTAGGGGCTTGCCTTCACTATAATAAATTGGAGTCTGCCCTGAAGCAGGATGAGGAGAGGCTGAAATGCCCACTCAGCCGTCAACACTGCTACAAACCAAGATCCAACACAATCAAAGTTGAAACAGGCACAGCTAAGAGGTATACTCTTGGATTTGTCTTCTAAACTAGCAGGCCACCATAGTTCTAGTGAACAAGGAGTAATTTATGGGAATTTATCCAAACCAATCAAGGTAGCGTTGAGAGGCGCCAAAGAAAAATCTCAGGAGAGTGGGGTCAGGTGTCCAAAATGAGTATACAGTGAAATACCAAGGATTTCACTTAAACAGTAACTCTAAAAGACATTTATTTTAGGCCCAGAAAACACTATGAAAAATGACTAATAGCAGGTAAAAAGTGTTAGAGAGAATTATCATGTGTATGCTTCATCCCCTCTCCTCTTCCTCTGGACCTTTTTCTTTAACCCAGAATGAGTGGAGCCTTTTCCACTCATTCATTCTTATGGAACTCTATTCTTTGTATTTTACCTGAACTATGAGTCGATCTTGCTCCATAACTCCTAAAGGGATCTGTATTTTACTATTGCAGCACTCAGCTCCTTATGGGCAGTGTTGCTGCGGACCTTTCGGGTCCTCCTTTGAGATCCTTTTCTTCATCCTAGAGTAACTACAGTTACTAAGGATAGAGATGGTTAGTATCTCTCCTAAAACCTCATAATCAGAGAGATTGGCACACACCAACTTAAGTGGAGTGCCAAAGGGATACCTAGTATCCCCCCCCCCCGACCCTTCTCTCTGCTCCTATGACTTTTTAGTCACATAGACAATCTCCTAGTTATGGCTGGTGGCAGCGAACATGTTCTACCAACTATTGTGCAATTTATGTACCGCAGGGTATGTCCATAGCCTCGGTAGTGCACAATAAGGGCACCCAAGTACCAACTCTGGGCCTCCCTTTTTTTTTCGCCATTACTAGTGTGGTTGTTCTTTGTTAGCCCTTCTTCTACCACTCTGGGAGGGGGAGGTCAGTGTGTGTGTTTTGCCTTTGGCGCGAATCCTTGGAGTCCCATCCAGGCTCTGGAGTGTTTGGGCAGGCAGGAAGGGGGAGGGAGGCAGAGTTTTCCACCCACCTCTCCTAAGTCTGCCAGAGTGTCAGAATAGAATTAGCTCCCCAATGGGGGTCTGGCTGTCCCGATTGGACAGCCATCCATCTCGGCTGACATCGTCGAGTACATATATCAGAGATGTAGATAAATGGTCTTCCCCATGTCATTTTTCAATCAGTTTTTGTGCTTTAAATATTCATTTTAAATGCCATACCTCAAAGCTCGTCCCATCGTTTCATAGTTCATATCAGGTTTGTTCTTGTGCTTGCCCCACAGTTTGGAGACCGCTTTCGAGTCGACCAGTTTAAAGATCCCTTTCTCTCGTTGAGTCCACTTGATGTAACGAGGGCAGGTATTTCTGTCCTGAAGAAGTTCTAATAGGAACTCCCACAGGTAAGTTGTGTTTCCTATAAAGAGAAATCAGCATTAGTGCCCCTCACAATGACATTTTGAAGATATAAACCATGGGACCATTAAAATAGGCTAAGTTAAGACAAAAGATTCTTCAAAAACATCACCGTTTGGAGCCTAAACAAGAACGCAGCATGGTCCATCCTTAGAAAAATAATTTAGCAAATTCTGTTTGTTGAAGGCCACTTTTCATGCAACTGATAATAAAGAAGGTATGGCACATTTCCTATCAAAAGCATTTTAACCAAGAAATCTACATTAATGAAAATGGTTTCAAAGCACTGCTGCAAACAGAGGAGATGACTACCATTTTCAACTTTAATAATGGAGAAAGTGCTGTGGAGAAGATTAGTGAAACCTATGCCATGGAAAGCAAATGCAGGACCGCAAATGTAGAAAGAATGTAACCATCCTTCACTACCCTCAAGAGGAACATCTCCACTTACATGTTTGTGATCCAACCAGCCCAAGAAGCATGGATGCCAAGCAGGATTCAGTAAAATGCAAGTCCATGGTAATATGCAGGACAGGGTTTTAGGCAGAACACCCACATTTTACCACAAGTAGCCCCTTGTACATTTTGCTGGCTTTTCTGTGTTTTAGACTTAGCTTTTTTTCCCTCAGCCAGGCTTAATCCAAAGTTTAACAGAGTGTGGGCTCTGTTTTAACGTGCTTTGCCTTGAAAGTCATGACTCTTAAGACAGGCACACCCCAAATGTACCCCATAGTGTCCCAGAGGGCGTAGCCTCCGCTAGCCGTATGGCTATGCTGTCAGACCTTTTGCGCCACGGTTGCATCTTGCACTTTTTTTTTCTTAATGTAAATAAATAAAATGGCAACTCTTGTTCAGAATTATGATCTCTACTATGGGAACGATCATATTTGGGTAGAACCAGCAGATGGCTGACGCAGCCAGAGATTTTGATGCAGATTTCCCAGCCCGGTTTTCCATCCAACCATGGCTTAGTTCCAGTAATGACTTCACCTAAATTGGACCAGCCAGCACCTGACAAGATATCAGCTGTTCACTTGGGAGCTAAATAAAGCACTATCTCATGCTCAAGGGGACGAGCCAGAAAGAGAAATATTGTTCATCAGGTTGCAATATGGAAATTTGCTGCAAGGCTTACTGCAGATTTCACTAAAAATAAAACCCTCTCTACTGGTTGAGGTAGCAGAGCAGTCTTGGATTCACTTGGGAGGGAAGAAGGCTGGTAGTTAGGTATGGTTAGTCCCGGTAGAAAACCCACAATGCTGCAAAAGAGGTATTCAAAGAATGGCAAAAAAGTCATGTTGCAAGCTACTAGACAAAAGTCACCCACCCCTCAGCTCTCCACACGCACACAATACTCCCATTTCTGGCTAGCCAAGAGTCCATCACAAGTCACTGGCTAATGCAAATTTGTAGTTCTGAAAATACACAATCTTTATTACAGAATGATACATTAGGCAACTATAAATTGAAATAGGTAGTCTGGGTTAGACACAGTGAAAGCAGTGCAGATTTAGTATATATGTATGCGTCAACTTTTTGTCCTCAAAACAATGGGCCAGATCCCATAGGCAAGACAGGGTTATGAGATAAAGCTAGGCAAATAAGTGCAGCCAAGGAAGTAATCAAATCAGGTTAACACCAGAAGCTTCCTCGAAGATCTCCACTTGCATGTTCGTGATCCATCCAGCCCAAGCAGCACAGATGCCAAGCAGGATTCGGTAAATTGGAAGTCAATGAGGAACATGTTACTTACCTGTAACTGTTGTTCTCCAGCATGTGTCTGGCATGGATTCACATGCTCATGAATATTCCCAGTCGTCAGGCTGGGAATCCTCGGTAAAGAAAAAAATCAGTTTCAGTTTTGTTTCTGAACGGTCTTTCTCCTAACAACCAATCACTGGTCTCTGGGTCATACTTCCCCCAGCCAATGACTGCCCTCTACCTAAGCCCCTCTTCTGGCAGCCATCTTCAGATTTGGTAGCACGTAAAGTGGCAGTAGGAGGCAGAGGGGCAGGCGGGAGGGTTCGCATGTGAATCCATGCCAGACCCATGCTGGAGAACAACAGTTACAGGTAAGTAACTTGTTCCTTCTCTAGCATGGGGTCTGGCATGGATTCACATGCTCATGAATAAAGAATACATAGCAGTACACACATGCACAACCACGGGAGGTGGCAAGGCTCAACATTAAGCAACTCTTACCTCCTCACCAGGCTCACCTTCAAGCGAACAGGTTGCGCAGCACTGCTTGGATGACTCTGGACTCCTACGTGGAATCCTGGTCGACGCAGTAGAATATCGTGAAGTTGTGCGTTGACCTCCACGTAGCAGACCTGCAGATGTCCAGCAGGGGCAGACCAGACAGGAACGCCGTAGTTGCAGCGATCGCTCTGGTCGAATGGGCTCTCGGACGGCCAGGGAACGGTCGGTTTGCCAACCGGTGACAATGGGTAATGCAGCCGGAGAGCCACCTGGAAATGGAAGCCTTGGAGAGGGCCTTCCCTTGGTTCACAGGGCCAAAGTTCACAAACAGCTGTGATGTCTTCCGAAAACTCTTTGTGCGGTCCACGTAGAACTTCAGCGCTCTAGCCACATCCAGCGAGTGCAAAGTCCTCTCAGCCGGCGACGGGATGGAAACAGGTAACACCAAGGGCTAGTTGAGATGGAAGTCCGATGGCACCTTGGGCATGAAGGAAGGGTGTGTCCAAAGCTTGATCCTCGTTTCGTGGAAAAGTAAGTACAGAGGCTTACAGGAGAGGGCCTCGATCTCTCCCACTCATTGTGCGGAGGTGATGGCCACAAGAAACGCTGTCTTCCACGACAAGATCTTCAGCTGTACCGAATGCATAGACTCGAATGGAGGACCCATGAGCCTAGTCAGCACCAAATTGAGCTCCCACGCCGGGGCCAGAGCCTTCACCGGTGGGAACGAACAGAAAAATCAATTTATGAACTCCTTGACCAGGCGGTGCGACCATAACGACGACCGTCGCAGAGTCCTGGTGTAGCAGGAGATAGCCACCAGATGAACCTTGATTTAGGCGTGAGTCAACCCTGCCTTGGCCAGCGACAAAGTACAGTAGCACCTGTGGAACCGTAATCCGCAGAGGGTCCAGTTCCTGCGCACAGCACCAGACTGTGAACCTTCCATTTATGCCCGTAGCATTTCAATATAGGCGACGCCATGGCCTTAGCGAGCAGAGCCCCTGAGTCGTGGTGCAGAATTGCGCCTCCTTCTCTGGGGAGAAGATCTGCGTCTGCCGGAAGCTTGACTGGAAGGGACGTTATTTATTTTTTATTTATTTTGGATTTGTAAAGCGCACTGCAACCCACGGGCATAGAGGCGCTGTGAAGGATACTAAAGAAGGTTTGCTTGAGGGTTACAATAAGCGGCCCAAAACAACATATCACAATTGCTCTATTAGGTACATTTAAGAGCATAGTTTCGGATTCGCACGTGGGGTAGGCCCTCTAGACAAAGTCCAGTTTTTAAGGCCTTACGGAAGGCAGCATGAGATTCAATAGATCTGATCTCGTTCAGGAGTTTGTTCCAGAGAGAGGCAGCCATAGAGCGGAAGCTCGAGCCACCCGCGCGCACACTGCGCGTGTTAGGAACCACGATGCGGTTGGCATGGGCGGCCCTGGAAGGTCTGGTCTGTGTCTGTTTGGAGATCCTTTGTTCAAGGTATGTGGGTGCGAGTTCATGGAGACATTTGTATGTTATGGCAAGTGTTTTGAAGACAACCCTTTCTTTGATCGGTAGCCAGTGTGCCTGCCTCCTAACCATTGAGATGTGTTCCCTGTGTGAAATGCCAGTTGCGGCCCTTAGGGCATTGTTCTGGGCAATCTGGAGCTTAGCCAGGTTTCTTTGAGATGTACCGATGTAGAGGGCATTGCAATAGTCGAGTCTGGAACCAATAATGGCTCTGGCTATGGTGATGCAGTTCTGTTGGGTCAGGAAAGGCCTGACAGCATTTATCAATTTGGAATAGTACGCTGCAGAGGAAGCTATGGCATTGACCTGCCTGTCCATGGTCAGGCATGGCTCTAGGTAAATGCCCAAGGTCTTAATGGTTTGTCATACTGTGATGGGGAGTTGTCTATATTGAAGGCCAGATACTCTTTGTCAAGTTTGCTCAAAGTAAAAGGTGATCCAATCAGCAGAAGTTTGGTTTTTTCACCGTTCAGACAGAGACAGTTGTCTGCCATCCAGGATTGAATGGTGAAGTAGATGAGGTTGAGGGTGTCCGTATCAGTGCAGTAGTCCCCCGTGAGAGGTATGAGTACCTGGGTGTCATCTGCATAGTTGGTATATGAGATGCCTAGTGAATCCAGAATACGAAACAGGGGTCTGGTGTAGAGGTTGTATAGTGTAGGGGCGATGCATGAGCCTTGGGAGACTGCACATTTGATCAGACTCAGTGTGGCATTTGAAGATTCCGAAAACATCTTCATTCAAGCACAGGCCTTTGGGGAGAAGTTCGCACTGGTTGCGAGATGGTGGCATAGGGTTTTGTGCTCTAACAAGTCAAAGGCGGCTGACGGGTCTAGGAGCAGAAGGAGTGCAGGTTTCCCTGCGTCTCTTAGGTCTTCTATTTGTTTTTTTAGATCAAGTAGCGCCGTCTCGGTACCATGACGAGGGCGAAAACCGGATTGGCGGAGACCAAGGAGGTTGTTGTCCTCAATGAATTTTTGAACGTGCAGGTAGGCTGCTTTGTCCAAAATCTTTAAGAGGAAAGGGACTGTAGTAATGGGTCTGTAGTTGCCCGGTATCAAAGGGTCAAGAGAAGTCTTTTTTAGCAAGGGTCGGACCCAGGCTTCTTTGAGGGAGCTGGGTACAGTGGATGATTGGAAGGAATTGATAAAAGCAGTAATGAATGGGGCGATAGCTGGGGCACATTCTTTAATGATGTGAGTCGGACAGGTGTCCACCTTACAGTTAGAGGGCTTAATGGACTTTATGAGGTTGATGACTTCTGATTCGCTCATGGGCGAAAAATGAAATATGGGTGCCTGTATGGTTGTGTCCAATGTAGGTTGTGCCGTTTGGGCTGCTAGTAGGGAGGAGATAGCTTTTTGATGGGCTAGGATTTTAGTGTGAAGGGAGTCGAGTTTTTCAAGCATCGCTTTTTGAATTTGGTTACACCAGGCCTCATCTTTGACAATGCTGGGCGGGGGGCTGAAGGGGATTAGAGTTCCCTGAAGATAGCAAAGATTTCTTTAGACCCAGAGTCTGCATTGTTAATCCTTGTGTTGTAGGACTCAGCTTTGGCGTGTGTGATGGCAGTTTTGTATTGTCTCGTAATGGTCTTAAAGGCAGATTTGTTGGGTTCAGTAGGGTTTTTCTTCCAGGTGGCAAGTGATACCCTTTTCTTAGATCGAAGATCCATAAATGCTTGGGCGAACCAGGCATTAGAATGCTTCGTTTTTTTTAGCTTTTTTGGCTGCCAGGGGAGCGATAGTGTCTACTGCGGTAGTTATGATTTCATTGAAGGTGTTGGCTAGTAGTATCGGATCATTAGGGAATGGTGCTTTCAGGCCTGGGACCTGAGGGAGCGGGAGGAGGGTATCCTTAGTTTTTTGGGGCTCCTAGATAATGCAGCAGGGAGTATGGTGGGTTTTAAAGGTTCTGTGGCGATGTCAATGTGAAAGTTAATACAGAAGTGGTCTGACCATGGGATGGGGGATATAGGACAGCGAAGAATGGGGCAGTTATGATGCGCAACCCAGTCGAGGGTACGCCCTTTAATGTGAGTAGGCTTGGTGATTGCTTGGGCAAACCCTATGGTAGTTAGACCTTTTTGTAGGGTGATGGCATTGGTGTTTTGGGAGTCAAGGCCAAAGTTGAAGTCACCCAGTACGACTACTTTGGAGGTTTTTTCAGGTTGTGGGATAGGAAGTTGAGGAGAGTTTCTTGGAAGTCGGTGGGATGACCTGGCGGGGCGATACACAAGGTGAAAGGCGATGATGGAGGTGGGAGATGTTTTGAGTTTGAGGAGGAGGTAGTCGGCATTGTGCCCTAGTTGACCCTGATTTCTTCTGATGTGAAGGGTGTCCTTGGCTATAATAGCCACGCCTCCCCCCTTTGTTCTGCCCGATCCTGCCTAAATATGGTGTAGCCAGATGGGATAGGGAGTGAGAGTGCGGGTTCAGATATGTCTTGTAGCCATGTCACACAGACAAAAAGGTCGAGAGTGTTCCTGCTGATGAGGTCATGTACATCGAGCGGGTGCGCTGGGATAGAGCGTGCGTTCACCAAGGCGCAGGCTAGGAATTTAATGGAGGGGCTATGAGGTTTGGCATTAGTAGCCGATGTGAGCGTTTGGTTGGTGGTTATGGCAGAGATATATGTGGTAGTGTGTTGACTATTAGGCAGCATTTTAACGTTAGTGACATTGTCTAGCATTGCAGTGGGGTCACCTTTACCTAACATTGCAATGGTAGGGGCATCTTTGACCAGCAGCGCAGTGGGGGCATCTTTACATAACATTGCATTAATAGGGGCATCTTTGACCAGCAGCGCAGTGGGGGCACCTTTACATAACATTGCATTAATAGGGGCATCTTTGAACAGCAGCGCAGTGGGGGCACCTTTACATAACATTGCATTAATAGGGGCATCTTTGACCAACAGCGCAGTGGGGGCACCTTTACATAACATTGCATTAATAGGGGCATCTTTGACCAGCAGCGCAGTCGGGGTACCTTTACATAACATTGCATTAAGAGGGGCATCTTTGACCAGCAACGCAGTGGGGGCACCTTTACATATCATTGCATTAATAGGGGCATCTTTGACCAGCAGCGCAGTGGGGACACCTTTACATAACATTTCATTGGTAGGGGCACCTTTGATCGGCAAGTCAATAGAAGCGACAATTACCAGACTAGTAATATCGTTTTGGTCTGTGTACATAGAACTTACATGTTGTGCTGCAGGGAGGGCACCGTGCGGAGCGTCCATATTCATGCAGCGTATGGCCTCATTGTTTGCAGGTTCCGTGCGCGTAATGGCTGACTTGCAGGTATGATCAGATGTAGTGTCCGTACGAACTGCCAGTGTACTGTGTCCTACATTAGAACGGGGCTTCAACGTGCCGCGGCTAGAGCACACGTTAGTGGGGCGGTGAAAGCGGTTTAGTGCAGCATACCTTGTGCGCAGGCGACCATTTCTAAAGGCGATACTGGGCAGGTATGTGCCGGGTTTCCGGATGCCAGTGCGCAGCGAGAGGTGCGCAGTTCTGCGTGTTAAGATTGGGTGGGAGGGCCGTAGATGCTGGCGAGCATACAGTGAACCCCTTTCGGGCATGGATTCCTGCATCCAGCATCTCTGAACGGCAGAGAGCAGCAGAGAGCGGCGACGGCCTTTCCTGTTGGCCTTCCCTCGGCGGCTTTGCCTCGCGGCACGCCTCCCCTCCATTTAAAGCAGGAGAGGAGGTCGCGCAAGGTGTGGGTGCCAATCGGCTCGGCAGCATTTTCTTGTTGTGGTCGTTACCATGGATAGAGATACGGCGGCGGCCATCTTATGTTGATTACGCTCCTCGTGGCTTGTCGTAGCTCCAGAAAGTGCTCGGGCAGGCAAGTGGGGGCCCTGGAGCAGCGCTGGTGCTGCAGGCATGGCGATTGTGCCTCTTTGTAGTTCGCCTCGCAGCAGAGCTGCAGAGAGGGGCGACGGCCTTTCCCGTTGGCCTTCCCTCAGCGGCTGTCCAGAAGGTCCGGGTACCATATCAGCCTCGGCCACGCTGGTGCGACGAGGATCATCCTGCACCAGGACCGTCTGAGTTGACTGATGACTCGCAGAATCAACGGCAATGGCGGGAACACAGATGAACAGGCCTTCCCAGGGGAAGGAGAATGCATCTCCCATGCTTCCCGACTGGGGAAACCTGCTGGCGAACCTCCGGCACTTGCTGTTCGCGGCTGTTGCAAATAGGTCGAGCGGGGGAGTGGCCCATCGTCGAAACAGTAGGTCCACCTGATCCTGCCGAAGCTCCCACTCGTGGCAAGAGCACAGTTCCCTGCTGAGTGAGTCGGCGACCGTGTTCTTCACTCCTGCCAGATGAAAGGGTACCAGGAACATCCTCTGCCATAGATCCTGCGCTTCCTTGGAGAGGGCCGGGGATCTGGTGCCCCCCTGCATCCGGATGTAGAACATCGTGGTGGTGTTGTTGGTGAAGACCCGCACCACCTTGCCCTTGAGGGAGGGAAGGGATGATTTGAGGGCCCAAAACACTGCTCGGAGCTCCAGGACGTTGATGTGCAACGACTTCTCCGGTCGCCAAAGGCCTCTTGCGTGGAGATTTCCGGTGTGCACGCCCCAACCCTCCACGGAGGCGTTCATCGTCACCGTCTCCTGATGTGCTGAAAGTCTGTGCCCGCCACTAGATGCGCGCGGATGCCCCAGCACCGAATCGCTCAGCGGAATGTCACGTTGAGGGCGATCTTGTCCCCAAAGCTTCCCGATACTTGGATCCAACGGGCGTGGAGGAACTCTTGCAGCGGCCGCATCCGCAGCCAGCACAGCCGAACGAGGCAGATGCATGACGACATCATGCCGAGCAACAGCCGTTGTACCTTGCCCAGGATGGCCTTTATCCTGTCCTCCGACGGCAAAGCCTGGACCCCAGAAACCAAGCGTCCTGCGATGGCACCAAGCAGGACTTTGCATAGTTTATCGAAAACCCCAGTTCCGTGAGCAGGGGCACGGTCCTCGCTGTGTGCTCGACAGCGAGTTCCCTTGACTTTGCTCGGATGAGCCAATCGTCCAGGTAGGGGTAGACGTTGACCCCCTAGGGGGCAGCCGCACCGGCGCCAGGCACTTAGTGAAGACCCTTGGCGCTGACTTTAAACCGAAGGGAAGGGCCTTGAATTGATAGTGCTGCATCTGGACCACGAAGCGTAGAAACTGTTGATGCCCCTTGTGGATGGGGATGTGAAAATAAGCATCCTCCAGGTCCAGCGACAACAGGAAATCTTCTTCCTCTAGTTGTCCCAGCACGTGCTGAAGGGTCATCCGGAACTTCTGGGACTTGCTGTATTTGTTGAGGCAGAGGAGATCCAGGATGGGCCGCCAACCGCCTGTCTTCTTAGCTTCAAAGACTCTTCGGGACGAGTTCTATCGCGCCCTTTTTCAGCATCGCTCGTACCTCTGGAAGCAGTTGTGGCACATGGTTTTCTTGCCTGGCTACTGGCGAACGCGGGCACACTTCCCCTGGAATTCCATGTGTCCGTGGGCCGGGGCGTCCAGCACCCAACGGTCGGTGGAGATGGACTTTCACACGCCGATGAAGTTCACCAGCTGGCCTCCCACTGGGTTGCTCGCGTGTGGGCCTGATGCCACGGCCGGTTCAGTCCTGCTTCGTCGTGGACGTCCCACCTTGAGGGCCTTGGCGACGACAACGATTTCCTCTGGCTTAGCTGCTGCCCCTGTAGGCTTCCTGGGCCGAGACATGGGGTGGTTGACTGTACGAAGAGAAGTTGCCACCAAATCCTTTGGAGGCACCATGGGACTTGCCTTCGGAGGCCCGAAAAGACGGCCGTCGGTGTTGGAGTGTGCCCAAGGCACGAGCCGTCTCGGTATCTGCCTTGATGGCCTGCAGAGATTCGTCCACCGTCTTGCCGAACAAGTTGTCCCCGTCGAAGGGCATGTCCAAAACCTGTCTGTACGTCCTGAGGGGAAATTGGTGGCCTTCAGCCAACCTCACCGATGAAGGCAGACGCTTTTGCCCATCTGGCGGAAGGCGGTGTCAGAGACGTCCGTGGCCACCGTGATGGAGGCGGATAGACTCTTCTCTTAGGCGTCAGGTCCCCTGATGGTCCAGGCGCCGCGGGATTGCCCGTCGGGAGCACGGGCATCCTTGTCCTCATCTCTGAACACAGGGTGTGCAGAGCTTGTAGGATGTCTGCCGGCATGTCCATCGGTGGTGACGGCGGTTGCGATGGGAGCATGGGCAGTGGCGTGGTGCTCATTGCCCTGCCGCCCCTTGTTTCCCTCGTCGCTTTCCATGTCCGCCTCATCGGGGTCCTTGCTGTAGGACCTGGCCTCGACGAACTTCTTGTCGTGCACTGTCTTCAGGCCAGAGAACTCCTCTTCGGAAGAGATATCCAAGTCCGGCTGGACTACCGCACCCCCCAGCCCCCTTCTTGGCCAGGGGCGACGGTCTCGGGAGATGATAGGCATCGTCTTCAAGGGAGTCTTCTCAATGGGCAGCAAAGACTATTCCCTCTGAGCAGGCAGGGAAACTCGTCTTGGGGGTCGTCTCCACTGGGACTGTATCCACAGCATTCGCCAGGGACACCACCACCCCCTCAACAGACGCCTTCGCCTGATGAACCAGGGCCTTCACCACCATGGGCGCGTCTGATGCCTTCACCGTGGGGGGAGGGTTACTGCCCGGCTCCCCCTTGGCTTTCTCCATCTGAGTCGACCGGGCCTTGTCCAGAAGCATACCCGGTTGGTCCGACTTCCTTTTCTACGCTGAGCCGGAGCATTGGCTCGTGGTGGACGGTGTCGGCGATGCTGCGCCCGGCCTGGCTGCCGCGGAGCCCGTACAAACGGCGCTCCCGGTGCTTTGCCTCATGTTGAGCCGCTTGCAACGGTCCTTCATGGTGCGTGGTACAATGTCCTTGCAGGACGCACAGGCCTCATCCACGTGCGAGCGGTCTGAATGTAGGCAATAAAGGCACAGAGTGCCCATCGTCCAGGAAGAGGTTTCGCAGCCCACATCCTGGGCAGATCCTGAACAGAGGCGTCGAGCCTCCTTTATCCTCGGCCTTGTCCACGCGGTGTAGGCCTCAAGAATCTTCTGGAATGCTCCAAGAAGGGAACTCGACGAAAACTCACCCTTGAGGGGCGTAGAAGGTTCTGAAAACGGGTCCGCGTTAGTATGATGAATCGATGGGGCTTGAGGCCTGATTGACCCAAAAATAGGGCAAAACTCTCTCGAGAACTATAGCATGAGGACTCCCAACACTTGAATGTGCGGTAAAAATCGGAAGATGACTGCCAGAGAAGGGGCTTAGGTAGAGGGCAGTCATTGGCTGGGGGCAGTATGACCCAGAGACCAGTGATTGGTTGTTAGGAGAAAGACAGTTCAGAAACAAAACTGAAACTGATTTTTTCTTTACTGAGGATTCCCAGCCTGACGATGGGGAATATTCATGAGCATGTGAATCCATGCCAGACCCCATCCTGGAGAATAATACTTAGCACAGGATTTAGGCAGAACACCCACATTTTACCACAATACCACATGTGGTAGCCCATTGTACATTTTGCTGGCTTTTCTGGGGTCTTGACAGTCCCCCCCCCCCCCCCCCCCCAACAAGGCTTAATACAAAACCTAACTGAGTGCTGGCTCTGTTTCAATGTGCTCTGCTTTGAGAGTCATACCCAAATGTATCCCATAGTGTCCCAGAGGGAGTACCCTCTGCTAGCCATATGGTTAGGCTGTCAGATTTGTTGCATCTTGCTGACAACTTGTTCAGAATTTGTAGCACAGAAATTAGAATTCTCCCCAAGATCCATGCTGCCAGCCTACTGTGACAATCTTTCACGGTTTGTTTGGAGAACTCAAGGCAGATTTGCAATCCGCTTCCCTGCGATCCGGATGGAGACAGTAGAGGCACTGGAGGCGTTTGTCCTCTACAAACACATTCTGCAGTCCGCAGCTGGAACAAAGCTTGAAAAGAGCCCCCCCCCCGCCTTGTCATGACCCATAGAACTTGCCCTTTCTGGACTTCCTGGTCCTTATCACGACGGGGCTTATATTCCTTGTTACTCCCAACATGGCCGTGCCAAGTGACTTGCCTCGCACCAGCCTTTACATCGGACACGGCACGTTCTATAAATTGGCCACGCCCCGCGCGTCTCAACACTATCATTAGTTAATGACCAGACGTGTGTGTGCTGTTCGGCAAATCCACTATTCCTAGTTTCCTGGTCCCTTCTTACTTCCACCTTTTCCCTCTAAATCTGCTCCTGGAATCCTCAACCCTAGCGACCTCTACTTTCTTCCTGGACATCCTGGAACTGCGACCTTCCTGGAACTCTGAACGCGCTCTGGAGCCGGACAAGACTCGAGCGAGCCTATACTAGACCCGATCCGTCCACAAGAGGAATCCTCCCGCAGAACAGAGCAAGAAGTGATCCCAGGTGAGACGGTAGGAGATTTACGACACCCCTCCTCCTCCGACATGGTGCAGAGTGTGCAGTAGGCCTTCTGGAATCTTCGACGCAACTTCGAGGATTCTTGCCCTTGAGGGGTGTTGAAATTCACTGACAAACGGATCCCCGCTAGTCGGCCAATGTAGAGAAAGAGCACAAGGGCTCTGACACAAAAATCAAACTTTTACTGAAAAAGCACGAAAAACGTAGATCAGCTCACAGAGCAAAACACAAGGACTCCCAACACTTGCACATGCAGTAAAAATCTGAAGATGGCTGCTAGAGGAGGGGCTTGGGTAAAGGGCAGTCATTGGCTGTGGGCAGTATGACTCAGAGCTCAGTGATTGGTTTAGTGGATAAATATAGTTTGTAAGTGGAAGTGAAAACTGTTTCTTTTACCAAGGATTCCTGGCCTGACGACGGGGAGTATTCATGAGCATGTGAATCCATGTGATACCCCATGCTGGAGAATAGTTAGAATACATTGTCCTCTACCCCTTGCAAGTGTTCACTAGACCCCCTTTAACTCCTCCCCCCCCCCCCCCCCCGAGATCCCACCTTCATTTTTTCCAGCTTCACAAACTTTGTTGGAACTTTTCCTGAACTTTTGGGCATAAGGCCCCAGGATAACTAAGCGAAGGACAATTGAAGTTAGGGTTAACTGTCTGGACTATTGGTGCATAATCTAATCTGTACTTTCTTTTACAGGGGGTTGATATGTACTATGCCCTCAACCAGTCACTGTATATATGTAATCTATAATTAGTGGTGTGTGATATTCCTACCCATCAGTCATTTTTCTAAGTGTTGCTTGGACATAAGTCTTAGTTACTTACCTGTAACTGTATTTCTCCAGCATTGGTATCTTTCATAGATTCAGATGCTTGAATATTCCCCGTCGTCAGACTGGGAATCCTCGGTGATAAATTTCATAATACATTTTTTTTTTTTTAAATATACACACCTTGCTACCTAGCAGTGCATGTACATAGCCCATTATGGTCTATGAGCCATTTCATTGTGTAGTCCCTCCACCTCACTTTGGTCCTTTATGGCCCCAGCCAATGAGGTGGCAGGGCTTAAGCTCCGCCCCCGGCAGCCATCTTTAGATTTTGAACCGTAGAGATTACAGTATGATGGATGCCGAGCATAGAAGCAGCCTCTCAGGGGAGGCGGGCGGGCGCATGTGAATCTATGAAAGATACCAATGCTGGAGAAATACAGTTACAGGTAAGTAACTAAGACTTCTCCAGCATTGGATCTTTCATAGATTCAGATGCTTGAATAGAATACCAAGCAGTTAAAACATGCCACTATATATATATATATATGCATGCATAAATACAGAAAAAACATTTCTGATCAAACCTTTACCATGCAGCAACACAACGGTTACATACTTCGGGAAAGGTGGGAAAGGAGGCTGGTCCTACCTTATACAAAGAGATGGCGGAGCACTGTCTGTCCAACTGCAGCTTCTTTGTTGGCATCTTCAGTCAGGCAGTAGTGTTTGGCGAAAGTATGCAGAGTGCTCCACGTGGCGGCTGCGCCAACAGCCACCCCTGCGTGGAATGCTGTTGACGCCGCCCTTCCTCTGGTGGAGTGCGCAGACGGCGGTCTAGTTAAAGGGTCGCTTTTCAACTGATGGCAGTGGGTGATGCAGGACGATACCCAGCGTGCCAGACTTTGCTTAGACATATGCTGACCCTTGGTACGGCCAGAGAAAGAAATGAATAGCCGGTTTGAGGAGCGGAACTCCTTGGTTCTTTGCAAGTAAAACTTCAACACTCTAGCAACGTCTAGAGAATGTAATGTTCTTTCCGCTTCAGAAGCGTGATTCTGGAAAAAGGTTGGTAAAACAATGCGCTCAGTGAACGACATCTCCGAAAGTACCTTGGGGAGGAACTTCGGGTGAGGCCTTAAGATGACGCGGTTCTTCTGGAACAAAGTAAACGGGGGTTCAGAAGACAAAGCTTGTAACTCACTGATCCTTCTGGCTGATGTGATGGCTATCAGGAAAGATGTCTTCCAGGACAAGAATTTCATATCGCATCTGTGTATGGGTTCGAAGGGAGGTTGCATGAGGGCTGTTAAGACGGTGTTGAGGCCCCAGTCCGGAACTGGTGTAGGCGGATAAGTACGCATCAGTCCTTTCAGGAAGATTTTAACCGCTGGTAAGGAAAGTAAGGCTTGCGTCTCCGCGGTTACTGTGTAAGCCGCTATGGCTGACAGATGGACCTTGATAGAGGACAGTGAGAGCCCTGACTTAGCCAGGTGCAACAAGTAGGGCAGAATCTGATTAACCGAGGCCATGAGGGGATCGATTGCAGAGGTCTCGCACCATTTGGAAAACCTGGTCCATTTCCTGGTGTAGGTGACTTGCGTGGACGGGGCTCTAGCGGCCCTGATGATATCCCAGCATTCTGATGGTAACTTTAGGTGCATCAGTTTGCGCTGCTCAGGAACCATGCTTTTAGAGACAGGCTCCTCGGGTCGTGGTGGAGGACCTTGCGGTTCTGTTGTGTCAGTAGATATTGATGTGTCTTGAGACGAATCGGGGGTTGACAGGATAGATGCCTCAGCGTCGGGTACCAGACTTGCCGTGCCCAATCCGGTGCAATTAGAATCAAAGAACAATCCTGTTCTTTTACCCTGCGAAGTACCCTCGACATGAGGGGAATGGGTGGGAAGGCATAGAGGAACTTCGCCGACCGATTCACTGAGAACGCGTCTCCCAGTGATTGGTGCTCCGGGTATCTTGAAGCAAATCTCTTGCATTTTTTGTTGTTCCTGGTGGCAAAAAGGTTGATCTGCGGATGGCCCCATAAGGCAAATATCCGTTGGGTTTCTTTTTCGTCCAGCTCCCACTCGTGGGACGCTGTGTATTCTCTGCTTAGCCTGTCCGCTAGGACATTGTCCACTCCTGGAAGATGCTCTGCCCTGATCTGCACCCCGTAGTGCAAGGCCCATGCCCAAAGCTGTTGGGCTTCTTGCGACAGGATCTGTGACCTCGTGCCTCCCTGCTTGTTTGTATAGTGCATGGAGGTCGCGTTGTCTGTCTGGACTGTAAGAACTTGACCAGCTATCACCGGTAGGAAGGCTTTCAGCGCCAACCTTACGGCCCTGAGCTCTACCACGTTGATGTGGAGCTGGGACTCTCGTGCCGACCAAGAGCCCTTGGTTTGGAGGTCCGCAAGATGAGCGCCCCAACCTGATAAGGAAGCGTCCGTCCTCAGCAGAAGGGTCGATGTCGGTGCTTGAAACGGCATCCCCTGCAGAAGATTCCTCGGAACATTCCACCATCGAAGGGCCTTGTGCAACGTCGATGGAATCTGGACAATGTCTTCCCAGCCTCCGAAAGCTTGTTTCCATTGGTGGTCCAGAGCTTCCTGCACAGGTCTCATGCGTAGCCTGCAGTTCGGTATGAGGAATATGCATGATGACATCATGCCCAATAGGGATTTGTAAGAGCGTACGGATGTTGTCTCTTTCTGTAGGAAGTTCGAAGTTGAGCGTAAAATCGCTGCTATTCTTTCTGAGGATGGCCTCACTCTGGGAATGCTGGTATCGAGTTTGGCTCCCAGGAAGAGAGCTACCTTGTTGGGAACAGGGCAGGACTTTGTCTGGTTTATGGAGAAACCTAACTCTTTTAGGAGGTTGACAGTTCTCGACACTGCCGAGCGAGCCTTTGCAGCGGAACGCCAAGCATTTTGTGAAAACTCTCGGAGCCGATTTTAGCCCGAACGGGAGCACTTGAAACTGAAAGTGAAGCTCTCCCACCGTGAACCTGAGGAACTGCCTGTGCGCTGGATGGATCGGTATATGGAAGTATGCGTCCTCCAAGTCTAAAGTGGCTAAGAAGTCGTGCTTGTTTAACCAAGGTAGCACCCCTTGTAAAGCTACCATCTTGAATGTTATGCGCTTGATAAATTTGTTGAGTGCCCTCAGGTCCAAGATGGGTCTCCATTGACCGTTTTTCTTTCTGACGAGGAAGAATCGGGAGTAGAAACCTTTTCCCCTCTGAGAATAAGGAACTGGTTCTACTGCTGCCTTCTGGAGCAGTTTTTGCACTTCGGACATGACCTGTCTTAGCATATGCACTCTGCGAGATGTTGGAGGCAGGGAAGGAGGTTGGTCCAGAAATTCTAAGGTGTGACCCTTTCGGATCACCTGTAACACCCATTTGTCCGATGTAATTGATTGCCAGCGCTGGAATAACTGGCTCACCCTTCCCCCCACCGGGGTGTGGTGAAGAGGGGGAAAAAAATTGGTCGTCAGTTTTGCTTGCCTTGTGACTTCCCTTGGGCGGAGCCACGTCTGCCTCTATGGGCGTATCTGTTCGATGACTGATATTTATTGTCTTGGTACGTGCCGCCTTGTGCTTTTTGACCATACGAGGAACGACCGTATCCTCTGAACTTGGAAGATGAGCCTCTAAAGGGACGAAGAGACCGATGGTCCTTACTTTTGTCCTTTAAAGAACTGATGGCTCCGGCTGTGTCCGTGTCTGTCTTGATTCCCTTCAAATGATCGTCTATCTTCTTTCCAAAGAGATCTTGTCCATCGAATGGCATGTCTAATATCTGCGCCTGGACTTCAGGTCTAAAGTTCGTAGCCTTCATCCAGGCCTGCCTTCTGAGCACTGTGCCGTGTGCCATCTGCCTGAAGCCTGATTCGGCCACATCAACCGCTGCGTCGATCATGTGATCCGATGTAGCTTCACCATCCGCGATTATTGATTTTGCCTCCTCTTGGAGCTCTGGTGGTAATTGTTTCGCCAATTTAGACATGCGGAGCCAAAGCTCGCGATCGAACCTTGCGGTCGTGGCCAGCGCATTGCCCGCTCTGATTGTAAGCGATGCAGAAGATGATACTTTCCTGCCCATGGCTTCCAGTTTACGTCCGTCCTTATCCGGTGGTGCCGACAACGGTGAGGAGGGGTTGGCGAGTTTCTTTCTGGCCGCCACTGTGATAACTGAGTCCGGTTTCGTATGACCTCTCAAACAAAGAGGTGCCGAATCCGGAGCTTTATATTTCTTTTCTGGCCTGGACACAAGCGCCGGAGTCGATAAGGGTGTGGATAGGATCTTGGATCGGGAATCCCAGATGGTATCGAGGAGAGGAATAGTGGTCACTGTCCTCCTTCGTTTGTCCCTGTGCTCATAGAGCACTGATTTCCTTTCCTCAGAAGAAACCTGAATTTTAAACAATTCTGCGGCTTTACCTATAATGGTATGGAAAGAGACGAGATCATCCGGCAGTGAGGCCTTGCCCAGCGAGTCTCTCCTCCTGGGCTTCTCGACTATGTAGTCATCCCACTCACTGGATGCGTCTGGCTCCTGTGTTATTTCTCCTTCTTCTGGTTCCGAGAATTCTCTAAAAGGATCCTCCTGCCAGTCTGATACCGAGATGGTGGACGGTACCATAGTAGGGTCCACATCCGGAGATCGCGGTCTGTGCGATGACTGTGGCGACGGGACTCTTGTAGGTGAAGCACTGTGGGTGCTGCTCCTTGGTCTTCGAGCAGGTTCCGGAGATCTCATCCGTTTTTGCGGTCTACTCCTGTGAGAACAACCAGATGTGCCTGGAATCGGAGATGACTCTCTAGGAATAATTCCTGATTCTATGGGATCAAATCGGGATTTGCTTCTCCTTTTGCCGCCTGTAAAATTCTTCTACAATCCTCTGCACGGATAACATGAGTATCGGGTCATGAGGGTATTCGGATTCTCCCGTGGACGGTTGCCAAGGAGGGCTGTATTGTTTCGGTAAGGGACCGGTGGACTCTTCCATCACTTCCGCAGAGAATTCTTCCTGAAGAATTACATCCGGAAGTTCTGGCATGTGACCTAAAGGTGAAAATTGCTGCACCAGTGGTTCAGTCTCAATATTCTTCTCAATGACATTGCTTTCAATGACAGGAGTTTCAAATGTGGAAGGCAGCAATTCCTCCGTAACTGCCGAAATTTGTGGTGCCGCTGAAGGTGTTATGGACGATGCTATCTTAGTCGACAAGCATCCCGTATGAGATTTCGTCGACGACTGAGATTTTCCCATCGACGAAGGCTTCGCCGTCGACGAGTGAGGTTTTGCCGTCGACGAGTGAGGTTTTGCAGTCGACGAGAGCTTCGCTGACGAATGTGGAATGCGTTCCGTGGACGACTGCGTCATGGATGAATGCTTCGTGGACGAGTGGTGTTTCTTGCTCGTCGACGATTGCTTCGCGGTCGACGTGTCCGATGACAATGATCTTATTGTCGATGATGTTTTAAGCGTGGTCGTCGTCGCTGTTTTCGTCGACGGTATGGCCGATGACGGGCCTTTACCTTTCCCTTCATTCGTGGGCGGTTTCCCGACGACTGCCCCCCCCCCCCCCCGTTTTTTGCAAACTCCTCCTTACCTCTGGAGGCAGATTTTGCTGACTTTTTCTGGCTTGGTAAGTCAACTGGAGGCAGAAAGGGTATCAATTCCAGCTTCCTCTTTTTTGACTTGGGAGAGGAACTCCTTTCCACTGAAGAGGCCCTTCTCTTTGAAGTTTGTCTCTCAGATGGAGTGCTGGAATGGACAGGAGCTGTTCTGACAGACTCTTCGTCCGAAGATTGATCCCTGGATTCCAGGTAAGAAAGGAGTCTTCTATGCCTGTCATGAAGGGTCTTGGTGGAAAAGGTTCTACAAATCTCGCATTTTTTAATGTCATGTGGGTACAGACAATAAATGCAATGCTCGTGAGGGTCTTTGTTGTAAACCAATTTCTTTTTGCACCTCGTGCAGTCCCTAAACAGGGAAGGCTTCCTGACAGCCTGAGGTGCCTCCATTTCTGAAGAGAAGTTCAGTCGACGATTTTGAGAGGAAAACAAAAAGTTTTGTCTCCCAGGTTAATTGGAAACAAAGCCCCTGAGAAGGGGAACAAAATGGAATATATTTACCAAATATATTCCACACAAAAGTAGAAAGAATTTGAAAAAGCTCAGAGAGCTTGAGGATTCCCTGTGTCTGTTAGACTGCGGTGAAAAATCTAAAGATGGCTGCCGGGGGCGGAGCTTAAGCCCTGCCACCTCATTGGCTGGGGCCATAAAGGACCAAAGTGAGGTGGAGGGAATACACAATGAAATGGCTCATAGGCCATAATGGGCTATGTACATGCACTGCTAGGTAGCAAAGTGTGTATATTTAAAAAATAAAAAAAAAAAATTATTATTATTAAATTTATCACCGAGGATTCCCAGTCTGACGACGGGGAATATTCAAGCATCTGAATCTATGAAAGATCCAATGCTGGAGAAATAACAATTTTTATACACCCCGTCTAAATGTAATCTGATTCCCATTGTGTGTATTCACTGTGGGCCCTTTACAAGCCCACCACCTCTTGAGACTTAGCGTAGACCCTTGTCACTGCTACCTTTAACTGGTTTGGCTACAGCTCCCCAGAGAGGTCCCTGTCACAATATAGGTAGGCCTTCTATACATCTGTCCACCAGGCGGCCAGAGAATAGAAAATCAGTAGTCGACACCTGCAGCTCACGGACCCTGCACGCAGAGGTGAGAGCTACCAGTAAAACCGTCTTTAGTGCCATCAAGTGGATGTCCACCTAAAAAATCGGCTCGAAGGGTTTGCGCTGCAGAGCTACAAGAACCACATGGAGGTCCCAGACCAGGTGTGGGCTATGCACTAGAGGAAAAATAGTAGACAACCCCTTAAGGTGGGCCTTAAACACTGGGATGGCCGTCGAAAAATCCTGCTTGGGGGAAATCTTGTAAGCCCCAAAGGGCTGCCAAATAAGTGCGGCAAGTGTCCACCTGAACTCCAGAACGAGCCAGGTGTGCTGAAAAAGCCAGTACGTCATCCAGAAGACAGGTGACATGATCCAGACCCTTGTCACAAGCCCAATGCCAGAACCTATTCCATTTGCTCTTATACTGGGACCGAGTAGAGGGTACCATGCTCAAATCTCGGCAGGCCAGGAACCAGGCCATCAGCTCCAGCTTTGCCGTGTGCAGATGTTCCACTGCCCCACCCTGCTGCGGCAGGAAACCCCTGCTGGTGATCGGGAGGTGAGTGGGCTCTGGGAGCACAACAGCAGCAGATCCGAAAACCAAGGTCTTGAAGGCCAGTGGGGGGCAATCAGGATGAGGCTTCAGCCCACCAAAGCCCTGAACTTGGAGGGTCCGCTGGAGCAGAGGGATGGGTGGGAACAGATTTGGAAGGAGTCTACCAGAGACCCCCCCAAGCAACCCACGAAGCAAACTGGGTACAATACGAATTCTGAGGAGATGCAGACGGGGCCAGGTCCGCGAACCCCCAACGCTGCAACAGGGGCAACAAGGAGCCGCTATGCAACTCCCACTCGTATATGTTGTATCCCAAGTGGCTACGCTGATCCATTTCTGGATTGCTGTCCGCCGGAAGGTGGTTTGCGGAAATCCAAACCCCTCTTTTCAGGGCCCATTCCCAGCTTGACACTACCTCCAGACAGAGGAGGGGTCGGACGGGTGCCACCCTACTTGTTCAGGTAAAACATCGTAGTAGAATTGTCCATCCTGACCAGAACAGACCAGTCCCTGATGTGGGGCAGAAACACCCTGAGGGCCAGGCCCACTGCCCCGAGATAGAGTAGATTAATATGCAGGAGGGCTTCTGCCCTGGACCATGCACCATTAATCACAACCCTCCAGAGAAGCCCCGCAGCCCGAAGGGAGGAGTCCGGCATCACCACCAGGGTAGGCTCCGGTCAGGTGAAGGGAGCTCCCACAAAAAAATTGCCATACATCAGCCACGAGTGAAGATCGGGCAAGAGGAGCAGGGGTATTGGGATCCTGTCTGACTGAGACCCAGCCTCCTGATTCCAATTGGCTAGAAGGTGGAGCTGGAGGCGCCTCATCTTGAGGTGAGCGTGCTGTACAGTGATTACACATGAGGCCAATAGGCCCAGAAGGTGCTGGAACCACCATGCCGAGGAGGCCGAGTTAGCCAGAAAGTGCTCCATCGCATTGCGAAGCGAGAGTATCCTCTCGAACACGGGGAGCGCCTGTCGAATGGACATGTTCCAATGCAACCCTAGGAAGGCCAGATCTTGGGAGGGGCATGACTGACTTCCTCTGGTTGAGGGAGAACACCAGCTGATGAAGAATCTCAGTGTATCACCTGTTCGGGTGAACCCACTCTCAGCAAACAGTCGTCCAGATAAGGGTATAGGTGATGGCCCTCCAAGCAGAGGAGACCCGCCACTGCATTCATCAACTTCGTGAAGACACGAGGGGTTGAGTTCAGGTCGAAAGGCAGCACCTTGAACCGCAGAAACCTCTGATGCAGCTGGTAGATGGAGACATGCAGGTATGCATCCTTGAGGTCCAGGGAATGCATCCAGTCCCCTGCACACAAAGACTTAGTAAGTGGGAGTAAGCATCTTGAAGCGTTCTTGCGGTAGAAGCAGATTGAGAAAAGAAAGGTCCAGGACAACCCTCAGGCCAGACTTGTACTTGGGTACCGCAAAAATCCTGGAGTAGAAACCGGAGCCCCTGTCTGATGGAGGAACCGGTTCTATCGCCTGCATCTCGAAGACTGAAAATACCTCCCGTAAAAGAGCCGGAGACCCGATCTGACGAAGAGGAGGAGAGTATGATAGAGGGAAAGGTAGAGGAAGACTGAAGCCCGTGGAGACTACGGACAGGATCCACGGGTTCCTGAAAAAGATGCTACAAGCTGGCCTGGAAAAGAGCCAGCCGGCCCCCCACTGAAGAGCTGTGTTCGCCGACCTTGAGGTCACTGTTTCTTGGCGTCGGAGGCAGGGGCAGAGGAGTGGGAGCAGAAAACAAACGCGCAAAGTCCTCTGCTGCTTCCTCAGCTGTCGCTGGGTGACCCATCTGGCCTCTGCGTTTGCGGTCCTGAAACCCCTTGAAGCCGGTGAAAGCGCAGCATTTGAATTCGGTCCTGCCCTGGGACTGAGGTAAGTACTTCTCCCCTGGCTTTGTCAGGTTGGCCATGGACTTGGCAGTTTGAGTACAGGTTTTCATCTTCGCCAACTCGTCATCGGTTGACGAATGATGGAGGTCCACGCATTCGAAAGGCATATCTACGATCAGCTCTTGTACGTCAAACTACAATTTAGTGGCATGCATCCACGCTGTCCAGCTCATCGACACCCAGGCACAGCCCTCTGCTGGCTGTGTCCATGTGGGAGACCAAAGACTCCATGAGGTCCTACGCAACGGCCCGGGCAGCTGCTTGACCTGTCTTGAAGGCAGCGTGCCTTTCCAAAAGCTTCTGGTTAGCAGCGGCCAAGAAGGCATTGGCTTGCCGCAGATGCAGTCCTGAAATCGCGTTTGCTCAAAGACTCGAGGACCTTGTCCTCCTTGGAAAGACAACTGGAGGTGGCTTCCGTGGAGTAAGACGATGGTTTAGAATATAGTGAGGCTGCAGCCAGCAACCACTTAAGAATGCGGCTGCAGGTGGGAGGCCAGGAGGATTGGCTCCCCCCCCCCCCCCCGTCAGCCTGAACCCGCTGTCCAACTACTTGTTCATCTGGGCCTTGGCCCTGGGCTTCTCCCAGAACTTTCTCCCCACCTACAGGATCATCCTTCTGGAGAGTGATTCCAGACCGGATCGTGGTGCCTCTGCTAGCACTCCTGACTGCAGGGGAGGGGGGTGGAATAGGAGGGGACAGGGGGTGTCTTCCTGAGACAGAGAGACCCCAAAAAACATCCGCCAGGCTCCTAAGGTGGTCATGAAAGGCCTCAGTGGATACCGAGGGTTAGTCGTCGTGGGTGTCATGGCCCCCCACTTTTTTACAGACAGATGGGAGTCTGGGCCCTGGGGCACAGGTGCCGATGGGGTCCACCCGAATTACGGAGCTGAAGACAGCTCCAACAGCTGTGGAGGCGGAGGTGTTGGTGGTGCAGGAGATGGTGGAGGGGTCTGAACAATCGGTAGGGCCTGGGCCGGATAGGGACCAGCACTGGAACCGGCAGCACTGGAGGAGCACCCAAATGAGGGGGTCTGGAGAGGCACCACCTGCGTGATCACCTCCTTCACTAGATCCTTCAGGAGTCCACAGATGAGGAGCAGGAATTGCTCAAAGAAGCGGTCCTCGCTAGCTGCCGGGTCCTTAGGGGCGTAGCCCTCCGAGACACTAGGTCTCCACTCATGTTCAAAGTGCTGAGGCGCTCAAGGCATGTAGCCATAAGGCAGCGATTGGTAGATGCACCCCTAAGGAGACCAGATGCATGTTCCAGAGGAAAAGGGACTAGGAACTTTCTGCAAAGCCGATTCAATGGGCGAGAGCACAGGCGGGCCCAGAGTTTAATCCAAAATGGCTGCCGGCCTGGCAGGCTCCGCCACATGCCTCTCTGCCATTTTGAAGCCTTGTGCCACTCCCTGGGCAGGAGGGTGCAAAGGCTTTGAGCCACGAGAGGCCTGAGACATGGGAGGATACTGCTTGGATCTTGCACGCGAAGCGAAAGCGACCTCAGAGCGCACCGGTAGGCGCCGAGCCATTGGTCGGCAGTCGTAACACCCTGACCTCAGAGCGAGCTCAGATAGGCTGTGCGCCCTCGGCACCTGTGCCGGTAGTCGTGCTGGATTGTGCAGAGGACAGACTCTTGGAGGTGGCCCCAGACGATGTCTTACCCCTTGGGGTCGAAGAGGAGGACAAACTTAATGGCCCTCTCAAGGACAGCACAGTAGTGCTCCTGAGCACCTCAGCTTGGAAGCTGGTAGCCTGGACGGCCTCAGGTCTGCCCCTGGCGCACCAGCAAGAGAACCCGGTTGCCTCGGCTTGGGAGCCGGTAGACTTGGAGTCCTCTGGCCTGCCAGAACCTGAATCCGAGGAGCCCTTGTCCAGGAGTTGTTGCACTGAAGAGCTGTGCTGAACAGAGGGCCTACCTTGTCTGGACGAGAGGTCCTGGAGACTAAGACCTCAAGGTAGGGCGGAGGAGAAGTGTGGAAAATCTCCCTCCACCACGACAACCGATTCTTCAATGTCCTGTGACCAAGAGCACTGCAAGCCGAGCAAACGTCCCAGCGGTGGTCGTGCCCTAGGTACTCAAGACAGTGCATGGGGGTCAGAGGCCGGTAACGAGCCGTCTCATGAGGCACATCGCGTGAATCCATCATTAATGTTTCCCTGAATGGCGCTGTCTTGGTCCAAGATCCTCAAGCCAACCTTCTCTTTGACAGACCTTTCCCTCGACTTGTCCATTTCCTTTCAGCTCCCGCTATCCCTTCTCTGCCTTATTCAGCTTCCTTGCCCCCACCCTCTGACATTTATCTGGCACCCTCCTCTTCCTTGGCTACCCTGCCCTCTCCTACCGCCTCTGCCCTCCCTTGGGTTCCTCCTACACCTCCGCAGGGGGTACCTCTGACTTGTACCCCTCCCCGGAAGTCTTTCAAGGATGGCAACCTTCTCCACATCACTACTCCCAACTCTCGCTCAGCTGTCAAACACTCCTCTGACATCTGCAGTCTCCTGGAAGAACTCGACCTTGATCTCACCGAGGCATGGTACACAGCCAGCTGTCACAAGCTTTGATACTCTCTTCCCTGATGCCTAAAAGATTCTCTCTGCGCCAAGAGCCAACCGCACCGGTGGGGGTGTAGCCTTGATCTTCCCCAAGTGGATTCCTGCCTCTATCATTCCTATGCAGGCATACACCTCCTTTGAATGCCTGGTCTGTAGGCTCTCGCGCTCTCTCCTGCCCCCTCTCTCACAGTGGCTACTATCTAGCGGCCACCTGGCCAGATCACCACCTTCCTCTCCGAATGGGCGGACCTCTCCCTTCCTTCCTGGCCTCGACCACTCAACTCCTCCTCCTTGGAGACCTCAACATCCACCTGGATGCTTCCTGTCCATCCTCTGGACTATTTTGTGACCTCTGCGACTCTTTTTCTATTCTTCCCCTCAGACTCATTCTGCAGGGCACACTCTTGGGTTCTCATCTCCTCCGACCCCCCCCTCTCTCCTGGGGCGATCACTTTCTCCTTTCCTCCCAGCTCTCCCTCTCTACCCCACAGGCCAAGCCAGCCCCACCTTCTCGGTCATTCGGCCCATGAAGCGTGTGTCAGTTGAGGCTTTCGCTGCCGCTTCCCCCCCCCCACCTCTGGCTTACTCATCCTGATACTGCCCTTTCCAAGCTATCCACTATGCTATCTCCAATACACTATGTTCTTGCCCCTGTCATGAGGGTCCGCTTGAAGCCCAAAGCCAAGTGCAACTCTTGGTATGCCTCTGACCTCGTCACCCTTAAACGCAACTGTAGGGTTACCGAGAGGAAATGGCAGGCATCTTGTGCATACTCTGACAAACTGGCCTGCCCCAAAGGCAATACCGGCTCTCTGTCCGCACTAAGAAGAGAGCCCACATCCAAGCCTGCGTCTCTGCATCTAACAACTCGGCCAAACTCTTTAAAATGTGCAAGGAGCTGGCCAATCTTGCTGCAGTCTCTACTTCTCCTGTGCCCTCCCAGACCATCTGCACGGCCCTGGCTTCTCATTTAATCTCTAAAACCCAGGACATCCTGTCCACCCTCACCTCCTCTTCCCGCTCCATACACCAGGCCCTCCTTCAGCCTCCTACCCTCCCCTCTTTCGCTTCCTTTCCCCTGTTCTCCCCAGACGAGATTTCTAGTCAAGTCCGAACTATGAAGTCTCGCCAAAACAGGTACTTGCCTGTTCGTCCAAAACCATCAAGGACCATATAGACACCATTGCTCATGCCATGGCCGACTTCTGCAATCACTCCTTCGCCGCTGGAGCCTTCCCCTCCCCTATGAAGCACTCTCTTGTGCACCTTCTCAAGAAACCCACAGCCGACCCTTCCTGTCCGGCTAACTATTGCCCGATCTTCATCACTCATTTCCTGGGCAAACTCTTGGAAAAGCTGGCCATCTCCCAGCTTAACCTCCACACCGATTCCGTTGGTTGTCACCATGACCATCAGTCTGGCTTCCGAACAGCCAGAAGCACAGAAACTGCTCTCTTGAACATCCGTGAAGATCTGCTCTCTAACCTTGATTCTAATCTGTCCCCATCTTACTCAATCTCTCTTCTGCCTTTGACACACGTCAACCATGCCATCCTGCTCAATCGTCTCCATGATAACCTGGGTATCACTGATCAGGCCCTGGCCTGGCTAACCTCGTTCCTCTCTGATAGACACTCCAAAGTCGAAGTTGGGTCCTTCCTTTCCTCCATCTCACACTCTACCTGTGGTGTTCCCAGGGGCTAACCTCTTTCCCTGGCTGTTCAACCAATACCTGGCACCTCTCGCCCACTTCTTTGCTGCTCTCTGCTCCAACTTTTAGTGCTATGCGGATGACACTCTGCTCGTTTTCAGGCTCCCCTCTGCCACTTCTTCTCCTTCTCTCATCTGTCTGCTATCCAGGAGTGGTGGGCCACCAACTATCTCTGCCTAAATGCCAGTAAGACAGATTCTCCTCATCGGCACACCTGCACCCTCCTTTCCTATCACTCTCTGGCCGGAATCCGTTGGCCCTCTTCCTGCTCCCACCTGTGAGGCTAAGAACCTCAAGGCCATCTTAGACTCCACACTCTCCTTTTCTCCTCACATCTCTGATATCTCTAAGTCTAACTACCAACTGCACCTCCTCCGAGGTATTCTTCCTTTCCTCTTCTTCCCCCAGAGGCTCACTGTCTCTAGCGCTCTGGTTTTCTCTAGGCTGGACTACTACAACAGCCTCTTTCTAAATCTGTCTGCTTCTCCTCTCCACCCTCTGCAACTCATCCAGAACAGGACTGCGAGACTTGTCCTTGGCCTCAAGCCCAGAGATTGTATCGCTCCATCTCTTTTCACTGGCTCCCAGTGACTGCAAGGATTAAGTTCAAGACACACTGCATTGTCCACAAGGCCTTCTGGGGCCTGGGTCTGCAATACCGCCAACTCTCCCTTTGGAAATACCTTCCTTCTTGAGATCTTCACTCTTCCAACTCCCTCAGGGTCAGTCGCTTCTCCAAGCAACAAGTTGGTGGTAGATCTTCGGCTGGTGCCTCCCTCTGGAACAGCCTCCCTGCCTCTCTGAAACTCGAGAGCATCTTTGTTTCCGGAAGCACCTTAAGACCCTCCTCTCTTCCTCTCCCCTGCTGATCCGTTCATTTCTGCACTGGGCACCTGGCTACCCTCTGAATTCGGATCCAGATCCCTGACCACCCAGCTGCATGCCCGCACTGCCTCCTGGCAACCCTTGCACTTGGGTCTGCATCTGCAACCCTACAGTCCCCTTACCTGCACTAATCAAACACCCGTTGTCTGCGCTTAATTCTTGCACTTGCCACCTGCTGCCCCCCCCCTATCTGCTGTTGTAATCACGTGTTCAGCACTTTCCACTCCTCCCCTCCCCCCTGCACTTGCGCGTTCTCAATGTCACTGGGTCTAGTAAGATCGTTGTTTTGTCCTCCATTGTACCCCTCCCTTGCCTCTTCGCGCCCTGAAACACTTGTGTATGGGCACAATATAAATACAATATAATCCTCCTGCAGCCGACATGCGCCAGGGAAGAGGTGAGGCAGCACAGGAAGGTTAAACATGACGGAAAAACAAAAACGGGGAGCAAGTGTAAAGTTGAAAACAAGTCTCCACGCTGACTGTCGGGTCAGACACCGTTCGTGCCGAAAAAGGGACTGAGGTGAGGCACCTGAGGGCGGGGCATTCCCACGCCAGAGGCCACGCCCCACACTCTATACTAAATTTAAAGGGGAAACTCAATTTTTCGCTGCCAAAGGTTCTGGTACCATCCCCAGGTTGGGGGACGCCCACAACGATGGAGGAAAGGGGACGGAACGTACGAGTTTCACATTTACTTTTCTGAATTAATATCAATGACAATTATACTGCAGGTCTTTAAATCCGTTGAACATATGCAGATTTTCCAACAGTAGGAAGATACATTAGATTTCTTATGGAGTACCATTTTCAGGTACAAGTAACTTATATCAATACCTGGAGTCGTTGTGGACCAACCCTACAGTGCAATCCAGTTTGTGTGGCAACAAACTTTATGCAAAGTGGATGCCAAAAATATTTAATAAAGCAATGGGTGGGGTTAATTATTATTCAAAATCAAAGAAAATTAAAATGGGTTGCAAGATTCCATTTCAAACACCTTACATCAGACCTTTAAGGTCAAAAGCATTCAGCCTAGTTTTATTTTTAATGAAAAGCTGTAATTGTGGTGATAAGCAAACCAATCAGGGGTTTGCTTCATTTCTGAAGATGGAGTTTAGAAGGAGTTAAAAAAAAAAAAAAAAAACATTCCGATGTCTTTTTTATTCTTATGAGAAGACACTGCAAAACAAGCAATTTTATCCAGGGCTACATAAACATACACATCAAATTGTTTGAGAAAAGGTACCTTTTCCTTCTCTGGGTTTCTTCTTCGTTCCAAGGTCAGGAGAGCCATTCGAAAAAGTAGGCGATTGTGTTTTTGGTTTTCGGCCAGCTGAAAGAAAAGGCTCAGAATCAAACGCAAAAAGGTAACAGAAGGTAATTCTAAACCTTTCAAAAAGAGATTGATATGATGGCATACATGAGTGCACTGCAGAAAGCCTACTTTTCCACTGACAGCATTTCTGCAATGGATATTAAACACAGTCTTGCTTTCACATAATTTTTAACTAAATGTGTCTGCCTAGTTGGGATTCTTTTGCAGCTCTAGCACTTCTGGGGTCTACATTTCCACTTCTTGAGTGCTATTCAGATACAGTGCAAAAATTGTCAAAACATGCCATCTTCTTATTTGGCCTTTAGGTGGTGCCTAGGTGCCAGTTGTTAAGATTAAGTTTCAGAATTAGCCCTGTGGACAGATTGCGAGAGACCACCCTATTCTGATGAACAGGGACACACACTTTGGTCTAGTCAAACTATCTGGGTAGTGTGACTGAACAGCAATGCTTGGATTTAGGAGGGCGCGAGAGTGGTGAAGGATTCAGTTAAGCACACACAGAACGCTCTAAATACAAGTTATGCAGAATGTATACAAATATGGCTACTTATTCAGGCCTAGGACAAATCTTGTCAATGAAAAAACACATGTAAATAACACTAGAACATTCACTATTAATATAATGCATTCACCTCAGTGTGCTCTGCTATGTGCACTAACACTTCAATTTTAAATACAGTTAGAAACACGTTTCAAAGTATTGTAAGCAGCCCGACAGGTAAGGGCGGTATCAGCCACTTGCAATCCCTAAAAATTGGCAATGCTCCCAAAACAGGGAGTACAAATTCTCTCAATAAAAAATATGAAACCCTCACATAGGCGCTTGCCCCCCCCCCCCCCTGCTTTCAGTCACAGGTCCATGGATATGCTTGGACCAGTAGTAAACGTAGTGCCAGAGGGAGAAACTATTACTGCCTATTTGAAGAGCAAAAATGCATCTATTAATGGTCATACATAATTGGTGCAAACTGTGCTCTAGATCAAATTTGCTAGAGTGAGTATTTTACTCACTATTTTTTAAACTTGGGAGTAAAACGATTTTTTAGGGAGTAAAAAAATGTTAAGTCCAATTTCCCATGGGAGTATTTTACAAGCGGCCAAAAATGTCTTTAAACTGTGAAACGCAAATGTTTTTGTAATAATTATTTCATTGCTCCTAGTTATTCATGCACATAAAAAGATACAGGTTTACTACTTCCTATCAAGCAGTAATAATAGTAGTTTCTTCCTGTGGTACTATGTGCACTACTGGTCCAAACAGAACCATGGAGCTTTTTAGGTGAAAGCTATTTTTTTTGGCAGTATTTCTACTCCGTTTGTTTTGGGGGTGCATTTGCCTATTTTTACGGAGCAAAAGTGGCAAATAAACCCCTTATCTGAAGGGCTGGGTGCAAAGAATGGATTACAGAAACATTTCTGTTTCACAGTTAAAACATTTTTACTCGCTTATAAAATACTCCCATTGGGACTGGAACTTACATTTGTACTCTAAAAAATAATTTTATTGGCAACTTTAAAAAATAATTTTATTGGCAACTTTAAAAAAAAAAAAAAGAATAGCGAGTAAACACTTGCTTCAAAATCTTATCGAGAGCACTGACTGCAAGCGTAGTAACGCAAGTGAATAAAGGAAGACCATGGATGTCATCAAGAACTAATGGTCTGAGAAGAAAGAAGTTAGTAAACTCCATTCAAATCGTTACAATTAAGGTTCTAACCGGTCCTGCACTAGCTAGAAAAGAAGAGGCATGGTGTCCTTAGTCACAGGTCCCCCATAAAGTTTTCTTTGTAGGCCAAGAGTCTATTTCAGGAAGTTAACAAAGTGTTGGCTTGAGGCAACAAGTAGTTGTGACTGTTTTAGTAAAAACAAAAAAAGTCTTCAAAAGGCCCTGTCCCAATCCAACCACATTGGGGTGGCGGGGTCAAGGCAGGATAGGAGGCCATAACAAAGTTCATGGCTAGGACGTTACGCCATGCAACCCTTAGGCGAAAGGGAGGCCAAAAACAGGCATGTTTACTCACTCACTGTACTGGGATTCAATGGGGGACCACCAGAGTTGTTCCTGAAATCAATGAGTCTTCTGAATCTATGGCTTGATTCCGTTGGAGGAAGGTCGTGGGTGCAGAGGCGACTTAAGGCGTGAGGTTCTTGGTTCTGTCTAGTTTGTGGCTCCATGCCTCGGTGGACCGGGTTCTGAACAGCTAGACACCAACTTCGGGAAAAGCACTCTGGCAACCACCTCAGAGGACTACCGCGATGCAGATGGCGAACAGCGATGGCCACTTGATGTAAAAGGAGACCTATATCAATTGTGGCGAGAACCAAGTAACTGGTCCTACAACGCCCCCCTTCCTGGTGGAGAGCACAACTTCATGGAAGTGCTTATTCTATATGGGTGGGATCTACGGAGTCCAAAGGGTATCCGGTAATAGCCCCCTAAATAATGTCGGCATACATATAGTCGCCAGGAAACTGCATAGGGACATTAATTCTCTTTACAGGAACTTACCTTACTTTTTTTTTTTTTTTTTAAATGGACCCCCAAACGTTTTGCTTTATATTTTTTAATCCAGCCCGAACGTTTTTACAGTGCTTCGGCTTCCCTACATTGGCTTTTGCTCATTTGTCATGGGGAAACCGACATGTCTTCAGGCTGTCAGCACCGGGGAACTTTTTTCCCTTCGTTTTCTTACTTTGTTGTCCCTTTTCATCATTGTACAATGCATTTTATAATGCATTGTAATGGGGTACACATTGTTTTGCATAGACTAACACTTAGAGGATTTTTAGTTACTATGTGTGCCTAATGTTAAAGGATATTTGTACCGCGCACAATCCCCACCGGAGTGGCCCCTTGGCGGCTCTGAAAAAGGGCGGGGAGAGGAATGGGTGAGTTAGTGGGAATGAGCTGGAAAAGTGCAAGATAGCAGTGATGTGCTGTTGGCAGACTCAGCCCGGTGCGTCCGTTGGCTCGGTTTGGGGTGTTTTTCAGTTGGTAGTCGTCATGTGCTGTTGTGCAAGTCTGTGTGTGGTTTGTTGTTGTAGTGAAGTTTGTGCGGTTTGCTGCGTTTAAGGCTTGTGGTTGGGTTTGGTTTGAGACGTATATGCAGGAGTGAAATTGTTTGTGGGTTGGTTATTGATTCATGATTGCACGCTTGGTCTAGGCTTGGCAGGAGAGTCGTATATCAATCATTTAATAACATTTCTATCTAGACGCGACGGCATATGCTGACATTTACAATTCTATCTAGATGTGGCGCATGCTAAGCTTAGGAGTTCCCTCTGTGTGTGCACATGCTAACGTTCACAATTCTATCTAGATGTGAGGCTGGCTACGTTGAGGATTCCAACTAAGTGACAAGCTGGTGGCAGCAGTTACTTTTGGCTATTTTTTTTAATTTTATGTATTTCGTTTTAGCAGGCATTGCAAATTCTTTAAAATCCCATTAGATTTTAGTTTACATACTCTACCTAAGATGCACTTGCCCCAAAGTGACTGGTGACAACATATTTACCAGTGCTTTTTGTAAAATGGTGCATATCGCCACAAGCACACTTCATTTTTGCTGCAATGCTGTCAAGTGTGTTTGCAGTAAATGAAAAATAAGTTTCTAACATCCCCATACTCGCCAGCAAGGCCGATTATCAAGCAGGGGAAGGCGGGGGGGGGGGGAAACATGGCCAGCAGCCATGCAGTGAGGCAGTAGAACCGAGAGCTCCTGCTAGATCCACAGATTTGATCCGTTTCAACTAGTAACTGCAAGATAATGCATCGGAAAAGTCAGAGCAGCTGGACCCAAAACAGCAGTGTTTTGGTGCAGAGTTTGGGCGGACGGAGAAGGAATGGACCTTGAATCGCTGGGAGAGTGGAATCAAGATGGTGGCGGGGAACACACCCAGTCCGTGGGGAGGACAGTAAGCCATGCAGAAGCCCAGGAAGCCACCAGGGAGCAAGCGGGAAGAAGTTGGGGCAGTGCTGAGCCAAGAGCTAGCAGGTGAGAGGGTGGGGGCTTCTGGGAGCGAGTGGATCCAAACAGAGCGGCGCCCGCAGTGCGGTCCATTTGGCAGCAGCGCGACCTGGGGCAGCAAGAACTCAGACTGGCGCGCAGCCACTGCCCAGACCGTGAAGCCCAGACCTCAAAGGACTAGAAGCAAAAGGCAAGTGGAGCGTGCTGTGGTCACGCATTGAGGGTTGCAACCCCCCTGCATCAGACGCCAACTAACGGCGGGAGTCCTCCAGCAGGGCACGAGGGGGCGGGGGCCACCAGGGAGCACAACCCTCACGGTCCAGGCTGTGCAAAAACACCATATTACATCATCCCTGCTTGAACTGTCACGCAGCTCGTGTCACACTGACCCCAAGAACCAAAGGGAACCAGTGATCACACCAGGACCCGGGCCAGCCCCAAAGCACTTGCATCACATATCAGACTGAAAGGTAGGACGACCCCAGCAGCCCGGAGCATAGACTGCACCCAGCCCACCCTAAGACAGCCACGGACAACATCCCTGCACGTGCCAGTAAAAACACTGCCGAAATGCCAGACAAGCTGCGCAGCGACAAAGCCAAACAATCATGGAATCCTACGCTCTAAGAGCGAATATGGACCGCATCCGTCTACAGATACCAATACAGCGCGACCCGACCCGCAGCGCCAAGAAGAGGGCTCCAGCCTGGAGGCGATTGCAGCACTAAAGTTCACACTGGAGCACAAAATGGACGCAGTGATAGTGGATGTGGGCTTACTACGCCAGATGTACGGGCACTAGCAGATAGGATGGGCACTACAGAACACCAAGTACAATAAAACGTCACTTGGAAGTTACAAGACTCAGAGCTGGAAAAAGTGACAGTACACCTATTTGGGTGTGAGAATCGACAACAGACACTTAAATGAAGCCCACCTGGAAGTTCTGGAGTCACTGGTGACAACTGCCATCTCACAAACAAAAGTGATATTATATAAGTATGTCAAGTTCTCAATATCTTCTGCCATAACTTATAATCAAAAAACAACTCCAGTACTTTTATATAGCCTAGAGACCTGGCTCAACATAGAAAATAACATTCTGCAAAAATTTGAGGGAAAATTCTGGAGAACAGTTTTGAATTTACCTCAATGTGTTCCTATGGCATTTATACGCCATGAGATTGGCTTATTGTCCTTGTCGATTAAACATCAATGGCGTCAGTGTGCACTATTGAGGAAATGCATTTTGGCCAGTGTACCGTACACTCTGCTCTTGTCCCTGTCTCGTTATATTTTGAAATCTGATCACTCATTTGTGAATAAATGGTAAACTGCAGTTTTCAACATAATGGCATTAGCAGATCTTCCATTGCATGTCTTTCTAGAAGCCTCAGAAAGACCCAAGAAAAAGTTATATCTATATGATTGGGTAAAAACGAGAGATCAGTGCTGTCTGTATAAAAATTTCAGAGAGAACCCGTTCTTAAGAAAAAGATTTGGAGAATGTGAGCCTTATTTAATCTGGTACCCTTCTGTAGCTCTTCGCTCAGCTTTCTTACTATTCAGATACAACCTCTGGCCTACCAGAGGGGTCATGATCAAACGTAAATTGCTTAATCATTCATTTGACTTCTGTCGTTTTTGTGAAAACCCAAACCAAAGAGACTTTACGATGTATAATTTTAGAGTGTGTAGAACTAGCTGAAGAGAGAGAATTGTATCTAAATAAATATTATATGCTTTTCACCACTTTTGATGCTGATTATAGATGGAATAGACTACTATTCTCAACGCACCGCATGTCAGTTTATATAGCAATTAAGAATTTCTTAGATACAGTATTTGAAGGTCAATGAAGAGGACCCATACGAAAGCTTATATATGTCGACTGTAAGAACAAAAGTCATGATGAATTTTAATGCAATTGTATATACCAATTATGACATTGTTAAAGTCAAGGTAGGATGTTAATGAGGATATGGAAGTCTTCTGATCCTTTTTCTTTTTTAATTCTCTTTTCTTTTTTGTGGAAAAAATTGTTTATATGTTTTATATAAAAAGTCTTATTGTAAAAGTTAATTTTTTCAGCTAAAAAAATATAAAAATAAATTCACTATTATCAACAGCACACAAACCCAGATCACAAATAAGCTCGGGAGAATACCGAGCCGAGGATGCAGAGCCAGAGGGAAACCATATTTGCATAATGGGCCTACCAGACGGAGAGGAGGGCAGAGACCCCACCAAGTACATTGAAAACCTATTGCTATAAGATGTCAGCTAAGGCACATTGTTACAAGGTTTCACAGTAGAGAGAGCCCACAGGTCCTTGGCCAAAAGACCACCTCCTTGCACACCACCAAGGCCTATGATAGCAAAAATCATGAACTTTAAAAGATCGAGAAAGGATCCTCACTTTTTCAAGAGAAGGTGGTACAATTATAAAGAACTCCTTGAGGCTGGCAATCTACCCAGACTAGACAGCACTGGTGCAGAGGCGCAGAGCGATGTTTGACACGACAAGAGAGCGCCTCAAGAAAGCAAACCTCTGTTACATGCTACCATACCCTGCTAAATTAAAAGTGCTACACAACGGCAGATCCTACTTCTTCGAGAGTAACACGGAAGCCCAGTCTTGGATGGACAAGCAGGGCATACCCCAACTAGGAGCCAGACGCAAAGACGACAACACACTCGGGTAACTAACAGCAGCAACATTTGCTGTTGAGCTGCAAACAATAAGGCGGATCCTCACTATTGACAAAGACATGGCAGACTGACATGTTTAAAGCGGCGGGTGGCAGAAATGGAACCTTTACACAAAGAACCAACCACCTGACTGATGCTGCAACGAACAACCCCCAAAGACGAACGCCGGTTAGATGGCAGTAAGAAGGCATCGCGCTGCCGCACGCCACCCCCTGAGAAATGGGTCTATGCGAGAAAGGCAACCAGAACCCGAGCGGGGGAAGGGTGGCTGGGCGTTTGTTAAAAATTGAAGTTTGCTCATTTAAGTTGAGACTGGTGGATACACGTTTAATAGTGAGCAGACATGGGTGGACCCGCTGGCTGAAAGTATACAAAATAAGAACAAGGACCCTGACAAGAATCCGGGAATGGGAATGACTTATCCAGCACCTCATTACCCAATCGTAAGGGGCGCAAGGGCAAACCCTGTGCTCAGGGATACGAGATGGGGCAGAGACGCACATAAGAGCCCACAAGGGAAAAAAAGTAATGACCGCATAAATGAGGAAACAAGTGGGCCAATGGGAAGAGACAGGCCCTTGGTTAAACTGCAGTGAAACGTCCTGAAGTCACGAACATAGTCACATGGAACGTAAGGGGATGTCAAAAGATTAAGAGTGTATAGCATGGTTAAACACAACCAGAACAGAAGCCCAGCTGGCTACCCTTCGATGTTCCAGCAGTTAGGGACTTGCGATAACTTGTGATAAAACAAGCAATGGTTAAACAGAATGCAAGTGCAAGTAGCGTTACTACAAGAAACAGACCAGACAAGCGACAAACAGTGCATGATTGCAAGAAAATGGGGGCGGGGTTTAAAGTATATGGCTCAACTTATTCTACCTATGCCAGAGGGGTGTTGACATGGGTGGCCCCCAATCTCCCCTTCCAGAAGGACAGAGAAGGACGGCTGGTGATAGTACATCGCCTGTTGCAGAATAGAGAAGTGTATTTGAGAAACACGTATTTCCCCAACCAAGACGCTACCAGGTTCTTTAGAACACTGGGTACTGGGGCCCCAAATATCACTGTATAGAGGAACGGCATACATCTGGGGTGGGGGGACATTTTAATTGCATAGTCAACCAGCTATTAGATGGATCCAACGCTAAATTCACGAAGCCAGCCCTGCCAGCGAAAACCCTCCTAGGCCACCTCAGTTTGGCGGATGTTTGGAGAGGAAAAACACAGCGAGACCCGAGGCTATTCCCACTTTTCTGCCCCACACAGTACACACACAAATAGACTATGCATTTACTGGAACAGAGACCCTAGGCAAATTTACAGAAATTGGGTTTAATGCAAGGACCCTCTCAGATCATGCCCCATTAATGGCGACATGGATGCACACTGCAGCGTTTCACCCAATAACAAAATGGCGACTGCGCACAGAAGCCCTGTTGGAAGAAGAACTTCACAGCCATATGTCAGCCGTAAAAGAGGAATACTTTCAGGTGAACACGGGGAGCGTAGACTGGACAGGCACTCTGTGGGACGCCTTTAAGGTGGTAGTACGAGGCGCAGCAATTGGGAAGATGGGGGCCGTAGAAAGGACATTAGGGAATTATCAGACATTGAAGTAAACCTAACTCGTGAAGAAACAGCAGCAGGACTAACCAGGGTAGAACCAGGGGGGCTAATAGCAATGAGACTAAAAGGCACCAATATTTGGGAGAAGCTAGGGAAATGAGACTACAAGAAATACATGCAAAAACCTAATGCTGATGGCGATAAGCCCGGCAGGCTACTAGCCTGGTTAACCAAGCGAGAAGCACAAAGAGAAGCGATCAGCGCGATAAGAAATCGGGCTGAAATGATCATCAAAACCCAGAAGGGCATCAATGAGGTCTTCTCCAAATTTTATAAAGGATAGTACTCACCTGCTTGGAGCACAGAAGGGACTTCGCAAATGTTATATATACTGCCCCTGGAGCCTATGGCAGTCTTCCCCAGGAAAGAATACGCTGATGCAGGGATAAGAAGGAACAAGTTATTTACCTGTAACTGTTCTCCAGCATGGGTCTGGCATGGATACACATGCTCATGAATATTCCCAGTCTTCAGCGGGGAATCCTCGGTAAAAGAAAAAAAACAGTTTCACTTTCGTTTATAAACGGTCTTTCTCCCATAACCAATCACTGAGTTCTGGGTCATACAGCCCCAGCCAATCACTGCCCACTCCCTAAACCCCTCATTTGGCAGCCATCATCAGATTTGGCAGCACGTTAAGTGGCAGAATGACCAAGAAGAGCCGCAGAGGGGCAGGAGGGAGGGTTCGCATGTGAATCAATGCCAGACCCATGCTGGAGAACAACAGTTACAGGTTAGTAACTTGTTCCTGCTCCAGCATGGAGTCAGGCATAGATTCACATGCTTATGAATAAAGAATACATAGCAGTACATGCATAGACAACCACGGAAGGGTGGCAAGTCTCAACAGAAGCAATTACTCTTACTCCCTCACCAGGCTCAACTTCAAGCAAACTGGTTGCGCAGCAGTGCTTGGCTGACTCTGGAATCCTCCCTGGAATCCCTGTCGATGCAGTAGAATTTCGTGAAGGGGTGCGAAGACCTCCATGTAGCAGCCCTGCAGATGTACAGCAGGGGCGCACCAGACAGGAATGCCGTCGTAACAGCGATTGCTCTCGGTTTGCCAACCGGTGACAATGAGTGATGCAGCCAGAGAGCCATCTGGAGATGGAAGCCTTGGACAAGGCCTTCCCATGGTTCACAGGACCATAGTTCACAAAAAGCTGAGAAGTCTTCTGGAAACTCTTTGTGCGGGCCACATAAAACTTCAGCGCTCGAGCCACATCCAGCAAGTGCAAAGTCCTTTCAGCCGGCGACACCAAGGGTTCATTGAGATGAAATTCCGAAGGAACCTTGGGCATGAAGGAGGGGTGCGTATCTCGTGTAAAGTCAAATAGGGCCACTTACAGGACAGGGCCTGGATTTCACTCACTCTCCTGGCAGAGGTGATGGCCACATGGAAAGCGGTCTGCGAAGAAAGGAACTTGAGGCAAGCTTGATGCATAGGCTAAAAGGGGGACCCCGCCCCTTTGCCGGGGCAGGCGCTGTCACCGGCGCGAACGATTGAAACAGTCCTTTAATGAACTCCTTCACTAGATGGTGAGACCAAAGAGGAGATCGTCCCGGAGACTTGGTTTAGCTGGAGATAGCCGCCAGATGCACCTTGATGGAGGGGTGCGCCAGCCCTGAATTCGCCAACGACAAGTACGGAAGAACTTGGGGGGCGGTGGGGACCATGACCCTCAGAGGGTTAATCTTCTGTGACCGGCACCAAGTCGTGAGACGCTTCCATTTGTGCCTGTAGCACTTAAGAGTCGACGATGCCCTGGCAAGGACCGCCCTGCAGCCCACCGGCAGCTCGTACCCACCAAACTCTAATGCTGCAGGAGCCAGGCCTTCAGGTTCAGCAATCCTGGGTCATGGTGCAGGATTGTGCCTCCTTCCCTGGCGAGCAGGGTGCTTCTGACATGCTGAGAAGGTCCGGGTACCAGATTTGTCTTGGCCACGCTGGTGCGATGAGGATCATCCTGCACAGACACCATCTGAGTTGACTGATGACTCGTAGTAGTAGAGGCAACGCGTACAGGAACAGGCCTTCCCACAGTAAGGAGAACGTGCCACCCATGCTCCCAGGCAAGGGGAACCTGCTGACGAACCTCTGGCACTTGGTGTTCGTCGTCGTTGCAAATAGATCAATCTGGGGTCTGCCCCACCTGAGGAAGAGGCTGTACACTTGATCCTGCCGAAGCTCCCACTCATGGCAAGAATGCAGGTCCCTGCTGAGAGTCCGCGACAGTGCTTTTTTATTCCCACAAGGTGAAAAGGAACATCCCCTGGGCAACGGCCCAGTTCCACAGCTCCTGCGCCTCTCTGGAGAGCGCTGGGGACCTGGTGCCCCACTGCTTCCTGATGTAAAACATTGTGGTGGTACTGTCCGTAAAGACCCTCGCCCCCTTGCCCTTGAGGGAACAGAAGAAATAACTTGAGGGACCAAAACACAGCCCGGCACTCCAGGACGTTGATGTGGAGCTCCTTCTCCTCTGGCAGCTACAGGCCTCTGGCATGAAGACGTCTGGTGTGGGCTCCCCAGCCCTCCAGGGAAGCGTCTGTAGTGACTGTCTCCTGGTACAAGGGGCTCTGCAAATCTGTACCCCTGGCGATGTTGGAGCGTACACCCCACCACCTTATCGCTCGAATAGTTCACAGAGAACCCCAGATACGTCAGCAGCCGGACGGTCCTCTGTGTGTGATCGGCGGCGATGTCCCTCGACTTGGCCCGGATGAGCTAGTCGTCGAGGTATGGGCACACATTAATTCCCTGTAGGCGCAGATGGGCCGCCACCGGAGTCAGCACTTCGTAAAGACTCTGGGCGCCGACTTGGAGAGCCTTGAACTGGCTGTGCTTCCTTGTATGACGAAGCGCAGGAACTTGCAATGTTTTTCGTGAATGGGGACGTGGAGGTAAGCTTCCTCTAGATCCAGTCTCCCTTCTCCAGTTGGCCGAGCAGGTGCTGCAACGTGACCATCCTGAATTTTTGGGGCTTCATGTGCTTGTTGAGTCGTCGTAGATCGAGAATGGGCCTCCAGCCCCCGGTCTTCTTTCTTAAAAGAAAGTATCTTGAGTAAACTCCAGAGTCGCTTCGGAACCAGCTCCATCGCCCCCCTCCACCCTTTTTAAAACATGCCCTGAACCTCCAGCAGCAGCTGAGGGATGTGTTGTTCCTGCCGGGCTACCAGTGGTATTCGCGGACACTTCCGCTGAAACTCCAAAGTGTGTTCATCAGCAAGAGCGTCCAGGACCCATCGATAGGTGGAGATGTTTACCCACACGCTGACTAAGTTCGCCAGTAGGCTTCCTGGGTCGTGGAACAGAAGAGCTAGTGGTAAGAGGATGATCCGCTGCCAAAACCCTTCGAAGATCTGCCCGACTTCCCATCTGAGGAATGAAAGTATGTAGGGGTGCTGTTGCAGCATGCCCAGGGATCGGGCCGTCTCCATGTCGGTCTTGATTGCCTGAAGAGATTCATCGATGGCCTTTCCGAAGAGATTGTCTCGTCGAACGGCATGTCCAGGACCCTCGTCTGGACCTCTTGCCTAAAGTTGGTGGCCTTCAGCCAGCCACGACGACAGAAGCAAATCCTGTTCCCCATCTGGCAGAACCCTGTGTCCGCAATGTCCAGGGCCGCGGTAATGGCGTGGTCCAACGGCACCTCGCCTTCCTGAAGGATCTCCATCGCCTGGACCCATTTGTCCTCTAGGAGGAAATCCAGGATCAGAGCCATCTTATACCATAGCTCCCGGTCGTACCTGGCCAGGATAGCTAAACCGTTGGCCGTCTTAGCCGTCGAGTAGATGACCTTTCCACCCACGGCTTCCAACTTCTTCCCCTCGCCGTCGGAGGGCAGAGGCTGACGGGTTGGACGACTTCTTCCATGCAGCAGCCGAGACCACGGAGTCCGGTGATGGCTGTGACCGCAAACACTTGGGTTCAGACTCGGAAAACCGGTATTTCTTTTCAAGCCGATCCCTTTTCAGCGGGCATGATGCAGGGTTCTTCAGCAGGGCCAGCCCCCCCAACCCAGAGGTTGGAACCCCTTGGAGGCAGAGAGATGCCGCGTTGTCATCTGTGTCTGTCGTCGCCATGTCTGTCCCCATATCCCGTTGGGAGGGGGGGAGGGGGGGGGGGGCAGGGGGGGGGGGGGGGGAGGTGGTCGAGATACCTGCTGCAGGAGAGGAGGCATAGGGTACCTCTTTCTTTTCATCGGCGGTGGTGGTGGCCCTGCCGTCAGCATCCTCTTCTGAATCTCCCACACCAGCATGTGGAGGGTCGAGAGCATATCATGCGACCTATCATGCGACAGATCTCTGGGCACCTCCCGCGGAGTAGGGTCGCTGGGCCCAAACGTCTTCTGGGATGGTGTGGACGGAACCCTCGTCCTCTATATCGGAAGACTAAATATCCATGCCTGTGAGTTCTTCCACCTAACCCTCACCCTTTTTGAGTCCTGAGGGGTCGGCATCCTCTTCTCCGCTGGAGATACACACTGGACCGGGTCAGCCCCTCTCGCCTTCGAAAAGCAGCAGCCACCAGCTCGATAGATGCAGAAAATTTAACCTTTATCACATGGGCCTTGACGGGCAGGTCGGCCACCTTTTCTTGATGCTGGGCCTTCTCCAGTTTCTCCCGTAGCTTCCCCAGGTGTAGCAGACTTTCTCTTCGACAAAGAGCTGGAGCGATGGCTGGAGATCGAGGCCGCTGGAGATGAACGCGCCCTGGCCGTTGTGGGGCCAGCATGCGCCTCGACCCCGACAGAACGGGACTCGCTGTGCTTGGCTTTGTCTTGGACCCCCACGGAAGGAGCGCCCTCAAAGGACTTAGAAGCACGCTCTGAATGGCAAGATCCGGAGGAGGCAGGCCCCTGTGATCTACACGGGTCAGGGGCCTTGGATTTTAGCCACGCCGCCAGCCTGCTGTGCCAATCCTTCATCGTGAGCTCGTTAAAGCCACAGCAGATCTCGCAATCTTCCTCCTAGTGCGTTCGGTGAAGACAATAAAAGGCACTGGGAATGCTTGTCCTCCACGAAAACATTCCGTAAACTGCAGCTGTTGCAGAGCTTCAAGAGGGAACACCCGTCCTCCTCCTCCGACATAATCCGGTGTAGGCCTGATGGGCTTCTGGAAACTTTGAAGAAGAAACACTTGATGATTCCGCCCTTGAGGGGCAATGAAAGATGCCGAAAAATGGATCCCCGTTAGTCGGATGAAGATGCGATAGAGCACACAGGCTCGATCCAATTAAAAATACAATTTTTCTAGGAAAAAAGCACGAAAAATGCAGAAAGCTCTAAGAGCAAAACACAAGGACTCACAAAGCTTGAAAATTCGGTAAAAATCTAAAGATGGCTGCCAGAGGAAGGGCTTAGGAAGAGGTCAGTCATTGGCTGAGGTTAATATGACCAAGAGTTCAGTGATTGGTTTATAGGAGACAGACCGCTTATAAACAAAAGTTGAACTGTTTTTTCTTTTACCAAGGATTCTCGGCTTGACAACGGAGAATATTCATGAGCATGTAAACCCATGCCAGGCTGGAGACTAGATAATACTACTCACCTGATTTCCCTGTACGCAGATGACATGCTCCTATACGTTAACCAACCAGAGGAGAACCTGGCACACCTACTCTATGTCATAGCAGAATTTACTACCCCATCGGGTATATTCGTCAATAAAGATAAGTCCTGTTTGTTCCCTCTAGCAGCACTTAAGGAGCGGAGAACGGAGCAACTATCTGCCCTGGGTCTAAAATGGACACGAGACTCCTTTTGCTACCTAGGAATTAATGTACACCACGATCCAACAGCAACGCACCAAAATAACGAACTAGTGACGTTGCCCTCCGGATGCCAGGCAGGGCGGAAGTACTGAAAATGATAGTGCTTCCGTGCCTATTATACCATTTCATTATTATACCCTATAATATGTTAGTTAAAGGATATTTATACCGCGCACCATCACCGCCGGAGTGGTCCCCTGGCACTCTGGCAACTCTGAAAAAGGGAAGGGGGAGCGAGTTAGTGGGAGAAAGGTGCAAGAGAGCAGTGATGGGCTGTTGGCAGCCCGGTGGATCCATTGGCTGGGCTTGGGGTGTTTTACCGTCGGTAGTCATTGTGTGCTGTTGTGCAAGTCTATGTGTGGTTTGTCTTGTTGCAGTGTAGTGAAGTTTGTGCGGATTGCTGTGCTGTAGGCTTGTGGTTGTGTATGGTTAGAGTTTGAGAGGTGTATGCAGAGGGGTGAAGTTGTTAGTGGATATCCCCCAAAACATTCTTTCAACAACTGAGCACGATCATTACAGAATTCCTGTGGGGAGGGTGAAGGAACGAAGTCGCTCTAGGCACACTACAGAAAGACTACGACCCGGGTGGGATAAAACTACGGCACTTCGAATTCTATTACTGCAGGAACCGAGTGCCAGGGGTCGGGAAATCCATAGTTGAGTGCAACCGGTATCCAAGATCCGTTGTGGTGCGGTTTACCGTGCGCTGAAACCGCAAAGTGCCACTGACCTGAAAAGAGTCCGTAGCTGCCGCCGACCTTCGAATTGCTAATGCAGGAGTCCTCCAGATGTCCTCCATCTTGTCCCCACGAATGAGGCCCAGGAACTGCATCGCTGCAATCAGACAGAAGCCTGCTGGATCACTCTTCTACTAACGAAAGCTACTGTTCTGACTTCGTGTACTTAACAGTGTCCTTTAGCTTTGCTCTTCTCAGTGGATAGTTGCAATAGCTACTTCGCTAGAGTTGATTTCAGCTCTACTCATCACAAGTGTAACAGCTTGTGACCCTACAGTGGTTTTTCTTCAACACACTAACTTTGTGCAACACTTTGCTATCTAAGAAGTGCCTCTGCTCCATAAACTGAGCTCCAAATGAGTTTAGCTGTCCTGGCTCCCTGCAGAATCTTCTAGTCCATTTGACGGTCATAATTACTGTCCCTCATAGGTGATAACTTGGTTTCTAACTATTATTGCTGGGAAAAGTTTTGATCTAGACTTCATTGGAAGATTTAAAGTGCTCACATGCTCTGAGAACCTGTTTAACCCCTTTCCTTCCCTTAACCTTTACTTTCTGCGAAACCTCAAAATCTACAATGTGTAATAGTGATCTATAACTATTACTGCCCGACTCACACTGTTGGTTGCACATTTGATGTCTTGATCTCCTCTGGCCTTCCCCTCATTACTCCTCTCTACTGGAGTGACTGCCTCATCTCCTCTCTTCTTTCCATCTCCTCCCCTCAAGCCAAGTCTATCCCAAGATTGCCACCCACCTTCTCGGACATCCAGCCCATGAAGCCAAGGTTTTTGCTGCCACCTTCTCCACACCCTCCTCGAACCCCAGGGGGTTATGGTGAGAAGGTGGCAGCAAAAACCTTGACTGACGCACGCTTCATGATGCCGATAGAGTTGTCTAAAACTCCATAACCAAAAGAAATAACCACAGGAAACCAACAGAATTAAAAAGTACAGAGTCCAAAAGTTCAGCAAAAGAGCTAGGGGTCTCTAAGGTAGAGAGGAATTCGCACATTTTGAGAATTCTCCCAAACAAGGCTCTGGCCTGGCTGACCGCATTTCTCTCTGATCGACCCTCACAGATACAACTTGGGTCCTTCCTATCTTCAATCTCCCTTTCTACCTGTGGTGTTCCCTAGGGGTCTAACCTCTCGCCCCGGCTCTTCAACCAATACCTGGCAACTCTCACCTACTGCATTTCCATTTTATGTGCTAATTTCCAGTGCTATGCTGGTGACACCCAACTCATTTTCAGGCTTCCTTTAGCCACCTCCACTCATTCGCGTATCTCTGATTGTCTAATCGCCATTAAAAATTGGTGTTCCGCCAGCAAACTTTGTCTAAATGCCAACAAGACTGAGATCCTCCTCATTGGTACACCTTCACAATCGTTTCCGCTCACACTCTGGCTGGCATCCCTTGGCCCTCCTCCTACCCCCACCTGCGAGGCCAAGAACCCTGGGGTCATCTTCGACTACTCACTTTCCTTCTCCACACACATCTCTGACATTTCTAAAAAGTCAAACTACTTACTGCACAGCCTCTTTCTAAATCTACCTGCCTCCACTCTCTGCCCTTTACAACTAATCCGGACAGGACTGCGAGACTTGTCCTTGGCCTCAAGCCCTGGGATCGTATCTCTCCAGCTCTGAAATCCCTACATTGGCTCCCAGTGGATGCAAGGATTACATTTAAAACCATCTGCATTGTTCATAAGGCTTTCTGGGGCCTGGGTCCAAAATACCTTACACTATCCCTCCGTAAATACCTTTCTCTCAAGCCCTTCAACTCCTCTACTTCCAACTCACCCAGGGTCAGTCATTTTCAAAGAAACTAGCTGGGGGTAGATCTTTGTCTTCGGCTGGGGCCTCCCTTTGGAACAGCCTCCATGCCACCATGAAACTTTAGGAGAAGCACCTCAAGACCTTCCTTTTCATTTCTGGCTTTGCCCCTCTTCTCCCCTGCTGATCTGTTTCTCTCTCTGCACTGTGCACCTGGCCACCCTTTATCCTTTGGGCCCAGTTACCTGCTCACCCTGCCACCCCTTCCACTGGGGTCTGTATCTATACCCATACAGTCCCCCGCCCTCTTCTCTTCTGCACTTATTCAGATATAACCCATCTGCTTTACCTAGCACTTGCCACTTGCCGGCTGCACTACCAACTTTATTTATCTTATTTATTCTGTTCTCTCCTGTTGCCGTACTTACACCTTTCCCTCCACCTCTCCCCCCTTCCATGCACTTTACCCCTTTTGCTCATGCTCTTGCACATTCTCAATGTCACTGGGCCTAGTAAGATCAGTTTTTGTTCTCTCCTGTTCCCCTCCCTTTGCCTGGTCACCTCCGGGTGTAGGAAGTGTGTAAGAAGCTTCTCTACAAAGTATCTACTAGCTTTGTGTTGATTCTGGAAAAGTATTTTGAAGTGTATTTGATTGCTACATATATTGCCCTTTTTAAAGAATGCTTATTTAAAAACGAAGGTTAAATAAATATTTAACAAAAACCTTGAGTAGAAGTCTTACTTGGCTACTTGAATTTGTGGATTTCTTTGCTACAGCTCTCATTTACCCCTCTCAAGCTAGGCCTGGCTGCTCAGTCACACTACCAACTTGTGTAGTACAGGCCTATACCAAAAGGTGGGTTACCGAATACCAAGAGGATAAGGGTTGTGTAGTCTCCCACATGGTTACATCAATTCTTGCCTAACACCGGGCAAATCATAAATCCTAATATGTGGCAAAACTGCACTGATCCCCCCCCCCAACCTTTACTGTGGCAAATTGACCTAGGAGCCCCACCAGCCGCTTCTGTTAAAATCTTGGATGCACCATGGATGCAGACCTATTTCTCTCCAAACACATCAACTCCATATCCAGAACCTGTCACTTATGCATACTAAAACTAATCTTTCCCTACCTCTCGTATCCCCAAAGAGTCTCTGCAATACTGGCCATCGTCATCTCCTGCCTAGACTACGGCAACTCCCTCTATCCCACCGTCCCGGCACGCAAGCTCAAGAAACTTCAAAAAAATCCAAATCGCAGTAGCCAGACTGCTCCTTGCCCTCTCTTCCAGAGAACACATCACTCCTGCACTTAGAATATTGCACTGGCACCCTGTTAGAATAAGAACAACCTTCAAAGCCATGTGCATCACACACTGAGGCCTCCACAATACAGGACCAGAGTTCCCTCAGAACAAAATCATGCACAAGTTCCTTCACAGGAGGATTCCAGGGCGGACAGCAAAGGCAAATGGGGGGGGGGGGTCCCATTGTATGTTGGTTTTGTGGAAGGCAAGGACACATAGCAAGAGTATGCAGAGATAGAGGGGTGACATATCAAAATGGGGGATTACAACAACCCATGCACCAGACAGAGCAGAATGGACAATACAGTCAAGACCACATACAAGCACGCCACAATAGATGTATACCCAATGAAGCATACATTACAGACACAGGGGCACATGCATCCAACAGAACACCATAGCCATGACGCATGCGAACACCATGATGCAGACTCCTGTGCGAACTGGGAGGGGCGACAGTTCTAGGTGGCTATCCATTCACAGGGACAGGAATGTCACTATATCCACAATGGGACACCCCACAGACAGACCCGATATGTTCAATCCTATCCGTTTACTCCTAACCCGGTTGAAAAACCACATATAGGGGAGACCATAGGCGACGAGAGCTTTTCCTTTCTCATGGATACGGGGGCGAATAGGTCCTGTATCACAGAGGGGAGATATTCAGTGTCAGGCATTGCCATGAATGCGCAGGGATTTTCTGGGGTGGCGGACTTGGTTCCTTTTACTGATTACTTACCACTTTCTATGGGAGAACATGACTTGACCATGCCACTGTTATATTCCCGACAGACACCAGGAGATGTAATGGGTAGAGACACGATGAGCAGACTGAATTTGCCCATTTCGTTCACCAACAAGGGGATAGTGTGTTCAACACCAGAAGTGAATGACCTGCTCAATCCGCCCACCTTTTGCTCTCTTGGCTCCTGTCGCCTCTAGCCAGATCTCCGGTTCCATCAGCGCCAGAGCCCTTCTATGTGCGTAGATCGCCTCCAGCTTTCCCTCGGCCCTCCTCACCAGTCCCCCCCGTCTCAATCTTCCTTATCCAGTTCTTGCTGTTCTAGATATGCACTGCCACTATTTAAGTGTCCCAGCTGCCGATCTGGACACATGTAACTTTTCTATACTGCTTATGAAGCGGTCCAGTGGGGACGAGGCTGCTCACTCACGTCCTTCTCCGCCGGGCGCCATCTTGGAATCCGCTAATGAAGCAAATGTTAATGAGCAAACTCTGCTAATTAATTTTTGAAAACTAATTTATGCCTTGTACTCTCACACCCACATCCTAGCCCTACTTTCTGGAGTCAACATCAGGCGGCATCCTCTTCCAGGCCAACATTAATAAGGATATAAGATTAGTAGTGCCCGTTCTCATAAATGTGCCAATTCCCTTCACCTTAGAGACCCCCAGCAACTTTGCTGGATTTTCTAAGGACTTTATTTTCTTGCTTGGAAAGAGTTGAGCCTTTTTTCACACTCATGTATTTTGCTATGTTTTACATTTGTGTTCTTTGATTATGGAGTTTTAGATAACTCCATAGGCATCATCTTTTCATGGGCGTCACACAGCACCCTCAGTGCAGTGATACAGGGGTGTCTTTTAGACTTCCCACAGGTTTAAATATCTTCTCTGGGATAAACTACTGTTTCCCAGAGAATGTAAAATGAAATTGACTTTAATAGTCTTTACAAATTACTAGACCCAGCATACACCATTTTACAATGGAGTGCTGGAGAGGTTACATAGTATCCGCTGTGTCTAAATACTCATTTAGCAGTCAAATGCTACCCTTTCCTATTGAAAAGGCGGGTGGCAGTGGCTTTACAACAAACTACCATGATTTTTCCCCGACCGTGAACACTGGCAGCTAAAAAATCACAGGAGCCATGTTTTTCGCTGTTCCTTTTTGGAAAGGTCCTTCTAGTGTTCGTCTCTGTGCGCCAAACCAGGTCTGGTCCCTTTGTTCATATGCCCTGGGCGAACTTCAGGACTGAAGACAGCCTCTGGTGTCGGAGTGTCTGGGGTGGGCAGAAAGTGAGGGTGGTGCCCGGAACTCCCAGTGCCTAGTCTCCTAGAAGACCCAAATGCACTCTGGCGTGATTGGCTGGCTGACTGTCCAGCAAGGACAGCCACTCTGCTGGGTGAGTGACAGCTAGGCTGGAATGAAAGGGAGAAAACTGTTTAAAAGACAAGTCTCCAGGACTGGAAGGCAAAGTCGACCACTGGAACGAAAGAACCAAAGACGAGCTGGAAGAGTACGGCTGCTGCAGCTCCTGGACCGTTGGTTTGCCCGGTGAAGCCCTGCTGCAGGTCCGAATTGCCAAACTCCATTCGACAGAGAAGCTCCTTCAAGGACTGCTTCTTCCTTTGAGTTGGTGACACCTGGATACCATCCTCAAGGTTGGTTAGGATTAACCAGGGAGAGGGACACCAGTTTGTGTTCTTGAATCTACAGCTACTGGAACTGAAGTGACTCCATCTTGTTTGCTTTCTTCAACGATCCCGTGCAGTGCAGGAGTCCCCCGAAGTCCTCCCTCTTCTCCCCACGACTGAGGCTCCGGAACAGCGAGATCTGCAGGACCTGCCAGGAACCACGACTTCAGCAGCATTATACAAAAAGGTACTGTGCCAACCCGAGTGAGAGAACGCCACTCTCGGGGTGAAAGTTTGTGAAACATTCCCAACTTGTAAGCCTAATCAGCTTGTGACCCGACATATGATTCTTTTTCGCCTAAACTACTTCTAACAACTTTCGCAAAGACTTTACCATTTGATACCAGAACTGCTCTTTCCCATCCAGAACACTAGCCCATTGACTTTGGCCTGGCCTATTTACATGAACGCTTCTGGTGAACTGAAACTATTTGCATGGTCTAAAAAGTATATGTGATCTATTTTACTTTCCTTGTGCCTTTTGCTCCTTTCTAAGTAACTGAACTGCCATTTGGCTCCTATTTCAGGGGAGCTCAAACTGTCTCAAAATCTTAGAATTTTGTATTGAAGTAGATTGGGTTATAATATTAAGTTGCCTTCTGCTAGTGAAATGTTTTATAAATGATAGTGCAATAAATTACTAAGTGTTTTTATCAAGAAACCTGGAGTATAAGTGTTTACTTGAACTACTGTGATTGAAAGTCCTCTGTGTAACTACTTGTACTTCTCACATTCACTCTCGAGATAAGCCTGGCTGCTCAGCTCGCTACCCTGTGTGGTACAGACTTATACCAAAGGTTGGTTTGGCTAAAAACTATAGTCCTAATTGTGTGTAGTGGTCCCAGAGGGTACAGCCTGCAATTCTGCCTAACAGTGCCTTAGCGGACGATCATTTTGAGAATAAAGGGCAGTCATACAAATTCAACAAACGAATAACTGGTTTAGGTCTAGAAGTATAAAATACAAAATTGACTTTACAGTGCTGCATGTCAAATTACCTATGCTTTAAAGCAATGAATTTATGTTATGCATGGTTTCTTGGCACTCTGGTGGATCTGTAAAGCAAGGGGGGAAGCAGGTTAAGTTAGTAGGTCTGAGCGGGAGAAAAGAGCAAGAGAGCTGTGATGTGCTGTTGACAGCTTCAGTTTGCTTGACGGTCACTGAGCATGGGTGTGTTTTTCGGTTGGTAGCCGCCATGTGCGGTTGGGCGAGGCTATGTGTGGTTTGTTTAGTTGTTGTGTTGGTGTTGTGAAGTGCGTGCGGTTTGTTGTGCCGTAGAGGTATGGTTGTGTTTAGTTGAAAGTTTGAGATGGTGTATGCAGATGGGTGAGTTTTTAGTAGATTTAGTTGGTGGCAGTGTCCTTTCCTACCCCTGCTGTTCTGACCTACTGAGGTCCATATCCCCTTCACATCCCCCCCCATCGTATATTCTGGTGTGTAGCAATTACCATCCCCACTGGTTCCTCCAGAGGAGACCACCTAAACTGGAGCAGTGGGATAAACACCTACGTTTGGATGTTATAACTCAGTTTAAAAGGATTTGAACTTGCGAAGTGCACACTAAGCCCAGGTCTGTGATGAGCACCTAAATTGTGAGCTATCCATCTGATAAAATAAAAGTTTGTACGAATAAAGTGGCAGCAATACCTTTCTTTTTCTTGAGTGGCTCATGCATGTCTGGGGAAGGAGGATTAGGAGAGATGGGAGAGGTATCCATGTGTTCAGTCTCTTCAGTGGAGACCTCCACTACCGTCTCTGTGATCACATCCGGTCTCATAGCAGCATGAATAAATTCCGGCGTCGAGACACAGGGAGGGATAAACACTTCCACTGCAGCAGTAGAAAGAAGGAAAAAACAAACACGTTGAGTAATGGGTCCACAACAACCACAGTGTGTATTACATTTCACACTAAGCTTTAAATGGGGGGAATGTAGGGCTTATGTACAGAAACCACAAATGCAGGATTCAATTTACATTTTGTTGACTGATGTATCCTCAGACTTCCACTGGGTTCAAAAAGATCACTGTGGAAGTGGGCCTTAAATAGGCAACAAGTATTCCATTCAAGTCATTTTAAATAACTCGGTAAGCAGCTGCACTGCTTCTGCACTGGCCCTTGAGTTGCGTTATTCATATCAATAGTGTTATACAGCCGAGTGTGGTGGTAGATGGATTGCTGCTACTGAATCCTTATTGAAATGAATGCGATACAGTTCAACACTCACTGTTAAACACTTATGAATAAAAGAAACAATAGGAAAATCTTTAGTTCAATGCTGGCGCTTTCTAGTAACAAGTGTGTATTTGTTTGTGCTGTGATGGAAGGCCAATCGATGTTTGTTCTTCGGTGTGTACATATTTCTTTATAGCATATAGTCCCCCCCCACCACAGCCCAGTAGGCCTCTGCGAGAGCCATCCCAGGCTTGTTTGTTGCTTCCCTCTCCATGCGTCCCTCCCCAGCCATGCTCCTCCCTTCTACAACCCACCCTTCAACGTGATTGGGCCAATGGAAGGCAATAGACCCGGCAAGGCTGCTGGAAAGGCTCTTTTCCATCAGAGCCTTGTGGGAGCATGCAGCATCCACCAGCAGAAGGGGTAAGCCCTGAGGTAATCCGCACACCACGGTCCACTAGGCCTCTGCCAGAGCCATCCCGGGTTTGGTTGCTGCTTCCTCTCCAGCCGTGCTCGCCCTTTCTCCCGATCACTCTCCAGCGGGATTGGGCCATGCTTCTAGAACACTCTTTTAAATGAGAGGCCCAGGGCATCTCCCCTCCCTGTTTGACCCTCTTCGGCCATGGACAACCAACGAGGCACACTAACGGGCGTTGAAAACCATCATACTATAACACTGTAGATTACCTGCTTCACCCCCGAGATAACTCCAAATGTATCTGAGGCTATTTGTGGGTTGCATTTCAATGGATTTTTGGGGATGGGAAATGCATTGCTCTTAGATTGATTCTGGGGGGTTTGGCAATGTATTGCACTGGAGATATTTATGAGGGTGGCCAACGTGTTGGATAACATTAGAAAGGTGACCACTGCCTCTGCTCTTAGAGGATTTATAAGTGTAGCCAAGGATTTGCTCTTAATATCCATTAGGGTAGCCAACATGTTACACTTTGAAGACTTGGGCGGTTGGTCTATTTGCTGCACTTGGATGAATTTAAGATGGTGATATGGGTGTTGCTCTCAGAGGAGAGGGTAGTCCTTGTATTGCAGATTGTAGCCTTGAACCAGTGGATCCGTGATAGACTTTGTATAGCACTTTGAATGGTTGTGCAATTGACCAGGGTGCTGCACTTAGTCAAGTCCTTGAGGGCGGGCAATTTATGGATTCTAGGCGATTGTAGAATGGGTTCTACTACATGGAATGTAGGCGTTGGCAGAATGATGCCTTCATGGTTAAATGGGATCCTGAATGTAGCCACTTAATGATCGGTGGATGCATTCACCCACCATAATTTATCAACCCAAGTATTTCAGTATTTGCTGAATGCATCATTTCTAGGCTTTCACTTGATTAGAACCAATGCATTTTTCCTCTCTCTCTCTCTAACCTGCATCTTTCTATCTCTAACACTCGGGACACCCGTGCCACAGTCATGAGAATCCGTCTGAAGCCTACCTCCAAGTGCAACTCTTGGTATGACTCCGACCGTGCTGCCTTGAAAAGCAAGTGCAGGGTGGTTGAGAGGAAGTGGAGGGCTTTGGATACATCCTCTGACAAACTGGCCTGTCGCCTGCTCCAAAGGCAATAAAAACGCTCTGTTCTGTCCAAGAAAGGAGTCCACTTCAAGCCTGCGTCTCTGCAGCCTCCAACAACACAGCCAAACTCTAAAATCTGTAAGGAGCTGGCCAATCCTTCTGCAGTCTTCACCTCTCCTGTTCCCTCACAGGCCCTCTGTACGGCTCTGGCTTCTCACTTCACCACAAACTCGGGGACAACCTGTCCTCGCTCTCCTCTGCCTCTCTCAGCTCCCCTCGTGCCGGCTCTCCCTCTCCTCCTTTCTCCTCTTTCTCTCTGACAACACCGTATGATGTTTGTAGACAAGTCCGATCTATGAAAGTGTCGCCCAAACAGGTGCTCCCCTGCTCCTCCAGAGCCATCAAAGCTCAAGTCTTTGCTGATTTCTGCAATTACTCTTTCGCCACCAGATCTTTCCCCTCTCTCCTCAAGCACTCCCTTGTGCACCCCCTCCTTAAAAAGCCTTCAGCCGATCCTACCTGTCCAGCAAACTATTGCCCAATCTCCATCACCCCTTTCCTGGGCAAAATCCTGGAAAAGCTGACCATCTCCCAGCTTACCCGCTACACTGAATCAGTTGGTTGTCTCCAGGACCATCAGTCTGGCTTCAGAGCAGCCAGAGGCACGGAAACTGCTCTCCAGAACACCCATTAAGATCTGCTCTCTAACCTGGACTCCAGCCTGCCTTGGGTCCTCACCCTCCTTGACCTTTCCTCTGCTTTTGAAACAATCAATGACGCCATCCTGATCAATCACGCCATCCGGATCAATCGACTGAGAACCTGGGCATCATGGATCAGGACCTGGGTTGCTTGCCCATCCTGCAGGACCGACCATCGTAGGTCCAACTTGGGTCCTTTCTATCCACCACCTCTTTTCCACACGTGGTGTTCCCCAGGGCTGTACCCTCTCACCCAGGTTCTTCAATGTCCACATGGCCCATTTGGCCCACCTGATCTTTACCTACTCGAACTTTCAGTGTTCTGCGGATGACACTCGGCTCTCTTTCCCATCAGCCTCCTCTCCTGTCTCGCTCATTCCTGCCTGGCTATCTGCGATTCAGGACTGGTGCACCTCCAAGGTTCTCTGCCTTAATGCCAGTAAGACGGAGATCCTTCTCAATGGGACCCCTGCTCCCGCTTTCCCACTCTCACTCTGGCCTCCCTCCTTGGGCCCTCTTCCTTCACCTTCCAGTGAGGCAAAAAACCTTGGTGTCATCTTCGACTGCACACTCTCCTCATATCACGGACCTTGCCTAGAAGGCCCACTACCAGCTGCACCCCCTCAGAGGGATCCTTCCTTTTTTTCACTTCCCCAAGAAGCTCTCTGTCTCCAGAGCCCAGGTTCTCTCTAAGCTGGACTACTGCAACAGCCTCTTTCTAAATCTGCCTTCATCTCTCTCCACCCTCGGCAACTAGTTCAGAACAGGATTGCAAGACTTCCCCTTGGCCTCAAGCCCAGGGACGCATCTCTCCAGCCCTGAAATCTCTCCCTTGGCTCCCGGTGGCTGCAAGGTTCAAGCGCAAGACTCTCTGCATTGCCCACAAGGCTTTCTGGGGGCATCACTAAATCCAACTCTTTTCCAAAACACCTTCCTTCTCGAGCCCTTCATTCAGCTACCTCCAACCCCGAGGGTCAGACGCTTCTCCAGGCAGAGTGGGGGTAGATCTCTCTCTCTCTCCTCTGCAGGGGCCTCCCTCTGTAATGTCGTATCCTAAAATCTCCACTCCCTTCATTGCAACACGCACCTTAGCAGTGGCATATGTGTTCTTGAATGCCACCAAAACTCTAAAGTCTAAGCTTGAATACTCCCAAGAGCCTATTCCTCCCTTCGCCCACTCCAACTTGTCGAGAATAGGACTGCAAGACTTATCCTTGGCCTCAAGCCCTCAAGTCTCTATATTGGCTCCCGGTGACTGCAAGGAACAAATTCAAAACCCTTTGCATCACCCACAAGGCTGTCTGGGGCCTCTCTACACCCAGCTCTCCCTCCCTAAATACCACGCAGTCCTCTGGTTCCAACTCTCTGCAGGTCAAACGTTTCTCCAATCAGAAAGTGGGAGGTAGATCCCTCTCCTCGGCTGGCGCCTCCCTCTGGAACAGCCTCCCTCTCCTCATCAGCCTTGAGCCGGATCTTCTTAAATTCCGGAAACTTTGACGTGTCTCCCACAACGCAAACAGGTGCCTCGTCACAGCCCACATTTTCTTTCTTTAAGCTCCTCCTCCAGGAATTGCTGATACCGCCAGTGTATCTGTTCTTTTCCCACTTTTCATGTTTTCCTTTATTGCTTTGGCGCCAATTTCCAAGGTCTCAATGATCGATCTCCACACTTTCACAATTGCTCGAGTTACACGATTGTGTGTATTATGATTTGGCCACAAATACGTTAATCAGTGTTGATGCCCGCACCAAAATTGCATGATAGTGCAAGGTGCATAGGGCCGACACATATTCAATACTTTTGCCCAGATTGTTCCGTGCAGTAAATATTATACCCATTAATTGCCATTTTGGTTTTTGGGCATATATTAACAATCCAGTTGTTTCAACATCACGTTACAAATATTCATGTCACCACCACCTGCTTCTGCTGTGATGGGTGGACTTTCTCTGAATCTCTTTTGGGCACCTGGTCCGAACGCAAGAAGGAGGACATTATTTTTTCTCGCAACATCCATTCATGCTCCACTGCTCCTAAATAATGCACCAAATATTCTTCACAATCTGCCCAAGGAATTACTGCCCACCCTGGGTTAGGTTAGAAACATTCAGGTGGATGGACTGCAAGTCCCCGATGTTCCGTCTTTCTTTTTCGAGGTCGCTTGCTTCAGTACATGCAATACTTTAGTGGCTCCATGAGTTAGTCTAGTTTCAACATGTACGCGTTTTCAGGACAACAGCGTGTCAACCTCATGCTCGCAGGCCCTTGCCTCTAGCAACACAAGCGCTGCCATGTAATCGCGCCGTTGACCTGTGCTCACGTGCCGACATGCCCCAAACTGCTTCCTTTAATATTTTGATGTGCTAAATATATGCAGCTGCTGGCTAACTCCACATTACTTGCTTCCCTGCTGAGTAGCCAACGCTCCATTCCGGATCCCTCCATCCGGATGATCTCTTCAAGTCCTCAAGACCGCAATGTAGTCGGCTACTGGGCTGACCCATCTTCAGTCACTAAATTTGTAGTATTTATTCCACAGACAAGATGTAATTTCTTTTTTCGCCATACAGCCCTGCAGCACCACCAGCCTCTGCCCTCGTCCTGCATTCAACATCTCATCCACAAATCTCTTCTCATGTTCAATGCACAGAACGCCCAGCCTTATCCAAGCAACACAAAGAATGAAAAACAAACACGCGCCATAATTTATGTGACGTAAATGTGTGACTATGTTTGGCTGCAGTGATGCTAAAATACTAGCATTACACGGTCCGGATCTTGTACTCTAGCCAATTTATAAATGTAAACGTGCAGGTGGTCAGCTTCATCAAATGGGTGATTTACATCCCTGAGTTGGAGCAAACACCCCCAAGGTTCAAATAGGCAAACCCGTATGAATGCAAAAATACATGCCATTCACTTGTAACAACTTGATTTCATACTTCAGACAGACATGAAGTTGACAAGTGGGGTACTATGATGCATCCCTATAATAGGTTAACACTCTTGTACATGACATCCAGTAAGTTTTAACAGTATCAGCTAAGAAAGCAATAAAGGCTGCAAGTCTGTTAGTAGGCTAGAATCAATTAAAAAAAAAAAACTAATCTATTGTCCTGCAATCAAATAAATGGACAAACATGTATTTCTCTCAATATAGTAATTTTTATTTTGTACATGCAGGATAAAGCCTATGGGCAAGCTTAATGGATGTTGAACAGATCTCCCTTGTGATAAATGTAACAATTATTTTAAAAAACAGAATTGACTGTATAAATGTATATTTATCCTAATGTTAGGTAAGCACAGATTTTTACGACAAACCTTTTCAATTCAAATAGGATTTGTCTAGTAAGATTATTTATAAGTCTATTGTTTTGTGAAAGGTTTGAATTGCTAAAACAAAATCAGAATAAATAAAACTTTCTATAAAATCCTTAATTGCCATGGTTATATCAGACAAAGAAGAAGAAAGGCGGAGAGGGCTCTTAACCTGGACAGCATCTAGTTAGCACAACCAGGAGCAGCTAAACTTGAGGGGTGGCAACATCTGACCTTCATTGATCGATGTGTTATGAAACTTATGTTGCAGACACACCACCATGAACAAAATTAAAAAGGTCACTTGTACATCAGCTGCAAAGAATTGGCCCAAACGAGGTCCCTTCAGCAGTAGCAGTACTTGTTTCCAAATACGTTGCATATACACTAAGCATTATGGCTGGTGTAAACATCACATCAATTTTATTGCATTGTAGTACCTGTAGTTTCACCTCTAAGAACTATACGTCTCAAAAAGCATTAAAAGCCAGTACACTGTCGCACTCCAACATCTGCATTAACAGAAAAACAAGCTACTTACCCGAGGTAACGTTCTTTCGACTGGATGTTCCTCCCACCTATTCCTAATCTTATGACAATTATCCTTCCAGCTTTAGCTGCTTCAGATTTGTTTTCGACAAGGGGCCCTGTGTGCCGTCTCATCTAGTCAATGTCCCGCGAGGGCCTCCGTTCGACTGTCTACATCATCATAAATAGCGCATGCAGCGGCCATTGACTTCAGTTCTGTTTTTCCCATCCTGCAGAGGAATTACCAGGCGTACCATAGACTGTAGGATCCAAGAAAGCGTAAAGTGTAAAACCACGTAAATTCTACGGCAGGGTAGGTTGGGAGGGGCAATGAGGAATATGTGGGAGGAACATCCAATCTAAAGAACGTTACCAGGGGTAAATAACTTGTTCTTCGAATTGATTGTATCCTCCCCAGTATTCTTCATCGTATGATAAGACTCCCTAAGCAGTATTCATTTGGAGGTTGAAGTACGAATTATATTTTGTTTTAACTGTTGTCATGGATTGAATGAAGGACCGCTTTTCCAAATTGTCCTTCCTGACTGGAAGATTAATCCAGGCAGGAATGTTTCACAAACATGTGAAGAGACGACCAAGTGGCCGCTGAACAAATGTCTTTGACTGGGGGCACCTCTCTGAACAGCAGCAGAGGTTGCCATACCCCTTGTGGAATGGGCTCTCAAGCCTTCCGGCGGGTCTTTGCCCTCTAACCTGTAACATTCCCCAATAGCCAGGATGATCCATCTGGATTGGGTGTTTTGTAACAGCTAAACCCAATTTAGGGCCTGTATAGCCATGAATAATTGATCATTTTGACGTCATTTAGCCATTCCAGATAAATAAACAGATCCCTTTTTGGGTCCAGCCTACGTAATCTCTCATCTTCTTTCCAGGAGGAGGTGGATAGAAAGTTGGCAAAATTATCTTTTGCAATAAGTGGAAGTCGGGGACTACTTTAGATTGAAAAGAAGGTTTCACCCTGAAAACAACCTTCTCTTCATAGATAACCCTATTTGGGGTATTACAGGAAAGTGCCTGCAACTCGCTTACCCTGCGGGCTGCCTGGATTGTGATTAGCAAAACATTTTTCAATGTCAACAGTCTTTACGGGCATGAGTGTATAGGCTCAAAAGGAATGCATGTTAGAAATGTTAACACCAGGTTAAAATCCCATACAGGGACTTTGAATAGAACTGGTGGAAATATGCAAGTAAGACCCTTTAGGAATTGAACAATCAAAAGGATTTTTAAATATCAATCCTCCTCTGAAGAGCGCGTGAAAATAGATGGCGCTGCCAGGTAACCTTTAATTGTTCCAATCTGGAGCCCCAGATAAACCAAGTGTAACAAAAAAGAAAGCACCATAGGCGTGTCACACAGAAGGGGATACACATTTTTATCCTTGCAACAACTGCTGAACTTGTTCCAACGGCAGCGTTACAAAGATTTTGATGCTGGCCTTCTGGCTGAAAGCGAGATCTCCATTACATCATCTGATAGGTCCCAATCCCTGTATCTCAACCTCTCAGAAACCTCTGGATGGAGTACCCGACCCCCCCTCTCGCGAGAGAAGGTCCTCTTTTTGTGGAAGATGCAATGGAGAGCTGATGGACATGTCCAGAAGCTCTGGGTGCCACATCTTCCTGGCCCAATCCAGAGCAATTAACATCATGGATTTCCCAAACGTTCTCACCCTCCTGATCAGATGAGGAATGACGGGGACTGGAGGAAACGCGTACAGGAGTGGAAACTCCCAGTCCACTACGAACGCGTCTCCTAGAGCCCCTCTTGGAGGAAATTCTCTGGAGCAGTACAGTTCGCACTTCCGGTTGACACTGGTCACAAACAGATCCACTTGCGGGGTTCCCAAAAGGGTGAATATCTCTAGAAGGACTTCCTGTGCTAATTCCCACCCGTGGAAGACTGCTCTGCCTGCTCAGAGCGTCCGCCGTTGTGTTCTCCTCTCTGGCTAGATGAACTGCCAATAGAGCAATTCCTTCTTGAATTTCCCTGAGCTGCATTGCTTCTCTGCACAGTGCTAATGGCCTATGCCTCCTTTCTTGTAGAGGTAGTGCATGGCCCCTGTGTTGTCCGTCATTATCAGGACATTATTTCCCCGTACACAGGGCAGAAAGGCCTTCAGCGCTAGTCTGATTGCCCTCAGCACCAAAAAGATTGATTTGTAGTTTGGACTCCGATGGAGACAAACGACCCGATTGTCAGCTCGTTGGTGTGGGCTCCCCACCCTGTGAGTGAGGCGTCCGTCACAGTTCTCTCCGGCCACGGTTGCCAAAAAGATTCTCCCTTGAGAATGTTGTCCTTGCAAACCCACCACAGAAGGTCCTAAGAGACTATGTTCGGAACTTTCAGGTGGCCTGACATTCTGCCTGAGAATTGGGACCACTGAGTACAGAGAGCCCATTGGAGGGATCTCATCTCATTCTGAGACGGGCCTCTGGCACCAGAAAAATGCAGGATGCCATGAGACCGAGCTACCTCAAAAAACCAAAGGCCGGAAGATGCTGGGCTCTCTGGAATTTGGTGACCATCTGCAGAATATGTTGAGCTCTCACCTCAGGGGGCGAGGCTTTCCCCGAGTTAGCATCCAGGACTGCTCCAATAAATCGGAGTCTTTAAGAGGGTATCATCTGGGACTTCTTGTAATTGAGGGAGAAGCCCAGTTTGTGTAGAGAAGAGCAAGTTACTTTCTTACCTGGTAACGTTCTTTTGATGGGATGTTCCTCCGATGTATTCCACATCTAGGACAATAATCACCAAAGCTGTGCTGCCTCAGAACTTTTTTCGGCGTAGGCGCCCTGCATCGATGACGTCGATACACTGTCCTCGAGGGCCTCCGTCGAGGTTCGACGTCACTGGATGTTCTATCTAGGACGCACAGCGCTCGTAGCCTCAGTTGTAGTTTTTTCCATGAACATGTGGCACCAATCTCCTGCCAGTATGACTGCAGAAAGCCTTGCAGAAACATAAGCTGCAATCGCCTAAGAAATTCTGTAGAGGGGCAGGCTGGGAGGGTGCGATGTGGAATACGTCGCAGGAACATACCATCGAAAGAATGTTACCAGGTAAGAAAGTAACTTGTTCTTCGAGGGGATTGTGTCCTCCGACGTATTCCACATCTATGACAGACTCCCAAAGCAGTACCAACGTCAGGAGGTGGGAAAAAGAATTTAGAATTTTAGAATGCTCAATCAAATTGCAGAATAGAGGACCACCTTACCAAAGGCCAAATCTTGCCCATGGATAAAGTCCAGGGAATAGTGTTTTACAAAAAAGTATGGACAGAGGCCTATGTGGCTGCTTCACAAATATTACGAATGGGAACACCCCTCTGCAGAGCAGTAGAGGCAGTCACACCCCTAGTAGAATAAGCCTGCAAGCCTACCAGAGGATCTTTACCCACCAAAAGGTAACATTCATAGATCGTCAAAATGATCCATCTGTACAAGGTCTGCTTGGAAACAACTTGACCTAAACACCTTCCAGCGTATCCTACAAATAGCAGATCAACCACTCGGACCCGGGACATCCGTGAGAAATAAACTCAAAGCTCTCCTCGGATCCAACCTATGGAGCCACTCCTCTTCCTTACCAGGATGCGGAGGAGGATAGAACGCCGGAAGAATTAACTTTTTGCTCAAATGACATTCCGACACAACCTTCGGAAGAAAAGAAGGACGAACCATAAGGACAACCCTGTCCTTATGGAACACCGTGAAAGGTGGCTTGGCGGAAAGTGCCTGCAACTCACTGACTCTGCGAGCGGAAGTAACCGCAACTAAAAATACAGTCTTAAAGGTCAACAGTCTCAAAGGACAAGAATGTAAGGGCTCAAACGAAGTTCCCATTAGGAATTTTAGAACCAAGTTCAAATCCCATCCTGGCACCTGGAAAGGTGACAGTGGAAACACATTAGTCAGCCCTTTTAGAAACTGAGCAATCAAAGGAATCTTAAAATAAAACCACTCCTCAGACGAGCGCTTAAATATTGACAGCGCCCACTGCCAGGTAACCCTTAATGGTACCCACTTGCAGGCCCTTGTGAGCTAATGAAAGCAAAAAAGACAGAACCACAGGAATTGAACACTGAAAAGGATCCACATTCTGAACCCTGCACCAGTCGCAGAACTTTCTCCAACGGCAACGGTACAGGGATTTTGTTGCTGGCCTTCTGGCCGAAAGCAACACTTCCATCACGTCTTCAAGGAGGTGCCAATCCTTGTACCTCAACCTTTCAGATACCAAGCATGAAGGTTGAGAGACTTGACCTCTGGATGGAGAACCCGACCTCCCTCCCGCGAGAGCAGATCGCCTCGATAGGGAAGACGGCATAGAAGGCAGATGGACATGTCGATAAGGTCCGGGTACCACGCTCTCCTGGCCCATGCCGGAGCAATGGGGATAATTCGGGAACCGAACCTCCGTAACCTCTGCAACTCTTGCGGAATGACAGGGACTGAAGGAAATTTGTACAGCAGTGGGAAGGACCACTCCACTACGAAAGCGTCCCTAAGGCTCCTCTTAGAGGAAATTCCTGCGAGCAGAATCTTTTGCACTTCCGGTTGACACTGGTGGCGAAGAGATCCACTTGTGGGGTCCCCCAAAGGGCAAAGATCTCCAAGATCTCCAAGAGAACTTCCTGAACCAGCTCCCAAATGTGAGAGACTGTGCTCTGCCTGCTCAGAGCATCCGTCGCCGGCTGATGAACTGCCGCGATCGAAATTTCCTGCTGAATGGCCCAGAACCAGAGCTGCATCGCCTCTCTGCACAGTGGGAGTGACCCTGCTCCCCCTTTTTTTATTTAGGTAGTGCATGGCCACTGTATTGTCCGTCACAATCAGGCAATCAGCTCTAAAAGATTGATGTGGAATCTGGACTCAGACAGAGACCAACGACCGCTGACTCAACTTGTTGTCTTGAGCTCCCCATCCCGTGACAGACGCGGCCAGGGTAGCCAAAAATGGTGCTCCTTTCATCAGATTGCCTTTGTCGGCCCACCACAGAAGATCCTGCGCAACCGAGGGCGGCACCGGAACGTGATCCGACATCCTGCCGGAGGACTGCGACCACTGCATATTGAGAGCCCACTGCAGAGATCTCATCCGCAGCCTGGCCTCAGGCACCAATAGAATGCAGGATGCCATGAGGCCGAGCAACCTCAAGAACTTGAACGCCGGGAGACTCTGGGCATGTTGAAACTTGTCCACCATCGGCAGAATGTGATGAGCCCTCACCTTGGGAAGCGAACACTGCCCCGATGGACTGGAGTTGCTGGGTAGGTGTCAAGTGGGACTAAGTTGAGGGAGAAGCCCAGCTTGTGAAGGGAGTGGCAGGTGACTGACAGATGATCCAGGACTTGCTCAGGAGAGCGTGCCATTATCAACCAATCGTTCAGGTAGGGGTAGAAGTGAATCCCCCCTTTCCTGAGATACGCTGCCACCACCACCATTAGCTTGCTGAAGACCCTCGGGCGGAGGTCAATCCGAACGGCAGGACCTGAAACTGAAAATGCGAGTCGCCAACTGCGTACCTCAGGTACTTCCTGTGCTTGGGATGAATCAGCACATGAAATTAAGCATCCTTGAGGTCGAGACACCAATCAGTCCTGAAGTTGAAGGGCCTGGAGGACTTGAGAAAGAGTAACCATCTTGAACTTCTCCTTCCTGAGGAGCTTGTTCAAACCACGCAAGTCCATGATGGGTCTCAATCCCTCGTCTTTTTTCGGGATAAAAAAAAAATGGGGAATACCATCCCTTGTTCCTCTCCGCTACAGGCGCCAGTTCTATGGCGCCTTTCTCCAGCAGGTATAGGATTTCCTGCGCAAGGAGCGGATCCAGACTCTTCAAAGAGAGCTTCCCTGGTGGATTGTCCCGAGGCCTCAGCCGGAAAGGAAGACAGTAGCCGTGGGCTATGAGCTCCAGAACCCACACATCTGAAGTAATGGCACGCCATTCTACTAGATGCTGCGCCAGCATCCATGGGCCATGGCCTCATGACTGAGCGGAAGTGGCTGCGGCAGTGCCTGAAGGCAAGGAGGCAACTGCCCGAGCGGCTTTGGCACCTCGAGTACCTTGTTTTCCACCTCTGGTACTCCTACGTTGGCCCCTTTGATTGGCAGCTCCCCTCGATCTACCAAAGGAAGAGTAGTATCGAAAGGAACCTGCCCTGCATTGCTGTCCCCTAGGACAAAAAGGCAGAGGTTGACATACTGCAGCACTCAACGACTTTGCTACAGCTTTAGAGGTCTGCAACCTATCAAGGCTCTCGTCAGCCTTGCTGCCCAAAAAATGGACACCATCAAAGGGCATGTTGAGAAGCCGGGACTGCACATCAGGAGCAAACCGACTTCCACAACCACGCAAAACTGCGCATCACGCTGCTCGCCGCCATGGACCGGCTGACACAGTCTGCCATGTCCAGACCCGACTGAACGGTTTCACACATAGCATCCTTGCCATCCTGCACGAGGGCTAGAAAGCCATCCCGTTCCTCCCCTTTGGGAATATGTTCAGCTGCCAAAGACACAATTCCACAGAGTGAGAGTGAATCTTGCTAAGGCACAAACGGAGTTGGCTGCCTTTAAAGCCATAAACCAGATGAAAATACTTTCTTCGCCCAGCCATCAAAGGGATTGTCCCTATCCGGAGGGATGGTAGGGTACGCAGCCTGCTTCGCTGGGGCCGTAGCCGCCTGCACCACCAAACTCTCCGGAGTGGGGTGCGTGGACAAGTAGCAGGGGTCACCACTGGCTGGACGGTATTTTTCAGAAGCGACTTTCCCACTGCTGGGAGACTCTCCGGAGCAGTCCAAGCCGCCGCCACCCTTCTTTGTAAGGCCATATGAAATGGCAGCACCGGTTGAGTGGGCGGACCGTGGTCCAAAATATGGGTCAGGTCATCCTGCAGAAAATCAACAGGTGGCGCAGACCACCCCAAGTACTCAGTTACCCTCGACATAAGACACCTGTACGAGGCCTCAGCTTGTGTGCCAGGCTTGGGCCTGCCACACTCAACCTCCGGAGGCAGAGGTGTCCAGACCACTGGCGTCATGTAAAGACTGGACGTAGGTCTTCCATTTGGCTGTGACAAGACAACAGGTCATCAGGAAGCTCAGGAGGCACAACCCCCTCCTCATCCGACCCTTCTTCCACTTCTGAGATGTAGTCCAAAGGCTGGAACTCTCCGGGGCACTTCTGGCAAATTCTCCTCGAAAGGCGTCGTGGGCGCCGATGGAATCAGTGTTGACGACTTCGACAACGGCTTCGAGGTCGGAGCCGACTTCCTCGGAGCCAGAGCGAGTCCCTCAACGGACATGCCGCCGACTTCTTTGAAGGCCTCACAGGCTCAGACGGTCTCGAGGGCGTGGAAGACCAGGCACGGCTATTGCGATCAACCTTGTCCGATCGGGACCACGACAGCTCCCGATCGCGCTGACCGCCTGAGCCCGAAGGCATGCGAGCAGTGGCCCTAGCTCGTTCCTTTCCGGCTTCTCTCGAAGGCGCGGACAGACTGGTGCCCTGCGATTCGAAAATCGCCATCATCTTCTTGCAGTACGCTTCCCATTCCGCCAGTGATTAATGTTTGTTGGGACAAGCCACCCGCCGTCTGGCGGAGTACTCTGACAAGGACGGGGAAGGCGACCGGTGACGGCGCTTCCTAGAGTGCCTAGAAGAGGCAGAGGAATGGCGTGACCTACTCCGCGACCAAGACCCCCTGGACTTACGCCGACGCAGAGAGTCGCCCCTCGAGTCGTCGGTCGAAAGCCCAGAGGATTTCGATTTACGGGGTTTAGAAACCCTACCTACCGTTAACTTCTTCCGCTCCCGCAAGGCCTTCGAAGTCAGGGACCGGCAGTCACTGCATTTGTCGGTGCCGTGGCTCTCGCCAAGGCACCAGAGGCAGACGTTGTGCGGGTCCGTAATGGACATTTTAGCACTGCAGTCCCGACACTTTTTGAAGCCCAACTTCGGGATAGAAGACGAAGACATATTCTCAATTTTTCACAAACCAAGTAGAAGAATCGAGCGCGCCAAGATTCCGAGGCGAACGCGTTCGTGGAAAAAACAGAACTGAGGCTACGGGCGCCGTGCGTCCTAGATATAACATCCAGTGACGTCGACCCTCGAGGACAGGATCGACGTCATCAACGCAGGACGCCTACACCAAAAAAAATTCCGAGGCAGCACAGCTGTGGTGATTACTGTCATAGATGTGGAATATGTCGGAGGAATGGCAGGTTACACTGAGATGTTCTGGGCTTGTTTGGGTGAAAGTGCCCTGATCAGCCAATCATCCAGGTAGGGATAGACGTGAGCCCCCTCTCCCCCCTCCAACCCATGATTGTGGCTCTAAGGGATTTAGCCGCCGCTTTCGGGGTCTACAGCTTTTCCAAACTATCAGCCTTGCTGCCCAACAGCCTTGAGCCATCAAAGGGCATATTGAGGAGTCTACACTGCACATCTGGTGCAAATCCGGACTTAACGCAAATCTGTGCTAGTTGCCATGGATCTGCTGATGCTGTCTGCAGTATCTAGATCTGACTGGAGGCATTCACCCATTGCCTCCTTACCATCATTGATGATAGCCAGGAAGCCATCTCTTTCTTCACATTCCAGGATGTCGTCAGCCGCCATAGCTGCGCAGTCCCACAGGGTAAACTTAAACCTTGACAAGGTACAAGTTGCATTAGTTGACTAACGCCATACTAAAAGCAGGAAATATTTTTCTCGCCCAGGCATCCACTCTCATCATCCCCATCAGGCGGGATAGAGAGGGCTATGCCGATTGCCTGGTAGATGTAGCAGCTTGACCCACCAAACTTTCTGGTGTTGCATGTTTCATTAAGTACTCTGGGTCACTGCTGGATGGCCTATATTTCTTAGCACAATGTTTAATCACTGCATTTGCAGTCTCTGGTGTCTCCCAATTTGCTGAGACACGTTTTTGTAGTGAAATGTGACAAGGCAAAATTGGATCTTTTTGGGGACCCTGATCCAAAATGTGTGTCAGGTCATCCAGCTCGAAAGAAGGAGTAGGACTGCTCCAACCTAAAAACGATCAACTTGCTCATCAGCTTCCTATATGAGGGGTCAGCGTGGTCAGTAGGATCTAGTTTACCAAATTCCAGTTCAGGAGAGGCATCTAAACCACTGGCTGACTGAAGGTCATCATACACGTCTTTTAAACTAGAGTCTTCTGAAATGAATTCCTCTGGCACATTAGGGGTGCTATATTGTAACCCAAATGATGATGCGTTATCTGAAGGTTCATGGTCTTCATAGATAGACGTTAAAGACTTTAAAATGTCTCTTTGGCAAGGGTTTGAAAACCTTTTCCTGGGTTACTTTCGGTTTCGACAACTTAGAAGTCGTCGTCGACGACGATTACTTCGAAGGCTCAGAGGGTGTTAAGCGAACTCGCCAGCGTTGTCGACTTATGCTTTTTCGAAAAAACCCTCGATAGACTGGATTCCTGACTTGTCAAAGCACTCTACAATTTCTAGTTGTATTGAGATTTTTCTCTATGCTGTACCGGCTAACTGCTCAGTTTTGACGATTTTGTCTTCGACTTCCCTTTGCCGTCTTGATGCAGATCGACAGGGCCTGTGGGCTTTCTGCTTTTCCTTCGAGGGGTCCGGGTCGCATTCTCGAAGATTTTAAGCATTTCTTTACGAAACGCATCCATTTTGCTAGAGAGTCCGACTTAGTTGGACATTTGATTACCTCGGCTGAGGAATCACTAGGTCAAAGGTGACCTGTGACGCTGTTTCTTGGGCTTCTCCAAAGAAGACGAAGAATGGCGCTATCGACTTCTTGATCGAAATCTTTTAGATCTTTTCCATCAAGGAGAATCCTTTGGATCAGTCTTTCTTTTTGAGCTCTTAGAAGGAGACTTCAAAAGCAACCTCCCCACCGCCAATTTACCTTTACGCTCCCTCGGAGCCTTTCCTGTCATCGCATGACAGGAGGTACAGTCTGATGTACTGTGACCGGTACCAAGACACCACAGACATATTCAGTGGGGGTCAGTGATCGACATCTTCGATCCACAGTCTTGGCACTTCTTGAAGCCCATTTTAGGCGTTGATGTAGCCGACAGGGAAGACATTTTCGTTGATCGAAAATGGCTGACGAAGTTCACTGAAGAACCGAAGCGTGCCATTATTCTTCTAATCGTTACCTCGGAAAAACAGAACTGAAGCCAACGGGCGCTGCATGTGCTATTTATACTAATGACATCAACAGTTGAATTGAGGCCCTCGGGGTACACTGACTAGACAAGATGGCACACAGCGTCCCCCGTCGAAAAAAAAATCAGAATAAGCTAAAGTTGGAAGGATAATTATCATCATAAGATGAGGACTACGTGGGAGGACACAATCCATTCGAAGGGTGTATTAGAATAAATACCAATGCCTGTCCACTTCGTGTTAAGGACAGTAACCTAGTGACTGGGACGTTTTTAAGGTTAACGGCAGAAAGAGAAAAGCATGAGATATGACAGGACTAGTAATGTACCTCACAAGGCAGGGGCTAGAACCGTGAACCATTTCAATTAGATAAAGTGTACTGGTACAAAACAAACTACATGTGCATAAAAGCACTATGTGCACACTAAGGAACTCAACTTAGAACTTGATGCATAATAAAAAGGTAATGAGTTGTTTAGCACAAGAGTGTTAAACACAACCATGACAAAATAACACAAACACTTTCAAGCAGAACTACTGAACACTAGAACCAATTAGAAAAATATTAAAAGAAGCATGCCATTGAAAAGAAATCTTGCTTGGTATCATACCAGGACTCCTGACGTCCCGGAGGATGGTGGGCGACTCCATATGGAGCAAGGCCTCTGCGGCTTCGATCGTCTTGTCTGTGCAGTGTACATGGCTGCTGTTGACAGATGCTTCGACTGCAAAAATAAATACGAAATACACTTGTATTGACTGGGGCGCCTTTAAAATTGGAGAACAAGCATACATTCTCGATTTAAAATACAAGATTAGTGCAGCCCATCACATGCACGTTAGACTTCTTGGCTTCCAAAAATCAGTTACTGCTTCATTGAAACGTAGTTGCCCTATACAAATGTATTCTTCCTGCCCGACCAGTCAAAACTCACCATAGGCCTGCCAGGCACGTATATGACAGGAGACAATATTGGAGAATAGCCATCAACCCAATCCCAAGATGATATCTGCAGTCTTTCATAAGTCAAACCACATTCTCACACAGCTACTAAATAAGGTTTTCCAGAAACCCCATGGCTACCATCCTGCACTTGCATGGAGCCAATAGGGTGCATGATCTAGGAACAGGTGGCGAGGGGTTCAAACAACTTGATAGCGCGCACGCAGGCTACTTTTATCAGATAGTATACATCTCAGAATAGATAACAGGGCTTTCATCACCTCTCACAGGAACACCAGTGTTCTGTACCGACCATGATACAATTCTGTTCTCGTTAAGCATCTCACAATTACCATGCACACCCTGGAATTCCTCACTAGAAGCAGGAATGGTATTCTATCGCACACAAACAAAACATATTTGAAACAAGTTATGGAGTTACCATGTGCCAGGAACTACTATTCTCTAAGGGTTTGACTCTAGCTGTGCTTAAATGGTTGGTAGTATGCTTTAGGTGTTGTATGAAATGACTGTGCTGCATCCAAAGTCTTCTTTGGGCATCATTCTAGACCATGGGGTCTTAAGATTCATTTAAGAGATACCAAAAGGGCCCACGTTTGGCGGTTCATAAAGGTGTTTGAAGGACTTCCTATTAACAAAATGAGGTGCTTGTAACCAATTCAAAAGGCACAAAACGTGCAACAGCATCAGTCTAGACATGTGGACAGATGCTTCAGTGGACTTAAATCTTCTCGTAGAAACCAGGAAGCATTCGACATTTTTGAATTACGAGTATTAGTTTTTAACCAAAAGAAATTTAAGTTTCAGTCTTATCCAGACATTCCACACATTTTGTGAAAGAATGGCACGTCGCACACCCACAACCTACCAGTGGAACATATAAAGAGGTAGTAAATGATATTTGTATCAAAGCTGTATGTATATTTGAGGTTTCAGTTCCGTGCGGATGACCTTCAAATATTCACTGGCCTTACTTTTAGACTCCACCTTACGGATACGTTGGGTCATTTCTCCACTGGTCTGATCTTAGGAGTCTATTCCTCAATCTAATTTTAAAGGACAGATCGGAATCTGGTTAATTTGAGTTGGGTGAAGGAAAAAACAAAAATACTTCACAACTTCTAGCATAGACTGCAATGGGCATGAACATTACCAGACTGCATGATATTTCTAAAATGTCCCACCACGAACCCCAGAACGCCCAATTTTAATGCACTGAACATAAGCGCTGTTTTAGGACAAATTAGACAGTGAAACTATACCCAATTGTGCTCCGAGATAATACTGCACCTGTGTACTCGTCAACAACCAGACGACAGGGCACCACAGATGCCCCTCGAGCTTTTCCAGCCAGACCCTGCTCAAACGCTGCCAAACTTCAACACCATATCTTATGGAAGGACAGATCTTTTGTGTATAAGCGGTCAATAGACTCAGTAGAGAATAACTAATATTAAAGCCTCTTAGTGCCATTAACTGAGGTGCTTTATTGCCTAGTGAATTTTGCAATTTTTTCCAGTATCATTTGTTTCCAGAGTAGGCGAAAGTATGGAAATCCCCCTACTACCTTGAATCCCCTGGTGTCCCAAACTCCAGATATAATTGCTCTATTTGGGAAAACTTAAGGGATAATAAAAACATTTCGGCGTTCACTTAGGGTGGGTTAAAAAAATCTCTCGTGATAGCTTATACATCTTCCAGAGTGTGAACAATGAACACACGATCTTTTTTTTTAGAATAAGCTTCTTAATACAGAGTACACAGTGGGATAGGTATAATAAAAACAGCATTTCATTGCGCCACACACGCACGATGGGTAAGTTTTCCAGCCCCATACACTAAAGCACTGAGTGCTGTGTCGGAGTTCGGTGTGTTCGTAACAGGGGCGGCAGATGTGCACCTAATGCCTTATATTTTCACCAAAGATATCAGCTCTGTTAACGGCTATGGCGGGGAGGGGCAGCATTACAGGGAGCTGCCACGAACAGTCACTATTTTCTTAGAGACTACGTCTCGACAAAGACGGGGTGGATGCGGGATTTTAGTATTCTACGCATAGCAGTTTGTGGTGTTCTCGACGTCATAGTATGTGCAGCTCAAACACCATTTGCCAAAAGGAGGATTTTATGAATATAGTAGCACGGCAGCATGTGAAATGCATTCAGAGCAATACATCACGCCAATCGCACGTTTTAAATAAGTCTTTAAAGTAACTCGGTGCAATTTGAACGGCATGGCAGCCTTGACTCGGCTCTTACTCCACACTTGCTGCAGTGCCAGTGACTGGAGAGCACCTGCTGCGCACAGCCCGCAGTTCACCAAGGTACCTCTTCGTTGCTCTTGCCATGTATGGAAATCTGCTCAACACTAACCAGGGGCAGCCTGTGGCGCTTGAGCCGTCTATCTTTAGGTGACCGTGCTTATTCGATCCCCGTGTTAGAGAACTAAAGAGGATAAAACTGCTACTGCGGTATGCTGAAAGCCGCACAACACTATTCCTTACCCTCAATAGACTTCACATTTAAGTGAGGAAAGCCGGTAAATCAGTTGCATTTACAAAGCCAAGAGTGTTGGCATTTGCCGAGTTGTGTGATCGTGTAGAAGGGAATATGTTTGTTTTGCTGTTGTTCCTGGTGTGATAGTTTAGATACGAGCACCATGCAGCACGCCATATCCTTACATCCGTTACTATATATGTGTGCAATCTTACTCATCAGGAGGCATAGGTATGACACCCGCTATAAATGAAGCAGCACGGGTAGGACAGACACACAGACAGCAAAGAAGTGACCACCCCAAACAGGCAGAATAAGCAGGGTGAGTGCAGGCTTGGTACCTTGGTAAATGAAAAAATATAGCAATGACGCCTCCCAAAATAGACAGTACTTTTAGGGTTGTCCCGTTGCTCTCCACTGCCCTAGGTCGGCAGCATATGTTTTACACAACCCCTCAGTTTTTGAAGGACGACACACATACTCATAGTACGGGTAGGTTAGAGACCATCATTAGGGGTAGTATAGGTTTGGCCCATTATGGTCAGAAAAGGTATGGACACATGCTACCACCAGACATTTTGGGGATGATTTTGGCACAGTAGCACCCCCATCTGCCACTACAGGCATCACTCCATTGGGCATAATAATGGACCTCATCTGCCAGTGTGGCTATGACCCCGTTATGCAGTGGGGAAAATATATCAGGTGCGGGAGAGAAGTTAAAGTATGGAACTAAAGTGACGAAATGACATCTGCCCTGCAAGAGTAAAAGGGCTAAAAGCACCTACTTCGTCCCTCAAACTGCTACCAACCAAGAGTAATCCAAATCATAAATGTAAAACGGCACAGTTAAGAGATACTCTCCTTTTGTGGCAATGTGGGCCATGGTACGGCTACACTCTCAAGTGGGGTGTGAATGCGAGTAAGAAGAAACCCAAACAGCAATAGTACAACAGCTCAAAATAATGGGAATAGCCCATCTAGGCTCTATACAAATATACATACTTTAAACATACCATCTGAAAAAATAACAAAATGGAAAAATACTACACAAAACACACACCTGAGGAAAGAACATAGAATATGTACCAATAGAAAGAGGTAGCACCCTGGGTTATGAATCAGGGGTGCAAAGCAAGTAAAAACCACAATGTTTGATAAAAGGGATATGTTCTGGCGCAAAATGGGATTAAAGGTGACCCAACACGTTTGACCAAGGGGGCAATTAGCAGTCAATAATACTTTCGGGGGAACCAAGCTTCTTGTGTGGTTAAGAGTGCTGCAGTTGCGCTCTTGACAGAAGGGTGTTGGGGCAGGGGTCGAACAGGAGCTCATTAAGTTTCGAAGGAGATGCTTGAAGGGCAGATCTTGAGGGCCACCAGGGCCAGTTTGACTGCTAAAATGCTGGGGACTGGATGCAAGGTTCTAATAGATTGGTTCAATGAAGCGCTGGAGGGGCTGCAGATCTTGAGGGCCACCGGGGTCAGTTCGATGGTGAAGATGCTGGAAACTGGATGCAGTCCGGTTCGAGCGGGTTCAATGCTGCATCGGATGTTCCGGGCTTGATGATCCACCACTGCCAGGGTTGGTTCGACTGGCAATAAAGATTGGCAGCACTGATGATTGTGGGGTTAGTGGCAGTTTGAAGGTGGCAAATGCAACGCATGACTTGTAGTTAGAGCCAAGGTAATCACTCACTCAGCTATCGCGTTGGAGCGCTGGTTCGAATATGCAGTTCAGCAGTTCATGTTCTAGGCAGGGGCCAGGAGCGAGCAAGAGGGGGGGGGGCGGGAGAGGAGAGACAGCGAGAGGGGGGACAGAGGAGAGAGAGAGCAAGAGGGGGGACAGAGGAGAGAGAGAGCGAGAGGGGGGACAGAGGAGAGAGAGAGCGAGAGGGGGGACAGAGGAGAGAGAGAGAGCGAGAGGGGGGACAGAGGAGAGAGAGAGAGCGAGAGGGGGGACAGAGGAGAGAGAGAGAGCGAGAGGGGGGACAGAGGAGAGAGAGAGAGCGAGAGGGGGGACAGAGGAGAGAGAGAGAGCGCGAGGGGGGACAGAGGAGAGAGCGAGAGCGCGAGGGGGGACAGAGGAGAGAGCGCGAGGGGGGACAGAGGAGAGAGCGCGAGGGGGGAAGAGGAGAGAGCGCGAGGGGGGAAGAGGAGAGAGCGCGGGGGGAAGAGGAGAGAGCGAGGGGGGAAGAGGAGAGAGCGAGGGGGGAAGAGGAGAGAGCGAGGGGGGAAGAGGAGAGAGCGAGGGGGGAAGAGGAGAGAGCGAGGGGGGAAGAGGAGAGAGCGAGGGGGGAAGAGGAGAGAGCGAGGGGGGAAGAGGAGAGAGCGAGGGGGGAAGAGGAGAGAGCGAGGGGGGAAGAGGAGAGAGCGAGGGGGGAAGAGGAGAGAGCGAGGGGGGAAGAGGAGAGAGCGAGGGGGGAAGAGGAGAGAGCGAGGGGGGAAGAGGAGAGAGCGAGGGGGGAAGAGGAGAGAGCGAGGGGGGAAGAGGAGAGAGCGAGGGGGGAAGAGGAGAGAGCGAGGGGGGAAGAGGAGAGAGCGAGGGGGGAAGAGGAGAGAGCGAGGGGGGAAGAGGAGAGAGCGAGGGGGGAAGAGGAGAGAGCGAGGGGGGGAGAGGAGAGAGCGAGGGGGGGAGAGGAGAGAGCGAGGGGGGAAGAGGAGAGAGCGAGGGGGGAAGAGGAGAGAGCGAGGGGGAAGAGGAGAGAGCGAGGGGGGAAGAGGAGAGAGCGAGGGGGGAAGAGGAGAGAACAAGGGGGGAAGAGGAGAGAACAAGGGGGGAAGAGGAGAGAACAAGGGGGGAAGAGGAGAGAGCGAGGGGGAAAGAGGAGAGAGCAAGGGGGCAGTTTTTTGTGGGATTACCAAACAAATTCACCACAAAGAGCAAGCACCACAATTAATGGATGGTATGCTTTGTCACCTGGGCTTTGTATAGCAACACACGGATATATCCAGCATGCTGTAGCCCTGCTCACCTTTCAATGTTATCATTGAGAGTGGATGGCAGATGGTCCTGTAAAGGGTCCGCAACCAAATCAGCCCTCTTAGTCACTTTTGAGTATGTTTAGCGGGGGAGGTAGGGGTCGTCTGGTGAAGTGGACGGGAATAAATGGAAGTAAAAGCATAACTTCGGACAGAAGTCCCCGATAACTAGGTAGACATGTACCCAAATTGGAGACTTTGAGAAACAATTGCTTTCTATTTGCCAAGTAAGTTTATACCCTTGCATGTATAACAAGGAGGTACAATTTGGTCAAATTCTCTTTAGATAAGCAGCTGGCAAAGAAACACATTTGAGGCATCAGAGACTATCACCGGAAAAGCCCCAGAACAGCGGATTGAAGAGAGAAATAGGCTGGAGAAAATCCCAGAGCATACAATACATGTTTGCAACACAAACTGGCCAATGCAGCACCAGTTGATATTAACTAAATGGAACAAAGCAATTAATATGATAAGAATTTAAGTCCAACAAACCAAAACACAGATGGAAATTACTGTCTCCAAGAAATGCATGTACAGGTTCATATAGCATGTAAATTAGAGGGTCTGCCGGTCTGGGAATGTTCCCAATTTTGGAAGATGAGGAAACTGTACCACACAACCCCAGGTGATTACAATAACTGGCAGCTAAATGTCCACGGTTAGTAGCCCAAAGGGGCTTGGTACACCAACTGCTACCAGATGCTATTTTTGAATCCCCAGACTAAGGCCGTAAAAATACACCTTTCATTACCAATGTATGTTGGGGAATTTATATGAAGGTTTATCTTGATCATCCAGTGCAGAAATAGAAGCATTATTTGTGCTTAACCTCTGAATTTTGAAATGCGGCTGCCGTTCTGCATGCCCGTTTACGTAATTGAATTATTAAACAGTTATTAACTGTTCAAAATGTATTTAAATTTTATTGGCCATCCAGGTGCCACAAGACAAAAAACGGGGGAGGGTACATAGGAAATTATAAGTTACTCACCGTAGTGATTAACTTAGTCTTTAGTCCCCTTTCCTCCATACTGCATGGGGCAGCCCTCCCAAGGGACTGGAGACGGAAACTTTTTCACCAGAAAAAAACCTTCCCCTTTAAATTTAGAGGCACGCGGGGGTGCTGCCCTGGGAGCATGCGCTGCCTTGACTCCACCCTCCGGCGCGACACCTCAGTCCCCATAGACGAGTCGACAATAGATTCACATTGCCTAATGACACCAGTTTTATTAGGGGGGAGGATTGTGGGACGTATGGAGGAAAGGGGACTAAGGACTAAGAGTAAGACCCTCCTTAAGAAAACAGGTTCCTAAGAAACGCCTGTCCGAAGGCCACGTTTTATTTCAAGCCGGCATTTAAACAGTAGTGCTTGCAGAAAGCTGAAGGGATAGCCCATGTGGACTCCCTGCTTATGACTTGCCAGGGGACATGTCGCTGGAAATCGATGGCCATTGCCTTGGCTCTGACCGCGTGAGCGTGCATGTTGGCCGGCAGGGGCTTATGCTGTCCCTCTTAAGCTTCTTTGATGGCCAAAACCATCAAATGGGCTATGGAGGCCCGATACCCCAGTCTTGATCGCCAAAGGTGACAGAAAGAGCGTCCGACTTGCGGAAGCCCTTGGTCTGGTCTAGGTAGAATTTTAGGGCCTGCCTGACATGAAGGCAGTGTAGAACACTCTGCCTCGTCCTTGGGATCGGCAAAAAATGCAGGCAACGCTATTTCCTTGTTCAGATGGAACACAGAAGGCACCTTAGGTAGGAATGCTGGGGTGTGTCCGGTAGACTACCTTGTCCCTGTGAAATGTAGTGTATGGCTCTGAGGCGACCAGCGCCTGGATTTAGCAGATTCTGCAAGCTGGGGTTAGGCTGACCAACAAGGCCGTCTTAACAGTGACCAGCCTGATGTCCATGGACAGCGATGGTTCAAATGGTTTGTGCACCAGAGCACCCAAGACTATGTTGAGGTTCCAAACGGGGTGCGGCCTCTTGATGTGCATGTAGAGCTTGGCGAGTCCCGTCAAATGTTTGACAATCGGGTTGGAAGAGGAAAATACCTCCTCCTCTGAGTTTCTTTAAGCCCCAATGGCTGCCAGGTAGGTGCGGCAAGTGTCCACCTGCACGCCCGAGTGGGAGAGGTGCGACGAGAACGAGAGCACATCGTCCAGGGTACATGCCAGGGGGTCGATACCCTTCGAGTCTGCCCAGTGGCAGAACCTGTTCCACTTGTTCCTTTACTGGGCCCTGGTAGACTTGGTCCTGGCGCCCTGTAGGATTTCTAGATTAGTCTGGGAGAGGCTGAGGGGAACTAGCGCGATTTGCTCAGGAACCACGCTGTCAAGTCTAGTTTCTCTGGTGTGGGGTGGATGACCCTGCCCCCCTGCTGCGCCAGAAGATGTGCTGGGCCCGTCGGAAGCAAAATTAGAGGCCTCTCCGAGAACCATGACCCACTCCCACATGCTGACTGTCAGCCTGCATAGTGAGGGGAGGGGGATGGTTGGGGAGGTGGGGAGAGAAGATCTGGTACCTCCCTGCTTGTTGACAAAGAACATGCTGGTCGAGTTGTCCGTCTGAATGAGGACGACCTTGCCCTTGATAATTGAAGGATGGCTCCGAGCGCCAGCTAGATGGCCCTCAGTTCCAGCCAATTGATGTGGTACTCCTGCCGGGTCCAGGTGCCGTGGACACAGTGATTGTCCAGAGTGCTCCCCCCAAACCTCGAGACAGGAGTGCGTGGTGATGGTAACCTATGGGGTGGGTTGCCGGAAAGGCTTCGCCCGTCCACAGGTTGCAGTCCCTGGACCATGTGAGGTCTAGGTGAAGCGACAGAGGAATGTTGATCATCTCTGACTGATCGCCCCATTCCTGGTTCCAAGATGCTGCAAAGTGCAGCTGTATCCTCCTCATCCTGAGTCTCGTATGGGGGACGGCCTCGAGGACTGCTGCCATGAGACCCAGTAGATGTTGGTACCACCAGGCCGAGGTCACTTCTCTGCTGAGGAAGTGCGCTGTGGCCCTCTTGATGGCCGTGATCTTGTCCTCCAAGGAAAAAACTTTCTCGGAGCACGTGTCCCAAATGAGGCCCAAGAAGATCAGTCTCTATGTAGGTTGCAGCTGCGACTTCTTGAGGTGGAGTGAAAAACTCAGCTCGTGCAGTGCGTTCATAAGAGCGTGAGAAGTGTGTTGCACCACTTCCAGAGATGCTGCCCTGCCAGTCGTCGAGGTACGGTTAGATGCGGTGGCCCTGAGCACTCAGGAGGGCCGCCAATGTATTCATCAGCCTGGTAAAGACCCTGGGGGCAGAGTTGAGGCCAAAAGGAAGCACCTTGTATTGGACATGATAGCTAATGATCCTGAATCGTAGAAAGGAAGGATGAGGCTGCCAGATCGCGATGTGTAGGTACGCGTCCTTCAGATCCAGGGAGCACATCCAGTCTCCCATGCACAATGTCTCCGCTATCAAAGCTGGCGTAACCATCTTGAATTTTTGTAGAGGTAGGGAGAGGTTGAGGGTGGAAAGTTCCAGCACAACTCATGCCCGTCTGGTTCTTTTTCTGAATTGCGAAAATCCCGCAGTAAAAGCCCAAACCTTGCTGGGAGGCCGGGACTTCCTCCACTGCCTGGCTCTCGACCGGATCCCTGCCAAAAGAGATGCTGTCCCAACCCGTGGGAGAGGAGGGGAGGAGAGGCAGGGATAGGGAGGCAGTACCCCGTGGAGACTACCGAGAGGATCCAGGGGTCCGCGAAATTATGGTGCCAGAAATGTGCATGGAGAGCAAGTCTCCTCCCCCCCCCCCCCCCCCACTGGAGACACGTGGACCCGGAGGGGCATGTCATGCCTTCTTTCCCTCTGAGGCTGTTGCAGGCGAGGGGGACTGGAAAGAGCCCTTAGCCCCCCCACCCACCTTCTGGTTGTTTGCACCGATGTTGTCGGTGAACGGTCAGGCTGCCTGGACCGCCGCTCTTGGAAGTCGCAGAACCGTACGTATGTACGCCCCTTATCCGAGCGCTGCTGTGACAGGGTGTATGTTTTGGGAACGATACCTGTCAGGATGGATAAACACTTGGCCGTTTGTGAGCTGTTTTTCTTTTTGTCCAGCTCCTCGTCCGTTGTGGAGTGGAAGAGGTCACCCCTGTCGAACGGAATCTCTAAGATGCGTTCCTGGACATCCGGGTTGAATTTCATCGCACAGAGCTAGGCCGTACTTCTCATTTCCGTGGCAATGCAGATGGCATGGGGCCAGAGGTGTCAATGTGGGCCACGGTGGACTCCATGATGTCCTGCGCCATAATCTTGGCCTCTGCCAACCCCACCTTGAATCGTGATTGGCTCTGTGACAGAATCTCTGGGAGGAAATCCGCACTTTCCAGCCAGAGCCTCTGGTTGACGGCTGCCAGCATGGCATCCACGTTGGCTTGACGAAGGAGCAAGGGCGCGTTGGAATACAGCTTCCCGCACGCCTCCAAGATCTTCTCCTTGCCTAGCAGCGCCACAGAGGAGGCGGGTGAGGACGACTGAGGCTTGGAGTAAAGTGATGCTGCAGCGATCACGGAGGATTATGGCTGAGGGTGGGCTGATAGCAAGAGTGTATCCCCCTCCATCTGCCGGTTTTTGGCATCCAGGCGTTTATTTACCGGCTGGACCTAGTGAGGCTTGAGCCAACCCTTCTTGGCCAAGACAACTACATAGTCCTGCATCGGGATCCCCGTTCTGGCCACGGGACGTAGAGTGGGGACTTCTGCGAGGACCTCCTCTGCTGGTTGCTCGACCTCTGGTTGAGGAAGGCCCAAGTACTCTGCCAGACCTGCAAGACGTTTGTGGAAGGCCTTGGCAGAAGATGGTGCCTCTGTGTCCGCCTCGTCTGTGTCCACCTGGGGGTCCGGTTGGTCCCGCACCGGAGGAGGGGTGTTGGGAGCCGAGGGCTAAGGTGTGGAAACCGGAGCCAGAGACTGAGGCAGAGGCTGGAGCGGAAACACCTGCTAATTGGTTGGGGGCCCGGAACGGGCTGTTGTGGCTGAAGAAAACTTGGATTCACCCATCTTACAAAATTCTACCCTTCTTCACTCTCACCAAATCTCCCACACAAAAGTTATCCCTTTTCCAGGCAATGCTACCTTTGAATTTCCTATGATATATTTTTTTATACCTTTGTTGACTAAGCCTGATCTGATTGGCCACCAAATCCTTGTACACAACAGATACTCCCGATTTATCATTCAACCAAAATTGGTACAATGTACTGTTAGGTTCACTGCCTCAATCTGAAAGGGGAAATGCCCATGGTACTGTGTGGTGTTATTCTTATATTCCGCAATAAATCAAAGGTTTTCCCTCCAATCCATTCAATTCGCTAACGCCAGCAGTATGCAATCACCAACCACTCTGTTCAGTCTTTCCACCATCCTGTTGCTCTTGGGGTGGTGCACCAAAGAATATTTCCACTGAAAGCCCATCTTCTCACCATACTCCTCGATTTCCTTACTACGAAACTGAAAACTATTACCATTCATGATCACACTTGGTACTCCTTCCTTTCTGAATATATCGTTCCAAAAACTCAAATCACCTTTTTAGCTGTAACAAAATCCATGACTAACTTCAGGCCATGTGGGATATCTATCCACTAATACTAACAAGAATCTATTTCCATGTCCAAGACCCTCATAGGGACCCAACACACCCAACTGCACCCAAGGTCCTTCTGGAACCGGAATAGGAGTTAAAAGGTGAGCTCTTAGTAATCATATTTTTATCACAATTGTTACAAGCTGCGCACTGGCACAAGCATCTCTCTATATGCGTGTCCATAGCGGGCCATCAAAACTTCTCTTATTTTCCTCTTAGCTATTGATAGTCCTGGATGATCTTCACAAGCTACTTTTATAACCTCCTCTTTTAACACTTCGGGGGCACACCCAACTACCCCTCAGGACCAAATCACATTCAATGGTTAATTAATCTCTAACCACAAAATAACCTTTGAACTTTTGTCTGGCCAACCATTGAGTTACTTGATTCAAAATCTTGTCTTCCGTGCATTCTTCTTTCCACTTTTCCACACTCATCGCCTGAGTCCACCACATATTTGCACATTTGGCTCGAACTTGCCAACTGTACATACTTACTCATCAGAATCCTGCTCCACCCCTTCTGTATTTGCCCTGGTTACATTTTCTTCACAGGGCATTCTAGATAGAAAACCTGCAGTACAATTCCTTTTCCCTGGAACATATACAATCTTGCAAATATGCTCCAGTAATTTGAGGCTTAACCTGGTAATCCCTGGTGTAGCTTTAGACATACCTCTAACAGTTAATACTTCCACTAACGGTTTATGATCAGTTTTGATTGTAAATTTCTCTCCCCGCACATATTGCCTAAAATGTTCTACCCAAACAACCTGCTAGTAATTCTCTTTCAATCACAGAATTATCTTGTTTCCATGTCATTTATGGCTCCAGAAACAAACATTTTTGTCTCCCTCCATCGCTTTGAGAACAGTATCCATTCCTTTGCCACTGGCATCTAATGTAATTGTAGATTTCCATCTGGGAACAAAACCACCTAATAGTAGTGCATCAAGGATACATTTCTTAACAGTGTCTACACAGGTCATGTTCACTATTCCACATAAAATGTAAAAAAAAAAAAAAAAAAAATTCCATCTTTCTCAAAGGTTGGCTTATTTCTGCAAAACGTTAAACAAATGTATTGTAGTACTCAGCCAACCCTAAAAAGGACCGTAAATCAGCTTTGGTGCTAGGATATGGTGCCTTCTCTATGGCTTCCATAGCTTTAGATTTGGGGTTGTAACCACCCTTAGAAAGAGTGTGCCCTGTGTAATCTACCTCATCACTACCAAACTTACATTTGGTATAGTCCACCGTTAATCCCTTTTCAGTACCATAAACAACCGTTGGTCATGTTCTTCTGTGCCCAATCCACACGCCAATATATCATCCTGGAAAACATACACGACAGGTATCCAATCTAATAAGGGAGACATTACTCTTTGAAAAACTGCTGTGGCTGAAGACAGACCAAACGGTATCCTAGCATACCTATACATTCCAAATGGTGCGATAAATGTCTTTGACTCATTATGTAACTGTATTTGGTGGTAAGCAGCTGACAAGTCAATAGTGGAGAATGTGTTGGTTCCGGCAATCAAATGTAGCATTTCAGAAATAACTGTCAAATGATATTTTTCTACAATCATAGCCTTGTTCAATTCCCTATGGTCCATGCATATCCTCATTTTGCCATTAGGTTTCTTGGCAACTACAATGGAGAAAACCCACTCAGATGCATCAACTTCTTCAATCACTCCTTCCTCTTTCAACCTGTTATGTTCCGCCTTAACATCCTCTCTCAAAGCTATAGGAATGTGTCTTACAGCATGCGTCATGGGTTGAACATCAGGTTTCACTAAAATATTACGTTTGTACCCTTGTAGTTTCACTTTTTTTTTTTTTACTAAGCACATTAGGGAATAACTTTACCACCAACATATTTTGTTTCCACATTTTTAGACTCAAACTTTCCATTGTTGGCCACCATTATGGAAATTGGCTGCACACTTCCAGCATTCAATTTAATCCAGTTTGGCCTGGTCTTCCCAACACATTTACACCTTTTGAAGCCACATATACTTTTACCTCTGCCATCCTGCCTCTAAATTCAATTAATACAGGTCCATATCCTAATATCTCAATCATTGAGCCCTCAAATGCTCCCAGGTTTTTAATGCCGGAATTCTTCAGGACAGGATTTAAACCCTACAAAAAAGTTCTTGCCATCTCTCTGTTACTACTTCTAACCATCATCTACTCCTCGTTTCTCACCTTCTTCATCTTGTACATACTTTATCCTTTGATTTTTCTTTTTATTCCGGCACATTGCACTGAAATGGTGTTTTATTCCGCAATTAGAACACTTTTTATTCAAGGCCGGACAACATTGGGAATTGGCATAGTGTCCCCTTTTACCACATCTAAACATCTTCCTGCATATGTTCTTTTCGTGCTCTCCTTTTTCTTTTCTGCGGGATATTTGGTAAACTCTTTGTTCTTCCACTCTTTGTTCCTCACTGAATTGATATCCTTAGATGTCTCATTCTCCTTTACTGCATTACCTTAGTCATCTTACTTCCCAGATGAATCTCGATCCTTGATGGCCTTACTGCATGTCACAGTATGTTCTACCTTTTTAGCAATGGCTATTGCTTCATCTAAGGACGGATCACTACACTTCCATAGTCTCTCTTGGACTACAGTACCGTTAGTATGAAAAATAAATTTGGACACTACTCTTCCAAAATTGCAACTTGTAGTTACTTTCTCTAGTGCATGGACGTATTCATCAACTCTTATCTTGTATAGAAATAATACAGCTACATTTGTCTTGGGTTGGTAGTAAATATGCAGGGCTTGCATAGCCAACTCGTATTTATCTACACACCTACATCAGCACCATCTCCATTATCACCTTCAGTTCCTTGAGGGGGCAGGTGTCTGTAAATTGTGTGCCCTCCTGGGCCTACATAATCCAATAGCAACCTTTTTCTTTTTACTTGCTGTGAGAGTTCCATTGTCCCGCACAGTAATGCCTCCGGGTCCTTTCCTCTAACCACACTGAGGCCAACTGCATGAGTTGGCAAGCACTGTAAGAGGGTGCGCGTATTATCGGTACACGAAGCCTGAATTAGGGGAGTTTGCAAAATGTATGCTTCGCTTCCCCTCTGCTTAATTATTTTTCACCAGCAAAGTATTTTTTCTATGACCATGGCGGCTTCCCCCTCTCCCAAAACCCGACAATTCATTCAGAAGCACTGTTGGCACTCTGCTTCTATTCAGAAAATCAATTCTCTCACTGTGAATGACTGTGCAAGTGCCTCGCACTGCACACGGACCACAGTCTGAGGCTTTTAAGTCAGCAGCTGACACTTTTGCCCCCCTCAAACACTGTCTGGTGAAGTCCTGCCGCTCTGAGCCTTGGGTCTTGACAGAGCTCTTCGCTCTCAAGTTGCACCAGAGACAGGCAGAGGGAAAGTAGAGAACAGCCCATCTGACGTCTGATATAACCCTCTACTGTCTGATCACAGCTAAATATCAAAGCCATTCTGGCGGCTAAAAATACTTTTAGTGCCAAGATTGAACAGGCTATTAATCAGCCCAAAGCATTATTTCCGGCTGTTAAATCCTTGACGCTGCAAGTTAAATGTCAGCCCTCTACTTTCTCTTTGCAGGAATACTGAAACTCTCTTTGCTCTTTTTTTTGATAAGATAACCACCATTCGCAAAGCCATTGACCCGACTTTTCATATGCTGCAGCTCAGCCCCTCCCATTGCCTCCCTATCATTCCAGACCCAGCTAGATCCAGTCTCTGGTCTGATTTTCCAGTGTCCTCTAATAAAGAGGTTTTGGCGGCTACATATAGTCTAAAGTCAGCCTCTCCCAGTGACCGAATTCTGCTTTCAACTCGTCAAGATGTGTCTGATGACGCTGCTCTTAAGTGTCGAGAACATTACATGTTTTAGCGTGACGTTAAGGCTTTGTGTTCATCCATCAGACACGATCTAGCACCGGAAACCGTTACATTTTGGCGAGGAGATAAGTCAGTCTCAAATTAACACTTTGGCAGAATGCTAACTGAAATGTTACAATTCACTCTGTTCAATAACCATTTTATTTTCAATGGACAATACTATATGAACCTGATTGGAGTCGCCATGGGAGCAAAAAACGACCCACATTAGCTAATCTGTTTCTGGTCCGATTTGAAACTACACATGTATTATCACCAAGCACAGAAGGATTAGAGAAACGTGTGCTCATGTGGAGCAGATACATATATGACATTTTTTACACTTGGACAGGGAACCATACTTAACTAGCAGTTTATGACCAAATTGAATCAGAATGACTTTCAAATTGAGTTTACATGCACAGAGCCAGACTATTACAACATTTCTTGACTTTGAGATTACCATCAGCAATAAAATTATCACTAAGACCCGTCACCTATCGATAAAATGATCACTAATTATCACTAAGACCTACTGGAAATCAACAAAGGTTAACTCCATTCGCCATGCTATCAGCGGACAAAAATCGTGTTATAACTAACATCCCAAAAGGGGAAATTCTGAGAGCTAGACAATTACAGCACCACTGATTTTGAGAACGAGGCCATGCACATCATAGAGAAATTTAATAAGGGGGCTAGAGAGACAAAGCCATCACGACAGCCATTGAGAATGCAAGATCTTCTGACACCCAACACTAATATCAGCAGGGTTCGGAATTGCTGGGAGGTAGGACCAGGAGACCCTGGTTAGCTTGATACCAATAGCTACCAGGAGCTACTTTTGGCTCTTGCGGTCAACTGGTGCCATACAAAGAAGCCTATGTGGCATTAACTTTCTGTATCTGGCAATGTGTATGCAAAACCATTAAAGACATCTAGAAGACATTTGAAGTAGGAGTTGTATACAATGGACATGTTAAAGTTTGCATTTCAAGTAAGTTAGATAGCTCCTGGTTTCCTAGGGGTAAGCTATTGCCTACTAGGTGATGGCCAAGACCCATGAGCTAGTTGTAGCTCCTGAAATATGAATATCGACCCCTGGGTAGCCCAAAAGATTATACGATATGCAGATCCTCAACAATCACAATCAAACAGATCATGAGACACATACATTTATATGTCGCGTCCAGCATGGTATAAGAACTTATTGTATTAGGTGGTTTGTTAGTAATGCCAGTGAATAATTAAACAAATCATGTTGATATAGGATTTTTAGGGGTCGCCAAATATCCTTGATTTTGGCAGCAACAGAGTACTGGAATGTATAGCAATGATGTTGCGATATATGCAATTAAGTGATGCTTGGTTTTACCTGTGGAAAAAGAAAAAACAAACGGAAGATAGGAATCACAGGGCAATAAAATTGTGTTCCCAAGCTCAATCATTTTGTTTACACAGGAAAACAGTTTGGGTTCAAGATCATCTTCGAGGTACGGCCACTTTCCCACTGCACCCGACTCAGGAGGACCACAGTTGCGACCCCGAAAACTATTTCACAGTGATCCATGGTTTGTGGGATATCTCTCGTTTGCTGGAAGATTTTACAGGGTTGATATAAACCAGTGCCATACTTGTACCAGTAAATCAACCTCTGAAATGGTGTGAAATTTCCAATATTGTCGACAGTCTATGCAGAATTGTAGGACCAATTAAGCGGAGTCTTAACTACATGCATATCTCCCTGAAAAACGTGTTAATGTTGTGGACTTAGGTTTTAGTGTACTCTATACCACTTCTTCCCCCAGCACAGAATATAAATTAGCGATGTAATCCACAGTACAAGTGCAATGACACCTAACCTGAAGAGGTCATTTAAAGTTAAAGCAAACAGCATACTTTGTACGTTTCCATCCATGCAGTTAGAATATTCGTGTTTGTAAGGAAACGCTCATTTCCACCATTAGCATCTCCTACGGGTCAGTGAAGTGAAGGGGACAGTAGCTGGGATACTCCGTGCAGACGACCATTGAGCAGGACTTGCGTTTTAGTAGCTAAAAGAGTGTCTTGGCTTTTAACGCTGGTTTAAACTCGGCGTTAAAGAAAGTTTCTTTTCGCAAATAAAATAGACTCCACTCTTCCTCTGGTTCCCACAGTAGTCAGAAAATTCACCTTAAACAGTAGGTTGTCAAAGGACAGTCATCAGCACTATGAGCTTTTCAACGGGGCAGGCTAAAGATGTCTCAGGGCTAGTGGGTGCCCATTTGATTATGAGGTTTGGGAGGGGGGTCCTTACTTAGAATTAGGAATTAGGGGGAAAATAGTCCGAGGCACCCGTGGAGTGCTTAAATAATAACGAGTAAGAGGCTAGACACTATGGGCCCGATTCATGGAACGTTTTCCTATGGGATTGTGCCATTATAAAAAGCTTCCATGAATCAGGCCCTATATGTCCTCTGAAAAGCTAGTAGGTGCTCTTGGTCAGCAAGGTGCTGATGCAGACGGAGCCAAACGAGGTGATCCTAAAAACACGTGTGTACAGGCGCGTTATAAACGCCATATATCACAAAACTGGTGGATGCTGGGTGCCAGCAAAGGAAGCCTGTAACATGAGCGAACCAAAAGGCACATTGGTTACGTCTTGAATTAAGGCACAGCAAAAGCAGGCTGGCCCAATACGCACACTTAATGTAATGAAAGAAACGTGTTGCTATGTGGGCAACAGCTCGGAGACCATTTGACCGGAAAAGGTTGAAAGGCGCCGACGCCGTCCCCGAGCTTTTGGGAGAAAAGGTCCCAATGAGAAATCGACAGCGGATGGTACCAAACAGCAAATATACTTAAACGTGACAGACAGGTGCTTAGCAAACGGAACGTTCACGGAAGGACCACGTGCGAAAGCAGATGCATGGCTAAAAGTAAATACAATTATGGTGGGTTTTGGAACCGCTTAATGTAGTGCATGAGCAAAATGCGGAGATTGCACGCCATTGGGCATGAACGATAGATAAGATACGCTTTACTTGTACGGGGGGAGAGTGCACGTGTGAAACACGTATCTGTGTCAGTCATTCTCTTTGTGGTGTACTCTCGTACCCGCTGCACACGCTTTTCTTGCACTGTCTTGGTCCCAGTCACCATACGGTACACAAAAAAGCTTCTTTGTTTTAATCCCTTTAAGGACTTGCTACATAACTAAAGGGAACTGTTTTGGAGTGCAGCAGGAGAGGTCAGTTTACAGCTTCTGAGCCACACAGCATCGAGCATGCCAGCTCCAACCAACAGCCATCTCAAATGCTGGCACCTGTGACGTCCTCTCAAGCGCGCAGACGCGCCGCCGGTCACGCCCCTCTCCCCGTCTGCACTTCCGTGTTTACAACTCGCACTGAGCCATTTTCCTTCCCTCCAATTCCATCCGCGTTGTCGGAGCCGCTAGCTGCCAATCACAGCACTTGGACTACACCCCTTTACCCGCCCCACTGCCGAATCCGCTACCTTCAATAGGACACCGCTAATCCGTTCGAAAAAACGGCACCAAAAGCGGATTGGTTGCCAGCAAACGTCAATCCAAAAAAAAAAAAAAAACTTGCCCTGCAGTCTCCGCTGGTCTCTGGCCTGTGAGGCAAGGGAGGAGGCCGGACGATATGCATTAACTCTGTACGTTACTCTGAGGCTTTGAACCACCTTTCGACGGTTTAAATCACCAAAGGATTGTATATGGTGATGCATCGCAGCCCGCCCCGTATACCTGCAGTCTTACCTGTATGTGCTATAGCGCTCTTCCGTGTTTAAACATATGAGATTGGGCAAAGGAATAATAAAAGCGTGTAGCAAAGTGTGATGCATATGCAGAGAGGAAGGCACTGGAACCTGAGCCTCCAGCCAACTGCCTGTAGTAGCTATAAATACCGTAAGAGGAAGGGCCCGTTGCTGTGTGCGCGCGCGCTAGTTCCAGGAAGACAACAAGCCGCTGCAGTTCTTTCACACTGGGCACTTCCTGGTGACGGTCTCCAGTCCCCATACAGGCTGTAATGTGGACAGCGGATAGGAAGGTGGGGTTGTAACTGCACTTAGTGCGCTCCGCATCCACGGTCCAAAATAAAGTGTAGTTCCACATCCCAAGGTTCTACCCGTTCATCCTCCTGCTGCCGCACTTCCTGATCCGGCCCGTGCACGGGGGCGTGCAAGACATGGGCTATAAGAGGCCTTGGTTGCACGGACCGTTCCGCATCGACCCTCCCGCCCCATGCACAACCCCAGCTTACCGGCGCGGATGAGAAGATCCAACTGGTTGGTGGGTCCCCCGTGTAGCGAGGCCGCCATGTTGATCGTGCAGGAGCGCCGCCGCGGGTCACATGGGTGTCGGCGGGAGGGGGCACCGGCCCGCGTTGTCTTGTGTCACACCGTAAAATCCTGCAGGGTAGGATCCAAGCCACCGATCTGCGACTCGTAAAGAGAGGAGAGGCAGCAGCGCACTCCGAGCACTTCCTGGCACAGTAGCAGCTGCAGCGCGACGCTTCCGCCTCTCAGACAGGAAGTGCCGAGCCGCTGCCCCGAGCAGCACACGCCGCCGCGCACACCCCCTCCCCGCCCGCGAAGTCAAAACCTGGGACCACCGGCATCTAGGCAGGTAACAAAATAGAAATGGGCTGTCACATAGCACGAGTGGTACTTTCTGCGTGCGACAGGCAACCCGCCCGCAGAGCATAACTGGTACCATAATGCAAAGCACCTGCCATAGAAAGCCCATACACGCTGCACCACACCCAGACCGTGTACCTTTCTATTCACAAAGTGTTCGGCGCACCGCACATTTTAAATAAAAACAGCTCCAGCCTCCTACGTTTTCCATACATACCCATGCCCAGTGTTACGGCGATCATCTATCCATCTAGACATAGCTGGATCCTGCTCTTGGGGAGCCATCCCAACAAGAACAGACATGCCAACGGGTATGCATGTTCTCTTTTTCAAAAGCAAACTCAACTTCAGAGACTCAGCAATTCTACATTCTGTGTTTGAGTCGACGGTACCTGTTGTGAAAATGTAATAAATCCGCAGGCTTGGATCCACCTGACCATCAATCTGCGTGTATATTCAAAAGAACTATGCGCTAATTATACGTTGAAACAAAGGTGTGTGAAAAGGAAGCGAAATCTCTTTAAGATGCTATGTTCACCGAAGTGTGGCGCATTTCAGAATGGAAACCAGAAATAAAGCGTGGTTTGATAAAGTATCGCTTTTTGGGAACTGAACACCAGGCCTCAATTCTTTGAACTGTTTCTCTCGGGAGAGAAAGGCCTTTTATGTTTTCTCTCCATTCGTCTCACGATTTCTTTACTCCGACAGTCCAGTGTTCCAAAAGGTTTTCCTCGGAGACTCGTCAGGATTCCCAATAGGCTTTGTTGACTTTCTATGATTAACTGGGGACTTGGTTCCAATTCACTCTAAAACTTTACACAGCTTCAGTCTCCCCTGCACGACTCTAGCGAGACGCCCCACAATCTAATTCGCCCTTCAATACCTAAAGTTGTCTTAATACAAGTTTAATCTTAAAGGGTCCCACTCAACTTTCCGTTCAAGATTCAGGCAGCAGGTAGAGGCTGTAAAATGATTTCCTGCTCCTAAACTTATAACCAAGCAGTTTGCGATTCCAGATTTCTCCAAGGCTCCCACCAATTCTGTTCATAAACGTTTGATTCAAGATTACAGCCTTTACAAAAGCAACCACATTTTCTAAATAATAGACCATATACAGCTTGCAAATTCTTATCTTCGGCACAGTTTTTCTTGATCATAACTTTCAAATGGACTAAACTGCAAATGGATTCCTATGGTGTCAGAGCTGTAACCTGATTCTAGACCCCCCCCCCTGAGTGGGGACCATCACAAAACAGTTTTTGTCCTGTTTGTTCGCAGGAGAGAAGCTCCCTCACTTTTGGAAAGGCTGTAAAGAAGTTTGGGGTTTGCTTCTGGCCAACGTGAAGCAGTAGTTAGGCCTAGAATGCCTCTTTTGGGAAGGGATGAAGAACGATTTGCAAAGGTTTTTTCCACCCCATTCTGTAATGATGCAGACCACCTAAAACATTAAATTAAAATCTAACCCCCAAAAATCTAGCTGTTTCAAATGATTTTAAAGGTTTTAATCCAATACTTTTGGGTTGTTTACAAACTTTCATATATAAAAGCAGGAGGAAGCAATTGCCCAGGGTGTCTGCACAACCTTTCTGGTCATACAGCACTTCTGCAACAGGTTGTTGTATCTGGCAGTGTACCATTCATCCTACGTAGAAATCACTAGGATCGTTTCTTTCCCACACAAAAAGGTGGACAATATCAACTCAAGGTACAAATCCCCAACGTAGGATATATTTTGGTATATGCTTGGTGCTAGACTGCCCTTGTGGTTGGGACTAGACTGACCCTTCACAGAGGTGAATTATACATTTGCTTATCAGTTAGCTAAAACCTGGCTGTAGACCCTCCTAAGCGGAGGAAATTCCACAGAACAGGTTATTTGAGCCATGTTAATTCTCATTAGAGGGGCTCCCGCATGCTCGTTAAATTCATGAAACTTGGGGTTTCATCATATTTTGATGTGGAGCCCTTGCTCATTGTGCCTTAGTGTTGGGGTGGTCAGGAAAGGTCCCAGAGAGAGAGGGGGGGGGGGTCACACCGTGCGTGCCATATTTGTAACTGGGGAAATGGCAAAGTTGGTGCAAAGTTACAATTTTATATTGCCCTATTTCATGTCTGTCCAGCACCCAGATAACTATGGATTCAGCACGCTCTACAAATGTCAAACATATGTATCCAGTGTAGTTAATGTGACCGAGATTTGTTACTAAGTGTTTAAGTTGATACATTTTAGATTGGCACGCGTGCAGCAACATAAATATCATTCGCCAAAGAAATGAAGCGCAATCTAGATATGGTGTTCTACAAAGTGCCTAGAAACCGGGCAACCAGGAGTTTCATAATGCGCATGTGAGGAAGGGGACTCGTCACGGAAAAACCACTGTGAAGACACAGTAGTTATTAAACAAGCATGCACACTGACATTCATACATAGGGAGTTTACATGTAATGGGCTCTCTTCATTATTGGTTAAACTCTGCAGTCACGGTTGCATGGCGAGTTCTGAGCGACTGGGGAAAACTGGGTTTGTAGGGATGGAGGCCGAAGGAGAGGTAATGATTAACCGAGCAGATGGTAAGTCAACAAGTCCCCAGGGATTATATGGCTTGGCAGTTGCGGAATGAAGATGTAATCATTTAATGACATGGAAGCTTGTTATTTATTGTTCAAAGGGATCCAGCCATTTGCTTTTGAACAATAAACTTCTTGGGATGTAGTGACACTCGAGGTCACAGTGACTGATATTTCGTGGGTTTCGATTCTTTTCTCAGGATGTGACCAGAGGCCATGCATGTTGCATTGGTAGTCGTTTAGATCAGTGTTCCGGGACGTCAACAAGTCTGGGTGGGTGATATGGTTATCGCCAGTTCAAAGGGAACCCGTTAAATGCTTCAAACAACATGAGAGGAAGAATAGTGTTGACCATGTGCAATTACTGTGATAATTGGAAATTGGGGTCCTGGTTTGTGGCAGGAAACATGATGTCAGGGCTGATAGGTTCTGGCGGTATCAGGCAGTGGGGAAACCGCTGTTAGAGGGGAAAACTACACTTTCCAGTAGGCTCGGCTGTATCACGTGTTCAGCTATGTGATTGGTGGACTGCCTATGTAGGCCTCCCCGTGCTGCTTGCTGGTGATTTTGGAATTACGCAGGCACTGGCCGTGATGCAGGCAGGTGTGGATGCAAAGTTGTGGGTGAGCGTATGTGATGAGCAGCGGCAGGCATTCCGGGCGCGCTATGGACTGGTCCGCTCATTGAGAACGTAAAAAACCAAACTATGCCACTCCTAATTCCAGCAGAGGCACTGGGAGTCGGCGGGCTGATCCACTACTCCTGCTGGTTCTACTGTGCCTGAGGCACTATGGACGGGTCCCCAGGCAAAAGATAAGTACACCATTGCATTCTTAAGGCAAAACTATAGGGTGGCAAACGCAAAAACTCACGCCAGCAGTTGCAGCGTGATTTGAGGGACACAGCTCCTCCCAAGAGCAAGTGGGGAAGTAGTGTCGGAAAAGGGCTCCTCAGTGGGGCACTAATTCATTCGTTACGCTACTCATGGCACGCTTTTTGTTGTTTTTTCTAAATGTATAATGTTGCCCGCTTCTCAGTCCTTACGGACATCATTGTATGTGCTTGTGCATCGTCTGGCAACCATCTGCTGCTAACTGGGTCATGATTATAGGAATATGTGGAGACAGGAGGTCAGGGGGTGTTAATACTGGGGCTCTTGATTAAGGAAGGACATTCAGGTTTTAATACCAGTAGACTACAGGATGCTCATGAACTACTGTGAATTCATATGTTATGTGTCTTCCCTATCTCTGCCATCCCTATCCATTCAAGTTTCCTAAACCTCTGTCCGGTTTCCTTCATTCCTCCTACCTATCCACAACTTCTCCCTAACCCTCTCCCCCCCGCTCTGCCACTGGCTGACACTTGGTGACCTGTATTTCCTAAAACCAGGCACATGTGGCAACCTAGGGTGGACGGTCGACTTCCATTCGGCCTCCGTGGTCAGGGTGAAGTTGTGCGTTTTCTCTGTGGGTCTGACAATTACGTTTAGGGCAAGGTCGTCTCAGGCCAGCTGGGGCTTATAATAAATTATGTTTTTATGTGAATGTAAAACTATCTAATGATTTCACGGCCTACCACAAACAAATTCTAAAAGAGGGTGTTGTACATATGAACTGATAAGGGAAAAGTAGGCTTTAGGGAAGAACACTCCAGTGCTGAGCTCAATTTGTGTTCTGATTGTCTCTAATAGTTCAGGGCAATGTCACAGGTGTGAAAAAGTGAACCCAACACCTTTCGTAATGGAAAATTAGGAATTCCTGGATACCTTGCCGCGGCTAGTTTTCATAGAGTCTTGTGATTACAAGAATGTACACACTGGATGCAGTTTCTGAAGGTGTGTTTTTTAATATAGAGTAGACACACTCTAAAGAGTGGTCAGCCGACACATGTTTCGAACCCGAAAGTTCCTTCTCAAGGCAAGTGTGGTAGTCATGGGTCTTGAATTCTAGGATGAAGGTTGATTCTTAGTGACCGTATGATAGGAGGTTCAAGGGTTGCTTGTATTTCAAGGCTGGTGTCTGGGCGTCCGTCCGCGATTGAAGAGTAAGATGGGTGATTGTGGGGGAAGGCTATGAAACTGGGAAGGGGGAAAAAGGGGTTCTTTAAAAAAGGGGTTTCTTTGGGTGAAAATATTGTGCCACAGGTTCGCATTCAGCGTTATTTATTTGTGAAACTATTGTGGGTAAATTTAGTTGGTGTATGGAGACTGTTGAATCACTTGTGTCGGGTACTTCCTGGCTATATGGCGAAGATTTTAAAGTACCATCGGGAATGGCTGCAGGAAACAAAGCGTAAAATGCACAATTCTTGGCCTACTGAGGGGACCTATGATGAGGGGATATTGGGAAACCTGCATACTTTAACTACAAGGCACAAAGATTCGAAGTTAGAGAAGCGGTTAAACATCTTAGAGCTATGGCGGATGTATGAGAAAATCTCAGAGGAAGGGCCAAAAAAGAGGTTGCAGGAATTCCTTGTGCACCGTCCACATACGGGTGCTATCCTTTATTGCTCGCAGATAGGTATACAGATGCTGAGTTCGAACCTCCACTTTCTCCAGTGGTTGAGAGACAGTTCCAGGTAACACCTCCATCAACAAAGATTCCTAGAAAATGGTATATTGAAGAAAGTGGAAGGAAAACTCCTTCAATGGTTAGGGCTGAAGAAAGGTTGAGAATTGTCAGTGGAAAGGGAAGAACTCCCCTGACGATTAAGGGTGGAGGAATGAGAGTGAGTGAGTGAGGCCAGCAGCCAGAAGAGTAGATGAAGGGTTGATAATAACAATTACTCACCATAGTGACTATCTTACTCCTAGTCCATAGTCCCCTTTCCTCCATACTTTTGGGACATTCCCTCCAGTGGGACGGGACCAGAGCACTTTTGTAAAAAAAAATATCCTTTTTACGCGGGGTACCGCACATGGCCGTAGCTCCGCCCGCACATCGCCCTTCAGTCCTTTCCTATCGCCAGATCTGAGACATTTTAAGCAATAATAGAGGATACTTATTAGAGGGGACAGAGGGCAGGTGTTTGGAGGAAAGGGTACTATGGACTAGGAGTAAGATAGTCACTATGGTGAGTAACTTTGTTATACTCCTACGTCCCGTCCCCTTTCCTCCATACTTTTGGGAGATTACCAAGCACTCCTCGCAGGAAAAACAGGTGGATGGAACTCCCTTACTGAAAGAGGTTCTTAAGAACAGCCTGGCCGAATTGAGGATCGGCTCTGGAGCTCAGGTCTAAGCAGTATTGCTTACCAAAAGCTGATGGGAAAACCCACGTAGCTGCTTTGGCAAAGGTTCGATGTGCTTACAGAGTGACCAATAGATAGGAGGCAATGAGGGGAAAGCATAAGCTTTCCTGTTAACCCACAAGCTGCAAAGAGGACCACCTCTGGCGTGCCCCATTACTGGAAAAGTTGGAGATGATATTGCTGTTCATCTCACACTCGTAACCGATGCATGACAATTAATCTGCGGTCACATTGAGGTGACCCGGGATGTGTGGAGCCTGGAGCCAAACAATATACTACGGCGCAGCCCAAATTTGTATGGCAAGATCCACAAGGAGAGGAGAGTCTGCGTCGCCCTGCTTGTTGATGTAAACCTCCCTTTAAGGAAGGTATTCAAAATTGCTGCTGTGGGCTGCGGAGGTTGGGCCGCCATTACCACACACCAGGGGCGAACTGCATCACAGTAGCAAGTAGAGCAATATTCTCCCCTGGGGAGTCTGGGGCCCCGCGTGCCATCCTAGCCTTGAAACAAGGAACCTGGGCAGAGCCGGTACTGGCAGATCTAGGGTGTTTACTCAACACGTCAGGGGCTTCCCCAGAACGAGCCTCTAGTGGAGGATCCTCGTCAGAGCCGGTACTGGAAGGGCTGTGGTGTGTGTGACAGCCTTCTTTCGCTGCCTCAACAGATCTGGTATTACCACATCCGTGTGCACAAAAAGGCTTAGGGATGTACCTTAAAGCCAGGACCCTCGATGAGGGACACAATTCTGTTGGTGACCGATTTAGCCCCAAGCAGGGGAACCTCAGGTTTAACCCTGGTCTTATGGCCATCTCCAGAGGGGCCTCAAGCCAAGACTCAGTACAGTTAGCTCCAGATAGAGAAGCCTCAGGGTGAACCCTGGCATCCAAAGCCACAGCAGAACTTGGGGGAACCTTGGAAGAAGATCCAGTATTGGGAGACCGCAGCGGATCCCCTCAGAGGAGTTTGTGCGTCTTGCTGAGTCGAAACCAAAAGGAGTACCCGAATCTGAAGTGTTCTGCTCCCATGGATAACCGCAGATATTTCATATGTGGGCTCCAAGTCAGAATGTGCATTTACACATCCTGGAAGACCACCACACTGAGCCAACCGCCCTTCCAAAGAGGGGACTTTATTTGGCAGGGCGTCATCAACTTGGATCTCTCTCGGAAAGACCAAAGATAGTGCGCAGGCCAGCTTGGTTGAGCACTGTGAAAGGACAACTGTACTAGTCCCCCTCCCTTGCTCCATAAGGGGGAACAGGTTCCACCACTCTGAGGTACACAAGTTTCTGTACCTCCGCTTTGAGGGAGGGCATCCCGATCTGTTGCAAGAGAGGTTTGAATGGTGGGGTAGGAGTAACGGGCAAGCGAAAACCCACCTAAACAATGGACAAACCCCACCAGTCTTCGGCGATGGTTTGCCACGCCTCCAGATGAGACGAGATTCGTCCTCCCACCGAAGTGTAGTGTGACCGACAAAAATATAATTTGGTGTTCCTGTAGAGGGTGATGGCCGAGAGAAAAACCAGCCGCTTAAGGCGGGGCTACCAACAGGAGTTCCAGATCAGCGCGTACAGCGACCCTGAAATCCCCTGATCCCAGAGAAGGACAGAGTCTGGGACCCTGACCTCTGTGTACAAGGGGGCCTTAGCTGAAGATGTCGCCCGGACCGACAAACAGGTCTTTGTTGTCCACATAGCGTGGAAAAGCTGCTCAGCCCCAAAAGGAACACTCCCAGCACCAGTTGGTGTAAGGGAGGTATCCAAAATGGCCACCGTGGATCAAGGAGTTTGGGCCGCCATTTAGTCAACACCTGAGGAGAACTGCGTCATAGGAGAAAATGAGGCAACTTTCCCCTCTGGGGAGTCAGGGGACTTAACACTTAGCCTTGAAACAAGGATCCTCAGCCGAGCCTGTGCTGGCAGATCTAGGATGTTTAGTGGACTGACCCAGAATTAGCCTCCAATGGAGGAACCTCGGCAGAGCCGGTACTGGAAGGGTTGTTGCCGATCACCTACTTTGCACCCTCGACAGAATCGGTACCACCACAACCCCGAGCATGGGACGGTAGAGGAATATACCCTACGGACATGACCCTTAGACTGTCTGTACTGTATTTAGAGGAGCCTTGGGTTTTAACCCAGGACACATAGCGCCCTCAAGAGGGGCCTCGAGCCATGGCTCGGTGAGACAAGCACCCGAAACTGAGACCTCAGGGAAACCCCGGTATCCAGAGCCACAGACGAACTGAGCTGAACCTTAGCACCCAAATGGTGAACCTCAGAGCCACGTCCGGTTTTGTCAGGTCCTCTGAGCGACCCTCGGAGAACACTCTGGTGCACCTATTAGGCCTTTCAGGCACCTCAGGGGAATCCTCGGTAAGAGAGCTATACAAGCCCCTCCCGGTCATGGAATGCTCTCACCGAGCAGGGCTGCTCATCGCCGTCCTTATCCGCTTAAGGCTCATCCCAACAAGGTGGGAACAGAAGACTGGTCCCCATACCGCCTCAGGTTTTAAAAGAAAAACGGAATCAGAGGGGCAGGTGTGAACCAGGAGTGAAAAGACGCTTGAAATACATCCTCATAGGGTCAGAGTGCAAGAGCATCAAAAAAACTCAACTTCAACCGAGGGCTTAGGTGTCGAAGAGGAAGAAACCGCTTGTAAAGGACCAACCAGCCCCCACCCCTGAACACAAGCATGATGGTTGCCAGGAGGGTCCACCACTGGTCGGGTCCACATAGATCAGTGGAGCAAAGCAGGAGGGAGCGAGACAGTATGAGTCAGCGGGGCCCACGCACGCCGGTCAAAAGAAGGGCAGAACGGGTTACTTTTGCTGAAAGGAATGCTCCCATCACCAGACGTTGCGAACGTAGGTTTAAGGGAGGTAACCAAAATGGCCACCGTAGGCCACGCTGGTTGGGCCGCCATTTCGTCGTCACCTGAAGAGAACTGTGTCACATGTGTAGAACCGGTACCACCACAACCCTGAGCATGGGACGGTTGAGATCAATACCTCACCGACAAGACCCTCTGAAAAGGCCTCTCAGATCTGTCGATATAGACTTTAGCCTCCACAAGAGGAATCTCAGGTTTCAACCTGGTTACAGCGGGGAAAGCTCCAGAAACGGAGACCTCAGGGTGAACCTTGGTATCCCAGCACCCAGCCGAACTGGGCTTGATTTAAGCACCGTTATGGCGAACCTCGGAACAATGTCTGGTACGGGCAGGTCCATCAGGACCCTCGGAGGAATCTCTGGTACGCCCGTTAGGCCCTTGGGGCACCTCAGGTAAAACCTGGTGACACAGCTACAAGAAAGGCCCTTAAAGTACTCTCTCATGGGGTCAAAGTGCATAAGTCTCTGAAACTTCCCGAAAAAAGGCATCCTCTGATGAAGATTTAGACACTCGGGTTGGCAGAGGCCGCTCATAAGGGGCATATCCTCACGAACGTAATGAGGAAGGCTGCCAGGAAGCGAGACCGTATGCAGTAGCGGCATCAGAGCACGGCAGTCATAAGAAGGGCGGAACTGATTTGCACTGACCCGTGGAAACGGTTGATCAACAAAAAGAAGGTTGTCAGCACCAATCGTCGATAGCGAGGGTATAAGGGAAGAATCCAAAATGGCCACCATAGACCACAAGGGAAGGCCCACCATTTCATCCACACCTGAAGAGCACTGCGTCACATGTGTGGATATCTCCACAGGATGGTCAGGGGAGTTGATCGAAACTTTAGCCTTAGGGGGGGGGGGGCGCTGTTGCGCACGACGAAAATGGCTGCTTAAACCCGGGGCTCCCGCGCTGCCTCTACATCCTGAGCTTATAAATCCGTATTCTGGCTGACTGGTTTGCTGCAATTTGGTTGATCTGTTGCGGCCGGGGTCCTGCACGGTCGGTGGAAGTTTGAGCCCGGAATAGTGCTGCATCTCCGAGATTTGCCCCCGCGAAGTTCCTCCGACACGAGCGGCGCTCCCTGGCCGGCTCCCGGCTCCGGAGGAATCTACCCGAGTGCCGTGGCTGCTGTTTGTTGGGGGCCTGTGCTGGGCGGAGCTTCCCCTCCTTGGCGCCAGATCCTGACATTAGACGGAGAGGACTTGAAGGCCCGGTGCCACGCCGGATGGTCGGACTGTGTCCCGGCCCATTCCTAACCCGTCGCTGCTGTTTGGATCTCCTCCCCTCACCCTGATTCTTGCGGCTTCTGCCGGTTCACGATCCCGTTGCCACATAGCCCCCCGAGCCGGGCGGGCTGCCGGTGGTGCCGCAGGCGCCGCTCCCTCTTGAGACCTGGTCCCGCTGGCGGGCGTGTGGCCCCCTGCTTTTCCGCCTGCCCCCCTCTGGACCCCTCCGGCTAGGTTGACCGCTGGGCCCGCAATCCTGCTTCTGAAGGCGGCGTGACTCGGGTACGTCCGTGCTGCTGAATGCTGGTGCCCCTGCGTGTGGCCGCTTCCAGCCGGGCCGGGCACCGGGGACATCTGGAGTATTCCGCTCGCTAGGTGAGGGGGCGTCCGATGCAGGGGGGGGGGGGGTCGGGTTTATCTCCAGAACTCCTGATTCCGAGCTGCGGGCCTCCCGCTTTTTACCTGCCTCTCTAGACCCACAGTTTATTTGTTGATTGGGCTGCAATCCACCCTGCGTTTTGCTGTGACTGATCCCTGTTACTACTACTAGCTGCATTAGATACGTGGCCGTTCTGCTGCCTGCTGGTGTGTACCTCTGGGGGCCGTTGTACTGGGTATCCCGCAGGTGTGCTTGACATCATTGACACGGGAGGATACACTCCATCCTTATTTCGCATTTAGTTGAGGTCCCCTCGTTTCCGCTGCCTGTGGTAGTGGCCTCGACCCTGCAGAGAACCTGTTTCGGATCCAATATACGAATAGAGTTGCTGCCATCATGGGGGAACCCGGCAGATCCAACAGAGCCCCTAAGACCCCTGGTGGCAGGAAGAAGGGCCCTGCTTCCCAATGCGGTCAGTCACTCTGAGCCAATTGACACCCAGCAGAATGAGGGTGAGCAGGGCGAGCGTGAGGTGCTGGACAGAGAGGATAAATTGGCCATGCTAGTTCAAAACGGATTTCTGGCTGTAAATACCAAACTGGATGAGATAGTTGCTACCATAGGTTCCCTGAAGGCCAGAATCGATAAGGAGAGTGCGCGTGTCACTGATGCAGAAGGCAGGATAAGTGCTACCGAGGATACTGTTGGTCAACACAGTCGTGATATAGCTCATATCAAAGACACTATGAACAAGCTGCAGAGTAAGTGCGAGGATCTTGAATCTAGGTCCAGAAGGAACAATGTCCGAGTGGTAGGTGTGGCTGAATCCTTCGGCAAGGGCCAAATGGAGAAACATATGGAAGAACTTTTTAAGTCCTTATTTGGGCCCGATACATTGTCCGAACACTTCCTTGTCGAGAGAGCACACCGCACCCTAGCACCGGCTCCCAAACCGGGGGCACCACCGCGAACCATAATTGCTCGTCTACTAAATTACAGGGACAGAGATACAATCCTTCGTTTGGCCAGAGAGACGGGCACGCTGCACTATGAGGGCAATCGTATACATGTCTACCCTGATTTCTCCGCCTCTGTTCAGGCTAGCAGACGCTCGTATGAACCGGTCAAGAAGCTCCTCAGAGAACGACAGATCACATATGCCTTAATGTTTCTGGCCAAAATGAGAATTCAACACGCTGGTAGGTCGCACTTCTTTGAGAACCCATCCGAAGCCCTGTCATATATTGAATCCTCTATACCCCTCCCTCCAAGAGGGAAACGACCGGCCCCGAACAATGGACCTCGACCAGAAGACTAGGAAGTGCATACTTTCATGTTTGACAGTGAGTGATTGTTGGCCCCATGGCATGGGCCCTTTTGTTCTGAGATTACAGTCAGCCATCTTCTGTGAGTGGTGGCGTTGGAGGCCTGGGATGGCGGTCATGTGAGGCAACATGGCTACCCCGGGAGTATTCCACAAGTTTGGGGTCGCACACTGTCTAGTTGGGGGAGACGGTGAGGGTGGCGGGTGGGTTGGGGGGGGAAGGTTGGGACTGTTTGTTTCGAACCCCATGTTGTAGAGTGAGTATGCTCCCCCTCTACACGGGTCTCTGCTCTGAGAAGGTTTTTTTGGGAAGTTCTTGTTGGTTACTGTTGATACTAGTGGTCTGGAGCTCACTGACACGGTCTAAGATGCATGACACTATATCTGGGAGTCGTCCGTTACTACCCACACAATCCTTTTGTAAAGCCCTCCTCACACTATGGTTATTACCCGTATATTATTTCCTGTAAAGCTCTGTTCATGCTCTGAGGGTTAAACTTATCTCATGGAATGTGAGGGGACTGAACAATCGCTCGAAAGCCAAAAAAGTGGGAAATTACATTGTCAGACATGGTGCCCAAATCATTATGCTACAGGAAACCCATACTATGGGAAATGATGAGGTCATCATGCCCGGTTGGGGCAAGTCCAGGTTCTATACCAACTATTCATCCCAGTCCAGGGGGGTTGCCATTCTTATACACCCGAATCTTGGGCTCCGGCTCGATGGCCATAAACTGGACCCTCTGGGTAGATACGTTCTTGTCTGGGGCTCGATATTGGGCCAGCGGCTATTGTTGGTCAACACATATGGGCCCAATATTGATGATCCCACCTTTTATGCTGATGTATATCAATTGATCGCTGCTGTCAATATCCCTACCATAATTTGGGGAGGAGACTTCAATATTACTATAGACCCGGTGCTTGATAGATCCAGCACAATTGTAAGAGCACCTAGCAAGGCCTCTCTTACTATACAAAATGTTCTCTCTCAGCTTTTTCTTGAGGATGTCTGGCGTGTTCTCCACCCGACTACGAGGAGTTACACGTACTACTCATCGGTACATGATTCCGAATCCAGAATCGATTATTGGTTTGTCTCCCCCTCTCTAATTGCTGGTACAAAGGCATGTGAAATACTAGCCCGCACACTATCTGACCATGCCCCTATAACACTTGAGGTCACTTTTCACAATTGCCCTAGACCCCCTAGGAGATGGAGGATGCCTGAGGGTTTGCTGCGGGACCCCGGGACGGTGGAGGGGCTTCACACTGAGATCGCTGAATTCCTTGAAATCAACATAGACTCAGTCGATAAAGGATTCCCACACCGTGGAGTATTTAAGGTCTGGGTCAGGGGTGCGCTACTGTCTAAATCTGTTGGTCTTCTTAAGGGAGTCAGGGCTGAACTGACCCTGACTGAAGGCAAGCTGAAATTACTGGAAGACACTTATTCTCGCACCCATGACAAGAACATATTGGCGGACATACAGACACAGCTTCAGGAATTCAGTAAACTGGCCTCTAGAGAAGTGCAGTACATGGCATCCCCGATCCGAGCCCTCAGATATGGCGAAGGCAATAAAGCGGGCAGGTCACTTTCCAACTTACTCAAACAAGACAGGCACCCAAATCGTATTACCAGCTTACAGACGCCTGGGGGTACGGTTGTAGTGAATGAAGACTAAATAAATGCTGAGTTTGCGGTGTTCTATGAACGATTATATAGTAATAGAGATACTAAATCGGCCACCGAGATAGGGACATACCTTGCGGCACTGACGATTCCAAAACTCCATGAGAAGAGCCGCCTTGCACTGGACCAGCCTCTTACTACAGATGAGATTGCTGAGGCGATTAAAGATTTATAGTCCAATAAAGCTCCAGGTTTAGACGGCCTTGGGGCTGAATTCTACAAAAAGTTTAGTGCGGAGCTTGCTCCATTGTTGTTGCGGGTCTGGGAAGAATCCCTTCAATGTAACATACTACCTCCATCCATGAGAGAGGTGTTAATAACTGTTCTCCCTAAACCGCGCCGCCCTTCCCAGGATATGTCGTCCTACAGGCCACTGTCTCTCATTAATACAGATGCCAAAATATTCGCCAAAGTACTGGCCAACAGGCTTTTGCCAGCGGTCCCCACATTGGTCCACCCTGACCAGAATGGGTTTATCCCCGCTAGATCTACGGCACTTAACCTATGTAGGCTCTTTGGAATACTGGCCCAAATTGACCCAGGCAGGAACGCTGTGGCCGTATCATTAGATGCTGAGAAGGCCTTCGACTCTGTTTCCTGGGCCTACTTGCTGGCAGTATTGGAGGCATTTGGGATGGGCCCGAACTTTATTAGGTACGTGCAATTGCTTTACACGAAACCCGGTGCCCGGGTGCTAACAAACCAAACAATCTCGGATATGTTTCTGTTGGGACGAGGCACTAGGCAGGGCTGCCCATTTTCGCCTATACCATTTGCCCTGACAATAGAACCAATGGCAATCGCGATAAGGCTTCGACACTCCAATAAGGGCATTGACCTGAAGGGAGCCACACAGCTAATCTCTCTATACGCTGATGATACACTCTTATATATTCGTGAACCGGGCCCCCCGCATGTAGATGTAGAAGAACTTACCACGGTACCCACAAACATACAGTCTGTCATTTTTGATGATCGTTACAGGGATACATGTGATTTTAACCCTGTCAGTAGTACGGTCGCTGCCTGGCGGGCAATATTCAAGAAGCTGGGACTGTCGTACTTATATAATCCGGAGGTCTCCCTCTGGAGATACCCTGGTATCCCCCCAACATATGATGCCTGCCTGGGATCCTGATGACGAGATGTGCCTGGGTGATATGTTTATCGATGCAAAGTTTGTGACCCGTCAGCAGATAACTGGGGCTATGGGCAGGGGCCCACTTAGGGTTCTGCAATACTATCGTATGAGATCGGCCTTCCAGAAATACTGGGCGTCTTTCCCCGATGAACCCCCTACACACTCGTGCGTTCAGATCACTTCTGGAGGCCGCTTGAGTGTGTCCAGCCTATATGCCATGGAACAAGCACACTCGCCCACGCCTGGTCTTAGCAGAGATAAATGGGAAAAAGATCTCCAGATCCCTATTGATGGTAAGGCTTGGGATAGGTATTGTTCACTTACCAAAAAGGTTTCCCTGAATGCTGGGCTACGAGTAATCCAATTTAAAATTCTCAATAGATTGCACTACACCCCGGCCAAGATAGCCAAGTTTGTCTCAAACGCTCAGAGTCAATGCCCAAAGTGCAAAGCAGACTACGCTGGCTCGTTCCACATGTACTGGAGCTGCCCGGTGGTGGCTGGGTTCTGGAGGGAGGTGGCAAATATACTAGATGAGATCACACAAATCCCTCCGACGCTGTCTCCACAGAAATATTTATTCGGGGACATCGGAAAATGTTCCGAAAAAACCAGAAGACTGTTTAATGTCACATGTGCAGTGGCCAAAAAATGTATTCTGCTTCATTGGAAAAATCCGTCGCCACCCACTGTGCAGCAGTTCCTCCGAGAGCTGGTCTATGTGAATGAGGCTGAGGAGCAGTTTGTTCTCACACGCCCTTCGGCCTGCAGACCTAAGGATATTTGGGGTCCCCCGAGAATGTTTCTCTGTGATATGATCTCTGATGGTGACAGCGATACTTAGACTCGCCGCTTTGGGAAAATGTATACTATATGTACTGTGTTCCTCTGCATTACCGTACCATGATGATTGCGATCTGTATGATGAAGCTCGAACTGTGTTTTTCTCGACCACTAATAAAAAGAGTTTTAAAAAAAAAAAGAAACTTTAGCCTTGACACAAGGATCCTCGGCAGAGCCGTACTGTGGGGCCTTGGATGTTTACTGGACATCCTGAAGGGGCCCCTTGAATTAGCCTCCAAGAGGAACTTTGGGACACAGCCAGTAACAGAGGGGATCCGGTCAGCGACCTCTCCCTGAGCCCCCTCAGCAGAACCGGTACCACCGCAAGCGTGGGAATGTTGAAGAATCCACCTCACAGACAAAACCTTAATGGGTCTCAGTTCTGTCGGTACACACCTTCGCCTCAATGAGAGGAACCTCGGAACAGAGTCCGGTCTGTATAACTCATCCGAGAGGGACCTCTAACGGTTGTTCGGTACAGAAAGCCTCAATGGAGGCCTCAGGGCGCACCCCAGTGTCTGTATTAGAAGCTCCAGACAAGGAGCGAACTCTGGTACCCAAAGCCTCAGCACATCTGGCTATTAGCACCCGATTGGTGAACCTCTGATCGTAATCCGGTGTCGGCAGGCCCCTCGCGGGAACCCTCTAAGAAAACCTCTAGTATGCCTATTAAGCCTGCGGGGCACCTCCGGGGAAACCTTGGTAGCAGAGCTATTGAAGCCCCTACCGGACTTGGAGGACCCCAGGAAGAAGTCCCTGGCCGGGGTGCCCTAAAAAGTAAAGAACCTACCGGGTGTCTCTTCTTTTCATCTATGAAGAGTTAAAAAAGGAAGATCTCCTCCCACCGACGAAGACGCTGAAGTGCCTGGACCGAAAGGGAGTCGCAGTAGAAACATGAGTCCCCAACGGTGATCCGGTCCCAGACACTCCAAACAGAAAGTATGGGGATCCGCCCTAGCAAAACGACATTTGCAAGAGGAAAAAGAAACGAATCCCAAACAATCCGACATAGATGGAGGACTACGCAACCACAGAACCGGAGCAGGAGAGAAGGACAATGGGAAACAAGAAAAATGTCTTCCCGGTGATGCAAGTGTGTCCAACCCCGGCCACATGTGGTACCCCGCGTAAAAAAAGGACGACACATTTTTCAATTTGATACTTTTGTAAAAAAGTGCTCAGGTCCCGTCCCACTGGACAGAATGTCCCAAAAGTATGGAGGAAAGGTGACGGGACGTAGGAGTATGAGTGCAAAAGGGCAGACTATGCCTTTTACTGTATGGTAGTAGAGGCATGGGAGCAGAAAAAATGGGTTGTGCTGAGGCTAGTGGAAGAAGAGGTAGTGCTGTTACGGCAGCAGAGGTAAAGAGCGGGAAGAAGTGAATAGACAGGCAAAGAACGTGAAGAAAGGTGGAGGCATAGATATGTTCTTGTAAGATTGGATAAATCAGTTATCGAAGAGGTCAATCTGGACAGAAGTATTGCTATGGGTACATGATTTGAGCAGGGAGAACATGAGCTGGCATCCTACGGTAGTGCTGAGTATGCCTCTGTGCCAGTAGAAGTATCAGGTTAGGTTATAAGAGGAATAGGAGACTAGGATGAATGGTAATCACCTGTAGAGCAGGGTGTAGCAGCCCCACAGAGGGTACACCATGGAGTCATAGGACGCACCGTGATACTTGCTTGGCTGTAGTAAGTAGCATGGGAGAGATGGTGAGCCCCAGCAAAAGTGGGTGTAACGATGTCCATTGCTCCAGAAGGGTCAGAGAAATGCGTATTATGTCCCGTGGTCAGACATGGACCAGAATAATTTGATGAAGACACTCCCTTCGCTCGCTGCAGGGGCAGGGAAGTGGATGTATGCATTATAGAAACACACTGCTGCTGTTGGCCATAGGGGATATTTATTTATTTATTGGATACTGGTAAGGCACCTATACAACATTGGTGTTTCAAGGCACCACAAGACAAAAAAAGGAGGGGTGGGAAACAAGGGAGAAAGATAACTGTCCTACTAGGCTTTGTGTCATTCGTATGGTGCAAGTGCAGTAACAAGAAGTGGGGCTGCAAAGGCGGGAAGCCAAGTGCAGGGTAAAGAGGAGAGAGTGCAAGTGAAAAGTGGGGTGGAGGAGAGGGCCACAGGGGCTTGGCGAGTGATAGGCGGAGGCCACAAGGGCAAGTGACACGGCTTGCAGGGAGTGAGGGTCCACATGATTAGGAGAATCTCCCCTTTCCAACAACACCTTATTTGATGCATTGCTGGGCGCGAATATGCACAGATCGCTCGATCCGCGCCCAGCAATGCCACTAGACCATCATGGATCTGTTTGTGAAGTGGGGAGCGGAGGGAGAGAGGGGGCCGCTTATTATGCAAGCTGCCCTCTTCACCCCTGGCTCCCAAAGCATGGGTAGCCCGTTTTGCCCTGGGGGCAGATGGGCAAAGTAATGTGCCCATCTGCCTCTAGGAAAGTGGGCAAACAAAAAAATAAATACATTGTGTTTTTGGTGGTGGGGCACCCTAAACCACCAGAGATTTAGGGAATGAAAAGGGGTGTGGCCCTCCCCCTGCCCCACCCCAAGTGGATGGGGGCACCGCATGTAGCCCTCCCTGGGGGCAGATTTTTGCCCACAGGAAGGGGTACATGAGATGCCCCCCATCCATTTGGGGTGGGGTGAGAGGGCCACCAGAATTCTGGCCACAAGCCCTGCCAAGCATGGGGCAATACGTTTTGCACCCCCCCCCCCCCTTTGGAGCAGATGGGCACAGTAATGTGCCTATCTGCCTCAAGCGAAGGGGCAAAATATTAAAAAAATTATAAAAAAAGATTAGGTTTTTTTTGTGGGGGGTGGTGGGCACCCTAAACAACCAGAGATATAGGCCATGAAAAGGGGGGTGAGCCCTCTTCCACCTCCCACCCGAAGTGGATGGGGGGCACCTCATGTTGCCCCACCTGAGGGCAGAATTCTGCCCCTAGGAAGTCCTACATGAGATGCCCCCTCCATTTGAGGTGGGGGGGATTGAAGGGGCCACCAGAAATCTTGCCACAGCCCCCCCCCCCCCAAAGCATGGGACAGTACATTTGGCCCCCCTTGGGGCAGATGGGCACAGTACTCTGTGGGCGTACTGTCCCCAAGCACAGCAACGCTCTGTGAAACTGCTGCTGGACTTGTGGACTGTCAACCCACATGAGGGACAGACACCTAAGGCAGGGGACATCACCCCTGACCATCCTGGAGCTCTGGCTAGGCAGCATTACAGAATTTCCCTTGGGGAATGGACGGGGACCCTCCCGGGGCTCCTCCCGGGGCTCCCTGGGACTGCCGTTGGACCTGTGGACGGTCAACACTTTTTCTGCCCAGGTAGGTGCAACCACACATGTGAGGTACTGTTTTCATATGGACACTTGTGGGAAGGTAGGACATGTGTTGTTGGCGGCGTGTTTCAGTAGTTTCCAGGTGGGAAATGTCTGAAAATTGTGGTTTTATCGCCAAATTTCAGACTTTGCCCAGGCTTGTGGGTAACACATTCTGGGGGCGATTGGCGCAAGTCAGATAACCACAGGTGTCTTCTTTTCCGAAAGGCATGGGGTTCTAGGTTTTCCTTGGTGGCTGCGACACCCCAGGCCCAAATCTGTAGGTTGGCTCCCCAAACCCTTTGGGGGTTAGCAGTGGTTTAGCCTTTTCCCTTTGCGCCCAGGTAGGTGCACCTACATATGCGAGGTACTGTTTGTCAGGACACCTGTGGGAATGGAGGAAATGTCTGAAAATGGTGGTTTTATCGGCAAATTTCAGACTTTGCCGGAGCTTGTGGGCAATACATTCTGGGGCGATTTTGCGCAAGTCAGAACTATGTTGAAATGCATGGGGTTATCCGTTTTCCTTGGTGGCTGCAACACCCCAAGCTCAAATCTGTAGGTTGTTCACAAGAGCAAAATCTGCTCTGCCAAAAGACTTGGGGTTACCAGTGGTATAGCCTTTTCCTTTTGCGCCCAGGTTGGTGCGCCCACACATGTTAGGTACCGTTTCCATCGGCACACCTGTGTGAACCCAGGATGGTAGGACATTTGTTGCGTTCACTTGGTTTTCATAACGTTTTCATACATTTGCTGCTGCACTTTGTCACATAACCCTTTCATTTCCCAAATGTGACCTACATTTAGTCGCTGCTTGAGGCACTGTACGCTTTTATAACCTGCACAAGTCACCTACCCTTCAAAAGGTCTGCCCGTGCTCTTTCAAAAAAATATATGCTTGCCATTCCTCACCACATTAGTTTTCCTTATTTACACATGCTAAGTAAGTCTGTTTAGGCTGTAAGCATAAAAATCCTGTGGACCATTGCTCAGTTTTTGGCTTGTGGTATTGCTTAACTGGAAGAGTCGGGGGAATGTAGCGGGGCATTTCTTTTCTCAAAATTCACAGAAGCCATTGCCTTACTGGGCCAACCATGTCTACCACATACCTTTTTTATCTGTAATGTTTCCCCAAACAATGGACATTTTCTTTACATAGTTGTTGCCCGACCTGCGCAACTGACCCCTTCCTAAACTTGGAATTTTGTCTACTTTTCAGAAATGTATGGCTTTCTGTGTTCCCATTCAGCTTTCCTACCCTCCTCTTCCATTCCGTCCACGCATGTCCCATTAGAAAAAAAGGCTAAAATCGCCCACCGCTCACAAAACAGATGGTAACCATATAAAAATGTTTTTTTTGGTTTCCACTTAAACTGTTCTTGAAAGCCTGAAAAATTGTGAATTCAGCACTGCAAACCATTTGTTCCTAGCTCTTACAAGGAAAAAACCACAGGCTTCTTTGTACATCATTTTATTGGCATTTTCTGAAAAACCCTACACTTTCTCCCTTTTTGGTTATTTTCTCTCACCCCATACAGTAAACTAGGATTCCTTGGTGGCGTTATGACCATCTACATGTGGGAAGAAAAGGGGCCAAAAAAGGTACAAGGGATTGAATGGCCACATACCAAAATGACCAAAAAAAGGCCTTGGCAGAGGGACTTGGCAGTTATGGGGTAAATGTATGTATGTATGTCAATGCCACTATGTATAAACGGTGAATTTTTGTTCAGTAGAGGAGCGAGGGAGCTCTCCTTGCTAGAGTGGGCAGATTGCTCATTTGCTAGGGCTCTCATTGCTAGTGCTGTGCTGAGAGCTAATGCTATAGATAGTGTGACAGCTGAGTGCTGGGGGCTTGGCTTTTGTTGTGAGCAGCTGGCTTTCTCTGCCAAGCATAATAAACTGTTTTCAGTTCAAATATCTGTGTCTTTGTGATCTTATTTTGTTTCCATAGTATATCATTTTGTGACTTACAAATGGCGCCGGTAAAGGAACTCTTCCAAATATGCAAGGACAGCGTTTGGACCAGAGGGATCGTTGCCAAGTAGAGCGATGTTGCTACTCCTGATCCACGTGTTGTCCAAGATCATCTCAGGCGAGGGTTTTGAACTGTTACAGCCTTGATGCTGTTCTGCATCTTTTGAATGAAGGTCACCAGGCACAGACATCGAGCTGTCGTTTGATGGGAGATAGAGTTGCCTCTCTTTGATATTAGGTGAGCTTGCTCGAAGTTGTTTGTTTGAAAAATGCATGCATATATTGTGCCAGGCTAGAGAATATATATATATATATATATATATATTTTTTTTTTTTTTTTTTTTAAAGATACCCAATGTTAGAAAAATTCACACATTATGCAGATTTTTAAAATGAGAAAAAACCTACAGGGTTAGAGAATGAAATAATAATGACTCTGTACCTTATAGTGAACTAAGTGCAACACAGGGGAGATTGAGGAGTATGTTGGACAATTGGGATGTGGTCCCAAAGTCAGTACACCAGTTTAGTTAAAAAGAATGAGGAGATAGGGGTCACCCAGGAACAGAAGTTACCTAGGGCAGACTCATTTTTGATAGATACCCGGTCACAAAAATGTTCCATTGAGAGCTCACTGGTTCCAGATATTGCCCTGTCAGGGCAACAGACTGTTTCTGCAGGGTGTGCATGTACACCAGAAATATGCCCCATGTCACAGCCAGTACCCATTACTGTTGGTCCCTTTACTAATAAATGCCACTTCCTGCTAATATCCAATTATGGAGAGAACCTATTGGGATTGTATATGGTGAAATAATTGTACACAATGATTCATTGCAGCACTGATGGTGTATCAATGTCCCAGCAGAAATATGTTTACACACAGTATTTAGTATTGCCTTCTGATTTGGCGAGAAAAGGTGTCATTGAGGAAATATCTGACAGCAATTTTAACAGCACCATTTTTGCACGTTTTTAAAAAGGGTGACAATGTTGTGCCCTACCGTTTTGCAATTTATTTAAAAGGACAAATTGACCACGATTCCTGCTCAAGGAGCATACCTTTCTGTGATTGGTGCATTGACCTTTACTAGAATACCACGAGGATGCACAGAGTATCAGCAGAGCGCTTACAGTACTGGTTGATAGATTACAGTTGCCGCAATATTGCACATTGTTACTTATTTCAGCCGACTCCAGTGAAGTATGCCAGCAGGGCACTATTAGCTTACTAAAGGATCTTGCAAAGATAGGTCAGAATTGTCAACATGAGGTCACCTACGTAGGGTACCTCTTGTTGAAGGAGGGTAGGAGCTTTGCTCCAGAGAAAGTACATGTTGCATCACCATTGCCGTGGGATGCGCACTGTCAGAACGCTTTTGTCACACTGAAAACAGTTTTGTGTTACGCGCCAATCTTGGCGATTTCTGATTATGTCAAAAGGTTTGTCGTGTTTCAATATGTAAAAGATGGATGTGCTTTTGCAGTGCTAACCCAGGAACATGGTGGTAAGAAAATCCTGTTGCTTATGCACTACCTGAATGTCATAGAAGTAGCTACAGCAGTTGCATCATGCAAAGAAAGTGAAGGCATGGTTTTGGGTCACTGCTTAAACATGGTGCCTCACTCGGTTGATGTGTTAGTTACAGATACAACATGTGACATCAGCTCAAATTATGAATTTACTCTGTTCACAGCACACATTAGGATCACAAGATGTAACCTATTGAACACAGCTAAGTTGCTACCTCTCAGAGCAAAATGATGGGAATGAGGACAACCATGATTGTGTGTATACCACTGAACAAGAGAGCAGAGAAAGAATTGATTTGTTTGACACACTTTTGTCAGTTCCTGATCTAGCACACAATAAGTTGGAATGGCCTGACACCCATATCGTAGAATTGCTGTCTCTGACACAGACTAGAACATGTTTCACCTTGTATAAAACTGAATTGTGAAGGGCAGTGTTTATGCAGTATAATGCAGGAATTAATGGCTTTGCCGCGTTTTAAAACAGTTTACCCATATATGCCATACCTGATACTGCACTTTTTTTGGTTTCTGGAGATTCAGCTGATGCAGGAAGACTGGCCTACTGATACAGAACTGGCCTAACATGTGAACATCCAAGTGATGTCTCCAAGCAGACCTGCCACACTGTGGAATGTGTAATGCCTCAGAGTGCAGAGCATGATAACCACTCCCTCTGAGTAGTACAGTCATGAAGCTGCTGGCTCGAACCCCAGAGTGCAAGATGCTTGAGAAACTGACAGTAATTAAGAGAAATTCCTGATGGGTTTCGACAGAAGATTTCAATTAAGGAAGGACATGTGGTCAAGTGCCTATACCAGTGAGGCTAACTGACACTGATAAACTATGCCCATGTTTGGGTTGCGCAGGAGTGAGGATATGGACACCGTTTCCACAGAAATGATCAGGTCCAGGAGACCATGGTCAGGCAGAAGGGAGATGAGATGCTTGGTCTGCTTATGACTGTGGAAAAAATGATAACTGTCTTTTGGGTACTAGAGCCTGCACAATATCTCAGAAAACTGTTGCCTACGTCCATCCCACCTGCTATATTATGCTATGCTATGCTATGCTTTCTTTCAAAACACACCCATGCTCGATAGGTTTTCATCTTGAGCGCCAGGATGAGATGTAGATCTCCTGCTTTTGTACACAGCTTGCTATGCATTATTTAGAGCAATGTTTTCAGGTTGATAGAATGATAGCACCCACAATTTTGTCACAATTGCAGTGCTTGATGGCGTCATCCTAGGATGCTGCCTATGTATACAATGTGTCCTTGTTTAGTTTACATGTTATGCATCATGGTAAATTGCCAAAGATTTGACTTTTTTCACTAAGAGAATATCGCACTGTCCATGTTACTGCCTTAGTGTCTAGCCACACGACTTGCTTCTTTATATCCCCGTTTTGACTGACATCTGTCATTATACTGTCTCCTCCACACAACTTGCCTAGCTTTAATGTCCTAGAATTGCTTAGCACATGCTGAAAGAGCCGTTTGTCAATCTGCATTATTTATGGTTAGCATGAGCTAATCCATTCACATATTAACGTAAAATCTGTTTAGCAATATAGTTTGTTCTGAGCTATCATGGATCAACATTTGCTGAGAGCCATGGATAAAGATATAATGCATGTATACTTGTTATTTTGTAAAACGCACATTCTGTTTTTCTAAGCGCTAAACGTGGTCTGTTTTGTCCATTATGAATTTGGCTTTGCTGAGTACGCAACGAAATGCAAAAATGCTGAACGGAGCTGAAAACAGTGTAGAGATGTTATTATAACAACTTGCCTCTTAGCAGACTGTCAGCTATCCTTTAGCACAGAGAAATAGTCTTCACTGAGGGAGGAAGAGATGGCATGATTGATGGTTTTGTTTCTGTAGAGTTAGGGTGACTTGTGCGAGAGAAAGGATGTAGCACGATATGGCTTGCTTTCTTAGAATATGCCCAGTACAGTATATAATATGATTAAATGTATGCACATAGGTAGAAGCACGCTGTTTCCATGGAATGCTTCTACACATGTAATGTATGTCAATGCCACTATGTAAACTGTGGATTTCTGTTCAGTAGAGGAGCGCCGGAGCTCTCATTTGCTAGGGCTCTCATTGCTAGTGCTGAGTGATGATGCCATTGCTAGTGTGACAGCCGAGTGCTGGTGGCTTGGCTTTTGTTAGTGAGCAGCTGACTTCCCCTGCCAAGCATAATAAACAGTTTTCTGTTCAAATAACTGTGTCTTTGGGATCTTATTTTGTTTCCATAGTATATTATTTTGTGATTTACAGCGTCACCATCTCTAGAGCTAACACGAAGACAGTAATGCTTATAAAATCCCGATGGTGTAGCCCATGTTGTTGCATTAGTAAAGGCACCCCACTGTACATGATGCTGAAAGGCCACTGCTGCCGATTTTGCCCTCGTTAAATTAGCACCGACACCCTCACAAGGGGGTTACCCTTGTGCTTTGCATGCTTGGAAACCATCCATCTAGCAAAGGATGCTTTGGACACTTGTTAGTCTGGAGATCCCCCTGCAAAGGTTACACACAGTACTTAGGATGTTCCAAAATCCCTTTCACTGTTTAAAAAGAATTTTAGCACTCTATAAATGTCTAAACTGGGCCATGCTCTGTCACCCCGTGATTAAGGATTGGGGAAGAAAGTTGGTTACATTATTTCTTGGTTAATATGAAAATCCGATAGTACTTTTGGTAAAAAAGACAGATGAGTAAGTAAGACTGCCATCTCTCTATGAAATGTTGTATACGGGTGTGATGCTGCCAGAGCTTGGACTTCTTTAAAACTTCCTGCTGAAGTTGGCACCACCAATAAGGTGGTTTTTAATGTGACCATTTTGAGGTCTACAGAGGCCATAGGCTCAAGAGGTTAACGCGCTAGTGCTGTCAGCACTACATTGAGATCCCATGTGGGCCCTGCTCTTCTGACTCTAGCGACCGTCTGGATGCTTTTTGACCATAGGGTTTCCCGAGGGAAAAACATTTTCGTCTGAATTTCTATATGCTCCGATGTATGTCCTACATGCATCTACCTGCACACCTAAGCAGGCTAAGTAAGCTGAAAATGAGAGGTTGTTCTCCAATGTGCGAGACAAAAGGGACAAATCCTTCCCTATCAGTCCAGTGGCAATACCTGGTTAACTTGCTTTTTGTATTGAGACATTGTAGAGTCTTTTATTGTCTTTTGAATAATGTTCAAATGGTCAACTGAAAGTTTAAGATACCCCAATGTTAGTGCTTCAGGAACCAGGCCGCTAGCAACATTGCTTGCGGATTCGGATGTAGCACTGCACCACCAGTTGCAATAACATTGCCTTGGAGGTCTCCAATTTCAGAGGGCCCTGGCATTTTATCCGAGTCAGATTGGAGAACCATGCTCTCGCTGGCCATAGAGGTGCAATTAGTATCAAGCTGCAATTCTTTGACCACCTTAAATTTGTTCAAAACTCTTTGGATACGTGGTGTTGGCAGAAATGGGTAACCCAACCCCTAATTTCCATTATCTGAAGGCTTCAGAACTCTCTCCCTGGCCCTCCCCCTACATTTGGAGTTGATGCTTGTCGCAAATATATCCATCTCCGGGAGACCCCAGAGACTGAATAATTCTGGAGCCTGATGAGTGGGATGGCTCTGTACTTTCTTGCCCCAGTAAGTGGGCTGCTTTCAACCAAATGTCCTGTTGTACCGTCCATTCCCAAATCTGGAGGGTCAAAGTGCACAGGTCTGGGGATTTCTTGTTTGTGGAGAAAAAGCATTGCTGTTGTACTGTCCATTAGTACTAGTACTACCACCTTCTGCTGCAGGGTGGGTGTGGGGGGGGAACTGATGATTCAAATGCTACAAATATGGCCTTCAATTCTATGTAGTTTATATACCTCTCAGTCCGCCGCCCCCATCCCACCACTGAACTGCCCACACTCCCGCGCAGAGCCACCTGCACCCCACCACCCCCTGCCCTTTCCTCCCGTCGACCCCCACTAACATTCCCCACCTACCATATCCCTCCCTCTCCCTAAATACTGCATGTCTCGCCCTAGCAAGAACAGTGGCCGCATCTCCATCACCCTCTGACCCCCCCCCCACCCTCTCACACACACCAACAACACTGAAACCCCTGAAAAAGAGAAAACTAGCCTGGTCCCCTTCAATCTCCCACTACTAACCCCTCCTACCTTCACCCTCACCCTGCTTCCGACCCCTCTCCCTCGACTTCTCGCCCAGCACACCTAGCAGCCATAGCCCCATGCGTTTCACCCTTGAATCCCCAGTCCCAAATCCCTCTGCCCAACTGCCCACCCCCGTCCAACTCCGTCCTCCCCCCACCACGCCCTCCTCTGCCCGCCTACTCTTCCCCAACCCCCATCAACCGGTCCACATCACTCACCTCCCAGATCCCACTGCCACCCTACCCCCTCCCTCTCTCTCTCCTACCCCTGCCACTCTCCCGATTCCCCCCTCCCACAACCAACCCCCTACAACCTCCAGGACAACCCCCCATTCCGAAGTAAGATGCATCCTTTTTAATGCTCGCTCTGTAGAAAAAATCAGACAGCATTTTTGACCTCCTCGCCTCTGACAATCCAGACCGAGTCTTTATCGCGGAAACCTGGTTCTCAGACGACTTTGCCCCTGTTGCTCAGGAAGACCAAACCCCCCACCCCCCCCCCCCCCCGCCGCCCAGACTACTCCCTCATCCCACTCAACAGACCCTCTAGAGGAGGCGGAGTAGCAGTAGTTTTCAAATCACACTTCTCCATCTCACTCATCGACTGCCAGACAATCGCCCCTTCTTGCAAATCCTCTCTCGTCAAACTATCACTCCCCCAATGTTCTCCCATAGCTTCCTAATCATCTACAGACCCCCCCGGCTATGACAGACATTTCATAACAAACCTCTGTGACTATCGCCACCATCCAAGTAAACCACCCATCGCTCACTCTTCTAGGGGACTTCAATATCTGGCTAGACATTCCCACCAACCCCATGACCTACTCACTGGTCGACTGCCTTGATGCGCTCAACCTCTGCCTTCACGTGAACAGCCCCACTCACTATAAAGGACACCCTTGATGCCATCTTTAGCTCCCACGACCAGCTACATCTAAACCCCCCCCCCCTGTGCCCCTCATCTGGTCTGCTCACTTAATTGTCCCTTTCACCATCTGCTCGCCTGCCCCCATGCCCATCCTTGAGCTAGCTGCCCCACTCCAACGCAAATGCTGGAAGAAACTAAAGATCCTCCCTGACCTAGCCGAAGCTCTGCTTCAAAGACCTCCCTCAACCATCCCACGTAATGAACCCTTAACCATCGACTCCTTTGACTCTTTGCTCAATTTCTCACTAATCCTGTCCACCCCCACTTGCCAATCCTCCTCTCGCTGTGGTCCTTATCCCAGATGGTTTACACTAGAACTGTAGATTGCAAAACAATTGAATAAATCCCTCGTACGCAAATAGCGGAAAAGTAAAACCAACCTGAGTAAATCCACCCTTGCCCTGCACCACTACAAAGCTGAAATACGAAAAGCTAAAACCGCCCACTACAACTCCCAAATTCTCAACTGTGGAAACCGCAGCAAGGAACTCCACAAAATCATTTCTGAATTCGTCAAACCAACCTGTACCGCAGCTCAATCCACCCCATCTCAATCACTTGCGACTCGCCGCCACATTATCCGTCCGCCCTATCAATCACCACGCCGCCCCCTGCCCGCCACGGCAACAACTCCTCCCACCTTCGACTCGTTCACACCAATCTTAAGAGACAAATATCTTGACCTTCTCTGCTCCAAAACCATCTGGCTCCCCCCTTGACCCCTGCCCCGCTTCAGTCCTCAAATATTCTCATCCACCTGCGCAGGAGAGTACGAAAAAACCATCCTAAATGACTCCCTCAGCTCAAGAATCTTCCTCGACGCCTTCAAAACCGCACAGCAAGCCTCTTCACTCGACCCCAAAAACTACCGCCCCATCTCAAACATCAGGTTCCTTGCAAAACTCATCGATCGAACCGCATACTCCCAACTATATGCCTTTGTTGAATCCAACAACCTCCTGGACCGCGCACAATCTAGCTTCAGACCAAGTCACGGTACCGAAACCACTCTGGCCTCAATCTGGGATGATCCTAAGATCACCACAGACTCTGCAGGATGTGCTGCACTAATCCTCCTAGACCTCTCGGCCGCCTTCGACACAATTAACCACTCAATCCTACTTGACCACCTCCACTCCCTAGGACTCCGAGGAAAAGCTCTCATATGGACAGCCTCCTTCCTCAACAACAGGAAACAAATAACCCTCCTCTCCACCTTTGCTTCCGCTGCTCGACCAGTCAATACTGGAGTACCACAAGGCGCATGCCTATCAGCCCTCCTATTCAACCTCTATATGTCCACCCTCCCTGGAATAATCCGCCCGCACAATATCTTGTGCTATAACATTACACCCAAATAATCCTAAAACTCCTCAACTCAGCCTCCAACTCTCAGCCCGACCTCGCAGCCTGCCTCCTAGACATTGATCGTTGGATGACTACAAACCACCTCCTCCTAAACCCCACTAAAACCAAAATCATGGTGTGTGGCAACATCAAGCTTCTTCACCACCTTTTCGCATGACCCACATCCATGGGCAATCCACCCACCACCTCCGCCACAGTAAAAAACCTTGGATGCATTCTTGACTGGACCTAACCCTCTCTCGCCAAATCAACAACGTATCTAAGTCTGGTCATTACCACCTCAAAATTCTTAGGCGCATTTTTCCCTGCCTCTCCTTTCCTAACAGACTTGCCGCTGTTCAGTCTATTGTAATGTCGAGACTAGACTACGCTAACTCCTATCTCCGGGCATACCACCTCATTAAATTACAAAGAGCACAAAACGCTGCCGCCAAACTGCTACTAGCACTGGGCCCAAGAGGCCACACCTCTCCAGCTCTCAGAACTCTCCACTGGCTCCCAGTTGGATGAAGGGCCACTTTCAAAACCCTATGCATCACCCACTGAGCACTGCACAAGACCATCCCTCTATACCTGCAAGGCAAGCTAAAACCCTACCACCCACCGCGCACTCTAAGATCAAGCTCTGCCCTCTTGGTGATTCCAAACACCAACTCAGTCAGGATTGGAGGATCCTCGTTTTCAGCCTTGGCTCCCACTCTATGGAACTCGCTTCCAACCCACATCTGACTCACCGAAGACTACTTGTCATTCCGCAAACTAGTGGAAACGTGGCTCTTCCCATAACAACGATGACCACCCAAAGGTGTGTCCAAACCCCCAGCAACTGAACGACGAAACACACAACAAAGCTGTCCTACCTGGTGCACACCCACATGATAGGACATAATGGAGGGATTAGAGGGAATGATTGGAGTGAATGTAGTCGATGTATGGAATAAACTGAGTGAATAGACACAGTAAAAAAATGTCGGAGTTGATTGAACAGAGAAAATAAAGGAGTAAATGGAGTGGATGGAACGGATAGAGTGACAAACGGATGTGACAGGATGGAACGGATGGAGCAGATCGAGTGGATAGAGTGGACGGAACGGACGGTGTGGAAGGAACAGACGGTGCGGATGGAGCAGATGGAACTGATGAAGCGAATGGAACAGATGGAGCAGACAAGAAAACATCCGGATGGATGGAACGGATGGAGCGGACGGAACAGATGGAGTCGAGGGAACAGATGGAGCGGATGCTACGAATGGTACAGATACGGATGGTGTGGCTGGAGCCAAGACCTGTTCCCCATCTTCCTGTATCCACATATTTACCTGTCCCCCATTTATACCTGTATCCATCCTGTTATATATCCGTATGTCGCTACTGTCATGCCCACGTGCCTGGTCTTGGCGCTTATACTGATAACCACCCTATCACACCACTACGCCTGCTCTCTACTATACACCATCATTCAACCAGAACAAAGCTATACCCGTTAATTCAGCCTAGCTATTCACATACGAACATGACTCCATGATCACATCACCCTAATAAAACACAGCTAGCTGAGCACACTCCGGCTAGCTGTTCGCATAGGTGTCCCTCAGGCCTAACGGAGCCAAAACCCAGTCTAGGTGTCCACCCACCAGACTGAACACATCCAACTGATTTCCTCAGCACCACACATCGCTAGGAAGCAGCTATCATCTAACAACTACACCAGCTGCACCCACGCACCATACGACATTCTCCCTCTACTGACTTGAACTACGGTTCCCGAGGGCGTTTAACCTACCAGCGCTTTGAGATCATACCAGTGATACATAAGGTGCTATACAAATGCCAAGTAACAACCGACCACAGGCCGTGTGTGTTGCATGAATTCCCAACGCCACTCCCAGCCTTCCAACAAGGTTTGTGGTCATCACTGTAGTGTAGGAAACCGGATGTAATGGAACCCCACTCAAGTTATCTTCCTCACTCCATCAGAGAGCCTGTTTCAGCAATATTGGAATTGATACTTGGTCCACTGGAGACCCCCGGCTCTTGATCTCAAGAATATACCAAATGAAATGGTATCCTTCTCCTCCTGAACATTACTAGCGGGACCGTCAGAATAGAAGTTTCCAGCAGGCGCCACAGATGCTGGTACCACCATACTGATGTATAGGTTCTGGACACGAAGTGTGCCACTGCTGCCAAAATATCCCTTCACCTCTCTGATGTTGGTAATATCCTGGCCTGAAATGTGTCCCACTGAAAGCCTATTAAGGCTATCCTTTGGGCTGGCTTGAACTCTTGACTCACATTGACCCCAGTTCGAACAGGGTATTCATAAACACTTGGGGATTTTGAGAAGCTTCCCTTGGAGACTACACTCTAATTAGCCAATTATCTACATAGGGGTAGACCTGCTGACCCCTATTTCTCAAACAACTGGCAATCAGACTCATTATCTTTACACAGTTTTGGTACTGCACTGAGACCAAGCAGAAGAAAACTGAGAAACTGCCGGTGGGGCTGCCGAATTGGTACATGGAGGTAAGCGTCCTTCAGGTCCAAGGCACACAGCCAGTCCCCCACACAACGTCTCTGTACTTTGGTCAAGCATCAAGATCTTGGCTCTAAGGGTCAGGATAGGTGTAGGTACAATCAGTCCAATGCTACCCTCAGACCAGCCTGTTTGTTTCTTGGGAATAGTGAATATCCTTGAATAGAATCCCTTGCTCCTGAATGATGGAAACATCTTCTCTACTGCACATAACTGCATCAAGCTTTGCACCTCCCCAGTTAATGTTGGGGAGCCTATCTGTATTAATGGGGGAACTCGACCAGAGGAGGGGATAGAATAGCCAAATCTGCCAGAAACCCCCAAAATTATTCAGAGGTCTTTGAATTGCTGACACCATTGCTCCTTGTGCAGAGCCAATCTCCCCCCTGCTGCCCCTCACCGAGAACTCGTTGACCCAGACATCACTGCTTCTTGAGTTTGGTGGCTGATTAAGAGGAGGGTGGCAAGTAAAACCCTTTATGGGTGGTCCAATGTTGCTTTCGCCTGATGGTACATGGGGGTGGGGGGAAATCTAGCTAGCTGACTAACCCTCCTTTCTTGGAACATCCAAAGGCCCTAGACCTGGAATGGCTATTTGTGAACTACTTGGCTTAGATAGAATTGCTAAGCAGTTCACAGTTTGCATGCAAGTCTTTTTGGTTAACTCCTCGTCTGTGGAGGAATGGAAAAATTCCTTACCTTCAGGTTGGAGGCATAGTATATTCTCCTGCACATCACTTGTAAAGTTAGTAGCATGCATCCGTCAGGACCTCCTTATTCTAGCCCGAATGTGTTTGCTCCTGCTGGCTGTAATAAAATGCCCTACCGAGTACTCCAATACCTCATCTTGGGCAACCAACTTTGCTTCTGCAAGACTAGACTTAAAAGTTGCCCGTTTCTCCGTGGGCAGATCGTCAGCAAAATCCAAGATCTGTGGGCTTAGTCTCTGATCTTCAGGAGCAGGCAACGCATCCGTGTTTGCCTGACACAAATGCAACACTGCATTGCTGTATGCCTTTTTTCCAAAGGTTTCTTTCTAGCCACTGGTCTTCTTTTGAGAGTATGGTCACTGACGTTAATGAGGCAACGCACCACGCAGACACACTACCTTTTGTGTAGAACTATGCAGCCACTAGAACGGAAGGAGGTCGTTGTGGATGCGACTCGCAGAGGTCCCTCCAAACCCTGCTGCCTATATCGTGCACCCGGTTTTTTGCAGACTGCGGAGCATGAGTGAGATTTTGCCCACTGTTTCTTAGCTACCGTCAGCAAATCTTTTTGTATAGGTATGGAAGATTGGATCACTAGCACGTCATCGAGCACTCCAAACTGAGTGTAGCTGAGTCAAAGGCACTCCCCAAAAATGTCCTGATGCCTTTGGCCAAAGCATTTCATGAAGGGCTGCAAGAGGGAAATGATGCTTCTAAATCGGTGTCCTGTGACCAGTTTTTCGTGAATGGATTAGATGGCTGTCCTCCACCTTGGCCTTTTGTAGCATCCAAAGGTGCTTGGTTGTCTGAGACTTTATCAATAGGTGAGGTTCCCTAACTTGTTCTATCCGTAAACCCATAGGCGGCAGTGGAGGCTGCACTGGTGCTGTAGGTTGTGGCACCAGAGGTCTTTGCTGATCCTGTGGCATTACCTCTTTGATTAGGCACTTCAGAATGTCTGACATCTGTGGCGATTACATGAGATTCTAGAACCTCTCAATAACAAAACAAAAAAACCCAAAAAATAAAATCCATCCTCACAAGCCAGGGAGAGGTGCTGATGCAGTTAGTCCATAATGACATTACAGGTACCCAGGGGGCTTTTCTCGGTTGTTGCACCCACTGGTCAGAATATGTTCCTGTGCTAGAAGCCGTTGGGTAAGAAGTGAACCAGAGCAAATTGGCTGCCAAATGCTCCACCTGAACTGTGGGTTCCTGACTTGATATGAAGATTGTGTGTGGTTTCTTGGAGCAGGCTCTGTTGTCCTTTCAGCAGGGGAGTAGTCTAGCAGCCAAGGTGGTGTCCAGACAAATGCGGTTGCTCTCGTAGCAGACCCTTCCTTCCTTGCTGCCATTTGATGGTACTGAGATTGATAAGGTAAAATGGGTGTGTGCGGGAAAACTTTGGCCGTCGCAGGGCCCTAAGAGGAGGGGTAGATGTACCCTCGGGACGTGGCCCGGCTCTCTTTGGGACCTCGGAGTGGACTCTGGGAGACTTGTTGCTCTCCGCTAATGTGCTTGAAGTGCTTCTGTGTGAAGGCGCCCCCCCCCCAGGCCAAGGCCTCGTGATGGGATAATGGCCCCTCCTGAGAACAATGGCCGGTCAGGTCTGTGGCTAAGATTGCTCCTACAAAAAGAGCTCTCATGAGGTGCCCTGAGAGAATAGACTGAAGAGCGAGGACCTGGTCCATGCTTGTTATCAACCCTCACATTCTCTCTGATCCTCTAATACCCTCCTACTTACTGTCCCCACAAGCCACTATTCTACTAGAAGTGATAGGCTTGCTCTGTACTCGGACCCAAGATTTGGAACAGCCTCCCTCTCTCATTGCGCTCGAGACTCCCACGAGGCTTTTCGCAAACATCTAAAAAGGTTTCTTTTTCCCCAGTCCTAATCACTGCCTCAGTACCTGACAGCACCTGATATTCTTATGAGAATTCCATCCGTTTCACCTGCGCCCAGATGCAGTTTAGTCTGCCCGGTACACAACTGTGTGTTCTGCGCACTATAAATCCTCAAATACAAGTCAGCAATTTCCATCCATAGACGCCTATTAGCTGCTTGTAGTTGAGCGTCCGATGTAATCACTGTTGGAATACATTTTAAAATAGTCTGAGCTCATTTTCTCCTCAGGACTTGTCGGACAGTTACCCACTCCTGACCCCTCACTGGGGATCTAAAATGCAGGGGAGGATGGAGCAGAAACAGTCGTGGTTGGTTGGAAATCTGCCCTTCGGCTGGAAAGTGCTCCTCCGCCTGTTACTCCATTGAGAGCATGCTTTGTAGTGATCTTCCATCAAAAATGTAAATCTTTTATATGGGTGCGAGTGGTATGAGCCCCCCCTCCAGACCATGAATATTTTCTACGAATGTGAAAGGAATGGTATGCGAGTGTGTTGCAGAGAGCACAAAAGTTAGGCTTGGCCCATTTCTGTTTTTTGGTTAAGTTTGTCAACCACCTTCTTGCTGAAGATATCTTCCCTATAAAATGGCATGGCCACCACTTTCCCCTGCACATATGGCCTGAAGCTGGTTGCCTTGAGCCACCATTGCCTGCCAAGGATTACCCAGTTGTACAACTAGCAAAAACCCAACGTATACTGCCACCAAAATGCCATGGTCCAATGCAGCTTTCGCTTCATGTAGGAGAGCAAGGGCCTCTCTCCATTCATGTCTGGCAGGAATTCTAAGATGGAGACATCTTGTACCAGAGCTTACAGTCATGCTGCGCTCGGGTGGCCAGGGATTTTTCCAACCTTACTGTAGTTGTTGCCATGGTCATAACCCTCTTCCTACGGCATCTAGCTATTGTCGTTCCTTGTTTGGAGGAACTGCGCATGGGGAGGAAGGATTTCTGGATCTCTTCCTAGCCACTGTCACAGATTCTGGGCTAGGTTGGGACCTGGGCCACGTTGCCTTTACTTTTTCTCCATACAATCCCCCCCTTCCCTACCCCCCCGTTGCAGTGGCTGTGTATGGCCACTTGACGGTCTTCCCCAATGTCTCAAGTAAAGAGCTGGATGTTAGCATCCTCATTGGGTGTTCTCTAAAAGTGATATCATTTCTATAGGCATGAGGTATGACATTTTTGCCGCTTCCGCAGAATGAAAGTATGCAATCTCATCCGGGGTGAATCTGTTACTGTATTTCTCCAGCACTGGTATCTTTCATTGATTAACATGCCTGAATAGTCATAGTCATAGTCAGACCGGGAATCCTTGCTTATTTAAAAAAAAATATATATATAAATTATTCCCATGGGAAAATGCATACAGTTGGGCCATTATGACTGTACAGGCACTCACCTAGTTAGTCCCTCCACCTCACGTTGGTCCTTTACAACCCTAACCAATGAGGTAGCAGGGCGTAAGCTCCACCCCAGGAAGCCATCTTCAGATTTTGAGCTGTAGTGACTGCATATAGGACTGACTGGCCTTGGAGCAGCCTCTCACGGGAGGTGCGAGGGTGCATGTGAATCGAAGAAAGATACCATTGCTCCCACGTATTCCTCATCTTTTGATAATTAGTTATCGCCAGCTTCGCTGCTTTGGAATTTTTTTTTCAGCAGAGGGCTCTGTGCTCGAGGTTGTGGCGTCGATTGTCCTTCGGCGGGCTCCGTAAGTTGTCAACGTCACTGATGGTATAAGATGGCTCGAGCCGCGCCCGTTAGCTTCAGTTCTGTTTTTTCGATGCAATATTGGAGGAACACCCAGGTGTGCCTCATGACTGATGCACTCTTCGTGAGAGGAAAGTGTAAGAAAACGCAAATTGTACTGCGGGGTAGGTTGGGAGGGGCGATGAGGAATACATGGGAGGAACATCCAGTCGAAAGAACATTACAGTTGGTAAGTAACTTGTTCTTCGAATGGATTGTGTCCTCCCACATATTCCTCATCTTATGACTCCCATAGCAGTGGCAATTTTGGAGGTGGGAGTACTAGATTCTGTTTTCATGGACGGAATGAAGTACCGCCTTGGCAAATAACCCCTCCTTGGAGGAGGCAGAATCTAAGCAATAATGCTTGATGAAAGTATGCACCGATTTCCATGTTGCAGCTGAACTCGTATCCGCTGCAGGAACTCCCCACCTTCAGAGCCGCAGAAGTAGCCATTCCCCTAGTAGAATGGGCTTGCAGCCCATCTGGAGGGTCCTTTCCCGCCTGTAGCATTTAATTATGGCCAGAATGATCCAGCGGGATATGGTTTGTTTTGTCACCGCTAATCCCAATTTATGGCCAGTATAACCTACAAAAAATTGGTCATCCCAACGCATTTTTGACATTCTTGAAATGTAAAAACGGAGCCCTTTTGGGGTCCAGTCTATGCAGTCTCTCCTCTTCTTCGCCCAAATGAGGAGGAGGATAGAATGTTGGTAAAATAATTTTTTGTGACAAATGGAAGTCAGAAACTAAAAGGAAGGTTTAACCTTAAGAAGTACCTTGTCCTTGTAGAAAGTAGTATATGGAGGTTTACATGAGAGAGCCTGTAGTTCACTAACCCCGCAGGCTGATGTTCAGGCCACAAGAAAGACAGTGTTTAATGTTAGAAGCCTCAAGGGACAAGAATGTAGAGGCTCAAAAGGTATACAAGTTAGAAACTTAAGTATTAGATTTAAATCCCAAGTTGGGACATGAAAAGGTACTGGAGGGTATACGTTAGTAAGCCCTTTCAGAAACTGAATTTTGAAGTAGGAAACCTCTTCGAGGAGCGCTTGAAGATGCACAGCGCAGCAAGATATCCTTTAATTGTTCAAAACCGGAGCCCCAGATTGGCTACATGTAATAGCAAAGAAAGCACCTTTCGGGTGCCACATTGAAAAGGGTCCACATCATTAACTTTGCACCAGTTACTGAACGTGGTCCAACAAAATGGGTACAAAGATTTCGTTGCTGGCCTTCTTGCCAAAAGCAAAATCTCCATAACGTCATCCGGAAGATCCCAATCCTTGTATCTGAACCTCTCAGAAACCATGCATGAAGGTTGAGTGTCTTGACCTCTGGATGGAGAACCCGACCTTCCTATTGCGAGAGAAGATCCTCTCTTTGCGGAAGACGTATTGGAGGGCAGATGTACATGTCCAGAAGGTCCAGGTACCACGTCCTCCTGGCCCAATCTGGGGCAATTAGGATCATTGTTTTCCTGAACTTTCTCAACCTCCTGATTACTTGAAGAATCACGGGGACTGGAGGAAACACGTACAGCAGTGGGAACTTCCACTCCACTACGAACGCGTCCCCCAGAGCTCCTCTGAGGAAATTCCCTTGAGCAGTACTGTTTGCACTTCGGGTTGATCGCGGTAGCGAACAGATCCACTTGAGGGGTTCCCGAAAGGGCGAAGATCTCCAGAAGGACTTCCTGAGCTAGCTCCCATTCGTGGGAGACTGTGCTCTGCCTGCTCAGAGCGTCTGCCGCTGCGTTCTGCTCTCTGGCTAGGTGAACTGCCAATAGAGAGATTCCTTCTCGTATTGCCCAGAACCAGAGCTGCATTGCCTCTCTGCACAGTGGTAGTGACCCTACGCCTCCTCTCTTGTTGAGGTAGTACATGGCCACTGTGTTGTCAGTCATTATCAGGACATTCATTCCCTGTACAGAGGGCAGGAAGGCCTTCAGCGCTAGTCTGATTGCCCTCAGCTCCAATAGGTTGATGTGTAGTTTCTACTCCGATGGAGACCAACGACTGCTGATTGTCAGATCGTTGGTGTATGCTCCCCACCCCGTGAGTGAGGCGTCCGTTACTACTGTTATCTCCGGCCATGGTTGCCAAAAAGATTCTACTTTGAGGATGTTGTTGTTGCAAGCCCACCATAGTAGATCCTGAGCAATTGCGCTTGGGACTTGCAGAAGATCCGACATCTTCCTCGAGAACTGGGACCACTGAGTTCTGAGTGCCCATTGAACGGATCTCATTCTCAATCTGTCCTCTGGAACCAGAAAAAAGCAGGATGCCATGAGGCCAGGCAACCTCAAAAAATCGAAGGCTGGCAGATGCTGGGCATTCTGGAACTTTGTTACCATCTGTAGAATGTGGAGAGCTCTCACCTCGGGAGGAGAGGAGTTTCCCGAGGAAGTATCCAAGACTGCTCCGATAAACTGGAGCTTTTGGGATGGTACCATGTGGGACTTCTTGAAATTGAGGGAGAAGCCCAATTTGTGAAGGAAGTGGCAGGTGATCGAAAGATGTTCCTGAGCTTGTTCGGGAGAATGTGCTCTGATCAACCAATCGTCCAGGTAGGGGTAGACGTGAATCCCTCCTCTCCTAAGACTTGCTGCCACCATCGCCGTTAATTTGGTGAAAACCATCAGGGCGTGGGTTAACCTGAATGGCAGAACTCGAAACTGATGGTAAGAATTGCCAATCGCAAACCTCAGGTACTTTCTGTGCTTGAGATGGATTGGCACATGAAAGTAAACATCCTGAAGGTCCAATGATACCAACCAGTCTTGGAGTTGGAGAGCCTGAAGGATCTCAGAAAGGGTCACCATCTTGAACTTGTCCTTCCTGAGGAACTTGTTCAAGTTTCTTAAGTACAAGATGGGTCTCAATCCTCGGTCCTTTTTTGGGATGAGAAAGTATCGGGAGTACCAACTCTTGTTCCTCTCCGCTACAGGTACTTGTTCTATAGCACCTTTCTCCAGCAGGGTTAAAATTTCCTGCAACAGGAGCAGATCGGGAATTTTGACAGAGTTGGTTCCCGGTGGATGGTTCTGAGGTCTTTTTAGGAAGGGGAGACAGTAACCTTGAGCTACTGTTTCCAGTGCCCAAGCATCTGAGGTAATGCCCAACCATTCCTTCAGATGCTGAGAGATCCTTCCTCCCACTGGGGTTTTATGTAACAAGGTCTCAGAGTGATTTGAAGGCGGCTACAGGAGCGGCTGAGGGCAAAGATGCCGATCCTGAGGCTGGTTGTGCACCTCTTCCTCGTCCACCACGAGGGACATTTCTTTTGCCTCTTTGAAAAGCCTGTCCTCTTCCTCTACCAAAAGAGGAGTACCAAAAAGAACGACCCCTCCAGTTAGATGAGCCGGAATAGTGTTTCTGAGGCTGACGCATGGATGCGCTAAGAGATTTAGCTGCCACTTTTGAGGTCTGAAGTTTTTCTAGGCTTTCATCAGCCTTACTACCAAACAACCTCAAGCCATCAAAAGGCATGTTGAGAAGTCTGACCTGCACATCTGGCGCAAACCCCAACTTCCTCAACCACGCAAATCTGCGTAATACAGTGCTCGCAGCCATGGATATGCTGATACTATCAGCAGTATCCAGTCCAGACTGGAGGCATTCCCCCACTGCCTCCTTCCAGTCTTTGGCAATATTCAGGAAGCCTTCCCTTTCCTCGCCTTCCGGAATATGATCAGCCGCCGCCGAAATGCAGTCCCACAGGGTATGGGTGAACCTGGCCAGGGTACAGATGACATTGGTTGACTTAAGAGCCATACTACCGGAAGTAAAAACTTTACGGGCCCAAGCATCAACTTTTATATCCTCTCTATCTGGGGGTATAGTAGAATATGCAGTCTGTCTTGAAGTAGACACTGCTTGAATAACCAGACTTTCTGGAGTGGGATGTCTGTTCAAATATTCGGGATCAGAACTAGCTGGTCTATATTTCTTTGGAAAATTATTGTTTACAGAAGCAATATTTTCAGGCTTTTCCCAGTTTTCTCCACTGTTCTCTGAAGTGCCCTATGGAAGGGGAGAACTGGATCTTTCTAAGGACCCCGAACAATTATGTCCGTCATATCATCCTGTTCAAAATGGGTGAAGTTCTACCCCAGCCCATATATTCTATCACTCTATTCATCAGACTCTTGTACCCTGAATCTGCATGTTCTGCAGGGTCAGGTCTAGCAAACTAATTCCGGTGACGTGTCAATGCCACTAGCAGAATGCAGAGTCTCGCACAGGTCTCTCATCTTAGATTCTGGGTCTGTAAATTCTTCTGGTACTTGTCTAGTGCCATATTGCACTCTTCTTCCTGAGTTTTCGTCGAAGGAATGGAAAGATTCTTCGAAGGTGTCGAAGGAATCTTCAACGGCTCTGATGAAGGCTTCGACAGGCGTCGAAGACGCTTTTGGCTTCGATGTCGTAGCTGCCGGCGCCGATGAATCATGGAAGTTTGAGGACTTCTGTTTCTTATGTGGTATCGGAGAGGTACTCGACTCTCGATGAGTCTTCGATGACTTGGCGTCGACTCGGGTTTTTCGAGTATCCTCCATACTACTGGGTTTTACCACAGTAGTTCCCGACTTCCCTTTGTCGTCCAATGGAGCGACAGGGGTAAGACTCGTCTGAGGTTTCTTTGAGGGGGCTGAGGCCGCATTCTCAAATACCTCCATCTTCTTTCGAAATTCCTCCCATTTTCTAGGGGAATCCGACTTTGTCGGGCATCGTACCACTTCGGTCGATAAATCAATAATGACGAAGGAGATCTAGGTCTCCTTTTCACTCTCTTAGAAGTGGAAGATGAAGAGGGCCTCGATCTACTACGAGATCAAGATCTCTTAGAGTGTCTATGACGATCCGATTCTTTCGAATCGCTCAATTTTTTAAAAATGTTTTTTAGCCAAAGCCTTCGAGGAGGCATTGGAAGTTTCCCTCCCCACCGCCAGTTTACCTTTCCTCTCACGAAGGGCCTTCTCCATCATCGACTGACAGGAGCCACAGTCGCCGGTTCGATGATTAGAACCGAGGCACCAGAGACAAACGCGGTGAGGATCTGTGATCGACATCTTCGATCCGCAGTCGATACACTTTTTAAAACCAGTCTTGGGTGTTGAAGAAGACAACATTTTCAGTAGAAAATTTCGAAGCGCGCCCTTCTCGAGAGCGAAGCAATCGGAAAAACGGAACTAAAGCCAACAGGTGCGGCTCGAGCCATTTATACCATCAGTGACGTCGACAACGTATGGAGCCCATCGAGGGACAATCAACGCCACAACCTCAAGCACAGCGTCCTCTGCCGAAAAAAAAACATCCGAAGCTGCAAAGCTGGCGATAACGAATTATCATAAGATGAGGAATACGTGGGAGGACACAATCCATTCGAAATACAGTTACAGCTAAGTAACAAAGACTTCTCCAGCATTGGATCTTTCATAGATTCACATGCTTGAATATAATATCATGCAGTGAATGCATGCCACTTTAGTTATAGAAACACACATTGGTTAAACACTGTAGTGTCATGAATAATCAAACTCTAATAAATGCTGGAAACTGAAGGGAACAAACAATGGCTGCTCCTACCTTAAGTGTATAGGTGGCGCAGGACCGCTTGTCCGACTGTTGACTCCTTACTGACGTCCTCCTACGAGTAGCAGTGTTTGGTAAACGTGTGGAGAGTGCTCCAGGTGACTGCCCTGCAAATGTCCTTTATAGCCACTCTGCCTGAAAAGCTGCTTTAGCCACCCTTCCACTGGTGGAGTGTGCTGTAGCTGGGCAAGGGAGGGGACCACCTCTGGATTGGTGGCAGTGGTAGATGCAGTTTGCCACCCAGCGTGCAAGGCCCCGTTTGGATATGCTCTTCTCCTTGGTACGCCCTGAGAAGGCAAGAAAGTCTGGAGGAGGCACGAAAACTACTGCTGCATTGTAGGTAGAATTTCAAAACCCATGAAAGGTCTAAGGAATGAAAAGCTTGCTCAGCGTTGGAGGAGTGCTTGTCAAAGAAAGGTCGGGAGAACTATACGTTCTGAGTGTATCATTTCCGACACCACCTTAGGAAGGAACTTGGGGTGTGGTCCAAGTATGACACGATCTGTCTGGAAGACTGTAAAGGGTGCTTCTTCCGAAAGGGCCTGGATTTTGAGGATGCGTATTGCCAACATTATGAGGAATCCCAAGTCACATCTGTAAATTGATTTGTAGGGCGGAGCCATTAGTGCTGACAAAACTGTTTAGGCTGCAACTGGGAACCGGGGTGGGTAGCGGCAGAAAGGTGTGTAATAGTTCCTTGAGAAAGGACTTAACTGCCGGGTCGGATACAAACGACAACTGATGTGGACCTCTAGAATAGGGCGAGATGGCCAACAGGTGAACTTTAATGGAGGACAGCGCTAAACCTGCTCTGGTTAAAGTCAACAGGTAGGGCAGTAACTGGTCTACGGAAATAGACAGTGGATCAAGCTGCACGGCCTCACACCATACACTGAAACACTTCCATTTTATGGCATAGGTTATGTGAGTGGACTGGACTCCAGACGCACAAATGATGTCCCAGCATTCGGGTGCTAGTGTTAAACTGGCGTGTTTTTGCATTTCAGGAACCAGGCCCTGAGAGAGCTGCTGGGTCGTGATGAAGGATCTCCTACTGCTGGGTGAACAAGAACTGGTGAGCTCAGAGGCAAACTGGCTTTCGCTGCATCAGTTGCAGTAGGGTTGGGTACCAAATTTGCCAGGCCCATGCATGCTGGTGCTAGGAGGATCATCTGGCATAGATGTATCTTTAACCTCCTGAGAACTCGGGCGAGTGGCTGCATTGGTTGGAAGGCATAAAGGAACTTTCCCGCCCATGATAAGGAGAAAGCATCCCCCAGTGAGTTCTTCTCTGGGCACCTGGAGGCATAGCGAGGGCACTTGGTGTTGCCGCTGGTCGCAAACAGGTCGATGTGGTGCTGGCCTGGCCCCAACTGTGAAAGATTCCATTTATTTTGCCGCTGTTGAGCTCCCACTTGAGGAGAAATCCCAGCTTAGCTTGTATGCTAGGACATTGTGCTTCCCCGGGAGGTGCCCTGCCGTGAACCTTGTGTTGGAGACTCCACACCCAGAGCTCCTGTGCCTCTGTAGAGAGCATTGCCGACCTTGTACCTCCCTGCTTGTTGATGTAGTGCTGTCTTTCTGGATCGTGACCACTTGTCCTGATAGGACTGGCTGGATGGATTTCACTGCCCACTGAATGGCTCTGAGCTCTAGCATGTTGATGTGGAGAAGCTTTTCTTGATCTGACCACGTACCCTCAGTCTGTAGCTCTCCTAGGTGCGCTCCACACCCCGACGGGGAAGCGTCCATCCTGACGATCAATGTGGAGGTTGGCGCTTGAAAAGCATGCCTTGACTGAGATGGTGTTCCTCGTTCCATCATTGTAGAGCCGTGTGAAACTGGGGTGAGAGGCGAATGCGATCCTCCCATCAGCCTGTTGTCTGTTCCCATTGCTGGTTCACTGCCTCCTGCATTGGTCTCATTCTCAATCTGCAGGTAGGGATGAGACATGTATGCAGTTGGGGATGAGGAATGTACAAGAGACATCATGCCAAGGAGGGATTTGAATCAACGTACTGTGGAGAAAAACTCTCAGAGAAACCAACCAGCTGACTAGCTGCAACATTGCAGCTATTTTCTGGGTGTAATGCCACACCCTGGGAATGAGTGTCTAGTTCTGCTCCTAGGAAGAGAGTTTGTGCCGGTGTGAGTGCTGACTTGAATTTGTTGATGGAGAAACCTAAACCATTTTAGAATTGCCTCTGTTAACTTGACAGCCCTGGCTCCCCGTTTCCACATTTTTTCCTTTTATCAGCCAGTCTAGTTACGGAAATACCTTTATTCCGGTCCGCCTGAGGTGTGCCACCACCTGAGCGAGACACTTTGTAAAAACCCTTGGGGCTGACTTTAATCTGAATGGGAGCATGCAGAAATGAAAGTGCAGGTCTCCCACTGCGAACCTGAGATGGTGCCTGTGAGCTGGGTGTTTGGGGATATTGAAGTATGCATCTTCCAGATCGAGCATAGCCAGGAAGTCTTCTTTGTTCAGCCAAGGTAAGACCTGTTGGAGTGAGGTCATTTTGAATTATATTCATCTCACAAGCTTGTTCAAAGCCCTAAGGTCTAATATTAGGCCCGGTTGTCCATTTTTCTTCTTGACCAGGAAGGAACTAGAATAAAATCCTTTTCCCCCTTTGGCTTATCGGTACCAATTCTATGACCGCATTCTGAAGAAGTTTGTCTAGCTCCAGCTTAAGTTGTGACAAGTGGTGCACCCTTGTTGATTGTGGAGGTGATGTTGGCGGACAGTCCATGACCTCGGTGGTTCTGCACGACTTAAAGCACCCATTTGTCTGATGGACCGTTCAGCCAGTGGTGGAGGTGTTGGCTGATCCTCCTCCCCCACAGGGGTGTGGTGTGGGGGTCATTCCCTTGTCAATTCTGCTTCGAATTGCCCCCGTTATGGCCCGATCCACACCTGCCGCTCTGCGTGTTGTATGTGGTAGAAGATTGTTGGGACCCATTACCAGACTGGAAGGATGAGGAGGAGGATCTCTGTGAGGTGTAGGCCTTGTTATAGCTCAGTATTTTGAGGGTGAGCCCTGAAAGGGACACCAGTCCTGATCTTTATCCTTCAGGGAGCTCATGTCCCTGGCCAAATCTGTCAGTGTTTATCCCATTGAGATGGTAGGCCACCTTCTTGCCAAAGAACTCCTGTCCGTCAAACGGCACATCCATTATCTGGGCTTGCACCTCCGTCCTGAAATTTGTAGCCTTCATCCAAGCCGGTCTTCTGAGCACCATGCCGTGGGATATCTGCTATATCTACTACTGTGTCGATCATGTGCTCTGAAGTTGCTTCACCATCTGAAATGATTGACTTTGCCTCCTCTTGGAACTCGATGTTTTGCAAGCCTAAACACCTTGTGCCAGAGTTCCCCGTCGTACCTTGCCAACATTGCTAGGGTGTTTTCTGCCCTTACTGATACAGACGCTGCAGCAGACACCATTAGGGGAGTAGTTAGCGGTGACGCTGGGTTTGCCAGCTTCTTCCTCGCTGCTACTGTAATGACTGAGTTTGGCTTGGCGTGACCCCGTAAAAATAAAAAGGTGTGCTGTCGGGTACCTTATATTTCTAGGTGGATAGCAGATTCACCAGAATCTTCTCCCCGGCCTCACATAGTGTCCAGGATTGGAATGGTAGTGACCGCTCTCCACCGCTTCTCCCTGTGTTCGTATAACAGATTGCTTCTCGTCACCGTACACCGGCAGGTTGAACAGCTCAGCTGCCTTGGCCATGACCACGTGGAAAGAGGTTACATCGTCTGGTGGAGACGAGCCTTTGGGGGGAGTCCTGCCTCTGCTGCTTCTCTATGGCACATTTGTCCCATTCATCCACTCGTGTTGGTCAATCTTGAGGGAGTGCATCATCTTTGTCATCTGGATCAGTGAAATCCCTGTACGGATCGTCCACCGGGTCCTGTCCGTAAGGATCATCTTGCCAGTCTGTCAATGACAAAGCAGAGGCAGCTCCGGTGCCCTGCGACAAAAGACGTGGGGGTTGGGAGATTGCCTCTGGAAAGACAACCTGCTTCTGGGCGATGTGCTGCTTTTCCACCCCTGGGACATTCTCCTAGACAAGTTGCTTGGCCCTGGTGGAGGAGATACTCCTCGGCCTTTTGGATGGCCGTTCCTGGTCTAATGTGGTTGGCTCACAGGCCTGCTGCTCTGCCAGGCGTGCTGCTTATTGTCACTGGAATTCTTCCATAATGTTGCTCATGGACTGAATGAGTGCTGGATTGGAAGTGTCTTCTGCAGATTAATGCCTCATAGACGGGGCCTTTTTATCTGTCAGCTGCACCGGGGAGGGACTGGCTGCCACCCGCTCCATGGACAAGGTTCTGGTGTATCGGGATATCGCAGCCAGATGTATCTTGATGGAGGCGTGAGCCAGTCCAGCCTTGGCCAGCGACAGTAGGTACGGCAGCACTTGAGCAGCCGTAATCCACAGAGGGTTAATCTTCTGTGCACGGCACCAGAGAACCTCTTCCATTTATGTCCGTAGCACGCGAGAGTTGAGGACGCCCTGGCCTTTGCAAGAACCTTTCTGCAGTCTACCGGGATATCGTACCCTCCAAACTCTAGTGCTGCAGGAGCCAGGCCTGCAAGTTCAGCGACTCCGGGTCGTGATGAAGTATGGCGCCTCCTTCTCTGGAGAGAAGATCCGCATCCGTCGGCAGCTTGACTGGTGGGGACGCTGACAAGTCCAGAAGGTCCAGGAACCAGATCTGCCTCGGCCACACCGGTGCAACGAGGATCATCCTGCACCGGGACCTCTTGAATTGGTTGACGAGTCGGAGCAGCAACGGAGGGAACGCATATAGGAACAGGCCGTCCCAGGGGAACGAGAAAGCATCGGCCATGCTCCTCGGCTGGGGAAACCTGCTGGCGAACCTCTGGCACTTGGAGTTAGTCGCTGTTGCGAACAGGTCGAACTGGGGTTTTCCCCCCCCCCATCATCGGAAGAGTCGATCCACTTGATCCTGACGTAGTCCCCACTCGTGGCACGAGCGCAGCTCCCTGCTGAGTGAGTCGCCGATGGTGTTTTTTATCCCTGCCAGATGAAAAGGCACCAGAAACATCCCTTGGGGGACGGCCCAATGCCACAGATCCTGGGCTTCCTTGGATAGGGCTGGGGATCTGGTTCCTCCCTGCTTGCGGATGTAGAACATTGTGGTAGTGTTGTCGGTGAAGATCCTCACCACCTTGCCCTTGAGGGACAGGAGAAAGGACCCGAGGGCCCAGAACACTGTACGGAGCACCAGGACGTTGATGTGGAGCGGCTTCTCTTCCGGGAGCCAAAGGCCTCTCGCGTGAAGTTCTCCGGTGTGCGCTCCCCCACCCTTCCAGGGAGGCATCCGTCGTCACCGTTATCTGATGAGATGGGGTCTGAAAGTCTGTGCCCGCCGTCAGATGAGCGCGGGTGCCCCACCACCGGATCGCTCGTCGGAAGGTCTCGTTGAGCGGGATCCTGTCCTCGAAGCTGCCAGTCGCTTGGATCCAGCGGGCGTAGAGGAACTCTTGCAGAGGGCGCATCCGAAGCCTGCACAGGCGCACAAGATATATGCAGGAGGACATCATCCCGAGGAGGGACTTGATGGACCTCACCCTGGCCACGTCCATGGCCAGCAGATGCTGCACCTTGCCCAGGATGGCCTTCGACCTTTCCTCCGACGGCAAGGCCAGACGCGCCACTGTGTCTAGCTTGGCTCCCAGAAATAGTGCGACTTGCGACGGGACCAGGTGGGATTTGGGAAAGTTGATGGAAAATCCCAGGTCCGTGAGCAGCTGGACAGTCTTCGCTGTGTGTTCTACGGCGAGCTCCCTTGTCCTTGCTCGGATGAGCCAGTCGTCCAGGTAAGGGTAGACGTAGATCCCCTGCAGGCGCAGCCGCGCCGCCACCGGTGCGAGGCCCTTGGTGAACACCCTGGGTGCCGACTTCAATCCGAACGGGAGGGCCTTGAACTGGTAATGCCGTCCTTGGACCACGAACCTGAGGAACTTTCGGTGTCCTTTTAGAATGGGGATGTGGAAGTACGCATCCTCCAAATCCAACGACGACAGGAAATCTCCCTCCTTTTTTGAGCATCGCCTTTGATTTTCCTTCCTGGCCACGGGTGGAATGCGGGTGCACTTTTTTAGAAATTCGAGGGCGTGCCCCAGGGCGTCCAGCACCCAACGGTCATTGGAGATGGACTCCCACACGCTGACGAACTTCGCCAGCTGGCCTCCCACCGGGGTGCTTCGGTGGGGGCCCGACACCACAGTCGGTTCAATCTTGCTTGGAGGACGCCTTGCCGACGACGGCGGGGTCCACACGACTTTCCTCGGCCTCTATAGGCTTCCTGTGACGAGGAGCGGGCCGCTTGGTGGTACGTAGAGGAGCCACCGCCGAATCCCTTGGAGGCATCATGCTTGCCTCCGGTGCTCCGAAAGGACGGCCTTCGTTGCCGGAGAACGCCTAGGGCCTTAGCTGTCTCCGTGTCCGCCTTGATGGCTTGGAGGGACTCATCCACTGTTTTCCCAAACAGATTGCTCCCGTCGAACGGCATTTCCAAAACCTTGGCTTGTTCGTCCTGGCGGAAATCCGTCGCCTTGAGCCACCCTCGTCGTCTAAGGCAAACGCTGTTGCCTAGCTGGCGGAAACCGGTGTCGGCAAGGTCTGTTACCACCGCAATGGCGTGGTCCGACACCACTTCGCCTTTTTGCAAGATCTCTAGGGCCTCGGCCCTCTTGTCGTCCGGTAGGAAGTGCAACAGGGGGGGCGATCTTGTACCATAACTCTGTGTCGTAGCGGGCCAGAATCGTGAGGGCGTTGGCCGCCTTAATCGTTGTTGCCGCCGACGAGATAACTCGTCGTCCCATTGCGTCCAATTTCTTTCCTTCGCCATCCGGCGGGTAAATTGACGTTGAGGCCGATGCCCCCTGCTTTCTTCTTGGCCACTGCTGAGACGACCGAGTCAGGGGTCGGTTGTGCCCTAAGGCACAAAGGGGCCACGTCGGGGACCCGGTACTTCTTCTCGTACCGATCCCTCTTGGTAGGCGTCGTAGACTGGTTCTTGAGAAGGGTGAGACCCTCGTCCCAGATGTCAGCCAGCAGAGGCACGGTGAGGACTGTTGCATGGAAAGACCCGATCTCGTTGGGCGGGGGAGGCCCGGGCTGGGGGTGATGGGAGCTCCGTCCCGTCGTCGGTACCCGTCGTGGCAGTGTCCGTTCCCGTGTCATCCCCAGGGATGGGGGACGTGGGCAAAGGTTGAGTAGGCCGTGAGGGCTGAAAAGGCGGGGCTGGATGGATCCGTCTTCTCTTGTTCGGGGGCTTCCCCGCCAAGCTTGGCTCTGGCTCCTCCGTCGAGCCTGGTTCCGGTTCCTCTGTCGGTGGTAAGGGCAATCTCATCCTCATCTCCGAACATAAGGATTGTATTGCCAACAAAATGGCCGCCGAGTTGTCCTGCGGCTCCGGAAGCGACGGGTGACTAGGACCCTCGCCGGTGCCGCCGTCGCTCTCGTCATCACCTTTGTCGGGATCCCTCCCGTGGAAATGGGCCTCTTCAACACCCTCGTCGAGGCCCTCTAAGACTTCTACCAGCTCCTCCTCGGATGCTGTTTCCGTGTCCACAATGGCCACCGGCACCCCCCTCTTTTTCCGCCGGGGTCTTCACGGGGGTCTTTTCGATGGGTCTGAAAGAGACTTCCCTCTGCGGAGGCAGGGAGACTCTGGGCCCCGAGGTCGCCTCCACTGGTGTAGCCTCCACAGGCTGTGCCAGGGCCGCCGCGACTTCCTCGATAGAGGCCTTGGCCGGGTGAATCAAGGCCTTTGCCACCTTATGTGGGCCTGTGGCCTTCACCTTGGGGGGAGGGTCACCGCCTCGCTCCCCCTCGGCCAGATCCTTCAAGCTCTTCCGGGGCATCTCCAGAAGCTTCGCCGGGTTCTCGGCCTTCCTCTTCCCTGAGCCAGAACGTTGGCTCGTGGTTGATGGCGCTGGAGAGGATGCGCCCTGCCTGGCAGCCGAGGAGCCCGACCGTTCGGCGCTCCTGGTGCCAGCGGACTCGCAGTGCTTTTTCTTTCTGTTGGGCCCCCGTCGCAGGGGCACTCTCACAGGACTTAAAAGACCGCTCGGACTTCTTCTCACCTGACGGGCTCTTTCCTTCCAGCCAGTTGGAGAGACGAAGGTGTCGGTCCATGATGGCCCGTTCCGACATGTTCCTGCAAAACGCACAGTCCTTCTCCACGTGCGTTTTGTCCTCATGAAGGCAGTAGAGACATTTCGAGTGCTCGTCCTCCTTGAACACATTCTGCAGCTGGCATCCAGGGCAAACCCTGAACAGCTTTCCGGGCGTCGAGCTTCCTTTCTCCTGGGCCATGTTCGGGTAGGCCGCAGAAACTCCTGGACTCCTCCAAGAAGCGTAACTCGACGAAATCTTCACCCTTGAGGGGCGTAGAAAAATCTGACACGGATCCCTGTTAATCGAATGTAGAGAGGGTGGAGCTTGAGACTTTATTTGACCGAAAAATGAAAAATTCTCTTTGAAAAAGCGCGAAAACGCAGCAAAAGCTCAAGAGCTAAACACGAGGACTCCCAACACTTGAGCGTGCGGTAAAAATTTGAGGATGGCTGCCAGGGGAGGGGTTTAGGGAAAGGGCAGTCATTGGCTGTGGGCAGTATAACCCAGAGATAGGTGATTGGTTACTACTAAGAAAGATAGATCAGAAACGAAACTGATACTGATTCATTCTTTACCGAGGATTCCCGGCCTGACGGGGAATATTCATGAGCATGCAAATCCATGCCAGACCCCATGCTGGAGAAGTACCTACACCACGCACAGCGCCCATTGGCTTCAGTTCTGTTTTTACGCCACCCACATGTAGAATTACAGCCATTATTAAGTGCCTTTCATTTATTAGACTCTAAAACAGCGTACAGTTTACTGTATGTAAATTCTACAGCGGGGTAAGTTGGGAGGGTAGATGAGTAATGCATGGGAGGACCATCCAACGAAAGAACGTTACCAGGGATTGAATGGATTGTGTCCTCCCAGGTATTCCTCATATTATGATAGACTCCCAAAGCAGTATTACATTTTTGGAGAAGGGTGTAAGAATTTTTGAATTTTATTACTTGCCAAAAATAAGAGCATAGAACTGCCTTCCTAAACCTTTCCCTCATTGATAAAAACAGATCTAAACAATGTTTTGTAAACATATGAATTGTAGACCAGATGGAGGAAGTTGCCATGCCCCAAGTGGAATGAGACCTTAAGACGTCTGGGGGATCTTTTCCAGCTAACCTGTAACATTCTGAAATGGACAGTATTATTCATCTCAATAGAGTTTGTTTGGTAAGCAATACACCAATTGCATGTCCTGTGTATCCAATAAACAGTTGGTCATGTTGTCGCCATTTTGGCATTCTCGGAATATAGATACTAACAGCTCTCTTAGGATCTAGCCTATGAAGTCTTTCCTCTTCCTTGCTAGGGTTTGGTGGTGGAAAGAAAGTCGGAAGCACAATCTTCTGTGCCAAATGTTAATTGGAAACAATCTTTGGTAGGAATGATGGTTATGATCTTTAGAGCATCCTTATAGAAAATGGTAAACAGAGGTTTACAGAATAAGGCCTGCAACTCACTCACCATGCGGGCTGAAGTTATGGCCAACAACAGAATAGTTTTCAGTGTTAGTAATCTTAATGGACAAAAATAGAGTGGCACGAAAGGAGCACACAACAAAAATGTGAAGACTAAAATAAGGTCCCAGGTTGGGACTTGGAAAGGAGTTGGTGGAAACACATTAGTGAGTCTTTAGAATCTGAATTATTAAGGGTATTTTGAAATATGAATCCTCTTCGGAGGTGTGCTTGAATATGGAAAGCGCTGCAAGGTAACCTTTAATTGTTCCAATCTGCAGCCCCAGATTTGCCAAATATAATAAAAAAGATAACGGGCATCACATTAAAAAGGATCTACATCATTTTCCTTACACCACCTGCAGAACTTGTTCCAACGGCAATGGTATAAGGACTTTGTTGCTGGCCTTCTGGCCGAAAGCAAAATCTCCATTAGGTCATACGGGAGGTCCTAATCCTTACATCTCAACCTTTCAGAAACCATGCATGAAGGTCGAGTGTCTCGACCTCTGGATGGAGAACCTGACCCTCCTCTTGCGAGAGAAGGTCCTCTGTTTGTGGAAGACGTATTAGAGGGCAGATGGACATGGCCAGAAGGTCCGGGCAACAAGTCTTCCTGGCCCAATCCGGGGTAATTAGGATCATGGGTTTCCCAAACTTTCTCAACCTCTTGATCACGTGAGGAATGACAGGGACGGGAGGAAACACGTACTGGAGCGGAAACTCCCAGTCCACTACGAACACGTCTCCTATAGCTCCTCTTGGGGGAAAGAAAGTCCCTTGAGCAGTACAGTTTGCACTTCCGGTTGAACAGATCCACTTGACTGGTTCCCCAAAGGGTGAAGATCTCTTGAAGGACTTCCTGAGCTAGTTCCCACTTGTGGGAGACTGTGCTCTGCCTGCTCAGAGTATCCGCCAGCATGTTCTCCTCTCCAGCTAAGTGAACGGCTGATGGGGAGATACCTTCTTGAATTGCCAGAACCAGAGCTGCATTGCCTCTCTGCACAGTGGTAGTGACCCTACAGTTAGTACATGGCCACTGTGTCGTCCGCAATTATCAGGACTTTCTTTCCCCGTACAGAGTGCAGAAAGGCCTTAAGCGCCAGTTTGATTGCCCTTAGCTCCAAAAGGTTGATGTGTAGTTTGGACTACGATGGAGACCAACGATCGCTGATTGTCAAATCGTTGGCATGTGCTCACCAGGCATCCGTTACTACTGTTCTCTATGGCCATGGTTGCCAAAAAAGGTTCTCCCTACAGAATGTAGTCCTTGCAGGCCCACCACAGGAGATCCTGTGCAACCCTGTTCAGAACCTGAAGTAGATCTGACATACTGCATGAGAGCCCATTGAAGGGATTGTATTCTCAGGTAAGCCTCTGGCAGCAGGAAAATGCAGGATGCCATGAGGCAGAGCAACCTCAAAAAGTCAAAGGCCAGAAGACGTTGGCCATTCTGGAATTTGGTTACCATCGGCAGAACATGTTGAGCCCTCACCTCTGGTGGTGAGGCTTTTCCCCAGGTATGAATGCAGGACTGCTCCAATGAACTGGAGCCTTTCAGATAGTATCATGTGGGACATCTTGTAATTGAGGGGGAAGCCCAGTCTGAAGGGACTTGCAGGTTACGCTGAGATGTTCCAGGGCTTGTTTCGGTGAAAATGCCCTGATCAACAAATCATCCAGGTAGGGGTAGATTTGAATCCCCCCCTCTCCTGAGACTCGCTGCCACCACCGCCATTAACTTGATGAAAACCCTTGGGGCGTAGGTTAGCTTGAATGGCATAACTCGAAACTGATCATGAGAACTACCAACAGTGACCCTCAGGTACTTACTGTGCTTGTGATGGATTGGCACAAAGTAATCATCATGAAGCTCCAATGATACTATCCAATCCTGGAGCTGGAGGGCCTGAAGGATCTGAGAAAGTGTGACCATTTTGAACTTGGCCTTCCTGAGGCACTTGTTCAAGAATCTCCAGTCCAAGATGGGTCCCAGTCCTCAGTCCTTCTTGGTATTAGGAAATAAGTAGAATACCATCTTTTGTTCCTCTCCATCACAGGTACTGGTTCTATAGCACCTTTCTCTAGCAGGATCAATATTTCCTGCAACAGGAATGGGTCTGGAACATTTAAATGGCTTCCAGGTGGATGATCCTGAGGTTTCGCTATGAAGGGGAGGCAGTAACCTTGGGCTACTGTTTCCAATGCCCATGCATCGTAAGTAATACCTTGCCATTCTTTCAGATGCTGTGACAGTCGGCCTCTTACTGGGGTGTCGCGAGTGAAGACCTGAGGTTTTTGAGGTGGCTGAAGCAGCGGCTGATGGCAAAGACACTGCACGTCTCCCTTGTCGACCACGAGGAACAGTCTTTGAACAGCCTGCCCTCTCGCTTTTCCAATTGAGTAGTAGCGAAAGGACCTAGCTCTCCAAGATGATCCAATGGGGTGAAAAGTATGTGGCTGCCTTAGGGCCGCACCTAGCGACTTGGCTGCCGCCTTTGAGGTCTGCAGCTTCTCAAGGCTTTAGTCAGCCTTATTACCAAATAAGTGTGAGCCGTCAAAGGGCATGTTGAGGAGTCTAGATTGTACATCAAGTGCAAACCCAGACTTCCTCAACCACGTAAATCTGATGGTGCTTGCCGACATGGCCCTGCTGCTGATCAGCAGTGTCCAGACCCGATTGCAGAGACTCACACATGGCCTCCTTACCATCCCTAATCAGGTTCAAGAAGCACTCTTTCCTCACTTTCAGGGATGTGATCAGCAGCCATCGCTATGCAGTCCCTCAGGGTGAATGTACATTTTGTCAATGCACCGTTCGACTTAGCAGATTTCAAGGCCATACTACCCGCAGAAAATACCATTTTTGCCCAGGTATCAACCAGTTTATCATCCCTATCTTGAGGGATAGCCGGGTACGCAGCTTGCTTAGAGGCGGATGTAGCTGCCTGAACCACTGCGTCTTCAGGTGTTGGATGTTTAGACCTGTAGCTTGGGTCGCTACTGGATGGCCTGTATTTTCTTGTGAGAATTCCATTTACTGCAGGACTAGACTCCGGAATCAGCCAGTTCGTCATTAACTTTCCCTGTAGTGCTACATGAAAAGGTAGTATCAGGTCATTTTGTGGCCCCTTGTCCAACATATCAGTGAGATCATCCTGCTCAAATGGTGGAGCAGGTCTAGTCCAACCTAAAAAGTCGATAACACTAGTCATCGGATGCATCAGCATGTTCAGCTGGATCCATTTCCCAAAATCTAATTCAGGAGAGGTGTCGACCCCACTAGCTGTTTGTAAAGAATCATGCAGTTCCCTGATCCTGTTTTCATCTGGGGTAAAACAGTCTGGAACATTAGGGATATTGGACTGTGAATTAAAAGGATATAATTGAAGGCCAAAAGGTGCCGTCTAATCTGATGTTGCATATCCCTCATACATAGAGGTTAGAGACTTGAAAGTCTTTTTTTGTTAAGGGTTTAAATATATTTTCCCTTTCCATAGACTTTTGAGGTAAAGTCTTCGACACCTCTACTGCTGGCGTGGATGTTTTCGACTTGGCTACTATCGACAACTCTGGCGTCGAAGGTGGCAACATGTCGATAGAATCGACGTTTTAGTCTTCGACGTGTCCTTCGAAGGACTCGACCCAAAGAAATAGACTATTTCTCCTCTCGTCGAGTACTCGGAAGTGTCTCGAGGTGTTTGAGGCTTATGACCTGGGCTCGTGGGCACACAGGTTTTTGCCTTGGCTCCATGCTTGTCTTTGACTACAGCATGGCCACTTCCTTTATGCTTCGAGGAGGACGGGGCCTCATTCTCGAAAATTTTAAGCATTTGCTTACAGAAATTTTCCCCACTCATCCTTCGAGGATTTAGTCGGGCAGGTTATGCTTCTTTCCTGAGAAGAGTCTGAGAATGAAGATGGTGATCTACAATGCCTTTTCTTTGACTTTTTTGAGGATGATAGTGCCTGGAGTGAGGACGTTTCTTCAATTCTTTTTATGGGGAGTTGAATCTCGCGACTCATGGGAAGACCCAATTTTCAAAGGCATGGTAGTGGATTTTGGAACAAATCTACCCACTGACAATTTAGCTGTATGCTCTTTTAGGGCCTTACCTGTAATCGTCTGACAAGATCAACAGTCTGAGGTTTCATGTTTAACGCCCAGGCACCAAATACATATTTTATGCAGGTCCATAATAGACATCTTGGCGCTGCGTTTTAGGCACTTTTTGAAGCCACTCTTTGGAGTAGTATGAGTCGAAGACGAGGCCATTTCGAAGAAAACTGAAGCACGCTGTAATTCTCTAAGCATTCACAGAAAAACAGAACCAACGCCAACAGGCCCTGTGCGTGTTGTATGTACTGGACGATGACGTCAACCGAGACGGAGGCCCTCAAGGGACATGTCAACACAAAGCGTCCTCTGCCAAGAATACTTTTTTCCCCCCCTGAAACAGCTGAAGCTGGATACAAAGATCATAAGATGAGGAATACGTGCGAGGACACAATCCATTCAAAATGTCTCTTCTTTATTCCAAGGATTTCTTATCAACATCTCTTTGAACAGTCTCTTGACACCTCCTTGATAAGTTCTTGTAATTCGTTCAGAACATACTTAGGTTTTGTTCAGTCTTTAGGGATAGGTTTGACAGTTCTCCTAGATATACTTCCTTATACTCGGAGCTAAATTTGTATGCCTCAATGAGTCTTGTAGCCCAGGCTTTCTTAGTTTGCGTATTCTTTGTTCCCATACAACCTTTCCCCTGATCCTGGGGTTTCTCACTCCAATTGTATCTCCTCTGATCTGGTTCATAGGATATTTTGAATTTCCGTTCATAATTACTAGACTTTCTCTTCACTTCTTAAGCCATGGGGCTCTCTCCCCTCTTCCCATGGTATTCGTGCCCAGTCTCTAATTACTTTTATTTATTCGTTATTCTCTTTATCAGGTTTTCACACCTCCAGTTAAACAGTTTTATATACAGTATCTTATTTGTCTCACTGGGGCGAGTACTTCTCTTCTCATAACGGTGCCCCAGCAGCCTCCCAGTTCTTTCAGTTGGTAGGGCTTGGCACTCGCACGGGTCCTCTGCTTCGGATCTCGTGCTTCCTTGAGTCGCCGGATTCCCGTTCTCGCCCTTCTCTCTTATTGCTGCTGTGTACGGGCACCAGGGAACTTCGCACACTCCACACTGATGGTTCCGGTGTGGTTCGTCAGGAGTACTGCCCACCACAATGTTGTCGGGACCACACTACCACAGGACCTAGGAGTCTTCTTTTGGCTCACAATGTCTTCTCCGTTCTCACAAATACCAGGCCTCTGGCATTTTTGGACTGTCGCCCTCTGCTTTCTTGAAAGTCGTGGGCTTCAAGGCTCTCCTCGGCTCTACCTCTGCAAGGCGTAATGATGTCAGAGTGTTTCCCCTGCTTACAGCACTCTCTCTCTGCCTCTTCAAGGCGCACCGCTGTCAGGGGGGCTTCCCCTGCTTGTGATCCTCTCTATCCCTCTTCCCCAGTTAAATATATGTCTCTCCTTAAAGAGACTGGTTCCTTTCCTTTTCCAAAATAATTTCTTTCAGCATTGTCTTCAGCCAACACCAAGATGTCACAGTATACTTCATAGCAAGCAGTGCCATATATACTGCTATGGTGGAGGGCCTAGGGAGTTTCTCACAGGAACGGGAGTCCTTGTCCACCCCTGCCCCCCCCCCCCTGGTTGAGGATGGGGTGAGTCTCTCCCAGTGAGGTCCCACATGCCCAGACCCCTAGGGATGGTCTTGCAGAGCAGGCACACCTCCCTATCCTCAAAGGGGGAGGCTCCCCCTTGGGGAGAAGGGACAAATGCACTTGATTTGTCACAGATGACATAAGAGGATCATGACCGGGTGCTAGAATTTGTTTTATTTCATTATAGGATGCTGTACTTGTGTGAAGAGGAGTGAAGTGCAAATTCAAAGTTAAATGTGTCAACTACTCAGGGCACACACTCTGAGATGGCATGAGACCAAAAGGAGAGCATGGTGGAAGCCATAAGAAACATGGAGACACCAGTGAACAAATAAGAAACCATGTTATTTCCTGGGGCTAGTAGAATATTATGAAACGTTTTAGAGCGCTTTGCTGATAAGACTAAATGCATGGAGATGAGTGGGACATGGGTGGAGAGTTCTTAGAAAGGTAGTTCCTCCTCCAATTGTAATGAGTAAGGAACAAGTTACTCACCTGTAACTATTGTTCTCCAGCAAGTGCCTGGCATGGATTTACATGCTCATGAATATTCCACGTCGTCAGGCCGGGAATGCGCGGTAAAAGAAAACAAGTTTCACTGCATTTCTCCTCTAAACCAATCACTGATTCTGGGTCATATTGTCCCCAGTCAATGAAAGCCCTCTCCCCAAACCCCTCCTCTGGCAGCCTCCTTCAGATTTGGTAAGCACGTGCAGTGCCAGAAGTACCAAGAAGAGCCGCAGAAGGGTAGGAGGGAGGGTTCAACATGTGAATCCATGCCAGACCCATGCTGGAGAACAACAGTTACAGGTAAGTAACTTGTTCCGTCTTCATCATGGGGTCTGGCATGGATTCACATGCGCATAAATAAATAATACAAGTACCACATTACACCACTACGGGAGGTGGCAAGGCTCAACAGAATCAACTCTTACCTCTGGAACAGACTCACCTCAAGTGAACAGGTTGCGCAGCACTGCTTGGCCGACCCTGGACTCCTCTATGGAATCCCTGTCGACGCAGTAGAACCTTGTGAAGGTGTGCGTAGACCTCCACGAAGCAGCCCCGCAGATGTCCAGCAGGGGCACACCAGACAGGAACACCGTTGTCGCAGCGATCGCTCTGGTGGAATGGGCTCTCGGACGGCCGGGTAGTGGTCGGTTGGCCAGCCGATGACAGTGTGATACAGCCAAAGAGCCACCTGGAGATGGAAACCACGGACAAGGCCTTCCCCCATCGTTCACATGACCAAAGTTCATAAGCAGTTGAGACGTCTTCCAAAAACTCTGTGCCATGTAGAACTTCAGGGCACTAGCAACGTCCAGCGAGTGCAAGGCCCTTTCGGCCTTTGAAGAAGGCTTCGGAAAAAACACAGGTAACACCCAAAGGTTCGTTAAGGTGGAATTCTGACGAAACCTTTGCCATGAAGGAGGGGGGGGCGTCCGCAGCACCACCCTCGATTCATGAAAAGTCAGATATGACTTAGTAAGCTAGGGCCTAGATCTCACCCACCCTCCTGGCAGAGGTGATGGCCACAAGGAAAGCCGTTTTCCACGAGAGGAACTTGAGAGGGGCCTGATGCATAGGCCCAAAGGGGGCTCCATTGAGCCTCGTCAGTACCATGCTGAGTACCCACGCCGTGGCAGGAGGCTTTACCGGCGGGAAAGATCAAAACAGTCTTTGAGAAACTCCTTGATGAGATGATGGGACCAAAGAGAAGATCTTCCTGGAGACCTGGTGTAGCAGGGGAATAACGGCCAGATGCCTCTTGATAGAGGCGCATGCCTGCCCCACCTTGGCCAAGGACAACAAGTATGGAAGGACCTGCGGGCTGCGACCCTCAGAAGGGTGATTATCCGCAAACGGCACCATGTAGCGAAACGCTTCCACTTGTGACCGTAGCATTCTCATTCTCACCTATGGGTCTGAGACAAGATGCTGCCGCCTTGAGTCCCTTTGGTTGAAATTTGAAGCACGTTTCTGGCGAGCCATTTTCGGTTTGCCTCAGATGGTATCTATGTGCCTAATACGGCACGAATTAGGAATGGTCTCACTATATGCGATATACTGTTGGAAGGTTGTCTCGCTTTATAGAAAATACCTGTTCGTGTCTGGCCCTATTACTATCGTGACCATTTTGGCCAAATATGTTTTCACTTCTGAGCATTCGAAAATTGAGGCCTAGAGAAATAGTGCTTTGAACATCCTGGAGTCTACTGGGGTAAAAGAAATTACTTTGCTCAATAACTCAAATAGAGCAAAAGCTAAATTATGGATGTACAATTGGATCCAAACTAGAAATTAATGCTTGCAATGCAAACGCTTCAAAACCCAGCCGTATGTTTCAAAGATATTGTTTATTACTGAACAATATATTCTGAAATTTCTGGATTTGAAGCACAGATCTCAATATCTACGGCTAAGATTGAATCTTTTCTATACTAAGGAAGTGCTTTATAGGCAGCAATTAGTAGATAATAACATCTGTCGATTCAGTATGGATGCTGCTAGTTGAATGTCCAATGCTAATACCTTTAAGTGGCGATTGTTCAAGCATTTGTTCCTAGGTTCGATAATAGTGGATCCAGATACGCTATGTAAGATGCATAATAGTCAGAAATCGAGACTGAATATAGAGTTGGTAACTTTTATGCAGGCTCTGAACTTGTTGCAACAGTTATGAGATATGGACACCACTGTATAAAGGTTGCTTTTAAAGAAGGTATCTAATTTTATGTGATTTGGTGAAATTTTGAGGAACAATTGTGGTGATGTGTTTATTGGCCTATTAGCTTGATGCTGTATATTGAATTACTGTTAAGGTGAATTTGAACATTAGACATTTTGGCAATAAAGGGGAATTATAATGCAATCTCTAAATCATGAGGGCCAATAATGTGAATAGGCTATTATAGAAACCAATGGACTGAATTCTCTTGGTTTGTAATTTTTAGATTTTTCTTCCTTTATCTTGACATTGGTTTCCTTTTTTTGTATCATAAATACTGTTTAATCTCAATCTTTTAAATCTGTAAAGTATACATGTTTATTTTATGAATGTTCTGAATATGTTGTACATTTTTTATTTTTGAAAGGCTGATTTTTTTTAGCTAAAACAAAATAAAAATAAAAAAATAAAAAGAAAGACCGTAGCATTTAAGAGTTGACGACGCTCTGGCCTTGGCAAGCACCTCCTTGCAGTCCGCCGGCAACTAGTATCCTCCAAACTCTACGGCTGCAGGAGCCAAGCCCTCAGGTTCATTCAGCAATCCTGCGTGGTAGTGCAGGTTTGCGCCTCCTTCTCTGGTGAGCTGATCTGCGACCACTGGCAGCTTGACCGGAGGAGATGCCGATAGGCTTGAGAAGGTCCGGGTACCAAATCTGCTTCGGCCAGGCCAGGCCGACTAGTATCATCATCCTGTATCAGCACTGTTGGGATTTGAATGATGACTCGCAGCAGGATCGGCAACGGGGGAAATCGTACAGAAACAGGCCTTCCCACGTAATGCGTCCCCCATTCTACTCGGCTGGTGGAACGTATTGGCGAATTTCTGGCATTTGGAGTTGGCCGTTGCAAACAGATCGATCTGGGGCCTGCCCCACTTGACGAAGATGCGGTCCACCTTGTCCTGCCCAAGTTCCCACTTGTGGCAGGAGCGCAATTCCCTGCTGAGGGAGTCGGTGATGGAGTTCTGGACTCCCGCCAGGTGAAAAGGGATGAGGAACATCTCTTGTCAGACGGCCCAGTGCAACAAGTTCTGCACCTCTTTGGAGAGCGCAGATCGGATGCCCCTCTGCTTCCTGATGTAGAACATCGTGGTGGTGGTGTCCATGAAGATCCTCACCACCTTGCCCTTCATGGACGGAAGGAAAGCCTTGAGGGCTCAGAACACTGCCCGCAGCTCCAGGATGTTGATGTGGAGATCCTTCTCCTCCGTTATCCACAGGCCGCCACTTTACCACCTCCTCCCCCTATCCATTCTGTTTTCATTTCTAGCTTTGCCCCTGCCTCCAACACTGATGTACTACTATTGTTTGCCAAAGCTCATCCCACTGCAACCGATCCAATTCCATCTGCTCTTATTCCTAAAGTTTACCCCCTTATTATACCTTATCTTGTGTCTTTCTTTAACACATGTCTTTCTACCTCTGTCTTTCCTATGTCCTTTAAATACAAAACTATTATTCCCATCTTCAACAAACACACAGCTAATCCGCTCATCGTTTCTAATTTCCATCCCATCATTCTTCTACCCTATCGCTCTAAACTCCAAGAGCAACTTGTGTATTCTCAGATTTCTTCTGTCATCACTGATCTCTCTTCTTCCTTGCTTTATCTTGTTTCCGTCCCCTTCATTCTACGGAGACTGCTTTGATCTCTGTGCTTGACTCTCTTCTCTCAGCTTGTTACTCCAAAACACTCCTTTTCTTATTCTTCTTGACTTATCTGCTGCTTTTGACACTATGGATCTTTCTTTGCTTCTGGAATCCCTTTCTTCCTTCGGTCTTAAGGGTTCTGTTTTTTCTTGGTTCTCCTCCTATTTGTCTAATAGAACTTTCTGTTTGTTGGGCAGATAAGACCTCTATGTCTTACCCCCTTGATCACAGAGTACTCCAATGGTCTGTTTTAGGTCCCTTCCTTTTCTCATTGTATACCGCACAACTCACTGCTATTATCTCCTCTTTTGGTCTTTCTCATCACTTTGATGCTTATGATACACAACCTTTTCTTTCTTCCTTCCTTCACTTCTGAAATGCACCACACCCTCACAGCTCGTCTCTCTGCTATCAAATCTTGGATGGCATCTCACTTTCTCACCCTAAACGCAGGAAAGACAGAGGTCCTAGTCTTCCCTGCTAATACTCTTCCTCCTCATCCTCCACCCCGTTCATATATTTTCCTCCCTCTAATCTCCCTATTTCTTTTACTGAGCCTCTATTTTGATTCAAATCTTTCCTTTGCCCACATTTCTCTTCTTGCTCCTTTCACTTCCATCTTCATAATATTAGTAAAGTTTGTCCTTTCCTCACTTTCCAAGCTTCTAAACTTCTTATTTCATCACTAATCTTTTCCCAACTTTTTTATTGTTCCACCACTCTGTTTGGTCTTCCGAGCTCTCATTTTGCCCCTTTAAGATCAACCTACAATTCTTCTATTCATCTACTTTGTCTTCTTTCTTACCGAGACTCCATTTCCTCTTCACTTGCATCGCTTGATTGGTTACCCTTTCACTCCCAAATCAAATTTCATTTTCTTTTGTTTAGTCTTCAAATCCCTTTGTAATAATAATAATTTGGCACTTATATAGCGCTACGAATCCTCAGGTATCTGAGCGCTGCTTATTATTACCCACGGTGTGTGGTGCTCATTTATCGACCTCGGAAGGATGAAAGGCTGAGTTTGGCCCCGCCGTGTTTCGAACCTGCGTTAGCAGACTCTGCACGGATGTCAAAGCGAGCGCTCTACTCGCTGTGCCACTTGACCGGCTTTGGACTTGCCCCCGATTACCTTGCTGCACTTTTATCTTTCTACACTTGTCTCGCTGTCTCAGGTCTTCCTCCCTCTTCAGACTTAACGTTCCCCATCCTCCATGTGCCCAGTCCCGTTTCCGGTATTTCCAATTTCTTGCTCCCCTTCACTGGAATGCTCTTCTACTCGCTCTCTGCCCTATCACTTTACTCTCTCTTTTGCATCTCCTTGAAAACCCACCTTCTTCAATATTCTTGATTGTTTGCTACCAGGATTGTTCACGGCTTACCACTTTTTGTACTATACTTTGTTTTTAAAAGTGTCCAGCGCTTTGGTTTAAGGCACTTTATACAATACAAAAAAATACAAATACAGGCCTCTGGCGTGCAGATGTCCGGTGTGGGCTCCCCAGCCCTCCAGGGAAGCGTCCGTGGTGACCGTCTCCTGGTATGGAGGATTTTGAAACCCTTTGCCCCGGGCGACGGAGTGTACGCCCCACCATCTCACCACCTGACGGAAATCCTCGTCGAGCTGGATCTTGTCCGTGAAGCTTCCGGGCACTAGTATCCAGCAGGCATCCAGGAACTCCTGAAGAGGCAGCATTCGCAACCTGCATAGCCGTATAAGGTAGATGCACAATGACATGTCGAGCAACGACTTGATGGCCTGCACCGTGGCGGTCTTCAGTGACAACAGCCGTTGTACCTTCCCCAGCAGAGCCGCTATCCTCTCCTCCGAGGGCGGTGCTAGGCAGGAGACTGTTGAGCCTGGCTCCTATGAACAGTGTGTTATGCGATGGGGTCAAGCAGGACTTCGGATAATTGACAGAGAACCCCAGATCCGTCAGCAGTCAGACGGTCGTCTCCGTGTGGTGTTCGGCTACCTCTCTTGAACTGGCCCGGATGAGTCAGTCGTCGAGGTATGGGTACAGGTGTAGCCCACGTAGATGAGCCGCCACTGGTTGCAGGCACTTTGTGAACACCCTGGGAGCTGATTTTAGGCCGAAAGGGAGGGCCTTCAACTAGTAGTGCCTTCCCTGCACCACGAAGTGTAGGAACTTCCGATGCTTCCTGTGAATGGGGACGTGGAGGTAGGCATCCACCAGATCCAGCAACATCAAGAAGTCTCCCTCCTCCAGTTGGCTGAGCACGGGCTGCAACCCGACCATCCTGAATTTTTGGGACTGGAGGTACTTGCTGAGATGCTGTTTCCTATTGTTGAGATTCCTATTGTTTTTATTAATGTTTACTGTTATCCTATGTACTGCACTGCCCCCTCCCCTTTCTCGCTGTATTTTCCCCTTCCTCCCTCCCCTGCACAATCTCAATGTCACCTGGCCTAGTAGGACCGTTGTCTCGGTCCTCCCTCCGTTTCCCTTCCCTTGTCAAGCCTCGAAACACTTGTGTATAGGCGCGTTATAAATGCCATATCATATCAGATCTAGAATGGGCCTCCAGCCCCTGGTTTTTTTGATTAAGAAGTATCGGGAGTAGACTCCGGAGCCCCAGCGTCGTCTTGGAACTAGCTCCATCACCCCTTTTTCTTAGCATGTATGTGCTTCTCCTGCCAGGTCACTGGAAGGATCTGCAGACACTTTTGCTGAAACTCTAGGGTATGTCCGTGGACAAGAGCATCCAGCACCCATCTGTCGGAGATCTTTCCCCACTCGCCGACAAATCCCGCCAGCCAGCTTCCCACCGGGGTGCTTGGGTCGGGGCCTGAACTCCTGGCGGGTTCAGTTCTGCTTTGGTGCCTGCGTTCTGCCTTGGGGGAGACTACTGCGCTGACCACCTCCATCAAAATCCTTGGAACGTCCTCTGTAGGCCCATCTTTGGGAAACGTGTGTCTGCGATATCCAGGGCGACTGTGATGGCATGATCTGAAGCCACTTCCCCTCCTGTGCGATCGCCTCCACCCGCTTGTTGTCAGGCAGGAATCAAGGCCAGTTTGTACCACAGTTCCCTGTCGTACCTGGCCTGGATCGCCAGCGCGTTGGCTGCCTTGACGGTCCACGCCACGAGTAGATAACCTTTCTCCCCCTGGCTGTTCGGAGGGACTGAGGATGATGACGAGGGGTTAGACTATCTCTTCCTCGCAGCCGCTGTCACCACCGAGTCCGGGCACTGTTTCAACCCTAGGCACCTGGGAGCAGACTGGCACCACTACTTTTTTTCTAGCCTATGCCGAGGCCATGGAGGGATTCTTTAACAGGGCCAGGCCTTCCTCCCACATGTCTTGTAGGAGGGGCACCGCCATGATGGTCTTCCTCTTGGCCGCGCACCTCTGGTAGAGGAAGCTTTCCTTTTTGGTCTGCTCAGCTTTCAGCTGGAAGAGCTTGGAAGCTCTGGTGGGCCATGGCATGAAACCACCCCACCTCATCCGATGGGGATGCCCTTGGCTGCGGCGATCCGCCCGCTGTGACAATGTCGTCCGTGTCCATCCCTGTGTCCCTCGGGAGGGAGGTGGAGAGGTTCCCTGGCACGGGGGTGGAGCTTGCAATGTTGTTGGATGGCACTTCCTCTTTTTCGCAGGAGGCTGATCTGGGGCCACCAGGGCCTGCAGCATCCTTTTCTTGATTTCTGACACCAACGTGTGTAGGATTGAAAGGATGTCCAGAGATCCACCTCTTGGCAGAGTTGGGCACTAGACCTACTAGGCCCCGCGCCGCCTTCAGCGTTTCCACCATCGTCCTCCATGTCCTCGTGGATCGTGTGTACGGACTCCTGGTCATCTTCGTCCGAGGAAGAAACATCCATGTCTTGGGGTACAGCCTGTGACTGGCCTGGCACCTCATCACCTCCTCCAGCCCCCGTTTTCACCCCTAAGGGTTTCAGCCAGGCTCAGCGACGGCATCCTCTTTTCCGGTGTGTCTTTGCCACCGCGCCAGTCAAAGCCTCCCGCCTCCGGGGCAGGGATACCCTGGGCACGGTCGGGGCTACTTTCACAGGGTCAGCCCCTTTGGCCTTTGAGAGAGCGGCCGCCACCATCTGAATAGTCGATTTTTCCTGAGCCGCCCAAGCCTTCTTGGGGAGGTCGGCTGCAATTTCTTCTACACTGGGCTTCTCAGGATTCTACTGCAGCTTAGTCGAGTTGGTCGATTTCCTTTTTGAGGAGGAGCTTGATCGATGGCTGGAGACCGAGGCAGATGGTGAGGTTGAGTGCGCCCTGCCCATCACGGGGCCCACTTGCGCAGCGACCCAGACGGAAACTGACTCGCAGTGCTTGGCCTAGTCTTGGGCCCCCACGGATGGAGCGCCCTCAAAGGACTTAGAAGCCCGCTCCTCGGACCGGCCGGTCCTGGGTGAGGCATGACCCTGCTTCGGGAACCGGGCAGAGGCCTTTTCACTTAGTCACGCTGCCAGTCTACTGTGACGATTCGTCATTGTTCTCTTGGAAAACCCGAGGCAGATCTCACAAGCCCCTTCTTTGTAGTCCGGTTGAAGGCAGTAGAGGTATTGAAGGTGTTTGTCCTCCACAAACATGTTCCGCATCTGGAGCAGAACTTGAAGAGGGAACTTCCCTCCTTCTCGACTGTCATGGTCAGAGGTGCAGAATAGGCCCAATGGCCTTCTAGAAACTTCAATGAAATTCACCGACAACGGATCCCCGCTTGTCGGCCGATGAAGAAAAGAGCATACAAGCTCTGTTTTGACAAAAATAGTTTTTCTGAAAATAAAAAGCTCAAACCCTAGAATAGCTCACAGAAAACTTGGACTCCCAACACTTGAACATGTGGTAAAAATCAACACCCACTGATCTGATGACCGAGTGCCATTATATTACATGGTGCCGAACCCTTCCTCCCGCTTGCTTGCTGAATGGGAGGGAACCAGATTGCCTTAAGCCAGGTGTGCTTTGTTATGTGGGAGAGATACTTGGCAGTATCCCGCCAGCCCATCTGCGAGGAATGTCTAAAGGATGAGACATGATATCTACACATCAAGGCAGCTTGCCTCTAGTTGTCAAAAACGTCTAGTCACACCAGTTTGTTGACATCATGTACTCCCATAAAGAGCTTGTGGTATGGCCATGTCCGTATGGTTTTGATGTTTTTCAACGAGTCATCCATCACCTTTAGAAACAACTCTTTCCCATCAAAAGGCATGTCCAGAATGTGAGCCTGGACTTCAGTCCTGAAATCGATGGTCTAAATTCAGTTCTGGCATTACAATAACCCCCTCCAACCTCTTACCAGCCATAAACCTGCACCCTCCATGTCCACATCATCATCAATGGGGTGGTTGAAGGCCATCTCCTCTATAATGATGTAACTCCTCCTGCGCACTGTGAGGGGTCATGAGTAAAACTATGACACAGAGGCATTATGTTGATTGTTCTAAACTTTTATTCTTCAAAAATAAAGTGAGTTGGGGGAATCTTATCCCTCCACACCTCTAAGAGGAGATTCCCTGCCTCAACAAAAGGAACTAGTGCCAGGTCAATGTCCAAAGTAAAACGTCTTTCGTCCTGTGTCCAAATCCTAACCTGACCATCACAGACTAAACTCAACAAAGTGTAGGGAAAATGCCTTATAGCTGATCACCAGCAGCTAGTCTCCAAAGCTCCAACAAAGTTCTAAAGGTGAAATTAAACAAAGTTCCATCAATTTCAAGGGGGAGGCTCCTTCCCTTCCCTTTAACCAACACGTTTCTTTCTCTCAAAGTAGTAGCGGTCTTCCTCCTTTGGCTTTTCCACAATTTGCAAACTCGAAAAAACAAAAGTTCACCAGTTTTCAGGGGGCTTCCCTTCCCTTCAGTCTCTTGATATTACCAATAGTTTTCACTGTCAAGAGGTATGGGTCTTCGCTTGACTTTCCCACAATTTAGCAAGTGCCTTCCAGCCCCTTCTTCCTTCCTGTCCATGGCACTCCCTTATCAGGCTTCTACTGATTTACTTGTTACAATTGGGTGTGTATCCCAGACTTGCTGCCAGGACGTTTTCTTCCTGCATTTCTTTTATTCACACAGTTCCAATATTCTTCATCGCTCTTAACGAAATATCGGGTCTCAAACTCACTTTCATTCACTTCCTTTATCAAATGTACCAATGATCCCAATAACAACCTTGTTCGGAATCACCTGGCTAATGTAACTGGATCTTATTGGTACTCGACAGAGCTGCTGAAGCACCCTGGTGACTCAGCTTCCTTTATCAGGGCTCGCTGGATTTCCCCGGACCCCTCTCGGCAAACATGCAGAAGCGCCTGGTGTCCCGCCTCCACTTAACAGGCTTACCGGCTTCATCTGGCAGGTTCCATGTCCTTTGCAGCTCCTGTTTTGCTCCTGAGCCCTTCTCCATATTCGGGCAGCCTTCTGGCACAGTGCCTCCTTTCTCCATGCCTGTCAGTGCTTTTTAATGTCCCGGCACCTATCACATGCTCCCAACAACTAGAGCGCGTCCGGGGCGTTGCCAATATTCATTGCTCCATTCATCCTCCTTGTCTCAGTATTGTGTTTCAAATGGGTACATGCAAGGTTTTGATGGTCATGAATGAATTCTCTGGTTATACCTTACAATACGCCGTACAGAATTGGGAAGGTAAAAGAGTTACACTTAAGGGAAAAGGGGGCTACCATATTCAATACAGCGAGCCTATGCCCCTGTGCGTTGTCTCTCCTCACATGGTCCTCAGTCAGCTAGCCACCCCCAGGGTCAGAGACAGGTAGCTCCTGCCTTTCCCGGGCCACATGAGGCGAGGGCCCGCCTGCCCCAGGGGAGCAGTGACGACATTGCTTGATTCGTCACAGTAGCAACGACAGATTCTCTACAAACTGCAATTTGTTGTGTCAGGTTTCCAAACCAAAGCTGTAGGTAATATAAACTCTGATTATTAAGGATACAATTGCTGAGAAACCCTTTCCTGTGGTCTACCCTGCTTGTATGAAGAAGCTGTCAATTGCAACACCCAATTGAAGGGCCAGCATTTGTAATCACAGAGTATCGGGATGGGTGTCCACGGAGGAATAAGGGCAGCATGTCCGGTGCCTTGTACTTTTTCACTTGCTTGGTGCTGTAAGGTGGGACCAAAAGAGGCACTTTAAAAATCAGATCTCCCATCTCCTAGGTGACATCCAATACTTGGAGGGTGGTAAATGTTCTACTCTTGTCACTTTCACAGTTCATACAAAAACTAATTTTCCTCTTGTGAGACAGCCTTAGCCTTCTTATTGTTGAAGAACATAGTTTGGTCTGGAGGGGTTGGACTGAGTGGATCGTCGTCTTTTGGGAGCCACAAAATCTTCCCATTAATCTTCCACTGGGTCTCATGGTTTTTGTTCCTCCTCAGGGTCATCACTTCACCCTCTTTGATCTGGTGCCCCCTTGAGGTGAAGTCCATGGCCAGCGCACTAAGTGGCAAGATGCCCACTGTACGGGTTTGTGGCGCATCCTTTGCACTCAGGTGCACTGTGTGTGATGTGCCTTTCCAGAAAAACACAAATGTAAGGACAATGTGAAGTAGATTGTAGCCAGTTACCAAAAAGCCAGCAAACTAGCTTGAGATGCATTGCAGCACATATAAGTCTTAGAGGCTGGGGAAGAGATCTTACTTTGTGTTCTGGGGAATAAGGGGGGTCTTAGTGTTGGTGTAAACATCTGAAATGAACCTGTGCCTGTAATTGATAGACATCTGTGGTCGGTTTATATGGTTTGGGGTCTAAACCCCACATTCAAAAGACAGACTTTGCAGAAGGAAGCCGTTCCCACAAGGTCAGCTATTTGACCTCCTTACCCCTGTCATTTTTTTTAGGCCCCCCATAACCCCACCCACTTACCTCCAGTAACCTAGCACACTCTTCTATCTTCTCTCTACCGTGTGCCCCATACAGGACTAACTGGAGCCAGTCTCCATGCATAAGCCTTTAGGAGGGCGTGGTCAAGAGACTGCCATCAGTTTATATGCCATTTTCTTTTTCTTTGTGTGTGAATTGAGTTTCTAGTGTTCCCCATATGATGTAGGCTCTTTCACACCACATTCCATCTCTTTGTAAGGCACCATTTTATATAGTGAGGAAACTATATGAATATCTCAAGGGGGTTGTTAAGATGGATTTCTGAACTCTGTCCTTGAGGGGCAGAGGTTTAGAAGGCCAGCCTAGTTTCTTGGAACAGGGTAACCTCTGGACAAGCCAGACCAATCAGGGTAGCGATCGCGGCGGTCAAGACTAGGTCTCAAGAGGGGTGAGGGTGACTGAAAGCCCACAATGAGCACACAAAGCAAGGACACTTACAAATTACTCCAAGCAGGTGTTATATTAAAAATATATACACATTACAAGGCCTTTGTAACATTGACCGTAGCGAGAAATCACAATAAAACTCAAGTAAAACAACACATACCAATCCAATACAATATATATACAAATACAAACGAGTCTAACGAGTAAGACGCATGAAATGTGTAGACCACCTAGATGGGGAGGAAAACGGGCAGTGCGAATAATAATTAGACTCAGTCCGCCTTCAGAGGCACCTAACTAAAAGGAAGTCCAAGCCCTACGAAGAGTTGAGCCTTGTGCTCAAAAGTACCTGCACACGCTGGTGCCAACGGGCAAAAGGGGAGTCTCTTCGAGGGAATCGGGCAGTTTAGTTCGATGAACAAATGAAGATGAACAGAGCTCCGCGACTCAAGCGCAGCCTCCACTGGGGGCAGAAGGAGAGCGCGAGTACGGAAAGGCGTGCTGTTAGACACAGCAGGGAAAAGCGATGGGCTACTGCAGGAGGGCGACCAGTTCCTAGCAATGCTACTCACCGGTCCCCGATGCAGGCAGACCCAGGCTTCTCTGCGTCAGTTTCAGTGCTGGCAGGTTCAGATACGAGCGGGGGACGTCTCGGCGTCGTGTAGATTCCGCAGCAGCAGAAGTTGAGTTGAGGATGTCCCAAATGCAGTGAACCCGCACAGTTTGTTACTACAGCAGGGAAACGGAGCGGCCGTGTGTATTTCAGCCAAATGTACACTAGTCACTTCAGACCTGGGAATGCCAAGTGTACTAATCATGTGAGAGTGACAAGGTCTCGTACTACAACACAACCTGACGGCGGTTACAGAGCAAGACTCCTGGGTAGGCTGGTCAGTCTGCTGGATGGCCCAGAGACACTTCCGAAGGCTTACGTGCAGGAGATGGTGAAGATGCCGAGAATAGTTGTTCCCACTATTCCAAGGGTCGAAGTACCAGTACAGGCCTTCTCGTTCGATCCGAGGTAGAAAGGGTTTCACAAAGCGACAGCAGTGCAGAGGAGCAGTCCTTCAGCGGGTCACCAGCGATTCCTCGGTTCAGCCTCGTGGTTGCAGGATACTTGGCTCCTGTATTCCTTTGTTCGTGAGAACTCAGGAGATCGACATGGTAGTCGTGTTTCCAGCCCCCTCTTATCCACGGTTCCCTTCACGCCAAGACGGAGGGGACCCAATGGGAGATCTGCTCATAAAACACACACCATACGTGGACCTATCAAGGACCACGGTGGTCCCAGGCATTTACGACACCCTAGATTCTCTGGCGCCCAGGATGTGTATTGGGACCAGACATCCCAGCCCACATCCTGGAGGCACACACAAGGCCTGTAGAAGCCCGCGAAAGCATCTGTGTTTCGCGGGAAAGTACATGCCCAAATAAGGAAGGCCCCAGGTCGGCTCGACCTGGGGGAGGTGAAGGGGGCAAGACGGTCAGCGGACAGGACAAAGAGCCTCGTGGTCTGGTCATTTTGGGAGCCAGGCCACCATTTTGGGCTAAGCGTGAGAAACGCGCTTAAAAGCCAAAAGGAGCTCAAAAACACAAGAAACGATTGCTGCCACCAGTCCCGTCCGTGATTCACTTGCACCGTTCATTAACAATCCAAAGAGAGTACCTAGGGCCTGTAGAAGACCAGAGACCCAAGAGAGCAGTAACTTAGCTTACAGTGCCCTCTTGTGCGAAAGCTGCAACATGATAAAAGAACTACGGAAAAAACGTTTCCCGGTACTGGCTGTCTTAAGGACATGTCAGTTTCCCCGCAAGAATGGAGCGAAAGCCCAGAGGAGTGCGGCAGAAGGCTGCACTTCTCTGGCAAAGTCTAGATCCTGGTGAAAACAACAGCAAAAAGTTTAGTGGTTGCCACATGGAAGGAAAATTACCCACAATTAAGAAATCTTTCCTAACGGGGGTCACAGTCAAATTGTGAAATGGTTAATATCAGGTAGTGTTTTTGCATGTGTCTTCAATATTTGGAGGAGCCCGAATATAAGAAGATTGTCAGAGCATTAACTTTACCCCACCCTTCAGTTTTTCCAGTGTTATAAATGTACAACCTATGGTTAAATCACCCAGCTTGGTGATGCCCAGTTTCCCAAAGTGGTTATTTACCAGTTTATCAAACATTAATTACACCGCCTTGATGACAAACAAAATAAATTATGGTGGATAGAGCAGTGTTGCGTCCAGATGTTGTGTCAGCTTATGCCAAGCCCTGGTGGTGCAAACTATATGCATTTCTCTGTCAGGGCTATTATCACAGAGTATGCATATACGTTTGGCTGGATGCGTTGTTGTCCCTTCAAGTGCTACTTGTGGAAACTTGTGTGAGCTAATAAATCCACCATGCAGCCTGCACCACTGGAAAACAAGTTAAAATTATCTTGATTTCAGTCATAAAAGGACCATAGAAGATATGCAATGAAAATGTATTTTGACCATATAACAGAACATTCAATCATAATAACCACACACATTAAAACAAGCATATTATAAAATAATACATTTGGATTCAGATAAAAATATAAAATTTGAATTCATAACTCACAATCCAAGATATATTAAAAAAATAGAAAGTCCAAGAATTCAACCTTGACCGGATGTACATTTATTCCTTCTGCAAGGCCTTAGGCCCATACCTGGAGACAGCAAGGATCACATAATCTTGGTCAGATAATCTGCAGAGGACTTATGTACCGACGTCTGTACCAGCTCTCGTTTTCACATCAAAACTGCAAAAGCAAGGCTTAAGCCACTGCCTGCATTCCTGATCATATAAGTGGCAGGTAAAAAGTGCTGGATGTCTTCGGCACAGCACACTAGACATCTGCCCAATCCCATTGTTAACCATTTACTTGCAAAGGCTGTGGTAAATGAGTCTATCCTAAGAAGGATGTCCAATAAAGTTTTGTTATGATCCAGGTACTTTTCTCCCATCAAAAACCATTTATGCGGGAGATGGTCCCGAACCAGTCCAAGCGGTTGGTGAGCAGTACATCCCAGGCATTAGCCCCTTTAAACTTCTTGTTGGCAGTACTGGCAAAAGAACCTTGGTTGGTGCGTAGATGTGCAAGTCCTCCGGACAGGACTTTATTGGAGCCAACCAATGCACATAAGCACTGCACCTAGTGTCCAACAGATCTTTCATGACCAACCTTACAATTATGTTTGAGACCCCAAGCCAGCGCAATTTAAGGTTAAAAAAAACTGTTGGGTGTGGATTTCTGGAGTAACCAGATGTTTTTAAGAAATTTATTTTCAACTATGTCCAACTCCCTACAATTGGAGTGCTCCCAGAACACAGCCCCATAACGCAGTTGCCGCTGCTTGTGCCCAGTAACACTTCTGTAGTTCGGCCAATCAGATTACCACCACATTTTCTAGAGAAGCTTGACGTGGCTCTGCTGTATCTAGCTAGTGTTACTCTGAGCCATTTGGTACGCCCATTTACCCATCTGATCTTACCCTAGATAATCAAAATACTTTACAGCTTCATTTACACTACCTACCATAATGATCTTGAGCTGAATATGTATGTTATATCCTGGCAATCTAGCAATCATGGATTTCGTTTTAGGGAAATTGACTACCATCCCCTTTACCTGCAGATTAGGTGACAATTTTTGCAAGCCCATAGGGGACTTGTCGAAGAATAACAAACCAAGGTTCTATCCACTCGCCTTTGGGGGTGTATGACTGGAGGCGTAATGGATTGACGATCACCTCATTGAGGATACGACAAAAGAAGAGTGGACCAAGACACCCGTGCCTAACCCTCTTCTACACTGGGAAGGTGTTCGGTGTCTCCCCACCTGCAGCCAATTAAACTGAAGCTCTGTCCCCCCCCCACGCAGAGACAAACAGCAACAGGAAGTATACTGGATCTGCTCTCCCCCACCCTTATAACAAACAAGCAGCCTGCCCTGGATTTCAGATGGCATGGAGCGCCATCCTTGAAGATATGCATTGCGGTCAGCATTTCCACAATGCAGCATTGCAAACGTTATAAAGCAGCAGCTTTCTCAAGACCCATAGTGCGGTTCCATGTCGTAAAATCGCGGCAAAAATGGCTGTGTATACAAAATATTGCAGCAAAAATGCAGTTTTGCCGCCACAATCATGGAAAGGATGTGGGGTACACCCCTGCAACCCCTGGACCCATTATACCATTTAAGGGGGGTGGGGGACACCCCTGCTCCCCTTAAATGGTATGATGGGGTACACCTTTATTGGGTCAAACCACAGCATTTTTGCTGCAATTTTATTACCGGATACCCATAGTGCTGCTTTTTTTTTTCACTGCTTGTACCTTGTTCCTTGTGTGTGCCGCACCAACTCGACTGATGGAAATTCTGCCATGCTGGATGCCCTCTTCCTCGGCACAGAGTGCCTCAGAGGGTTGCCTAGGCAACGAAGTCCTGTTGCACTTGATTGGCCTGGCCCAGTGCTAACTGCCCTATAAGGAGCTGGCAGGCAAGGACATCCGGCCTGTAGCACCAAGGTCAACACAAATGCCTGTGTCCGAGCCTTGGAGGGCTCGGAGCGCTCCCCCGCTGCACATCTTGCTCCAGTTCCCCAGTATGCATCTGTCTACACCAAGAACTTGTGACTCTCCTGGGGCTGTCCTCCCACTGCAGGGCACTTGTGAGTTAACGTCCTGACTACAGTTTGCTAAATCACCAATGTGAATCGAACTGTGCTAAAGCCAGTCTTCTGCTGTTCTTCTATCTATACCTTCTATATCTCCTTTTACTGCATTTGTGTGTGTGGGCATGTTTTAATCTAGGTGTGTAACAACTGCACACCTCCAATTTTGTACCCAAGTGTCTACTGCTGTCATGCCCCGGCCCCATGTGCGGCGGCGACAGCGTCTTGGCACCCCTTATGTCACCTGGAAAGTGCCCTGGCGTCTTGGCCAACACCGCAGGTTCGCGGTCCTGTTCGAACTACAATTCCCAGCATTCCGCACCAGTAACGTTCTTGAGCACTATTGTCACGTGAGGAGCACGTAACGTGTTTCCGCATCTGCATGCGAGTAGACTATTAGTAGTCAACCTAACCGCGGCTCGGGTGCTCCTTAACTGTGCATGTGGTGCCAGTTTCAAAGTGTTTTCCAACTCCGTTACTTCCGTCCTAACTCCTGTTTCCGATCCTTGCCGGTTATCACGTACTATTCTCTTCGATTGCCCCTTGGTCTTTGGTGCCCGGCTCCTTCGGATTGATTCCCCGATTACCCGACACTGTATTGCTTACCTGGATTGTCTTGCTGCATTGTGCCTTGTTACGTTAATACTTGGATTCCAGTTACCCTGTGTTTAAACTACTGGTGCTTGTCAAGCAGTTTCCGACTTCCGTCTCAGCTACGACCTTTACCTTTTCACTTACCTGTGTTCCACTTCCTTCAGCCTTTTCTACTTCCGCAAACTACCTAGCTTTGCTGTCTCCATCATCTCCTGCAAAATCCCATTTTTTATTTTATTTTATTTTTTGCCATACCTTTGGGACGCTTTGCTGAACTTTCAAGGACCTTTTTCCTGGACATCTTGGTGACCACTCTGGACGCTCTCCTGATTTCACCTCTGGCCACCCATCCTTCACTTACCTTTGGGACGCTAGAGTATCGACGGACTGCCTTGGAAACCTTATTAGATTGCGCCGTCGTGCCGTCCTGGTCAGGTGCATCAACACTGACTATTTGGGATTCTGAACTTACTCTGTGGATTTCTCTACACATTTTCTCACCTTGCTGATTCTGTGGCGCCAAGTAGGTTTCGGGTCTTTTCCTTCACGGAGCAGGTAAGAGTGGGAAGCAGAGGGTGGTGGTTGCCAAGGTTGGTATCCTTGACTACTGTGCTAAACTGTTATTGTTCTTTCCTCTAGCTCTGTTGCTGCTGCTCCTGCCTTTTCACTCAAGCCCCTGGTCTGTCAGGTGCACTATATTCCTGCAGACTGCGCTCTTGTGGGGAAAGTCTGTTTGCAATTAGCTCCAGTCTATAGAGTGAATTGTGTCATATACATAACTGTCTAAGGTTTTGACAACTGCAACCTCAGCTACTAGGCCTCCCTGGTAGGTTTGTGATTGTGCCGTGCAGTCTCTCCTCCTACCCTACATCCTTATCTCTCCTCCGTCCTTATGGCACTCACTATCTCGTTTATCTATTCTAACTGCTTTACTATCACCTATCCTCCCTCCTCTCATGAAGTCTGGAAGGAAAACGTTTTTAAAAAGCTTTTGACCACCAACCCCAATCTACCCATTGCAGACACCTACGTCAGCGCAACTTCCAGACAGATTCTCACCGATATCCTCTTTTCTGTCCCCTCGCCAGATCTCTGGACCCCTTATCTCATCTCTACTCTATCCTGCCCTATCCTCACCCATTAATGGTGGCACTAGATGGGAAGTATTCTTGGCGGGCTTCTCATCATCCAGATGTATCATTAAGATCCATCGAAATGGCACAATCATGCTCAGGGTCCTCATCCCAACCTCCTCCTCCTTCTCCTCCTCCTCCTCCTTCTCCTCTTCCCTCATCAACTTCCTTCCTGCACCTGCTACTCCTTCCTCCTTGCCCCTCTTCCCTCTCCTCAGACTTGTGTACCAAGCCCCTGTAGCCCTCCTGGGAAACCCTTTAAAGGCAGGGACCTGCTTCATCTAGCCACACCTATTGCTTGCTCTATCAAACACCCTGCTGACATCTGCCTCCTCCCTGAAGACATTGACCTCCATATCCTCGCTCTTACTGAGACGTGGTTCAATGCCAGCTCAGTCACTGCTTTTAACCCTGATGTCCCTAATGGCTACAAGATCATTTCTAAGCCTCGCCCTAACCGTTCTGGCAGCAGGGTTGCCCTGATCTTCCCTGGGTAGGTCCCTTCTTCCCTCATACCCACCCAGCCATACTCCTCCTTTGAGAGCAGGCTTGTCACCTCTCCTACCTGACCATTGCCACCATCTTTAGGCCACCTGGTTCCATCACCCTGTTCCTCTCTGAATGGGCTGACCTCCCCCCACTCCCTCTCTCTGCTGATGTGTTCCTCTAAACTCCTACAGGGTGACATCATCCACCTCGACTCCACATGCAAAGCGTCAACCCTCTTCTGTGACCTCTACACCTCTCGCTCCCTCTACATTCTCCCCTCTGGTCCTACCCACTCAGCAGGACACACACTGGATGCTTTTATTCACACTGATCTTTCGCCCTCTGCCCCACTCACCACTTCACTGGTCAGACCACTCCCTCCTCTTCTCCAGCCTGGGCCCTCTCAACACACTGACCGGACCTCCCCCCGCCCTGCCAACCTCGTTCACAGACATCTGCTTGATGAAGAGTCAATTGCTGCCTTTGCACCCACCTTCATCCCACCCTCTCCTCCGACTGCAGACTCTACCTCAGACTCTGCTCTCAACAACATCCATCTCTAACACTCGTGACACTCTTGCCCCAGGCATGAGGAGCCACCTGAAACATGCCATCAAGCGTAACAATTGGTAAGAGACTGATCAAGCCGACCTGAAGCGCAAATGCAGAGCTGTAGAAAGGAAGTGGCAGACCACAGGCTCATCCTTTGACAAACTGGCCTGTCACCTTCTGCAAATAAAATACAGTCTCACCATTCGTTCTAAGAAGAGAGCCCACATGCAGGCCAGTGTCTCTGGAGCGTCCAACAGCACGGCTGATTTAAAACCTGCAGGAACAAGGCAATCTTTCTGCAGTCTCCACCACGCCTCTTCCCTCTCAGGCCCAGGACATCCTAAGCACTCTTTCTTCCTTCCCTTCTCCCCCAACCCCTCATCCAATCCCCCTGCCCCCGTTGGCCTCCCAACCTCCCTCAGCCTTTCCTATCACATCAGGCGAGGTCACTAGGGTAGTCCGCTCGATGAAGGTCTCCCCCAAAACAGGCCTCTCCCTGTTCTTCCAGAACTATTAAGGAAACTATCTGTTCCATTGCCCCTGCACTTGCTGACTTCTGCGATCACTCACTTTCTACTGGGTCTTTCCCTTCTTCCCTCAAGCACTCTTGTGCGCCCTCTCCTGAAAAAACCTTCTGCCGACCCCTCATGTCTGGCTAACTACCGCCCCACCTCTATCACTCCCTTCCTTGGGAAACTGCTTGAAAAGCTGGTCCACCCCCAACTGGCCCAGCATACTGAGCTTGTTGGTTGCCTACACAACAATCTGGATTCTGAACATCCAGAGGCACGGAAACTGCTCTTCTTAACACCTGCGAAGAACTGCTTGCATCTCTTGACCAACTCTCCCCCTATCCTCATTCTGCTTAATCTTTCCTCTGCATTTGACACCATCATCCCTTCCATCCTCATAAAATGGCTCCTTGATAGCCTTGGTATCTTGGAGAAGGCACTGGACTGACTGACTTACTTCCTCACTCACCATACCTTCCAGGTCATCCTGGGCTCTTCCTCCTCCCCTACCTCTATCTCCACCTTGGGCGTTCACCAGGGCTCTAATCCCTGACAGTAACTCTAACGCCTATCTCGCGCCTCTTGCTCAACTTACTCCACTTTCTCCCCTCACTTCCAGTAGGATGCAGATGACACCCAACTCCACTTCAAACTTCCCTCTGATGCTCACCCTTCTTCCTCTACCATTCATGACTGCCTATCTGCTATTCAGTCCTGGTGAGCCTCCAATGCCAGCAAGACTGAGATCCTTCCAATTGGGACTCCCACTCACTTCTTCCTCCCTTCACTCCGGCCACCCTCTATGGGCTCTCAGCCTACTCCTGCATCTGAAGCCAGAAACCTTACATTTCGACTACTCTCTCGCTTTCCTCCACCACATCTTGGACCATGCCAAAAACGCCCATTTTCAACTCCAACTACTCAGAGGCAACCTTCCATTCCTCACCTTTCACAATACTTGTATTTGATTTTGGTAGTATATGGAGCCACCGGGTCAAAAAGAGCCCAATGACACTCAGGCTCTGTGAACAAATGTAACCAAAAAGAAATGGAGTGGTAACCACCCCGTAAGACCCTGTGCTCCTCCTTGCTCCTTTTGTGGAGCTTCAATTTCAATTATCAGTCCTTAGTGGATTGTACATTTGATACATTCTGTATTTCTTTCAATTCAAATTGCCTCTTTCCGGAATATTTATTGTTATATACTTTCAAGTATTTACTTCACAAATGTAGTATAAAAAACTTGTGTTTTATTCACACAATCTTTTGATTCAAATTATTCCTCAATCCAGAAAATAAGCTAATTCTGCCAATGCATTTTGGTGCAAAGCACCATCATCAGGGCTTAGCTTTTTCGCGACCTGGAAACGGGTCGCGAAAGTGTGTGACACACTTTCGCAACCCATTTCCAGGAGACGTGAGGCTGTGCGCGCGAGCAGGCAACCCCCTACATCACTAATGCGTACAGATGAAAGGATTAGATGTTTTGTGAAAAAGCTACTATTCTACTATTGAATTGATATTTTAAGGGAGGGAACAAGGGAGAACAAAAACAATGATCTTACAAGGCCCAGTGACATTGACAATGCGCAAGTGCATGGGAGATGCACTTGTGAGAGATGTACTATGGGCTCAATTACCATCACTGTCATTTCAGAACATACTATAAACAAGAAGACTTCCGGATTCATGGAGTGCGGCCTTGATAATTTTAATATTTAAGGGAGGTGACAGATTGTCTCCAACACAGTATAGGCCAATTTCTTTGTTGGATGCATCGAATAAAATCTTCGCTAAAATAATCCTGAGGGAACTGCAGTCATGGGCAGGAAGAGCAAACTGTTTAGACTCCTACCAGGCGGGTTTTAAGAAAGGAGTAGGGATAACTTTGAATAGTTTTGTCCTGGCACTATTGTGTGGTCAAGCTAAGGAACAGGGGCGATCAGTGTACCTGGCATTTCTGACATCCGCAAAGCTTTTCATCATGTAAACAGGGCAATTTTGTGGAAATGTATGTATGATAGCGGTTGCCCTTACCCAGTAATTGGTATCCTGGAGGCTTTACACTCAGGCACAAAAGTAAAAGTGAGATTAGACTCACAAGGCTCATATTCTAACTGGATAGTCTCTAATCAGGGACTACTGCATGGGTGTGCCCTTGGTCCGTTCCTTTTCTGTTTTTATATTAAAGATATGCCCATTTGTTGGAATACTATCAGGACAACCATGCCCAAACTAGGTGATCAAAAGGTGCAACATTTGCTGACGACATTGTCATTTGCGACATGACCCCTATAGGGCTGCAAAGAGCACTGCAGGCAGTGGAAGAGTTCCTCAGCCAGCGGGATCTCAAGCTTAATACTAAATCAAAAATACTGGTCCTGAACGGGAGAAAGAACAAGTGGAAATCATTTGGTTAGAACAACAAATGGCAAGCGTTAGAGGTGGTCGACAAATTTAAATATATGGGATCTTTTGTTTACAATGGAACACGTAGGAATGCGCCGGATACAGATATAGGTTCAAGATTTTTGGCAGCAACTTACCAGTTAACTCAATTTGATTTTGAATTTGGAAGGTACTCTTTGCTGCCGGTGATGTAATTATTCAGACAGCAGATTGTGCCAAAGCTTACCTTTGGGGCACAGACGAGAGAAGATTGTACACCCTGGGCTAAGCTGGAGGCTAAATTATGGCGCAACGTTTTGCGGCTTACGGCCTCTGTACCGGTGGTTGAGATTTTGACTGAATTGGGTCAGCTCCCAATCGAGACAGGAATTGACTGGGGAAAATAGCAAATTTTTGCAAGGCTCGTCAGTCCTCCTAATGCCTCCTTTTTTTTTTACACATCCTAATACATTTGGCTAAAGGCTAACTGTAGGGTTTTAGTGCAATGGGTGGTTTGGGGCACCCAGTTACTTTCAAAAATGTAATCCTCAATGTATGAACCTAACAAGGTAAAACAGAAATTATTTAGACATGTTTGGATTCAGTTTAGGGCTGACTTAATGGAATATGAAACCTTTGATGACCATTTGTACTGGTCAATAAAAACAAACATTTTAGCCCCATATCATAGGAACCATCCATCAAGAGATTTTAGGTTAAAAATGTTGAGAGTGAAGCCGAATCTTTGTCCAGCTATTAAAGTGTTGGGGAGAAGGAGTAAGATTCCAAAAGGAAAATGGTTATGTCGTTATTGTGCCCTTGAGGATGAGACCCTAAAACACCTCCGTCTCATGCCCAGAATTGCACAATGTGTGGGGAAAAAACAACTGAGCTCAACCCTGATCTGACTGAAGAGAATATGTTGATTAGAATCTTAAATAATAATGAGCTCTCGCTGTCAGTAAGGTTATTGGAGTTTCTTGAAGTTGTTTTTAAAGATTGTTAATAGGCAATGGACTAGGTTTTGTGATGTTAAAAATAATGTGTGAAAGGATTTTTCTATTAGAAGTTTAAGGAATTGTATTTTTAATGGTGTATGTATGTATTTATTATGTCTTTTAACTATAGTTTTTAAAGATGCACAAATTGCTAATGTGAAACATGTCTGTGTGAAAAGTTCAGTTTTGTTCTAAAACACACAATAAAATAAAAAAAATAAAGAAAATAACTGCAGATGTCTTGTAGCAGTGCCCCTCTCTCGATGGCTGAAGCAGTGGCTACACCTTTGGTCGAGTGGGCACTTAGACCTTCGGGAACCTCTTTCCCGGCCAGGTTGTAACATTCAGCTATACAAAGTATGACCTACCGAGACCGTGTTTGTTTAGTAACCGCTTGTCCTATTCTGTGGCTTGCATAGCCAACAAATAGTTGATCGCCCAATGTTATCTTAGAAACCCTGTTGATATAAAAGCTCAAGGCTCTTCTAGGGCCAGGTCTTTGTAATCTCTTCCTTTTTAGATGGATGAGGAAGAGGGTAGAAAGGCGGTAAGAATCTTTTGGGTCAAATGACATTCTGATACTATTTTTGGCAGAAAAGAGTGACAAACCATCAAAACGACCTTGTCCTTATGAAAGACAGTGAATGGTAATTTAGAAAACAAGGCCTGAAGCTCGCTCACTCTGCAAGCAGAAGTAATGGCCGTTAAGAATGCAGTTTTCGAAGACAATATCCTAAGTGGACAAGAATATAATGGCACAAATGGAGAACCCATCAGGAATCTTGAAACTAAACTGAGATCCCAGACTGGAACAATAAAAGGAATCAGTGGGAAGATGTTGATCAACCCTTTCAAAAATTGTTTGACTATAGGAACCTTGAAGTATGAACCTTGTTCCGGAGAGCGCTTGAAAATGGATAGCACAGCCAGATAGCAGCCTGTAGCCCCTGATGGGTTAAATGTAGTAGCAAAGACAAAACTGGCGGTGTGTCACAAGTAAATGGGTCAGTTCATTTATCTCTGCACCAGATGCAAAATGTGTTCCAACGGTAGCAGTATAAAGATTTTGTTGCTGGCCTTCTGGCCGAAAGCAACACCTCCATGACATCTTCCGGAAGGTCCCAATCTTTGTACCTCAACCTCTCTGAAACCATGCATGGAGATTGAGGGTCCTGATCTCTGGATGAAGAATGCAAACCCTGCTCTTGCAAGAAGGTCCTCTCTTTGTGGAAGATGAATTTGAGGGCAGATGGACAAGCGGGTACCACGTCCTCCTGGCCCAGTCAGGGGCAATCAGAATCATGGTTTTCCAAACTTGTTCTTAGCCTCCTAAGAACATGAGGTGTGACGGGGATCGATGGAAACGTCTACAAAAGTGGAAATTCCCAGTCCACTACGAACGCGTCCTCTAGAGCTCCTCTCAGGGGAAATTCTCTGTAGCAGAACTGTTTGCACTTTCGGTTGACACTGGTCACAAACAGATCCACTTGTGGTATTCCCCAAAGGGTAAGGATCTCTTGAAGAACTTCCTGAGCTAACTCCCACTCGTGGGAGACTGTGCACTTCCTGCTTAGAGCGTCCGCCGTCATGTTTTCTTCTCCGGCCAGATGAACTGCTGACAGAGAGATTCCTTCTTGCAGTGCCCAAAACCAGAGCTACATTGCCTCTCTGTACAGAGGCAGTGACCCCACACCTTGTTGAGGTAATGCATGGCCACTGTGTTGTCCGTTATTATCAGGACACTCATTACCCGTACAGAGGGCAGGACGGCCATCATCGCTAGTCTGATTGCCCTGCGCTCCTAAAGGTTGATATCCAGTTTGGACTCGGACGGAGACCAGTGTCTGGTGTTTGTGAGCTACCCAACCTGAGTCGTCTAACCACCGTAATCTCTGGCCATGGTTGCCAAAAGGGTTCCGCATTCAACATATTCTCCTTGATGGACCACCATAGGAGATCCTGTGTGACCCTGTTTGGGATCCGTACCAGATCTACCATCCTGCCAGAGAACTGTGACCACTGAGTCCTGAGGGCCCAAAGAAGAGACCTCATTTTCAGACAGGCCTCTGGCACCACAAAAACAGAATGCCATGAAACCACGCAACCTCAGGAAATTGAAGGCCGGAAGATTTGAGGCACTTTGAACTTTGTTTACCATCTGTGCTATGTCAATAGCCTCACCTCGGGTGGCAAAGCTTTTCCTGAGGAAGAGTCCGGGAATGCTCCAATGAATTGCAGCTTCTGGGAAGGTGTCATGTGGTACTTCATGAAGTTGAGGGAGAAGCGCAGCTTGTGGAGAGAAGAACAAGTTACTTACCAACTGGTGACGTTCTTTCGATTCGATGTTCTCCAAAGTATTCCTCATCTTTGATGTATTCCATCCAGCTTCAGCTGCTTCTTGAGCCCTCGACCTGGGTGGCAAGCTCTTTCCTAGGGATGTGTCTAACACAGCTCCTATATATTGGAGCCGTTGAGAAGGTGTCATTTGTGACTTCTTAAAATTGAGGGAGAAGCCCAGACTGGAGGAAATGGCAGGTGACTTTCAGGTGATCCAGTGCCTGTTCGGCAGATCGTGCTCTGATCAACCAATCGTCCAGATAGTTAGACATGAATCCCCCCTCTCCTGAGGTGTGCTGCCACTACTACCATCAATTTGGTGAAGACCCTCGGGGCAGAGGTCAATCCGAATGGAAGGACGCGAAACTGATAATGTGAGTCGCCAACCGCAAACCTCAGGTATTTTCGGTGTTTGTGATGAATCGGCACATGAAAATAAGCATCCTGGCGGTCCAATGACACCAACCAGTTCTGAAGCTGAAGGGCCTGAAGGATCTGAGAAAGAGTGACCATCTTGAACTTGTCCTTCCTGAGGAACTTGTTCAAGTTTCTTAAGTCCAGGATGGGTCTCAGTCCTCGGTCCTTTTTGGGGATCAAAAAATATGGGAGTACCATCCCATGTTCCTCTCTGCTGCAGGTACCGGTTCTATATCACCTTTCTCCAGCAGGGTTAGAACTTCCTGCTGTAGGAGCAGGCCCGAAACTTCAAAGGGTTTCTCCCTGGTGGATTGCTTTGAGGTTGCGTTAGAAAAGGAAGGCAGTAACCTTGGGCTATTATTTCTAGAGCCCAAACATCAGAAGTAATGGCTCGCCATTCTTGCAGATGCTGTGACAGCCTGCCTCCTACAAGTGTTTTGTGATGCAAGTCCTCAAAGTGGTTTTGTGGCGGGTGCTGCAACTGCTGATGGCAAAGAGGCTGTAGCTGGCTTTGCACATTTTGCTCGTCCACTGCGAGTGGCCTTTCTTTGGCCCCTTTGACTGGCCATTCCTCTTGTTCTTCCACATGAGGAGTAGTAACGATAGGATTGTCCGCTCCAAGATTGATTTGTCGCACGAAAGGGCTGAGTTTGCCTGATAGCAGCTCCCAACGACTTGGCAGCTGCATTTGAGGCCTGCAACCTCTCAAGGCTCTCGTCAGCCTTGCTGCCAAAAAAAGTGAGACCCTGTCAACATGTTCAGAAGACAGTTCTGTACTACTGGTGCAAAACCCGACTTCCGTAATCATGCAAATCTACGCATTACTGTGCTAGTGGCCATGGACCTGCTCGCACTATCAACAGTGTCCAAACCAGATTCAAGGGATTCCTGCATAGCTTCCTTTCCATCTCTAACAATGGCTAGGAATCCGTCCCTTTCTTCCGCTTCTGGTATGTGCTCCGCCGCCATTGCAATGCACTCCCAAAGAGTGTACGAAAACTGTGCCAAGGCACAAGTGGAGATGGCTGATTTTAATGCCATGCTCCCAGCTGAAAATACCTTACGTGCCCAGCCATCCACACGCTTATCGTCCCTGTCTGGAGGGATAGACGGGTACGCAAGTTTGTTAGAAGCTGTGGCTGCCTGTATGACCAAACTTTCGGGAGTGGGATGTTTAGACAGATAGCCGGGGTCGCTACTGGCAGGGCAGTATTTTGAAGTAAGGGATTTATTCACTGGAGGAATAGAATCCAGCGTCTCCCAATTTTTGGCCACCTTATTTTGTAAGGCCACATGGAAAGGTAGAATTGAATCTTCAGTAGGACAATGGTCCAGTATGTCTGTAAAATCATCTTGGACAAATTGGGCTGTAGGCCTGGCCCAGCCCAAATAACCTACTAGCTTAGTCATTAACTGACGGTATGATGGATTGGCATGTTCACCTGGCTCTGGTCTACCAAATTCATTTTCTGGGGACGCATCAATACCACTTGCATTGTGCAATGATTCAACCAAATCCTTCATCCTGCTTTCCTCTGAAATCAGGCATTCAGGAACATTTGGAGTACCAAATTCAAGCCCAAAAGGTACATTCTCCTCATCAGATCTTTCTTGTTCCTCAAAAATTGAGGTCAGGGATTTGAAAAACTCCTTCCTAGGCAGAGTCTTGAAAACCTTCCCTGGAGGAGGTAGAAGAGGAGTGCTAATGGGTCCTGAATGCAACCCAGGTGTTTTAGCCTTTTCTTTCTCTCTTCCTAGCTGATCTTGTCAAGCTGGAAGTTTCGGCGTCGAGGGCTTCGGCGTCGACAAAGGAGTCGATGATGTCGACCTAGTACCCAACTTCGACGGCATCGAGGGCGTCGAGGCACTCTTCGAAGATTTGCCCTTCGAGGTATGTTCAGTCTTGGAAAGCGTCGGTTACCTCGAGCGCAGGACTCGAGCAATCTTTTTTGCTCGACGTCCTAGAAGGTACTCCATCCTTCCTCCTTCAATCACCCGTGGTCGAGGGTGCGCAAGTGTCGGAGCGATAACGCTCCCGGCCGGCTTCCGAGGAAGGCGCGGACCCAGGCTTCGCTTTCTCGAACACCTCTATCATTTTTCTCTAAATGCTTCCCATTCTTCAGATGATGAATGTTTTGTGGGACATTTCATCCGTTTTGGGGATTCGTCCGAAGACGAAGTGGAGGGGGATCTGTGGCGTCGTTTCTTCGATTTATTTTGTCGAAGACGAGCAATACGAATCACTTCAGGACCTGGACCGATGCCTTTCGCGTCGAGGAGATTTCTCCTCACGGGACTTCGACTCGACGCTAGAAGCTTTTCGGTCGGACTAACGACCTACCTGCAGTTTTCCCCTCCTCTCTCGCAAGGCTTTCCCTGTCATCGCTTGACACTTCATACAGGCCTCCATGTCGTGGCCTTCGCCAAGGCACCATAAGCACTCTCGACATTTTTGAGCCGCACGATTTGCATTTTTTGAAATCCGATTTCGGGGTCGTGGTCAGCGTCGATGTTCGTTATTTATTCTTGCTTCACAGAACTCGAGGCGCGCCGAATCTCCGAAGCAAGGTACACTGCAGAAAAACAGAACTGAGGCCAACGGGCACCGCGCGTGCTACTTATACACCCGATGACATCACCCTCGACGGAGGCCTTCGAGGGACCATCGACTCGACATCGACACACAGCGCCCTCTGCCGAAATGTTTTTCTGAAGCAGCTGAAGCTGGATGGAATACATCAAAGATGAGGAATACGTTGGAGGACACAATCCACTCGAATGACAGTTGCTGTCTAGATGTTACAGAGCCTGTTGGGGTGAACAGGCTGTGATCAGCCAATCGTCCAGCCCCCACCCCTCCGTAGATTTGCTTCCACCACTGCCATTAGCCTGGTGAAAACCCTGCGGGCAGAGGTCAGCCCGATGGCAGAACTCGAAACTGATATAACTGCCAACAACGAATCTCAGCTATTTCCCTGTGCTTCAGATTAATTCGCACATGGAAATAAGCATCCTGAAGATCCAATGACATCCTCCAATCCTGGAGCTGAAGGGCCTGGAGGATCTGCAAGAGTGTGACCATCTTGAAGTTTTCTTTCCTGAGTAACTTGTTCAAGCATCTCAAGTCCAAGATGGGTCGCAACCCTCCGTTCTTTTTTGGGATCAGAAAATAAGCAGAGTACCAGCCTTGATTTCTTTCTGCTGCAGGTACCTATTCGACTGCACCCTTCTCGAACAGTTTCAGAATTTCCTTAAGACGGAGTGGGTCTGGTATTTTCAAGGACTGGTCTCGAGGGGGGATTAGTCTGGTGGTCTCTTTAGAAAAGGTAAGAAGTAACCATGGGGGACAGTTTGTAGTGCCCAAGCACCTGTTGTAATACTTTGCCATTCTTTCACATGCTGGGATAACATGCCTCCCCCACCAATGTCAAATGTTTCAAGTTTTCAAAGTGGTTTTGCGGCACTGGTTGGTGCAGACGGCAAGGCAGCGGATAGTGCTGCAGCTCCTCTGCCTGTACGTCCTCCACCACCTTGAGTTTGCTTTCTCTGTCCCCTCTGGTTAAAATGACCTCTTCCTCTGCTAATTGAGCAATAGTAATGAAATGAACGATTTCTCCAGCCCTCAGCAGATAAAGCTATTCAACTCAGGTTTTACCTCCGCCTCAGATGTCTGCAACTTTAAGACATTCGTCTGCTTTAGATCCAAACAAGTAAGACCCTTCAAACAGCATATCCAATAATCTGAACTGCACGTCAGAAGCAAACACTGATTTACGAAGCCAGGCAAATAGTCTAAGCACTCTACCAGCAGCTATAAAACAGCTGATGCAATCTGCTGCGTCTAGCCCGGACTGCAATGATTGGCACATAGCATATTTACCATCCTGTATAATGCTCATAAAACCATCCGTTTCTTCACCCTCTGGAATGTGTTCAGATACAATGGCTATCACCTCTCACAAAGTGTGGGTGAACTTTGCTATAGCACAAGTTGCATTTGTTGCTTTCAGTGCCATACTCCCTGCGGAGAAAACCTTCTTTCCCATGGAATCAAGCCTTTTATTCTCCCTATCCAGAGCGACTGAGGGATAGGCTGCTCCCTTAGATGCATAGCTGCTTGCACAACAAGGCTTTGTGAACTTGGATGAATCGAAATACTCTGGATCCACTGATGAGGGTCTGTATTTGTGTGAAATCCTTGTGAATCGCAGGGATGGTATATGGATTTTTCCAGTATTCTAGAACTCTATTTTTCACTGTTGTATGGAAGGGAAGGACTGGGTCCTTACTAGGTCCCCTGTCCAAAATATCCATAAGGTCATCCTGTTCATATTCAACAGATCTACCCCATTCATATTCAACAGATCTACCCCATTCAAAGTATTCAGTAACGATCTATAAGATGCATCAGCATGACCTGAACGTTTTGGAGTGCCACAATCAACCTCAGGAGAGGTGTCTAGACCACTGGCATCCTGCAGGGTGTCCACAAGGTCTCGCATTTTAAATTCTTGGGATATCAGCTCCTCTGGAACACGAGGAGTTTCTTACCAAAACTATAAATAGGGCTTTCTTCCTCCACCTCTTCCTCATAGAGAACATGGACTTAAAAATGTCTTTTTCCCTGAGGTTTAAAAAGCTTCGATGGACTTTCAAAAGGCCTCAAGGGCTTCGACCGCGACTGTTTTGGCGTCGATGGACTGGACTTCGACACCAAGAATAACCAGGTTACTCACCGTAGTGACCACCTTACTCCTAGTCAATAGTCCCCTTTCCTCATACTTATGGGACATCTCGCCATCCTGTGGGACGGGACCGGAGCACTTTGTAAAAAGCATCCAAACATTTTTTTTTCAAAAATGTGTCCTTCCTCTCTTTCTTGCGCGGGGCCCGGCACGCGACCGTAACCCCGCCCACTTTGGCTCCGCCCCGCGCATCGCCCATCAGTCCTCTTCTATCGCCAGGTCAAAGACCCATTAGCAATAACAGAGGAACCTTATTAGCGGGGATGGCGGTGGGCGTATGGAGGAAAGGGGTCTATGGACTAGGAGTAAGGTGGTCACTACAGTGAGTAACCTGGTTATACTCCTACATCCCGTCCCCTTTCCTCCATACTTATGGGAGATTCCCAAGCACTCCCAACAAGAACTACGGGTGGATGGAAATACCCCTTACTGAAAAAGGTTCTTCAGCACAGCCTGACCAAACTGAGCATCAGCTCTTGAGCTCATGTCAAGACAATAATGCTTACAAAAATCAGATCGACAGGCCCAAATAGCTGCCCTAGCAATGGACTCCCAGGGGACATATTTCTGAAAAGCAACCGTGGCTGCTTTGCCCCGCACCAGGTGTGCATGAATACCTTTAGGAGGTTTCAGCCCTTGGACAGTGAAATACTCCGGAATGCAGGCGGCAATCCACCGGGAAATAGTCGCCTTAGACGCCTGCTTACCTTGAGGGTTCCTAAGCTCGGATGTTCTGTCCAGATAGAATTTAAGAGCCCTTCTGACATCGAGACAATGCAGAACCCTTTCTGCCTCTGAGGTAGGGTTTGGAAAAAAGAACGGAAGGGAGATAGACTGGTTCAGATGGAATTCAGTTACCACCTTCGGCAGGAAAGCAGGATTCGTCCGTAGGACTACCTTATCCTTGTGAAAAACCAAGAAGGGATGCTCCACTGACAAGGCCTGGAGCTCACTCACCCACCTTGCTGACGTAACGGCGACCAAAAAGGACACTTTCCAGGCTAGCTACTTGAGGTCCACCGTGGCCATGGGTTCAAAAGGCTGATGGCACAACGCCGTGAGGACTACATTTAGATCCCACGGCGGGTGCGGAGTACAAACTGGAGGGTAGAGACATGTCAAGCCTGCAAAATGCCTCTTAACCACTGGATTACACAGAGAGTAAGAACATTGGTCCGTAGAAAGATAAGCAGAGACCGCCGAAAAGGTAAGTTCTGCATGACAGAATGTGAACACCCGACTCCGCTAGGAAGGATACGAAGGACAGCACTGTGTCAACCGTAGCCTCCCTTGGGTCCAACTACCTTTCCCAAACATCAATGACAGAACATGAGCCATTTACTTCTGTATTGGGATCTAGTCGAGGGTTTCCTGGCTGCCTGGATAATACGCATGTAATCCGCAGACAAGTTAAGATGTTCTAAAGACTTGAACTCAGGCACCATGCCGCCAAGCTGAGCGATTGTGGGGGAGGGGTGCCACAGCTGCTGTTCGCCTTGATGAAGAAGATCGGGGGTCACTGGTAACCTGATCGGCGGACACATTGACAGGTGTTGAATTTCTGAGAACCAAAACCTGACCGGCCACCACAGGGCTATGAGTAGAAGCGAACAGTTCACCGAGTTCTTCGGCTTCCAAATTGCCCGATGGACTAGAGGCAGAGACGGGAAGGCGTAAGTTCTCATGTTGTGCCATGAAATCTCGAGAGCATCCCCCAGCCCCCCTCTAGAGGCATACTGAGGAAGCTTCTTGTTTGCCGCCGTAGCGAAGAAGTCCACCTCCGGTGCGCCCCAATGCAAGAAAATCCATGAGAGGACCTCCGCCTTCAACTCCCACTCGTAGCTGACCACTGTCTGCCGGCTGAGGGCATCCGCTGTGACATTCAGCTGGCCCGGGATGTGCACTGCAAGCAGCCAAACACCATGAAGCACGGCCCATGCCCAAATCTGGATGGACAGGTCCACGAGGGGGAGGGGTGGAGGGGGGAGACTTGGTTCCCCCTTGTTTGTTGATGTAATACATCAACACCACATTGTCCGTGCGTATGCAGACCACCTTGTTGGCAATGATCGGTAGGAACGCCCCGAGCGCTAGGAAGATCGCCAGAAGCTCTAGATTTATGTGGAGGAGCTTGTCCTGAGGCGACCAGAGATCCGAGACCTGAAGAAGATCTAACGTTGCACCCCACCCCCGGAGGGAGGAGTCCTTCGTGATCGTCACCGTAGGGGCAGGGTCCTGAAACCCTGCACCCATGACAGGTTGCTGAGAGATGACCACCACTCCAGGTCCACTCTCATGGAAGCCGGACTCATTATCAGCTTGGAATCCGGGTCCACAGCCTGACTCCAAGAATTCCGAAGAGCCATTTGGGTCTGCCTCATCTTGAGACGAGCAAGAGGAAGAGCCAACACGCACAAGGCCATGAGGCCCAGAAGCCTCTGGAACCACCAGGCCGACATGCTCTCTGACTGCGCAAACATCTGACACGTGGCTAACAGACCCGCCATCCTATGCTTGGTCAGGTACACTCTGCAGTCGATCGTGTTCCAGCGAAAACTCAGGAAAGTCAAATCCTGCGAGACAGTCATGGAAGATTTCCGCCAGTTCACCGACAGCCCAAGATGGAACAGGAGCTGAAGGAGAGACTGAAGATTGCCCGCTGCTACGGATACACATGGATACCCTGCAGACGAAGATAGGCCGCAATCACCGACATCATCTTTGTGAAGACACGCGGCGCTGAGCTGAGGCCAAAAGGAAGCACTCGAAACTGGAAGTGCTCCTCTCCCAAAGAGAAACTGAGGTATCTCCTGTGTGGATTCCAAATCAGGATATGCATGTAGGCAACCTGAAGATCAACCACACTGAGCCAATCGCCCATCTGCAAGGAGGAGCGTATCTGGCTGGGCGTGATCATCTTGAATTTCTCTTGGGGTAGGAAAAGATTGAACTGGGAAACGTCTAGGATGGTGCGCAGGCCAGCCTGGTTGGGTTTCGGCACCATAAACAGCTGGGAGTAGAAGCCCTCCCCTCGCTCCCCGAGGGGAACGGGTTCCACAGCTCTGAGGTCCAGAAGTTTCAGAACCTCGGCTTTGAGGGAGGGCGAGTCTGATAGCCGAAAAGGAGGGTTGAGGGGTGGGCTGGGGTAGGGGGTAAGGGTAGGCGGAAGGCCGCCCTAGCGACTAACAAGACCCATCTGTCTTCGGTGATGGTCAGCCACTCCTCCCAATGAGACGCAATGCGTCCTCCCACTGGGGTCTCGTGCGAGCGCGGACAACCCTCATTTAGTAGGTTTTTCGGTGGTGTTACCACCTGAACCTGAGGAGGAGGCTGAGGAGCGGGAGAAAAACAGAGTCCGTTGTTGTCTACGGCGGTTATTCCCCGAAGGGGTATCCACTCTGCGAGATTTCCGGTCGAGGAAGCCCCTAAAGCCAGAGGAGGGTCGGCTTTGGGACAACGGTCTCTGGGTTTTGAAAGGGGTCTTAACAAGGACCAACAAGGACTTAGCTGTCTGAGTGCTATCCTTCGTCTTGGTGAGCTCTACATCTGTTGTAGAATGAAAGAGCTCCTTACCATCGAACAGAAGGTCCAACACCTTGTCCTGCACTTCTTTTGAGAATTTAGTGGCATGCAGCCACGCCTGCCGTGAGGTATCAACCCCCAGCAGAAGGCCCCGAGCTGAGGTGTCTACGTGATGAGCCGCAGCCTCCAGGAGATCCTGGGCCAAGACCCTGGCGTCAGATAAACCACCCTTAAAGTCCTCCAACTTCTCGACCGGGATGAATTCCTCAAACTCCGACAGACCTTTCCACATCCGCATATTAGCCCCCACCAACACCAGTTCGGCATTGGCCTGCCTGAGCTGCAAGGCAGAGTTGGCAAAGATTTTTCTCCCAACGGAGTCAAGGAGCTTGTCCTCCTTTCCCAGAACCTGAGTAGCCGTCGTGGAAGAGGATGCTGCAGGCCTGGACTGCAAAGTGGCCACAGCCACCACTGTAGAGGAGGGGGACGGACAAGATGACAGGGCCACCTCTTCCGAAGAATGCAGCCTGCATCTCGCATCAATTTTCTTATTGACGAATAGTCCAGAGTGTGGCTTTTCCCATAGCCTGCGGACCTCGGCCAGAACGTCCTTTTGCAAGAACAGGCTGGTACGCTGCAAAGGAGACAGGGTGAACGCCCCAGAAAGCACGCCCTCCTGCGGAGCAGGTGCCTCGGGCACCGGAACATCTAAGAAGAATCATGTGCAGTACCCGGTCATGAATCGCTCTTAATAGAGCGGGACAGGCCCTTGTTGTCCTGAACGCCTAGCGCATCATCAGACAGGTCAGGATCCTGCTGAGCCGTGTCGGGCGCTGCCTTGTCCACGGGGGACAATGGGGGCAAAGGCGGAAGTGTCAGGGAAGGCACCGTTGGCAAGGGAGGCACTGGCGGAACCCCCGGAGGAACAGGTGGGGCCAGAGGCACAGGTGGACAGATCTCCCTAAAAACCCTTTGAAATATTCCCTTATGGGGTCGGTACGCATGAGCATTTGAAATTTATCAAAAAAGGCATCCTCCGGGGACTGCTTTGGAACCTGAGGAGGCCTCTCATGAGGTGGACAAGTCCAGGGACGTAACGGGGACGGGTGCCAAACTGGCCCCTCCACCGACGTGTCCACATAAATCAAAGGCGCCGACCACACAGGCAACAAAACATTGTGGGGAAGAGGCATCCGGGCGTTCCAATCAAACTGGCAGAAAAAGATGTGCACAAGGGACTCTATGTTCACCCAAGGAACCAAGCCCTACCGATGGCGTAGTTGTAGGGATAGCACCCAAAATGGCCGCCGCTGTTGTGGCGGGAACGGGTGCCATTTTGTCATCATCTGAGGGGAACTGCGGCATGTGAGGGAGTGAGGCAGGGGTCCCCGTCGATGGATCAGGGGTCTTAACTTTAGCCTTGACATAAGGAACCTCGGCAGAGCCGTTACTATGAGGCCTGGAATGTTTCTGCGACATACCAACCGCCAAATTAGCCTTTGGTGTGCCGAGGAAGGACCTCGGCACTACCGTTATAAGAAGACCTTTCCTTCTTTGCCCCCTCAATAGATCTGCTGTCGCCACAAGAGCGGGAACGGTGAGAAAAAGCCTTCACCGGCAAGGCCTTGTCAGGCCTATCAGAAATGTTGGTAGCTTTAGCCTCTGAAAGAGGGACCTCGGACCCACGTCCGGTGACAGCCTTATCTGCGCGGGCCTCGAACATCCGTTAGGTGACAGCAAGCCCCACCAAGGCCTCAGGGCGCACCCCGGCCTCATTTTTGAGGGAAGCCGACAGAGGCCTCAGAGCAAGCTCCGGTATCCCACGATTCAGTAGAACTGGGTCTACAAACAGCCCCCACAGGAGGGGCCACTGAGCGTGCTCCGGTATCCACAGGCCCCTTACGGAGACCCTCTGAGAAAACTCTGATACAATTATTAGGCCCAACAGGCACCTGAGGGCGAACCCCGGTGACAGAGCGATCAACGCTCATCCCGGCCCGAGAAGAACCTGGAAAGGTATCCCCCGGCCGGGGTGCTCTGAAAAGTAAAGAACTTACCGGGCGTTGTTTCTTCTCATCGATGAACCCCTGTAAATGTGAAGGAGGAGTTCGTCGGAACACCTCCTCCCACCGCTCCAACCGACGTGAAAGTGCCCGGACCAAAAGGGAATCGCAGTAAAAACAGGAGTCCCAATGGTGATCCGGACCCAAACACTCTAAGCAAAGAGGATGGGGATCCGCTCTCAACAACGGTGGCACGATGAACAATCTGGAAAGTCTAGTTTGAACGACAGACTAGTACACGATCGCTAGCGAGAGCCAGAGGAAAAAGGGAAGAAAATCTTCTGAGGATGCAAGTGCGTCCAGTCCTGAATGAGGGGAGAAAAGGACTGATGGGCGATGCGTGGGATGGAGCCAAGGTGGGCAGGGTTATGGCCACGTGCCGGGCCCCTCGCAAGAAAGAGGAAGGACACATTTTTGCAAAACATTTTTGGATGCTTTTTACAAAGTGCTCCGGTCCCGTCCCACAGGACGTAGAGATGTCTCATAAGTATGGAGGAAAGGGGACGGGAAGTAGGAGTAATGGGTCCGAAAAGGAGGATCCCGTCGAGGCCATAAGAGGCACACTAGATGCCTTCAAGGCCTTTGAATCCTTCAAAGCCTTCGACCTACTGTCTGGGCCCTCGGTCAGTGGTTTTCACTGACGAGACCCTGTCGGCTTTTCTCGCGATGGGGTCGGGACTCTAACGGCTTGAATGAAGGGGCTAGCTTTGCCACCTTCTCAAACCCCTTTAACATCGTCCAGCTGAACTTTTCAAGTTCCACTTGACTAGCCCCCTTCTTAGGAAATCTTACCCATTTCCCTTCCGGCAAGGAAATCTGTAGAGGAAGACCTGCAGCGATGACTCCTTTTCTTTGATCTCCTCAAAGATGACGAAGAGGACCGCCGAGATTTAGAACGCTTTGAACTATTACTGTGCCTCTTGGCCCTGTGCAAAGATCTCCATCTTGGGCTCTTATCTTCGGATGAAATGTTTGTGGGGGAATGGTTTGCCCACAGCAAGTTTCCCCTACCTCTACTTTAGCGCTTTTCCAGTCTTAAACTGGCACGAACCACAATCTTCAACGATGTGGCTCACCCCCAGGCACCAGAGACATGCTCGATGAGGATCGGTTATGGACATCTAACCGAACACTCAGCACATTTCTTGAAGTCCGTTTTCAGGGTATGAGTAGACATTTTTGTAACAAACTCATAACTATGCAGTAAATAACACGACCAGGCAAAGAACCATTTCGAGCAGCTGTGTGGAGAAACAGAACTGAGACAACGGGCAGTGTGTGTGCCACATATATGTTACGCTCACCTGGCTCCCACAGAGGCGTCGATCAGAACTGGACAGCTGTGGTCTCCACCAATGTGACGCGTAGGGCTGAGATGACGGACTGGACTGGCCCACCTAGCTTCGTTTGCTTGGCCCGTAGGAATATTCTTCTGCAAATGGAGAAAGGGAATTAACCACCCGTGGAGTTGAGCGTAAATCTCCCCCACCCCCGCTGTTCTCCCCAGAGATCACCTTTGATGTCCCCTCTTATAGTCTCACCTGATGGTTTGAAAAGATGAGCTCTCCATCCTGCATTGAGCGCAGGGGCGCGTTGATAACCAGTTGCTTCACTGGCTCGAAGGAATTTTTGAGTTCCAGAACAATATTGACTCCGAGATTCCCGGCAAGACGCCGTAAGTATAAAGTTCGTAAGAGTTCAAATGCCTGACTTTCACTCTTGTCCGATTCCTTGCAGGTTGCAGCTTGACCCTAATGAAGTGTTCCTCGTGGCAACCGGTAGTATTCTGGTAAGTATTCTGGTAAGGATTTGTATTTTCCAACATAGTTCGATAAAATAATGTAAATATGTAACCTGTTGCTTTCTCCCTTATTCAGGCGCTGAGAGAAAGTATGAAGTCTTGGGGAATAATGCCTCCGGCGGTAAAATCAGGTAAGTCTATTGTGGTGAGGAGGGTTCCCCTTGTTAGTCCCTTTGTTTCACCTTGCTGTCCTTTTGTTTCCCCTTAGGGGCTGGGGTGCGGCGAAGATGCAGTGGAAGATGCGCCAACCTGTGAAGAGGAATAGTACCCCCGGTGGTAAAATCATGTAAGTCTATGGGGGGCGGGGGGTAACTTATATTCCTCTGTGTATTCCCTTGACTCATCTTGCTGTTCTTGTCTTCTCCTTAGGTGCCGGAGTGCAGCGGGAACATGCAGGAGGATGCGGTGGAATGTGAAGATGCTGCGAAGGCCGGTGAGTTCAGCACGGTGCTGCAGCAGGCAAGGCGACGCGCATAAAATAACTTCTTTCTTCCAAGGCGCGATGGATTGGGAATTCAGGTAAGGATTAAAGGTATTGCTCTTGTTCAAACTTTTTCTTCTTTCTCCCTTTTTCTAGGAGCTCCAAACTCGAGGCGGGCTTGGCAGAAGGCTGGATGCAGACTTGCAGGCACGGTGAGCGTTACGCTGCCGGATGCAGAATAACGCGAAGCGTGTGCTGCTCTTCGGGCGTGGTTTACATAGCCCCCAAAGTAGTCCCAGGTAAGTATTCCTCCCCAGCCCCGCCCGAGTAAAAAATAGTCCCCCAGTAAAGTAGTCCCTTCCAAGCCTCTTTTGGCTTGGAGCTCTTGCAGCATTGTCTGCATCAGGTAAGTTTTAATCTATGAGCCTGGCGCCTATGGCGCCAGGACTGACTCCATATGAGCCTGGTGCCGTAGGCACCAGGACTGGACCCAAATAGCCCCTAGCAGGGGTTGTTGGGCTTGCTTAGGATAACTGGATGCCTGCTTCCGGGGTTGCTGGACGTGGTCTGGGTCCCCGGGGATAGGCATCATGACAATATACCAGCATCAACGTCATACTCCAGGACATAGGTTCTCGTGGCGCCATCTGCTGAGGAAAGTTTCCGAGCTGCAAGCAGGATATCGAAGTATATCAAAGATGAGGAATAGGTGGGAGGACTTAATCCATTAAAAAGAGAAAGTCTGTTCTGTTTGAGTACCCATTCCCTTGCTGGTTTATCAAGGAAAGGAAGCAGTTTATTTTTCACATCTATACAAAGAAACCCAATAACCCAGTTTCAGTAATACAAATGTCCACTGGGAATGGGTGGTCTTCCCCAAAGTATACTATCTGCCAAACAGCTCTGATATTTTAGGAACCAACTGCTTCACTTAGATCAACCCATTTCTTTTCAACAGCATCCCTTTTCGTGGATTGAGTTCTTTAGGACTCCTTCAGAGTGGCAGTTCATTGCAAGACATGTTGTGGTTGTTTGACCAGTTGTAATAATTAATTTTTCATACTACCACTTTATTATTATTATGGTATTTATTGGGCGCTGACCTAGCTTCGGGAAGCAACAGAGCGCTTTACAGAGGTATACAACAGTACAGATGCAGAACGGAGCGCTTTTCATAGGTAGCTGAACAGATATACAGCGGGGGGTAGGATAAAGAGGGGCACAGGAGAGGGGTACAGCTGTACAGGATAGCAGGGAGGAGAGGAGTGGGTGGCGTCTACAGAGTCAGGTGGTGCGGGGGGGGGGGGCGAAGTGATGGCCTAGGTGTTGAGGAGGAGAGACCACCACCTGGTCAAACCACTCGCCTTCTCCCCTTGTTTCGATCCAAGTACTCCTGATAACAAAGGGCTTAATATCAGCTATTTCCTTATACCTAGAAAGCATGATATCAGCGGATAGAGGTTCAACCATAAGCGCCATCTCCATTGTAGGCAGCAATTTGGTGTAAAATAAGTGGAACAACCCTATCTAGTTTTAATGAGCTCCTCCTTACAGCCTTTGCATGCCTTGTTTCCAGAATCAGAGTGTTTGGAGGTCCAAGGACATAATAAAATCTTGCCTAGGATAGTATGCACAAATAAGGGGCAGATGGTAATGATCACTTTGTCTGCTCAAGGTCTGCAAAATCTTAAACATTTGCCCAATTTCCTGTGAACAATAATATAGTCTACAAGAATTGATCAGCCAACTAGAGCATATGTCGTCCTAGCAGGTCTATCACCTTGTACCCCTTCCATTACAGGCCCTTAAGTTAAACCATGACCAATTTTGAGTTGTAGAAAATGCAATGGGATGTATATTTTGGCTGCCTAGAGGCCATTATATCCTGTACACCCTAAGCACCATCTTTCTCCATCCCACTTAGAGGGCCTGTTTGAGGAGGTCGAATTGCAAATTGAAATCACCTATGACAACCAGCGCTATTTGAGGGTAGTGACCTTCGTGGTTAAACCAGTTATCCCAAAAGATGTTCTAACTGCGCAAGAACAGTTCCCTGTGAGGTCTATTGGCACAATTATATAATTTAATCAACAAGACGTACACTGTCTCTGGCAAGTGTTAGATCATATAGGGAAAGTTCGATAGCCTAAGTATCGTCGCAATCTGTATCCAATTGATGTAGACTTCCATCCACCCATAATGTTAGGCCTCCACTCGGGAGCTCCCACAACCGCTTGGGATTATAACATGTCGGTCGACCATTAATTTCTATGATCATGTAGTGCCACATTCTCTTGGAAACCCACTATATTGTACTGGGGAACGAATTGCAACCAATCCCTAATGCCCATATTCTTGGAAATATCAGCAAGGTTCCATGATAATATTTTAGGGTTACAGTCTTGTACATCATGCTGAGCTGCTTCACCATCGACTGGGCACAGGGACAGAGACTTATAAAAATCTACAATCTCCAATTCTGAGGCTCCATCTTCCTCATCATTATTAAAGCTAGTTAATGGGAACACCGAGGAACAATGATACTCTGACATGAGGGTGGAGGTGAATCATTTTTATCCAAATATTAGTTCCTTATGGCAGCAACCGACTAAACCAATAAACCCTGTACTAAAACCTCGTCCTTAAGGTTTTCTTGGTCTAATCCAACTGGAGAGGATCGGACTATCTGTACCGGGAGATACCAGTGATTTCCTCTCTAATCAATGAAAGATAGCCATGAGTATATGACTAGCCCAATCGACCACCTTGTTAATAGGAGCCTGGCTAACCTCTCTACTACCTTTTATTAATTTCAGTATGTTAACTAAAAACATACTATTGCTAACACTGCGTCCCTCTTCCCCCAATTTGAGGGTTTGCTTGTGAATTGGTTATAGAAACTAGTCCTCACATTAAACCCTTCAAATATATGCAACATTTTATCTTTTTTGAGAAGGTGTTCTGGGGCGGGTTCATAGAAACAAAATTGTTAAGAACTATCAAGCAAACCCACACTAAAGGAGTTGAAAAATGTTCCTGTGTTTCGTAGGCCTTGGTATCCAATTGGTCTATTGTAGGGATCATTAATCAGAATGCTAAAATTAGAATAATTCTAGTTCCCCTGCCCCTTTCCCCCCCAAAGGCCCTTTTTCAGTCAGTCATCCATCATTTGGTGCATATACTCCTGTGGGCACATCAACACTGAATAACCCCCTACTTTCACTATGCTAGTACTTTTGTCCAGTCCATCTACAATAGGCATTTTGGTGACCATTTGTTCATTAACCAACAGAACCCTGGTTACTTAAGCAGTACTGTCCCTGCAAAACAATCTGTCTCAAGGATGCCACTTCAGCCCGTAGTTTTTTGCATTCATTACAGGCCTCAAGGGTTTTCTTAATTTCACGTGGAGCTAGCAGACCCTTGTGATGGCGAGTCTTCGGATAGGCACTTTTTACCAACTCCATATCAGGTCCCTCTGTACAAGGATTCCAGCACCACTAGAAACCACTGTGCCATGATTCTCAAGTTAGGTGGAGCATATAGCCTGGTTTGTAGCTGCAAGTCCTACATTTTGAAAGGAGATTATGGAATGGTACATTAAGGATTGGAGGTGTATAATCTTCCTCATTTGCACCTATTTTATGCCTACGTCCCTGTCCCCTTTCTTCCATACTGCACTAGGGAAGGGAAAGGAACCCTTTTCACACAAAAAAGCCTTTCCCCCTGAACATTTTGCTGCGCATGGAGGCATGAAACCAGGAGTCCGCCGCTACACCTCAGTCCTCTTTTCCACGACGAGAGTGAACCTGCTTCACCCGCTCCTAATTCCACACGCTTCACCATCCTCTGGAACCTTGTGTCCCACAACATTTCTTTACTTTTTCTTCGTATCAGTCATACACCAGCCTCCAGTGCCTTGCCCTCCCTGGCGCTTGTCAGCCCCAGCGGGCTTCAGTAGGTGCCCTTCCTGCAACGGATCCTTTCCGGCGTCAGACCCGCACACGCTCTGTCTGCAGTGCCTCGGTGAAGATCACGGTTGGGAAGGCTGTTCAGCGTGCAACACCCTTTCTCTGTGGTCACTCAAGAACCGGTTCGTGGAGGGAGCTCTACTCCAGGGCTCCACCTAAACACATCAAGCAGTACATGCGCAGGAAAGCAAAGGCCAAGGTAAATATTCTATTTTTGGAAAGCGCCCCGCAAGGGCGATTGCTTCCCTGGAAAGACCTAGAGCGGGAGGGCCCGTTCAGGTCCTGCTACCAGTCAGGGTACCAAGGCTCCTAGAGCTACCGGCCGAGGGATCTACGTATCTTCACCGGCCGAGGGATCTACGTATCTTCCCGGGGCTGAGAGGCCCAAGGGCTATCGTAGCAGCAATTCTCCCGAGGGGCTTTGCTCCGTTACCGGGCCTAGGGCCTATGGCGCGCCTGCATGCAATTATGCACTGCCGGGCCCATGCCCAAGGGTGGGTCAGCCTGCCAGGTCTACACCGGAGGTGCAGTAGCTGCACAAACCTACGCTTCAAAGCAAACAGGTAGAGGCTCATGCAAGTACCTTGACAGACCCACAGCTCCCGCGCTGGTCAGTCCAGGAAAAATTGGCGGCACCGACTGACAAGATGGCACTGCGCACGGAGGCACAACCTTCCCAGTCAGAATGTTCCCAAGGGGTCACGCCTCCAGCACCCAGGCACGAGTTTGCGCCAAGAGTGGCATGGTCACCTATACATACACCACAGATGCTGTGGTGTACTGCATACCTAGTTCTCTCATTATCAGTGCGTTACACCGGGGCGAGTTACACACAGGCAGGGCACAGCTAGAGCTCAGCCTGCCGCACCTACTACCCCGTCTTTGCCAACAGGTCAGGAGCGCACATCTCCAGCATGCGAGGAACGCTTCTTTGACAAGTTCCTGACTCTGATGAAGTCTCCGCAAATAGCAGGCATTTTGAGGGGCATAATAAAGGAGACAATTCCTCCTTTACCCCCGCAACCTCAGTCACTGGTACTGCTGCAGCCTCCACCAGTTCGGGTGCTGTCCTCTGCCCCTGTATTCTCTCCACAGGCTCCTACGCAGCCCATTATCACTGGGCAGTCTCCTCTGCCTCATACTCCACAGGACACAGATTCCTCCGGTGACCCCTCCTAGCGATACTGCAGATCAGGGAGTTGCAAACCCCCCTCCCCAGGGACCAGGGGGCCACGAACCAGGCAGACACAAATGAGGATGCTAACTTCTAGTCATCGACAAGGGCATTCCATGGCAGGTTAGCGGAACTGGCAGAATATGTGGGCATCCTACAACCACAGAAGGAGCAGCCAGATGTGGGCGGTCCTTGCTGAGGTGCTTACCATCAGAGCATCGACCACATCGGGCATTCCGTTGCAGAAGGATGTAGAGGCACCTGCCAAAAAGGGCTGGGCTAAGCCCCACTGCACTCAGCTCATAAACAAGTGCTTGGATGATAAATACAGGCAGGCTGAGGGGGACATGCTACTGCTATCTGTTCACCCTCAACCTCATTCCTCCCTTATAGCGGCAGCTTCCATGTACGCCTCGACCTCGGCATTGCTGGCTAAGGAGTAGAAAACCTTGGAACCCTATGGAAAGAAAATGTGTGCAAATGCCATGCTTCACCTCCGGCAGGCGCTACGCTGGCTGCAGCAAATCAGTGGATATCGAGGGAAATTGCAGACTTCCTGCAGTGCGCACAAGTAGGCGTTCTTCAAATCGGCCTTAGCCGAGACTGAACTGGTGGCACAGGACATAATGGAATCCACTGTGACCCACACTGACAGGGCCATTTGCATTGCCAGATATGCAGAGGACGGCTTGGCTTAGGGCTACCAAGTTCATGACAAATGTGCAGGAACGCATCCTGGATCTCCCCTTTGAGTGTGGGCACTTATTCCATTAATTGACAGACAAGGAATTAAACAAGAAAAATACCAGCTCTCAAACCGCCCAAGTAGTTGGCTATCCTGGCAAAATCGGCTGCTAAACCTTACGGACAGGTTCAGGCACGGTCTGACAGGGGCAGAACATTTGGGGGTTTCAGGGTCTTCCAGGGGCATAGAGCACGCCAGTCGGACAGCTCCTCCAGCCTCCACAGGCGCAGACAGCAAAGGACCTCAAACAAAGGTTTCTACCAGTCCCCCTGCCAGGCACTATCCTCGCATGGAATGAAACAGTTCAGTGGTGGGGCAGGCTTACTCTCCACATTCAGTCCTGGTGGGCGTACTTTACAGATCCATGGATATCATCAGTGGTCTCCCATGGATTCCGCCTCCCTCTTCCTCCAGCTCACCCCCCCAACCCAAACCCCCCTGCCTCCCCAGTTTCCCCTCCACTCCCTCAGGACAAGGACACTCCTTGCGGAAATCCATACACATGTACAGATTGGGGCGGTAGAGGCAGTCTTCCCCCTCCGTGAGAGGGTCAGGATTTTATTTCCGAAATTTTGCAATTCCGAAGAAACACCTGGCAGGCCAGCGAGTGGTTCTCGATCTACCCTTCCCAAATCTTTCCCTACATCTCCAGAAGTTCAAGATGGTTATGCCAGCTCCGATTGTGGAGTCTCCCTGGACCTCAAAGATGCTTATGTTTTCGTTCAGGCCTACCTACAGACAGGCAACCATGTTTACCCATACCTGGACAACTGGTTGGTCTGGGCAGGGTCTCCAGGTGCGGTTCAGCTACTCATTTTCTCATCAGATCGACAACTACGGCCTGGTGGTTCCAGCACCTACTGGGCATTATGGCGGCATGCCTTCTGGCCATCCCACATACAAGGCTCAGGATTAGGAGGATCCAGTTACACCTTGCGGCCTCCGTAGAACCAGGAAACAGACTCCCAGGTGGCGACGGTCTCCATTCCGGAGGAACTCCACCAGGATTTGTTGTGGTGGAGGCAGGACGACAATCTCACGGTGGGCATGCCGTTCAGGCAGCCTGTTCCGACATGGACTATTGCAACAGACTCCTCATTGGAGGGGTGGGAGGGCCGCTCTGGTCGAACACCAGGTGCATGGTTTGTGGTCGACAGGACAAGGCGGGTCACATCAACTTCCTCAATCCGACGCCCATACAATTGTCACTCAATTCTTTTCTACCAGTGGTCAGGGACAGTTCAGTTTGCATTCAGACAGCTCCACTTGCATGTACTACATCAACAAGCAAGGGGGCACCAGTTCCCTTCCCCTGTGTAGGCTAAATATCAGGATCTTCGAATGGGCGATTACACAAAATATACAGCTTTAGGCAAACCACCTTCCAGGGGTAGAGGGGATTCCAATCTAGAGGAGGACAGGCTCAGCAGGCTGGGTGTAGACCACTATGAGTGGCAGTTGGACACACGTGTCTTCTGCGGATTTTCCAGATGCAGGGCCCACCAGAGATAGACTTATTTGCCACCCAACAGAACAGGCGCTGCCATCAATTCACATCCTGGATGGGCAGGGTTAGAGGATCGCTGGGGAACGAACTTCACCTGCAATGGGACGAAATGTGGCCGTAAACCTTCTCGCCGACCCCCCTAATTCACATGGTCATCTGCAAGGTCAGGGAGGCCCTGGGGCTGCAGTTAATTCTGACCTTGACCACAGTGTCCATTCAGGCCATAGTTTTCAGAGATGAGGAGGCTGGTGTTTTAGGTGCCCGTCATGCTTCCAGTTACAAGAGCAGGGGCAGGCAGCAGTTCACCCCGCTCTGGAGAAATTGGCCCCAGCAGCCTGGTTGCTGAGATTGTGACCCTGCACCACCTGCAGCTGTTGCAGCACAACCTTAGGATCATACAGAAGGCAATGAGTGCCTCTACCAGGAGTCGGTACAAGAGCAAATGGACCAGATTCTGCTTCTGGGCGAAGGAAAGAGACAGACCCCTTGGTTTACACCCTTGATCAGGTGCTTTCTTTCTCAGCACACCTTCCAGAGTCCAGTGTGCTAGTTAGTTAACAAATGCTTTACCTACCTGGCGGCAATAGGTGCGTACAGAAACTCTGACAATATGTTGTTCTCCACATCCAGCCCAGTGGTCAAGAGGCATTTTACAGGATTAACAAGGTTGCACCCCCCTGTCAAGAGTCTGCACCCTGTCTGGGACCTCAATGTGATGTTGGGGGCCCTGGTGCATAAACCATTTGAGCCTATGGCGACAGCCAACATCAGGCTGGTCACCAATTTAAAATTTAGGCTCTGGTGGCTTCGAACCCAAAAGTGGTGTCTTTGTTTCACTTTAACGAGGAAATAGTCCTGCCGAAATGGTTTTCCCGATACCAAGTCAGAGGCAGAAAGGGTCTTGCATTGTTTAGATGTTAAAAGGACACTGAAGTTGCATGTGGACACGATGAAAGGATCTGGTAAATCAGACACATTATTCATCACTTTGGTGGTTCGAAACCAGGCTGTCAGGCTTCAAAGGCCTCGATAGCTAGGTGGATTGAGGCCGCTATTCAAGAGGTCTACAAAGGCAAACACAAAGATTTACTGACAAATCTTCACGTTCATGTAGTCAAGGCAAAGGCCACAGTGGTGGCGTTCCAGAGGCATGTGCATTGGCAGACCATCAGTAAGGAAGCTACTTTGGCTACCCCCTCGGCATTCTGCAAGCATCATTGTCTGGACAGCAGTGAACGTTCCGACGCCGCATTCGGGCAAGCAGTTCTAAAGAATCTGTTCGCTTACGGTTATCAACATCTCGCCTCCCTAAGGGCTAATAATCAGTGATAATCGCCCATGCAGTATGGAGGAAAGGGGACGGGACATAGGAGTAATTACAAGTTAACAGAGAAAACAGACGGCAGGGTAAGTCAATATTACCCTCAATTACAAGTTACTCACCACAGTGACCAACATACTCCTGGTCCATAGTCCTTTCCTTCATACGACCCTCCAACCCTGCCCCTAAAAAAGAACTTGGTTAGGCAGTATTAATCTGGCTGACACGTAGAAGGGGACTGAGGTGTTGTGTCAGAGGACAGAGTCAAGGGAGCGCATGCTCTTGGGGCCATGCCTCGGTGCACAGCTACATTTAAAGGGGAAAGGCTTATTTTGTGTGAAAAAGGTTCTGTTCCCTTCCCTAGCGAGGGACGTGCACCATGCAGTATGGAGGAAAGGGGACTATGGGCTACCAGTACATTAGTCAATACAGTAAGTAACTTGTAATGTCTGCACTGTTAGAACCCATCTGTATATCATGGGGCCCCTCAACAAGTTCCCCCACCAGCAAGATGGATAGAGTTGCATTCTTTTAAGTCCTCCCATTGTAAAGATGTCCTCTCCTCTTACACCCAATATAATCAGGGTATCGGGAACCTTTTTCAAGGAAGGCAGTTTGCTTTGCACTGTATTCAGCCACATGATTTGGAACATCCGTCTGACCCACCATTGGTGTTGGTAATTCTTGACGTATTTATGCCAGACTTTTTCCACCTAGCAGAATTCTAAGGGCTTGGCAAAAGATTTGCCTCATGGTCCCAGCTAGCCTCATCAGCAATAGCATCATGAAACCCTTCTTTGCTCTTCACATTCCTAACCAAATCACGCTAATCAAAATCTAGGAGCAATAATTCAATTTCAGATATAATATGGTTAATTTTGTTAATGGAGCAAATTGTCCTTAGCCGCACTTGCTTTCTTGAGAGGGCTTGATGGCGCTAGGCCATGTGCTTGGAGTAATATAACTCTAATTCGAGCAACACCAGCCCCAAACAACCCTCCTTATTTGTGTGGTCTTGTGAAGACTACATAATAAAACAAATAAGAAAATGTTTATAAGTGTATGTGCCGAGCCCTATATATTAAAGGGGCTTATCAATGTCCAGAATTTTCAGAATGCTCTGGGTGAAATGATATTCATGAACATGTAAATGAGTTTCATCACCACTACTATAGTCTTCACCAGGGAAATCCAAACATGTAGCACCATTGAACCACTTTAGCTTCAATTCAATCAACAGATACGACAACCCTCATGATGGACCAGCTTGCTGTCTGTAGAGACAGTTATGCCCAAGTATTTTAGAGAGTCTACTCACCACCTAATGACTATTGTTTGTCTTCCACTTTAACAGTCATTGGTGTCCATGGTAAAAGCTCAGACTCGGAGGTAATAAATAGGCCAGCCAATCCCCCACATTTGTTTTATATCATCAACAACTAAGGTCAGATTTTCTGCCCAGTGCCTCAAGTACATTATAAAGTTGTCAGCGTACAGAGTAACCAGAATGGGGGATGAATAAACCTGATGCCCGTATGTATTTAATGCTCTCTAAGACAGCAACTCATTAGCTGTATTGTGAGGGCGAGGGGACAGTCCTATCTGGTGCCTCTCATTGGGAAAATGAGACCTGAATGTATTCTATTTGTTAATAAAGTTACTCTCTTGGTTCAGAGTAGAGCATCCAGATTCAGGCCACATGACAGCTGTTACTTACCAAGTAAGAGCCTTTCTGGTGCTTGTTTGTATAGGTTCTGAATCCCATGCTATGCATTATCCCACCATCTAGCAGTTGGTCCAGGTTCTTCAAGAGTAAGAATGGATGTCAAAATGGAAATTCCTGGTGGAGCAGCCCAAGATGGCTGCCTAGCCTTTCAGCTCTGTGCGGTCTCGGCATTCATCCACTCGCATCTGCAGTTCCTGACATCGAGTAGGACCATCGTCTGGCTGTGCTGCTCTTGCCACTGCACTGGACATATTGTGCAACTTTGGATTCAATCTGTTCCCCTCCTCCCCCCGGGACCGGGTTGGCGCCCTTGTTGGAGGTGGACCTCGCATTCTTCCTGGCCCCGGCGGTCGCCTGGCTTCCGCCCCCCCTGCCTGGCTTGCCCAACTCCCGGATCCCTTGCTTGCCCCCTGGGGCTGCCAAGGCGGCGGCCCCCTGCTTTCCGCCGCTCTGAAGACTTGCTGTGCCCGCGGGAGAGAACTGCTGTGGATGCCGCGACTTGCCACGGATTGCCAGCCGGGCCCTCTGTTGGGCGGGCGGCGCTGCGGCCGCTTCCAGCCGTGCCGGCGTTCTGCACAGCCTCCCCCGACGCCAGCATCGCAGAGGATTTCTTCGCCCCGCGGCCACAGCGGACCAGGTGAGCGGCGCTGAAGTGTGCGAGTTGCGAGGCCTCTGCCTGCTGCGGGCGACTGTGTGGGCCCCTGCTGGGTGCCATATATGCCAAAGGACGTGTCCCGCCTGCACCCTCGCCTCTCCCCGGGCCGCAGCCGCTCCCCTTGCAACATCTGAGGCCCCGCGGACTACCGATCGGAACAGGGTTCCCCAGCTGCACCTGACCGTAATTCATCTGTGGCCCCCGCGCCTGGCCCCCCCACGATTGGCGGAGAGCAGCGCTTGCGCCTCGGACCCCCCAGGTGCATTATGTATGGACTATGCGCCTGGGCGCAATTAACAGCGACCTATCTGCCTACTGAATGCTCTATACGACTGCCCCCCGGCTGCCGCAGCGTGCCCTGCATTGCGCATTCCATTATAACCACGCTGCAGCCAGCTCTTTAGGGCCCTGGCAGGCCGCTGCTACTGGGGCATCAACTTGACATTCCTCAACCAGGCTGCGCCCGTTGATTGTTTCATCTTTGCACATCCTCCATATGAGCCTGCGCCACGTCCAGTCTTCTCCCTCTCGAGGGCGCCAACGACCCAACTAACCAGCTGGCACCATCACCAACTCTGCATGGGCCCCCCCCCTGGGACAGACCTCGTCGGCCCCCCATGCAGCCTGAATACATGTGGATGCCGCGCACACCAGCCACTATAGCTTTGATGCTCCGCCAGTAACACTCTACTGACCACAGCAGTCCCCCAGCTGCCCTGTGGTGCCTGCCACGACAAGAGTCACTATGGTTGGCTCTGCCTGCCTCTGCTGCGATCTGCACACCTCACTGGAGCCGTGTCATAGGTGTGTACCCTCCGGCCCAACCTGGGCCTGCGCCCTTCACATATCCTCATCCTGCTCATAAGTGTGCCCCTTCTGCACCCGGGCCCACTACAGCAACAATGCCTAGCAGGTCCAAGGCAGCTGCCCAAGGGGGCGCGATGGACAAGTTCACTAAAGCGGTCCCTCGTGATGAGCCAGCCCGTGCGTCATCGCCACAGAACGAACTTGATCTGAACCCCCCCACCAGGCGGTCGGGACACCTGACCTCACCCTACTAATGGAATTCATGGCCAAAAACTTTGCCTCCTTCTACGAAAAACTGGACGACATTAATGCTAAAGTTGCCTCGCTAAAGACTCGAGTAGACCAGGCAGGATTTAGGATCACCGAGGCAGACACAGAATCTCGGTGACCGAAGATGGTATTCACACGCTCCAAGACACTGTGGCCTCCCTAACGCGCCGTTAGGGAGAATTCTCTGTTAAGGCTAATTTCCCAAACCTAGTGAGTCCCCCAGCAGCTTTGCTGGATTTTTGGGTTTTATTTTTTTCTCCTGCTGACAGTGAGAGTCTTTTTCTCCCACTCTTAGACATGATTTGAGATATCCTTTGACTTTGTAATGTGTTTTATGGGCTATGGGGTCTTTTACTCCATAGGGTTTCATGTGGTTTTTGGGTAGGTGTGTTACACAGCACCCTCAGTGCAGTAACACAGGGGTGTCATAGTGACCCCCAAACATAGACTCCATACCATGGGACTCACTGCTGTCTCCCAGGGCATGTAAAGTCACCATTGACTTTACTAGTCTTAAATTGTGAACAGAACCAGTACAAACCATCATATTGTGGAAGTACTGATAGGGGTAATTAGATTGCCCCTGGGTCTGTTTCTCGAGGGGGCACTGTGCAGTCCCTCCTCGTCGAGTTTCTGGCTGGTGGCAGTGGTTACCACGAGAAATATTCCACCAGAATATTTCCTATGGGATTTTCCCATTAATTTTAAACGCACCACTTTTTGGTGCAATGTTAAAGATACTGCCGGGTTATTTATTTAATATTTATTCCCCGGTTGGGTCTTTTTGCCAGGACTGTTTTAAAATGGAGTTTGTGTTCGCCTCTGTAACTCCAACCCAAGTCGAGCCCTTTGTTCCACTTTTTGGTGGGCTTCTCCATAGAAGCCTCCAAAAGTGGTGCCACTCTGTCTGGGTCTACAGGATGTGTGGGAGGGGGGTTTAGGCACCCTGGACTGAGTTGCCCCGGCAACTCAAGTCGAACTCTTGTGTGATTGGCCCAGTGGTGAGCCGCCCGGCTCACCACTTAGCATGTTTGAGTGACAGCTAGGACTGATGAATGGGGGTTTTCTGCATAAAAGCAGGGCTTTGGGGACTGGAACTTCAGAAGTCGCCACAGGACCAAAGAATCCGAAGAGGTAGAAGCTGAGCCGATCTGCAACGACGACACCACCGGTGGAGCCCTGCTGAACCGTCTCACCACTTCCCAACGACAGAGAACATCTTCATCCCAGAGAGCCTTCTTCCTCTGAACTGGTGGGGATAACCAGTTTGTCCTCTTTTCGCCTTCCTGGATCGTCTTGTGGTCGAATCGCCCGTGCCAAGCACCCCAGCGGCTGGATAGCCACGCTTCACCACTACCGCGAATAAAAGGGTAGTACCTTCTAACCAGGAAACTCCGCGGCTGGTTTCTTCACTGGCAGCGCAACGACCTCCAGCTTTCCTCCACGTCGAGATCTTCTCTTCCCCTGGACAAAGCACCGACTTGTACCCACTGCCAGGAACAACTGCCCCCGCTGGAGCTTTCCCACCATTTCAGGTACTGAGTCCTGCCTGGTCTCCCTTGCAACAGACTGTTCAAGGTGTCCCGTAAATCCTTGACTTTCTATCCTGGGGTGACTTGGGACCTACGAACTAACTTTTCCTGACTTCATCCAACCCTTTTTGAACTATCTGCAAAGACTCTTTAAAAGTACTATTCAACTGTGTGATCTTGGACACATTCCGCCTTGCTCTCTCCAAGAGTGGGCCTGGCCTATGACTTTCTTGCTCCTCATTAGACTCTGCCTTTTCTGACTTCCTCTGGTTCTCCTAAAGTGTTGGTATTGTGTATGTTCCTAATTCTGCCTTTTTCCCGCCCTTTTTAATTAACTTATTGGAGTGCCATCTCAGGTTAAGCGCTCACCTCTGCAAATAAGTGGTGTTTTAACTAAGACTTTTTCAATAAGTGATCAGGGATGTATATATATATTAATAGTAAAGAACAAAGCACACAAGTGAATAGGTTCAAGAACACTATTGCTCATACACGCGAAATCCCACATTTTGTGTAAACTCTGCCGTTTCTTCCATGAGACAATACTCAGAGGTTATATCGTAGAGAAAAAAATCTCTCAGACACAATTATTTTATATATTGGAACTGTGTGAGTGGTATACATCAAAGCACAATTCCAGGGAGAAACAGACATCAAAATGGTTTCTTGGACCACAACAGAACAAACAAGAATATGTTTTCAAAACACTGTATCAAGGCGTTTTTCAGGCAAAAATAAAGACAGTGTGTGTATAACAAACCCAATCTGTGTGGGGGTTTGTCAAAAAGGCACAATTCCATGGTGTGAAGTTACAAAACAAGGTTCTTAAAACAACATAAAACATTTGCAAGGACACAAAAGAGAAATTTGCATGTGTGGACAGCAATATATGTGCTGTAGTTTCAGGGAAATAGTGCGTCTACACCAGGTGTTTCGGCCATTTGGAGTTGAGCTAGATGAGCCTCATCATTCATATGGCCATCATCAGGACGGGTTCTGTGTGAAATGACGTCTGTGCTATGGGGTAAATTCACAGGCACTGTATAAGAGATCCGCTAGCCGCGTTGGCTGGTCTTTAGGTAATCCTCTCACCGGCAAAATCCAGTTAAGAAGGTCAAGGAGTGCTCTCTCAAAAAACAACAATCCGCCGTTGGGTGCATGGCTTGGATCATGTAACAGGCAGAACTGGTAGTCTGCAGGAAAAAGACAGCGGGCAGCGTCTCCTCAAGCTGCTGAGTCACTGGGGAGAGCCGGCAGCAAAGTGTTAGTTGATCCGGCTAGCGGATCTCTTATACAGTGCCTGTGAATTTACCCCATAGCACAGACGTCATTTCACACAGAACCCGTCCTGATGATGGCCATATGAATGATGAGGCTCATCTAGCTCAACTCCAAATGGCCGAAACACCTGGTGTAGACGCACTATTTCCCTGAAACTACAGCACATATGTTGCTGTCCACACATGCAAATTTCTCTTTTGTGTCCTTGCAAATGTTTTATGTTGTTTTAAGAACCTTGTTTTGTAACTTCACACCATTGAATTGTGCATTTTTGACAAACCCCCACACAGATTGGGTTTGTTATACACACACTGTCTTTATTTTTGCATGAAAAACGCCTTGATACAGTGTGTTGAAAACATATTCTTGTTTGTTCTGTTGTGGTCCAAGAAACCATTTTGATGTCTGTTTCTCCCTGGAATTGTGCTTTTATGTATACCACTCACACAGTTCCAATATATAAAATAATTGTGTCAGAGATTTTTTTCTCTACGATATAACCTCTATGAGTATTGTCTCATTGAAGAAACGGCAGAGTTTACACAAAAAATGGTGGGATTTCGCGTTTATGAGCAATAGTGTTCTTGAACCTATTCACATGTGTGCTTTGTTCTTCAGTTAACCCTCCTGGGTAGAATAGGTTCCATACCAGGAGCCCAATTGTTTGATTCTATATATTAATAGTGACTGTGCTTGAACTTGCTTGCCATATTAGTGTTAGTGTATTTTACAAAGTGTGTTTTTAAATAATTATATACTTTTATACCCAAGCTCTGGTCAGTGTTTGCTTGTGCTACTGTATTTTGGTACCTATCTTGTATACTCTATATACTGTCTAACTCTTCTTGAGAGAAGTCTGGCTGCTCAGCCACAGCTACCAGGTAAATCTGGGTGGTACAGACTGCTACCAATGGGCTTTACTGCCAACACCTGTACTCTTAAGCCTTTTGCAGTGGTCCCTAAGGGAACTGCACAGGTTTCTGCCTAACACGCGCAACATGAGAAGTGTTAAGGCGAAATGCGACAATTTGGAATCTCGCAGAAACAACCTGTGCATTATCGGGGTCCCCGAGAAAGCGCTCAAGGGGCGTATGGTAGACGCAGTGGAAAAACTACTTAAAAACCTGTTGGACAATCCTGCCCTCTCACCATATTTCACGTTCACGGTCGAGCGAGCCCACCGGGCTCTATCGCTGCGCCTCAGACCCGGCAACATTCCCGGGCCCATTATCGCCAAGATACTCAATTACCGCGACAGAGATCTCAACCTCCGTCTGTCGAGGGAGAAGGGGGACCTGCGCTTTGAGGCCCACACCATCAGAATCTTCCTGGACTTCTCACTGGCGGTGCAGCAAGAGAGGCGCCAATGCTTAGGCGTCAAGAAGCTGCTCAGGGAGCGCAACATCCCATACGCCATCCTGTTCCAGGCAAGGCTAAAAATCACCCACGATGGCAAGATCTATTTCTTCATTGTCCCAAATGAAGCAGTGAAATTCATCGAGCTACACAGACCTCTACATGGGCCACGAGGCAACCACGTACCATAAGCAGCATGGCCCCTAGGATCATACCGTGTCCACTGATCCGTGCCTTTAGATGTGCTGATGGCAACCTCACTGTGTCTACTCAGCAACTATGGCCTCCTATTATATGCATTTGGGCCGCAGACTAGCTCCTAACTGTCTACTCCGCCTTCGCCCCCTCCAGGTTCTCGGAGCTAGCCATGTGCCCTACTCTTTCCTGCAATGTCATCCGACCAGAGTGCACTCTCTGGTCTCAGAGGCTGCTTGTGATACCCGTTTACCGCAGCAACACATTCGGGACAGAACATGCTGCCCCGCACCTAGCTCAGGATGCCGGCCGCACGGCACCAGCGCTCCCTGCTGCAGTTGCAATGTTTGCGTTTGACTTCATTTTGTTCCTCTTACTGACTGGCCCCTGTTGGGCTGGGATGCGGCCCTACCCACGTTGAGTCTGGCACTCTGACCTTTATCTCCTGGTTGGAGCAGGCCTAAAGGGCGGCATTTGTGTTCTGGGGGGCGGGGGAGAGTCTGCACTGCATGTTGGGGTTGGGCAGTGAGGGTGTGGGGGGGCAAAGTTGGGGCTGGGTTAACAGTAAAAAACATGGCAGAGGAATATATGACTTTTACTCAACATAACTGTACATACAGCAAATGCAAAATGTGGAAAGGTAATGAATACTACTGCAGGGGTGTTCCATAAAGTGACGCTATGGCCCTGAACATCATGACATTGAATATCCGTGGTCTGAGTAATTTCACTAAGGCCCGCAGGATAACTGCCTACTCCCAGAGGCATGGCACCAAAATCCTCTTTCTCCAAGAAACTCATGCCCTTGGGCGCCTAGCAACATACCACGCCCCCACGTGGGGTGACAATAGATACTATACAAAGAACTCCACCCACTCCAGGGGGGGCCCTAACTTTAATCCATAAGTCAGTTCAGTTTTCCCTGCGTTCCAGCCACATTGACCCCGAGGGCAGATATGTAATACTTCATTGCTCACTCGCTAATATGGAATGCCTCCTGATGAACGCATATGCCCCCCAACTTCGATGGCCCAGATTTCTTTGATGCCATCACCACCACGCTCCTTAAGTATATTGGTATTCCCATCATATGGGGTGGGGACATGAATTTAATCCTAGATAACGACCTGGACAGATCCGGGACGGCCCGCAGAGCCCCATCACGCGCTGCCCACAGATTACACGCCCACATGGACACACTAGGTCTCAAAGATGTACGGAGAGCTCTCAACCAACAGGCTAGAGAGTACACCTTCTACTCATCTGTACATGATAGCCTCTCCAGGATTGATCTCTTTCTCATATCGAGCTGCATGGTAAGCAGGGCCACAGAGAACAAGATGTTACCGCATACATTATCTGACCATTCACCAGTAATACTTCGTATAACACTAGGACATGACCAGCCCCCCCCCCCGCTCCTCCTGGAGATTTAAGTCAGAGGCCCTCCAAGACAGTTTTCAGAGCTGATATTCTGGCTGACATCAACACCTTCTTTGAATGCAATAATAGGCAAGACACCTCCGATGGGGTACGCTGGGAGACATTCAAGGTCTTCATCGGGGGATGTGTATCTCTAGGGAAGCTGGGGTCCTCAAAGCCATTAAAAATAGCTTGCAGCAGTCAGAAGCGAAGTTAAAAGAGCTCGAGAGAGAGAGAGTATGCCTCTGCCCCTTCCCCAACCATACTGGCACAGATCAGAGCGTAATTGAAACTATTCGAGACTCATGCTCAAAGAGAAATTCAGTTCTATGCCCGTCCTGTAGCGGCCAGGAAATATGGCGAGGGGGATAGACAAGGTAGGACACTGTTCAGACTGGTCCGCACTGAGGGGGGCAGGAACCGCATTGACTGTGTCAAAGACACAGGTGGCACCCTGTGCTGGTCCGACCAAGACATCCTCGAGTCGTTCACCGCGTTCTACACGACCCTGTATGGCCCCCAGCAAGAACACAGCCTGCAAGACACGGACACCCTGCTAGATCAAATCCCATTGACCCTCCTCTCCCACGTGACTAGCGACCTACTTGAAGCCCCTATCAACCTTGACGAGATAACCACGGTCATCTCGAACTGCCCTAGGGGCAAAGCACCTGGCCCGGACGGTCTAACCTCAGAGTTGTATCGGGAACATGTAGTCATACTGGTACCCACACTCCTTGAGGTGTGGAACGAGTCACTACAGCAGAACATCCTACACCAATCCATGCGCGAGGCGCTTATAACTGTGCTTCCCAAGCCGGGTAAACCGCTGGACGAATGTGGCTGCTACAGACCCCTCTCCCTAATCAACACAGACACGAAAATATTCGCCAAGATTATTGCTAATAGGTTCCTCCCCATTATGACCCACTTAGTTCACCCCGACCAGAGTGGGTTTGTACCCGGCAGATCCACTGCCCTACATATCCGTCGCCTATTTAATGTCCTGTCTAGAATTGACCCCAACGCAAACGCCGTGGCGGTCACTCTCGATGCCCAGAAGGCGTTCGATATGGTGTTATGGCAATATATGTGGGCGGTGCTTCACAAAATGGGAATTGGTCCACGCATGAGATCGTACATTAAACTCCTCTACACAAGCCCCGTGGCCAGAGTCCTAGTCAACTCCAAGGCCTCGGCCCCTTTCGCTCTTCACAGAGGTACCCGCCAAGGCTGTCCGTTCTCCCAGATACTCTCTGCGCTCGCCATAGAACCCATGGCTGACAACGTTAGGGACAAACACAGACGCAAAGGTATACGTCTTTGTGATACCCCCGAGATTATTTTGCTATATGCTGGCGACGTGCTTCTCTATATCAGAGACCCGGCTGCTCACTTGGACCTGGTACTAAGAGACATAACCAAAATTGGCACTTTCTCTGGCTTTACCATAAATTATACCAAATCTGAAATCTTCCCGCTCACCCCGACCACTACACAGCCGCCCTGTGAATTCCCCCTCCGCTGGTCTCCAAAGGGCATCAGAAACCTCGGGGTGCAGGTGTCCCTCACTAAAGCTTCACTTATGGCCGACAACTACGTGGCAGCGGCGCAGCTTGCAGAGGCCCAAATGTCAAAATGGCACGGTCTCCCACTCTCCCTGTCGGGTAGACTGTCTCTAATCAAAATAACTGTCCCCAAATTACTCTACGTCTTCGCTAATGTGCCGATTTGGCCTGGAAAGCGATACTTCAGGGACCTGCACACTGCATGCGCCCAATTTTTGTGGCACGCTGACGCGGTTCGTAAGAAATGGCAGCACATGTCCCTCCCCTATGAAAATGGGGGCTTCACCGCCCCCGACTTCGCTAAATACTGGTCAGCCGCGCAGGCCCAACACGCCACATACTGGTACACGTTCTCCGACCCTCCCCCGCATGTGAAGATAGAGAAACTAGCAAGCGAAGGAATCAACATCCTCTCTCTCACTCTCCACCATACATTTTGTGCCGATGCCCCGGCCGACCCCGTAGCGGCCACTGTCAGGGCCTGGAAACGTATTCTGCAGACACAACCCGGCCACCAGCCATATTACAAATGGCTGCCCATCTGGCAGTTCCCAGGCCTCAGCCCTACACATGATAAACTCCTAATGAAACACTGGCATGATTTGGGCTACCGGGCCCTGACCGACTTCTACCCGGAAGGAAAGTTTATCACTCCGCAGACGTGGTGCCCCGGTCACCCTGGCACTGCGTTGGAACTACTACAATATTACAGGTTGAGGGCGGTGTTCCGCGCCTGGTGGCCCTCATACTCTGATGAGCCCCCATACTTGCCTGAGATTCACTACATTTCCAACTCGGCCGGAGCGAGAGGGATAGTGTCCTTGCTATACAAAATGCTGATGGCCGACCCTAAGGACGTGCCACTGATGGCACATGAAAAGTGGAGTGATGAGCTGGGCCTCCTGATCACTGACGCAATGTGGAAAAAAATGTGCATACATACCCAAACCACCTCTCTAAATGCCAGAAATATGTGCATACAATATAAGCTACTGAATAGATTATACTACACACCGCACAGATTGGACAGGTTTGCACACACCCAGGCTCGCACCTGCCCTAGATGTAGGTCTCCTGCTGCAGATCACATTCATATGTTCTGGTCCTGTGATGCGTTGGGCCCATACTGGAAAGCCATAATGGACGCGCTCTCAGAAATCACAGCGTCCCATATCCCTCCAGAACCTCTAGCTATATTGTTCGGCCTGTGGGATAACCCTGAGTTGAAGAAGTTGTCTAGATTTTTCAATGTTACCACCATAGTAGCCAAAATATGCATACTACAATGTTGGAAGCGCTGATTTCCCCCCCCCCCTCTCGTTTGAGATGTGGTTGGCGGCCCTCACCTGGACTCAAGCGTGTGAGGAGAAATATATAAATACCCTTCCGCCGACCTCTCGCCCCAAGAACGTATGGACGGAATTTTGTACCTACCTGAACAACAAGGATGACTTAGACCTAGTCTCCCCCCCCCCTTCCTGGTGAAGTAACTTTGTTCATTGCTGAGTCACACAAACTTGTATAACTGTATATCTGTCTGCGCCGGCATTTCCCGTGTATTGCATTACCACTCATGTATCTGCTACCTTTTTCCTTCCCCTGCTGTATATTGTGCATTGTGTTGATTGTCTGTTCTCTCGTCATGCCAATAAATAAAGGTTAAAAAAAAAAATGTATGGAAATTCCTGTCACACTATCCCTCTCTTACGTGAACGGGTGCTGCGACGTATCCAGTGAATATGTCCCTTTTCAGCACCAAGTGGGATTCGGGAGGTGAGCTGGCTAAGCTTAACATCCCTTGGAGCACAGGGCAAGCAAGATACCACTGGAAGTGACTCTCCCTTAGAGGACAAGGAATGCCCAGAGTGATTTTATTCACCCCCCCCCCATCAAGCAAACAGTCCTATTTATTTGCTGGCTACGACCCTTCAGTAATTGCTAGTATGGTTTTTGAACCTTTAATAACGCCATCATTAATTGAACAGGAGAATCGGCAGATTGTCCAATCTTAATGCAGACTGAAGCATAAAAGTGCTTTACGAGGGGCACCAGGAGAGGACAACAACATTCTGTGGAGCCAGTCGCAAGAGGGTCGTCCTCCCGTAAGGACGGGACAGGAAGCAGCCGTTGCAGAGCGTTTTATGAGGATAAGCCGAGAAGCCTGTGGAACACTGCTTTTTCTGAGACGGTCCAGAGCCAGCATGACTCGATCGAAGGAGAAGGGGAGTACCGACCACGCCAGAAGTGGTTGATCAATGCCCACAGTTCACGACGCAGATTAACCAGTGAGCAGTGGCAAAAAGCGGATGAACAGACTTGGAGAACCCAGAGAGAACTCACACCACGGTACTGCATCTCCCGATTAACACTGCTATGATGAGCAAGGTACATGGTTGTTTCAGGAAATAGAAAGGAGAGTGGAGGGCCGGCCAGACCACAAGGTAAGACCAGCAACACAGAGGAGGGGTGCAAGACAACGGACCCCTCCCAAAGCCGGTGTGAAAAAAAAAAAGATATCCGAAGGCGGGGTCAGAGACCCGGAACTCGGGGTGTGATTACCAATACCCAAAGGCGGGGTGAGGGGAGTGTTAGGGAGAATTCTCATTTCTGTGCCAATTCCCTTCAACCTTAGAGACCCGCAGCTCTTTTGCTGGGATGTAGGACTTACTAATTCCAACCCTGGAGTGTGACCTTTTTCTCACTCTCATATGCATTTTGACCTATTTGGATTATGTGTTTACAATGTTTTTGGAGTCTGACAAACTCCATAGTCATCTACTTTTTGTATGGTGACACACTGCACCTTCAGTGCTGCGTCACAGAGAAATCCCTTTAGATTTCTCACACGGTTTAAATACCTTTTCTGGGGTGAACTATAGTTCCTGAGAAAAGTAAAGTGAAATTGACTTTACTTACCCTTTCTCTTTGTAGGTCCAGCAGACACCATCTCATGTGGAGTGCTGGGTGTTACCTAGTAACCCGTTATCCTACATTCTCATGTAACATTTTTATGTTACCCTCACTACGTTAAATGGCTGGTGGCAGTGGTTTAATTGTTCCTACCATTGTGCTTTTCTACCGCAGGCTGAACCCTCAGCTGGCGTACAGCAGTCATGGTGACAATTTTTTTGTCGCCATTTTTAGTTTGTGAGGTCTTTCTTGGTTTTACTCTCTGCGTTGCGACAGATTCAAGACCTTAGTTTGTCTGGTCTCTGGTGGGCTTCAGCCCTGAAGCCCGCCCCTGGCTCCAGTATGTCTGGTAGGACAGGATGTGGGGGAGGGTCCCGAAACTCCCCTGTCCTTTGTCTCTAGGAATGCCTGAATGCAACCAGTCCCAATTGGCTGGCCCTTCAGGACAGCCACCATGCTGTGTGATTGGCAGCCTAGATTGTGCATGAATGGGATAAACCTGCTTAAAGGGCGAGGGTTTTGGGACTAGAGGCAGAGTTGACCACTGGGAGAAACAACCAACGAAGAGACCGTGAACAAAGCTTGCTGCACCCTCCTGGAAGCTCTGCTGCTGTGCTGAAACTCCTTTTTCATTTCGACAGAGAAGCTCCGGAAGGGACGACTTCTCCCCATGGGTTAGTAGGACCAACTAAACCCGAGATAGGAACAAGGGTCTGCATTGCGGTAGCAAGACAGAATCCAGTTGGACCACTCTTCTTCAAACAAGGAGGTCCTGTTTAGGCTTGGGGTACTTGCCCTTATTGCCTTTTTAGCTGTGCTTTTCTCAGTTGGGAATTGCATTTGCTTACTTTTAGAGTTGAGTCCAACTCATCACAGGCTCAACAGCTTGTGACCCTACAAGGGATTTTGTACAAACTCGCTAACTTTATGCAAGACTTTTTCTGATCTAAGAAGTGACTCAGCTTCATGGACTGTTCCAATTGACTTTGGCTGTCCTGGCTCATTGATTGATATTGTCCGTCCCTCATAGGTGGAAACCTGGAAAAGGCTCGTCTAGATTTCATCGATAGATGTAGTTGTCCTCACATTTACTGAGGACCTGTTTAACCTTTTCCTTCCCTAAACCTTTCCTTTCTGCAACCTCAGAATCTGTAAAGTAAATGCCAGCCATTACGTCCTTGTGACATCCAAAGATTATCCACTAACTTGTTCCGATTCTGAAAAGCAATTTTAAAGTATATTTACATTGTTAAATTAATTGCCTTTTTAAAGAACCCTAATTTAAAAATTGAGGTTAAATAAATAACTATTTATAACTGAAACCTTGAGTGTAAGTGTTACTTGGCTACTTGTATTTATAGATTTCATTTGTACAGCTCTACAGCTCACATTTTCCCCTCTTGGGATAGGACTGGATGCTCAGTCACTCTACCAAGTTGTGTAGTACAGACCTATACCAAAAGATGGGTTACCTAATACCAAGCAGATAAGTGTTGTATAGACTCACACAGTGTGACTGCATCAATTCTTACGCAACACTGTTGGCAGGCGGTGGGATTGGCATAGAGTGGTTACATTGACTATTTGTTGTACTTGTGCCCAACTAAACCATCCACAAGGCTAAGCTCTACCAGAAAGTTAAGCAATTGTAACATGCCAAATATGGATAACTTTAATTAGTCAGCCCTGACTTGCCTGAACATAGAACAACTGAATGATGTGTAAAACTAGGGGTCTGACTCTGAAAGGACAACTATGTGAATTGATTGTAAGGTTGTTAAATCACCAAAGCTTGGGTAGTTGGCCTGTAACACCTACTAACCAAAATAATGTGGATGATGAGAATGCTAATTTAGAGTCAAAACCCAATCTGCAAGAGGAGGGAGAGGAGTCTCCAGAAGGGAGCCACTCTCTCCTTGAGGCAGAAGCACAAATGGCAAGTGCATACTTTTAATTACTGGCTGACAACCCCATTGGAGGTCAAGCCAATGCATCTTTATTGTCCCTAGGTCTGTGGGAATAACATAATGTGGATGTTTATAACTCCATTCCAAATAACACCAAAGATTATAAGGACAGTGTTCTTGTAAATAGCCAAGAGACCCCGGTCATCACAGACAATGGGGCAAGCATTACAGTGGTTGATGCACGTTTTTTCAAACCTGAGGATGTAGTTAAGGCACCCAAAGGTTCCACTAAACTTGCAGGAGGCCCTATCCAAATGGTTCCTAGTCTGCCAGCTCTCATCCAGTGCAATAACATGACTGTTAGGATCCCAGTTAGTGTACACAATGAAGTGTCAGGGAGAGTCCTGTTGGGAAATTACTTGAAAACTCTTGGAAGTAGTGTCTAGTACCCCCAGGCCTCCAAACAAAAACAAAATTTGCCAGTGAGGCAACCTTAAGAGACTCTCAGTTTGAGATTAAGGAGACTTCCAATACCTCCAGTCCACAGGAAGGCCACCCTTCAACTTTCAAGAAAAGAGACTAAGTAGAAATCAAAGATCTCTGGAAAAAAAGGTCTGAAACCTAAACCTGTACCTAGGACAAGGACGGATTACAAGAGCATACTCTCCTTCTGGTCGCTGGCCGTGATCTTGCTCCATTGGCTCGGCCTGTCTGCACTGATTTGCAGAGCCCACTGAGTCGGACTGCTGGTGCCTTCGCCTGCCCCCAGCAACTGGACAGGTGGGTCCCTACTATCCTCATCCAGCCTATGATCTTGCCGGCGGCTGCACCCTCCCTCCATCGGCCCATCCAGCGTCTCGCCCACCAGCCCATCTCGGACGAGGCTGCCCGTGTCCCTTAGCTACCAACTCTACAGCATTCATCTCTGCTGCTTTTTCCGGGAACGCTGCCTCCATCCTACGAGCTCCAGACAGTGAATCCTGATCCACCCAACCATCAGATTCCTCTCCAGCTCCACGTAACAGCCCTTTGGACCTCTTGCCCCCCGGGTATTACGAACTGCAGTGCCTGATCCACCCGACCTTGGCGTCCTCTTCAGCTCCCCTCAGCAGCGCTTTGGACTTCTCGCCCCTGATTACTACAGACTGTGGTGCCTGATCCACCCGATCTCGGCGTCCTCTCCAGCCCCATGCACCAGCCCTCTGGACTTCTTGACCCTTAGTGCTCCGGACTGTAGCGCCTGATCCACCAGACCTCCGAGTCCGCTCCAGCTTCACACCAGCCCTTTTGACTTTTCGTCCCCAAGTTCTCCGGTCTGTAGTGCCTAATCCACCTGACCTCGGTGTCCGCTCCAGCTCCTCGCACCAGCTCTTTGGACTTCTCGTCGCCGAGTGCTCTGAACTGCAGTGCCTGATCCACCCTTTGCACCCTGTAGCCTCCCGACTACAAGCCTGCTCTACTCTACCACCCCCAGCTCCTCCTGCATTTCAGGCTGCCCCATCTACCTGTCTCTACACTAGATTTGCTTACTCTGGGTCCTGTAGCCTTCTGCCTAATAGGCTACTCCACCTGGCCACCATCAGCTCCTCCTTCATTTCTGCTACGACAGCCTCCTCTCCTACCATTCTCCTCCCTCCTCGGGAATACTCCTAGAGGCGTCCTTCCTACTTACCACTTCCACATTAATTTGTACTCCTTGTTATCCTCTGTTCCTCCTTCCAGCCCCACCCCTCTCCCCTTCCCTCCACTCTTCCCCCTGCCCTCTCCCCCCTCAAAATTCTGCATTATCATGGCCATCTCCTCTCCCAACCTCCCCTCCACCCCCCACTCCCACTCCCACTCTACCCCGCTCCCAAACTCCTCATTCCGACACCGCAACTTCATCTACCCACAAATCTCCAATAATTCCAATACCTTTGAAGTTGCCCTCTGGAACACCAGATCGATTTGCAACAAAACCACGGGTGTTCTTGACCTATTCTGACGCCTAAACCTCCAATTTCTCTGCATCACTGAAACATTGATCCCTCCCCATAACACGTCTGTTCCCGCATCCCTTATCTCGTCCTGATCTTCTTTCGCACATGTCGCTCGATCCTCAGGCCGTGGAGGGGGCTTAGGCCATCTTTTTCGTCCTCACTTTAACTCCTCTCTCTCTCCTCTGCCTACTCTTCCTTCCTTTGAATTCATGTATAAAATCTTTAATTCTCCCCATGCTATTTCATTCCTCATCCTAGAACGCCCCCCCTGGCCTTGTCGACTCCTACCATCTCCTCAGCCTCATCGCCCCTAGCCCAACCCCACTAATCGTACTTGCCGATTTCAATCTCCATCTCTCCTCTAACCCTCCATCTTCTCTCTTGTCCATCCTTGATTCCTACCTTCTCACTCCTCTCCCCTCCCCTCCTACTCACAAATCTGGTTCCACCATTGACCTCATCTTTGCCTCCTTTTTCACCGCTTCTCCAATATCTTCTCTACCCAACTATCTGAGTACTCCTTACTCTCCTTTTCCCTTACCCCCCTCCTCTACCTTTCCTCCATCCCCCCACCCGCCTTCCGACATGACCTACACAACTTCAACCCTTCTCTTTTCCTCACATCCTGCTCCTCTTCCCCCTCCCATCTCGCACTTCTCTTCTCGCTCAGCCACCGAAGCCTCTTCCACCTTAACTGCCTCCCTCGCTTCTATTCTTGATCTCCTTTACCCTCTCTCCTCGTTCCGCCGTTCTCGGCGACCTGCTCAACCTTGGCTTTCAGCTCATCTTTCCTCCATGCGCCGCCTTCTTAGGTGCCTTGAACAACTCTGGCTCAAACACCCCACCCCCTCCAACCAAGCTGCATACTTCTATCATACTCTCTATGACTCCTGTTTCAACTCAACCAAGCTGCATACTTCTATCATACTCTCTATGACTCCTGTTTCAACTCAACGCACTTACTTCTCCGACCTTCTCCATTCTCAGTCCTCTCATCCTCGCCGTATCTTTCAAACCTTAACTCGACTTCTCTCTCCACCTACCCCCGATCATTCCATTGCCTCTCCTCTCTGCCTCTGAACTGGCCACCTTCTTTTCTAACAAAGTCCTCAATCTCTGCCAATCTATCCTCTCCTCCCCCTCTTACTCTCCTCCTCCACCTGCCCCTCATCCCCCTGCCTTTTCTAACTCTCCTCCAACCTCCTCCCCCTCCCTTTTCCATGTCCTCATTCACTCCTATTGCTCCAATCTGAAGTTGCCCTCCTTTCTAAAACTCATCCTGCTGCTTCTCCCTCTGACCCCATTCCTACCTCCCTCATTCCTAAAATCTACCCCCTCCTCATACCCTATCTCATCTCTATTTTCAACTCCTGTCTATCCACATCCACCTTTTCTACTCTTTTTAAGCATGCTACCATCATCCCCATTCTCAAAAAACCTTCTGCTAATCCCCATCTTGCATCCAATTATCGCCCGATCTCTCTTCTACCCTTCCTTTCTAAACTTCTTGAACGCATTGTCTATTCTCAACTCTACCTTCATCTCCAACCATTCTCTCCTCCCCAATACGGTTTCCGCCCTCAACACTCCATGAAAACTGCTCTCATCTCTGCTCTCAACTCTCTCCTTTCTGCACGCTACTCTAAGCGTTCCTCTATTCTTATCCTCCTTGACCTCTCTGCTGCCTTTGATACTGTTGACCACTCTCTTCTCCTTAACTCTCTCTTCGTTTGGTCTTAAAGATTCTGCCCTGAACTGTTTCTCCTTTCTTTCTAACCTCACCTTTTCACTCTCCTGGGGTGGCTGCACCTTCCCTACCTATCCTCTCAACCACAGTGTTCCCCAAGGTTCTGTCCTTGGCCCCTTTCTCTTCTCAATATACACTTCCTTCATAGCTCCCATTAGCTCTTCCTTTGGCGTCTCGCACCATTTCTATGCTGACGATACCCAGCTCTTCTCTTTCTCTCCAGACATTCACCATAAGCTTTCTTCTTGCCTCTCTGCTATTAAATCTTGGATGTCCTCTCATTTCCTTACTCTTAATGTAGATAAAACCGAAGTCCTATTCTTCCCTGCCAACACACTTCTCCCTCCCCTCCTCCTTTCATTCTCCCCCCCCTCCCAACTTCCCTTCTCTCCTCACGCAGGCAACCTTGGTCTTCACATTGACCCCCACCTCTCTCTCACATTTCTCTTACCGTCAGATCTTGCCGCTTTCATGCTACTAAACTCTTAATCACCTCCCTCATCTTCTCCAGACTTCTACTGTTCCACTCTTTTCTTTGGACTCCCTTCCACTCACCTTTTCCCCCCTCAAATCTGTCTACCACTCTGTCATCTGCCCCCTCTGCCTTCTCTCACTTCACAAACTCCATCTCCTCTTCTCTTATCTCACTAGGTTGGTGTTACGCTCACCTGGTCTCTGCGGGGGCGTTAGGGCACGGTTGGAGCCCTCCCTGGACTTGGCTCCCCTGGATCAGACTTCTTCCCCAGCTGCTGTAGTGTTGGCTGCTCTGGATGCTTGCACTGCCCCTGAGAGAATACGAGAGGCAGTGAGAATGCTGTGGTTGAACTGGGATTTCCCTCAAACCTTTCAATTTAGAATGAGGTGAGCATGCGTTTACCCATATAGTCTCACCTGTTTTCTTGTGAGGATGAGCTCTCCGTCCTGCTTCTCATCAGCAGGGGCGCCTTTGATGGACCTAGTTGCTTCACTGGTCCATGTGCGTGGCAGCTCAGACCGGCTGTGGCTGAACCACTTTGAAGGCAAGTGTTCTTAACAATGATTATTGTCTGTATCCTTTTCCAATGTCTTTTTCCTGTGATTATTGTCCATAACCCTTGTAATGTCTTTTCTCTCCCCAATAGGTGTGAAGATGACCACGTGGAGTCGCAGTGTTTGAAGCAAGTACAAATGGGTGCCAGAGGGGAGTATGAGGTTCCTAATTGGGTTTCAAGGTTGGGCGCAAGGCTTATGTGTTGCGCAACCAAGCGCAAGATATTTGTGCAGTTTCTAACCTTGTGTGTCCTTTCTCTTGGAGGGATGGCCTGGCGGCGTCTGACAGGAGGAGACTATCCGAAGACCTGCCGGTGATTACTGGATGGAAGCTCCATGAGGATGCTGGACGAGAAGAGCTCCTGTGTAGCTAGATGCTCGGAAATGCGCCTTGACTCAGATGACAACAGGAATCGGGTAAGATGCACTTCCGGCGATGGTGTTGCTGGAAGCAGGTAAGGTGCACGCTGAAGATGAAGTGTTGGAGTCAGGTAAGCTGCGCTTCAAGCGATGGTGTAGCTGGAGTCAGGTAAGGCACGTGTAGAAGATGATGTACTGGAACCAGGTGAGATACGCGCTGAGATGACAAGCTGGAATCAGGTAAGAGCGTCTCTGGCGGCGGTAAGCGTTACGTTGCAGGAAGCAGACTAACACGAAGCGCTTGCCTGCGTGTGGGGCAGGCTTAAATAGCCTTTCCCAGCCATGCCCCTTTGGCTACGCCTTGTGGCCCCACCTTGCCACTCCCAGAGCCTGTTGCACGTGCACCCAGATGTCTTCTAATGGCCACACCCGGCCTGGATGCACGTGGGGAGCCAGATAGGGATGAAGTAGCATGTGCCTCAGACACAAAGTGTGAAGAGCACACTTTATGAGCCTAGCGCCAAAGGCACCAGGACTGGGTACATTTGGACCCTATCGATGACCCGGGACCATGACAGCTGGTTCTCATTTCACTCCCAGCTCAAATTTAAATTCCTCTGTCTAGTCTTCATGTCCCTCTATAGTCCTGCCCCTCCCTACCTATCCTCCCTTTCTATACTCCTTGTTCACTCCGCCCTGCCGATCTTTTCCTTCGCTCTCCTCCTCCACCCTGTGCCACTTCTCGCTTCCGCTCCTTCCAACTTCTCGCTCCTTTCCACTGAAACCGCCTACCCCTCCCCATCCGCTCTATTCCCTCCTACCCTTCATTCCACACTTCTCTAAAATCTTATCTCTTCCATTCACCCCCTAACACCTTTCTGCTTCCTCTCTTGCTTCCGATTCTACCTCTACCCCCTCTCTCACTTTTCCCTCTCCATTCACGCTTAACCTCATCAATAATATAAATTGTTCCTTGTCCTGTTTTCTGGTTTTGATTCAATTGTTATGTAATGCTTGTTGTAATTTGCTTGTTGCTCTTGTAAAGCGCATTGGCGTAAAGCACTATATACATTATAATAAATACAAATACATCCCAGGTGGTACTGTCCCAGGTCACCGCAGTCACCATTTCCCCGGCTGATGTTGAGTGGGAGGACCAACCAAATTCTGTGGAATCAGCTACTGGTGACAGAGGTGGAAGAAAACCTTCCCTGCATTGGAGATCTGGATCCCAGAGACCATCCTGAGCTGCAGACCGTACTTGCAGAAGGTGGACCCTCTAGGTCAGACTTGAGCACAGGAAAAAAAAGTGTCCCTCTCTAGAAGGTCTGCACCAGCAGAGAGCTTCCCAGCTGGAAGGGCGAGAGCCAGGGAAGCATAGGTTTTACTGGGAGGATGGCCTGCTCTACGGTGAACCTACCCCACTGGACTACAGGAGACTGGTAGTGCACCAGGAGGTGAGACAAGTTCCTACAGTTAGCACATGAGATCACTTTGGCTGGTCACTTGAGTTTCAAGAGGACCAAAGAGAGGCGATCTCTGTACTTCTCCTGGCCCAAGATGGGGGCTGATGTAGATACATTCTGTATTCAGCTGTTTGTGAACTTTGAATCTGTGAATCAAGGGAAGGCTCTCTCGAAGACTTCCATTTCCAGAAGGCTCTCCGCCTGCATCATGCACCGTCACCGGTTGGCAAACCGACCGCTGCCCGGCTGTCCGAGAGCCCATTCGACCAGAGCGATCGCTGCTACCACAGCGTTCCTGTCTGGTGTGCCCCTGCTGGACATCTGCAGGGCTGCTACGTGGTGGTCGACGCACACCTTCACAAGATTCTACTGCGTCGATCGGGACTCCAGGGAGGAGTCCAGGGTCGGACAAGCAGTGCTGCGCAACCTGTTTGCCCAAGGTGAGCCTGGTGAGGAGGTAAGAATTGCTTAATGTTGAGTTTTGGATGTAATGCTTAATGTTGAGCCTTTGCCACCTCCCGTGGTTGTGCATGTGTGTACTGCTATGTATTCTTTTATTCATGAGCATGTGAACCCATACCAGACCCCATGCTGGAGAAGGAACAAGTTACTTACCTGTAACTGTTGTTCTCCAGCATGGGTCTGGCATGGATTCACATGCAAACCCTCCCGCCTACCCCTCTGCGGCTGTTCACTTGGTCATACTGCCACTTTGCGTGCTACCAAATCTGAGGATGGCTGCCAGAGGTGGGGCTTGAGGAGAGGGCAGTCATTGGCTGGGGGCAGTATAACCCAGAGATCAGTGATTGGTTACTACTAAGAAAGACAGATCCAAATGTACTTGCAATGCTGGCGCATGCGGAAGTGCAGATGGGCAAAGACGGGGTCTCTTGCAGGGTCTGTTTCAGCTCAGGAAGGTGGGTGAGGGGATGCAGAATAGGTTCCTACTATTCGTGGAAGGTCTCCCTGGGAGGGCAGAACAGGTTCCAGGAGGTGGAAGTAGATTGACAGCTCAGGCTATCTGTGGAAAGGAGAGGGGCCCTCAGGGGGCACTCGTGTGTAAAAATGGATGGATATGATATGACATGATAGGGCATTTATAACGCGCCTATACACAAGTGCTACATAAGTGCACTAGGGTCCACCAGTAAGGGTTGCAATTACTCACCGACCCCTAGTGCACTCCGGACCAAACTTCTGCAGTCGAGTCCAATTCGGTTGCAGGTTTAAATGCAGCAATCTCGTGGCTCTGCGACTTTCAACGACGAAGTTACAGCGTTGATTCCCAAACGGGACAGTGGCGATTTCTCTGCTCCTGTTGGAGGGATCAGGCCAGTTTCACTGTAGAAGGCTTCAGGGCACAGAGGGTCACAGCTGCAATGCACTTGCTTAGTTCGTCATCACGGCTGGGCAACACGGTAACCGTGTATAATCCGGTTCGGGCGCTCTCTATTCAATCCAGAACTGGGAACGCCCAAGTGTACAAAATTCGGTGTGAGTGCTGTGAACACAGTTTGCGATGTACCAAGTTTCAAGGGCCTCCTCGAAACAGCAGCAGTATCAGGGCAAAGAACCTGCACAAGCTGGTCAGCCCACTTGTTGGTCCAGGGACACTTCCAAGAAGGCTTAATTGAAGGTTTGATGAAGGTGCCGAGAATTTTTAGTCCCACTATTCCAATGGGTCAAAGCGTCTTCGCAGACCTAGTTCTATCAGATGCAGAGGGGTCCAGCGGGACAATAGCAGGCTCAGGGTGCCAAACCTTCCAGCGGGTCACCAGCAGTTCCTCGACTCGGCTTAGGTTTCACGATACTTGGATCATATCCTTTGTTCAGCGAGAACTCCAGAGATCGACATGGTATGGGTGTTTGGAGCTTTCTCTTATTCAGAATCTCCTTCGCAGCAAAACGAAGCGGACTCAATGGGAGATCTGCTCACATACAGGTACACCATACGTGGAGCAATCACGGACCACGGTGGTCCCAGGCATTCACAGCACACCAGACTCTCTGGCACCCAGGATGTGTATTGGAACCAGACAGTCCAACCCACATCCTGGAAGCGCGCACACACACACACACACACACACAAGGCATGCAGAACCCCACCAAAAGCTTGGCGTTTCGCGGGAGAATGCATGCCCAAATAAGGACTGACCCAGGTCGGCTCCACGTGGGGAAGGTGAAGGGTCAAGATGGCCAAAGGATAGGACAAAGAACCTCGCAACATGGCCATTTTTGGAGCCGGGGCACACATTCGTGCGAAACGATGCAAACACGGTTTATCTGGCAGGAAAGGGTTAAAAATACATGAAAAGATAAGCTGCCACCAGCCCTGTCCAAGGCACATCTGCACTTCTCCTAAAAAACCCTGCAAGAGCATATAAGGCCTTTAGAAATGATAGGAAGTCCCACGTGCACTATACTGGAAGGTACATTGTGCACTTGCAACATGTTGCAGAAAGAACAAGTTACTTCTTACCTGGTAACGTTCTTTCGACGGGATGTTCCTCCGACGTATTCCTTATCTTTGATAATACGTTTCCAGCTTGCTGGCCTCGGAAATTTTTTCTGCAGAGGGCGCTGCACGTCAACGTCCGCCAAGTCGATGTCCCTCGACGGCCACCGCATCGGCGCCGATGTCACCATGCCCATAAATAGCCACGCGCTGCATCTATTGCTCAGTTCCGTTTTGTAGTATAAGAAAGACATGCCTGAATTGGTTAGTAACCTTGAAGGAGCGAAAGCTGCAACCACAAGGTAAGTTATCACTGCGGGGATGGATGGGAGGGGCGATAAGGAATACGTCGGAGGAAAATCCCGTCGAAAGAATGTTACCAGGTAAGAAGTAACTTGTTCTTCGAAGGGATTGTGTCCTCCGACGTATTCCTTATCTTTGATAGACTCCCATAGCAGTGGTATGTAATTGGAGGAGGGAGTGATAGTGTTATGTGTACCTTCAGGGATGGGCCGAACGTAATACGGCCTTGCCAAATCTGGTCTCTTGAGCAGTGGAGGAATCCAGATTGTAAAATGTTGTGAATGTATGTGCGGACGACCATGTGGCAGCTGCACATGTGTCCCGGACCGGTACCCCTCTCTGGAGAGCCGAAGAGGCTGCGATACCCCTGGTTGAATGAGCCCTGAGATTTTGGGGTGGCTCTTTCCCTGCTAGTCTATAACATTCCAGGATGGCCAAAATAATCCACCTGGAGATGGTTTGTTTTGCTATGGGTAGTCCCAACTTGTGACCTGAGTATCCTACAAACAGTTGGTCTGCTTGCCTGATCCTAGCCATTCTGCTGATGTAAAAGCTGAGAGCTCGCCTAGGGTCCAGCTTGTGTAGCCTTTCCTCCTCTTTCCACGGATGGGGAGGAGGGTAGAATGAAGGCAAGGTAATTTTCTGAGTAATATGGAATTCAGAAACCACCTTTGGGAGGAAATTAGGCTTCATCTGTAGAACAACCTTGTCCTTATGGAAGATTGTATGTGGGGGTTTACAGGAGAGAGCTTGTAGCTCACTCACCCTCCTAGCAGATGTTAGTGCTACCAATAGGACAGTTTTAAGCGTGAGAAATCTCAATGCGCAAGAGTGAAGAGGTTCGAATGGAGTGCCCATTAAGAATTTTAAGACTAAATTTAAGTCCCATAATGGAACCTGGAATGGTTTTGGAGGGTAAACATTAGTTAGACCCTTGAGAAATTGTACCACTAGAGGAATTTTGAAATACGATGGTTCCTCCGCAGTGCGCTAGAAGATAGAGAGCGCTGCAAGATAGCCTTTTACAGTGCCAACTTGAAGGCCCGAGTTTGCCAAGTAGAGTAGAAACGATAACACCGTTGGTGTACCACATGAAAAAGGGTCGATATTCTCTTCCCTTACACCAGCTGCAAACAGATCCACCTGAAGGGTTCCCCAAAGGGCGAAGATCTCTTGAAGGACTTCCTGAGCTAGCTCCCACTCGTGGGAGACTGTGCTCTGCCTGCTCAGAGCGTCCGCTGTCAAATTCTTCCCTCCGGCCAGGTGGACTGCCGATAGAGAGATTCCTTCCCGAATTGCCCAAAACCAGAGCTGCATTGCCTTCCTGCACAGTGGCAGTGATCCTACGCCTCCTCTTTTGTTGAGGTAGTGCATGGCCACTGTGTTGTCCGTCATTATCAGGACATTTCGCCCCTGTACTGATGGCAGGAAAGCTTTCAGCGCTAGTCTGATCGCTCTCAGCTCTAATAGGTTGATGTGTAGTCTGGACTCGGATGGAGACCAACGACCGCTGATGGTCAAGTCGTTGGCATGGGCTCCCCACCCTGTGAGCGAGGTGTCTGTGACTACTGTTATCTCCGGCCATGGTTGCCAAAACAGCTCTCCTTTCAAGATGTTCTCTGGATAGGCCCACCATTGAAGGTCGCGGGCTACCTTGGCCGGAATCCGTAGGAGATCTGTCATTCTCCCTGAGAATTGTGACCACTGACTTCTCAGTGCCCACTGAAGAGATCTCATTCTCAGGCGAGCCTCTGGCACAAGAGGCAGAATGCCATGAGGCCTAGCAACCTCAAAAAAGTCAAAGGCTGGGAGACGTTGGGCATTTTGAAGCTTGGTGACCATCTGTAGAATATCTTCAGCCTCACCTCTGGTGGCGAGGCTTTTCCCAGGGAAGTGTCCAGGACCGCTCCAATGAACTGGAGTCTCTGTGATGGTATCATCTGTGACTTCTTTAAATTGAGGGAGAAGCCCAGTCTGAAGGAAGAGGCAGACATAATCTAGCTGGGTCTGGGCCTGTTCCGAAGATACAGCCCTGATCAGCCAATCGTCCATGTAGGGATAGACGTGGATCCCTTCCCTCCTTAGACTCGCCGCCACTGCCAACATCAGCTTGGTGAAGACCCTCGGGGCGGAGGTCAGCCCAAATGGCAGAACACGAAATTGATAATGAGAGTCGCCAATTGCGAACCTGAGGTATTTCCTGTGTTTGAGATGGATTGGCACATGGAAATAAGCATCCTGAAGGTCCAGAGATACCAGCCAGTCCTGGAGCTGGAGGGCCTGAAGGATCTGAGAGAGAGTTACCATCTTGAAGTTGTCTTTCCTGAGGAACTTGTTCAATTCTCGTAAGTCCAGGATGGGTCTCAGTCCTCCGTCCTTCTTTGGTATGAGAAAGTAAGGGGAGAACCAGCCCTTGTTCCTGTCCGCTACGGGTACCGGTTCTATGGCACCTTTCTCTAGCAGGTCCATAATTTCCTGCAAGAGGAGCGGATCTGGAACTTTTAGGGAGCTGTTCCCCGGTGGATGACTCTGAGGGATGTGTAGAAAGGGTAGGCAGTAACCTTAGGCAACTGTCTCCAATGCCCAAGCATCTGACGTTATAGCCTGCCATTCCGTCAGATAGTGAGTTAACCTGCCCCCTACAGTATTGTATTGTGTGGGAAGGCCTCAGAGTGGTTTGGGGGCGGCTGATGCAGATGCCGAGGGTAAAGAGGCACCTGCTGCGGTCTTAGTACTTTTGACCCGTCCACCTCGGGTGGATCTCCTTTGGCCTCTTTTGAGCCGGCTGACCTCTGCCTTTCCCGAATGCGGAATAATAGCGAAAGGATTTTCCTCTCCCAGAGGTTCCTGAGGGGCGAAAAGGAGTTTGGGGGATAGCAGCTCCTAAGGATTTTGCTGCTGCTTTAGAAGTCTAACTTTTCCAGACTGTCATCAGCCTTTTTCCCGAATAATGAAGAGCCGTCAAAGGGCATATTCAAAAGTCTGGCCTGTACATCAAGGGCAAAGCCCGACTTTCACAACCACGCATGCCTGCGGATTGTTGTACTTGCCGCCATGGCCCTGCTGATACTGTCAGCAGAATCGATGCCCGTTTGAAGTGATTTGCACATGGCATCTTCCTTTTACTCTCCTTCGGGTATGCAGTCAGCCGCTGATGAAGCACACTCCCATAGTGTGTGACTGAACCTGGCGAGCGTACAGGTGGCGTTGATTGACTTCAACGCCATACTACAGGCGGAGAAGAAGGACAGTAGGGTAGGCAGTCCTACTGCTGGATGAAGTTGCCGCTTGAACCACCAGGCTCTCTGGGGTCGGGTGTTTTGACAGGTATTCAGGGTCAGCAGCCGCTACCCTATACTTTGTTGACAATCTTTTATTGACTGCAGGGATAACTTCGGGAGTTTCCCAATTAGATGCAATTTTTCTTTGTAGGGCTGCATGGAAGGGGACCACTGGGTCCTCCTGTGGGCCTTTGTCCAATATATCTGTTAGATCATCCTGTTGGAAAACAGGTGAAGGCGCAGACCAACCCATAAACTGAATTATTCTTGCCATCGGGGTTCTATATGGTGTTTCGGCATGTTCCCCTGGGTCCGGCTTTACAAATTCCACTTCTGGGGAAGTGTCCAGCCCACTTGCCTCATGAAGTGACTCCTGTAGTTCCTTCAGCCTTCTTTCCTCAGAGGTGAAATCCTCTGCAGTAGGCAGTGTGGTCCTCTGTAATCCAAATGTTTCCTGGTCAGAATCTTCCCCTTCTTCATAAATTGAAGAAAGACCAGGGTATTCTGACCTCTGAAATGGAGTAAAATCCATTTCTAGGGCCGAAGGAGCCAAACTCGTCGTTATTGGCCGAGAAAATGTCGATGTCGTCGACGCCGATGTAACAGGCTTCGTAGGCGCCGAAAACAGCATAGAAAAAACTGGAAGGGGTCTCGAAGAACTCGAGAGGATCGGGATCCTACTCGAGGGCATCGACGACGGTCTCGGCGTCATGCTGGAGGCCCTTGAAATCACCGTTGGCTGTAGAGCCTTGGTCCTCTTTCATCAGCGTCGACGATGGCGTTGATCGACCGATGCGTCGAGGAACCCTTTGACAACGGCGTCGATGGCGCTGATCCGTGCGTCGAAGGAATCTTCGACGACAGCATCGAAGGAATCCTCGACGGCGGCGAAGACGGTGCCTTCTTACCCAATGGCTCATGGCGCTCTCGGGTGGAATGTTTCGCCGGGTGCTGCGACTCGCAGCGTTTTGATTTTTTGGGTTTTTCACCCGGGGTATCACCCTCAGCTGGCTTCGAGGGGGTCAAGGCCGCGTTCTCGAAGACGCTTAACATTTTCTTTCTGAATTCCTCCCACTGAGCTTGAGAACTGTGGTGGGACAGGAGACTCTTTCTGCGGACACAGAAGACGAGGAATGGGACCTTCAACGTCTCTTTTTTGAGTGTCTAGATCTCGACGAATGGTGGGAGCTGCTTCGAGATCTAGAATGGGAATGTTTTCAACAGCGAGGCGGCGAATGCCTCGACTCAGCCGATGAAACCTTCGAGGAGGATTTGGCTGACTTACCTCTCTCGAGCTTCCCCTTTCGCTCCTTCAGGGCTTTCGCCATCATGGACATGCAGTCCTCACACTCCGAACAATGGTGCTCGGACCCCAAGAACCATAAACAGACCCTATGTGGATCCGTTATTGACATTTTTTTACCGCAGTCTCGACATTTCTTGAAGCCGGATCGCGGCGTTGTCGGTTCTGATGAAGAAGCCATCGAGAACGATAAGGAATATTCGAGTCGAAATAGATAGTAAACCTGACTGAACTGAGCAACGACGTTCCGAGGCCCCACAAAGCGCGGAAAAACTGAACTGAGCAACGGACGCAGCGCGTGGCTATTTATGGGCATGTTGACGTCTGCGCCGATACAGTGGCCGTCGAGGGACATCGACTCGGTGGACGTCGACGCGCAGCGCCCTCTGCAGAAAAAAGTTCCGAGGCCAGCAAGCTGGAAACGTATTATCAAAGATAAGGAATACGTCAGAGGACACAATCCCTTCGAAAAGTTGCAACATTGAAAGGGACTAAGGGAAACAAAGTCTCCCAGTACTTACTGACTGAAAGGGCATGTCAGTTTCCTGCTATTTGCACACCGTAGCGAGTTTTCTGTGATGGTGATGGGAATGGTTTCTTACCTGTAACTCCATTTCACCAGCATTGGTATCTTTCATGGATTCACATGCTTAGAATATTCCCCGTCGTCAGACTGGGACCCCTCAGTACACATATATAGCCTTTTCCAATAGGAAAACTTCCAACACTTTTGTGTCCTATCTATGTCCTTTTAGGACCCGCCTACGCATGCTCCGTAGGCCGTCCCCGTATAAGAGGCCCGCCCCCACGGTTCCCCTTCAGATTTCGGCCCCTCCAAAGTAGGAAGGGTTAAATTTATCAAATACATTACATTCCGGGGAGGTTGGCGGGCGCATGTGAATCCATGAAAGATACCAATGCTGGAGAAATGGAGTTACAGGTAAGAAACCATTCCCTTCTCCAGCATTGGATCTTTCATGGATTCACATGCTTAGAATAGATTGTATAGCAGTAACCCTTGAGACGGCGGTGAGAATGTAATGTAATATACCCTCAACATACTACACAATGCATATGTACAGTAGGAATAAGTTACCTCATATAACCTTACCCACATAAAATAAACTGTCATTAAAAAAAAGGTAGACCACAGATTCTCCACAGCGTGGAGCTTACCTTACTGAAACAGATGGCGCAGGACAGCTCTTCCCATCTGCACCTCGTCCGCATGCTGCCTGGCAAGGCAGTAGTGGCGGGTAAACGTGTGGGGCACTGACCATGCCGCAGCTTGGCATATGTCCGTCAACGGAATTACTGCCCATAAAGCTGTTGAGGACATCGATCTTGTCGAATGGGCTCTAGGATGTCCTTGCAGTGGCCTTCCGGCCTTAGAGTGACAAAACGCAATCGTCGATGAGACCCATCGAGCCAATCCTTGTTTAGAGATTGCTTTTCCTCTCGTCGACGGACCATATGTGACGAACAGTTGTCTAGTAGACCTGAATTCCTGTGTACGATGTATGTAAAATTTCAGAGCCCTCTTAACGTCCAGAGTATGAAGAGCTTTTTCTGCTGCCAATGATGGTGTGGCGAAGAAAGTAGGGAGAACAATGGAGTGTTTGTGATACACTGTCGGAACATTTGGGACGAACATAGGATTAGTTGCCAGGACTACTTTGTCCTTAAAGAATCTTAGGTATGGCGGGTCTACGACCAGAGCTTGCCGTTCCGAGATTCTTCTAGCTGATGTGATAGCAATCAAGAATGCCAACTTCCACGAAATGAATTTTATGTCGGACGTGGCCATAGGCTCAAAAGGCGGTTTCATTAAGCCTGCCAACACTGTGTTGAGATTCCAAGTCGGGGGGAAACGTTTTTCCGGGGGAAAAGCTCGAAATAAACCCCTCATGAAGTGTTTTACAAGTCTGTCGCTAAATAGAGGAGACGACTGCCTTTTCCTTGTAAACCTCGAGATGGCCGCCAGGTGCACCTTTATCGATGTGAAGGATAATCCCCTCTCCGCCAAGAGGAGCAGGTAAGGTAGAACTTGTTCCGGCGTCACCGACAACGGTTGTAGGCCCTGTTGTCCCCTACACCATTCACAGAACCTCCGCCACTTACAGGAGTAGGATTTGTTTGTAGAAGGGACTCTAGCCGCCTGCAGAATTTTTTGACAATCCTCCGAACTCCGAGAAGTCAGGAGCCAGGCTGTAAGGTTGAGACTGTCCGGGTCGTGATGCCACACCATGCCTTTGTCCCGGGATAGTAGGTTCGGGACTTTCGGAAACCCTATGGGATGTTCCAGCGACAGGTGAAGCAGGTCGGAGAACCACGGTTGCCTTGGCCAGTATGGTGTCACTAGAATTACCCGGCAATTGTATCTGCGTATCCACTGTATTGTCCTCCGTATGATGGGGAACGGGGGAAAAGCATAGAGGAACATGTCCGTCCATGGGAAGGAGAATGCCTCCCCCCTGGAGCCCTCTTGAGGCCATCTGCTTGCGAATTGCTCGCATTTCTTGTTGTCTTTGGTCACGAAGGCGTCCAGAGGGGGGTGACCCCATTTCTCGAACACTTTCATCAGGTGAACTGTGTCCATTTCCCACTCGTGTATCTGGGTCATGCTTCTGCTGAGGGAGTCTGCTTGGGAGTTCCTCACTCCTGGAAGGTGATGAGCCACGATGGAAATTTCGTGCTTTAATGCCCAATGCCATGTTTTCTGGGCTTCTATGGAAAGAGTTCTTGATCGCGTCCCTCCTTGTTTCCTCAGATAAAACATGGCCGTTGTATTGTCGGTCAGTATTCGTACTCGCGACCCCTTGATGTGTGGTAGGAATGCCTTCAAGGCCCATGGTACTGCTCTGAGCTCTAACACGTTTATGTGTAGGAGTGACTCCGTTGGAGACCAGCGACCTTGCGTTTGGAGAGCACCCATGTGAGCTCCCCATCCGTTAAGGGACGCATCCGTGACTATGGTTCGCTGAAACTCCGGCTCCTGTAGGGGTACGCCGTTGTTCAGATTGTGGAAACTCTGCCACCACTGAAGGGTCCGAAGCAGCTTGTCGTCGTCGATGGTTATCTTGTCTGACCACGATCCTCGAGCCTGCGTCCATCGGTCCGCGAGGAATTCCTGGACTGGCCTCATGAATAGGCGACAGTTTTCCACCAGATGGATGCAGGATGCCATGGCCCCTAGCACCGAAACGTATTTTCTCACTGAGATCTTGGTGTTTCGCCGTAGTCGGCATGCTTGTTGATTGAGTCTTGAGGTTCTGTCGAGAGAAGGTTTCACTAGCCCTAACTGGGTCTCGAACTGTGCCCCCAGGAATACCAGCGATCTCGATGGCTGCAGAGAGGATTTTTCAAAGTTTATGGCGAATCCCAGCTGTTGTAGAAGCTGCATGGTGGCTTGTAAACTTGAGTTGGCCGACGCTGGGGAGGATCCCCTTACCAGCCAGTCGTCGAGGTATGGGTATACATGGTGGCCTTCCTTCCTTAGCCAGGCCGCAACAGGAGCCAGGCATTTCGTGAACTTTCTGGGGGAGGTCTTGAGCCCAAAAGGAAGAACCGTGAATTGGTAGTGAGTCCGCCGTATTACAAATCTTAGGAATTTCCTGTGTTTCCGACACATTGGAATATGGAAATACGCGTCCTGTAAATCCAGGGACGCTAGAAAATCCCCCTCTTGAACGGCGCGGATCACTTCCTGCAGAGTGAGCATCTTGAATTTTAGGCTCTTTAAAGACTTGTTGAGATTGCGTAAGTGTAAAATGGGACGCCATTTGCCGTTCGGCTTTTTTACGATGAAATATCTTGAGTAGACTCCTTGACCTCTCTGTGATGTTGGAACTAATTCTATCACGCCCTTTGCTAACATGAGTGTTACCTCTTGTTGCAGTATCTTCAGATGGGAATGAGTGGTGAACGCAGGTGGAATTTGCGGAGGGCTGTGTTTGAATTGTAGAGAGTGTCCGTTTCTTCTAGTATCCAGCACCCATTGATCCGTCGTTATTCGTTCCCATTCGTCGACATATGCTGAAACTCTTCCCCCCAGAACGGTGTGTTGTATGTCACTGCTGATCTTTATTCTGCTTGTCTCGACGACGACGGATATGATGGTCTTTTCCTGGAAGTTTCGTCGACGGTTTGCCGTTTGGGAGGCACGTCTGTATCCCTGGGAGGGGTAAGCTGATCTGCCAAAGTATCTGTCTCCAGATGCAGAGAATCTTGAATTACCTGAAGCCCCTCTAAAGGGACGAAAAGACTTGTAGTTTCTGCCACTCTGGAGGGCACCCAATGAACGTGCTGTGTCCGAGTCCTCTTTCATTCCCTTTAGGGCTTCGTCCACCTTCTCACCGAAAAGAAGGTCTCCCTCAAAGGGCATATCTAAAACTTTGTATTGTACTTCTGGCCTGAAGTAGGTACACTTAAGCCATGACTGTCGACGTAATACGACCCCATTATTGACTTGCTTGAAAAGCCTGACTCAGCGAGGTCCACCGCGATGTTTATTGCGTGATTTGAGGCTTCCTCACCTTCTCGGACGAGTAGCATCGCTGCCTTCCTATGCTCTTCCGGAAGATGATCAAGCAACGGAGCTAGCCTGTGCCACATCTCCCTATCGTATCTGGCAATTGCCAGAGTTTGCGGCCTTTACTGTGGTCGCACCCACGGATAGCACTTTTTTGCCAAAGGCATCTTGTCGTCTCGCTTCGTTCTCAGGAGTCGTGCACTTGTGCTGGGCCTTCGCCTTCCTCGCCGCTGCCGCCGACACCACCGAGTCTGGCGTTGGTTGGGAGGATAAACACTTGGGGGTAGACTCTGGAGCCTTAAACTTTTTTTCCAGGCGTCCTTTCACTGCCGGCTCTGAAAACGGGTGACGGATTGTCTCCAACCCCTCCTTCCATACATGGTCTAGTATTGGTATCGAGAACACAGACCTCCTTCTCTTACCCATGTGGTCGAACAAAAAACAGTCCTTTTTCTGTTCTTCCTGGGACAAACCAAATTCTTTGCATGCCTTCTCCATCATAGAATGGAATGACGCAATGTCGTCCGGGGGGGATGGGTGAGCTGGGCTTCTAGGGGTTTCCAACTCCATCTCTGACTCCCAGGTTGGATCCCTGGAGGGGGATGATGAGATATCCGACATGGCTCCCCTGTCAGACTCCGAATCTGGCAGCTCACCTTCCTCTTGTGCCAGTACTGAGATTGGCGTGCGTAGGTGCGTCGGTTGACGGGACGGGCCCGGCTCGTCGACGGGTGACTGTGGCAGGTTTGCCTGAGGTAGTCTCTGGTCCAACGACTGTAACAACGACTGAAGCGTGGACAGAATTTCCAACGACAAAACGGATTGAGAAGAGGGGCAGATACCGGTAGAACGGATCCCCTCGTCGACGACTTGTCAGCCACTCGCAGCCCTAGGTCTGCTGGGCCAGCTATTCTTTCATTCTCGTCTTCCGAGGACAGCAACACAGCCTGTTCTTGTAGTAAAGTATCCGGGGGGGTCGGATCAAAAACTTCAGGCCTCCAGGCCTCCTGTAGAACCCCCGTCGACGAGGCCATCGTCGACGTCGTCGGTGGGACGGTGGATGCCACCTGCGTAAGTGGCAGGGTGGAGGCCGATGACTGGGCCGCCGTCGACGACGGTGACTTAGCAGGTGGTTTTGGCGGTCCCGCCTTTTCCACACTTGACTTGCTTTTACTCGACTCTCGACTCGTGGTCATCTATGATGATCGCCCGAGGAGGATTTCCTTTCCTTTTCATGCTTTTTTGATGAAGATGATTTCTTTGACGAGGAGTCTCTTCCAGATGACTCTTTTTCCATCGGTCGAGATTTCTTCGCCGGTGGTTCCGACGAGGTAGCGCGGCGTGATGTTTTTGCCGATTGTGTGGAGCCTACCTCCGAAGGGGGGTATGCCCCCCGCTCCATCATTCAGCCATGCCACCAGTCGTCGACTGCGGTCTTTGAGGGTTTTTTGAGAAAACCCTTTGCATATGTCGCAGTTATCCGCCGAATGATGAAGGGGGAGGCAATATATACAATCCCTATGTCCGCCCCCCTCGTAAACTTTTTTCAAGCCGCACGTCGCGCATGGGCGGAACAGCGCTTTTCCACACACGGAGGACATTTTCTGTACTCAAAATCCGGTAATGCAACCTTGTACAAAATAGTAAGACAACGCGAGGAGATCCCACTACTTTGGAGACGGTTGAAATCTGAAGGGGAACCGCGGGGGCGGGCCTCTTATACGGGGACGGCCTACGGAGCATGCGTAGGCGGGTCCTAAAAGGACGTAGATAGGACACAAAAGTGTCGGAAGTTTTCCTATTGGAAAAGGCTATATATGTGTACCGAGGGGTCCCAGTTTGACGACGGGGAATATTCTAAGCATGTGAATCCATGAAAGATCCAATGCTGGAGCATGGTCAATCTGCGGGCTATACGCACTGGTATAGCCCGCAGATTGATTACAGCCCGTAGTTCGGGCTGCATGTGTATTCCGGAATGGAAGAGTTAACTTTCCGTTCCGAAATGCATATTTGGAAAACCAACGTGTGCACATAGGCATGCCCGGTAAAATGAACTGGGAAAGGAAACGCTTTCATAGCAAGGCACATAAATAAAAATGGGTCCGATATAAGCTGCACTGCAGCATTAGGTGGAACGTGTGGAGAAGTCCGTTTGTAGGAGTGAAATGAAATGCTGCGTGCCTTTCTGGGCGTTCAGTGGAGCAGGGAAGTGCCAATAGAGATGAAGGGTACAGAAAGGTAAGTAAATTGCCTGTTAATGTGATGTATGTGCAGATGTAGCTTGCAGTGCATGTTTGTGTTGAGTAATTTGTAACATTTGTGTAGTGTGGGGGGGGGGGCACACCTAAAGGAAACAATTTGAGCCAGGGGCAGGCCTACCCACACCTGAGGCCACTTTACTATGATACTCGTCCCACCCTAGCACCTTCCACCACCCTATAAAAATAAATGAAAAATGTTTAATTGAAGTACAAAAAATGTCTCCAACAATTATTTACCATTTCGTACTTCAATTAAACAGGTGTAATTTATTCAACTTTAATTTAACAATGAGGGTGTTCTAATAGCTTTATAGACCTGCAGCGAGGGCCATACTGGGCGTTATGGTCCCTCATACCTCGTTAACTCGGTCTTCAGGGCACATAACGCCCGGTACGGCCCTCGCTGCAGGTCTATAAAGCTATAATAAAGTGAGCGAAAAGCCCAGGGGAGTGCAGCAGAAGGCTGCGCTCCTTTGGCAAAGTCAGACTATGGTATATAACAGCATCAAACATTTGGGGGGTACACAACTGGAGGGAAAAATTGTACATAAAATGGAAATCTTTCCCAACACCATGCCAAGGAGACAACTGTATTCTCCATCCCAGGAGGCTTATACCAGTTTAAGGTCATGCCTTTTGGACTTAAGAATGTACCTGCTACATAGAGGATGGTGAATCAAGTTCAGAATGGGTTAGAGTGCTTCTGCATGGCATACCTGGATGCCATTGCAGTGTTCATCCCCACTTGGGAAGAGCATCTTCACCACCTTGGATATGTTTTGCAGGCTCTAGAACAGGCCCATCTGACCATAAAGGCTAGTAAATGTCAAACTGGTCAGAGTAAAGTGGTCTACCTTGGACATGAGGTAGGAGGAGGTGAAATTAGGCCATTGCTTAGCAAAGTAAAAGCTGTACAAGACTGGGCCACCCCTACTACTCAGACTCAAGTGCGAGCCTTCCTAGGTCTCGCTGGGTATTACAGGAACTTCATAGAGAATTATGGGACCATAGCTTCTCCCTTAAATGTGATATCCTCAGCCAAATTCCCCAAGAAGGTCAAGTGGAATGAGGAGTGCACAAATGCATTTGAAGGACTAAAGAAAACCCTTTGTCAAGCACCAGTCCTGAGAGCTCCTGATTATAACAAAGTCTTCATTGTACAGACAGATAATTGTAATACAGGGATAGGTGCAGTTTTGAGCCAACTGGATGAGAAAGGCAGGGAACACCCCATCTGCTTCATCAGAAGCTGAAGGACCATGAGACAAGGTGGGCAACTATACAACGTGAAGGTTTTGCCATGGTGTGCTCTCTGAAGAAGTTTAGGCCATACTTGTATGGTTCTACTTTCATTATTCATACAGACCACCAACCCTTCAGATGGTTAATGCAGATGAAGGGGGAGAATCCAAAATTGTTGAGATGTCCAATCAGCCTCCAAGGGTTTGATTTTACCATAGAACACAGGTCAGGGTGTAATCACCAAAATGGAGATGTCTCTCCAGAAAGTATGACCGACTGGAGTAGGAGATTCATCCAGGAGTGGATTAAATCCTCCTGTCCCTTAGTCTGGGGGGACGAGTTAGGGGGAATTCTCATTTCTGTGCCAATTCCCTTCAACCTTACAGACACCCAGCTCTTTTGCTGGATATAGGACTTTTTAATTTTAACACTGAAGTGAGAGACTTTTTTCCATCTCGCTTGTGTGTTTTGACCTGATTTGGATTATGTGTTTTCACTGTTTTTGGAGTCTGACAAACACCACAGGCATCTACGTTTTGTATGGTGACACACAACACCTTCAGTGCAGCGTCACAGAGAAATCCCTTTAGATTTCTCACAAGGTTCAAATACCTTATCCTGAGTTAAGAAACGTAAGAGCCACATACCTGACCAGCTTACGCACAGACCACTCGGGATTGTTAGAAGTAGACACAATATGGTGGAATAGGTTGATGTCAGGGGAGAAAACGAAATTGACTATAGCGACTGTAAAAATTCTGGAAAGCGCTTTTGAATTGATCACCTTACGAACGTCCACGGCGAGCAATCGTCAGGACCCTTGCATGGCCCGCTCACCTTAACGGGGACCAGCAGGGACACGCATTTCCATACTCCACTCTACTTCCATGCCTTCTCCTCTCCGTTTGACCGCTTTGTTTGTTTTCTTGTTTTCTTCCACTATGTGGCTCTTTTTAGATGAGCAGCAACAGTTTTGTAAAAATTGCAAAAGCAATTATATACAAAGTAAATAAATAATTAAAAAAATACCTTATGTTGGGTGAACTAGAGTTCCCAAGAATAGTAAAATTAAATTGACTTTACTTACCTTTTTTCTCTTTTTGGGTCCTGCACACACCATCTTATGTGGAGTGCTGGGGGGTTACCTAGTAGCCTCTTATCCTTCATTCTAATGTAACATTTTTATGTTACTCTCACTACGTTAAATGACTGGTGGCAGTGGTTTAATTTTTCCTACCATTGTGCTTTCCTCCCACAGGCTGAACCCTCAGCTGCAGTACAGCACCCATGTGACCATTTTGTCAAAATGGCCAGTCTTCTTTCTTTGCCATTTTCAGTTTGTGAGGTCTTTCTTGGGTTTTACTATGTGCGTTGAGAAAGATTCAAGACCTTAGTTTGTCTTGTCTTTGGTGGGCTTCAAACCTGAAGCTCGACCCTGGCTCAAGTGTGTCTGGAAGGACAGGATGTGAGGGAGGGTCCCGAAACTCCCGTCCTTTGTCTCTAGGAATTTCTCCATGCAACCAGTCCTGATTAGCTCGCTGGCTGTCCTTCCAGGACATCCACCCTGCTGTGTGATCGACAGCCTGGGCTATGCATGAATGGGAGAAACCTGCTTAAAAGGCAAGGGTTTTGGGACTAGAGACATAGTCAACCACTGGGAGAAACACCCAAAGAAGGCGCGAACGAAGCTTGCTGCATACTCCTGGACCTTTGAATTGCACAGTGAAGACCTGCTGCTGTGCTGAAACTTTTTCATTTCAAGCTCTGGAAGGGAGCCCCTTCTCCCCTTGGGTTAGTGGGACAAACTAACCCGGAGACAAACGCCACTGGACCATCGTCCCCGACTGGCTGTACTTCTTTGTTGATGTAAGAACCAAATGCCAGGGGTCGATTAACGCGTAGTCTAGTGAAATGTCTGATGCGTAACAAATCAGGCTAGAAGCTCCAGGAGTCTCCTAAGGACCCTGCAGAAGCAGGATGACTAGATCCCAAGTCCCCTCACCCGAGTGCAGGACCCAAGGAGTCAAAGAAGTCCAACCAGTATCAGAGATCCACGACGGTGCGGTTTGCTAAGCGCTGAAACAGAGTAGTGCAGCTGTACCGAAAAAAGCTCGTAGCTGCCAACGACCTCCCAAGTACTGCTGCAGGAGCCCTCCAGACATCCTCCCTCTTGTCCCCAAGACTGAGGCTCCGGAACAAGGGTCTGCACCCCTGTAGCAAGACAGAATCCAGCTGGACCACTCTTCAGACCAGAGGTACTGTTTAGGCTTGGGGTGCTTACCTTATTGCCTTTTTAGCTGTGCTTTTCTCAGTTGGGAATTAAATTGGTTTACTTTTAGAGTTGAGCCCAACTCTTTTTCTCACAGACTTAACAGCTTGTGACCCTACAAGTGATTTTCTACAAACGCTCCAATTTTGTGCAAGACTTTTTCTGATCTAAGAAGTGCCTGAGCTGCATAGACTGTGTTCCAATTGACTTGGCTGTCCTGGCTCCCTGAAGACTTCTATTGCATTGACTTTGATATTGTTTGTCCTTTATAGGTGGTACCTTGTTATAGACTTACTGCTGGAAAAGGCTTGTCTAGATTTAGTTGTCCTCACATTTACTGAGAACCCGTTTTAACATTTGAATTCCCTAAACCTTTCCTTTCTGCAAACTCAGAATCTGCAAAGTAAATGCCATTACTGTCCTTATGATTGAAGTCACCCGAGGGTGGAGGAATTGTGTAAGAAGCATATCCAAAGATTATCCACTAACTTTTTACTGAAAAGTAATTTTAAAGTATATTTACATTGTTAAATGAATTGCCTTTTCAAAGAACACTTATTTAATTAACATCAATTTTTAGATAACTATTTATAACTGAAAACTTGAACGTAGGCGCTACTTTATGTAAAATTTATTATGTAAATTAATGTCTGATGTTTTTTGGCAAAACTCCCGCAGCAAAACACCCGTCGGACAAAAGGGGGTCGGCAAAATGACATGGAACCATCAATTCTTACCTAACAGGAAGCAACACCCCAAGGCGGGGAGACGAGAAATATACTCTGGGGCTGAGTGACCAGGGCCCGACAGACTATAACACTAAGAAAAGAGGAAGAATAGAGAGATTTTTCAAATCTAAACTGTATAACCAGGCACATGCCCAGGTAGAAACCAGGTAGGCATTTAGTGGTGATCAGAAGCCAGCCACCTATTCATAGGTCGAGAAGGAATCTCTTTACAGACCTTTTGTGGTTGAGTTTATGCTAAACCTTTTGTTAAGCAGAGCAAGCTACCTAGTAAATCTCGAACTGGTTTCAAGCGATCCCCCTATAAAGGATGTGACAGATGCAGAAATACTGGAAGGTATTGGGTCTGAAGATCCTCCCCAACAGACTATTAAGACACTGACAGTATGTTCGGATATTTCTCAACTAGCAGAACCCTGGCAATATAGACTGTCAACCAAATAAACAACCAAGACTGTCATCAAACTCCGTCACCGGATAGCCAGACAATGGTGGCGATTTCGATAACGGATCTGTATGCCACACTGGCTTGAGCGCCACTGTTACCACCATAGCTGTGCACAAATCTTCATCTAACAGATGGCAGGAAGACGTGACAGCAGGGACGCTGGAGCTTCAAGATGATATCCAGCGCCTTCAAGTTAAAATCGTAGCCCTAGACACTACCAAGGGGCACGAATGCAGGAAGGGTGACAAAAGGCAGATGAAAATTGAAATTGGCCTACAATCCTGCTTAAGATACAGTCTGCATGTGAGTCTAGATCAAATAATACACTATTGGGAACCTTTTCTACAGTTTTGTAACCAGACTCCTTTTTGTGATCTAAATTAAACTCCTGCTCTTGAGAAAGACACCCCAAAAGAAGATTCTAACATACACCTTTCTTTAGGTACTCGACCAGACAATAAGCATTTAAGAACATCAAAGCAAGATTCACTGGCCCACATGTCCATAATCACTATTGCAATATCCCCTTTCATGAAACTTTAGGAACAGATTCATGAAACCTTGACTAAACACACCACTCTTTTAGCCATGCTACACTCCAAGATATTCGTTGAAGGCTACATCACGGCTCAAAGACAATATGAGACAGCAACAGAGTTAGTAAGTGGACATAACTCCGATAATCTACACAATGATGATTATAGAGAGACAGAAGCAACCAGTGGTAATCTACCCTCCAGTCTCAGTCAACCCTCTTGCTCGACTGAATGAAGATACTATTCCTACTCAGGCTAACAGTGGAGAAAGTGCGGATGAGGATCTGATTTTGGTGGATTTGACGCGGGTGAACATGCAGCTATAGCCCCGGAGGCAAGTACGGTGGCTAAGGATCAGTAGCCGAAGAGTGTCAATACACAAGATGGGGCACAAGACCAACTGATTAAATCAGCCCTAAAAACAAACTGACCCTAAACAGCACAGCAAGGAGAAAGCACTGGGGAAAGGAACCTATGCATTTTTTGGCACAAAAAAAAAAAATCACAATTGACTTTTCCACAAAAAGTTCCATGCGCTTACGAAGTAATGAAGTTCGAGGTTTCATTAAAAAAAACGACATCTATTCTGCAAGGATACCAATATGAGACAAATAAACCGAAGAAATAGTCAAGAACAAAACCAAAAAAATCAAATCAAAATAAGAAAAAAACTTAGTCAAGAGCAAAAGGAGCTGCCCAAATTGCTCCAGGAAGAATTGTATCCCCTCCTTGATTTAAAAAAAAAAAAAAACTTTTATGGTTTTACAGTCAACAAATATCCAACAATTCCCATAATACACCCAACGTGCCCCCCCACCCCCCACCGACTCACAAAATTACAACCAGGCATATGCGTACACCCATTAAGGTTGTTGATATCACACCATAAGGGCGCCGGAGTGACCGGTTACAATGCTACCATTCTTTCATTTACATGTGCTCAGTCCACCACGTGACCATACCACTCTAAATTTCATGGGGTAGCTTCTGGAGACTGCAGCCTGGGGCGAGTCCATTTAGTATTGCCTGAAGGGGGGCCAATAGTTGCATGGGCGGCTAGTGGCTGGGAGCGATGAGGCATACGTGGTTTCCCTTTGTTCACATATGTTCATGCTCTCTAACCACTTGGTAAATGTGGGGTGTCTGGACCTCCCCCAGGCTCGTGTCATGCCTGTGCCACTGGCGCACACGTTGGCAACCATCATGGACTATTTGGAACTCATTTATCTACATAATACTCTTTGAACAACCCCTATTCACATTTTGGTCCTTAATTTCCATTTGCACGACTTTGGTACTTCCTTATTTAATTCAGCTAACTACATGTACCATAATGCACCTTGCTACAGTTATCAATTCCTGGCTATTCCCATTCATCAGTATTGGAACCACAATCCCCAGAAGCCCTAGCGATCAGTGCTGCTTCCACCTTCTCAAGACCAGAGAGGGAGGAGGCAGATTACCTTCAGGTGTGCTGCTCCAGGTGCTGCCAATTAGCCTGCCTAAGTACAGGGCAGGGCTGTATTTAAGCAGCTGCCTGCAGGAGCTCAGTCTCTTGCATCAAGAGTTCTCTCTGCCCCTTTTTGCCTTGAGCCACGATTTGTATGCTGTTCCTGTTGCCGTATTATCCTGCTTCTGGTTCCAGCGCTCCTTGCTGCCTTGCTCCGCTGGGCTCCCTGCCTTGCAGCCTGCTACAATCTTCTGCCTTCAGCCCTGGTCCTCTAGGCTCTCTGCCTCGCTTCCCTGCTTCTGTGGGCTCACTCCTTGCTGACCTGCTCCTCTGGACTCCCTGCCTTGCAGCCTACTACAGTCCTCTGCAGTCCACAACAGTCTGCCTGCACCTTGTACCGTTACTGGAGCCCTGCTTCCTTGTTTGCAGCCCCCCTGTTTCCTGGCTACTGCTCCCTTACTCTCTTACTTGTTTGGAACCCCCTGTTCTTGATCCCTGTCCTTCTCTTCCGTGAGTCTTTGGTCCTCCTTTAAGTTATCCATTTCGGTTATACTGTTTCTGTACAGACACCCACAGCTGTTGTTCCCAGCCATTACCATACAGCGTGGGCTCCTGTAATAGCAATCTGTGCAGAAGGCTGGAGTTTCCAAAGGTCAGTGGAACACTCTTTCCAATTTCTGCATACACCCCAAGAGGGAATCCAGTTTGTTTGTACCTTTGTATTCTCTGCCCTTTTTTGTTCACAGCTACTGTTACCTATTCTTGTTTCTTGTTGAGCTTCCTGCTGTGTGTGCTTATCTGTCACCTTACATCAGCACAGCCACCCAAAACTTACCTTGGTGCCCGGTGCCATTCTTGACAGAGTGCTATCCATGACATCTTGCCACCATGTATCTAGCTAACCCTGAAGCCATGCCCAACAGCCTCTTTTCAGTACGGGTTCCTCCTTCAATCAAGGCCAGTAGCCAAAGTTTCTGAGAGTATTCCCGCGTTGGGGATAGCATTTTGGACATTGCCTATTCAATGTTCACCCAAAGAGATTGAATACGAGGACAGGTGCAAGCGACGTGATAGAAGAACGCTAGTGCAGTACCGAATCTTTTACAAGCAGAGGATCTCTCAGGGAAGAACCTGCTCAGGTTGAGAGGTGAGCGGTAGACTTGATGTATACATTTGTAATGTGTCAGTCTATATCGACAATTTAGAGATATATAGCGAGTTTGCATACCGACAAGTTTCCATTGATCCTCACTCAGTGTTTCCCCTAGAGATGCCTCCCATGCGTTCTTGTGAGTTCGTCTCTTCACCCCTATACCATTTCTAGACAGTTTATATATGGTTGAGACTAGTTTCAAGGTAGATAGAGGCTGAATCACGTAGCGTTGGGCCGAATGCGGGTTTGTGGCCTGTGGGAAATTAGGCCATTTGGTCCTCAGTATCCCCCTCAGTCCATAATAGTGGAGCAGTGTTACTGCATTTTGCGCACCCCTAGATCTGAGCTCAACCCAATGCACGAATCGACCATCCTGTACCAGGTCCCCCAGGGTCTGCACTGAGGGATTGAAAGTGTTCTCCGAAGGATCTTTCGTGCGTGAGTGGGATCCCCACTATGTTGTACATTGGTAAATCCGGTAGGTAATGGGGGGGGGCAGTTTTTAATAGTTGGGTTATCCGCTCCCAGGCTTTGCAGGTTACTGCTATGGGTTGGACCTCACCTCTCGGGGATGTATTTCTGTTGCCCTAGATCATACCCATCAGATCATCTGGGTTGGCGATTGCTTGGGCCAGCTGAGAGTGTGGAGAGCCGGGGCCAGGGGGGTTCCACCCTGCTATATATTGTACTTGAGCTGCCAGGTAATATAAGTGCATATCATGTATTCCAGGGCACCGTGTTCATAAGGGCCTGCAAGCGTGTCATATGCTATCCTAGGTTGTCTGCTGGCCCAAACCAGTTTAGTCATCAGACTCCTAATGCAAGTACAGTAGCGGACAGGGGGCCATATAGGCACATTATTAAAGATGTTTAGTAGTTTAGGTAGTATTACCATTTTAGCTAGTGCTATACGGGCCGCCTGTGATATGGGAAGTAGAATCCAGGATTCAACCATCTGTTCTAAGACCTCTACTGTTTTTATATAGTTATCTCTTCATAGGTCGTCTACCTTAGTGGAGACACTGATGCCCAGATAGCGCATCCCCTGGAGACACCAGTGGAAACAGTGCCCACGTCTGCCCGCTGCACTCCGGGGGTCAAGGGGAGGACCTCTGATTTATCCTAGTTGATCCTGAGCCCGGATAGTTCTCTGAATCTGATCACTTCGTGGGTGATCGGGGTTAAGTTCTGTCTGGGGTGTTTGACGTAGAGAAGGATAGCGTCTGCATATAGGGATACGGTGGTAAGATGTGTGTGCACTTTAATCCCTCGGTGCGCATTTATCTCCCGAATATTGAAAGCTAAGGGCTCCATTGCGATGGCAAATAGGACCGGGGAGAAGGGGCAGCCCTGGCACGTACCTCGCGTGCGGTAGATGTGCCCCGAGGTCGTCCCATTTCTGTATATTTTGCTCTGGGAGCTGTGTATAGGAGTTTAACCCATCGGATATATGTTAGACCAAACCCAGAGCAGCAAAACACCTCGAAGAGAAAAGGCCATTCGACAGAGTCGAAGGCCTTTTCAGGGTCCAGGGCAGCAATTGCCATCGGGACATCTGGGTTCACATTATGCATCAGGGTGAATAGGCGTCTTAGGTTATTCTGAGTGGAACGACCAGGGATGAATCCAGTTTGGTCCGGAAGGACCGATGCCGGCATTTGTGGGAGTATGCGATCTGTGGGAATCTTATCTAGAATTTTATTATCAGTGTTAATTAGCGACAGTGGCCAGTATGACGACATCTGTCTGGGGGGTTTTCCCGGGCTTTAGGAGCACAGTCACCAAGGCCGATCTGGTAGATTCCAGGGAGGGTACCACTGGACATTGCATTTTCATACATACCCATCAGGTGGGGTATCGACAGGTCCACATACGCTTTATAGAACTCTGCTGTCATTCCATCCAATCCAGGGGCCTTGCCGCTGGGAAGTGATTTTATTGCTTTGCGAACCTCCTCTTCGGTTATAGGGTCATTGAGGGAGCCCCCCCTGGTCTTGGTCCAGCCAACCCAGTGCTATCTCATCCAGGTATTGTGTCCGTACATCATGCCCGGGGGTTAGGGCGTGATGTGTATAACCAGTTAAAGTACTCCCCGAATTTGTTATTGATCCAATGCAGGTCTTTAATAAGCGCCCCATTCTGGTCTTCGATTTCTGCTATACCAGTGGTCTGTTGTTCCCTTCTAATGGCCCATGCCAAAGTTTTACTTGGATGGTCACCCTCCCCGTAATTTGCAGGTGCAATCAGGTCGCCCAAGAAACTCTCCTCGCTGATCGCCAATTGTAAGAGCTCTTCCCTATGTGCTTGTAGGTCGCGACGGAGCACAGGTGAGTCAGAGGTGCCCTGCTAGTTTTCCACCTCTCGAATCGTGTCCTCCAAAATTCGCATGGACCTGCGTATGGGTGTTGAGTACCCCGCCCCTCTTTGAAGATACAGCACCCCTTTACATAAACTTTAAAGGCTTCCCATATCATACTTTGATCGGGTATTGACCCTTCATTGGCCAGGAAATAGGTCCGTATGTCCTGCTCTATTTCAGATCGGAATGCCACGTCCTCTAGGGAGGTGGCCCGGAACCGCCACCGGAGCTGTCGGGAGGGGGTTTTCAAGGTTTGTGATGCGGACCAATACCGGCGAGTGGTCGGACATGGTCCGAGGGAGAATGATTGCCTCTGTTACTTTCCTGGGAATGGGGGAGGTGGCAATTAAGTAATCGATCCTGGACGAGCTACCATGTACCCCTGAGAAGAACATGTATTCCCTGACATCTGGGTGTTCGGCTTGCCATATATTGTGCAGGTCATGATATTGGGAGATGGAGGACCATGTCCTAGCAGCTTGTGGGAGGGTCTGTTTTGAGGTTGCAGCTCTATCCAGCTCCAGTGAGAGAGCCAGGTTAAAATCACTGGGCCATATAATCTCGTAGCCCAGGAACTTGTGGATGTGTTTAGAGCATTGGTGGAAGAAGGAACAAGTTACTTACCTGTAACTGTTGTTCTCCAGCATAAGTCTGGCATGGATTCACATGCTCATGAATGACAATGCATTACTTACCGTAAAAGCATTTCTGATGGTTGTATCTGCTTAGATTCACATGCTGTGCATAGGTCCTACATCCAGTGGTCACTGCGGAGTATTGCATTTTGTTTTTCGTAGTCGAAAAGGGACGTCGACAAGGCGTGTCTGAAATACTATCCCTATAGGGACGTCCGTTGTACCCACAATCCCTCACGCGTCGAGGTCCCTCTGTTTGTATTTTTCTGCCCTGAGGGAGCCTTCTAGACGTGAGTGAGTACAGAAAAGAGATATAAAAGGAAGTCTATGTTCCTTCCATCCGAGCGGGGAGGAAGGGTGGGCGCATGTGAATCTAAGCAGATACAACCATCAGAAATGCTTTTACGGTAAGTAATGCATTGTCTTCTGATGTTTGTTAATCTGCTTAGAATCGCATGCTGTGCATAGACTAGCGAGCAGTACCCAGAGTTGGCGGTGGGTTATGAGAAGGAACAGTAGAGAAAAGATGTCTTAATACTGCCTGTCCCACCTGGGAGTCAGATCTCGAGTGTGCATCTAGACAGTGTTTTGTAAAGGTGTGCACAGAACTCCAGGTAGCCGCTTTGCAGATGGACCCAAGGGGAACATTTGCAATGAATGCTATGGACGCCCCCGTGCCTCGAGTAGAGTGTGCTCTTGGCTTAAAGGGCAGTTCTCTCTTAGCAAGAGTATAGCAGAGAGTGATGCATTGAACAATCCATCTAGAAATAGTGGACTTTGAAACTGCATCCCCTTCTCTTCCTGCTGCCACCGAGACGAAGAACTGATTAGTCTTCCTCAGTGGTCTGGTTCTTTCCATGTAGAACATGACCGTTCTGCGCACATCTAGTGTGTGCAGAGATTTTTCTCCCAAGTTGGAAGGATTTTGAAAGAATGTTGGCAGTTCTATAGACTGGTTTACGTGGAATTTCGAGATGAGTTTCGGAGCAAACCTTGGGTGCGTGCGTAGAACCACCTTATCTCTGTGAACTGTAACGAAGGGGTCTAGAACAGAAAGAGCCTGTAGTTCACTTACTCTCCTGATGGAGGTGATAGCTATTAGAAAAGCAGTCTTAAGAGTGAGGTGTTTAAGAGATGCTTTGTGCATGGGTTTGAATGGTGAGCCCATGAGTCTGGTAAGTACCACGTTAAGGTCCCATCCGGGAGCTGGGCCAGCTATCGGGGGGTGTATTCTCTTTACTCCCTCCATGAAGGCCTTTATAACAGGGATCTTCCACCACGACACTGAGTTGGGAAGTGGTGTATGCAGAAAGTGCTGCTAGGTGGACTTTAATGGAATTGAACACTAGACCAGAATCCAATAAGTGTGTCGGGTATAGAACAATATGTGTGGGAGAGCAGTCAATCGGGTTGATGCTTTTACCCCTGCACCAGATGACAAATCTCTTCCACTTGCTAGAATAGCAGTGGCGAGTGTTAGGTTTTCTGGCTTCCCTGAGGATGTCCATGCATCTCTGCGGGAGCTGTAGATGTCCGAATTCTATGATCTCAGGAGCCAAGCTGCTAAGTTCATGTTCTGGGGGCATGGATGCAGAGTCCTGCCCTTGTCTTGTGAGAGCATGTTGTACGGGCAGGGGAGTTTCACTGGGTGAGATAGAGACATCTCCATCAAGTGAGCGAACCATGGCTGTCGGGCCCACATTTGGGCCACCAGTATCATGGTCACTTGTTCCTGGTGCATCTTGTGCACCACCTTGTTGAGAAGGGGAGTCGGGGGGGAAAAGCGTAAACAAATTTCCCTGACCATTGCATCGACAGACCGTTCCCCTTGGATTGGTTCTGGGGGTACCTGGAGGTGTAACTTTGGCATTGTGAGTTCTCCAGGGTTGCGAACAGGTCTATTTCTGGGAATCCCCATTGTGTGAAGACGTCGAAGACTATGTCTTCGTGCAGTCGCCATTCGTACTCTTCGGGCAGGGGGAAATCTCTGCTGAGTTTGTCTGCCAGCAGATTGAGTTCCCCTGGTACATGTTGTGACAGTAGGAACATGTTTTGTTTGAGAGCCCTTTTCCATATATTTTGGGCCAGTTTGGACAGTCCTGGAGAGTGGGTGCCCCCCTGCTTGTTGATGTAGTACATGGCTGTGGTGCTGTCTGAAAGGACCAACACAGTCTTGCCCTGTAGGTGTTCCTGGAAGGCTGTTAGCGCCTTGAACACAGCTAGTAGCTCCAGTAGATTTATGTGTTTGGAAGCTACGTTCGGAGTCCACACTCTGTTAGCAGTCTGATGGGATAGGTGAGCCCCCTATCCTGTGAGGGATGCGTCTGTGGTTAGAGTGGCTTCCGCCGCGGGTGTGGCAAAGGGTTTCCCTCTTTCCAGGTTTTCCTTTGTCCACCACCGCAGCGAGAGAACCAAGGCCTGCGAGACCACCACTAGATCGTCCCATAGTCCGCTGGCCTGACACCACTAGCTGTTGTGCCACTCTTGCATAGGGCGCATGCGCAGGCCCGCGTGAGGTACCAAATAAATACACGACGCCATCATGCCTAGCAAGCGCATTGCTTTGCGTACCGTCACCTCTCGACCGGTCACATATTGAGGGATCTGAAACAGCATGTTTTGGACCCTCTCGTTGGAGGGGAAGACGAGGCCGTCCTTTGTTTGAATTAAAGCCCCTAGGAATTGTTTGATTTGGCTGGGGTCTAGGCTGGACTTCTTTTCGTTGATGGAGAAGCCCAACTGGAACAAAAGGTCTACAGTCTTTTGGGTATTGGAGAAGCATGTTTCGTAAGAATCCCCTGTTATGAGCCAGTCGTCGAGGTAAGGGTAAACTGGGATGGACAACCTGCGCAGGTGGGCCGCTGCCACTGCCAGTACCTTCGTGAATACCCTTGGTGCCGATGCTATGCCGAAGGGTAGCACTCTGAACTGGTAGTGTTTGCCCTCTATCATGAACCTGAGGTATCTTCTGTGCGCTGGCAACATTAAAATATGAAAGTATGCATCTTTCATGTCCAATGTTGTCATGTAATCTCCCTGTGATAGAAGTGGGATCACTTCCTGTAAGGCCACCATACGAAACTTGTGGGGTTTGATAAACTTGTTCGCTGGGCGCAGATCTAATACAGGGCGCATGGTTAGATCCTTTTTGGGTACAAGGAAGTACACTGAATAAATACCTTCCGTTACCTGAGATAGAGGCACGACCTCTATGGCTCCTTTTTCCCGCAGTTGTTGTACTTCTTGGAGAAGGATGGCAAGGTGTTCCGGTGTCATGCGTCGTCCCCTCGGGGGTCTGTATGTTGGGGAACCGTTGAATTCGCTGCAGTATCCGTGGGCTACGGTGGAAAGTACCCAGCGGTCTGACGTTATTCCCTCCCATGCTGGAAGAAAGGATGTTATCCGGCCCCCAACCGGTGTTGCATGGGAGGGGACGCAAATCTTCGTGTCACTTGGTGTTGTTGGGGGCTTGGGAGCCTCTGGGGGTGGACCCCCGACCTCTCCCTTTGCCACGGCGCTGGCCTCTTTGGCAGTACTGCCCACTATTGGTCTGGTAATTGGTGGCAGGGTACTGTTGCTGCTGATTCTGCTGTTGGCCACGAAAAAAGCGTTTGTTGCCATAGCCGCGTCTGGTAGTGGGCTTAGAGATCTGGTCAAGAGTTTTGATAGTATCAAACTCTTTTTTAGCCATCTCCAGAGCCTCATCCACCGCTTTCCCGAAGAGGTTGGAGTCTTCAACAGGTTTATTTATTAAAGACGCCTGTGTCTCCGGTTTGAACCCTGAGTTGCGCAGCCATACATGGTGTTTTAGGAGTATTCCCTGAACCAGGGAACGTCCCGCTGTCTCTGCAGCATCCAGAGAGTTCTTTACAATACTCTGGTTGACCTGGGTTCCTTCGCCAATAGTTGATAGCAGGCGTGTACGTAGTGGTTCCGGCGCTTCTTCGGCGTCTTTGCGCAGTTTGGCCCACTGCGCATCCGCGTAGCTAGCTAGCAACGAATTGTTGTTCTCAATTCTTGCCGAAAAGGCAGCCGAGGATGTGACTCTTTGCAAGGGCATATAACCTCTTGCCCTCCTTGTCAGGTGGTGCCTCGCTGGTGGACAGCGGCACCCCTGCCCTCTTCCTTGTATTAGTTACTACAAGGGAATCTGTAATGGAATGTCCCCTGATGTACAGCGGGTCTGAGGGTGAAGGAGTGAAAAGTTTTTCAATTCTTGGATTAACTCCTCTGATTAGTGCGGGTGTGGATAGCGAAGGGATGATTCTTCTCTTCACTGAAGCGAGGAGGGGAATGGTCTGGCTGACCGGGGGTTTCTCCTTAATTACTCTTTCCACAAAGTCTATTTCAGGAGAGATCTCCCCAGTGTCTAGTTTGAAATGTGCTGCTGCTCTGCGCAACAGGGCATTGAATGTGGGCTGATCGTCAATGGGAGACGTGTGTCTAACAGGTGAATTGTCAGGAGGATTTAGGTTCAGGACATCAGTGTCCGAATATACTGATGGGGATTGCCAGGGATGAGAAGGTCCTTCTTCTGGATTTTCTCCGAAGCCTTCTCCTACCATGTCTGGGCTGTCTTCCAGACCTTCCTCCTGGTTCTGTCCCTCTTCATCGTCTACAAATTCATCCTCCTCCTCCTCCAAGTATTGTTCCTCACCAGTGAGGTCATACACATTATGGAAATCTGAGGCTGTGTCCTGCTGGGGATTGAATAGTCTCAGATATTTGGCCCTGGGGTCCTCCTGAGGCCCTTCTCTTGTTCTCTTGGGAGTGGGAGGGTTCTGGGTCTTCATAAACCTCTCCATTCTTTCCATGCAGAGATGGAGCCTTTCCATGGTTTCATGGGGTACCCCTGAGCGGTCAAGCGGGGGAAAATTAGTGTCATCTAGCTGAAAACGGCTCGACCTCTCCCATAACGTCGAGGAAAGTGTCCCGCCGCCTTCCGAAAAGCCTTCCGGTGTGCTGGGGGTCCCCCCGACTGAAGGGGGTAGTCCCTGTCTTTCTTCTGACTTTTTCGGCGTGTCTTTCGACCTTTGCGTATCGCTCGACATGTCTTTCGGCGTACGCTTCTGGGCGTCGGCTACAACGAACCTCGCCAAGCTCTCTGTGACTCGTTTGTCAGCAGAGGGCTGTGGTTTCGACGTTACGGGTGTCGATCTTTCTACGGCGGCGTGCGCTCTCTGCTGGTGCGCGCCGGCCGATGGTTTGGGGGCGGCGCCCTTATTTGCCGAAAGCCCAGTCGCTGGTCGCGGCTGCGGTTGCGAGAGGGGCTTCGAACCTGAACGGTCCGAGGAGGCCGCCGGTGGAACCTGCGTCTCCTTGGGCGCTGATGCCTTTTTCGTCTTCGACGAAGAAGAGCCATGGGTTGTGTGCTTATGTGTGGTATCGTGTGCGTCAGTGTCGCCGGGGTGTTCATCCCCATAAGCAGGGCGTGAGCCGAGCCCGTCGGGCCGGGGACAGACGACGAAGAGCGCGAGCGCTCTTTAGAGGGGTCTACGACTTCCGTAGCGGAGGTCGTGTTATCACGTTCCTCGTCACTGTCGGTGGTAGCAGCAGCGGGAAGAAGAATCGGCCTTAGACATAGCGTAGGCCGCCCACCTCTCGACCCTACGGTCTTTTAGAGTCTTTGGCTTAAGAGGCCGACAAGCCGTGCAACCCTCCTCTTTGTGATCGAGGGGCAAGCAGCGGTTACACCGTGAATGCTTGTCCTTCCAAGTAAACTTGCCCTTGCAACGCGGGCAAAACCTAAAGGGTGTCCTCTCCATAGCCGAGGCAATAAATCGTGATAACGACCCCAAGGGAAAGGAAGGGGAAAAGGAAAGGCATTCTCAGAAAAGAACCAGAGATGTCCCACGACCCCACTCTCCCTTCTGTATTTGGCCTGCGAGGCCAGGCCACGTGTTCGGCTACGCCGAACGCGAGGCCAGGCCACGTGTTCGGCAACGCCAAAGGATCTCCTCCGCTCGTCCACTCCGTCGAAGATCTTGCTCAGCGGAGGCAGCTTCACAACTGCGTCGAGGGAGGGATCGATGTGTTATATATTAAATAGGAAAACGACCAAAGGTCGAGGAGATGAAATCTGCAATGTCTCTCGAGGAGCTCTGCGTAAAGGCGACCAGTAGCTGGGTGGAAAAAACAACAATCTGAGGGACCTCGACGCGTGAGGGATTGTGGGTACAACGCACGTCACTATAGGGATAGTATTTCAGACACGCCTTGTCGACGTCCCTTTTCGACTACGAAAAACAAAATGCAATACTCCGCAGTGACCACTGGATGTCGGACCTATGCACAGCATGTGATTCTAAGCAGATTAACAAACATCAGAAATATGAATATTACCCGTCGTCAGGCCTGGAATCCTCGGTAATGAAAAAAATCAGTATCAGTTTAGTTTCTGATCTGTCTTTCTTAGTAGTAACCAATCACGGATCTCTGAGTCATACTGCCCACAGCCAATGACTGCCCTCTCCCTAAGCCCCTCCCCTGGCAGCCATCCTCAGATTTGGTAGCATGTAAAGTGGCAGTAGGACCAAGTGAAGAGCCGCAGATGGGAAGGAGGGAGGGTTCGCATGTGAATCAACCTGTTCCTTCTCCAGCATGGGGTCTGGCATGGATTCACATGCTCATGAATACAAGAATACATGGCAGTACCCACATGCACAACCACGGGACGTGCCACAAGGCTCAACGTTAAGCATTACATAAACTGAACATTAAGCAACTCTTGCCTCCTCACCAGGCCCACCTTCAGGCGAACAGGTTGCGCAGCACTGCTTGGCCGACCCTGGACTCCTCCCTGGAGTCCTCATCGACGCAGTAGAAGCTTGTGAAGGTGTGCGTCGACCTCCACGTAGCAGCCCTGCAGATGTCCAGCAGGGCCACACCAGACAGAAGCGCTGTAGTAGCAGCGATTGCTCTGGTCGAATGGGCTCTCCGACGGCCGGGCAACGGTCGGTTTGCCAACCGAAAACAGTGCATGATGCAGCCAGAGAGCCATCTGGAAATGGAAGCCTTTGAGAGAGCCTTCCCTTGGTTCACAGGTCCAAAGTTCACAAATAGCTGTGACGTCTTCCGAAAACTCTTTGTGCGGTCCACGTAGAACTTCAGCGCTCTAGCCACATCCAGCGAGTGCAAAGTCCTCTCGGCCGGCGACGAAGGCGACAGAAAGAAAACAGGTAACACCAAGGGCTCGTTGAGGTGGAAGTCCGACGGCACCTTGGGCATAAAGGAGGGGTGCGTCCTCAGCACCACCCTTGTGTCGTGAAAAGTGAAGTATGGAGGCTTGCAGGATAGGGCCTGGATCCCTCCCACTCGTCGTGTGGAGGTGATGGCCACAAGAAATGCAGTCTTCTACGACAGGAATTCAACGGTGCCGAATGCAGGGGCTCGAATGGCGCCCCCATGAGCCTGGTCAGCACCACGTCGAGTTCCCACGCCGGGGCAGGGGCCTTCACCGGCGGGAACGATCGGAACAGTCCCTTCATAAATTCTTTCACCAGGCGATGGGACCACAAGGACGCCCGTCCTGTGGCTCTGGTGTATCGGGAGATCACAGCTAGATGTATCTTGATGGAGGCGTGAGCTAGTACAGCCTTGGCCACCAACAGTAGGTACGGCAGCACTTGAGGGGCCGTAATCCGCAGAGGGTTAATCTTCTGTGCACGGCACCAGACAGAGAACCTCTTCCACTTATGTCCGTAGCAGTTGAGAGTTGAGGACGCCCTGGCCTTTGCAAGAACCTCTCTGCAGTCAGCCGGGATATCGTACCCTCCAAACTCTAGTGCTGCAGGAGCCAGGCCTGCAAGTTCAGCGACTCCGGGTCATGATGAAGTATGGCGCCTAATTTTCTGGATCCGTGTCAGTCGGCAGCTTGACTGGTGGGGACGCTGACAAGTCCAGAAAGTCCGGGAACCAGATCTGCTTCGGCCACGCCGGTGCGACGAGGATCATCCTGCACCGGGACCTCTTGAGCTGGTTGACGAGCCGGAGTAGCAATGGCAACGGCGGGAATGCATTTAGGAACAGTCCGTCTCAGGGGAACGAGAAAGCATCCCCCATGCTCCTCGGCTGGGGAAACCTGCTGGCGAACCTCTGGCACTTGGAGTTAGTCGCCGTCGTGAACAGGTATATCTGGGGTTTTCCCCATCGTCGGAAGAGTCGATCCACTTGATCCTGACGTAGTTCCCACTCATGGCACGAGTGCAGCTCCCTGCTGAATGAGTCGGCGATGGTGTTTTTTTTATCCCTGCCAGATGAAAAGGCACCAGAAACATCCCTTGGGCGACGGCCCAATGCCACAGATCCTGGGCTTCCTTGGATAGGGCTGGGGATCTGGTCCCTCCCTGCTTCTGGATGTAGAACATCGTGGTGGTGTGTCGGTAAAGATCCGCACCACCTTGCCCTTGAGGGACGGGAGAAAGGACCGAGGGCCCAGAATACAGCACGGAGCTCCAGGATGTTGATGTGGAGCGGCTTCCCCTCCGGGAGCCAAAGGCCTCTCGCGTGAAGTTCTCCGGTGTGCGCTCCCCACCCTTCCAGGGAGGCATCCGTCGTCACCATTAACTGGTGAGATGGGGTCTGAAAGTCTGTGCTCGCTGTCAGATGAGCGCGGGTACCCCACCACCGGATCGCTCGTCAGAAGGTCTCGTTGAGCAGGATCCTGTCCCCGAAGCTGCCCGTCGCTTGAATCCAGCAGGCGTCGAGGAACTCTTGCAGAGGGCGCATCCGAAACCTGCACAGGCGCACGAGATATATGCAGGAGGACATCATCCCGAGGAGGGACTTGATGGACCTCACCCTGGCCACGTCCATGGCCAGCAGACGCTGCACCTTGCCCAGGATGGCCATCGTCCTTTCTTCCGACGGCGAGGCCAGACGCGCCACTGTGTCGAGCGTGGCTCCCAGAAAAAGTGCGACTTGCGACGGGACCAGGTGGGATTTGGGAAAGTTGATGTAGAATCCCAGGTCCGTGAGCAGCTGGACTGTCTTCGCTGTGTGTTCTACGGCGAGCTCCCTTGTCCTTGCTCGGATAAGCCAGTCGTCCAAGTAGGGGTAGACGTGGATCTGCTGCAGGCGCAGCCGCGCCGCCACCGGTGCGAGGCACTTGGTGAACACCCTGGGTGCCGACTTCAATACGAACGGGAGGGCCTTGAACTGGTAGTGCCGTCCTTGGACCACAAACCTTAGGAACTTTCGGTGTCCTTTTAGAATGGGGATGTGGAAGTACGCATCTTCCAAATCCAACGACAATCCAACGACGATAGGCAATCGCCCTCCTCCAGCCGTCCCAGCACGTACTGCAGGGTGACCACCCAGAACTTCTGTGCCTTGATGTACTTGCTCAGTCGTTGCAGGTCCAGGATGGGGCGCCATCCTCCTGTCTTCTTTTTCATGCGGAAGTACCTTGAGTATACTCCGGAGCCCCTGGAACCTCTTCGGGACGAGCTCGATGGCACCTTTTATGAGCATTGCCCTTACCTCCAATAGCAGTTGAGGGCCGTGTTTCCTTCCTGGCCATGGGTGGAATGTGGGGGCGCTCTTTAGAAATTCGAGGGCGTGCCCCTGGGACAGGGCGTCCAGCACCCAACGGTCGGTGGAGATGGACTCCCACACGCTGATGAACTTCGCCAGCCGGCCTCCCACCGGGGTGCTTCGGTGGGGGCCCGACACCACGGTCGGTTCAATCTTGCTAGGAGGACGCCTTGCCGTCTTGGCCTCCCTTGCGACGACGGCGGGGTCCACCTGGCTTGCCTCGTCCTCTATAGGCTTCCTGGGACGAGGAGTGGGCTGCTTGTACCATAACTCCCTGTCGTAGCGGGCAACGATCACGAGGGTGTTGGCCGCCTCATTCGTTGTTGCCGCCGACGAGATAACTCGTCCCATTGCGTCCAGCTTCTTTCCTTCGCCGTCCGGCGGGGAATTTGACGTTGAGGCCGATGCCCTCCCACTGAGTCAGGGGTCGGTTGTGCCCTAAGGCACAAAGGGGCCGCGTCAGGGACCCGGTACTTCTTCTCGTACCGATCCCTCTTGGCAGGCGTCGTAGACGGGTTCTTGAGAAGGGTGAGACCCTTGTCCGAGAGGTCATGCAGCAGAGGCACGGCGAGGACTGTTTTCCTCTTGGCCTCGCACCATTGGTAAAGGAAACCTTCCTTCTCTTCGGGGTAGAGCTGAAAAAGCTTGGATCCCCTGGCGATCATTGCATGGAAAGATCCGATCTTGTCGGGTGGGGAGGCCCAGGCTGGGGGCGATGGGAGCTCCGTCCCGTCGTGTACCGTCATCGTCGTCTGTACCCGTCGTGGCTGTGTCCGTTCCCGTGTCAGCCCCAGGGACGGGGGACATGGGCAAAGGTTGAAAAAGCGGGGCTGGATAGATCCATCTTCTCTTGTTCGGGGGGGCTTCCCGCCGGTCCTGGCTCTGGCTCCTCCGTCGAGCCTGGTTCCGGTTCTTCAGTCGGTGGTAAGGGCAATCTCGTCCTCATCTCCGAACATAAGGATTGTATTGCCAACAAAATGGCCGCCGAGTTGTCCTGCGGCTCCGGAAGCGGCGGGTGACTAGGACCCTCACCGGTGCCGCCGTCGCTCTCGTCGTCACCTTTGTCGGGATCCCTCCCGTGGGAACGGGCCTCGTCGAGGCACTCTAAGACTTCTACCAGCTCCTCCTCGGATGCTGTGTCCGTGTACACAATGGCCACCGGCCCCCGCCCTCTTTCCGCTGGGGTCTTCACAGGGGTCTTTTCGATGGGTCTGAAAGAGGCTTCCCTCCGCAGAGGCAGGGAGACTCTGGGCCCGAGGTCGCCTCCACTGGTGTAGCCTCCAGAGGCTGCGCCAGGGCCGCCGCAAATTCCTCGATAGAGGCTTTGGCCGGGTGAATCAAGGCTTTTACCATCTTATGTGGGCCTGTGGCCTTCACCTTGGGGGGAGGGTCATCGCCTCGCTACCCCTCGGCCGGATCCTTCGAGCTCGACCGGGGACTCTCCAGAAGCTTTGCCGGGTTCTTGGCCTTCCTCTTCCCTGAGCCAGAGCGTTGGCTCGTGGTTGATGGCGCTGGAGAAGATGCGCCCTGCCTGGCAGCCGAGGAGCCAGACCGTTCCGCGCTCCGTTGCCCGCGGACTCGCAGTGCTTTGCCTTCTGTTGGGCCCCCGTCGCCGGGGCGCCCTCACAGGACTTAGAAGACCGCTTGGACGACGACTTCTCACCTGACGGGCTCTTTCCTTCCAGCCAGTTGGAGAGACGAAGGTGTCGGTCCCTGATTGTCCGTTCCGACAGGTTCCTGCAAAACGCACAGTCCTTCTCCACGTGCGTTGTGTCCTCATGAAGGCAGTAGAGACATTTCGAGTGCTCGTCCTCCTTGAAAACATTCTGCAGCTGGCATCCAGGGCAAACCCTGAACAGCTTTCCGGGCGTCGAGCTTCCTTTCTCCTGGGCCATGTTCGTGGTAGGCCGCAGAAACTACTGGACTCCTCCACGAAGCATAACTCGACGAAATCTTCACCCTTGAGGGGCGTAGAAAAATCCGACACGGATCCCCGTTAATGGGATGTAGAGACGGTGGAGCTTGAGGCTCTATTTGACCGAAAAATGAGAAATTCTCTTTGAAAAAGCGCGAAAACGCAGCAAAAGCTCGAGAGCTAAACACGAGGACTCCCAACACTTGAGCGTGCGGCAAAAATATGAGGATGGCTGCCAGGGGAGGGGCTTAGGGAGAGGGCAGTTATTGGCTCTGGGCAGTATGACCCAGAGATCAGTGATTGGTTACTACTAAGAAAGACAGATCAGAAACAAAACATACTGATTTTTTCTTTACTGGGGATTCCCGGCCTGACGACGGGGAATGTTCATGAGCATGAGCATGTGAATCCGTGCCAGACCCCATGCTGGAGAAATGTGATAGCAGGAGAATATAAAATATTATACACCACTCACCAAAGAGACCCTTCTTTCTAGGTTTACACCGCGGGACACAGTGCAAGGCTCGCCTCGGTATAGATATCGGGCCCTTTGTGTGTTACACCAGAGTCAATGCAGATACGGATGAGCACTGTCGGGAGGTTCCGCAGGAGCTCCCGCCCTAGGGCACCATGTTGATGTGGTCCGCGATGCCCAGCCCCGTGGGGGGTTATGGCAGGAGGTGTTCGCCGTTACAAAGAAGCTCTCTCTCCACAGAGGTCCGTCTTTCCGCTGGGCTCCCCTCAGCTGTAGTGAGTACTGGCACGGGTTACAGGCGCGGGACTCCCTGCGGGTGAGGCGGGGTGCACGTTTGTTCCACTCTAGGCTGGGGGGGATCAGAGGCGATCCGGTCCCCTGTCAGTGATGTCTCTCCTGCCAATCAGAGCGCTCCCAGCGCATTGGCCCCTGGGGGTTCAGGGCAATGCAGTCATCCACAGCGACCGGGGGACCCACCGTGATGCGCCGCTCCAAGCAGCTTCCCAAAGCCACGTCACTTGCTGCTGTGAGGAGAGGTATGAACGTTGTCTCTCGTTCTTGTCAGACGAGTGACTCGTTCTACAGCAGTTGTGGGTTGTTGGATCCACAGCCCATCTCTCGCCGGGTCACCCCCTGATACATGGAGCGACCCCCATGGGCCAAGGCACCCGAGCGCACCCCGGTCAGGGGCTGGGAAGCATTGTGCACTTTTTGGATTTTCCGAGCCGTCTGCCCAGCACTGGTGGGTCTGTGGCGCGTTATTGAGTGGTCTAATAAGCCGTTTCGCCGCCCACTACTCCTTGCTGGGCTCTGACTTCTGCAAGTAGGATTATTATTATGAGGGATAGTCTCTCGGCACAGCCTGAGTTCAGGTGCGGGGGGGAGGGGGAGGATCTGCCCCTCCCCTGCCTCGTCAACTACAAGGAGGCCGCCGCAGGGCTGTGTCGCGTTCTGCTCTTCGCAGATGGAGGCGATATCTGGTCCAAAAGATACCCCTGTTTTCTAGTTCATGCCTGTGGGCTCGGTGGAGGAGCGGGGCCTTCGGGCGGAGGATTTTAGTAGGATCTCGGTGCCGATGCTGAAGCCTCTCAGGCAGCTGCCACCTTGTAAACCACACAACAGCGCCCCCTCAGTCAGTGTACTCTATTGAAACAAATGAGAATGATATCCTGAGAAAATGGAGGAACAATATCGAGCATGGTTGGACTACATAGTATTGACCCAGAACATCATAGCTTGTCGGCCCCAAATGATCAATCTCAGGAAGACTCGCCTTTTTTGACTCTGGCCAACAAAAGAGTGTCTAAGTATACGAGCAAAGGGGGAAGAGAATAAAAATGACCAAAAGCCATGTGGGAAGATCAGAATGAGGGACAAACTATACACACAGGACTAGTCTTCTCGCCTAAAAGAATTAGGGAGAGCAACAGGAGGGATCCCTCCCTTCTAGTCGAATGCTACAGAAGGCTCTGTAATACTGTCTGGCGAACTGAGAAGTTTAGATCCTCTCTCAATTTACGACATAACATACAGGAGGATAAGGGGAACCCAAATGGACAGAAGAATGTTTCCTATGCTACTAAAGACTACTCCCGCTCTTTGAGACTGGAGAGAGTTACAACGGAGCGAGACGATATGACCTTGAAAAGGCACAATGTAGTCAAACTTTGCCACTACATCCCACAACTGAAGCAAACCACCAGTGAGGATTTCACCCTAGTCGAATTTCGAAGAGAAGAAACGGCAGATACGGTATATCTGCATTTGAATTCTCTGATCGTTAAAAACGTACTTTTGACAGCTATATCAAGTATTTTGACCATGGGATTTGATCTAACTGACCTGGCCCAGAGGCCGGAAGAAGTAAGCAAATCTAAACCCAAGGGTCATCAGGGAAAAGATTAAAAAAACAGTATCCAATTGTGATAAAAAGCTCCAGGGAACTCTTGTAGAGGACAGGGCTTTTGAAATTGCCAAAATTAGGGGTACTCAAAGCTCTCGTTTGAACCATATGGAGCAAACCATAACTATGACTTTGATATGATATGGCATTTATAACGCCTCTATACACAGGTCCTACTAGGCCGGGTGGCACTGAGATCACGCAAGTGCAGGGGAAGGGGAAAAGGGCGGAGGGGGCAGTGCAGTACATGGGATCAACAATAAAAAATAAATAGAATAATAAAGCAATAAGTACAAGTGCAGCCAGCTGGTGGCAAGTGCTTGGAGGGGACTGTAGGAATACAGAAAACAGTCCCTAAGTGCGGGGATGCCAGGAAGGCATTGTAGGTGTGCAACTGGCAGGAAGGGGACCTGGGCCCGAGATCAGGGGGTAGCCAGGTGACCAGTGCAGTTTCAGCTAGTTGTTCAGCAGGGGAGAGGAGGAGAGAACGCAGAAGCAAAGAGGAAGGTTTTGAGGTGCTTCCGGAACTGGAGATGGTTCTCCTCAAGTTTCAGGGAGGAAGGGAGGCTTTTCCAGAGGGAAGCCCTAGCCGAAGAAAGAGATCTACCACCAACTTGTTGCTTGGAGAAGCGACTGACCCTGAGGGAGTTGGAAGCGGATGAGCGAAGAGCTCGAGAAGGAAGATATTTAGGAAGGGAGAGTTGAAGGTATTGAGGCCCCTGGCCCCAGAAGCCTGAAATGAGCCTAAACCAAATTAGGAGTCGGCCCGACAAGTCAACGCATCCAAATCTCTAATTGAAGAATCCTCATGGGATTGGCTGTCCAAAACATTGGCTCAGAAACAAACAAAAAAAAGGAAATGTAAAAAAAAATAATCGCAGCTATCTGGAAAAAACCATCTACCAGAGATGAAAACGCTGCTATCTTGGAATACACAAGGCTATAATCATCTGCTAGAAGAAGTAGCAGTACCTTGGGGAGAACTGGACCGTCTCCAAGAAGCGTGGCTTATGACGGAATTTACCCTGGATGGTTTTATGATTTTTCTCAATCTGGCAATTAAGGCAGAGTTGGGTAGACCGCGAGCGGGCCTACTTACTCTAATAATAAAACATCATATGAGACAGTTAAGCATGTCAAGAGAGGTCTCTTTCTATAGCATACAATTCTGAGGAAGATTAAAAATCTAGACAAGGTCCCCTCACCAGGACACTAATATGCTAGTACATCTCTCTATAATTAACATATAAGGAGCGTAAAGGATATTACTCCAAAGGGGATGCAGGATTTGTTGTCGGAAGCTATTGACAAAGCTTACAGTTGGAGCAACTCCTCAATCATCATATGCAGTGATTTTAATTCCATCTATCCATATTGGAGCCAGCTACAGGAAGCTAAAGACACGGGCCTGAGCAACTACATAACAACTAAGTCAAATGTATGGTTTGAATTAATGGAAAGCAGTGCCTTGCAAGTGATAAATGTTCATTATGAAAAGAACTTAACCAGACATCTAACATGGAAAAGAGGGTCGGCTACATCAGTAATAGATTACATCTTTGTTTCGCAAAATATGACTACAGCTATCAGAGCTGTAGAAGTTATTGCCTCAGTCTGGAGTGACCACAACTGGTTAAAACTAACTTGGAATGAAGAAGCTTCAACATCTACAGCTAAGATGGACACTCCGGTGGTTGCAATTAATAACAGACAGATTAAGACTGACTCCACAGGCACTATCCAACACTCTAAAAATAAGGGAAGCATCTATAGAAAGATCAAGATCGCTAGTGGACTGTACAAATATACTGAGACTTTTCTATATAAAAACCAACACATGCAACAAGGAAACCATCCATTAAAATACCTATGATGCAGTCCTAGCCAATAAGGAAAAGGAATTGAGCAGACGTGTGCGTGCCCTGAAAAAAAAGCCTGACGCTACAACTGTCGACAAAATTAAAACGTTAAAGGCTAAACATAGATCATGGTGTATTCGTCATAGAAAAGGATGCAGAAGTAATGTTACAATCCCTGTCCAATAAATCTTCGGAGACCTGGATAAGATCAGTACGCAAAACTCATTTCTCCAGGTGAACTGCGTCACTGAGGCAAGCTGGATGACCTTTTTTTTGGCTCTCCATCTGCTACCCCTCAGGGTCAAAAAACCCTATTGCCTAAGTCAACATCCCTGTGGTGTCTGCTGTATGATCGCGAAGATCTTATTATAATTAAGGGATTGAGCACTTCCCAAGCGCCTGGGCATGACGGTTTATCGAATAGAACACAGAGAAAATCCGGAACAATGGGTTAATATAATAAATCTTGTGCTCCAAAACATCCTTGTGGCTAAATCCATACCTACTTCGTGGACAAAAGCAACAATAATACTGATATTTAAAGCTGGCCAACATGCGGACCCGAACTACTACAGGGCAATAGCGCTACTAGATGTCCTACGGAAAGTATAGGCAAACCTGTTGCGGAAAAGATTTGTGGTGTGGACAGAAAACAAGGGCCTGAATGACAACTTTCAGACAGGCTTTATCAAAGGCCTGGGAACTGCTCCTTGAGCTTTCCTTATTAATATATTGAAAATCACAACTTTAGAAGAAAACTAAAAATACATCTGGCTTTCGTGGATTTTTCTAAAGCTTTCGACCGCTTGAGCAGAAACTTTCTTTGGGTGAAGCTGAGGGAGAAACAATGCCCGCTGGATCTGCTTGAACAAATAAAGGGCTATATACCAACACTACAATATTAGTGTGACTAACATCTAAAGGGGCCCTCAGTGCCGAAATTCGGACTAATAGAGGGGTTAAGCAGGGCTGTGCACTGGCACCTGCCCTTTACAATTTCTATATTTTCGATCTAGGAGAGTTTCTGAAGAAATGCAGAAGTTTACCACCTAAGTTTGGATAAATGATGATAACACATCATTATATGCGGATGACCTAGTCTTACTAGATCACACTGCGGTAGGTCTTCAATGACAACTCAACCAGTTACAAAGCTATCCTGAGTTAAACTACTTGGAGATTAACATAAAAATAAACAAGATTCTCACCATAAAAAAAGGCCGCAACCCAAAGAAGAAATGTTTTAGATGGTTCCTCAAGCATTAAGAGATTGACCAAATATCAGCCTTTAAATATATAGGGATCTGGATTTGCAAAAGTCGACTGAAGACCACTACATCTTTTTATCAAAAGAAAAAGGCAGATACGCTCGCTAGTCAAGCCTTAATTCTAAAGAGGAAATATTGCAAATTTACGCTTAAACCTTTCAGATTTCTACACAGCAAAAGTGGTACCTATTTTGATGTATGGCAGCGAGTCCCTGATAGATCTACAAGCTAAAACCTGGGTGCCGGTGGGAGGGTCTTTTTGGAAAAAAGTAATGGGGCTACCCGGCTCAATTCCCCACCCAGGTGGCAAGGAAGGAGCTGGGACTGGGCTCCCTCAAATTAGCCATGGACCCTCTGCTTTTGAATAAGGGGATAAAAAAGGAAATGAGGGGAAAAATGCAACAAACCCCTAAATAGGTGGGAGAAGAACATTGTTTTATTTGCACCAGATTACAAATCGCTTTATTATGACTGATTTGCATGCCTCTCCAAGCACATGAAAGGACTTTTGCGGAATGCTCAAACTATGATCTCAGGATCTAGGCTGCCTAAATCATGGCCTGTCGGTTTGAGTGGACTATTTGGTGTTGTTGTTAAGTTGGCACAAGGGTCTGCGACCTTTGTCTCGCCAGATGTTCTAGATTGCACCTCTCATGATCACTCACACGGACTATGCTGGCTAGGTTGTTGAAAACATTTAGACTGCCAAAGGTTGCAGGCGTCTGTGTTAACAGATCCCACTGTAGGAGTAAGGCAAACCGCCAGTGGTTGAATGGTATACCAGATTACTCTTGCACAATCTGGTACAAAGAGGATGAGAATCATGCTTTCTTGTAGCACTAGAGAGAGGGTAACCGGGATCATTCTGGGGACGACTCCCGCTTATAGGATAGAGATCCCACAGTGGTATTAATCACTGTACAACACCCCAGGCATCAACACCTTTGTAGGGTATGTAGGGGTTGGATATTGTGATCAGGTAATCTGTGTCGTTCACCAGAAGAGGGACTGACTACAATGGGTCATGGTTGAAGGTTGTTTATTTAAATTAAATGAATATATGTAAATGACACCATCACTATGATGGAAGTACCCTACCTTCTTAAACAAAAACTAAGGGTGCTTGTCGGAGTATAAACCTAAAGAGTCCAGAGTCCAAATCCTAGTTAACTAACTCTGGACCTACAACTTTAGAAAATCTAACTAAAAGGAAAAGGGAGGCAATAGCCTTGCAATGTGCTTCTACCTGGCCCAACTTGTAGATGACTTATTCTCAGTCTCAAGGCTCCTTTGAAATGTAGTAACACCGTTCACAGTCGCTTTACAGTTAGTTGTTTAAAAAGACAAATATTCTTTGTATTGTTTTCTCTTCACCCTTTTGGAAAAGACCAATTCTTCTTATATTACCTTTCTCCAATTTTTTACCAGTGGTCAAATCCCTCCAGGATCACTTTAAAAACACTTTTCTGTATTCCACCTTCGAGGCACTGGTCTTTTCTTATCGGAATGGGAGTCCTTGTCCCCCCAAAAGGTAAGTCACTCCCAGTGAGGTCCCACGTGCCCAGACCCCTATGGCGGGTCTTGCTTAGCAGGCTCACCTAACTAGCCTCAAGAGGGATGGCTCCCTTCTGGGGAGAAGGGATGAATTGTCCATGTTCCTCACACCCTTTACAAATGTCTGACTTGGCTTCTGACCTTAGGCATACCCAAGCTCCTGTGAAAACTACAGAGGCGAGGGACCCCAGCCTAATGGAAGAGCATCCTTGGAACAGTCCATCCCGGGGGAGGCTGAGCAGAACCTGCAGCGCAAAGGAGGTGTGGCCAATGTTTGCAGGCAGGACTGCAACGCACACCAGGAGAGTACAGCAAGACGCAGCTGACCGCTGGCCAGAGAGAACGTGTCTCGGTATAACAGAGCCCAGCAGAGAAACTGCCTAAGTGATTCTGGCCCAACCAAACTGCAAGAACAAGAGTGTGTCTCGGTAGGATGGTTTAGATCCCAGCGGAGAAGCCGCATAAGCTACTCTGCCCGAATTGAGCCAATAGCAAGAAAGAGGATCAGAGGGCCAACACAGAACTAAGCTGACTAGACGCATAAGCCGGAGAACCGAAAAGACAACAGCCCTTGCGAGGAACACCTCTCGAGACACTTTGGTAACGCAGTGGCTCCAGTGGAGAGGGAGGCAGGCGAAAGAGAAAGGAGAAGAAAACCGCAGATAAGTATATCACATAATGTCCTATTTTTTCAGGATTATATACTTGTGCTGATCTGTACAAACACTAGCACCACTTATTGAAATTACAAGCATATAAAGTGAGTGCAGAGTATGTTGTCAACCCATACTATATGCTAGTGCATTTAACAAAAATTTCCAGAATTCTTCTCAGCAGGCGCACCATTCGCCAACTCAGGCAATTCTGACTGCTGCACCAATTTAAAGGACTCACCAAGGCACATGGGTAGGTGCCTTTAAAGTACTACCTAGTATATAACAGTGTATTGACTAGAACCACATTCCTTAATAGAACGCATTAGGAATGTATTCTTTGCTTCACTTCACAGGGACGTCCATTCAGTGACCAGTGGTGAGTGGCAACAAATGCCTTATGTTATATTTATAGCACTAAGCAACTGGCAACCTTATCTGATACACATGCATGCTTGGCAGTCACTGGCGTGTACAGATATAGGCAATCATATGACCTAATGATCCTAATTCACAGCCCATGGGAAGATTAGTCCCATTACTACACCACAGGAGGGTATTTTGGGTGCTTCATTTTCGACCCACCACAGATACAGGTCAATTCTGATCTAATTCATCAATTACCTGCAATTTTACGGAACAGAATCTCCTTTACTTCTCGATTTCGAGATACCATTTGATAATTATGTTAAAGAATGGTTACCTTTGTGATTTTTGACTGCCTACCCCTGACTGTCTGGATTGTCCTTTTTTTTCGCTTGATTCACATGTCAAATTAATAAACTCTGCTATGTATACATTTTTTTTAAAACCTTTATTTGCTTTTGTTTTTGCAACTCTGCTTACTGCTATCATTTGTCACGTGCAAATACTGCTTTGTTTTACTGTTGAATCAGTACAGCCTTGAAAAAGAATGTGGAAACACGTGTTGGCTGTACTTTCTGAAGAGTGGACTGCAATAACGCTTTAACACTGGAAAAAGAATACTGGATAATTTCACTTACAACAATTTGTTGGGGCAAGCACGATTTACTAGCACAACCTGTTAGTTCTTGTGGTTCAATTTGGGTTTGTCTTATGTTCGTGTTAAGGGACAGAACCTAGGGTAAACTAGGCTTGGATAGAGGACTGAGTTTTGTTTCAAGACATTCTGGCAAGCATCCTTTTGTTGTTTTCCTTTGAGATTTGGCAAAGAACACTGTAGAAATTAGGGACAGGATAAGGCAGATTTCCTTTGGTGTAATAAACTTCAAGCTGCAAACATGACTCTTGTCCGTCTCCTGAGTCCGACCTGCCACACTAGCATGTCTGCTAAGGTATCAGGTTTTGGATCGTAGAGTCTATGCTTTTTCATAGAGATTCCAGCAGCAGCATCCATGGAGGGAAGTTGGCTGAAGAGGCACCTGCCGCAGTGTCAGAAGATTAAGCATACATTTATTGAGGATTTCTTATACTTTGGGAAAGAATGATTGCAGGCCAAGAAATTCAGCTAACCGCAACAGTGGTTGAAACATTGGGAAATCTGAACCTGTTAACCTAATTATGTTGGGGAATGACCTGGTCAAGGTTTGAGGGGTTGGGAGGTAGGTTGACTCACACTAAGGAAAACTAGATCATATGAACATCATTCTCAAGTGGGGAGAATGGACTTATTTTTATTGAAGTCAATTCAATGTGTGTAAATGGTTCTTTTATTTTTAATTATTTCCCCATTTATGGGAATGTTAAATGGTATTTGTTCATTAATAATTGTGAAGATTCTAATGAAATGTACATTTTTCTCTTTTTTGTGAACCAAATACAATAAAAAAATATTTAAGAAAATATTATACACGTGCAGTGATACATTTTTGCTTGTTTTTAATATTTCCCATAGTTTTCACTATCTGGGCATGCTTGTATTAGCCGATTCATAAAATCTTGTTTGTCCTTGTGACTCTGAAGGGGAGTGGCTCACAAGTGCGAGGTCACACATGTCTGGTTGTAGCTGTGTCTCACAGGAGCCGGGCAGTGCGCTTTCAATTGGCAAGTGACCCGGGCATCCGTCACCGTTTTCTCCACTTTACATTGCCTACTCGCTCCTGGATAACATTCTGCACCTTCCTGACGTGACAGCACAACATTCACGGGCAAGCCCAGGCCAATACAGCTACCTTGCACATCACAATTAGATTCTTCCCAGCACTTCAAGCTTCTGGTCGCACTTTCACGCACAGATCCCATTCGGAGCATCCAACCGGCTAGAGGCGCGTCAGCCAAGATGTTGAATGTATTTTTCTTCTTTTCGCCTGTTCTGTTCACCATGCAACTCCATGCGACAGCAAGCGTCCAAGGAAGAGGGGCACGTGCACTGGTCTACAGGGAACAGAATGGCCCAATCAGGAGCCAGAAAGTCTTATTGTTCTCCTGCATGGCATGCAGCATAGACATCAACCCAGGGTGCCGAAGCTTACTTATTCGGCCAAACACCACCAGGCCCACTGAGGTTTTCACCCCGGTGTGCCAACCGATTCCACACCAAGGCCATCAGCATCCAGCGCCACCCCACCAGAGTGAGTCACAGAAACTCCACCCTCCAGAGTATCCAAATCTGGCCTCTGACCTCTGACTCAGGGTTTAATGGGCATCCTTCCAGATTCCCCTCTGGAAAGAATTCTCGCGTCATAGGAGAGGGGCATGCACTCTGTCAGCACAGCAGGTCCAAGCTCTACAAGCAATGAGGGGTTCTCTAGAGTCGTCCTGCTATCCCCAGGATCAATATGTGGCCCACCAGCAAAGAGTGGTGGTGCCACTCAGTGAGGCAAATTCTAAAGGATATTCCAACAGTGTCAGAGCTCTATTAGAATCCATTCACCTGGTAGTATCTACCCCAGCACCCTTGTTTGTCTATTTTCGACATTCCATGATGTAAGCAAGATAATAAAAAAACACATATTTGCTTAAGAGGGATATCAAACAGTCTGCAATTTTGTTTTTGTGCTAGGATAGATTTGGGTTCTTACTCCAGCACAGATGACATCCCACTGGAAATGTATAACCCAGCCACAAACATACAAACTAGGAGTGGGCATGGGAGGCTTTAGGGGACATCCAGGATATAAACAATGTGCTCTCCCGTCTGTTTGAGCATTCCATTCGCTATGTCCTGGAGAGCACGAAACAGGAACTTAAGCTCAACTGCAGGAACTAGCTCAGGAAAATTGAGGTGTACGGAATGAACCTGTATAGCACCTCTTCAGTCACTACAGCAGGGTTCAGAATTAAGATTAGAAGGAGCTAAATAAAATCCTCGGTGTCTGATAACGCCCACTAGACAGAAGCTACTGCTGGGGAACCAGGATTGAGTGATCAGCGCACCACAAATGTAACTTGGACATGAGGTACACAATTTCACTTTTTGCCCATTATCCAGCATTCATTATACGTCATTGTGTACAATATGTGCCCTAATTCTTCTTTATTAAAATTTCCCAATAATGAATAGTTAATACCACTTATGCATGTCTGTACAGCACCAGTTGACGTGGGGAGCTAAAAGTAGCTCTTGGTTTGAAGCTAACCAGCCCTAGCCGAGAAGCAGGAGCTAAATAGATCCCAGCAATTTCAAACCCTCTACAGGGATCAAACCTTCTAATGAGGTCTGAATTATGTGCCCTAGAGGGCTTCCATTTCCAAAAGGATTTTGCCTTCTTTAAAAAAAAAAAAGAAATGGGAAAAAAATGATACTTTTATCACTAGCCTTGAAACACTGACATCAATGTAGAAAGGTGACATGTTGGATGAATGGGTGTGGCTAGACCACTGATCCAAATATAGATATACATATAGATCCTCATATTCAAATTTGTGTATGCACTTTCACCATTATTGACTTAAGCAGCAGTGATGATAGGAACTTAATAGTATGTATTCTTACACTAGTCCTCTTCATTTACAGGCATTCCATAGGTTTTCAGATAAATTATGCATGATTGAGGAGACTATTCACCCGTTGGCAGCACATTGATGCTGATGATTTCTGGGCAATCAGGTAAACTCTCTGTCCACAAATTTGAATATGAGGATCTATATGTAAACTTCTTTACATCCGTACATTACAACAGTATGCATACTTACATAAGCCCTCCTCTCCATTTCCAGTAGAATTTTGGTTTAACAGGAATTCCGAAGGCTTTCAGAGATAGATTATGCATGATTGAAGAGACTCCTCATCCGTTAGCAGCACGTTGATGCTGCCGATTTCTGGGCAAACAGGTAAACTTTTGCACGCAATTTTGAATATGAGGATCTATATGTATATTTCATGACATCTTTTAAGGCACTTTTAGAATTAGCTTATCGGGTATAAACAGCAATGTCTGTTTTTAGTTAGCTTTTACAAATAGGGATTGAACTTGTTGCCTCACAATACTTCCCCTATTTGTAGGAAGACACGTAATTCACCAAAGCAGTTTGGAGATGAATATCTGAAAGAATCAACATATGACAGAATCATCCAGGTGATTATCTATGTAGGAAGCATGACAGCAGTTAATGTTGAAGTATATCTGACATATGTCTATGAGATTACTGAAGTCTAACAATTGAATATTATGAATTATGTACTGTAGATATGAAAAGGATTAAAATACAAAGAATAGAAAGATCCTGAAGAAAGGGATTATTCCCTGAAACACGTAGAGTGAATTTTCAAGAAATATCAACACTACCAAAGTCATTAGTTCAAGGACAAGAGTTATGGTCTAGAATTAATTATTCTATAACGTATTGGTGTGCATGCAATACATTCTAGAGATAGAAGCAATGTATGAGAATTGTGCATTTAATGTCATTATTTAAAATAATCTGAATACTATTAGTAGATGCACACGTTTGTTGGTTTATAACATAAAAGGTTGTGCAAGGGACGGGAGGGTTCCACAGAAGTTTGAACCACTGCTGTTGTCCATTGTTTATACCACTGTGTGTCAGGGTGAGTTTATCTCCCTTGCACCTCATAACCTTTCATAAATTGTGAAACTAGCATTATATTCCATAGGTGTGCTCCTAGATATCAACAGGATAGGCTTTGTATCTTGTAAATTCCATCTTACCATGTGGGTTGGTGAAAATAGACGGTATGAATATGGTAAGCTTTGAAACAGAGGGGCAAGAGGGCCTTATGGTTGTATCTGATTTTCTCCCTTTTAGATTATAAATGGAACGCATGGAGTCCGATAACCCCCACATGCTCCCCTGGCACTGTGAGGGTTACAACTGGATGCATTGGAAAGGGCCCGCCGTGCTTCCTCCCCTGCCCCCACAAGCCACTCAGGCCCCTTGAAAAAATGTGGGTTCACAGTAAAAGCTCAAACGGTTTATTTTTTTAAATTGTGAAACATGGGAACATTTGTTGTAATTTACTTTGCAAATGGCAACAGCAACCCTAGATTTCTAAAATTGGTATCTTGCGAACGTACCAAAAGAAAGATGGTTAAACATTTTAAATACAGTTAACACAAGTATATCACTTATTTAATAGCCTTAATTTCCACATTTCCAAATGGTTGCATATCACTGCACTTTATATGAAAAATGTATGTGAGAGTTATGATGAACTGTAAAGCTATTAATTGCTTATAAATCAGAAACTAGTGTGATTTTTGTTAGGAGTCACTAGTCTATTTCTCAATGAAATGTCTTCATACATGCATCAAATGTTTAAATACATTAAAAACAAATGTATGTCTGTATCTGAAATGATATTCATGAATCATCAGATTACAAACACAATTTTCATAGTATGACTGATGAATGTTACCCAGATCTGCAACAGAGGACGCTTTTGTATTTGTTTTTCATTGCATAACTACAATCCTTCAAGTCACTTGGCAAAACAATATATAAAATGAGAAAAGCAAAGGTTTCCTGATAAAAAAAAAAGGGTTGGGATTATGGATTCGGTCACTTGCCTACAACAACAAAAAGGAAAAAAAGGCAGGTCATTGCAGGGTAATTGTAGTAGACATTGTAGTATTTGCACACAAAAAGTACCTAATAAATAATTGAGAAATCAAATGCAGATGAGAAATGTTTTGATAGCCATGAATTGCGTGATGTCAATTGTTGCTTTGAATTAACATTCAAATTTCACAACATGACACATCCTGCACACATGGAAAACCAGCAGCACTATATCTCACTATATATACTCTGGGAAATCTTTGAAGAAGTTATCTGCATTGATCTTTCAAGATTGTCCATTCCATAATACACAAGGCATTGCAGCATATATTGCATAAAAGCTTTTTTAATGAAATCTGCATGCACTAGCCTACCTAAAATCACAAGTAAGAATTGGCGTTCTCACACATTCTCATGCACAGCCCACATATTACTGGCCTAACATCACAGATAATGGGAAATTAACTGCGCCCAAGGACATTTTAAGTTACTCAGCGTAGTGACCAACATACTCTTAGTCCATAGTCCCCTTTCCTCCATACTGTATGTGCGTCCCTTCCAAGGGACGGGAGACAGAACCTTTTTCATCAGAAAAAAACAGCTTCCCCTTTAAATTTAGAGGCGGGCGGTGGTGCGGCCCAGGGACCATGCAATGCTTTGACTCCGCCCTCCAGCGCCACACCTCAGTCCCCATTGCCATGTTGACAATAGATTTAACAATGCCTAAAGACACCAGTATTATTAGGGGGGAGGTCGGTGGGACACATGGAGGAAAGGGGATTATGGACGAAGAGTACGTTAGTCACTACAGTGTTTATAATTACTTCTATGTCCCGTCCCCTTTCCTCCATACTGTATGGACGATTACAACTGATTGTAGCCCAGGGTGGAGAGGAGACCTGCTTAAGCAAATAGGTTCCAGAGAACTGCCTGTCCGAAAGCCGCATCAGATCTAGAGCCGGCATCCAAACAGTAATGCTTGCAGAAAGCCGAGGGAGAGGCCCACGTGGCCCCCCTGCTTATGACTTGCCACAGGACATAGTGCTGGAATGTGATGGCCGTTGCCTTGGCCCCGACTGCATGGGCATGCATGTTGGCTGGAAGCGGCTTGTGCTGGCCCTCATATGTTTCTTTGATGGCAGAGACCATCAGGGGGTATGGAAAAAACATAGGAAGGACTATTTCTTCAAGTGGAAGCCATACAGAACTTTGGGCAGAACTGCCGGGTGAGTCTGCAGGACTACTTTGTCCTTGTGAAAGGTAGTATATGGTTCCGAGGCGACCAGCACCTGGATTTCGCTGACTTTACAATCCGAGGTGAGGCAGACTAGTAAGGCCGTCTTGATGGTGACCAGCCTGATGTCCACGGACACCAATGGCTCGAACAGCTTGTGCGCGAGGGCGCCCAAGACTATGTTAAGGTCCCACACAGGGTGCGGTCTCTTGACGAGCGGGTAGAGCCTTGCGAGTCCCGTCAGATGTTTCTTGACTATAGGGTTGGAAGAGGAGAAAATGCCCTCCTCAGAGTTCCCGTTAACCCCAATGGCTGCGAGGTATGTGCGGCAGGTGTCCACCTGCACGCCTGAGTGGGCGAGGTGCGCGGAAAAGGAGAGCACGTCCTCCAGGGTGCACACCGTGGGTCGATTCCTTTGGAGTCTGCCCAGTGGAAGAATCTGGTCCATTTGCTTTTGTACTGGGCCCTGATAGCTTTGCTCCTGGCGCCCTGTATGATCTCCAGATTGGCTTGTGAGAGGCTAAGGTGCCAAAGGGTGACCTGCTCAGGTACCACGCTATGAGGGCTAGTTTCTCTGGGGCAGGATGGATGACCCTACCTCACCCCACCCCCTGCAGTGCTGGGCCCGTCAGGAGATGAATCTGGGGCACTTCCGAGAGGCCGGCCATCATGGAGCTATTAGAATGATGATTTTGCAAATTACCCTGTGAATCAGGGGAGTGGGCGGAAAGGCACAGGCTTTCATGCCGGTCCACTGGAGGAGGAATCCGTCGCCCAGGGAGCCGGGGCCCTGACCTTGCCAGGATGCTAACTGGAGACACTTTTTGTTGCGCCAGGTGGCCAAGAGATCCACCTGGGGGTGACCCCACCTGTTGAAAATCTCCTGAATAACAAGGTTGTTTAGCTGCCACTCGTAACTGTCCACTCCCAGTCTGCTGAGCCTGTCCACTTCCAGGTTGAATTCCCCCAGGAGGTGGACTGCGGTGAGGTAAATGTCGTTTTCCAGGGCCCATTCCCACATGCTCATCGCCAGTCTGCACAGAGGAGGAGATGTGGTGCCTCCCTGCTGGTTGACGTAGTACATGCTGGTCAAATTATCCGTCTAGATGAGGACAACCTTGCCCCGAGAAGTGGTAGGAATGCCCTGAGCGCCAGCCAGATGGCGTTCAGCTCTAGCCAATTGATGTGGTGTTCCTGCTCCTGTCGAGTCCAGGTGCCGTGGACCGAGAGATTGTCCAGGATGGCTCCCCAGCCCTCGAGCGAGGAATCCGTGGTGATGCTGGCCTGCGGCGTGGGCGGCCGGAAGGGCTTGCCCGTCCGTAGGTTGCAGTCGCTGGACGACCAAGTCAGGTCCGGGTGAAGAAATGGAGGAACGTCGATCATATCCGATTGAGAGCCCCGCTCCTGGTTCCATGAGGCTGCGAACTGCAGCTGAATCCTCCTCATCCTTAGTCTCGTGTGCGGCACAGCTAATATAACCGATGCCAGTAGACCGAGGAGATGTTGGTACCACCATGCCGAGGTCACCACTCCGCTGAGAAAGCTGGTGGTAGCCCTCTTGATGGCCGAGATGTTGTCCTCCGACGGGAAGACCTTCTCGGAGCACGTGTCCCAGATAAGGCCCAAGAATGTCAGAGTCTGCGTAGGCTGCAGCTGCAACTTCTTGAGATTGAGCGAGAAGGCCAGATTGTGCAGTGTGTTAATAAGGGCATGGGAAGAGTAGTGAACCGCTTCCAGAGATGTAGCCCTGATGAGCCAGTCGTCGAGGTATGGGTAGATGTGGAGGCCCTGCGCTGAGCAGGTTCGCCACTGCATTCATGAGCCTGGTAAAGACCCTGGGGGACGAGTTGAGGCCAAAAGGAATGACCATGTATTGAAAATGGTAGCCATAATCCTGAACCTTACGAAAGAACGATGGGGCTGCCAAATGGGGACATGTAGGTATGCGTCCTTTAGGTCCAGGGAGCACATCCAGTCTCCCTTGCCCAATGTCTCCGCTATAAAAGCTGGCGTAACCATCTTGAATTTTTGCAGGGGTAAGGAGAGGTTGAATGTGGAAAGGTCCAGCACAACTCTCAGGCCCGCCTGGTTCTTCTGAATGGCGAAAATCCTGGAGTAAAAGCCAAAGCTTCGCTGGGAGGCTGGGACTTCCTCCACTGCCAGGATCTCTACAAGCGACTGGATCTCTGCCAAGAGTTGCTGTCGCAACCTGTGGGAGGGGAGAAGGGACGAAAGGCTGGTATAGGAAGGCGGTACCCTGTGGAAACTACGGAGAGGATCCAGGGGTCCGCAAACTTCTGGCGCCAGAAATATGCATGAGAGCAAGCCTGCCCCCCACCGGAGACACATGGACCCGAAGGGGGGCCTGGGGGTGTCATGCCTATTTCTCTCGAAGGCTGTCGTTGAGGAGGGGACTGGAAAAAGCCCTTACTCCCCCAAACCCCCGGCCCCCTTTATGTTGCTTGCGCTGGTTCTGAAACGGCGAGCGGTCCGGCTGCCTGGATCTGCATTCCTGGAAGCCGCAGTACCCTTCGTACGTACGCCCCCTTTCTGAGCGCTGCTGAGATTGAGTGTACTATTTGGGCGTGGCCTTTGTAAGGATGGATAATGACTTAGCAGTTTGTGAGCTGTTTTTCTTCTTGTCCAGCTCTTCGTCCGTAGAGGAATGGAAGAGCCCCCCCCCCTCCTCGAATGGTAGATCTAGTATGCGTTCAGGGACATCCGGGTTGAATTTTGTTGCCCGTAGCCAGGCTGTCCTCATGTCCGTGGCGATACAGATGGCACGACGAGAGGTGTCAATATGGGCCACTGGATTCCATGGAGGTCATGTGCCACCAGCTTCACCTCAGCTAGCCCAGCCTTAAAACATGATTGGCTATGGGTGGGGCGTTCCGGGAGGAAGTCCGCAATTTCCCGCCATAATCTTTGGTTGGCGGCTACCAGCATGGCATCAGCGTTGGCCTGACGCAGATGTAACAAAGCATTGGAATAGAGTTTCTCGCCTTATGCCTCCAAGATCTTCTCCTTCTTGCCTAGCAACGCCGCAGAGGAGGAGGAGGCAGAGGACGGCTGAGGCTTGGAGTATAGTGATGCTGCAGCGATCACCGAGGAGTGTGGCTGAGGGTGGGTCGAAAGCAAGTGTGTATCCCCCTCCATCTGCCTGTACCTGGCGTCCAGGCATCGATTGACCGGCTGGGCCAAGTGGGGTTTGAGCCAGCCCTTCTTGGCCAGGGAGACTACATCGGTCTGCATAGGAATCCCCGATTTAGCAGAGGGGCATTGTGTGAGGACTTCAGCCAGGGCCCCATCTGCTCGACCTCAGGTTGGGGTAGGCCCAGATACTCTCCCAAACCAGCAAGATGTTTGTGGAAGGCCCTGGCTGAAGATGGCGTGTCCGGATCCTCCTCCTTATCCAGATCCTGCAGATCTGGGGGATCCTGTGGAGGAGGCGTTGTTGGCGCCGGAGGCTGGGGTACAGGGACCGCGGCTGGAGGCTGAGGAGTCGGCTGGCGAGGCGGCTGCACTGAGGTCTAGGGCGCCGACAGAGGTGTCTGTGATGCCGCTAGAATGGCGGTAATGACTTCCCTGATGGCGTCCTTGAGGAGAACGCCCATCCGAGGTGACTTCATGAGGCAGAGGAACCTCTCAAAGAAATCCTCCTCACTGACTGAAGCGGTGGCACGGGGTGCTGACGGGGTAGCGGGAGGATGCTGTGGCCGCTGCATTCCCTGTCCATACGGACGCAAAGGAAAGCTGCCCTGCGCATAAGAGGGGTAGGCTGTAGGCCCCGTACCTGGTTTAAGCCAGTCCCACCTTGACATTTGTTATTTGCCGAAGACCTGGAGTGGCGGACGGGTGCCTCTTTCTGGCACTGCAGCCATTTTGTCGAGCTGCCTGCTACCTGCCTGTGACGTGTTGCTCGGCCCGCTGGGCCCGGCCTCCTCCAAGACTCTTGCATGTGGATCACAAGGCCTACCCTGCTCCTCGGGTCTAGGCCCGGTAGGTGGGACGCCCTCGGCCCTGGGGTCGGTAGAGCTGCGTTTAGGCGCCCCCTCGGACGTATTGCTGGTATTAGGGTATAGCCCCTTGGCCATGGTGCCAACCTTCCCGTCCCTCAACACTGTCACCGGGAGGATCCGAGGATCTCTCAGCCTGGAGGCCGGTAGCTGCAGCAGCCTCGGTGCACGTGCTGGTAGAAGGACCTGACCGGTCCCTCCCACGGAGGAGAGTCCCTGGGAAGGAGTCTCCCTTGCGGGGTGCGATGGAGAGTATCGGCCCTACCTTGGGCCAGGATCGATGCTTCCTGAGGTCCTATGGAGGCGACTTCTGGAAGAGCTCCCTCCATCTGGCTAGTCTGTTCTTCACGCTTTCGAGGACAGCGAGTCACATGCTGAACAAGATTGCCAACCGTGGACTGGGCCAAGGCAAGGTAGGCAGAGGGCGTGGGGGTCTGAAGTTGGGAAGAGCCTGTTGCAGGATGGACACCTGCTGAACCCTGTGGAAGTCGAAATGCACCGGGGAGGAGCGTGATGCTTGAGGGCCGGGTACCTGAATGATAAAAGGCAAAAAAGACAAATGAGAAGTATCCGCACATAGAATTGCATGGCCAAAGCCAAACCCAGGAGCGCTGGTGAATTTGGTCCGTTCCCGTTGACACGGAAAAGGGGACTGGGGTGTGGCGCCGGAGGGCAGAGTCAGGGCCGCGCATGCTCCCTGGGCCGCACCCCAGCGCGCCTCTAAATTTAAAGTGGAAGAAGGTTTTTCCTGGTGAAAAAGGTTCTGTCTTCTGTCCATTGGAAGGGACACCCATACAGTATGGGGCAAAGGGGACGGGACGTAAGAGTATGTAGTCAAACTCACATGTTTCAAAAGAGTACTTTATGACTGGAGACTTCATGACTGCAGCCGTGATTTATGATGGTTCTGGAAACTCTCCTATACTGCAGTTTAATAAAGAATACTTGCAATAAAACATTTTCAACTTGCACAATAACTGGACTTTGCTCAAACCAACTGTGAACTAAGAATTTAATGGCTGCTTTTGTTCAGAACACAGGTTTTCAAAATTCACAACTGGTCTCTTCCCAGACCTTGGGTTTTTAACATGAATTGGTATTTTTAACCTCTCACTGAGGGTCTTTTTCCGACAGCTTATTTTTTCTAGCCCTCCTGTCACAGAATTAACATTCCTGCTTTCCCCCTCCAGGGCGCTGGAGGAAAACCTCAGGATCTTGCCTTCCAGTTCCCCCAACAACAGTGAGTTCTTCTTCAAGTATCCCAGCCCGACTTTCAGGGCCTCCAGCTCTCTGAAACTCCATCTCTCTTTCCAAGGCTTACAATATGATACCAATATGTTTCTCAGGACACGTCTCTGGCACAGTCTTCCTCCAGGTAGTAGAATTCTCTGGGTTCCACCTTTCATTGTCCACCCCTTGTTTTAGGGAAGCCTCAGCACAAATGTCTGCTTCCCCAGTGTCCAAGACATTTCCAACTTTCCCAAGCTCTTTTATACCTATGAAGCTGTGGAGTAGTTTCTCAAGTTGGCTGCGATTAGTTATTCCACCCATTGGTGTTAACAACCTTTTGGATTGGTTTTTCGCTGGGTCCTTCTTATCTCTCATTCTAGTATTGGTGTAACTTCCGGATGTTCTCAGAACCGTGCCTTTGGAATGGTAAAATGTCTACGTTTGAAAGTTTGAACACTAATAGCATCTTGTTATAACAGAAGCCCAAAGGACAAGCAACATCTTGGACTTGCAACGCAGCAGGGCTCTTTGGCATCCCGCCTCCGACCGCAGACTTGGGGCTTGGTGTATCCGCTGTTTCTAGCAGCAAATGTCCCTCGGCCTGCACAGGTAAGGATTCAGGGCGTCCTCGTTGTATTTGTGATGTCCACGCAAGTGAACTTGCAGGCCTATACAGAACAACAGTACAGGATTGCCCCTTGCCTGGGCTTTGCCATCTCCATTTCTCCATTGGACTTGTGATTGCGCCCATCCGGACTACAGAACAATCTTGCAGCTCGCTCACCACAAAAGCAAACTCTCCACAATACTATCTACCACCTTCCTACTCACTAGTTCTTGATGATGAACTTTGGACTTTCAACACTTTTCCTTTCAGGCTTTCACCTGTTACATTAGGTAAATAACATTCTGTATCTCAAAGAAAACAAAAATTGCCTTGGGGTCCTTTCCTATTAGTCCTATGGGAGACAGGTATGATGACTAGCGACTACCCCCTTCCCCTGTGTCTCACTCCCCTCATAAGTGAGGGTGGGGAATTACACCAACTCACCACAAGGGATAAAAACAGATTTGTTGAGCAGCATCTAAAAGTAGCTTGCGGGTCTCCGGAATCACTTAGCGAACAGGAGCTTCATCTGGGGATGAGGAAGTGACACACAGCGAGTTGCAAATCAGACTTCCACACAAGAGGGAAATTATAACCTTTCCTCCATTATATTTGACCCATTATGGTTTAAATGGCTTCTATATTATGTTCCAATACTCTCTTAAACATCCCCAAACACCCATAGATAATGTCATATGTATGCTTCTATGGCATCAGTTGGCCTAGTGAGACAAAATAAGCTACTGGCAGCTGTAGATGCCCAGTTAACTAGGCTCTCCCCAAGCTACAAGCAGGAGCTATCTGGCTCTCGGCAAATTCTACCCTTTCTACATGATGTATCTGTACTTCCCACAATGCCCAGAAAGTTGACAACATCATCTGATTCTTTCTTTTCTTTATCCACACTGAAGTTTGGTATCATGCTTTGTGTAGTGTAAATTATAAAATTAACACCACACCTAGAACAAGTCTACTGGTTAAACATTTCTATATTAAAACCACATATGAGTTATTAAAATGTTTCACTGTACCAATTCCATGGGGAGGTTGGGAGCACGTGGATCCCAAACTGATATAAGGTGCAAAAGCTATGTTTACGGGTGAGTAATATTTCCTTTTTCAGCATGTGTTTTCTAAATAATTCTTAATTAGTTTTCAACATCAAAACATTCCATACTTTACAACGGTTTGTATACACATGTTCATCAGTTGCATTTCTATAGTAACCTTGTCTCAGTCCATCGGCCACACCTGCACAGAGCCACCATTACCCCTTGCCCATTTCAACCCATTCTATTAACCCCACCCGAATGGCCACGCTCCTCCCTCTCTCGACCTGGTCCCTCTTGTATCCTCTAACCTTCATGATTCCTCAGGGCACATGTGATTATAACTAACAAATAACTAACCCTTTTGGTCTAAACATTAATAACAAAAGAAATATCTATAATCTTTATTTTGGGAAGGGGGGCCCCACCAAACTCCCTGTTCCACTTCATTACTAATCCCACACCAACCCCCTCCCCACCGCTTTTAAACCCTTACCCCACCCCCGACATATACATATTAAAGAAGTCAACATTTTATTTTGTTATAAATGTTTAGATTAAATTGCTGTTCGTTATTTTCCATTTGTTATAATCACTGCATACCGATTCCCCAACCTTCCATCCCCAGCTGACCATTTTCCGGCTGCATCACAGGTGTTTCAAAACCGGGGATGATGTTAATTCATTTAACATCTGACCCCAATATAGTTCAGTCCCCTCCTCCGGATTCCTGATTTTCTGCAATATCTCCACTTCGACCAACCGCCATCATTAAACATCCTTTATCCATTGTTGTATCTGCGGACCATTTGGACACTTCCAGGATATAGCAACCGGCCTCTTAGCCAATATCAGCATGAATTGCGCTATCCTTTTCTGAGTTTTATTTCTCTTCACTCCTGGGATCAACCCCGACAAACAGATGGGCATACAAGCATAGTTACTCTGCAGTAACTCATTGATTCAGCTATTACACCATTCCAGTTTATCATTATATTCTGACAATCCCATCCATATGCAAAAATCCTCCCTGGGCCCCTCCACAACGTGGACACTCACGAGATAGGGAACGATTAATGGCGTGGAGCTTCGCTGGGGTCATATATACCCTGTGCAGATAATACAATTCAGCTCACTAAAACCTTGCATTGCGAGATACCCTTTTCACTTGTTCCCAGATCCAAGACATTCCTCTGATATCAGGAATCCTACATTCCTTTCCAATTTACTCTTGACAACCAGATCTACCTTTGGCCGTTCTTCCTGTAGAGCTCTGTATATCTGCGATACTCTTTCCTTCCCCCAATGACAGTACTAATTGCATCAGCTGACTCACCTCCGGTTCCTCTGGAATACCCTCCCATAAATTTGCCAATCTCCTAACCACTCTTGCGTAGGGATCGAAATGCCCCGAGTTCCCATAAATCGTCCCCATTGTTCAAATGTCATCAGTGTCCCTTCCGGAAAGAAGTCGCCCAGTGTAGTACACCCCCTCTCCTGTAGGGTGGCTAGTCCTACTTGCTTCATTGCTGACAAAATGGTCATATCAAACCCCATTGGTAATTCCGTACTATATAACCCCCTTGGCCCAGATGGTAGACAGCAACTTTTTCCATATCGCTAGTATGACCTGGAAGACATTTGTGAATCCTTTCCTACCCATGAGATTCAATCGTATTTAGATTCCCGGCCTATACCCTGGTATGCTACCTACCAACCTGGAAATCTCTCCCTCTGGCAAATCCCCCTCATTGCACCAAGTTCTTACATCCTGCAGTTGCGCTGCTATAAAACAGAGCTCAAAATACAGTAGATTTAACCTCCCTTCCTGGTGTGTAGGCCTCAGTGTCTTTATAGCTACTCTCCTCTGCCCTGTATTCCATACCAATTCCCCAATCATTATATCTGACATTTAAAAAAAGACCATTTTCTATCACATATGGGATGTTTGTGAACAAGTACAAAAGCCTAAGAAGAACCACCATTTTGCAAAGAGCCATCCTACACATTAATGACGGTTTATAGTCATAATCTCGAATACAAATATGTCGAAAGTCATAATGTCGAAAAAATAAAGTCGAAAACAAAAATGTCGAATCTTTTTTTTGTTGATTTTTATTCGAAATGGGGGGGTTCCCCCCCAACCTCCCTTTTTTAATTTTTTTTTTATGTTTTACCCCTTTTTTTTACCACCGGAACCCCAAAAAAACATGTAAATTAAAAAAAAAAACAATTCGACATTTTTGTTTGACATTATTGTTTCGACATTATTGTAATTCGACATTTTGTTTTCGAGATAATGACTGGACACCATTAATGACAATGGCAAAGCTTTACAGAAATTCACTGCATCTCCTATACCCGACAACGCCCCTCCTGTATTATACACAAAGGGTTTCTCCATCTCATGAAAAATCTGAATTCCTAGATATTTAAAAGACTCAGTCTCCCATTTCACTCCCTAATCCGGTAAGACACTCTTATCCCGGTCATGTAGCCCTGCCAACGGGATCATCACAGATTTATCTTTATTAATCGAGAAATCGATAATCTCCCGAAGTTACCCAATACCTCCCATTTAATGGGCATGTTAACCAACGGAATACTGACGTACAGTAAATTATCATCAGCATATACTGATATACTGTGCACCATACATCCTGCCCGTATTCCTGTCTCCAGGATATATTTCCTAAAATAGCAGGCCAAAAGCTCCAGTGCCACAGTAAAATACTGGCGAGACTGGGCAACCCTGCCGTATACCTCTCCCCAAAGACCACTGTGAAGATACCCATGTCCCTATTTTCACCCGGCCTATTATATAGCATCATCAGCCATCTCATCCTGCTTCCCACACCAAACGCCTCCAGTACCTTAAAAAGCCATGCCCATTCTAGTAAATAAACACTTTAACCCTGTCAGATGGGACAAGTGTCCAGTCTTCCTTGGACTGCTTCACCTGGTCCATCACATGATGCAAGCATCGTAGTATTTAGACCACCCACAAACCCACATTGGTCATGGTGTACCAGGCCAGGCGCTACCTTGACAGTCTCCGTCCCTAAGATTTTGGTGTCCAAGTTCAGCAATGAGGTGGGCAGATATGACTCACAGCGTTGCAGATCTTTGTTCTTTTTTACTGTGATCAATGTTTCCAGCATTGATTCCCAGAGGATTACCATCTCAAAAGCATGCTCATACACCAATTGCGGTGTCAGAAATTCAAAGAATGTCAAATTAAATTCAATAGGAAACACATGACACCCTGATGTCCTATTTCTATGCATCGATTTGATGGCGTATAGGATCTCTCCCTCTTCTATTGGTGCCTCTAACTCCTCTCAAAGTTAATCAGTCAATTTAGGCAGCCTTACCAGTTCCCATAAGTGGATGTCCTCCTCCGAATATGTGCCTTCGCTAGTATATAACATTTTTGCGTAATACTCCTGAAACCCCTCATTTATACCTTGTTTTATCACCATATCCCCTACTGAGTTTGTAGACTCGAGTTATCGCTATCTGGGCTAATAGGCAGCCTGCTCTATCCCTTTCGCAGTGAATCCTGACATTATATTGGCAATGCTCAAATCTCGAGAGAGACTGTCCTACTTCCTGATGTGATTTCAATACTTGAGCTAGGTCAGGTCGTCACCGACTTGCAACCCCCTCGTCCAGTCGTCTTCTAGCTGTGTGACCTCCCTTTCAATCCTCTTTAAGGAGTCATTGAGTGGTTGTGTCAGCCCTGTTAACTTCGATATGCAGATGCCCCTCATGAATACCTTAAACGCTTCCCATTGCACTCCCACATACTCCACTGAACCCTCATTCTTTTCAGATCTCCTCTGGTTCTGTACTTCCTGCGTACAGTCCGGGAATATGAGGATCTTAGTATTCCCGACCTCAAAGCGGTCGTGTCTGCGTGATTCTGTCAGATCTCATCTGTGTTGTGGAAATTTAGCAATTTGGCTACTATTACTTTAAATGGCCCTCCTGGTGGTTGGGCCCTACCTGGCAGTCTATGAGCTCTCCATCGTTAACAGTTTCAACTAACCTTTCAGGAGCAGTGTGCCCAGAATTGACTTTTCCACATATAGTTCTGCGCTGAGCCCTTCCTCTCCTTCCGGGACACCCATCAACCATATATTGCATCTTCAGGATCGCCCGGCCGCATCCTCCGCCTTCAGTTCCAAGGCCTTTGTTGCTCCCACTAAGCCCTTCATTTGGTTTCTCAGTTGCCTACTCATCCTCCAAGCTGCTCACCCGTTGTTCCACCTCCGTGACTCTTTCACTAACCTTCAGCAGATCAGCTTGCACTAATGAAACTTCCACTTCCCCACCTCCTGGATTTTCCCTTCCAGTGACACTAGAATCCTGAATTGCTGCCATCAAACTTGGCATTGTGACACCACCTGCGCCTTAGGAGTCCCTATTTTCTTTATTTTCAAGCATTGCTTTATATTTTCCTGGTTTAAGTTTCGATCCCACGTACTGTTCTATTTTTATGGACCCTTAACCATTGCGGCCCTTGCGTATCTCCCTTTGCCCTCTGGAGTACGTTCCAACAAAGAGTACTAGTCAATCTCCTGTTGTCCTGGCCACTCACGCCAACAAAACACTGCACTCACCCAGTTCCAACTCAACTGGGTCTGTTAGTTTAAGTGGAGTTACCAGTTGACTTTAGTCAGCACTTTGTTGTTAATTTTATCTTGCATTGACTTCCACTAGTGAATGTCCCTATGGACATTGTTTCACCATAACTCCCTGAAGTGGTTTTATTCCTCTCCCTTCAGCTTCACGCCAAGCTGACTTCCTGCTTCACCACATACCTTAGTCACTCTGTATTATCCTTACTACCGCTGGATTCTCACTCCACTGTCACCAGCAGTCTCCTCGGGGGTGGGGGAGCACCTTTTTGTCTGCCCGTCGCCTGTCTTTCTCCCCAGTCTTTCCTGCTTCTCCTATCCTCTCCAAGGATATAGGCGCTACACACCTTCCCAGCATGCCTCCGCCACAAAGGGCTTTCAGATCTCTGCTGAGATTCGGGCTGCCACTCCGCTTGGCCTCCGCGTCTCATGCACCCGACACAGCCCCAGCTCCTCCAGGCCTCAAACAAGTCCTGTGCACCTTCAAATATACAGTGTCCTCCGTTCTAGTCTCTGCAGCTGCTGCCGAGCCTGCATACCGGCCCTCTGGCACCTCCTGCAGCACAGTTACAGCATCACTAGCCCAGACAGTCGCTTGGGGCCATTGTCCAGACAGTGGCTTCGGGGCCATTGTCCAGAGGGTGGATTTGTCTGTTGTGACCCCGGGATCGCCCCACCAAAATGGCGCCCAGAGCAGACTTCATCCGAGCCCTGCCGCCCCTTTGACTGACATGCGGTTCGTACCATCACCAAACTGCACCTGCCAAGTCGAGGGAACAGTAGTTTTAGCCCTCCTGCAATTTCACTAGGAATTAAAGATGTTTTATTAAGGATTTCCAACAGGGGGCCTCAGACGCAAAGCTCAGCAAGTTCACATTGAACGGCTCCCAGCCACACCCCTCCCTCTTTTTCAGCATGTCAGTCAGTTTTAGATTCACATGCAATGCTAAAATTGTAGTTTAGTCCCCCACAGGAGGTGTGACTGGAACAGTATTAAATAGATACTTGAACAATGCTTGTACCACATTAGCTCTTGTCGGAGTGGCCATGTGTTAAAGCTCTGTGAAACTATGCTCAAAACTCTGAGGCACATTTCATATATACGGTAATGGCATATTAGATTAAACAACTGTAGCTGAATGGGTTTGTGATTTGCAGCAGTAATTGCCTGCCAGATTGTATAATTCTTGAATGCTTTATACTATCCATCTTGCTATTCCTGCTCTTCGTATGGAACATCCCATGTGTGATCATTCGAAAGCCACAATAAAAAGGACTGCTTTTTGAATATCTTGTTTTAGTTTCAGCATGAAACTAAAACAAGAGGTATCATGAGGTATCTCACTAATCTAACAAATGTTTGAGGTGAAGAGTACCATTTCTTTTGCAGCGATTGTTGTCCTTTTGTGTTATCTAGTATTTTAAGTGTCCAGCTGCTTCCCAAAAGAGCACCCCAACTCCTTTAGTGTTTAGGTTCCTTTGACAACCCAGGTTGTTTGAGTTGGGATAGGGGAACCGAGCAACAGAATACACATTTTTTTCTCCAAAAAGCTCTGTTAGCTGGGGTATGGGTATATGTATACAAAAAATCTTTTTGATACATATACTTTTCCATTGACAAGTTTTGTTTTCCATTTGGTGTTCCTTTTCGAACACCACAAGCCGCATGCTACCTCCCACCGCCCAGACGACTATCGGCGAGAGACTTTTGACACTATGGCAGAGTGTGCAACTCTAAGTTACACTGAAGAACAGATTTCAGAAATAACTCGTGACCCTTCCTTTTTTGATCAACTGGGTCAAGACACAGGCAGTGGACAGACTAATACAGGCTAGGAAATACTGAAACTCAAGAAGAAGGTATTCCGCACGGAACTTCACGGTCATTTTCTCAGTGAATATTTAAGAGCCAGATTCATACCAGGAGGACTTATTGTTAGGAATGAACCGGTTTTATTTCTAACTGATAAATAATACACTACAAACTTCAGCTATATCGCAACTAAATGCAGCAGAGACCTTATGGTTCTCACTATTTCCACAGCCCAAAAAATTAGTTTAGAAAGCCAAAAAACATTGGACAGCGAGGAAACAAAATTCAAAACAAGCACAGTGATTGCAGATGCAGAGGAACAACTACGAGAAGTAGAAAAGCAGTTCGACATCTTTAAAACCACTAATTTGACCAGAAAGACTAACAAGTTAGAGAAAGACATCAAAGAATTCAAAACGGAATTAGTATACCCTTACACCACGGACGACTATGTAAATCCCCTTAACAAACCAGGCACACAATCCAATCAGAGAACGGGCGGCAGAAGAAAGTGGGTATTATTTTCAGGCTCAAGTAGCAGTTCATCAGGAGGAAGCTCAGGTTACAATTACCAACCGAGCGTGTTTAATCAATTTGGACATCCCTTAACACCCCCAACCTTTCCCCCTTTTTTAGGCACAGGTGGGCAAGGAGGAGGATGGGGGCCACCTCCATGGCAGACACCTTTGTACGGCAATTGGCGACGACCAGGCCGCCGCCGCAGGTAGTCCCGGAAGTAACCTCTAATGAACACCTTCCCATTTTTAACCTTGCCAATATCGATTGACACCAGCTCAAATTTCAGTATTAAGCGAAGGTTTGACTTTTGTACCCACCACAGGTACAGACTGGTATAAAACAGAAATGGAAATAAGACGCTTTTTACATACAGTAAGACTACGAACTTCCTTTCAGGAGAGAGAAACACCAGAACAAGAATTAGATACAGGTTTACATCCAAAATCAACTTTGTCCCACGGGGAATCAGATACCAAGTGATTTCATCACCTTTGAGAAGTGTATACTTAAAGATTACAAAAAATTAAACAAGAAAATACAAATTAGACATAATTGCCCAAAAATAGAAAAGGGGGCTCTTACCCAACTAGCCACAAACAATGAGATTATTATAAAACCAGCAGACAAGGGTGGAGGCATTGCCATTATGTCTACTGAACAATATAAGACTATGGTTATGACCCTACTTTGTGACAGAGACAGCTACCGACCTCTGCGGAAAGACCCGACCAAAGAAATGCAAATCGAAATTTCAGAAATTGTCCAATTTGCTCTAGATAGAGGTTGGATTACAGAAAAAGAATCGATTTTTCTAACATCGGAGGGACGTACCCCATGTTTATATGCCTTACCTAAAGTGCATAAAAACGCGGCAAACCCAACCGGGCCGTCCTATTGTATCCGGGTGTGGGTCCCTACTGGAACCCGTGTGTAAATTCATCGATTAATTTCTTAAGCCAATGATTGGCAACACAGACTCCTACCTACGGGACACCACCCACACAATATAGACCTTTGAGAATATGGAATACAACCCCGACATTCAAATTTTAGTCACAATGGGCATCAAAGCACTGTATACCAGTATTCCACAACACGCTGTTCTTGACTGCATTTATGACTTTCTAATCCAAACTAACCTACAATCACGAGTCCCTCCGGCATTCATTATCGAGCTTATGACTGTGGCGCTGTGTAAGAACGTCCTAATTTTTGACAACCAATTTTATTTGCAAACAAAGGGCACCGCCATGGGTGCAACATTTGCTCCCAGTATGGCAATTTTACATATGGCAGCCTTTGAGACAAAAAACATATATCCAACGAAGGAAAACCATGGCAACACCACATAAAATGGTGGCGTCGATTCATAGGCTACATCATTTTCATATGGGAAGGCAACACGGCAGAACTTAAAACGTTCTACACATGGCTAAACAACCAGGATCCAGATATACAATTCACCATGGAACACAATAGGCAAACCATACACTTCCTGGATTTAAAAATCAGTCACAGAGAGGGCAAACTTATATGCACCCTTTAGAGGAAACCAACAGATCGCAACACACTGCACTTTACAAGCGACCATCCACAACATCTTAAGGAAAATTTGCCATATAGGCATTTATGGGCCTTCGGAGAAATTACACACAATTGGAAGACTTATGACAATGCGGCAGATTTGAGTGAAAGATTGGAAAACAGAGGTTACCCCAGAAAACTTTTATCTACATCTAAGAAGCGGGTGAGATTTACCTGCCGAGAATCCATTTTGACAACAGGAGAGAACCAGCAAGCTGAGCAAGAAACCAGACTTACGTGTGTACTTGCGCATGTCCTCCACACATACAGCATCGAGAACATCATTCGCAAATATTGGCCCCTGGCGAAACGTAATCTTCCAGAGGACAGTGAACCACGGTTTGGGTTTAAAAGATCACGCAATATCCGTGAATTTCTGGTCCATTACAATTTCTCTAAAACACATGTACAGGGAGGACCTTGGAACCTACGACCACTTGTGGGACACCACCCATGTGGTTTGTGTGTAGCTTGTAAATACACAAAGAAAATGCCTAGTTTCACCTTTGGCAACAAAACCTGGACTTTGACATTTTAGCAATTGCAAATCTGCAAAAGTGGTATACTGTATTGAGTGCCTGTGTGGCTTACGATACGTCGGACAAACCATGCGCAGCGTCAATATTCGCATCTCTGAGCACAAATGAAGGATCAGGTGTAAGAATGAAACTTCAACTCTGGTCCAGCACTACCTAAACATGAAACACACCTGAAGACCTGCTATGGTGGGTTCTGGATAAGTTACCAACAAGCTCGGGGACACAGCAACGCCTCCTGGGACTAGAAAGCCGCTGGATCCATAGGCTAGACAGCTGTAACAATGGTCTAAATGAACAGCATACACTACCATAGACACCACATTACTCCTTTCGGAGTCATTCACCTAGATATTCTTCTCCCAAACTGACGAAACTGGTGTACTTTCTGCAAATGGGCCGCCACCTACGGGCTTTGGCAGCAACCTTGGGATGTCACCAGAGAGCACTAAGTTTTCGGATTTCACGTACCTGGTCACCAACAAGAGATACATGTGCTTCTAGGGCACACAACCTGCATGAAAGATGGTGACACAGGGGGCCCCAACAGGACCTATCCACCTGTTTCCCCCGACCATCATCACAGACAGCAGAGCCCTCACAAGCTCTGCCTTTACAATATGTGTGTCACCAAATTTTGATTGGGTGTCGACACATGGTACACACACACCGTGCGATATTGTGTTTGAGTGTACACATACACCAACCTAAAACGGATCAATTACACCCCAAGCCATGCACCACCCATGGGAGCTTTCTGCCGGGGTGTCTTCAAGCTTAGTATGCTCACGTGGTCTACATATCATGGCGGGACCTACTGCACAGAGAACAATGCATATATACATTTGCCTCTGCCGCACTTCCACATGAGAAGGCACGGAACGCCTGTGTTTTTTGGCTGGAATAACAGCCCAGAACTTTTACCAATTAATGTCCACACAAGGCGTTAATCCACCTTATGTGCCACATTACATTGCAAGCATTTGGCCCTTTTCCACTCCCTTTTACGGCTTTTTGTATCCGACTTCCAAGAGCTTTAGCCATGTCTTATCTGTTAGAGTTCTCGTCTTCCTCGAGCAAAAAAGGATTGTCTGACACACCGTCTCATACACCCCCTTAGGCGGACCTATCCTCCTCCTCCTGAGCTACCGCCCTCTCCGTTCAATGATTCATCAGTGGTCTGTAATTCTCTGGGTCATGTGACACGGAAGAGCATAGCTCCCAGTTGCCTAGCGACTGGTTGCAGAGCTGAGTTTCCCTACAGACGACATCAGAGAAAGAATGACACAGTGTTCTCCTGCTCGCTCGAACGCCTAAGGTATCAGCACAATCGGGAGGACGACAGCCGCTTTCTGAGGTAAGCACCTCCTTTCGTGCTTACAATTTACCAGCGGTCCCACATATTTAAAAAAAATACGGCAGGTGCATTTATTATATTCACCTAACCCAACCCCACCTTGGTGGTTCACGTATCCCACAGTTAGGGTCTTCTCATTTTTCAACAACCTTAGAGGAATGTATTGCCCTTGTTTCCAGCTCCAATAAATATCAGGGGAGTTTGCAACATATACCTTTTCATTCACCTTATTCCAGGAACCAGTACAAAAACTGATCCCGATTCAAACATTTCCAGCACTTCCTAGCGTCAGACACACCAGGTGTCTCAACGACCCAGCTGCCAGACCGTCGGAGCAACGGGGGCTAGCACGCAGGCTCAGTGTCACGGCCTCGGAGACTGCTCCACAACCCCACTAGGTAAGAATAGAAAGAAATTCCTTCTTTTCCCTTCTCTAACCATAGTAGGGGCTCTAGCACTTATATGCTATATACAAAACTTGTCAATGTACACGTTTGAGCAGGCTTGGTCCTACTAGGTTACTCCAAGCCTGCTACTCGCCACACAGTTTTAACCTGTTTTTGAGACCTTAATTCCAATCATCTTCCCTTTTTTTCTTGTTTGTCCCCTCTTTGCAATAGGGTACAATGAATCCGCCCAGATGAAGGTGGCAGTTCAAGACCACCGAAACACGCACAACATTAAGGGGAATCTGCTTCTAGATTGTGGACAGATGAAACATTTTCCCTCCTTTGGGAATTAACAGTTTGTCTAGAAGCCAAGTCTCTACCTTTTTCCTCAGAGTGTATTCCCCAAACACGCGTTGGCAGACCCAATGGGGGTTTCCTCGTGGAGCCCAGGGAGGCAATCTCTTTAATTTTATCGACTCCAGCGTATGAGCACAACACAATAAACCAATACTGTTGTAGGAACTACAAAACTGATGGATTTGTTTAATTATTCATAAACCTGTATTTAACACTATATTTATGAAAATTAAGCTAACCTGAAATTTGAAACGCAGGGTTAATGTGTATACGCACTGGATTTGAAGTATACACAGAGAAGTCTTTGGTGTATGAACCTAATACCCAGAGTTGTTATTATTAATTGTTCTTGCATAAGTTTTCATTTCTCCATTCTACCCTTTGTTGCAAGGAAACCTGGTTTAGATTTCATTTTGAAACCAAGCCCTCCACTTCTAATTATTAATTTCTTATTTTAAAAAAAATATTTTTCTCTCTGACTTGACTTAATTCAGAAAAGTCTGCTTGTTGATAACTCTTCACTCCATTCCATCTTCCCTCCAGCACTGGGTTTCTGTTCACTTGCTTTACTATCTTTTCCAAATCAGTTCTTCACCACTACTTTCAAGCAACAGGATTGTGTAACAAGTTTTTTACTATCCTTTTTTACTATATTTACATTTTGTGTTTGGTATATTAAAACTCTCCTTTGTGTATATATTTCCTTTTCTATGTAACTTGAAGTGTGCAAACATCACATTAATAACTATTTACCAAAAATAGTATGGCTGGTGTGGCATTTATGAATCATGCATGAATATGATGTGGCACGGGGCAGGATTTGTTACATTAAGACCCGACCAAAGAGGTATCTCACTAATTTAACAAATGTTTGAGGTGAAGAGTACCATTTCTTTTGCAGCGATTGTTGTCCTTTTGTGTTATTTAGTTTCACGTAGTACATAACATCCCTTTGAAAGTTACACATATTCACAGTACATTCTGCATTTGATTGGGGTACTTTGAAAATGAATCGTTTATCAATTTGATCAACATAAAATGTACATACAACCCTTGGTGAACACTGTGGATGTGTTCTGAGGACCACCTCATCCTTACGAAGGGGATGGAAAGGTTTCCCTACTGATAGGGTATATGATATGCTAACTGCAAATGTAAGAAAAAGCAACTAAGAAAAACACCTGCATCATCAAATGTTTCATGGAATATTTGTGCACATGTTCAGAAGCATGAGCCGATGTAGTACAGTATTTTAATACCAATTTAAAATAGCTTTGCCATTCTTCGATTCAAACTTTCTTCAGCCCCTCCATCATGTCATTTTGTGCTGTGAAGTTGTGCAAGCTGCCAGTGCAGACAAATGAAACTTGAACTAGTTATATGGCAAGTCCTTTGTCTTTATCTAGCAAATTCACAAGTAATATTCGCTCAGCCAATCAGGTTGCTAGAACAGCGGGCAAGAACACACTGTGTACTGCCTTCTGTTTCCAGCCACCTGAGGACCTTTCCTGAGTGGTGCAATCTTGATTGCTGGGAGACAACACAGGGCCTTTTCAATGTTTCCACCCTATATGCCCAACCACCCCCAAAAAAAAAAAAACACACTCTTCCTCCATCCTCACTTACCTGCTGGACCAGAGCTTTCTGCTTCGGTCCCAGTGCTCCTCCCGACCACCGCCATAGAAATAGAAAAGGGACTAGGTCCCATTTACTTATGGCGGCAGCCATCTTGTCTACATTTGAGACAGGAGAATGGGCTCACGCAATACGCAATATGCAATATACACTCAGTCCATCTCCAGTCAAAAAAACGTAAAAATGAAACCATTCACACCCCGGTTTTATCCCCTTGTCGGGGGTGGACAGGGCCAGTAACAGCCCACAGCCCTTAGTCCCGGGCTGATTGCCCATTGTTGGCCATGGCCCCTGCCTCCCGCCTCCCCCCCCCCCATCTCCTCTCCAAAAGCGGTGGGGATTGCCATAATGTCCTTTTCTGAGCAATGTCAGGGATGAATGTTGGAATTTGTTACACTAGCCACGTAGTGTATCCATTTGTTACATTAAAAATGATTTTTATTTTTCCACACCTCGCAGAGTGTATACAAATTCTATGACATCAGGGGCAAAGCTGCTACATTTATATGTTCTAGATCAAAGTGTTTGAACCTCCCGCCTGAGTGAAAAGTTTTTGTCTACCCGAATCTTGATTAGGGGGGTGGTGCTCGTGCACAACCATCAGATTCTTCAGTATTTTTCAAAATGATGGCTATTGCAATGTTCACTGACCCCAGTTGTAGCTATATGATGGCAAAATGTTGGATTATTTAGTTTTCTCTTGTTGCGAACAGATCCTTGTCTGAGGGTTTGCAATTGTTCAAAAACGTTCTGCATTATGTTTCAGTTTATATCCTATTCATGCAAATCTTGTTATTACTGTGAAGGGAAAATGTAGGTTTTATTAGTTTGTTTTCACATTTATAAAGCGCTCTAAACCCGGGGGCATCAAGGCGCTGGATTCAGGATTAAAACAGGTCCTGGTCACAGTGAGAAACAAAAACACAAAATCATACGGCTTGTGGGCACGGCCGAGTAGATCAAACCAGGGAAGGGCCCTCGGGGTATAGCAGTGTCTTAAGGTGTTTTGCGAAAGGACCAGTATGATAGTTCTGATCTTAGTGCTAGGGGTAGTGAGTTCCAATTCTGGTGACAATGACCCAGGAAGCTCAGCCCGCCAGTTCTCTTTAGTCCAAATCTTGGCGTGACCAGCCGCTGAACTTGATAGGAGTGAGTGGATCTTGAAGATTGACCTTTTTTTACGTTTTTGGGAGAGGTATGACCGGGCAGTGTTCGAGAGGCATTTGTGGGAGATGGCAAATGTTTTGATGTTAATACACTCCCATATAGGAAGACTGATAATAGCTTCAAAAAGCATTACAATAATTCAGTCTGGATCCAATAAGTGCACGGGCGATGGTGAGGCAACTGTCGGAGGAAATGTCTACTGGCGTTGATTAGTTTAGTGGTGTGTGCGACAGAGGATGCAAAAGCATTGACCTGCCGCGTTAGAAACGGGGTGACCTCTAAGTGAAGACCCAGGGTCTTTACAACGCTGGATACTGGGATAGTGATGCCATCAATGGTGAAGGAGCTGTAGGTTTGGCCAAGCTTGCGGAGTAGAGCTTGAGAACAGACCAGGAGCATTTCTGTTTTGTCATCATTGAGGCAGAAGAGATAGGCCATCCAAACCTGGATGAGTAGGTAAACTGTGTGCAGTGTTTTAGAGTCCGTAGCGCAGTTGCCGGATAGAGGGAGGAGGATCTGTGCATCATCAGCGTAGTTTTTGTAGGAAATGCTGAGGTAGTCTAGGAGGTCAAATAACTGTTTAGTAAAGATATTGTAAAGGGATGGTGAGATGGTCGAGCCTTGGGGCACGCCGCAGGTGACGGGGAGGGGGTGCCGAGGCATTATCTGCAAAAACTCATTGAGCTTTCAGCCAGATGTGAGATGCTGACACAGTATTTGGTGGTCCATGAGGTCAAAGGCTGCAGATAAGTCAAGGAGAAGGAAGGCTGATTTGCCGGCATATTTGATCTCATCCAGTTGTTTTATTTTTAGATCCAGCAATGCCTATTCCGTGCCATGGCCCGGCTGGAAGCCAGACCAGACTGATGCAATCGTTTTGTGAAATAGTTGAATCTGGAGGTTGGCCACCTGGTCCATGATGTTGAGGAGGAAAGGGACAGTGGTGATTGGGCAGATGTTAGTGGAGATGGCCGGGTCTCGAGTGGGTTTTTTTCAACTAAGGGAGAACCCTAGCAGCCTTCAGGCTGGTTGGCACGCAGAAGTTAGACAACGAGACATTGATGAACGTAGTAATGACAGGTGCGAGGGCTTTTGCACAGTCCCCGATAACTGTAGCAGGGCACACATCACCTTGGCAGTGGGAAGGTTTGAGGCCTTTCATGATCAGGGTTGCCTCTGCTTCCAAGACTGGTTTGAACTGAAATAGAGGTAGATTCAACAGAGTGGCGGGGGTGGGGGGGCTGGGAGGGGTGGATTGGGGGCAGTAGTTAGGGGAACCGGACGTGTTAATGCTGTATCATTTTTTTTATTTAGGATCTTTTTCTGGAGTGTTGATGTTATCAAGAAGGGTGTTTTGGATGTTGGTGCACCAGGTACTGTCCTTGGTGCAGTTGGAAGGTGTTCAAGTTAGAGATTCCATCTCACACCGAATCGTGAAGAGCTCACAGGTGCTCGATTTGCATTGGATATTCTTGTGTTATAGATCGTGCTTATCATTTTTAAATATGGCCTGTTTATATTCTCTTGCTGAGGAGGAAAACCTGGCTTTATTGGGCTCAGAAGGGGTTTTCCTCCATTTTGGTTTCGGCCTCACATTTTTTTCAGGCAGAGAGATCTGATGTCATCAGTGAACCACTCGTTAAGATGCGAGGCAGGTTTTGCTTGCGTTGGGTGAGGGGAGCTATTATGTCGACTACATGTGTGAAGGTTTGTTGTAAATATCTACCAAGCAGGCTGGGTCGCTGGAAGGAGGCTGTAAAGAAGAACATGTTACTTACCCCTGGTAACGTTCTTTCGACTGGATGTTCCTCCAACGTATTCCTTATCTTTGACATGTATTTGTCCAGCTTTGGAAACATTTTTGGCAGAGGGCACCCTGCGTCGGTGGCATTGAGTCTATGTCCCTGGAAGGCCTCTGTTAGGCAAGATTTGGAGCAGTACCCTTTGGGTGCACTACAATAACCCTGACCTCCTGGAAATAGGAACCCAACCTTTGGTATATGTCTGTACTACACAGGTTGGTAGTGTGGCTGAGCAGCCAGGCTCATCTCAAGAGGGGTCAATGTGAGCAGTAGGGGAGTTACACAGAGATTCACAGTGACAAGTATCCAAACAATCATTTACACTCAAGGTTTCTTGATTACACAATTATTAATTTGTTTAACAGTCAGTTTGAATAAGCCTTCTTCAGAAGGGGCAATATAAAAGTAACACAAATACACTCCAAAATACGCACTCTTAGTTTCTCTAAATCAGCAAGTACCCATTTGGGATGGGATACAAACACTTCCTCAACCATCGGGTGACTTAAATAGCTAGGACACTCTGGACATTAATATATTACTGGTATATTTAGAGCAATACTGAGAGGAGTGTCAAAGTAAAGAGGTTTCAGAATAAGACAAGAGATCACACAAATAATCTGAAGCAGGTTAAGTACTTTTGAACCCCCCCCCAAAGCAAAGTAAAGTAACCCTTTCACGGAGGGAAGGTAAAAAACAAGCAGAGGAGAGTAGAGTCATTCAGGGAGCGAGGCCAGCCAATGTCAATTGGGCAAAAGTCTAGGTGAGCTGACTGAAGCACTTCTTGCAGGTAAGTAATAGTCTTGCACAATATTTTTATAAGTCTTTGTAGAAAAAGTTGAATCAATGTAGGGTCACAAGCTGGGAGGCTTGTGAGAGGTAGAAGATGCAAGCAACTCTACAGAAGCAATCAGGACAAGTCTCAACTGAGATCAAGTAAGGCTACAAGGAAGAGGTAAGTTCCCTTAGACTGTACAGTACATTTGGTTAGAAGAAATGGTTCCAACTGGCTTCTGTTCCTGTTTGGCTCTGCAGATCCTTTTCAGCGACAGAAAAGGACTTCTATTCAGCTGCACTTCGCGGTTTCAGCTCCTCGCCATTTTGTTGAGGTGGCTCAGGCTTGGTCAGTCCTGTTTACCGAGAGTCCTGGGGATCTTCCAGCAGCTCGGGTCCATCTTAAAAGTGATGCAATCCGTTTGGTGTTCCTCTCCCTGGCACTTTGGTTCCTGCAGCAGCAGCAGCAGCAGCAGAAGTACAGCCAGCTCAGAGTTCACTTTGGAGTTGATTGGGCACACCAACTCAAGGGGAGAGGTCCTTGCAGAGTTTCTCTAGTCGAGGCGAATTCGGAGCTTCAGCATAGCAGCAGGGCTTCACTGGGTAAAACCAACTGTCCAGGAGTTGCAGTAGGCTTTTCTTCCAACTTCTTTGGATTCCTTCGTCCAGTGGTCGACTCTGCCTTCCAATCCAAAAAGCCTACCCTTTTATGCAGGTTTCTCTCATTCATTACAGCATTCATTGCAGCCTAGCTGTCAATCACACAGCAGGGTGGCTGTCCTTGTTGGACAGCCAGCCGGCCAATCACCTTTGGGTGCATTCCTGTAACCAAGGGGATTAAGCACGGGGAGTTTCGGGCACCTCCCTCACTTCCTGCCCCTGCCAGACATACTGGAGCCAGAGGCGGTATTCACTCGTGAATCCCGCCAAATACAAAACGAACAAAGGGATCAAACCTGGTTTGGCACGCAGAGAAAAATGGGCACCCATGGGTGCTTTACTGCAGCTGCGAATGCAGCCTGCGGTAAAAACTCCCAATGGTAGTTAAAAGTAAGCCACTGCCACCAGCCATTAACTGTAGATAACATAAGGGTAACATAAAAATGTTACATGAGAAACTAGACAAAGGGGATAGTAAGTAACCCCTCCAGCACCCTATGGTAAGATAGTGTGTGCTGGTTCTAGAAAGTTATTTTACGTAAAGTCAATTTCACTTCACTGCTCGTAGAAACTGTAGTATTAAAACCTTTGGGAATTTTAAGAGACTTCCCTTTGCCACTGCACTGAAGATGCGGTGTGTCGCTATACAGAGATGATGCCTATGGAGTTTGTCAGACTCCAAAACCAACAATACATGAGTGGGAAAAAATCTCTCACTCTCTCCAGGTTAAAAATTAAAAGTCCGAGAGTCCAAGAAAAAGTGCTGGAGGTCTCTAAGGTAGAGAGGAATTAAAACATTTCTGATAATTCTCCCTAACAGCCTCTGTCGAGGGTGACATCAGATGTTAGAAGTAGCATGCACGGCGCCAGTTGGCCTCAGTTCTGTTTTTCCCTCCTTGTGCATCAGAAGTGCCCATAAATAAATATGGGCAGGACAGTACTCAGCCATGTGGGAACGACAGCTGCAATAGCATGGGAAATTCTACAGAGGGGTAGGTTGGTAGGGCAATGAGGAATACATTGGAGCAACATCCAGTTGAAAGAACGTTATCAGGGTTAAGTAACTTGTTCTTCGAATGGATTGTGTCCCCCAACGTATTCCTCATCTTTGACAGACTCCCAAACCAGTATCCATGATAGGAGGAGGGAAAAGAATGTAGATATGCAGAATTCTCAGAGGGCAGAATAAAGGACTGCCTTACCAAATGCAACATCCTGAGCGTGGGAAGTATCCAGAGAGTAATGCTTAGTAAACATGTGTACAGATGACCACGTGGCCGCATCACAGACGGTCTGTGTCCGTTATACCCCACAACGAGCTGGTCGTCCACTCTCAATTTGGACATGCTGGAAATATAAACGCTCAGCGCTCTCCTAGGGTCCAACCGATGTAGCCTTTCCTCCTCCTCAATAGGATGCAGAGGATGGTAGAATGCCGGCAGCACAATTTTCTGGCGTAGGCGAAAGTCCGAAACCACTGTGGGGAAGAAGGAAGGTTTCACCCTCAGAACAAACCGGTCCTTGTGGAATATAGTAAAGGGTTGCTTGGAAGAAAGCGCTTGCAACTCGCTCCCTCTTCTTGCAGATGTAAGAGCAACTAGCACGATAGTCTTAAAGGTCAACAACATCAACGGACATGAGTGCAGGGGTTCAAAAGGCGCACCCATCAGAAATTTTAAAACCAGGTTGAGGTCCCACACCAGAACCTGAAATGTAGAAGGAGGGAACACAATAGTGAGCCCTTTTAGAAACTGAGTGACTAGAGGGATCTTAAAATAGGAACAATCCTCGGAAGAGCACTTAAAAATTGAAAGCGCTGCCATGTAACCCTTAATGGTACCAACTTGAAGACCTTTGTGTGCCAATGAGAGCAGAAAGGATAGAACATCCAGTGTCGTACACTGAAAAGGACATTCTGGTCTCTGCACCAGTCACAAAATGTATTCCAACAGCAACGGTACAGAGACTTCGTTGCTGCCCGTCTTGCCGAAAGCAACACCTCCATCACGTCATCCGGGAGGTACCAATCCTTGTACCTCAACATTTCAGAAACCAAGCATGAAGGTTGAGAGCGTTGACCTCTGGATGGAGAACCCAACCCTCCTCTCACGAGAGACGATGCTCCCCTTGTGAAAGACGTATGGGAGGACAGATGGACAGGTCTAGAAGGTCCGGATACCACGTTCCCCTGGCCCAATCCGGGGCAATGAGGATCACCCAGTTTCCGAACCTCCTTAACCTCCGGATTACTTGTGGAATGACAGGGACTGGAGGAAAATGTGTACAGCAGTGGGAAATCCCAATCCACCATGAACGCAGCTCCTCTCGGAGGAAATGCAGGACACCGGTCGCAAACAGATCCACTTGAGGGGTTCCCCAAGGGCGAAGATCTCTTGAAGTGCTTCCTGAGCTAGTTCCCATTCATGGGAGACTGCTCTGCTAGCTCAGAGCGTCCGCCGCCGTGTTCTCCTGCCAGGCCAGACGAACCGCTGAGAGGAGGATTCCTTCTTGAATAGCCCAATATTAGAGCTGTACTGCCTCTCTGCACAGTGGTAGTGACCCTACACAACCTCTCTTGTTGAGGTAGTGCATGGCCACTATATATTGCCCGTCATTATCAGGACATTCTTTCCCCATACAGACGGCAGAAAAGACTTCAGCACTAGTCTGATCGCTCTCAGCTTCAAAAGATTGATTTGTAGCTTGGACTCCAACGGGGACTGCTGGCGTGAGCTCTCCACCCTGTGAGTGAGGCATCCCGCATTACAGTGATCTCTGGCAATGGTTGCCAAAAGTGTTTGCCTTTCAGAACATTGTCCTCGCAGGCCCACCACAGAAGATCCCGTGAGACTCTGGGCGGAATCTGAAGGCAGTCCGACATCTGTCACGAGAACTGGGCGGAGAGCGCATTGAAGGGATCCGTTCGCAGGCAGGCCTTTGGCACCAAGAAAATGCAGGGTGCCATGAGGCTGAGCACCCTCAAGAACAAAGGCCCGAAGAGTCTGGCCATTCTGGAATTTCATTACCATCTGGAGAATGTCTTGAGCCCTCACCTTGGGAGGCGAGCACTTTCCCAAGGAAGTATCTAAAACGGCCTCTATGCACAGGAGCTGTTGAGGTGTCATTTGGGACTTCTTGAAATTGAGGGAGAAGCCCAGTTTGTGAAGGGAGTGGCAGGTAACTTGAGATGATCCAAGGTTTGTTATGGAGAACGCGCCCTGATCAGCCAATTGTCTAGGTAGGGGTAGATATGAATACCCTTGAGGCGGAGGTCAACGTGAATGGCAGGGCTCGAAACTGATAGTGCGAGCCGCCAACAGCGAACCTCAGGCATTTCCTGTGCTCTAGATGGATCGGCACATGAAAATAAACATCCTGAAGGTCCAAAGACACCAACCAATCCAGAAGTTGGAGGGCCTGAAGAATCTGAGCTAGAGTGACCATCTTGAATGTGTCTTTCCTGAGGAACTTGTTTAAGTATCAGACCCCCGTCCTTTTTTGGGAATCAAAAAATATGGGGAATACCAACCCTTGTTCCTCTCCGCTACAGGCACTGGTTCTATAACGCCTTTCTCTAGCAGGGTTAAAATCTTCTGCACAAGGAGCAGATCCGGAATCCTTAAAGAGTGTTAGCGTTTCCTCAGTGGATTGGTCTGAGGCTTCCTTAGAAAGGGAAGGCAGTAGCCGTGCACTATTGTTTCCAGAGCCCACGCATCTGAAGTAATGGCTCGCCATTCTTCGAGATGCTGAGACAGTCTGCCTCCCACTGGACAACTATGACTGAAGCCTTCAGAGCGGCTTTGAAGAGGCTATTGCAGCGGCCGATGGTAAAGAGGCTGTTGCTTGAGCATACTTAGCATCTCTACCTCGTCCACCACGAGGGAACATACCCTGGCCTCTTTGACTGGCCATTCCTCCCACCCTTCCAAATGAGGAGTAGTAGCGAAAAGACCTACCCCTCCATGGTTGTCCGCTGGAACGAAAAGGCTGAGGTTGCCTAAGCAGTGCCTAAAGATCTGACATTCGCCTTGGAGGTCTGCAACTTCTCAAGGCTCTTGTCAGCCTTGCTGCCAAAAAGATGAGACCCGTCAAATGGCATGTTGAGAAGGCGAGCCTGCACATCGGGTGCAAACCCGACTTCCGCAACAGTGCAAACCTGCGTATTACGGTGCTCGTAGCCATGGACCTGCTGATACTATCCACAGAATCCAATCCAGACTAGAGGTACTTGCACATGGCTTCCTTGCCATCCTTAATAGCCAGACGCCGTCCCCCTCATCCCCTTCTGGAATGTGCTCCGCCGCCATGGAGATGCAGTCTCACAGAGTGTATGAAAATTTTGCATCGCACAGGTGGAGTTGGCTGATTTCAATGCCATACTCCCCGCCGAAAATAGCTTCCGAGCCCATCCATATACGCGCTTATCATGCCTATTAGGAGGAATGGTAGAGTACGTGACCTGCTATGAGGTAGCCGTAGCTGCCTGGACCACCAGACTCTCGGGAGTGGGGTGTTGGGACAGATAGCCGGGGTCGCTACTGGAGGGGCGGTATTTTATTGTAAGAGACTTGTCCACAGCCGGATTGGTCTCCAGGGTCTCCCAATTCCTGGCCACCCTCCTCTGAAGAGCCACATGGAACAGTAACACAGGATCCGTAGGCGGACCCTTGTCCAAAATATCCGTAAGATCATCCTGATCATGATGCGCCGGGGCCTGAACCAGCCCAAGTACTCCACCACCTTAGACATAAGGTGCCTATATGAAGAGTCAGCATGCTCCCCACTTGCGCTTTGTAAGGTGTCACACAGGTTCTGGATCCTGCTCTCTTCTGAATGGAGTCCCATAGTGGAGCCCATAGGGGGCATCCTCCCTCTCTGAAAGTAGTTCCTCCTCAAAATTTTAAGTGAGGTTCCTAAAAAAAATACTTTTTTTTTTAAAAACAATTTTATAAATTTTTCAAAAAAACAAATAAACCAAACTTACAGTGGATGTATCATGTCAATCATAGCTACACGTAAGTTGTTATATTCCAGCACACTGCATATCATCGTCCCTCCTCCTCTCAAGCCTACTCCCCTTTCCTTTTCGTACCCACTTCTTGTAGTGGGAGTTCCTCTTCAGCAGAGCTCGTTGAGTCTCTGTCACTTGATCCCTCATGCGAGGGCCCAAATAGTTCAGCTATCAGTTGCCTCCATTCCGCAAGGGCTCCAGCTTCATCCTCTGTCTCCCCTTTACACCCTTCCTGCCATACCACCGTTTCCGCCTCCGCCCACCTCTGCAAGTCCCTCCACCACGTTTCCACTTTGGGCCTATGACATGCCTTCCAGCCCATCGCAATCCTTCTCTTCGCCAAGACATACGCTAAATCCTTAAATTTGCTCACTTGTTTAAGCTTACGCGGTCTGGGGAACCCTCCTAGAAAGCAGGCCCACGTAGTATCTACCTTCATCCGGATCCTTTTGTCTTCCATTTTCAGCGCCATCTCCCCCCAGTATCTCTCTATCAGCGGGCAGGCCCAGAACATATGTACCATCCCTGCGCATTCCTCATTACACTTTGGGCACACCTGACGTCCAGCATTTTTTAATTTGGCTATCTTCCGTGGCATCAGGTACACTCTGTGGGTTACATACAATTGTATTTGCTGCAGTCTGGCATTTCTCAACACTTTTTTTATGATAACCTTGCACCCTCTCCCACATCCCATCACTCATCAGGGCCCCTACTTCCTCTTCCCAATCCAGTCTAAGTTGTACTATCTCCCTGCCCACACTGGACATCATCATTTCATATACTCTGGACGTTTCGTGTCCTCCCTCTGCTATATCATATATCATATCCAAGGTAATGTCTTCCTAAAAAAAATCCTTTTTAGGAAGGAGGACAAAAAAAGACTTCTGGCATAGAGCCCAGAAGCTTAGAAGGCGTTGAAGATGTCGACTTAGACTTAGCCAGAGCCTTCCTTGGCAGGTCAAGTGGACCTGAGGGTTGAGCCGGTAAACTACGCTCCACTGGGGTGAACAGCTTCGACAACAGCACCGATGGCTTGACTGGCGTTGACGACCCAATGGGCACCAACGGCTTCGAAGACCTCGATGACGACAGAGATCGTGATCTCTCGTTCCGTCTCGAGTGGTCCTTTGACACTTTCTCTCGAGGCCTTGAGGGCTCCCATTATGTATCACGCCATGAACACGGGCTTGAGGGCGCGCAATTATCAGGCCGAGACCTCTCCTTGGCCGCTTCCTCAGAAGGCGCGGACAGAGCCTTGCCTTGCTTTTCAAAAAGCTTAAGCATCTCCAACGAGAAAGCTTCCCACTCTGCCGGTGTCGACGTTTTGGTCAGGCATGTCACCCTCTCGGAAGTACTCTTGACGAAGACGAGGAAGGTGACCGGCGGTGCCTTCGCTTCGAACGGCTCGACGAGGAGGAAGAGTGGCGGGAACTGGCTCAAAGAAAACGACCTGTAACTGACCGACACTAGGACCACTTACGTCTTACCCATCTGTTAATCTGTAGAGAACGCCTACTTACATGCTCTTCCCTCGCCTACTCCACCTTGCTTTTTGAGCCTCAATGTATACTGTGTATACATCTCTACGTACAAATTACCTGTGTATATAACTCTGTATATTACCCCGTGTAAAAACTTTTAGGGTAATCATTATCCTGTTGTCAATGTTTCCTGTATCTACTTGGAATGTGCAACTGTAACTTGTAAGCTTAAAGTATTCTTGTACATGCGCCCGGATACCCTCGGGTCTGGCGCGCGCTATAAACAAACCACTACGGGACCGTGAACGCTTGGCTTTCTTCGGACTAGGAGAGTCACCCCTCGCGTCGTCAGTCGAAAGCCCAGCCGGTCGTGATTTACGGGGCTTGGATACCCTGCCTACCTTTAACTTTCCCCTTCCCCGTCATGGACTGACATTTCGAGCAGGTATCCGCCTCGTGGCCCTCGCCCAGGCACCAGACAGACCCGTTAACATCTTGGAGTCGCACTCCTTACATTTCTTAAACCCGGAACGAGGAGTCGTCGGGGTAGAAGACGAAGACATTGTTGAAAAGAGATAACAGCAGTACTTCAGAAGTACGAGGCGTGCCGAGTTTCACGAAGCAAACACGTTTGCAGAAAATTGGAATTGAGGCCAACGGGCGCCGTGTGTGCTACTTATAGCATCGGATGCCATCACCCTCGACGGAGGCCTTCGAGGGGGCATCGGCCCGATCGATGCAGGGCACCCACGTCTGAAAAAATGCCCAAAGCTGGACAAATACATGTCAAAGATGACGAATACGTTGGAGGACACAATCCATTCGAAACAGCTCGTCTAGCATTGGAAGGATGCAGTCTTAGGTTAGATTGCCAAGGCTCTGGGTTAAAATGGGAGGTAAGGGCATGGCAGAGGTTAGACATATGTATGGTGAATGATACAATATTGTAATCGGTCCAAGAGAATTGCAGATTGGAGGTAAATGAAACGTGGCAATTAAGGTCCACTAGCAGGTCGAGGATGCAACCTTTGTAATGCGTAGGGTTGAGGATTTGTTGTGTGAAGCCAAGAGCTGTAATGGAGCTGGCTAGGGACAAGGCGTACGAGTCGGCCTCATCATTGAAACCTAGATTGAAGTCACCAAAGACCAGTGTCTTGGAGATGGGTTTTGCATTAGTGGAGAAGAGGTCCTCTTCAAAAGATCAGTGGTTCCTGTTAATACTGCACAGGAGCAAATGGCCTTTGTGGAAGACTGTGTCCAGACCAGGGCTGCAGGTAAGGATATAATGTTATATTTTAATATTGTATGTATGCGTGCATGAAAGTGTTAATATCTGTAAGTGTGGCCAAGTAAATGAGTTGTCTTTTGTAGGTGTGTACGAGTGAATGGAGAAATTAATGGATAAATGAATGTGTGCGCGAATGAAAGAAATTAATGTGTATGAATGTGTGGATGTACCGGCAAGTGGGTCTGCCTTGGATTGTGCATGGGGAAGTGAGGAGCTTGCACTGAGGGCTGAGTAGGAATTGTTGAGGGCTGGGTCTGCCAGTACATGGCATGTTTCTATGGCCATCAAGAGAAAAGCAAACATGTTAAGTGGTATTGTGTGGTAGGAATGCCATATATTTTTGAATGACAAAACTTTAATAGGTCTATTACACTGACTTTACAAAATTGGTTTTGGTTCTGGCAATATGGCCACCATACCGACAGGTGCGTGTTTACCTCATTGGCTGCAGGGTAAAGATCCAAAATGACATGGATAGGCAACTTAAATGAGTGGAGTTTTCTTTAATCGCTCTGTAAAATGTACTGATTCCCAGGTATTCGACTGGGAATATATACAAAGCATGTTAATCTACGCAAGGTATCAATGCTGCAGACCATATTTACAGGTAAAGTAGCAGGGGAAGGACCTTGGCTACACCAACTACATATGTATGTATGTCAAGGATCGCAATTTAAGATTTCAGGATCTAAAAGTAGCTCATGACTTAATAGGCAGGAGCTACCCCTACAGAACCAGGAGCTAGTACATAGCGTGAGACAAATCTAAATGTTACGTGAGATGCAAACTAACTTTTTGTCCATTATATACAATTCATTATGCTTTAAATGTCGTCTTGATGTGTCTAATGTTTCTTTATATACCTTCCTAGATACAGAACGCTAATGCCAAATAGGAATGTTTGCATGGGACCAGTTTGCAGCAGGAGCCAAAAGAAGCTTGTGGTAGCTCTTGGTGTCAAGCTAACCAGGCTCTCCAGGACCAGTAGTAGGAGCTACATAGCACTCCGCTCCCAGCAACTGCAAACCTTGTAGGTCTTCAATTTGATAGTAAAAAAAGACACTGTACATGTTGCTGGGCAAGGGTGTGGAGGAAAATGTCACTCTGCCAGTGCCCAATTGGAATATTAAGCTAAAGATGCTCCACTGGACTGCGCTAACCAATTTGATTCAATAGCAAAAAGTGAGTTAACCATTTAATATATTATTTTGAAAAATATGTTTGTTATAAATTGTGATTAATTCATTAGTACTGGCAACATACTGGTCTTAAAGTGTTTGCATTTATTTTATAATTATAACGCACTGTCGCCAAAAGCACTGTACATATGAGAAAGTGGTACAGAATCAAACAATAATGACAAACAAAAACCCCAAATGTGAAAGGGTCAGTAGGAAAGTCAAAAGAAGGGGAGATTTGAGACAAGTACGGAATAGATGGGGTTAGAGTAGACAGTGGAAGGGCTTTCCAGTGCTTAGTCGCTAGTAAAAAAAACGTGAGGGAGCACAAGGAGTAGAGAGGAGGAATTGAGATTGTGAACTTAGAGAGGGGGGGCGTGTATAGGGAAATCAGAGGCTAGAAAAGAGCAAGACCATGGACACACTTGAAAACAATAGTGTTAAAATGAAACAGAAGATGTGGGTCTAAGGGAAGAAAAAAGATAGAAAGCAACGAGGGGTTGATAGAAGTACATGAGAAAAAGAAAAGAAGAAACAAATAGTGGAATTGTAAGAGCGCAAAGGGGTGTGATAGGCAGACCAATCAGGAGACCAGAGCAATAGTCAATACAAAAGAAGATGAGCAAAAAGTTTGGTGTCATAGAAAGACCAGATAGGGCATGCACAACAAATGTCAGAGATGAAAAATGATAAGTTACTCAGAGTAGTGACTAACGTACTCTTAGTCCATAGTCCTCTTTCCTCCATACTGCATGGGCGTCCCTCGCGAGGGATGGGAGACAGAACCTTTTTCACCAGAAAAATCTTCTTCCCCTCTAAATTTAGAGGCGTGGCCCAGGGAGCATGCGCTGCCCTGACTCTGCCCTCCGGCGGGACGTATGGAGAAAAGGGGACTATGAACTAAGAGTATGTTAGTCAATACGGTGAGTAACTTATAATTACTCTCATATCCCATCCCCTTTCCTCCATACTTCATGGGCGATTACAACTGAATGCAGCCCCAGGGTGGAGAGGAGACCCTCCTTAAGCAAACAGGTTACGGAGAACCGCCTGTCCGAAAGCCGCATCCGACCTGGAGCCGGCATCCAAACAGTAATGCTTGCAGAAAGCCGATGGGGTGGCCCATGTGGCGCCCTGCTTATGACCTGCCAGGGGACATGGGGCTGAAAGGCGATGGCCGTTGCCTTGGCCCTGACCGCGTGAGCATGCATATTCGCTGGAAGGGGTCTATGCTGGCCCTCGTACGCTTCCTTGATGGCCAAGACCATCAAGAGGGAAATGGAGGCTTTGGAGGCCTGATAGCCTGGCACCTCCAAAAGTGATGATTAGGGCATCTGACTTGCGGAAACCCTTGGTCCTGTCCAGATAGAAATTCAGTGCCCGCCTGACATCTAGGCAGTGCAGAACTCTTTGAAGCTTGCACTTCGGGGCAGCAAAGAATGTAGGAAGGACGATCTCCTCGTTTAAGTGAAAGGCTGATTGCACTTTAGGTAGAAATGCCGGACGGGTCCGCAGGACCACCTTGTCCTTGTGAAAGGTAGTGTACGGCTCTGATGCGACTAGGGCCTGGATCTCGCTGACCCTGCGTGCCGATGTGAGGCCGACTAGCAGAGCCGTCTTGGTGATCAGCCTGATGTCCATGGACGCCATAGGCTCAAACGGCTTGTGCGAGCAAGCGCCCAAGACTAGGTTCAAATCCCACACGGGGTGTGGCTTCCTGATGGGCGGGTAAAGTCTAGCGAATCCGGCCAAATGTCTCCTGACGATCGGGTTGGAGGAGGAGAAGACCCCTTCCTCCAAATTCCTGTAGGCCCCAATGGCCGAGTTATGCGCGGCTCACCTGCACGCCTGAGCTGGCGAGGCATGCCGAGAATGACAGCACGACGTCCAATGAACAAGCCAGTGGGTCGATATCCTTGGCGTGCGCCCAGTGGCAGAACCTGGTCCATTTACTTTATACTGGGCTCTGGTAGCCTTGAAACTGGCCCCCTGTATGATTTCCAGATTGGCTTGGGATAGGTTGAGGTGGCTGAGCATCACCTGCTCGGGAACCACGCTGTGAGGGCCATATTCTGAGGGACGGGGTGGACAACCCTGCCCCTCTGCTAAGTCAGAAGATGTGCTGGGTCCATCGGGAGGTGGATTGGAGGGATCTCCAAGAGGCTGAGCAGCTCTGAGAACCATGGCCTGGCTGGCCACCACAGGGCTATCAGAATGATGTTGAGTTGGTGAGACTCCTTGAACTCGCAAAGCACTCTGTGAATCAGTGGAGTGGGAGGGAAGGCATATGCTGACATGACGTTCTACTGGGGCCATAAGGCGTCGCCCAGGGAGCCTAGGCCCTGCTCCTGCCAGGAGGCGAACTGAGGGCATTTCTTGTTGTGCCTGGTGGCTAAGAGATCCACCTGGGGGAGGCCCCATCTGTGGAAGATCTCCTATGCAACAAGGTCGTTCAGCTGCCACTCGTAGTTGTCGGCTCACAACATGCTGAGCCTGTCCACTTCCAGGTTGGATCCCCCCGGAAGGTGGACTGCCGTGAGGAAAATCTCGTTCTCCAAGGCCCATTCCCACATGTTGATCACCAGTCTGCACAGGGCAGGGGACCTGGTTCCCCCCTTGCTTGTTGATGTAGTACACACTGGTCGAGTGGTCTGTCTGGATGAGGACAACCCTTCCCTTGAGACGTGGGAGGAAGGCTCTGAGCGCTAACCAGATGGCATTCAGTTCCAGCCAATTGATGTGGTAACCTTGTTCCTGACGGGACCACGTGCTGTGGACCGAGAGATCCTCCTGGATGGCTCGCCAGCCCTGGAGGGAGGAGTTGTGGTAATCGTCATCTGCGGAACGGGGGGCCTGAAGGGCTTGCCCGTCCGCATGTTGCAGTTTTTGGACCACCATGTGAGGTCCGGGTGGAGAGAAATGGGGATCTTGAAGATTTCGACCTGCAATCCCCTCTCCTGGTTCCACGATGCTTGATGCTGCGAAGTGGAGCTGAATCCTCCTCATCATGAGTCTTGTGTGGGGGACAGCCAACAGTACCGCTGCAAAAAGGTCCAGTAGATGCTGGTACCACCAAGCCGAGGTAGCGCCTCGGCTCAGAAAGTGGGACGTGGCACTCCTGATGGCCGAGGTCTTGTCCTCCGAGGGGAAGACCCTCTCGGAGCGCTTGTCCCAGATGAGGCCCAGGAAGGTCAAAGACTGTGTGGGTTGTAGCTGTGACTTGCTGAGATTGAGCAAAAAGCCCAGGTCGTGTAGCATGTTCATCAGTGACTGGGAGGAGTGGTGAACTGCTCCTTGAGATGTAGCCCTGACGAGCCAGTCGTCTAGGTAGGGGTATATATGGAGGCCCGGAGGAGGGCTGCCACCGCATTCATGAGTATGGTAAAGATCCTGGGGGCCGAGTTGAGGCCAAAAGGGAGGACCTTGTACTGAAAATGGCATCCCATGATCCTGAACCGGAGGAAAGACCGATGGGGTTGCAGATCGGGACGTGTAGAAATGTGTCCTTCACATCAAGGGAGCACATCCAGTCTCCCTTGCATAATGTCTCTGCAATAAAAGCAGGCGTCACCATCTTGAACCTCTGGAGAGGTAAGGAGAGGTTGAGGGTGGAAAGGTCCAGTACAACTCTCAGGCCAGCCTGGTTCTTTTTCTGAATGACGAAGATCCTGGAGTAGAAGCCTGATCCCCGCTCGGAGACTGGGACTTCCTCTACGGCTTGGCTCAGGACAAGCGCCCGAATCTCCGCCAAAAGAGTTGCTGTCCCAACTTGCAGAAGAGGGGGAGAGGAGGAGGAGAGACAGGAATAGGTAGGCAGTACCCCAAGGATACTACTGACAGGAACCAGGGGTCTGCGAAGTTCTGTCACCAGAAGTGTGTGTGAAGAGCAAGCCTGCCCCCCCACTGGCGACACATGGACCCGAGTGGGTCTGTCATGACTTTTTAACCCTTGGAGGGAGAGGCGGAGGAGGGGGACTGGAAAAAGCCTTTGCCCCCCCCCCCTTTTTGATGCTTGCGCGGACTAAGGGTCAGCGAGCGTACCGGCTGCCTAAACCTCAGTTCCCGGAAGCCGCGGAAGCCTCCAGATGAGCGATCCTTATTCGAGCGTTGCTGAGACTGGGAGTACGCTTTGGGCGTGGCCATTGTCAGAATGGATAAAGACTTAGCCGTCTGAGAACTATTCTTCTTCTTGTCCAGCTCTTAGTCTGTGCTGGAGTGGAAGAGGTCACTGCCCTCGAAGGGCATATCTAGAATACGTTCCTGGACATCCGGGTTGAACTTGGTTGCCCGGAGCCAAGCCATCCTTCTCATGTCTGTGGCAATACAGATGGCACATCCAGAGGTATCGATGTGTGCCAGCGTGGACTCCAGGATATCCTGCGCCACGAACTTGACCTCGGCTAGCCCCGCCTTGAAACTTGATTGGCTGTGGGTGGGGAGTTCCTGGAAGAAGTCAGCATTTCCCACCATAATCTCTGGTTAGCGGCTGCCATCATGGCATCTGCATTAGCTTGTCGCAGGTGCAAGGAAACATTGGAATACAGCTTCTTACCGTATGCCTCCAAGGTTTTCTCCTCCTTGCCTAACAGCGCCGTCGATGAAAGACGAGGACGACTGAGGTTTGGAGTACAGTGATGCCGCAGCGATCACCAAGGAGTGTTAGCAATAGTGTATCCCCCTCCATCTGCCTGTACTTGGCGTCCAGGCGGCGGTTGTCTGGCTGGACAGAGTGTGGTTTGAGCCAACCCTTCTCGTGAGGGAGACTACATCGTTTTGCAGTGGAATTCCCGTTCTGGCAGAAGGGCGCCTCGTGAGGACTTAAGCGATGACGCCCTCTACCGGCTGTTCGACCTGGGGCTGTGGGAGGCCCAGGTATTCCGCCAGGCCCACGATACGTTCGTGGAAGGGCCTGGCCGATGATGGTGTGACAGGATCCTCCTCCTCATCAGTATCCTGAGGGTCTGGGGGATCCTGTGAAAGAGGAGTATCTGGAGGCTGGGGCACGGGGACCACCGCCGGAGGCTGAGGAAGAGACGGAGGCTGGTATGGAACCACCTGCGGAGTAGGCTGAGGAGCCGGCTGTGCCAGGGCCAGAGGCGTCTGTGGTGCAGCTAGAATAGCGGGAAGGACTTCCCTGACTGCGTCCTTGATGATAGCCCCCATATCTGGAGACTCCATGAGGCCAAGGAGCTTCTCAAAGATCCGGTCCTCGCTGGCAGAAGGGAGGAGGAGGAGGAGGGCAGCGAGGGGGTTACTGGAGGCACCTGAGGCCGCTGCCAACCCTGTACATAAGGACACAAACGAAAGCAGCCTTGCGCATAACAATGGTAGGCCATAGGCCACGTACCTGGTTGATGCCAGTCCCACCTTGATACTCGTTCTTTGGCGAAGTCATGCAGAGGCGTCAAACGGGTGTCCTGATCTGGCACATCGGCCATTTTGTTGAGCTGCCTACCACATGGCTGCGGCGTGTTGCTCAGCTTGCTTGGGCCAGCCTCTGCCAAGTCTCATATGTGAGCCACATGACTTGCCCCGCTCCTCAGGCACGTGGGTCGTTAGAGATGCGTTCAGGCGCCCCTTCGGATGTACTGCCGGTAACAGGGCGTAGCCCCTCGGCCATGATGCCGGTACAAGGGCTGAGCCCCTCGGGCACAAGCCCGGTAATGGAGCCCCTCAACCCTAGCACCAGGAGGATCCGAGGACCCCTCAGCCCGAAGGCTGGCAGCTGTGACAGCCTCTGTGCGCGAGTTGGTAAAAGGACCTGACCAGTCCCTCCCGCGTAGGAGAGTCCCTGGGAAAGAGTCGCCCTTGCGAGGTGCGGATGAAAGTCCTACCTATGGCCTGGAACGTCTCACGAAACTCTTGAGGTCCTCAGGAGACTGTTGAAAGAGCTCCCTCCACCTGGCTAGTCTGTTCTTCAGTGCTTTCGAGGACAGCGAGCTGCACGCCTAACAGGTTTGCCAACCGTGGTCTGGGCCAAGGCAATGTAGGCAGAGGGCGTGGGGATCTGAAGTTGGAAAAGGCCCGTTGCAGGATGGGCACCTGCTGAACCCTGTCGAACTCGACATGCCCCGGGAGGAGCTGTGGTGTCTGAGGACCAAGTACCTATTGAACAAAAAGACAAAAGAAGACAGAGGAAGAATCTGCGTGTGGAATTACATGGCCAAAGCTAATCCTAGGAGCGCTAGTGAATTTGGCCTCTGCGCGCCCTAAATTTAGAGGGGAAGAAGATTTTTCTGGTGAAAAAAGTTGTGTCCCGTACCTCGCGAGGGATGCCCATGCAGAATGGAGGAAAGGGGACGGGACGTAAGAGTATGGCAGACACGATGTTAGATTTGTGCGAAGAGAGAGGAATCAAAGAGAACACCAAATTTCCTAGCTGAGGAAGAGAAAGATAGAGAAGGAGGAGGAAAAGAGTTGTGGGGGAGTTTGGGTACTGGCATTAAAGAAGAGTAAATTCTTTTTAGCAGGATTGAGCTGAAATAAAAATGCGGGAGGCCATCAAAAACGATGGCAGAAAGGCAGTTGGAAACAGTAGTGTGGAGTGAGTGAAGGTAGGGAATGAGAAAAAGATTGGGGTTTCGCCGGCGTAGAACATGGTAGTTTGTACGAAGTAATTAGTTCAAATAAAGGAATATTGTATAGAGAAAACAGTAGAGTGCCAATAACAGAGCCTCGAGGAACTCTGAGGTAGATAACAGGGAGAAGAGCTACAACCAGCCAAAGAGTAGGCACGATCCGCTGAGTAGGAATGAAAATACTTGAGGACTGAACCAGGAAGGTCAAGAGAGGAAACTGCAGGTAGGAGAGAATGGTTAACAATTTTGAAGGTGGGGCACGGGTCAAGGTAAACAAGTATAGCGGATTGTATGTGGTGGTGATGGAGCATTGACAATAAGGACAAAAGGCACATTTGAGAAAAGATAAGAGCAAATGAAAGGTGATTAATCTGGAGATTTCGTTACTACTTTGTCGGGGAAAATCTTTCCTTATGTGGCTAGGGGTGGTGCAGCCACAGTCCAATAGACCCGTTGGGGGTGTCAATATAAATGAGGATCACATCGGGAGGGAGTTCCGCTATGGAAGTGTGGACAATATTCCAGAGAGAACATGGCATTCCCACTTAACAATCCAAGGTTGACACCCAGGACCCAACTCTGCAATCCTCCATATCCTATTCTGTTGAAAAAGACCATCCTTTTATGACAAATAGTAAAGCTCCTAAATACCCCATCTGACTCAAAGTACTAGGATGAGGAAGATGGCCAGAGTGATGAAGAATACCTGGAGGAACCAAAGTGCGTGCTCTGGTTGTGGGAGCAATCCTATTGGTGCCGGGACATTGAAAACCACTCAGCATAGAGAAACATGGAGTCTTCTTCCTCTCAACACAGGTCGAATAACAGATGAGCTGCAGGTAGAACCGTGGAGCAGAAAATGCTCAGGGACCTAGCGTAATAACAAGAGGCACTTCTACTGTGTAATGGTCGAGGTGGAAGGAAAGATGGAGCCTTCCAGCAGCCGAGCAGACTGGGAATTGGGAGAAACGCTACCTGAGCACACAGCAAAGCTGCAGAGCAGAATGGAGACCACGAGAGACCCGAAAGCCACCATGCGAAGCCGGTGAGTCGAAATAATGGAGTTGGGGCATGGGGAACAGCAGGGGTTGAGAAGCTGGTACGGAAACCCAATCCCTCATCCAGAAAAGGATATCTCTTCTTTTTGGTGCAGTACTTACACAAGAAAGCAAACTTATGAAAAGCAAAGTACTGAAAGCCACAGAGGCAATATTGAAATCGTATGAGACAGTGAATCTTGGTACAATCCTGGCAGGAGAGTAAACTAAGCATGAAGATTGCGAGAAGTCCTGGCAGTAGAGTATATACCAGGCAAGAAGATTGAGAGTCTGGGATTCTCACCCATTTTTGTTTGGACTGTCATATGCATGGAGACATCCAAACGTGCAAGTCATCCTCTTGATCATATAAAAACTAGGGGAAGGGAGTCCTTCCCCCTGGTCCTGTGGAGAACATGGAAAGGCCAGGAGAAGAGCAACTACCTCTTAGCCTTGTGAACTGCATCTGGTATTCAGGATAAGGGAGGCAGTACCTTCGTGTTGACTGGTAGTTGGAAAAACCAAGAGAGGAACCACCACCTCTATTGTTTTGTGAACATTGTGACAAAAGGGAAGAAGCCCTTTCTTCTGCTACTTATTTAAGAACCTTTTTGTTTTGAAACTGTGAAGTTTACTTTTCCACTCTTTTGCTGCATCTGGAGCAGTGGAACCAACAATGGACATTACTCAGAGGAAGGGAGTTATTACTCTGCAGTTAAGAGTCCCAGTTCCCCCTTTGTACTTTAGTTTAAGGTTAAGGGTCGGAAATCAGTGTTTTGGGCATGGGAAACCCCTCTTAGATTTAGGAAACGGTAAGATATTCATTTTCTGTTCAATAAAAAAGCTATCAGACATTAAAATGCCACCACTGTGTCTGAGTCCTGCTTCCGACTCCTTACAGAAAGTTCAGTTAAGTAAAATCTTGTGAATAGACCACACACTCAAGGAATTGTCCAGTGCCCAATTGAAATATGAAGATAAAGATGCCTCATTGTCGTGTGCTAACCACTTAAGTAACAAAAAGTTAGAAATATTCTGAAATGTGTGTTTATCAGTTGTAACTAATCTATTAGTATTGGAAACATGCCAGCACTAAAGTGTTTTGCCCCATTTTATGCTTCATCACGTTCTCAATTATGTAAGTGGCAATCAGTGTTCTTCAGTGATGCAAGTGCCAAATAAGGGTATAGTACAAGTATACCAGGACCACCAGCATAGTAAGTAGAAAACCTGGAGTCTGCAGTTTACACCCATGACCGATTAACGTGAGATACATATTTCAACTTCCTGGCTTGCCATCAGACTGTCCTGTTTCTTCATGACCGATTAAACTCTCTTTAGAAAATTGTAGAGTCATCTTTCTTTTAAAGTGAATCGCCCGTTTGCAACTTTCAAGTAAAAGAGCACACATTTCCCTTTAACTTACTTGCCTCCAGGGCCCCCCCCAAAAAGTAAAAAACAAAGGAAGACTATAATGCAACCGTGAGGCTTCTTTATCATTAGCTCCCGGGGTGGGGGGAGCAGCCAATCTGGTTCCTTGGATCGTGGGCTGAAACCTCAGCCTGCGTTTCATGGAACCTGGAGGCTGCTTCCTCTGCCCGCAGCACCATCTTCCTTCCACATCCTGCCCCACTTACCTCTTTTCTTCGGCAGCGACTGCCTCTCTGCCGCCGCAATGAAAATGGAAGGAGGGGCTCCGTATTGTGAGAAACCAAAGGATGTCTCACCTACTAGTTCCCAGGGATTGATCTCTCTCTCGGGTGGCCAGGGCACGGCCATCGCATTTGGATCCAGACCCTGGGGGTGGACCAGTGCGGTCTTTGGGGAGTGGGAGTGAGGCAACCGATGGTGAGATGCAGTATTCCTCCTTTTCCCATATCTCATCCTATTTTATAGGATTCTCAGATGTCCCAACTGCCCCCAACCCCCTTCCGCACAAGCACTGGACCGAGGAAGAGGGCGACAGAGTAAAGAGGCTAACCCATACATACATCTTGCGACATGTCCCGCTAATCGGGTCAGGCAAAGTCAGGCACTTGACTTGAATCCCGTACATCTGATATCCATTAGCTCTCCCCATACAGATAAAAGGCAGAACAGAGACACCCACTGAGCACGATGGAACACGAGAAGGAGCAGAACTTCCGGGACGAAGGCAAACATACTGGAGTAGAGTGACCGATCGAGGGACTAGAGGGTAAAGAAAACCTGAAGTTCACTGCAGGAGGTCGTTTCCTGCGGGAAGCCGTGAAAGAGACGCAGAGAAAGCCAAATCGCAGACAAGAAGAAACCTTCATTGTGTTTCAAGGACGCCAGCGACCCTCCCAGGTGAACAACAGAGTTGGGGAGGCAAGGACAAGCCTGTGGTATTAATCTTGACTCGTGAATCAAAGCATCAAAGACAAGAAAGGGACACGCACAACTGGTGAGTTAGTGAAAGGCCTGTTTGTGTCAAGTAACAATTGAAGCCGCAACAGTGCATCTCACAAGTGAAGGTTGCCCACATGCTGATAAGACGTGAAAGAAAGCTAACCAGTAATGAACTTAACTGTGAAGCCAGTGATACAGAGTCGCGGAGTGGTCTGACAGAAGTAGTAGCCGACTCGAAAGTTTCAGCAAAATGTGAAATGTTTTGTGATAAAGCAGGAAAGTGGACAAGATCTGAAATTCTTAATGGTCAAGATTAAACCCGGCAAAACAGGAAGTTAAAAGGTGAATGCTTGAAGAGAAAGATTTCTTTTGGACTTCTGTGAACTTAACTACCAAGACCAAGAGACACTGGAGAAAATAACATAAGAGTGTGAGCTGAAGAGATGGTCAAAGTGGTCCTGCAGAGGTCTATTGTAAAAGCCTTGCACATTCGAAATTCTTAGACACCGGGAAAAGGTCAGAGCCCGACAGAGAGACCAGAAGTGTGTTAAATTATGAGAAGGGAACCCCTATAGGATGTGCATTAAGGTTGGGTAAGGGAACCCCTGCAAGTGCTGCGATTGCAGGGTCCGAGCCCGACCGACAGACTTATGTGAACTTTTTGCTTTGAACTGTCTGCTTTGAGAGGTCAGAGCCCGACTGAGGGAGACCTACGAGATTTTCTGTTGAATTGTGAAAGAACTTTTGGAACACTGGAATAAATGACTTTAACGTGGAAGGCCAGACGGGCATCGATCCACATTTTTGAACTGCCTTTGTTTATGAAAACCTGAGCCACAGTGCATCATCCTATCTACGGGGGCCGCCTTACTCCGTGCTGTGCAATGTGGGGAGGAGAGCTGACTCGGCCATCTTCATCCTTTATGTTATAACACTGGTTTTCCTTTGCTTACATAATCCCCTTCACACACTTTCTGTATAAAAGATAGGACAGGCATTAGGTTTTGTTAGTATAGGCCATTTTGATTTGATAGAGACTGACTAGGACTGCATTTTCCTTATTATTTTACAGTAGAGACTACTCCCATCATAGCTATAGGGCAAAGCAGGAGATTTTCCAAACCCCAAAAACTGAAAAGGTTTTGAAATTGTACCTCTAGTGTCAGTATCATACTTGTGATACCATGCCTCCCTTACAGTATGGAGCCCCGCCTTCCATATCCATGGTGGCCATTTTGGGACAGTATTTTCATTCATTGAACGGGACGCGTGCGGCATCCTGTTCAATTAATGAAAATGCCTTTTTTTTTTTTTTTAACACCCCAGGATACATCTTTGGTAACCCGGGGTGCTAATGGCCTTAACAGCATCTCCGGTGTGCCGGATCCAGTGTTATCAGTCCGGGCACCCTCTTTAATGGCCCTCGCTCTGCTTGCGCCTTTAACTCGGACCCCGGGCCGATCACATCCGATCCGGCACACCAGAGCAGGTGTTAACGCCACAAAAAGGTCACTGACTGGATTCTAGAATTCACAAAATCCAAAATCCACTATAGCATGAATGCCTGTTCAGTACGACTTCCCCAACATTATAAACTGTATAAAAAGATTAGATCAGGAGATTCTCTTTAGAATGACTGTACCTCCGAGAGCCCCATAGCATGACTGCCTCAAAGATGTGTACAAAGAAAAGGGTTAGAATGGCAGTCGCTAGAAACCCACTTTTTGACAGAAGAATGTGGTCTGATGGAGCTCAGTACTGTTAAAAATCTATATGTTGCTCAAAAGAAAAGTTTACCTGTTTCCACTATTTCAGTCTCGATTTCTTGTTCCTCAGCAACATCTTGCATCATAAACATTTCATCATCATATACCAGGATTTGGGCTGCATAGCCCTGCTCTAATCTGGCACTGGGAACTGGCTCCACGATCACTGCAGGGTATTCCGTCACCTGCACTTCCTCCTAAAGAAAGAAAAGCAAAACAAAGCCATAGATACTCCAGATAATTATTAAAGTTCTCCAAATCATAGTTTTAACAATTGATTCATTTTTTTAACACAACTACTAATAAGATGTGTGCTGGAATGGCCCTATTAGCATGTGCCGCTAAAGGAAAAAACACAAGCAAAAACATAACCAGCAAGTACTTGCCGTTGGTGGGATACAATTGACCAGTCTCCATATTTTGTAAAGGAGATCGGAAAACAATGACTATATAAAACAAAAAGTAGAAAGCCCAATCCAATTACCAGACCTGGATTTACATTTCTCAAATCATTTTCTGGGTCGCTCATCTTTAGTCTAATGTTTGATTAAACTCATCACTTGAAAGTTGGAAGAATTATTGGACTAAGAAGAAAGCTTAACACAATGGACATTGACTATTTTCAATCCTGCTCCCTTTAAGGAAGAAAAAGGTGCATGTGTCTTACCTGTAACTAATGTTCTGCAGCATTGGTATCTTTCATAGATTCATATGCTGTGAATATTCCATGGCGTCAGGCAGGGAATTCTCGGTTACTCTTTGGTTTCCTTTGCAAAAAGCAAGGAAAAACTATTTTTTAGGCTGCCACCCTTCTTATGGGTGCTTTTGGTACCAACCAATGGTACCTTGAGTAGGTAGACACTAGTCCTGCCTCCTCTTGCTCCTTTCAGATTCTGACCAGTGATGCTGAAAGCCCAGGGCGCATACACAGTTTTTACATTCCAGGGATGGAAGGAGGGCGCATATAAAACTATGAAAGATACCAATGCCGGAGAACAGGAGTTACAAATAAGAAACATTCTCCTTCTCCAGCATTGGATCTTACATAGATTCACATGCTTTGAATATATTAAGTAGCAGTACATAGCTGCTGGAGGTGCATAGAGGTAAAACCTGTATATTTTTGCCCTAAAACATAAGATCTAATCTTATTCGAACAGGCATTGCAGGACTGCTCGTCCTGTTTGCACGTCCGGGGCATGCTGCCTCTCCAAAAGGTAGTGCTTCGTAAATGCATGCAGCACTGACCGGTAGCCGATTGGCAGTTGTCAGCCATTGAGTCTCCATGCCACTTAGGTCGCTGTAGCTTGAGTGGCGTGCGCATGCGGGGGTGCACAGAGGTTTCCCAGCTAATTTATGGTAAACTGTGATGGTAGAGGTGAAAGATGTCGGTTCTCACAAGCCGCGCTTCCTACCTGATATATTATTGACAAACCAGTAGTAAAGTAAGCCTTGCGGCTGATTTTATTGTTGGAAGAAGTAAAAAAATGTTTTTGTTAACTTCACAAACTTTCAACTCAAAGCTATTGAAAAACCACATTTAGCGATCTAAGGAGCAAAATTCAAACAAGGCACCATATAAGATACTGAAAAATGTACAGCTGTCAGTAACGAGCACATGAATCTAGCATTCAGGTTGCAGAATCAGTCCAAATTGCTGAAAAATGATGATTTGTCGCCAACATGTGTTTCAACCCTCTAGGGTCCTCATCAGGGCGTGATGATTTTGATATACTCTGTGTTAATGGACGGATGCTTCTTGCTCATATAGTAAATAGGAGTAACATTTTCTTTCTGAAATGTACATTCGGCTGTTTCTCAGGGCGTCCTGCCCGAAGGCAGTTACAAAGCGACGTGCGATACTTCTATTGATGAAGGAACGATGCAAAGGATGATGAGGTCGTTCTGGAGCTATGAAGGACTTCCTCTCGCCTACAAAGGGGACGCCCACTCCCCTGCCAACGGCTCTTCTGACCTGGCACTCTCCTTGGAGTGTGGGTGCTTCTCTGTGGGGATGACCATGCTCTTGTCGACTGAACATCGGAGGGGTACTCTGGGTAGTTACGCTCATTAATCCACCATACCAGCCGCTCGTTCCTGTCCTTAAGGGTCTTGGAGCCAACGCCTTTGCAGATGTTACAACGGCCGAAAGTGTAGTGGGGGTACAAATAATATATACAATCAGTATGTGTGTCCCTTTCATACATGTTTCTGAGACCACAGGTGGCACAGGCCTAAAACAGGGGTCTTGGTTTCCCCTCCATCCCCACTTATCTGTCACACAACGCGCTGTTCTGTCAATGAAGACTTGTAGAATTGTTAGTTGAACAAGATGAAGACTATCAAATTGTTTGATTGGAACTTGAAAATGTACAGAAAACCTGAAACTCCCATCAGCTTTAACACATGGTTAGAATCTGAAGGGAGGAGGAGGGGCTGTGTCTACCTACTCAAGGTCCCATTGGTTGGGACCAAATGCACCCATAAGGAGGGTGGCAGCTTACAAAAGATATTTTTTCTTGCTTTTTGCAAGGGAAACCAACGGTTAGCCTGACGCCGGGGAATATACAAAGCATGTGAATCTATGAAAGATCCAATGCTGGAGATGGTCATTTTCGGTAGGGTTAATGGGGCAAGTATGGGCTGACTGGCAAGGGCAATTTGAGTTTTGGTATTATGCCTTCTTGGAAAAATGTACATTACCAAAGACGAAAACTGGCTTAACTCGAAAAAGAGGAGTCCCCCTTTCCCTCATGTCTTGCACAGCTATACTTTAAAGGGCTCCATGGCGGAGCAGTCAGAAAAAGTGTGCGTTTCTTTCCTGCACTGTCCCAAGAGTCCTACAGTTTCATTTCACTTTGCCTGAAGAATAAGTTAACTACTAAATCATCAGTGTTTGCAAATTTTTAATAATTGAACTTCAATTGTTTAAAATCATCCCACTGTGAAGATACCAAGTAATTGCTCCTGTGTACAGACAACTTCTCTTAATACTTCAAAACAGGTAGCAGGCACTCATCGCCAGAAAGAACATGGCATGATAACCTGTTGCTATGCAAATGGATATTTCCCATCTGTGAAAGGTACAGTGAGCAAAAAGTGTGTGCTGCAAACTCATCTCAGAACAGATTATCATGCCATGTTCCTTCTGGAGAGGAGCGCCTGCTACCTTTTTTGAAACATTCTCTTCATACCTCTGAGAAACAATCCAGAATTTTAAACTAAACTTTGTCTATTCCTTGTTATAGCAGAAATGCAAGTCTTGGTGAAAAAAGAGTGGCAGATTCACATCTTTTTGAATGCCCCCCAAGTCTAAAATATGCAGCGATATCTTAATTTCTCACATTCAAAACTGTCACAATTTCTTTGCATATGCATCTCTGCTTAAGTAAACCTATGTTTGAGAACATCCATACAGCAGTCTTCTAAATATTATAAGTTACTCACCGTAGTGACTAACATACTCTTAGTCCATAGTCCCCTTTCCTCCATACTGTATGGGCGTCCCTTCCAAGGGACAGGAGAAGGAACCTTTTTCACCAGAAAAAAAACACTTTCCCCCTTTAAATTTAGATGGGCGTGGCCCAGGGAGCATGCGCTGCCCTGACTCCACCCTCTGGCGACACACCTCCGTCCTCATTGACGCGTCAACAATATATTTAACATAGAGTAAAATTGCCTAATGACACCAGTATTATTAGGGGGGAGGTTGGTGGGATGTATGGAGGAAAGGGGACTATGGACTAAGAGTATGTTAGTCACTACGGTGAGTAACTTATAATTACTCTTACGCCCGTCCCCTTTCCTCCATACTGTATGGGCGATTACAAGTGATTGTAGCCCCAGGGTGGAGAGGAGACCCTCCTTAAGCAAATGGGTTCCTGACAACCGCCTGTCTGAAAGCTGCATCAGATCTAGAGCTGGCATCCAAACAGTAATGTTTGCAGAAAGCCGAGGGTGAGGCCCAAGTGGCCGCCCTGCTTATGACTTACCAAGGGACATGGGGCTGGAATGCGATGGCCGCTGCCTTGGCCCTGAATGCGTGGGCATGCATGTTGGCTGGGAGCGGCTTGTGCTGGCCCTCGTAGGCTTCCTTGATGGCAGAGACCATCCAGCGGGATATGGAGGTCTTAGAGGCCTGACAGCCTGTTCTTGAGCCTCTGAAAGTGACAAACAGGGCGTCTGACTTGCAGAAGCCCTTGGTCCTGTCCAAGTAGAATTTTAGGGCATGCCTGACATCCAGGCAGTGCAGCACGCTGTGTTCATCCTTGGGATCAGGAAATAACGTAGGAAGGACCATTTCTTCGTTCAAGTGGAATGCAGATGGAACCTTGGCCAGAAATGCCGGGTGCGTCCGCATGACTACCTTGTCCTTGTGAAAGGTGGTATATGGTCAGAGGCGACCAGCGCCTGGATCTCACTTACTCTGCGAGCCAAGGTAAGACCGACTAGTAAGACCGTCTTGATGGTGACCAGCCTAAATTCAATGGATGCCATTGACTCAAATGGTTTGCGTGCCAGGGCACCCAAGACTATTTTAATGACCCACACAGGGTGTAGTCTCTTGACGGGTGGGTAGAGCCTAGCAAGACCAGTCAGATGTTTGACTATAGGTTTGGAGGAGGAAAAGATGCCTTCCTCCGAGTTCCTGTAAGCCCCAATGGCTGCAAGGTATGTGCGGCAGGTGTCCCACCTGCACGCCCGAATGAGCGAGATGCGCCGAAAAGGAGAGCATGTCGTCCAAACTGCAGGCCAAGGGGTCGATTCCCTTGGAGTCTGTCCAGTGGCAGAATCTGGTCCATTTGCTTTAGTACTGGGACCTGGTGGCCTTGCTCCCGACGCCCTGTAGGATCTCCAGATTGGTCTGTGAAAGACTAAGGTGCCGAAGCGTTAAATGCTCAGGTACTACGCTGTGAGGGCTAGTTTCCCTGGGGCGGGGTGGATGATTCTGCTGTGCCAGAAGACGTGCTGGGTCCGACAGAAGGTGTCTGGGGGGGTACCTCAGAGAGGCTGAGTAGTTCCAAAAACCATGGCCTGGCCTGCTACCATGGAGCTATCAGAATGATGAGGAGTCAGTGAGACTCCTTGATCTTGCAAATTACCCTGTGGATCAGGGGGTTAGGCGGAAAGGCATAGGCTTTCGTGCAAGTCCACTGGAGGTGAAATGCGTTGCCCAGAGAGCCGGGACCCAGACCCTGCCAGGATGGGAATTGGGGACACTTCTTGTTGTGCCTGGGGGCAAAGGGATCTACCTGGGGGTGACCCCACTTGCTGAAGACCACCTGAAGAACGAGGTCATTTAGCTGCTACACTTAATTGTCCGCTCCCATCCTCCTGAGCCTATCCGCCTCCAGGTTGGATTCCCCCGGGGGGTGGACTGCTGAGAGGAAGATTTTGTTTTCCAGGACCCATTCCCACATGCTGATTGCCAGTCTGTACAGAGGAGGGGATGTGGTGCCTCCCTGCTTGTTGACATAGTACATGCTGGTCGAGTTGTCCATCTGGATGAGGACAACCTTGCCCCTGAGAAGTGGTAGGAATGCCCTGAGTGCTAGCTAGATGGCGTTCAGCTCCAACCATTTGATGTGCTATTCCTGCTCCTGTCGAGTCCAGGTGCCGTGCAATGAGAGATCGTCCAGGGTGGCTCCCCAGCCCTCGAGTCGGTGGTGATGGTTGCCTGCGGAGAGGGCGGCCAAAAGGGCTTGCCCGTCTGTAGGTTGCAGTCCATGGACCACCAAGTTAGGTTGGGGTGGAGAGATGGAGCAACGTTGATCGTCTCGGATTGCGAGCCCCGCACCCGATTCCATGAGGCCGCGAAATGCAGCTGAATCCTTCTCATCATTAGTCTTGTGTGTGGCACGGCTAACAGAATAGCCGCTAGTAGACCCAGGAGATGTTGGTACCACCATGCCGAGGTCACCTCTCTGCTGAGGAAGTGGGCGATGGCCCTCTTGATGACCGAGATCTTGTCTTCCGACGGGAAAACCCTCTCTGAGCACGTGTCCCAAATGAGTCCCAGGAATGTCAGAGTCTGCGTAGAGAGCAGCTGTGACTTGAGTTTGAGCGAGAAGCCCAGGTCGTACAGTGTTCATAAGGGCATGGGAAGAGTGGAGAACCGCTTCCGGAGATGTAGCCCTGACGAGCCTGTCGTCGAGGTATGGGTAGATATGGAGGCCCTGCTCTCTGAGGAGGGCCGCCACAACGTCCATGAGTCTGGAAAAGACCCTGGGGGCCGAGTTGAGGCCAAACAGAAGGACTTTGTTTTGGAAATGGTAGCCCATGATCCTGAACCGTAGGAAAGAACGATGGGGCTGCCAAATCGGGACCTTTAGGTACGCGTCCTTCAGGTACAGGGAGCACATCCAGTCTCCCTTGTCCAATGTCTCCGCTATAAAAGCTGGTGTAACCATCTTGAATTCTTGCAGTGGTAAGGAGAGGTTGAGGGTGGAAAGGTCCAGCGCAAATCTCAGGCCCGCCTGGTGGTTCTTCTGAATGGCAAAAATCCTGGAGTAAAAGCCAAAGCCTTGCTGGGAGGCTGGAACTTCCGCCACTGCCTGGCTCTCTACAAGCATCCGGATCTCCACCAAAAGAGTTGCTGTCCCAACTTGTTGGAGGGGAGGAGAGGATGGGATAGGAAGGTGGTACCCCGTGGATACTACGGAGGGAAACCAGGGGTCAGCGAAATTCTGGCGCCAGACTTGTGCATGCAGAGCAAGCCTGCGCCCCCACCAGACACACGTAGGGGCGTGTCATGCCTTCTTTCCCTTGGAGGCTGAGAAGAGGGACTGGAAAAAGCCCTTACTCCCCCCCCTCCCTTTTTGTTGTTTGCGCCGGTTCTGGGACGGTGAGCGGTCCGGCTGCCTGGATCTGCGTTCCTGGAAGCCGCGGAACCCTCCATAGGTACGACCCTTCTCCGAGCGCTGCTGAGATTGGGTGTACGATTTAGACGTGGTCTTAGTAAGAATGGATAAAGACTTTGCCGTTTGTGAGCTGTTCTTTTTGTCCAGCTCTTCGTCCGTGGAGGAGTGGAAGAGGGCCCCTCGCCCTCGAACAGAAGATCTAGAATGCGCTTCTGGACATCCAGGTTGAACTTCGTTGACCGGAGCCAGGCTGTTCTCCTCATGTCCGTGGCAATGCAGATGGCACAGCCTGAGTTATCGATATGCGACACTGTGGATTCCATGAGGTCCTGCGCCACAAGCTTGGCTTTCGCTAGCCCCGCCTTAAATCGAGATTGGCATTGGGCGGGGAGTTCCAGGAGGAAGTCCGCAATTTCCCGCCATAACCGTTGGTTGGCAGCCACCAGCATGACATATGCATTGGCCTGACACAGGTGCAAGGAGGCGTTGGAGTAGATCTTCTTGCCGTACGCCTCCAAGATCTTCTCCTTGCCTAGCAGTGCCGCAGAGGCGGCGGCTGAGGATGACTGAGGCTTGGAGTATAGTGATGCTGCAGCAATCACAGAGGAGTGTGGCTGAGGATGGGTAGTGAGCAAGAGTGTATCCCCCCTCCATCTGCCTGTACTTGGCGTCCCGGCGTCTGTTGACCTGCTGGACTGAGTGGGGCTTGAGGCAACCCTTCTTGGCCAGGGAGACTACATCGCTTTGCAGTGGAATCCCCGTGCTGGCAGGGGGGGCTCCTCGTGTGGACTTCAGCCAGAACCCCCTCTGCCGTCTGTTCGACCACGGGTTGGGGGATGCCCAGGTACTCCGCCAGGCCAGCAAGACGTTCATGGAAGGCCCTGACTGAGGATAGCATGTCTGGATCGTCCTCCTCGTCCGTATCCTGCAGATCTGGAGGATCTTGTGGAGGAGGAGCGGTAGATGGCGCCAGAGGCTGGGGTACAGGGACTGCAGCCGTAGGCTGAGGAGGTGGCGGAGGAGGTTGCAGAGTTGGCTGTGGAGCCAGGGGTCCCGATGAAGGAGTCTGTGGGAGGACTTCCCTGACTGCGTCCACTGGCCAAAGAGGTGGCAGGGGGTACCGACAGGGTAGCAGGGGGCTGATGGAGCTACTGCGTACCCAGTCCATATGGACGCAAAGGAAAGCTGCCCTGCACAAATGTAGAGTAGACTGTAGGCCACGTACCTGGTTGAGGCCAGTCCCACCTCGACACTCGTTCTTCGCTGAATTCGTGGAATGGCGTCAGACGGGTGCCCCTTTCTGGTGCGGCGGCCATTTTGTCGAGCTGCCTGCCACGTGTTGCTCGGCCCGCTGGGCCCGGCCTCGTCCAAGACTCTTGCATGTGGATCATGAGGCCTACCCTGCTTCTTGGACCTCGGCCCGGTAGGTGAGACACCCTCGGCCCGGGGGTTGGTACGGCTGCGTTTAGGCGCCCCCTTGGACGTACTGCCGGTGACAGGGCATGGCCCCTAGGACGTGTTGCCGGTAATAGGGCATAGCCCCTCGGCCATTGTGCCGGTAACAGGGCGTGGCCCCTCGGGTGTAGGCCCGGTACAAGAACCCTCAGGTCCCTCGACACTGCGCCTGGGAGGATCAGAGGACCCCTCGACCCGAAGGCCGGTAACTGTAGCAGCCTCGGGGCATGTGCCGGTAGAAGGACCTTGCCAGTCCCTCCCGTGCAGAAGAGTCCCTGGGAAATAGTCTCCCTTGCGGGGTGCGTAAGAAAATATAGGCCCTACCTTGGGCCTGGTTCAATGCTTCACAAAGTTCTTGAGATCCTCTGGAGGCAACCTCCATAAGAGCTCCTGCCACCTGGCTAGTTTGTTCTTCAGAGACTTCGAGGACAGCGAGTCACATGCCGAACATGCTTGCCAATCATGGTCTGAGCCAAGGCAACGTAGGCAGAGGGCGTGGGGGTCTAAAGTCGGGAAGAGCCCGTTGCTGGATGGACACCTGCTGAACCCTATGGAAGTCGACATGTGCTGGGGAGAAGCGTGACGCTTGAGGACAGAGTACCTGAATGATAAAAAGACAAAAAGACAAAGCGAAGTATCCGCATGTGGAATTACATGGCTGAAACCAAACCCAGGAGTGCTGGTGAATTCAGCCCGTTCCAGTCAACGCGGAAAAGGGGACTGAGGTGCGGCGGAGTCAGGGCAGTGTATGCTCCCTGGGCTGCACCCCCGCGTGCCTCTAAATTTAAAGGAGAAGAAGGTTTTTTTCTGGTGAAAAAGGTTCTGTCTCCCGCCCCCTGGAAGTATGGAGGAAAGGGGACAAGACGTAAGAGTATAAAGTTTTAAATATGTAGGTCATCAAGAAGCAAACGGAATGATGGTTACAGGGTGCATTCTTCAAATGTTAAGAAAATGAGAAAAGCCTATGGGTGCATTATATGCAAGAACCTTCCGAATCTAGAGATTGTTTTCAAGTCAAATCTTATGTGGTGACCTTTCCTCTTAATATTTTTTTGCAACATAATGGATGAACGAACTGAATGAAATTAAGTTATGGGATCGATCTCTAGAGCTGCGCTAGTTACCACTCTAATGGTTATACAATTTAAGAAATTTGGGTGAGTTCCTTGGCAGCAAAAAAAAACCTTCTCCCTCAAACTTCCCACAAAGCCTGTGTATAGAAATGCTTAAATGAAATGGTTCGAAGTCCAATTCTTGTTCAATTAATACATAATCAGTTTGTGATGAGTTATTTTATTCTTCCATGATTGATAAAGCAACCAAAAAACAGTCCCATGAATGAGTGACCAGCTTGTTACAAGAACTTCCTTCAGTGACCGCTCTTATGAAAACCTGGAGGCCAATTTCGCTTTTTCTTACTGTGGTGAAACGTCTACCAGAGAACACCCCAGTCCTGAAATACTGAAAGTTCTTGAGCTTCCTTGAACATATTAGAATTTCTGCTTAGGATATCCACTGTGACTAATGTGCTGGCTACTGATAAATCAATAACTCCACTTTGTGTTTAAGATGCACACTTTATTAACTCTTGTTATAAAGAGTGTGCTTGGTCAGGTACCTTCCAAATCCAAGGCAGAAAATTGCTGTGTGAGTATCCAGTAAACATTGGACCGTTGGCAGGCCCAAAAGGTTTGGACTATGTTGTGCCTTAGCAAAATAGTCTCAACATTTAGTGCCTCGAACCCCCATCCAATTCTGATTTATTCATGAGATTAACTGTCGATCAATAGTTATGTAGGTCAAATTGGGCTTTCTGAAGACTGCTTTTTGATATTAAGTTAACAATGCTACACAAAAACCCAAACCTAGCAAAATAAATAAAAATCTGGCAGGTTGACTGGGACCTGACCAGTGAACAGAGAGGCACAAATAAGCTTATGAAGGAGGCACCTGGCGAGGCCTTGGGCTTCAATAAACTCCAACGATATGTCGAGCTTTTCCGGACACAAACGCAAAGAGACTGTTCATGCTTTTTCGCCTAAATGCCTTTAAGACAAAAGAGCGTCTTAGAGTATGGTCGAGTAACGCAAACCTAAATCCATCATGTAGGCTTTGCGCAAAGGAAAATGAGACACTTAAACATCTGTTGCTGTTTTGCTGTGAACTTCTGACACTCGGAACAACATACTTGGGACCTGTGATCTCAAAACATCCCTCTGTGCAGACGAATGGTGGCAGAAAATATTCAATGGCATGGATATGAAATTGATAATTTTATTAACGTTCGTGCTAAAAGAAATTGAAAAACTGTTGGTGTCTGAATCACTGTAGCGTACAGTGAGAATTAATTGTAAAGTCTTGTGAGATGTCTGACAAAATGGGCAAAGAACTTTGGAAGGGACGGAGGGACATCCTTAATTTTGTTATATTTTAAAGGTTTGTCTCTGTAAACCAATAAAATTAAAAATAAATTTAAAAAAAGACTCATTTTCTTTGTTTTCTGAGTGAGGCAACTCATGGAGCTCTTCACTGCAATATAGCTGGGGATACCTTTACTGTATGCGGTGCCAAGAACAAAATCAACAAGGGTTACCTGAAACAATTGAAGGTAGTACTGCTACCTTCCAAATAATTTTTTGGGCACTTTGGTGCCCTTGTAGTACTGTAACCCTGCAAAACAATCTCCCATACCCGCAGAAAGGTATACCGGGCAGGCATTAGCACCATAGACCAGCTCTACGTGCACATAAAACAGGTCTCTAACTGCCAAAGATCAATGCTACACAAAGGATTGGTCTCAGAGCAAGGCAGTAGTCCTGAGCTACACATGTGCGGAGCTAAGGGTGCTCTACCAATGAGAGTCATAATAGCTGGTGGCTTAGGGGTGATGCAGGACAATAAGGTAGCCAATGAAGGGAGCAGGACAACTGGCACTGTTGCCCCAGTACATATGCTGATTGGCGAATAGTCCTGAGTTGCGCTTGTCCTTAAATAATACAATGTACTCTGTTATGATCAAAGTTATTTTATTGTGATGAATTTTCTTGAAAGAGATATTGAGTCTTTTCTTCATAAATCATTATATCTTGAAATTCAAATGAAAGAATTGAAATGCAGTTTAAATTCACTGATCGTATATTCAGTTTAGAGTCACTGATAGCATTTAATTTCTTGCGTCTTCTCTCGACACGCTTTTTCCACGCTTTTAAATATCAGTGGTTCCTCAGGAGGTGTTATGACACTTATGCGTTACATTTGCAAATAGATTCCTTATTTACTGCATGAGTGGGCATTGTCCTAAAAACAAGAGACAGAATAGAGTTGTAGACTATGTGCGTTGCGTGATTAAATTACAATTGGCAGGTCTAAATTTCTACTTACTGGTGAGTAATTCTTGGCATTAATGTGTTGCGTTTGTAGATGCAATAGCCCAGTATTGGGAACCTTGGTAAGAGTTACACCTGATATTCCTAGAATGAAGCACATGTGTTTACGGGGAATTAATGCTACGCTTGGCAAGAGTCCCTATGCGACTTGAGTTACTAAAAGTTAGCTGGATGTATTTGAAATAACCAACAGATAAATAGATGCTCACCTGGTTTTATGCTGAAGATTATTTATCCAATGGTAATCTCGCAGTCCGATTGCCATAGTGTTTCAAAAAATGGCCGGTGATTTGAACCTAGACTGCATTTCCATCAGTCATAAAAATAGCTCAAATAGAGTGAGCAAATGGGTACAATTTGTGAACCATCATAATTTATACAGACTCAACGGTGCTTTTTCATCTGACATTCCCGCCGGAGCTACTTGGCAGCGAGGAAATACCTTATGTGTATACCAATGCCAATTTCTTTCCCGACTTTGTTGAATTCAAGATCATAAGTTCTACTCTGAGTGATCACAAACAATTGACAGCTAAATGGTCTTACCATGGTGGTTTATTCAAAACACGAGATAAATATCCTCAAGGGCCGTTGACTTTGAACAATGCAGGGAATAGACTCTGATGGTCAGAAAATTCTTTGAGTAGTTTCTATTCTTGTATGAATCACAAATCTTTTAGAATATGCCTAAGTGACAAACCTAACAATATAGTATACTCTGACATGTTGCAAGCTTTTCAAACCACCGCGTTTACCTCTGGTCAAAAATACGGCAATGATATCCCCAAATTGCATGTGTTCAATGCTGAACTATATATTCGAAAAAAGTTGTATAGGAAACAAAAACGTGGGGCAATGACTACCTATTAAGATGAGGTTAAATGGTTTGACCAACATTAAAACTAAATACAAAAACTGGCTTAAATCTAACCGTGCAAAGCTCTATCAGGCTGATGGCCAACTCATGCATAATGCCATATACAGTAAAAACCTAGCTATAATTTGGTCGCTGCTTAATGGAGCCACAATAGGTAGTCAAGTTATCTCCCAAGCCAATGAGGTCTCAGAACTTACATGGATGGCACATTTTACTAATCTCTACAAAATCCCTGATGGAGGAACAGCTTTAGAATCTGTTAATCCACCACGCAATTTTCATTTACACTTTGACATGGAGGATATACAACTATTCATTAATAAAGCCAGCAAGTCTGGGGCATGTGGCCCGGATGGATTATCCAATAGGATGTTAAAAGCACATCCCGTAATTTGGTCAAAAATGTTTAGTATTTTTCCCATTGTCATCAAAACTCAAACCCTACCACATACATGGACTAATTCAATCATTGTCCCTATTTATAAAAAAGGTGACAGGAAAGACCCATCTAGTTTTAGGCCAATTGCTCTATTGGATGCGCCAGCAAAAATCTTTTGTCAACCTATGTAAAGCAGAATCAACTGGTTATTAATACAACCAAAACCCAAACACTCATCTCCAAATGGCACCCTAATGTGAAGGTCAAATCATTTGATTGGAAATTACACAATGTAGTGTTGGACAAAGTTGTACAATATAAATACCTAGGTGTATTTTTTTCGGCATCCATTCCAAATCCCCACCATGAATCATACCTGCGCGGTAAACTACGTTCTTTAATCTCGCAGGCTAAAATTCTTTTGGGAAAATTTGGCAAATTTACGATGAAACCTGTCCTATCCTTTTATCAACAAAAAGTCATCCCGATTTTGACTTGTGGTGCAGAATCCATGGCCATGAAAAACGCATCATGGTGGGATAGATTAGAAGCACTTTTTTGGAAACAAGTATTACACCTTCTGGGCTATACTCCTCTTCCTCTAATCCGGTTTGAGCTAGGGTCCGTATCTATGAACTCATATGTCATTTGGAAATGTTGTGCTTTTTTGCGAAAATGTCTGCCATCTGTTTCCCAATCGAATATTCTTGGTAAAGTGGCTTTACACCTCTTGTATCGACAGACGACCTTTACTAAAAGTTGGTGTAATTACACCTTAGACGCCATGGCGGATGCCTCAATAGATCTTGATCTATTATTATCCAACCAAACTTGTGCTAAAATTAAAACACTTCAGCATGATTGGTGCAGCAATCAAACCAACTGTTTGAGATACAAGGATTTTGATCGTAGAACATTCGGTCACAAGTCCTACAGACGCACGGCAGATTATCTGCTTAAATTTCCTTTGTCCACTTTTCGCAATAAGCTTCTTCGTTTTCGATTAAATCTATGGCCAACCCTAGATGTTTTAGCTAGAAGAAAACTAACTGCAAAAGAAGATAATATCAGTCGCTTTTGTAGGTCACCGAATCAAAGAGAAACTATGGAGCATTGTTTGGTCTATTGTCCTCATCTAGATTCTCTACGAAAAGTTATTTTTGGAAATCTTTTTGATAATTTAAATCTGTTTTCTGTGTCTGACATCTGGCCTCGAATATTTTCCTCGCCTAGATTAGCTACAAAAATTGCAATCGTTCACTTTTTAGACGTGATTTTTCCTTAAGTAGCCTATTAGAATGCGCAAATTTGGTAGCAGCTGTAAATATGATTAGATCACATTTATTTCTCTCTCTTAATTATATGTTGCTAAACTATGTATATAAATTATGTAAATCTGATGAGCAATTTAAGTCAATTTTACATTTTCATATGTGGTAAAAGCGGTTTTAATCTTTCCTTTAATATTATTAATTGTGTTAATAGAAGTTGTTTTTTGATTGTATTGTTTTGTTGAAACATTTTTGTAAATCTGAAAGGTTGATTTTATCAACCAACTAATTTTTTTTTTTTTTTTTTTTAAATGGCCGCTCTTAAGTGCCATGGGTATTTCTCCCCAGTGCCAGGGCCTTTTTTGGTGATTTCGGTATGTGGCCATTCAATGGCTTGTAACTTTTTTGTTACATGAGGTATCTCGGCCAAATTTGGCTCCTTCTTTTCCTCACATGTAGGCGGTCGTAACACCACCCAGGAATCCTAGGTTGCTGTAGGGGTGTGAGAGAAAATAAGCAAAAAGGGCAAAAATGTTGGGTTTTTTCAAAAAATGCCAATAAAATGAAGTACAAAGAAGTCTGGTTTTTTCCTTGTAACAGCTAGGAACAAATGGTTTGATGTGCTGAGTTTCCCAATTTCCTGGCTTTCAAGAACAGGTTGAGTGGAAACGGAAAAAAATTATTTTGATGTGGTTATCAACTGTTTGTGAGAGGTAGGCGGTTTTGGCCATTTTTGCCAATTGGACATGCATGGACGCAATGGAAGAAAAGGGTAGGAAAGCCGAATTGGAGGACAGAAAGGCAAGTATTTCTGAAAATTAGACAAAATTCCAAGTTTCGGAAGGGGTGATTTGCGTAGGTCAGGCAACAACTAGGTAGGGGAAAATGCCATAGATTGGGGGAAAAGCGGGAACATTACCGGAAAAAAAAGGTATGTGTTGGACATGGTTGGCTTGGTACGGCAATGGCTTCTATGAATTTTGAGAAAAGCAATGCTCAGCTACATTCCCCGACTCCTGCAGTTAGGAGAGCACACATTTTTTGTAGTGTTTCACAAAACAAGCAATACCACAAGCCAAACACTGAGCCATGGTACACAGGTGTTTACGCTCACGGCCTGAATAGACGCACTTAGCATGTGTAAATCGGGAAAACCAATGTGGTGAGGAACGGCAAGCATACATTTTTTGAAAGAGCACAGGCAGAACTTTTCAGGGGTAGGTGACTTGTGCAGGTTACAAAAGTGTATGGTGCCTAAAGCAGCGACTAAATGTAGGTCACATTTGGGAAATGAAAGGGTTGTGTGACAAAGTCCACCAGCAAATGGGTCAAAACGTTATGAAAACAACACAAACAACACATGGCCTACCGTCCCGCGTTCCCACAGGTGTCCCGATGAAAACGGTACCTCACATGTGTGGGTGCACCTACCGGGGGCGCAAAAGGAAAAGGGTAACCCACTGGGAACCCCAAGCCTTTCGCCACCGCCCATTTTGTTCATGTGGGCAACCTACAGATTTGGGCCTAGGGTGTCGAAGCCAGCAAGGAAAACAGGGAACCCCATGCATTTCCCAAAAGAGGACACCCGTGGGAATCCACAGAGGTCTGCCTTGCGCAAATTGCCCCAGTTTTTATTAGCCACAATCCCAGACAAAGTGTGATATTTGGTGGGGAAAAAACACAATGTTCACTTTGTCTGGGGTTCTGGGTAATACATTCTGGGCTGCTTTGCGCAAGTCAGACCTCTGCGCATTCCCACGGGTGTCCTTTTTTGGAAAATGTATGGGGTTCCCTGTTTACCTTGCTGGCTTCGAAACCCTAGGCCCAAATCTGTAGGTTGCCCACATGAACAAATTGTGCTGTGGCGAAAGGCTTGGGGTTACCAGCGGGTTACCCTTTTCCTTTTGCGCCCCCAGTAGGTGCAGCCACACATGTGAGGTACATTTTTCGTCGGGACACCTGTTGGAACGCGAGAAGGTACGATATCTGTTGTTGGCGACGTGTTTCGGTGAGTGGACACAGGGAAATGTCTCTGAAATTGGCTGGAAATGCAGACAATCCTCAGACATTTCGCTCTGGCCACTCATCGAAACACACCGCCAACAACACGTGGCCTAGCTTCTCGCGTTCCCACAGGAGTCCCGATGAAAACGGTACCTCACATGTGTGGGTGCACCTACCGGGGGCGCAAAAGGAAAAGGGTAACCCACTGGTAACCCCAAGCCTTTCGCCACTGCCCATTTTGTTCATGTGGGCAACCTACAGATTTGGGCCTAGGGTGTCGAAGCCAGCAAGGAAAACATGAAACCCACATGCATTTTCCAAAAGAGGACACCCGTGGGAACCCACACATGGCCAAATTGGAGGGGTGGCCCATCTCATGTAGCCCTCCCCAGGGGCAGATAATGGGGAGGGGGGCTGTCCTGCACTCCTCCCTGGGCTCAGGCGTCCGTTCCTAGGAGCTAAAATAGTTCTAAGTGCACAAATATGGTTAGCTGCATGTCGGGTCCCTTCTCCTTTAGTCCAAGACTTGTAAAGCTATTTACAAATTTGATCTGGCCTGCAGAGTTGGGCCTAGCAGAAATTATCCAAAGACAGTTAACACCAATGTTCCAGTTAAAATTCACGAATCCCAGACCAAGGAGAGGATCATGGCAGAGACAAAGGACCAAACCAGAATTGCCTTCCTTGACAGCATTGCTCAGCTTTACTACCATGTGGCTGAAGCTACATTGGGCAGAGGAGGAGAGCTGAGACCTGTGGTGCAAGTTGTCCAGTTCACTAAAAATATGCTACAGATGAACCTCTCTTTGGCCTGCAAGTCAAGATTAACAAGTTCATGACTATAGTCACCTGCGCTCAGGACATTTAATCTGGTGACAGCATGGATGCAGCGAATGAAGTCCATGCGGGGTGGGGTGGGGGGGATGCAAACGGGACCCCGATTACATCTGGAAATCAACCAGCAGTAGAAGCAATCAAAGCACTGTTCGAGCAGGGGGATGTCATTAATTTGGCGAGACTAGTTCTCTGCGAATCCCAGTAGGTCCATGTTCAATTTCAAGTTGGTTTAGGTTGTTCTTTTGGAGGATGATCTCCATAATGAACAGCTTTTAAGTGTTTTTCTGCTCTCCCCCTTGTGATTAAGATACCAGTGTAACGCTCACCTGATTCCCGTAGAGGCGCCGGTCTTGACTGGGCGTATACCGTATCTTCAAAGGTGATGTGTAACACACGGCTGGCTCTTTGGGCTGGACCTCTGTGCACTGTATGTTTGACTCGAAGGGTAAGATGTCTGCAGATAGAAAATATGGGATTAATGAATTGGGTTATTGAATGTCTCTCTTCTTCCCTTTCTCTCCTCCTGTAGAACCCCAAAGGTTAACGCTCTCACCTTAGGTAAGTGAATGCCGTGCTCTCCATCTGCCTCGGGGCAGGGTGCTGTAACCAGTTTCTTCACTGGATAAGGGGAGCAGGCCTCTTGACTTCAGAGGACTGCTGTCCGTCGTTTACTGCACGAACGGTAAGTTTCGAGTAATTCTAATGTCTTTAAAGTCTTTACTAATGATGTCTCTTGTTTTGCAGGGTTCCGGCGATGGTGGATGACGGGCTGAAGTGAGTTGAAGATGGAGCCCGTGTGATGAATAGAAGCGCCTGGAAGCACGTAACTAAGCGCTTGTTGCCTGCTTCACGATGCGCTCTAACTGTCTTTTTATTTTGCAGGTACAAGTTCGGAGCGGCTGCAGGGTGCCGGAATACCCACTGGGTTAGATGTGGAAAGGAGTAATGGCACGTGAGTATTAAAGTTCCCCAATGTCTTTACACGCACCTTGTTTTGTCTTTCAGATGCGGGATGCAGCGCCGAAGGCCTCCGGAGCGTTCGAAGAGTTGGTAAGCTTTTGTCTTTCAGATGCCGGAATGCAGTGTGAAGACCTCCGGAGCGCACAAAGAGTAGGTAAACCTTTGTCTTTCAGAATGCAGCGCGAGGCGTTGGTGACAGCCGATGGACCAGGTAAGTGAAGAGCTGTCACTGAAGACCGTAATGCTAACCTGTTCTTTCTTGTCTTTATAGGTGTTGCTGAAGACTGGATTCAGTATGGTAAGCCTTTTTCCTTAGACCCAGGATCAGATGCAGAAGACACAATGAGCGTTCTGCTGCAGAGGATGCAGAATAACGCAAAGCAAGATTCATCCATCGGGTGTGGTTTAAATAGCCTCCTGTAGTGCTTAGGTGTCTCCTTCCACAGCCACGCCTAGGTAAGAAAAGAGTTCCTGCTTTCCAGAAGAGTTCCAGTGTTCTGAACCTAGGGAGGGGCTCCTGCCCCACCCAACAGGAAAAGTAGTTCCAAACAGAAGAGGATCAGAGGCTCAACTGGCAGGCAAGTAAGCAGCATGGTCTGCTGCAGGTAAGTCCACCCAAGCATTATGAGCCCGGCGCTTCCAGCGCTGGGACTGGGCATATTTATGAGCCTGGTGCCACTGGTGCCAGGACTGGGTCCAAAAGGTCCCAATTGGGACTGGTTGGCACTCGGAACCTGGGTTATGGATCTGCTTCCAAGGGAGTTGGGAAAACCCTGACCTTTTGGAAGCAGAGATCATGACAACCAGTTGTGCCTCACTTTTTTTTCTAAGTAGTAATTGTTCTATCTTTATTTCTAATAGGAGGGGATGACCCGTGACAGACTGGAATTTGCCCAGCAGAGATGGAGACCAATTCATCTAGCATCATGACCAAAGAGGGTAGGGTATAGTGAGGAGATTGCCTATCTGCCAGAGGATGGTTGGACGGACACTGGTGTCACCCTTTTGAAATTAATGCTCAACATACAATCAATGTCTAAGTTACCATCCTCCAAGGACTAGTGAGTGACCCCCTATTCCCCATAAAAGAGGATGTTTCTTTAGCAAACTAACCCCCAACATATTCCTTCAGGACACACACCTAATGCTGGCTGATGAGGGCCATAGCGTATATTAATTATTTCACACAATTCAATGCCTATGCACTTACAAAATAGGCCAGGGTTGCCATTCTCCTATATAAAAATATCCCCCTCGTTAAAATAAAAACAAATGGAAAAAAGAAAAGTCAGCAGCTGTCAGAAGGCAGATATGTGGTCAAGGTGGCTCATACTGCATCGACAATAGCAACCATAACTGCACCAAACAACATCAGGAAGCCTTTCTATTGAAATACCAACTGTTATACTGGCTCCATATATTCCGCTATATAAATCTCCCAACCATAATTTTTCTGTCAGAAGCAGATGAAACATGGTTGATTTAGTGCGGCTTGACAGTGGCACATATAAGGACGTGAGAGGGTCCTCTTTTCGAGTCTCAGATCCCGTGGCCCCCAGTTGAAGACACTGCTAAACTGTGCTCATAACGCTGCTGGGCGAGCAGAGGAGCGATTAAATAGGGGCCCAGAAGGAGCATTTTCCCCTCTGCCCCCCTGAGGGACCGCCTTCCATGTGTATTAATCCTATTCTTGGACCAGAAGCTGTGGAATTGCTTCGCCCCACTGCCCTTGGATGGTAGTGGTGATAAAGGTGAGAACAGTAACAGTCCGCCTGCAGCAAATAGGCGCTGTTGGCGAATTGGTTGAGGTGGCTTAGGGGGAAGAGGGCACTTAAGCCCCTATCTTAATTTGAGTGTTTTTCTTCATTCTTCCCGGTCCTTGGGAGGGTCTTTGCTAATAGGCTGTGTTGCTATAACAAGCCTCCGGAGCACCAGTAGGCTGTGGTGGCTCAGTTCCGTTCAGAGTTTGAGGTTGTAAGTATTTCTGAGCTTTCATTCTTGTTGTCGTCACCAGGTGTGCAGCAGTTGGCAGTCTGCTGGCCCATGGGCATGTGTGGATTGTGTGATTTCCTTCCAGTTGGGTGAGTAGCAACCTGCTGGTTGTGTTCCACACTCTGGTAATCTAAAATGTATAATCTCCAAAGCAAATCTGTCCCAGACCATCAACTTCTGTATACCTCCCCTAATGCCGCTGTCTCTTCTGATTTACAATTAGTGGTAACTACTGTTCTTACCGCCATGTCACTGGATATATTTTTACATGAACTTGACATTTTTCTTTATCCTACCGAAGGGGCTGTGGATAAAACTAAATTGTCAGATCCATCTGACAAACATCAATCCAGTATTCAATGTTAGTCTCTGTGCCTCTCAGGTTAGTGCAGGTGGTGTAGATCAGCCTCCTGATACAGCGTCTACTACATTATCCGACCCACCTTGTCGCTTTAATCAATCTGCTTTGGTTGGTAAGCCCCAAAACGGATACTGTGGTCAGAGCCGATTTACTCTCGGTACTGCAGCAAAGTAAGATCGAAGATTTCTATTCGGTAACTTATACGAGTACTGAAACTCATTCTCTGCCAAAGCGCACTGGAGAAGATTGCAACAAGAGTAAACAGCCTGACGCTCCGTTTGAAGGAGCTGAGAGTAAATACATTGCTGATGAAAGAATCTTAGCGGATGAACCTTCACATAATCAACTGGTGGGTGCCTTGGCTAGTTGCTTTAAAGACGTTGGATTATTTGATCCCATTCCATTGGACACTGCCGAGGCCTCTAATGACTTAAATGACTCTCCATCGTTTACAACCGAGCATCCACCTTCTCCTAACTCATCTGAAGTTCCGTCAATCGTTAACAGATACATCTGAACCTCACCATACTTTGCATCATACACTAAGATAATTGGAGGAAAAGGTGGAACTAACACCTCCTTAGATCTCAGTCCTTAATTTGGTTCTTACTTCATTTGCCGAACTTTACGACATCAAATTTGAAATGGTCGCGCATGCGCTGCAACTTAGTGAGATCAAATTGAAGCTGGAGGGCATAGAAGCCCATCTGCTGCATGTTAAACCATTTTCTCGTAAAGCACTGGCATTTGTTACGATTGATACAGTACCAACCTCTTTGGATGTAGGGGAACTGCAATTACTGCCATTACAGGATTCGATGAATGACGCTGCACAGCTAAAGCGAAGTGCAAAACACAAAACGGTCAAAGGGCTACTGCAGCGAAACAAAGCAGTAAAGAAATGTGTGCAGAAACTATATTTTACGGCCTCTCTCATTCAATCAAAAATATCAAAAGAATGAGGCCATGAATAGCTAAAGTTCTGACATAATGAGCTCATTGTTAGTCTCTATATCACGTGTGTCAATTTATCAATCGGTTACATCTGCCCCAGCCCGGATTGACTGTGGCTCACAAACATTGCAGGATGATCCAGAAATATTGTTGGCACTACATGATACTTGAAGCTCTCTCTGACACAAGTTGCAGTTCAATATGAGCGAGACACCGGAGCTGGAAAAAAGATCCTCTTGGAAGAGCAAGCAGTGGTGCATGTGTCTACTAAAAGCGTGATAAATTTATGGTCGCCTTCATGTTCAAGCATAAATAAAGCAACTTTATCTGTGACAAACGTTCCAGTTTTAAATGGCCGCTGGGTTGCAGATAGGGCACTTACTCATCTTTGCAAAAGTTATTCAATGAAACAGAATTCTAATACTTGTCCAAGGCTACTGGCTGAGCAATCCTGTGAAGCTTTTTTTTGAGCCTGCTACGACAGCCGGACAAAAAATGCCCCTCTGTGTCAGTAGACACTACGAGTTTCTAATCTATAGTAGTTAAATATACTAATACGTCTGCTCTTTACACGGATAAATGTATGAGGCCTTTTTGCAGCAGACTACACCCCATACATTTCTCTTGGAATTGGCAATCAGATCTGATGATGAAGTGGTTTTAAATAGACCAACTGTCTTGTGTCTTGTGTATCCTGCATGAAATTTCATGCCTTCGGCTCTTATCCACCAAGGACAATGAGAGTTTTTTTTTTTTTAACGATGCTCAAAGTGATATGGTCCAACTTACAATTAATTCCAAAATGGTCACAATAATGCTTTTGCGGGGGGGGGGGTGGCTAGGCAGCACGCCATGGAGTCTTGTCTGCTGTGAGCTCCGCGACGGGGAGTCCGATCCTCTGATGTTACCCAGAGAACCTGAACCCGATCTTCTCCCACATTGACTCAGTTGGTGTCCCAGAGCATGGCGCTCGACCTGGGGGTGAAAACCAAGCATACACAGCAGCAGGTGAAGCGCTTCCTGGGGGCTGAGGTAGATCCGGGGCCTGAAGTTTAAGCGGCCAGACCAGTGAGAAACAAAAATGACGTTGGGGGCGCGAAGTTTCCTCGCCCATACCCCCGGAACAAATTCCACACTGAAACCATCTTCCGCACCTACAGGCACAGAGCTTCTCCACACAGTCAGCACCCCGGAAGAAGGCCTGCCCCTCATGGGCATGAGCCACTCACCCCCCTTCCCTAGCAGTTGAATATCGGCCCGATTGGCCTTTCTGGAGCAGATAAGGGGAGGCTCCCCTGGAAAACACACACAGAACGAACGCTTGGGGGCCTGCTTCCTCTTTTTGGCATCTCTGGCTCCCCTGATGCTTTGAGACAACACACCCTTCCCCCTGCACAAGTGGTGTCCTCACTGTGTTGGGGGGCTCCTCGTGGCTGTGCCAGAGCTCCGTTCGGTGCTTGACCACCAGAGGAACCCCCCCACCCCACCTTCGTAACTCTTCGGGGCCTCACCAGCAATGCCCAAAGCAGGGGCGAAAGTAAAAGCCATCGGACATCACCACGTTCTTAACCCCCACTCTCACACCCCTCCCCCGCCCCCAAGACACTGGAAAACCAGGGACGCAGGCAGTGAGAGCTGATGTTCACTCGCCCCCACCGGCGTCGATCCTTTCTGACTCTGCACTCTCCAAAAGGGACCTTGGGGACATGTTGAAGGCTTTCAAGCAGGACATCATGCAGGAGAAAGCAGGAAATAAAAACCTCCAAGGACTGCCTGGCCCGGTCAATTGCAGACTTGAACTCAAACTCATCTACTGTGCCTTGAATCTCAAGTAAATCATCTCAAAAACACAGCATGGGAACAGAAACACGATTATGCGGAACTGACGAAAAGTGTGGATGGAATTGAAGAGTACCATGAGGACATCTGGGAGAAACGAGCGAATTTAGAAAATAGGTCAAGAACAATGTCCGCCTACGAGGGGTTCCACGCCACGTTTCAAATCAAGAACTGGTGGCATATGCGAGTGCTCTTTTCAAGTCACTGTTTTATCTCCCGGACTCTAAGGAACTTGTCTTGGATAGGACCTATCGGGTCTATTCCTCAGTCCAAAAGAGATGCAACCTACTGCCAGACATACTCTCTCGTGTGTACTTCTTACATCAATAAGAGGCAATTATGGCTGCAGCCCGCAAGTCGGAGCCAGTGGTTTTCCAGGGCGCCTCCCTCACTTTATTCCAAGACCTCTCGCCCTATACCTTGGCTAACCACCAGTGCTTGCAAAAGAGAATTTCATGCTTACAGTATAAAAAAAGAAAACACTGCCGCTGGGCGTTCCCCTGTAAATAGGTCTTCGACTACCGCAATCGTCACTACATTATGGGCTCAGAGGATGAGGCTAAGGAACTGATGGAAGAGGCGAACAACACTAATATTTCAGAAGTCGGAGAGCCGGATGATCCACAATTTAGGTCCACCCCTAGAGATAAGAGGAGGAAACCCAGAGGAAGACATACCATCATCTCTACCAGTGACAGTGACGGCCGAACAGGAATCTCAGCGGCCCCCAAACTGACCTTTTTTCACCTGCAACTTCTCACTGGCAGCAATAACTTCAGAAGCGGGGAGGATGGCCATCAGAGATGGATCTGCTGGAAATTCACCCAGTAGTCGGGCTCTGTAGCCCTGGGAGGGACACCAACCTAAGAGTTATTTTTGTTGCTTTCTCCTCATCACCATAAGAAGAGACGGGACATGGCAAAAGATCGGGCACCCTGAGCCGATAACGCCCACTACTGTTGACTTTATGTCATTGTTGGAAAGGTTTTGTGAAGTTTTTAAATGCCTAACTTTGTTTTATTTAAATGTTTATTTTGTGAACCCTTATTTGTACTGTAACACTGCCTGGGAAAATTAGTTTGCCGACAAGTGGGCTCTCCTGGCCACCCCTCGGGCAATCAGCCACTCAATGCCTCATAGGCTTACCCGAGCGGGCTCACAATGGCGACTTACCCTGTATGTACAGGGTTTAAATGCCCCGTTGAAACACAAGGCGCACTTTCATAGAATAGCCACCCTTAATTCCTCGCTCCTGTTCCTCCAGGAGATTCATCTCTTGCCCTCAGAAGATGTTTGCCTCAACAAACTGTACCCCACTGTGTTTTGTGCCTCAAGCGGCTCGGAGAGGAAAGGAGATAGTACATTGGGAGTAGGGGGGTCCAGGTGCTCACTTCAGGACCTGCGAGTAGCGCAGAAGGCCCTGGAGGCACAACATATTGGGCGTGCAGTGCATTACCTGATGCTCACAACCCAACACTTTAACACTAAAGGGAATAAGGCCAATAAGCCGTTAGCTGCAAAACTGAAAAAGAGGGCGAGGCGCAATTACACTGATGATCTGCAGGATCATAATGGTAATCGCAAGGCTTCTGAAGAGGTTAAACTCTGAATTATGGAAGACTTTTACCGGTACACTCTGCCGCACACCAGGGTGACCAACAGGCAATGCACGACTTTATATACAGCTCCTGCAGACCCTATGGGATCCCTTAGAAAGGCCCATCACTGACCAATAGGTTTTACTGGTAATCAACTTGCTTCCTTTGGGAAAGGCCCAAGGGCCCGACGGCTTCACTAACAAGTTTTATAAAGACATTTAGTTCGGAACTGACCCCCTGCCCCCACCATTCGACTAAATTGTTCAACTCCTTTTTCTCCTCCAGAACAGTGTCGCACACCATGGCGAAATCGCCACCATGCTACTCTTGAAAAATTAGAAGTTACTCACTGTAGTGACTAATTTACTCCTAGTCCATAGTCCCCTTTCCTCCACACTCTATGGGCATCCCTCGCTAGGGACGGGTGACGGAACCTTTTTCACCAGAAAACATCTTTCCCTTTAAATGTAGAGGCGCGCAGGGGCACGGCCCTGGGAGCATGCGCTCCCCTGACTCCGCCCACCGGCACCACTCCTCAGTCCCCATTGACGCGTCAACAATATTACCATTGCCTAATGACACCAGTTTTATTAGGGGGAGGATGGTGGGACGTATGGAGGAAAGGGGACTAGAAGTACGTTAGTCACTACAGTGAGTAACTTATAATTGCTGGGCCCGGCCTTCTCTTGAACTCTTGGCAGTGAGGTTGAGGCCTACCCAGCACCTCAGGATGAGGCCTGGTAGGCGTAGCGCCCTCGGTGAGTCGCGGGTAGTGCTGCGTACAGGCGTCCCCTCCGACATTTGTTCTGTAGTAGGGCATATCTCCTCGGGTTGACACCCGGTAAAAGAACCTTGCCGGTCACTCAGCACTGTCTCCGGAAGGATTTAGCAACCCCTCAGCCTGGTGGCCGGTAGCTGAATGAGCCTCGGTATCCGTGCTGGTGTGAGAACCTGAACGTCCCTCCCACTCTGAGGTTTCCTAGGAAAGGAGTCGCCCTTGCAGGGTCAGATGGAAAAAAGTAGCCCTCGTTTGGGACTTTGACTTGTGTCTGATGAAGTTCTTCAAGTTCTCTGGAGGCAACTTCTCGAAGAGTTCCCTCCACTGGGCTAAACTGTTCTTCAGAGCTTGCGTGTGTAAGAGTGTTGCACATGGTACAACCTTCCCAGCCGTGGTCGGCCAAGGCAGCGGAAGCCCAGAGCATGGGATCGGACAAGGGCAAAGAGCCCCTCGCAGACTGGACATCTGCTGAAGCCCAAGGACATCGATATGCGCCGGGGAGGAGTGTGGCACCAGAGGACCGATTAAAGATTAGAAGACAAAAAAGACAGTATGCAATTACAAGGCTGAAGCCAAACCCAGAAGTGCTGGCGAAAGCCGTCTGTTCCTGTCGACGCAGAAAAGAAGACCGAGGAGTGGCGCTGGTGGGTGTAATCAGGGGAGTGTGCCTCTAAATTTAAAGAGGAAGAAGTTGTTTTCTGGTAAAAAGGTTCCGTCACCTGTCCCTAGCGAGGGAAGCCCACACAGTATGGAGGAAATGGGACGGGACGTACGAGTAATAAAGTACTTTTCCTCAGGAACCAGCCTGCTATATTCACAGATTGAGAGGATGGGCGAAAGACCAAACCTCCCCACACCTCTTGACTCAAAAGATCTGGTACTTGAGGTAGAGGCCAAGGACCCTGCTGAGAAAGGAACAGCAAGTGTCATCGGCCGCTGATTCAATGGAGTGACTAAGAAAGGCGTACAAAACAAGTGATCCCACTGAATCTGCAAGCTGTTTTATGAGTGATCCTCAGACCTAATCAAGATGTTTACAGTTGACACTCGATTCTGTTCTGTATTCAAGAGGTCTATTTCCAGGGCTCTCAAGTGCTGAAAGATCAAGTGGGCAACAGTCCTTAGCTCTCACTCATTGTTGGAATGAGAATGACAGCCGAGTCTGCTTCCACATTTTATTCCACCACCAGATGATCCGCTTGAAGCAGAATTTGATGAATGATAGCCCATTCACATAACTGGACCAGAAGGCATCAAAGTGGAGGAGATCTCGTCATGAAGCACGCGTGGTGACAGTTAGCTCACTTCTAGTTTTCCCCCCTTTGGTCTACGTGCCTTGCCACGGTTGGAGATGCACGCGACGTTGTGAGAAAGGAAGGTGTAATGACACGGAAATTATTGGCAAGCAAGCAGGGATGGATGGGAGGGCTATGGGTTCTAGTCGAAAAAACATTACCACGGGTAAGTAACTTGTTCATCGAATGGATTGTGCCCTCCCACGTATTTCAATCTTTGATAGACTCCCAAAGCAGTTAGTCTTAATAGGTGGGTGCAAAGAATTTCTATTTGTTCATACTATGGAAGACGGCTTTGCCAAATTTGGCCTTCTCTCCGGACAGGGTCTATGCAGTAAAATCTGCTGAAAGTATGTAGGGACGACCATGTTGCTGCTCTGCAGATGTCCTACACTGGCACTCCCCTTTCCAGAGCCGAAGAAGCAGCCAACCCTCCAGTGGAATGCGCCCTTAACCCTTCGGGTACATCTTTTCCTTCTTGTGACTAGCATTCTGTTATGCACATAACTATCCATCTAGATATGGTTTGCTTTCTGACTGCTAAACCCAATCTGACCTATTTATTCAACGAAAATTTAGTCATCTTGATGAACATTGGCTGTCTTTGAAATGTAGGAACTTAAAACCCTTCTAGGATCCAGGTGATGAAGCCTCTCCTCTCCCTTTGATGAGTAAGGCGGAGGGTAGAAGATTGGTACGACTATCTGTTGAGCTAGGTGAAATTCAGATTCTACTTTCAGAAGAAAAGATGGAACAGACTCTCAACACTACCCTTGTCCTTAAAAAAGGACGTAAAAGGTGGTTTTGAAGACAGGGCCTGCAGTTCGCTTACCCTGCGGGCAGACGTGCTAGCCAATAAGAAGGCTGTCTTGAGTAAACATCCTCAAAGGACACAAGTCTAAGGGTTTGAAAGGAGCTCTCATGAGGTACTTATTTTTACTTTCATTTTGTATTTCGTTCAAACGTGTAGCAAATAATACAAGAGAACATACGTAGGCATTACCAACAATAGAGCTGCACATATGCACATAAATGTCTCAACCATATCTGGTAATAACCATGAAAGTCCACACCAAATGGGTAAGGGGGGTAAGGATCGGGGGAGCGCCTGCGTCCGGGTCCAGCTCTCAATGTCCCCCAATGCATGCTCAGAAAGGTCAACCAGGATAGCACCATTCCTTCGTGAAGGCCGCTCTAATCTGGCAACTAGGGTACACAGGAGGTCTGGGGCAGAGGAGCAGACCACTCGCCCATTTCAACAGTATATCAACAGGTCTGCAACGCACCTTGAACGGCAGTGAGTTGAATCCAACCACAGTTTAACGGTATGTCAGTGAGAATGGCCAACACATATACAGCTACAGAGCCAGACGTTAGGAAAGATTTCATTTATGTGCAATTAACCCTCCATTTATGGACCCCCCCCAAACATTTTGCTTTTGTTTGGCTTTCCTATAGCTGAACTCCCCTGGGCTTTTGCTCACTTGTTATGGGTAAATGGACACGTCCTTCAGTCTGTCAGTACTTGGAAACTAGGTTTCCCTTTAGTCTTTGACTGTTGCCATTTCTTGGTAACTTTTTAACAGTGCACAAATGTACCTTCCAATACCGTGAGGTGGGGTCTTTATTTTATGGCCTTAAGACACACTCTAAGGATTTTTAGGTGAGTGTCCCTGGGACGAACTGGTGGCAGCAGTTACTTTACATAATGTTTTACTTCTTTTTACTGAGGCAAACCACGCTTACTGCGTTTGGCTCAAGGCACTGGCCAGATGCGAAAATGGAAGAGTCACAAAGTCTTTTGTTCTGCCCCATGGCCATTTTCCCCAGGTCGCGTAACCAGGGTTTTCCTTATTTGGGCATGCAGCCCCTGAGGAAATCTCTTTTGCGGGCTTCTGCCTGTCACGTGTGTGAGGGTTGGGATGGTCTGGTCCCAATCCACACTACTGGGGCCAGGATGTCTGGAGTGCCTGAATGACTAAAACCACTGTGGATCGCGATTGGTCCACGACTGGAATACCTGCAAGAGATCAGATCCTCGATTTAGGCACAAAGCTAATCTTGGATAAGAGAAGGGGCTCTGCATCCATTCCAGGTCGATCACTTGTGTTCCCACCAAAATACAGAATGCGCCAAGTCTCCTCCACAAAGAAACAGACTTGTGAACCCACTGGAGACGCTTTCAAAGTTTTTGGCCCCCTTTGCCCTCTTCTGACCCATCGGACCCCTGCTTTCTTCTTCGATCAAGAAAGCCTACCAAGGTGCTTCACCACTTTGGAGTAGTGGGAACAACTACTCTCGGTGCCCCCTGCTTACCCACTGAAATAGGCACTCAGGAAGTGTTCCTGGGCCATGCAGCGAACTGTCCAGCTCTACTTCAGGATAACCTGCAGCACCGCCGCCGTCTCGAGTGCAAACCCGGGACTTGGAACATTGCTTGCTTGTGGTCCCGTGCATTTTCCCGCCAAACATCGCAGGCCTAGCTCCTCTGGGTCCCGAATTAGACTAGTGCGTAACGCTGCCCTCATCCACGATTCCCGCGTTACTACCTGGTGGTTAAGGTCGTTGTAGATCCCTTTCTGGTCTGCTCTCCTGTGCCCTGAAGCCTGCTGCACCGGAATTGTCTGCATACCTCCCACAGAGCTGAGAAAAGGCAACTGTCCAGCCACAGATGATCATTCTCCACTGCAGTCACTGAGAGCCAGAGTGCAGCAAAACTGCAGGACTCGAACCTACTAGCGACCTCGTCTAAACTGGCAAAGTTTGGTCCGGACTGTGCCGAGAGTCGGTGAGTACTTCCATCACTTGACAGTGGCCCCCTGGCACAACCAATCACTTAAGTATTCCTTAAAAGGTATTCAAACTTGGCTGGGTTAGCTTGCACTCCCAAGCTATTCTCGCTATTTGAACATTGCTTTGCCACCAAGGGCAGGGCCTACTCGAATAGTGGAAACCAATTCTTCATCGCTTCAAGTCCCTTCGTGACTTGCTACAGCCCTCCCAAGAAGACACTGTTTCACCCGCGCTTTTGTGCGTTTTTACACACAACTGTACTGTTGAGCACGAGGATCCACTCATTTTAGGGCTGAACTCGAAAGTTAGGGAACAAACTCTGAAAAGGTGCCTTTTGCTACAACTGTTATTTCAACCCTCTCCTTTACAGGTTGTGGTTAGATCTTACCACTGTAGTGCATTAGGAAACGCAATGTATATATATATATAGTTTAAGGATTTGTGTGATAACTGTTCACGCATTGCTAAAGTTACTTCTGTCTATTGGTCCGGCTGACAAATGTAAAGATATTTTTCATATACAATTATCTAAGAGTAATTTGTGGTTCGTTGCTGTGTGTGCTCATTGTGGGTTTCCAATCACTCTCAACCCTCCTGAGACTTAGTCTTGACCACCTGCCAAGCTACCTAGATTGGTCTGGCTTGTCCAGAAGGTTCCGTTTCACTAAACCAAGGTTGGCCTCCTAAACTTCTGCCCACCAGGTCAGAGTTTAGAAATCCATCTTAACACCAGACTTACAGGAGGTGAGGGGTGGGAGGGAAAGGAGGGAGAGGTGACTCCCCAACTAAAGACCCGACCCGCCTGTGTCTTCCACCGGGGGTCCTTTCAAGGGAATGGATCTCAGCAATTCTTCAGCCCCCCCCTCCGCATCCCAGAAAATGTATTCCTTCTAAGACACCCTAAGCTTGGCAGGACAGAGGATGCCCGCTTTGACCCCAGGAACCATTTATTCACCAAGTTCAGGTCCCTTCCCTTTTGACTCTGGCATGTGAAAAATCTGGGTAGGGATGAATCCTGTGCTCTTTGAATAACGATGTCCTTAGCCGCTGCCGCCTTCATAACTCTGTCCCTATCCCAGGAATCACTCAGTCGTACCAAAAGAGTGGGGCCAATCACTGGCGCCTGTGCCGCTGCAGATGAGTTTGTTTTCAGCCTATAGCACCTGTCTACATAGATCGGATTCTCCACCACCTCAAGATTGAGCAGTTCAGGGAGCTAAGTGGAAATTAAGTCTACAGGATCTGCACCCTCCATTCCCATAGGAAGACCTATGATCCACTGTTGTGAAGCACGCTGTGCATTTTCCAGGAACATCGAACTGTTTTCCACTATTTTGTTACCTCTCACTATTGACTCCACCTCACGGCCAGGGTTTCACTGTCTGAGGTATAGCTTGCCAGCACTGTTGCACCAGCTCACTGGTCCTCAGAGTGGATCTCTGTCTCTATTTGGGCCACCCTCCGTCAGCTTGCCAAATGTGCCCTCGAGTCTGGACATTGACTGTTCCATATGACCCAATGCCGCCATGGCAGGGTCCTAGAGAGGGGGGTTCTCGGTACCACACTGACCCCCATGGGGTGCAAAGAAATCAGTGTCGTCCACGCTGGGTTTCTTGAATTTCCAGATGCCATGTCCCTGTATCACTGCTTCGTGGTTATGGGTACTCAATTATGCTCTTTAGGGTAGGCAGTCCTCTCTCCTCTGACACCATGCTCATCAGCTATTCAGCACACATCAGGACAGGTATTCGCAGTCAGCACATATTTAGGACAGTCCAAGGCAGACTGGGGAACCTAGTCATATGCACACAAGGCGCCTTCAGGCGAGTGCACTCCCCAAAGGGCACAATTGGAATGTTGTCAGCTCCCAGCACCAAAGGCCACCATTCCAGCCCTGCTCCTCTGTTTCTCACTGCCCCAGCGTTGCGGCGCAGCTCGCTCACCAGGATTCAAACATTACCATTGCTGCTGGCTTTGTGCGGCTGCAAGAACGAGCTATTTAGCTCGGTTTGGCTGCGCGGTTCGCTGGAACGGATCAGAGTGCCTGATTGCGAGGATCCCAATCCTCGCCCGGAGACCGGGAAGTTGACACATCGGGGCACCACGTCGAAAATGCAAACTGCCAGCCTCCCAACTTGTGAGGCACGCATCCAAGATGCACTCGCCCCACTCAAGCCGATTTCTTCCTTAGTGTGCCCCCGGTCGTGTATGTCTCAGAAGCTATGTCGGCTCTGAGACGTCTCACTGGTTCATTGTTGCAGATGCAGTCTCTTGACTAGCACAACAATGCGTTACACAGTCTTTCCCACACCAAGACACTGCATCTCCGCTGCACTTTCCTGCAGGCCGAACATTGCGGCGAGGAGCTTTGCATTGGCGCTGCCATCTTGGCAGGGCTTGTGAGCGCGTGCCCCCCCCCCTCCAATGAGGTACTTTAACACAAATTTTCTAGCCCCATGTTGGTACAATAAAAGGAACCGGTGGGAACAAATGTGTTAGTCCCTTAAGAAATTGCATGACAATTGCCATTTTAAAGTATGATCTCTCATCAATAGATCTCTTAAAGATGGGCAGTGCCACCAAGTAGCCTTTACCTGTAGCCATGTGAAAACCTGAATGGGTTAAATGGGATAAGAAAGAAATTACACTAGGAAGCCTGCATGTCAAAGGATCAACTTTCTTATCCCTGCAGCAGCTGTGAAACTTGTTCCAACAGCAGCAGTACAGGGACTTAGTTGCTGGTCTTCTAGCCGAAAGCAACACCACATCTTCTGGAAGATCCCAATATTTGTATCTCACCCTCTCAGACACCATGCATGAAGATTCCTGATCTCTGGGTGAAGAATGAAACCTCCATCTTGCGAAAGTAGGTCCTCTCTTTGGGAAAGACTAATTGGAGGGCAGATGGCCATCTCTAGGAGGTCTGGGTACCACATTCTCCTGGCCCAATCCGGAGCAATGAGGATCATGGTTTTCCCGAAATTACTCAACCTCCTGATGACATGTGGAATGACAGGGACTGGTGGAAACGTGTACAGAACCAGAAACTCCCAGTCCACTACAAACGCATCCCCGAGAACTCCTTTTTGGGTAAATTTCCTGGAGAGGAACTGCTCACACTTACTGTTGACACTGGTCATGAACAGCTCTACTTGAGGGGTGCCCCAATGGCCGAAGATCTCCAGAAGGACTTCCTGCGCTAACTCCCACTCTTGAGAGATTGCGCTCTGCCTGCTCAGAGCGTCCGACCCCATGTTTTCTTCTCTGGCTAGATGAACTGCCAGAAGAGAGGTTCCGTTTTAGTGCCCAGAACCAGCGCTGCGTTGCCTGTCTGCACAGAAGGGGTGACCCCCTGCACCCCCTGTCTTGTTGAGGAAGGGCATGGCCACTGTGTTGTACGTCATCAAGACATTTTTCCACAGTCCAGGGACAGGTAGGCCATCGTCGCTATCCTGCTTGCCCTGAGCTCCAATAGGTTGATATGAAGTCTGGACTCCGACTGAGACCAATGTCTGCTGACTGAAAGAACTTTTATATGTGCACCAGGAGGGAGGAGTCTGTCATGGTTGCCAAAAGGGTTCTCCTCTCAACACCTTCTCTCGGCAGGCCCACCACAGGAGATCCTGAGCGACCTGTGTCAGGATCCGAACAAGGTCTGTCATTCTGCCAGAGAATTGAGACCAGTTGCACCAGAAAAATACATGATGCCATGAGGCCGAGCAAACTTAGGAAGTCGAAGGCCGGGAGATGTTGGGCACTCTTGACATTTTTAGACCATCTGCCAGAGATGTTGAGTCATCAACTCAGGTGGCGTGGCTTTTCCCGAAGCCGAATCCAGGAATGCGCCAATAAATTGAAGCTTCTGTGAAGGTGTCAAGTGGGACTTCTTGAAGTGCAGGGAGCAGCCCAGCTTGTGCAGCAAGTGACAGGTGTGACTGAGATGACTGGTTGATCAGGGATTGTTCTCCGGAAAAGTCTGTCTTCCATGTAGGGTAAGATGTGGATCCCCTCGCTCCTTAGACTTGATCCCACCACTGCCATAAACTTGGTGAAGACCCTCGGGGCTGAGGGGAGCCAGAATGGCAGAACACGAAACTGATAATGAGAACCGCCGATTGCAAACCCCAGGTACTTCCTGTGCTTGAGATGGATGGGCACATGAAAGTAAGCATCCTGAAGGTGACACCAGCCAGTCCCGAAGTCGAAGGGCCTGAAGGATCTGCAAAAGACTTACCATCTTGAACTTGTCCTTCCTGAATAACTTGTTCAAGCATCTCAAGTCCTGGATGGGTCACACGCCTCCCTCCTTCTTGGGGATTAGGAAATAGGGAGAGTACCTACCCTGGTTTCTGTGCGCGGAAGGTCACAGTTCTATTGTACATGCAGGTTTAGAATTTCCTGTTGGAAGAGCGGACCTGGATCCAAAGAGATCGGCTTTTAGGAGGCATTCTCAGGGTTTCCTTATGAAAGGGAGGCAATTACCATAGGCTACTATCTCTAGCACCCATGAATCCAAAGTTGTCTTCCCAAATCTGGAGATGTTGAGACAGTCTGCCTCATACCACTGAATTGTGGGTGAGAGTCAAAGGGAGTTTGCCGCTGCAGCAGCAGCTCAGGGCAATTCATCCGGTGATGCTCTGGGTGTTTTACCTCCTCTGGTCCCTCAAGGTGCCCTTCTCTGACCCCTTTGAGGGTACTGCCCACTTCCCCTTGAGATGTAAGAGTTGAAGCAAAAAGGGCATCCTCTCTACTGTCCTGATGGTAGTATAGGTTGCCTTATTGCGACGCCTTAAGATTTAACTGGAGCATTTTAAGCTACCGTCAGCTTTTTCACCAAAAAACTGATCTATTGAAGGGCATGTCCAGGAAACATGCCTGGACATTGGACGAAAAACATGACTTCCTGAGCCATGCCATATGTTTTAACACTTCCCTGGCAGCCATTGCCCTACTCACACAGTCAACCATATCTAGACCTGACTGCAATGATTGCCTCATGGCAACTTTTCTGAATCAGGTTTAAAAAAACCCCTCTCCTCTCCTCCTGGTACGGGGTCTAGGGCAGCTACTCCCCAAAGGGTGTGTTTATACTTCGTCAGGGCACTTGTGGCATTGGCAGATTTCAGCGCCATGCTGCCTGCACTAAACATTATCTTTCCTACAGCATCCACTTTATCGTCCTTGTCAACAGGAGTGCATGGATACGCTGATGCTGTATGAGATGCTGTCTCAGCCTGAACCACTAGGCTCTCGTTTTGGATGTCTATTCAGGAAAGGAGGATCTATAGAAGCTGTTTTGTATTTCTGTGTGAGCAGCTTATCAACTGGAGGAAAAGAATCTGGCTGCAACCAATTCTCCATCAAGCTCAAAGCGGTGTGAAATGGTAATACTGCTTCTTTTACTGGGCCACTGTCTGATAAATCAGTAAGGTAATCTTTTTCCACAATCATGGCTGGTTTTGACCACCCAAGATATTCTGAAACTTTACTTATTACAGATCTGTAGGATTGGTCTGAATATCCAGCTATCTCTGGGTTCCCAAAGTCAGCTTCTGGAAAGGTCTCCCAACTGCTGGTTTCTTTCAGTCTCTTTAAAAGATGTTGCATTTTTAATTCCTGAGCAATAAGCTCTTCTGGGACATTGGGTGCTCCAAATTCATACCCAAAAGGTGCTCAGTCTTCCTCCTCCTTGACGATTGACCCCATAGACCTAAAGAAATCTGGTCTAGGTGAAGGTTTATTAAACTGTGTCGAGGTCGTCAAGGTTTTTAAAGTTCTCGAAGGCATAGAATGCCCAAATGGCGTTGTGGGCAGCAACGACTTAAAGGATGGCTCAAGTAAACTACTAGACAGCTTTGAGAACGCCTCCAAACCGATTCTGCGAGATGAGGCTCTCTAGCAAGGCCGTCTTAATGGTGAGCAGCCTGATGTCCGCGGACGCCATAGGTTCAAATGGTTTGCACGCCAGGGCACCCAGAACTATGTTGAGGTCCCACATGGGGTGTGCCCTCTTGATGGGCGGGTAGAGCCTGGCGAGTCCCGTCAAATGTTTCCTGACAAATCGGGTTGGAAGAGGAAAAAAGTCTCCTCCTCTTGAGTTTCCGTAAGCCCCAATGGCTGCCAAGTAAGTGCGGCAAGTGTCCACCTGCACGCCTGAGTGGGCTAGGTGTGCCGAGAAGGAGAGCACTTTGTCCAAGGTACATGCAAGAGGGTGGATACCTTTAGAGTCTGCCCAGTGGCAGAACCTGGTCCACTTACTCTTATACTGGGCCCTAGTAGACTTGCTCCAGGCGCCCTGTACGATCTCTAGGTTAGCTTGGGAATGGCTGAGGTGTCCTTGCATGATCTGTTCAGGAACCACGCTGTGAGGGCTAGAAACTGTGGCGCTGGGTGGATGACCCTGCCCCTCCTGCTGCACCAGAAGATGTGCTGGGCCCGTCGGGAGGAGAATGGGAGACCTCTCAGAGAGGCTGAAAAGCTCAGAGAACCATGGCCTGGCTGGCCACCAAAGTGCTATTAGAATGATCCTTAGGTTGCAAGATTCTTTGATCTTGCAAATCACCCTGTTTATCAGTGGTGTGGGCTGGAAGGAGAAGCTGTTATTCCATACTACTGAATCTGGAATGCATCGCCCAGGGAGCAAGGGCCCTGACCTTGCCAGGAAGCGAACAGTTGGCACTTCCTGTTGTGCCAGGAGGCAAAGAGGTCCACTTGGGGGTGTCCCCATTTGTGAAAGATTTTCTGCAGTACTAGGTTGTTCATCTGTCACTCGTAGTTGTCCGCACCCAATTTGCTTAGCCGGTCTGCCTCCAGGTTGGATTTCCCCAGAAGGTGGACAGCCATGAGGTAGCTGTTTATCTCCAAGGCCCATTCCCACATGCTGACTGCGAATCTGCAGTCGGGGAGGAATCGGGTACCTCCCTGCTTGTTGACATAGAACATGCTGGTCAAGTTGTCTGTCTGAATGAGGACGACCTTGCCCTCAATAACTGGAAGGAAGGCTCTGCGCGCCAGCCAGATCGCGTTCAGTTCCAGCCAATTGATGTGGTACTCCTGCCGGGTCCAGGTGCCATGGACGCACTGGTTGTCCAGGGTGGCCCCCCCAACCCTCGGGAGAGGAGTCCGTGGTGATGGTGAACTGCAAGGTAGGTTGCCGGAAAGGCTTGCCCAGCCAAAGGTTGCAGTCACTGGACCACCATGTGAGGTCCGGGTGAAGTAATGGAGGAACGCTGATCATCTCTGACAGTGCCCCGCTCCTGGTTCCAAGAGGCTGCAATGTGCAGCTGTATCCTCCTCATACTGAGTCTCGTGTGGGGGATGGTCAAGAGGACTGCTGCCATGAGACCCAATAGGTGTTGGTACCACCAGGCTGAGGTCACTTCTCTGCTGAGGAAGTGCGCGGTGGCCCTCTTGAGGGCTGTGATCTTGTCCTCCGAGGGGAAAACTCTCTCAGAGCACGTGTCCCAAATGAGACCCATGGAGGTCAGTCTCTGCGTGGGCTGCAGCTGCGACTTCTTGAAGGTTGAGTGAGAAACCCAGCTCGTGCAATGTGTTCATAAGAGCGTGGGAAGTATGGTGCACTGCTTCTGGGGATGTTGCCCTGAGGAGCCAGTCGTCGAGGTACGGGTAGATGTAGTGGCCCTGCAGCCTTAGGAGGGCCGCCACTGTGTTCATCAGCCTGATAAAGACCCTGGGGACTGAGTTGAGGCCAAAAGGAAGCACCTTGTATTGGAAATGGTAGCCCATGATTCTGAATCGTAGAAAATAACGATGAGGCTGCCAGATCAGGATGTGTAGTTACGCATCCTTCAGATCCAGGGAGCACATCCAGGCTCCCTTGCACAAAGTCTCCACTATCAAAGCTGGTGTAACCATCTTAAATTGTGTGTAGAGGTAGGAAGAGGTTGAGGGTGAAAAGTCCAGCACAACTCTGTCCCGCCTGGTTCTTCTACTGAATGGCGAAAATCCTGGAATCGCTGGGAGGCTGCGACTACACTGCCTGCCTCTGAACAAGCGACCGGATCTCCACCAAAAGAGTTGCTGTCCCAACCTGTGGGAGGGGAGGGGAAGGGGAGAGGCTGGGATAGGGAGGCAGTACCCAGTGGTCACTACAGAGAGGATTCAGGGGTCCGCAAAATCTGGCACAAGAAATGTGCATGGCGAGCAAGCCTGCCCTCCGCTGGAGACACGTGGACTCGGAGGGGGGTGTCATGCCTTCTTTCCCTCTGAGGCTGTTGCAGAGGAGGGGGACTGGAAAAAGCCCTTACACTCCCCCCCCCTTGTTGTTTGCGCCGATGTTGAGTCGGCGAACGGTCAGGCTGCCTGGACCTCCACTCTTGGAAGCTGCAGAAACCTCTGCATGTATGCCCCTTGTCCAAGCGCTGCAGTGACTGGGTGTACGTTTTGGGCGTGGTCTTTGTCAAGATGGATTAAGACTGGTCTGTGAGCCATTTTTCATTTTGTCCAGCTCGTCGTCCGTTGTGGAGTGGAAGAGGTCACCCCCTCCGAACAGAAGATCGAAGATGCGATCATGGACACCCAGGTTGAATTTCGGAGCACAGAGCCAGGCAGTGTTCTTCCCTGGCAATGCAGATGGCACAGCCAGAGGTGTCAATGTGGGCCATGGTGGACTCCATGATGTCCTGAGCCACCATCTTGGCCTCTGCCAATCCCGCCTTGAATCGTGATTGACTCTGCGCCGGAAGCTCTGGGAGGAAATCCAAAATTTCCCGCAAGAGCCTCTGGTTAACTGCTGCCAGCATGGCATGCACGTTGGCTTGACGAAGGTGCAAGGACACGTTGGAATACAGCTTCTTCCTGTACGCCTCCAAGATCATCTCCTCCTTGCTTAGTAGTGCTACTGAGGACTGAGGCTTGGAGTATAGTGATGCCGCAGCGATCACCAAGGAGTGTGGCTGAGGATGGGCCGATAGCAAGAGTGTATCCCCCTCCATCTGCCTGTACTTGGCGTTCAGGCGTTTTTTCACCGGCTGGACTGAGTGAGGCTTGAGCCAACTCTTCTTGGCCAAGACAACTACGTCCTTCTGCATCGGGATCCCCATTCTGGTGACAGGACGTAGCGTGAGGACCTCTGCGAGGACCCCCTCCGCTGGTTGCTCGGCCTTGGGTTGAGGAAGGCCCAAGTACTCTGCCAGCCCTGCCAGACGTTCGTGGAAGGCCTTGGCTGAAGATGGGGTGTCTGGGTCCTCCTCCTCATCCCGCCTGCGTGTCCTGTTGGTCGGGGACAGGAGGAAGTGTGTTGGTAGCCGGGGGCTGCAGTGGGGAGGCCGGAGTCTGAGGCGGAGGCGGTGATAGAACTGCCTGGAAATGAGGCTGAACAGGGGCATCTGCAAGGGAGCCTGCGGCGCCAGAGCCATTGGCGGGAGCATGTCCCTGATGGCGTCCGGGAAGATGTCCCCCATCCGATGAGATTTCATGAGCTTGAGGTACCGTTCAAATAACCTGTCCTCGCAGGACGGATTGGTGGTAGGCAATATTGACGGGGTAGCGAGGGGTTGCTGGAGCCGTTGTGTGCCCGGCCATATGGATGCAGTGGGAACCTGCTTTCCGCGAAGTAAGAATAAGCTGTAGGACATACCTGCTTGACACCAGTCCCACCTTGACACACAATCCTCCACCTGCTGCCTTCCCTGGAGCGGCGTCGGCCGGATGTCTGGATTTTCTGGCACGGCAGTCATTTTGTCGAGCTGCCTTCCACGTGCCTGCATCGTGTTGCTCGGCTTACTGGGCCCAAACCCGTCCAGGACTCTTGAGAGTGGATCATGGTGCCTACACTGATCCTCAGGCCGAGGCCCGGTAGACATTTCACCCTTGGCGGATCTGCTGGTAGAACTGCATATAGGCGCCCTTTCGGACATGTTGCCGGTACTAGGGCGCAGCCCCTCGGGTGAAGACCAGGTAAAAGATCCTTCCGGTCCCTCAGCACTGTCACCGGGAGGATCTACTGACCCCTCGGCCTGGCGGCCAGTAGCTTATTCAGCCTTGGTACTGAGTGGTCCCTCCCACGCGGGCAAGTCCTTGGGAAGGAGTATCCCTTGCGGGGTGCACTGGAAAAGAGCTGCCCTACCTTGGGCCTGGATCAATGATAGACAAAGTCCTTTAGGTCCTTTGAAGGCGATCTCTGGAAGAGCTCCCTCCACCTGGCTAGTCAGTTCTTCAGAGACCTTGAGGAAAGTGCGTTGTACGCGGTACACGCTTGCCAGCCATGGTCTGGGCCAAGGCACCATAGGCAGAGGGCGTGGGGGACTTTAGTCGGGAAGAGCCCGCCGCAGGATGGACACCTGCTGAACCCTGTAGAAGTTGACATGCGCCGGGGAGGAGCGTGACAGAGGACCGAGTACCTGAATGATAAAAGACAGAAGAGAACTATCTACGCGTGGAATTACATGGCCGAAGCCAAACCCAGGAGAGCTGGTGAATTTGGCCCGTTCCCATCGGCACAGAAAAGGGGACTGAGGTGTGGCGCCGGAGGGCGGAGTCAGGGCAGCGCATGATCCCAGGGCTGCACCCCCGCGCGTCTTTAAATTTAAAGGGGAAGAATTAAAGTTTACGTCTCCCGTCCTTGGAAGGGACGTCCATGGATTATGGAGGAAAGGATATGGGACATAAGAGTATATACATTATTTCCATAGAAAAAATGAATCTAGATTGTCCATTATGCCCAATGAGGTATTCACTTGTGTAGTCCCTCCACCTCACTTTGGTCCTTTATGACCCTATCCAAGGAGGTGGCAGGGTTTAAGCTCCGCCCCAGGCAGCCATGTTCAGATTTTGAGCCTTGAGTAGACTACATGTATGATGACTGCCGGGCCTTGGAGAAGCCTCTCAGGGGAGGCGGGTGGGTGCATGTGAATCGATGTAAGATACCAATTCTGGAGGAATAGAGTTACAGGTAACTAAGACTTCTCCAGCATTGGATCTTGCATAGATTCAGATGCTTGAATAGAATACCAAGCAGTTAAGCATGCCCATATTACTATATATCCTGAAGGTAGTCTTCAGTGAACCTAGCATACAGTAACTCAAACTCAAATAGGTCACATTTACTAGGGAAAGGCGGGAAAATGCTGCTCCTACCTTACACAAAGAGGTGACGGAGGACCACCTGTCCGACCGCTGATTCCTTGTTGACATCTTCAGCCAAGCAGTAATGCTTGGCGAATGTGTGCTCCAAGTTGCAGCTATGCAGATGTCCTTTATAGGTACTCCCGCGTAAAACCCCTGGTGGAGTGAGCTGAAGGAGGTCTGGCAAGTGGATCGCCTTTAGACCGATGGCAGCGACTAATGCATTGAGTCACCCAATGTGCGAGACTCTGAGATATGCTGTCCTTTTGTGTAACCAAAGAATGCTATGAAAAGCTTTGTAGAGGAGCAAAACTCCTTGGTCCTCTGTAAAATTTGAGGACTTGCGCTACATCTAGCGAGTGCAGTTTTCTCTCTGCATTAGATGTGTGGTTCATGAAAAAAGTCGGGAGCATGATATGCTGCGAGAGTGACATTACCGACAGCACCTTCGGTAGGAATTTAGGATGCCTTTGAAGGATGATGCGGTCCCTACAGAACATAGTGAATGGGGGTTCTGATGAAAGGGCTTGCAGTTCGCTGATCCTCCTGGCTGACGCAATGGCTACTAGGAAGGCAGCTTTCCAGGATAGAAATGTCACACCTATGAGTGGGCTCATATCGTGATTCCATGAGTGCTGCCAGGACCGTGTTCAGGTTAGAAGAAGGAACCGGGGCTGGTGTTGGTGGAAAAGTATGCTGGAACCGTTCAATAAATATTTTAATAGCTGGGTTGGTGAGTAAAGATGGTTGATTTCGAGTTGTCATGTAGGCCGATCTAGCGGATAAATGCACCTTAATGGAAGCCAGAGAGCCCCGCTTTAGCTAGGTGTAAGAGGTATGGTAGCACTTGTTCCACTGACGTAGTGAGTGGGTTCACCAGTGAAGTCTCACACCATCTGATGAAACGAGTCAATTTCCGGATTTATGTGGTCCGTGTGGACGGAGCCCTAGAGGCCATGATTATGTCCCAGCATTCTGGAGGAAGAGTGAAATTAGCTTGTTTTTGCTGCTCAGGAACCATGCCTTTGAGTGACAGACTCGCTGGGCCGTGGTGGAGAACTTTGTGATTCTGCTGAGTCGAAAGGTTCTCGTGAGCTCAGAGGTGAATTGGGGACACTGGGACAAGTGCCGGAGGGTTGGATACCAAACTTGACGTGCCCATTCTGGTGCTATTAGTATCATTTTGCATGTTTGTTCCTTCAATCTGCAAGGTACTCGCGCTATCAGAGGAATCGGAGGTAAAGCATACAGAAACTTGCCTGTCCATTTTACTGAGAAGGCATCCCCTAGGGACAGATGTTCTGGATAGCTGGAGGCGAACAGGTGACATTTCTTGTTGCCCTTGGTGGCAAAAAGGTTGATCTCCGGATGTCCCCACTCGCGGAATATCTGTTGAGCTTCTGCTTTGTCCAGTTCACATTTGTGGGATTCTGTGTAGTCTCTGCTCAGCTTGTCTGCTAAGACATTGTCCACTCCCGGCAGATGTTCTGCTTTGATCTGAACTTTGTTCTGTAGTGCCAAGGTCCATAGCCTCTGCGCTTCCTGGGGCAACATCTCTGATCTCGTGCCTCCCTGCTTGTTGGTATAACACATCGAGGTTGTGTTGTCCATCTGGATTGTTACTACCTGCCCTGCTAGTACAGTCAGGAAGGCTTTCAGTGCCCAGCGTATTGCTCCGAGTTCCAGCACATTGATATGTAGTTGGGACTCCTGGCCTGACCATGTGCCCTTTGTTTGCAGATCTGCCAGGTGCACCCCCCAGCCTGATAGCGATGCATCTGTTCTGAGGAGAAGCATTGATGTCGGAGAAAGGCATTCCCTGCAACAGATATTGAGGTGTGCTCCACCATTGGAGTGCTTTGTGGAAGGTTGCTGGAAGCTAGATATCTTCCCATGACCTGAGTGCTTGTATCCATTGGCGGTCCAGGGTCTCTTTTATTGGCCTCATGCCAAGTCTGCAAATTGGTATGAGAAACATAGATGAGGACATAATGCCCAGGAGTGATTTGAAAGAGCGTACTGTGGCTGTTACATTGTCGTGGAACCAGGAGGTCAGTTGAGTATTGCTGATATTCTGTCTGCTGAAGGTCTTACCTTAGGTCTGCTGGTGTTGAGTTCTGCTCCCAGGAAGAGCACCGTCTTGTCAGGTATTGGACAGGATTTGGCTTCGTTTAATGAGAAACCTAGTCCCTTCAGAAGGTTCAATGTTTTTGTAACCGCAGAGGTTGCGAGTTTGAATGAACTTGCCTTTATCAACCAGTCGTCCAGGTATGGATAAACCTCTGTTCCTTTTCGTCTGAGTTTTGCTGCCACTGGTGCCAGGCACTTGATAAACACTCTTGGGTCTGACCTTAGCCCGAATGTGAGAACACAGAATTGATAATGTGGCTCCCCTTTTGCAAATCTGAGAAGCCTTCTGTGAGCAGGTGGATGGGAATATGAAAGTAGGCGTCTTCCAAGTTCAGAGTGGCTAGGAAGTCGTACTTGTTTAACCATGGGAGGACATTCTGTAGTGATGTCATCTTGAATTTGATGCATTTTTTTAGCACCCTTGAATCCAATATTAGTCTACACTGGCCGTTCTTTTTTCTCACAAGAAAAAAAGAAGAGCAGAAGCCTCTTCCGGTTACAGAAAAACAAATGGGTTCTATGGCTGCTTTTTGAAGCAACTTGCGGATTTCCATTGTCATGTGTTTCATGAGGTGTATCTTGCGTGGAATGGGAGCAAGGGATGGGGGTTGGTCCAGAAATTCGATAGTGTGACCCTCACGAACTACTTGCAACACCCACTTGTCCGATGTTATCCTCCGCCAGTGTTGGTAATGGCGGCTTTTTCTTCTCTCCCACCGGGGTGTGTCGTGGGTGGGGAAGATACGAGTTGTCAATTTTGCTTGTTTTGTGTTTTGGCTTGGTTAGAGCCACGTCTCCCCCTTTGGTTGTACCTGGCTGTTGGCTGATGGTATCTGTTACCTTGAAAGGTATTGCCCTGTGCCTTTTGACTGTAGGATGGACGGTTAAAACCTCTGTACTTGGATGATGATCCTCGAAAGGATATGCGTTCCTTGTCCTTATCCTTAAAAAAGCTCATAGCTCAAGCTGTATCAGTGTCCGTTTTAATTCCTTTGAGATGGTCATCAATCTTCTTGCCAAAAAGATAGTGTCCATCGAAGGGCATATCCAGCATTTGAGCTTGGACTTCTAGCCTGAAGTTTGTTGCTTTTATCCAGGCTTGTCTTCTTAGGACCGTACCATGGGCCATTTGACAAAAACCTGATTCTGCCATGTCTACCACTGCGTCAATCGTATGATAGGATGTAGCTTCACCGTCCGATAGGATTCCCCTAGCCTTTTCTTGAAATTCCGCCGGTAGATGTTTGGATAGCTTAGACGGGCGAAGCCATAGTCCACGGTCAAGACGCGCCGTCATGGCCAGAGCGTTGGCCACCCTGATGGTAAGGGGAGCTGACGAGGATACTTTCCTGCGCATAACTTCTCATTTTTGCCCTTCTTTGTCAGGTGGGGCTGACAAAGTAGAGGACGGGTTCGCAAATTTCTTTCTGGCTGCCACGGGGATTACGGAATCTGGCTTTGAATGTCCTCTTAGGCATAGTAGAGCCGTGTCCGGGGCTTTGTATCTCTCTTCTGGCCATGAGACGAGAGCAGATGTGGACAGAGGTGTAGATAATATCTTTGCTCCCGTGTCCCATATGGTATCTAAAAGAGGGATAGTGGTGATCGTTCTACGTTTATCCCTATGTTCATATAAAACCGACTTCTTTTCTTCTGACGTAACTTGTAACTTGAAAAGATCTGCTGCCTTGCCGATAATTGTATGGAACGATATCAAATCGTCAGGTGGCAAAGTCTCTCCTAGACAATCCTTTTTCCTGGGTTTCTCGATTACGTAATCGTCCCATTTGCTTTGTGCGTCTGGGTCGTGAGTAATCTCCCCTTCTTCAGGGTCTGAGAAGTCTCTAAAAGGGTCCTCCTGCCAGTCTGAGACTGAAGCGGTTGATTGCACTACCGTAGGATCCCTTATAGGTGAGCGTGGTCTTGGTCTAGGCGGTGGAGAGACTCTTGTCAGTGAAGCACTGTGTGTCCCGCTCCTAGATCTGTGAGGAGGTTCCAGTGAATGCAACCTTTTTGAGGTCTGCTCCGGGGGTGGGGGGAGCTTCTCGGCAAGCTATGAGGAGGCGATTTGTCTCTCTGAAAAGATCTTGCGTCCCTCAGGTTGGAAGACAAATTCCTCTGCCTCTGTCTCTGGCACCTGTTGAATTCGTCAATAATTCTTTTCATTGACTTCATGAGTGCTGGGTCGTATGGATCCGTCGGTGTCAGAAAAATCTTCCTGTAAAATGATGTCTGCCAGCTCTGCCATCTCTCTTAAGGGAGACAACTGTGTTACAATTGGTTCCTTGTGAACCTCTGGAGTGTAAGGGACCATGCCCATTGGTTTATCTGTGTTCTCGTCATTGGACGGTGTAACTGGGATGTCCGTGGACGGCATTTCAGGCTTGTTTTCATCTGTCGACGTGGGAGTTGGTAGTTTTGTTGACTGTTCATGACTGCTTCGTCGACGACGCAAGTGCTTGGTGCGTCATGGACGGTTTTGTCGACAACGCCGAATGGTTCGTGGACGAGTGATGAACCGTTGGCTCAGTCGACGAGAGCTTTGTGGACTAATGAGTTTCCTTTATCGACGATTGCTTCGTGGATGACATTTCGACGACACAGACTTACTCGTCGATGACTAGGTTTGAAGAGTCGTCGTGGACGCCTTCAGCTTCGTTGACGGTCTGGTTGTCAACGAGCCCTTATCACTGGTGCCGCTCGTAGACGGCGGTTTTGTGGACGATTGCCCCCCCCAACCCCTGACAAGTTTTTAGAAAATACCTCCTTACCTTTATAGGTAGTTTCTTTTCTCAGTAGGATATTTTTTCTGGTCCCCAGAGCTCAAAGAAGGTGTGAGGGAAGTGATTGCCACCTTTCTTTTGCTTTTATGAGATGGGGGAAGTGTTCCTTTCCACTGAAGAGGCCCTTCTCTCAGGTTTGCCTCTCAGGTGGTTTTATAGATGGAACAAGGGCTGTCTTGACAGATTCCTCATCAGAAGAGTGGCCCTTAGACTTAGACTTGAGGTGTAGTAAGAGTCTCCTGTGCCTGTCCTGCAAGGCTTTGTTGGTGAAGATCTTGCAAATGTCGCACTTGTGGATGTCATGAGGGTATAGGCAGTGGATGCATTGCTCATGAGGGTCCTTCATATAAACAAGTTTCTTCTTGCATCTGGTGCAGTCCCTGAACAAGCTTTTTGGCAGTTGGAATCTCCTCGGCCATGGTGTGAAATGTTCTTTCGCTCGACGAAAATAAATCGAAATGTAGTGTTTTCTGGTCCCAGAAATACAAAATTGGTAGTACTTGATCAGGGGATCAAAATCGTTTGAAACAGCCAAGACTAGAAACACGAAAAACTCAGGAAGCTGGAGGATTCCCTCTGTCTGTTAGACTACAGTGAAAAAACTGAAGATGGCTGCCTGGGGCAGAGCTTAAGCCCTGCCACCTCATTGGTTAGGGTCATAAAGGACCAAAGTGAGGTGGAGGGACTACACAAGTGAATGCCTCATTGGGCACAATGGACAATCTACATACATTTTTTCTATTGAAATAATGTATATATTTCATTATTAATAATTATTTTAAATCACTGAGGATCCTCGGTCTGATGACGGGGAATATTCAAGCATCTGAATCTATGAAAGATCCAATGCTGGAGAAGTTTGGGTAATCTTATCACCACTACAGATCCAGTCTAACCTCCAAAAGGCACAGACATCTTGTCTGAGAGGGTGCTGTGAAGAATCTGGAGGTTTTGTCCCTTCTTCCTTGGGGGAACCACCCCCTTTGAGGCTAAGGAGGTGAGCGTGCTAAGCAAAATCCTCAATAGGGGTTTCGGAAAGCGGGACCTCATTGGCAGCAACTACCCGACAGGGACATGGACCCATTCCAGCAAGGTACTCCCTACAACTGAGACATTATCTGCATATAGGGGAATACCAGAAGTGGATCTGGTCGGCTGTGGAACTCCAAATAATGTAGAAAGTGCATTTGAACAGTTGGCTCAAGGCAATGCTGGCCTCTCAATGGGCTTGACAGCTTAAGACATAGCTTTGGTATATGGTAGCAAGACTTAAAGACCCCCCACCCTCCACCCCTGGAATGGAGGAGGAGAAGCAATACACAGAGGCGAGCCACCAACCTCATTGGAAGGCAAAGCTGTGGTGCGGAGAAGGAACCGGAAGGAGACCCAGATAGAAAAGGAGAGCCAGAGAGAACGAGAAATGTGGCTAACGATGCACAGAGCTGTGCGGCGTCTGAGGCCGACCTGAGCCGGCCAAGGGGGAAGGCGCAACCATTAGTATGCCGTAGTGGGTCTTGCGCCCAGGAATTCACCTGGAACTTGGGGAGCAAGAGAAGAACAAAATGAAACCACAGCGAGAGCAACATAGCAGCGAGCAAAGAAACACTCCCACTTACGTTCAGGAGAGGATGCCCAGGAGCTAGGGAGAACGCCAGAATCACTGGGTCGAAGATGCCTCACTGGAGCAGGATTTGTTAGAGAAGGTACGCAGGTTGCTCATAGTAGAGAGGGGCACAGAGACCAGAGAACGGGAGAAGGAACAAAGAGTCTAGTTCCCTACGAGGGGCAACCAGTCCAGAGACTGACAAAAATAATAAGAGTGTCTATGGGAGCCTTAAAAACCTGAGCCTTGGAATCAGCCAAACAGCTCAAAGCCACACACAAAATCCAAGAGAAACTATACTAGGAAAGGGTACACACATCCTACGAATCAAGCAAGAAACTGATCAAGAGAAACAAAGCAAGTAGTGCATCATCCCAAAGAGAAACCAGAATCGAGCAAGACTGGAATCTCGTGGGGAAAGACCCATGTAGTTGGTGGTGGAGGATTAAAGAAATATCCCTTCCTCTACGACCACTGAGAGAATGGACTTTTCCTGAAACTTGAGAGTTAATGCTATATACCTCAGGAAAACCTTTTCTTTATTTGGAACTCTGACAAGATAGACATGGATTGATAAAGTGAGGAGGCCTGTCTCCTATTAAATAATTGAAACTGGGAAAGTTACCTGGCAGCACTGGGAGACATCAGAGTAACCTAGGAGGGCAAACTACATTGCCCGCTTCATTTAAGCAGTTTTTCTAGGTTGTAGGGCCAGTTTAGAAGTTAGGATAAAGGCAGAGGACAAGGTTTATTATTTTGACAAATTTTGACATGCATCGTTGGTTTGGCTTTTAGGTAGAGAGCTTCCCTATTAGCAATAGGGTCAATAAGTCGTTTTCTTCAATTTAAATAAAACTCCTGTAGTAAAAGTATGTCTTTCTTCTAGTATGCCATAATGCCCAACTCCTCCTCCTCCTCCTTCAAATTATCGAATGCGTGGGTGGACCCACGCAGGCGCTTCCCCATCCAAAAGGATGATGTGCACCTACTCCACCAATCTTACACACAGCCCTCACATTCTCATAACTCCTCCCACCGCCCCGTCTGCCCCACAAAGTCCAGCAGCACACTGCTGCTCTCCCTGCCTCTCACCCAGACTCCTCCCAGCAAAGCCTTCCCACTCAGTTCAGCCACTCCCAGCGCAGACAACCATGCCAAACTCCTGGTTCCAGATGGATGAGAGGTGGAGCTGAAGACTCCACATCTTCCTATTTTCTAGTTTGAACTGCAAGAACGCATGAATCCATCAAGCCCAGAAGTCACAGAAACCAAACACAAAAAGCAGTTGTTTGAGGGCAAAGAAGGAAATGAGTTATCGTGTTCTTGAGATCTTGCTCCCCCTTTCCTGGGTGGGGAAGACTACACGCAACTTGAGGTTCCAACAAAAGCCAATGAAAGTGATCTCTTGAGTCTGAAGAATGCTTCACCTTGAGTCCAGAGGACCTACACAAAGAATGATGAGGGTCCTCTATCGGAGCACCGGTACTTGCCTTTTAGGTCTCTGGAATAATCCTGATTATAGTGGTGGCTCCCCAGAGGAAACCATGGAAAGCGGTCATCTGAATGGGGTGACAAAGTAAAGGACATCTCGCATACCTTTCTGTGACTTTTGTCTGGAACAAGCTTATTAATGTGATCTGGCGGAGACAAACCAAAGATTACCTCCCAGTGCAGGAGTGTGCATTGCATTGGCCACGGAGAAACGAGTTAACCTACCCCAGGCGCAGAGTATGAATGAGCTGCCGTTTACTTCCTGAACAGAACCTAAAACAAGAAAAACATGTTGAACCAGGTATAAAAAAGAATGAAGAGTGAAAAGTTCCTACCTGTTATTAACTTTGCCGTACTTTTGATACATTTTAATTTGCCTGAATTGTTAGTAGTGAAGCTTTTAAAATTTGTAGTCTAGATGTATTGATTTGTTTGTGTATTGGTTTTATTAGCTTCTTACCCGATTTGTTCTCTCCCGCACATCAAAGCTACTCACCTTGTTGTTTGCTGACGCTGGTGCATAGAACTACACTCCCCACGGTCCCATGTAGTTCTATTGCCTTCTAATTGACGTAGCCAGGCGTGTCAGAGCCGGTTTGTGCCTGTTAGTGCTGGGCAGTGCTGCATGATGTCTTATTTGGGACCTTTCATGCTACGTTCTGCCTGTGATCCTCACTGTTTTTACATTATATCGACACATTGCAGCTTACTCTCCACCATCCAGAGGAATCAACGGGTAAAACTTGCTACTTTATTAGAAGATTCTACATCTTCTCTTGCTCAACTTCCTTTTGCTCAATTAGCTCACCCTACCGGTTGTTAAAGCAGCAGACTCGCATCAGATGTCAGTTCAATGCTTCCCTCCCCTCTTGCTTGGCTAAGGATACCGCCAGCTCCTCACCAAGCAGGGAGTTGCTGGGTATTGGCTCCAATTTATTATCTAACTATGAACCCCCTCACTCACTGAATCATGCACGCCTTAAATGCATTCTACTCAACACACGCTCTTTGACTTTTCATGCCATAGAAGTAGCTGTCTTTATATTTGAATCAAAACCTGACATTATGGCTCTTACCCAGACCTGGCTTCATAGTGCGGCTTTCCACTCCTCATTAAGTTGCCATTCCTGAGGGCTATGATATTTTACATGTGGAGCGGGATATGGTCAGTGGTAGAGGAATTGCCCTGATTTTTTGTAAATGTCTGAATCTGTATATTACTAACAAATCTCATTTTGAACACTGTGAGGCTATGTTAGCTAAACTAAAACTTAATTCTACCAACAAACCTTAGCATTCTACTTCTTTACAGGCCTCCAGAGGTTACATCCTCATTTGAGAAACAACTTTTGGCCTTTCTTGGCAGTATTTCTGAATCACACTCACCATTATTAGTGCTCGGTGGTTTTAATCTATGGGCCAATGATCATGCATGCAGAGATGCAGCATCCCTTTTATACTATAGGAATCTTTTCTTTCACACAACATGTTTACGGGACCTACCCATGTTGGTGGAAACACCCTAGATTGTATAGTATCTCATAATATGGAGATTACTAATGTTAAGACCCAGGCCTGTCCTTGGTCAGATCATCTATCTCTCGCCTTTGAATCCTCTGCCTACTCTGAGATGGCGAAACTCACTTTACCCACTAAACAAACTGTTCCCATTAGGAATTCTCAAGCGCTCACACCTGAGGCATTTGCTTCCACCGCTCTTCCTTTATCCCCCCCGCCCCCCATTGGATGATGACATACCACTAGATGACTTCACATCCGTCTTCAAGAGGGCCATTAATCAATCCTATGAGCTTCTGGCCCCTCTGAAACAGCTTTCTCATAAGAAAGTACTCCTTAAAATTGTGGCTTTCTTCTGATATTCTAACTGCCAGGGCAGCAAAAAGTAGAGCAGAACGTCAGTGGCACAAACGCCACTCTGATGTCTCTCTTACCGCCTAGAAGTCCTCTGTGAAGGTCTTGAAGAACCTTCTGCTAAAAGGCAAAAAAATAAACGAAACGCCAAGATTGAAACAGCTAAATCCAAGCCGAGGGAACTGTTTAAAGTACTCTCAGAATTAAAGGGCAGTCCAGTAGATTCTCTCCCTGAGGCAGATAATGCATGGTGTCAACACACGTGTATATACAAAATGCCACAAAAACAGCTACCCGCCTACACACGTACTAGGTGTGTTAGGTTGCAAAAAGTGTCATCTTTTCTGTCAGTAAATCTATACAGGCAGGAAAATAGAGATACATATTTTAATTCATAAATACAAAACACTCAAAAACATTTATTTTAAAAAACAGACAAAACACGTAAACAAATAGTGTTCCATAAAAAACATTTAGCGAACGTCAATTGTTTAGACCAACAAAAACCGTTTTCGTAAACTGAATACAACCATCTTAATGTGATAGGGTCGTGGAGTTAGTAGGGGCGTGAGGTAAACATTTTACTATTGCATAAATCCTCAACTCATAATGTGCTTGCCCTTGGCTCACAACATGTTTTTTCTGTTTTTTTAATATAAATGTTTTTCAGGGTTTTGTATTTATGAATTAAAATATGTATATATCTCCATTTTCCTGCCTGTATAGATTTACTGACAGAAAAGAGGACACTTTTTGCAACCTAACACACCTCGTACGTCTGTAGGCGGGTAGCTCTTTTTTTGGCATTTTGTATATACATGTCTATTGCTTGTCCTCTGCCGCGCATCCCCCTAAAAAAGAGGACTCGATAGCTCTAATTCTTTGGTTCACTATGGTGTCAACACATCCACAAAAGTTTTACTCAGAAAATCAAAACACAACAAAATGGATCAACTTAAACTACTTCAACCCTGTGACACTGAAAGCTCTTCTGTTTGTCCTCCACATGACCCTGGTGCCTCTTTTCGCAAGGTTTTACAAAGTGAAGTTCAGGAGGCTATACTCAAGCTGAAACCGACATCATGTAAAAGAGATAGTCTTCCTGCACTGCTTTTTCAAGAATTCCAGAGTTCTCTAGTGCCCTGGGTAACCACTCTTGTCAATCGTTCTTTTGCCGAAGCCTCTGTCTCCGATAGCATCAAGGAACCCTGGATCTCGGCATTATTGAAAAAGGAGAATCTTGATGCCAGTGATCCCAGAAATTTCCAGCACATCACTACTGTTCCTTTTTTATTGTAATTTCTGTACAAACTTGCAACAAATCAATATCGAAGTTTTATGCAGCAAAATAACATTCTCGACACTGGTCAGTCTGGGTTTCGTGTGAATCACGGAACCAAAACTACCCTTCTGGATCTTAAATCCAACATTACTGAGATTATCGATAGAGGCGGCCAGACTCTGCTACTTCTGAATCTTTCGGCCACCTTTGGTCTTGTTGATCATGCCATTCTGGCTGACTAGTCAAAGTAGGTGGATGCTCAATCTCTGCAGCCAACTGTCTTAGATTGTTCCTAGGCCCTCAAACCGTCTATGTAACCAAGGACAATGCAGTCCCAAAAAGCCGTCCTGATCTGCGGGGTTCCGCAGGGATCCTGCCTGTCACTGCTATTGTTTAACATTCATATAAAACCTTTGTGTGACCCGCTTGCCTCTCTGGGCATACGGTTCGCAAACTACAGACATCCAGATTGTGATTGAATTACCAGGCCTCTACAGTAAAGATCTTGAAATGGTAAATTCAATCTTTAATGCCATACAATCTTGGACGGCCAGAAACTCCTTGGCTCTGAATAATAAGAAAACTGAATTACTCATCCTAGGCACACAGACACAACTCAACTATCTCAGCTCACCCTACAGCAGTTTTGCTATTGCAGGAAATATTATCAAGGTTTGAGATTATGTGAAGACACTAGGGGTCTACTTTGATCTTTCCTTCAAGAAACATGTTCTACATCTCAAATCCTTCTACTCTTATTCCACGCATTTGCTGTGTCGAATCAGCCCATATCTCTCCGAGATCAACAGGGCTATGATCACGGCTGCCATTATCAATACTAAATTGGATTATTGCAATAGCCTCCTCATCGGATCCCCTCAGGCAAATGTAAAAGCTCTACAGGTGATCCAAAATCCAGCAGTTCAGGCCGTCTGTGGCACCCATGTTACTAAAGCGCGAAGAAAATTACACTGGCTGTCAGCCAAAGAACTTGATTCAAAGGTACTATGATGGTCCATAACTGCCTGACGGGCAAAGCTTCTGACTATCTCTCAGCCAGAATCTCCAGAGTTCTCTTTCGACAAACTCTGTTCCAATAAGGACATCCTCCTACAGCAACCTCAAGTCCTGTTGAAGAAATTTGGTGGCTCAAGCTTCCATGCCTGGGGCCCGAATCTATGGAACCAGCTTCCTCCTGCCCTAAAGGGATGCGAGTCAACAACCCAATTTAAAAGACAACTAAAAATGCATCTGTTTAACTAAGGGCCAGTTTAGATTCTATACTCCAGCTTGCCTAGACCTTTCTTCTGTTATGACCTTTACTTGTTTTTTGTTACAACTCTTGTGAGCGCTTTGAGGCCCATGGGTGTATGGTGCAATATAAAAAAAATAAAAATAAAATCGAATAGATTGTGATGCCGGAGATCAAAGAGAAGGTAAGTCAAACAGAAATAGGGAAACACGCGGAGAAAAAAGGTCTCTTACGAGCTGTGCTCAGCGTCCAGTACAATGAGCCAGAAAACACTACCATGGAAGTGAAGCCCAACATTGGGAGAGGGTCCACAGGCCAAGAAGGCAAAGGAAATAAAGGGCATGGTATAAAAATGGTTGAGCATGACTTCCGATGTGCAAAGAGACTTTGGTATAAGGTGTGGGTCAGGCTTTGGACTCAATTTTAAGTACTATGATGTGATCTTCGAGTTTGTTGGGCCCTCTCAGAGCTACATCTAGTAGTCATTTGGTATGCCAGCAAAAATGTCAATTTCTAATGCTGCATTTGTAGAAAATTATATCAGAAAAAACACCTTGTTTATGAAACTGGTTTTCCAAGGCATTAGAATTATAAATATTTGAAAGAGGGCTGTTACGCAGTGAACAAGATTGCTGTGCTCCTGTAATGGACGAATGAAGGAAACTGTTGAGAAGCTATTGCTAAAGAATCTGTAGTGACCGAGACTTCTCCCCACAGTTCGTAGTCGAGCAGGCCCATTGCACCCTGGCAGCCAGACCCAAACAAGGGCAGCACCTAGGCCTATGGTTGCGAGACTGCTCAGATACAAGGACAGATTTTATGCTACGATTGGCAAGAGTGAGAGAAAGAGGCACGCTGTAATATGGAGTGAGTGACGTTCATTTTTACCCAGACTTCTCCACGGCAGTGCAGGCTGAGCATAAGAAATTCCTTGAAGTCAAAAAGCTTTTGCAGGAAAGGGTGCTGTTTTACGCGATGCTATTCCCAGCTAAGCGGAGGCTGCAGTATAATGAAAAACCCTACTTCTTCACATACCGGAGGAGGCAATTCATTTCATCAAAGCTAATATACATCTGCCACCACTCGGCCGAAGATTGCCTCTGCAAACCCCCGAAAGATGTGCTGATAGAGGAAAGAGGGCGGGATGACCCTGTGCCAGCATTGTAAGCAATTTACGCCCCCGCCTATTAAGGATGCCTAGACATTTGAACCACCAGATCTGTGCAAGACATGGTTCATAGTCAACAATTTAATGGTACAGAGTACAAGTACTTACGAGAAGTGATGCTAGCAGTCGCCCCCATGCTAAGTAGCAGTTATGTTTGTTAGGATTTAAGGGTTTGATTTTTGGGGGTGGCATTGTTCTAATTGTGAGGGTGGTGATGGAGAAAAGTGGTGGGGGATGGGAAGACACGGATTACATTTGAAAATGCTTGGCCAGCAACACAATACTTGGGATTTGAACCTCACTCATATGTCATTACACCATTGCCCGATACAGGCTCTTCCGGTCTTCCCTTGGGGCACGCAGACTAAGATGCAGGGGCTGAGAATTATGAGCTGGAATATTAGAGGTATGGGCAACCCCATAAAAGCTTGTAAGCTACTAGCTTATATTGACACAAGATCGATGTTTTACTCCAGCAGGAAACGTATGCAACAGCTAAGATTACAAATGGTTTTGCTAAGACCTGGGGCATCAATTGATTCTTCACCTTTTCCACTAAAGCACGGTGGTGTCCATATTCATACATAAACAAGTGAAATTCACATGCCATGAGGAAACATGTTGACCCAGAGGGGGGATACTTGGTGCTACATGGCAGGGTGGAGATGCTGCTTGTTAACACGTATGGCCCCACCCACAATGACCAGAGTCTTTGCAAGTCATACCCAATAGCCTTGACCGTCTGGGCAGGGGGCATGAATACTACAGTAGATCTTGCAGCGCAACGCACTGGCAATAGACCATTATCTAGAGCCGGCCTGTGGCAAATTCCAATGAATGGTTGCAGGTGTTCTCGTAGATTCTTGGAGAAACCTACACCTAACAGCGGGAATACACCTACTACCCAGATATGGCTTCTCGAACTGGCCCGAATCTCGTCTTGCAGGCCTTGATGCATTACAATTGTGGGGTCACAATACTACCACAAGCATACTCGACCATTACCCATTTGTGCTACATATGGAAATGGGGGCACTCTGAGGCCCCCTCCAGTCTGGAGGTTTAACTCTGTGGCATTGCAAGACATTGTATTTGAGGCGACAATACAGGAACATTTCCAACAGTACTTTATCTAAAACACAGGCTCTGTAAGCTCGGTAGGGACATTTGGAGTTTTACAAATGGCATACATAAGGGGGGTGGCTCCGACAACCGAACTAGGGGTGATACATCCACCCACCCTCCCCTTAGAATACTTGTGCTGCATACATCCCCAAGTCAGAGAGTTGTCGCATCACTATTTAAGATGTTGAAGGTGCGCTCATCCAGTGTGGCTCGCAGCACCCGGATTAAGTGGGAGGCAGACTCAGAAGCTGTTCTACCCGAAACAGAATGGGGGTATGTGTGTAACCTGACTAAACAGATTTCGTTGAACGCCAAATTCAAAATAATACAGTTTAAAGAATTACATGGAGTACATTATACACCAGTGAAACTGAGGTTATTTCACCCAGACAGCGGTGGGAAATGGCCCAGGGGCAAAGCAGACAATGCAACGTCATGCATATGCTATTGCAGTGTCCAGAGCTAGTAGCATTTTGGGTTAAGGCTTGTGAGTAGTTGCCGATCTTTGAAGTCCAGATAGAGCTCGACCCTGGGGGGGTGCCTACTCAGCCTCCATAAAAACCTCTTCATGGGCAAAAGGAGATTTGTATACGTAGGATTTTTACTGGTAAAAAGTTGCATACTAAACAACTGGATGTCGAAGCACCCTACCACGGCAGAGGTCTGGCTGCTTGATATTGTCTGGGACAATAATGAGGAAATCCACATCGATATGTTACGAAATACCACTAAATGCAAAGACGTACGAGCCGACTTCAGGGACTACCTTTTGAACAACAGTTCAAACGGAAGACAGTGACCAACAAGTCTCGTCCTAAAGGGGCTGCATCGTTTGTATCCATGGCACTTGAGGGAACGGAACTGGTCCCAGTTTCATTTTTAATGGAGAGGTTGCCTTATCGGCTTTGGGGATGAAGGAGGGAGGGGTGTCCTATTCTGCACGTCTGTTACCTGAAATGTGTGCTCATGTGTCTACATGCTGTTTGCGCCAAGTAGGTAAAATAACATTTTTTTAAAAATGATAAGTATACATTCTTGTTTTGATTGCAATGGCAATTATCAGGATTTCACATACAGCAATTAACCCAAAACTCTGGCATGCTTATGTGTTTTTATAAATAAATCAATTAACCCCAAATTCTTTTAAGAACTCACACTGCAATTCTAGACAGTGAAACACAAATTATATAAAATTAGAGGATAAAGGTTTAGTCCAAAAATCTCAGTTGGAATTTGTTCTGTTTTTTAGGATAAGAAATAGATGCTGGGCAATATGTAAACACAGACTATCCCGAAGAATACATCAAACATCCTTTACCTGTTTCACTTCCTCTACTCCATTACTAGGAAATGCAGGTCCACCACTGTCAACAGCTGCTGATGTCATGTTTCATAACATAGGAGTCTCAAAATCTGACCTTTGTGGATCAGTCTCCTTCGGAAGGCCTTAAACAATGTAGACAATTGGCTGCCAACATTTCATAGAGTCCAATGGCAGTGTCACAAATTCCTTGCTCCTGCAAACCTATTTAGAGACATAAGAAAACATTTGTAATCTAATGCCACAAAGTTAAAATGAGGTGCTGGCATTCAATAACATAATTTCTTTGCTTTTCAAGTTTGTGAGTGCAATGCATATTCATTTGATGCAATTATTATTCTTTAATTAATTCAATTCAATTTATACTATCACAACTTTCAAAATAAACGGTTGCCTTCTAATGAAACCAATTTGCTTGCCTCAATTCTGATAGGAAGGGGAAGGGGAGGGGACCAAAGCATGATATGCAGAAACATTAAAGTAATAAGTGCAGTGAGCATGCACGTACATAGCCAAGACCTCAGCACAACCTTCCCTCGCTTATACTCTGCCTCGGGTGCCAGTTCTTTTATCAGCGTAAACATACTTAGTTATAAATAGAGGGTTGGATGTAGTAAATAACTATGGACTGAGTATAGTATTCACTATGGCGTGTATATCAAAGTTACCTACCTGTAGGTATACTTGGCAAGCATTGGTTTAGCTTCAATATTCACATGCTGTGAGACAGGCATTGTATCAAGAGAGATGACTCAGACAACAAAGATCTACTTTAAACAAAGATTTATTAATGATCAGGATGAAATAATGCCTAACTAACCCCATGCTATGGCGGGATTCCCCTACCTAATGAAATGTCATTGAGTCCAAAACAAGCCTGCCTGTGTCAAAACCTATGCTTGTTCCACAGCAAATGTTCAAGTTCAATAGAGTTCCACTGTAATCTCAGTTCCACTACAGATTGATCAAAGTCTTCTTTAGATTCATCAACATCACAGTTCACATCATTTGTTGGTCTCACGTCTCCCTTCTCCAAGTTCCAAAGGGTATTGCAGTTCACACAACCATGTAGTCTGGGGATTCCCTTCCCCAAGATGAAGGCAATAACGTTAATACAGCAATGTGGTCTTGGAGTTCCCTTCCCCAATATCAACTTTCGACTTGTTTTCGTCTAATTCACAAAAGAATACCTTGTCCACTTGACCTTTCCTTCTGTTATCTTCACCAAAGACTCACTCCTCTTTGCTGCTTTGCAATTTTTAGTGGCTTTTGGTCTAGGCACAGTCATCAGACCACATGGTCCACCCAACACAGGTCACGCAACCAGCAACCACGTTTCTTCCTTGTACTTTAAGTCAGGATGTTGAAAACATGTACACTAGGAAACTCCCTGCTCTAGGTGCTGTTGACAGACCACTCCGTCCAACCATTACAGGTCACGCAACCATATGTTTCCCCAAATGTCATTGTTCAATAGTTTGGATCAACACTCCATATATGTGTGAGCTTAGTTTCACTTGTTATGGCCCCATTCACAAAGTGCATTACAGATTAATGTATTCCACTTCTTACAGGCTCACCAGCCCCTTTTATAAAGTTTGCTATTCAATAATGGTAGGTTTCACTTTGTATGGGCTCACCACCCCCTTTCACAAAGTTCGGCATTCAATAAAGTCTCGGTATGTACGGGCTTAACAGCCCTTCTGAGTGCCCGGAGTCCCAAAGCTGTCACAGAGCCTTACCCGGTTACTCTGCTGTGCTCAGTGGCTTCCCTTCTGCCCGGGAAAAGCAACTTGCCAGTTCGCAGACAGCTTACTTCCAGGGTCGCCTGCCTCTGGCTCCGCCTCCGCTTCTCGGCGATGCCCGCTCTCTGCTTTCCTCCACACAGGGATCCCAGTCCGATGTGATCCACTCGGCAGGACTCTCGGGATTCTCTGCAGCGGAATCAGCCAAAATGACCGAAATTAAATGGCTGAATGCGCAATTTGGCTATTCCAAAATTCCAAAAAGCCAAAAGGTTCGACCAGAGCACGCATTCGGTGCTGGTGTGTCCCCCGCAGCCATCCCAAAAATAAATTTAAAAAAGAAAAGGACCCTGCGGTGCCGGTTCCCAATCACGGATGTGAAAGGGAACAGGTGTTGCAGGGACACAAGGTAAGTAAGAGGCTGGGGATGTGGTGAGGTGTGGGTGTGGTGGGGTGGGGGCCAGGGCCAAGTTGTAAATGTTCAGGGGAGAAAAGACAAGATTATTTCAGAAAAATAATCTTCGGTCTTTTCTCCCTCGAACATTTCGATCCCAGGCTTTCAACCCTGATCCCTCTGCAGCATCTCAGCTTCTTCCCTTTCGGCACGGCCACTAATTGGTCTTCTGTTCGCTTGGCTCCAACTCCACCTGTACCGCTCGTACCTCTCTATTGACACTTCTGACTTTCAGCTTTTATACTCTGGTCCATTCACAATGGGCTGCCGGTGAAACAAAGTATTTCCAATTACCTGACCTTGTTCAGCTTCCTTAGTGTGATATGCCTTACCTCTTTGTCACAGTACCAACGTGGTACTTACAATAGGAAATCTGCATTACTCCTAGGTGCCTCTTCTTCTCATTACTTAAAGAAAAGTGATAGGTGATAAACTATAAGTTACTCACCGTAGTGACTAACATACTCTTAGTCCATAGTCCCCTTTCCTCCATAGTGTATAGGTGTCCCTTCCAAGGGACGGGAGACAACCTTCTTCAGCAAAAAACCTCCTTCCCCTTTAAATTCAGAGGTGCGCGGGGGTGCGGCCCAGGGAGCAGCGTTGCCCTGACTCCCCCCTCCAGCGCCACACCTCAGTCCCCATTAACGCGTCAACAATAGAATTTACATTGCCTAAAGACACCAGAATTATATGAGGGGCGGTTGGTGGGACATATGGAGGAAAGGGGACTATGGACTAACAGTACATAAGTCACTACGGTGAGTAACTTAGAATTACTTGAAGGTCCCCTTTCCTGCATACTGTATGGCCGATTACAACTGTTTGTAGCCCCAGGGTGGAGAGGAGACCCTCCTTAAGCAAATAGGTTCCTGAGAACCGCCTGTCCGAAGGCCACATCAGATCTAGAGCCGGCATCCAAACAGTAATGCTTGCAGAAAGCCGAGGGAGAGGCCCACGTGGCCGCCCTGCTTATGACTTGCCAAGTGACATGGCCCTGACTGCGTGGGCATGCATGTTGGCTAGGAGCGGCTTGTGCTGGCCCTCATACGCTTCTTTGATGGCAGAGACCATCCAGCGGGATTTGGAAGCCTTAGAGGCCCGATAGCCTAGTCTTGAGCCTCCGAAAATGACAAACAGGGCGTCCGATTTGCGGAAGCCCTTTGTCCTGTCCAAGTAGAATTTTAGGGCACGCCTGACATCCAGGCAGTGCAGCACTCTGCTTCGTCCTTGGGATCGGGAAAAAACATAGGAAGGACTATTTCCTCGTTCAACTGGAAAGCAGACTGAACCTGGGCAGAAATGACGGGTGAGTCCACATGACTACCTTGTCCTTGTGAAAGGTAGTATATGGTTGCAAGGCGACCAGCGCCTAGATTTCGCTGACTCTACGAGCCGAGGCCGACTAGTAAAGCCGTCTTGACGGTGACTAGCCTGATGTCCACGGACACCATTGGCTCGAACGGTTTGTGTGCCAGGGGGCCCAAGACTATGTCAAGGTCCCACACGGGGTGCGGTCTGTTGACGGGCGGGTAGAGCCTTGCGAGTCCCGTCAGATGTTTCTTGACAATAGCATTGGAGGACAAGATGCCTTCCTCCGAGTTCCTGTAAGCCCCAATGGCTTTGAGGTAAGTGTGGCAGGTGTCCACCTGCACGCCTGAGTGGGCGAGGTGTGCCGAGAAGGAGAGCACGTCATCTAAGGTGCATCCCAGGGGCTCGATTCCCTTGGAGTCTGCCGAGTGGCAGAATGTGGTCCATTTGCTTTTGTACTGGGCCCTGGTAGCCTTGCTCCTGGCGCCCTGTATGATCTCCAGATTGGCCCGTGAGAGGCTAAGGTGCCGAAGCAATACCTGCTCAGGTACCAGGCTGTGAGGGCTAGTTTCCCCCGGCGCTGGGTGGATGACTCTGCCCCACCCTGCTGTGCCAGAAGATGTGCTGGGCCCGTTGGGAGGTGAATTGGGGGCACCTCCGAGAGACTGAGAAGCTCCGAAAACCATGGCCTGGCCAGCCATCATGGAGCCATTGGAATGATGAGGAGTTGGCGAGACTCCTTGATCTTGTAAATTACCCTGTGAATCAGGGGTGTCGGCGGTCCACTGGAGGTGAAATGCGTCACCCAGAGAGCCGGGGCCCTGACCTTGCCAGGATGCGAACTGGGGACACTTCTTGTTGTGCCAGGTGGCAAAGAAATCCACCTGGGGGTGACCCACCTGTTGGAGATCTCCTGAGTAACAATGTTGTTTACCTGCCACTCATAATTGTCCGCTCCCAGCCTGCTGAGTCTGTCCACTTCCAGGTTTGATTCCCCCGGGAGGTGGACTGCCGTGAGTTAAATGTCGTTTTCCAGGTCCCACTCCCACATGCTGATAGCCAGTCTGCACAGAGGAGGGGATCTGCTGCCTCCCTGCTTGTTGACATAGTACATGCTGGTCGAGTTGTCCATCTGGATGAGGATAACCTTGCCCCTAAGAAGTGGTAGGAAGGCCCTGAGCGCCAGCCAGATGGTGTTCAGCTCTAGACAACTGATATGGTATTCCTGCTCCTGTTGAGTCCAGGTGCTGTGGACCGAGAGATCGTTCAGGGTGGCCCCCCCAGCCCACGAGCGAGGAATCCGTGGTGACGGTGGCCTGCGAACGGAAGGGCTTGCCCATCCGTAGGTTGCAGTCTCTGGACCACCAAGTTAAGTTTGGGTGGAGAGGTGGAGGAATGTTGATCAGCTCGGATTGAGAGCCCCGCTCCTGATTCCATGAGGCAGCGAAGTGTAGCTGAATCCTTCTCATCCTTAGTCTTGTGTGCGGGGCGGCTAATAGGACCACTGCCATTAGACCCAGGAGATTTTGGTACCACCATGCAGAGGTTGCTTCTCTGCTGAGGAAGTGGGTGGTCGCCCTCTTGATAGCTGAGATTTTGTCCTCTGAAGGAAACACCTTCTGGGAGCAAGTGTCCCAGATGAGGCCCAAAACATTTCAGAGTCTGCGTAGGTTGCAGCTGCGACTTCTTGAGGTTGAGCAAAAAGCCAAGATCGTGTTGAGTGTTCATAAGGACATGAGAAGAGTGGTGAACAGCTTCCGGAGATGTAACCTTGATGAGCCAGTCATCGAGGTATGGGTAAATGTGGAGGCCCTGCACTCGGAGGAGGGCTGCCACTGCATTCATGAGCCTGGTGAAGACCCTTGGGGCCGAGTTGAGGCCAAACGGAAGGACCTTGTACTGAAAATGGTAGCCCATGATCCTGAACCGGAGGAAAGCAACAATGAGGCTGCCAGATCGGGACATGCAAGTACGCGTCCTTCAGTCCAGGGAACACATCCATTCTCCCTTGTCCAATGTCTCCGCTATAAAAGGTGGCGTAACCATCTTGAATTTTTGCAGGGGTAGGTTGAGGGTGGAAAGGTCCAGCACAACTCTCAGGCCCGCCAGGTTCTTCTTTTGAATGGTGAAAATCCTGGAGTAAAAGCCAAAGCCTTGCTTGGACTTCCTCCACTGCCTTGCGCTCTACGAGCGACTGGATCCCCGCCCAAAAGAGTTGCTGCCCCAACCTGTGGGAGTGGAGGGGAGGAGAGGCTGGGATAGGGAGGCTGTACCCCGTGGATTCTACGGAGAGGATCCAGGGGTCCACGAAATTCAGGTGCCAGAAATGTGCATTGAGAGCTAGCCTGCCCCCCACCAGAGATACGTGGCCCCCAAGGGGCAGGCCAACACAGAGGAAGGGGACTGGAAAGAGCCCTTACTCCCCCTGCCCCCCGTTGCTTGCACCAGTTCTGACAGACGGCGAGCGGACCAGCTGCCTGAATCTATGTTCCTGGAGGCCTCGGAACCCACCATACGTACGACCCCTCCCAGAGCGCTGCCGAGATTGGGTGTACGCTTTGGAAGTGGACTTTGTAAAAATGGATAAAGACTTGGCCGTTTGTGAGCAGTTTTTCTTTTTGTCCAGCTCTTCGTCCGTGGAGGAGTGGAACAGGCTCGCCCCCCTCACACCTCCCCTCAAACGGTAGATCTAGCATTGAATTTTGTTACCCGGAGCCAGGCTGTCCTTCTCATGTCCGTGGCAATGCAGATGGCACAGCCAGAGGTGTCAATGTGGGCCACTGTGGATTCCATGAGATTGTGCGCCACCAGCTTAGCCTCGGCTAGCCCCGCCTTAAAACGCGATTGGCTCTGGCTGGGGAGTTCCGGGAGGAAGTCTACAATTTTCCGCCATAATCTTTGCCGGCAGGCAGCATGGCATCTGTATTGGCCTGACGAAGATGCAAGGATGTGTTGGAATAGAGTTTGCCGTACGTCGCCAAGATCTTTTCCTCCTTGCCTAGCAGTGCCGCAGAGGAGGCGGCTGAGGACGACTGAGGCTCGGAGTACAGTGATGCCGCAGCGATCACAGAGGACTGCAGCTGAGGATGGGCCGAGAGCAAGAGTGTATCCCCCTTCATCTGCCTGTACTTGGCATCCAGGTGGCGATTGACCGGCTGGGCCGAGTGGGGCTTGAGCCAACCCATCTTGGCCAGGGAAACTACATCAGTTTGCACAGAAATCCCCGTTTTGGCAGGTGTCGTGTGAGGACTTCAGGCAGGACTCCCTCTGCCGGCTGCTCGACCTCGGGCTGGAGCAGGCCCAGATACTCTTCCAGCCCAGCAAGATGTTCATGGAAGGCCCTGGCTGAGGATGACATGTCAGGATCCTCCTCTTCATCCGTATCCTGTGGAACTGGGGGATCCTGTGGAGGAGGAGTAGTTGGCGCCGGATGCTGGGCTACAGGGACCACGGCCAAAGGCTGAGGAGCTGGTACAGAACCGCCTGAGGAGTCGGCTGCGCCGGGGCCAGCGGCACCGACGGAGGCATCTGTGGTGCCACTAGCATTGCGGGAAGGACTTCCCTCATGACGTCTTTGATGATAACCCCCACCAGAGTTGACTTCATGAGGCCGAGGAACTTCTCGAAGAGGACCTCTTCCAAGGAGGTGGCAGGGGGTGCTGACGGAGTAGCGGGGAGCTGCTGCATACCCTGTCCATATGGACGCAAAGGAAAGCTGCCCTGCGCAAAAGAAGGGTAGACTGTAGGCCACGTACCTTGTTGAGGCCAGTCCCACCTTGACACTCGTTCTTTGCCGAATTCCTGGAATGGCGTCGGACGGTGGCGATTTTGTTGAGCTGCCTGCTACGTGCCCGCAATGTGTTGCTCAGCCCGCTGGGCCCGGCCCCGTCCAAGACCTGGCTAGTCTGTTCTTCAGCGCTTTCGAAGACAGCGAGCAGAACTCTGAACAAGCTTGCCAACCGTGGTCTGGGCCAAGGCAACGTAGGCAGACGGCGTGGGGGTCTGAAGTCGGGAATAGCCCGTTGAAGGCTGGACACCTGCTGAACCCTGTAGAAGTCGATATGCGCCAGGGAGGAGTGTGACGCCTGAGGAATGAGTACCTGAATGACAAAAAAGAAGACAAAGAAGTATCTGCGCGTGGAATTACATGGCACAAGCCGAACCCAGGAGCGCTAGTCAATTTGGCCCGTTCCCGTTGACGCGGAAAAGGGGACTGGGGTGTGGCGCCGGAGGGCAGTCTCATGGCAGTGCATGCTCCCTGGGCCACACCTCTAAATTTAAAGGGGAAGAAGGTTTTTTCTTGTGAAAAAGGTTCCATCTCCCGTCCCATGAAAGGGACGCACATACAGTATGGAGGAAAGGGGGCGGGACGCAAAAGTATGGACTGAGACTGTCAATAGCCCATAAAGGCTAAGGGAGGGGAGGGTGGGCTAGTACTAGGAAGGGGGGAGGGGGATACCATATCTTGCCTTCAGGTATTCTCTCTCCAATCCACAAGGACCCTCTCCCCATGTGATCCTCCCTCACTTGTCCACCCTCAGGGTCGGGATCCAAAAGCGGTGGCCCTTCCCTGGCCACATGAACTGTAGCAAATAAATGATTTAAATTTGCTTGTCACACCGGAGAATCTGCTCTTGCCTGTGTCTCTACTCAATAATGCTGTGTGAAAGTATGGACATAATTCCATGTCACTGCTTTATAAATGGCTTATAGTGGAACAATTTTTGATGAAAGCTAGTGTTGCTGTTATGCTATGTGTAAAGCATGCTCTAGAATTAAAAAGTAACATCTTGTTTAACAAAGTGTAACAGTTGTACACACCTAAAAATCCATCTTGAAATGGTTGCTTTTATAACTGGATTTCCTGCTTTACCCATAGCCACTGGCATAAAGGTGGTCTGTTTTCCTGAACTGTTTGGTTCTACTTAGGTAGGAACAAGTTACTTACCTGTAACTGTTGTTCTCCAGCATGGGTCTGGCATGGATTCACATGCTCATGAATATTCCCTGTCGTCAGGCCGGGAATCCTCAGTATAGAAAAAAATCAGTATCAGTTTCGTTTCTGATCTGTCTTACTTAGTAATAACCAATCACTGGTCTCTGGGTCATACTGCCCCCAGCCAATGACTGCCCTCTCCCCAAGCCCCGCCTCTGGCAGCCATCCTCAGATTTGGTAGCACGTAAAGTGGCAGTATGACCAAGTGAAGAGCCGCAAAGGGGTAGGCGGGAGGGTTTGCATGTGAATCCATGCCAGACACATGCTGGAGAACAACAGTTACAGTTAAGTAACTTGTTCCTTCTCCAGCATGGGGTCTGGCATGGATTCACATGCTCATGAATAAGAGAATACATAGCAGTACTCACATGCTCAACCACGGGAGGTGGCAACAGGCTCAACATTAAGCAATACAACAACTCAACATTGAGCAACTCTTACCTCCTCACCAGGCTCACCTTAGGCGAACAGGTTGCGCAGCACTGCTTGGCAGACCCTGGAGTCCCGATCGACGCAGTAGAATCTCGTGAAGGTGTGCGTCGACCTCCACGTCGCAGCCCTGCAGATGTCCAGTAGGGGCACACCAGAAAGGAACGCCGTGGTAGCTGCGATCGCTCTGGTCGAATGGGCTCTCGGACGGCCGGGCAGCGGTCAGTTTGCCAACCGGTGACAGTGCATTATTGCAGTTGGAGAGCCATCTGGAAATGGAAGTTTTCGAGAGAGCCTTCCCTTGATTCACAGTCCCAAAGTTCACAAACAGCTGTGACTTCTTCCGAAAACTCTTTGTGCGGTCCACGTAGAACTTCAGCGCTCTAGCTACATCCAGCGAGTGCAAAGTCCTCTCAGCCTTCGACGAAGGCGACGGGAAGAAAACTGGCAACACCAAGGGCTCGTTGAGGTGGAAGTCCGACGGCACCTTGGGCATAAAGGAGGGGTGTGTCCTCAGCACCACCCTCGTGTCATGAAAAGTCAAGTATGGAGGCTTGCAAGATAGGGCCTGGATCTCTCCCACTCGTCGTGCGGAGGTGATGGCCACGAGGAAAGCGGTCTTCCATGACAGGAACATCAAAGGTGCCGAATGCATAGGCTCGAATGGGGCCCCCCCATGAGCCTAGTTAGCACCACATTAAGCTCCCACGCCGGGGCAGGAGCCTTCACCGGCGGGAATGATCGGAATAGTCCCTTCATGAATTCTTTCACCAGGCGATGAGACCACAAGGACGCCCGTCCCGTAGTCCTGGTATATCGGGAGATTGCAGCCAGATGTATTTTGATGGAGGCGTGAGCCAGTCCAGCTTTGGCCAGCAACAGTAGGTATGGCAGTACTTGAGGGGCCGTAATCCGCAGAGGGTTAATCTTCTGTGCACGGCACCAGACAGAGAACCTCTTCCATTTATGTCCGTAGCACTTGAGAGTTGAGGACGCTGTGGCCTTTGCAAGAACCTCTCTGCAGTCGGCCGGGATGTCGTACCCTCCAAACTCTAGTGCTGCAGGAGCCAGGCCTGCAACTTCAGCGACTCCAGGTTGTGGTGAAGAATGGCGCCTCCTTCTCTGGAGAGGAGGTCTGCGTCCGTCGGTAGCTTGACTGGTGGGGGCGTTGACAAGTCCAGAAGGTCCGGGAACCAGATCTGTCTCGGCCATGCCGGTGCGACGAGGATCATCCTGCACCGGGACCTCTTGAGCTGGTTGATAAACCGGAGCAGCAACGGCAGCGGAGGGAACGCATAAAGAAATAGGCCGTCCCAGGGGAACGAGAAAGCATCGCCCATGCTCCTCGGCTGGGGGAACCTGCTGGCGAACCTCCGGCACTTGGAATTCGTCGCCGCCGCAAAGAGATCGATTTGGGGTTCGCCCCATCGTCGGAAGAGTCGATCCACTTGATCATGGTGTAGTTCCCACTCGTGGCACGACCACAGCTCCCTGCTGAGTGAGTCGGCGATCGTGTTTTTTATTCCTGCCAGATGAAGAGGCATCAGAAACATCCCCTGGGCGACGGCCCAATGCCACAGATCCTGGGCTTCCCTGGATAGGGCAGGGGACCTGGTTCCGCCCTGCTTCCGGATGTAGAACATCGTGGTGGTGTCGGTGAAGATCCTCACCACCTTGCCCTTGAGGGACGGAAGAAAGGACCCGAGAGCCCAGAACACTACGCAGAGCTCCAAGATGTTGATGTGGACAGACTTCTCCTCCGGGAGCCAAAGGCCTCTCGCCTGAAGATCTCCGGAGTGCGCTCCCCAACCTTCCAGGGAGGCGTCCGTCGTCACCTGGTGAGCTGGGGTCTGAAAGTCCGTGCCCGCCGACAGATGGGAGCGGGTACCCCACCACCGGAACGGAACGTCTCGTTGAGAGAGATCCTGTCCTCGAAGCTGCCCGTTGACTGGACCCAGCGGGCTTCGAGGAACTCTTGTAAGGGGCGCATCCGAAGCCTGCAAAGGCGCACCAGATAAATGCAGGAGGACATCATCCCGAGGAGGGATTTGATAGCTCTTACCCTGGTCATGTCCGTGGCCAGCAGACGCTGCACCGTGCCCAGAATGGTCCTGGTCCTTTCCTCCGACGGCGAGGCCAGCCACGCCACTGTGTCGAGCTTGGCTCCCAGAAACAGGGCGACTTACCAGGTGGGATTTTGGAAAGTTGATTGAGAATCCCAGGTCCGTGAGCAGCTGGACGGTCTTCGCAGTGTGCTCCACGGCGAGCTCCCTTGTCCTTGGCCCGGATGAGCCAGTCGTCCAGGTAGGGGTAGACGTGGATCCCCTGTAGTCGCAGCCGCGCCGCCACCGGTGCGAGGCACCCTGGGTGCCGACTTCAATCCGAATGGGAGGGCTTTGAACTGGTAGTGCCGCCCTTGGACCACGAACCTGAGGAACTTTCGGTGTCTTTTTAGAATGGGGATGTGGAAGTACGCATCCTCCAAGTCCAACGACGACAGGAAATCGCCCTCCTCCAGCTGTCTCAGCACGTGCTGGAGGGTGACCATACAGAACTTCTGTGCCTTGATGTACTTGTTCAGTCATCGTAGGTCCAGGATGGGGCGCCATCCTCCCGTCTTCTTTTTTTACGAGGAAGTACCTTGAGTAAACTCCGGAGCCCCGAAGCCTCTTTGGGACGAGCTCGATGACACCCTTCTTGAGCATCGCCCTTACTTCCAACAGTAGATGAGGGATGTGATTTTCCTTCCTGGCCACGGGTGGAACGCGAGGGCACTTCTTCTGAAACTCGAGGGCGTGCCCTTGGGCCAGGGCGTCCAGCACCCAACGGTCGGTGGAGATGGACTCCCACACGCTGACGAACCTCGCCTACCGGCCTCCCACCGGGGTGCTTCGGCGGGGGCCCGACCCCACGGTCGGTTCAATCTTGTTTGGAGGTCACCTTGCCTCCTTGACCTCCCTGTCGACGACGACAGGCACCACCTGACTTGCCATGTCCCCTGTAGGCTTCCTGGGACGAAGATCTTGCTGCTTGGCGGTACGTGGAGGAGCCACTGCCGGATCCCTTGGAGGCACCTTGTCTGCCTCCGGCCCGGGAAGTCTCTGTGTCTGTCTTAATGGCCTGAAGGGACTCATCAACCACCTTCCCAAACAGGTTGTTCCCGCCGAAGGGCATGTCCAAAACCTTGGTTTGTACGTCCTGGTGGAAATCCGTGGCCTTGAGCCATCCTCGTCGTCTCAAGCAAACGCCGTTGCCCAACTGACGGAAACCGGTGTCAGCGATGTCCGTTGCCACTGTGATGGCGTGGTCTGAAGCAATCTCACCCTCCTGTAGGATCTCAAGGGCCTCAGCCCTTTTGGCGTCCGGAAGGAAGTCCAACAGAGGGGCGATTTTGAACCACAACTCCCTGTCGTAGCGTGCTATGATAGCCAGGGAGTTGGCCGCCTTGATAGTCGTCGCTGCGGATGAGATGATCCGCCGTCCCATCATGTCCAACTTCCTGCCCTAGCCGGCCGGCGGGGAAGTTGATGTCGAGGCTGATGCCCCCCCCCCCCCAGCTTTCTTCTTTGCCGCCGCCAAGACGACCGAATCCGGGATAGGTTGCACCCGAAGGCACAAGGGGGCAGCGTCGGGGACCCGGTACTTCTTCTCGTACCAGTCCCTCTTTGCCGGCGCCGTGGCAGGGTTCTTGAGGAGGGCGAGCCCCTCATCCCAGATGTCAGCAAGAAGCGGTCTTCCTTTTAGCCTTGCGCCGTTGGTAAAGGAACCCTTCCTTCTCTTCTGCGCAGAGCTGGAAGAGCTTGGATGCCCTGGAAATCATGGCATGAAAGGATCCAATTTCGTCGGGCGGGGACGCCCGAGCAGGGGGCGACGGGGGACACGTCCCGTCGTCTCCTCCGTCGTCATCTGTACCTGTCGTAGCCGTGTCCGTGCCTGTATCATCCCCGTGGGTAGGAGACCGGGGGGAAGGCAGAGCAGGCCGCAGAGGTGGGAGAGGTGGCGTAGGATGTGTCCTCCTCCTCTTATGCGGTGGACTTTCCGAAGGTCCTGGCTCCGGTTCCCCCGTCGGGTCTGGCTCAGGTACCTCCGTCGGGGGGAGGGGCAACCTTGTCCTCATCTCCGAACATAAGGACTGAATCGCTGACAAAATGGCCGCCGAAGTGTCCTGCGTCACCGGAAACGACGGGCGCGAGGGCTCTTGAGGAGCCTTGTGGGCGACCCCGTCGCTCTCGTCAGGATCCCTCCCGATTGGCTGGGCCTCTTCCACGACTTCTATGAGCTCTTCTTCAGAGGTTGTGTCCGTATCCATGATGGCCACCAGCCCCTCCCCCACCTTTTCCAACGAGGACTTCGTGGGGGTCTTCTCAATGGGCCTGAAAGACGACTCCCTTCGCGGTGGCAGGGAGACTCTGGGTCCTGCGGGCGCCTCCACTGGTGTAGCCTCCACAGGCTGAGCCAGGGCCGCGGCGACATCCTCAATCGAGGTCTTAGCAGAGTGAATTAAGGCCATCGTCACCTTCTGGACGCCTGGGGCCTTCACCTTGGGTGGAGGGTCCGAGCCTCGCTCCCCCTCTGCCGGAATCTTCGAGATCGACCGGGGCCTCTCCAGAAGCTTCGCCGGGTTCTCGGACTTCCTCTTACCCGAGCCAGAGCGTTGGCTCGTGGTTGATGGCGCCGGGGAGGATGCGCCCTGCCTGGCAGCCAAGGAGCCCGACCGTTCGGCGCTCCCGGTGCCCGCGGACTCGCGGTGCTTAGCCTTTTGTTGGGCTCCCGTCGCCGGGGCGCCCTCACAGGACTTAGAAGACCGCTCAGACTTCTTTTTCTTCTTCTCGCCTGACGGGCTCTTCCCTTCCAGCCAGTTGGCGAGACTGAGGTGGCGATGCTTCATGGCCCGCTTCGACATGTTCCCACAAAACGCGCAGTCCTTCTCCGTGTGCGTCTTGTCCTCATTGAGACAGTACAGGCATAACAAATGCTCGTCCTCCTTGAAAACATTCTGAAGCTGGCATCCAGGGCAGGTCCTGAACAGCTTCCCGGGCGTCGAGCTTCCTTTCTCCTGGGCCATGTCCGGGGTAGGCCTCGGAACTTCTGGAATCCTCCAAAAGCGTAACTCGATGAAATCTTCAGCCTTGAGGGGCGTAGAAAACTCCGAAACGGATCCCCGTTGATCGCATGTATAAATGGTGGAGCTTGAGGCTCTTTTTAACCGAAAAATTAGAAAAATCTCCTGAAAAAAGCACAAAAACGCAGCAAAAGCTCGAGAGCTACAGCACGAGGACGCCCAACACTTGAACGTGCTGTAAAAATCTGAGGATGGCTGCCAGAGGCGGGGTTTGGGGAGCGGGCAGTCATTGGCTGGGGGCAGTATGACCCAGAGACCAGTGATTGGTTACTACTAAGAAAGGCAGATCAGAAACAAAACTGATACTGATTTTTTTTCTATACCGAGGATTCCCGGCCTCACGACGGGGAATATTCATGAGCATGTGAATCCATGCCAGACCCCATGCTGGAGAAATACATGGACAGTCGAGTGTGAGTGTAATGCTCTGCACTTTTATTTTGTAGATTTTGGAAGAAAGCTGGAAATTCAATGTATTGGCTGACTTGAAATTCTGACATGTATTTGGTTATGTCCTTAAAACAATTATTTGTTTTTGTTTGAGACAAAAGATTGTCAAAGTGACGATGCGTGCAATTCAATTTATTGAGGTAACTGCAATGAGAAAAGCAAACTTCTATGAAAGTTCCTTTAAAAGGAGCTTTATGCATAGGCTCAAAAGAAGGGCCCATTAACCAGGATAGAAGTGTATTAAGATCCCAACCTGGCAATGGATGTGCCACTGGTGGATAGATCAGTTTGAACCCCTCCATAAATGCTTTGACTACAGGGCTCTTCCACCACAATATTTTACATTGTGGCAATGTGTATGCTGCCAACGCCACCTGATGTACTTTGAGTTGTATACCAGGCATGAGTCAAGTAGATAAAGCAGGTAGGCGACCTCTGTAGGTGACATTTTAATGGTTCTTATGCGTTACTGGTAACACCAAATTACAAACCTTTTCCATTCATTGATATAACTATGTCAAGCGTTTGGTTTCCTCACTTCATGCAAGATGTCCATGCACAGCGTGGGTAGCTGTAATTGGCAGAATTCTATGACCTCGGGAACTAGGCTGCTAAATTGGTTGCTTATGGATTCGAATGGATTATCTGCTGCTTTTGTTGGATGAGCGGATTGGCGGAAACAGTTTGATTGGTGGTATAGAGACATGTTCCAAAGGTGGCAGAAACGCGTCCGTTTCGTACACATAGGAGTAAGGTGCTGTGGCAGATCAGACGTAGGAATTTTTATTATATTCTTTTACAATTATTCTGACCTCTGAGAGCTTCAAAGAAAATAAACTAAAATAATGAAAAGTAACTAACAGGTATATTCCCTATTCTAAAGCTCAAATGTTCAAGCCTACCACATTTATAGAACCCACAAATCTAAATGATTTAACACCTGCTGCTTCTGTTTCAGGTTTTCTCCCCTGGATATAAAGTTCTTCAGGTGCCACTGTAACAGTTTGAAACGTTTCAAATGCAGACCCAAATAAAATCTTATTTGAGGTATTTCAGTCTCTTTCTCCCGACATCTCGGGGTGCAGCTTTCACTTGTTTACCCCACTCAGGAGCGTTTGTGTTTTGCTCCACTCAGACCATTTCTCTCATGTCCCTCTTTCACCCCCTGTTCCAGAGGGTCTTCACTCAGTTTGAATAAAAGTCGAATCAATTAGGAGTTCCAAATAACTCTCCTACATAAGAGCTCTGTTACAATGTATCTGGTGTGCTCCTCCTGTGTAGATGGTAGGCATGGCTCTGTGTTCCTTTTGCTCTAAGAAAGGTGGTTTTATTTAATTTCCACATGTCTTTGTAGTTTTGTAAAGGCTATTTCATTCATTTAGATAAAGTTTATCCACAGCCCTTAATTGGGCTTTGAAAAGGGGTCTTCGAAATTGGAGGTACCAGTCCTACCATTGTGCTATTTCAGCTGTACTGCTATTCAGTTTTGAGTGAAGCTGAAGACTTTTCCTTGCAGTTTTCCTCTCCATGCTGGCAGTGTCTTGCTGCAAGTTGCCAACTTGACCAGCCACCATCACAGTGATTCAGCTATGTTATTTATGGGAGGTGAGGAAAAACCTATATTCACCACAGTGCCCATGGTGTAGGCTGTGGACAATTTTCTAGAGAAGATAGGCCAGCGGGTGGGGGTTGGGGGAGTGGGCTTGCGGAGTCGATTCAGATATCCTTGAATGCATCCAATGTGCATTGGCTATGGAGCCGTGATTTGGGTAACTGGATGCAAAGCTTGGGCATTTTTTTATTTCTGCTGTTGCAAACAGGTCCAATAGTAGGTGGCCCCATGTTGGCAATCTGTTTTGAGGATACTGGTGTGAAGATTATGCTTGTGTTTTGATACTGGAATCCTGCTCAAGCTGTTCGCAAATTCCATTGTGTGCCCCTGCAACATGCTGTGCTTAAATGGAAATGTTTCATGCATGCACAGTGTTTTTGAGTGTGTATCGCCTCGTTTGTTGATGGAAAGGATGGCTATGGTATGGTCTGTGTTGGGGAAGGTGCACTGTTCTGTTCGAATGTTCTGAAAAGATCCATCATGATTGCTAGGAATTCCAAACAATGTATGTGGTGTTTGGCTTTTTTGGCTTTTTGGCTTGTCCACTGTTTTTGGGCAGTGAAGAGTTGGCCATGCGCACCATCACCACGTCAATGAATCATGTGTTGACATTTTTACTTGTGCTGGAGGTGTAACAAAACGTCCATGCAAAATATTTTCCGACCACCATTGTAGGTCTTTTACTAACTCTGGCGAGACTACTACTAGATCGCCCACTCGCCCGTTTTTTTTTTTTTTACACCATTGTTCCACCATCCACTGTTGTAATGGGCACATACTGAGTAAAGCATGCAGGCTGATTATAAATGCACAATGCTGCCATTCCTCGTAGCTTTGGGACCTTTTCTGACTTATCCAACAACCCACTGGGTAACATTGTATTTCAGTTGCAATGCTTACACTCTTTCTAGTGATGGATACATAGTTTTATTTTGGATGTTGTGGTGAGGTAGAATAAGGGGTGTAATGTTTCATCAAATTTAATCTAACAATATAATAAAAGACCCGATGTAGGTTTGTCCCTGCATGTTTGTCCGATGCAGTAACTTCGCTTGTCGTCACAGCGAGGGGGCGCTGTTGCCGTAGGATATTGTAGAGGTCCTAATGTGTCAATGAAAACCTACACTTTGGCCTGTGTACACTAGTTTTAAGTACAAGGAAAAAAGGTCATACCTCTCCCCATCTCCAAAGGGTTACCCCTACTTAATAACTATGAACTCTGGCACTCATCAGGATGGATGTGCGTCCAAATGAAAAGGTCTGTCCTCTGTCCAAAAATCTACTGTAAGCCTACCACTAGTCTACAAAAGGGTTAAGCATGCAAATGAAAAATAATGCCAGGAGAATGGCTCCCTTCTCCTGGTATACTGGCTCAGTCTTTCTCTCTTTCTTATCAATCTTTTGCTCTAGTTTCGGATTCCACAAAGAATGACTGCTTTCTCCTGACCCACCTTTCTCAGTCTTGAGAGCTGCCTTGGGACATTATTTAACAATAGTCCTCAAATTTCTATTCACTTCTTCCCAAGGGCTTCTGAAAACTTGCTTTACAATGCTAACAATTCCTTCCTGTCGTAGGATGTTATGAAGATAATCTACAGATGGCTCTTGTCTAGAATCTTCTTTAGTCTTACTTGGATTATCACTATGAGGAGAGATTCCTGCCGATGCACTCTTGGTTGCCAGACCTTCCAGTATTAATACTGTGATGAGGGAAATTACTCCAGAGGCTTTGACTCTTGGTTCCCTGGGCATCACTACTGTGACATTGGAGATTACTCCCGAGGTTCACTATTTTTACATTAATATCAGCGCAAAAAGCCCTGAAGCATCTAGGCGCTAGTTACAGACCGGATAAGGCAATAAATGGAAATGGCAGGTAGGTACATGCCAAGGTTATTTAAACAGGTGTGTCTAACTGTTTCTGACTAGTTAGGAGGTCTGAGATCGCATAAGAAGTGCAGGTTATTCCAGAGGTTTGTCACTACTACCCGGAAGCTTGGGGCTCCAGCTTGTTTTCCATCTGAATCTCGGGGTAAGAGGTGACTTTGGGAGGATCTGAATGGTCTTGCTGGTGAGTATTTCGTGATCCTCTGGGAGAGGTAGGGTGGGGCATTGTTTGTTAGGCAGTGATGGGCAACTGAGGGATTTGAACTTGATTCTGTCCCGGACCGGGAGCCAGTGGACATCTCGCTCAGACTTACTTGGGTCCAATGCAGCTCAGAGGGCATTATTTTGGATCACTTGCAGCCTGTTCATTGCAATAGTAAAATGTAGACCCTAAAAGGGATTGTGCCACAATGAGTCGGTTGGAAGTGGACAGGAAGAGCCTACTCGTCCTTATGAGTTTTGTGGTGCAGGCTGTTGCAGAAGAACAAGTTACTTACCCCCCCCGTAACGTTAATTCGACTGGATGTTCCCTCCACGGATTCCTCATCTTTTGATATCTCCAACATTCAGCTGCTCCAGCAAACATTTTTGTTCGAGGGAGCTGTGCAGCGATTCGGTCTACTCGATATCCCTCGAGGGCGTCCGTCTCGAGGATGATGAAATCGAAGGTATATATAGCACATGCAGCGTCCGTTGGCTTCAGTTCTGTTTTTTTCGTGTCATTCTTACAGAACTGCCTGCAAAAAAACTTATTATACCATACTAAACTCTGAAGGAGCATGAGCTGCAATAACATGGAAATTCTACTGCGGGATAGGCTGGGTTGGGGCAATGAGGAATATGTGGAGGAACAACCGTCGAAAGAACGTTACATGGGGTGAGTAACTTGTTCTTCAAATGGATTGTGTCCTTCCACGTATTCCTAATCTTCATTTTAAACTCCCAAAGCTGTGTTCATTTTGGAGGCGGGAGTAAGAATTTGTCATTAAGGGTTGTTGTGAACCGAATGAAGGACTGCTTTCTCAAAGCTTCCACCCTAACTTAAGGTGGAATCAAGGAAGTAATGCTTTGTAAACGTGTGAAATGTCACAAATATTTTTTATAGGAACACCTCTTTGCAGAGCAGAAGAAATAGCCATGCCCCTAGTGGAATGGGCTCTCAAGCCTTCTGGGAGATCTTTCCCTGCCAGCCTATAGCTGTCATGATGCCTACCCCCGGGGAACCAGACCAGGTCCAGCAGCCCCAGGAGCAGGCATCACGTTCCCGGGGAAAGGCCCAGCGACCCCTGTTAGGGGCCATCTGGACACAGTCCTGGCGCCTTTGGCGCCAGGCTCATATGAGACTTCGGTCCTGGCGCCATAGGCGCCAGGCTCATAAGGGGAAAACTTACCTGGACTTACCTGATGCAGACCATGCTGCAAGGGATCCAAGCCCTCAAGAGGCCTAGAAGAGACTACTTTACCTAGGGACTCTTTTGCCACTCAGGTGTGGTGGTGGAGGAATACTTACCTGGAACTACTTTGGAGGCTATTTAAACCACGCCCGAAGAGCAGCACACGCTTCGCGTTATTCTGCATCCAGCAGCGTAACGCTCACCGTGCCTGCAGCAGCATCCAGACTTCAGCCACGCCCGCCTCAAACCCAGAGCACATAGAAAAGAGGGAAAGAAGGAGAAAGGTTAGAGCCAGAACATTTACCAGCTTCTTACCTGATTCGAGAGCCATCGCATCGTCGAACCAAAGGAAAGACTTTTAAACACGTTTCACTGCAGCCTCATGCATGTTCCTGCCGCATTCCGGCACATAGGGGGAGATAAAGACAATAAGGTGAGCCAAGGGAACATATAGAGGAATACTGGTTACCACCCTAAGACCTACCTGATTTACCACCGGGGGAACCATTCCTCTCCTCGGGACGGCGCAGCTCCCACTGCACCATTGCCGTACCCCGGCCCCTAAGGGGAAACAAAAGCACAACAGGGTGAATCAAAAGGACAATCAAGGGAAGCCACCTCCCGCCATAGACTTACCTAATTTTACCGCCGGAGGTATAACTCCTCGACTCTGGTTTTCTCTCAGCACCTGAATAAAGGAGAAGACCACAGATTACGGGATTGGATAGGAGTGATGGTGAGGCATTTGAACTCTTACGAACTGCATACTTAGGGCCGGGAGAGTCAAAATAGCCCTGGAACTCACCAATTCCTTCGACCAGTGGAGCAACTGGTCCATCACGCGCGCCAGCGCTCGAAGCAGGATGGAGAGCTCACCCCCTCAAACCATAAGATGAGACTTTAGAGGGGACATCAGAGGTGGTCAGTGGGGAGAACAACAGGGGTGGGGGGAATTTACGCTCAACTCCACGGGTGGTTAATTCCCCTTTCTCCATTCACAGAAGAGCACTCCTACCGGCCAGACAAATGACACATCTCGGCCCTACGCATTACGCTGGAGGAGGCCGCAGCAGCCCAGATCAGACCGGCGCCTCTGTGGGAGTCAGGGGAGCTTAACAATAGCATTCAGTAATAGCTAAAAATAAATCCATCTGTACAAGGTCCGTTTGGTTACAGCCTCTTCCAACCTATGACTAGTGTATCCTATAAACAGTTGGTCATCCAGACGAAACTTACATCCTTGAAATGAAGAAACACAGAGCTCTCCGTGGGTCAAGTCTGTGTAGTCTCTCCTCTTCCTTGCCAGGGTGAGGTGGATGGCAAAACGTAGGTAATACTGAAAATCTGATATGACCTTAGGTATGAATGAAGGTTTGACCCCAAGGACTACCTTGTCCTTATGAAAAAACGTAAAAGTTGGTTTTGAAGATAATGCCTGCTACTCACTCACCCTACGGGCTGATGTTAGCGCTACTAACAAGATGGTTTTGAATGTTTGTAGTCTTAAGGGACATGAATGGACCGGTTCAAATGGTGCACACATGAGAAACTTTAAAACAAGATTTAGGTTCCAAACCGGAACTTGTAAAGGAGATGGAGGGAACACATTAGTGAGTCCCTTTGGAAATTGCATCACCAAAGGAATTTTAAAATATGAGGTTTCCTCAGATGTGCGCCAAAAGGCAGCAAAATAACCTTTAATGGTCCCAACCTGACGCCTCAGATTTGCAAAGAAAAGGGTCCACATTCTTATCCCTGCACCAGCTGCAGTATTTATTCCAACAGCAGCAGAACAAGATTTTGTTGCTGGCCTTCTGGCCGAAAGCAAGATCTACATTACGTGATTCGTTGGGTCCCAATCCTTGTACCTCAGCCTCTCAGAAACCATGCATAGAGGCCGAGTGTCTTGACCTCTGGATGGAGAGCCCGACCCTCCTCTCGCGAGAGAAGGTCCTCTCTTTGTGGAAGACGTATTGGAGGGCAAATGGACATGTCCAGAAGGCCCAGGTACCATTTTCTCCTGGCCCAATCCGGAGCAATTGGGATCATAGATTTCCCGAACTTTCTCAACCCACTGATCAAGCGAGGAGTGACGGGGACTGGAGGAAACGCAAAAAAAAAGTGGAAACTCCCAGTCCACTACGAACACGTGCCCTAGAGCTCCTCTTGGGGGAAATTCCCTGGAGCAGAACAGTTCGCATTTCCGGTTGACACTGGTCGTGAACAGATCCACTTGAGGGGTTCCCTAAAGGGCACAGATCTATTGAAGGACTTCCTCAGCTAGTTCCCACTGGTGGGAGACTGTGCTGGGCCTGCTCAGAGCGTCCACTCTCTGAGCAGGTTCACCTAGAAGGAGAGGAGAAGCAGTGTTCTCCTCTCCTTCTAGGTGAGCTGCTGAAAGGGAGATTCCTTCTTGAATTGCCCAGAACCAGAGCTTTATTGCCTCTCTGCACAGTGGTCTATAGCACCTTTCTGGAGCAGGCTCAAAATTTCCTGCACATGGAACGGATCTGGAACCTTTAACAAATGGCTTCCTGTGGATGATTCTGAGGTCTCTGAAGGAAGGGGAGGCAGTAACATGTGGAGATGGTCTCAAATGCCCAATTATCTGAAGTAATACCCCACCATTCTTTCAGATGCTGAAACAGTCTGCCTCCCACTGGAGTAACGCGAGTCAAGATCTCAGAGGTTTTGAGGCGGCTGAAGCAGTGGCTGATGGTAAAGATGCTGCTGCTTGAGCGGGCTTTGCACCTATACCTCGTCCACCACGAGACAATCCTCTTTGGCCTCTTTGACCAGCCATTCCTCTTGCTCTTCCAACTGGGCAGTAGTAGCGAAAGGATCTACCCGTCCAAGAAGGCACTGGGGTGAAAAGGCTGAGGCTGCCTGATGGCAGCACCTAGAGACTTGGTTGCCGCCTTCGAGGTCTGCAACTTCTCAAGGTCTTTAGTAGCGTTGTTGCCAAAAACATGAGACCCGTCTAAGGGTATATTAAGGATTCTGGACTGCAAGTCCTGTGCAAATCCAGACCTCCGTAACCAAGCAAATCTGCATATCACAGTGCTTGCCGCCATGGCTCGGCTGATACTGTCAGCAGAATCCAAACCAGACTGAAGAGACTCCAACATGGCCACCTTGCAATCTTTTACAATGGCCAAGAAGCCGTCTCTTTCTTCCCCTTTGGGAATATGTTCAGCCGCCATGGATATACAGTTTCATAAGTTGTAGGTGAATTTATGTAGAGTTGGCTGATTTGAGAGCCATGCTCCTAGCAGAAAATACTTTCCTAACCAGGCGTCTATACATTTTTCATCCCGATCTGGTGGGATGGTCGGATAGGCAGCCTGCTTGGAGGTAGCGGTTGCTGCTTGCACCACCAAACTTTCTGGGGTAGGATGTTTTAACAAGTGTTTGGGTCACTACTTGACGGCCTATATCTTGTCAATTATTTATTGACTTTATTTGATTCCCGTGTTTCCCAATTTGCACATACTCTTTTGTAGAGCGGCATGAAAGGGTAGAAAAGGATCCCTTTGAGGACCTTTGTTCAGGATATCAGTCAGGTCATCCTGTTCGAATGGAAGGGCAGGCCTGCTCCATCCCAGATAATCAATGACATTGGTCATTAATTGTGGTTCCATGTGTTAATATCCCCGCAAAAATATCGCCATATTTTTGCAGTGATATTAAGGCATGGAACCTGCAGGGGACACCCCCGCAACCCCTGTATTATTTTAAAGGGCGCGGGGGACACCCCCGCAATACCTGCTCCCAAAAAAAACAAATATTATCCCCAATAAAAATATCGCCTATGATTGTTCCAGACGACCGAATATACAGCAATATTTCTGTTGGGGATAATATTGCGTGATACCTTAATTGTCTGGAAAAGGCATCTGCGTGATCATCTGGTTCTGGCCTACCAAAATCCATCTCTGGTGAAGTGTCCACTCCACTAGCAGTGTGCAAATGTTCACGCAGGTCCTGCAACCTAGATTCTTCTGATAGAAAGCTATCAGGGACATTAGAAGTGCCATATTGCAATCCAGAGGGTGGATCATTGTCGTCAGAAGGTTCATTGTCCTCATAAATGGATGTGAGTGACTTAAAGAAATCCTTCCGAGGCAAAGGTTTTCTGAATTACTGGCAAAGGCGTTGATGTCTTTGAGCCAGATGCCGATGGAGTCATCAATGTCTTCGATGAAGATGCCTTCCTGGTCTATGGCACCGATGGCTTCGACATAGACTCGTCCGTGACGGACTTCAATGGCTCGAAGGATTCTTTGATTATTTTTCATTGCGTCGAGGCCTCAACGGCTCTCGATGAGAATCAGACCTTCATCCCGGGCTCGAGGGCACACAGTATTTGGCTCGAGCCCTTTCCTTACCGGCTTTAGAAGGCGCAGTAGGAGCATGGCCTACTTGCTTCGAGGGTTTCTGGCTCTCGAATAGCTTTAACATTTCCCACTTGACAGATTCCCATTCAGCTGGAGTAGAGGCTTTAGTGGGGCAAGATATAGTCCTCAATGGGGAAGAGTCTGACGAGAAAGACTAAGTAAGTGATTTATGATGCCTTTTCTTTGACCTTCGACGAGTGGCGAGAGCCACTTCGTGACCCGGACCTTTTAGACTTCTTCCGTCGATGAGTCGTCCTTCGCTTCGTCGGAAGAATGTTTTTTCGTTAGGGATTTTTTGGGTGAGTATACTGAACGCCAATTTCCCTTTACGCTCCTTCAGAGCTTTCCGGTCATTGACTGACACATCCGACAGGCCGAGGTCTTGTGCTCTACACAGACACCACAGCACACTCAATGTGTGTCTGTCAGCTACACCTTGGCATCAGTCTTGGCATTTTTTTAAAAAACGGTTATCGGGGTTGTCTGAGCCAAAGACGAAGACAGAATTTTCGAAGAAAAGTATGCAGCTTGCCGTAGTTCACGAAACGAAAGCTTAACCGAGACACCATAGCGCACACGAGCTGCACCCCAAACCTTGTATCAAAGGCAGGCCGCCCCCCTCCAATAAACATAATACCACGACATACACACGTCATTCATTCAAACACACCCCTGTTTCTAATACTTTATAAACCACTTGATATGTCTCATGAGAACATCTTTGTGCTTTGCAAGTCAACTCCGGAACCTTCTACCCGAGAAGCACTGAGATCTATGCTAATCTGCTCGTCGCCGTGCTATCTGTGACCGCTTCGAGCAAACTCTTCAGTGTGCTACCTGTGGCCATCTACCGGTTCTCCTGCAACATACTGCTCGGCCTGCTGAATCCAACTGTTTGTTGGTCAAGGTAAGGCCATATATCCTAGTCATATTTCGGTCATTTTTACATTTCAATCTATTTGCTATTACAGTACCCAATAGAGCTATGGTCATTGGTCTCATTGCTTTTGACTTGAGTTTCAATTGGTATGCTATCAATAGATCTATTTATTTTCATCTGTGTCAATTGTCATCGAATTGCATCCTTCGGGGGTCCAGTCTATAATGTAAGCATGGTTCCTTTTCGTGCAAGACAGAACATCCAAGGGACGAGTCACATGTTCAGAGTTTAGTCACATAATTTAAAACATTTCTGTAACTTATGCAAATACTAAGCCGCACATGATGAACTGGTATAGTTCCGGCGACCAAAACAAACCTTGCATTGAGCATGGTATGGTTCATTTACTTTTTTATGACATTTTTATTCATCAAGGTTTTATAATAATCATGATATTTACTTTTCAGAATTTTCAACAATGCCTGTCTGTTCGATTAGCGGTTGCCCTTCGAAGACCCATGCTAAATCTGAAGGCACTGCAATGCATGTGTTCCCGAAAATTGTTGATCGAATAAGAGAATGGGTCAGACATTGCGGATATCCACTGGATGAGCTGGAAAGTAGAGTCCAACAAGTCTTTGAAGACAAGAGGGGTGATCGATGCCGCATCTGCAGCCGGCACTTTCCCTCGAACATGTACACCACATCTTGGGTAACAAAGAAGAATAAACGGCGATCGACACGAAAATTGCTCGCAAACGCTATTCCCCTTCATCCACAATCCGCCACTGGTGAGTCAAGTGTCCGTTTTTAGCTTTAGGCCTTGCGGTAGTGTGTAGGTAGCCGAATGGATTCATTGATATTTTAGGTGTTTCCAATTCGTAATACTTTCGACATTGATATGAGTGTATAGCTTTTTGAATCATGACATTTATCAATATATTATTTTTAGATTTCATAACCCACAAGCGAAATCTATATATGGGCACAGGGAACTGTGCTATATTGCGCATTACTCAAGTATTCTGTCTCCTTACATGGCAATTTTAAATATTGGCATTTCATTATCAAACAATTTATCTTTACAACTTCTTGACTATCCCTTGAATCTGAAGCAAGAACATTCTACTTCCGTCACGTGCTCGCAGTTATCAACCACTTCTAGCGCGTATCAGGTAATCATACTTGGCTATTCCGCTACAGACTTGTTTTATGCATGTCAAGTAATAGTTTGTATGTATCGTGTGATTATTTTACCAATTGTTTGATTAGTGCTTTCCAATTGATATACACCTTAGTTGTCGTCCCCTGGTGTTTGTTTTCAGTTATAATTAGTGTTATCCATACTAATGCAACTACTGTCTTTCAGGGAGATGCTGAAGCGTCCACCACCTTGACAACAGCCCTAGATGTTCTTCAGCAGCCCGAGGTATGGATACTGACAGGTCAACCCACGCACTTGATGCAGAGCCTGACATTCAAGTAATTCCGGTGGAAGCGGGACCATGCGGGTACGAATTGGCGCAACAGCTTTCGGAAGTGCGCACCACATTGACAACAGCCCTAGATATTCTTCAGCAGCATGAGGTATGGATACTGACAGCTCCATCAAGCGTGATCATAGAACGTGATTCCATTTGCTATACTTTCTTCCCTATTAACGCAAGTACTGTGTTTCAGGGAGATAATGGAGCTTCCACTACAATCACAAGATCCCATTTAGATGATGCAGATGTAAAGAAATCGAAGAAATAATTCGATTAAATCTGATCATTTTTAAATATTCCTTGATTCTTTTAGACAATGCAACATTTCTGGTTATCTCTTTATATATACCTGTGCCGTCGACCCCAAGTGTGTGTTATGTTTACGATATTGAAAACCATACTAACGCAAGTACTGTGTTTCAGGGAGTGGCTGATGCCTCCTCTTCAATACAATCATTCGTTGCAGTCCATGCAGAGCCAGAGGTATGGATACTGACAGCTCAATTGAACTAGGTCATCAGAGCTCGAATACTTGTCGTTTGATTGTTCCACACAATGTTTAAATCGTTTTTGGCTATTGAGATGTACATGTGTGTTTGTCCTCACGTGCATTTTATGCTAACAATATTTTGATACACAGTAATGAAAATACTATGTTTCAGGGAGTCAATGGAGCCTCATTCCGTGCTGTCTATGCGGATACAGAAAATATAGTCGTTGCAGCGCAAGAGGAAGGGGAGACATGCGGATACGTATCGGAGCAACAGCGTGCAGATGTTGAAGGTCGAGTCAAAAAAGTTGCAAAGAAAAGAAACAAAAATAAGGTTAGTTACAAACAGTTCATAACTTTAGAAATGTTTTTGTGCTGGTGACTATTTATGTTTTTTTAAAGTCAATTGTACTATACTTTATCTTGTGTTTAAACTGAACATCCCTTTTCCAATCTGTCCTCTAGTTACCCGTGGGTCTACGAACTATACATACACAGACAGTGAAGCGAAAGAGAAATGTTGCTTGCCAGACCATTTACACTATGGAGGCTATGGAGGAACTATTAATTCAGACGCGGCGTGTTGAGACTCGGGATGCTCATGTCCAATATACAGAAAATGAAATGAATGTGTCCGGAGAATCCAGCAAAGTTGTATTGGACCATTGCTACAGTGCGACCGCACCACCGCAACAACATAATACTGGATGTATTGAAGATCGCTCTGAAGTAGTCGCAGATCAATTTACACAATCTACACTCGCCAAAAAATTGCCACCAAAAAAGCTGTCGACATTGTTGTGTTCTCCCATCAATGTTGAAGTAGCAGATGTTGAAATGACAGAATGAACCAGCAGCAGCATTCACTGACGCATCAGAACTTGATAACAGCAATATTTCTTTCAAATGTGGTGATATGTCCTCAACGTCACAGGCCGAAACAGCTTTGACGCAGGATGACAGTCTAATGAAAGAGGAAAAATGCATAGTATTCGACAGTTGTTTGACGGATATTATAAGTAGGCTGAAATGTGGGCATTCCGTCAGAGGGAAAGTATGTGGGAAGCCATTGATTCATGTGACTCGTCAAAAACAAGGCAGTAACGTCACAATACATGCCGCCTGTAGATTACATCATACGTTCTCATGGTCTGCACAACCGATGCTGGGGAAACTGCCAGCAGGCAATCTACTGTGTGCAGCTGCATCACTTTTTAGTGGCTCCAGTTTTAGAAAGTTAGTCTTTCAGTTTGTGGGACTCCATTTCATTTAAAAAACACAGTACTACAAATACTAACATGATTATCTGTTTCCGGCCATTAGTGATGCTTGGAAAATTGAACCATTGTCTCTAGCAAGTACATTCGAAGGCAAACGATTCAGGCTAGCCGGCGATAGACAGTGCGACAGCCCTGGATTTTCTGCCAAGTACTGCACCTACCACTTTCAGGACATGGATAGTAAGAAAATTGTGAGTTTGGTGGTCGTGCAGGTAACACAATGTACATCCTCAGTAGCCATGGAGAAACTAGGATTTATAAAATCAGTGGAATATCTGCAATCGAGGGGAATGCACATCGACCTCATAGCCACGGACAGACACGTTTCAATTGCCAAGACAATGAGAGAGCAGTTCCCACATATTAAACATCAATTTGATGTATGGCATCTTGCTAAATCAATCAATAAGAAAATCTCGGCTGCAGGGAAAAAAAAAGGTTTGGAAAGTATTTCAGAGTGGTCCCAGTCTATCAGCAACCATCTTTGGTGGAGCTCCAAAACTTGTGAAGGGTCAGTGGAAATACTACTTGAAAAATGGCGGTCACTGATGCACCACTGTACCAATGTGCACCGCTGGTCAGAAAACCTACATTTCCACCAATGTGAACATAGCCCTTTATCCCCAGTGGAGGCACGGAAGAAGAAGTGGTTGAATCCATCTTCACCGACACACAAAGCCATTGAGAAGATTGTTTTCGATAAAACTATCAAGAGATTTGAGGGAACTGACAGAATTCTGTCACACTGGAGGTTTTGAGGTGTTCCACAATATGTGCCTAAAGTACAGGCCAAAGCGCTTGCATTTCAGCATACAGGGCATGAGACATAGGACTCTACTTGCCGTCTTGGCCCATAACGAGAATCTCGGCTGTGAACAATCTAGGACTAAAGGTAATGTAAGGATGCCTCGCTACACTAAGGCCTTTTCAAAAAGAAGTAAGCAATGGGTGATCAAACCAGTCTATGAGGAAGTGGAGTTCGACTTTGTCAAAAGCCTTATTGTTGCTGTATTAGAGAAGCACAGATATGGAATTTTGAACGTTTCTGTGCAGAGCACTGATCCATTGCCACCCAACATTGCCACTGTGCCATGTCCACCCAAAGGAGAGCTGGTTGTGAAGTACAAATCCCGGTTTAAATAATTGTAATACGATTGTCTTTTTGTAAATACATTTTATTGTACAGTGTGCATACAAAGTACGCTAACCCTAACCCCTACCCTCACCATCATGGGTGCCGAACTACCTGGGTGTCATCTTTGAATTCTCTCTCTATTCACCTCATATTGCTGACCTTGTCTATATGTGTATGTATATATTTTTGTTGATGTAACTAATTTTCGCAATCTCTTATAAATGCTGGGCACTGTTAACCGAGGGGAGGCTTGCTTATTGCAAATAATAAAACAAACAATAAATCTCACTTTCAACTCAACTCCTCGGGAACTTTATACTTCCCCTGACCTTCCCCAAAAAATTAAAAGTCAATAGTTATGGTTCTTTGGGGCTTCAAAGCTCGCAGACGACGAGGACAAAATCGGGGCCTTAGAACGCGCCAAGCGAGCCGTTGCAGATGGGAGAGAAGCCAGTTCGCATTTGCACATTGAGGCGCACTACATAGATGGATTCGAAACTTCAAGTTCTCACAGATGGCTTTACTATGGGATGTTGCAAAGAAAGAATGTATGCTAATTTCTAGTGAAGGCCAGCGGCTTTGATTTTCAGCTTGCACCCTGAAGAGGCCCAAAACTCGCACTGGCAGTATAAGGTTCTATTGTTTTTTGACCTTGAGAGACAGGGACCATGCAGAAAGAACTTCATTTGAAGGGGGGGTTGGGGGATGCAATAACGTTTGAGACGATAAGGCAGAAAATTCTTAAACTAGACCGAGTTTCATGTTAGTTCAGTATATGAAAAATAGTTGTCCAGAGCACAGTGGGATTTACGGACTGCATTACGCAGAGACAAAATGGAAATTGCAAATATAATGTAAGTAACTCTTTAGACGCTTTTATACCGGAATGAAGAATTAATAAATGGATGCATTTATAAATGAATGAATGAAGAGCTTTGAAAAGGTTTGTGGGATCGTCCTTGTAGCGGGCACATGGGCATGCAGGTCCACATTCCACACGCATGTAGACAAAAAGTCGTTTCTCATTGTGTACCAACCTCGATTTATTTAGTTAGTTTTCGCATTAATTTTAGAGCCGAACATACTCCATTGCACTATCCATGAAAGAAAATAGTTTCAGCTTGGCCGTAATAAATAAAATGAATAATATTAATAAAGATCGGCTGGCGAGACTAATTATAAATTTTATGTTTTCAAAATAGGTACATCCTTCCCTTTTGCCCCTGCCACCAGTTTCAGACACCAGCAGACGGTTTCTTCAGCCGCCAGCTGCAGCTTAATGTAAACTACACCATTCTGATCTTATAGGACGATCGCCAAGGGCCCATATGCCCTTACGCGCCTCTAGCGGCTAGAAGCAACATATCAACCTTTACGCTGGCCTAGTGCCTACTTGATGGAACAGCCTTGCGGTTCAATGTGCGACAAAAGTGCCTCTTTGAACGAAAACCAACACCCTGTGTACCATAAAGGAACAGCGCGTGACTCACGATAAAATTTTAAGGATTTGCGGAGATAAAAGAAAATAAAATTACTTTCGGAGTTCATATGGCAATTGCAGAATATTCTATAAACATTTAATGTCAAATAAATGTACTTTACCAAATTTACTGTTGCTGTTTGATTTTAAAGTACAGTTTCACATTCCAAATTGTGGCGCGCTGTGTTGTGAGCTGATCTGTGTTGGTTTCCGGGTTCTGTGTGAAGTCGCGTAGAAGACGACTGGGCGCGTTTGCCTACGCAGCACAATAACGTCACGGAGAGAGGCGGGGAATATGAATGTTTTGATAATGTCAGGCTCAGGAGCAGGGGATATGATTTAGTGCTGCAAAAGCTGGTCAGCCAGGGCGATGGGGGAAATGATAGGATTATCACAAAATGGCAGCCCCCTGGTGCCTGTTTTCGCGTGCGTTTAATGGACGAAAACTCGGGTAAGGTCCATAGCAAATTTTTCTAAAATCGAGCGACTTAGGCTTAAAAACACATGGCCGACCCGTAGGGGCAATAGAACATTTTGACCGAACCATTCCTTTAATGCAGAGTTTTGCAGCTCCCTTCTGGGTTTTACAGTAAATTATAAATTACCGTAGTGACTAACGTACCCAAATCCCCTTTCCTCCATACTGCAAGCGCGTCCCTTCCAAGGGACGGGAGACGGAACCTTTTTCACCAGCAAAAAAACCTTCTTCCCTTTACATTTAGAGGCGTGCGGCCCTCAGAGCATGCGCTGCCCTGACTCTGGCCTCCGGAGCCACACCTCAGTCCTCATAGACGCGTTGACAATAGATTAACATTGCCTAAAACTGGTAGTTACAATGCTCAAGAAACTAGATGCACAGGAGGAAGAAAGCCTGAGGAAGAGACTCTAGCGCATTGGATTACCAGCTTTTAGTTTCTTTTAGTTTCTTTGATTTAAGCTTTTCTGAACGGAAGGGTTAAAGGTTTTCCAAGTGTAAACCAAATGAGCTTGAATGAATAAAAAAAAATTGCCTAATGACACCAGTTTAATTAGGGGGGAGGTTGGTGAGATGTATGGAGGAAAGGGTACTAACGACGTTAGTCACTACGGTGAGTAACTTCTAATTAAACTTACGTCCGGTCCCCTTTCCTCCATACTGCATGGACGATTACAAATGAGTGTAGCCCCAGGGTGGAGATGAGACCCTCCTTAAGCATACAGGTATCTAAGAACCGCCTGTCCGAAAGCAGCGTCTGATCTAGAACCGGCATCCAAACATTAGTGCTTGCAGAAAGTCGAAGGGGTGGCCCATGTGGTGACGTGCAAGGGGACATGCCACTGGAAAGCGGTGGCTGTTGCCTTGGCTCTGACCGCATGGGCGTGCATGTTGGCCGGAAGTGACTTATGCTGTCCCTTGTTAGGGAGAATTATCCTAGGGCTAATTTCCCTCACCTAGTGAGTACCCCAGCAGCTTTGCTGGATTTCTGGAGTTTATTTTTTCCACCTGGTCGGCGTGTACATCCTTTTTCCACTCTTACATGCGTTTCGGCCTATGTGTTTTTACTCATTGTGTGATCTTGGGCACTGGAGCACACCACTCCAGGTGCCCCTGTTCTTGTATGGGTTACACCGCACCCTCAGTGTAGTAACCCAGGGTTGTCTTTAAGACTTCCCTCTGACTCCATTTCACTGGGGCGGACTACTGTCCCCCAGAGAAAGGTAAAGTTGCCATTTACTTTACATAGTCATTTTTGCCACAGACCCAGTACACCCCATCTTACATGGAGTACTGGAAAGGGCTAATCTGTACCCCTTTTTCTGGCAGGTCTCTTGGGCTAGAAGTCAGTCGCCTCTGGAACTACAAGGAACCGAAGAGAAGCGGAGAGAACGACGGCTGCTGCAACTACCCCGTCCCGGTGAAGCCCTGCTGCAGTCCTGAGATATCTACCCTTCGACGACTAAGATGAGATCCAGTCCGGAGTCTTCTTCCCTTCAGCCTGGTGGGGATAACCAGCTCATCTTCTTCAGCCAGAGATCTCTGCCGTTGTCGAAATTGCTGCACACTGCTGTAGTGGTCCGGATAACCACCTGCCGATCCTCTCCTGTTTTTAAGGAGCGCACCTTTTATTCGTTGTTGCTGCTGCCGGCTTCATCCCTGTGTGATGGAGACCCCCTTCAGACGTCGTCCTTCACAACGAAGCTCCAGGAATCGTGGGTCTACGGGAAACCAACAGGAACAACTGCCAGGGCACCAGCTGCACCATTGGAATAAGGTACTGTGTTCTACTCGAGGAAACTGGGTGAACCCCCTTTTCTTCATCCTCAAGGCTCGTCCTAGTCTTCCCTTCTCATAACTTTTGCTTCTGAACACTGACAATATCCAAGTACTTTTGGGATACGCTGAATCGTGAACTGTCTAATGGTGTAATCTTCGGCAACAGGTCCCCGGTGTCACTTAACCCTAGCTCCGACCCTTTGACTTTTGAACTCCTGTTTCTGAGTGTTTCTCGATACTGCCTGCCTAACCTAAATATTGCCTGTGCTTTTTGCCTCCAACTCCCTCTGGGTATCTCAGGTGCCAAGTGTGTTTTTGCCCCGGTAGCATTTCATGTCACGGATACACATTTATTCAGTAGACCGAACTGTCAAAAAGTGATCGCAACCATGTCCGCGGTATCGTGTTTTGTTCATAACACCGGTTCATTCAAACACAGGGTACTTACCTCGAGACATACTGTACAAAGTGAATTGGTTAGTTGTAGTATATTTAACGTGTGGTTTTGTTTAAAGTTTAAAAAGTGTTGTGTTTATAACTGATGGGTTTAAAAATAAATGTACTTATATTTTGTACCTGAAACCTTGAGTCAAAGTTTGCTTGAGCCACAGTAATTGTGGTCCCTTTGTGTAATCTCTGCTACTGCTCATATACTCTTGAGATAAGCCTGGCTGCTCTGCTACTGCTACCACTATAACTTAGTAGTACAGGCTTGTACCAAAGGTAAAACTTGTATTGCCACCTGTAGTCTTAATTGTGTGTACTGGTCCCTAAGGGCACTGCACAGGATTCTGCCTAACATCCCTCGTAAGCTTCTTTGATGGCAGAGACCATCCAACAGGCTATGGAGGCTTTAGAAGCCTGATGCCTGGTCTCGAACCGGCAAAGGTGACAAAAAGTGTGTCCGACTTGTGGAAGCCCTTGGTCCTGTCCAAGTAGAATTTCAAGGCACGCCTGACATCAAGGCAGTGCAAAACTCTGCGCTTCGTCTTTGGGCTCGGCAAAAAATTTAGGTAGCACTATTTCTTCGTTCAGATGGAATGCGGAAGGCACCTTGGGCAAGAATGCTGGGATGCTGGGCGTGTCCGCAGGATTACTTTATCCCTGTGAAGCATAGTATATGGCTCTGAGGTGACCAGCACCTGGATTTAGCCGATTATGCGAGCCAAGGTGAGGCCGACTAGCAAGGCCGTCTTAATGGTCACGAGCATGATGTCCGCAGATGCCATTGGTTCAAATGGTTTCTGCGCCAGAGCACCAAGAACTATGTTGAGGTCCCACACGGGGTGAGGCCTCTTGATGGGCGGGTAGAGCCTGCTGAGTCCCTTCAAATGTTTCCTGACAATCGGGTTGGAAGAGGAAAAGATATCCTCTGAGTTTCTGTAAGCCCCAATCGCTGCCAAGTAAGTGTGGCAAGTGTCCACCTGCACGCCAGAGTGGGCGAGGTGCGCCGAGAAGGAGAGCACGTCGTCCAAGGTACATGCAAGGGGGTTGATACCCTAGAGTCTGCCCAGTGGCAGAACCTGGTCCACTTGCTCTTATACTGGGCCCTGGTAGACTTGCCCCTGGCACCCTGTATGACCTCTAGATTAGCCTGGGAGAGGCTGAGGTGACCTAGCGTTACCTGTTCAGAAACCACGCTGTGAGGGCTAGTTTCTGTGGCGCGGGGTGGATGACCATTGCAGCACTGCTGCGCCAGAAGATGTGCTGGCCCCATTGAGAGGCTGAACAGCTCCGAGAACCATGGCCTGGACCAACGACTCTGCCAGATGTTCGTGGAAGGCTTTGGCTGAAGATGGCGTGTCGGGGCCGTCCTCATCGGTGTCCGCCTGCGGGTCCTGTTGGTCAGGGACCAGAGATGGGGAGTTGGGAGCCGGGGGCTGCGGTGTGGATACCGGAGGGGACGGGACGTAAGAGTACCATGTTTGAATGCAACTCTTGTGCAGCTCTAGTTTTTGAACTTTCCTTCTGTCAATCTTTGGGTACTTATCCTCAGAGTCTCCCTCCCATTATTATCAACACTCCGATCCATTCAGAACACAATGCTGGTCAGCCTCACTCTTCCAATATGGCTCCTCACTTTCCTCTTTATGAGCAAGCAAGATTCACTAGCCGATCACCATGCATTTTTCTTCAAAATCTCTTAGAGGACTATGGGGTGGACTGGCTAAGTCATGGAAGAGCTCCAGAGCATGTTTGGGCTACTTGATGGTCTGCAACAGAGGAAGGCTTTATCATCTACTTTCAGGGCACAGGAGGGCCATCACCGGTCTGCTTCCCTCCACAGTAATCAATAGCCTTACAGTCAATGGCCACTTTGCCTCCTAAGCAGAACGCCTACCGCCAGATGCCATGCTTATATTGCAATAATAAAGCATAGGTTGTGAGGAACAATTGGCATGGGAAGAGGAATCGCCATCGTGGAAGAAAAAATTGGAGTCCAATGTTACAAACGTCAGCTACATACTGCTGGTACACCATACGTTTGGGTGAGCACCTGCTCCAGACCCATCGAGTTTGCTCCGTGAGGGCGCTTTATGTAGTTTGAAAGTTTGCAACAGTAGTAAGCAGCAAATGGATTTATAGTTGTACACCCATACTTGCCTTGAAACTGGTAATTCTTATTCACAAATACATGTAGTGCTCTGGACACTAGGCACACTAAGTCTGAGTGTGTATTACTGTATTACTCCGTCTGTATAATTTGATCTCTTCAAAACCTTTAGATGGAGTACATTTCAGACCCAACACACACTGCGTTATGATTTGGACCTGTGTCAGAAGTAAATTAACAAAGTAACCTAACAGTTTGAACAAATAATCCTACTAATAACTAGAAACGCAAACACCTTGGAAGTGCAAAGATTTTGTTTTTCTAATGAATATAGGTTTATTACCTTTAATAAGCAGCAGATCATTTACACTTTTCGAAACACAAATATTTTGAACAAACGATAGGCCCTCCTCACTTGAAAGTGTCCCCAGACACACCACACAGAACAGCGCATTCATCAGCATACAGGGCTTTGAAGCTCTACTGGGCCCGAATTACAGCACAAACTATTTAGTGCATCATTGTGTAATCGTTTTAATGAATCTACCTGAACCCAGAATGTTTATAGCAGTATGTGCTCAGAAGATACTGAAAAAGGCATAACCTATACAGAACAGCTAAATGGACAAACCTAGCATATGCATTTTCCCACCATTATTATAGCACATCCTCAGACTAAATAAATTGTAAGACATTAAATACAAGAATATATTTTTACTGAAAATGCTTTCAATTACATTAAATGATAGAGGCAGATATGTACATGAACATTTTCTGAGACAGCTGCCTTTCAGATAACAAAACATGATGTCCACTCAACCGTTCCCCCCCCCCCCCGAACCCCCCCCATCATTTTCTGGCAGTTACGCAACTATTAAAAGTTACAGTTCCTCACCATGACTACTGTACTCCTTGTCCACAGTTACCATTGCTTTACGCTCTTGGGTGATTCATAGATGAGGTACAGTATCAGTGCCATTTATTTCCAGCAGAACATAATTTACACACGTAGCCACACGCTTGCGTGCATGTGTCTGCACCCATAGACACAGAGCACCCGGTCTTGCCACACAGATCCTTTTCAATCCACCTGAGCCATACTGTCTAGCAAGCAAGAAAACCTAGAAGAATAAAGAACCCATCCCAATCCAACCAAAGAAAAATGTGCTACACTGCTTGTCAAAATTGGGCATTGACTCGAGAATTGGTATCCATAAGAGTAGTGCTTGGCCTGACGACCTACTCCCAAGGAACATACATCAGGAAAGCATCCAAGCTGCTTTAGCCCTTCAGCCATGTCCAAACATCCTTTAGGACTTTAGGAGGAGGCAACTTCTGACATCTTTCTTAAACTCTCTGAAACTATCCAGAGAAATATAGTCGCTTTGGAAGCTAGATGACACATTGAGGTATCACAGTGAATGGTAAAACATCTTGTTCCTGTCCAAGCACAAACCTGATGCGCTGTGCTGTACCGTAGGCAATGAAATATCCTAATTAATACAGAAGCATAAAATAACCTTAGGATTGATGAAAGGATGCAGAGAGAGCATGCAACCAACTGTCTCACCGTGCCGCTGTAATGGCAAAGAGAACGACTGTTTTCCATGACACAAGACTGATGTTTGCAAGCTCATGTGGAGCCTGAACAGGGGAGCGAAAGCTGTTAGAGACCATTAGAATGTCTCTTAGCCACTGTGATAGAGGGGGAAAATTGCCCCCACTTTCTGAAAGCCACAGTGGTTGAGAGAAGTCCGGCACAAGTCAATCAATAGTCCACAATGTACCAATTCTGAGACAAAAGACCCTCCTCCAAACCAGAGACACCACTGGCACAAGTGAGCCCATTTGTTCCTGTACAACTGGTACCTAGTTGAACTTGCAGTCACGATCACCTTTAAGTTATCCTCAAAAAGACCTAGATGACTGAACGTCAAAGGCTCAGGAACCAGGCTGACAATAGGGGTGTCACGGTATTAGTTTTATGACGGTACAATAACCTTCTTGCCAAATGACGGTATATCATGGTTATCGCGGTATAGCAGGTGGAGTTAACTAATCTTAACAAATATTTTCTAAAATGTCATAAATTGTCAGATTATTCATCACAAACAAAACCAGGCACCCAGGGCGAGAATTGGGCTTTTCAACATACTTTCCACTGAAACGCCACCCCTTGCTTCCACAAACACACGTGGGGAGAGGAGGAGGGGGGGAGCCCTGCTGCGACTGGCAAAGCAAACTGAATAGCTTTTCTTAAGTGGTCAGTTAGGCTTTTAGCTCCCCCACTGGCTACTGGTGAAGATGAACATGTTGCCATCTTGATAACTTGCATGCCACAGATCAATGGAGTCTGATGGTAGTATACACTTGTGCGCATGCACACGCACTCTCTCTTTACGTTACAGCCTTTAGTTTACTTCCGGGCCAAAAGGTGTTCAGTAATCACGGACATGTTACCCTTTGGTATGGCAGCAGGGAATACCCACAGAGATTAGTACATTTCGCAGGGTGACTTATATGTAAATTCAATGATAGAACCAGGGAAATCCCCCATTGTCATATGTTTAGAAAACATTATCCATTATAAATATATAAACCCCAAAGCCACAAACCCAAAGTCCCGGGAGGATAGCTCAGCGGCAACGTGCGCACCTTGGAAGCAAGACGACACGAAGCAACACAGGTTCGATCCCCGGGTTTGCACTTAGAAACCTCTGGGTGTTTAAGCGCGTTATAAATATGCAAATAAGAGAAAAACAATTACGGAACTAAATAAACAAAAACAATTTCTTTAACAGCGCCGTGATGCCCCCGGGCTGTGTGAGCGCTTTAAAACAAAATGTAAATTAAAAAAAAGCAAACCCTTTTCCTTCTTGGCACTGTATTATTCTTCCTATTGCTAACATATTGATTTTGTGTCAGGCACATGTGGTTTATGGAATGGCATTAAACACTGCTCAAACTGAAACTACTTGGCAGACGGCACATCCAACAGTTCAAGACAGACTGTGCAGCACTTGCTTACTGCAGCCTTTCCAAATCAGATTGAAAAGCACACTTAACGGTATGAACGGTATACCGGTATAAACAATGTGACGGTTATTTTTGTTCAATTCATTGGTTCACGGTATCTTTAACGGTATACCGTAATACCGTTACATCCCTAGCTGACAAGTGCAGAGATTGAGGGAATGAGTGAAGAACTCTGCCCTCATTATGAGATACACTGTCAAGATTGAGGAAAAGGAATAGAGGAATCAAGGCTACGTTCTTAAGGTTTAAGAAACAAACTCTTGCCCATCAACAAGAAACCACTAGGATAATCCTGAAGAACTGCGTTTTCTAAATTTCTGGATTGTCTTGGTCATGAGCAGGATAGGAAGAAACACAGGAAAAGCCACTCTCAAGAAATAGGTAGAGAATTCCACAGGGAGTTTGGCCTTCTGCCAGGCAATCAGGAAGCTGCGGACAGTAGGCATTGGCGGGAAGCAGAGGTATCCACTGTGGGAAATACCGCAGAGGAGACCAATTCCTGAACCACAATGGAGCAAAACACCCATTCGTGATTCACAGATTCCAGCCTGCTGAGGTGTTCTTGGTTGGATTCCTCTGGAAGATAAACTGCCTGAAAACATGTGTGAAGTTGTCCATTTCCACAACATAACCACCAGCATCGCCAATTGGGGACACTTGGGACCGCCTTAGCTCTGGCATGTTCACTAAAAACATGGTTGTGGTGCTGTCTGTCAAGACTTGCACTGAGCATCCTCTGAAGTTTGGGAAGAAGGCTTTCAGTGCATTGAAAATGTCTTGAACCTCGAGAATATTGATGTTGAAGCAGATGCTGGTGCTTAGCCCATTGATAGTGTATCTGATCGGTGAGAGTCAACCCCCCAAAACTAAAAAGCAGAGATGAAAAAGGATGTCCAGAAAAAGATGCAGAGACCTGGATGCTTCCCTGATTTTTAACTGTTTGTAATCCTTAAATGTTTCAACACGAGAGAGTGAAAGAGTTGCTAGGCTCTTTACATCCACCCCATCCCCACTAAACAAAAGCACTATTCTTGTGCCATGCAGAAACATTGGGATTAGAAGAAATTGCAGTACATGGGCTTAGCAATGTGGTGAAGCACATCATAATGGCTTTACTATTACAGATGTCAAATAACGTTTTTGTAATGGGATTCTCATTAAGGGTAAAGACCAAGGAAGCTGAGAGGACAAAAACAAAAATGTGAGGATTCTCGCAGATGGTCTAAGTGACAACACTATTTATTAGAAGAACAAGTAACTTACCAACTGTAATGTTCTTTCCACTGGATGTTCCTCCCACGTATTCCTCATCTTATGATAACTCGTTGTCTCCAGCTTCGCTGCTTCGGAAAAAATGTTCTCTCGGCAGAGGGCGCTGTGCTCGAGGTCGTGGCGTCGATTGTCCCTCGAAGGACTACGTACTCTGGCGACGTCACCGATGGTATAAATAGCTCGAGCCGCGCCCGTTGCTTCAGTTCTGTTTTTTCGATGAAACATATAGGAGGAACACCCAGGCGTGCCCCATAACTGAGGCACTCATCGTGAGAGGAAAGTGTGAAAACAAACTGTACTGTGGGGTAGGATGGGAGGGTCGATGCGGAATACGTGGGAGGAACATCCAGTCGAAAGAACGTTACAGTTGGTAAGTAACTTGTTCTTCGAATGGATTGTGTCCTCCCACGTATTCCTCATCTTATGATAGACTCCCATAGCAGTGACCATTTTGGAGGCAGGAGTACTAGTTTTAGTTTTCGTGAACAGAATGCAGAACTGCCTTGGCAAATATTCCCTCATTGCAGGAGGCAGTATCCAAGCAGTAATGTTTGACAAAAGTATGCATTGTTTTCCAAGTTACAGCTGCACAAATATCTGCTGCCGCAGAAGTAGCCATTCCCCTTGTAGAATGGGCACAAAGCCAATCTGGTGGGTCTTTTCCCGCTAATCTGTAGCATTCAATTATGGCTAAGATGATCCAGCGGGATATGGTCTGTTTTGTTACAGATAAGCCTAGTTTATGACCAGTATAACACACAAATAGTTGGTCATCTTGTCTCAATTTAGACATCCTTGAGATGTCTGTGCAGTCTCCTCTTCCTTGCCCAAATGAGGAGGAGGATAAAAAGTTCGTAGTACTATTTTTTGTGACAAATGGAAGTCCGAAACTACCTTTGGTAAGAATGAAGGTTTAACTTTAAGGACTACCTTATCCTTATAAAAAATAGTATATGGTGGTCTGCATGAGAGAGCCTGGAGTTCACTAACCCTGCAAGCTGATGTTAGGGCCAACAAGGAGGACAGTTTTTAGTGTTAAAAGCCTCAATGGACATGAGTGCAGAGGCTCAAAAGGTATGCAAGTCAAGAATTTTAATACTAACTTTAAGTCCCAAGTTGGGAAATGAAAAGGTATTGGAGGGTATACGTAAGTCTTTTTAAGAAATGAATTATTAGTGGTATTTTGAAATATGAAACCTCTTCCGAGGTGTGCTTGAAAATGGACAGCGCAGCAAGGTATCCTTTGATTGTTCCTATCTGGAGCCCCAGATTGGCTGGATGTAATAGAAAAGAGAGCCCTACTGGAGTGCCAAATTGAAAAGGGTCCACATCCTTATCTTTGCACCAGTTACTAAACCTGTTCCAGCGACATCGATAAAAAGTTTTTGTTGCTGGCCTTCTGGCCGAAAGCAAGCCTTCCATTACGTCATCCGGAAGATCACAATCCTTGTATCTCAACCTTTCAGAAACCATGCGTGAAGGTTGAGTGTCTTTACCTCTGGATAGAGAACCCGACCTTCGTCTTGCGAGAGAAGATCCTCTCTTTGCGGAAGACGTATTGGAGGGCAGATGGCCATGTCTAGAAGGTCCGGGTACCACGTCCTCCTGGCCCAATCTGGGGCAATTAGGATCATGTTTTTTCTGAACTTTCTCAACCTCCTGATTACTTGAGGAATCACGGGGACTGGGGGAAACGCGTACATCAATGGAAACTTCCACTCCACTACGAATGCGTCTCCCAGAGCTCCTCTTTGAGGAAATTCCCTTGTGCAGTACTGATCGCACTTCCGGTTGATCGCGGTGGCGAACAGATCCACTTGAGGGGTTCCCCAAAGGGCGAAGATCTCCAGAAGGACTTTCTGAGCCAGCTCCCACTCATGAGAGACCATGCTCTGCCTGCTCAGAGCGTCTGCCGCCGTGTTCTTCTCTCCGGCTAGGTGAATTGCCAATTGAGAGATTCCTTCTCGTATTGCCCAGAACCATAGCTGCATTGCCTCTCTGCACAGTGGTAGTGACCCTACTCCTCCTCTTTTGTTGAGGTAGTACATGGCCACCGTGTTGTCCGTCATTATGAGGACATTCTTTCCCTATACAGAGGGCAGAAAGGCCTTCAGCGCTAGTCCGATTGCCCTCAGCTCCAAAAGGTTGATGTGTAGTTTGGACTCCGATGGAGACCAACGACCGCTGATTGTCAGATCGGTGGTGTGTGCTCCCCGCCCTAAGAGTGAGGCGTCCGTCACTACTGTTATCTCCGGCCATGGTTGCCAAAAAGACTCTCCCTTGAGAATGTTATTGTTGCAACCCCACCATAGAAGATCCTGAGCAACTGTGCTTGGGACTTGCAGAAGATCCGACATATTCCCTAAGAACTGGGACCACTGAGTTCTGAGTGCCCATTGAAGGGATCTCATTCTCAACCTGGCCTCTGGTACTAGGAAAATGCAGGATGCCATGAGGCCGAGCAACCTGAGAAAATCGAAGGCCGGTAGACGTTGGGCATTCTGGAATTTTGTTACCATCTGCTGGATGTGGAGAGCTCTCACTTCGGGAGGTGAGGCTTTTCCCGAGGAAGTGTCCAAGACTGCTCCGATAAACTGGAGCTTCTGGGATGGTATCATGTGGGACTTCTTGAAATTGAGGGAGAAGCCCAATTTGTGGAGGAAGTGGCAGGTGATCGAAAGATGTTCCTGAGCTTGTTCTGGAGAACTTGCTCTGATCAACCAGTCTTCCAGGTAGGGATATATATGAATACCTCCTCTCCTGAGACTTGCTGCCACAACCGCCAACAGTTTGGTGAAAACCCTCGGGGCCGAGGTCAACCCGAATGGTAGAACTCGAAACTGATAATGAGAGTTGCCAATCGCGAACCTCAGGTACTTTTTGTGCTTTGGATGGATTGGCACATGAAAGTAAGTATCCTGAAGGTCCAATGATACCAACCAATCTTGGAGTTGGAGAGCCTGAAGGATCTGAGAAAGAGTCACCATCTTGAACTTGTCCTTCCTGAGGAACTTGTTCAAGTTTCTCAAGTCCAAGATGGGTCTCAGTCCCTCGTCCTTTTTTGGAATGAGAAAATATGGGGAGTACCAACCCCTGTTCCTCTCCGCTACAGGTACCAGTTCTATGGCACCTTTCTCTAGCAGGGTTAAAATTTCCTGCAACAGGAGCGGATCTGGAATTTTGACGGAGTTGGCTCCCGGTGGATGATTCTGAGGCCTTTTTAGAAAGTGGAGACAGTAACCTTGGGCTACTGTTTCCAGTGCCCAAGCATCTGAGGTAATGCCCCGCCATTCCTTCAGATGCTGAGAGATCCTGCCTCCCACTGGTGTTTTGTGCAACAAGGTCTCAGAGGGATTTGGAGGCGGCTGCAGGAGTGGCTGGGGGTACAGATGCCGCTCGTGAGGCTGATTTTGCACCTCTTCCTCGTGCTCCACGAGGGAAGTTTCTTTTGCCCCTTTGATAAGCCTGTCCTCTTCCTCTACCAAATGAGGAGTAGTAACGAAAAGAACGACCCCTCCAGGAAGATGAGCCGGAATAGGGTTTTAGAGGCTGGCACATAGAGGCGCTAAACGATTTAGCTGCCGCTTTCGAGGTCTGAAGTTTTTCTAGGCTTTCATCAGCCTTGCTGAGTCCCACAGGGTATGGGTAAACCTGGCCAGGGTACCAGTGACATTTGTCGATTTAAGGGCCATACTGCCCGACGTGAAAACTTTACGTGCCCATGCGTCAACTTTTTTATCCTCTCTATCTGGAGTAATAGTGGGATATGCAGTTTGTTTTGATGTAGATGCTGCCTGAATGACTAGACTTTCTTGAGCCGGATGCTTATTTAAGTATTCAGGATCCGTTCCAGCTGGCCTATATTTTTTTGGAAAAGTGATATTTGCAGCAGCAATACTCTCAGGTCTATCCCAGTTTTTCTCCACCATCCTCTGAAGAGCCCTGTGAAAGGGGAGAACTGGATCTTTTTGAGGCCCTCTGACAATTATATCCATCATGTCATCCTGTTCAAAAACGGGTGAAGTGTTACCCCAACCCATATATTCTATTACTCTGGTCATAAGACCCCTGTACCCAGCATCTGCATGCTCTGCAGGATCAGGTCTGGCAAACTCTAATTCTGGGGAGGTGTCAATTCCACTGGCAGAATGTAGAGTATCACTCAGGTCTCTCATTCTAGATTCCTGGTCAATAAATTCCTCAGGAACTTGCTTTGTGCCATAAGAAACTCCAAAAGGAGTAACTTTGTCTTCTTCTGAGCCAGATTCCTCATAAATTGAGGACATGGACTTTAAAAAGTCTGACCTGGGCAAAGGAGTGAACCTCCTTTCTTCTTCTACCATACGTGTCGAAGGGATTGATAAATCCTTCGAAGTTGTCGAAGGAGGCTTTGATGACTTCGAAGATGACTTCGACACGGGCGTCGAGGATGTTTTTGGTGCCGAAACGGTCGACGCCGACAAAGTCGTCGAAACCTTCGACGACTTGTGTTTTTTTTATGGCACTGGAGAAGTGCTCAACTCAAGTTTTTTTAGTATCCTCGACACTACTGGTTTTTACCATGGTAGTCCTGGACTTCCCTTTGTCGTCCAATGGAGCGACCTTAGGGGTATGGCTTTTTCGAGGTTCTTTCGAGGGGGTCGGGCCGCGTTCTCGAAAACCTCCATCTTTTTACGGAATTCTTCCCATTTACTGGGAGAATCCGATTTTGTGGGAGATCGAATTTCTTCGGTCGACTGAAGAAGAAGATGGAGATCTATGTCTCCTCATTTTTTTAGACTATGATGAAGAGTGTCTCGATATACTCCTAGATCGAGATCTCTTGGAGTGCCTATGGCGATCCGATTCCTTCAAATCAGTCGCTTTATGTTTTTTAGACATAGCCTTCTTACAGGCTTCCCTCCCCACCGACAGGTTACCTCTCCTCTCACAAAAAGCTTTCTCAGTCATGGATTGGCAGGAACTGCAGTCGTCGGTTCGGTGACTGGAACCAAGACACCAGAGACAAACCCGGTGCGGATCCGTGATCGACATTTTTGATCCACAATCTACACACTTCTTGAACCCAGTCTTGGGTGTCGAAGGAGTAGAAGATGACGACATTTTCTTCACAGAAAACCTGAAGCGCTCCGTTCTCGATAGCGAAGCGATCGGAAAAACGGAACTGAAGCAACGGGCGCGGCTCGAGCTATTTATGCCATCGGTGACGTCGACAGAGTACGGAGTCCGTCGAGGGACAATCGACGCCACGACCTCGAACACAGTGCCTTCTGCAGAGAGAACATTTTTTCCAAAGCAACGAAGCTGGAGACGAGTTATCATGAAATGAGGAATACATGGGAGGACACAATCCATTCGAAGTAGTCCATTCATTAATCATCCAAGTTGGCCCACACAATAGCAGGGATCAACATTAAGATTTCAGAAGCAGGAGCTAAAAGCAACTCCTGAGTATCGAACTTCAGCCAGTAGGCTGGAATTACCTCAGGAGCTAGCACAGAGCTCCACCAATCTAGCATGTGCATAAAATACACATTGTTTTGTCAAGGATACACGTTCCATTAATGCTTGAAGCTTTAAATATCTCATAGATGTGCCCTTTATTTTCATATACATACATTCCTAAACATATAGAGTAAATATCACATGTTTGCTTGGTACACATTGCTTGGGGAGTGAAAAGCGGCTTGTGGTGTCAAGCTTACTAGTCTCTCAGAAGCTAAAAGCAGGGGGCTAAATAGCGCTCTCGAATTTCGAACCCGGAGATAGCACATGTTGATATATGGACATGCTATTCCCCTCCTTTTTAATATTGAGCCAAGAATGTTCAGGGAATTCTAGTATTCCTATTCCCCAAATATGTACCAAATCTCCCCTTGTAGAAATTCAAGCATAGGAGTAGGTATCTGAACTGGAAAGGAGTGAAACTAAACTTGTTATGACCATCCAACTGGACAAGGATACTGCTTTGGTGGGTCATCTAGACATATCCTGGATTTTAGATTATTTGCTAATAATGAGACAAGGACAGGGTGAGGTGGGTCCCTAAGTATTTTATGGAGTGCCATGCCTGCTATCAAAGTGTTCAAAGCCTCAGATTATGCTACATCAATCATGAAACCGGATACCAACTGATACATATGAAAGTCAACAAAAGAGCCAGAAGATATGATTTAGGGGTAGTCAATAAGGTCAGCACGTCAAACCTTTAATTTATAATCAATGTGGCTCTGAGAGCAAGAGAAATCTTGGGACAGACCATCAACTCTTCCCATCTTTTAATTTCCTGCATCAGATATAGGATCTCACTATATAATGTGTGGATTGTCTACTAGAAAACAAATAGCTGAGTGGGACCCATCAAGAATGGAAATTCCTGTAAATCACTTTGTCAATATTTAGAGGGCTGTACATCTGTATGACGCACAGTAATGCAGTCTATCATTCTTTGAAAGAGCAAATACTGTGGCTTCCCTCATACTGTTTGTGAGCTTACCCAAGGCTGAAACGACAATACACCGGGTCAAACACCTTTTTGGCATCTAAGGCTAGGAGTTGGGCTGATCTTCCCAGTTTTGCTGTAGAGGTTTTAGCAATTATGTGGAGTAGTCTCTGGCTGCTGTCGAAGTCATTTCTACCCCCCAAAAACCTTGATTGGTCTGGCGAGACCAATTTTGGGGGTACACTTTCCTGTCTCGCTGCTAGTACTCACGTATAGATTTATCGCATTGAGGTTGAGGACTTCAATAGGTCAGTAGTAAGGACTCAAATGGGGCATCCTTACACGTCTTGGCCATTAATGTTGTGTGCCATTTCCATCAAGGGTGCTTTCACCTCGCTTGAACATCCGGGATGAGTTGAATAACTCTGCCAAAAAAGGAAAACTGCAAAAGTTCTGAAAAATATCAACTCATAACTCTACCTAGCCACCTGCTTTATTAGTTAGGGCCTATCCTTTCTTCTTCATGGCACCTGGACGTCTGCAGGCTTTGGCGCCTTAGAAATAAAACATAACATAACGTGTATCTGTCTGGTCTAGAGCTCTTATGGAGTTTCATTCTCACTATTGCTTGCAAGACCATCTCCCCTCTAGGGTCTCCACCTGTTCACTCAATAAAACTGGTCCGTTCCATTTGGCTATGTATTCATCCTGTTCTGCATTCACCCAGACCCCCCCTTATGTCTCCTGTTTACATATATATGTCAGTGACTGAATCTTTTTACACCCTCCCACTATGGCCATGGCGTTGTTATATCGTTTTAATTTCTGCATAGAGAACTTTTGTCCTTTTACCCTCAATTGCCTAGGCAGCAAAGTGCCCGATGTATGCCTTGTTCTAATAGAAATGGCCTGCATCGAAGTAATTTGCTCTGCAACAGCCTGTCTGATGTGCGTTACATGCCCGTGGAGTGTGTCAATTGCCCTGTGTGTCAATTGCCCATGTGTGTGAGTGTGTACTTCCTGCTCTAAGTCAGTGTATGCTTTCCTGCATACATATCCCAATTCCTTTGTCCCTGAAACAATTTTTTTCTATTAGGTCGTTTTTTTCTTGCATTATCTACACTTGTGTTTCTGACTGGACAGAACTGGCTTGGCAATAACGGGGGCCTCAGACGATCAATATAACAGTGTCTAAATGACAGTTAATCACCGTAGTGACTACCTTACTCCTCGTCCATAGTCCCCTTTCCTCCATACTTGTGGGACATTCCATCCTTCGGGATGGGACCTGAGCACTTTAAAGCACCAAAAAAAGTTATTTTTGTCGTCCTTTTATTTTTACACGGGCCATGGCACGTGACCGTAGCCCCCGCTTTCCTGAGCTCCGCCCAGCGCATCGCCCTTCAGTTCTTTTCTATCCCCAGGTCTAGGACCATTTAACAACAATGGAGGATACATATTCGAGGGGACAGCGAGCGCATAGAGGAAAGGGGACTATGGACTAGGAGTAAGGTAGTCCGTACAGTGACCGTCATACTCCTATGTCCCGTTCCCTTTCCTCTATACTTGTGGGAGATTCCCAAGCACTGATAATAGGTATTGCGGGTGGACGAGAATTTCCCTTATTGGAACAAATTCTTAAGAACTGCCTGGTCAAACTGGGCATCAGCCTGGGAGCTCAGGTCAAGACAGTAATGTCTGCAAAAAGGTGATGGGGAGGCCCAAAAAGCTGCCTTGGCAATGGAATCCCAAGGGACGTATTTCTGGAAGGCAACAGCAGCGGCTTTGCCATGGACCAGATGTGCATGAATGCCCTTTGAGGTTGAAGGCTTTGAACCTTGTAGGCCTCGGAAATACATGAAGCTATCAAAACTGTAGATGGTAGCCTTTGAGGCTGGTTTCCCCTTGGGAAATGTCTAGATTATGTAGAATCCTCTTGGCCTCAGAGACCGGGTTCAGGAAGAAGGCCAGTAAAGATATTGACTGGTTCAAATAGAATTCAGAAAGCACTTTAGGAAGGAAGGGTGAGTGCAAAGCACAACCCTATCCTTATTGGAAATTAGGAACGATGTTCCATAGAAAGAGCTTCAAGCTCACTTATTCGCCTTGCAGACGTTATTGCAATCAGAAAGGCCACCTTCCAAGAAAGGTACTCGAGTACGGTAGTGGTCATAGGCTTAAAAGGCTTAGGACTAAGCAGTGAGGACCAAATTCAAATCCCACTTGGGATGAGGGGCCCGAACCGGCAGGGAAAGATGAAGACGACCTTGTTGACTGGATTCGCCAGTGAAAGAGAACAACTATCTGTAGACAGATAAGTCGCAATGGCTAACAAATCAGTCCTGCATGATAAGACATGTATGTCAGAGGCTGCAACGTCAGATACAAAAGACATAACAGTGTTAATAGAAGCATGACTGGGATCAAGCTCTTTGGCTAGACCAATGACAAAAACGAGCCACTAGGGCTTTCGTCCCGCTTCAACTATACGCATGTTGTTCTCGGAGAGGTTGAACTGTGCTAAAGATCGGAACTCAGGCACCAAGCTATCAAGCTGAGCGATTGTGGGGAGGGGTGCCACAACTGGGGATTGCTCTGGTGAAGGAGGTTGGGAATCTGTGGCAACCTGATCGGAGAGGACCCCGACAGGTGCTGCAATTCCAAAAACAAGAACCTGGCTAGCCACCAGGGCACTATGAAGGCACTATGAAGAGAAAAGTGCAGTTCGATGCACTCCTGAGTTTCCAAAGTGACCGATTAATCAGTGGCAAAGGAGGGAAATCGTAAGCTCTCATGTTGTCCCATGGTATCTCGAGGGCTTCCCCCAAGAAAGACACTGCGAGCCCGTCCCTGGAAGCATAAAGAGGATGTTTCCTATTCAATGATGTCGCAAAGTGGTCCTCCTCTGGAGTGTCCCATTGCTGGAAGATCTTGGTGAGACCATCGTTCTTCATCTCCCACTCGTTAGTCGATGCAGATTGGCGGCTGAGGGAGTCTGCAGTCACATTGATGTGGCCTGGAATATGCACAGCTTGGAACCAGAAATTGTGTTGGATAGCAAGGTTCATCAGGAGAGGAGACTTGGTGCCCCCGTTTTTTGATGTAGCACATCGCTACAGAATTGTTAGTGCAAATTCGAACCACACTGTTGGCGATGGAGGGTTGAAAAACCTTGAGCGCCAGAAAAACTGCCAGAAGATCCAGGTAATTGATATGGAACCACCTGCCATGAGGCTTCCACAAATCATGCACCTGGAGGTGACGCAGTGTCGCACCCCACACTAGAAGGGAGGAGTCTGTAGTAACTGTTACGTCTGGGCATGGCTCCTGGAAGGAGGTCCCCACTGAAAGGTTGCTGGCGGATGACCACCATTGAAGACCCGCCGTCATACATGACAGGACTGGAATCATCTTGGAATCTGGATCCTTAGCCTGGGACCAGCAGCTACGAAGAGCAAGCTGAGTGCATCCTATTTTCAGGCGTGCAGGAGTTAGAGTGAACATGCAAGAAGCCATGAGGCCCAGAAGTCTCTGGAACCACCAGGCCGACATGTGGGAGGACTACAGGAAGAGCTGGCACATGGTAGAAAATGTCCGCAATCCTGTCCTTAGTCAGAAACACTCTGATACCGACGGTATCCCAATGGAAACCCAGAAAGATCAGGTCTTGAGCAACCGTCATCAACGTTCTCCGCCAGTTCCCCCTGACAGCCGCGATGTAACAGGCGCTGACAGAGTGACTTAAGATTGGCCGTAGCGGCCTCTGGGCAAGGACTGCGCAGGAGCCAATCGTCCAAGTATGGATACACATGAACCACCTGAAGTCTGAGGACTGCTGCAATGACAGATATCTTCATAAAGATACGCATTGCCAAGCTGAGACCAAATGGAAGCACACGATACTGGAAGTGCTTCGCTCCAACAGAACCGCAGATATTTCCGATGCAGACTCCATATCAGAATATGCATGTATGCATCCTGAAGGTCTACCACACTGAGCCAATTTCCCTCCTGGAGAGAGGACTATCTGGCAGGGCGTAATCATCTTGATTTTCTCTTGGGGAAGAAAGAGATTGAATCGGGCGAAGTCGAGGATAGTGCGCAGGCCAGCCTGGTTGGGTTTGGGCACTGTAAACAGATAGGAGTAATAGTTCTCCTCTTGCTCCCGCAAGGGAACAGGTTCCACTGCTCTGAGGTCTAGAAGTTTCTGTACCTCAGCTCTGAGGGTGGGTGACCCAGTTTAGCGGAAACTCTCCCGAGCTACACACAAAACCCATCAGTCTTCTGAGATGGTCTGCCACGCCTCCAGATGAGACGAAATTCATCTTCCCACTGGAGTCTCGTGCCACCGATGGAAAATGTCATTTAGATGTTTTATCGGCAGAGAGACCACCCATTGCTGAAGAGAAGGATATTGGCCGAGAGAAAAACCAGCCACCTTGTCGTTGCCGTTTATGGCGGGGGCTTCCAGCTGGAGATTCACCACGGTGTGCAGAGCGGTCCTGAAAGCCTCTGGAACTAGAGAAGGACCACGTTTGAGACCCTGACCTTTGAGTATAAGGTGCCTTTGCTGGTATTTTCGCAAGGACCAAAATTGACTTGGATGTTTGATTGCTTGCCTTGGCCTTCGGGAGTTCCTCATCCGTGGAGGAGTGGAACAGTTCTTTACCCTCGAAGGGGAGATCAAGCACCTTGTCCTGAACTTCCTTGAAAACTTTATAGCATGCAGCCACACTTGGTGGGAGAGCAAAGTGTCTATGTGATGGGCCTCAGCCTCAAGAAAGATCCTGCGCCAGAACCCTGGCATCAGATAAGCCACCATTGAAGTCTTTGAGCCTATCAGAAGAAATACATTCCTGAAACTCGGCGAGCTCCGTCCACAGTTTGACATCAGCAGCCGCCAGGATAAGCTCAGCATTAGCCTGACGCAGCTGAAGAGCAGAATTGGAAAACTTTTTCCGAATGGTGTCAAGAAGCTTATCCTCCTTGGAAAGGATCGGAAACGCTCCTGTGGAGGATGTAGAGGCAGGCTTCGACTGGAGCACAGCTGCTGCCACCATCGAAGAAGAGGTGAGTGGGCATGCCGACAAGGATACGTCCTCAGACGCATGAAGCTTGTAGCAAGCGTCAATCTTCTTGTTCAGGTGCTGCCTGGAATGAGGTTTTTCCCAGACCTTACGGGCCTAGGCCAGAACGTCCTTGTGAAGGAACAGGCCGGTGCGCTCCTGTGTCGACAGAGTGAAGGCTCCAGGAAGACCCCCTCCTGTGGAGCTGGAGCCTCGGGTATTGGGATGTCTATCAATGCCATCATATCCAGCACAAGGTCATGAAAAGCTTGGATAGATCACGGCAGGTCATCGCTGTCCTGGTCCGCATCCAATGAGGTGGGAGCAGAAATCTGATCTGCCGCACGTGGCGCCTCACGGCCCAAAGGTATGGTTGGCAGAGCAACCAGAGACTTTTCCACAGGGGAAAGTGGAGGCAGAGGAGGTAGTGGAGAAGGACCCACAGGGAGTGGTGGAAGAGGTGGCACTACCGGAGCCTGCATAGGGATTGCTGGAGCAGGGGCTGGTTCAGGCGGCTTAGAATACATTTCCTTAAATAAATCCATATGGTATGTCTTCATGGGATCAGAATGCATAAGCGTCTGAAACTTGCCAAAAAACGCATCCTCAGATGTAGGTCTAGGCGCTAGAGTGGGCAGAGGCCACTTAGAAGGGGCATATCCGTCGGATTGTAAAGAACATGGTTGCCAGGATGGTACCCCACCAACTCAGTCCACATAGATCAAAGGCCGTACGTAGGAGGAAACAAAACTGTATGCGGCAGCGCATTCCGAACACGGCAATCCATTGGAGGGCGGAACGGGTTACTATCCACAAAGCGTGGAAAAGGCTGCTCTGCCCCAAAAACAGGCCCCTCAGCAGCAGCCATGGTGAACGTTGGTGTAAGAGAGGTAGTCAAAATGGCTGCCATGGACCGCAGGGGTTGGACTGCCATTTTGTCAACGCCTGATGCGAACTGCGTCACAGGAGTAAGTGAGGCTGTACTCACCACAGGGGAGTTAGGGGTGTGATGTTCCATTTTAGCCTTGTGACAAGGAAACTCAGCAGAGCCGGTGCTAGCAGATCTACAGAGTCTGAGACACCTTAAAGACTGCTGATAAATTAGCCCCAAGCTAGGGCACCTCGGCGGAGCCAGTACTCAAAGACTTAGGGTGTTTAACTGGCTTCTTTGCCCCCTTAGCTGGATCGGTTCTACCACAGGTCTGAGTGTGGGAAGGCTTAGAGCAGGGGTGCACAACTGATTTTGACAGAGGGCCGAAAGTACCTTACATGAGGGCTATAGTGGGCCGAAAAGTAAAAGTGGGCGGGGCGGTAGGCGGGACATGTCAGGAGGCTTTTTCAACCCCCAATTTGTATTAAACACATGGAAAAAGAATATGTTTTTGAGGGTTAACGATTTTTATTGCATTTCAAACTTACATTTTGTACTACACATTTTCCATTGTTATTTATTTCAATGTAGTTAGTGTATATCGTCTGTTTAATTAAATTATATATATTTTATTGACCCTTGATTGGACATTCCGTTATTTTGGACTGCTATAGTTTGCTGTTTGGGTTGCCTAAGAGGAGTATGGCTTTCGTTGAGTCAGGTTTCCTCAAAAAAGCAAAGGATGTACATCTCCTAACTGTGCCTGTTTTAGCTTTATTATTGAGTTCACTCTTGGAGTGCAACACTATGCCCAATGGCCCCCTCACCCCCAACCAAACATTATGCCCCATGGCCCCCTCACCCCCAACCAAACACTATGCCCCATGACCCCTCCGCCTCAAGCAAACACTATGCCCCCTGTCCCTCACCCCCAACCAAACACTATGCCCCATGGCTCCCACCCCCAACCAAACACTATGCCCCATGGCCCCCTCACCCCCAACCAAACACTATGCCCCCTGTCCCTCACCCCCAACCAAACACTATGCCCCATGGCTCCCTCACCCCCAACCAAACAATATGCCCCATGGCTCCCACCCCCGAACAAACACTATGCCCCCTGTCCCTCGCCCCCAAGCAAACACTATGCCCCCTGTCCCTCACCCCCAACCAAACAATATGCCCCATGGCTCCCACCCCCAACCAAACACTATGACCCCTGTCCTTCACCCCAAGCAAACACTATGCCCCCTGTCCCTCACCCCAAGCAAACACTATGCCCCATGGCCCCCTCACCCCCAAGCAAACACTATGCCCCATGGCCCCCTCACCCCCAAGCAAACAATATGCCCCATGGCCCCCTCACCCCCAACCAAACACTATGCCCCATGGCTCCCACCCCCAACCAAACACTATGCCCCCTGTCCCTCACCCCTCAAGCAAACACTATGCCCCCCCTGTCCCTCACCCCCAAGCAAACACTATGCCCCATGGCCCCTCACCCCAACCAAACACTATGCCCCATGGCTTCCACCCCCAAGCAAACACTATGCCCCCTGTCCCTCACCCCCAAGCAAACACTATGCCCCCTGTCCCTCACCCCCAACCAAACACTATGCCCCAAACACACTCAAGCATGCACCCATACAGACCCGAACCCCCCAACCCCCAACTCAGCGCACACACTCACAAGCATGCACCCATACAGACCCAAACCCCCCAACTCAGCACACAAACTCTGAAGCATCCAGCCATACATGCATCTCAACATACACAACACAAACATTCAAAAAGAAACATTCATGCACATCCTAAACCCCCCCACCCCCATCTCAACATACACAACACAAACACTCAAAAACACACATTCATACACATCCGACACGCCCCCACCCCCATCTCAACATACACAACACAAACATACAGCTGTAACGCTCACCTGATTCCCGTAGAGGCGCCGGTCTTGACTGGGCGTATACCGTATCTTCAAAGGTGATGTGTAACACACGGCTGGCTCTTTGGGCTGGACCTCTGTGCACTGTATGTTTGACTCGAAGGGTAAGATGTCTTAGGTAAGTGAACGCCGTGCTCTCCATCTGCCTCGGGGGAGGGTGCTGTAACCAGTTTCTTCACTGGATAAGGGGAGCAGGCCTCTTGACTTCAGAGGACTGCTGTCCGTCGTTTACTGCACGAACGGTAAGTTTCGAGTAATTCTAATGTCTTTAAAGTCTTTAGTAATGATGTCTCTTGTTTTGCAGGGTTCCGGCGATGGTGGATGACGGGCTGAAGTGAGTTGAAGATGGAGCCCGTGTGATGAATAGAAGCGCCTGGAAGCACGTAAGTAAGCGCTTGTTGCCTGCTTCACGATGCGCTCTGTCTTTTTATTTTGCAGGTACAAGTTCGGAGCGGCTGCAGGGTGCCGGAATACCCACTGGGTTAGATGTGGAAAGGAGTAATGGCACGTGAGTATTAAAGTTCCCCAATGTCTATAAACGCACCTTGTTTTGTCTTTCAGATGCGGGATGCAGCGCCGAAGGCCTCCGGAGCGTGCGAAGAGTTGGTAAGCTTTTGTCTTTCAGATGCCGGAATGCAGTGTGAAGACCTCCGGAGCGCACGAAGAGTAGGTAAGCCTTTGTCTTTCAGAATGCAGCGCGAGGCGTTGGTGACAGCCGATGGCCCAGGTAAGTGAAGAGCTGTCACTGAAGACCGTAATGCTAACCTGTTCTTTCTCGTCTTTATAGGTGTTGCTGAAGACTGGATTCAGGATGGTAAGCCTTTTTCCTTAGGTCCAGGATCAGATGCAGAAGACACTATGAGCGTTCTGCTGCAGAGGATGCAGAATAATGCAAAGCAAGATTCATCCATCGGGTGTGGTTTAAATAGCCTCCTGTAGTGCTTAGGTGTCTCCTTCCACAGCCACGCCTAGGTAAGAAAAGAGTTCCAGTGTTCTGAACCTAGGGAGTGGCTCCTGCCCCACCCAACAGGAAAAGTAGTTCCAAACAGAAGAGGATCAGAGGCTCAACTGGCAGGCAAGTAAGCAGCATGGTCTGCTGCAGGTAAGTCCACCCAAGCATTATGAGCCCGGCGCTTCCAGCGCTGGGACTGGGCATATTTATGAGCCTGGTGCCACTGGCGCCAGGACTGGGTCCAAAAGGTCCCAATTGGGACTGGTTGGCACTCGGAACCTGGGTTATGAATCTGCTTCCAAGGGAGTTGGGAAAACCCTGACCTTTTGGAAGCAGAGATCATGACAACAGCAGAACAGACCCAACACACAAACACACAGACCACTTACCGGAAACGTGCTGGAAGGCAGGTAAGCTGGAACGCTGGTGAGTTAAGTGGAATCGTACTACGGGTGGCAAGCAAGGCTGAAATGCCTTCCGGCATCAAGCCTTACTGGCCACGCCAGCCGTAGGAGGCGTGGCTCGTAGGAGTGACGTGGTGCATGTGTGCTGAGCCAATGACGGCCAGTGTTTTGTCCGGCCCGGGAGACAACAAAGACTTTCCTAATGGACGGCGGCCAATGCTGCTTGCGGGCAGCCCTCCATTAGGAAAGTCTTTGTGCCTCGCGGGCCGGACAAAAGAGCATGGCGGGCCGCAACTGGCCCGCGGGACGTATGTTGTGCACTTCTGCCCTTAGTTCCCCAAGTAACTGGGCTAGTTGGTCGGTATCCGAGGTTTCCATAGCGCCTGGATGGGAGTTTTGTGGTAGGCTTTGCATTCTGTAACGCTCACCTGATTCCCGTAGAGGCGCCGGTCTTGACTGGGCGTATACCGTATCTTCAAAGGTGATCCTGCAGAACCCCCAAAGGGGGACCCTCAATCCTGCTCGTCTTATAGCCCCAAGAAGGGGAACCTCAGGGACAACCCTGGTACATTTATTTACCTTGAGAGGGACCTCAAGCAGAGACTCGGTACACTTAACTCTAGATGTGGAAACCTCTGGGCTGACCCTGGTGACAACAGCACCAGAAGTACTGGGCCTAACTTTAGCCCCCAAAAGGGGACCCTTGGATGAAGATCTGGTCTTGGCAGCCCCTTTGCAGGGGTCATCGGAGGAAACTCCAGAGCGCCCGTTAGATCCCTTTCGGGACATCTCAGGGAGATCCCTACTAATAGAGCTACTTGAGCCCCTCCCGGAACCCAGAAGACCCCGGGAAGGAGTCTCCTGGCCGGGGTGCCCTAAAAAGGAACGAATTTACCAGCCGTCGCCCTTTTTTTTCAATGAAATGCTGTAAAAGTGGTGGAGGAATGTTAGGAAGAATTCTCTGTTTATGCTGAATTTCCTAACCTAGCGAGTCCCCCAGCAGCTTTGCTGGATTTTTGGGGTTTACATTTTTCTCCTGCCAAGAGTGAGACTCTTTTACCCTCACTCTTGGACATGATTTGAGTGTGTTCCTTTGACTCTAGATGTGTTTAATGAGCTATGGGGTCTTTTACTCCATAGAGCTTCATGTGTTTTTGTGAGATGGGTTACACAGCACCCTCAGTGCAGTAACACAGGGGTGTCATAGTGACCCCCAAACAGACTCCATACTCTGGGACTAACTACTGTCTCCCAGGGCATGTAAAGTCACCATTGACTTTACTAGTGTTAAATTCTGAACAGAACCAGTACAAACCATCATATTGTGGACGTACTGGCCGGGGCAATTCGATTGCCCCGGGGTCTGTTAGTCGAGGGGGCACGTCTCCGTCCCCCCTGATCGAGTTTTGGCTGGTGGCAGTGGATACTACTTTTTATATTCAACCGCGAATATTTCTCTATGGGATGTTCTCATTGTTCGAGGCTATCTTTATTTATTTAATTACAATAGCCTCGAACATACCACCGGTTTATTTATTTATCATTAATTCTCCGGTTGGTATTTTTTGTCAAAACTTGGTTCTAAAATGGCGTTTGTGTTCTCTTCTGTGACTCCAACCCAAGTCGAGCCCTTTGTTCCACTATTTTGGCGGGCTTCTCCACAGAAGCCTCCAAAGTGGTGCCACTCTGTCTGGGGTACTTAGGAGGGGTGGAGGGGGATTTAGGCACCCCGGACTGAGTTGCCTAGGCAACTCAAGTCACACTCCGTCCTGACTGGCCCAAGTGGTGAGCCGGCCGGCTCACCACTTAGCATGTTTGAGTGACAGCTAGGCTGAGTGAATGGGGGTTTTGCATAAAAGCAGGGCTTTGGGGACTGGAAATTCAGAAGTCGCCACAGGACCTAAGAATCCGACGAGGGGGAAGCTGAGCCGACCTGCCATGACGACACCACCGGTGGAGCCCTGCTGGACCGTCTCGCCACTTTTCCCAACGACAGAGGAGATCTCTCGCCGGAGAGTCTTCTTCCTTTGACTGGTAGGGATAACCAGTTTCACAGTCTTTTCGCCTTCCCGACGCATCTCGTGGCCGACTTGCCTGTGCCAAGCACCCCGGCAACCGGAATACCACGTTTTACCACGACCGCGAAATAAAGGGTAATACCTTTAACCGGAAAATTCCGCGGCTGGTTTCTTCCCTGGCAGTGTAACGACCTTCATCTTTCCTCCAAGTCGAGATCTTCTCTTCCTCTGGACGACGCCGAGACTTGCACCCGCTGCCAGGAACAACTGCCACCGCTGGAGGATCCTTCCCACTTAAGGTACCGTGTTCCGCCTGGCTTCCCTTGCCACCGACTGTACGGGGTGGATTTAGCCCCCGGCTTTCGAACCTGGGTTAGCCTGGGACACCCTGGCTGAACTTTTCTGAGCCTCTCTAAACTCTTTTCAACTCTCTGCAAGACTTTCAAAGCCTAGGGCAACTGTGTGATCTTGGGCACATTTGTGCTCTGCTCTCTCTAAGAGTGGGCCCCAGCCTATGGACCTCGGCTCACAAGTGACTTTTGCTCTTCTGCCTTGCTTAAAGTGTTCCTAAATCTTAGAGTGGTGTATCTTCACATATTCTGCCCTTTTCCCCCCCCTTTTTCATGAACTTATTGGAGTGCCATCTATAGTTAAGCGCTCACCTCTGTCTGGAAATAAGTGGTGTTAACTAAGACTTGTCTGATAAGGAATAAGGGTTGTATATATCGTAATAGTAACTGTGTTTAGAGTGATTTCCAATAAGAGTGCTGGAGTGTTTCAAATAGTGTGCGTTTAAATTAATAATTATATACTTTGATACCAAAGCTCTGGTCAGTGTTTGCTTGTGCTATTGTATCTGAGTGCCTATTGTGTATACTTTGCATACTGCCTAACTCTTCTTGAGGGAAGTCTGACTGCTCAGCCACAGCTACCAGGTAAATCTGGGTGGTACAGACTGCTACCAAGTGGGTTTACTGCTAACACCTGTAGTCCTAAATCTTTTGCAGTGTTCCCAAAGGCAACTGCACAGGTTTCTGCCTAACAAGGAATATGTTGAAACACCTGACAAGCCGACACTCGAGTGCCCGGACGGAGAGGGAGTCACATTAGAAGCACGAGTCCCGACGGTGTCCAGGGCCCAAGCACTCCAGGCAAAGAGTGGGGATCTGCCCTCGCAAAGCGACATTCGCAGGATGAAGAGGACACAAATCCCAAATGCTCCGACATAGACGGAGGAAGAGATGACTGTGAAACCGGAGCAGAAATGAAGGACAAGGGAACAAAAAGAAAAATATTCCCTGTGATGCAAGTGTGTCCGACACCGACTGCGTGGTGAAAAGGACAGAAGGGCGGTGCACGGGACGGAGCTCAGAAAGGCGGGGCTACGGTCACGTGCCATGGCCCGCGTACAAACAAAGTAAATTTGGTGCTTTAAAGTGCTCCGGTCCCGTCCCGAAGGATGGAATGTCCCACAAGTAAGGAGCAAAGGGGACGGGACATAGGAGTAAGACTAGCAACTATGAGACAAGTTACAGTATTCTCCAGGGAGGTAAAATAAAACCTATCTAGCATTGCTTGAACAGGATAGACCATTTCGTAGCAGCCATTTGCACTGGGCCTCAGGTAACCTTAAGGAGACCGCCTTCAGTGCATTATAAACGTATCCTCCCATCTCACATTTTTCCTCGCAACAAAGGCCACTGACGCTAGCAGCAAATATGAGTGGTACAGCAGCAGTGTTTTCTTCCATCTGTTAAGAACAGGTTAGGTGGGATTTGTACGGTTTCTAAGCCAGCGACAGAAATATCCAGTGCCAATTCCTCAAGGGCCCAGTGAACCACAATTATTTCTGGCTACACATCACCCTCACATCAGGTTTGAGGACATACACAAGGACACAATTTTACTTCTTTGAAAGGTATAACATGTTCAATAGAAACATAAATTACACATTTTCAAAGATGGTGTTGCAAATGTCTACTAAGAAAACCGTGCATGCAGTACATTCACTATTGGAAAAAATGTAAAGGTGCTGTCATATTTCAAATTTAAAAAAAAGTGTTCCTACATCAGTTGGAGGGCCGCTGAAAAGAAAAAGGAGGAGCTAGTTGCTTTTCAAATGTATTTGATTTGTTTGCCATTGCAGCCTTACAGAAAAAGAAAATATCCCACATGTGCAATTAAACAAGTAATACCCAAGATAACGCACTGAAGGCTATAGAATGGATTGAGAAATCTGTGATATTCTGGGGCCGGCTACCACGGTGCCTTACGGGGCGGGTGGCACCGACCAAGATGGTGGTACATCCTAGACTCTGTATTAAATGTGCCATACAACAGATCTAAAAGTACATTCCGTAGACTGGATGCTGCGACTAGAGACATACTGTAGGTTAAAGGCCGCAAACGAGTGACGATTAACTCCCTGCAGGAACCATATAATTTTGGGAGGATTACAGGTCCCTAATTTTTAAGCTTATTACCTGGCGGCCCAATTGTAGTTTGTTACACAATTGAACCCGAGGGGGCTCTTTAAGACGATGTGGCGCTCTTATGGGAAGCATGGGGATGCAGAAATTACTCAAACATCAATAATACGGCCGACTCAAGATTGGCAAGGTGTACACTGTTTTATTAACAATTATCTAAAACACAGAGTACAACAGACATCAACGGACTTCTCATAGCAAAATTGCAACGATCTACATAAACATTCTTTTATACTATTAAATTGACATACTACGTGGCAAACTGTAAAAACATACGGTGGGCTGTGGTTGGGTAACGGGAAACATCTACATATACTTTCTATGGGGGTTAAGGTTGTGATTGGGTCTCTACTGTCAGGTGGGCAACTAAGCCCTCTAGTGCAGGTCATCTCCATCGTCACAAAATACACAACGATCTATTGGATCTCAAACTATAGGTCTCTCATACTTGGCCCTTTATCACTGGTTGGCACACGTGTACCCTTCTGGAATATTCCACTCGCTAGCAACGCACAAGCTGGTACTCCAGGTGCCTGGTGGGTTGGTCTTGACCATACCTCCCCACCCAACTAGCCCAACAACTATCATCTTACCTTCTGTCATCAATTAGCCTTTGAACATGGCATTGCAGGCTTCACAACTTCTGGGAACTTTAGGGAGTGTGTGCATGCTCTTATCTTCTGGTCTCTGCAGAGTTTGCTTGAGTATAATTTTTCATTCAGGTCACATGACTGACTATCACGTTTCGAGCTTCTTTTCAATATTAAATGGTATTAAAACTAATAGAACTTGGCACTCGTGGTCACTCAGCTGCACCTTGGCAGGAGCTTGGCTCGTCTCTTGTATTAATTGTATCCTTTGAAAAGACAACCAGTTCTCGGCTGCACTAGCCTTCTCGACACTGGGCCAGACAAGCCTCCTTGATTCTTTCTTGCTCATCAGCTACTGTTTATGAACTGCAACACACTTCCAGGCTTCCTGCTCGTGAGATCCCAGTTTGCTACAACATGATGTGGAACATCCAGATTTCTTATGCTTATATATACCTTGGGGGCACCGCCTGCAATCTATATACTACGTATAGCTAGCTTCTATGATCACTTAGTCTACTTGCGTTGCTGGCTCTGAACAATTATAAAATGGTTTTGCATTTTCTTCTGTGCTCTTCACACGTGTAATCTTCATTTTACATGCAACAGGTTACTTGAGTCTTTACTTCGTTGCAGAATTCTATATGTTCTCTTTACGTTCTCCACTATTATCTCTTCTCAGTGCGTCACGTTGCATCATGTGGCATCACCAGTCTGCGCTTTCACTCATCTTCTCCCGCTCTTCAAGGATCTTTCCCAAGAGGCTGTCAGCTCTTCTTAGATACATAAAGAATGGCTTTCTCAACAGGTATTTTGCTTCAAAGGCTGCTCGTGTATTGGCATTATTACAAGTGTTGCCTTTGTCACCAACTCCGGCTCCCAACATATAGGTAGGTTAGGGGTGGGGCTTCTCCTCTACACTCCCGCCCCAAGCCCCTCTGGTTGATTCATTGACCACTCCATCAGTCATCATATTCAGACATCCTTTCTTGTAGAAGTGCTTCTTTGGAGTCCAAATCTTCAACACTCCCTTTATGGATCCTGCTGATTTTACATGGTCATCAACGCTCCAGACCATGTGGCTGCTTTGTCCACTTGGGCTACAGTAAATCCATCTTCGCACATAGTTCTTGTGATCCCTTGGACACAGGAACTTCGTTCCCTCAGGTGCATGGATTCTGGCCTTTATGTAGTCTGATTTCTTCATGCGTCAGCTCTTTAGGTTAGAGTTCAGATGCAACATCAATCATGATTTTCATCCCTATTGCTTTCTTTGTCGTCTTCTTGCATTTTGTGATGTAGGGGTGTCATGGTATGAGTTTTTGGACGGTATGATAACCTATCCAAATGTCGGTATATCATGGTTATCGCGGTATAGCAGACATATTAAAGTAACTTTAAATAACAATATTTTGTGACCATTTTAGACTTTTTTTTAACAGACTGGCAACACAAACGGCACCAGGAACTCATCTTTCTATATAATTGTGTTTTATGACAATAGTGGGCACTTTGGCATTCAGGACTGTTAATTGGGTAAAGCAAATACCAATCTTCATTTATGAGTGCACAGTGTAGCTTGACTGAATACTTCAGCAGGGAAAAGCCCTGCAGCTACACTGAAAGAAAATCTGGATGAGGCAAGAGTGGCAGGATCTTTAGCCCTTTCTATTGGAATAGTCCTTCGAGCTTTTGGGGGGGGGGGGCCTGTCATTCCTTCAAAGAAAGCGTATTGGCTTTGCTTAAGTGGGCATTAAGGGTTTCAGCTTGCAAGATGGCTGCCTTTTCTTTGTTCTGCCATGCAGAGGACAGTGGACATCCCTTGATAATTTGCACACCAGAGAACCAATCCTGAGGCTGGTGATATGTATTTTCTAAGAAAGAATGTATATTTTAGGCTTTGCAACTTCAAATGTGTATTTGCTGGCCAAAGGTAACTCTCTCCAAAAGATGCTCAATAATCACAGACCATTTTCACCCCGCTGTCAGCTTTTCTGTGCGGTGGAGCAGTAAATATTTTGAGGATAATTGAAGTTCAAGGTGTGGCTTATACTCTTCAAATTCAGTAATAAAACCAGGGTGTTCAGCAATTGCAAGGTTGATTAGGAACCATTCTCCACTATAATCCATTACAATCAAAATTATAATTTGTACAATCATGATTGACAAACCGCACAGATGCTTCAACCAACCGAAGTGGTTTGCCTATGCTGCATTGACTGAACTCCTTATAATTTATAGATTTTGTGCTCAGGTATGTGCTCTTAAAGGATAAACTGCACAACCTAAAACTGCTTGTACCAAAAGAAAATACTAACATTTTCGCACTGCCTTTTTGTGTTTGAAAATCATAAACTGACTACTGACTAGGTTTGTTAACATATGCAATAAGATTTAGAAATGAGGTGACGGGCATGGCATTTTCAGCCGGATCGGCAGGCACCAATAATTTTTTTTAAAAAAAGGGATATGGCTGTTTGCAGACAATCATTCAATCATCTTATAAGAGGGTCCAGAAAACGTGTGAACACTATAAACGTTTAGAATCTTGTGTGCATTATCAATTACATTCCCCTCCCCTTTGAAAACTGAGACACGCAATTCTTAAACAAAATGTTTGGGACCTACTGCAATTGCACACTTTTCTTTTCCACAGACTGCACGCCACACAAGTATGCTTAGCAGCACTTCGGAAGTGGAAAAAAAAAAAACCTGCAGATGAACCGCATGTAAATGACACACAACTTGTTTCATGTTTGCTGATGAAGTGAATTTCAAAACCACTCGACTTTACTCATGTGTAAAATGATAGCCTGTACCTCCATTCGAGTTCACTCACTTCTAGTACAGTTTGGTAGTCTGGTGAGGAGAGGCGGACAATCGTTCCTGTGATGCCGACAGACTAATCCTTAATGACAGTGGCGAGAATTACTGGACTGGCCTTCGCCCATTCACCAAAGTCCATACAAAGCAGCTCTGGCCCTGCACCAACACTCGGGATTGTTTGCAAAGTGTGTTGCAGGACGATAAGGAACAAGTCACTTACCTGTAACTGTTGTTCTCCAGCATGGGTCTGGCATGGATTCACATGCTCATGAATATTCCCCGTCGTCAGGCTGGGAATCCTCGGTAAAGAAAAATCAGTATCAGTTTCGTTTCTGATCTGTCTTTCGTAGTAGTAACCAATCACTGATCTCTGCGTCATACTTACCACAGCCAATGACTGCCCTCTCCCTAAGCCCCGCCTCTGGCAGCCATCTTCAGATTTGGTAGCACGTGAAGTGGCAGTATGACCAAGTGAAGAGCCCCAGAGGGGTAGGCGGGAGGGTTCGGATGTGAATCCATGCAGACCCATGCTGGAGAACAACAGTTACAGGTAAGTAACTTGTTCCTTCTCCAGCATGGGGTCTGGCATGGATTCACATGCTCATGAATAAAAGAATACATAGCAGTACACACATGCACAACCACGGGAGGTGGCAAAGGCTCAACATTAAGCATTATATCCAAACTCAACATTAAGCAATTCTTACCTCCTCACCAGGCTCACCTTAGGCGAACAGGTTGCGCAGCACTGCTTGGCCGACCCTGGACTCCTCCCTGGAATCCCGATCGACGCAGTAGAATTTCGTGAAGGTGTGCGTCGACCTCCACGTAGCAGCCCTGCAGATGTCCAGCAAGGGCACACCAGATGGGAACGCCGTGGTAGCTGTGATCGCTCTGGTGGAATGGGCTCTCGGACGGCCAGGCAGCGGTCGGTTTGCCAACCGATGACAGTGCATGATACAGCCGGAGAGCCATCTGGAAATGGAGGCCTTCGAGAGAGCCTTCCCCTGATTGACAGGTCCAAAGTTCACAAAAAGTTGTGACGTCTTCCGAAAACACTTTGTGCGGTCCACGTAAAACTTCAGCGCTCTAGCCACATCCAGCGAGTGCAAAGTCCTTTTGGCCGGCGACGAAGGCGACGGGAAGAAAACAGGCAACACCAAGGGTTCGTTGAGGTAGAAGTCTGACGGCACCTTGGGCATGAAGGAGGGGTGCGTCCTGAGCACTACCCTCGTGTCGTGAAAATTCAAGTACGGGGGCTTGCAGGAAAGGGCCTGGATCTCTCCCACTCTTTGTGCGGAGGTGATGGCCACAAGAAACGCTGTTTTCCACGACAAGAACTTCAACGGAGCAGAGTGCAGAGGCTCGAACAGAGGTCCCATGAGCCTGGTCAGCACCACGTTGAGCTCCCACACCGGGGCCGGAGCCTTCACCGGCGGGAACGATCTGAACAGTCCCTTCATGAATTCTTTCACCAGACGATGAGACCACAAAGACGTCCGCCCCGTGGTTCTGGTGTATCGGGAGATCGCAGCAAGATGAATCTTGATGGACGCGTGCGCCAGTCCAGCCTTGGCCAGCATCAGAAGGTACGGCAGTACCTGGGGAGCCGTAATGCGTAGAGGGTTAATCTTCTGTGCGTGGCACCAGACAGAGAACCTCTTTCATTTGTGTCCATAGCATTTAAGAGTTGAGGACGCCCTGGCCTTTGCAAGAACCTCTCTGCAGTCAGCCGGTATGTCGTATCCTCCAAACTCTAACGCTGCAGGAGCCAGGCCTGCAAGTTCAGCGACTTCGGGTCGTGATGGAGGATGGCGCCTCCTTCCCTGGAGAGAAGATCCGCGTCCACTGGCAGCTTGATTGACGGGGACGCTGACAAGTCCAGAAGGTCCGGGAACCATATCTGCCTCGGTCACGCAGGTGCGACGAGGATCATCCTGCACCGTGACCCTCTTGAGCTGGTTGATGAGCCGAGTATAGAAACAGGCCCTCCCAGGGGAACGAGAAAGCATCGCCTATGCTCCTCGGCTGGGGAAACCTGCTGGCGAACCTCCGGCACTTGGAGTTCGCCGCCGTCGCGAAGAGATCGATCTGGGGTTTGGCACATCGTCGGAAGAGTCAGTCCACTTCCGACTCGTGGCACGAGCGCAGCTCTCTGAGTGAGTCAGCAATGGTGTTTTTTATCCCCGCCAGATGAAAGGGTATCAGAAACATCCCTTGGGCAACGGCCCAATGCCACAGATCCTGGGCTTCCTTGGATAGGGCAGGGGATCTGGTTCCGAATGTAAAACATCGTGGTGGTGTTGTCGGTGAAGATCCTCACCACCTTGCCCTTGAGGGACGGAAGGAAGGACCTGAGGGCCCAGAACACTGCACGGAGCTCCAAGATGTTGATGTGGAGAGTCTTCTCCTCCGGGAGCCAAAGGCCTCTCGTGTGGAGTCCCCCGGTGTGCGCTCCCCAACCTTCCAGGGAGGCATCAGTCGTCACCGTCACCTGGTGGGCCGGGGCTAGGAAACCTGTTCCCGCTGTCAGATGAGAGCGGACACCCCAACATCGTATCGCCTGACGGAACGCTTCGTCGAGCGGGATCCTGTCCTCGAAGCTGCCAGTCATCTGGATCCAGTGGGCGTCGAGGAATTCTTGCAAGGGCTGCATCCGAAGTCTGCAGTGGCGCACCAGATAAATGCAGGAGGACATCATTCCGAGGAGGGACTTGATAGACCTCACTCTGGCCACATCCGTGGCCAGCAGAAGTTGCACCTTTCCTAGGATGGTCCTTATCCTTTCCTCCGACGGTGAGGCCCGCCGCGCTACTGTGTCGAGCTGTGCTCCGAGAAACAGGGCGACTTGCGACGGGACCAGTTGGGATTTTGGAAAGTTGATGGAGAACCCTAGGTCCGTGAGCAGCTGGACGGTCTTCGCAGTGTGTTCCACGCCAAGCTCCCTTGTCCTTGCCCATATGAGCCAGTCGTCCAGGTAGGGGTAGACGTGGATCCCCTGCAGGCGCAGCCGCGCCGCCATCAGTGCTAGGCACTTGTTGAACACCCTGGGCGCCGATTTTAATCCGAACGGGAGGGCCTTGAACTGGTAGTGCCGCCCTTTGACCACAAACCTGAGGAACTTTCGGTGTCTCTTTAGAATAGAGATGTGGAAGTCAGCATCCTCCAAGTCCAACGACGACAGGAAATCGCCCTCCTCCAGCTGTCCCAGTACGTGCTTGAGGGTGACCATACGGAACTTCTGTGCCTTGATGTTTTTGTTTAGTCGTCGCAGGTCCAGGATCGGACGCCATCCTCCTGTCTTCTTGTTCACGAGGAAGTATCTTGAGTAAACTCCGGAGCCCCGAAGCCTCTTCGGGACGAGCTCGATGGCACCTTTCCTGAGCATCGCCCTTACTTCCAACAGCATTTGAGGGACGTGATTTTCCTTCCTGGCCACGGGAGGAATGCGGGGGCACCTCTTCTGGAACTCGAGGAAGTGCCCCAGGGACAGGGCGTCCAGCACCCAACGGTCAGTGGAGATGGACTCCCACACGCCGACAGACTTCGTCAGCCGGCCTCCCACCGGGGTGCTTCGGCGGGGGCCCGACCCGACGGTCGGTTCAATCTTGCTTGGAGGCCGCTTTGCCTCCTTGACCACCTTGGCGACGACGGCGGGATCCACCTGACTTGCCGCGTCCCCTTTAGGCCTCGTGCGACGAAGACCTTGCCGCTTGACGGTACGTAGAGGAGCTGCTGCCGGCTCCCTTGGGGGCACCCTGTCTGCCTCCTGACCTCCAAAAGGACGGCCGTCGCTGTTGGAGCACACCCAGTGCACGGGCAGTCTACGTGGCCGTCTTGATCACCTGAAGTGATTCATCAACCGCCTTGCCAAAAAGGTTGTTCCCATCGAAAGGCATGTCCAAAACCTTGGTCTGAACGTCCTGGCGGAAATCCGTCGCCTTGAGCCATTCTCGCCGTCTCAGGCAAACGCCGTTGCCCAACTGACGGAAACCGGTGTTGGCGATGTCCGTAGCCACCGTAATGGCGTGGTCCGAGGCAATCTCACCTTCCTGTAAGATTTCCAGGGCCTCGCCCTCTTGACGTCCGGAAGGAAGTCCAACAGAGGGGCGATCTTGAACCACAACTCCCTGTCGTAGCGGGCTACGATGGCCAGGGCGTTGGCCGCCTTGATGGTCGTCGCTGCAGATGAGATGACCCGTCGTCCCATCGCATCCAGCTTCCTACCCTCGCCGTCCAGAGGGGAGGTTGAAGTCGAGGCTGATGCCCCCCTGCTTTCTTCTTGGCCGCCGCCGAAACGACCGAGTCCGGGGTACGTTGCACCCTAAGGCACAAGGGGGGGGCGTCGGGGACCCCGGTACTTCTTCTCGTACGAGTCCCTCTTCGCAGGAGCCGTGGCAGGGTCCTTGAAGAGGGCGAGCCCCTCATCCCAGATGTCATCAAGAAGCGGTACGGTGAGGACCGTCTTCCTTTTAGCCTTGCGCCGTTGGTAAAGGAACCCCTCCTTCTTTTCTTCGGGGCAGAGCTGGAAGTGCTCGGATGCCCTGGAAATCATAGCATGGAAGGATCCAATCTCGCCGGGCGGGGACGCCCGGGCAGGGGGCGACGGGGGACACGTCCCGTCGCCTTCGTCGTCATCCGTACCCGTCGTAGTCGTGTCCATGCCTGTATCATCCCCGTGGGTAGTGGACCGGGGGAAGGCAGAGAAGGCCGCAGAGGCAGGAGAGGAGGCCTAGGATTCCGTCCTCCTCCTTTTAAGTGGTGGGCTCTCCGAAGGTCCTGGCTCCGGTTCCCCCGTCGGGTCTGGCTCGGGTACCTCCGTCGGCGGAAGGGGCAACCTAGTCATTATCTCCGAGCAGAAGGACTGGCTGGCTGACAAAATGGCCGCCGAGGTGTCCTGCGGTGCCGGAAACGACGGGAGCGAGGGCTCTTGAGGAACCTCGTCTGCGTCACCATCGCACTCGTCGTCGCCCTCGTCGGGATCCCTCCCGATGGGCTGGGCCTCCTCCACGACTTTGATGAGCTCCTCTTCAGAGGTCGTGTCCGTATCCACGACGGCCACCAACCCCTCCGCCACCCTTTCCAACGAGGACTTCGTGGGGGTCTTCTCGATGGGCCTGAAAGACGACTCCCTCCACGGTGGCAGGGAGACTCTGGTACCTGAGGGCGCCTCCACTGGTGTAGCCTCCACAGGCTGAGCCAGGGCCGCGGTGACATCCTCAATCGAGGTCTTAGCAGGGTGAATTAAGGCCAACGTCACCTTCTGTACACCTGGGGCCTTCACCTTGGGGGGAGGGTCCGAGCCTCGCTCCCCCTCTGCCGGAATCTTCGAGATCGACCGGGGCCTCTCCAGAAGCTTCGCCGGGTTCTCGGACTTCCTCATATCCGAGCCAGAGCGTTGGTTCGTAGTCGATGGCGCGGGGAGGATGCGCCCTGCCTGGCAGCCAAGGAGCCTGACCGTTCGGCGCTCCCGGTGCCCGCGGACTCGCAGTGCTTAGCCTTTTGTGGGGCCCCCGTCGCCGGAGCACCCTCACAGGACTTAGACCGCTCGGACTTCTTTTTCTTCTTCTCGCCTGGCGGGCTCTTACCTTCCGGCCAGTTGGCGAGACGGAGGTGGCGATCCTTCATGGTCCGCTCCGACATGTTACCACAAAACGCACAGTCCTTTTCCTTGTGCGTCTCATCCTCATGGAGACAGTAGAGGCATAACGAATGCTCGTCCTCCTTGAAAACGTTCTGAAGCTGGCATCCAGGGCAGGTCCTGAACAGCTTCCCGGGCGTCGAGCTCCCTTTCTCCTGGGCCATGTCCGGGGTATGCCTCGGAACTTCTGGAATCCTCCAAAAGCGTAACTTGACAAAATATTCACCCTTGAGGGGCGTAGAAACTCCGAAACGGATCCCCGTTGATCGGAAGTAGAAACGGTGGAGCTTGAGGCTCTATTTAACCGTAAAAATGAGAAAATCTCCTGAAAAAAGCGCGAAAACGCAGCAAATGCTCGAGAGCTAAGCACGAGGACTCCCAACACTTGAACGTGCGGTAAAAATCTGAGGATGGCTGCCAGGGGCGGGGCTTAGGGAGAGGGCAGTCATTGGCTGGGGGCAGTATGACCCAGAGACCATTGATTGGTTACTACTGAGAAAGAGATCGGAAACGAAACTGATACTGATTTTTTCTATAACGAGGATTCCCAGCCTGACGACGGGGAATATTCATGAGCATGTGAATCCATGCCAGACCCCATGCTGGAGAACTACGCCTTCTTCCCATCCATTTGGTGAACATAGTGTTCCCCAAACTTGCATCTGGCCTCTTTCTTTGCAACTTTATATTTCTTCTTCAGTCTTTCCTTGGCCATTGAGCTTTCTATTCATTTCCCATCTGATTCCTGATCCCTTCATTCCAGGCTGTTCGTATCTGATCACATGATTTCTGATGTGTTCTCTTGCTCTGGTCTTTAAATCTTGAACATAATCATCTTCATCTGGTGCTGACCACTCTGTCACCCATACTAACGATGCTGTTCAGCCCTGAAATTGACCTCTTGTATGACAGAGTGCAAGGGGAATTTGGCAATGAGCTGTTTGGACATCTATTTCTATAGCTATGAATATATTTGAGTTCCCCCAATGCATAAGGTAGGAGAGCACAAGCATAGCAACTCTCCTCTGAAGTCCTTTTGCCCACTTCTTTCATGTGCGGATACCACATGTTATTCCCCAAATATGCTGTACTGTCAAGATAATTATTTAACTCAATCATCTTCTCTTATACCTCTTCTGGGTCTCTTCCTTGCAAGAAGAGAACATGCAAGTAACTCATGACACGTATCAGAATACATCCTTCCAAAAGGGGGAATCATAAGACACTTGTCAGAGAGATGGGAGACACTTGTCAGAGAGATGGGTGACTTCACATGTGTCACTGGTGTAGGGACAATCACATATGGCCTTGGCCTTCGTGAAACAGTTATGTCTGCGAGGGTCACTGATGTAGGAAGGATCAAGGGAACTGCTGTCCTCTTTGGATCAACAAAATAAACAGTGTGTATCATGAGAAACAGGAAAACAATGAAAATGAATGTGGTGAATGGATATATTATACACAAGTACATCAATACCCACCAGCAATGATTCCTTACACGTCGCTGTGCTCTCCGGTTATCTGCTATACTATCACTATCAGGACTCCATATCATGCCTATGAACTACTTTTTAAGGAAGGAAAAACTGCTTTAATTAGGCAAGTTTGTCAGATGCTCTGGAAGTTGTAGAATTTGCTCAATTATTGCTGAGAGCAATCTCCTTAAAATTAGACCATTCTTAGGATCTTGCAAGAAAACAAGTACGTCAGTATTTCTCCCCACCAGTGCAGGATATGCTCGCAAAATAAAAAGAAAAAATAGCAAGTAAGAGCCGATGTGTGTCGACATCAGACAGGACCATTAGGGAGACCAAACAAGAACTCAGTAAGGAACAAATATGGAAACTGCTGCCTCTTCCAGTCGTTAAACAAAAACTCCAGATCTGGCATACTTTTCTGGACTTCAATCCTTTCTAAAGTCAAAGTTTAAGAGATTTCTGTGGCTCAAGCAACAAGTTTGCATGCCTGCTATAATATCTATAAGGAGTGTTCACGAAAAGCCACAGTCCAAATGCACACTTGCATTTATTTATTCAGCACGTTCTACGTCCTTCCTTGTTATCGATCGAGTCTGCTCATGCTGAACTACTTTGTGTTGACTTGCTTCCGATTCAACAGTGGGGGTGGATTGGTCTCAACCACATATGGCTTGATGTCATTCAAATGTATCCAAGCTCGTCTTTCCTGGACTTTCACTGCTGAAGGGGTAATCATTTCAATAATTCAAGGACCAATAAAACTGGGCTCATGCCACTTCCTTGTGAAGTTGCAGATTAGGATTGAATCTCCCACGAAAAGTTTAGGTACATGGAGTAATTCTGATAGTCCGATTGCTGAATTGTCTTTGCTTGCATCCTGAGACTGACACCCTTTGCTGCTATATTGATCTCACATGAGAGATAGTAGCGACCATACATGTCAAATCGTCATTTATCTAATTTCCTAGCATTTCAGCTGTTATCTGGGCATCACTTCTATTCCCCGATGGAGGAGTCAGAGGCGTTCTCATCCACCTCCCTGTTAAAAGTTTATGGGGTGTGAGGTGGTGGTCCGACCCAGGCCGATTCCTTAATGCATATAATGCTAAGAGTAGGCAATAAAGCCATCCCTTCTTAAGTGTTAATTTCAATTTAGCAATTCTTTCCTTGAGTAGACCATTGAGTCTCACATATCCCGTTTGCTTGCGGGGGATGAGCAGAAGAAAAGATATGCTTAATATTTAATAACAAACTTATCTGCTCAAATAATTCATTTACAAAATGTGGACCATTGTCGTATCTCCGCACTTCACATACCCTCCCGGCCCCCATCTAGGAAATACTTCCCGGACTAAAATCTTTGCTGCGCAAGTGGCATCAGGATGTGTGCTTGGACCAGCTTCAATCCATCACGAGAATGGGCACATTACCACTATCATATACCTATATCCACTACATATCTGCAGCATGTCAACATGGTCAATATGTATATGCTGAAAAGGACCGTTCGGCCTGGGGATTACTCTCCAGCTTGTCGCAGTGTATGCCCAGCAGTAAACTGTTGACATACGATACAATTTACTACATAAAATGCAACGTGTTCTAGCAGGGTCGGTACAAACCAGTCTTCGGCAATAGTTGCAGCCAGACTCTCCCTAGTTGCATGGACAGGGTAGTGCAGCTGTTCAAGCGCTACCTTTAACAATGCTACTGGCATCACTGGCTTCCCAGTGCGGTCTTGCTGCAATAAGGCTTCAATGGGGGATAACGAACACCACCTCCTTTCACATAGCTCGTTCTCATCCTGTGGAGCACTTTATTGAACTTCCATCAACTGTTTTCAGTAAATGATTAAATCCTTCTTGCATTACCATAGCCATAGTCGCCCCCCTCTTTACACTAGGATTATCAAAACTTTAAATATCTGAAGAATCTGCAACCCTTTTGGCTTCTTGGTCTGCGGCTTTGTTTCCGCGTGAAATAAAATCAGTCCTCTTAGTATGTTCTGCGCATTTAACTATTGCAATGGCTGCTGGGAGCTGTAGTACTTTAATAAGCCTGCCCAATAATACTGCGGGTTCCACTGGCGTGCCGTCCGCTCTGAGGTAGCCCCTCCTTTTCCAACATGCTAGCCCCACGTGAACGGTAGAGGTCACATAGGCAGAGTCACTGTACACCGTCACTTCCTCCCCTTTGTATTTCTCAAGCGCGATAAGCGCTACCAATTCCTCAGCCTGTGCTGAAAAATAAGATGGCAGACCTTACGCTTGCCACTGCTTCAAACTCCCCATTTTCCCTGTATCTCACTACTGCTGGCCCAGTCTGCCTTTCTCCATCATTTTGACCAATTTCTGATGAACCAGCAATAAAGAGAATCTCTCCTCCTGACAATACGTTTTCATTTACATGCGGTAGGTTGTCATATGATTCTTCATAGTTAGCACAATCATGAACATGTTCATCCTCTGCCACGGGCTCAGCTACGAATGTGGCAGGGTTCACTATCCTGCATCTGAGTATCTTAATTGCAGGATTCAATATGACTACTTCATATGCAGAAGCTCTCTGGTGTGTCAATGCTCTACAAATAATGTTATGGAGCACCCCCATTACTATATTCGTAGCCTTCTTAGTGGAAAAAGCTGCAGTAGCTAGCAATTACTTGCAAGGAAAGTGCCCTCTCATTACTGGATCCAAACTCCCACTGTAATATGCCAGAGGTTTATATCCCAAAGTACTTCTTTGTGTGAACACTGCTGTCATAACTGTCCATTTGTATGCAAAAACAGGTAAAACTCTTCAGAATAATTTGTAATCCCTAAAACTGTGGAGCTGTACAAATTGCTTTCTTTAACTCATCAAATCCTTCCTCCATCTCCTCATTCCATTCTATTTTATCTGTGTTTACTTGTGCCTTTTTGAGAGCCTGTAAAAGTGGTCTTGCATATGAACTATAATCAAATACCCATGCTCTAACATAGTTGCAGTCACAGAAACAGTTTCATCTGCTTTATCGTGTGCGGTTTTGCTGTTTTCATAATTGCCTCTGCTCTTTCAGGTGCAACCTTTTTTCCCCCCATGTGAAATGAACTGACCTATGTAAAACACCTCCTTTTGGCAATATTGTAACTTTTCTTTATCCATTTTAAATCCATTTTCTGCTAGAATAATCATTAACTGAATCGAGTCTTCCCTGCTCTCATCTTCTGTCGTGCTGCAGACCAAAATGTCACCTACGTATTGCAGTACAATACTTTTCCCTTTCAATTCAACATTGCCTAGGTCCAGCTGAAGGAACCTGTTGAAAAAAAAAAGATATATACATTTTAAAAAAAAAAAATAACAAAAATCGATGGAGACTCACAGTACCCCTGAGGTATTCCTGTGCTTTTCAGATTCGTCTGACGGAACATAAATGACGTCAGATCTTGAGAGTCTTCATGCAACAGGATTGAGAAAAATGCATTTTTCAAATCAATCACTGTGAAATATCGTGCTTAAATGGGAATATTACACAATATCGTTGCACGATCTGCAACTAGACGAAACTCTGCCTCTACAATCTGGTTAATCGGTCTCATGTCCCGAATTAACTGCCATGACCCTCCCTTCTGTTTTTTCTTTTATCGGATATACTGTGGTATTGCACAGTGACTCTGACGTCACTAGAATACCCTGCTCCATTAATGCGGAAATGATCTTAAAAATACCTTCATCTGCCTCTCGAGACATGGGATGCTGCCTTGCTCGAGGTAAAATTGCTCCTGGTGTCAGTTTAATCTCAACTTCTCCTATCACCTTTAATAGGCCTACGTCATAAGGGCCTGTAGTCCATAACGAAGTTGACACTTTTTTTTAAGTCCTCATCAATATATTTCTGGACGCTGTCGTACTATCATCATTCGCTGCTGGACCATCTTAATCAAATATGTAATATTTATTTCAAATACCAACTCATCTGCTGGATCGTCTTTAAACAAATCCTCATCTGACATCAGTCAGTCTATACCCTTCCCCGATGGCAATGACTGTTGTCCATGGCCTGCCCTCATCCCATCACTCGAGCATAGCCAATTTCCCACTGACTACAGCTGCAACTAGTTTTAGAGGAATAACTCGTCCCCCCTCTTCGTCCCTCGGTATCTGTGGTCTAAACAAACTCATCAGGTATTCTCATAGTCTTTCCCACCAAGCTAAGCAACCATGATACAAAATGCATATGCCATACAGAAAAGAATTCAGGTTCATTAAACAAAATCGTCACGTTAAGCTTTGTCACTAAATCTCACCCCAAAATACTGACTGGAGTCTACTGTGAATACAGCAAAGGTGCAGACATATCACATTCTCAAATAGAAATTGGCAATTCATCAGTAAAAAGAACTCTACTTGTAGCTCCAGAGAACCCCCGAGTATAGATGACATCTCCCGACATTGGATATTTGCCCTCACAAATACATGAGCGAGTTGCAGCAGTGTACCAAAAAAGAAAAGGATTTGCCTCCTATCAACGCATCAACCTTCGGTTGAGGATATGGTGTTACTGATGGTACTGAACACATCAAGTCACCCTGTGATCTGTCCTTTTGTAGATAATATGCTCATCCCAGTGCCTGTGAAAGGACTCGCTCCCATCACAGTTGTACCCCCCCCCCAGTGTAGGGTTCATTAACTGTCCTGTGTTTGCGTCCGGATACATTTTCATGGGTGCGTGTTGTGACTGCCCTTGCGGCAGACTCAATGGTGCTTGCTGCAATTGCGGCACTTGTTGCTGATGCACTTTCTGATCTTGTGCAAATCCATTACCAACGTGTGTACTATATGCTGGAGGGTACGCTGTCCCTGCTCTTGAAAATTGCCCATTCTGTACATGCCCTCAACTTCCACATATACATGTCATGTGGTCTGTCATGCCACATGCCCAGCATACAAGAGGCGCTCTTTTAATTTGCCCTCCTTGAATATTCTGATTACCATTCTGCATATTCTGAAAACTATTTTTATTATTCTGAAAACCACCCCTTCCTCTAAAACCCATTCCTCGGCCTCTCTGCATAAACCTATTTCCTCCTTGGTCCATTTGACGATTATTCGCCTGTGATGCACCCATAGGTTGTTGCATTCCCAACCCTTCTCCGCTTGTCAAAACTACCCCTTCTAAAGAGTATTTTGACAGTTCCTTCTGAACTAATTAAGCTTCCTAGCTTCTTCTCATTTCTTAATCTTTTCCTGCAGAAGTCGACAGTGATGCACGATGGTTAACTGCCCACGGTTTTGCTTCCATACCCACTAATTTCTTGATTTCCTTTGCGCTTGCTCTGGAAGTCCCCAACATAAAATGTGGTAAAATACCACTATTGATTTTCCCCCAAGGCTCGCGCATTTCAAAGACCATTGCTCCTGAATAGTTTGAATGTAAGCAAGCAAATCTTCCCCTTCTTGCATCTTTCGTGCCATGATTGCACCCATGTCTGAGGTATCGGGATACTGTACTCTCAGGACTCTCCAAACATCAGCTCTACAATTATTAAATAGCTGTTAGGAGACCCTTAATGTCCCCTGTTGCTAGAGTATTCCCTTCCTGTCATTTTTTCTACCTCATAAATCAATTTTCCTGCACCAGTTGTTAAACTAGGAGGTTTACATCTTAAATTATCCTTATCCATCTGCGGCCATGGGATATACTGTGGCTTAGCTCCTTCCTTCTCCAACAGGGGGAACTGCGTATATCCAGCTCCACCATCGGTACCCATCGTCTGCCTATTCATAGCCGGGACAATGGTTCTGCATTGCCGTCTACCTGGCAACGACCTTAGCCTGTTCACATAGGGTGGAGATTCTTCTCTCTCACTATGCAATCGACCTTTAGGGCGCTCGGATATGCTATGGGATCCGGTGTCCTAGCCTTAGGTTGTTCCAGATTTGACCATCTTACTTCTTTGTCTAACAGCATGCATCCTTCCGGAACACATGCGCTCTCTACCTGCCCCCCTTGGAAGGCTTCCCTTTCATCGTCTGACATATCTAGTCCCCAACTAATATGACTTTCGTCCCTTTCATTCTTATCCAAAGTTAACCTGTCCAAAGACAAGGCTCTGTGTTCAAAACTCAACTGGCTTCCTTCCTGGCGTCGCGATTGGGCAATTATGGAACGATCTTTTCCCTTACTTCCCGATTCACCTTTTGTCCTCATCGCACGATAAACTTTATCGATCCGGTCTCCAATGCTTCGTATCTCAATATCTGCATCTATGTTTACCCTAGACGGTCCTGGCGTTGCCTCCTTTAAAGGGACAAACTCCTCTAGGTTTATTCCAATTGCCTCTATCGCTGCTCCCTGAGGGGGCAGGAACTTCTCTGTATGACTCCATGATATTACTGGACTCTGTTCCATAAGCTCTTTCTGAATGCAATCAATGTTGCGTGCTCAGTCTCCTTTTTCGCTGCATTTCTTCATCTAATTCTTGGTTTCTTCGCTTCCCATCTAACTCTTTCCACCTCTTTTCTCTTCCCTTCTCTGGTTTGTTCTACGTACTTCATCTCTTCCTCTGCATTCTTTTGTCTCGCAATTTCTGTTCTTCCTCTCTTCCTTTCTAACTGTCTTGTTCTTCGAGTGCTCTTTGCCGGTTATCATGCTTCATTTGCTCCTCTGCCCTTTCTTCGCTGTTCCTCCTGATACATCTGTTCTTGCCGTTGCCTATTCTCTTTTATTCTCATCTTCCCTCAGCCATCTTTCTCGTTCCCTGTCTTTATCTTGTCCAGCTTGATCTTCCTCTTGCCCGAATTCATCAATGCGTTTCCCATCAAATTTAAGCAATATCTGTCCACACATCAATTCATTCTGTACCTTCTTTACTTGCAAGCTTGACTATTTCGGCTGTTCTCCACAGGAAACTTTACATCCTTCCAGCTAGAGGGCAGAGGGTATCGGATTATCCGAGAATCTCGAGTCCACTAAATCGACGGACCTTTCATTTAACCATCCAACCCGCTACCACTGAACCAGAGGGGGCTCTTTAAAATGAGGTGGCGCTCTTATGGAAGGATGGGGATTCAGAAATTACTCAATCATCAATAATAAGGTCGACTCAAGAAGTTGACAATGCGTTCACTGTTTTATTAACGATTATCTAAAACAGGCAGTACAACGGACATCAAAGGACGTCTCATAGCAAAATCTCAATGATCTACATAAAAAACATTATTTTATACTATAGATTTGTCATCATTGACATCATACTACGTGGCAAACTGTAAAAACCTATGTGGGGCTGTGGTTGAGCTAACAGGAAACCTCTACATATACTTTCTATGGGGGGTAAGGTTGTGATTGGGTATCTACTGTCAGGTGGGCAACTAAGCCCTCCTCTAGTGCAAGTCATCTCCATCGTCACAAAATACGTGACGATCTATTGGATCTCAAACTATAGGGTTCTGATACGTGGCCCTCTATAATTGGTTGGCACACTTGTACCCTTCTACAATATTCCAATCGCTAGCAGTGCACAAGCTGGTACTCCAGGTGCCTGGTGGGTTGCTCTTGACCATACCTCCCCACCCAATTAGCCCAACATCTATCATCACTCTTACTTTCTGTCATTAATTAGCCTTTGAACATGGCCTTGTAGGCTTCACAACTCCTGGGAATATTAGGGAGTGTGTGCATGCTCTTCTGGTCACTGCAGAGTCAGAGTCTATTTTCATCCAGGTCACATGACTGACTATAACATTTCGAGCTTCTTTTCAAAATTAAATGGTATTAAAACGAATAGAAGTTGGCACTCATTGTCTCTCAGCTGCACCTTGGCAGGAGCTTGGCTCATCTCTTGTATTAAATGTATCCTTTGAATAGACAACCAGTTCTCGGCTGCACTAGCCTTCTTGACACTGGGCCAGACAAGCCTCTGTGATTCTTTCTTGCTCGTCAGCTGTTTATGAACTGCAACACACTTCCAGGCTTCCTGCTCATGAGATCTGATCACTTAGTCTACTTGCGTTGCTGACTCTGTAAAATTATAAAACTGTTTTGCATTGTCTTCTGTGCTCTTCACACATATAATCTTAATTTTACACGTAACAGATTACTTGAGTCTTTACTTCGTCACTGGATTCTATATGTTCTCTTTACGTTCTCCACTATTATCTCTTCTCAGTGTGTCACGTTGCATCATGTGACATCACCAGTCTGCGCTTTCATTCATCGCCTCCCGTTCTTCAAGGATCTTTCCTAAGAGGCTGTAAGCTCTTCGTGGATACATAAAGAATGGCTTTCTCAACAGGTATTTTGCTTAAAAGGCTGCTCGTGTTATTTGCATCATTACAGGTGTTGCCTTTGTCACCATCTCTGGTTCACAACATATAGGCAGGGTAGGGGTGGGGCTTCTAGTGGAGGCTTTTGGCTCCTCCTCTAAACAATGACTGTCAAATGACGAGACCCTCGAGTGGAGACTGATGGAGGGATTGATATTCCCGTATAATATGAAGGACATCTTATGGCTGTCCATTGTAGAAGATAAATGGCCCCACTTGAGAAATCTAGGTAGGAGGATGAGGAGACGTTTGAGTAAATGGATATGCTGCAAGAAGCAATACTGCCCCCACAAACACCGGTAGGCAGCACCTGCTGAAATTTGAAATATTGGGCCTGATGAACTGGGGCGATGTTAGAAGAGTGTATTTTGAGACCGTTTCCTGATCTGTGCACATCCCTGGGCATGCAGAAAGGACATTTCCTGTTCTATGTGGGAATAATGGGAAGGGCACGTAAGGAACAAGTTACTTACCTGTAACTGTTGTTCTCCAGCATGGGTCTGGCATGGATTTACATGCTCATGAATATTCCCTGTCGTCAGGCTGGGAATCTCGGTAAAGAAAAAAATCAGTATCAGTTTTGCTTCTGATCTGTCTTTCTTAGTATTAAACAATCACTGATCTATGGGTCATACTGCCCACCGCCAATGACTGCCCTCTCCCTAAGCCCCGCCTCTGGCAGTCATCCTCAGATTTGGTAGCACGCCAAGTGGCAGTATGACCAAGTGAAGAGCCACAGAGGGGTAGGCGGGAGGGTTTGCATGTGAATCCATGCCAAACCCATGCTGGAGAACAACAGTTACAGGTAGGTAACTTGTTCCTTTCTCCAGCATGGGGTCTGGCATGGATTCACATGCTCATGAATTAAGGAATACATAGCAGTATACACATGCACAACCACGGGAGGTGGCAACAGGCTCAACATTAAGCAATATAACAACTCAACATTAAGCATCTCTTACCTACCACCTTAAGCGAACAGGTTGCGCAGCACTGCTTGGCCGACCCTGGACGACGCAGTAGAATCTTGTGAAGGTGTGCGTCGACCTCCACGTAGCAGCCCTGCAGATGTGGAGTAGGGGCACACCAGACAGGAACGCCGTGGTAGCAGCGATCGCTCTGGTCGAATGGGCTCTCGGACGGCCGGGCAGCGGTCGGTTTGCCAACCGGTGACAATGCATGATGCAGCCAGAGAGCCATCTGGAAATGGAAGTCTTCGATAGAGCCTTCCCTTGATTCACAGACCCAAAGTTCACAAACAGTTGTGACGTCTTCCGAAAACTCTTCATGCGGTCCACGTAGAACTTCAGCGCTGTAGCTACATCCAGCGAGTGCAAAGTCCTCTCGGCCGCTGCCGAAGGCGACGGGAAGAAAACTGGTAACACCAAGGGCTCGTTGAGGTGGAAGTCCGACGGCACCTTGGGCATGAAGGAGAGGTGCGTCCTTAGCACCACCCTCGTGTCATGAAAAGTCAAGTATGGAGGCTCGCAAGATAGGGCCTGAATCTCTCCCACTCGTCGTGCAGAGGTGATGGCCACGAGGAACGCTGTCTTCCATGAAAGGAACTTCAAAGGCGCCGTATGCATAGGCTCGAATGGGGCTCCCATAATCCTGGAACAGCACCACATTAAGCTCCCACGCCGGGGTAGGAGCCTTCACCGGCGTGAATGATCGGAATAGTCCCTTCAGAAATTCCTTCACCAGGCGATGAGACCACAAGGACGCCCGTCCCGTAGTCCTTGTATATCGGGAGATGGCAGCCAGATGTATTTTGATGGAGGCGTGAGCCAGACCAGCTTTGGCCAGCGACAGTAGGTATGGTAGCACTTGAGGGGCCGTAATCCGCAGAGGGTTAATCTTCTGTGCACGGCACCAGACAGAGAACCTCTTCCATTTAAGACCGTAACACTTGAGAGTTGAGGACGCCCTGGCCTTTGCAAGAACCTCTCTGCAATCAGCTGGGATATCGTACCCTCCAAACTCTAGTGCTGCAGGAGCCAGGCCTGCAAGTTCAGAGACTGTGGGTCGTGATGGAGAATGGCGCCTCCTTCTCTGGAGAGAAGATCCGCGTCCGCCTGCAGCCTGACTGGCGGGGACGTTGACAAGTCCAGAAGGTCCGGGAACCAGATCTGCCTCGGCCACGCCGGTGCGACGAGGATCATCCTGCACCTGGACTTCTTGAGCTGGTTGATGAGGCGGAGCAGCAACGGCAATGGAGGGAACGCGTCCAGAAACAGGCTGTCCCAAGGGAACGAGAAAGCATCGCCCATGCTCCTCGGCTGTGGGAATCTGCTGGCGAACCTCTGGCTCTTGGAGTTCATCGCCGTCGTGAACAGGTCGATATGGGGTTTGCCCCATCGTTGGAAGAGTTGATCCACTTGATCCTGGCGCAGTTCAGACTTGTGACATGAGCGCAGCTCCCTGCTGAGTGAGTCGGTGATGGTGTTTTTTATTCCTGCCAGGTGGAAGGGAACCAGAAACATCCCCTGGGCGACGGCCTAGTGCCACAGATCCTGGGCATCCTTGGATAGGGCTGGGGATCTGGTGCCCCCCTGCTTCCGTATGTAGAACATTGTGGTGGTGTTGTCTGTGAAGATCCTTACCACTTTGTCCTTGAGGGACGGGAGGAACGACTTGAGCGCCCAGAACACTGCTCGGAGCTCCAAGATGTTGATGTGAAGAGACCTCTCCTCCGGGAGCCAAAGGCCTCTTGCGTGGAGATCTCCAGTGTGGGCCCCCCAACCCTCCAGAGAGGCGTCCGTAGTCACTGTCTCTTGAAACGCCGGGGTTTGAAAGTTCGTGCCCGTCGTGAGGTGAGCCCGGGTGCCCCACCATAGGATCGCCCGACGGAACTCCTCGTCGAGGGGGATTCTGTGTTCGAAGCAACCCCTCGCCTGAAAGCAGCGGGCGTCGAGGAACTCCTGTAGCGGACGCATACGAAGGGGCACAAGGTAGATGCATGAGGACATCATCCCGAGAAGGGACTTGATAGACCTCACCCTGGCCACGTCCGTGGCTAACAGGCGCCGTGCCTTGCCCAGGATAGTCTTGGTCCTCTTCTCTGAAGGGGAGGCCAACTGCTCCACAGTATCGAGCTTCGCCCCCAAAAACAGAACTACTTGCGATGGAACCAGGTGGGATTTGGGGTAGTTGATGGCGAACCCCAGCTCTGTGAGCAACCGGAAGATCCTCGCCGTATGATCTATGGCGAGGTCCCTTGACCTTGCCCGGATTAGCCAGTCGTCCAGGTAGGGGTAGACGTGGATCCCCTGCAGGCGCAGCCGCACCGCCTCTGGTGCCAGGCACTTGGTGAAAATCCTGGGTGCCGACTTTAATCCGAACGGTAGGGTTCTGAATTGGTAGTGGCGTCCCTGAACCACGAACCTGAGGAACTTCCTGTGCCTTTTTTAGAATGAGGATGTGGAAGTAAGCATCCTCCAGGTCCAACGACGATAGGAAGTCGCCTTCCTCCAGCTGTCCCAGCACGTGCTGGAGGATGACCATCCTGAATTTCTGCACCTTGTTGTATTTGTTTAACCGACGCAGGTCCAGGATGGGGCGCCAACCGCCGGTCTTCTTTCTGACAAGAAAGTACCTTGAGTACACTCCGGAGCCCCGGAGCCTCCTGGGGACGAGCTTGATGGCACCTTTTTTGAGCATCGCCTTTACTTCCAACAGCAGTTGAGGGACGTGATTCTCCTTCCTGGCCACGGAAGGAATGCGAGGGCACATCTTGTGGAATTTCAGCGAGTGCCCGTTGGCCAGGGTGTCCAGCACCCAACGGTCGGTGGAGATGGACTCCCACACGCTGACGAACTTCGTCAGCTGGCCTCCCACCGGGGTGCTTCGGTGAGGGTCCGACGACACGGCCGGGTCAGTCTTGTTTAGAGGAGGCCTTGCCGCCTTGGCCTCCTTGACGATGACGGCGGGATCCCGCTTGCTTTACGCGACCTCTGTAGGCCTCCTGGGAAGAGGAACGGGCCGCCTGGCGGTAAGCGGAGGAGCCACCGCTGGATCCTTTGGAGTCACCCTGTCTGCCTCCGGGGCTCCGAAAGGGCTGTCGCTGCTAAAGCACCCCAAGGGCCCAGGCCATCTCCGAGTCGGTCTTGATGGCCTGTAGACACTCATCCACCGCCTCACCAAAGAGGTTGTTGCCGTCGAACGGCATGTCCAACAACCTGGTCTGGACGTCCTGGCGAAAGTCAGTCGCCTTGAGCCATCCCTGTCGTCGGAGGCAAACTCTGTTGCCCAGTTGGCGAAATCCGGTATCGGCGATGTGTCGCCGCCGTTATGGCGTGATCCAACGCCACCTCGCCCTCCTGCAGAATTTCTAGGGCCTCCGCCCTTTTGTCATCAGGCAGGAAATCTAGCAGGGGAGCTATTTTGAACCAGAGCTCCCTGTCGTAGTGGGCCACGATCGCTAAGGCATTGGCCGCCTTAATCGTCGTCGCCGCCGACGATGAGATGACTCGTCGTCCCATAGAGTCCAACTTCTTGCCCTCGCTGTCAGGGGAGGAAGTGGAAGTTGAAGCCGCCGTGCCCGCTGCCTTCTTAGCTGCTGCCAAGACGACCGAGTCCGGCGTGGGCTGGGCCCTGAGGCACAGGGGGGAGGCATCGGAGACTCGGTACTTCTTCTCGTACCTGTCCCTCTTGGCGGGTGTCGTGGCAGGGTTCTTGAGGACCGCAAGCCCCTCGTCCCAGATGTTGTCGAGTAAAGGCACCGCGAGGGCCGTCTTCCTCTTAGCCTCTCGTCGTTGGTACAGAAACCCCTCCTTTTTCTGTTCTTCAGGGCAGAGCTGGAAGAGCTCGGATGCCCTGGTTATCCTGGCGTGGAAAGAGCCAACCTCGTCGGCTGGGGACACCAGAGCGTGGAGGGGGGGGGGGTTTGACGACGGGATGTCTGCTGTGTCATCGCCGCCGTCGTATACTCTCCCGGCGAGGGGGATGAGGGGTCCACCGGTCTTGCAAGCACAAAGGGCTTGACTCTCCTCCGCTTGTTCGGAGGGCTTCCCGATGGGCCTGGTTCTGGCTCCTCCGTCGAGGTCCCTGGTAATCTCATCCTTATCTTAGCCGGGTGGATCAAAGCCCTCACCACCATAGGTGCGTCCTGGGCCTTCGCCTGGGGAGGGGGGGGGGGATCAGCGCCTCGCTCCACCTTCGAGATCGTCCGGGTCCGCTCCAGCGGCCTACCCGGGTTCTCGGACTTCCTCTTCCCCGAACCAGAGCGCTGGCTCGTGGTCGAACGTGCCGGGGAAGTAGCGCCCTGCTTGGCAACCGAAGAGCCCAACCTTTCGGCGCTCCCAGAGCCTGCGGACTCGCGGTTCTTGGCCTTCTGTTGGGCCCCCGTCGCCGGGGCGCCCGCAAAGGACTTAGAAGCCCGCTCAGACTTCTTCGCCTTCTCACTTGCTGTGCCCTTCTCCAGCCAGGTGGCGAGGCTGGAACGACGATCTTGTTTGGTCCGTTCCGAAAGGTTCTTGCAGAACGCACAGTCCTTCTCCACGTGCGTCTTGTCCCCACGGAGGCAGTAGAGGCATCACGAATGCTCGTCCTCCTTGAAAACTTTATATAATCTGCATCCAGGGCAGTTCCTGAACAGCTTGGATCCGGGCGTCGAGCTCCCCTTGTCCTGGGCCATGTCCGTTGAGGTAGGCCGCAGATCTTCCGGAATCCTCCAAGAAGTGTAAACTCGACGAAAACTTCACCCTTGAGGGACGTGGAAGAATTCCGAAACGGGTCCTCGTTATCGGAAGTAGAAGAGGTGGAGTTTGAGGCTCGATTAAATCGAAAAAAATGAGAAATCTCCTGAAAAAAATGTGAAAACGCAGCAAAAAACTCGGGAGCTAACACGAGGACTCCCAACACTTGAGCGTGCGGTAAAAATCTGAGGATGGCTGCCAGAGGCGGGCCTTAGGGAGAGGGCAGTCATTGGCTGGGGGCAGTATGACCCAGAGATCAGGGATTGGTTACTAAGAAAGACAGATCAGAAACAAAACAAACTGATACTGACTTTTTCTTTACCGAGGATTCCCAGCCTGACGACGGGGAATATTCATGAGCATGTGAATCTTACCATTGCTTACTCAGGTAAGTGTTGTGAATAATGCTGTTCTTGTTCTTCCAGGTCGGGCATCCAGATCGATGGCTTCAGGATCGGGCCAGAGGCAAAAAGGTAAGCAGGAACTGGACACAGTGAGCGTTACGTTGCAGAAGTGCAGAATAACAAAGCATGTATTCCAGTTTGGCCGTGGCTTATATAGCCAGCCACACCTGAAGGCCCGACCACACCCAAAACACTGGTCTGCATAGCTCAGTTCTAAGAACTGAGCTGTGTTACAGGCCTCCATGTTGGATTGAGAACCATAACTGATACTTGCCCTATTCCTGATAATGAGCCTGGCGCCAGAGGCACGAGGACGGACTCCACATGTTCTTATGATGGTGTTTATAGGGCTGTAGTCCAACTGTTGCCGGGGGGCTGTTATACTTGAGGGGGTCAGGGGCATGAATCATGACAGTTTCAGGGGAAGGCGATGTGGCCAAGTTGGGGAAGGCCAACTAGAGAGGGGGTGGGAGGGAAGGTTACACTGCTAGGTTGAGGGGGGCAGTGAGGGTTGGTGGGAAAGGGGGGAATTGTTTGATTGTTTTAAGCCAAAATGACTGACAGGACGCTTCCTGCAGACCAAAGCCTGCAGAATCAGTGGAAATGTGGCCAAGGAAAATGTTAGGCGCTAAGTCCTTAGGTGAATTCAGTGACATTTGTGATGTCATCTTTGATGTCCTGGGTGTTAGACTTAGCAGTGCACGGTGGTGGCGCGAGTTATGGTTGCTTAGCTTACCCTAACTGGCGAATTTCAGGGGTTCTTTGGTTTTACTTGGAACCATAACGTCCCTTTACCAACATTTTCTTTTACTAAATATAGATATACACAGTGTGAATTTCATAGGTGTTTACTAGGATTCCCTCACTTTATATACATGTAACATAGAATATACTGAACCCCCTGCTAGTGATTTTAATGTCTGCGGATGGAAGAGGACAACATCAACACTACCCAAAAATTCAGGGGGTATCTTCTATTGTTCCATCATGTCATTTAAACACTGAACAAGATCAAAAAGCAGCACATGAACACATATGTAATAATAAATAAGAAGTGGAACCTATATATGTAAGGCATCAACCGTCCATTTAAATAGCACATGTACCAGAATGGAATATACCAAAACAAGAGAGATATTCCTCCAACATAATTACCACACAGAAACTGCACAGCAAAAAGCAACAGCAGACCTACACAACTAACAACAAAACGTACCAGAAACTAGTAAGTAAACTTCTTTTTTCTTATAGATTTGTAAACTTCCTGTATTACATACACTAAAAGTAATTACACAGAAAAGTCCAGTACTTTGCAACGGCTTGAACATTTCCCACGTGATTAAATGAGTGAAGACAGTGATACTAATGGTAGACACTTATCTATATAAGCCAATTAATAACCTTTACTTTATGTGTACTTAACACTTTTTTTTAAAACAGACCATACAAAGTGAAAATAATATAACAAAAGAGACAGAAAATGCTCGACAGCGACGGGAACAAAAAAATGGATATGCTAATGGAAAATGTCAATCTTTTAAAACATTTTGTGGAAGACCACATAAAAGAAAAGATTAAATATCATTGTCCCACATGTACCCGTTTCCCCTCTCCATGTCCCAGTCAACTATCCCCAAACCCTCACTGTTAGGGAGAATTCTCATTCTATGGCTAATTCCCCTTACCTTAGAGTCCCCCAGCATATTTGCTGGATTTGAAGGGTTTGTTTCTTTTTTTTCTGCTAAGAGTGAGACTCTTTTTCCCACTCTTAGGCATTTTTGCTATGTGTGTTCTAGGCTATTTTTGTTTTTAATGCCTATGGGATCTTTCTCAACCCCATAGGAACCATCTTTATTCACGTGTTACACAGCACCCTCAGTGCAGTGACACAGGGGTGTCGTAGCGACCCCCAAAACAAACTCCATACCCTGGGACTGACTACTGTCTCCCAGGGCATGTAAAGTCCCCATTGACTTTACTAGTCGAATCCTATGAACTAAACCAGTACAACCAATCTTACTATGGAGGAGCTGGAAGGGGTTAATAGTTTCCCCCCCGCCCCCATGTCCATTTTCGAGAGGGCACCGTACAGTCCCCCTCTCAAAAGTTTCTGGCTGGTGGCAGTGGTTACTACTGTAAATATTCAACGGCAAATATTTCCCTATGGGATTTTCCCATTGTTCGAGTCTACCACTTTTACTGACAGCCTCTAACATATCGCCGGTGTATTTTGATATTAACTTTACTCCGGTAGGTATTTATTGCCAGAATTTTAATATAACTTCTTTCTCGTGTCTTCCTCTAAACTCCTAACCCAGGTCGGGCTCCTTTGTTCGTCCTTCTGGCGGGCTTCTGCGGAGAAGCCCTCCTTTCGGTGCCACTGAGTCTGGGGTGGGTCCATTGTGTAGGAGGGGGAGTAGGATCCCTGGTCAGGGTTGGCTCAGCAACCCATGTCGCACTCTATCCTGATAGGCTGGAGGGTCTCCCGCCAAGATGACCACTCCACTGTGTGAGTGACAGCTAGGCTGTATGAATGGGGATATTTTTGCATAAAAGCAGGGTCCTGAGGACTGGAAGAGCAAGACGTCGCCACTGGAACTAATAAGCCGAAGAGGAGAAAAGCCAGAGACATCTGCAACGGCTGAAGCACCAGTGAAGCCCTGCTGCAGCGTCTCACCACTTTACTCCACACGACGAGAGAAGATCTTCACTTGCAAGAGCCTTCTTCCCTTGAACTGGTGGGGCCAACCAGTTTGCCAATCGCCTTCCCGGACCTGCCTTGGTCGAATCTCCATTACTCCGAGGCCAGATAGCCATACACCAGTCCACCTGGACCGCGATTTAAAGAAGCGTACCTTTTATTCGTTGGGCAGCACCGCAGCTGGTTTCATCCCTAAGTAGTGCAGTAACTCGAACCTTCCTCCACAACGAGAGCCTCTCTTCCTCTGCTGGATCACCCAAACTGCAAGAACTACCAGGAACAACTGCCACCGCAGGAGCCTATTCTCCATTATAAGGTACATTGTTCCGCCAGGCCGCCCTTTCTTCGCGGTAGCACTAAAGGTGTTTTAAATCCTTTACCTACCTGTTGGGTTGGCCGCCCCTCTCTCAACATTGTCTTTTCAACGTCTGCATCTGCCTTTTCCACTTTGTTAACCAAAGACTTGACTGCATCTACAAGAATATTTTTGCTCCTGGGCCCTTGCCCTGTACCAACTGACTTTGGCACAGGCCTACTGACTCTGGTCACATTTGTTAGATCTGTCTTCTTTAGATTGATTCTCAGCTAGAATTGTGTGGTGCACCTATTTTCTTTTAAATACCCTTTCCTTCCCATTTTTTAACCTTGTGAAATGCCATTTTGCTCAGTTTTCATTTAAGTATTGCTTATACTGATACACTGCCTTGCTTCAACTGGTTCACAAACTGATGGGAAGAGTCGCTAGGGTGTGTAAGAACCTATTTCTATATAACTTGTACTTCCCCTCCCTTGTGAGGAATTGTTCGAGGATCCCTTGTGTGTAGTTATCACTGTGCCGTTTTGCTCAGTTTTCACTTTGGTTCACTTGGTCTACAATTTAATTTGGGAATGTGTATATATTTCCTTTGACTTAATTTAACTTGCTTGACAACTGTGATAGATGTGTTTTATTAAAAGTGTATAAAATAAATATATATATACTTTTTAAATACAAAGCTTTGGTCAGCGTTTCCTTGTACCATAGTCTAGTGGGCCTATTGTGTAAACCCTGAATACTGCTCACCTCCCTCTTGAGATAAGTCTGACTGCTCAGCCACAGCTACCAACTAAATCTTTGTGGTACAGACTGATACCAAAAGGGGATTTATTGCTCTCACCTACAGTCCTAATCTTGTGTAGTGCTCCCTAAGGGAACTGCACAGGATTCTGCCGAACACTCGCCACCAAGAAAAACGTGATCAGACTTCCATCCCTTCATCCTCTCCCATCAATCCTCTCCAAACCCCCAATTCCCCTGTATTAGTGTCAGTTTCTGCTTCCCCCTTGCTTTCATTGTTATATTTGTATATAATAATAAAATATTATATGTGTTGTTAATTCATTCGGTTGTGTCTTATTTTTAAAAAAATAGGCAGGGTGTCCGTGGACAGCGCGGGTGTCCGGAATGTCTTCAATTAAACAAAATGGGGGTGTCCCAAGGACACTATACCTGTCTGTACTGTCCCCAATCAAAATGAAACTGTCCTTAGAACACATCTGTGTCCGGGATGTCCGTAACCAACCAAATTAGGGGTGTCGTAGGACACTATACCTGTCCGAACAGTCCGCAATCAAGAACTGTTCTTAGAACACACTCAATGTCCGGATGGCCGTAATTAACCAAAATGGAGGTGTCCTAAGGACACAATACCTGTTCGTAATTAATATAGGAGTGTCCGCACTGTCCTAGAACATCTACGCACATGCGCACCACACCCATAGGTCCTACGAACATCGCGCCTGTCCGTAACTGTCCGTCGCACGTGTGTCACACTTTTAATTAGTTTGAGGACCCAAACACTGTCCATAGAACACCCGCACGCATTTGCACAACCGTCCCTGCACATTTGGTGTCCTGCAGACAGCCATCCCATTCGCGAACGTGTCCGCGGCATCATCATGTGACCGCACCCACGCTGAGCGTGTCCTTGTTTGCGGACACTGGGTCCCCAGAACACTTTAAAATTACTTTTTTGGACAATCCCAAAGTATTTTACAGTAAACGTTCACCATTGCACATGTCCCAGACAATGGTCTTGGCGATTTACATTCTTTTTTGAACTTTGAGCCTTTTTTGGTGTTCGATCTATCCGTGGACAGCGTGGCTGTCCGCAGAGCGCGCACCTGCACCCCTATAAAAGGCCACACCCCAGAGCTCATCCTCATTCTGTCTTTCTACTACTGCAGATTGACTTGCTTTTTCTGCTCTTGCTGCTTTTGCATCATCTAACCTGATGGCATCCATGGCTGCTGCTGCTCCAGCTGGTGCTACTTCTGCCTCAGTACCACCCCACCCCCTCCACCACCACCACGTCCCCAAGGGCCTGCAGAGGGGAACAGGCATAAGGATGCAGAGGAGACGGATGAAGAGGTTGAGGTAGTGTCCCTACCTACCTAGTGTTCTTCATAGTGACACATGGTGTTTCTACTTCTGTCACAGCTAATTCTGCCTCATTTGCTATTAGGGGTTGTCCCAGTGGTTCTTGGCTTTCTGTTACAGAAGGTTTACTACTGTCGGGAATGTCCTCATCTAGTTGGGCCTGGAGTTCTTCTTGGTGTTGCTGTTCATTGTGCAACATTGTTTTGTACTTTGTAAAGTTTACATCTGTTATAGTGCTTTCATTTGCTTTGAAAGCGTCTTCATAGGAGTCATAGATATCTAGTAACTCTTCTTTTCTCCATGGTTTGAAAAGTTCTAGCAGGGACATGTAATATTATTCTTTATGTTGAGCAGTTTTTAATAACAATGTGCTACGATTAAGCTTTGTTTGGTAAGTTTCACTAAGCTGCCTTCACAATTTGTCACTCTGTATCTACCTTTGTTTTCATCTGGTTTTATATGTGAAGTTGTGGGCTATGTGGTATAGATGCATGGTTTCCAAAGTGGTACTCCTGTTTGGGTAGTATGTGTCTAGTAAATTGTTTATCAAAATGTCTTGGCTGTTGGGATCATTTTTGGCTATTGTTTCTATGTCCTCATATGACTTGAGAACTCTTTCTAGATTTAGCAGGACCAAGACTTAGCCATACTATATTTTCAGATTTTCCATACAAAGCAGTACCGGTTAAACGGTCTGCAGCTTCATAGCAGCCACATTCTCTGAGCGAGCATTTTTATGCCTAAGCTGTACAATTTCTGTGACAGTGTTTTGTCAAATGATAGGTCATTCCAGAGGTCTTGAAGCTCTGTTTTTTCTGCTTTGGTTAGGTAGGCTGTAACATTTCATGCAACTGCAGTGGCATTGTCTGCAATGTACTGCACATCTATGTTTGCATTCCATAAGAGGGCAATGATTGCATTGTAATCATTGATATATTTTGCTTCTTCTGTTCTTTTTATGTAATGTGTGTTCTTAGGTGATTTACCTTTGACACTATGTCTAGCTGAAGACATGAAGTTGTTTACTTGACTTGTTTCTGTAACTGGTCTAGGGAAACCAAAACTGCATTTGGTAAAATATTTCTTTGTTTTTATATTTGCGACGACAATATTTCCCACATTTGTGTCTTTGAAATTGTAAAATGTGTGCATGAAGGTCACTATTTGTTGTATATGAAGGAATTTCACAAGTGACATATTTTTCGATAAACTGTAAAACAGTGGCATCACTGTCTTGACCAAATTTAGGAGCATCTTTAATCCACAAAAGCATGTGGATGTGTGGTGCTCCTTTGGCTTGGTATTCTTTTCTCCAAAAGAAGTGTTCCACTTCTCCAAGGGGAGGAACAGTTTTATTACCAATAAAGTGTAGCATAGCAATGAAGCGATAATGGAAATATCTTGACACATTAACAGGCTCTAGAGAGCAGAGTTCTCCAGGTTTTAGTATATCTGTTTGTTTTGTTTTTGTTTGCTATGCGTAGGAAATCATGTAAATCTTCCCATGCATATTCTGCACAACTTAATGTAACAAACCAAGTGGGTGGGCCAAGGTTTCTTAACATACAACTTACATCTCTGTGACGTCGGAACAGTATTCGTTTGTACCACGCATGTTTGCTAACAGATATGTAATACTTGATTGTAGAATCTCATCTTTTTCTTGTACTTTTTGTAGTAATTGTGTAGCTGACATATTTTGAAAATGGGTACCTGATTTCAATGTGCATGCAACTCCGTAGCATAGAGTTGCTAATTCACTTTCAAAGAGTAGGTGGAATATGTATTCCCAGATTTAGACAAAATGTGGATCTTCAGAATACATTTGTAAAGAGCGGTATTCTGAGGCTGTTATCTGAGCGGGTCTAACATCGTACCTTCCTCCTTTCCCAGTAGGAAAAGCACGTGCTTCTATACTTGTTTCCTATATACTGATTTGGTGATCCTTTGGTTTGTCGCATTTGGTACGTTTCCAGTGCATCATTAATGGAGTCTTTAGAGCATAATGGATGAATTGTATAATGGTATAAAATATTGGATACTGTAGCAGGATCTAGAAGTTGAAATTGACCAGTTTCTGGTGACTCTTCCATTATTTCAGTTGTTTCCCTCGGGTTTGCTTCAATATTAATTTCTTTGTAGTATTCATTGTCTTTTAGATATTGCAAGGCTTGTCTAACTTTATGTAAGTCCACGAGTTGTTGCCAAATTTTTTTGTCTATTGTAGTTACACCATTTACTAAGACAATTAAAGATTGATCTATTGGACTTTGCACTCCCAGAGTGTGTACATTTTCTTTCAGATCTAATGGTAAATAAACTACTTGGCCACGAATGCCTTTGACTAATTCAGAGCGAGGTATTTTTGGTTGAAGGCGTATTATTGCTTGAAATGGGTGCACTGTTTGAATTATGATGCACTGTTGTTAATTTAGACATTCATGTTTATGTAAATGGCAGAAACTGCATAGAATGTATTTGTGTAGGTATGCGTAATAAAGCAGAAGGATGTGATGTAGAGGCAGTGGTATTATTTCCGCTGGGTGCTTTTCTAATCATAGTGTCTATTTGTGTGAGTGTATAAAGATGCATGAACTCATCCTGGCTGTGTGTAATTTTATAATGCACTACTAAGTGTTTTTATACAATTATACTGTTATTTCTCCCATCTTTCAATATGAAATTACACTTTTTTAGATGTGTGTGTGTGTGTATAAAAAAGAATTTAGATAGCAAACCGGTTTGGAAGTGACAGTTGATTATAGCAGACGAGAAAAATGACAGTAAGTTCATTTATAGGTTATACAGGTTAACTGGCAGTTACCCTGTTTTTATGCATTTATAAAAGTTGTACATGTAATGTGCAGAAAATATGCATACCCGTAGTTTGTATTCATGCATGTGGATATGCATGAAGCTTCAAGTAGAAATCTGGAGACTTGTACAGTAGTTTTTGTAGTAGGTGCTTTCCAATGACATGAGACTTGTACTCAGTGATCAACCGTACATTTGAAGTGCTGAACTATGATGATGGAGTTAGATGTAGAGGTCTTGGATGTGATTGGTGGATGGTTGTGTGACTGCTTAGCTGTATCCAATGAGGGAATGGCACAGAGTGTGAAGTGGAAAGGGTAGAAGAGCTGTCTGAGAGTTACGTGCTACGCGGACACCGCGGCTGACCGTGGACAGGGCGTGCCACATCCGGGGTTTTCCAGCAATTCCATCATGGAAAGGGGACTGTAGGGATTAGCCAATCAGCGGTTGAGGTTGTGGATTTGTGTTGAAAGAGGCTGTGTAGTGAAGATGGCAGAGGTAGAGAAAATCAGGGTGTTGGTAGTTGGAGATACGTTTGTGCATGGTTTGGAGGAGTATGCTAAATGCAGGAATGTGGCAAACAATTTTGATGTTAAGGAGTGGAGGTGGTGTGGAGCACTGTGCCTGATTTCAATGTGCAAGGAATTGTACAAGTTTGTGAAGATATGGGCAGGATGAACAGTGCCCATGTGGTAGTTTTGCACTGTGGTGCTTTGCATTGGGGCTATTTCAGTGCTCCTACCATGTTGGCAGATTTGGAATACTTGGTTCAAGCAGTAATGAAAGTCCTTCCAAATGTCAGTTATTTTTTTCTGGTTTAGTACATAGGGCAATGTGGGACAATAATTCCGTTTTTTGTCCTCAGCAAAATATTGCTAGATGTGAAATCAACCGAGGCATGTTTGCTTTCATGCTTAGAGCTGGTATGTTCTTTTGTAATAATGAGAACATTGATTGTGGTAATGCTGTTTATTTTAAAGACGTTGGTATTTCTTTATCTTTTATGGGAAATGCCATGCTGTTTTGGAACATAAGGGTTGCTTTGGAGAAGCTTATGTGAAGATTGAAAAAATACAAAATAAAAGGCGTCTCTCAAACATCTGCAAAAAACCCCAAAAAAGGCTCTTTTCAGAGGCAACCTCAAAGGGGAAATGGGGCACACTATTTAAATTTAAATTCATCACGCTCAGATTTTTCGATATGTCCGTGGACATGGCGGTTGTCCGCGGACAGCGCATATCACCTACAGGGATTTTGGAGTGGATAGGCATGAGAATGAGCAGAGCAAGGGATTGGTCAATAAAGTTTACTGGGTGTGTTGTGTAAGGAGAGAGTTTGTCAGAGTATTTTCCTGAGAGAAGAACAGATAGCTATGGCTGTGTGTTTTAGAAAGCAGATATCTGGATTTTGGGAGACTCATGGATATATTGGTTGGAGGTGCATGCACAATGCTGTGGAGTGGCTGCGCGTCTTGGATTCCCTCATGTGGAAGTGCACTGGCATGGAGTGCGTGGAATGAAGTGGCTGTATTTGGTACCTCTCTGTGCTACTTTGATGACACAGCGTCATCCAGACATAATTATAATTCCTTGTGGAGGGAACAGTTTAGGACATGTGTCTGGAATTTCTTTGCAATGAAAGAAGGACTTGGGAAGTTCATGGACATGTTTCCAAATTCTGAAGTAATTTTTTCTCGTTTTGCGCAGACAAATGTGGCTGAGTTCTTCTTTATTTGGTCCACAAATGGAGAAAGCGAGGCGCAATATCAATAAGGTTGTGCCTTTTTAAGAGATGTTGGTATGTCTTCTTTTCACAATGGAAATATGTTTCGTAGCACATACATTTTTCGCAGAGATGGAGTACATCTTATGCTGGCAATCATATTTCTGCAAAATATACAAAATGCATTGCAACCTTTTTTTGGAATTACATTAATACATTTAGCAGTAGGTGTTAATCATTTGAAGTTTTTGAAACACAAAAAAACCCCACCAAAAGGCTCTTTTCAGAGCCACCACTTCTTCCCATAGAAAAGTGCAATGGTCATGATAGAGCAGCACCCCCCAAAAATGAATGTCTGCAAACTGTCCGCGGAGTTCTAGAAAATGCACAGGGCCCTGCACTATTTATTTGTCACTTCTATTTTTAAACTGTGAAAGGCGGCTCTGAAAAGAGACTTTTTTTGTTATATATATATATATATATATATATTTTTTTTTTTTAAACATGACACACAAGGAAAGGAGGGGAAAGTAGTGTAAGGAAGGGACACCAACCACAGAGATAAAGTGCAGGTGGAGAGAGGAAGATGTAGGGTGGGCCTTATTCAGGTAGTGGGCAGACCTTCTCGTGCTCCTTGACCGCAGTCTCGAAAACACTCCAAAGATTCTCCCCGATGCAGAGTACTGCATCGTAGTACATACACAATATTGTGACCCTCGAAAGCTAAGGATCAACAGCATCATGAATGGCCTGTGAGGCAGCTGGAGGGATGCGCTGTCCCACAGGAGTGTCTTGTGGTGACAGGAGCGGAACTGGAGGATTCTGTAGAGGAACTCAACCTACTACTTTTATCACAAGGTACAACCTTGCGAATAGCCCCACCATGGAATGACCTTAGGTGTCGCTTCATTGATGTCGTACCAAAGCTGTACGAACCAGGCCTTCCACGACTCCGCACCATGTGGCACTGATTGCAGGTGACCTTATTTGTGCAAGCTTTTGGCACTCCACCAAGAGTGGTAAACAACTGCCACACCAAAGACTCACGGCGAGTCACGGAGAGAATTAACAGAAAACATACGCAGTCAGCAGACGTCCATACGCCAACATTTTAAAAACGTATTAGAGTTGGTGTACTATCTCATGAAGCACAATCAATATTAAAAACCCAGCACATCCATGCACTCTATGGCCATAACTCATTAGCTACTGCTGTCACGGAAAAATTAGCACACAAAAATGTCAATTGTATGTCCTTGATGCCAACTCTTGCAAGCTGTTCCAAATTCAATGAAACAATGTTAAAAAAAAAATGCAACTAATCATTGCTCCACAGACAAACTGGTCATACAGGGAATGACACTTCCTGTGTCAACAAGCCACAAGAAGACTAATTACCTTAGAGAAACTATCTCTAACACAGCTGGTTTAGAAAAAATAAAAAAATTATCTTTAAACTGTAGAATAATGCTTAAACGTAACCTTGACGTGAAGCAAGGACTAGTTAATGGAGCACTTGGTACAGTTGTTGGCTTTCAAACATACCCATGCGACGACAACATTCAGTTTGTCAATATTCTCTTCGACAAACTATCAGAAGTTAAAAGGATAGCACGCTCAACAGCCCGATTCCTTCTTTTCAAAGACATGATATTATATGATAGGTTATTTATAACGAGCTTAATACCCAGAGGTTTCTAAGTGTGGACCCGGGGATCGAACCTGTGTTGCTTGGTGTCGTCTTGCTTCCAAGGTGAGCATGTTGCCGCTGAGCTATCCTCTCGAGACAAGTACATGTATGTTCGCAGAGAACAATTTTCCCTAACACTCGCATACGCAGTTAGCATTCACAAATCACAAGGTCTTATCCCAGATCAGTGGTCTTCAAACTTTTTTGGCCTCGGGGCCCCCCTGTGCAAAGTTTGGACAGGCCGGGCCCCCCAAAAATGTCAAATGGACAGTATGTACAAATCACTATGAAATATTGCGTGCCGTCACTGCACACTACTCCCACTATAGCCCTGGGCTCCCCCAAATGCTCCCATCACGGTCGCTGGGCTCCCTCATCCCAATCCTACCAAGTCCCTGGGCTCTTCCCACCCTGCTACCACCACTATCCCAGTGCTCCTGCCCATCCTGCTCCCACCACAGTCCCTGAGTCCCCCCCCCACATTCCCAACACAGTCCGAGGGCTAGTGGGATCTGGGTTTTTTTTAAGTGGAGGGCCATAAATATTTCCCATACAAATGCCATAGCGACCGAGTGCAGCGAGGGAGTACGAACCAATCAAGGGAGGTTCGGGGGGTTTCCCCCGTGAATTTTTTATAAATAATGGGTTAAAATGTTGCATTTTAGAGCATAGTTTAAAAGAAATGGGTAAAAAGCCAAACGGTTTGCAATTTGCGCTGGAGGGCCAAGGGGGAAAGCATGGTATTTTTGACTGGACATCTATGATAGATATCCAGTAAAATAAATACCATCCCTGTCCCCTGGGCTCCACAGCACCTCAGAAGGAGAGCTGATTTTGGCAGGTGGGTAGGGGGATTGTGCATCAAAGGCATTTTTAAAATGCCTTTGTTGTACAACCCTCCTTCCCCACTCTACCCCTAATCCTCAAAATCAGCTCTTCGGACCAAAACAAACACACACAGTTTAGCCAGCCCAGGAGCACTCGGTCAGCTGGAAAATGCAGCTGAGGGAGTGCTCAGTGTTTCACTGGGCTGGCTCCTCGGATCCTCCATAATGGGTGAGGAGGCCACTGGGTGGATACCCCCTCTGCGATTATGGATGAGCTGCTAGGCTCAGACTGGCCTATAGGGCAATAGGACAATACCCGTACCAAAAATGCAAAATGCTAGTGTAGGCCAATCAATCTGGCCCACTTTTTTGGCCAATGTGGGCCAGTTTGATGAGTTACTTCACTATGCAGCTAGTAGTTTTGACCATTGTTGCTGAATAAATATTCCTTAAATATCACCATTTGCTTACATTTTGACACAAATCACCCTCTTGGGTACTATTCAAATTGTCTGTGACAAAAGGAGAGAATATCCATTTGCAATTGTGGGCCACTTTTTCATTGGTGTCTGAGTCAGTTTTATGGTCCAGTCCGACCATGTGAGCCGTCCCTGGCCATTTCCTCCAACGTGTTAAAAAAACAAAAAAAATGTTTTTTTTTTGTTTACATTTCATGCTGCTGGGCTTTCGCCCCCCCCCCCGGGGGGGGGCGTGCCCCACAGTTTGAAGACCTCTGCCCTAGATAAAGCATTGATATTGGAAACACTTTTTAAAGAAGGCATGAGCTACGTAGCACTATCACGCATACGTACACTTGACAGACCATTTCTAATCAACTTTGATGCAAGTAAAGTAAATGCCGATAGTCCTTGCATTCTAGAATACAATAGACTATGTTCACTGTACACCCCCCCACCTAAAAACCTATCCTGTTCCACAAAAAGCAAAACGTTGTAAAAGAAAACTAATTCAAACAGAAATGCAACAGGATCTGACTGCAAATCCTCCAAAGAGAGTAAAAGAAGCTAATAATTCATCAATTACTACAACCAAAGAAGAATCTACTGCTCGAAGTAACTCAAGTACTTCTTCAAAAAAGCAACACACACTCCGAAAAAATGACTTGGACACAGAACTATCAGGTCCATTCAAATTTTCAAATATAACTGGTGTAAATTGCTACACAAATGTAGCAATAAATATTCTATTACAATTGCCACCAATTATTGACAACATTTACTTACACAATACAGACCAATTGTGTTTGCAAATGTTAGTCCTTCATAAAAATGCAACCAACAATCCTAACACCTACAGTGTTCATGGAATAAGACAAGAATTGGACTACTGTGCTGGAATGGTCAAATTCACTATACACTCACAATAATTTCTAATGTACTCAAGTACTAGAAAACAAAACATAGCTATAAAGGAAATCTTTCAGATTTCATACATGTGAACATACATGCACTCTCTGCAACCATGTAGCACAGGAACAAATCCCAAATTAACGCTTTGTGTATGTATCAATACCTAACTGTGAATCCATTCCATTTCCGCAACTTGTACAAAATGCAAACCATGGCAGATTATGTACTACCTGCAATTCAGATAATCGCTCCACCTTATAAATACAGACACATAGTAAATACGTAATACTAATGCTTTTACGTTACAATGCAGATGGTACCAAAAACAACTGCAAGCTGACTGGATTCACACATGGTCAAGTATCACTTGGTAAGAAAACCTTCACAACAATAGGTATAATCTACCACGCAGGAGCCACAACCAATGCAGTTCACTACGCTGCATACATAAAAAAAGAATTGTGGATGGTTCAAATGTAATGATAGTACCATTACTTTAAAGCAGAGATTACTACCAAATCTTATAAACGCTTATTTAATATTCTTAAAACCAAAATTTAATAACTAATCTGTTATTAAACTCTACAAACTTAATTGCATGACTTAGCCAAAACTTCACATACAAACTCTACAAATCAAACAGTAAACAAACTTTTGATTTGCGTATATTTGATGGATGTTTGATTGTATGGGCGTGTGATGCTGCGCTGGTTGTGGCCAAGGCCTAGAGTCTTGGGTGAATGGCCGAAGGAGATCTTCAACAGGTGGGGTCATCCCCAAATGGATCTCTTTGCCACCTGGCACAACAAGAAGTGTCCCCAGTTCGCATCCTGGCAATGTCAGGGCCCTGGCTCTCTGGCCGACGCATTTCACCTCCAGTGGACTGGCGTGAAAGCCTACGCATTCCCGCCTTCTCCCCTCGACGGATGAAGCAAGTATCAGATGCTGCTTTTGCCGCCACTTTCATTCGCACTCTGACCTCTTCCACGCCTCTGCAACACCTGGTATGACTCCAACCTAGCCTCTCTGAAAAGCAAGTGCATAGTTGCTGAGCAGAAGTGGCGGGCATCAGGCACATCCTCCGACAGACTGGCCGGATCCAAAAGCAATACAGACTTTCCATCTGCTCGAAGAAGAGGGCCCATATCCAAGTCTGCATATCCGGGGCCACTAACAGCACAGGCAAATTGTTTAAAATCTACAAGGAACTTGCCAATCCTACTGCAGTAGATCCAGGTCAGACAAGATCAGGAGAGAAGTGTAGTGAGGGTTGGAGACTGGGATGTCTGCTGAGATGAGAGTATCCAAGACATGTCCGGCTGAATGCGTCGGACCGGAGGGATGAATGGTGAGGGAAGGAAAGTCAGAGGCTGCAGAAGAGTCCAGTAGCCAAATCAGAGAGTCCATTTGAATATTTAAGTCTCTGAGGCAGAGACGTTTGGAGGTGGAGGAAAGAAGGAGAGCTCAGACCACTCCAAGAGGAAGAGTTTGACTGGACCAAAGGTCCTGTAGATGGTGGCAAGCGTCAATGAGAAGGTTGGAGAGACAGCAAGCCTGCAGATGATGCATTCAAAGGAAGAATAGGTCTAAGTGGCAATGAGAGTAGCAGGGACCCGTTCAGGGAAGGTCAAGGCAACTCCGCCTCCAGACCGGTGAGGATCGTGTAGCCCTCTGGGAGGTGTGTGTCGAAAGCAGTGACAGAGCTGGCATTGAACCATGTCTCAAAGCATGGGAACGTCATGTTCAAAGTAGGCACTAAATGGAACAAGTTGACTCCGATATCTCCTGTCTACAACAAAGCCCTGAGTTTTGATAACAATTTTTCTTGAAGTGTCAAGTAGAAGTTGTGGTTAGGGTAGGTGGGAAAATTGTTCATGTCTTTTAAAAATGTCTTGATTCACTGCTGCCAACATCGCGTCAGCGCTGGCCTGGCACAAGTGGAGCGTGGCATTAGAGTAAATCTTCTTGTCATAGGACTCAAACAGTTTTTCCGCCTTCCCTAGTAGTGCTGGGGTGGGGGCAGATGAAAAGAACTGCGGTTTGGAATAAAGGGAGGCCGCAGCTATAACGGAGGAATGCGGTTGGTGGTGTACCGACAGTATGAGTGAGTCCCCCTCCACTTGCCTATACTTGGCATCAAGTTGTTTGTTGGTAGGCTGCGTGGAGTGCGGCTTCACCCATCCCTTCTTGGCCAGGGATTCTACATCCTTTTGCAGAGGTGTTAGGAAAGATATCTATTTAATGTGTAATTTTCCCTCCAGTTGTGTACCCCCAACTTTTTGCTTCGTTTAAACACCATAGTATGAAACTTTGCCAGAGGAGCACAGCCTTCTGCTGCACTCCTCTGGGCTTTTCGCTCAGTTTGTTATGGGGAAACTGACATGCCTTTAAAGAAAGTCAGTACTGGGAGACTTTGTTTCCCTTAGTCCTTGTCAATGTTGCAACTTTTCTGCAACATGTAACAAGTGCAAAAAGTACCTTACAGTACAGTGCACTTCAGTCTAATAGTCCTTTCCAAAGGCCCTAGATACTCTGGAAGGATTCCTTAGGAGAAGTGCAGATGTGTCTCGGACAGGGCTGGTGGCAGCTTATTTTTTCAAATAATTTTAACCCTTTCCTGCCCAGTAAACCACGTTTCGCACGAACAGAGGCCTGGCTCAAAAATGTCCATGCCAAGAGGTTCTTGGTCCTGTCCTTTGGCCATCTTGCCCCTTCACCTTCCCCAGGTCGAACCGACCCGGGTCAGTCCTTATTTGGGCATGCATTCTCACGCGAAACGCCAAGCTTTCGCAGGCTTCTACATCCTTTGTGTGCGCTTCCAGGATGCGGGCTGGACTGTCTGGTTCCAACACACTTCCTGGGTGCCAGAGTCTGGTGTGCTGTGAATGCCTGGGACAACCGTGGTCTGTAATTGCTCCACGTATGGTGTGCCTGTCTGAGAGCAGATCTCCCATTGGGTCCTCTTTGTTTCGGCACGAAGGAGATTTTGGATAAGAGAAGGCTCCAAACACCCATACCATGTCTATCTATGGAGTTCTCACTGAACGAAGGATAGGATCCAAGTATCCTGAAACTAAGAAGCCGAATCGAGTAACCGCTGGTGACCCGCTGGAAGGTTTGGCACTCTGAGCCCGCTGTCGTCCTGCTGGACCCTCTGTGCATCTGGTCGTCCTAGAAGGTCTGCGAAGACGCTTCGACCCACTCGAATAGTGGGACCAACTATTCTCTGCACCTTCATCAAACCCTGCAAGTAAGCCTTCTTAGAAGTGTCCCTGGGCCAACCAGTGGGCTGACCCGCTTATGCAGGACCTTTGCCCTGATACTGCTGCCGTTTCGAGGAGACACGCGAAACTTGGTACGACATTAGCTCTGTGTTCACGGCACTCTCACACTGAATTGCGTACACTTGGCGTTCCCGTGTCTGGAGTAAAGTGAGTGCGTTCGAGTATACGCGGTTACCGTGTTGCCCAGCAGAGGTGACAAACTTTGCAGGTGTGCTGCTTTTGTGCCCCTCTTGCCCCTGAAGCATGCTGCAGGGACACTGGCCTGATCCATCCACTTGGAGCAGAGAAATCACCACTGTCCTGTTAGAGAATCAATGCTGTATCTTCGTCACTGAAAGCTGCAGAGCTGACAAATTGCTGCACTTAAACCTGCAACCGAAGTGGGCTAGACTGCCGAAGTTTGGTCCAGAGTGCGCCGGGGGTCGGTGAGTAATTGCAACCCTAACCGGTGGCCCTTAGCGCCTCCATCTATTTTTATGCACGAGTGGCCCCTGAGGGCCCCTCTCCTTTCCATTGCTAGTGCAAACTAGCCAACTATTCCCAAACTCTGGAACCTGTTCTGCCCTGTTGGGGAGACCCTCCACAAATAGTGGGAACTTATTCATCACCTCACCCCACCCCACCTTCCTGAGCTGCTACAGACCCCTGAAAAGACCCCATTTTGCCCATCTGCATTACCGCGTGCACCAGCATTGCAAGTACATTTGAGCAATAAGCTCCACTCTTCTTAGGGATTGGACTGCCTCTCAGTTAGGATTGTGCTGGATGCACAAGGGACTAAAGACTATTTGCACTGTCTGTTTCCTTCCCCTTTTAGGTTGTGGACCCATTTTGTGCATTAACCCTTTAGACTCTATTGGTCTTGTATATACGTTTAGGATTGTGTTGGCTTAGAAGTATTACTGTGATTTTGTGTGTTGAAACTCAAAGGCCTGAAATAAATGTATTTGTATTTTTAATATACATACACCTGACTGGGAGTGATTTGTAAGTGTCCTTTACTGTGTGTGCTCTTTGAGGTCTTTCAGTCACCCTCACCCCTCCTGAGAACTAGTCTTGACCGCCGCCAATGCTACCTTGATTGGTCTGGCTTATCCAGAAGGTGACGCTGTTCCAAGAAACTAGGCTGACCTTCTGAAACTCTGCTTACCAGGTCAGATTTCAGAAATCCGTCTTAACAGGAGGGATGCCAGTTCTTGTGGCAGGACGGATGGTAAGCACCTCAGCCAGGACCCCTGCCTCAGGTTGTCCAACTTGTGGCTGTGGGATCCCCAGGTATTCTGCCACACCCACCAGCCTCTCGTGGAAAGCCTTAGCTGACAAGGAAGCATCCGGATCCTCGTCCGTGTCACCCGCTGTGTCCTGCAGCTCAAGAGCTGTCGGAGGAGTGCTGGGTGCGGGCAGCTGTGGCATGCTGACTGGCAGTGCTGGGGCTGCGCTGGATGGAGACACTGACTGGTGTGAACACAGGAACCAAGGACTGAACTGGAACTGGGGTCTGGACCATGGTCGGAGCTTGAGGTTTTACCGGAGGGAGCATGTCTTTGATGACCACTCTGAGAATGGTGCCGATCTGCGGTTATTTCATGAGGGTAAGTAACTTTTTGGAGAGCCTATCCTTGCATGCAGGTGAAGGGCACTGTGGCTACCAAGGTCTTGCAAGGCTAACAGGGAGAATACAAAAACTGTCCCTATTATAAAAAGGAGGGCCAGATGAACCTTCGAAGACTGCAAAACTAGATTACGGGCAGACTAAGGGGACATTTAAAAGCACATAACTTAGAAACTTGGCTACACACTCTATAGTTAAAGCAGGAGGATCGAGACCACCGAACAGCACTATAATTCACACTGGAGGCTGGCCTCCCATGAGCCATGATCTCAACCTTACACAGGCTTTATGAAAGAGAAAACTCAGAAAAAAGACGTGCATACATGACCAAATGGGAAACCAACAGGGGGCATGCAAATGGGGACGACACATGAAATGACATCTGGTCACGGAACTTCAACACATCCAGGTGCATAAAGAACAAGGAATGCATATCAAACTGTGTTATAGATGGTACCTCCCCACTGCAGGACTGCATAAGATGATTCCAGGATAATCACTCAAGTGCTGGCAGGGGTGCAGGGAGAAGGGTGACTTACAACATGCAGACCTTGCAATTTCTTAAAAATGCCACTAACTCCTGCAGGCCTTAGTTTTATACTTGACCTAACAAATGTGCTAGGCCCATAAATAATGGTGACAACACATTTTCATATGCACATTCCCACGCTGCTGCACCGACCCACTTCAAGTGTTCAAAGGCGCACCTACATTTGGACTGCATGAGAACTTGGATTGGGAAAAGGGTGTGGTGAAAAGCGTGCAGACATGTATCTGTTGCTGCTCTCTCTCTCTCTCTCCCTTCCTCCTCCGCTCACACCCTCTAGTTCCCTCCCTTTGTCTCTCTTGTTCCATCACTCGTTTTCTAGCTTTCCCCAAGTCCCTTTTTTGCCCTCTACTTCTCCCCTCTTCTTTCTCGCTCTATATCTCTCTTTCATGTCCGTCAGGTACTGAGGGCCACATTCAAATCGCACTTTCCTCCACTTCCATGTCCTTAGACTGTGCGCGCGTGCACACACTCACAAACACACAAAACACACAGTGGGTAAATGTGTACGCACATGGCCTTTAGCAGCAGAAACTGATGGTGGAAGGACTAGCGAAACAGCAAGAGCATTAATGTTTCACAGAGTAATGTGCTGATGTCTGAGGCAGTCCCTGCACCCTTTCGCCTGCACCACGTTTCCTCTACTGGAAACCCAGCAGAAGGCAAGGAGCGCAGCTGCCTGAGATCTTATTATCGCCAAATAGAAACATGTGTGGTTGGCAGAAGCTTTTCAATTTATATTTTTGCATTTCTACTTCCCAGACCGATGTGGGAAGGTAAACCTGTAATTTTCAGTAATGGCCCCTTAAAGCTTAGTTCAATTGATGAAAGTAAGTGGGTCGGAGGCTGGCATCAGTACACCAATCATAACTAGGTTTCTAGGACCATCCAGCACTTAATCGCCCGCATAGAGTCTGCAGTGAGTCCCTTGCGCCCCCATCCATAACCTCCTACAACTAGTATTTCCCTTTTGTAAATCATGGACATGTAAAACGAGATCTGCAGCCCCAGAGATGCGAGGAGCAAGTTGCTGAAATCCCTTCATGAATTGCCCACCCAATAGTATTTGGTGTACATGATCTCCTCCCCCTCCACACCGACCCAAACTGCATACAGTGTTGAGAACGCCAACACCACCTACGTTGGGCGTCGACCAGGTGCATTCCTGGCCACCAAGTCTGAGAGCTTTAACACAAAAGAGCATAAGGGGCCTTATACCACTCCCTCAAGCTTCCCGCTTACCATATGGTAGTATTGCTCAGTGGACTAATGTGCCTTCTAGAGAGCCCTGGGTCTACCTTGCCGACCGCAGATTGCATTCTTGACACTTCAGAACTCTGTCTTTCAGTTCTACGAGATGGTTAAAAGGTGAACACATGAGTGGGGGTAATAGCGACATCGATTACGCACACCTTTTTATGGAACATGGCTGTGCCAGGTGCAGGATCACAATTTTGCAATGGCTGCTGAGAATTACGGGTCAGTGACAGGGAACGATTTAAGCTGCTCAAGTAATAAACCTCTTCATTTTGATGAAGCAAGGCCGCTGCAGAAGGTCAACCTCAGGATGAGAACTCTGCAGTGTGTGTTCTAATGAATAACTATTGCATATGAGAGTACAGTTGTAGTCAATTACTGGATGCCATAGGGTGTGGGTGGGTTGGTAGAAAGCTGTGCCCCGGAGATGATCATCTTGACTCTACAGGGAGGTGTTTAAGAAAAATGCCGGCCGACCAGGATTGAGATGCATTGGCAGAGATCTGTATGGCTGCATAGTGGAAGAGCAGGGGCCTTTGTAGGTTAGGATTTAGGTACGATAGCAGAGCCGCATGGGCTTGTTAACACTGGAATATCAAGGGGTCCTATAGTTCAGAATTTAATTACATTAGCAAAGCTTATATGGGCCCCAGTGCTGGAATAGTTGGATGTGATTGAGGTCAAGATTGAGATGCATCAGCATAGGTGTGTCGGTAAATGTCCTGGAATTGCAGGGGATGCTGCAGGTTTGGTAGGAGGTTCACTGGCAGAGCTGTGTGTGGGTCGAAGTACTGGAATAGGAGGGGTAGTTGTAGGTCAGCTATGAGGTGCATTCAACGAGCTGTATGTATGTGCTGATAATATCAGGGGTGCTACATGTCAGGATTGATCTACTTTGATATATATATATATATATATATATATATAATACATTACTCACCGTAATCGTATTTCTGATGCTTGTATCTGCTTAGATTCACATGCTGTGCATAGGCCGACATCTAGTGGAAGTTGCAGAGTATTACAGTTTGTTTTTCGAAACTCGAAAATGGGCGTCGACACAGGGCGTGCCAGTAATACTATCCCTAGTGTGACGTCCACTGTACCCATGATCCCTCACGCGTGTGACACACGAGGGACCCTCAGATTGTATTTTTTCTGACATGAGGTAGCATGAGGAGTAGCGAGAGTACAGATAATCCAAGCAGATAGAAAGTTAAGACTACAAGCATCCATGCGCCTTCTCTCAGAGGGGAGGAAGGGTGGGTCGCATGTGAATCTAAGCAGATACAAGCATCAGAAATAAGATTACGGTGAGTAATGTATCCCTTCTGAGGCTTGTCGAATCTGCTTAGATCACATGCTGTGCATTGATTAGCGAGCAGTACCTGAAGAAGGAGGTGGGATGTGAGAAGGGTCATGAGCAAATAAATGTCTTAGAACCGCTTGTCCCACTTGTGTATCTGTCTTGGAATGTGTGTCAATGCAATAGTGCCGAGTAAAAGTGTGAATAGAGCTCCAAGTAGCTGCTTTGCAAATGGTACCTTAGCGGTCTGGTCTTGTTTACATAGTGGAGGACCGCCCTACACACATCTAGGGTGTGTAGTTTCACCTCAGCCGAGCTTTGTGGGTTTTGGAAGAAAGCCGGAAGCTCGATGGACTGGTTCACGGGGGAATTTGGAAATAAACTTAGGTGAGAACCTGTACGCAAAACCAGTTTATCCTTGTGAACTGTAAAGAAAGGATCTTGCACTGACAGAGCCTGAATTTCACTAACCCTTCTTATGGATGTAATAGCTACTAAGAAGGCTGTCTTATAAGTCAGGTGTTTGAGACTGCTTTTATGCATGGGTTCGAATGGGGGGCCCCATGAGTTTAGCTAGCACCACATTAAGGTTCCATCCTGGTGGTGGGTTTGGAATAGGAGGGTGAAGTCTCTTTACTCCTTCCATGAAGGCTTTAACCACTGGAACTTTCCACCACGACACCTTGTTATGGAAGGTGGTATATGCTGACAGAGCTGCCAGATGCACCTTTAGTGACTTAAAAACCAGTCCTGCATCCAGCAGGTGGAGCATGTATGTAACAATAGTAGAAGGAGTGCAATCAACTGGGTTGATTTGTCTATTCTGGCACCAGATAACAAATCTCTTCCACTTGTCAAAGTAGCAGTGCCTCGTGTTAGGCTTCCTAGATTCTTTTAGGATGTCCATACATCTTTTAGGCAAATTTAGATGTCCAAATTCTATGACCTCAGGAGCCATGCTGCTAGGTTCACTGAGCTGGGTAGATGATGTACTGTTTGACCCTGATGCTGGGACAGTAGGTTGTACCAGCCCGGGAGCTTGATGGGGTTGCACGTCGCTAGTCTGCGTAAGTGGGAACCACGGTTGTCTCGCCCACATGGGAGCAACTAGGACGAGCGTCATCGATTCCCTGTTCATCTTGTTCACCACCTTTCTGATGAGGAGTTGGTGGAAAAGCGTATGCAAATATTCCTGACCAGTTCATCCACAGGGCGTTCCCCTGGGATCCTGGTTGTGGGAATGTGGACGCGAATATTGGGCATGGTCTGTTTTTGCTTGTGGCGAATAGGTCTATGGTAGGGGAACCCCACTGAGAGAAGAGATCTTCTACGATTTCGGTGTAGACACCATTCATGCTCTTTTGGGAGGGGATCTCTGCTTAGTGCATCTGCTAGAGAATTGAGATCCCCTGGAACATGTTGCGATGACAGGAAGATGTTCCGTTTGAGTGCCCATGTCCAAATATTCTGGGCAAGCTTGGACAGATTTGGTGAACGAGTCCCTCCCTGCTTGTTTATGTAAAACATGGCTGTAGTGCTGTCCATTCGGATCTGCACTGACAGATTCAGCAGGTAGGGTTCGAACGCCTGAAGCGCGCTGAATACTACCAGAAGCTCTAGCAGGTTGATGTGATTCTTGGCCACTGAGTGAGACCAGAGCCCCTGAGCTGTGTGGTGGAGGAGGTGAGCTCCCCACCCTGTTAGGCATGCATCGGTTGTGACTACCGCCTGGATTCCTGGATCGTAAAAGGGTTTCCCCTTGGACAGATTTTCTCTTGTCCACCAGTGAAGGCTTTGTACCAGCGTTGGCTAAACGACCACTAGATCGTCCCACTGACCACTTGCCGAGACCACTGTTTCGGCCAACCATTCCTGCATGGGACGCATGCGCAGGTGTTAGGCAGAAACCTGTGCAGCTCCCTCTGGGACCACTGGAAACGATTTAAGACTACAGGTGTTTGGCAGTAAACCCACTTGGTAGCAGTCTGTACCACACAGATTCACTTGGTGGCTGTGGCTGAGCAGTCAGACTTCCCTCAAGAAGAGTTAGACAGTATACAGAGTATTCACAATAGGTCAAAAGAACACAGTAGAACAGGCAAACACTGACCAGAGCTTGGTGTTAAAGAGATATAATTATTTATTTAAAAACACATCTAATAAAACACACTGGCACTAATATCAAGCAGTTCAAAAACACGGTCACTAAAAGATATACACTCCCTTCAACGATTAGTTAGACAAGTCTTAAGTAAAGCAACACTTATTTTCAGACAGCAGTGAGCGCTTAACGAAGATGGCACTCTAATCAATCGGTTTAAAAGGGAGAGAAAGGCAGAGCAAAGATAGAAACAGATCCCAAAACTTTCGGAAGAACACAGTAGGAGAAGAAGGCAGGTTGAAACCGTAAAGTCAAAGTTAACAAGGCCGGACCCACTTTAAGAGGCTCTGGTCGAAATGTGTCCAAGGTCACACGGTTCAAAGTGCCCAAAAGTCTCGCAATAAGTTCAGAAAGAGTTGGACCAAAAGAAAGGGACCAGTTAGATGGTCAAGGCGGCCAGCCCAGTCCAGAAGGTTAAGGGATTATTATTACCTTGTAGCAATCTTTAGAAAGGGAGGCCTGGCGGACACGGTACCTTAAAATGGTGAGAATACTCCCACGGGGGCAGTTGTTCCTGGCAGCGGGTGCAAGTCGGTGCTTCGTCCGGGGGAAGAGAGGATCTCGTCAAGGAGGAAAGCAGGAGTCCGTTGCACTGCCAGGGAAGAAACCAGCCGCAGAGTTCTCAATTAAAAGGAGCGGTCCTTTTTTTTCGCGGTCCAATGGTAAGTGGCTATCCGGTTGCCGGGGTGCTTGGCACGGGCAATTCGACAACAAGACGTCCTGGGATGCGAGAAAAAGAAGGTGAACTGGTTGTGCCCACCAGTCAGGGGAAGAAGACTCTCCAGCCGGGAGATCTTCTCTGTCGTTGGGAAGTGGTGAGTCGGTTCAGCAGGGCTCCACCGGTGGTGTCGTCGTAGCAGGTCGGCTCAGCTTCTCCCTCGTCGGATTTTCAGGTCCTGTGGCGACTTCTGAAGTTCCAGTCCTAAAAGCCCTGCTTTTATGCAGCACACCCCCATTCACTCAGCCTAGCTGTCAATCAAACATGCTAAGTGGTGAGCCGGCCGGCTCACCACTTGGGCCAATCACACCAGAGTGCGACTGGAGTTACCAAGGTAACTCAGTCCAGGGTGCCTAAACCCCCTCCCACGCCCCCTGTGGTACCCAGATAGAGTGGCACCACTTTTGGAGGCTTCTGTGAGAAGCCCGCCAAAAGTGGAACAAAGGGCTCGACCTTTGGTTTGGAGTTACAGAGGCAAACACAAACGCCATTTTAAAACCGAGCTCTGGCAGAAAATACCAACCAGTGAATTAATATTAAATAAATAAACCGGCGGTATGTTCGAGGCTATAAGAATTAAATAATTAAAGTTGGTAGCCTCGAACGGTCGAATATAAAAAGTAGTATCCACTGCCACCAGCCAAAACTCGATCAGGGGGGATGGATACGTGCCCCCTCGACCAACAGACCCCGGGGCAATCGAATTGCCCCGACCAGTACGTCCACAATATGATGGTTTGTACTGGTTTCTGTTCATAATTTGGGACTAGCAAAGCCAATGGTGACTTTACATGCCCTGAGAGACAGTAGTCGGTCCCAGGGTATGGAGTCTATGTTGGGGGGTCCCTATGACACCCCTGTGTTACTGCACAGAGGGTGCTGTGTAACACACATAAGAAAAACATATGAGACCCTATGGAGTAAAAGACCCCATAGCCCATGAAACACATTAACATTGAAAGGAACACCATAAATCATGTCCAAGAGTGAGAGAAAGAGTCTCATTCTTGGCAGGAGAAAAAAACAAACTCCAGAAATCCAGCAAAGCTGCTGGGGGACTCACTAGGTTAGGAAATTCAGCCTAAACAGAGAATTCTCCCTAACAGCAGGCACGCGTGGGGGACCAGGTAAATACATGACGCCATCATGCCTAGCAAACGCATTGCTTTGCGTACCGTTATCTGACGACCGGCCTCATATTGTGGAATTTGCAATAGTATATTCCGAATTCTTTCCTCCGATGGAAAGGTCAACCCCTCGTGTGTCTAGGATAGCTCCTAGGAACTGTTTGGAGGTGCTTGGCACCAGACTTGACTTGTTCTCATTTATTGAGAAACCCAATTCGAAGAGGAGGTCGATTGTTCTTTGAATGTTCGTTCTGCAAATCGCTGGGGTTTCCCCCGTGATGAGCCAGTCGTCCAGGGAGGGTACACCGGGATTGCCTCCCTGCGTAGGTGTGCTGCCGCCACCGCCAGTACCTTGGTGAATACACTTGGAGCCGAGGCTATACCGAAGGGCAGTAGTTTGAACTGGTAGTGCCGACTGTCCACCTTGAAGCGCAAATACTCTGTGCGCTGGGAACATGGAAATATGAAAATAGGCATCTTTCATGTCCAATCTAGCCATGTAGTCCCCCTTTTTTAGGAGGGGGATTACCTCTTGGAGAGTAGTCATGCGAAACTTTTGGGGCTTGACATATTTGTTTGCAGGCCTTAAGTCTAATACTGGGCACATTGTTAAATCTTTCTTTGGTACAAGGAAGTAAGTTGAATAAATACCCTTGTTTACCTGGTATCCCGGGACGAGTTCGATTGCGTCCTTTGCTAGCAGATTGACGATCTCCTCGAGGAGGATTCTTTGGTGGTCTAGAGAATGTGTTCTTTGTCGTGGAGGGTGGTTCCGGGGACGCTCTAAAAGTTCTATGCAGTATCCTGCGGACACTGTTGACAGCACCCATCTGTCTGATGTGATCCCTTCCCAAGCTCGGGTGAAGTTGGAAATGCATCCTCCTACTGGGGATGCGTGAGAAGGGACCCTGAACGGAGCGTCACTGTTTTGGTGGAGGCGTGCCGCCGCCTCTACTGGGGCTGCCTCTACCTTTACCCCGTCCTCTCCACCGGTTTGTCTAACAATGATGCTTGTGTTTCGGTCTTGAATCCAGACTGCCGTAACCAAGCGTGTCTCTTGATAACAGTACCCTCTTCTATCAATCTACAGGCATTATCTGCGGCATCAAAGGTTGCCTTTAAAATGCAACCGGATAAGGCTCTCCCTTCCACCGACACTCGTGCCAATTGGCTCTTTAGGGGCTCTGGGGCGGAATCTATGAGTGCCGCGACCTCCTCCCACTGGTGGCAGTTATAACTCGCCAGTAGGGTGGTGGAGTTAGTGATTCTGGCTTGGTAGGCAGAAGTGGAGGCAACTTTTCTGCCGAACCCATAGATCTTTTTGCTCTCCTTGTCGGGAGGAGCTTCTGACGATGACAAGGGTGTTCCTGCCCTCTTGCGGGTGTTTGTAATGACTAGGGAGTCCGGTTTCAGATGCCCTCTTATATACAGTGGGTCTGATTGGGCTGCCCTGAATAGCTTCTCAACCCTGGGATTGACTGCCCTGGTGAGACTGGGGTTTACCAATGAAGGGTCTATTCTTTGGATGGACTTAAGGATAGGGATGGCCTGCGCAACAGGTCTCCTTTCTCCCACCAACTCTTCAGCAAAATCTCTTTCCTCTTGAGCACCCTGGGTGTCAATGTGGAAGTGGTTTGCTGCTCTAGATAGGACCTAATTTAGGAGGGGTTGGTTGTCGACAGGGGAGTCGGTAACCGGGGGTTCCTTATCTACCGGGGAATCTACCCTGTATATTTCCGGGTCGTCCTCTTCCTCCTCTAGTTCCTCATCATCCCCATAGTAGCCTGTCCCAGTCTGTTCTTCCAACATGCCCAAATCTGCATCCTCACAAAGGGAAGGATCTTCTTGTTCCTGAGAATAAGGTTGCATGTGGAAGGGATCTGAAGACCGTGCTGTTTCAAACCGGGATGTTTTACTTGGGGGGGGTAGGATCCTTGGAGCCTGAGGGAGCTGACCCGTCGGGGTTATAAGTGAGAAAATGTTCGGGAATTTTAGAGTAAAAATCTGCCACTGATGACATTCTTGACATGACTATGTCCTCACTGGACCACTCTCTTGAACTGGGAATGACTTTGCCTGGGGGAAGTTTTCCTGACTCATCTATAATAGAGGAGTGCGACTTATCTGTCTGTTTGAGTTGAGTGGAATGTTTCTGTGGTGGGAAGTAGACTGAGACCGCTTCCTCTGTTGTTTTCCCCCCTCAAAGTGGCTGGAAGAGTGTTTGCCCTGCTTCTTTGGGCCTTCGGAGCTTTTCAACACCTGGCGTCGAGCTTCGGTAGTGGTGGTACTATCCTTCCACCGTGTAGGTTGGGATTCGGGAATGGGCGTTACTTGTACTTAAGCCGACTCCTGGAGTGAGGTCTGGGGGTAGAGGTAGGTTTCGTCTTCCGACTATCGAACCTCGGTTAACCTGGGGAGCAAGGCACTTTTGGCAATAGTGGATAATTGCCTGGCGTCATGCGGTGATCTTGATCACGAACGCCAAGAGGACGCCGATTCGGACCGTTCCCTATGTGCCTCTTTCCGAGAGCTCGACGTGCGCGTCGAGTCTCGGTGGGACTTTGGGTGTTTGGAAGTACTGTGGGTTGCGCTTCCGTCGCCGGGGGTCTTCCCCATAGCCGCCCTGCCGGACGACCTTCCGAGGTCGGGGACCTGCGCCTGGCTGTCTTTCGTCGCCGTGTTGCCCTCGCCGTCCGAAAGTAAGCCGTCGCTGCCATCGCTGAAGGCACCCTCTGCGGCCATGGCCTCTTGACGCCTGGCGTGGTGGGCCCAACGCTTGGTGGAACGGTCTTTTAGTGTTTTAAGCTTCAACCTACACGCGCTGCAATTTGCCTCAGGGTGATCCCTTGGCAAGCAGAGATTGCATGTGGAGTGTGTCAACCCAAGGATACTTGCGGTTGCAATTTGGGCAAAATTGGAAAGGGGTACCCTCCATACGCACCTTGAGGCAGCGGGCTGGTAAGTGTAGGAATATGACAATGCATTACTTACCGTAAAAGCATTTCTGATGGTTGTATCTGCTTAGATTCACAAGCTGTGCATAGGACCGACATCCAGTGGTCACTGCGGAGTATTGCATTTTGTTTTTCGTAGTCGAAAAGGGGACGTCGACAAGGCGTGTCTGTAACACTATCCCTATAGTGACGTGCGTTGTACCCACAATCCCTCACGCGTCGAGGTACCTCTGTTTGTATTTTTCTGTCCTGAGGGAGCCTTCTAGACGTGAGTGAGTACAGAAAAGAGAGAAATATAGTAGAGGATGTCTATGTTCCTTCCATCCGAGCGGGGAGGAAGGGCGGGCGCATGTGAATCTAAGCAGATACAACCATCAGAAATGCTTTTACGGTAAGTAATGCATTGTCTTCTGATGTTTGTTAATCTGCTTAGAATCGCATGCTGTGCATAGACTAGCGAGCAGTACCCGGAGTTGGCGGTGGGTTATGAGAAGGAACAGTAGAGAAAAGATGTTTTATACTGCCTGTCCCACCTGGGAGTCAGATCTAGAGTGTGCATCTAGACAGTAGTGTTTTGTAAAGGTGTGCACAGAACTCCAGGTAGCCGCTTTGCAGATGGACTCAAGGGGAACATTTGCAATGAATGCTATGGAAGCCCCAGTGCCTCGAGTGGAATGTGCTCTTGGCTTGAAGGGTAGTTCTCTCTTAGCAAGAGCGAAACAGAGAGTGATGCATTGTACAATCCATCTAGATATAGTGGACTTAGAGACTGCATCTCCTTCTCTTCCTGCTGCCACCGAGACAAAGAACTGATTAGTCTTTCTCAGTGATCTGGTTCTTTCCATGTAGAACATGACAGCTCTGCGTACATCTGGTGTATGCAGACTTTTTTCTCCCAAGCTGGAAGGGTTTTGAAAGAACGTTGGTAGTTCTATAGATTGGTTTACATGAAATTTTGAGATGAATTTTGGTGCAAACCTTGGGTGTGTGCGAAGAACCACCTTATCCTTGTGAACTGATACGAAGGGGTCTAGTACAGAAAGAGCCTGTAGTTCACTTACTCTCCTAATGGAGGTGATAGCTAGTAGGAAAGCAGTCTTAAATGTGAGGTATTTAAGAGTTGCCTTGTGCATGGGTTCGAAAGGAGTGCCCATGAGTCTAGAAAGTGCCACGTTTAAGTCCCATCCGGGAGCTGGGTTAGCTATCGGGGGGTGTATTCTTTTTACCCCTTCCATAAAGGCCTTGATAACTGGTATCTTCCACCATGACACTTTAAGATGGGAAGTGGTGTATGCAGAAAGTGCCGCTAGGTGGACTTTAATGGAATTAAACACTAGACCTGAATCCAGTAAATGGGTCAAGTACAGAATAATGTTAGTGGCAGAGCAGTCAACCGGGTTGATGTTTTTACTTCTACACCAGATGACAAATCTTTTCCACTTGCTAGAATAGCAGTGGCGAGTATTAGGTTTTCTGGCTTCCCTGAGGATGTCCATACATCTCTGAGGGAGATGTAAATGTCCAAATTCTATGATCTCAGGAGCCAGGCTGCTAAGTTCATGGTCTGAGGGCATGGATGCAGTGTCCTGCCCTTGTCTTGTGACAGCATGTTGTACGGGCAGGGAAGTTTCATTGGGGGGGATAGGGACATCTCCATCAAGTGAGCGAACCATGGCTGCCGGGCCCACATTGGGGCCACTAGTATCATGGTAACCTGCTCTTGGTGCATCTTGTGCACCACTTTGTTGAGGAGGGGAGTCGGGGGAAAGGCGTAAACAAATTTCCCTGACCATTGAATCAACAGACCGTTCCCCTTGGACTGGTTCTGGGGGTACCTGGAGGCGTAACTTTGGCATTGTGAGTTCTCCAGGGTTGCGAACAGGTCTATTTCCGGGAAACCCCATTGCGTGAAGACGTCTAAGACGATGTTTTCGTGTAATTGCCATTCGTACTCTTTGGGTAGGGGGAAGTCTCTGCTGAGTTTGACTGCTAGCAGATTGAGTTCCCTTGGTACATGTTGTGATAGTAGGAACATGTGTTTGAGAGCCCACTTCCATATATTCTGGGACAGCTTGGACAGTCCTGGAGAGTGAGTGCCCCCTTGCTTGTTGAGATAGTGCATGGCTGTGGTGCTGTCTGTGAGGACCATCACTGTCTTTCCTTGTAAGTGTTCCTGAAAGGCTTTCAGTGCTTTGAACACTGCTAATAGTTCCAGCAGGTTTATATGCTTGGATGCTAAGCTCGGAGTCCACACTCCGTGAGCAGTCTGATGGGATAGGTGAGCCCCCCATCCTGTAAGGGATGCGTCTGTGGTTAGAGTGGCTTCCACTGCGGGTGTGGCAAAAGTTTTCCCTAATAACAGGTTTTCCTTTGTCCACCACCGTAGCGAGAGAACCAAGGCCTGCGAGACTACCACCAGATCGTCCCATTGTCCGCTGGCCTGACACCACTGGCTGTAGAGCCACTCTTGCATTGGGCGCATGCGCAGGCGCGCGTGAGGTACCAAATAAATACATGACGCCATCATCCCTAGCAAGCGCATTGCTTTGCGTACCGTCACCTCTCGACCTGCCACATATTGGGGGATCTGAAACAGCATGTTTTGGACCCTCTCGTTGGAGGGGAAGACGAGGCCGTCCTTTGTTCGAATTAGAGCCCCTAGGAATTGTTTGATTTGGCTGGGGTCTAAGCTGGACTTCTTTTCGTTGATGGAGAAGCCCAGTTGGGACAAAAGGTCTACGGTCCTTTGGGTATTGGAGAAGCATGTTTCGTAAGAATCCCGTTATGAGCCAGTCGTCGAGGTACGGGTAAACCGGGATGGATAATCTGCGCAGGTGGGCCGCTGCCACTGCCAGTACTTTCGTAAATACCCTTGGTGCAGATGCTATCCCGAAGGGTAGTACTCTGAACTGATAGTGTTTGTTCTCTATCTTGAACCTGAGGTATTTTCTGTGCGCTGGCAACATTAAAATATGAAAGTATGCATCTTTCATGTCTAGTGTTGTCATGTAATCCCCCTGTGATAACAGTGGGATTTCTTCCTGCAAGGTCACCATACGAAACTTTTGGGGTTTGACAAAGTTGTTCGTTGGGCGCAGATCCAATACAGGGCGCATGGTTAAGTCCTTTTTGGGTACAAGGAAGTACACTGAATAAATACCTTCTGTTACCTGAGATAGGGGGACAGCCTCTATAGCTTCTTTTTTCAGTAGCTCTTCTACTTCTTGAAGAAGAATAGTGAGGTGTTCCGGTGTCATGCGTCGGTTCCGTGGGGGTCTGTATTTCGGGGAACCGTTGAATTCGATGCAGTATCCGTGGGCTATGGTGGATAATACCCAGCGGTCTGACGTTATTCCCTCCCATGCTGAAAGGAACGATGTTAGCCGGCCCCCGACCGGTGATGCATGGGAGGGGACCCGAATCTTTGGGTCATTTGTTGGTATTGGGCGTGGGGCCTTTTGGACTGGAGCCGCGCCCTCTTCCTTTGCCACGACGTTGGCCTCTTTGACTGAACTGGGTGCTTTGGTTAGAGGGCCAGTTGGTAGCAGAGTAAAATTGTTGTTGGCTTTGCTGCTGGCGTTGGCCACGAAAGGAGCGTCTATTGCCATAGCTGCGTCTGTTAGGTGGCCTAGAAATTTGGTCAAGAGTCTTGATGGTATCAAACTCCTTCTTCGCATGTTCTAGGGCCTCATCAACTGCTTTCCCAAACAGATGTGTTTGCTCTATGGGCTTATTTAGTAGGGAAGCCTGGGTTTCTGGCTTAAATCCCGAATTGCGCAGCCAGACATGGCGTTTGAGAAGTATTCCCTGAACCAGGGAGCGGCAGCTGTCTCTGCGGCATCTAAGGAGTTCTTTACGATGCCCTGGTTTACAAGAGTTCCCTCCGAAATAGTAGCCAACATGCGTGAACGCAGGGGTTCTGGTGCGTCCTCTGCTTCGCTGCGCAGCTTGCTCCACTGTGCATCTGCGTAGCTAGCTAGTAGGGAATTGTTATTCGCGATCCTGGTTGAGAAGGCGGCAGATGTCGTGATTCTCTTCCCAAGTGCATAGAGCTTCTTGCCCTCTTTGTCAGGTGGTGCCTCACTAGTAGATAGTGGTACCCCCGCTCTCTTTCTTGTGTTAGTTACTACCAGAGAGTCCGGGATAGAATGTCCCCTGATGTACAAAGGGTCAGAAGACGAAGGGCTGAAGAGCTTTTCTATCCGAGGGTTCACCCCTCTGACTAAGGCCGGATTGGAAAGGGAAGGAGTTATTCTTCTCTTTATAGAAGCCAGGAGCGGAATGGACTGGCTGACCGGGGCTTTTTCTTTAATAACCTTTTCTACAAAGTCTATGTCCGGAAGGGTCTCCCCTGTGTCTATTTCAAAATGCGCTGCTGCCTTGCGCAATAGTGCATTAAGTGAAGGCTGGTCATCTATGGGGAAGGTGTTCCCAATAGGTGAATCCTTGGGAGGAGAAGGATGAAAGACATCAGGGTCTGAGTGCACTGATGGGGATTGCCAAGGCTGCACTGATGGGGAGTGCCAGGGCTGTGAGGTAGCTGTATCTTCCTCAAAAGCTCCTGCGCTAGTGTAAGGGTCTTCCTCAAACCTCTCCTCCTCAAGTTCTTCCTCTCTACCTAAACACTCCTCATCTTCCTGAAGGTATTGCTCCTCTTCAGTGAGGTCATATGCATCTGTAGAAGGGGTAAACAGCCTAGGAATCTTGACCCTAGGGTCATCCTGGGTCCATTCTCTTGGTCTTTTGGTTGTGGGTGGGTTTTGGCTACCCAAAAACCTCTCCATCTTTTCCATACAAGAATGGAGTCTTTCCAGGGTCTCATGGGGAACCCCTGAATAGTCTAGAGGGGGGAAATCAGTGTTTTCGGCTTCAAAACGCTTCGAACGCTCCCACAACGTCGACGAAAGGTTTCCGTCGCCCTCAGAAAAGCCCTCCGGTAGTTCAGAAGTGCCTTTAGATGGATGGGGCAGTTCCTGGCTACTCTTGTGCTTTTTCGGCGTTTCTATATCTTTGGGTGCGGTATTCGACGTCTGTTTCGTCGTCCGCTTACGTTTGTCCTCGGAAACAATTCTCGCCAGACTCTCGACGACGAGCTCGTCAGTCGAGGGTTCTGGGGTCGGCGTTGCCTGCGTTGCGCGTTGTTTTTCGACGACCGCTCTATGGAGCGTTACGTCGGATGTTTTTGGGGTAGCGCCCGTATTAGATAAAAGCCCAATCGCTGGTCGCGGCTGCGTTTGCGGGTGGGGCTTGAGACCCTTGCGGTCTGAGGTCGACGCCGGAGTGCCCTGCGTCCCCTTCGGCGCTGGTGGATCCTTCGTCCTGGACGAAGAAGAGCCGTGGGTTGTGTGCTTAGGCCTATGGGGTCTGTGTGCGTCCTTGTCGCCGGGGTGTTCATCCCCATAAGCAGGGCGTGAGCCAAGCCCGTCGGGGCCGGGGACGGACGTCGAGGAGCGCGAGCGCTCCTTCTGGGGGTTAATGACTTCTGTAACGTACGTCGAGTTATCACCCTCCTCGTCACTTTCTGTAACAGCGGCGGCGGGTGAGGAAACGGACTTCGACATCGCGTAGTCCGCCCACCTCTTAACTTTCCGTTCTTTAAGAGTTCTTGGTTTCAAGAGCTTACAGGCCGCGCAGCTGTCCTCTTTATGATCGAGGGGCAAGCAACGATTACAGAGCTTGTGTTTGTCCTTCCAAGTGTATTTGCCCCTACAGCGTGGGCAAAACTTAAAAGGTGTCCTCTCCATAGCTGAGGCAATAAAAACTGGTGATAACAACCCCAAGGGAAAGATAGGGGAGAAAGAAAGACATTCTCGACGAGAAGGTAAAAGTTCGAAACCCCCACTCTCCCTACTGTATGTTGGCCGGCGAGGCCTGGCCACGTGTTCGGCAGCGCCGAAGGATCTCCTCCGTCTCTTCTCCTCCGTCGAAAACTTGCTCGGCGGAGAAACAGCTTCACAGCTAACGTCGAGGGGAGGGATCTTTAACAATAAGTATATATTAAGGACCGAGGTCCGTTAGTAATTGTTTAGCAATGTCTCTCTAGGAGCTCCGCGTAAGGCGACCATAAGCTGGGCGGAAAAAAACAATCTGAGGGACCTCGACGCGTGAGGGATTGTGGGTACAACGCACGTCACTATAGGGATAGTGTTACAGACACGCCTTGTCGACGTCCCCTTTTCGACTACGAAAAACAAAATGCAATACTCCGCAGTGACCACTGGATGTCGGACCTATGCACAGCATGTGATTCTAAGCAGATTAACAAACATCAGAAATATATATATAAAAGAATATATAAGAGTGTAGACTATGTCCACCCCCCACTCTCCCTACTTGTAGGGCCGAGGCCAAAGGCCTTCCGAGACCCGGGCTGAGGCCAGAGGCCTTCCTAGGCCCACTCCGTCGTGAAGCTCTCGACGGTCGCCTTCTTCTCCGGTTCGGCGTCGAATCTCGGTGGCTCGACGTTAGGATGGAGAAAAAAGGCGTAAATAACAATATTTTAACAAAGAATGGCTAATGCCAGGGAACTCCGCTGAATGCTTCCGACCAGTATGGCGGAAAAAAACAATCTGAGGGTCCTACACGCGTGAGGGATCATGGGTAAAGTGGACGTCACACTAGGGATAGTATTACTGGCACGCCCTGTGTCGACGCCCATTTTCGAGTTTCGAAAAACAAACGAATACTCCGCAACTTCCACTAGATGTCGGCCTATGCACAGCATGTGATCTAAGCAGATTCCACAAGCCTCAGAAATATAAATACACACACATACATACATACATACATACATACATACATAGCAGCATGTGCTCGCCGTAAGTGTTGAGGTGCATAAAGAGTTGTGTCGTGATAACAGTAGCGGGTGAGGTGCAGTGGCGATGCTGGGTGTAAGGCCTAGTACTGGAATAGCAGGATACGTGGTCAGTCAGAGTTGAGGTTCGGGTGTGGAGATGCACTGGCAGAGCTGCGTGCGTATGTCGCAGCAGTAGTGGGAAGGTGCATACCAGGACCATGGTGCATTAACAGAGCTATTTGTGGGTCCTATTCTGGGAAATTGAGGATGTTTTCAAGGTCAGCTGCCTTAATGAATCTATTTTGGGTAATTATCACATACTCCCCTTGCGGTCACAGGTAAACAAAAAATAAATGCAGCACTTCCCTGGGAATGGCAGGCATTGTCAGTAGCCCGCGCCAGTGGGGTTGTCCATACTTCCTGTCCCCACTGGGTGCATGTGATCCTTCCTGCCGTAGTGGGTCTAACTTGGACCGGCTGGAGGTGCGGTCCAGAGGTTGCTCCTTCTCTGTGCCTTCAGCTCGCCCCTCCCCCGCCCGGGCAGCCCTCTGTCCGCGGTTCAACTTCGCACCCCTGAGGGCATTCTCCCTCCTTGAGGAGAGCTGCTTTGCAGGTCTGAAGGGCCCCCCTCCAGTGTGTCATGCCAAGCTTCCCCTCTTTGTTGACATGTGCTGGGGGCTGTCCCTGCCCTTCCTGCTGTGCTGTACTCTGCTCCCTAATCCCGGCTGCACGGAAGGCATGTATTACCTTGTTGCGTAGCACTTCTGCCTGATGCTGCTCTTGGCTTTGTCGAGCCTCTAGTGCTTTTGCAGTGTGAGTTCACCAGCAGCTTTCCCCCGCCTCCTCCTCAGTATTCTCTGCTAAACAAATTAACCCTGCGGGGTCCCTCCGTGCCGTTGCCATATGTTCTGTGGGCCTTCCTGATGGAGCAGCTCCTCTCCGCAGAAGCCCGCTTTGGCTGTATGGGTTACTGCTGTTCCTTTTATGTCGCTGCACCCCCAGACCACTCAGGGACGTGTGGGGGCTCAGCTCCCAAGCCCCCGCTAATATCCGGGGTGCGTGGGGGCCGGTCTGCCCTCCTCCTCTCTCCCAAGGTGTGGCGGCTCTTCCTTGCCACAGGACCCTCGACTGTCCCTCTCTGCCCTTCAGGCAACGTGCGGCACTCACTCCTACAGTGCGATCCACCGCTCCCCAAACCAGCCAGGGGTGTGCAGGGGCTTGGCCCAATTGCCTTCGCTATGTCCCAGAGGTATGCATGGGGCTCGGTTTAGGAGCCTTCGCCGTGTTTTAGCCGAGCTCGCTTCAGTAAAATGCGTAAAGAGCGCGTTGCAGCACGTCCCCCATACCTGGCCACCATCTTGGAAAATCCATCAGATATTTCGATCTTTGTGACATTTTACAAGTGCACTTTTGCACTTACTGTGAATGGCTCAAAGCCCAAATCTTGGATAGGACGGCTCATGCAGCTTCTCATCAGATTATCACTGGAGTCGAGTCCCCCACAAAGAACCGCCGCTTCCTGACTTGAGGACAGCCTCTGCAACTGACCAGCGTCGACTCCAGAGCTGCCCTGGTGAAGCCCTGCTTGTCTGCTTTATCAAGAAGGGCCTGGTCAGTGATTCAACCTCTGGACCGGTGGTAACAACCAGCCCCAGCCCGTCCTTGAGGATCCACACCCTCTTTGCCTTTGGAAATGTCCCTGGACGGGTGGACAGGTCAGCTCTTTCCTGCACTACCTCAATGTTGCCATTCCGATTATATCCTTGGAACATGGAGGATCTTCACCGGTATGCAGTGATAAAATTGCGCCAAAAATGTCGCCAGTACAAACCATTGCAGCAAAAATGCTGTGGTAATGGTATCCCATTATACCATTTAAGGGGAGCGGGGGTGTCCCCCACATCCTTTACATGGATTGAAGCAGCAAAACCACTGCCTTTTTGCTGCAATATTTTCTGTCCACGGCCATTTTTCCTGCGACTTAACACATGGAACCTCTTCACCTACTCCTATATTTTCAGCACTCTTGCATGAAGAGCAGCTGTGCTGGACCTGCTCCTATGCTGTCCCCTGAAGATCACGTGTTGACACCCGTTGCAACACTAATCCCTTGAGGTGGTCCGATTCACAGAGGTTTTCATCTTTCCTCAATTGGGTTTTCTACTGGAAGCAGTCTGGAACAGATTCCTGTGCATCACAACCAGACAAATCTAAATGCAGATGTGGAAAGTGACCTCTGCACCACAACCCCCCCGGACCTTCCTCAACAAGATCAAATGCAGAAGACTGTGTCCCCAACAGATTCCAGAACACCAGCAGTGGTCTCTGGAAGAAGTGGAGTCAGGGATGTAAGTTAACCTATCCGTTTTCCCCCCATCATACATAGTGTTACATGGGCCTAAAGTCCTGGCCCCAAAATCACTCATGGTTGGTGGAGGCCTGGTCAAGGATACCTTCCTAGGACTGTCCCTAGCACTGGGATTGAAAGATTCTGCTCTACTGAACTTTGACTCTTATTAATCATAACCACTAACATTGCCAATCGTCCCATAAACGTACAAGAAATCTATCTACTTTGGAACTGGTGACTTCTGGGATGAATGGAGTGTGACGAATACACATTTCATGTTATGGGTGTCTAGTATCTGGTGGTTGACACAATGACTGAGACAGCCAAGCCCGAAACTAGTATGAATGCAGTGTGGAATGCTGAATGGCTGGGTGCTTGTCCCAATCCACATTCCGTGTTGAGTGTCCGGATGGACAAGAATGGCCTAAATGCACTGTGAGCCTAATTGGCTGCCTCACTGCATGAATGCTCTTCTGAATGATTGGTTGCCCGAGTGTGACCCAGCAGAGTGAATGAGAGACCAAACAGTATATCTGGGGACCTCTCACTGATGGAAATCGCTCAGAAGCTGAAGTCGATACTTGATGCTTACTCTCGAAACCAAACCGGAATAAAAAGGTGAACCGCTGTTCCCTTCAACGTAATCTGAAAGTTGCTGTGCCTTCAAGAAACTGATCCAAGAGAGGACCTGGCTAGGAGACCTGTTCTCGAGCTACGAGGGACCATCGTGCACCAGCTGATCTTTGCCAAAGCTACCTGGAAGTCAGACCCTCAAAAGGCTGCCGACCGGAGAAGGGGACCGCTGCGTGAAGCACACAGACATCCGTCCATTGTTGTTGTTCAGGGTTCACAGGTTTGCTATAGCCGCTGGAAGCCCGTCTAAGTGTGTCGCCCAGAAGCGGGGACAACTGGACGTCGTGCTGCTCAATGACCGTAGCTGCTACGCTCCACCGTTGCCAACGACATTTGATCCAAGGACTCCCTTGTTCATCACCAATGGCCGCTTTGTCCCGCCGGAAGAAAGTCAAGGCTGCCGACGACTGAGGGGAATCCGCTGGTGTGTTTTCCGCCACCTGAAGACCAGAGAGACGCTGACAACCAGACGCCCTTGCTGCGACAAAGTTCATCGACCCCCTGTGGCAACGAACCATCGTTGCCGAGGTGCACCGCACACCTCCTCTTGCAGGACGGTTTCGACCGATTGTCAACGAGCACCGCGAGGACCGAAACTGCTGCCTCCACGACAGTGTTGACCTTTTCTTTACAGAATCTCGACGACTCGCGGCTCCTGCCTTAAATGGAGTGCACTCAAAAAGGAACCGTCGACGACTCATCGAAGAACTCTACGAAACCAGGTACTTTAGGGTCGTGGAACATTTTAGAAGGAATCAAGACTATATTGAGCATAATTGGACTGGGCTTGTCAATATGCTTTATTTACAGGTTGCCCAGGTGGGGGGATCCTCACACAGAACAGTCAAATAGTAGTGGGGTAGACTGTTCTGCCATTGCTTGATTTAACTTGATTTCTTTCTGTGGTCTATCGTTGATTCATCTTACAATCTGATTCGTATGTCATTCTAGATGTTAGCAGTTGATGCATTTCAAAGAAATCGATAGTTAAAAGTGATACCACGTAGACCTGTACATATTTGCAATTATAGTATTGTCAGAGTACAAAGTGTGTTATTGTGATTATAACTTTGAACCTATTTATATAAAGACTGTTTTCACTAACATAGTGAGTGGACATTCCTTTGTGGGTGCTTGGGGACTACACTGTACCTAAGAACCATCCCGCATCACCTCCTGAGAGCGAAGCCTTGATTGCTCGCCACGTTTTACCACTTCGAAAATCTTGGCTGGGGTGCACCATGCTTCGACTCTGTAAAGACTGGAAGGGTTAGCGGGGTGTATCTGTACTCCTGCTCTCTATATGGCAGTGTCCACTTCCACATTTATTGGGCTAGCCTGGACAGACTTGGCGAGTGTGTGCCTCCCTGCTTGTTTATGTAAAACATGGCAGTGGTACCATCTGTGAGTACTTGCACTGTTTGATCTGTTGGATGCACCCGAAAGTCTTCTAGGGCCCGGAGTACAGCTAGTAGCTGTAAAAGGTTGATGTGATTTTGGGCCGTGATCTGTGTCCAGAGGCCATTTGCTGTGTGATGAAGGCAATGGGCTCCCCATCCAGGAGAGTGAGACGTCTGTTTTAACTATTGCCTGCACTGGAGGGTTGTGAAAGGGTTTTCCTTTTAACAGATTTTCCTTTGACCACCAGTGTAGAGTTTGTACTAGGGTTAGCAAAACAACCACTCGATCGTCCAACTGACCGCTTGCCTGAGACCATTGTTTTACTAACCACTCTTGCATTGGGCGAAAGCGCAACCGTGTATGCAAAACCAGGTACATGAATGAAGCCATCATCCAGAGCAAGCACATTGCTTTGCATATGGTTATTTGGCAATAGACCAGATACTGAGGTATTTGCAGCAGTATGTTTTGCACTCTTACGTTTGAGGAGACGACTAGCCCCTCTACCATTTTTATGATTTCTCATAGGAACTGCTTGATTTTTTTCTCGTTGATTGAGAATGCCAATTGGAACGTAAGGTTGATAGTTCTTTGGGTATTTTGCTTGCAAATTTGAGGGGAATCCCCTGTTATCAGCCAGTCGTCCAGATAAGGGTACACTGGTATTGGATTGCCTGCATAAGTGTGCCTCCACTACCGAGAATACCTTGGTGAATACCCTTGGAGCGGAGGCTATGCCGAATGGGGCAGCACCTTGAATTGGTAGTGTTGATTTGCTATTTTGAAGGACAGGAATTTTGTGTGCACTTTATGAAAGTTGCCATGTAGTACCCTTGATTTAGCAGTGGGGTTACTTTTTGTAGCAGAGTCCTGCAACATTTTTGAGGCTTTACATGTGTTCGCAGGGCGCATGTCTAGGACAGGAAGCATTGTAAGTGGTCTCTATTCCCCTCACCACTCCTCTCACCTGGAGTGATCACTGCCGCCTCTCCTCCCATCTTTCAATCGCCTCCCCTCAAGCCAAGCCTACCCCAAGATTGCCACCCACCTTCTCAGACATCCGGCCCATGAAGGGTGTGTCAGTCGAGGCTTTCGCTGCCACTTTCTCCCCCGACACATGGCTCACTCACACCCTGACACAGCCCTGTCCCTGCTTTACTCTTCTATTTCTGATAATCTTGATGCCCTTGCCCCTGTCATGAGGATCTGTTTGAAGTCCAAAGCCAAGTGCAATTCTTGGTATGACTCTAACCTAGCTACACTGAAACATAAGTGTAGGGTGGCTGAGAGGAAATGGAGGGCTTCTTGCTCATCCTCTGACAAACTGGCCTGCCGCCTGCTCCAAAGGCAACACCGACTCTCTGTCCGCACCAAGAAGAGTCCACATGCAAGCCATGTCTCTGTGGCATCTAACAACTCGGCCGAACTAAAATCTGTAAGGAGCATGTCAACCCTGCTTCAGTCTCCACCCCTCCACTCACCTCCAAGGCTCTTTGCAATGCCATTGCCTGTCACTAAATCTCTAAAACCCAGGACACCACCCTCTCCTCTGCTCCCCCTCCTCTCACCACTCCTACTCTGCTTACTGACCCTCCTACAGCTACCCCCTCTCCCTCTTTCTCCTCCTTTCCTCTTTTCTCCCCTGATGATGTCGCTAGACAAGTCCGATCTACGAAAGCCTCATCAAAACAGGTCCATCCCTGTTCCTCTAAAACTATTAAGGACCACATCGATACCCTCGCTCCGGCCCTTGCCGATTTCTGCAATCTCTCCTTTGCCTCTGGGTCTTTCCCCTCCCCTCCAAAGCACTCCCTCTCCTCAAATAACCCACAGCTGATCCTTCTTGTCCAGCTAACTATCGGCCAATTTCCATTACACCCTTTCTGGGTAAACTCCTGGAAAAGCTGTCCATCTCTCAGCTTAACCTTCATTCTGATTCTGTTGGCTCTCTCAGTGACCACCAATCTGGCTTCAGAGCTGCCAGAAGCACAGAAACTGCTCTCCTGAAAATCCATGAAGACCTGCTCTATAACCTCGACTCTAACATTCCCTCTGTCCTTATCCTACTTGATCTCTCCTCTGCTTTCGACACGGTCAACCATACCACCCTGCTCAACCGCCTCCGTGATAACCTGGGCATCACTGATCAGGCTCTGGCCTGGCTGACGTCCTTCCTCTCCGATCAACCCTCTAAGGTACAACTTGGGTTCTTCCTTTCTTCTATCTCCCTCTCTCTCTACCTGTGGTGTTCCACAAGGGTCTAACCTCTCGTCCTGGCTTTTCAACCAATACCTGGCAACTCTCGCCTGCTGCATTTCCGTTTTCTGCACACATTTCCAGTGCTATGCTGATGACACCCAACTCATTTGCAGGCTCCCTTCAGCCACCTCCTCTCCTTCACTCATCTCCGATTGCCTAATTGCCATTCAAAATGGGTGTCCTGCCAATGTTCTATGTCTGAATGCCAACAAGACCGAGATCCTCCTCATTAGTACATCTTCACCATCCTTTCCCCTCACTCTCTGGCTGGCCTCACTTGGCCCTCCTCCGACCCCAACCTGCTAGGCTAAGAACTTCGGGGTCATCTTTGACTTAACACCGCCCTTCTCTCACAAAATCAAACTTCTTACTGCACCTCCTGAGAGGTACTCTGCCTTTCCTCTCCTTCCCTCAGAGGCTCACTGTCTCCCAATCGCTGGTTCGAGGGGATTGGGTCCTCCGACGTATTCCATATCTATGAAAGGTAATCACCACAGCTGTGCTGCTTTGGAAAATTGTCTGCGTCGATACGCTGTCCTCGAGGTCCTCCGTCGAGCCAATGTCACTGGATGTTATAAGTTGGACGCACAACGCCCGTAGCCTCAGTTCCATTTTTCCCGCGAACGTGTTCGCTTCGGAGATCTCGGCACGCCTCAGTTCTTCTGAGTTATATTCTTTCGGTTCTTTGAACTTGTTTGTTTGTGAAGATCATCATGTCTTTGTCTTCTTCTACCCTGCGTCCGGGTTTCAAGAAGTGTCGGGACTGCGGTTCCAAGATGTCGCTTACAGACCCGCACAACGCCTTCCTCTGGTGTCTCTGAGGACCACGCCACGGATGATTGTGACGATTGCCAGTCGTTGTCATCGAAGGCCTTGCGGGAGCGGAAGAAGCAGCTTTTTGTCGGTAGGGTTTCCAATCCCCAAAAATCAAAATCCACTGGGCTTTCAACTGACGATTCGAGAGGGGGTCTCGGTCCCGGAGTGGTTCCCGCCATTCCTCTGCCTCTTTGAGGAACTCGTGGAAGTGCCGTCACCGGTCGCCTTCCCCGTCCTCGTCCGAGGACTCCGCCCGTCAGCGGGTTACTTGTCCCAACAAGCACTCTTCTCCTGCGGAATGGGATGCCGTTCGCACGGAGATGATGCCGATTTTTCAGTCGCAGGGCTCTGTCCCGTCCGCGCCTTCGAAAGAAGCCGGCAGGGAACGTACTAGGGCCACGGCTCGCACGCCTTCGGGCTCGGGTGATCGGCGCGAACATCGGGCGCCTTCGAGGTCCCGATCGGGAAAGGTGGATCGCTCTAGTCATGCCCGCTCTAGGTCCCGGTCCTCGACGCCCCATGAGACCGGAGTCTGTGAGGTCTTCGCAGAACACGTCGATGCCATCGGTGCCATGTCCGTCGAGGGACTCTCGAGGCTCTGCCTCCGAGGAAGTCATCGACGCCAAGGCCGAAGGACACGCTCGGGGCTCTGCCTTTGAGGCCTGTGTCAAAGCCATCAGCGCCACGCTCGACGTCGATGCCCTCGACGTCTTTCGAGTATGCTTTGTCGGAGGTACCCAGTCTATCGGTGGAGACCCAGAGGAAGGCCCTGAAGAAGTTGGTGAGACCTATCTTTGAGCCTTTTTCTGTGCCCTCCTCCAGGGATTTATTCCAGCCTCTGGATTATATTTCTGAGGTGGAGGAAGGGTCTGAGGAAGGTTTGGTTCCGGATGAGGTTCCTGACGAGATGTTGTCTGGTCATAGCCAGATTGAAGACTTGCGTCAGTCTTTACACAACGCCAGTGGTCTTGATACCTCCCCGGAGGTTGAGTTTGGCAGGCCAGAGCCTGGTACGCATGCTGTCTCTTCGTACAGGCGTCTTATGTCGAGGGTGACAGTGTACTTGGGGTGGTCTACGCCACCAGTAGATTTTCTGCAGGATGACCTGGCATATCTTGGACCAAGGTCCACCAACTGACCCGGTACTGACATTCTATATGGCCTTGCAATGAAGGGTGGAAGCGGCTTGGACTGCTCCGGAGAGTCTCCCGGCAGTGGGTAAGTCGTTGCCGAAAAAGTATTGCCCAGTACTTGTCCATCCACCCTACTCCGGAGAGTTTGGTGGTGCAGGCAGCCACGGCCCACGCAAAACAGGCGTCATACCCTACCATCCCTCCTGATAGGGACGACAAATGTTTTGACGGTTGGGCGAAGAAAGGCTTTTCTTCAGGGGGTATGGCTTTGAAAGCAGCCAACTCCATGTGTGCCTTAGCACGTTTCACTCACACTCTGGAATTGTGTTTCATTGGCAGCTGAAAATAGTCCTGAAGGGGAGGTCCGGGATGGCTTTCTTGCCCTTGTACAGGATGGCAAGGATGCCATGTGTGAATCCGTTCAGTCGGGTCTGGACGTGGCAGACTGTCAGCCGGTCCATGGCGGCGAGCACCGTGATGCGCAGATTTGCGTCGTTGCGGAAGATGGGGTCTGCTTCTGATGTGCAGGCCCGGCTTCTCAACATGCCCTTTGATGGTGAACATCTTTTTAGCAGCAAGGCTGTCGAGAGCCTTGAGAGGTTGCATCCCTCCAAAGCTGCAGCTAAGTCTTTGAGCGCTGCAGTTCGCCAACCTCAAAGAGGCCAATATAGGAGTACCAGAGGTGGAAAACAAGGTACTCGAGGTGCCAAGGCCGCTCAGGCAGTTGCCTCTTTGCCCTCAGGCACTGCCGCAGCCGCTTCAGGTCAGTCATGAGGCCATGTCCCATGGTTCACTGGTTAGGGGAAGGCTGGCGCAGCATCTTGTAGAATGGCGTGCCATTACTTCAGATGTGTGGGTTCTGGAGATCATAGCCCACGGCTACTGTCTTCCTTTCCGGCAGAGGGCTCACGAGAATCCAGCAGGGAATCTCTCTTTCAAGAGTCCGGATCTGCTCCTTGCGCAGGAAATCAAATCCCTGCTGGAGAAAGGCACCATAGAACTGGTGCCTGAAGCAGAGAGGAACAAGGGATGGTATTCCCTTTATTTTTTTATTTCAAAGAAAGACAGGGGATTGAGACCCATCATGGACTTGCGTGGTTTGAACAAGCGCCTCAGGAAGGACAAGTTCAAGGCCCTTCAACTTCAGGACTGGTTGGTGTCTCTCGACCTCAAGGACGCTTACTTTCATGTGCCGATTCATCCCAAGCACAAGTACCACCTGAGGTTCGCGGTTGGCAACTCGCACTTTCAGTTTCGGGTCCTGCCGTTCGGATTGACCTCCACCCAGAGGGTTTTCACCAAGCTCATGGTGGTGGTGGCAGCGTATCTCAGGAAAGGGGGGAGTCACGTCTACCCCTACTTGGATGATTGGTTGATCAGGACACGCTCTCCCGAGCAAGTCCTGGATCATCGGTCAGTCACCTGCCACTCCCTTCACAGGCTGGGCTCCTCCCTCAACTTAAAGAAGTCCCACTTGACGTCAACCCAGCGCCTCGAGTACATCGGAGCAGTGCACGACACATCCCTGGGGCAGTGTTTCCCTCCCCAGGTAAGGGCTCATCACATTCTGCAGATGGTGTACAAGTTTCAACATGCCCAGAGTCTCCCGGCGATCGAGTTTTTGAGGTTGCTAGGCCTCATGGCATCCTGCATTCTTCTGGTGCCAGAGGCCAGGCTGCGGATGAGATCTCTGCAGTGGGCTCTCAAGATGCAGTGGTCACAGTCATCCAGCAGGATGTCGGATCCCGTTCAGGTGCTGCCCTCGGTCGTCCTGGACCTTCTGTGATGGGCCGAAGGCAATCTGATGAAGGGGGCTCCGTTTTGGCTACCTTGGCCGGAGGTGGCGATCGTGACGGATGCATCCCTCACGGGATGGGGAGCTCATGCCAATGAGTTGACAGTCACTGGTCGTTGGTCTCCGAAGTCCAGACTCCATATCAATCGGTTGGAGCTGAGGGCCGTCAGGCTTGCCCTGAAGGCTTTTCTGCCAACTGTGCGAGGGAAGAATGTCCTGATTCTGACGGACAACACAGTGGCCATGCACTACCTCAACAAAAAGGGGGGGGGCAGGGTCACTTCCTCTGTGCAGGGAGGCGATGCAGCTCTGGTTCTGGGCCATCCAGCAGGAAATTTCAATCTCGGCAGCTCATCTGGCCGGAGACGAAAAACAAGACGGCAGACGCTCTGAGCAAGCAGAGCGTGATCTCTCACGAGTAGGAGCTGGCTCAGGAGATTCTCCTGGAGAGCTTTGCCCTTTGGGGGACCCCACAAGTGGATCTCTTCGCCTCCAGTGTCAACAGGAAGTGCAAGAGTTTCTGCTCGCGGGAATTTCCTCCAAGAGGAGGCTTAGGGGACGGGTTCGTGGTGGAGTGGTCATTCCCACTGCTGTACGCATTTCCTCCAGTCTCCGTCAACCCGCAAGTGCTGCAGAGGTTAGATTCCCGGATGATCCTCATTGCTCCGGCATGGGCCCGGAGAACGTGGTACCCAGACCTTCTCGACTTGTCCATCTGCCCTCCACGCCTTCTTCCCTACCAAGACGATCTGCTCTCACGGGAGGGAAGGGGGGGGGGGCTCAGGTTCTCCATCCAGAGGTCAGATCCCTCAACCTTCACGCTTGGCTTCTGAAAGGTTGAGGTATAAGGATTGGGATGTCCCTGAAGACGTGATGGAGGTGTTGCTTTCGGCCAGACGGCCTGCAACAAAGTCCCTGTACCGTTGCCGTTCGAGAAAGTTCTGGGACTGGTGCAGGGTTCAGAATGTGGATCCTTTTTCATGTGACATTCCTGTGGTTCTGTCTTTTTTGCTTTCTTTAGCCCACAAGGGCCTGCAAGTGGGTACCATTAAAGGTTACCTGGCGGTGCTGTCCATATTTAAGCACTCGTCTGAGTAGTGTTCTTATTTTAAAATTCCTTTAATTTCTCAGGTTCTGCAAGGGCTCACTAATGTGTTTCCACCGTCACCTTTCCAGTTGCACGGTTGGGATTTGAACCTGGTTCTAAAATTCCTAATGGGTGCTCCATTTGAGCATTTACATTTGTGTCCTTTGAGACTGTTAACCCTTAAAACTGTATTTTTAGTTGCGGTTACTTCCGCTCGCAGAGTGAGTTGCAGGCACTTTCTGTTAAGCCACCCTTCACAGTGTTTCATAAGGACAGGGTTGTCCTTAGGGTTCGTCCTTCCTTTCTTCCGAAAGTGGTGTCGGAATTTTATTTAAGCCAGAAGGTCATTCTTCCGGCATTTTATCCTCCTCTGCATCCTGGTAAGGAAGATGAGAGGCTCCATAGGTTGGATCCTAGGAGAGCTTTAGGTTTCTAGATCTCACGCATGTCCCAGGTCAGAGTGGATGATCAGCTCTTTGTAGGATACGCTGGAAGGCGTTTGGGACAAGCTGTTACTAAGCAGACTTTGTCTAGATGGATTATCTTGGCAATTTCTGAATGTTATCGCTTGGCGGGTAAGGAAACTGGTAGGCTTACGGGCCCATTCTACTAGGGGTGTGGCTGCCTCTACTGCTCTGCAGAGGGGTGTTCCCATTCGTAACATTTGTTAAGCAGCCACATGGGCTTCAGTCCACACTTTTGTAAGACACTACTCAGTAGATTCTATCCATGGGCAGGATCTGGCCTTTGGCAAGGCGGTCCTTTATTCTGCAATTTAATTGGGCATTCTAAATTTGTAAATTCTAAATTCTTTTCCCTCCTCCATACATTGGTACTGCTTTGGGAGTCTGTCAGATATGGAATACGTTGGAGGACCCAATCCCCCGAAGAACAAGTTACTTTCTTACCTGGTAACGTTCTTTCGATGGGATGGTCCGACGACATATTCCATATCGCTCCCTCCCTGCCTGCCCCGCTACAGAATTTCTTATGCGATTGCAGCTGACGTTTCCGCAAGGCTTTCTGTGGTCATACTGGCACAAGATTGGTGCCACGCGTTCTGGGGAAAAAACAACTGAGGCTATAGGAGTCGTGCGACCTACTTATAACATCCGGTGACGTTGGCTCGACGGAGGCCCTCGAAAACAGCATATCGATGTCATCGACGCAGAACATTTTCCGAAGCAGCACAGCTGTGGCGATTACCTATCATAGATATGGAATACGTCGGAGGACCCAATCCCATCAAAAGAACGTTACCAGGTAAGAAAGTAACTTGCTCTTCTCTCCAGATTTGACCACTGTAACAGCCTCTTTCTAAATCTACCTGCCTCCACTCTGCGCCCATTACAACTAATCCAGAACAGGACTGCAAGACTTGTCCTTGGCCTCAAGCCCTGGGATCATATCTCTCCAGCTCTGAAATCCCTCCATTGGCTCCCAGTGGATGCAAGGATTACATTTAAAACCCTCTGCATTGTGCATAAGGCTTTCTGGGGCGTGGGTGCAAAATACCTTCAATTATCCCTCCGTAAATACCCCTCCTCTTGAGCCCTTCGCTCCTCAACTTCTAACTCCCTCAGGGTCAGTTGTTTTTCAAAGAAACGTGCTGGGGGTAGATCTGTCTTCAGCTGGGGCCTCTCTCTGGAACAGCCTCTCTGCCACCTTGAAACTTGAGAACCATCTCCAGTTCTGGAAACACCGCAAGACCTTCCTCTTCGGCTCTGCCTTTGCCCCCTTGCTGATCTGTTTATCTGGCATCGTGCACCGGGCCACCCTCTGTCCTTCGGGCCTAGGTACCTGCTCACCCTGCCACCCTCCTGCACTGCCTCCGGGCCACCACTTGCACTGGGGTCTGTATCTGTACCCATACAGTCCCACACCCACTTTTCTTCTGCACTATCAGATATCCCCTACCCGACTAACCTAGCACTTGCCACTTGCTGGCTGCACTACCACTGTATAGCTTTTATTTATTTAGTTATTTTACTTATTCATATTTATTCTGTTCCACACTGTCCACATCTCCCCCCTCCATGCACTTTGCCCCTTTTCCCTTTCCCATGCACTTGCGCCCTCTTAATGTCACTGGGCCTAGTAAGATTGTTGTTTTTGTTCTCCCATGTTCCCCTCCCTTTGCCTGGTCGCACTCTGAAACACTTGTGTATGAGCGCGATATAAATAAAATATTTAATTTCATTTTTTTGGCACAAGGAAGTATATTGAATAGATACCCTATACCTATGGGTGTCCTTTAGTAGCAGTGCGTTGACCTCTTCCAGCAGAATGCACTGTTCCTCATGCGTCGTTTGTCTTTGTCTTGGCGGGTGGTTGGGTGGTGTCTGTATGAGTTCTATGCAAAAGCCTCCCACCACAGAGGAAAGTACCCACTTGTCTGACGTGATCCTCCTCCCATGGCTGGGTAAAAGGCAAAATGCGACCTACTGGAGAAGCATGGGAGGGTACCTGGAGCGGGTGGTCATTGCTTTCGTGGGGTGGAGCCTCTGATGGAGGAGTATCTGCCTCTACGTCTCGACCTTTCATGGGCCCTTTGAAAATTCTGTTGGGAGGATTGCCCCTGCAAGGAACCCCAAGATGAAATCTGCAAGCCCTGGTTGTAGTTGGAGGAACGCTGGGAGTTTTGTCCTCTAAAACTGCATGTATTAAATGCACCTCTCTGCACAAAGGGTTTGTTTGTGAGCTGTCCCACGGATTTGAGGGTGTCGTACTCCTCTTTAGCACTTTTCAGTGCGTCCTCGACTGCTTTTTCAAATAAGGCGTTTGGCTCAATTGGCATATTTGGGTGGCTTGAGTTTCCAGCTTGAAACACGATTGACGTAGCCATGCATGGCGCTTAATGAGGGTACCCTCAGCTACTATCCGATCCTGCATTATCTGCTGCGTCCAGATTATTTTTCAGGATGCAGCTCGCCACCGGTTTACCTTCAGCTACCATTTTTAAAAGCGGTGTCTTCAAGGGTTATGGGGCAGTTTATTTGTTGTGCGATCTCGTCCCACTTGTGGCAATTATAACTTGCCAGGAGCGTAGTGTTGGCTAGCCTTACTGGGTAAGCAGCCAAGGAAGCTACTCTCCTGCCCAGTGTGTACATCTTTTTGCGCTCTCCTTGTCAAGAGGGGCTTCAGCAGAGGTTAAAGGTGTCTGCTCTTTTTCTCGTGGTTGTCACAACGAGAGAGTTGGGCTTTTGTTGCCCCTGATGTACAATGGGTCTGGTCTAAACACTTTCTCAATGCGAGGGTGGACTGCCCTTGTCAGGTTGGGTTAAGTAAAGAAGGCTGAATGCACATTTGGAGAGATTGGAGTAGTGGCATTAACTGTGCTGCAGATCGCTTATCCCTAAAGATGTCCTCTACAAAGTTCCTGTCCACGTGTGCCTCTTGGGTATCGATTTTAAAATGTTCTGCAACTTTTAAAAGACGATCATTATACTGCAGCTGGTTATCCACAGGGGAATCGAGATTGAATGATGTATACATCATAATATTGGTCTGTATCATCCATGTACCCTTGGTCCCCTTAATCTGCTACTGAGCTAGGGTCCACCGAACCTGAAGTGTTAAAATAGTATAGGTCTTCAGGTATTTATTTATTTGCATTTTTAAAGCGTTCACACAGCTCGCAGGCATCGAGGCCCTGTTACAGGAATTGTTTTTTTTAGTTGCGTAATTGAATTTGTCTTAGTTGCGTATTTATAACGCGCTTAAATACTTCGAGGTTTCTAAGCGCGGACCCAGGGATCGAACCAGTGTTGCTTGGTGTCGTCTTGCTTCAAAAGGTGAACCTGTTGCCACTGAGCTATCCTCCAGGGACGTCTTGAGAAGTAGAGCTACTATGCTGTGTAGTGTCTAGGTAGGGTCTTTTGGTGCTGGGATGCGTCTTAGCTGCTTCGCCTTGAGGGGGCCCTTGGAGGCTGGACAGTTGATCAGTGTGTTGATCAAAAAAGTTAACAAAACTAGACATTCTCCTCTTTAGCCTATCAAATTGTTCAGGGGTCCATTGAGTGGAGCTTGGTAAAAACTGTTTGAACAGGGATATGGAAAGCCTCTGATGTAGAGGATCGTGTGTGGTGCATTGCCCCTGAGAGAGGGTCCCTAGGGGCAGAGTGCTCTTTATTGGGGCCAAGATTTGGAGTTTGTCGATGTTTTGGATTTGAGGAGTGTTTCTGGGATGAAATTTTTTTAATGAGTGCTCTCATTTTGGAATTATTAGAAAGGGCCATTGACGCGTCTTTCGGCACACAGTCGCCAGTACCCAAGGACAGGTCTGATTTGCTTGCAGTGTCGGATGACTTAAGTGTTTTGTTTTAGGGGCCTGTCATGTGGCGAAGGCAATCACGATGGCCCAGAGAACAGACTTTTTAGGACTTTCACCTCAACACCGCGTGTGGCTTATCGGTCGACGGCGCGGTCGACTCTCGGCCAGGGGGGTTTGTTTAGTGTGGCATGCAGTGTGGGTGCTTGAGCAGCAGGGTGTCGCCTTTGTAGCAGAACGGTCGACCTGCCCGAGTCGGTAGCTTGCACGCGGGAGATCGGCGGTTCAAAATCACCCTCTGCGTCACTTAGGACGTTGAAACCGACGTCGCTGGAGGCTTCCTTTGCCTGCATGGCGTGGTAGGCCCAGCGTTTAGTTTTCTAGTCCTTTAGTGTCTTGGGCCGAAACAGTTTGCAGGACATTTCTTCGGAATGGTCCTTAGGAAGGGTACAAATTACACACCCTGTGTGAGTCCTTCAAGGGAAACTTCCGGGTACAGGAAGGGCAAAACATAAATGATGTGTTTTTCATAGTATGGAAAGATAGCAGCTTGGTGATGCAAATGGATGAATAGGGAAAAGGGCATTCTCTGAATGAGATGAATGACCTCTCCCTACTGTGGAGGGCCGAGGCCCACTGGGGATTAGGTAGGCCACAGTCAAGGTTTGTGGAGACAGATGAATAGTTCTTGTCGTCGCCGAATGATCTGGTCCTCGAAAGTCGTCACCGGAGATCTTGCGGTGTACGGCTGTCGAAAGGATAGAAAGTCTAAATTTAAACTTTGTATAAGGAAAGGCGTTAGCCAGAAGAAGGAACTCTAACATGCATCCAACTATGTTGGCAGAAAAAAACGATCTGAGGGACCTCGGCACGTGAAGAACCATGGGTACAGGGGAGGTCACACTAGGGATAGTATTACTGGAGAGCCTTGTCGACGTCCCTTTTCGAGTTTCGAAAACAAAAAATGTAACACTGCGGCTACACGAGATATCGGCCTATGCATAGCATGTGATCGAAGCAGATCCACAAGCCTCAGAAATATATATGTACATATATCAAGCGTTCAGTTTATTAAATTGAGTTACAAGGGTATAGTCGAACAGCAAGGTTTCTTCACACTGCTGAATAATTCCAATATCCTCTGTTCCTTCTGGTTGGACAAGGAGTTGCTTCTTCTCTTTTCCTATTCCGACTAGGCCCACCAGTCCTCAGTTCCTTTCTCCTGCTGCAAGGCAACACATTCAACACTGTAGCAGACTTCCTGTAGCCTTTTATAATATTTCCCCTGTTCAACCCCCAATCAGGAGCCTCCCTACTCCCAAGATTCTTTGCCCTATTCACAGAGCAAGTTCCGCCCCCCTGCCATGGCTGCTGTTCGTCCTTCCTGTTTGTGGCGTCATCCGAAGGCACTCATGAGCGGACTGACAACTTTAACCTTCCCTGGGCCTGAGGGATCAGGTATGTATAGATTCCAGTGACTGTTGTACCATTTTCATGGTCTGTCATGGATGCACTCAGCAGTTCGAGTGAAGGGCTTGTCTGTGTCCGTTGCCGTGCTATTGTATCCCGTACTGAAGTTTCCTGGCATCCACTCACCGGCTTTTCGGTGACACATATAGGGAGGTATGGATGCGGGTATCCAAGTCAGCATTACACCAGCGTATCCGCTAGAGAAAGATGCAACCAGTTGTTTACCCTTGCAGGCAAACCCCAGAGTTACACAGGATTTGCTCCTGCAGACTCCATTTTCTGGAAACTCAATTGTTTAAAATAGCTTTGTACCTCTAAAAGCGCTCTGCGCATGTTTCCCTTCCCCCTCCATCCCTTCCGATCCGCCCCCCTCCAGCTCTCGACTCCCAGGATTGGCTAGTGAGCAGGTCACAGGACCCGGAACAGATCTAGACATAAGCTCCAGGGCAACCTTGCCCAGGGAGCCGGCTAATGGCAAGTGCACCTCCAACTTAACCATGGGCACGCCTGCCATGCCACAACAATCGGATAGGGACCGACAATTTGTATGACATGCATTACTCACCGTAATAGCATGTCTGATGATTGTATCTGCTTAGATTCACATGCTATGCACATGGTCCGACATACAGTGGTAACCGCAGCGTTTTGCATCTGGTCTTTCGGGGACCGAAAGGGGACGTCGGCATAGGCGTTTCTGTAACACTATCCCTATCGTGACGCGTGTAGTACCCAAAATCCCTCACGCGCCAAGGTCCCTCCGATTGTATTTTTTCTGCCATGAGGGGCCCCAAGGCTATAGTGAGTACATAAAGGGAGAAAGTAGTAAGATGTCTATGTTCCTTCCAGCCCGAGCGGGGAGGCAGGGAGGGCGCATGTGAATCCAAGCAGATACAATCATCAGAAATGCTATTACGGTGAGTAATGCATGTCATCTGATGCTTGTTAATCTGCTTAGAATCACATGCTGTGCATAAACTAGCGAGCAGTACCCCACAGTTGGAGGTGGGTTGTGAGAAGGAACAGTAGAGAAAAGATGTCTTATTACTGCTTGTCCCACATGAAAAATCAGACTTAGAATGAGTGTCTAGGCAATAGTGTTTTGTAAAGGTGTGTACAGAACTCCAGGTTGCCGCTTTACAAATGGACTCAAGAGGAACATTTGCAATGAATGCTATGGATGCCCCAGTGGCCCGAGTAGAGTGTGCTCTAGGCTTGAAGGGCAGTTCTCTCTTAGCAAGAATGTAACAGTGTGATGCATTTGACAATCCACCTTGAGATAGCCGATTTAGAGACAGGATCCCCTTCTCTACCAGCTGCCACTGAAACAAGAATTGTTTAGTCTTCCTTAGTGGTTTAGTTCTTTCCAGGTAAAACGTGACTGCCCTGCGCACGTCTAGTGTGTGAAGGCTTCTTTCGGCCATGTTAGTAGGGTTCTGGAAGAAAGTGGGTAGATCGATTGACTGGTTCACATGGAACTTCCAAATGAATTTAGGCGCAAACCTGGGATGTGTGCGCAGAACTACCTTATCCTTGTGGACTGTAACAAAGTGGTCTAAAACAGAAAGTCTGTAGTTCACTAACCCTTCTGATAGAAGTGATAGCCACTAGGAAGGCCGTCTTATAAGTCAGGTCTTTCAGACTTCCTTTATGCATAGGCTTGAAGGGCACTCCCATGAGCCTGGTCAAAACCACATTCAGAACCCATCCAGGGGCTGGATGAGAGATGGAGGAATAAATCCTCTTAACCCCTTCCATAAAGGCTTTAATTACTGGTATTTTGCACCACAATACATTTTGTTGTGATGTAGTGTAGTGTAGTGTAGGCTGACAGAGGAACCTTTAGGGAACTGAAGACTAACCCAGAGTCCAACAGGTGGGATAGATACAACACAATGTTTGAGGGTGAGCAATCGATGGGATCGACGCCCTTGGAATTGCACCAGATGACAAAACATTTCCATTTGCTGGCATAGCAATAACGTGCATTAGGTTTTCTCGCTTCCTTGAGTATGTCCATGCATCTCTGAGGAAGTTGCAGGTGTCCAAACTCTATGATCTCAGGAGCCAGGCTGCCAAGTTCTGAGTTTGTGGGCATGGGTGTAGGGTCTCCCCCCTGTCCTGAAACATCATGTTGTACGGGCAGGGCAGTTTGACTGCTGGGGAGAGGGACATTTCCATCAGGTGAGCGAACCAGGGTTGGCGGGCCCACATGGGGGCCACCAGTACCATGGTAACTGGTTCCTGGTGCATCTTGTGCACCATCGTGTTGAGAAGGGAAGTCGGGGGGGGGGGGGGGGGAGCATAGACACATTTCCCCAACCAAGTTAACCAGGGACCGTTCCCCTTGGAACGGTTCTGGGGGTACCTGGAGGCGTAGTCTTGGCATTGGGCGTTCTCCTGAGTAGCGAACAGGTCTATCTCTGGGAAACCCCATTATGCACAATGTCTTCGTGCAGTCGCCATTCGTATTCTTCTGGCAGCAGAAAATCTTGGATAGCCCTGAAGAGTGAGTGCCCCCCTGCTTGTTTAGGTAATACATTGATGTAGTGCTGTCGGTTAGGATTAGCAATGTCTTCCCTTGCAGTTGCACCTGAAAGGCTTTCAATGCTTTGTACACCGCTAGTAGCTCCAGTAGGTTTATATGGTTGGGCGCTACTTGAGGGGACCACACTCTGTGTGCTGTCTTGCCAGAGCAGGTGAGCCCCCCCACCCCGTGAGAGATACATCTGTCATAAGAGTGGCTTCCACTGCAGGGGTGGTGAAGGTCTTCCCCCCTTCAAGAGGTTTTCTCTTGACCACCCCTGCAGAGAGAGAACGAGAACAGATCTTCTCATTGTCCGGTGGCCTGACACCACTGGCTGTTGAGCCACTCTTGCATGGGGCGCATGCGCAGCCGAATGTGGGGAACCAAGTATATACATGACGCCATCATCCCTAGCAAACACATGGCCTTGCGTACAGTCTTGGCTACATATTGAGGAATCTTAGAGAGCATGTTCTGAACCCTCTCGCTGGAGGGGAAGACAAGGCCGTCTTCCGTACGAATTAGCACTCCCAGAAATTATTTTACTTGGTTGGGGATTAAGCTGGATTTCTTTTCGTTGATTGAAAAACCCAGGCTGAATAGGAGATCTACTGTTTTTTGGGTGTTCGAAAAACAAGCGTCGAACAAGTCCCCCGTAATGAGCCAGTCGTCGAGGTAAGGGTAAACTGGGACTGATAGTCTACGCAGGTGTGCTGCTGCCATGACTTTGGTAAACACCCTTGGCACAGAGGCGATGCCGAAGGGGAGTACCTTGAATTGGTAGTGTTTGTCCTGGATCATGAACCTTAGATATTTTCTGTGCGCTGGCAACATTGAAATATGAAAGTATGCATCTTTCATGTCCAATGTTGTCATGAAGTCCCCCTGTTTCAGCAATGGAATAACCTCCTGCAGTGTTACCATGCAAAACTGGGGTTTTATAAACTTGTTCGCTGGGCGCAGATCTAGAACAGGACGCATGGTGAGATCCTTTTTGGGTACAAGGAAGTACACTGAATAAATACCCTCATTTACCTGAAGAATAGGGACGGCTTCTATGGCGTCCTTTCCCAGCAGTGCTTCCACTTCTTGAATCAGGATCTCCAGATAGTCCGGTGAAAGGTGCTGTGAGTGTGGCGGTCTGAACTGTGGAGGTCGGGCGAATTCCATGCAATAACCGTGGGTGACCGTCTTTAAGACCCACTGGTTGGAGGTTATCCCCTCCCATGCCTTGAGGAAAGATGTTAATCGCCCCCCGACCGGGGAAGATATGGGAGGGGACCTGGACTTGGTGGTCATTTCTGACCAGAGGTTGTGGCTCTCTGGGATTGGGGCCTCTGCCTCTACCTTTGCCGCATTTCTCACCCCTTGAGGGGTAGTAAGTAGGGCTTCCAGACGCTTGATTTGTGTTGGAGTTATCTGTGCCGTAGTTGTTCTGACAAGCACGGGCTTGTCCTAGAAAGGATCGCCAAGAATTATTACCCCTCTGGGAGGAGGGTTTCTGTGTAATCTGGTGCAAAGACCTTATAGTCTCGTGCACCTTCTTGGCCGTCTCCAACGCTTCATCCACTGCTTTCCCGAAGAGGTTAGTCCCCTCAATGGGTTTATTAATGAGGGAGGCCTGAGTCTCAGGTCTGAAGCCCGATGTACGCAGGCATGCGTGTGTTTTCAGAAGAGTACCTTGTGCAAGAGACCTGCCTGCTGTTTCTGCAATGTCCAGGGTGTTCTTCACCACATTCTGGTTAACCAGTCTTCCCTCCGAAACAATGGCGAGAAGCTTTGTTCTGGCGGGTTCAAGAACCTCCTGAAGGCCTTCTTGAAGTAAGTTCCATTGGGCATCAACATAGCTTGTTTGCTAATAAAGTAGTATTATTAGCAACCCAAATGGTGTATGCAGCTGCTGATTTGACACGTTTGCCCAGGGCATATAACCTTTAGACTCCTTGTCCGGTGGTCATTCTCTCGTGGCAAGGGGTACCCCTGCCCTCTTTCGGGTGGTAGTCACTACCAGTGAGTCTGGGATGGTGTGCCCTTTGATATACAAAATAATTTTTCGACTCTCGGGTTCACTGCCCGTGTCTGAGCAGGTGTAACCAATGAGGGAGCTACCAGTTTCTTAACAGAGTTAAGGAGGGGGATAGATTGACTCGCCGGCGGTTTTTCCTTAATATCCTCCACGAAATCCTGCTCAGGTGCCGCCTCTGGAGTGGCAATTTTTAAGTATTCTGCCGCCTTTTTCAACATGGAGTTGAAAGCCATTTGGTCATCCACAGGGGAGGCCTGGCGAGCCAAGGTGGACGGAGGAGAGTCTAGGCACAAAATAACAGAGTCCTGATCTTGCTCTGTCCAAGGGTCTTGACCTTTCTGCTGGGTTTCCTCCCAGTTGTCTGTCGTATCCTGTTGATATTCCTCATAGTGTTCGAGAAAAGAAGCTGCTTCTTCTTCATTATAGATGTCTTTATAAGTATCCATATAGATCACGTCTTCTTGTTGGAAAACAAAAACTTGAATTTGGGGGTTAGGATCTCCCCAAGCCCTTTTCGGGGGCGGATGATCAGAAGAACTGATAATCCGCTCCAGCCGATCCATACAACCTTCACATTTTTCTGTAGTCCGTTTAGAGGACCCAAACGGGCCTACGCGAGGAGACGCGACGTTCTCCGCACTGTGGCGTCGACAGGAACCTCTAAGGGTGTCGGAGAGAAGCTCTTGACTATCTACGTAAGCCTCCTCGGAATCGGGAACCCAATCCGCCGAAATCTTTTCCGCGGATTGGCCCATAACCTTATGCAGAACCGGAGTAAGGCACACCGCCGCTGCGATTCTTCCGATGCTACTTTCGATTGTCGCCGAATCATCGTGAGACAAAGGCTCTGATGATTTGTCAGCAGTAGAAATACCATCCGTGCCACCAAGAGGCTTAGCGGTCGGGTTTCCGGGTAGAGGCCTAGCCGTAGATTTCGGGCCTACTGAGGCCTTGGAAATCGTCGAAGCGGCGGGCTCCCGACTTTCGACGTGTGTAGGTTTTGGAGTAGCACCCTTGGTTTGTCTCCATTGCCCAGTCGCAATACGCTGCTGCGGATGCGGGGAAGGCTTTGGATCAGAGCAATCCGAAGAAACCGGCGAAGACTTCGGCGGCCCCGTTGGCGCTTTCGCCATTTTTCGACGAAGGCGTCGGAATTGGCATAGGGGTTGTGTGCTTAGTACGATGCGCTTGTACGCCCCTGTCGCCGGGTGTAGTCCCTGTACTAAGACCAGAGTCGAGCCTGGAAGGGTCGGGGATGGCCGTGGCGGACCTAGAAGTGTCCGCCTCAAGATCTATAACATTCGCGTTGGACGTTTGGTCATCCGAAGTACCCCCGTCACTTTCGGCTGGTGTGGCGGAGGGGGATGGTGGCTCCACACATGACATACCGTACGCAGCCCACCGCTTTACACGGCGCTCCTTAAGGGTCTTGGGCCAAAGGAGTTTGCACGCCGCACACCGCTTCTAGTCGTGCTCTAGGGGGAGACAGGCATTACACGTCCTGTGTTCCTCCTTCCAAGGATATCTGACCCTACACTTAGGGCAGAATCTAAAAGGAGTCCTTTCCATAGCAAAAGGAAAGGATGACCAGACCGAAAGGGAAAAGAGGGGAAAGGAGGAAAGACACACTAAACAATATGGCCACCCCGACCCCACTCTCCCTACTGTATAGGTCGGCCAGAGGGACCGACCACATGGACAATCCGGCTGCTGGATCTTACGTGCCGTAATCCACAGCCGTAGACTATTCCCCCATAGTCTTCGTCGAAGATGTTGTTATTGGTGAAGTGACTTAACGGAGAATAAACCGACAATTCGGTAAGATAAACAATGTCTCTAGTAAGAGCTCCACCTATAGGGCGACCAGTTATCTGGGCGGAAAAAAACAATCGCAGAGGGCGCATCCGAAGCCTGCACAGGCGCACACGATATATGCAGGAGGCATCCCGAGGAGGGACTTGATGGACCTCACCCTGGCCACGTCCGTGGCCAGCAAACGCTGCACCTTGCCCAAGATGGCCTTCGTCCTTTCCTCCGACAGCGAGGCCAGACGCGCCACTGTGTCGAGCTTGGCTCCCAGAAACAGTGCATCTTGCGACGGGACCAGGTGGTATTCGGGAAAGTTGATGGAGAATCCCAGGTTCGTGAGCAGCTTGACGGTTTTCGCTGTGTGTTCTACGGCAAGCTCCCTTGTCCTTGCTCAGATGAGCCAGTCTTCCAGGTAGGGGTAGACGTGGATCCCCTGCAGGAGCAGCCGTGCCGCCACCGGTGCGAAGCACTTGGTGAACATCCTGGGTGCCGACTTCAATCCGAACGGGAGGGCCTTGAACTGGTAGTGCCGTCCTTGGACCACGAACCTGAGGAACTTTCGGTGTCCTTTTAGAATGGGGATGTGGAAGTACGCATCCTCCAAATCCAAAGACGACAGGAAATCGCCCTCCTCCAGCTGTCCCAGCACGTGCTGGAGGGTGACCATCCGGAACTTCTGTGCCTTGATGTACTTGTTCAGTTGTCGTAGGTCCAGGATGGGGCGCCATCCTCCTGTCTTCTTTTTCACGAGGAAGTACCTTGAGTATACTCCGGAGCCCCGGAAGCTCTTCGGGACGAGCTCGATGGCACCTTTTTTGAGCATCGCCCTTACCTCCAATAGCAGTTGAGGGACGTGATTTTTCCTCCTGACCATGGGTGGAATGCGGGGGCACTTTTTTTAGAAATTCGAGGGCGTGCCATAGCCTGCACCCATCGGTCGGTGGAGATGGACTCCCACACGCTGACGAAATTCGCCAGCCGGCCTCCCACCGGGGTGCTTCGGTGGGGGCCCGACACCACGGTCGGTTTAATCTTGCTTGGAGGACGCCTTGCCGCCTTGGCCTCCTTGGCGACGACGGCGGGGTCCACCCGACTTACGCGTCCTCTATATAGGCTTTCTGTGACGAGGAGCGAGCGGGCCACTTGGCGGTACGTAGATGATCCACCGCCGAATCACTTGGAGGCACCCTGCTTGCCTCCGGTGCCGGAGAGCGCCTAGGGCCTTAGCTGTCTCCGTGTCCGCCTTGATGGCTTGGAGGGACTCATCCACTGTTTTCCCAAACAGATTGTTCCCGTCGAACGGCATTGTCCAAAACCTTGGCTTGTACGTCCTGGCGGAAATCTGTCGCCTTGAGCCACCCTCGTCGTCTAAGGCAAACACTGTTGCCTAGCTGGCGGAAACCGGCATCGGCAATGTCCGTTGCCACCTTAATGGCGTGGTCCGAAGCCACTTCGCCTTCTTGCCTTCTTGCAAGATCTCCAGAGCCTCAGCCCTCTTGTCGCCCGGTAGGAAGTCCAACTGGGGGGTGATCTTGTACCATAACTCTGTCGTGGCGGGCCACGATCGCGAGGGCGTTGGCCGCCTTAATCGTTGTTGCCGCCGACGAGATAATTCGTCGTCCCATTGCGTCCAGCTTCTTTCGAAGTCGACGTTGAGGCCCCCCCCGCTTTCTTCTTGGCCCCCGCTGAGACAACCGAGTCAGGGGTCGGTTGTGCCCTAAGGCACAAAGGGGCTGCGTCGGGGACCCGGTACTTCTTCTCGTACCGATCCCTCTTGGCAGGCGTCGTAGACGGGTTCTTGAGAAGGTTGAGGCCCTCGTCCCAGATGTCATCCAGCAGAGGCACGGCGAGGACTATTTTCCTCTTGGCCTCGCGCCGCTGGTAGAGGAAACCTTCCTTCTTCTCTTCGGGGCAGAGCTGAAAAAGCTTGGATGTCCTGACGATCATTGCATGGAAATATCCGATCTCGTCAGGCGTGGAGGTCCGGGCTGGGGGCGATGGGAGCTCCGTCCCGTCGTCACCGCCGTCGGTACTCGTCGTGGCCGTGTCCGTTCCCGTGTCATCACCAGGAACGGAGGATGTGGGCAAAGGTTGAGTAGGCCACGAGGGCTGAAAAGGCAGGGCTGGATGGATCCATCTTCTCTTGTTCGGGGGGCTTCCCGCCGGTCCTGGCTTCTCCGTCGAGCCTGGTTCCGGTTCCTCCGTCGGTCGTAAGTGCAATTTATCTCCGAACATAACGATTGTATTGCCAACAAACTGGCCGCCGAGTTGTCCTGCGGCTCCGGAAGCGACGGGTGACTAGGACCCTCGCCGGTGCCGCCGTCGCTCTCGTCGTCACCTTCGTCGGGATCCCTCCCGTGGGAACGGGCCTCTTCGACGCCCTCGTCGAGGCCCTCTAAGACTTCTACCAGCTCCTCCTCGGATGCTATGTCCGTGTCCACAATGGCCACCGCCCCCCCCCCTCTTTTTCTACCGGGGTCTTCATGGGGGTCTTTTTGATGGGTCTGAAAGAGGCTTCCCTCCGCGGAGGCAGGGAGGCTCTAGGCCCCCTGACGTCGCCTCCACTGGTGTAGCCTCCACAGGCTGCACCAGGGCCGCCGCGACTTCCTCGATAAAGGCCTTGGCCGGGTGAATCAAGGCCTTTGCCACCTTATGCGGGCCTGTGGCCTTCACCTTGGTGGGAGGGTCACCGCCTTGCTCCCCCTCGGCCGGATCCTTCAAGCTCGACCGGCGCCTCTTCCTGAAGCTTTGCTGGGTTCTCGGCCTTCCTCTTCCCTGAGCCAGAGCGTTGGCTCGTGGTTGATGGCGCTGGGGAGGATGCGCCCTGCCTGGCAGCAGAGGAGCCCGACCGTTCGGCACTCCCGGTGCCCGCGGACTCGCTGTGCTTTGCCTTCTGTGAGGGCCCCCGTCGCCGGGGCGCCCTCACAGGACTTAGAAGACCGCTCGGACGACTTCTTCTGACCTGACGGACTTTCCTTCCAGCCAGTTGGAGAGACAAAGGTGTCAGTACCTGATGGTCCGTTCCAACATGTTCTCGCAAAACGCACAGTCCTTCTCCACGTGCATTTTGTCCTCATGAAGGCAGTAGAGACATTTCGAGTGCTCGTCCTCCTTGAACACATTCTGCAGCTTGCATCCAGGGCAAACCCTGAACAGCTTTCTGGGCGTCGAGCTTCCTTTCTCCTGGGCCATGTTCGGGTAGGCCGCAGAAGCTCCTAGACTCCTGCAAGAAACGCAACTCGACAAAATCTTCACCCTTGAGGGGCGTAGAAAAATCCGACACGGATCCCCGTTAATCGGATGTAGAGACGGTGGAGCTTGAGGCTCTATGTGACCGAAAAATGAGATTCTCTTTCAAAAAAGGACTCCCAACACTTGAGCGTGCAGTAAAAATCTGAGGATGGCTGCCAGAGGCGGGGTTTAGGGAGAGGGCAGTATGACCCAGAGACCAGTGATTGATTACTGCTGAGAAAGAGATCAGAAACAAAACTGATACTGATTTTTTCTTTACCGAGGCTTCCCGGCCTGACGACGGGGAATATTCATGAGCATGTGAATCCATGCCAGACCCCATGCTAGAGAAATGGTGGATCCCTGAGACTCCACAGCCCAGCTAAAGCTTTGTGTGCCATGATACTGTTACAGACCTGACAACAGCCTGGGAAATTACCCAAATCATAGCCAGGTAATCTCTGTTAATTGCTTTTTCAGTTAAGTCCTTGTCGCTTTGAAAAAGACCACCTGACCACATCCACCAACATTAAGTGTTACATGTAATAAACAACCAACATTGACTAAATTGAGACCAACAAGGGGCAGAGCTGATGGACAGAGTATGGGTTTTACTTCTCCCTGTGGAACTGCTTTGGTACAACTTGGCTTGCTTAGCAGCAGCAGCAGCACTCGCCAGCAGGTTTTTCACAGAGAAGACCTTCAGGTTGCATCTGAAGCGCTCACTAAGCATAGCATGGAATCTGAAGCCAAACACACTCAGTCTAGGCGCAGGAGCGTGGTGCTTTGCTTGACAATCTGGATGCATACAATCATGGGAAGAATTCAAGATGGCAGCAAGCAGAGTTAAAGCATCAGCCCACATAGCTGCACAGATGCGATCAAGACAAACAGCTGAGAATTGGGTCGTTTCAGAGTGAGCGGTAAAAAGAGCTTGCTTGTGATAATCGCCCACCGGAAGTCAATCACTAGTTCTGTCTGCAGGCTATGGTATAAAAATGGCCCCAATCTGAGAAGTTGTGCAAGTAGAGAGCTGAAGACGAGGCAAGCAAGTTATGGAGTGCCAGTGAGGAGAAATCGAGGGAAGCAGGCAGGGGAGGAACAAGAGAAAGAATAAGATGGAGGGAACACCAGAGGGGGAGAAAAGATAAGGCTAACAGGGGAAGGAGGTGGTGGTAGAGGAGCAAAGGAGGAAAGACGAGGTGAAAAACATCAAGGAAGGAGAGAATTGGTGGTTAGTGAGGAATCAAGAAGTGGAGAGCAGGCAGGGTAAATGATACACAAGAAAGGAGGTAACAGAGGTACAGAAGACCTGGATTAAGAAAGTGGCAAACAAATGAGGAGAAAAAGGAAATGAAGGAGCAGCTAAGAGGCGAGAGAAGGGAGCCAGTCTAGAGTGTTGCTATTCATCAAGGTGAAAATGGGAGAGACCATCAGTAGTCTTAAGAGATGAGAGGCTCCAAGATGACACCCAATCTGGTGGAGAGGAATTAATCTAGGTAGCCCCCAGCAGCCAGAAAAGGGGTTAAATTAAACAGCTGCAAGGAATAACCAGATCCCGAGGAGGATCCAAATTCAGGAGAATGACGACGCAAGGCCCAACAGTGGTGCTGCCCAAAGTATTGAGAAAGAGAGAAGTTTATGAGCAACAGCCTGCACAAGATAACTCTGCAAATAAATAAGTGTGGGGTACTTAAAACCGCATAGACTGAGTAACGGTTTAGGGGGGATGGATAAGGATTTCAAAGAGTCTACAACAAAAGAGTAAGGAGGAGGAAAAAAAAAACTCAAAAATGTTAGTCACGGGAGGCCCTTCCGTTATACTCAAGAAAGCTATAACCTGAGAGAACACTATGAAGAACCCCAGAGTAATTATCAAAGTGAACATAAGAAACGAGTAAGGTTCAGAGAGAAATCATTTACTTCCAAGCTAAGGTAGTACCAACGATGTGGCAGGTACAAGTACAAGAGGCAACAATGAAAAATTATCAGGGTAGAAGGGGAGGTAACAAATGCACTGGAGGCAGACACGGGAATAGTGATAATTTTTTTTAGAGTGGCAACCAAGTCTGAGATGCGGAGCCATGAGTAACCCGCATCATGAGAGCCTTTTGATGAATCTATCAAACCACAGTTTAACCTCAGATGAACATCAAACTTTGGAAAAACGTTTAGGTTTTGTGACTACTAATCTACATCAATTCATTTTTCATCAATAATTTGGCTTTATGAGAAAGGTACATCTTAAACAATTCTTCTGTGACAAGGAACCAGAAGAGAAAGAACAATACAGACCTACGTAATAAATCAACCTTTTGTGCACCAAAATAGTGCAGAAGACGGGTGTTTGAAAAAAAGGGTACTACATGACAGACGCATTAGTGCAACATAATGGGAGGCTCCCAATCTACTACAATAGGAGTAAAACGAAAACACTCCACTTTGAAGGCTTTATTGGAGAAATACAGCAGATGGAGGCTAACACCCAGGGAACTAAATAGGAGGAAGCAGAACTAGCAGAGACCCAACTCAAGTGCCAGGATGCTTGGGGGAGATTGTCAAAATGTGATTATGTGGCAAGGGCCTTCAGGGCACATGCAGAGGGTGACAGACCGGGCAGGCTGTTGTCGTGGCTGTGCAGTAGGGAGCGCCAGAGACGATTAACAATGGCACTTAAAGATGCTGCAGGCGCAATCCATAAATCACAACATGAGATTAATGAGGTTTTCACAGAATTCTAATCCAACCTGTACAGCCATGACACCGAGATTCCCCAGGAAGACATGCAGGGCACATTAGAGGAAATAGGACTACCCAAGTTAGATAAAGTGCAATGTGAGACATTAGATAGAGAAATAACAGCTGAGGATGTACGTGAGGCAATCAAATCATTGGCCACTAGCAAGCTTCCTGGCAATGATGGACTCCCATCGGAGTTCTACAAAACGTTTGCATCGGCCTTGACCCCAGTCCTACATGAAGTGTTCAAGGAGGCATACGATAAAGGGATACTCCCAGAGAGTATGAGGGAAACATTGGTGATCCTAATCCCCAAACCCAGAAAGGACACAGATAAATGTGACTCACACCGCCCACTGGCTACGCTAAACTACGATGTTAAGATATTAACAACCATACTGACAAAGCGATTGTTGAAGGTTGTTGGGGAAATAGTGCATAAGGACCAGAACTGTTTCATACCGGGTCGTAGCACGGCCATAAACCTGCGAAGGCTGCAACATGTCATGGCACAAACAGTCGACTCCCAGGCACACTACGCAATAATCTCATTATATGCAATAAAAGCGTTTGATTCGATATATTGGGAATGGCTACTTGCAGTGCTCAAGGAGTTTGGGTTTGGTGAATATTTTATCAGGTGGGTCAAAATACTATACACTGCACCAGTGTGAGGGTCAAGTCAGGAAGAGTAATGTCAACATGCTGGGATAACCAGAGAGGAATGAGACAGGGATGCCCGCTGTCGCCCATGCTGTATGTGTTGGGACTAGAGCCGATACCGGTTTACTTTAGTAAACAGTTCCTTGAGGTGGGAATTTGTGTTGGAGGTTCTAATCACGTGATTTCATTATATGCGGATGATGTACTATTATACATAAGGACCCGCATCTTAAGGTACCCTCGATACTTGATGTGTTGGATAATTATGCAACAGTATCAGGAATTTGTTTTAGCAGTGAGAAATCTTGCATCTTTCCACTGCCGGGCAGAGGGGTCTAAAAGAGGAAGATCTACCGAGGGTGGGACTAAAGTGGCAGCTCGAAGTGTTTAAATATCTGGGAGTGAACCTCAAACACACGCCAGAGCTGATGCAAGAAAGCAACACTGCCATTGTGGTGAAAAGTGTTTGAAAATCCATGAAGTTCTGGTCTAAATTGCAACTATCAATAATGGGCAGAGCGGCTATCACCAAAATGATTATTTTACTGAGGTTTCTATATTCCTTTCAGAACATGCACCTTTATATCAAGGCCTCGTTCTTTCGATTTTTGGAAGTGCTGCTGAGGTAGTTTATGTGGGGAACCACACAACAAACGGACGCTGGACACGCTGACTCTCCCATACAGGGAGGGAGGGATATAGTTACCGGACTTGGAGAAATATTATTTAGTGGCACAACTTAGTTTTGTGACTAAATGGCTCTCCGATGAGACCACGTCGGAGACTGCTCTACTGCGGCATTTAGTGGCTCCAGCAAAACTAAAGGAAGTACTGTGGGTGCCACCGAAATGCCTGGTGAGCGCTCCCATAATTCCACTTTTGGGAAGGCAGGTGTGGAATAGAACCAAGGTGCTAATGAACCTTAAGCAACCCTACTCACACAAGACTGATAGCTGCCGATGTTCGCCAGACCGACACGGATATACAAGTGGTGAGATACTGGGAGAGATGGGGTATTTATACCTGGGGGGAGGTGCAGTATGGTGGAATGTTTAGAGAGTTCGGGGCACTGCAGAACAATGAAGGGTTACCTCCGGGGGCAGTTCCTATGGTACCAAAAGGTTAAACAGGTGGCTAAAAGTAGATGGGACAACTGGCCGGAAGAACCGGAGGCGGCCCTTTACTGACCGCAATGTACAATTTGAGTGATGGCTGGAGACCTGTGTCCAGAATATACAGTCACTTGGTGGAGAAGCCCAACCCTATAAGTGCAACACTGAAAGCTAAGTGGGAAGGTGACATGATAGGGGACATAACTGAAAAGGAATGAGAGAAGGCACTAATGTACCCCCGAGAAGTGTCCAGAAATGCTAGATTTCGATTGATTCAGCTTAATGGCCTATATCGTACTTATAGAACACTGCTCAGGTTGGCCAAGTTCAGCACCACTGCTAGCCAGCTGTGCCCTTGGTGCAACGCGGAGGCGGAGGGGCTAATGCACCTGTTCTGGGAGTGTCAGCAGGTGAAGCAATACTGGGACCGGATAGCACAAGCTTGCAGGACGCCGAAGTAGTGCGTTAAAAGTGGACGCCAAGGGGATGCTTACTAGGCATCTACCCCAGGATGAGCCAAATTAAACATCTAGTTAAGTTAATGGATATGGTATGTATACTGGCCAAGAGAACCATTGCCATGGTGTGGAAAGTTGCTGGTGGCCCACAATATTCAAAATGGCATAAGTAATTCGAACATTGGGCTGAGGTGGAGACCAGGGTGTGGGGGCAGGCGATATCCAGGTCTGATGACGGTGCAAATGTTGCATTTGATACTTGGAAAATTCTGGTATGGAACATGTTTCATCCGTCTGATGATAAACCTCCTTGGAAGCATGTACTACCCAGATGTGGAACTTATTAAACACTATGGAAGATGCAAATGGATTGCGTTACCCTTGTGATTACCATCCCACCGAGGTAAAAATATAGAAGTCCAACATGCTCCCAAGAAACAAACAGTAACGACCCTAGTAGGTTTATGTTTAATCATTTATATTGCGCGCCAAGGTATCCAAAGGCTTAAGGGCGCAAACAAAACAAAGACCAAAAAATACAAACACGTCTTATGTAAAACAGAGAACAAACAGGGTAACTAAAGCATCAATATGACAATGCATTACTTACTGTAAAAGCATTTCTGATGGTTGTATCTGCTTAGATTCACATGCTGTGCATAGTCCGACATCCAGTGGTCACTGCGGAGTATTGCATTTTGTTTTTCGTAGTCGAATAGCGGACGTCGACAAGGCGTGTCTGCAACACTATCCCTATAGTGACGTGCAGTGCACCCACAATCCCTCACGCGTCGAAGTCCCTCTGTTTATATTTTTTCTGCCCTGAGGGAGCCTTCTATACGTGAGTGAGTACAGAAAAGATAGAGAGATGTAGAAAGATGTCTATGTTCCTTCCATCCGAGCGGAGTGGAAGGGTGGGCGCATGTGAATCTAAGCAGATACAACCATCAGAAATGCTTTTACGGTAAGTAATGCATTGTCTTCTGATGTTTGTTAATCTGCTTAGAATCACATGCTGTGCATAGAATAGTGAGCAGTACCCGGAGTTGGGGTTGGGTTGTGAGAAGGAACAGTAAAGAAAAGATGTCTTAATACTGCTTGTCCCACCTGGGAATCAGATCTAGAGTGAGCATCTAGACAGTAGTGTTTTGTAAAGGTGTGTACATAACTCCAGGTTGCCGCTTTGCAAATGGACTCAAGGGGAACGCTTGCAATGAATGCTATGGATGCCCCAGTGCCTCGAGTAGAGTGTACTCTTGGCTTGAAGGGTAGTTCTCTATTAGCAAGAGAGAAACAGAGTGATGCATTAAACAATCCATCTAGAAATAGTGGACTTTGAGACTGCATCTCCTTCTCTTCCTGCTGCCACCGAGACAATGAACTGATTAGTCTTTCTCAGTGGCCTAGTTCTTTCCATATAAAACATGACGGCTCTGCGCACATCGAGTGTATGCAGGCTTTTTTCTCCCAAATTGGAAAGGTTTTGAAAGAATGTTGGTAGTTCTATTGACTGGTTGACATGGAATTTCGATATGCATTTCGGTGCAAACCTTGGGTTTGTGCGCAGAACCACCTTATCTTTGTGAACTGTTACGAAGGGGTCTAGAATATAAAGAGCCTGTAGTTCACTTACTCTCCTAATGGAGGTGATAGCTATTAGGAAAGCAGTCTTAAGAGTGAGGTCTTTAAGAGTTCCCTTGTGCATGGGTTTGAAAGGGTGAGCCCATGAGCCTGGTAAGTACCACATTAAGGTCCCAGCCGGGAGCTGGGTTTGCTACCGGAGGATGTATTCTCTTTACCCCCTCCATGAAGGCTTTGATAACTGGGACTTTCCACCATGACACCTTAAGTTGAGAGGTGGTGTATGCAGAAAGTGCCGCTAGATGGACTTTAATAGAATTGAACACTAGACCTGAGTCCAGTAAATGGGTCAGGTACAGGACAATTTGTGTGGGAGAGCAGTGGACTGGGTTGATGCTCTTACCTCTACACCAGATGACAAATCCCTTCCACTTGCTAGAGTAGCAGTGGCGAGTGTTGGGTTTTCTAGCTTTTTTGAGAATGTCCATGCATTTCTGAGGGAGTTGTAAATGGCCAAATTCTATGACCTCAGGAACCAAGCTGCTAAGTTAATGTTCTGTGGGCATGGGTGTAGTATCTTGCCCTTGTCCTGTGACAACAAGTTGTACGGGCAGGGCAGTTTCACTGGTGGGGACAGGGACATCTCCATCAGGTGAGCAAACCATGGTTGACAGGCCCACATCGGGGCTATCAGTATCATGGTGACTGGTTCCTGGTGCATCTTGTGCACTATCTTGTTCAGCAGAGGAGTCGGTGGAAAAGCGTAAACAAATTTCCCTGACCATGGTATCCAGAGACCGTTCCCCTTGGAGCGGTTCTGTGGGTATCTGGAGGCGTAATCTAGGCATTGTGAGTTCTCCAGAGTTGCGAACAGGTCTATTTCTGGGAAGCCCCATTGTGTGAAGACGTCGAAGACGATGTCTTCGTGTAACCGCCATTCGTACTCTGAGGGCAGAGGGAAGTCTCTGCTGAGTTCGTCCTCTAGCAGATTTGAGTTCCCCTGGTACATGTTGTGACAATAGGAACATGTTGTGTCTGAGAGCCCACGTCCAGATGTTCTGGGACAGCTTGGACAGTCCTGGAGAGTGAGTGCCCCCTTGCTTGTTGAGGTAGTACATGGCTGTGGTGCTGTCCGTGAGGACCATCACTCTCTTCCCTTGTAGGTGTGTCTGGAAGGCTTTTAGTGCCTTGAACACCGCAAGTAGCTCTAATAAGTTTGTGTTTGGACGCTACGCTCGGAGTCCACACTCCGTGAGCAGTCTGATGGGATAGGTGAGCCCCCCCAATCCTGTGAGGGATGCGTCTGTGGTTAGAGTGGCTTCCACTGCGGGGGTGACGAATGGTTTCCCTATTACCAAGTTTTCCTTCGACCATCACCGTAGCGAGAGAACCAAGGCCTGCGAGACCACCACTAGATCGTCCCATTGTCCGCTGGCCTGGCACCACTGGCTGTTGAGCCACTCTTGCATTGGGCGCAGGCGCGCGTGAGGTACCAAATAAATACATGACGCCATCATTCTTAGCAAGCGCATTGCTTTGCGTACCGTCACCTCTCGACCGACCACATATTGAGGGATCTGAAACAGCATATTTTGGACCCTCTCGTTTGAGGGGAAGACGAGGCAGTCCTTTGTTCGAATTAGAGCCCCTAGGAATTGTTTGATTTGGCTGGGGTCTAAGCTGGACATTCTCGTTTATGGAGAAGCCCAGTTGGAATAAAAGGTCTACTGTCTTCTGGGTGTTTGAGAGGCATGTCTCGTAGGACTCCCCTGTTATGAGCCAATCGTCGAGGTAAGGGTATACCGGTATGGACAACCTGCGCAGGTGGGCCGCTGCCACTGCCAGTACCTTCGTGAATACCCTTGGTGCAGACTCTATGCCGAAGGGTAGCACTCTGAACTGGTAGTGTTTGCCCTCTATCATGAACCAGAGGTATTTTCTGTGCGCTGGCAACATCAAAATATGAAAGTATGCATCTTTCATGTCTAGTGTTGTCATGTAGTCCCCCTGAGATAGCAGGGGAATTACCTCCTGTAATGTAACCATACGAAATTTTTGTGTTTTTACAAATTTGTTCGTTGGGCGCAGATCTAGTACAGGACGCATGGTTAGGTCCTTTTTGGGTACAAGGAAGTACACTGAATAAATACCTTCCATTACCTGAGATAGGGGCACAACCTCTATTGCTCCTTTCTGTAGCAGCTGTTCTACTTCTTGCAGGACGACGACGAGGTGTTCTGGTGACAGGCGTCGTCCCCTTGGAGGTCTGCAGGTGGGGGACCGATTGAACTCTATACAGTACCCGTGGGCTACGGTTGACAATACCCACCAGTCTGATGTTATTCCCTCCCATGCTGAAAGGAACAATGTTATCCGGCCCCCAACCGGAGACGCATGGGAGGGGACCCGAATCTTCGGGTCATTTGGTGTTACTTGCCGGGGTGCCTCTGGGGCTGGAGCCTCGGCCTCTGCCCTTGCCACAGCGTTGTCCTCTTTGGTTATACTGGTTACTGGTACCCTGATTAGAGGGCCAGTTGCCTGCAGTGTAATGCTGTTGCTACTGCTGCTGTTGGCGTTGGCCACGAAAAAAGCGCTTGTTCCCAAATCCCCGCCTGTTTGGAGGCTTTGAGATTTGGTCTAAGGTCTTTATGGTGTCGAATTCTTTCTTCGCATTTTCCAGTGCATCGTCCACTGCCCTTCCAAAGAGATTTGACTCTTCTATTGGCTTATTAATGAGTGACGCCTGTGTTTCTTCCTTGAAACCGGAGTTGCAAAGCCAGACGTGACGCTTCAACATAATTCCCTGCACCAAAGAACGGCCAGCAGTTTCTGCCGCATCAAGAGTGTTCTTAATGATGCTCTGGTTGACCAGAGCTCCTTCTGTAACTGTAGCCTATAAGCGAGTTCTTAGAGGTTCAGGGGCTTCTTCGATGTCCTGCTTAAGCTTTCCCCATTGAGCATCTGCATAGCTTGCCAACAATGTATTATTATTGGCAATCCTAATTGAAAACGCTGCCGAGGCAGAAATTCTTTTGCCCAAGGTGTAAAGTTTTTTCCCTTCTTTGTCTGGGGTGCCTCACTGGTTGACAGTGGAACCCCAGCCCTCTTCCTTGTGTTAGTAACCACTAAGGAGTCCGGGACTGAGTGACCCCTGATATATAATGGGTCTGACTGTGAGGGCGAGAACTATTTCTCGATTCTTGGATTGACCCCTCTTACCAGCGCGGGGGTAGACAGCGATGGGGTGAGTCGTCTCTTAACCGAGGCGAGGATAGGAATAGTTTGACTAGTTGGAGGTTTTTCCTTAATAATCCTTTCGACGAAATCAGTATCTGGGGTGACCTCCCCAGTTTCAACTTCAAAATGCACTGCTGCCTTCCTCAGTAGCGCATTGAAGGTGGGCTGAAAGTCTACTGGAGATGGGTTCCTGACCAGTGTGGTCCGAGGAGAAGAAATGTCTATAATGCCGGGGTCTGTAGACCCTGATGGCGACTGCCAGGGCTGTGAGCCAACTTCACCTGGGTCCTTCTCGTTGCCCTCCTCACCTATGTTAGTGTCATCATGAAAACCTTCTTCCTCTTGTTGGTCTTCATTATTCACAAACTTATCCTCTTCCTGGAAGTGAGAGTCCTCTTCAGTGAGGTCGTAACAGTTCATGTCTTCCTGTAGGGGGTTAAAGCGCTTTGGGTATTTAGCCCATGGCCCCTTCTGGAGCACCTCCCTTGGCCTCATGGGTGTCCTATTTTCTGGGATGGCCATGAACCTGTCTAGCTTGTCCAACTGCTTAGTTCTGTCCCATAGCGTCGAAGATAGCATCCCTTCGCCTTCTGAGAAACCTTCTCGCTGGCTAGGGTCTACGCTCGATGGTGGGAGCCGTCCCAGCCTACCCTCCGGCGTCCTCTGCGTTTCTTTGGCCTTGTGAGCGGTTATCGACGTGTTACCCGCCTTCCATCTCTGGCTGTCTTTCGAAGCAATACGCGCGAGGCTTTCGGAGAGCAGCTTCTCCGTCAAGGGATCGCTCGCCATCGCTGTAGGCATTGCAGAGTCTTTACTGGCGACGTACGCACTCTTGCGAGGCGCGTCGCCTGAGGATTTGGGGTAGCGCCCTTATTTACAGAAAGCCCAGTCGCGGAAGCGGTGGCGGGGAGGGCTTGCGACCCTTACGGTCGGCGGAAGGCGCCGGTGGACCCGACGCCTCCGTTGACGCTATGGCTGCCTTCGTCTTCGACGAATGCGTGCCGTGGGTGATGTGGTCATGTGTTTTCCTGTGTTCGGCCTTGTCGCCGGGGTGTTTATCTACATAAGCAGGGCGTGAGCCGGGCTTGTCAGGGCCGGGGACGGACGCCGAGGAGCGGGAACTCTCCGAGAGGTCTACAACCTCCGTTGCGGAGGCCGTGTAATCGCTTTCCTCGTCACATTCGACAACGGCGGCAGTCGGCAAGGAGTCAGACCTAGACATTGCATAGGCTACCCACCTTTTGACCCTGCGGTCTTTTAAGGTTTTGGGTTAAATAACTTACAGGCCGCACAGCCGTCCTCTTTGTGATCGAGGGGCAAGCAATGGTTACACCGTTTGTGCTTGTCCTTCCAGGTAAACTTGCTCTTGCAGCGCGGGCAAAACCTAAAGGGCGTCCTCTCCATAGCTGAGGGTATGAAATGTGATTACGACCTCGAAAGAGAGGGAGGGGAAAGAGAAAGGCATTCTTAGAGTGAAGCAAAGAAATGACCACACAACCCCACTCTCCCTACTGTATAAGGCCGGCGAGGCCAGGCCACGTATTCGGCAGCGCCGAAGGATCTCCTCCGCTCGTCCCTCCGTCGAAGATCTTGCTCGGCGGAGAACAGCTTCTACATCGAGGGAGGGATCCATGTGTATGGTTATAAATAATAGTAAACGACCAAGGGTCGAGGAAATGATTTCACAATGTCTCTTGAAGAGCTCCGCATAAAGGCGACCAATAACTAGGTGGAAAAAAACAATCTGAGAGACTTCGACGCGTGAGGGATTGTGGGTGCACTGCACGTCACTATAAGGATAGTGTTGCAGACACGCCTTGTCGACGTCCCCTTTTCGACTACGAAAAACAAAATGCAATACTCTGCAGTGACCACTGGATGTCGGACTATGCACAGCATGTGATTCTAAGCAGATTAACAAACATCAGAAACAAATACACACAACTGCATAGAAGAATAGGGAGGAGTGGAGGACTAAAAATAATCAGTTGTACATAAGGACCGAAAAATAAAGAAACCTCCCTAAACAGTGGTGGAGATCAAATAATCAGATTACAACTGGAGGATCCCCTAGGAAGGTATCTACACAATCTTAAGAACGCAGTTAAGGTACTAGTCCCACAGCCCACTAGGACGCAATAATTATTGCATTGCGAACTCCAGTCTTTCAAATCCAGCCTACGGAGAATTCATAGATCCGAAAGTCTGACCACACCCGGCCCACTTCTCTGTCTTAGCCAAGCTAAGACCTTAAACCACAAGGCTTCTTTGGGCTCCTGACCATTAGCCTTGCTGATACTAGTAATGATAAAGTTTCTATGGTCCATAACAAAGTCATGAGTACTCGGGTCTTCTATTTTGGGCATATGACAAACAGTGACCCTCCAAAACCATGTGAAGACGGTTTTGTTTGTTTATTGAAATGTCATTATGTTAATGTAACCAATTATTGCAAATTTGGACTGCAATGGCAAAATGAGACAGATTGTAACTGAATATTTGTTTATAAATGCCAATAAAAACAATTTAAAATCAAATTGAAGGCTTTTTTAAACAACAAGGACATAGTGATTCCTAAAGCAGATCAGGGAGGGGCAATTGTCATTTTAGGTAGAAAAGATTACGTGAAAGAATGTGAAAGACAACTGACAGATGAAACCTATTAGTTTAGATAAGACCCCACGCTGAGACTGCAACAAATGATCACTCAAAGAAAGTGGGTGTCTAAGAAAGAGGCTGAATGTTTAATATTGGGAAAACCTAGAATTCCCCAATTCTATACATTATTAAAGATACGCAAATCACATGTTTCACTCGAGGACACACCCTATCCCCCCTGGAGTAAATTCACTGCTTGAATATCTATCAAAGTCTGCAGATGTCCAGCTGCAACCTATGGTGAAGAGGATGGTGTCCTAAATAAAGGACACTACTAAAATATTTAAAGAGGGGGCAGGTTTAAGATTCAATTCTAAAGAATACATTTTGTTAGGGCTGGATGTGTAGCCTTACATTCCAGCATTCAGCAAGGCGCCACCATATCTATGCTGGCGGAACGGTTGCTCTTGAACCAAAGTAATACGGCTATGCCATCTTCTTTTATACGCTGGTGTGCAAAAGTCACGTTGACTGAAAACTTTTCATTTCAAATCAGGCTTTCTATAGCTAGATACATGGTACTGCAATGGACGCGATCCTGGCCCCAAATGCAGCAAATCTACATGGAGGCTTTTGAGGTGAAGAAAATGCATAACACTAATCCCTTTAAAGAGCATGTGCCCCTGTGGGGCAGATCTATAAATAACATACTAGTGGTATGGAAGGGTAGAGAAGAGGCTAAACCATTCTGCGAATGGATCAATACTCAGGACAGGTATTTAAAATTCACATATAATCTGAGTGGAAGTACCATTCATTTTTTTTTTTTAGGTACCACTATTGGAGTTAATGAGAAGAACAAGCTCTTTGTCAAACCATTCCATAAACCATCAACCAAACGCATTGTTACATTACACTAGTTTACACCTACGACATGTAAGAGAATCTGCTTCTGGGACAGTTTTTAAGACTAAACAGAAATAGCACAAATCGTCAAGATTTCATAAGAGAAGCATTAATTCTACGAGAAAGATTACATGCTATAGGCTATCCAAAAGATCTTACCGCCAAAGCAATGAGGAGTGCAAATAACCGTGATCACTACTGGAATATAAAGAAACACGGCAAAATAAAAGATGAGAAGAACAAGTTACTTTCTTACCTGGTAACCTTCTTTCGATGGGATGGTCCGACGACTTATTCCATCTCTATGACAGCTAATCACCACAGCTGTGCTGCTTCAGAAAATTTTCGGCATCTGCGTCCTGCGTTGATGACGCCGATACGCTGTCCTCGAGGGCCTCCGTCAAGCCGATGTCACCCGATGTTATAAGTAGGACGCACGACGCCCGTAGCCTCAGTTGTTTTTTTCCACAGAATGTGTGGCACCAACCTTCTGCCAGTAGGATCACAGAAAGCCTTGCGGAAACGGAAGCTGCAATCGCTTAAGGAATTCTGTAGCGGGGCAGGCAGAGAGGGAGCGATATGGAATACGTCGTCGGACCATTCCCATTGAAAGAACGTTATCAGGTAAGAAAGTAACTTGTTCTTCGAGAGGATTGGGCCCTCCGACGTATTCCATATCTATGACAGACAGCCAAAGCAGTATCAACGTATGGAGGAGGGAAAAGAATTTAGAATATAGAATTTAGAATGCCCAATCAAATTGCAGAATTGAGGAACGCCTTGCCAAAGGCCAGATCCTGCCCATGGATAGAATCTAGGGAGTAGTGTCTTATTGACCGGAGCCCATGTGGCTGCTTCACAATGTTATGAATAGGAACACCCCTCTGCAGGGCAGCAGAGGCAGCCATACCCCTAGTAGAATGTGCCCGTAAGCCTACCGGCGGGTCCTTACCTGCCAAGCGGTAACATTCAGAAATTGCCAAGATAATCCATCTAGACAAAGTCTGCTTAGTAACAGCTTGTCCCAAACGCCTTCAGCGTATCCTGTAAAGAGCTGATCGTCGACTCTGACCCAGGACATGCGTGAAATGTAGAAACTTAAAGCTCTCCTAGGATCCAACCTATGGAGCCTCTCCTCTTCCTTACCAGGATGCAGAGGAGGATAAAATGCCGGAAGAATGACCTTCTGGCTTAAATGAAATTCCGACACCACTTTCGGAAGAAAGGAAGGACGAACCGTAAGGACAACCCTGTCCTTATGAAACACTGAAGGGTGGCTTAACAGAAAGTGACTGCAACTCACTCACTCTGCGAGCAGAAGTAACCGCAACTAAAAATACAGTTTTAAGGGTTAACAGTCTCAAAGGACAAGAATGTAAAGGCTCAAATGGAGCACCCATTAGGAATTTTAGAACAAGGTTCAAATCCGAACGGGGCACCTGGAAAAGTGACAGTGGAAACACATTAGTGAGCCCTTTCAGAAACAGAGAAATTAAAGGAATTTTGAAATAAGAACACTCCTCAGACGAGCGCTTAAATATGGACAGCGCCCCCAGGTAACCTTTAATGGTACCCACTTGCACGCCCTTGTGGGCTAAAGAAAGCAAAAAAGACAATCACAGGAATGTCACATGAGAAAGGATCCACATTCTTAACCCTGCACCAGTCGCAGAACTTTCTCCAACGGCAACGGTACAGGGACTTTGTTGTAGGTCGTCTGGCCGATAGCAACACCTCCATCACGTCTTCAGGGAGGTCCCAATCCTTATACCTCAACCTTTCAGAAGCCAAGCGTGAAGGTTCAGGGATCTGACCTCTGGATGGAGAACCTGACCCCCCTCTGTGAGAGCAGATCGTCTCAGTAGGGAAGAAGGTGGGGAGGACAGATGGACAAGTCGAGAAGGTCCAGGTACCACTTTCTCCGGGCCCATGCCGGAGCAATGAGGATCATCCGGGAACCGAACCTCCGTAACCTCCGCAGGTCTTGCGGGATGATGGACACTGGAGGAAACACGTACAGCAGTGGGAAGGACCACTCCACCACGAACGTGTCCCCTAAGGCTCCTCTTGGAGGAAATTCCCGCAAGCAGAACCTTTCGCACTTCCGGTTGACACTGGCGGCGAAGAGATCCACTTGTGGGGTCCCCCAAAGGGCGAAGATCTCCAGGAAAATCTCCTGAGCCAGCTCCCACTCGTGAGAGATTGCGTCCGCCGTCTCGTTTTCATCTCTGGCCAGATGAACTGCCGAGATCGAAACTTCCTGCTGGATGGCCCAGAACCAGAGCTGCATCGCCTCCCTGCACAGAGGAAGTGACCCTGCCCCCCCCTTTTTGTTGAGATAGTGCATGGCCACTGTATTGTCTGTCAGAATCAGGACATTCTTCCATCGCACAGTCGGCAGAAAAGCCTTCAGGGCAAGCCTGACGGACCTCAGCTCCGACAGATTGATATGGAGTCTGGACTCCGACCAACAACCGCTGACTCAACTCGTTGGCATGAGCTCCCCATCCCATGAGGGATGCGTCCGTCACAATCGTCACCTCCGGCCAGGGTAGCCAAAATGGAGTCCCCTTCATCAGATTGCCTGCCACAGAAGGTCCTGGGTGACCGAGGGGGGCACCTGAACAGGGTCCGACATCCAGCCGGAGGACTGTGAACACTGCATCTTGAGAGCCCACTGCAGAGATCTCATCCATAGTCGAGCCACTGGCACCAAAAGAATGCAGGACGCCATGAGGCTGAGTAACCTCAAGAACTCAAACGCCGGGAGACTCTGGGCATGTTGAAACTTGTGCACCATCTGCAGAATGTGATGAGCCCTCACCTGGGGAGGGAAACACTGCCCCAGGGATGTGTCGAGCACTGCTCCGATGTACTGGAGCCGCTGGGTTGGCATCAAGTGGGACTTCAAGTTGAGGGAGGAGCCCAGCCTGTGAAGGGAGTGCCAGGTGACTGACAGATGATCCAGGACTAGCTCCGGAGAACGCACCCTGATCAACCAATTGTCCAGGTAGGGGTAGACGCGAATCCCCCCTTTCCTGAGATACTCTGCCACCACCACCACAAGCTTGGTGAAAACCCTCGGGCGGAGGTCAATCCGAACGGCAGGACCCGAAACTGAAGGTGCGAGTCGCCAACCGCAAACCTCAGGTACTTGTGCTTGGGATGAATCGGCACATGAAAGTAAGCGTCCTTGAGGTCGAGAGACACCAACCAGTCTTGAAGTTGAAGGGCCTGGAGGACTTGAGAGAGAGTAATCATCTTGAACTTGTCCTTCCTGCGGAGCTTGTTCAAACCACACAAGTCCATGATGGGTCTCAATCCCCAGTCTTATTTCGGAATCAAAAAATAAGGGGAATACCATCCCTTGTTCCTCTCCTCTACAGGCACCAGTTCTATGGCGCCTTACTCCAGCAGGGATTTGATTTCCTGCGCAAGGAGCGGATCCGGACTCTTCAAAGAGATTCCCTGGTGGATTGTCGTGAGGCCTCTGCCGGAAAGGAAGACAGTAGCCGTGGGCTATGATCTCCAGAACCCACACATCTGAAGTAATGGCACGCCATTCTAAAAGATGATGCGCAAGCCTCCCCCCAACTGGCGAACCATGGGACATGGCCTCATGACTGAGCTGAAGAGGCTGCGGTAGTGCCTGAGGGCAAAGAGGCAACTGCTCGAACGGCCTTGGCACCTCCAGTATCCTGTTTTCCACCTCTGGTACTCCTACGTTGGCCTCTTTGATTTGCAGCTCCCCTCAATTTACCAAAGGTCGAGTAATATCAAAAGGAACCTCCCCTCCATTGCTGTCCCCTAGGACGAAAAGGGCGGAGGTTGGCGAACTGCAGCGCTCAACGACATTGCTGCAGCCTTCGAGGTCTGCAAAATGATGGTCACCATCAAAGGGCATATTGAGAAGCCAGGATTGTACATCCGGAGCAAACCCCGACTTCCGCAACCACGCCAATCTGCGCATCACGGTGCTCGCCACCATGGACCAGCTGACACAGTCTGCCACGTCCAGACCTGACTGAACGGATTCACACATGGCATCCTTGCCATCCTGTACAAGGGCAAGAAAGCCATCCCGTTCCTCCCCTTCAGGAAGATGTTCAGCCGCTAAGGAAACAATTCCACAGAGTATGAGTGAAACGTGCCAAGGCACACACAGAGTTGACTGCTTTCAAAGCCATACCCCCTGAAGAAAACACTTTCTTCGCACAACCGTCAAAACGCTTGTCGTCCATATCAGGAGGGATGGTAGGGTACGACACCTGTTTAGCCGGGGCCGTAGCCGCCTGCACCACCAAACTCTCCAGAGTAGGGTGCACGGACAAGTAGCCGTGGTCGGCACTGGCTGGGAGGTATTTTCTCGGCAACAACTTCCCTACTGCCGGGAGACTCTCCGGAGCAGTCCAAGCCGCCGCCACCCTTTTTTGCAAGGCCATATGAAATGGCAGAACCAGGTCAATTGGTGGACCTAGGTCCAGGATATCTGTCAGGTCATCCTGCAGAAAATCCACTGGGGGCGCGCAGACCACCCCAAGTACTCCGACACCCTTGACATAAGCCACAGCTACGAAGACTCGGCGTGCGTACCAGACTCGGGCCTACTAAACTCCACCTCCGGGGAGGTGTCCAGACCACTGGCGTTGTGCAACGACTGACACAGGTCTTCAATCAGGCTATGACCAGACAATATTTTGTACCTCATCAGGAACCAAACATTCCTCAGACCCTTCTTCCACCTCAGAAATCTAATCTAGAGGCTGGAATGGGGCACAAAAAAAAGTGACAAAAACATGTTTGGACTTGGCCAGAGCCTTTTTCGGGGGTTCCACCGTGCCACGGGGTTCCTCCGACAAAGCATCCTCGAAAGGCGTCAATGGAATTGCGTCGACCCAGACAGTCCTCGAGGGCGGTGCCCCGAGCGTGTCCATCGATGGCCTCTGCCCCGATGGTGTTGAGGGTTTCCTCGAGCGAACCTCTCGACGGACATGGCGCCGATGGGGTCGACGTCTTCGAAGAAGACCTCACAGGCTCCGACGGTCTCGAGGGCGTCGAGGACCGGGACCTGTTGCGGGCATGGCTAGAGCGATCCACCTTGTCCGATCGAGACCTCAAAGGTTCTCGATGATCGTGCCGACCACCCGAGCCCGAAGGCGTGCAAGTGGTGGCTCTAGCATGGTCACGGCCGGCTTCTCTCGAAGGCGTGGACAGACCGGAGCCCTGTGATTCAAAAATCACCAACATTTTCTTGCGAAATGCCTCCCATTCCGCAGGAGTTGAGTGCTTGTTGGGACAAGCAACCCGCCGACGGGCAGAATCCTCCGACGAGGAAGTAACCCGGTGACGGCGCTTCCGCGAGTGGTGATTACCTGTCATAGATATGGAATACGTCAGAGGACCCAATACCCTCAAAACTTGTATTTGTGAATACATACAGTAACTTATCAAACCAGATAAAAAATAAATCACCAATAATTGGAGCATTATGGAAAAGGGGGAATACCCGATTGAAAAACTCATAATAGCCTTCAAATGGAGAAACAGTCTTATTAAAGAACATATTACACAGAATTACATGAATCCTAGAACAATGCAGACAAAAGACTGAGACAAACATGAGGGCTAACACTGATAAAAGGACATTGACATTGGGAAATGTGCACTAGTTGTCCTCAGGAATTTAGAAGTACTGAGGTGGACATTGGACTTCGGAGACCATGGATCCAGAGAAGTTTCACCAACTGCAGTTCCAGCATGCTAATCTATAGAATCTGGTGCCCGTGCAAAAAACTACATATAGGCAAAACAGGGTAAAATAAAAATAAGAGTGACAGAACATAAAAGCTGTATAAGAAATAGAATACATGCAGCGCCATTAGTGGATCACTTTATGGAACACATGCATACAGCAGAATAACTCAAGTGGACAGTCCTAACAGAGTAACCCCAAAAATGTCACTCTAGACAAAAGGAGATTGATGAAAGTTACAAGAACTCATCTTTTTGGCCCAAAGTGTAGAAAGAAGCCTGAATTAACAAATTGAGTGTTTATAGATGTATATAAAGAAGAGCCGTAGACAATCAGGTTAACAGCACATAAAGCGCCTAAAACACGCGGGCATCGAGGCGCTGTTACAGGTAGTAAACACTACATACAAGGTAAATGAGAACATACAAATTGGTTACACAGCCAGCTTACATTCAGAAATTATAGGCAAACAGACAAGTTTTGAGGGCTTTGCAGTAGGTCCAGTGTGACTCTTTAGCCCTCCGTGCAGGAGGGAGAGAGTTCCAATGTTTTGCAGCAATGGATGGGAAACTCAACCCTCCAGCTGTGGAGTGTTTGAACTTAGGTTGGATCAATCCATGGCAATAAGGTGTACTGGTGGGCCTGGACTTAGCGATTTTCTGGGCCAAGTGGGCGGAGGCAGATCTGGAAATGCACCTGTGCGCGATTTTGAGAGTTTTGAAAATGATTCTTTCCTGCAGTGGAAGTCAATGTAACACTCGTCGTGCCGCCGAGATGTGTTCAGATTTGGGAATGTTCAGGGCCGCTCGAAGAGCGTTATTTTGAGTAGTCTGAAGTTTCTGTAAATTTAGTGCCGAGGTGCCAGCAAATGGAACATTGTAATAATCCAGCCTGGCCCCGACCACTCCGCGCACAATAGCCAGACAACTATCTGAATAGGAATGGTCTAGCAGCGTTAATCAAGTTAGTTGTATATGCTGCCGATGAGTAAATGGCATTCATTTGGCGGGTTAAGGATAGGTTCGAGGTAAACCCCCAGTGTTTTTACCACTGGGGAGACTGGTATCTGGTTGCCATCGATGGCAAAGGCAGCGTATTTTGTGTCAAGTCTTTTAGCAGTGTTGAGGGTCCGACAAGGAGGAGCGCTGTCTTCTCGTCGTTGAGGCAGAGGTCGTGCATCGACATCCAGGCTTGGATAGTTGCGTATGCTGAGCTCAGAGTGTCCGAGTCATTTTAATAGTTACCCAAGAGGGGCAGGAGAATTTGCGTGTCATCATCATAGTTGGTGTAGGCTATGCCGAGGGAGTCGAAGAGTGGCTTTGTAAAGATGTTATAAAGCGTAGAGGAGATGCACGATCCTTGTGGAACTCCACGATTAATTAGGGCAGGTGGAACACTGGCATTTTCGGCAAATACTCTCATTCCAGGAAGGAGGCAATCCAGGAAGTAGCCTCAGGTGAGAAAGAGGCTGAGGTGGTGAGATATCGGCAGAGAACTACATGGTCCACCAGGTCAAAGGCTGTGGACAGGTCTAGTAGGAGAACCAGGGCAGGTTTCCCTTCATCATGAAATGCCCTATGGAAACGCAGGATACGTGCCCACGTCACCAAAACGGAAGGACAATCGCTTGCACGGTTTCCAGAGTAAGAATAGACGCCATCGAATCTGCATCCCTGACAGCAACCACTTATACATGGTACAAAGATTATTAAAAGAGCAATTTCCACTTTATTTCCACGTACAGCTAAAAGTAAACATAGAAACCGACCGGAAACAATTGAATATGCAAGGAAGAAATCTGGAAATTCAATTGCACTCCCATGACTAAATGAAAATGCTATAGGCGGAGGTGCTTTTCGAAACCGTTTAAGGTAAATACATTTTAAACATTAGTTTTGATGCTAGACATATGTTTTATTGAAAACAAGAAACCTAATTGATAGGCAAAGCAACTGAAAGACTTTTATTCTCTATGTTTTTGTCCATTTCAGCTAGTAAGACAGACGAGCGAATCTAAAATAATAAAACTCGATGTGAGGGAATTCATGTCAAAGTTTTAAGAGGTAATTACAATTATGTTAAAGGGCAAAATATATAAAAATTAACAGAGCGAGAACATATGGCATCAAAAGTAACTAATCTATCCATAGCATCGAAACATACAAGAGTGTAATTTCCACAAGCAAAGGACTACAAAAAGCAAAAGGTAGTACTCCACTCCAGCACCCATTAGAAAAAACGCTGTGGGCAGTTCTAAAATGCATGCCATTGTAGACATGTACGTTTATAGCACGTCAGATCATTTTTTTTTTTTTTTAAAGGGGAAACAATATCCCTATGAATCGTAGCCAAGAACAACATGGAAAACTAACCATGTGTGATATTGTTTTAGGAGGCATTGAGCTGCTAAGAAAACATGAGAGGTGCAGAAATTAAGAAAAAGGAAAGAGTGGGAGGAAGCTGCAATAACACACAGCTTCAATAATACGCAAAAAAAGACATTATAATTAAGGACAAACAGGAGCCGGCTTGACCCTGAAGAAATTCCCTATACATTATTTTTAACAAGCTAGAGAGGAATTACACATGTAGGGTGAAATATATATGGAGTATAGATGTGAATAGAGGTTTAGATAATGTATGGTCAATTAGGTCTGTTTAATTGTAATACTTTATTGAATGAATACTCTTGAGGAGCTGACTATTGCATACTGTAAAAAGCACTTGCACTTTACAGAAATTGGTAATGTCCTTGGGACCCACTGTAACAGTAATATATATAGAAAATCTGTTTAATGAATTTAACAAAAAAGTGAATAAAATAAATTATGTATAAATACTGTTTGAATAGTGAAATTGAGCAGTGAAGTGTGAAGATGGTCACCTTTGCGCTCCCTGAAAGATATAGACCTGAGAGCATTTTGTAGTTCGTTAGCGGTTATGCTTAAAGAGGGGTTGCTCTAATAGGTCTTTAAATAACCCTCTAGTCTCATTGTGCTGTGTAGTAACGGTTTACCACCAGGAAGGTGCAAGCTTAGGGAGAGAGGGATGAAGGACTGAAGACCCCGGTCCTAAGAAACCGTTTGAATGGTTTGGTTCCTCACCCATTCAAACCAAATTCCTTATGTGCCTATTATAACAGAAAGGCTTGATGTCCAAAAACCTGAATCAGTCATCTGTTGATCCCTTGGCCTGTTGCTACCTTTTTAGAATTTTTTTTTAAACCTTTTTATTTGCATTTCAACACAAAACATAACAGATGTCAACATAAAACCAACGAAACACGTCACTTCTCTACTGGCACATTCAAGGTGGAGGTTACAATCCATTTCCGCTCGTTTAGTTCACAGCGGGGCCTTCTTCCCCTCCGTACATTGTATGCTTATGCTACTCTGTGCGTTACACCAGGGTTCAAGTGGCCCGGCCACCTCCCCTTAATCAGTCCCTCTCCTGTTTGCCGTAATTCCTCTGTCATCTGGGCAGTCCTCCTCCGAGCCTCTGGGCTCGCAATTGCTGTCTCCCGCTTCACTCCCAAACAGGTCCTGTACCAGAGTGTTCCATGCTAATACCTTTTCCCCACCTTCACTTTCCCCCCTATACAGCGCCCTTGTAAACACTGCTGTTTCAGCAATCACCGATTTGTGCAGGTCCGCCCAGCACCTCTCTGTCGACGGTCCCATGCTTGTACTCGACGCCATTGCTATGCAGCGTTTCGGCAGTATTGTCATCAAGTCTTTCATTTTTGCCAGGTGTGTTCTGTGTCTGCCTCCTCTCTGGAACAGGCCGAACAGGTAAGACTGCAGTGACCATGCCATCATTTGGATCCCCCCCTTCGACGCTTTCGCCTTGATAAAGTCCCAGAATTGCGTTATCCTCGGGCATGACCAGAACATGTGCAACATATCCGCCCACTCCTCCCCGCAGCACGGACAGCTCTGGGTCTGTCAACTCCCCATGTTCGACATTCTTTTGGGCGTTCGATATGTCCTATGTATTAGGCAGAGCTGCATCTGTCTAAACCTTGCGTTCCTGGAGACTTTCTTTGCATATCCAAGGGCTCAATTCCATTTGTCTTCCGTGAAGGGTTTCTGGAGCTCTTCCTCCCATTTAGCCCACACTTGTAGTTCTCTCGTATTGTTAGCGCCCAGCGATTGTTCATAAAGTCTGGATACTGTGTGCACCCCCCCTCCAAAATGTCATACCATGCGTCCAGGGCCCCATCCTGCTTCGTCTGCCTCGGGCAAGATCTCCCACCTCTTCCTGATAGTTCGGACCATGTTACTGTATACATATGAATTGGCCAGTTTGTATGCCTTGCTCTTCTACCAGGGTTTGAAAGTCCACACAGTGGCCGTCATGCCACACATCCCCTATTTGGGCAACCCCCTTGTCTTCCCACTGCATTCTATACGTTGTCAAATTCGCAATGCAGGCATCAACCATTCCTGCCAGGGGGATCTGCCTAAAGCAGGGGCCACTCACCCCTTGGATTTTCCACGCCCTTTTCCATAGGGCCAGGCCCAGCTTGATCGCGTTGGGGAGTGTTTTGGCCGAAGTTGCCTCTATACACTGGAGCTCCCTCAGATAGTATTGCTGCACTGCCGGCTGGAAGAGTATGGAGTATATAGAGGTGTCTTCACCCATCTGTAACACAAATTGAAGTTGACCTGCCAGGTAATATTGTTCGAAGTCCGGGAACCTAATTCCCCACCATTCATAGTCCCTTTGTAGTGTACTGAGTGCTATCCTGTTTCTCCCTCCTCCGCACAAGAATTCCCTTGCCATGGTATGTAATAGTGTAAACAACGACCTGGGTATGTTATAAGGAATGTTAGTGAAGTAATACAGGAATCGGGGTAGGACAGTAATTTTCAACAGGGAAGCCCTCCCTATCATCCACAGTGGCAGCGTCCTCCAGAACTGCATGGCCTTCCTCATTTTGTCTAGAGCCGCCTGTGTGTTAGCCTTGTGTGTCTCCTTGGTGTCATGATATATATCCACTCCCAGAAATCTGAAGGTGCGTGGCGTCCACGTGAGGCCCAAGTCCGGTAACTGGGCTATGGCCACTACTCTCAGATCCGCTAGAGGGAACAGCGAGGATTTACCCTTATTGACCGTGATCTCAGACAGTCTGCTGAATGCTCCCAGGGCTTCAAGCAGGTCCGCTGTATGTATTTGTGGGTTTTGGACATAGAAAAGCATGTTGTCAGCATAAATAGATATTTGGTGCACTACCCGGTCTACTCTATTCCTCTGTCCCTGTACTCGGCCCAGGCCTGTCACTACCTTTTCCATATTTCAAGTTCTAGTTTCTCTCGAGGGCAGGGTTCATAATTTATTCGCACTCACAGGTATTTTAAAGTTTCTCAGAACAGTTTGTTAATAATTCCTCTGCTGCAGCGATCGTTCTTGATGTGGATGAGGCAGCACCCTCAAAAATGCTACCAGGGGAAGTGCTACATCAGTCTCCTCTTGCCTAAGTTTTTTTGCTGTATGCACAGGTAGGTAAAAAATCCCCCACCTGCTATCCCCAACTGGTGAATTTCAGCTAGGATTTTGCAATTCTCTGCTCCCCACTGCCTCCCCTACCTCCCCAATTTGCATTCCCACTACTTAGCAAAGCTTCTTTACTTAGGCTAGACATTTTGCAACTGCTGTCAGAGTCTGGGCTAGAGTGCCCAGTCTGCTTCACAGAGTATGCTTTAAGGTTTGGCCCCTGCCAGTCGTTGGGCCCAGTTTCTCAGCAGGTGTCTTACTAGAGCCTGTCCCTGAAACCTGGCCTCTTTCCAGCACTGTCATAGCTGGCTCGGCCATATTCTTATCGGTCTCCACGATACTGGTTGGCCTTGTTGGTTAGCAAATTTAGGATCTACTCCCCTGGTACTTCTCAAACCCACTTCACTATAACAACTCTCTGAGGAACTCCACGCTATCTCACACCAAGTCAGGAGGCTTGTGCCTTTGTTGATTAAAAGTGTTGATAATTGAATCCAACAAAAAAGGCCTGATTCGGCAGTTGTTTACCCCCATTAGCTTTATTCGACATGATTGGCTATTGCCCGATGGTTCTCTCCCTTCCGCATTATTGCGGCTGGCGTTTGTGTTTTCCCCGCAGGTGTTGTGTATTGTGGCATGCAAGGAGGAGGACACAGACTCAGAGGACATGTGTACTTTTATTAAAGTAAAGGTACTAAGCCTAACTTTCCCTAGGACTATGGGTGATCCAAACCTATGTTACTAACTAAGGTGCTTCTTAGTCGTGAATGTCCAAAGAAAGAAGTCCGCTGTCCAAAAACTCCCCCAACTGACCCTACCACTAAGATAAAACTAACTTGGGTCAGGAGAATGGTTCTTCTACTGGAGGTACTGCTAGTACCAGTCTTCACTATATAATCCGCAAATAGTTTTTCGTGATTTGTATTCATTTCTTTAGTTCCCCAAGCAGGGTGTTTAACTTTCAGTCTTCTCTTTGGATCCCTTCTGAGGGAATAGGTTTTTCTTTCACGTTTAGGTTATAACAGTTCCACTTCTCTTGTATCAATTGATTGTTCAACTGTCTTCTGTCTTGATGTTCAAGGTTACCTCTTTCTCTCTTTAGTATTACATTATTCTTGTACAGCAAGGCATAACATGAGCAGTGTCACATAGCAATTTGCAATGCAATTATTTATTAAACTGACACTTGTGTAGCAAATTAACTATTTAATTTACACTTTTCAATGAAAGCACAGCTTGCCCTGTATACCTCTCTTGCCTTCAGGGATCTCTCCACCCTCCTTTTTCTGTTCACTGCAAGTTCAAAAGGGGCTAATTGGGGGTTGGTGGGATAGGGAGAGGGAGAATTAGGCAAGAATTATTTTTCTTTTTCAAATAATTGCAAACCAGAAGTAATTGGGCTGATACTTTTCTTGAGCCAACTAAATCCTGCCTGGCAAAGAACAATCAGTATGTGCTAACTTTTCTTTATTTTTTATAAAGCTAGTCATGCAATTCTATTCCTAAAATTTTAAGTTGTCACATAATGCATACTTACAATATTGCTACTGTGAAACACTACATTGTCTCCATGCTTTACAGGAAAGCTTAGGTTAGTGTATCAATCTCTTAGTGTCCACTATATTTCATGTTTGAGAAGATACATCACATTGCAGAGAACAGTTTTGAAAATGTACATGATCACACGGCCAAATGCTTTTAAAAATGGAAAACCTGGTTCTGTAACCTGCTGGTTGCATACATCAGTGCAACTGATGCTCAATCCATGAGCTGATGATCCCATATTCCTTGACATGCTATCTTATCAACCTGTTGCTTTATAGCAGTTACCCTGTTCGTTCCCTGCCTGCAAAGCCTTCCACCATGCTTGGTCTCTGGCTTTATATCCTCTTACATAATAAATACAAAAAGCTAAATAGATGTTTAAGCAAAGTAGTGATCAATAGTTCCATCCAGTCTGTACATCTACAGACCTACTGTAACACCATACACTGTTGGCCTTCAGACCTTGCTTTGCTCTATGATTATGATTGCAATATATACTAGCACCTGTGGGAGAAAGCTTGCCAAACCGTTTTCAGAGCCCATATCAATTTGTGTCCATTCATTTAGCTAATCGTTTACATTTTACAGGCACTCAACCAGGGCTTGTCAAGTCTTTTCGTCCACTCACATACTCTAGTAGATTTTATAAAGGGTGAGTACCATTTGCAGGGGATGTTTGAAAAACATTTACATTGTTTGCAGTAAATGTCAATACAAGTTTAACTGTGCGACCGTAGTGTGCCAAGGAATGAAACGGTGTCATGGTTATGAAGTCAGGGGCACAGGCATGCAGGGGTCGCATGCACAGGAGACCTGGATGGACACTGTTCTGGTGCCTTTGGCACCAGGCTCATGAACAAAAGTAAACAAGAATATCCATTTAACACCAAAAAGCTTTTATTATGGACATAGCCCTTCAGATGCATTAACCTTGAACATTACATCCATTAAGCAGCCCCAAGTGTATTCTTGGGTGTGGCTGCTAATGGATTGCCTTTGCACGTGCTCACTCTCTAGGAGTGGCAGGGTGTGGCTGGTAAGCCGGCCCTAATGGGGATGCCCACGATCTCTGCTGTATAAGCTGCCCCGATCCTCAAGACCGACACTTTGTGTTATTCTTCTCTTGCAAGCAGCGTAACGCTCACCGTCGCCCGAGGTCAGACTTACCTTTGAAGATCCTGCTTCCTGGACATCCTGCTAGCCTACTTATCAACTGGGGGAAGCTGTTCTTACCTGTACATCTCTTCGGCGAACCAAGTATTCATCTTTACACTTCCCGGAACGTTGAAATTTTCATCTTGGCACCGCAGCACGGCACGCTCCGTCGTCGACAGCAGAGCCTGCAAGGAAAAACAGAAGACAAGGTTAGACATCGAAAAAAAACAAACAGTCAGTTTAAGGTTGCGCTTGGCCATACTTCGCACTTTCCTTAAACCATCACTTACCTGCTGTCGATCATTGCGGTAGCATCCATCTTCCATCCGGCCGCGTCACACATCTGCATTGAGGCCGCATTTCCATCTAAGGGAAGAAAACAGAAGAGACATTATTGTGGGCATAAATAGGAGCAACATATAAAGACATTAAACAGAACGAACAGCATCACAATAGCTCAAGAAAGACTTACCAATCATAAGGAGAAGCATAGTCGCAGCTGGTCTGGACTAATCCTTATCAGGGATCAGTGAAGGAACTTGATCTCATTCGACGCGCCCCTGCCCGAAGTAGCAGGACGGAGAGCTTATGTTCCATAATTCACAGGTGAGCTTTATGGGACGGCGTATGCTCACAGAAACCGTACTTTGGGGTGAAGGGTTCGAGAGGTACAACAATCACAGATTGGTGCACTCACACTCTTATCTCCACGCAGGAGCAGTATCACCACGTACCACCGCTGACAGCTTTTCTACTGAGAGAGGCCTGAAGGGGGTGATTAGAGTTCAGGGAGGGCTGCAACCGCGCCCCAACGCCTCTGCAGAGACCAGGTGAGCGTAACAAACGGGTTGTGGTGACATGCACCATGTTACAGAAAGAGCATTTACATTTTAAGTCAGTTGCCATGGGCAGTGTGCATTTCTCTTTGGTGAAGTAGGTACACTAAGTTACTGGACCATAAAGACGAGCAGAATTTTAACAAATTTGCAAGGCCTGACTCATCACACTAATGTTTCACTTCAGTGGAACACACAACTGTTGTATTGTTGCTCATTTTATGTCTTGGGTACAAACAACATCTGGTAACATTAAAAATATTAGTATAACATTGCTAATCAAATGAGTTTGTTTGCTAATCAAGAACATTTTAATTAGCAAACTCTATTAATCAATTTTTGAAAACTAATGTATGCCTTGTACAGGCTAGAGTTCTTCCCCTTTTCCAGGATATTTTCTTACACTCTTTGCCCAGATTCTACTTTGGCTTTTCTCGTGATTAGTAAGCTTCATATCTGGTTTCAACGTTAACTCCATTTTATGACTTGACGAGTGAACGGTGCAATATGATTGGCTCTGGATTTGCAACCTTCATATCTATTTGGCTTCAAAGTTAATTATATTTCACATCCTCTACTAGGACGAGTTAACTCTGCTAGATAATGATTCCCTTGAATCTGCCTGTACCTCCTGCCTCCTGGTTACCTTCGTTCTTGAAGGAAGATGCTTTCGAGAGGTTTAGCTCTCGGGGACTAAGTCTCTCTTAATGCACACCCAAAGCAGTCTTCTCTCTGGCAGACAGATCTCTGGCTCTTCGTTCTCTCTTGTGTCATGGGATCCCGATACTCGACTGCATGCCCGACACGAAGACCTTCCATTGCCGGAGGTAGCAGTGACATTCTTCAGACTGACTATCCACCACGGATTAGTTCCCGTGTTCTCGCCATCAGCTCCTGCCCTGCCGCATTCTACCTGGTTTGGGGCCGCCGCAAGTCTGGCGTCCGTGAACGAGTTTGGAACTTGTCAGCTTTCTGATTCTCGTCAGCGGTCCTGCTGCCTTGCTCAACCTGCCTCTGCAATTCTCTGCCTCTTCTCCTGCTGCTCTGTCTTCATTCTCTGGATGTACGTCTTAACATACTTGTCCCAGTATACTGGACGTCATAATTTAAAAGGTACATGACCTTTACCACAGGATAATGATACCCATTAGTAGTTTCTTTGTCCCAGTCGTGATAGGTCAAGTCTTCTTGTGTTACATCCCATGTAGGTCATAGTGTGTCCAGCCTGAGGTAGTTCCTCATGGGAACTTGTCCCCCAAAGGGGGAGTCTCTCCTGTCGAAGTCCCACTTGCCTCTACACATATGAAGGGTATTGCAGAGCAGGGACACCTCCCTAGCCTCACAGGGGGAGCACCCCTCCCCCCAGGTAGAAAGGACACATTTGTCACAGTATCTTTTAAGAGTCATGGGCCCATGTCCAAGCCCCCGGCATGAGGTTAAAAGAAGCCTGTCTGCCGTATTGGAATCAGGCAGCGTGAACCCTTTGAGTCAGCTCCCATGTGTTTGTCGGATTTTCTCTCCCTAGTGAACACTGCCAGTCTGAGCGCAAGCAAACTGCATATAATTTGGTTGTATGCACAAGATTTACATTAGGCTCCATGTCACGGTGCACGACAGAGTGCACAGTCCCTCCACTCTGCCACCACGCATTGACCTGCAGACGGACTGCATAAAGCGAATAATCACATGCTGATCATGCACACAGAGAACAGCGATTCTGGAACAGATCATCATGGGGGTCTCAGGCAGAATGGTATTGGGCTTTAGATCTAAGGAAGCAACAGCAGCCTTATTCTGCCCACTAATGAAACATATTTCCCCACTGACTGAGGTCTGTTCAATACTCTTGGCCATAACTGTACAATAAGGAGGATTCTTCAGGATCCTCCTACTGACTCCATGGGTAGTAAAGGTGGGTCGGAGAGAGCGGATACCCAAGATGGCCTAGACTCTTTGCGGCTCCTGCTACGAGCTCTACGACCCACTCCACCTAATGCAGCTAGGATCCACAGAATAGTCCCTGAGGTTGTTGCAGTGGAAGGTGGTAACAATACAGACACTGGTGTCTCTGCACAGCAGGTTGAGCAGTGACCAACCTTCGAGAAACCATGGCACCACAGTGGGGGCGAGATGTTGGCATAGGGAGAGACTTGGAAAGAGGACTGTTGGTTGGCAGAAGGCAAGAGCTGTAGTCGCTGGCTACATTAACCGGAGGAGGATAATGTTATTACATGACCAGGTGTCATGATCTCTGCTTCCAAAAGGTCAGGGTTTTCCCAACTCCCTTGGAAGCAGATCCATAACCCAGGTTCCGAGTGCCAACCAGTCCCAATTGGGACCTTTTGGACCCAGTCCTGGCGCCAGTGGCACCAGGCTCATAAATATGCCCAGTCCCAGCGCTGGAAGCGCCGGGCTCATAATGCTTGGGTGGACTTACCTGCAGCAGACCATGCTGCTTACTTGCCTGCCAGTTGAGTCTCCGATCCTCTTCTGTTTGGAACTACTTTTCCTGTTGGGTGGGGCAGGAGCCACTCCCTAGGTTCAGAACACTGGAACTCTTCTGGAAAGCAGGAACTCTTTTCTTACCTAGGCGTGGCTGTGGAAGGAGATACCTAAGCACTACAGGAGGCTATTTAAACCACACCCGATGGATGAATCTTGCTTTGCGTTATTCTGCATCCTCTGCAGCAGAACGCTCATCGTGTCTTCTGCATCTGATCCTGGGCCTAAGGAAAAAGGCTTACCATCCTGAATCCAGTCTTCAGCAACACCTATAAAGACAAGAAAGAACAGGTTAGCATTACGGTCTTCAGTGACAGCGCTTCACTTACCTGGTCCATCGGCTGTCACCAACGCCTCGCGCTGCATTCCGGCATCTGAAAGACAAAGGCTCATCTACTCTTCGTGCGCTCCGGAGGTCTTCGCACTGCATTCCGGCATCTGAAAGACAAAAGCTTACCAGCTCTTCGCACGCTCCGGAGGCCTTCGGCGCTGCATCCCGCATCTGAAAGACAAAACAAGGTGCATTTAAAGACATTGGAGAACTTTAATACTCACGTGCCATTACTCCTTTCCACATCTAACCCAGTGGGTATTCCGGCACCCTGCAGCCGCTCCGAACTTGTACCTGCAAAATAAAAAGACAGTTAGAGCGCACCGTGAAGCAGGCAACAAGCGCTTACTTACGTGCTTCCAGGCGCTTCCATTCATCACATGGGCTCCATCTTCAAATCACTTCAGCCCGTCATCCGCCATCGCCGGAACCCTGCAAAAACAAGAGACATCATTACTAAAGACTTTTAAAGACATTAGAATTACTCGAAACGTACCGTTCGTGCAGTAAACGACGGACAGCAGTCCTCTGAAGTCAAGAGGCCTGCTCCCCTCATCCAGTGAAGAAACTGGTTACAGCACCCTGCCCCGAGGCAGATGGAGAGCACGGCGTTCACTTACCTAAGGTGAGAGCGTTAACCTTTGGGGTTCTACAGGAGAAGAGAAAGGGAAGAAGAGAGAGACATTCAATAACCCAGTTCATTAATCCCATATTTTCTATCTGCAGACATCTTACCCTTCGAGTCGACATACAGTGCACAGAGGTCCAGCCCAAAGAGCCAGCCGTGTGTTACACATCACCTTTGAAGATACGGTATACGCCCAGTCAAGACCGTCGCCTCTACGGGAATCAGGTGAGCGTTACACCAGGTATATATTCTAGTTCAGATAACAAGGTGGTATGAAAGTGCCCATTCCATGACGGCAATAGAGATAAGCCCTTGGAGTATTTTTTTCTGAGATCTTGGGTTCTCAAACCCCATCCTCTGCTTACCTTGAGTCTCAAGCATGTAAAAAGTGCTAGCCATTCTGGACAGGTGTGGTTGTAGTAGGTCATGGCAGACAAATGCAGGATGCCAAAGGAGAGAGAACAAAAAACCTCTTCCACCATAGGAGAACAAAGCAAACGAAGGGCTAGAGAAGTTACGCCCCCCCCCAGAGGGCCCAAAAGAGGAGCGGGGTGACAAAAGGGGAGACAACTATCATCCCGGGTCCCAGAAATAGCCTGCAGTGGAAACAGTAGAGACAAAATTAGAGGACACATACAACAGGGTGGCAACTACAGAGCACTCAGTTGACAATCTGGAGACTAGGTAGTTGCACCCGCACCACATTAGGTTGCATATGTTTCCCTAGGACAAGTGACTCAATTCAAGAATCATGCTAATGGCAGTTTTTTGTAGGCAACTAAAAAAGCTGTGACTCTGGAAAACCTGACATGGGGAGCCAACCATACAGTTTTTGGGAGTCCACTGCAAACATTCTGGAGCTTAATCTGGAAGAGACCTTTGTTCATCTGTTTCCGGGGGAGGGGAAGAGGGAGCAGGGTCACAGCTGGCAGCCCAATAATCTAGTGGGTGCACAGGCTACCCATGGGAGGGCCACCACGAGGAGCAACTGGAAGAGCATTACACTGTTTCAGCAGCTATCAAATGTAAGAGCGTGGTAATTAGAGGTCACTGCTTTTTCAAGTTTCCCGACATGAGTCCAGAATTGCTGTCCGTAAAAAAGGCTCTTCTGAATAGTAGGAAAGTTAAGAACTAAGGCGGGTACGGCTACAGTGGGGTTGATGGTTACACTGCATTTATTTATATTATACTTCTTGCAGGACACCTCAAGCTTCTTTGCAATGGGCCAGAGATTGAACCCACGGTGTAAAGCATTTTACTGTTACAGAGGCAAGCATGTTGCCCCAAGCTATTCTCCCGACCTAAATCAAAGATGGTAGGATGCATTTGTATCACAAGGGGAAACTTAACAGTTTCACCCAGGAAGGGGCTGCCATGCCTTTATGAATTGTTTGGTAGGGGTGTACTAAGACAATTGCAGATGAGGACATTGATCCCCAAGAACTACAGAGGATTGCTTCCATACACTTGGAAAGAGTTTTGTTTCTCTGTAACGATTCGTACTGGGATTGCTTCTGGTGAGTTCAAAGGAAGTGGGGAGGGCGGGTGCTGTGGAGTTATAGTGTCCCTGTCTGAAATATATGAGTCATTTATTGATACGGAGGTCCACTCAGGTTTTGTTTCATACAGGTCAGTGCATCTTTCACTCCCCGCCCTCCCATCTTTGGCTCCTAGAGGGATGCTACTGTTTTTTCCCTTTTATTATCTCCTACAATGGTATTCATCTGGTTAGTTGGGAGGGTTCTACGTGATTTCGCCGACCTATTTTTGGTCGCGGTACTTTTCATCTCCGGATTTTACATCGCCAGAAACCCTGTTTTTGGTTTTTGGTTTTTTTTTTTATTCTTGGGGGGGGGGGAGGGGGAGTTCCGCCCCCAGACCCCCCCTTACTATTATAATAATACCCCAACAAAACACCCCCCAAAATAAAATTTTAAAAAAACAGGGTTTCTGGCGATGTAAAATCCAGCGATGAAAAGTACCACGACCAAAAATAGGTCGGCGAAATGCGTGTATACCTTTGGGAGAACAGTAGGGGTTAGAGTAAAGCGAGTTTATGTGATTCACAAATATTGATCCAATATTTTGTCTACTAAAATAGGTATTTAAAAAAGGCACATGGTAGTCAAATGCAGATCTCAACTATCATTCATGGTATCCATAAGTATTGTCCAGAAGCATAGAAAAATATTAGTAAACTGGGAAAACTGTCCCAGATGACAACAAAATAGACATCTATGGCAATAAAGAAGGCACCACTTCAACGAGCTTCTTCTCAGCAACAAGGAGGAAGAAAAAACAAACCGGTAAGGAAATAATAGGACGGAAGGATGGAGGAAAGACGTTCATGGCTCAACAGAGGCAGCATTCAAGTCCATTGTGGAGAGATGAGAAGATAGACAACAGTATTGTTACTGAAGAGAATGTATTCTAACCTGGACTGTCGGCTGATCCTTCCATGTGGTTATTAAGTTCCAGTCAGATTTCGCCCATAGGATGAGGACAGACGGGTCAATTACATAGGAGTCAACATATACCTAGCAGGCTTTCCAGGTCTTCTTTCACTGGAGGAATAAGAAGCATACATAATGATATAGGTATCCATGCTTATCGGTTACAAACAAATTAGAGAACATTCAAAATGCCGGTTTGTATAGACTATATGCTGCTGAACATAGGCTTTGTGGATTGCACGAGAAATGACGGACAAAACAGGCAAACTGATTAATGCCCAACTGTAAACATTCTCTTGTAACAGTCGCCATTTCATGGAGTAATCCCATGATCCTGGGTTGACCTTATGAGCCACAAAATAAGCAGTAAGAAAGAGCATTCATTGCTTCTTTAAGAGCATTGCCAGTCTTTTTCCAAACCTCTTCAGTTTCAAGTTTTCAACAGGGTATGTTTGCCTCTTTATCCAGTACCACCTTCCTATGCTGCATGGTAATGTCTGCAGGTACATGTGGTAAGGGTAAGAAGCAGACATTGGCTGGGTATCGCAGTTGGTGAGAGGCTGTCAATGTGGGGGATGAGGGGTGAAGTAGGAATGGCACTGTAAAACGGGCAATAATTGTTGCGCATCCTGGCAGAATGTATGTCTATACTGCCATGTATTTCGTGAATCACTTGTTCTGAAATGATACACTGGCAGGAAGGATGCCTAGAGGAATCTATGGCAGAGCTGGCAGCAATACTGCATAATCGCATTTTGTCTCCAGGGCATGGGCCATTAAAACCAACATCTCTACCTCTAACAGAATAATGATTACATCAGACAGGATTAGCAAGAACAACCAAAAAGCAGGATTGAAATTAGATCCACTAAACAGCATTTGCAATAATGACAAGCAGGCAACAGATCTATTGACAGGCAAAGGATTAGCAATAGGGACGTTAGAGCAAAAGAGATAAACATTTAAAATTGTAAGTTACTAGCCAGGCATAAAAAGCACTCAACGTTTAAGTTCTCCACATGCACATAGCACACCAATTCTTTAACATCAAGAGTCGATTATCACTAGCCAATAGCTAGTGGCTAGTGTAAATGTTAAGCTCTGGTGACTTTAGGAGACCTTCTAAATACTGGCCATCAGGTATGATTAGCGATACCTTTAACAGGTAAGGGGTTTCCTATAATCCTTTATTTGCAGCTTAGCAATAATGAGAGCAAGCAGGTGTTTTGCAAAGCTGGTGTTAAGAAATATTAGCAATGAAGACCATCAGCCCTGATTAGACATAATGATCGCAGGATTAGCAAGGACTACAAATTAGATAGCTCAGAAATTGTATGACTCAGTAGCAACCTCTCATACCCCTTCCACTTCATGTATGACCACAGCCACCCCTTAAAAAGGTATCCCACCCACAATGAGCGACAACCTACCAAACAAATACTACCCACCCCATCAAACAACTTAGACATAGTTGCAACCTCCATTGTGGGATATATTGACCCACTCAACAGTATTTCACCACATCACCAAGCTGCATTTGCGCAAGAAGGAACAAGTTACTTAAATGTAACTGTTCTCCAGCATGGGTCTGAATATTCCCCGTCAGGCTGGGAAACCTTGTTAAAGAAAAATCAGTTTCAGTTTCATTTCTGAACTGTCTTTCTACTAGTAACCAATCACTGGTCTCTGGGTCATACTGCCCCCAGCCAATGACTGCCCTCTACTGAAGCCCCTCTGGCAGCCATCTTCAGGGGTTTGGAGGGAGGGTTTGCATGTGAATCCATGCCAGACCCATGCTGGAGAACAACAGTTACAGGTAAGTAACTTGTTCCTTCTCCAGCATGGGGTCTGGCATGGATTCACATGCTCATGAATACAAGAATACATAGCAGTACACACATGCTTAACCACGGGACGTGGCAAGGCTCAACATTAAGCATTTCAACAATTAAACATTAAGCATCTCTTACCTCCTGAGCAGGCTCACCTTCAATCGAACAGGTGCGCTGCACTGCTTGGCCGACTCTTGACTCCTCCCTGGAATCCCGGTCGACGCAGTAGAATCTCGTGAAGGTGTGCGTCGACCGCCACGTAGCAGCCCTGCAGATGTCCAGCAGGGGCACACCAGACTGCTGGTAGCAGCGATCGCCCTGGTTGAATGGCCTCTTGGACGGCCGGGTAACGGTCGGTTTGCCAACCGGTGACAGTGCATGATGCAGCCGGAGAGCAATCTGGAAATGGAAGCCTTCAAGAGGGCCTTCCCTTGGTTTGCAGGTCCAAAGTTCACAAACAGCTGCAACGTCTTCCGAAAACTCTGTGCGGTCCACGTAGAACATCAGCGCTCTAGCCACATCCAGCGAGTGCAAAGTCCTCTCAGCCGGTGACGAAGGCGACGGGAAGAAAACAGATAACACCAAGGGCTCGTTGAGATGGAGTCCGACGGCACCTTCGGCATGAAGGAGGGGTGCGTCCTCAGCACTACCCTTGTCTCGTGGAATGTCCAGTATGGAGGTTTATAGGAGAGGGCCTAGATCTCTCCCACTCGTCGTGCGGACGTGATGGCCACAAGAAACGCTGTCTTCCACGATAAGAACTTCAGCGGTGCCGAATGCAATGGCTCGAATGGGGGACCCATGAGCCTGGTCAGCACCACGTTCAGCTCCCACGCCGGGGCCGTAGCCTTCACCGGCGGGAACAAGCAGAACAGTCCTTTCATGAACTCCTTCACCAGGCGATGAGACCACAGAGACAACCGCCCCAGAGTTCTGGTGTAGCGGGAGATAGCCGCCAGATGGGTTTTGATGGAGGCGTGAGCCAGCCCCGCCTTGGCCAGCGACAGCAAGTACGGCAGCACATGAGGGGCCGTAATCCGCAGAGGGTTGATCTTCTGTGCACGGCACCAGACAGAGAACCTCTTCCACTTATGTCCATATCACTTAAGAGTGGAGGAGGCCCTGGCCTTTGCAAGCAGCTCATTGCAGTCCACCGGGATATCGTACCCTCCAAACTCTAGTGCAGCAGGAGCCAGGCCTGCAGGTTCAGCAATCCCGGGTCGTGATGTAGGATGGCTCCTCCTTCCCTGGCGAGAGGATTTGCGTCCGTCAGTTTGATTGTGGGGGCAGGGGCACGGACCTGTCCAGAAGGTCCGGGAACCAGATCTGCCTCGGCCACGCCGGTTCAACGAGGATCATCCTGCACCGGGATGGTCTGAGTTGACTGATGAGTCGCAACGGCAACGGTGGGAATGCATACAAGAACAGGCCGTCCCAGGGGAATGAGAATGCGTCGCCCATGCTCCCCGGCTGGGGAAACCTGCTGGCGAACCTCCGGCACTTGGTGTTCGTCGCCGTCTCGAATAGATCGATTTGGGGATTGCCCCATCATCTGAATAGGAGATCCACTTGATCCTGCCGAAGCTCCCACTCGTGGCAAGAGCGCAACTCCCTGCTGAGCGAGTCGGCAACAGTGTTCTTTATTCCTGCCAGATGGAAGGGTACCAGGAACATCCACTGGGCCACAGCCCAGTGCCCCAGATACCGTGCTTCATTGGATAGGGCTGGGAATCTGGTGCCTCCCTGCTTCCGGTTGCAGAACATTGTGGTGGTGTTGTCGGTGAAGATCCTCACCACCTTGCCCTTGAGGGACAGGAGGAAAGACCTGAGGGGCGAGAACACGGCGCAGAGCTCCAGGAAGTTGATGTGTAGTGACCTCTCCTCCGGAAGCCAAAGGCCTCTTGCGTGGAGATCTCCGGTGTGCACTCCCCATTCCTCCAGGGAGGCGTCCTTCATCACCGTTTCCTGATGTTCCGGGGTCTGGAAGTCCATGCCCACAACTAGATGCGCACGGTTGCCCCACCACCGAATCGCTTGGCGGAAAGTCTCGTTGAGAGAGATCTTGTATTCGAAGCTGCCCGCCGCTTGCATCCAACGGGTGTCTAGGAACTCCTGGAGTGGCCGCATCCACAATCTGCACAGACGCACGAGGTAGATGCACAATGCCATCATGCAGAGCAGGGACTTGATGGACCACACCCTGGCCACTTCCATGGTCAACAGCCTTTGTACCTTGCCCAGGATGGACTTAGTCCTCTCCTCCGACGGTGAAGCCAACCGTGCCACTGGTTAGAGTCTGGCTCCCAGGAACATGGCGTTCTGCAACGGTACCAAGTGGGGCTTTGCGAAGTTGATTGAGAATCCCAGTTCCGTGAGCAGGCGGACAGTCTTCGCTGTGTGATCGACAGCGAGTTAGCCTGACTTTGCTCAGATGAGCCAATCGTCCAGATAGGGATATACGTAGATCCCTTGCAGGCGCAGCCACGCCCCCACCGGTGCCAGGCACTTAGTGAAGACCCTTGGCGACGACTTCAACCCGAAGGGCAGGGCCTTCAACCTTGGACCACGAACGGTAGGAACCTTTGATGTCCTTTGCGAATGGGGATGTGGAAGTAAGCATGCTCCAAGTCCAGCGACAAGAGGAAGTCGCACTCCTCCAGCTGTCCCTGCACATGCTGAAGGGTAACCATCCGCAACTTGATATATTTGTTGAGGCGGCGAAGATTCAGGATGGGTCGCGAACTGCCGGTCTTCTTTCGGACGAGGAAGTACCGCGAGTATACTCCGGAGCCCGGGAGCCTCTTCAGGACGAGTTCTATCGCTCTCTTTTTTAGCATTGCTGGTACCTCCAGAAGTAGCTGTGGAACGTGGTTTTCCTTCCTGGCCATGGATGATAGACAGGGACACTTTCTTTGGAATGCCAGAGTGTGCCCTTTGGCCAGAGCATCCAGCACCCAACGGTCGGTGGAGATGGACTCCCACGCGCTGACGAAATTCGCCATCCGGCCTCCCACTGGGATGCTCGGGTGGAGGCCCGACATCACGGCCGGTTCAATCTTGCTTCGCCGAGGCCTTAGCCGCCTTGGCGATGACGACGATGTCCTCCGGCTTTGCTGCGGCCTCTGTAGGCCTCCTGCGAGGACGAACGGGCCGCTTGGCGGTACAATGTGGAACAACCACCAAATCCTTTGGAGCCACCTTGCGACCTGCCTCCGGGGGTCCGAAAGGACGGCCACCGTTGAGAGAACCCAAGGCCCGGGCCGTGTCGGTGTCCGCCTTGATGGCCTGCAGTGACTCTTCTACTGCCTTGTCGAACAGCTTGTTCCCGTTGAAGGGCATGTCCAGTACCCTGGTCTGAACGTCCTGATCAAAGTCGGTGGCCTTGAGCCACCCGAGCAGGCGGAGGCAAATGCCGTTTCCCATCTGGCGAAAACGGGGGTCGGCGATGTGAGTGGCCACCGGGATGGCGTGGTCTGACGCCAACTCGCCTTCCTGTAGGATTTAAAGGGCCTCCGCCCTCTTGTCTTGCACGTGCGATTTGTCGGCGTGAAGGCAGTAAAGGCACCAGGAGTGCTCATCCTCCTTAAAGACATTCTGCAATCCACATCCACGGCCGTTCCTAAACAGCTTGGATCCAGTAGGCGTTGTGTCTCCTTTGTCCTGGGCCATGTCCACGCGGGGTAGGCCTCAAAGATCTTCCGGGATCCTCCAAGAAGAGAAACTCGATGAAAATTTGCCCTTGAGTGGCGTAGAAAAATTCCGAAATTGGTCCTGGTTGATTGGAAGAAGAAGGAGCTTGAGACTCGAATTGACCAATAAAAAAAAATAAGAGAAAACCCTTAGAAAAAAAGGCAAAATGCAGTAAAAGCTCGAGAGCTATAGCACGAGGACTCCCAACACTTGAATGTGTGGTAAAAATCTGAAGATGGCTGCCAGAGGAGGGGCTTAGGTAGAGGGCAGTCATTGGCTGGAGGCAGTATGACCCAGAGACCAGTCATAGGTTATTAGCAGAAAGACAGTTCAGAAACGAAACTGATTTTTCTTTACCGAGGATTCCCAGCCTGGCGACGGGGAATATTCATGAGCATGTGAATCCATGCCAGACCCCATGCTGGAGAAAAAGCAATATGGCTGCGCTGGCTCCTGTGTGCCCCAGGACATCCAAACTGCGTTTTTGCAACAAACAAAATGATGGCTGCACTGTCCTGCCAAGCACACTTCTGGCAGGATGGAATAAGGGGACACACTGAATGAGCGTGCCAGTGTGTTCTGAAACATAAATGGAATGAAGTGAAAAGGCAGCACTGCTTTGCTGAAAACCCAAAATTCCCCTTCAAAATTAAACTTTTCACCCTTTAAAAATGCTGCTTTGACGCCAATTCCATCTGTTCATTCTGAAAGCACTGATTAAAAAGGCCCTGTCAAGCCCAGGATATTTCACTGTGCTTCACCAAAACCAGGCATAATTCCTGAGTGACAGGCCCAGTCAAACCAACTCAGAAAAATCAATACGCAACTTCACTTTCACTCGCACGGAAACACACGTTTATTTCTTTGCAAAAGTATCCAGGCTCAGGAGTTGTAAGACACTTTAACACTCTGAGCCAGGTCAGTGTCAATGTATCTATGCTTCAGATAAAACTCCTGCATTCCAGGAAATGACTTTTTTTAGTTGGTTTATTACAAACCTTTAAAAACAAGAATGTACTGAATAGAAAGTAACAATCAAGAGCGATCAATTGATTAGATTTTAACAAGAATGGAATAAAATAGAAACATAAGAGATGAATAACTAGTAAAATATAAAAAAATATATAAAGAAAGAAAAAGATATATTTTTTTAAAAACAAGGGGAACAAGAAACCTAAAAACTGACGATTTTACAAAGAGCACATAAGTGTGTAAAGGTAGGTATAACATCACAAAATACATCACAAAAGATAGATTTCTTCACATGACCATTTCTCCACCTTGTTCCAAGTTTGGAAAGTTTGATTCTTTCTCTTATGCGTTGACTACTACTTCATCTTTTGTCAACTTCTTTACTGCTTTTTCTAAAAAGAAAGTTAATTCAATTGTCAGCTTCCAATCCGAGTCATTGAACATTTCGCGCCACCTATCTTCAGCATCCAGGGATGGTCTTGCTCGAAAGAAATCTCCCAAGTGCTGGTGCCATTCCTGTGTCAAGAGTGGATGTATTAATGTTAGATGTTTTAGTGTCTCAAGCGATGCTTCACACAATCGGCATGTTAGTGCTGTTGGATCGTCTGTGTGCCAAAGGTTTAATGATTTGCTTGTTGGTATTTTGTTTAGGCGAAAGTTCATGAATATCATTCTACAAGCTCTTCCAGGAAACTTCTCCAGGTATGACCGAGTCGTGTTGAACTTCTTTGGTTTGCTCAGAACCATGCTCGTTGCTCTGTGTTTACGCCAAATGTCTCCGGTATCGATCCAATCTTTGGTCCATAAGGTGGTTTTAACTTTAACTGGGTTGTTTTGCAAAGTCTTGTCAGACCCTATGTCTGATAGTATTTTTTCAGCACGTTGAGCCCATGAAGTTAATACGCTCTCACTACTGCCGGTCACTGGATCCTTCAGGATTGAATATTGTGGGGCCACCTGTGTTGAGGTCATTTTCCGGAATTCATTGAGGGTGTTCCACATTATTCTTGCATTGATGGATAGTAGTCCTAGCTCGTGTCTTAAACATGCAGTTGGTACGCCCTTTGGTAACCACAACACTTTTGACCAGAAAGAATGTTCAAGTGAGGACCAAAAGTCTGCGGTACAACCAAAAGCACTTTCAGCTCCATGTATCAGCGCAGGAATGGCTTTTTGCTTGTAAAAGTTCAATACAGGCATTATCGAAAATTTGCCAAATTTTATATTCAACATACAAGCTTGGGCAGCGAGTTGCTTACATTTGGCCTTTGTTCTTTCGATCCATGGGGCGTCATTAATGCTGGCACTCACGCACATGCTTAAGTACATAGTTTGGTTGACTAGCTCAGTAGGTTCCTTTCCCAGCTTCCAAATAAACTTTTTGTTCTTGCCTGCTTCTCTTTTTCAGATTTTGTAAGACTAGGATTTCAGATTTTTTTGTATTCACACACAACCCATTTTGGTTCATGTATTGTTGTAGGTGGTTTAGTTTGCGCTGGAGGCCTATAGGTGTCAAGTCTAGCAACACCAAGTCATCTGCATACAGTATCCAGTTTACTTCGTTACCGTGGAGCTTTGGTGGAAAACCCTTGGCTGCTACATAGGACTCACCGATATCAGATATAAAGAGGTTGAATATAACAGACGCCAACGGGCAAACTTGTTTTACACCATGGCACGTTGGTCCACTCTTACTCTGATTTCCATGTCGGTGTGCAGATCTTTTATTGCCATTAAAAGACTGTTGGGGAAATTCCATTTGCTCATTTTTGACCAGAGCAGCTCTCTGTCGATACTGTCGAAGGCCTCTGATAGGTCAACAAACGCAAGATAGACCTTCTTTTCTGTTCCGATTGCCTCCATTTTTAGCAAGTTGAGGATCATCAAGTTTAAGCCACACTCAAATACCTTCACGAAGCCAGACTGCCTGTGATCAAAGTGGCCGCTTGTTGTTATCCACTTTGTTAGTTGTTTATGCAGCTGGGCGGCGTACAGCTTTCCTAAGACGTTCAACAGTGCGATGGGTCTGTAGTCATTTGGTTCTGCTCGATTGTCTTTTTTAAATATTGGGACCACTATCGCACTTTTCCAAGTTACTGGAGTTACTCGTTTGTTGGCTATATTCGAGAACAGATTTGCACAAAAGATTGCCCACTCTTCTGGATGTTGTTTTAAAGTATGGTTTGTTAGACCACCAGGTCCAGGCACCCGTGACAAGCTACAGCGTTGAATACTTTGTAAGATGTCTGCAACTTCAAACTGAAGGTCCCATTTGGATAGCTCTGGCAATTTAGGTTCTGGTGTTGATCCTTTTGTTTCATAAAGTTTTCCAAAGTGATGGTCCACTGGACTTCGGTAACCATGTTTGTTAGTATCACTTGCTGTTTGCAACTATTAATTATTAATTTCCAAAAGTCCTGCAAGTTTTTATTAGCGAGGCTTAACATCATTACTTCTGCATCTCGTTGCTGGAGGATTACCCTGTGAGAAATTAGCCAGTTCTTGTATTTTTGTTTGCTCGCTTTTTGGGCTTTTTGTTGCTCACAGTAGTCTAATTTAGTGTGTTGTCTGAACTCCATGCGAAGTTGTCGTTTTTTTTTCTCAATTCCTTCATCGTACTGGTGTTTTGGTTTGAAGGAGCCTCTTTTCAAGCCTTGCTCTTGGTACGTGTACTGCAGTAAAAGATGGATGTAATCGACCTTGTGTTCTATGGAACCGCTAGTAGGCTTCTGTGATTTGTTTTACCTCATGTGACTTTATTTTCAATCTTATTCGGTTTGATTCTACTTCATCATTCTGCTCCCACTTCCCAGTCCTGCTTCTCTCCATATAGAGGACTGCCAGTTTGAGTTGACTATGGTCACTCAGTGGGACATGGTTATTTGCAGAGACAGTACACGCCGGTTCAGGTTTTCAGATACATAGAAGTAGTCAATGGTCGAGGACAGCTCCTTGTAACTCCAGGTTGTTTGAGCAGGGATGTCTCCTTTGAGGTTTCAATTTATCATCATAAGTTTCTCTTTTCCAACGCCAAGCACCATTTAGCTGCACTTTTTCAGCTCCACTAGCGGTCTTAGGCATTTTTATGCACTCCAAGTTGAAGTCACCACAAAGTATTATGTTGGGGGCTTCCTGGGCAATGTTGGTCTCATCAATGAGGTTGCATACCATATTTATGAATTTAGTTGTTCCTGCCAGCTTGTGATGCCAGTAGACTTCCGTTGTCGGGCTTTTTGATTCCAGTATTGTGTTGTACGACGGAGGCGTGATTTGTAGAACTCAAGATTTTCAATCTTGAGTTTTTTCTAATTAGTGTTAGGAGTCCAGCAGAAGGCTGCCCCTTTTATCTCGTTATGGCTGGGTTCATCACCAAAACAAAATCCACCGAGACGGGACAGCTAGCCATCCACATTTCTTGTAAACATACGAAGGTAATACCATCAGTCCATCTCAGCGGTTCGTTAAACAAATGACCAAAAACTCTTGTGTTCCAAGATACAATGTTGAAATCAGGGCCTTCTCGCCCTGGCTGGCATTAGCTTGTTTGACCACCCAGTACACCAGCTGGCAAATTCCAGTTTGTTGGCATAACTGTCATTTGTAGAGGGACTAGCTTCAGTAGTTTCACCCTTATGATTTTGTTTACAGGCGAAGGTGATTTTGATGTCTCCCGGAATTGGTTCTGTTGGACTATCATCATTTTCACACACACTAAGGCACATTCTGCCAACAACATTTTCAGCTGCTTCACTGGAATTCTGGTGTACTATTTGCTGATTATCTACATTGTTTTTGACCAGAGTACCTCGGGTTCATTGATTTATCAGATTTTCGCCCTGTCGGTTTTCTTTATGATCAAGGAATTCTTCATGAATGTCGAATACTAATGACAGCAAGAAGGGTACAGCATTTAATAAGAGGTCATTAATCTAGAGTCAATATGAAGGCGAGCTCTATCATTGTGGAGTTTCATCCAAGAATTCAACAGTTTGTATATCAATAGACTCAATAGATCTCAAGCCCGGGACATTATGCAGCAGACGCAAGACATAATTTCAATTCAAAGTCAAGCCGTCTTTGGAAGTTAGAATTCGTTCCAGAACAAAGTGCTATTTTGCCATTTTGTATTGGGTTTTAAGTGTATTGTTCATCGGGGGAGCTGAGCTCCAATTACCTCGAATATTGTCTAGATCCTTTTTGTTGACGGTCAACTGTTTGTTTGCCAAGTACAAAATCGGGCATGTTAATAGCACCATCTACACAGGGTGAAGGCCGCTCTTGTCCATTACAGACCTGTCTTGTTACACTGGGGACTTTTGTGAAGTACTTTAGAATGCTGATTTCAGCCAAGCGCTTCCATTTGGAATTCATAGTTTGGAAGTTTATATCTGCGTCCGCTGGTTTAGTCATCTTGGGACATACTAGAGGTAGCACCAGGTGTCAAGCTCTGCCTGACACTTGAGGACTGGCCACAGCTGCACTAGGGAGGATCTCGGGCTCCAGGGATATAATTTTTGCTGGCAGATCAATGTTTTCATCTCCACAGTATCTATGGCTTGGGTCTAAGGACTCATCATACGTGGACATGTTCATTAAATCATTTGGAGACTTTTCCGTGAACAAGTCTGCTTCTGTTGGTCGGAAGTCTTGACAAGCCGCAAGTTGGTTTTCAACTTGGTCCATATTTTTGGCCTTAGTGCTGGGCGGCTCAGAGTTGACAAAGACAATTACAGAATTCAGGTTTCTGAGGAATTTCCTGGAACCCAAGTTATTCCGTTTTCTTTTGCATTTTTGGTTTTTCGATTTCTTTTCCTGCATTGCATTTCCTTGAGTGGTACTGTTTTTTTGGAACATCGCAAACGTTTCGTCTTTCTCGCCCGCCGTTGCGGAGTCATTCATTTCGGGGGTGCCAGAAATACCCTCGTCATTCACCGAGGTGGTGGGTTGAGGTTCATTTTCAACAGTTATGGGTCGAACATTTGGATCAGCACTTAAACAAGATTTAGGACCATTTGGTAAAGACTGAACACAAGGGGCGGGAAGTGTTTCACTGAGTGCGTTGATATCGATCACATCACATCTGGGGAGATGACCCAAGCTAGGCTTAACCGGAGCCATGGGAGCAATAGAGGCACATTTGGCTCTCTCAAACGGTACAGTTTTTGTGGGTGAACTCAGGTCCGTACAGTTAGTGTTGGTTTTTCCAACAGACTTGGAGCCACACCCCTCGATCGTTGATCTTGCAGGGTTTGCACATAAACTGTTCTCCACGTGTTGGGTGTTTGGAGTGGACTTTCCCCTGTCTTCTTTCTGCTCAGTTTGATTGTGTTTGAAGAGGCTCATTGCTTCTCTGGCCAAATCTACGAATAATCTCTTGTCCTTGCTGTTATTTCTTTTTTGGTCCACAAGCTCCTTGATGGATACATCAATTCTTATATTGTCCCATATTTTTGGAGTGTTGTCCATTTCACTGCTCGATAATTTTGAATTCATTAGAGCTGATAATGTTGTCAGGTCTTTTACATTTTCATTGGTTTGCTCATAGGGTTTCATCATTGGGGCAATTGTTATGGACGAAGAGGACATTATCTATGGCCCGAGGTCATTTAGCAACTCTTAAACCAGGTTTTGGGCATTATTCTCGATGGTAGTTTGCTTTCGGTTAGCTTTGTATTGAAGACGCCTTATTTTGGGGTACTGGTGTTCCATCATGGAAGACTCCTGAGAAGTCTCATCAGTTGAAGAAGAGCTCTCATTGCCAATCTCAAGATTGTGTGCGTGTTCATGAATAGGAACCTGCCTGCTGGCGCTCAAAGTTTACATGTTCACTTCAGCATGTTATTTTTTCACAGCAGGTAGGTCTGTTTTGTGAACTAAAGATCGCTGGCCAAAGGACTTGAATCAATATGTCGTTGCCTGGCTCCTGCTAGCCATTTGGAAATTGGACTATACATTGTTGCATTCGCATTTCGTGAGAGGGAAGTATCCGGCGATTCTTTGTCCTTATCATGCATATCGTATGCGCCATCCGTTGTTACTGCTTTTGTTTTTAATTTACTGTTCATTTTGGTCAGGTCGTGTAGGAGTTTGTTCACTACAGCCAGCAAGTGGCGGCATTTCTGTGGACTTTGGGTCTTATGGCAGGAATTCTTGGACAGGTCATTTTTTTTGGTTGAGACAAGGCATCAGGATAGACCAGGGAGCTGGATTCATAATACTTGTTGAATTCATGGGCGTCGGACTCCGTCTGGCGCTGAGCTTCAGCCACAATTTTATTGTTCAACAGAGGGATGGGAGGCACTAAAGGGGCGCAAAGGGGGGGGGGGTTGGGCTCATACGCTGTGTCTCATTTGTTTTAGTTGGATGCAGAGACAACTGAGAATGCAGCGCTACTGAAGCGGCATTGTTTGGACAACTGGTGCTTTTGATTCATGCACCGGTGCATTCCGAGGTCAGTCGCTGCATCCTACTAGTTCGCTTATTCTCTAGTAGCTTTTCAGTCGTTTTTATCCATTAGTCCCCCATGTAAAGCTGGAGAAAAATAGTTACAGGTACATACTTTAAACCTTCTGCAGCATGGGGTCTGGCATGGATTCACATGCTCATGAATAACAAATACATAGCAGTACAACATGACAACCACAGGAGGTGGCAAGGCTCAACAGAAGCAACTAAATCTTACCTCTGGAATAGGCTCACCTCAAGCAAACAGGTTGCGTAACATTACTTGGCCGACTCTGGACTCCTCCCTGGAATCCCTATTGATGCAGTTGAACTTTGTGAAGGTGTGCATCGACCTCCACATAGCTGTCCTGCGGATGTCCGGCAGGGGCACAGCAGACAGGAACGCTGTTGTCGCAGCGATCACTCTGGTGGAGTGGGCTCTCCGACAGCGGTTTGTTTGCCAAACGATGACAGTGCGTGATACAGCCAGAGAGCCACCTTGATATGGAAGCCTTGGACAAGGCTTTCCCATGGTTCGCAGGACCAAAGTTCACAAACCGTTGTGAAGTCTTCTGAAAACTGTGCGTCACGTAGAACTTCAGGGCACAAGCAACGTAAAGCGAGTGCAAAGCCCTTTCAGTCGGCAACAAAGGTTTTGGGGAAAAACGGTTAACACCAAAGTCTCGTTGAGGTGGAACTCCGACAAAACCTTCAGCGTTAATGAGGGGTGCGTACGCAGCACCACCCTCGATTCGTGGAAAGTCAGGTACGGTTGCTTGCAGGATAGGGCCTGGATCTCACCGACCCTTCTGGCAGAGGTGAATGCCACAAGGAAAGCCGTTTTCCAAGAGAGAAACTTGGGTGGGGCATGATGCAAAGGCTCAAAGACCCCCCCCCCCCTGAGCTTCGTCAGAACCACGTTGTATTCCCATACCGGGGCAGGAGCCGGCACCAACAAGCCAGCACTGGCTTAAGGAATTGACATATACTAATGATAAGTAAGAGGGATATGTATGTACAGTTGTAACATCTAGCAGACCCAAAGACATATGGGGTCCATACCGGATATACATGCACAACCTTCAAAACTAGATGGTGAAACATGTAAAAAAAATACTGAACTGTAAATGTATTGCGTATATAAAAACCAGCATGAACCATGTAGTACAAATGTCATGAAAAATGCATATAAGAGTGTACCACAAAACGTATGTACATTAACATGAATCCATGTGTGAAGAGAGTCTCTCTGTAACCCACTGCAAACAAGTTAAATAAATGAAGTTTAGAAAAGATTGACAGTGCCGCTAAGTGGCCCTTTACTTTGGCCATTTGCAACCCAGAATGAGTTAGATGGAGCAAGAATGAAACGACATGGGGAAGTTTACATGTGAAAGCATCAAGTTTCTTTTCCCTGCACCAGCTGTGAAACCTATTGCAACGGCAGCGGTACAGGGATTTAGTTGCTGGTCTCCTAGCCGAAAGCAACACTTCCATTACGTCTTCCAGTAAGTCCCAATCTTTATATCTCACCCTTTCATACACCAGGCATGAAGATTCAGAGTCCTGATCTCTGGGTGAAGAATGAGACCTCCATCTTGCGCGAGTAGGTCCTTTTTTTGGGGGAAGACTAATTGGAGGGTAGATGGCCATTTCAAGAAGTTCCGGGAATCACGTTCTCCTGGCCCAATCCAGAGCAATGAGAATCATGATTTTCCCGAAGGTACTCAACCTCCTGATGACCTGAGGAATGACAGGGACTGGCGTAAACACATACATAAGTGTAAACTCCCAGTCAGCCACGACGTGTCCCCTAGAGCTCATCTCTGGGGAAATTCCCTAGAGCAGTACAGCTTGCACTTCCAGTTGACACTGGCCGCGAACAGATCCACTTGTAGGATTCCCCAAAGGGCAAAGATCTCCAGAAGAACTTCCCAAGCCACTCGTGAGAGATCGTGCTCTGCCTGCTCAGAGCATCCGCTGCCATGTTCTTTTCTCCAGCTAGATGAACTGCCAGAAGAGTGATCCCTTCTCTCAGTGCCCAGAATCAGAGCTGCATTGCCTCTCTGCACAGCAGCAATGAACTTGCGCCCCCTTTCTTGTGGAGGTAGTGCATGGCCAATGCATTGTCTGTCATTATCGGGACACTCTTCCCCCGTATTGAGGCCAGGAAAGCAATCAGCACAAGTCTGATTGCCCTCAGCTCTAAAAGGTTAATACGAAGTCTGGACTCCGACTGAGACCAGTGTCCACTTATTGAAAAGATCCTTCATGTGCACTCCCCATCCTGTGACAGGGTGGCAAAAGGGTTCTCATGACATTCTCTCGGACGGTCCACCACAGGAGATCCTGGGCTACATTTGTCGGGACCTGGGGAAGGTCTGTCATTCTGGCTTAGAATTGAGACCATTGGGATCCGAGAGCCCACTGAAGGGATCCCATTCTCAGACGAGCTTCTGGCACCAGAAAAATCCAAGATGCCATGAGGTGGAGCAACCTTAGGAAGTTGTAGGCTGGAAGACGTTGGGCCCTCTGGAATTTTTGGACCATCTGCAAGAGGCGTTGAGCACTTAACTCAGGTGGAAAAGCCTTTCCTCCCAAGGCTAAATCCAGGATTGCTCCAATGAATTGAAGCTTCTGTGAAGATGTCAAGTGGGACTTCTTGAATTTCAGGGAGAAGGCCAGCTTGTGGAGGAAGTAGCAGGTGCGACGGAGATGACACACTGTTATGGAGAAACAGCCCTGTTCAACCAGTCATCCAGGTAGGGGTAAATGTGAATCCCCTCCCTCCTTAGACTTACTGCCATAAGCTTGGTTAAAACCCTCTGGGCTGAGGTGAGCCCGAAGGGCAGAATCCGAAACCGATACCGCCAAATGCGAACCTCAGGTACTTTCTGTGCTTCCGATGTATGGGCACATCAAAGTAAGCGTCCTGACGGGCCAATTACACCAAGCAATCCTGGATTCGAAAGGTCTGAAGGATCTGCTAAAGAGTTACCACCTCAAACTTGTCCTTCCTGAGGAACATCTTCAAGCATCTCAAGTCCAAGATGTGTCGCACTCCTCCGTCCTTCTTGGGGATTAGGAAGTAGGGAGAATACCAACTCAAGCTCCTCTCCAGGTACCTGTTCTATTGCACCTTTCCCCAACAGGAGGAGAACCCCGGCCGATCTGGCTTTTGGGGGAAATCGGGAGGTCTTTTTAGGAATGGACACAGTAACCGTTTGCTACGGTTTGTAGCACCCATGAGTTTGAAGTTATGCTCCACCAACTCCATAGATATGACAGTCTGCCTCCTACCACAGACTTGTGGGTGAGGGAGTCACATTTTGCTGCTCCACCTGCAGCTCAGGGTAATTATGTGGATGTTGAACATGAAGTTCTACCTCCTCTTCTACCTCCTCTTCCTCTGCCTTCACGAGGCACTCTCCTCTGACCCCTTTGCGAGAATTGTCCTCTTCCTCTAGTGAAGAAAGAATAAAAACAAAGGAAGTCACCTCCACCCTTTACCTGAAGGTTGAGGTTGCCAGATTGACGTCCCTAATGATTTTGCTGCCGCTCTAGAAGCCTGCCGTTTCTACAAGCTATTATCAGCCTTTTCTCTGAACAAAAAGTTATGTCAAAAGGCGTATCAAGTAAATGTGCCTGAGGTCTGCAGAAAACCCCGACTTCCCGAGTACTGGCAGCCATGGACCCACCGTATCCAGGCTGGACTATAAGGACTGCCTCAGCAGTTTTCTTCCATCTTGTACTAGACTCAAAAAGCTTTCCCTTTCCTCTGCCTCCGGAATGTGCTCTGTAGCAACGGCAGCTACACCGCAAAGGGTGTGGGTGTGTATTTAGCTAAGGCGCTAGTCGTATTTGTCGATTTTAGTGCTATGCTCCCTGCACTAAACACTCTCTTTCCCAAAGAGTCAACTTTTCTATCCTATTATCTGCAGAAGTAGAAGGATAAGCTGCTGCCTTAGAAGAAACTGTTGCCACTTTAACAACCAGGCTCTCTGGTATAGGGTGCCTGTTCAGAAAAAGAGGGTCCACAGAAGCTGTTCTGTATTTTTTTGTTAACATTTTGTTAACAGGTGGAACGGAATCTGGCTTTAGCCAATTATCCATAACCCTTACTCTTAAGGCAGCAGGAAATGTTAGCACAGCCTCTTTTACTGGACCACTTTCTAGGATATCAGTGAGATCATCAGTCTCTATAGAAACTAAGGGTTTATCCCACCCCAGATATTCAGCCACTTTACAAATCACAGATATATATGAAGGATCAGCATAAGCCGTCATCTCTCGGTTACCAAAATCAGTCTTTGGTGAGGTTTCCAGCGTTTCTACCAGATTTGACATCTTAGACTCTTGAGAAATTAGTTTTTCTGGAACATTTGGTCTTCCATACGTATAACCAAAATGGGCCTGATGCTCCTAGTCATCTTCCTCAAAGATGGATCCCGTTTGCCTGATGAAATCAGTCCGAGGCATGGGTTTTAACTACTTGGTCGGTTCAGCAATTGGTTTTGCAATCTTTCTGAAGCACTGAAGGCTCCCATGGTGTTGTAGGCGGAGGGCTTTGACGACTTACTGGAAATGGTCGGTGAATGAGCCGACGTTTAACATGTTTCGATAGAGGGCGCTAGAGGACCACCCAAGATGGCGGCTCCTCTGTGAGGTCCCAAGACGCTCTTCATGAATCCTGGAAAATCGCTGCAATCCTGACACCCAGCCCATATTCTTTGCAGCCGCAGTTTCCCTGGCAGCAGCTGCACAGTTCGCACCCCGTGTAACTGGGCAAGGCATCCCCGAAGATCCTGAGCGGCCGGAGGCTGGGACCCGTGTCGGCCCGTATCCTCGTGGCATGGGCCGGCCCTTTCCCTTTGGGGACTTCGTGAGCCTCGTGCCAGATCCCCCCCCCAGCCCGCGGGGAACAGGAGGCGGCTGGCGGCACCGTTGGTGCGGGCAGGAGCAGCGGGCGGGGCCCGCGACTCCGCCACAGTGCCTGGCGAGGTGAGGGAAGACGCCAGGGCGCTGCAGCGTTGAGACTGCTGCAGAGGCAGGGGCAGCCGGAGGCATTCAGCTGTACCCGAAGCTGAGGAGCGCAGCGGGCAACAACGTAGCCACACGGCGGGAAGTGCAGCCAGGCGCGGCAGACCCGCGGAAGGAAGGCAGGAGCAGGCAGCCTCCCCGCGGTGACCCACCACGCCTGAATACACGCATAACCGCGACAATGCAAAGACAACAGTAGTGGGGAGAAGAACGTTGGAGGCAGGACGCCCCCCCCCTCCATTACCCGGCCGTAACTGCAGTGCTTGAGGCAACACACTTGGGAGCCAACAGAAGGGGCAGGCATCCATAACAGCACCTCAGTGGGCGACCACCACGGTGATTGTTGCCCATACCAAGGACCAAAACCAGAGGCACTTGAGCCCTCCTGTCAGGACCCTGGCAAGTGTTGGGGTGGTGGCAGGGAAAAAGGCCCCTATGTTGGGTTGTGGAGGGAGGAGGGGGGCCTCTGCGGCGCCCAACTGGCTTCTCAAGACGTGTTCTCCACCCCTTTAGCAGGTCGTGTGGCCAGGGGTGGAGAACAGCCAAGAGACTACGTGCACTTACGGAAGCAGAAGAAAAACATCTGAAAGAATATATCGAAAAGAACTTGGCTAATGGGTTTATTAGACATTCCAAGTCTCTGGTTTCCTCACCCCTGTTTTTCGTGCCAAAGAAAACAGGGGATCTAAGAACATGCATTGACTACAGGGCAATTAACAAGACAGCATTCTGCACGAAGTTTGGCCTGTATGAATATCAGGTAATGCCCTTCAGGCTCTGCAATGCGCCAGCAGCGTTTCAACATTTTCTAGATGAGGTTTTGCATGATTACATCGATGTATTTGCAGTAGTGTACATCGACGATATACTAACCTACTCACGAGACCCAAAAGAACACCAGAGTCATGTCAAGGCCGTTCTGCAAAGGCTACGGGAACATCATTTGTACGCCAAACTAGAAAAATGTGAAGTCCATCAAACAAGAGTAGAATTCCTGGGGTTTATTCTGTCTCCTCAAGGGGTCACTATGGATGAAAAGAAGGTGCAATCCATTCTAAACTGGCCCTCCCCTGGTTCAGTGAAAGACATTCAAACTGTCTTAGGATTTGCCAACTTCTATCGCCGTTTTATCGATGGCTTTGCTAAGAAGGTGCAACCCATGACACGATTATTACGGAAAGGAGTTCCGTTCCAGTGGGACGAGAAGGCAGAGGAAGGTTTTCAAGCTTTGAAGGCAGCATTTACCACTGCGCCAGTTCTGCGACATCCGGATCCAGCCAAGCCGTATATTGTGGAAACCGACGCTTCAGGTTATGCCGTTGGGGCAATATTATCACAAAGAGATGAAGATGGTCAGTTGCATCCAGTTGCCTTTTACTCCCGGATGTTGTTGCCAGCTGAACAAAACTATGCAATAGCAGACAAGGAGCTACTGGCTATCAAGACAGCCTTCGACAAATGGTGCCATTACTTAATGGGGGCTCGACACACTGTCACGATATACACAGACCACCGAAACTTACAATTTTTGAAATCAGCCAAAGCATTGAGTCCAAGACAGCTTCGGTGGGCAATGCAATTTTCGGAATACGATTTTGTGGTGACATACCGTCCGGGTATAGAAAATCGTAAAGCTGATATACTGTCACGGTACCCTGAACCTAGTCCGGATTCTAGTCAATCAGAACTCGTGCCAAAGACAATTTTGGACCCAAGTTGTGTCATAGGTAGCATAGCTGTGGATACTATCTTTGAAGACATCAGAAAGGCCATGTTGGCACAGGAATTAGTCCATTGGACAGCCGGAGACAAAAACAAAACCGTGAAAGACGGGCTACCTTTCTTTAAATCAGCGTTGTATCTCCCAACAGTGCCTCTTCGTCAACAGGCCATTCGATGGTGCCATGACTCACCCTTCGTGGGACATCCAGGGAAGAAAAAGACTGTAGAATTACTCCTCCGGCATTTCCGGTGGCCAGGGTTAAATCAGGAAGTTCAACAACACATCGCCAAATGTGAAACCTGCTTGAGAAATAAGTCGGAGCATCAGAAACCGGCGGGAGTTTTACAACCACTCCCAACACCACCCACCCCATGGCATACCGTGTCTATGGATCTGATAGTGGAGCTACCACAAAGTCAAGGCTACAATGCCATCTTGGTTGTAGTGGACTCACCAAAATGGCACACTTCATTCCCTGCCAAGGAACCCCCTCGGCTAGCACAGTGGCAGACTTGTTTCTACAACATATAATCCGGTTACATGGTGTACCCTATAGTGTAATCTCGGATCGAGGACCACAGTTCACATCGAGGTTCTGGCAGGCCTTTTGCAAATCAGTGGGAATGGAAATAAGGCTTTTAACCAGCTATCACCCGGAGACAGACGGCCAAACTGAACGCTTGAACCAATCTTTAGAGTAATACCTTCGTTGTTTGACACAAGGTTTAGAGAACAATTGGGCAAAGGTGATATGGCTGGCTGAACTGGCGTATAATAATGCATTTCACACATCAACGAAAACCTCGCCCTTCTATAGTATGTATGGGCATCATCCTCGCTTTCAGCCGGTGCCTCAATACGAGTACCCAGAGGTACCAGCAGCAGAGACAAAGAAGAAGCAGCTAGAGGTTATCTGGCAACAGGTACGAGACAATTTGGATAAAGTCAAACAGGCATACAAACTACAGGCAGATAAGAAAAGGCGTCCCAACCCGCAATACCGGATTGGGGACAGGGTTTGGCTGTCAACACGGAATCTTCGATTACAGGGGTCGCCTAAGTTCAAACCTCGATTCATTGGCTCATTTAAAATCACAGCTCTGATTGGACCAGTAGCAGCAAAACTGGATCTACCAGCAAATATGAAAGTGCACCCAGTATTTCACGTTGCTTTGCTCAAACCAGCCCCGTCTTTCATTCCACCCGAGAAACCCCCACCTGTCCTGATCGAAGGGTACCCCGAATTCGAGGTCCAGGCTATCCTAGATTCACGAGTAAGGCAAGGTGCACCGTGGTATCTGGTGGATTGGGTGGGGTATGGCCCTGAGGATAGGTCCTGGGAACCAGCGTCTAATATTCATGCTCCTCGGCTCCTCCGCCAATTCCATCGAAATCCTTCTAAACCTGGGCCCACCGGAGGGAGGGGAGGCACTGTCAGGACCCTGGCAAGTGTTGGGGTTGTGGCAGGGAAAAAGGCCCCCATGTTGGGTTGTGGAGGGAGGAGGGGGGCCTCTGCGGCGCCCAACTGGCTTCTCAAGACGTGTTCTCCACCTCTTTAGCAGGTCGTGTGGCCAGGGGTGGAGAACAGCCAAGAGACTACGTTTCCCAGCGGCCCCGGCGGCAGGACACATGAGAACCGCACCCACGCGAGCCGTGCCCCACGAGCGCTGCTCGCAATCCTGACCAGCAACCTGAGCTGACGTGTATCTGATGAGCTCCGGTCGGCAAGCATCAGCGGGGCACCAGCCCGCCTGAAAGCATACCCCAGGCCCCGCGTCACAATTAAGATAAGTAGCGCAAGGTTCTATGCGCAGCGGCTAATTGCATGGAAGAGATTTCTCATAAAACTGACAAGAAAACCACGAAAACCAAGTCGCGTGCAAAACGAAACTAACTCTTGGGGCACAAACTATTAATCCTGCATGGGTAGTGCTTGCATAACTACCGCATGCACCTTGGGGGGCATTGCATGGTCCAGACTACTAAGACCCGTGTGGGGAAAACTAAAGACACGGGCCGCTCGATCTCAGAACAATTAACCCTTTAAGGGTAGAACTAGCGCACGCAACCGTTCTGACATTCCTTGTTTGTTTCTAGAGGAAGACGACTCCGCGGAACGGTGCTGGGACGCCGCAGATCATCAGAAAACGAAGCTAAGTTCAAGTTTATGTTTCTTGTAGCTTTTAATGACAGAGTGAGCCTAGTGAGTCACGTATAGCAGAATTGCCCCTCACATGAAGCAATGTGGGGAACGCTTATTTCTACATGCAGTAATGTGGGAATCTTGCATGCAATAACCTGGGAAATGTTTTGTAGGTGTTTGTGAATAACATTGGTAACCTCACAGGCTCTGCAGAAGCAGTTGGCCAAACTGGTTGGAGCTCCAGCACAACGGCTCCCGAGTTTACCAGATGTGGTAAAGAGCATTGGAGTGACAGGTCACAACTCCACTGAAAGGAAGCAGGAGCCAAGGAGCATGTTACCCTAATTCCCCCATTCCTATCCACAACTCCTTCCTCTACCGCTTTCCGGTGATCCTAAAACCCTCAGCCTATCCATTCCACGGACCCTAACCCTCTTTCCCCGAAAGGTCGCGGAAGCCTGCGATGGTGTAATCTCCAGGCCCCAAGACCTAACGGGAAGGGAGGCGTTTGTGCTGCCTCTGCGCCAGGAGAAGAAGACTGAAGGCTCCGACACCTCCCAACGCGCAGGGCCCACAAAGATCTGGCAACAACAGCAGACTGAAGCCATCCACCCCAGCCCATCGAGGACCTTCATCACCTATCTTGTTAGCACTCTTCTGGGGACACGGGGGACTGAGCCCTTCGCCTCACGGAACCAGTAACTCTAAGGGCGCACATCTAAGAAAGCCCCGGCGCCGGAGTTGGCCTTGCATAGCACCGTGAGGCAGGATCTCCCTTCCCTCGCCGGCTGCGGCAGAACCTAGAACCAGGATCGCCCTTCAGAATCACCTCACCCGAGACGTCAGCAAGTAAACAGGTGCTGCAGGCGACTTGACCACGCGGGTTCACCCCTTCTCACCGAAGCAAGACGAGCCAGCATATCCAGGCCGGATCAGATTCTCAGCAATTGTGCACTGTGGCGACACAGGGTGAAGCCGCAACAAGCACTAAGATGGGCAAACATGATAAATCTCAGAGGAAACGTAACTTTGATGCAGGACCGGCATCGAAAACTCCAAGGCAGGAAAATTGTCCGGACTCCCCACGCAACCACGACGAATCAGAGGAGAAACACCGGAGGGAAGTAGACATCCAATCTCAAAACAGGGATCGGGAACCTGGACAACAAAATGGACACGCCATCATCCAAAGTAGACCTACTCCAACAGCGATTAGACAAACACAAAGAGATTGAACAACGCCGAACAAAGAATTTCAGACTTGGACGACGGAACCGCCTCACTAACAATGAGGGTATCAACACTAGAAACCCAAATAAAAGCAGTCATGGCCAAGAACGAAGACTTGGAGGAGCGCTCTCGCCGAAACAATATAAGAGTGGTTGAAGTTAGAGAACAAGCAACACCTAACAAAATGGAGGATCATATAGAGAAAATGTGCAGAGACCTCTTCAGCGACACGGCCCTCTCCCAACTGTTTGTGATCAAAAGGGCCCACAGGATCCCAACTGCCAAACCAGCCCCTGGGGCCCCTCCTCGCCCGATCGTATCCAAGCTGCTGAATTATAAAGACCAAGATACCATCCTGAGGCTGGCAAGGGAGAAAGGAAACCTTCAATACGATGGAGACGCGATACAACTCTTCCCAGACTTCTCTCCAATAGTCGAAGCCCAAAGAAGATCTTTCACAGCAGTCAAACAGCGGCTACGGGAGAACCAAATCACATACTCAATGCTTTTTCCTGCAAACCTTTGCGTCCAGTTCGAGGAGAAGGTCCAGTTCTTCAACTCACCAGAGGAGGCTACACTATTTCTGGATAGGCAGGGCTGTAAAGCTCCAAACGTTGGCTGGGCTGTCCCGCGGAGGGAGCGTGCCGAGAGAAATCCGCCATGAACCAGAAGTTCATGTACTGCAGACACACAAAAGTTAATAAACGTCAGGACATACCGTACTGATTAAAGGAAGAGCACCTACACTTGGGGGGTCTCTAGCACCCCACACGCAGCAGCAGCATGCTTACCACGGGGGGAAACCAAATGAACATGTTGGGAGATGTCCGTGCGAGGGTCAGTTCATTAAAGTTTTTTTTGTTGCACACCGGCCAGCCCTCGCCCCGCCCTGCCTCGTCCCGCCGCTAGCTGTGCCTAACTCATCAAGCACAATCATGCCTACTGACAGTCCGCTTCTCTACTACAGACCACTGATGGCCTGTCCCCAATTCAAGCGTCGTGAACAAGGATCCCGCCTGACTCATTCAAGGTAGCGACATTGAATATTAGGGGAGGTAATATTCCAGCAAATGCACGGAAGATAATGCAATTTCTCAAACGTCACAATGTAGATGTGGTGCTGATACAGGAAACGCACCTCCTCCCACAAAAAGAAAACCTCTGGGCCCGATGCTGGGGCTGCCACCGCTACTTCTCCTACTCGTCATATGCCAGAGGAGTGGACACCCTCATCAACCCCAAAGTCGACTTCCGCCTGATAAAAATGGAGAAAGACAGTGAAGGCAGAGACCTCCAGGTGCAGGGAGTCATCGCTGGGAAAATCGTCACATTCGTAAACTCATATGGTCCCAATGTCGACGGTGCAAACAACTTCGATTGGATCCTAGCATGACTTGCACAGTCCGAGGCAACAACCATCATCTGGGGCGGCGATCTTAATACCCAACTTGACCCACAAAAAGATAAATCGCACTCTACCAGAGCTCAACCATCCAGAGCCAGCCTCCAAGTGCAAGAAATTTGCAGGGCATACAACCTAGTCGACATATGGAGATATGAAAACTGGGAAAAGCGCGAATACACCTTTCACTCTGAAGTCCACCATTCCAGTTCACGCATCTCGGCGCAAAGTGTTTTCCAATGGAGATGTTGCCAGATCCTCCCAAAAACCTTTTCGGATCATGCTACGGTCACTCTTGAATGTAATCTTCCCAATTCAAAACCAACGGCGCCGCACTGGTGCTTCAAACCCGGAGCGCTAACGGACAAGGTATTCTCAGCGGAACTACGCGAGGATATCACATCCTTTTTAGAAAGTAATAAAGACTCAGTTTCTTCAGCGGGAACACTGTGGGAAACGAAGTGTTATGTAAGAGGAGTATCCATCGCCGAGGAAAATGGAATTCTAAAGACAATACGTCGTGAGTTGGCGACCAGTGAGGCACGCCTAAAGGCTCTAGAACTACAGCTCACAGATACAGACCCTAAAGGCATCCAAGCACAGCTCAAGGAAGAACTACTCAAATTCAGGTCCATAGCAGATCGGGAGTTGAAGTTCCTACACCGCGGCCACCAGATCTGTCAATACGGTGAAGGGCAAGAGCCGGGAGCGCTCTTGGCCCGCCTGATCGCCGCTGACGGGAAACCCACCTTGGTGGAAAGAATTCGCACCCCACAAGGGACATTAGTCCACACTGAACCAGAAATAATCAAAACTTTCCGCTCCTTTTACCAATACCTCTACAGTTCACAACACTTGCACGGCCCTGAACACCCACTTAACTACTTAGCAGACACAGAGCTATACTGGATAGAGAGGGAACTAAGCAAACCCCTAAATACTCCCATTACATTAGAAGAAATACTAGAAGCAATAAAGAGCTTGCCCAACACCAAGGCCTCCGGCCCTGATGGTCTAATCGGAGAATTTTACAAGGCTTTCTCATCATTAGTGGCCCCCCTTCTCCTGAAGGTCTACGAGGAAGCATTGGAGACAGGAATCCTTCCACAGACCTTAAGGGAAGCTAACTTAATTCTCCTACACAAAAAAAGCCCCCTGAGGAATGTGGCTCCTACAGACCGACTTCCCTAATTAACCTAGACAATAAGATACTGGCCAAAATCCTTTCTAACCGTTTAATCCTTCTCATGCCGGCACTAGTACTCGCCGACCAAGCTGGTTTTGTGCCTGGGCGTAATGACATTCGGCATCAGGAGAATGTTTGGAGCCATGGCAGCAATCGAGCCTACACAACAGGCAGCCGCAGTCCTATTGGACGCTGAAAAGGCCTTCAATTCTGTCGAGTGGGCTTTTATGTTTGCGGTACTCCGACAATACGGCCTGGGGAACCAGTTTCTCAAACTAGTTGTGTTGCTATAACAAACCCCGATCAACCATCGTCCTTGGCTCATCCAAATCGACACCCATCCCTCTCCAATGTGGGACCAGACAAGACTGCCCACTGTCAGCGCTGATATTTGCACTAGTGATGGAACCACTGGCTTCCAGCCTACGCGCACGACACCTCCATAAAGGCCTTGCCATACTTCCTCTACGCTAACGACATGGTGCTATTTATCCAAAACCCCTCCGAAAATCTAAAACTCATAATGCATGAGATCATCAAATTCAGTACGGCCTCAGGCTTGAAAATTAACCACTCCAAGTCAATAATCTTCCCTTTAACCCCTTGTACCAGAACATTTGCAGATGATTATAATTTTAGGTGGGAGGGTGCCCATATGCGGTATCTTGGGCTACTACCGTCCCTGAGCCACCGGGAAATATTCCAGGACAACTATGAAACCACGTTAAAATCTCTCCAAGAGAAGGAAAATAGGTGGAAGTCGTTGCCATTGACACTCTGGGGATGGGCTTCATTGGTAAAGATGGTGATCCTACCCAAACTCATATCGGTTTACAAATATACCACTCTTTCTGCCACGGCGGTACCTGGGGAAACTAAAAAGCCTCATCTTTGACTTAATGTGGGCCGGTCGACCAGCAAGGGTGGCCTATTCAACACTCATTGTCGACAACGAGAGGGGGGGCTCGCGCTTCCCGACCTGGAACGTTACTATTGGGCCGCACAGGCGCACTTTCTGAGCCACTGGTACTCCGTCCATTTCGTTATGCGCCACGTACGAATAGAACGAGCCCTGGCATCTCCGAATCTACTGAGAGCTGTCAACAGGCGGTGCCACACGCCACACTAAACGTGGTGCTGGCTACGTATGCAATATGGAAAAAATCTCCCAAAAGTATGGGGCAGTAACTAGATACTCACCGCTACTACACATTAAATTTATACCAGGGATACCGTTGACAAATGAAAAGGTTTTCCTCCAATGGGCAGACAAAAGTACATATCCAATCATTCGCCGACCTATTCGTCAAGGAAACTTTCTTGTCAACCCAACAAGCCAAGGAAAGAGGTAGCACCTCATCTATAGACACATTCATATACTTTAGATTGCGCTACGCTATCCAAGCTCTCCTCCCCTCATTCCCACATCAACCCCCAACCTGGTCACTACTCCACAACGTAATACAAGCACAAGGAGAAGGCAAACTGATATCATCAATATATAGATCCCTCCTAACAGACACAGCGCCAGAGAGCATGTACACGAAAGCGAGGTGGGAAAAAGTGCTACAAACCACCATCCCCGAAGAAGAATGGGCATACATACTCAATCAAACCCAGAGGGTCGCATTGAACTCACGGTTTAAACTTATCCACTTTCACTATCTACATCAAACATACTACACCCCAGCCAAAAGGTGCAGACACAGACAAGAGTCAATGGCGAAATGCGAGAGGTGCGGAGAACCACCTGCCGACTTTTCACCTCGCTTGGAGCTGTCCGGCACTGTCCGGATTTTGGTCCCAAGTTATCGAAGAGACTGAGGCGATAATAGGAGAGGAGCTAAAGCCTATCCCCCACGGTGGCGTTGCTCAGGATGACAAAACACCTGACACCTGCAATGAGGAAACTAGCAAACGTTTTGTTGATCCTGCCACGCAGAACAGTAGCAATGGCCTGGGGCCGCAGCCCGACTCCCTCTGTCACAAAATGGCGAAAGGATTTGGCTCTACTGTCCGGACGTCGAGACGGAGTTCATAAAAACGCTACCCTTACACGCACGTCCGCCGGACATCTGGAGGCCCTATGTAGCATATCTGATAAACACCAAGGATGATTCCTCATCTCCCTCTTCCCCAAGTTAACCAATTGCCCGAACTCTGATGTACAGGTGCCGCGGGAGAAGCCTCAAAGGGGAACAATACCTGCCATGAGTGAACATTGGCTGGACAGTACACGGTGGGCGGCATGGGAGTGGGTGGGAGTTTTGTTTCGATGCAAAGTTACCTGACCCACAATTGGGCAGAGTGAGATTCTAACCTGTAATTCTTTATTGCTAAAAATATAAATAAAGTGTTTAAAAAAAAAAAACATGCTTCGATGACTGTAAATGAATGATGTCTCAAAGGCTCAGGAGATAAACTCTACTTCTTTTCGATTAAGGCTTTGAAATGATGGGCACAAGTTCTCTTGTGTCGATGACGACTCCTTTGACTTGTGTTGGGGAACCTCTGTTCCGGTACCATGGGGCACGCGAGAAGGAGACATGCGACTCCCTACTGGTCTTGTCAGACGGGCAGGGTTGGCTTCGCTTCCAACTCCTTGAAAGGGGCACTCTGAGGAGCTTGCCTATTGAAAACGTAGAACTTTTTTAAGCAGATGTTTTCCCATTCCACAGGAGTAGAGCTTTTCTTTTGGAATTAAACCTTTTAGGGAGAGGCAGACTTAGATAAGGACCTGTGATGCTGTTTCTTACTGAACTTGTGAGAAGAGGCCGAGTATCGTGAACCGGACCTCGATCGTCTCCGATGTTTCAGACCTTTTCTCTCATAGGAAACCTCGCTTGATTCTGAGGATGACTCTTCTGGATGGGGTAATGGCTGGGGATTTAGGAGAGGGCTTACCTGCATCTAGTTTCCCCTTCCTTTGCCAAGAGGCCTTGAATGTCAGATTGAGGAAAGGCCACAAGATGGACTGTGGCTTATGTCAAACACCACAGACAGATGCAGTGAGGGTGTGTGATGAACATTTTTGCCCCACAGTCTGTACACCGTTTGAAACCTTTCTTCGGGGTCGAGGATATATTAGCAAAATATCAAATTCACTTGATTGAAGAAAAAACGCAATAGAAATTTCACAGAGGCAAGTAGCTCCGAAGCACGCAGCAATGCAGAAAAAAACGAACTGAGGTAACAGTCTGCACGCGTGCTTCATACCAGCGACGTCATGCGGGATGCTACGAAGGCCATTGAGGACCAAGACTCTACATTGCACGGCGCTCGAACCTATGAAAAAATTCAAAGCAAGCTGCAAGCAGACTTGAATATCAAAGATGAGGAATACGTGGGAGGGCACAATACATTCAAAATGGCAATTTTGGAGAAGAGGCAACCCCTGCTCTGTCAAATATTTTAAAAACTACTGCACAAAATGACCCCAAACCACAAAAAGGTCTCCAGTAAACACATCATATGCCAAAGTTGTTTCGTACCTGGTCCAAATCCGTCCAGTGGTTTGGGCTGTGCAGTCCATCAAAAACTGACCTTGTTTGTATATGGGTAAATGAATGCAAAGTAGGCCGCAACTTAAGATTAGGGGTTGCGGGGGGAGGGGGGGGGGGGAGTTGTGGGCTTGCATAGCTAATGGACTTGGGAATTTCGACTAAATCTGTTACACAAATCAAACATCATTAGCAATAGAATTTTTCGCAGTTCCAATGGGAGTCCGACTCACCTTAACTATAGGGTGGTGACCGCCAACTTAAAAAACACACACACACACACACACACACACACACACACACACACACACACCCCACCCTACCATTGCACATGATTAATATTGTTTCAGATTGCTATTGTCCTGCTGTAATGTGCTCAAGATAATTAGAGCTGAAACATCTCAAAAATCACCTTTTCGATTACCTCCTCGTCCGCTAACAGTTAAGATCACAGAATAAAAAGTGTCTTTATGCAGTTTTTAGATTCCTAGAAACGACGGACTTGAAAATGTATCACCCGCTTCACGAAATCATTTTGCAGTACAAACAAAATATATTACATTTCAGAAAGATAAAAAGGTTGCACAAAGAGGAATGAATGGTAATAACGCAGCATTGTATCGTATTTTTGAACACGGCTGCAATTTTTAGTTAAAGATCATTCTAACGTATCAATTTCAATTACTTCAAAGAGGGCTTCCAGTTATCAGAGAGACAGATGTCTGCAGTTACTGAATGCCCTAGATTCGTTTCCTAAAGAGAACCCAAACAATCGACGGTTATGGACCTGCAAAATTGCAGGGCTTTTTAACCTGCATATTATGAACAAAAGGACACAGCATACGGATGTGTTAGTTGTCAAAGAAATTGTTGCTAGAAATGGAAGTCTGGGGTTGTTTTGTTTTAAAAACTACAAGCTGTCAACATTCCAGGCACACAATTATATTACAGTACATAATGTCAGCATGTATACAGAGAAACAAAACCCATATAGCATAAAGGACTGTTGCATGTGTTGCCTCCAAATTTTTATAAATTGCATACTGCTTTGAATGTTTTAGTATTCGGCAAGCCTAGCGATTTTAATATAAGTGTATACCTGCAGGGATGATTTACGCTTGCAGGGATGTTTTACGCTACTGAGTTTGTCTGTATGTACTACTTTTAAATTATCCAGACTTTATCTAAAACTTTAGCCTTTTCGTGAAGACCCAATGAGAGGAAAGCTACTGTTAAATGGTGCACACCTAAACCTATTTTGTTGGAAGGACTGGGAAGTAATGAGTGCAAAAAGGTATCACATGGGAATCTGACTTTTCCTGCTCACTGGTTACGATTTGGAATTGTTATTTTCAAACATACGAGTCCAGTGATTGTGTAGCACCCAATGCCCCAAACAAGATTTTGAGGTGGGAGTATTTGACTCCCCATTTTTAAACTGAGTGTATATGCAATTTCAAGGGCGTAAAAATTAGTTTTCTCCTTCGCAAGAGTAAAAAGTATGTGACAACCAGCCTTACTTTCAAACAACTCTTGTATGAGGGAGTTCCATGCAAGTAACTTGGCCCCACTTTCGCCCTCACCCCTGCAGTGCTCTGGTCCACACTGGCGTTTCAGCCATCGTCCATTTCTTCAGGTCTGCCCACCACATTTCTATTGCCGGCCCGCACTTGTGTTCCATGCCATTGCTATGCAGCGCTTTGCCAGTATACACATTAAGTCTTTAATATTTGCCGTGTCTCTCCTGTTTGCCGCCCCTTGGGAACAAGCCTGGTAGATAGGACTCTGGCAACTGCACCTGCATTTGGATTCCTCCTTCTGCCGCCCTATCTTTAACAGTGTCCCAGAAATTAGTTATCGGGCAGGACCAGAACATGTGCAGCATATGTGCCTTCTCCTCCTCACAGCGCGGGCAGCTTCGGGTTTGCTTGCTTCCTATGGTAGACATTCTCTTGATTCTGAGGTATGCTGTGTGTATGAAATAAAGCTGCATTTGCCTAAATCTCACGTTCCTGGAGACTAACATACCGGAGGGCTCTGCGGCATTCCTCATCTGAAGGTTTTTTGGAGTTCCTCCTCCCATCTGGCTGGCACTTGCAGCTCTCTCGCGTTGCTGCTGCCCAGGAGCTGTTTATAGAGTCTGGATACTGTATGTCCCCCTTCTGATGACATACCACGCGTCCAGCTCCCCCCTTGGTGTCTTCCCCCTCGGTTAAGGTTTTCCACCTCTTCCTGATTGTCCGGACCATGCGGTTATACAATATAAATAGGCCTCTATGTATATCCTGCTCTTCTATCAGGGTCCATCTCACCATAAGTCCCTGATCTGGGCCACTCCCTTATATTCCCACTGTACATGATATGTTGCTAGAGACTTTGTGCAAGAGTCGACTAATCCTGCAAGGGGAATTTGCCTTGAGCAGGGGGCTCATGTCCCTTGCGTTTTCCATGCCCTCCTCCATAGGGTCAGGCCCAATTTAACCATATTGGGGAGTGGTTTGGTCAAGTATTCGTCTATCCATATGAGCTCCCTTAGGTAATATTGTATTGCAAGCTGGAAAAGCAGTGAATCTATCCATGTATTGTCTCCCAGCCACCTTACCATAAATTGAAGTTGTCCCACCAGGTAATAACGTTCAAAATCTGGCAGCGAGGACTTCCCCCTTATTAATAGTGATTCCCCCGACAGTATAGACAACACACCCAAAGCTTTTAGCAGGTCCAGCAAGTGTACTTGCGGGTTCTCGACATAAAAGAGCATGCCGTCAGCGTATATCGAAATTTGGTGTACAACCCAGTTTATTTCTATTCCAGCGTCCTTGTACTCCCGCCTGAGGAAAACGCAAATGGTTCCAGGGCCTGTACATATAGCATCGGGGATAGTGGGCATCCCTGCTTTGTGTCCCTGCTGATTTTCCACCCCTCCGAGATGTGTCTGCCCGTCTGTACCCTTGCCATGGGATCCCTGAGTAGGAGCCTTATCCAGCCTAGGAATCACTTTCCTATCCCAAAGTGGGCGAGCTCAGACACTTAACACTCTTCTTTGTGTGCTTTCATGCACTGATATAGCACTTTATGAAACTTTGCAAATTGACATTTAACACTGTGCTTTTATGCATTTACATAGCATTTTATGATACTCGGCATATCTTTCTGGTATTATGCATGTCCACTGAGGCAGTATGAAATCTACTATTTGAGAGAAATACAGCTACTAGCCCTGATTCTAATAGGGCTTACATGCATTTGGGTTAAGCTGGTAGAATTGTTATCCAATATTGATTTCTCCCTATATAGATTAAACATTTTCATATTATACAATATCAAATCTACGTGCTTTTTAGAATTTGTTGACTTTTGTATCATTTTTATGACTAATAATGTGTTTACTTTTATAATATTATGTGTACTTTAATAATAAAATATGAATATATAAATCTCTAATGACCAAGCTTATGCCCTCTGTTTGCATATTTGAGTCGAATCTATTTGCTTATTATATGTTTTCTAAAAAAAAGGGTTTGCCCGTGTGACTACTTTTTTTGGTTGTTCGAGCGCATTCAGAAGCCAGTTCCAACTTACGGGTCGAAGGCCTTTATAGCATCCAGTGATGCCACAGCGCATTCTCCCTGTCTCGGATTTGTACTGTCTACTATATGGTGGAGTCTACGCAGATTCCACATTGTGTTCCTCCCCAGTACATATCCCGTTGGATCTGGGTGCACCAACGTAGGTATGACTCGTTCAAATCGACTGGCTAAGGTTGCTGTCAGGATTTTAGAGTCCAGATTTATCAGGCAGATCGGTCTGTAGGAGCCGCACTCGAGAGGCGCTTTCCCTGGTTTTAATATTGGTATTATTACGGATTCCGACATGCTCTTCGGTAGCTGTCCCCTCTCGTATGCCTACTCATACATCTAGCAATCGTGGGGCCAAGGTGTCTTTGTATTTCTTGTAAAATTCCCTGGGTAACCCGTCGGGTCCCGGGGACTTGCCTGTTGAGAGATCGGCTATTAGAGCAGTCAGTGCATCTACTGTGAGGGGTGCTTCTAGTATCTGCGCTTCCTCCTCCGTCAGCTTGGTAAGGTTAATCTCTGCTAGGGAATCGGCTATATCTTCCGCCTCTGCCTCCTGGTTCAGGGACTACAACCCTTCATAGAATCATGAAAATACCTCATTTATCCCTTCTTGGGTCCTCACTTGCGTCCCGTGGTCATCTTTAAATGCGTTTATCGGGTCATGCCTGCTCTCCTGCCTGGTTAGCCAGGCTAAAAGCCTGCCGGGCTTATCCCCTTCCACGAGTAACCTCTGTATATACTTTCCATTGTCCAATCTCCCCAATTTCTCCCAAATGGCAATGGACTGCAACCTCAGAGTAGCGAGTTCCCCTGGTTCTTCCCCAGTCGTGCCCGCCCGTGTCTCTACGCGTTCTCCCTTTCCATTTCCCCCAGCTCTACCAAAATGCTTCCCCAGAATCCTCCTGCTTTCCCCATCGCCGCTCCCCGACCACCACTTTGAAGGCTTTTCAGACCATTCCTGTGCTATCCACGCTCCCCACATTGTGGTCAAAACAGTAGTCTAGTGTGTCTCGGATATGCTCCTGGAAATCCCCGTCCGTTAACGCCCCTGTCCTCAGTCGCCATGTGGTTATTGGGGGGGGGGGTGCGCTGTATGTGTATGCCCATGTTGATACCAGCGGGGCGGGATCAGATAACGTTCATGCTTTGATGTGTATCCCAGTGAATTCCCCAAGCGTCTCCCTGCCCGGGAGTAGATAATCTATTCGGGCGTATGTTCCGTGTGGAGCGCTGCAGTGTGCATCTCCCCTGGTGTCTGCGTGTACCTTCCTCCAGACGTCTTCCAGTTCCAGCTGGTCCAGAATCTTCTGCAGAGCCCTGGCTGGCGGTGCTGGCTTCCTTTGTTTGGTGTCAGATCTATCCAACTGCGGGTTCAATGTGCAGTTGAAGTCTCCTGCCCAGATAAATGACACGTCTTTGTATGGGGCCAGCCGAGGTGTGATCGTCCTGAAGAACTCTGTTGCATTGTGATTAGGGGTGTATGCGTTTATCTGGCACACCTCTTTGTTCTCCAACATTCCATGTACAATTACCATTCTGCCTCTCTCCTGTTTTACGAGCTGGAAGGGTACTCTCGGGGTAATCCAAGTCAGCACTCCCCTGGCGTAATTAGAATACATTGAGCTGTACATTTGTCCGCCCCATTTTTTGGCTATTTTAGTTTGCTTTTCGGCTGTCAGGTGAGTTTCTTGCAGCATTGCAATTTGAACTTCCATCCCTATTCAGCCAGGCATACACCCTTAGCCTCTTAACGTAGGCATTCAGTGCTCCGACGTTCCAGGTAGCTATGATGGCTTTTTCCTGGCTTATTTGTTTACTGTGTTCTGTGGCCTGCCTGTTCCCATGGGTCCATGTACTGTCTTGTGTCTGGCGACGGGCTCACCCGTTCCGTCCTTTGCCGGTCTCCTTCTGGGGTGGTTCTGACCCTTCCCCTCCATGTTGATGTCGGCACAGATTCTGTGCGGGACCGCCGCCATGATATACTTTCCTGACTTCCCTTGTTAGGGTGTGTCTAGGTTAGTCCTCCGCTTGCGCCTCATTCATGTCCATGCTGCTTGGTGTTTCCTCCTCCACTCGTGCCTTCTCCCAGCCAACCTAACCACACACCAACTATGACTAAACAAACACCCAACAACCCTCCCCCTGCTCGGGCTACACCGCATTCCTTGCGCCACCCTCATTCCCATGGGTGTGATTACTGCAGTGTGATGCCTCAGAACTGGCATCTCGAATTATGTTCCTCCATGGGGTTCCGTTCGTGGCATCTGGCGGCCAGCTCTCAGAGTTTGGGTGCTCCCGCTTGTCAAACTGCTGGTTCATGTCTCTTTAATGTGGTTCATCCGTCTTTGTCGCGCTCTGTACCTCACTGGGGTGCATTCCTGTTCTGCTCGTTCCTAGCTCTCAGTTGTGGGATCCCCTGCTGATCCATCTACTGGTGGGCATCGGCCGTGGGCTCAAAAATGTATGATCTGCCGTTATGTAGCACCTTCAATTTGGCAGGGAATAGCAGCATGAATTGCACGTTGCCGCCCCGAAAGTGCTCCTTTGTCTGCCAAAATTGTGCCCTTTGCTTTTGCACCAGTGCTGTATAGTCCAGGTAAATAGTTATTCTGGAAGCATTCCTCATTATCACTCCTCCGTCCCCTGAGAATGCCAAGATCTGTCACGACCCACTTCCTGAAAACCCCCCGGCAGGCCCATGGGCCAGGAGGGGTCTCAGTGCAGGCCCCAAACAAGCTTAGGCATCTTTTGCCTAGGCCCTCTTGGGGCAAGTCCTGGCGCCTTTGGCACCAGGCTCATACTTAATGAAGACTTGTGCTTAGGAACTACTTTATTTCAGTGCCAGTCAACATGGAGGCATCCACATAGCTTGGCTTCTGGGAACCAAGCTATGCGGTATAGTGTTTTGGGTGTGGTAGCCTCGGGACTATTTTACTTGGGCTACTTTCTTGATACTATTTAAACCACAACCGACTTGGAGAACACGCTTCGCGTTACTTTGCAATCCTGTAACGTGACGTTCATCGTGTTCAGCTGCATCTGCGAACCTCGGAAGAACAGCATCTGAAAAACAAAAGGACATGGTTAATAGCAGCAGCTTACCTGTGATTCCACCGCTAGCTGCCATCCGCTCCTGCAATCAGCATCCAAGGAACAGCAAGCCTCCCAGACCATCGGATCTGCAAAAGGAAAGAAACAGGACATTAGACATTTTACAATTGTGCCGACACCTTACCTCACGGGTCGCCCATCGACCAGCATCGCCTTGGGACTTCTTGCTCCGGGTGAGCACCGCAACCTATGGGAACAAAAGACAACAGGTTAGCAAAGGCAAAGCATAATAGCGCTGCGCATAGCGCCTACTTACCGCATCAAGGCGCTTTCGAAGCACCATCACCTGCCGGTGAGTCCCAATTCAGCCAACGTTCCACAGCGAACTCCCGCGCACCTAAGGGGAGAGAAAAGACATTATTTAAATCCAAGAAAGGCATACAGTATTACAGTAATAAGACCTACCTGAAAGACTCTAAAGGGCCTGCAATCAGTGAAGTAACTGGATCGCACTCGCCCACAAAGGACAATGCGCCCCTGCAAGAAGGCAGGACGGAGAGCACACCAAAACCCATAACAAGGTGAGGAAAGGTCTGGGGAGGGGCTGCAGGCATACGGGTGTTGGGAGGCTCTTACCCCAGTTGCCCAGTCTTCAACATTGCCCACCTGTTTTCCAGGCAGAACTTCCCCGCTGATTATACCTGGGAAGCGGCTGAGAAGGGCACCAGAGTTCCCACAGCTGGGTGGCGTCCCCGTGGATACCAGGTGAGCGTAACCAGATCTCTCGATCCTTGAAGTTCATAATCTTTGCAATCATGGGTCTTGGGGGTTTCCTTGTCAGAGCTCTATGTGCGCTCTCCACCACAAATCCCTGGGATAGGTTCCCTGCCCCCACTTCTTGGAGCAGTAGACTATGTATTTTGTGGGATCTCTGCCTTCCTCCCCTTGTGGCAGCCCCACAATGCGCACATTTTTGCGTCAGGCTCTCCCTTCTGCATTTTCTGCGCTATGTTCCAGGGTGCATATGCTGTCTAGTGCCTCCACCATTTGGGATTGGGTGGTTGTGATATTTGCTGTGTTGCTTTGGACCTGCTGTACCGCCGTGTTCACCCTCTCCGCCAGGTTCCTTACATCTTGCCTGAGGAGCCCCACATCTACGATCACCACGTCAATTTTGTGCTCCAGTGATGTTTTTAGAGCTGCTATGGCTTCGAGCATTGGGATCTCCTCCTGTCCCTTCTCCAACTGTTTGGAGTTGGATGTGTTTGTGCCCACCTCTGGTGTCTTGGGCTGGGGCACATCGTTCTTCCAGGCGAACTCCTCCATGCTAATTTGTCTTCCTTTTCCGCCTTTGTTTCTTCGGCATGCCTGTGCGTTTGTGTTGGGGTCCCAGCTTCCCCCCCTTGCGACTGACTTTGCTATTACTGGCCGGTGTCTTGGCAGCCTCCTGCCCTGTTCACTGTGTCCGCCTTTCTCCCCCTGGCCATTGCTGGGGGTTTGTGTCGGCTTTTTCCCTGGTGTATTCGGAGGCAGTTCCATCCAAAGGGAATATCTGGTGTCCCCTGTGGAGGGTTGCCTGCTAGTCCTATGACATTGACCAGTGCCCTGCCCAGTCCCATGTACTCTCGTCTTCAGGTGCTCTCCTCGGGTATGCCGTCTTCTCCTGTGTGGGCTCCCACATTTCGCTGCCTTCACGCGGTATCTCGCATCGCCGGCTCTGTGAATGCGCGTCCACTCTGCCGGTTGAGCTGCACTGTCCACCTTGCCACCTATACCTCTTTTGGAGACTGCAATGGTGAGGTGAGTGCCAGCGCTTGCTAACAACGATGCCCAATTACCGCTTTACTTGTGTGACAGTATTTTCACTCTTTTTTGTGTGCCATTCCTGAACTGGCACTGATTGCATCGGGCTGTGCCTTACAAATAGCTTATGGTTGTCCCCTTATGTCCGTGCTGGTTTGGGTCGAGGCCCCTTTTTGAGGTGGTTATCTGCTGCGTTCCAGGTCAATGAACTGTGATCTCCCACATACAGGGTGATTAGTATGCAATTCAAGTGCTCTCTGCCCACTAATGTGGCCTCCTGCTTTGTGGCGGTCGCCTGTGGTGATCGCAGCCTCTGTCGCAGCTCTTGCGGCTTCACCGCCTCCTTGCTTTTTCCCTGACCCTGTCTTGGCAGTTTGGGCCAGGCCCTGCTTGTGACGAGTGACTGCGACGGAATGGGCCGGTGGTCCGTGCCCTCCCTCATATAAGACGTTGTCAAGCAGTTCAGGCATCCCCTGCTCCCTACTGGGGGCCGCCTGCTGTGTGGCAGCTGCGATAGCAGGTGCGGCAGACCGTGTTGCAGCTCTCGCCACCAGTCTCTTTCCCTTCTCCGTTAGTGTGCTCGTCAGTTCTGGTCGGGACACTCATGGCGAGAACTGTAGTACTCTGGTCGCTGGACTGTGCCCTCCCCTCCCACGTATGATATGGTATAGTGCAGATCGGGCGTCCCCTGCACACTATGGTGGCCACCAGCTTCGTGGTGGCTGCTGGTGGTGGTGGTTTGTGGGCCCTCCTGCGTGCTGCTTCCATAGTTCGACCCACCTCAATTCTTCCTCTGGCTTCTGGCGGCCTGTCTGTCCATGGTAACCAGTCTGCGTCAGTCATCGCCTCACGGGCCCTTCCTCGATACCGTTTGGGCTACCCTGTCGAAGTACTGTTCATCAACCGGAGTCTGCACTTTGCTGGTGTTGCGAGGGGGCTAAGGGGGTTCCCCCACCCCCCTCCGGTTTGCCAAGTGTGTTCCTCTTGGGTTGCTGTGTCCTTGGTTGTCATGGCCCGGATCAATGGACCAATGCGCTCCGGACCGTGGCTCACAGCCCTCTCTGCGTCTCCTCGCTCTCCGTTGTGCGCTCTGTGTGCCCAAGTTCTGGAGCTGTCCCTGCTATGGACATGTGCCAGAAGGATTTTGAGCAGGCAAGCGCCGGGGGGGGGGGGGGCTCGGGTCAGTTATCTGGTCTAGTGTGCTCCTCTTGCCCGCTTCCAGGCGTCCGTCCTCACCTGGTTGTGCGGGTCTCTGGGCTGGGGGCCCAGAGCTCCGCCCTTTGTCTCCTCTGTCTCGTTCGTTCCTTCCTCACTCCCGCCCCACGCCCAGGGCTCCTCTCCCCCAATGTCCTCTGCAACGTCACTTGTTCCTGCACTCCCGGTCATAGTGCTTCTGTGACCTCGCTCACCTCTGCTTACTCAGCGTAGTGGTCCGGAACATCTCTGGCCACCACGGGGTGTTGCAGGATCACCGTGTCACAGGCAGGGAGACCAGTCTCTCTTCCAGTGCCTCACTCCTGTGCTGGTGTTGGGCACCTCATGCGTGCTGCTGTTCGTACAGCTTTTTCCTCATCGTTGCCACAGCAGATGCCCATCAGCCAGATCGGCGAGTCGCGCCTGCTATTTTGTGTGATGGCGCAGTGCTCGCTGCGGTCCATTTTCTGGCCTCTTCACACTCCGTTTCTTCCCAGGTTTCTCTCAGACAGGCCTTCAGACCCTTAGACACCTTTACCCTGCATTTCTTGAATTATAGTTGCTCATTTAGCCAGCTTGAAGCATCAATATGTTGGATCCTGCAGGAGCTCCACGGTGCTGCTCCTTATCGCATGGCCGCCAAGCCACGCCCCTGACATCAAGCCTACATGTGCAAAAAGCAAACGGTATCGAAATTATTCTCATGTGTCAGGCACTGAGACAGAAAAGCATGCTTCTCACAATTAACAGATAAAGCACATAGTGAAGTAGCTTCCTCTCACCAATTATATAGATGTGCACCAACATTGCGAGCTTACTTTGCATGCACAGAATGTCATGGTCAAATGTTTGCTGGACAGTTAACCGGTCGGTAAATTGTCGACTGAGGCAATAAGAAATACAGTACTTAGAAGAGGAAGGAAGTCTGCATGAACCATTACATAGAGTTCAATACCTATATGGATTACCTGTACAGGGACATGCCTTGCTTAGTTTCTTTTTCAGTTACAAAATTAAAAAAAGGTGTCTTTTGGATGGAGTAAGGTTTTGAATGTTAGAATTGTAGTCTTCAAGATTGAAAGATTCTGTGAACCCTGTGATTGGTTTAATGACAATCAAGGGCTTTGCTGCCGCTAACCAATTATAATACCATTTACTACATTGGCTCCAAATTACGGTTAGAGGATTTTTAAACTAGAGATTCCATACTCATCAGTGCCTCACATTGTTTTAAGGCGCAAGTATTTTACACCCTTTTTATAATTGGAGTGTTAATTAAATTAGAAGAATGATTTGCCTACACAAGAGTTTAAAATGTACGCTTAAGGGAACCAAGACATGACTAAACTTGAAAATGTATAGAACAAATTATCAATACAACTGTTGTGCAGCACTGATAACTGGCTCAAACAATATATTAAATGTGTAGAAAACATTCTACAAATTAATATGAACACCATATATGCATCTTAATAAAAACACACAATGCAGGAACTTCGAAACATACTTCTAAAATGCAATCATGCATTCACTTAAACCATCATTTATTAGTTTGTTACAAAGGATACTTCCCAATGGTAACTAAGCTTTCCATCTTGTTACTGATAGAACCATAACATGCTAGGAAAATAAATATGCATGCATAATGCTCCTATCCATATCTGCAGACACCAAACACAGCAAACTTTGAACAAAACACTTTCATTTTCGCACTGTGTGTGGTTTCTTTCTCAAAGTCTAAATGCACACAGATCAAAAAGCAAATTTCTTGTTTTTAGACTGCTTCTCTACAGCATGCAATTTCAACCAACAGATCAAAATCAAGATGTTCTGGTTTCTGTCAAGTGACATGAACTTTAAACTGCCTCGTGCTCGCAACTATTGCATAAAAATAAATGCACAGAAAAATAAAAAGGTGTCGTATTTACAATATTTTAATGTGTAAAAAGGCCTGGTGCAACCTTTATCTGGGGGATATCTGTAGCACCCTACATATCTCTGTATCAACATTTCAGAACACGGTCCAGTGTCAAACCCAGATCCATCTGAGTCCGGAACTGCAGAATAGCCACACCGAAAATCTGACACCAAAGGTGACATATGTACCAAAGACCCCTAGATCTCCATTGGTACCAAGGCCCGAGAAAAGTGGGCCCAGCGATTTCAAGCACTGCTACAGTGATCCCTGAGTAAATCTGAGTACAGGGTGTTAGTAAATATACCTGTTCCGAGCCCCCATGCTCCATAAGCTTGAATAGGCGTAAAGTCCTACCCTCTCCCTTGCTTGACTGTGCAGTGGACCTCTAGTAAAGGATCCTCCCCTGAACTTCCCCTTGGGCTGTTGTATTGGGAGAGAGTCTACTAAGAACTGCTCTTCATTTGTTTGCCAACTTTGTGCCGTGATCGCATCCAATGTCATGATTCCTGCCCCTCATGTCCCCAGCCCTCCAAGATGTCAGGCTGGAGCCAGGCCACGATCACCTACATGGCCCTCAAGGACCTCTCCATCCCTCCAAAGACCCACGGAGTCAGACTTGGCGCTTGTGGCACCAGACTCACTCACTCACTCCCATAGGATAACATTGGGTATTGGACTTGAAGTGCATTGATGGGGACAAGATGGATGCCCCCACATATTTTGGTTCCCAGAACTGCATGTGCAGTCTAGTCTTTTGGGTGTGGTTCAGCCCAGAAACACCTGGGATACCCAGAGACTATTTAAACCACGCCCAGGCTGAGAAACATGCTTTGTGTTTTCTGCACCTGCAGCGTGACACCCACCATGTTTGGATCGGTCTCCAGTAGGCCTGCATCTTTCTTCTGCGCTTAGCTCCTGCAAGAACAAGAACACCATTAGGAACAGCCTTACCTTGCGGCGCTTCTTCCCATCATTCATCGCTCCTTCTGTTCTGCGGGCATCTTCGGCGGAGTCATTCCCATCCCGGCACGCTGCTTACTAAGGAAAAGGGAAAAGAACAGAAAAAAGGCATTAGTAAGCATTCTGCAAATCTTCGCTTGTTTTTAAATACTGTACGAGCTTCAAACGCTTACCTGAATCCCAGCCGCTCTGGGGGAACTCTGTCTCCGGAACTTCTCATCCATCTGCAAGAGCAAAAAGACACTCCAGGTTAGCGTGGAAACATCTAGAGGAGCCACATACCGCGCTTACTCACCGCATTTGTTCTTCATAACCGGCATCCACGCTGAAAACGTCGCGGCACCTAAAAGACAGAAAAAAAACTCAGTTCAATACAAATATGAAAGGGGTGCATCGCGCTCTCACTCACCTTCAGCGCTACTCATCTCAGCAGCACGCCGCCATCCCTGGACGCCGCCCATCTAAGGAAGGAAAGGAACGAAGTTAGAGAACTGTTCAAAAGACTCATACTTACCTGTCGGACTCTTGCCAGTGAAGTAACTAGGCAGCAACGAGCCCGCATCAATCAATGCCCCCCTGAGCTGAAAGCAGGACGGAGAGCACACTATCCAAGAAAACAGGGTGAGCTGTGGATCAAAGGTAAGGGTTGGACCCCGGGGAAGAAGGGGTTCAAGCACAGAGAGACAATAGGGAGTTAAACTCTACCAATCCTGTGTTTCAGACCCAGTCTCCAGTCGAATAGCCTCCAGGGAAGGGTTTGAGGTCGTAAGAGGTCAGAACAGGCTGAGTGACGTCCCCGTGGATACCAGGTGAGCGTTACACCGAGTTGAACTAAGGAACCTTCATCCACATAGGCCAGCCAGAGAAGACTACAAAAAGAACTCCCTGGCAAACCGATGGGGCAAAAGGGTGGAATATGCAGGAGTACCGTCAGGAACCCAGAAGCTGTAAAGAAAAAGGTAGGGTTATCACCAGATACAGCAATGAAAACATAACAAGCCTGCCTTGCAGTGGAGGTTACCGTGGGAGATTTGTAGTGCAGACCATTAAAAGAGAAGCAGGGTAATTGTGTCCAGAGTGTGTCCTATACCCAAACAGAACGAGGGCGCAACTAGAGGGAAGGAACTCCCGGGCAGCAAAAGGGCACAGCTAGAAGGGTGGGGAAAGGCCAGAAAGGGACCGGGGTTCCAAGTCCAAAAACACCAAATCAAAGAAGGAAATCCAAAAATAATTCCAAGGTTCCAAGCAAGAAATCAAATCCAGAAAACCAGCAAGGAAAAAAGTATAAAAATTATAAGTTACTCACCGTAGTGACTAACATACTCTTAGTACATAGTCCCCTTTCCTCCATACAGCATGGGCGACCCTCGCGAGGGACGGGAGACGGAACCTTTTTCACCAGAAAAATCTTCCCCTCTAAATCTAGAGGTACGCTGTGGCGGGGCCCTGGGAGCATGCGTTGCCTTGACTCCGCCCTCCAGCGCCACACCTCAGTCCCCAAAGACGCGTCGACAATAGATTTACCATTGCCTAATGACACCAGATTATTAGGGGGGAGGATGGTGGGACGTATGGAGGAAAGGGGACTATGGACTAAGAGTACGTTAGTCACTATGGTGAGTAACTTATAATTACTCGTGCGTCCTGTCCCCTTTCCTCCCTACTGCATGGGCGATTACAACTGAATGTAGCCCCAGGGTGGAGAGGAAACCCTCCTTAAGCAAACAGGTTCCGGAGAACCACCTGTCCGAAAGGCGCATCTGACCTGGAGCCGGCATCCAAACAGTAATGCTTCCAGAAAGCCGATTGAGTGGCCCATGTGGCCGCCCGGCTTATGACCTGCCAGGGGACATGGCGCTGAAAAGCGATGGCTGTTGCCTTGGCCCTGACCGCATGGGCATGCATATTCGCCAAAAAGGGTCTATGCTGGCCCTCGTACACTTCCTTGATGGCAGAGACCATCCATCGGGAAATGGAGGCTTTTGAGGCCCGATAGCCTGGGCTGGCGCCTCCAAAAGTGATGAAGAGGGCATGTGACTTGCGGAAGCCCTTGGTCCTGTCAAGGTACAATTTAAGGGCACGCCTGACGTCTAGGCAGTGCAGAACTCTGAGGCTCGTCCTTCGGGTCAGCAAAGAATGTGAGAAGGACGATAGGTGAAAGGTTGATGGCACTTTAGGTAGAAATGTCAGATGGGTCCGCAGGGCCACCTAATCCTTGTAAAAGGTAGTGTACGGCTCTGAGGCGACTAAGGCCTGGATCTCGCTGACCCTGCACGCCGAAGTCAGGCCGGCTAGTAGGGCTGTCTTGATGGTGACAAGCCCGATGTCCGTGGATACCATAGACTCAAACGGCTTGTGCGCGAGGGTGCCTAAGACTAGGTTCAAATCCCACACAGGGTGTGGCTTCCTGATGGGCGGGTAGAGTCTAGCAAGTCTGATCAGGTGTCTCCTGAAATTCGGGTTGGAGGAGAAGACCCCTCCCTCCGAATTCCTGTAGGCCCCAATGGCTGAGAGGTATGTGCGGCAGGTGTCCACCTGCACGTCAGAGTTGGCGAGGTGCGCCGAGAATGACAGTACGTCATCCAGCGAACAAGCCAGTGGGTTGATATCCTTGGAGCGGGCCCAGTGGCAGAACCTGGTCCATTTACTTTTATACTGGGCTCCGGTAGCCTTGCTCCTAGCCCCTTGTAGGATTTCCAGATTGGCCTGGGATAGGTTGATGGAGCTGAGCGTCACCTGCTCAGGAACCACGCTGTGAGGGCAGCTTCTGAGGGGCAGGGTGGAAGACCCTGCCCCCTGTTGTGTCAGATGATGTGCTGGGCCCGTCGGGAGGTGGATTGGAGGGACCTCCGAGAGGCTGGGCAGCTCGAGAATTATGGCCTGGCTGGCCACCACAGAGCTATCAGAATGACGTTGAGCTGGTGAGACTCCTTGAACTTGCAAAGCACTCTGTGAATCAGTGAAGTGGGTGGGAATGCATACGTTGACATGCCATTCCACTGCATCCATAAGGCGTCGCCCAGGGAGCCTAGGCCCTGCCCCTGCCAGGAGGCGAACTGGGGGCACCACTTGTTGTGCCTGGTGGCAAAGAGATCCACCTGGGGGAAGCCCCATGTGTGGAAGATATCCTGTGCAACGAGGTCGTTCAGCTGCCACTCGTAGTTGTCCGCTCCCAACCTGCTGAGCCTATCCGCTTCCAGGTTGGATTCCCCCGGGAGGTGGACTGCCGTGAGGACAATCTCGTTCTCCGAGGCCCATTCTCACATGTTGATCGCCAGTCTGCACAGGGCGGGGACCTGGTCACCCCCCTGCTTGTTCGTGTAGTACATACTGGTCGAGTTGTCGGTCTGGATGAGGACAACCCTTCCCTTGAGACGTGGGAGGAAGGCTCTGAGCGCTAACCAGATGGTGTTCAGTTCCAGCCAATTGATGTGGTAATCTTGTTCCTGACGGGTCTGAGAGATCCTCCAGGGTGGCTCCACAGCCCTTGAGGGAGGAGTCTGTGGTATTCGTCACCTGCGGAACGGGGGGGGCCTGAGGTCCGGGTGGAGAGAAGTGGGGATCTTGGTGATTTCGGCCTGCGAGCCCCTCTCCTGGTTCCACAACGCTGAGAAGTGGAGCTGAATCCTTCTCATCCTGAGTCTTGTGTGAGGGGCAGCCAGCAGTACTGCTGCAAAAAGGTCCAGTAGATGCAGGTACCACCAAGCCGAAGTAGTGCTTTGGCTGAGAAAGTGATAAGTGGCCCTCCTGATGGCCGAGATCTTGTCCTCCGAGGGGAAGACCCTCTCGGAGCGAGTGTCCCAGATGAGGCCCAGGAAGGTCAAAGACTGCATGGGTTGTAACGGACTTCCTGAGATTGAGCGAAAAGCCCAGGTCGTGTAGCATGTTCATCAGTGCCTGGGCGGGGTGGTGAACTGCTTCTTGAGATAAAGCTCTGACGAGCCAGTCGTCTAGGTATGGGTATATATTGAGGCCCTGAGGAGGGCTGCCACCGCATTCATGAGTCTGGTAAAGACCCTGGGGGACGAGTTCAGGCCAAAAGGGAGGACCTTGTACTGAAAATGGCAGCCCATGATCCTGAACCGGAGGAAAGCACGATGGGGTTGCCAGATCGGGATGTGTAGATATGCATCCTTCAGATCCAGGTAGCACATCCAGTCTCCCCCGCATAATGTCTCTGCAATAAAAGCAGGCGTCACCATCTTGAACCTCTGGAGAGGTAAGGCAAGGTTGAGGGTGGAAAGGTCCACACAACCCTCAGGCCTGCCTGGTTCTTTATCTGAATGGCGAAGATCCTGGAGTAGAAGCCCGATCCTCGCTGGGAGGCTGGGACTTCCTCCACGGCCTGCCTCAGGACGAGCGACCGAATCTCTGCCAAAACAGTTGCCGTCCCAACTTGCGCAAGGGGAGGAGATGAGGGGGAAGAGGCAGGAATAGGTAGACGGTACCCAGAGGAGACTGACAGGATCCAGGGGCCCGCAAAGTTCTGTCGCCAAAAGTGAGCGTGAAGATCAAACGTGCCCCCCCCGCCCCCGCCACTGGCGACACGTGGACCCGACTGGAAAAAGCCCTTGCGCCCCCCCCCCCCCTTTTGATGCTTGTGCTGACTAGGGGTCGGCAAGGGTTCCGGCTGCCTGGACCTGAATTTTGCTGAGACTGGGAGTACGCTTTGGGCGTGGTCTTTGTCAGAATGTATAACGACTTAGCCGTCTGAGAGCTATTCTTCTTTTCCAGCTCTTCGTCTGTGCTGGAGTGAAAGAGGTCACTGCCCTCGAAGGGCAGTTCTAGAATATGTTCCGGGACATCTGGGTTGAACTTGGTTGCCCATAGCCAGGCCATCCTTCTCATGTCTGTGGCAATGCAGATGGCAAGTCCAGAGGTATCAATGTGTTCAAGCCCTGACTCCACGATATCCTGAGCCACGAGCTTGGCCTCGGCTAGCCCCACCTTGAAGCATGATTGGCTGTGGGAGGGGAGTTCTGGGAGGAAGTCAGCAATTTCCCGCCATAATCTCTGGTTAGCCGCTGCCAGCATGGCGACTGCGTTGGCCTGTTACAGGTGCAAGGAAGCATTGGAATACAGCTTCTTACTGTATGCCTCCAAGGACGTCTTCTCCTTGCCTAACAGTGCCGTTGATGGCAAGGATGACTGAGGCTTGGAGTATAGTGATGCCACAGCAATCACAGACGAGTGTGGCTGAGGATGGGAGGAGAGAAACAGTGTATCCCCCCTCCATCTGCCTGTACTTGGCGTCCCGGCAGCGGTTGACTGGCTGGACGGAGTGGGGCGTGAGCCAACCTTTCTTGGCGAGGGAGTCTATATTGGTTTGCAGTGTAATTCCCGTTCTGGCAGAAGGGCGCCTCGTGAGGACTTCAGCGAGGCCCAGGTATTCCGCCAGGCCCAAGATCCGTTTGTGGAAGGCCCTGGCTGATGATGGCGTGTCAGAATCCTCTTCCTCATCAGTATCCTGAGGGTCTGGTGGATCCTGAGGAGGAGTATCCAAAGCCGGAGGCAGGCGCACGGGAACCGCCGCCGGAGGCTGAGGAAGAGTAGGAGGCTGGTATGGAAACGACCTGCGGAGGAGCCGGAGGAGGCAGCTACTCTGGGGCCAATGGCGTCTGCGGAGGCATCTGTGGTGCTGCTAGCATAGCGGGAAGGACTTCCCCGACTGCGTCCTTGATGATAGCCTCCATATCAGGAGACTTCAGGAGGGCGAGGAACCTTTCAAAGATCCGGTCCTCACTGCCCGGCCTGGAGGAGGAGGGGACTGATGGGGTAGCCAGAGGGCGCTGCCGACCCTGTACATATGGACGCAAGGGAAAACAACCTTGCGCATAAGAAGGGTAGGCCGTAGGCCACGTTCCTGGTTGATGCCAGTCCCACCTTGATACTCGTTCTTCGCTGATGTCCTGCAGAGGCGCCGAACAAGTGTCCTTTTCTGGCACGTCGGCCATTTTACTGAGCTGCCTACCACGTGGCTGTGACGTATTGCTCGGCTCGTTGGTGCGAGCCTCTGCCAAGTCTCTTATGTGAGTGGCGTGCAATTTGCCCCTCTCCTCTGGCCCTTGCCCGATAGGTGTATCCACCTCGACCCGGGGATCGTTATAGCTGCGTTCAGGCACCCCCTCGGACGTGCTGCCGGTAACAGGGCGTAGCCGTACGGCCATGATGGCGGTACAAGGGCGGAGCCCCTCAGGCGCAAGCCCGGTAATAGAGCCTAGCAGCCCCTCAACTTGGCCCTGGGAGGATCCGAGGACCGCCAAGCCCGAAGGACAGTAGCTGTAGCAGCCTCATTGTGTGAGTTGGTATAACCCTTAACTCCCGCGTAAGAGAGTCCCTGGGAAGGAGTCTCCCTAGCGAGGTGCAGAAGAAAATATAGGCCCTACCTCAGGGCTGGATCGATGCTTCATGAAAATCTTGAGATCCTCAGAAGTAGACCGTTGAAAGCGCTCCCTCCACCTGGCTAGCCTGTTCTTCAGCGCTTTCTATGACAGCAAGCCTCACAGGCTTGCCAACCGTGGTCTGGGCCAAGGCAACATAGGCAGAGGGAGTGGAGGTCTGAAGTTGGGAAGGGCCCATTGCATGGTGGGCGCCTGCTGAACCCTGTCGAAGTCGACATGCGCCGGGGAGGAGCTGTGGCGTCTGAGGACCGATTACCTATTGAAAAAAGAAGAAAAAAGAGGAAGAATCTGTGCCGTGCGTGGAATTACATGGCCGAAGTCAAACCCAGGAGCGCTGGTGAATTCGTCCCGTTCCCATCGAGGGGGAAAAGGGGACTGAGGTGTGGCGCCGGAGGGCAGAGTCATGGCAATGCATGTTGCCAGGGCTGCGCCCCTGTGCGCCTTTAGATTTAGAGGGGGGGGGGGGGGGGGGGAGAAGAATTTTCTGGTGAAAAAGGTTCCGTCTCCCATCCCTCGTGAAGGACGCCCATGCAGTATGGAGGAAAGGGGACGGGACATAAGAGTACGCCAAATACAAGAAGGGTATTGCAGGGTCCAAAATCCAGTAAGCAAAGGAGGTTGAAAAGCAGAGAAATCTAGACTAGCAAGAGAAAAACAGGATACACCAAGGTCAGTTAGGAAGCAGGAAGCCCACGTCAAAAAACTTTTAAATAAGCTGTGTAGAGCGCCCAATGGCATGTATCATGTGATCTATTGGCTCGTCATGTGATCATGGGTACGCACATGGGAGCCTTGTCAGACGTCAGCAAGATGCCAAGGGAGCCGCCACGGGCATCGCGGCATTGGGTGAGGTCCCAGAGCATGTCACAACCTGCCAAAGAGCAGTGGAGGACGCCTCCAGAGCCCCGCGATGCACAGAACTGGAGAGGTCAGTGGAACGCAGCGGCAACTCCCAGAGGTAAGTGTAGCATCCGTTGGTGTCCAGAACATGACACTTTGATACCCTTGCATTGCCTGTTGGCAGTGAAAACTCTTGTTCAGATATGTAAAAAGCCTCCTAGCTTTCTGAAGTGAACTGCTTTGGGGTCTGTGACCGTAGGGCACCAGTTCACCTTTTTTCTAGCTAGGAAAGGACTTTAAGGTGTATTTTTTGTATGGTGTTTTTAACTCTTATTTTCAGTACACTAGATATCTGATGGTTCTTTGCATTTATGTGCTCTGCTATTCTACATGATTCGGAAAATGATTTAAGAGTATTGCAAAAGTAATGGAGTTGTGCTCTTAGCAGAGCACACTAAAGTGACTGTGTACATATCCATGGTGTATGTTTTAGAGTCTTATTTACCAGTGGTGCGTCATTGATAAAGAGTTTGAATAAGGTCTAAATAAATAACAGCATTTTCATACATTCTGCCTAACTTGTATTATTAGAGTTATCTGTATGTGCTTAACTGAACCCTTTACCATTCTCACACTTCCTAAGCTTTAGCTAAGCTCTATTTTGGTAGTGTGACTGAGCAGCAAAAAGCAGTGTCTGTACCAGTACACCAGAACAGGGTGGCCTTTCAGAATATGTCCATCTATCTTGACAATGAGAATGTCAAGCGTACTCATAATAGGAGCAAAGAAAAATGTATTAGCAAGAGTAACTGATATACATTTTTTTTGTGACAGATTTGTCCCCATCTGCACCGATGTTCAGGTGTCCAACATACTTCAGCTTATTTTAAAACAAAAAATGTAATCCTCCCCACACTGTCTTTTGTGGTGGCTGACACTGGAGGATCTCCTCTGCATTTCCCAATATCGGCTTCAGTATCCATCGATTCTTTCAAAGTTCTTCCACCTTTGCTATTAAATAGACCCAGAAATAAATGCATCAGTCCAATGAAATAAACCTATTGTTTTTCCTCTGCAGTCTGTCTTTGTTCTTTATGTACTGTATGTATGGAACAAGTTACTTACCTGTAACTGTTCTCCAGTGTGGGCCTGGCATGGATTCACATGCTCATGAATATTCCCTGTCATCAGGCTGGGAATTCTCGTTAAAGAAAAATCAGTTTCAGTTTCGTTTCTGAACCGTCTTTCTACTAGTAACCAATCACTGGTCTTTGGGTCATACTGCCCCCAGCCATTGACTGCCCTCTACCTAAGACCCTCCTCTGGCAGCCATCTTCAGATTTTGTAGCACGTAAAGTGGCAGTAGGACCAAGTGAAAAGCCGCAGAGGTGTAGGAGGGAGGGTTCGAATGTGAATCCATGCCAGACCCACGCTGGATAACAACAGTTACAGGTAAGTAACTTCTTCCTTCTCCAGCATGGGGTCTGGCATGGATTCACATGCTCATGAATATAAAAATACATAGCAGTACACACATGCACAACCACGGGAGGTGGCAAGGCTCAACATTAAGCATCTCTTACCTCCTCACCAGGCTCACCTTAAGCGAACAGGTTGCGCAGCACTGCCTGGCCGACTCTTGACTCCTCCCTGGAATCCCAGTCGACACAGTAGAATCTCGTGAAGGTGTGCGTCGACCTGCACGTAGCAGCCCTGTAGATGTCGAGCAGGGGTACACCAGACAGGAATGCAGTGGTAGCAGCGATCGCTCTGGTTGAATGGGCTCTCGGACGGTCGGGCAACTGTCGGTTTGCCAACCGGTGACAGTGCATGATGCAGCCGCAGAGCCATCTGGAAATGGAAGACTTCGAGAGGGCCTTCCCTTGGTTCACAGGTCCAAAGTACACAAACAGCTGCGATGTCATCAGAAAACTCTTTGTGCGGTCCACGTAGAACTTCAGCGCTCTAGCCACATCCAGCGAGTGCAAAGTCCTCTCAGCCGGCGACTAAGACGACGGGAAGAAAACAGGTAACACCAAGGGCTCGTTGATATGGAAGTCCGACGGCACCTTGGGCATGAAGGAGGGATGCGTCCTCAGCACCACACTCATATCGTGAAAAGTCAAGTATGGAGTTTTACAGGAGAGGGCCTGGATCTCTCCCACTCGTGCGGAGGTGATGGCCACAAGAAACGCTGTCTTCCACAACAGGAATTTCAACGGTACTGAATGCAGAGGCTCAAATGGCGGCCCCATGAGCCTGGACAGCACCACGTTGAGCTCCCACGCCGGGACCGGAGCCTTCACCTGTGAGAATGACCGGAACAGCCCCTTCATGAACTCCTTCACAAGCCGATGTGACCAGAGAGATAATCGCCCCAGGGACCTGGAGTAGCAGGAGATCGTCGCTAGATGGATCTTGATGGAGGCATGCGCCAGCCCCGCCTTGGACAGCAACAGTAGGTATGGCAGCACCTGAGGTGCCGTAATCCGCAGAGGGTTAATCTTCTGTGCACAGCACCAGACAGAGAACCTCTTCCATTTGTGTCCATAACACGAGAGTCGAGGGCGCCCTGGCCTTTGCCAGCACCTCCTTGCAGTCCGCCGGGATATAGTACCCACCAAACTCTAGCGCTGCAGGAGCCTGGCCTGCAAGTTTAGCAACGCCGGATCGTGGTGGAGGATGGCGCCTCTTTCTCTGATAAAGAGATCCGCGTCCGTCAGCAGTTTGACTGGGGGGGGGGCGCTGACATGTTCAGAAGGTCCGGGAACCAGATCTGCCTCGGCCACGCTGGTGCGACGAGGATCATCCTGGACCGTTTGAGTTGGTTGATGAGTCGCAGCAGCAACGGAGGGAACGCATACAGGAACATGCCGTCCCAGGGGAACGATAAGCATCGCCCATGCTCCCCGGCTGGGGAAACCTGCTGGCGAACTTCTGGCACTTGCTGTTCGACGCCGTCGCGAACAGGTCGATCTAGGGATTGCCCCATCGCCGGAAGAGGAGGTCCACTTGATCCTGCCGCAGCTCCCACTCGTGGCACGAGCGCAGCTCCCTGCTGAGTGCGTCGGCAATGGTGTTTTTTATTCCTGCCAGGTGGAAGGGTACCAGAAACATCCCTTGGGCGATGGCCCAATGCCACAAGTCCTGGGCCTCCTTGGACAGGGCCAGGGATCTGGTGCCTCCCTGCTACCGGATGTAAAACATTGTTGTGGTGTTGTTGGTGAAGATCCTCACCACCTTGCCCTTGAGGGACGTAAGGAACGACCTGAGTGCCCAGAACACTGATCGCAGCTCCAGGATGTTGACGTGTAGTGACCTCTCCTCCGGTAGTCAAAAGCCTCTTGCGTGGAGATCTCCGGAGTGAGCCCCCCCCCCCATCCCTCCAGGGAGGCATCTGTCACCGTCTCCTGATGGGCCGGGTCTGGAAGTCCATACCCGCCGTCAGATGCGCGCGGGTGCCCCACCACCGGATCGCTTGTCGAAAGGTCTCATTGAGTGAGATCCTGTCTTCAAAGTTGCCCGTCGCATGCATCCAACGGGCGTCGAGGAACTCCTGCAGTGGTCGCATCCGTATCTGCAAAGGCGCACAAGGTAAATGCCGGGGGATATCATGCCGAGCAGGGACTTGACAGACCTCACCTTGGCCACGTCCATGGTCGACAGCCGTTGCACCTTGCCTAGGATGGTGTTCGTACTTTCCTCCGACAGAGATGCTAATCGCGCCACTGTGTCGGGCTTGGCTCCCAGGAACAGGGCGACTTGTGACGGTACCAGGTGGGATTTTGTGAAGTTGATCGAAAATCCCAGATCCGTGAGCAGTTGGACGGTCTTCCTTGAGTGTTCAACGGCGAGTTCCCTTGACTCTGCCCGGATGAGCCAGTCGTCCAGGTAAGGGTAGACGTGGATCGCCTGTAGGCGCAGCCGCGCCGCCACCGGTGCTAGGCACTTGGTGAACACCCTGGGCGCCGACTTCAGTCCGAAGGGAAGGGCCTTGAACTGGTAGTGCCATCCTTGGACTACGAATCGCAGAAACGTTCGATGTTTTTTCAAGATGGGGATGTGAAAGTAGGCGTCCTCCAAGTCCAGCGACGATAGGAAGTCGCCTTCCTCCAGTTGTCCCAACACATACTGGAGGGTGACCATCCGGAACTTCTGGGACCTGATGTACTTGTTTGTTTAGACGACGAAGGTCCAGGATGGGTCGCCAACCGCCGGTCTTTTTCCTTACGAGGAAGTACCGCAAGTATACTCCGGAGCCCCGGAGCCTCTTTGGGACAAGCTTGATGGGTCCCGTCTTTAACATCGCTCGTACCTCCATGAGTAGTTGCGGGACGTGGTTTTCCATTCTGGCCACAGGTGGAATACGGGGACACTTCCTTAGAAATTCCAGTGTGTTCCCGCGGGCCAGGGCATCCAGCACCCAACGGTCGGTGGAGGTGGACTCCCACACCAACGGTACCAACGGTCGGTGGAGGTGGACTCCCACACCAACGGTACCAACGGTCGGTGGAGGTGGACTCCCACACCAACGGTCGGTGGAGGTGGACTCCCACACCAACGGTCGGTGGAGGTGGACTCCCACACCAACGGTCGGTGGAGATGGACTCCCACACCAACGGTCGGTGGAGATGGACATCCCGCACGCTGACAAAGTTCGCCAGCCGGCCTCCCACCGGGGTGCTCAGGTGAGGGCCCAACGCTACGGCCGGTTCAATCCTGCTTGGCGGTGGCCTTGCCACCCTGGCCTCCTTGGCGACGACGAGATCCTCCTTGCTTGCCGCGTCCCCTGTAGGCCTCCTGCGATGAGGAGTGGGCCGCTTGGCGGTACGTCGAGGAGCTGCCGCCGAATCCCTTGGAGGCACCTTGCTTGCCTCCGGAGCCCCGAAAAGGCGGCAGTCGTTGCTGAAGAACGCCTAAGGCACGAGCCGTCCCTGTGTCAGCTTTGATGGTCTGCAGCGACACGTCCACTGCCTTGCCAAACAGGTTGTTCCTGTCGAAGGGCATGTCCAGGACCCTGGTCTGCACGCCTTGACGGAAATCTGTTGCCTTGAGCCAACCGCACCGGCGAAGGCAAATGCTGTTGCCCATCTGGCGGAAGCCGGTGTCGGCAATGTCCGTGGCCACCGTTATGGCGTGGTCCGATGCCACCTCTCCCTCCTGTAGGATCTCTAGGGCCTCCACCCTCTTGTCGTCCGGGAGGAAATCCAGTAGGGGAGAGATCTGAAACCACAGCTCCCTGTCGTAGCGGGCCACAATCGCAAGGGCGTTGGCCGCTTTAATGGTAGTCGCCGCCGACGAGATGACCCGTCGTCCCTTGGCGTCCAGCTTCTTCCCTTTGCCGTCTGGCGGAGATGTCGAAGTTGACACCGTAGCCCCCGCCGCTTTCTTCTTGGCTGCCACCTAGACAACCGAGTCCGGGGTAGGCTGCGCCCTAAAGGCAGATGGGGGCAGAATCCAGAACCCGGTACTTCTTCTCGTACCGGTCTCTCTTGGCAGGGGGCATGGATGGGTTCTTCAGGAGCAACAGCCCCTCGTCCCAAATGTCGTCAAGTAACGGGACCGAAAGGACCGTCTTCCTTTTGGCCTCCCGTTGATAGAGGAAACCTTCCTTCTTCTCTTCCACAGAGCAGAGCTGAATGGCGATCATGGCGTGGAAGGAGCCAATTTTGTCAGGCAGGGAGGCCTGAGCAGATGGTGATGGAAGGTCCATCCTGTCACCACCGTCGTCATCTGTCCCCGTCATGGCTGTCTCTGTTCCCGTATCATCCCTTGGCTCAGGAGACAGGGAAGGAGGCTGTGCAGGCCGAGAAGGCTGGAAAGGAGGGGGTGGATGAATGTTCCTCCGCTTGTTTGGAGGGATTTCCGACGGTCGAGGCTCGCTGGGTCGTCCGTTGGTGGTAAGGCAAACCTTGTCCTCATCTCCGTACACAAGGACTGGATTGCCATCAAGAACGCCCCCGAGTGGTCTTGTGGCCCCGGCTGCGACAGGCAACAGTTGGGGAGTGGAATCCTCCGCCTCCACGTGTTCCTCATCGCCACCGCCGTCGGGATCCTTCCCATGGGACTGGACCTCCTCGAATTTCTTGGTCGGGGTTCTCACGACTCCAGCCAGTTCCTCCTCCGAGGCTGTATCCGTGTCCATGATTGCCCCCGGACCCCCGCCCCCTCTTTTGCCAAGGGGGTTCTCACAGGGGTCTTATCGATGGGCTGAAAAGAGGATTCCCTCTGCGGTGGCAGGGAAACTCTAGGCCCCCGAGGTCGCCTCCACAGGCTTCGCCAGGGTCGCCACGACTCCCTCGATAGAGGCCTTAGCCGGGTAAATAAAGGCCTTCACGACCTTAGGTGTGCTTGAGGCCTTCACCTTTGGGGCAGGGTCACCGCCTCGCTCCCCCTCGGCTGCAGTCGGGATTGACCGGGACTTCTCCCGAAGCTTACCCGGGTTCTCCGCTTTCCTCTTTCCCAAGCCAGAGCGTTGGCTTGTGGTTGATGGAGTCAGTGAAATTGCGCCCTGCCTGGCAGCCGAGGAGCCTGTCGTTTCGGCGCTCCTGGTGCCCGCGGACTCACGGTGCTTAGCCTTTTGTTGGACCCCCCTCGCTGGGGCGCCCTCAAAGGACTTAGAAGACCGCTCGGACTGCTTTTTCTCACCCGCTGCTGGGCTCTTCCCCTCCAGCCAGTTGGTGAGGCGGGTACGACGATCCCTCATCGTCCGCTCTGACATATTCTTGCAGTAAAAGCTCGAGAGCTACAGCATGAGGACCCCCAACACTTTAGGAAACGTTATGTCCTGATTCCAGGCAGCGTCAGGATCTCCAGCTACACTTTGATTTCTTCTTTGGAACGATCCACTTACCTGCAAGTACAAGGTTTGACTGATTGACGCACACACTGGATCCTGACATGAATCACAACATGTCTGTAGCCTCCCAGCTTTGATACATCGGGTCTATAACTCACCCTCTGCTCGACTGGTTCCGGGACCCCATGGAGGCACCAGCCTTTTGGAACCACGGTTCCATACAGTACCTGTGCTAATTTGGCACGGGCCCTCTCCTTGGTCACCCTGACCATTGGAGCTTTTTTCTACTTTCCCCCTCTTCTCTGTTCAGAGCGACATCCGCAGGTCCAGATGAAGGTAGCCTTCACTGCCCGCCGAAACGTCTTATTGGACACGTAATTGCTATACGGCCCATTTTTCAAATCAGCAGGAATATAACCACCGACGTTGACCTAGGATTGGTCTCTTGATAAACTCCCACCAGTTGACCCTCCAAGTCATCAGGAGGACCTGACCTCTGGCATTAGTTTGGAACCACACATGCCCTGGGCTCCAAACCCAAGGACCTGACAATCGGTCCTTTGGCCGAGGCCACCAATACATCAGACTCTGGTGGGGGTCGCATTTGGTTGCTTTGCCCTATCACACAAAATCAGGATGTGTTGGGATTTTGCTTTTTGTTGTTTTATTTTCCTCATTTTGTTTTTTCAACTCATCATATAGACTGTGGATTTAATCACACATTGTGTGGATGGTTTTTTGTTTGAAAATGTTTATTTCTTGTCAAATACCAGAATGTATGTTCCATAGTATTTGATGTAATTCACTGTGCATTTTAATGATTATGGTTTCGATTTTTGAAAGTACCATTTTTTTGTAAATGCTCCTTTGGGAGATCATGTTTATTTGTTAAACAATAACTGTATAATTAAAAATAGCCACTAAGCTATCACAGCAGTTTTCTCTATATATTTTCTTTTGCTCCAAGGTAGTAACACTCGATGCTCCGGGGTAGCCTGAGATATCAAATTAATTAGATATCCAGAGCATTTGGGTTCAACATTTATTGTTTTATAGGCGTACTAGTTTTCAGCCTTTGTTTGTAGAGCACCACACGAAAAAACAGTGTGTGTAAAAAGAGTAATATTTTTGATGGGATATGGTCAGTTCCTTGTTTGTATAACAACGACTCCCAACACTTGAACATGCGGTAAAAATCTGAAGATGGCTGTTTTAGGGAGAATTCTCTGTTCAGGCTGAATTTCCTAACCTAGTGAGTCCCCCAGCAGCTTTGCTGGATTTTTGGGGTTTATTTTTTTCTCCTGCCAAGAGTGAGACTCTCTTACCCTCACTCTTGGACATGATTTGAGTGTGTTTCTTTGAATTTAGATGTGTTTAATGGGCTATGGGGTCTTTTACTCCATAGGGCTTCATGTGTATTTGGGATGTGTGTTACACAGCACCCTCAGTGCAGTAACACAGGGGTGTCATAGTGACCCCCCCAGTATAGACTCCATACCCTGGGACTGACTACTGTCTCCCAGGGCATGTAAAGTCACCATTGACTTTACTAGTCTTAAATTCAGAACAGAACCAGTACAAATCATATTGTGAACGTACTGGCTGAGGCAATTCAATTGCCCCACGGTCTGTTAGTCAAAGGGGCACGTCTCCGTCCCCCCTGATCGAGTTTTGGCTGGTGGCAATGGATACTTTTTATATTCAACCGCAAATATTTTCCTATGGGATTTCCCATTGTTTTAGGCTATCTTTATTTAATTATTTACGGTAGCCTCGAACACCGCCGGTTTATTTAATTAAAATTAATTCTCCGGTTGGTATTTTTTGCCAAAACTTGATTCTAAAATGGCGTTTGTGTTCTCTTCTGTGACTCCAACCCAAGTCGAGCCCTTTGTTCCACTTTTTGGCGGGCTTCTCCACAGAAGCCCTCCAAAGTGGTGCCACTCTGTCTGGGGTACTTAGGAGGGGTGGAGGGGAATTTAGGCACCCTGGACTGAGTTGCCTAGGCAACTCAAGACGCACTCCATCCTGATTGGCCCAAGTGGTGAGCCGGCCGGCTCACCACTTCGCATGTTTCAGTGACAGCTAGGCTGAGTGAATGGGGGTTTGCTGCATAAAAGCAGGGCTTTGGGGACTGGAACTTCAGAAGTCGCCACAGGACCTAAGAATCCGACGAGGGAGAAGCTGAGCCAACCTGCCACGACACCACCACCGGTGGAGCCCTGCTGGACCGTCTCACCACTTTTTCCCAACGACAGAGGAGATCTCCCGCCGGAGAGTCTTCTTCCTTTGACTGGTGGGGATAACCAGTTTCACCGTCTTTTCGCCTTACCGACGTACCTCGTGGCCGCCTTGCCTGAGCCAAGCACACCGGCAACCGGGATACCACGTTTTACCACGACCGCGAAACAAAGGTACCACCTTTAACCGGAAAACTCCACGGCTGGTTTCTTCCCTGGTAGTGCAACGACCTTCATCTTTCCTCCAAGTCGAGATCTTCTCTTCCCCTGGACGACGACGCAACTTGCACCCACTACCAGGAACAACTGCCACCGCTGGAGGATCCTTCCCACTTAAGGTACCGTGTCCCGCCTGGCTTCCCTTGCTACTGACTGTACGGGGTAGATTTAGCCCCCGGCTTTCGAACCTGGGTTAGCCTGGGACACTCTGGCTAAACTTTCCTAAACCTCTCTAAACTCTTTTTGAACCCTCTGCAAGACTTTCAAAGCCTAGTGTAACTGTGTGATCTTGGGCACATTTGTGCTCTGCTCTCTCTAAGAGTGGGCCCAGCCTTTGGACTTTGGCTCACCAGTGACTTTTGCTCTTATGCCTTGCTAACAGTGTTCCTGAATCTTAGAGTGGTGTACCTTTCCATATTCTGTCTTTTTCCCTCCCTTTCTCACAAACTTATTGGAGTGCCATCTAGTTAAGCGCTCACCTCTGTATGAAAATAAGGTGTTTTACAGTGACTTATCTGATAAGGAAAAAGGGGTGTATATATTACAGTAGTAACTTTGTTTAGAAAATTTTACAATACGAGTGCTGGAGTGTTTCAAACCGTGTGTTTTTAAATAAATAATTATATACTTTGATACCAAAGCTCTGGTCAGTGTTTGCTTGTATTATTGTACCCGAGTGCCTATTTTGTATACTTTGCATACTGCCTAACTCTTCTTGAGGGAAGTCTGACTGCTCAGCCACAGCTACCAGGTAAATCTGGGTGGTACAGACTGCTACCAAGTGGGTTTACTGCTAACACCTGTAGTCCTAAATCTTTTGCAGTGTTCCCAAAGGGAACTGCACAGGTTTCTGCCTAACAGGCTGCCAGAGGAGGGGCTTAGGTAGAGGGCAGTATGACCCAAAGACCAGTGAATGGTTACTAGCAGAAAGACAGTTCAGAAACGAAACAAACTGATTTTTTCTTTACCGAGGATTCCCAGCCTGACAACGGGGAATATTCATGAGCATGTGAACCTATGCCAGACCACATGCTGGAGAAGTACATGTTAACTCTGATGTGTGGCATTAGAGTAGTGCATATCAGTGGCCCAGTTATGGTTACTTTGGGAATCGTAACTGTAAAATTGTCCCTTTACTTCTGCAACCCTAAAATCCCTTTAATTCACTGAAAAAAATATTGATTTCCAAGGCTTATATTACAGATGGTAAACCTAAATTGTTCTGTGTTTTACACAAAAGCATCCTGAAAGCTTTCAAAGAACTGAGTTGGGCATTTATTTTGTGTAATATTTCAAAATTGTTCATCAAAATGCACCAATGTTACCGTTTTAGCATCTGAAAAAGTGGGCTTCCTAAAGGGTGTTCAACTTTAATCATAATCGTTGACTTTAGTAATATATGGAGTCACGTTAGAAACTCTTTAGGGAAGCTTAAGTTTGACTCGCCATAGGTGGACCACTTTTTCGAGATGCTAATATATTGGGTGCCATTTGAACATACCACACAAAACCTACCAAAAGGACTATGTGCCGGATTCTTTGGGAAACTTTCATGCGGTTCTATAAGGCAAGGGATGGAGAGTGTTGGGTGGCTTTGGGGAGGCAACCTTTTAATGGGGAAGGCAGGAGAGGGGTAGGAGGCGGCAAAACAAGCATTCCCCATTTAAACTCAGAATTTTTGATCGCCAAAACCGAGGGACAGATTTACACTAAACTTGCACATCAAAAGAGGATCTTGGCCCGTTCACAGGGTTTGCTTGGTTTCATGGAAATCCGTCCAACCTTCTGTATTTGAAAAAAATAATGAAATGGGGCAAAGAAATGTATGGCTATCTTGTTCCCAAACCTGAATTCTAGAACTTTAATAAAGTCAGGCTTCGATTGTCTGCCCAGCTGGCATTCTGGATTTGGATCTGCACTGCAAATCCTTTGAGATGGGTGCACCGTAGCCCACGGTACATATCCTGACCCTGTAAACGATAAGAGCAGGCCACAGACGGGTGGAATATGCCATTAACAAGAAAACAAAGCAGTCCAACTTGCCTGTCTGATATGTACCACCTTACAATTGTATTCACTGCATTTTAGACCAACATCACACTTCCTAAATTAATATCTTCCTTACAATTTTTACACTACCATGGGGTCCGATTCTCACATCTGCCAAGATTGACAGCTATCAAAACAAGACGGGACTGCGAGGTACTGTCTGCCCATTTCATAGAATTGGACCAATGAACTACACTGCTCAAGCCACTTCGAAAAAACAGTTTTTAAAAACATTTTCCCCACCCACTTCGCACTGCAAAAGCATCTTATGCCTGTAAAAAGTGAAAAACCAGAAAAGAATGTAAATAAGGAAAATGGTTTTCATTAGATACCTGCAGAGTTGACTCCCATAATTTTCACTATAATACATCCCATCACTAGACCATAAGCACTATGGATATATAAATGTTGCCCTATGCATCAAGTCAATACCTTCAAAGGCAGCCAAGAAAAAAATGTTACCAACATTCCCCATCTCAGATGTGCTAATCTTGGACTAGACCACCTGCTGGAGCCTGCTTAGCAGTCACAGGATTACTAGGATTACTAGGATTACTAGGAAAAACATGCTTAATACCAGAGACCAGTCTCTAAGCGCAGGAATGGGACATAAACCTGGGATGCTCTGCATTGTCTTGCTTCCAAAATGAAAGCAGTGCACCCCTGAGCTATCCTCCCGGGCAGTATCAGGCACTACAGGTATTTTAAACTTCCAAATATGTCAGGATTGCCAAAGCATGCTCTAGATTGCTTGTAAGGATGCTACAGATGTTGGTTTTAACCACTCTGTATGGCTACAGTGATTGCCCAGCATTATAGTAAGATTGCATTTCCTAATAGTCCACATTTTATCCAAAAGAAACTATTGCCGTCATCACGCCGACCCATGAGGAAAAAGATACAAGATATGCGTTGATCGGGTGAACGCCTTAGTTGGAGACCGTTCCTGAGGTTTACCAAAATGTGAAGCAAACACTGATGGTATCAGTACAGAGTACTAAAATACTACCCAACTCTTAACACCACCCCCGTGGTAAACGAAGAGACAGACCGCACAAAGTGGAAGAGCCACAGCAGGACCATGAAAATGCAACCAGAAGCAATCAGTAAAATGCCAGAACATTGTGTTGGATTCTTTGAGGCAGACGTCAAATTAAAAGGAACGCTCCATCTTTTGCAAGAAAATAAGGTTTTCGGATGGTTCTTACAAGGAAAGATGTAAATGAAGATAGACACCTGTAACTCACAATTTATAATTGCTCTCCCGCAAGCCCCCTCTGTTAAGCAGAATCCTGTGTATTGCCCTTAGGGACCACTACACACGATTAAGACCACAGGTGGTAATACAAGTTTTACCTTTGGTACAAGCCTGTACTACTAAGTTAAAGTGGTAGCAGTAGCAGAGCAGCCAGGCCTATCTCAAGAGTATATGAGCAGTAGCAAAGATTACACAAAGGGACCACAATTACTGTGACTCAAGCAAACACTGACTCAAGGTTTCAGGTAAAAAATATAAGTTCATTTATTTTTAAAACATCAGTTATAAACACAACATTTCTATTAACCTTTAAACAAAACCACACGTTAAATATGCTACAACTAGCCAATTCACTTTGTACAGTATGTCTCAAGGTAAGTACCCCGTGTTTGAATGAACCAGTGTTATGAACAAAACACGATACCGCGGATACGGTTGCAATTACTTTTTCACAGTTCGGTCTACTAAATAAAAGCGTATCAGTGACATGAAATGCTACCGGGGCAAAAACACACTTAGCACCTGAGATACCCAGAGGGAGTTGGAGGCAAAAATCACAGGCAATATTTAGGTTAGGCAGACAGCATCGAGAAACACTCAGAAACAGGAGTTCAAAAGTCAAAGGGCAGGAGCCAGAGTTAAGTGACACCGGAGACCTGTTCCCGAAGATCACACCATTAGACAGTTCACGATTCAGCATCGCCCAAAAGTACTTTGATATGTCAATGTTCGGAAGCAAAAGTTATAAGAACGAGGGAAGACTAGGACGAGCCTTGAGGATGAAGAAAAGGCATTCACCCAGTTTTCTCAAGCAGAACACAGTACCTTATTCCAATGGTGCAGCTGGTGCCCTGGCAGTTGTTCCTGTTGGTTTCCCGCAGAACCACGATTCCTGGAGCTTCGTTGTGAAGGATGTCGTCTGAAGGGGGTCTGCACCACAGGGATGAAGCCAGCAGCAGTGACAACGAATAAAAGGTGCACTCCTTAAAAACAGGAGAAGCTCAGCAGGCGGCTATCCGGACCACTACAGCAGTGTGCAGCGATTTCAACCACGACGGAGACCTTTGTCTGAAGAAGATGAGCTGGTCATCCCCACCAGGCTCAAGGGAAGAAGACTCCGGACTGGATCTTCTCTTAGTCGTCGAAGGGTAGATAGCTCAGGACTGCAGCAGGGCTTCACCGGGACGGGGTAGTTGAAGCAGCCGTCATTCTCTCCGCTTCCCTTCGGTTCCTTGTAGTTCCAGAGGCGACTCGCAGACTTCTAGCCCAAGAGACCTGCCTTTTATGCACAAAACCCCCATTCACACAGCCTGGCTGTCAATCACGCAGCAGGGGGGTTGTCCAGCCGGGACAACCAACTGAGCCAATCATGGCAAAGTGCGACTTGGGTTTCCTAGGATACCCTGTGCAGGGGGTGACTACACCTTCCCCACATTCAGTCTACCTAGACACCCAGGCACCAAGAGGAGGGCTTCTCTGCAGAAGCCCGCCAATAGACGGTGAACAAAGAAGGAGAACCTATTTTGCCATGCAAAGTAAAACACAAGAAGGACTTTAAGAAACAGAAATGACGAATAAACCCAACCGGAGCCAAAAGAAAGACGATTTGGTCAAGCAGGTTTATGCTTAAGGCTGTTAAAATAGCCAAAAGTATTACCATGTTTATCTAATATAATCGCAGTAGAAAAGTTAGGGTAGATACCACTGCCGCCAGCCAAGTCTAAATGTTAAAAGAGCAAAACAATGCTCAGGGATGTACAGACAGAAAAGGGGTACAGATTAGCCCTTTCCAGTACTCCATGTAAGATGGGGTGTACTGGGTCTGTGGTAAAAGTGACTATGTAAAGTAAATGGCAACTTTACCTTTCTCTGGGGGACAGTAGTCCGACCCAGCAAAATGGAGTCAGAGGGCAGTCTAAAAGACAACCCTGGGTTACTACACTGAGGGTGCTGTTAACCCATATAAGAAAAGGGGCATCTGAAGTGGTGAGCTCCAGTGCACAAGATCACACAATGAGTAAAAACACATAGGCCAAAACACAAGTAAGAGTGGAAAAGGGTGGGGCATGGCCACCGAGCGCGCGATGAAGACGTGAATCTTCGGCGCTCCCGTGGCTGCCTGAAACATCCTGCAAAATCCTACCATTTGGATTGTGTAAAAGCTAAATAAAGATAACTCCGGGCGGCAGAACCTCGGAGCAATACCCAGCGGAGAACAGAGCTAAGTTCGCAAAGGGAAACACAAGATCTCGCCGTTAGATGTTTTGCCCGGGAACTTCCCGAACAAGATGGCCACCGCCAAGACCCGCTGAAGCGTGACAAGGATTAGCGAATGCAGCCCACGAGCCCCGACAGCTGAACACAGCAGCCGCGCCTAGCATCCCAGGGCGATCCGAGGGTGCGCTGCCACCGAATCCTGTCATCTGTCCCCGGTACGGCCGGGGAAGACCAGAGTGGGCAAGCCCCCGGCCTGCGACATCGGCTGGGTGTGCTGCCAGAGCCCTGTGGTGCGGCCAGGGGGGACGACTCGGCCCGCCCCCGGAGACAGAGAGCGGATTCCCCCCGGAGGGGGAACCCGACACAGGTGGCGACAGCTCAGAATCCAACCTTCCGCCCCCTGGACACCGGAACTGAAGCGAACAGCCACGGGTAAGCCACCACGCGGGACCTGCCAACCCGAATCCGGTGTGCCCATAGGGAGTGCCCCTGGGGGAAACAGTAACTTACGCCCGTACACGCAATACGGGCAGAAGCATACCGACATCTCCTGTGCGCAAAAGAAGCCAATCCTGTCGAACGGGGCCTCCTCCACTGGCACTGACAGATATACGGGGCCCTACACAAAGCAACACCATGGGCAAAGAAAAGAGCAGAAAGACCTCGACACAAAGCACCATGGACCAATACGCCACAAGCACATCCACTGTACAGGGCACTGAGGACCATAGGGTGACCCCCCCCCCCTTCCGCCAGACGAGACCCTCTCGCTCAAGGATGTGATGGCCGCCATTGCCAGCTCGCGCTCCTCGGTGGAGCAAAAAATGGACGTCATCTCAACCGAGGTCTCATTCCTCCTCCATGACCTCCAAAAACTGTCATCCCGAACTGGGGAGGCGGAACAACGTATCTCCGGTGAAGAGGATGGCCTCGGTGGGGTACACCAACAACTTGCGCAAGCATTAACCAGATTGAAAACCCTGGAGGCCCGAGTGGATGAGGGTGAAGGCAGGTCCCGCAACAATATTTGCATCCTGGGACTCCCGGAACGCGAAGAGGGACCCAGCATGGAGCTTTTTCTGGAGGAATGGTTGGCAGACCTGTATGCGCCAAAGACTCCCTCGAACTTTTTCTCGGTGGAACATGCACACCGCAAACCCGCAGGCCGCCCGACCCCGGGCGCACCCCCAAGGACAATCATAGCAAGGCTGCTCAATTATCGAGACAGGGACGCCATCTTACAAATGGCCTGAACCAAAGGGACAATGACATAACGGAGCCAGAAATGCTTCTATCCAGATTATACCCACGAGGTCCAGAAAGCCAGACAATCCTTCGAACACCTTAAAAGGAAGCTCCACTCTATGAACGTGAGATATGGGCTGCTGTTCCCGGCCCAGTTAATAATCCAGCATGAAGGTAAAAGCGTCCACTTCACCGATCCTCAGGAAGCCTGGAAATGGGCCGAGACCCACATTGTAGGGGACTGGACTGCACCCGTTCAAAACCGCACAGGTAGACCAAGACCCCGACCACGGGGAGAGGGACCCGCCCAATGACACATACCGGAGATCCCAGCGGACCCGGACGAAGACCACGTTCTCTGACAAGGTTCCTGAAACAGTCATGTTAGCCAGAGAGAGGAACTCACGGTAACATCAGTACCCTCAACGATCGATCCCTTTCTTGGCAACCATTTGCAATGCAATGCTCCTCCCGGGACGACACCAGTGATGGGTGGCCGTCGCTCCCACAATTGATCAGAGAGCCACGCTCTGCCATCGCTAACACACCATGCCATCGGCGGACACCACGCCCCTGATCCGAGTTACCAGACCGGCAAGCGAGTAGTAAGTTGGTGGGAAGGTGACCACAGTTCAAATTATGTTAATCTGGCGACACTGTTTTGAGCGCCAGTAGAGTTTGGGTGACATATACTTCATGTTGGGGAGGAGTGTGGGGGGGGGGGGAAGGGATACAGTTCTATCTTAGTTACTTTCCGGGAAATCACACCATATCCACACTGATCAAGATGCCACTGAACACACCATGTCCGATGCCAATGCATCCACCTCACACATACGCCACATCTCCACGGCCAAACGCACCATGCACCCATCTGGCACAACCTTCCAGATCTCTAGACAGCAATGACCACACAGCGCCAAGATGACTCCACTTATGGAAATGCACTAGCCCCAACGACACCCAACGAACGCCGCAGGTCACTCAAAATCATTACTTGGAACGTAAACGGCATGGGCTCAAGTATCAAACGCCGATTAGGCACGCAATTCCTCAACAGACGCTCTCCCGACATAGCCCTCCTAACCGAGACCCACTTAGCGGGTTCAACCTGCCAGTTCTTTCGCAGAACTAATTACCGACTAGCATACCATGCAGGGTACACAATGGGCTTCCGGGGCGCCCTGATCCTTTTACATAAGCAACTCCCGTTTGATCTATCTGCTGTGGTACAGGAACCCTCAGGCCGTTTTGCGATGATCCAGGGCGCGCTGAGGGGAGAGACAGTGGCCATTCTAACGAGATATTCCCTGCCGGGGTTGGGGGAGGTTCTCCTGAGGGAGGTGACGGCCCCGATGGCACAACAGCAAGCAGAGGTGTGGATTGTGGGGGGGTTGGGGGGGGATTTTAACGATGTTATGTGCAACACACTTGACCGGACCCACATCCACAGCCGGAACCCAGACCGTCCCACGCGGCTGGCGACCTTCACATCAGCGCTTGGTCTGAGTGACGTGTGGAGAGAACTCCACCCTACAGACCAAGGATTTTCCTTCCACTCGGGGGTCCATGCATCCTTATCCAGATCAATACAGGCTCGGTAGAGGACCCTGTGATATTATGGGAGGCACATAAGATGGTGCTTAGGGGGGAAATGACAGCCTGGATCTGTAACCAAAAGAGAGAACATCACAGGAGGGTGACGGAGGCAGAGCAGGAAGAAAAGAAAATGGGAAACCAGATATATATCTAACGCTTCCCCGGAAATGCACCACTCCCTCCTGAAGGCTAGAGCATTACTCCTTAACACGGCGCTTGATAACGCACAGCAGGCGCATTGGGAATCAAAGACTAGAATTTATGAGCAAGGGGACAAAGCCGGCAAACTATTGGCATGGCTGGAAAGACGGGAGGAGGGGCACAGACATGTCAAGACAGATCACCGACAGCCCGAACGGGCTGGCCCGAACAGACCCAGAAATAGCGGAGACCTTTGCCAAATTCTATAGTACGCTTTACGCCGCCCCACCGGTCCCCACAGACGCTTCCCTCCTGGATGAGATAGTGCTTCCGCAGTTATCGGAATTTCAGAAAACTCACTTAGACAGGGGATTAGATGAAAACGAAATAGCGAAAGCCATGACCCAGCTACAATCTGGGAAGAAACCTGGCCCGATCGGCTTCCCGGCCGAGACCTGGAAGAAATTGGGCAGCAATAAGATGGCTGCCCCCCTCCGGGACCTATTCCTCGCCGCTAAAGGAACATGGCACCCTCCCACCAGATCTACGAACGGCCAACATAGTGGTCATTCCCAAAACAGGCAAACCCTCTGATCAGTGCACATCGTATAGACCGATATCGCTTCTCAACAGCGAAACTAAAATCCTTGCCAAAGTACTGGCCAACAGGCTCCAAGGGGTAATATCCTCACTGGTCCATCAAAATCAATGCGGCTTCATGCCGCAAAGATCGACCAGAATGAACCTACGCCGATTACACCTGTTTTTGGAAGAGGCCCAACCCTTAACACTCCACTCGCACTCCTCGCAATTGATTTTGAGAAAGCGTCCGATTCGGTGGTGTGGGCTAGTCTCTGGGCAACAATGAGGCGCATGGGCATCGGCGAAACGTTCCTTAGCTGGATTCAACTCCTATACAAAACCCCACTAGCTACAGTTAGGGTGAACGGCTGGACCTCCGGGACCTTCCCACTGGCAGGGCTGTCCTCTGTCTCCCCTCCTCTTCGCCCTAGCAATCGAGCCACTGGCCCGATGCTCCGACAGGTCGCCACGTGGTCCGGATTCCGTTGGCCAAATGGATGGGAGGATAAGCTTTCCCTTTATGCGGACGACCCATTACTCTACCCGAGTAACCCAGACCAAGCATGCCCAATCATAACCCAAATGTTAAAGACCTACGGAGACTTCAGTGGCCTTAGAGTAAACTGGGGGAAATCAGTTCTCTTCCCAGTAAAAGGGGATGATCTGGCAATCCCCCGGGACTCCCCATACCGGATAGAAAGAGAAGGCTTATGCTATCTGGGCATATGGGTTTCCGGAGTTCTCTCAGACTATGTGCGTCACAACCTGCACCCACTGACGGCCCGCTTCGCGGGGGATGTACGACATTGGATGCACCTCCCCCTCACACTCATGGGAAGGGCGGCCCTCTTCAAAATGATGGCACTTCCACGGTTTCTCTATGTACTGCAGAACGCCCCACTGGCCATACCAAACTCGTCCGGGTGGAACGCCTCCTCAGGGAATTGATATGGAAGGGGGGCAACCTCGAATTGCGTTGACCACGCTGCAGCGATCGATCTGGGAGGGGGTATTGGAGTCCCACACCTGAGTCCTACTACTGGGCCAGTGAACTAAACATAGTCAATGACCTCCTCCATGGGAACCGTGACCTACCACACATCAGAGCAGAACTACCCTTCAGGCAAGATACTCCACCACTTGCAACGATGTATCAACGCCTATCCAGACCCCCTGCACAGACAATGTCCTCTCACATCGGGATCGTCTGGCGGCAGGCACACAAGCACATAGGCTGGGGGAATAAGATTACCATGGCACAACCACTATGGAATAACCACATGTTGATGGAAGTGTGGAAGCTGCCCGCCTGGACCTGGTGGGTGAGGGCTGGAATAACCACGATAGGAAATATCTTAACAGAGCGCTCTATTCTTTCATTTGAAATGCTCCAGCGTGAATATGGTATTTCGGCAGCAGAACACTACCACTACACACAATTATAACACGCACTTAGTGGCCACAGGCAAGCACTTGATGACACCCCAGACTACATGCCCCTGGAACGCAACCTACTTCCACAACACATCCCCACCAAGGTAACCACCACCCTATATAACGCTATTAATGCATTCGCCACCCGAGAGCTGACCAGCCTCAAAGCCAGATGGGAGCGGGATGTCTGGGATATTGAGCCTGAGGACTGGATCCAGGTTCTCATGCATCCACGTGAAATCTCTATAGACTCCAGAATAAGACTGGTACAGCTAAAGATACTACACAGGGTATACTACCCCTGAGTGGCCCTTTTTGGTTGGGGAAGGGCAACGGATCTAAACTGTTTGAAATGCTGGGGGGAAGAGGGCACCTTCATCCAACTCCTTTGGGAATGCCCTAAAATCAAGACATTCTGGACACAATGCTTACAAATCTTGGCAAGAGCACTGGGTCGCACGATAGAACTGCGACCCGCAATAATGTTATTGGGGGCCCCAGATGAGAACATCTCAAAGAAATGGGAGGGCATTCTTCTCTCCACAGCAATGGGCCTGATAAAACGTGACATTGCACAGAAATGGGGAGCCCCGGAGTGCCCGACAGCGGCTCAGTGGTCCAACGAAATGGACATCTACGCGGCGAAAGAACTCAGAATTTATACAGCACGGGGATGCCCGGCAAAGGCCACTAAAATCTGAGGAAAGTGGGAAGAACGTGTGACCTGAGATCGGTCTGAGGGGTGGGAGAGCGGGAAGCGCAGGAGCACAACATGGACATGGCAAAGAACATATTACTGGACAGGTGATGTACAGAGTGGCAAGAGATGAACAGATCGACGATCGACCCGGCAAAGGGAGACGGAGGGTGGGGGGTAACATTTGGTATGTTGTATGAATTTTCAAAAACCTTCAATAAAATATGTTATTAAAAAAAAGAGTGGAAAAGGATATACACTCTTACCAGGTGGAAAAAATAAACTCCAGAAATCCAGCAAAGCTGCTGGGGGACTCACTAGGTGAGGGAAATTAGCCCTAGAAGGAGAATTCTCCCCAACACCCTCCTCCTATCACTCCTCCACCTTCCCCACCCGCACCAACACCACCAAAACCTTCACAGAGACCGTGCTCCGTTATTTAGAAATACCTAAAAAGTTCTCCCAGGTTTGCAGCACAAGATTTTAAAAAGTCAACCATGGTGCGATACACGCCTATAGATTTTGCAAGGACTAACAGTAGAGAAGTGACTAACACTCGAGTCCTGGTGTAGCAGTCAACAGCTGTAGGCGGGGGCATGGCCAGCGGTAAATTGAGACTACATCGATCTCTTCAGCCTCCGTAAGGATAGTGACTCCCTGTCCAAGTTCATTCAGTATCTTTCCGCCATTGTGGCGCACATGAGAACTTTGCACATGTAGGGGAGCTCCTTCTTGGAGGTAAGGATCAAGAAAGTAGTTTCCGACATGTCAAAGAAGCAATCTATGGTGGGCCAACTCTGAAAGCTTGCATACCTAATTCAAGGTACTACGTCCCTATGAAGCAAGCGATACTTGCCACCACCACTCAGTAAAAACAAAAAAAACAAAAAAAAAAAGGAGGCAGGCCCTCGAGCATACCCTAGTTTTATGTCTCAACAGCACGCATTGAAGCTGGCCGAAGATCTGCCGCAATAAAAAAGGAAACTCTGGCGTGCATGTGGGCAGTGGAACAGTTCAATACCTTTCCTTGGGGTACCGACTACAAGCCCATTGTGAACTAAAGACAATAATAAATGAGGAACAGGTTTATCTCATTGAACGAGACTGGCTTCTAAACTATCTTAACGTCAATTCCCATGAAGCATATTAATGGCAGGCTGGTTTCCTTTCAAGGTTCCCAGGATATTGTAGCAGAAAAACTAGTCCTTTGTCAAGGAACCTCATGAGATATTGCTAGAAAATGAACATGTTGGCAGGGTATTCCCACCAGTGTCTTCATGTCACAGGTTAGGCAAAGCAGTTTACAAGGGACATCAGAGTATGAAAGGCACCATGTGTAAGCTTCATGAAAACATTGGGATGCTGGGCATGGACAGGCAAGCAGAGGTACATGTTCACGATTCTACTGCATGCAAAACCGCAGACAGAATGCTGGCTATCCATGAATCCCTAAATGCATATTGCTCCCATCGCTGTCGTAATTGCCCTTGACTGCTTGGGACCCCTGTTGATGTCTTGAAGAAACAGCAGAAGTTCACTGCTGTCCTCAAGGCACTATGGCAGATTCCCAGTTTGCCAGGAAAGCCAACATAGTGGTAATAAGCTTCTATAACCAGTTCATGAAGGGAGAACTCCCGGCTGAAATCATGATGCCATTAGTCTCTAAGAAGGTGCACGATTTCATGAGGTGGTAAGGTATTAAGAAGAGTACCACTGCGCAATATCATCCCCATGGTGAAATTGAAAAGCATAAGCAGACTTGTGAAGAGCTATGTACAATGCAAGGCATACATTCGTTTTAAAAAATTGATTAGCAGAGTTTGCCAATCAAAATGTTCTTGATTAGCAAACATACCCATTTAATTAGCAATGTTGTACTAACATTTTTAATGTTACCAGAAGATATTCCCATCTAAAACATTAAATGAGTATCAATACTGCATTTTTGTGTACCGCTGATGTAAGATATAGGCGAGACGAATCAGGAGTTGAAAATTCCTTGAAATTCCACTAGACCTGCACGTTAAGTAATTTAGTTTGCCTACTCGACTTAAAAGAAATGCACACAACCTATAGCAACGTGACAAAAAGTGTAAATGTGCTTTCTCTAAAGTGGTGCATATCACTGCAAACCCACGTTATGTTTAGCACACTGCTGCCAGTTGTGCGCGGTGCAACTTAATTGACATTTACTGAAAAAGGTAACTGTTACATAAAAGTTTCAAACATTCCCTGCAAATGGTACTCGCCCTTCATAAAATCTACTTGACTATGCAAGTGGCCAAGATTGCAAGTGGACTTTCCGAATTCTGGCTGTCTGTAAAATGTAAAAGATTACCTGCATGAATGGGCATAGATAGATATGATAAAAAGGCTCTAAAACCATTTGGCCAGCTTTCTCCTGCAGGTGCTAATATATCATGCAATCATAATCATAGAGCAAAGTTTGCTCTGGAGGCTAACTACAGCGTGTGGTATTTCAGTAGATGTGCTGATGTACAGATGGATGGAATTCTTTTGCGTAAACATCTAGCCTGGTCTATTCATTATGTAAGAGGAAAGAACGAGGAAATAAAGTAAGAGACTAAGCACAGTAGACGGCATAGCAGAAAGAACTGGTCAAACTATGTGGAATATTGTAGTTTTCTGCCATCTCACTTTCAGGCTAACTGGTATAAACCGCTCATGCGTTGAGCACCAGTTGCACATATAAATGCAGCCAGCGGGTCACAGAAATAAAATGTGCCATCAAAAGCAGTTGGCCGTGTGATCAGGTACATTTTCAAACGTTATTACTTACTCATCAATGTGATGCATCTTCCCCAACAAAAGAAATTCTAGTTGACACAGATTTAGATACACTAACGTAAACTTTACTGTAAACCATGCAGATAATGCATTGTTTTACAGAAACAATACTGTAGTTATGCATTACCCAACAACTTAAATAGTTCGGAATGGAATTGCATGACTGTTGTTAATAAAGTTAAGCATACTGGACTTTATTAAAGAGGATATAGTTATCTTAATAAGAGTATCATCCATCCGATTGCTTCTGGTTTTTAATTGTTAGAAAAAGAAAATCTTGCCTAGTACTCCCACACAGGCATTTTACTCTGAAGAGTCAAGGTGATGATTACTATTGCACTCTCTCTCCATTAGCCCCTTTGAACTTGCAGTGGGGCAGGAGCATTGGGAGCCAGAGAGGAATTCAGGGCGAGCAGCCCTTTCATTGAACAGGGTAACTTAAATAGTTAACTTTGCTACACAAGTGTCAATTTAATTAGCAAACCTACAGAATTGCATAGCAAATTGGTATGCGACACTTATTGTATGCCTTGCACTGGGCCAATGATTTTGAATAAGATATAAGCAGCTCACTGTATAAGTAAAGACATTTGGGGGTGGGGGGGTTAATGTCTGTGTAAGTAGATGCTGCATGCAGTTGTATCATTCTGTTGAGTTGATTTGCATTTTTTGAAACAACTGTTGTAGAATAAAAGGGAAACATTTTTGTCAGTGGGTAAAACTTATGAGAATTGTTATTTTGGGTAACAGTTTACGTGCGAGTATCACGCTAAGAATATGCGCCTTTAGTTAGGTAGGGAACTAAAAATACTTGCGTGATTTACCGGCTCTGGGACTTCATATCCCAGACCCACGTGCGTCCGATACACCCGAACAAGTCATTTTGGGGCGACGCAGGCTTCAACTTACCCGCGTCAGCTCGAAGCATTGAGGCAAAGCCTGTTCAGACCCGTTTGTTTGCCTGAGGGCGGCAGTCGGCAGGACACTCTGCCCGTTTGCAGTGAGTCTTGGTGGTTGGAATAAGGTAAGTTATGCTCCCATAAAGCGGAGATTGGTCAGGAAGGCACAAATATTCTGCCCAAACATTAAAGGAATTGGATAATGGGAAGTTTTTAATTCAGGACTTAAAACTAGCGTGTTGGACATTTGTAAGGGAACTCGGGGGGCTCCCAGTGTGGAGGGCACTGAGGAAGAGCTCATTGTGATTAAGGCACGCTCAGCAGTGGCCCATGCGGTGGAGCTGGGGGAATTCATAGACTAGTTTGATTTTGATCTTTTTTTATTAACAGAAACATGGTTCACAGAGGGGTCACAGAAAACCTTTCACAAATTAGTCCCCGATAAACACTGTACACAGATTATCAATCGTTTGGATAAGAGGTGGAAGTATTGCAATAGTTTACAAGTCTTCCATTCTCATTTCACATCTGGAGGAATTGGTCTGGCCTGATGATTCCATTAACCATATCGCTTTCTCCTTCGCGGTCAGTTAAAAGTGATTCTGGGTTATAGAACACCCGGACCGGCAGGAACCTTTTTGGAACAGTTAGATATGCACCTGACGTTGGTTGGGAGTAAATACACAGAACTCCACTGTTTGGGAGATTGGAATATTTGGCTGGACAGCAGCACACATCCGGACTCTGTAGAATTAGCTGAGCTCCTGAGAAATCATGGTCTATCTAGACTGTCCACTGTGACTTTGCATGTTAAAAGGCCATAGTTTGGACCTAGTAGCATCTAAAGAGAAGTCTGAATTGTTTTACAAGATACTCCCCATACTGGGGTCTGCCCATTGTGCCCAACTGTTTGGTATATCCAGAAAGGCGATGCAAACAGGAAAGGCTGGGGATAGCATAGTATTTTGGACTCAAAGCAAGTGATTTGGCTAAAATTCCACGGGAAGAAGTGCAGGCCAGATTGGCAAACATTGATATTACGCTTCCTAAGTGAAGAATTCTTTAAGATTGGTACTGCCATATTGGAAGAAATCTGTTCCAATTAAGCACCCCTAAAAATGAAGAGGACTAAGATCGCAAAGCCCTCTCTGGCCCTGCTTCGTAAATAGGTGCGTAAAACTAACAAGCTTTGGAGGACTACCAAGCTAGGCACTGATGCGGACAGGGCAAAGATGGTATTGAAATCCTACAAGGTAGCATTATTTGAAGCAAAAGATTTTCTCCACGGGCAGAAAGAACAGGCAGGATATCAGGCTAGGGCAGTATTTACAGTTGTGCCCAAATTTGGCAGCCAAGCTTGTATTGCGGCTTCCCTTGCTCCTTCGCAGGAACAAGCGAACAACTTCAATTCCTTGAGCGCTTTCAAACACTTGCCTGTGTATAGGCGGTTTATATAAACAAACAATACCATACCATAGAATAGCCTTCTTTAAGGAAAAGATTATTGCTATTCAGAAGAGTTTCGTTAGTGTGAGAGGTCAGGAGGGGCAGCTAGATAATAACAAGGAGGATGCAATGCTGGGGAAGAGGGCTTAGGAGGAAGATTTTGGTTTCCAGCATGTGACGGAGGAACCGATACATTCCCTTATTCTCCAACCGACAAATGGCTTGGCATTTGCAATGCCTGCCTGTGCAGCCAGGCAGCTGACTGCTAATATCACACCATTTGTAACCGGACAGAATAATTCCCTGTCTGAGGGTTGGGTTCCAGATGCACTTAAAAATGGAATAGTAAAATCTCTTCAAAACAGCTGTGTGCCAATGAGGTTTTATTTAAGAACCGGCCAGTGGCCGACTTATTCTGGCCAGCTAAAATTCTGGAGAAGGTGGTTTCTTCCCAATCCCAGGCATGTGTGGATAAAGAGGGGTTGTTGGATGAACTCCAGTCTGGCTTCCGACCCAAACATGGGACGGAGACAGCGCTGCTGGCAGTACACAATCTGTTATAGGCCGCGGACGGTGCTGCATCTACGGTATTGCTGATGCAGGACTCATCAGCGGCCTTCGACATGATAGATCAGATTATGCTGCAGCGGCTGGGACAAGTGGGAAAGCGTCAGAACAAGTAGTGAGTTGGTTCAAATCCTTCCTGATGGACAGAGTTCAAAGGGTGCTGTTTGGGGGCTTCACCTCTGAGGTGGTTGCCCTCAGCTGTGGTGTCCCTCAGGGATCATCATTATCCCCACTGATATTTACCCTGTACATGCGTCCAGTCCTATATATATACTGAGGAGGCATGGTTTGAGTTTTCACTCCTAAAAAAATGATACATAATCTACATTGAGACAAACAACATCGAGGACGCATTTATGAGAATTAATCAGTGCATGGTAGATACTGACAAGTGGATGGCAAGTAACCAGTTCCAACTGAACGCAGCAAAGACCGAGATTGTTCTCTTTGATCCCAAGGGGAAAATTATGGTTGTGAAGCAAGCATTTTACCCTCACATTCTCGGTGAGAAACTTATCACTGTTTATTACGCGGTAACACCCAAGTCAGGGAGCTCCTTTCCCCACAATGAATGTAGCACGCAAAGCACTTTAGGTTTTTTGGTTTGGTTCACTTTGGTAAGCCCTCCAACCCGTCTCACACCCAATCCCAACAAGTACCCGGTGCCACAATAGACTAGGAACCAGGCTGGTGTGTACTCAAAATATATTGATTTATTTCAACCAACTATCCCAGATAGAATAACATCAGCCACCAAAATGGTGGCAACACAAGAACAAAATGACTTGCGTAATGCATCAACACAGATATGCAGTCAGATTTATTTCCTTTTAAATCGCCCACCAATACAGGGAAAGAACAATTCAACACATAATAAAGGCAGATTTGGGTCACGATATGGTTCTCACCGCAACCCTCACCCTCACCCTCAAACATTAGACTTACCACCTCTGAAAGGAAGGCCAGTGTCAGAGTGGGAACAGAACAGAAAAATCTGATTTGGGGTTTTGGTCAAGGAGACAATATGAAAGAAAGAAAAGCAACAGGAAATTCGTTCCGACACACCAAAAAGGAACAGGAAGGGCTTTGGGATTTGGGATTTTGATCAAAGCACAATGGGAAAAACGTTTTTTGGATTATTAGCACAGATGCAATGGGAATGAAAGAAATGAAAATGGGAAAATTCGTTTTGCCACACCTAAAAAGAACAGGCATAATATATATGTTATGGCATTTATAACACGCTTATACACAAGTGTTTCAAGGCGCAACGAGGCAAGGGAGGGGGAACAGAGAGAAGACAACGATCCTACTAGGCCAGGTGTCATTCAGATTGCGCAAGTGCATGGGAAGGGGGAAAGTGCGGGGGAAGGGGACAGTGCAGTACATGGGATAATAGAATAAACAAACAATAAGTAAAAGTACGCCCATCAGGTGGCAAGGCCAAGGATACGCGCAGACATCAGGTGTGAAGTGCTGGTAGTGGGACTGTAGGGATACAGAAAAACTGTCCCCAAGTGCAGGGGTTGCGAGGAAGGCAGTGCAGGTGTGTGTGACTGGCGGAGGTACGGGACCTGGGCCCGAGATCAGAGGGTGGCCAGGTAATCAGTGCAGTTTCAGTTTCAGCCAGGAGGTCAGCAGGGGAGAGGAGGAGAAAAATCAGAAGCAAAGAGGAAGATTTTGAGGTGCTTCCAGAACCAGAAATGATTCTCCTCAAGTTTCAGGGAGGCAGGGAGGATGTTCCAGAGGGAGGCCCCAGACGAAGATCGATCTACCACCAACTCATTGCTTGGAAAAGCGACTGACTCTGAGGGAGAGGCGGATGAGCGAAGAGCTTAAGAAGGAAGATATTAAAGAAGAGAGTTGAAGGTATTGAGGCCCCATTCCCCAGAAGGCCTTGTGGACAATGCAGAGGATTTTTAACTTAATCATTGCAGCCACTGGGAGCCAGTGCAGAGATTTCAGTCCTGGAGAGATACGATCCCTTGGCTTGAGGCCAAGGACAAGTCTCGCAGTCCTGTTCTGGATGAGTTGGAGAGGAAGGAGAGTAGAAGCAGGCAGATTTAGGAAGAGGCTGTTGCAATAGTCCAGCCTACAGAGAACAACGGCTCTGGAGACAGTGAGCTTCTGAGGGAAAGAAGGAAAGGAAGAATACCTCTGAGGAGGTGCAGCTGGTAGTGTGACTCCCTAGAGACATCAGAGATGTGAGGAGAGAAGGAGAGTGTTGAGTCGAAGATCACCCTGAGGTTTTTAGCCTCACAAGTGGGAGCAGGAAGAGGGCCAAGAGAGGCCGGCCAGAGAGTGAGAGGAAAGGAGGGAGTGGGTGTGCCGATGAGGAGAATCTCAATCTTACTGGCATTTTGGCCAAGATCATTGGCGGCACACCACTCCTGGATAGCAGACAGACAGGCAGAGATGAGAGAGGGAGAAGATGTGGCTGAGGGTAGCCTGAAAATTAGCAGAGTGTCATCCGCATAGCACTGGAAGTTGGGGCAGAGCGCAGCAAAAGTGGTGGCCAAGAAGTGCCAGGTATTGGTTGAACAGCCAGGGTGAGAGGTTAAACCCCTGGGCAACACCACAGGTAGAGATGGAAATAGAGGAGAGGAAGGACTAAAGTTGAACCTGGCAGGGTCGGTCAGAAAGGAAGTAAGTCAGCCATGCCTGGGCCTGACCGTCTCTGTGATAACCTGGGGATCACTGGTTGAGCAGGATGGCATGGTTGACCGTGTCAAAGGCAGAGGAGAGATCAAGTAAGAGGAGGACACAGGGTGTTGGAATTAAGGTTGGGTAGCAGGTCTTCACGGATGTTCAGGATAGCAGTTTCTGTGCTTCTGGCAGCTCTGAAGCCAGACTGATTATCATGGAGACAACCAACTGATTCAGTGTGAAGATTGAGCTGGATCTCCAGCTTTTCCAAGAGTTTGCCCAGGAAAGGAGTGATGGAGACCGAGTGATAGTTAGCCGGGCAAGACGGGTCAGCAGCACCTTGCATATGCAAAGGCACTACCATGCCTCCCCTTATGATTTAAAATGAAGGGGATCAATGGGGAATTTCGTTTTTATTCTGTGTGCACGCAAGTGGAAACAGGGCTTTGGGATTAATTATTTGGCAAATCTTTATGTCTATACCGGTTCAAAACACACTGGGAAAAGATTGTTGGTTTCAAATGCCAACAATACCAATCCAGTGATCACTATGGAACAATAAGGAATACATTACTCACCGTAATCGTATTTGTGGTGCTTGCATCTGCTTAGATTCACATGCTATGCATAGGCCAACATCTAGTGGAAGCTGCTTTTTGAAACTCGAAAATGGGCGTCGAAATAGGGTGTGCCAGTAATACTATCCCTATTGTGACGTGCCCTGTACCCATGATCCCTCAGATTGTATTTTTTGTGACATGATGTAGCATGAGGACACGTGCGAGTACTTAGTTCCCAAACAGATACATAAATATGTATAAAAAGCTCATGTAAACATCTATGCACCTTCTCTCAGGGGAGGAAGGGTGGGCGCGTGTGAATCCAAGCAGATACAAGCACCAGAAATACGATTACGGTGAGTAATGTATTACTTCTGTTGCTTATGTAATCTGTTTAGATCACATGCTATGCATAGATTAGCGAGCAGTGTTATGAGAAGGTGGTGGGTTGTGAGAAGGAGTAGCGGCAAATAGATGTTTTAGAACTGTTTGTCCCACCTGTCCTGGAATGTTTGTCAATGCAGAAATGCTGGTGTGAACTGAGCTCCATGTAGCTGCTCTGCAAATGTGGTCTAATGGTACCTCTGCAAGAAAAGCTAAAGTAGCCCCAGTTCCCCCGTGTGGAGTGGGCTATAGGTGTAGAAGGCAGTGTCTTGTTTGATAATGAATAGCATAACTGTATACATTTTGACTATCCATTTGGAGATTGCTCTCCTTGAAACGCTCTCTCGTTGTCTGCCTGTAGCCATGGAGACTAACAGTTGATCAGTTTTCCTAAGCGGTTTGGTTTTCACTACGTAGTAGAGAACCGCTCTCCTCACATCTAGTGTGGAGAGTTTGACCTCAGCTGTGCTAGTTGGCTTTCGAAAGAAGGCCGGGAGCTCAATAGACTGGTTTACGTGAAACTTGGAAATAAAATGTAGGTGAAAACACAGGGTTAGTCCGTAAAACTAATTTGTCTTTATGGATGACAAAGAAGGGGTCCTGCACTGACTAGGTTTGGATCTCGCCGACTCTTCCTATGGAAGTGATAGCCACAAAGAAGGCAGTTTTATAGGTAATGTCTCTATGGGTAGTCTGTTGCAAAGGCTCGAAGGGGGGGGGGTCCCCATGAGTTTTGCTAGTACTACGTTTAGATCCCAACCAGGCGGGGGGTTAGAGACTGGAGGATGTATTCTTTTCACTCCCTCCATGAAAGCTTTAATGACTGGCACTTTCCACCACAAGATTTAAGAGAGGTAAAGACCAATCCGGAATCCAATAGGTGGAGCATGTAATTAAGACTGTGTGATGAGTACACTCTACGGGGTTGATCTGTTTAGACTGGCACCAAATGACGAATCTCTTCCATTTGTGGAAATAGCAGTGTCTGGTGTTTGGTTTCTGTGCTTCTATTAGGATGTCCATACACCGTTGTGGAAGATTAAGGTGTCCCAACTCTATGACTTCAGGAGCCATGCTGCTAAGTTCAAAGAGTGAGGTTGTGGGTGTAACGTTGATCCCCTGTGTTGGGTCAACAGGTTGACCCGGTACGGGAGCTTGATGGGATTGCTCATCGCCAGCTTGCGCAGATGTGGATACCACAATTGTTTCGCCCACCTAGGAGCAATTAGGATGAGTGTCAACTGTTCCATGTGTACTTTGTTCACTATCCTGCTGATTAATGGAGTCGGGGGGAAAAGCGTAAGCAAATATCCCTGACCAGTTCATCCATAGGGCGTTGGCCCTTGGAGTGTGGCTGAAAGTCTGGGCATGTCTGGCTCTCTTTTGTAGCAAACAAGTCTAGAGACGGGTAGCCCCAAAGAGAGAAGATGTAGTCTACTACGTCTCTGCGTAGTTCCCACTCATGCTCTTCTGGCAGAGGGTCTCACTCTGCTGAGAAGAGTCCGCTCGTGTGTTCAATACCCCTGGAACATGTTGGGAGGACAGGGACATCTCTCGTCTGAGTGCCCACTTCTATATTTTCTGTGCCAGCTTGGACAGATTTGGAGAGTGTGTACCTCCCTGCTTGTTGACATAGAACATTGGGGAGGTGCGGTCTGTTAGGACTTGTACTGACAGGTTCATCAGGTGTACTTCAAAGGCTTGTACGGCCTTGAGGACTGCCAACGACTCCAGTACGTTTATGTGTTTCAGTGAAGTCACTTGTGACCACAAGCCGTGTGGTGAAGGTAGTGGGCCCCCCCACCCGGAAAGGGACGCGTTCGTCGTGACGACCGCTTGTGCTTCCGCTTCATGGTAGGGTTTCCCCTTGAGTAGATGTTCCCTTGATCACTTGCGTAAGTTCTGAACCAGTGTTGATGAAACATCCACTAGATCCTCCCACTGACAACTTGCCTGAGACCATTGTTTCGCCAACCATTCCTATATTGTTCGCAGGTGCGCATTGGGGGACCAAGTAAATGCATGATGCCATCATACCTAAAAGACGCATTACTTTGCGTAAGCTTATCCGGAGACCGGCTTGATACTGGGGTATTTGCCGAAGCATATTTTGTACTCTATCTATGGCTGGTTAGGCTAAGCCTGTCCTTGTATCCAATACAGCTCCTAGGAACTGTTTTAATGTGTTTGGTATCAGACTACTTTTTCTCATTTATTGATAAGCCCAATTGGAAGAGAAGGTCTATTGTCCTTTGCGTTTTTAGTTTGCAAAGATGGTAGTTTTCTCCCGTGATCAGCCAGTCGTCCAGGTAAGGGTACACTGGGATGGACTCCCTGTGTAGGTGCGCTGCCACCACTGCCAGTACCTTGGTGAATACCCTTGGAGCCGAGGCTATTCCGAAGGGCAGCACCTTGAACTGATGGTGTTGCTCTGCTAATTTGAACCACAAGAATCTTCTGTGCGCTGAGAACATTGAAATATGAAAATAGGCATCTTTCATGTCCAATGTTGCCATGTAATCCCCCCCGTTTTAATAGAGGGATTACTTCTTGTAGCGTTGTAATGCAAAATTTTTGTGGTTTTACAAATTTGTTTGCAGGGCGCAGGCCTAGTACCGGGCGCATGGTCAGATCTTTTTTTGGAACAAGGAAGTACATTGAATAAATACCCTTGTTTAGCTCTTTGGCGGTACAACCTCGATGGCGTCCTTGAGGAGTAGAGCTTTCACTTCTTCGAGCAGGATAATTTGTGCCTCCTGCGATGGATTCTTTTGGCGCGGGGGGAGTTTTGACGGTCTTCCTTGAATCTCTATATAATAACCCTCTGGCACTGTTATCCCCTGCCATGCGTGGTTGAAAAAAGATATTCGTCCCCCGACTGGGGGAGATGGGAAGGGTCCCGTAGCAGGGCGTCAATGCTTAGAGGGTGTCCCTCCACCTCTGGTCCCTCCACCCTGCGCTGACCTCTGGGGTAACCCTGGGTCGCTTGTTGATTGCTAGTCCAAGAGAAACCTTGGTTTTGGCTGTATCCGGTTCCCGTCTGTGCGTTTTGCCCCCAAAAACGGCAAAAATGACTACCACCTCTTTGGCCTGGTTGTTTATTCGTCAGTTGGCCAAGGGATTTAAGAGTCTTATACTCCTCCTTGTCGGACTTGAGAGCGTCTTCAACCGCTTTTCCAAACACGCTCGGCTCAACTGGCATATTCAGTAGGGTAGCTTGAGTCTGAAGTTTAAAGCCTGACTGTCTAAGCCAGGCGTGGCATTTTAATATGGTGGCTTCTGCAATAACCTGTCCAGCGTTGTCAGCTGCGTCAAAGTTATTTTCCAGGAAGCCGCCTGCTGTAGCTCTGCCTTCGGCAGCCAGAAGGGAGAGTTTGGCTTTTAGTGGTTCTGGCGCTGACTCTGCCAGAACCGTTAACTCATCCCACTTTCTGCAGTCATAGCTGGATAGCAAGGTGGAATTATTTTCTATCTGCGCCTGGTATGCTGCAGTGGACGCCATCTTTCTACCCATGGCATTTAATTTTTTGCTCTCCTTGTCCGGTAGGGCCTTCGGAGGAGGCCAAGGGGGTACCAGCTCTCTTGCAGATGGTGGTAACAACCAGAGAGTCAGGCCGAAGTTGGCCCCTTATATATAAGGGGGTCGGAAGGTGCTGGTCTGTAAAGTTTCTCGATCCTAGGGTTCACCACCCTGGTTTCGTTTGGCAGTTCTAGGGAAGGGTTAATCCTCCTTTGTACTGACTTTAGCAGGGGGATAAATTGGGTTGCAGGATTTTTTTAATCGACCAAAATATTTTCTGCAAAATCCTTGTCCTGTTGTACCTCTTGCGTTTCGATTCCAAAATGTTCTGCAGCCGTTATGAGGATATTGTTGAATAGGGGCTGGTCGTCCACCGGGGAGTCGGGTAAGGGAGGGTCTTGCGGGACTGCACAGTCCATCGCAAAAACCACAGTGTCATCTTGGTCTTGATCGTCTGACCCCATGGCGTCATAACCCTCGATGTTGTCATAACAGGGGTCATCCTCGTCCAAATATTCATCCTCCCCTGCATCCAGGTCATAAAGGTTGTAGGAGAGGAAGGAGTTGTGTGCTGGTTCAACAGCTAATTCTACTGGGGGAAGAGATCTCTTCTTAGACTGTAAAACCATTGCCTGGGACTGAGAGGCTGTAAGTGTTGTATTGGAACCCGATGCCTGTGTAGAGGGAAGCGTGGAGGCCATGTTGTCCAGAACATGTGGATGTTGTTCAAAGAAGTTTGCCAAGCAGGTCATGCGAGTCATGACTGTCAATATCTTGTGCAGTCCATTTGGCTGAATTGGGTAGAACCCCTGGGTAGGAGGAGGCAGGTGTGGGGGTAGAGGGTGTATGTCCTTCTTCATCAAGACTGACAGTGCCAGGCTAATGTGCATGATCAGGCTGTACCATAGTGTCCTGTAGGGGCATACTTTTATGTTGGCTAGAGCGGTCGTCCTTCCTAGAGGAACTGGACCTGTGTCTTCCCTTATTGTCCCTGCTCTTAGACAATGATTTTTGGATCGAGGGGGCTTTGGGGGACTCCCTGGGTTTGTCCCCAGGTGTAGGCCGAACTTCCACCGCAGGGATGGCTTGCGCTGCGTCTTTCACCGTCGACTCTCGCCGTGCGACTTCACTGGCATTGTGGTGGGGCATGTGTTTGTGGGGGAGTGTGGTGCCCTTGCCCCTGGGTGTCTTACCCATAACAGGACCGCCGGCCTGTCTGTTAGGGTTGGGGTCTGGCACTGGGGAACGTGGAGGTTCCCCATTACCCTCGCCGTCCGAAATGACGGCGTCGCTGCCATTGATGGACGTCCCTTTGTGGTCTATGGAGGCCTCAGCCTGCATGGCGTGATGGGCCCAACGTTTAGTTTGCCTGACTGGCTGTTTTAGGTCGGAGTATCTTACAAGCCCGACAATGAACCTCGCCGTGGTCTCTATTCAAGCAGAGGTTACAGACCCTATGCTGGTCGACCCACGTGAACTTCCTATTGCAGGAGGGGCAGAACTTAAAGGGAGTACGCTCCATAATATTGGTAGGGAGCTGGGCGACTATGGGAAAGGGTGGGAATATACATGTTCATGACCACCCCCCACTTTCCCTACTGTAAGGCCGAAAGGGCCTTCCAAGGCCGGGTGGCGCTGTCAAAGTCTCTGTCCGACGGTCCGCTTCGTAATCTTCTTGCAGTCTTCACCGCGTCGAGTCACGGCATCGGCAAAGGACAGGAAGAAATACTAACTTAATTATTAAACTTCAACGGTGTACGCTGAAAATGGACTCCGCTTTTATTTTTGCGACCGCTAACGATGGCAGAAAAAAACAATCTGAGGGACCTATACGCGTGAGGTGTCATGGGTACAGGGGGCTTCACAATAGTGATAGTATTACTGGCACGCCCTATTTGAACGCCCATTTTCGAGTTTCAAAAACAACTAATACTCTGCAGCTTCCACTAGATGTTGGCCTATGCATAGCATGTGATCTAAGCAGATTACACAAGCAACAGAAATTGATTTACTTTGATTAATTATGCTAGGGATCTACACAGACATAGGGGAACTAACAAACAATGTTGGAGAAATATACGGCCTACACAATCTAAGGCTTTGTGGTGGTACTATTACAGGAGAGGCCTTGAATTGGGCATCAGGGCACCCCTGGGACAACAAGGGGGTCAGTCAAGGATCTCCTCCCTTTCCTCTAAGGGGTCCCAGTCAGCTTCAATGTCTCCTGGCTCCTGTCTCCAATGCAACCTTCAGGGCTCTCTGATGGGATGTCGTTCGCCAGACGTTAGCAGCAGGTCGCCTCTTGGAATTATTGGAAGCCCAGTTCCAATGCAAACTGATTTATAGGGCAAATGACATTACTAACTTGTCATGATTCTTGTGACAGGGATTGGTTGATTATCACTACCCACCTGTTTGCCGATAGGACGAGGGGATGGGGGAGTGAATTGGGATAGCTGTGGGAGGATAAATCATCATCCCACTTTGACACATAGGCTTGGTCATGTTTTGACACAGAAATCTCTGAACATGGCAAGTACCCTAAATTACGTGATTTGTGCAGGGTGGGCACCGCTGGTTATTAATTAGTTATATCCAATTCCTTATTGTGTATCGGAGCACACCTTGAGGCCTAGGCACAAGGTTATGAAATTCAGAACAGACAGAAGAATCAGAAACCAATCTGATTCAAGGCGTGCTCTCTTACAGCCCTCCCTCAGGAGTTGCTCTAACCGTATAGTCCTTCGATAATGTTCACAAAGATCAAACACAGAACAATGGTTTTTGTAAAATATTAGAGACTCATCTTCTAATTTATTTCCAAGGCACAGGCAATCCCTGATTTATCAATGCCAAAGACCTTTTTGCCAATGCATTTCGGACTGTTAGTCCGTCCTCGGGGATTCAAGGCACTCTACATTATTCATACATTGATAGTCAAACAATATCAGCCGGATGGTCATAACATGCATAAACATATTATTTGCATATGTTGCATCATTGCGATAACCATTTCATATATCACATCCACCCAATTACGTGCAAAAACCAGTTTCGAATATTGCATCCCCATGGAGTATTATAAAACCACAATATGTGCATCACACCAGTATCAAAAGTACATACGGAAACATACCGTTTTAGATTCAAACCACTGACGCACAGCCCATCCCACCAGACCCCCCATCTCGCCTACTCCCCAGTGCCCTCAACCTACCCTTGCCATACCTAGTAAAGCTGGATCGATCAAGGCCGCCTTGATTAATGCTAGGTCCCTAGCAGCTCACGCACTGGACGTTGCTAATCTCATCAAGTCCCAGGAATTTGACTTCATTGTCATCTCGGAGACCTGGCTGCACTTTGCCTCGGGCCAGGCTCTCTCCCTAGCCATTCCACCCGAGTACTCCATTTCCAGGTGCGACCGCACCTCTAGAGGTGGCGGAATTGCATTCATCCACAAAAATTCACTAGGACTTAGAATCCTACAAAGTACGAATCTGGACTCTGCGGAGCTACTCTCTGTCAAGATTCCACTCTCGGCAAACCAAACGGCCACCATTCATCTAATGTATAGACCTCCTGTCCCCCCTTCATCATTTGTGGACGACATTACCTCATTAGTTCTGGACAAAGCAAAAACTAACTTGCAAACCATCCTCCTCAGAGACCTCAATCTAGGCTACCAAGATCCGAATGACCTTGCGGCCCTTGACCTGGCCAACACCCTAACCGATTTAGGTTTTTCTCACCATATACAAGAACCCACTCACATCAAAGGGCGAACCTTAGACTGGCTAAGCGACACCAACTGTAACATCAGCTTGCTATCTAACACCCCATGCGCCTGGTCCGACCATCATATCATCACCTTTAACATTGAAGCAACTCCTCTACCTACACCTCCAGTCGCTCCAGCCATTCCCACCAGAAATAAAAGAGAACATAACCCCTGAAAAGTTACTCCCACTCATTCTCCCCACTCTCAATGACGTCACTGACTCATGCTCGAACCCAACTATCTTAGCCGACACCTATAACCAGACAGTGCTTGCTGCTATAAAGTCTATCGCCCTGCTCAAACGTAGGAGACCTAAACAACATGCACACCTTAACTTATGGTTCACACCACAGCTCAGAGTGTTTTACGCAAAGAGAAACGTCTCGCAGAGTCACGATGGGAAAATCACCCCTCCGACACTCACAAGGACATTCTTTTCTTAGCCACTCAACTATAAAGAAGCTATATTGCAGGCTAAAAAAACTCCTACAACAATCGTATCTTATCAGCACAATCCAACACTAAGGAATTATTCAAAATTCTCAAGGACCTCGACGCCTGCAGCCCCCTCCTGACACTCTAAACCAAAATTAGTGACAAACAAAAGTCCCTACAGTCAGACCAACTTCCGACCGCTCCCATGCCTAGTACCCACAACGCCAACTTGACCCACAAACCATTCTCCTTCTCCTCTCTCAGTACCATTGAAGTAGAAGGAATTATAAACCACCTCAAGCCCTCCAGCTGCCAAGGCAACCCCTGCCCGGTGCCCATCATTAAGGAAGCCTCTCACGACCTAGCTCCCTTCATTATAGCCTTCATAAATGCCTCCTTCAAAACGGGTATAGTCCCTGACAACCTCAAGGATGCCTGGGTGATCCCACTACTTAAAAAACCATACCTTGACCCTAACATACCAACAAACTTCAGATCGATCACCACAGTCCCGTTCCTGCTCAAGATCCTTGACCGCGCAGCTTACCTGCAGATCAAAGACTACCTTGAATCTAAATCTCCTGGGGCTAAGACAATCAGGCTTCCGCCGAAATATGGGACCGAAACAGCTCTGATTGATTTAAAAACACAGATTGAGACTCTAAAAGACAATGGGAAGTTAGCGCTCCTCCTTTTCCTTGACCTCTCCGCGCCATTTGATTTGGTTAACCACCAAATACTCTGCCAACATCTCAAATCCGCGGCCCACTGCTCAAACTCTGCCAATGCCTGCATCCACTCATTCCTTAGTAATAGGTCCATGCGGGTCTTCTCATCCACAGCATCGGCAGACCCTTCTCCTATCTTTTGCGGGGTCCCTCAAGGCTCTTGCTTGTCGCCTACGCTTTACAACGTGTTCACCAAACCCCTTTTTGATGTGCTTGATTATCTGGGCGTCTCCTACACTAACTATGCGGAGGACACCCAGAAACTCATCCCCATCACTGGTGATTACACAGCCGACACTAAATCCTTGAATGATGTCTATCTAGTCATCCAGGCCTGGATGGCGCAACATAAACTTTGCCTCAACGATGACAAGACTGTGCTCCTGCTACTAGGATCGACTCAACGTCTCAACAAACTAGACCCAGCCTACAAGTCTTTCAACATTGACTGTAATGTCATCCAGGTCTCTAAAGACACTAAAACTCTTGGTGTCTTCCTGGACTCCACCCTCTCCTTCAACAGACAAACAAACGCAGTAAGGTCGGCAGCGGCCTACACATGTATACTTATCACTGCCTGCAGACCCTTTCTGAACCCACATAACTGCATTACCCTTGCCAGAACACTCATGTCCAAAATTGATTATTGCAGTGCCCTTTACCTAGGGACTAGCCAGTCCAACCTCAATTAACTGCAAACCATTCAAAATAATACTATAAGGGCAGCTCTCAATATTCCCAGATGGTCCCACATTTCCAATGTCAGATCTGATCTACGCTGGCTCCCGGTAAAATAAAGAATTGCCCTGAAAACTCTAGCCTTGACTCAAATGCCTTGACAACCAAGCCCCCACCTTATCTCTCTGCTCGTCTTACACTCCACACCTCCTCACGACCTACCAGATCAGCTCAAACGCACAGCCTAATCATGCCCAAATTTAAACTCCAAAAAGCAGGCGGTGTGAGCTTCCCTATCCTAGCCTCAAAACTTTGGAACACACTGCCCACCTCCATCAGAACTGAGTCTTCGTTCCTAACTTTCAAGAAGAACACCAAATTCTGGCTGTTCACGCAGACTCCAAGTTCCTCCACCAGCTCTGCTACTGTAATATATCTCTTGCTTGTATATATCTTTGAATATTATAATGTATGTGTATATTAATGTATGTATATTGCTTATATTGTAACTTGCTTCTAAGAATATGTGCCCGGTTGCCCATGTGCCTGGCTGAGCTTTACAAATAAACTAAACTTCAAACATCTGGATCAGCCCAATTCAAAAGAGAACACAAACAGAAATGAAGAAATGTCACCATGTTGAAAGATATAATCATCTGTAAAGCTTACTACGTAAGGAACAAGTTACTTACCTGTAACTGTTGTTCTCCAGCATGGGTCTGGCATGGATTCACATGCTCATGAATATATTCCCTGTCAGGCCGGGAATCCTCGGTAAAGAAAAAATCAGTATCAGTTTCGTTTCTGATCTGTCTTTCTCAGTAGTAACCAATCACTGGTCTCTGGGTCATACTGCCCCCAGCCAATGACTGCCTTCTCCCTATGCCCCGCCTCTGGCAGCCATCTTCAGATTTAGTAGCACGCAAAGTGGCAGTATGACCAAGTGAAGAGCCGTAGAGGGGTAGGAGGGAGGGTTCGCATGTGAATCCATGCCAGACCCATGCTGGAGAACAACAGTTACAGGTAAGTAACTTGTTCCTTCTCCAGCATAGGGTCTGGCATGGATTCACATGCTCATGAATACAAGAATACATTGCAGTACACACACTCACAACCAAGGGGAGGTGGAAAAAAGGCTCAACATTAAGCATTACATCAAAACTCAACATTAAGCAGTTCTTACCTCCTCACCAGGCTCAACTTAGGCGAAAAGGTTGCGCAGCACCGCTTTGCCGACCCTGGACTCCTCCCTGGAATCCCGGTCGACGCAGTAGAATCTCGTGAAGGTGTGCATCGACCTCCACGTAGCAGCCCTGCAGGTGTCCAGCAGGGGCACACCAGACAAGAACGACGTGGTAGCAGCGATTGCTCTGGTCGAACGGCCTCTCGGACGGCCATGCAACGGTCGGTTTGCCAACCGATTACAGTGCGTGATGCAGCCGGAGATCCATCTGGAAATGGAAGCCTTCGAGAGAGCCTGCCCTTGGTTCACAGGTCCAAAGTTCACAAAAAGTTGTGATCTCTTCCGAAAACTCTTCATGCAGTGCACGTAGGACTTCAGCGCTCTAGCCACATTCAGCGAGTGCAAAGTCCTCTCGGCCGGTGACGAAGGCGACGGGAAGAAAACCAGTAACACCAAGGGCTCATTGAGGTGGAAGTCCGACGGCACCTTGGGCATAAAAGAGGGGCGAGTCCTCAGCACCACCCTCGTGTCGTGAAAAGTCAAGTATGGAGGCTTGCAGGATAAGGCCTTGATCTCTCCCACTCGCCGTGTGGAGGTGATGGCCACAAGAAACGCAGTCTTCCACGACAGGAATTTCAACGGTGCCGAACGCAGGGGCTCGAATGGCACCCCCATGAGCCTGGTCAGCACCACGTTGAGTTCCCACGCCGGGGCAGGGGCCTTCACCGGCGGGAATCATCGGAACAGTCCCTTCATAAATTCCTTCACCAGGCGATGGGACCACAAGGACACCCGTCCTGTGGTTCTGGTGTATCGGGGATATCGCAGCCAGATGCATCTTGATGGAGGCGTGAGCCAGTCCAGCCTTGGCCAGCGACAGTGGTACGGCAGCACTTGAGGGGCCGTAATCCTTAGGGGGTTAATCTTCTGTGCACGGCACCAGACAAAGAACCTCTTCCACTTATGTCCGTAGCACTTGAGAGTTGAGGACGCCCTGGCTTTTGCAAGGACCTCTCTGCTGTCAGCCGGGATATCGCACCCTCCAAACTCTAGTGCTGCAAGAGCCAGGCCTGCAAGTTCAGCGACTCCGGGTCGTGATGAAGTATGGCGCCTCCTTCTCTGGAGAGAAGATCCGCGTCCGTCGGCAGCTTGACTAGTGGGGACGCTGACAAGTCCAGAAGGTCCAGGAACCAGATCTGCCTCGGCCACGCAGGTGCGACCAGGATCATCCTGGACCTCTTGAGCTGGTTGACGAGTCGGAGCAGCAATGGCAACGGAGTGAACACATGTAGGAACAGGCCGTCCCAGGGGAACGAGAAAGCATCGCCCATGCTCCTCGGCTGGGGAAACCTGCTGGTGAACCTCTGGCACTTGGGAGTTCGTCACCGTCACAAACAGGTCGATCTGCGATTTTACCCATCGTCGGAAGAGTCGTTCCACTTGATCCTGATGTAGTTCCCACTCGTGGCACGAGCGCAGCTCCCTGCTGAGTGAGTCGGCAATGGTGTTCTTTATCCCTGCCAGATGAAAGGGCACCAGAAACATCCCTTGGGCGACGGCCCAATGCCACAGATCCTGGGCTTCCTTGGAGAGGGCTGGGGATCTGGTTCCTCCCTGCTTCCAGATGTAGAACATTGTGGTGGTGTTGTCAGTGAAGATTCTCACCACCTTGCCCTTGAGGGACGGGAGAAAGGACCCGAGGGCCCAGAACACTGCACTGAGCTCCAGGATGTTGATGTGGAGCGTCTTCTCCTCTGGGAGCCAAAGGCCTCTCGCGTGAAGTTCTCCGGTGTGTGCTCCCCACCCTTCAAGGGAGGCATCCGTCGTCACCGTTATCTGGTGGGATGGGATCTGAAAGTCTGTGCCTGCCGTCAAATGAGCGCGGGTGCCCCACCACCGGATCGCTCGTCGGAAGGTCTCGTTGAGCGGGATCCCGCCCTCGAAGCTGCCCGTCGCTTGGATCCAGTGGGGGTCGAGGGAACTCTTGCAGAGGGCGCATCCAAAGCCTGCACAGGCGCACGAGATATATGCAGGAGGACATCATCACGAGGATGGACTTGATGGACCTCACCCTGTCCACGTCCGTGGCCAGCAGACGCTGCACCTTGCCCAGGGTGGCCTTCGTAATTGCCTCCGACGGTGAGGCCAGACCCGCCACTGTGTCAAGCTTGGCTCCCAGAAACAGTGCGACTTGCGACGGGACCAGGTGGGATTTGGGAAAGTTGATGGAGAATCCCTGGTCCGTGAGCAGCTGGACGGTCTTTGCTGTGTGATCCACGGCGAGCTCCCTTGTCCTTGCTCGGATGAGCCAGTCGTCCAGGTAGGGGTAGACGTGGATCCCCTGCAGGTGCAGCCGCACCGCCACCGATGCGAGGCACTTGGTGAACACCCTGGGTGCCGACTTCATTCCGAACGGGAGGGCCTTGAACTGGTAGTGCTGTCCTTGGACCACGAACCTGAGGAACTTTCGGTGTCCTTTCAGAATGGGGATGTGGAAGTACGCATCCTCCAAATCCAACGACAGGAAATCGCCCTCCTCCAGCCGTCCCAGCACGTGCTGGAGGGTGACCATCCGGAACTTCTGTGCCTTGATGTACTTGTTCAGTCGTCGCAGGTCCAGGATGGGGCGCCATCCTCCTGTCTCTTTTACTAGGAAGTACCTCGAGTATACTCAGGAGCCCCGGAGCCTCTTCGGGACGAGCTCGATGGCACCTTTTTTGAGCAACGCCCTTACCTCCAATAGCAGTTGAGGGACATGATTTTCCTTCCTGACCACGGGTGGAATGCGGGGGCACTTTTTTAGAAATTCGAGGGCGTGCCTTTGGCCAGGGCGTCCAGCACCCAACGGTCAGTGGAGATGGACTCCCACACGCTGACGAACTTCACCAGCCGGCCTCCCACCGGGGTGCTTCAGTGGGGGCCCGACACCGCTGACGGGGCAATCTTGCTTGGAGGACGCCTTGCCGCCGCCTTGGCCTCCCTGGTGAAGACGGTAGGGCCCATCCGACTTGCCTCGTCCTCTATAGGCTTCCTGTGACGAGGAGCAGGCCGCTTGGCGGTACGTAGAGGGGCCACCACCAAATCCCTTGGAGGCACCCTGCTTGCCTCCGGTGCTCCGAAAGGACGGCCTTCGTTGCCGGAGAATGCCTAAGGCCCTAGCTGTCTCTGTGTCCGCATTGATGGCTTGGAGGGACTCATCCACCGTTTTCCCAAACAGGTTGTTCCCGTCGAACGGCATGTCCAACACCTTGGCTTGTACATCCTGGCGGAAATCCGTCGCCTTAAGCCAACCTCGTCGTCCGTTGCCACCGTAATGGCGTGGTCCGACGCCACTTCGCCTTCTTGCAAGATCTCCAGGACCTCGGCCCTCTTGTCATCCGGTAGGAAGTCCAACAGGGGGGCGATCTTGTACCATAACTCCCTGTCGTAGCGGGCAACGATCGCGAGGGCGTTGGCCGCCTTAATCCTTGTTGCCGCCAACGAGATAACTCGTCGTCCCATTGCGTCCAGCTTCTTCCCTTCGCCGTCAGGCGGGGAAGTTGACGTTGAGGCCGATGCCCCCCCCCATCCGCTTTCTTCTTGGCCGCCGCTGAGACGACCGAGTCAGGGGTCGGTTGTGCCCTAAGGCACAAAGGGGCCGTGTCGGGGACCCGGTACTTCTCATACCGATCCCTCTTGGCAGGCGTCGTAGACGGGTTCTTGAGAAGGGTGAGACCCTCGTCCCAGATGTCATCCAGCAGAGGCACGGCGAGGACTGCTTTCCTCTTGGCCTCGCGCCGTTGGTAAAGGAAACCTTCCTTCTTCTCTTCGGGGCAGAGCTGAAAAAGCTTGGATGCCCTGGCGATCAGTGAATGGAAAGATCCGATCTTGTTGGACGGGGAGGCCCGGGCTGGTGATGGGAGCTCCGTCCCGTCGTCACCGCTGTAGTCGTCGGTACCCGTCGTGACTGTGTCCGTTCCCATGTCATCCCCAGGGACGGGGGACGTGGGTAAAGGCCCAGCAGGCCGCGAGGGCTGAGGAGGCGGGGCTGGATGGATCTGTCTTCTCTTGTTCGGGGGGCTTCCCGCTGGGCCCGGCTCTGGTTCCTCCGTTGAGCCTGGTTCCGGATACTCCGTCGGTGGTAAGGGCAATCTCGTCCTTATCTCCGAACATAAGGATTGTATTGCCAACAAAATGGGCGCCGAGTTATCCTGCGGCTCTGGAAGCAACGGGCGCGACGGTTGACTAGGACCCTCGCCGGTGCCACCGTCACTCTCGTCGTCACCCTCGTCGGGATCCCTCCCGTGGGAACAGGCCTCTTCGACGCCCTCGTCGAGGCCCTCTAAGACTTCTACCAGCTCCTCCTCGGATGCTGTCCCCGTGTCCACAATGCTCACCAGCCCCCCCCCCCCCCCTTTTTCCGGTGGGGTCTTCACGGGGGTCTTTTCGATAGGTCTGAAAGAGGCTTCCCTCCACAGAGGTAGGGAGACTCTGGGCCCTAAGGTCGCCTCCACTGGTGTAGTCTCCACAGGCTGCGCCAGGGCCGCCGCGACCCCCTCGATAGAGGCCTTGGCCAGGTGAATCAAGGCCTTCACCGCCTTAGGCGTGCTTGAGGCGTGCTTGAGGCCTTCATCCTGGGCGAGGGTCACCGCCTCGCTCCCCCTCGGCCGAATCCTTTGAGATCGACCGGGGCCTCTCCAGAAGCTTACCCGGGTTCTCGAATTTCCTCTTCCCCGAACCAGAGCGTTGGCTCATGGTTGATGGTGCCGGGGAAGGCGTGCCATGCCTGGCAGCCGAAGAGCCCGACCGTTCGGCGCTCCCGGTGCCCGCGGACTCGCGGTGCTTTGCCTTCTTTTGGGCCCCCGTCGCCGGGGCGCCCTCACAGGACTTAGAAGACCGCTCGGACGACGACTTCCTCTCAACTGCGGGACTCATTCCTTCAAGCCAGTTGGAGACGCAAAGGTGTCGGTCCATGCTGGTCCACTCCGACATGTTCCTGCAAAACGCACAGTCCTTCTCCACGTGCATTTTGTCCTCATGAAAGCAGTAGAGACATTTCGAATGCTCGTCCTCCTTGAACACATTCTGTAGCTGGCATCCAGAGCAAACCCTGAACAGCTTTCTGGGCGTCGAGCTTCCTTTCTCCTGGGACATGTTCGGGTAGACCGCAGAAACTTCTGGAATCCCCCAAGAAGCGTAACTCGATGAAATCTTCACCCTTGAGGAACATAGAAAAAAATCCGACACGGATACCCGTTAATCAGATGTAGAGACGGTGGAGCTTGAGGCTCTATGTGACCGAAAAATGAGAAATTCTCTTTGAAAGGGCGCAAAAACGCAGCAAAAGCTGGAGAGCTAAACACAAGGCCTCCCAACACTTGAGCGTGCAGTAAAAATCTGAAGATGGCTGCCAGAGGCAGGGCTTATGGAGAGGGCAGTCATTGGCTGGGGGCAGTATGACCCAGAGACCAGGGATTGGTTACTACTGAGAAAGACAACTACTGAGAAAGACAGATCAGAAACGAAACCAATACTGATTTTTTCTTTACCGAGGATTCCCGGCCTGACGACGGGGAATATATTCATGAGCATGTGAATCCATGCCAGACCCCATGCTAGAGAACAGGTATACTCTGCGCCATAGTCTAGTACCTGTACTTCAAAAGACACTGCTTGTGACCTGCACCATTCTCTGTGATAAGCACCTTAGTTCCTACCACGCTCATTCACAGGAACAATCCGTTATCAAACAAACCAAGTACGTTTCATCAGCCTCCATGGTTACTAGCCTCGCGTATCTTCATGTGCTATGTGCACAGAGTTCTAATTACTCACCCGTGTCGTGGATGTTCTCTCAAAGAACCAGCGTCTTCGGTAGACGCTGCTTAACTAACCTGTTGTGGCTCGACTCCTAGCAACCCGTGCTTGCGCATACGGCATCCGCATAGTTGCTTTCACTTTCTTCCCGCTACTACGTGTGCTTGAAAAAAAAGTGTGCTCGCTTTCAGGTGTATATGGTGCTGTTATAACATTATTGCATACCCAATCCTGGTCGGTGTACAGTCCTATGTATTCATCACATGAGTATGTTCATACATCAAAATGTTATGCGATATATCCCTTAATGTACAATGGGCGCTCTGTTCAAGGTGTATATGGTAATGTTATAACATTACTGCGTACCCAATTCTGGTCTGTGAACAGTTCCAATGAATTCATCAAATTAGCATTTTAATACATCCAAATGTTGTATGACATATCCCTTATTGTACATAAATGTATGGTATTGTTATCTGTTATGTGAGCCTGATTCTCATAATCTACAATCAACCATGTGTCATTGTAGCAAATGGTACTGTAACAAATGGCATTAGTTAAGCGGAATTGAAGCAGCATGTCCACATGTTGATTATAGAATTCATGAACGACAACACGTCTGCACTCCAAACATGTTGGTTGCAGTCAAGTACAGTAAAAATGCACTTCTTAGTGGAGCTGAAATATCCAATATTTTAATAAACTACTTTTAACTCATTGACGAATCTAGCCCAGAGAGTCACAAATCCTCATGCGACATAGAACTCTGTCTTCCCACTATGCTATGATATCTCAGGTGTCTGCTGTGTGTGCAACTAAGCTTGTGGGTGGTGCCATGTGGCAGGACATGCAGCTCCCGCTTTGGGTCCCGCTTCATCCTCCTGGGATCCTCGCAGGAAATCCACCCACCATGTTCCATCTTAATGTTCAAAGCCTTAAAGTAAGTGTTTGGACAGCACACTCTTCACAAAAAGCATACATAATGTATCTCCTCATTGATACCACCTGGTCTCAAGGATCCAATCTGTCTATACAGAACGTCGCCTGTTGGTTAAGCCTTTTATTCAGATCCTCATGTTTGTCGCATGGTCTCACCACCTCTAGCACTTGGATCCTGATTTAGTTAATGTTGTGCTTAATCATATCCCTGTGTGTAGCCACTGTAGAGTTCTTGTCATTCGTGCGAATGTACGAGCTGTGTTCATTCCAACGGATTCTCCCTGATCTTGTAGACAGACCAGGATAGGGTACGCAATAATGTTATAACAGCACCATATACACCTGAAAGCGAGCGCACTTTCATTTTCAAGCACACGTAGTAGCGGGAAGAAAGTGAAAGCAACTGCGCGTGTGCCGTATGCGCAAGCACGGGTTGTTAGGAGACGAGCCACAACAGGTTAGTTAAGCAGCGTCTGCCGAAGACGCTGGTTCTTTGAGAGAATAACAAGGTTACTCACCGTAGTGACCGCCTTACTCCTAGTCCATAGTCCCCTTTCCTCCATACTTATGGGACATCTCTCCGTCCTGTGGGACGGGACCGGAGCACTTTGTAAAAAGCATCCAAAAAGGTTTTTCAAAAATGTGTCCTTCCTCTCTTTCTTGCGCGGGGCCCGGCACACGGCCGTAACCCCGCCCAACTTGGCTCCGCCCCACGCATCGCCCATCAGCCCTTTTCTATCGCCAGGTCAAAGACCTATTGGCAATGGAACCTTATTAGAGGGGACGGCGGGCGGGCGTATGGAGGAAAGGGGACTATGGACTAGGCGTAAGGTGGTCACTACGGTGAGTAACCTGGTTATACTCCTACGTCCCGTCCCCTTTCCTCCATACTTATGGGAGATTCGCAAGCACTCCTAACAGGAACTACGGGTGGATGGAAATACCCCTTACTGAAAAAGGTTCTTCAGCACAGCCTGGTCAAACTGAGCATCAGCTCTTGAGCTCATGTCAAGACAATAATGCTTACAAAAAGCAGATGGAGAGGCCCAAGTAGCTGCCCTAGCAATGGACTCCCAGGGGACATATTTCTGAAAAGCAACCGCGGCTGCCTTGCCCCGCACCAGGTGTGCATGAATACCTTTAGGAGGTTTCAGCCCTTCGACGGTGAAAGACTCCGTAATGCAGGCGGCAATCCACCGAGAAATAGTCGCCTTAGACGCCTGCTTACCCTGAGGGTTACCAAAAGTCACAAATAGTTGAGAAGAACTCCTAAGCTCGGATGTTCTGTCCAGATAGAACTTAAGAGCCCTTCTGACATCGAGACAATGCAGAACCCTTTCTGCCTCTGAGGTAGGGTTTGGAAAAAAGACCGGAAGGGAGATCGACTGGTTCAGATGGAATTCAGTTACCACCTTTGGCAGGAAAGCAGGATTCATCCGTAGGGCTACCTTATCCTTGTGAAAAACCAAGAAGGGATGCTCTGCCGACAAGACCTGGAGCTCATTCACCCGCCTTGCTGACGTAACAGCGACCAAAAAGGACACTTTCCAGGATAGGTACTTGAGGTCCACCATGGCCAGGGGTTCAAAAGGCTTATGGCACAACGCTGTGAGGACTACATTTAGATCCCACGGCGGATGCAGAGTACGAACTGGAGGGTAGAGGTGTGTCAAGCCTGCAAAACGCCTCTTAACCACTGGATTAGTAAGACCACTGGTCCGTAGAAAGATCAGCAGAGACCGCTGAAAGGTAAGTTCTGCATGACAGAACGTGAACACCCGATTCTGCTAGGAAGGATACGATGGACAGCACCGTGTCAACCGTAGCCTCCCTTGGGTCCAACCGCTTTCTCAAACACCAATGACAGAACCTGAGCCATTTACTTCTGTATTGGGATCTAGTCGAGGGTTTCCCGGCTGCCTGGATAATATGCATGTTATCCCCAGACAAGTTAAGATGTTCTAAAGACTTGAACTCAGGCACCATGCCACCAAGCTGAGCGATTGTGGGGAGGGGTGCCACAGCTGCTGTTCCCCTTGATGAAGAAGATCGGGGGTCACTGGTAACCTGATCGGTGGACACATGGACAGGTGTTGAAGTTCTGATAACCAAAACCTGGCCGGCCACCACGGGGCTATGAGGAGTAGTAGGGAAGAGTTCACAGTTCTTCAGCATCCAAATTGCCCGATGGACTAGAGGCAGAGGCAGGAAGGCGTAAGCTCTCATGTTGTGCCATGGAATCTCGAGAGCATCCCCCAGAGAGGAGGCTTCCAGCCCCCCTCTGGAGGCATACTGAGGAAGCTACTTGTTTGCCGCTGTAGCGAGGAGGTCCACCTCTGGTGTGCCCCATGCAATAAAATCCATAAGAGGACCTCCGTCTTCAACTCACACTCGTAGCTGACCACTGTCCGCCGGCTGAGGGCATCCGCTGTGACATTCAGCTGGCCCGGGATGTACACTGCAAGCAGCCAAACACCATAAAGCACAGCCCACTCCCGAATCTGGATGGACAGGTCCACGAGGGGAGAGACTTGGTTCCCCCTTGTTTGTTGATGTAATACATCGACACCACATTGTCCATGCGTATGCGGACCACCTTGTTGGCAATGATCGGCCTGAACGCCCTGAGCGCTAGGAAGATCGCCAGAAGCTCTAGATTATTTATGTGGAGGAGCTTGTCCTGAGGCGACCAGAGATCCGAGACCTGAAGATCCAACGTTGCACCCCACCCCAGGAGGTAAGAGTCCGTTGTGATCGTCACCGTAGTGGCAGGGTCCTGAAACCCTGCACCCACCGACAGGTCGCTGAGAGAGGAGCACCACTCCAGGTCCACTCATGGAAGCCGGAATCATTATCAGCTTAGAATCCAGGTCCACAGCCTGATGCCAAGAACTTCGAAGAGCCATTTGGGTCTGCCTCATCTTGAGATGAGCAAGAGGAAGAGCCAACAGGCACGAGGCCATGAGACCCAGAAGCCTCTGGAACCACCAGGCCGACATGCTCTCCGACTGCGCAAACATCTGGCACGTGGCTAACAGATCCGCCATCATGTCCCTGGTCAGGTACACTCTGCAGCTGATCGTGTTCCAGCAAAAACCCAGGAAAATCAAGTCCTGCGAGACCGTCATGGAAGATTTCCGCCAGTTCACCGACAGCCCAAGATGGAACAGGAGCTGAAGGAGAGACTGAAGATTGCCCGCTGCTACAGATACACATGGATACCCTGCACACGAAGATAGGCCGCAATCACCGACATCTTCGTGAAGACACCCGGCGCCGAGGTGAGGCCAAAAGGAAGCACTCGAAACTGGAAGTGCTCCTCTCCCAAAGCGAAAAGGAGATATCTCCTGTGTGGATTCCAAATCAGGATATGCATGTACGCATCCTGAAGATCCACCACATTGAGGCAATCGCCCATCTGCAAGGAGGACCGTATCCGGCTGGCCGTGATCATCTTGAATTTCTCTTGGGGTAGGAAAGGATTGAACTGGGAAAGGTCTAGGATGGTGCGCAGGCCAGCCTGGTTGGGTTTGCGCACCGTAAACAGCCGAGAGTAGAAGCCCTCCCCTCGCTCCCCGAGGGGAACGGGTTCCACAGTTCTGAGGTCCAGAAGTTTCTGAACCTCGGCTTTGAGCGAGGGCGAGCCCGACAGCTGAAAAGGAGGGTTGAGGAGTGGGGTAGGGGTAAGCGGAAGCCCGCCCTAGCGACTGACAAGACCCATCTGTCTTCGGTGATGGTCTGCCACGCCTCCCAATGAGACGCAATGCGTCCTCCCACCGGGGTCTCGTGCGAGCGTGGAGAACCCTCATTTAGTAGGTTTTTCGGTGGTGTTACCACCTGAACCCGAGGAGGCGGCTGAGGAGCGGGAGAAAAACCGAGTCCGTTGTTGCCTACAGCGGTTATTCCCCAAAGGGGTATCCACGAGAGATTTCTGGTCGAGGAAGCCCCTAAAGCCAGAGGAGGGTCGGCCTTGGGACAACGGTCTCTGGGTTTTGAAAGGGGTCTTAACAAGGACCGACAAGGACTTAGCTGTCCGAGTGCTATCCTTCGTCTTGGTGAGCTCTACATCTGTTGTAGAATGAAATAGCTCCTTATCATCGAACGGAAGGTCCAACACCTTGTCCTGCACTTCTTTTGAGAATTTAGTGGCATGCAACCATGCCTGCCATGAGGTATCAACCCCCAGCATAAGGCCCCAAGACGAGGTGTCTACGTGATGAGCCGCAGCCTCCAGGAGATCCTGGGCCAAGACCCTGGCGTCAGATAAACCACCCTTAAAGTCCTCCAACTTCTCGACCGGGATGAATTCCTCAAACTCCGACAGACCTTTCCACATCCACATATTAGCCCCCGCCAACACCAGTTCGGCATTGGCCTGCCTGAGCTGCAAGGCCGAGTTGGCAAAGATTTTTCTCCCAAGGGAGTCAAGGAGCTTGTCCTCCTTTCCCAGAACCTGAGTAGCTGTCGTGGAAGAGGATGCTGCAGGCCTGGACTGCAAAGTGGCCGCAGCCACCACTGTGGAGGAGGGGGGCGGACAAGATGACAGGGCCACCTCTTCCGAAGAATGCAGCCTGTATCTCGCGTCAATTTTCTTATGGACGAAAAGTCCAGAGTGTGGCTTGTCCCATACCCTGCGGACCTCGGCTAGAACGTCCTTCTGCAAGAACAGGCTGGTACGCTCCAAAGGAGACAGAGTGAACGACCCAGAAAGCACGCCCTCCTGCGGAGCGGGTGTCTCGGGCACCGGAACATCTAAGAAGCACATCATGTCCAGTACCCAGTCATGAAAAGCTCTAATAGAGCGGGGCAGGTCCTTGTTGTCCTGATCGCCTAGCGCGCCATCTGACAGGTCAGTCTCCGCTGTCGGGCGCTGCTTGTCCACGGGGGGAAAATGGGGGCAAAGGCGGAAGAGTCGGGGAAGGCACCCTAGGCAAGAGAGGCGCCGGCGGAACCACCGGAGGAACGGGTGGGGCCAGAGGTGCGGGCAGACATATCTCCCTAAAAACCCCTTTGAAATATTTCCTCATGGGGTCGGTACACATGAGCATTTGAAATTTACCGAAAAAGGCGTCCTCCGGGGACTGCTTTGTAACCTGAGGAGGCCTCTCATGAGGTGGACAAGTCCAGGGACGTAACGGGACGGGTGCCAAACTAGCCCCTCCACTGGCGTGTCCACATAAATCAAAGGCACCGACCCCGCAGGCAAAGAAACATTGTGCGGAAGAGGCATCCGGGCGTTCCAATCAAACTGGCCGAAAAGGATGTGCACAAGGGACTATGTTCACCCAAGGAACCAAGCCCTACACCTGAGGCCGATGGCGTAGTTGTAGGGATAGCACCCAAAATGACCACCGCGGTCGTGGCGGGAACGGGCGCCATTTTGTCATCGTCTGAGGGGAACTGCGGCACATGAGGAAGTGAGGCAGGGGTCCCCGTCAATGGATCAGGGGTCTTAACTTTAGCCTTGACATAAGGAACCTCGGCAGAGCCAGTACTATGAGGCCTGGAATGTTTCTGCGACATACCAATCGCCAAATTAGGCTTCCCAGGAAGGACCTCGGCACTACCGGTAAAAATAGAACTTTCCTTCTTTACCCCCTCAACAGATCTGGTGTCGCCGCAAGAGCGGGAACGGTGAGAAACGGCCTTCACCAGCAAGGCCTTGTCAGGCCTCTCAGAAATGTTGGTAGCTTTATCCTCTGAAAGAGTGACCTCGGTCCCACGTCCGGTGAGCGCCTTATCTGCGTGGGCCTCGAACATCCGTTCGGTGACAGCAAGCTCCACCAAGGCCTCAGGGTGCACCCCGGTCTTATTTTTGAGGGAGGCCGACAGAGGCCTCAGAGCGAGCTCCGGTATCCCACAATTCAGTAGAACTGGGTCTACAAACAGCCCCCACAGGAGGGGCCTTGGAGCGTGCTCCTGTATCCACAGGCCCCTTACGGAGACCCTCGGAGAAAACTCTGGTACAATTATTAGGCCCAACAGGCACCTCAGGGCGAACCCGGTGACAGAGTGATCAACGCTCCTCCCGGCCCGAGAGGAACCTGGAAAGGTATCCCCCGGCCGGGGTGCTCTGAAAAGTAAAGAATTTACCGGGCGTTGTTTCTTCTCGTCGATGAAAGCCTGTAAATTTGAAGGAGGAGTTTGTCGGAACACCACCTCCCACCGCTCCAACCGACGTTGAAGTGCCCTGACCGAAAGGGAGTCGCAGTAAAAACATGAGTCCCAACGGTGATCCGGACCCAAACACTAAGCAAAGAGGATGGGAATCTGCCCTCGCAAAACTACGGTGGCACAATGAACAATCTGGAAAGTCTAGTTTGGACGACAGACTAGTACACGATCGCTAGCGAGAGCCAGACAGGAAAAGGGGAAGAAAATCTTCCAAGGATGCAAGTGCGTCCAGTCCCGAACGAGCGGAGAAAAGGACTGATGGGCGACGCTCGGGGCGGAGCCAAGGTGGGCGGGGTTACAGCCGTGTGCCAGGCCCCGCGCAAGAAAGAGGAAGGACACATTTTTGAAAAAAATGTTTGGATGCTTTTTACAAAGTGCTCTGGTTCCGTCCCACAGGATGGAGAGATGTCCCATAAGTATGGAGGAAAGGGGACGGGACGTAGGAGTACATCCACGACACGGGTGAGTGATTAGAACTCTGTGCACATAGCACATGAAGAGAAGCGAGGCTAGTAACCATTGAGGCTGATGAAATGTACTTGGTTTGTTTGATTGATTACAGATTGTTCCTGTAAACGAGCTTGGTAGGAGACTAAGGTGCTTATCACGGAGAATGGTGCAGGTCACAAGCAGTGTCCTTTGAAGTACAGGTACAGGACTATGGCACAGAGTATGCCTGTTACGTAGTAAGCTTTAATTCTTGTATTTTTGAGAAATGGTTCGGACTGATGACAACCAGGCATGTCTTCAGGACAGCAGAGGGGAGGGCCTGGAGATCCGTTTCATGTTGGGAGAAATCACTGTCCCTGTGCCCTACAGCAAATAGCCTTTAAACTCGCACATAATTGTAATTTTACATAACATCTTACAAGGCTTTCACAGTTTCCACCTACATGAGTGTCCCTTCTAAATTGTCCTTTGTATAGGCTGTTGTATGAGAACACCACGTTGCAAGGCTGGTGAGCATCGAATAGCATATTGTCAATTTGGACGGAAAACAAAAATGACATTCTTTTATTAAATTTGCATGCAATGCTCAGTTTTCACTTCCGCTGCTTGGAGCACAATTCTGGCATCCCATTGAAGATACTGTGCACTGCGGTTTCTTTATATGTCAGCGCAGATCTCCATGGATTGTGTAGCATGGCATTTATCAGCCGCATGTCTCTTTCCTTGCTAAAATGCATTGCACACATATTTGCACTTCGGGCCCACTTTCTTTCCTTAGATTTAGTGCCCAAAGGCCTTATGTCCGACATCATTTCGACGCTGGCCTTATATTTCGGTGTACATTCACCAATAACTCTGGCCTCTTTATTTCTAGCATCGAGGGGCTATTTTTTCACCCCAAAAACTTCAGTTTGCCAAAAAGGGAATAGTTTCTTACCTGTAACTCCATTTCTCCAGCAACCTCCCCGGAATGTAATGTATTTAATTGATAAATTTAACCCTTCCTACTTTGGAGGGGCCGGAATCTGAAGGGGAACGCGGGGGCGGACCTCTTATACGGGGACTTGTATTATTCCTTGCGGATGCTCAGGAATGTCTTCCCTTCCTGCCCTCAGAAGATCATGCAGTGGTGGTCGGGGCGATGACAAACACTTGCCTGTATTATTCTAACAATCTGATGGCATGTATTCCAGCGAAGCAGTTATGTAGACTGCAGAGGGCCCAGAATGCAGCGATTAGACTGATGGGACATTTGAGAAAAAGGAACCATGTATCTTCCCTTCGCGGATCCTTGCACTGGTTGTTGGTCGAATCAGGTTTAAAGTAGCGTGCTTGATGCACAAATGTCTTAATGGCCTTGCCCCAGACTACCTCAGGGCAAAGGTTCACCTGTATCATCCGACCAGAGCCCTACGCTCGAGAGATAAACTACTGCTGGCTGCTCCATGCTCCAAACTTGTCTCCAGAGGGTATAGGAGATTGAGTTTTTGGACCTAAGCTCTGGAACCATCTCCCACTGGAGATTAGAGCCCGTCAGTCATGGGTCAGTTTAGAAAGACTCTAAAAACCCACTTGTTTAAGTAGGCAGTTCAACCTAGAGTCACTATGATGTTTAATGTACGCCCCGAATCTAGCTGCTTTGACCATCTGCACCCGGATACAGTGGAGTCTGTCTTGTAGCGTGATATAAATGGATTGCATCTTTAGCGCCACAGAAAGTTAGTTCTTAAATCTAACCAGCACATTGGTTTAAAGTAATTTTATGATCTGCTCATATTTACTTTTTTTTTTTGAGTTTACTCAATAGCAAACAGGCATACAAAGCCTTCATTGCTATATATGCCCCGATACGGTAAATATAAGCTTCTTGTGCCAATTATTTAAAGAGTAAGATATTACCTTCTGGTACAACCACTAAAGAAAGCATTAATGTGGGTGCGAAGGGGGAGTGTTGGTAGCGGGGGAAGGGGGACATGAAGTGAGAATGTGTGGTACGGAGGAGGAGAAATGGGACCCATGTTCCCTGGGATACTCACCAATGGGATAAGCAGCTAGTGGAAGATGTTACTGTGATGTATACATGTATACCATGCACTGCTGCCATTTGGATGATCTCCAGGCACACTGGGGGTATGAAAGAGAAAGGGGGTGGGCAGGTGTTAAATTAGGGAAGAGAGGGGAAAATGCAGGACAGCTTTGCTGTTGGGTTGATGCACGCAGATTGGTAATACCCAGAGTGCTGCGTGTGGGTCTGTTTCTAAGAGTTGTGGTTCAAGAGCACGAAGGCATTTGTGTTTAGAGGACAACCTTGTGTGCTGTGATGACCGAATGCGTTTGCCAGAACTGTGATATGCAAGTTGTTTGCATAGGTGTAGCATTCTCTTGAATGTCTGCTGAGAGGGTGATTGAATTGCCATGTTACAGTGGCTTAGTTGGAATATGTACACAAAAATGCAATTTTCGAGTATTTTACTCTAAAGAAGAAATATGGAATTATTTGTTAACTAACACCAAATCTTCCGTTCAGATTGCACTGGCTCAATTTGTTAAGAACGTGATTCCGCCTCAAATGAACTAAGAATGCAAAATTTTGTTGCAAATTTAAAAAATTCAAGTATTGTTGTATTGTTAATTTGGTTTTAATCTTTTAGGTCTAATTTTGTGTAAAATGAATTTTGAGTGTTTTTTTGATGTTTGTCATTTGCTAATGGTTGTAGCGTTGTATTTCTTTTGAAATGTTGATTTATTCAGCCAAATCAAAATAAATAAAAAAAATTCTAAAAAATATGTACAGTGTGTTTGAGCATGGAGGTTAAAACGGTTAGTGCAAGGAGTTGGGAGAGGCCTGTTGAGCAACTTGAAGCATCCTTCCTTTTTGCCATGGCTATCTTTGTCTTGGTAGGTGCTTCTTGGTGCCCTTCTGTAAGGTACTTGTGAGGAGAGGGCATTTGTATTTCTGGCAGTGGATGGTGTGCAGCTACTGGTCATGGATGCGATTGTAGGGGGAGGAGTGAAAGTCATAGGAAGCAAGCAAAAGTGGGTACCAAGCAGGCAATGGGTTACAGTAGTTCAGTAAGAGTAAGGATTACAGTGAAGGCAGACTCCTGGTCGGAGCCTAGGAACAACTCTGCATACAATGTTGTCAAGGTGCAATATCTAGTGGTCGGTCATAAGAATAACATTGGGCATCAGAACAAAATCACGGTAGGGCACAGATTGCATTGTGCACCAGAGGGCAAAATCAGTGCGACACCTAGGAACTAAACCACATTGGGGCCTATACACCGTGTGACAAAGGAGCAAAGTTACAGTGGGGAACATGGGAGCAAATCCCAATGGGCAAAATCACTGTGCAACACATAGGAGCAAAACCCAATATGCAAAATCACTGTGCAACACATGGGAGCAAATCCCAATATGCAAAATCACTGTGCAACACATGGGAGCACTATAGTTGAACAGCAAGTAAAATGGTGAGAAGTTTAGGGAGGTGGTCAAATGTGCCACATACAGAAAGACATAATAGGACATGAAATGCATAACAAAGCATTAGAAGTTAAAGAAAAGCATGAAAATGCCTAACAAGGCAGACATTCTGGTCTCATCCCCATTGGCCGATACCAACAGCTCCCATTTGAATACCTTCCTTTGCCACAGTCAAACCTAAACAATTTAGCTTTTCGTATATTCCAGCATTAGTTTCCTCTTTTTGCATCGTTTCAGGGCTTAAATCAGAATAGAAGCCTGTTCCCATTGTAAGAAAGCCCTGTCTTTTCTGATGAGTTTATCGGCACTAAACAAAAGCCTCCCGATCATATAGGTCCCACACCATCACAATTATCATGCCAGCTCCAACTCTGATCGTATCTTTTATCCTTCTAGGCTGTAGCATAAACACTGCCTCAATGTTAAAGAATACTTGTTCTTCTCCACAAAGCCATGCAAAATGGTCTGGATCCTGCCAATTATATCCGAAAACATTTGTAACCCGCGCAAAGGTTATTTTCACATTTCTCCCAGTTTTCGTCAAGCGAAATCAGGGGCTTCGCCATTTTCCCTTGCATGTCCTTTGAGGCATTAACCCCCCCCCCCCCCCACCCGCCTCATTATCAGTTAGTCTCCCATCAAGTGTAGAAGCGTGTACTCGCAGATGGAATAACATGTTGTGCCCCCTCCTACCCCAGTCTAATCTCATCTGAAGACACGGTTTCAACCTCATAAAACTGTGTATGAAGTGCCTTTATGCAGGACATGATACGTTGCAGACAGAGCAATATCGTTAGGCTCCGATGATGTTCAATCCAACTTTTGTCAGCCCTACTCCAGATCCTCAAGAGCTTTAGAAAAACAAAAAACATCGTCAGACATGTCTCCCAGCGGATCAATTGCATGCCATCGTGTGGAGCAACTACCTGTACAGGAAAAAGACATGGGTGCACTCCCTCACCGCAGTTGCTCGTAGGTCCGTAGGCTGGTTGAAGGATTAAATCAGCAGTGCTGCCGCCAAGGGACATGTTAGGACAGAGGCCCAGGTTAAGCCAATGTAATCTCTACTGTGACCTTTCTCTCCCCAGCAGCATCACACAGGGAGAGTGCCCCAGTCTGCCGTCACCTCACTGAGATCTCATAGCTTTCAATGGGGACATGTACCAAGCGTGTAACCGGGTGGCAGCAATCTTGTGACCACACCAGATGGTGAGGTATGATATGATATGGCATTTGTAACACGCCTATACACAAGTGTTGCAGGAGCCCCACTCACTGAAATGCTGTGCCGTGAAATAAACTAAAACTTTACCGCGAGACCAGCTGACCCTGCATCGGTTTCCCCCCTCACTGTGAGCCAAAGAATATTGCTCACGGACTAGACTGAAAGCTGCAAGAACCAGTTGGCTTACAAAGTGATGGAAAAGAGCAGCCATGACCGTCAGCATCCACATGCCTATGTTTTGGAAGAGTCACCTTTTCTTTCAAAATAAAGGTTTACTGTTTTATCCGTGTGCATGCAGTACCAGACTGTGTACGTGTATGTTCTTTCCCAGGTGGTCAGCAGTGTCATGCTCCATAGTTGGGAGGCTTGGCCCCCAGGACACTTGCCTACACGCAGACATGCAAATGTCATTGGGCTAATGAGTTTGACCACAATGCCTACTTGAAATCCCAGGCCCGTCGCTCACAGGACCTCACTCGCCTCCAGAACTCATGCGGATAACATTTTAAGAAATGTCCGGCAATTACTGTTTTAGAACATACTTGTTATATGCAGGTCCTTTTATTCGATGAATATATATGTGATTGGAACTGTAAAGGGACATTCGAACATAAGCCCAATCACGGGAGATCCAGGTGGCTGCTTAGAAAAAGGCAGCCATTTAGTAATTAAATAAAGTTGCAAAACCGCTAATTTAATTCAAACCTAGTTGAGATCTATGCAGTCTACCAGTTTGACAAAAAAAAGGCTTCGATTTGTTGTGGACATTACAATGTTCTTAACATGCATAACAAGCAGGTAGTAATATTACACACGTTATTTTAATTGTGTTCCTTTAAGTGCTTGATGTCTAGTGCAGCAAAAGGGGATTTTTGAGGTTCGCAATACTTTATTTTCTGGGGCTTTGAGTGTTATATTAATGTTGTGAAAACTAAGGCTACAAGTCATGCTCTTTTGAGTCAACAGGTTTCAATAAAGAATGAATACTGCTAGGTAGCTTTACTTTGAGTGTGTGCACTTTGCAAGGGCACATTTCTTTTGTTGAAGTGGCAATGGCTGATGTACCATAATGCTCCCTTCAATGGTTGGCGGGACATCCGTCAAACCCCAAGCCCTCCCCCACATAGACCAACACATATGTACATGTAATTGGTAAATTTCGACCAAAAATGAACAAAGTGCACACTTTAAAAAAAAAACATTTGAAAAGACGCATTACGGGCTTTATCTCCATAAAAGGATTATCGTAGGTCTTTATAGCCAAAATGTTCAAACTGTACCACCTAGACCTCAGGAGATATCCGGGCAAGTGCCCAACTTGCAGTGTAGGTGAAAATCCTGGTTTCAGCGCTTAAACACAGTGCTTTACCAGCAAAGATTTTGAGTCCCTAGAAGTGAATTGTTAAAGCTATTAGGAAAACGCTCCTTTGCAATTTGACAGATGTATTGTTCTTACTTACAAAATGGTGTGTTCCTTGTACTTCTCTGCTGGTGGGGCCAAAACGCCGTCAACTAGAATTGTGCTTATGTTTAACATTTGTAGAAGCTAAATGCACCAAAGGGCTAATAGAAAATAACAAGAGAAGAGACCCCCCCTCCCCCCAACAAGGCAGAAACAGCCAGATCTTAACAGTATTACCTATTACGAAAGGAAAGGCAATCATATGGAGAGTGGAAAGAAAAGAAGTATTCCAAAGCTGGAGTGGGCGGAGAATGACCAAAAAAATAAGAGCCTCCCAGTCACAGACTGTCGCAGACTGTGAAATGTTGGTATAGACTAGTGGTTCGCTGAGCTTGATCTTAAAGCTCTTTGAGAACAGTAGGAATTCAATTTGGTGGTCAGAAGGAGGAGGACCGGTTTTATGGAAGGCTTGGAACACCAAAGAAACAAACCAGGTGCAATTTTTTTAATAGGCAGCAGCAGTGAAGGCGACGGGACAATCACGGTCGAAATGAGAGTCAGCAGCTGGCACTGATCCCCTACTGTGGCACTAGCCCTGACTCCGCCAAAAATAGTATCATTTGACACGAGGATATACAGTCTCACAAGCCATCAGGGCACCAGAGATTCCACAGGCTGACAGTGGCACAACACACAATCGTTTCCTCCCCCCGTGGTGCAATTCATTCGAATTTCTTGGCCCGGGCAGAGGGGACTGACTGCACAGGCGAGAGTGAAACTCAAAGCTACATCCGGTTCAGTCTTGTACAGCACAACTTGTTCAATTTTTGTAATCTCTGTGCTTTAAGATCTGCAAAGGGTGGGGTAGCACCGCGATACGGGCAAGATTTATTTGTTCCAATACTGATTGATGTATGTTAATGTAAAAAGATAGGGCTTTGCGTGGTGTACGCATTTTATATTGTGTGTGTTTCTGGACCAGTATCCAATCTAAATTGTTTGTGTGGTTTCCTGTGATGACTGGCAGAGTGCTGTTAAAGAGCATGAACAGTTGTGTCTTGTATCAATGGTTTGTTAGCGTGGTATTTAGAGAAATTTAGAGGCGACGCATTTCAGGGTGCTTTAGGTTCCATGGCGTTAACCTGTGTTGAAATCATGTACATACAACAGCCCAATTAAAATGCGTCATTTTAGAACATATTAAACCAAGCAATGGAGGTAGGGACCTGCACAAGAGACTGTACAAAGGGAAATTTTGTGGATTGGCCTACTTGACTCACTGTATCCGCGGGGCATGAACTGCGAATTTGATCTAATGTGTTTTGTTTAATCTTGTAAGGATCTAGCCCTCTTTTGACAGCAATTGGGAATACAAGATTGTTAGTGGGTTATAACTCATGAGGATGAACTACGCACTGGTCTAACAAAATTATTCTGTTTGGACATGAGGAAAGTAGACTGAGCGGGCACATGTCCAAGAGGAACTTTTTACTCATCCATGCAAACAATGTAATTGACCAAGAGGGTGGGTTACTGTAATCCCTCTACACCTGCATACTTGGGCTGTACACAGTTGCTCTACTGTGGGAGGAGTCAATGACAGGATCTTGTACACACAACAACATAGGGTCGGGTCACCTTTTCTCCATAACCTTTCCAGATCTGAGGATTTATGCAAAGTTTGTGCTTTGATGTACATGACATGAACATATATATCTCGTTTACACAGCGCCTCGTGAACACCAACAGGTCTAGGAACCCCAGCCAAATTCCTTCAGTTGACTTGCCCTTTGTCCTGCTCTCTTAATCTCCCCATACAGCACTGGTTTGGTTGAATGAAAGGCAGACTATTTTAAGATTATAGCTAAATGGAGTTATCGGGGTCGGGACTCCCAGTGTACCGCGCACCTTGTTTATGAGGTAATTGTATGTTGGCCCGCAGCCTTGCTCCTGGTTTGTCTGGGGACCAACTCCGGGTTTCCAATGGCTGAATGAATTGATGGGAAGGCAAACCTATGGATAATTTCGGGCGCTGGGAGGATTCAATGTTCCATGAATATAGCTGATTTGCTAGAGATTTAGGTTCATCATCAGGTCCGAGGAGTCTTAGTTGTCTTAGTCATTTATTGTTTTATTATTGTTGTCAAAAAAACACCAGCACAATTTCAAAACATTAAGTTGGACAGAAATTGCCAGTTTTGTTCAACATAGGTAAGTGCACACAGCCGACGCGCGTTTCGACCTAAGTCTTTTTCAGGGCCAATGGAGTAGAGATAAGGCTCTGGATAGAGCCGATGGGTGGTCCTCCCGAGTCAGGGTGCCACTGGGGCTGGATAGCCAATTCTGGTGCCGTGTCGGCATGTCAGGGCCGAGACAATTCGGTCACCCGCCGGGGTTTTTTGACAACAATAATAAAACAATAAATTACTAAGACAACTAAGACTCCTCGGACCTGATGATGAACCTAAATCTCTAGCAAATCAGCTATATTCATGGAACATTGAATCCTCCCAGCGCCCGAAATTATCCATAGGTTTGCCTTCCCATCAAGACTATTTTAAGAGTACCCTGAAATTTGCGAGAGACCCAACCTTTTAAAATCATTTAAATCTCTATCATGACTCTACTAGACATTAAAAGGAGTAGGGCACCCAGCTGTACTGATTCTGCTGTCTTGCCCCACGCCCTGCTTTCACAGCCCACTTGCACACAACCTGACTTGAAGAAAGGCAGGGTATCTTATGATGCCATTTGCATCAGTTACTAGTGAGAGTTTCAACACGGGCAGTAATGTCCCTTTTCTTTTACAACTGCTTGTACACTATGTACTTTGAACCACGTGACATTTTTGTTTTGTCCGTGTGGCTTTGTGTTTAAAAGGGGAACGCTTTCACTAGGTTGAGGAATCAGTTAATATAACATCAGGAGTGACGGTTACCCTTAGTAACTGGTCCAGTCCCACACTAAGATGGTGGACACAGGCACCTGGCACTGACGTGCATGCGCACTGGTGCCATTGTAACCTTACATACGATGGTGTTTCGGGCCGCGCGTCAAGTAGATGGTCGGCTCCGAACCTGCACAGAGCGTCCTTTGGTAAGTGCGCTGCTCATATCTATAACATGCAGATTAACAAGGAATGTTTGATGGGTTCAACGCTACGAGCCACGACATAGACTTGCTGTAAGAGATTTCAAACATGCAGTCTTTATGAGATAAATTCTTTACCGATATTCACGCATGGTGGATGACTGATTAGGAGTAGCGAACGTCATTGCACTTCTGAATTTATGTATTACAAATGCTGCTACAGAACCTTCTTACCATTTTAGGTACTCCCAAGAAATATTGGACTGGCTCAATGCTACGAGCCACGGCATAGTCTTACTGCAAGAGATTTCTTACATTCAGTCTCTATGGGATGCACTCTTAGTTATCATTTCCCACCTCTTATTCACACATGGTGAATGACTGGATACATGTTGCGAGTGTCGTTACATGATAACATCAACCTCCAGGAGTTGCACTACTAATGTATTGCGAACACTGTTACAGCACCACCTTACCTTTGCTATGTCCTCTTTCTCCATGAATACAGTGGTGAGCTTTCATGCTCACGAAACAGTCGACCTACATCTGCCTCCCCTGGCCAGTACAGCTTATATGTTAGCCAGGGGAGTGACTTTTTGACCTAAGGATCTATTCCTTGTTTGAAATTAATCTGTTGTCCGGTGCGGTTTAGACATGGTTTTTAAACACATATATCCTTGACATACAGGGAATCGCGGCAGCACCCTCTCCTTAAATTGAGGGAAATGAGGTTAGTACCTGGTCACCTATTATCATTTGAGTTCTATATGGAACACGCCCATCATAAGCAATTAGAGTGAGTTTACTTATTACTTTTTAGGTGTCTAATAGAGTTCAACTATTGAAAATTACAGAAACTATGAGCGCCCAAGCCCTGAAGATGGATTATTAAAATTCAAAACACGTTGGCAATTGTGACTTTAAGTGGAGCTTATTGGATGTTTATAATTGTCGAATTGGTTATGATGATTCATGACTAAATTGTGTGGAGATGTAACACAATTTACTTGATCTGTCGTTTTGAATTGTTGCTGTGTTATTTGCCTGATCTGGAATTAAACCACATTGTATGAATTCTATACCTCGAATTTTAGGAGGTATATGTACAATCGCCATTGGATTTTAAAACTCTTTGCCTTACATGAACATGAGTATGTATCAATATTATTTTACATCATGATTATAATTTTGGAGCACAGTGATGGCTGACGGTATTCTTTATAGAATGACGTCTCATCAATCACTGTGGTCATATATTTGAAGTTGTTACTTAAGAGTTGTGCAAGCCTTTAAAATGTACCTCATACTAACATGCAGACATTGTTGTAAAGAATTGTTTAGAACGTGTTACTGCAATAGAGTGTCATGTGATACCCTGTCTAGGGTATAGCACGTATGAACGCTCTTAAATCTATTTGGGACCTTTTGACCCGTAGGAGCGCACATAAGGGTTACCTGTTGGCAACAACGGGTCTCGTCTATATACGTTTTTCCAAGTCTCGGGTGGCCTTGAGACATTACCCTTCTGCACCTGAAATAGTTTTTAATACTAGTGAAACTAAGAAGAGCTTTTATGCCTTTCAAACACACTACTTCCTCTACTCTTTGTCATAGTCGTGCCCCTCATGCCCACTTTTTGCATTTTGAGATCATGTGTTGTCATTTAGGAGGTGGTTATTGTTGACACACCTTGCCCAGCAAACTACCAAATACATGTGGGCAAACAAGTTTCTTGTGTTTATACAGCCATACAAAACCGTATTTCTCCAACTTTACAAAAACCCAGGGTAATCCACGTCTGGATTACCATGGGTAATTTAAGGTTTTCCTCTGTGAAGGGTGCAGTGAGCTAGAATGTGGTTTAAGACCCTCCTGAGTGGGAGAAATTCCATAGTACAGGGGACTTGACCCATGTTCGTTCTGGTTCACAATAAGTAACCCAAGGTAATGCAGACATGGACCCCCTTGCTAACTGGGCCTTGTGGGGGGGGGGGGGGTGCTCAGCTTCACCTCACTGAGGCGGCCCAACAAGGCAGAAACACGTCTGGGGTTGCTGATGGTACTCTTGTTCAAAGGCCTAGCATTTCGGCGCTGGACTGCCCTTGTTGGTGGGCCCAGACTGATATGCCAAATATTTCTCCTCTGTGAAGGGTTCAGGGAGTTAAAATGTGGTTGTAGACCCTTGCTGAATGGGAGAAATGCTATAGTACAGAGGGGCCAACGTCGCCTTTCATATTGTCGAGGTAGAATAATGATTACCAACTTCAGTTGCATGATATTTGAATGTAAATATGTTCCATGTACAGTACTTTAGCAAAAGCGCTATACGGAGAACAAAACTATAATTTGCAACGGCCCCAAAAACTTTATAAAAGGTGTCTCCTCCAGAACAAAGCGTTGCATCTCCCTTGCGCCCCCTCTGAAGTTTGGGGCTAGGTGCACTCCAGCCTACAAAGTGGAAAACATTGGGGAGTTCTGTCACTTTACACTCCATTGACAGTTTACCATTCTTTCACTACACTCAGGTGGCACTGGGTGGACTGCTACACACCTGCGACAGTAGTGCAATATTGAAAGCTGTTCTTAAGGTGATAAGACAACCATTCGGATGCTGCCATGAACAGTGCATCATATATTGCATGGTTTAAAATGAGTCTTAAACAGCATAGGCCATTCCCTCTTTTTACTGTTTTTACTGTTTTCTGAAATCATAACACAAGGAAAACGAAAATCTATCAGGAAAATTTGGCTACGTCTGCCAAATTGCAGAACCCCGTCAGCTCCTGTGTATGACTAATTCCTTAAACCATTCCTCATCTATGAAGCAAAGTGCCTGCTGAAGCTGTGAGCTCAAATTCCATTTACACCAAACACACCCTTTCTAACGGAATAGTTGACGTGGCATCTTTGCTGCACACACAACCGACTAGAAAAAAAGACATGACAACTTGTGCCTGAATAACGTTCAGACATATTAATCTATCGAACCAAAACCGAGCATAATGTGGGCAACGCGTTAGGGGTCAAAGATGTTGACTTGAGGCTAGGCATTTAAAAACTAACAAGCATCATAGATAACCTGCCACATTTCGAGGAAAACTGAATTCCTGCAGCCTAATACTTGTGACAGCCACACACCAGGCCTCTCCTACAAGAAGGCTATTCGTTGTAAATCAAGTACACAAAATGCGCTAGAGAGATCTTCATAAAACTAAACAAAAGCTAAGAGGTATGCATTGGTATTACCATGCACTTAACACGCAAAAAATGATATCGGTAACTTCTAGGCAAACTCATGAATAGTGGTAAAGCCACAGGTTTCAAAATCCACGTTTCATACCAACACATTATGCGATCATCCATGCAAGCATCAAAGGGGATAATGGGGCTAGTGTTATTCAAATTTTATACGGGCCCCACCACCCGCCAACTTTTCCAGCCCTCCATGCGATATTGTCTTAGCTCTGGCACCAGGACCTCGAAGCAAATACTTAAAAAAAAATAAACAACTAAAAGAGCAAGATTAGGAGCAGCCTTTCCCACCTCATCCCAATTTAACCTACTGACAGCTAAGGAAAACTTGTGTGTGCTCAAGGCATGGGTCTGACCTGGTGCAGTCATGACAGGGGTTCTAAAATCTGTAATTTACCAAATGGTACTCTTCATTACAAAGAGTACGGGTCTTTGTCACACTAACAAAATTAGGACAGTGTTTATGAACCCCAGGCTCGCCAATTTAACAGCATTGATTACCTACAGCCTCCTTCTCCTTTCGGGACAAGACGCACACAGGTTTGCACAGAAGCTCGGTTAAAAATAGAAATAATTAAACCAATTTAAAATATAAACAAAATGGTACATCTTTTCTATTCTCCATGTAATCCCAATGTTAATGGTTACTACAATGAAAAATGATAAATACGCTGGCAAATTCAATTATCCAAAGCTGCATTAAACTTTAATGTATACGTTTTAAAGCACACACATCACACGTACTGAGGACCCATTCACCATGCACTGAAATCTTATAGAAAACCAAATTAAACAAGAATATCCTCGCCTATCTAAATCACTCTACTTCTCATTGATTTCTTATAAGCACCCCCCCACCCCGCTTACTCAATAGACTTGTCAGAATCTCAAACCACATTTTAGAAAACTCAATTTAATGACGGGTTCCATGTAAATCACTTGCAAAGATAAAAATGTCCATCCAACGTGTAGGTTTGCTTGATTCCCTTCAATGGAGTTTTTATTGCATGGAGTAAAAAGTATACATTTGTCATTTTTCAATGGGTAATTTAAAGTGGGGGAAAATGGGTGATAGTTTAAAAAAAGCCCTTCCCCTTTTCCTTGAGTTGAGGACCATTAATCAGACCCTGATCGGTTATAAAACCAGGAAAAGACGTGCATTACATTAGTTTGCTAGTTATGTGCAAAGTGAGATACTACATGGCTCCCATTCTGTAGCTGGCCATTGCACAGAAAATTAGTCAAGGACCCCCCTGTATACACAGCATTTAGGCCTATTTTACCAAATCCAAAGTTTTCAGATGCACTTACACTTCAGAAAGATTTACTTATTTTCCCAGGGTGTACATCATTTCCCCAGGGTGTACAGTCTATTTGCAAACCTTCAGTGATATCATAAATAAGAGGGGCTGGGATTTATTATATTTCCCCTTTAGAGTATACTTCCCTTCTCAGTGAGTGAGTGCTGGGAAGTTATAGGTATGGACTTTTATAGATTATAAACGGCTCCCTTCAGGAGGCTGGTATCATTTCACTTACCCAATCGGTCAATTTATGTGATTGGATAATGTTCCAAAAGTGACATCACACTAAAAAATCCACTTTGTATTTATTGGGCATATTAATAAAGAGGACAATAAATATTCCCATTTAATGTGATGTCATCTTGAATATTTCTACATTAAAACAATTGTGATTTTCTGAAACATGTTCCTCACGTGTGATCATGTTACAAATCAGTCCGATTGCTCTCCCTTAGGCAAAGCCAAGGATGTTCGTCGGATTTCGGCACGACGATGTGCGAGACAGATTTCTGTTTTTTTCCAGATACTTCACACACAAAGCCTATTCTCAGATCAAAATAACGGCCTCACCTGCACGGACGCTACAATATATTAACCACTAACATGCAGCATTTCAGTGCAAACATTTCCACAGCAATTTAACATAATCTTACAAATATAATTTTACATCAGACTTCTTCACTCCGAACAATTAAGATAAGGGCAGTTTATACAACCTTATCGCAAGGCATTTGGCTTGGTTTTTGACTGTATTGTCAACATGTCTACCTGCAGTCGAGAACCAAAGGCTCGATACCAGGGAGAATCAGATAAGAGTAAGCCAGCCGGAAGAGGCAGGCAGTCTGCATAGAAGCACAGAGGAGGTGCCGCCTGCCTTGCCAGAGCATAGACGCAGGACTTTGTTGGAAGCACAGTGGGTGGAGAGCCCACGGAACGTTTCAGAGTCCAGGAAGCAAGCAGGGAGCCAGGTACTGAAAAGCAGATGCTGTTGCTGCGGCAAACTGATGCCTTAAAACCCTGATGCCCTGGCCCGAGGAACGAGGAAAAACCACAGGAGACCCAACCAGGTCTCCAGATGAGCATTGTACCATGCCTTTATATGCATTAAAATTGACAGATTTATTATTTTCCTGTGTATAATATATGCACTAGTTTAGAGAAGAGGGCAGGTCACTTGCCAGAAACCAGAATGCTTCTTTTGCTTTTTATCTACATGGATGTAATTGCAGGCCAAGGAGAAAAGCCCCGTATTTTTTCTCTGAAGCCTTTCACTGTCATAAGGAATGGGGTCTTTCTCTTCAGCTTCTGCTATGTTTTTTGTCTAGGTACTTATGGAGCAAACAGACGCATCATGTATTTTTATTTTCCTAGCATTCAAGGCTCATAATATTAATAAAATGGAAAACAGCTCCAGTGGAGAATAATCTCGTGTATATTTTTTTTTAAAAAATTATATTTATTATATTTTTTAAATTTTTATATTATATATTTTTTAATTATATATTTTTTTTGCAGTGAAAGAAACCTGTATAGCACAGAAGTATTTTTCAGAATTCAAGTGTTGTGCACTTATCATCCAGATGCACGTATATGGTTTTTTCAAACACATTGTGTAGGAGAAGATTTTTCCACAAATGTTATACATTGTTTGAAACCAGACATCTTTACTTGATCAACTGTTTTGCTTCTAATGGGCCTTATTAATTTTCATGTTTTGCCATGCGGCAGTGCCAGGAAAAGTGCCGTTAGCCTGTGGGTGTTGCTGCTGTCGTGACCCTGTAACGTTGACTGCATTGTACGCTGTTGGATTACTAACTTTGGTACGCTGTCATTGAAGCGTGTTTTTGGATTTCATTTGGACTTGAATTACTGCTATAGCACTGGAGGCATATAAATATTGATATATACTCACATATCCACCTATTTTACCCTCAAAGCCTTAATTACACGTGCCCCCCTGCATCAGTCAGCCTTCATAATAAGGCGTGCGCACACACAGTGGAAGTGCCAGGAAAAGTGCTGTTAGCCATTTGCGGTGAGGGGAGAGGGTATTTAGATATGTGTTTTAATATGTATTGTGCAATTAGCAATGTTTAAACTTTGCCGGACCCAAATCGCCAAAGAGTCTTCTGTGACTATGCTCGCTTATTGCTTTACATGCTTGATTCGGTGACCCATGGACAAATGCTTGTTTCCCCGGATTGTGGTTCTGACAAGATTTCTTTTCCTCCGTTGGTTGCCGTAGGTCTCTTTTAGGATGCGCAAATAAGACTCCTTTACGTGCAACTAGACAGTAAAAATTGTCACCCTTCCACGTATACTGTACCTGTTCCAAGCAATACCACAGGCAGTCCCGGCAAGCTTCTTCAGGGAGATGAGCACTATGACGAGCAAATTCATATGGGAAGGCAGGAGGGCAAGGGTCAGTAGGCATCTACTTAGGGCACCCAGGCGGGAGTTGGCCCGACCCCAATTTCCAACAGTACTACGAAGCTACCCAGCTGAGGGTAATAAGGGCGTGGTTACAGGAGGGGGAGGGAAACCAGTGGGTCAGGGTGGATAGAGCAGTGACGAGACACGACCTGAGGGAGGTACTCTGGCTGCCAAAACAGAATAGACCAAAGTACATGTTTGAGAGCTCCATCACGAAATTAGTAGTGGACAACTGGGATAGGTTAGTGAAAACAAGGGCAATCACGACCTTTCCGTCCCCCTTCACACCTATGTTCAACAACAGAGACTTCACACCAGAAACACAGAAGGGGGCACCCAGGAACTGGAGGGAAGGAGGCTGTAGGACAATGCCGAATATGTTCCGAGGAGGGGGAGATTCTGGCCTTCACAGATTGCAAAAGGGAATTTGCAGTGGTAGGGGGAAGAGGCTTAGATGAACAGGTTACTTCTTACCTTGTAACGTTCTTTCGACGGGATGTTCCTCCGAAGTATTCCTTATCTTTGATAATACGTTTCCAGCTTGCTGGCCTCGGAAATTTTTTCTGTAGAGGGCGCTGCGCACCGACGTCACCATGCCCATAAATAGCCACGCGCTGCGTCCGTTGCTCAGTTCCGTTTTGTAGCATAAGAAAAGTCATGCCTGAATTGGTTATTGACCTTGAAGGAGCGTAAGCTGCAACCACAAGGGAAGTATCACTGCGGGGATGGATGGGAGGGGCGATAAGGAATTCGTCGGAGGAACATCCCGTCGAAAGAACGTTACAAGGTAAGAAGTAACTTGTTCTTCGAAGGGATTGTGTCCTCCGACGTATTCCTTATCTTTGATAGACTCCCATAGCAGTGGCATGTAATTGGAGGTGGGAGTGAGAATGTTATGTATCTCTTTAGGGATGGACCGAATGTAATACGGCCTTGCCAAATCTGGTCTCTTGACTAGTGGAGGAATCCAGATTGTAAAATTTTGTGAATGTATGTGCGGACGACCATGTGGCAGCTGCACATATGTCTCGGACCGGTGCCCCTCTTTGAAGAGCCGAAGAGGCTGCGATATCCCTGGTTGAACGAGCCCTGAGATTTTGGGGTGGCTCTTTCCCTGCCAGATTGTAACATTCCAGAATGGCCAAAATAATCCATCTGGAGATGGTTTGTTTTGGTCTGGGTAGTCCCAACTTGTGACCTGAGTATCCTACAAACAGTTGGTCTGCTTGCCTGATCCTAGCCATTCTGCTGATGTAAAAGCTGAGAGCTCGCCTTGGGTCCAGCCTATGTAGCCTTTCTTCCTCTTTCCCCGGATGGGGAGGAGGGTAGAACGAAGGTAAGGTAATTTTCTGAGTAATATGAAATTCAGAAACCACCTTTGGGAGGAAATTAGGCTTCACCTGTAGGACAACTTTGTCGTTGTGGAAAATTGTATGTGGGGGTTTACAGGAGAGAGCTTGTAGCTCGCTCACCCTCCTAGTGGATGTTAGTGCTACCAATAGGACAGTTTTAAGCGTGAGAAATCTCAGCGAACAAGAGTGAAGTGGTTCGAATGGAGTGCCCATTAGGAAGTTTAAGACTACATTTAAGTCCCAAAAGGGAACCTGGAATGGTTCTGGAGGATAAACATTAGTTAATCCCTTGAGAAATTGTATCACTAGAGAAAGTTTGAAATACGATGGTTCCTCCGCAGTGCGCTTGAAGATAGAAAGCGCTGCGAGATAGCCTTTTACAGTGCCAACGTGAAGGCCTGAGTTTGCCAAGTAGAGTAGAAACGATAACACTGCTGGTGTACCACATGAAAAAGGGTCGATATGGTCTTCCCTACACCAGCTGCAAAATGTGTTCCAACGGCAGCGGTATAAAGACTTTGTTGCTGGCCTTCTGGCCGAAAGCAACACCTCCCTGACGTCATCAGGGAGATCCCAATCCTTGTACCTCACCCTTTCAGAAGCCAAGCGTGAAGGTTGAGGGTTCTGGTGTCTGGATGGAGAACCTGACCTCCCTTCTGTGAGAGAAGATTCTCTTTGAGCGGAAGACGGATTGGAGGACAGATGTACATATCTAGAAGGTCCGGGTACCACGTTCTCCTGGCCCAATCCGGGGCAATTAGGATCATGGTGTAAGGGAATCTTCTCAACCTCCTGATCATTTGAGGAATAACAGAGACTGGTGGGAACGCGTAAAGGAGTGGAAACTCCCAGTCCACTACGAACGCGTCTCCTAGAGCTCCTCTCGGGGGAAATTCCCTTGAACAGACCAGATTGCACTTCCTGTTGGTGCTTGTGGCGAACAGATCCACCTGAGGGGTTCCCCAAAGGGCAAAGATCTCTTGAAGGACTTCCTGAGCTAGCTCCCACTCGTGGGAGACTGTGCTCTGCCTGCTCACACCGTCCGCTGTCAAGTTCTTCTCTCCGGTTAGGTGGACTGCCAATAGAGAGATTCCTTCTTGGATTGCCCAAAACCAGAGCTGTATCGCCTCTCTGCACAGTGGTAGTGATCCTATGCCTCCTCTTTTGTTGAGATAGTGCATGGCCACCGTGTTGTCCGTCATTATCAGGACATTTCTCCCCTGTACTGATGGCAGGAAAGCTTTCAGCGCTAGTCTGATAGCTCTCGGCTCCAATAGATTGATGTGTAGTCTGGACTCCGATGGAGACCAACGACCGCTGATGGTAAAGTCGTTGGCATGGGCTCCCCACCCCGTGAGTGAGGCGTCTGTGACTACTGTTATCTTCGGCCATGGTTGCCAAAACAGTTCTCCTTTCAAGATGTTCTCTGGATAGGCCCACCATTGAATTTCACAGGCTACCTTGTCTGGAATCCGGAGGAGATCTGTCATTCTCCCTGAGAATTGCGACCACTGACTTCTCAGTGCCCACTGCAGAGATCTCATTCTCAGGCGAGCCTCTGGCACAAGGAAGATGCAGGATGCCATGAGGCCTAGCAACCTCAAAAAGTCGAAGGCTGGGAGACGTTGGGCCTTTTGAAACTTGGTGACCATCTGTAGAATATCTTGAGCCCTCACCTCTGGTGGCGAGGCTTTTCCCAGGGAAGTGTCCAGGACCGCTCCAATGAACTGGAGTCACTGTAATGGTATCATCTGTGACTTCTTTAAATTGAGGAAGAAGCCCAGTTTGTGAAGGAAGTGGCAGACATAATCTAGCTGGGCCTGGGCTTGTTTCAAAGATACAGCCCTGAGCAGCCAATCGTCCAGGTAGGAGTGGACGTGGATCCCTTCCCTCAGACTCGCCGCCACTACCGACATCAGTTTGGTGAAGACCCTCGGGGCAGAGGTCAGCCCAAATGGCAGAACTCGAAATTGATAAGGAGAGTCGCCAATTGCGAACCTCAGGTATTTCCTGTGCTTGAGTTGGATTGGCACATGAAAATAATCATCCTGAAGGTCCAGAGATACCAGCCAGTCCTGGAGCTGGAGGGCCTGAAGGATCTGAGAGAGAGTTACCATCTTGAACTTGTCCTTCCTGAGGAACTTGTTCAATTCTCGTAAGTCCAGGATGGGTCTCAGTCCTCCGTCCTTCTTTGGTATGAGAAAGTAGGGGGAATACCAGCCCTTGTTCCTGTCCGCTACAGATACAGGTTCTGTGGCACCTTTCTTTAGCAGGTCTATAATTTCCTGCAAGAGGAGCGGATCTGGAACTTTTAGAGAGCTGTTCCCCGGTGGATGACTCTGAGGGATGTGTAGAAAGGGTAGGCAGTAACCTTGGGCAACTGTCGCCAATGCCCAAGCATCTGACGTTATAGCCTGCCATTCCGTCAGATGGTGAGTTAACCTGCCCCCTACAGGTGTATTGTGTGGAAAGGCCTGAGCGTGGTTTGGGGCGGCTGATGCAGATGCTGAGGGTAAAGAGGCACCTGCTGCTGCTGCGGCCTTAGTACCTTTGACCCGTCCACCTCGGGTGGATCTCCTTTGGCCTCTTTGAGCCGGTTGTCCTCTGCCTTTCCCGAATGCGGAATAATAGCGAAAGGACTTTCCTCTCCCAGAGGTTCCTGAGGTGCGAAAAGGAGTTTGGCAGATAGCTGCTCCTAAAGATTTTGCTGCTGCTTTAGAAGTCTGCAACTTTTCCAGACTGTCATCCGCCTTTTTTCCGAATAGTGAAGAGCCGTCAAAGGGCATATTCAAAAGTCTGGCCTGTACATCTGGAGCAAAGCCAGACTTTCGCAACCACGCATGCCTTCGGATTGTTGTACTTGCCGCCATGGCCCTGCTGATACTGTCAGCGGAATCAATGCCAGTTTGAAGTGATTTGCACATGGCATCTTTGCCATCTTTAATAATGTTAAGGAAGGCTTCCTTTTCCTCTCCTTCGGTTATGCAGTCAGCCGCTGATGAAGCACACTCCCACAGTGTGTGACTGAACCTGGCGAGCGTACAGGTGGCGCTGATGGACTTTAACGCCATACTACAAGCAGAGAAGACTTTCTTCGCCATTGAATCATACCTCTTGTCATCTCTATCCTGTGGGACAGTAGGGTAAGCGGTCCTACTGCTAGATGAAGTTGCCGCTTGAACCACCAGGCTCTCTGGAGTCGGGTGTTTTGATAAGTATTCAGGGTCAGCAGCCGCTACCCTATACTTGGCTGACAATCTTTTATTGACCGCAGGGATAACTTCAGGAGTTTCCCAATTAGATGTAATTTTTCCTTTGTAATGCTGCATGGAAGGGGACCACAGGGTCCTCCTGTGGACCTTTGTCTAATATGTCTGTTAGGTCATCCTGTTCTTTCCTCAGAGGTGAAATCCTCTGGAATAGGCAGTGTGGTCCTCTGTAACCCAAATGTTTCCTGGTCAGAATCTTCCCCCTCTTCATAAATTGAAGATAGTCCAGGGTACTCTGACCTCTGAAATGGTGTAAAACCCATCTCTAAGGCAGAAGGAGCCAAACTCGTCATTATTGGGTGAGACAACGTCGATGTCGTCGACGCCGATGTGTCTGGCTTCGAAGGCGCCGAGAAAACTGGAAGAGGTCTCGAAGAACTCGAGAGGATCGGGATCCTACTCGAGGACATCGACGACGGTCTCAGCGTCGTGCCGGAGGCCCTTGGAATCACTGATGGCTGTGGCGTAGCCTTGGTCTTCTCTTTCATCGATGTCTGCGTCGAGTCGATCGACCGATGCGTCGAGGAACCCTTCGACAACGGCGTCGATGGCGCCGATCCATGCGTCGAAGGAATCTTAGACGACGGCGTCGAAGATGGTGACTTCTTACCCGATGGCTCATGGCGCTCTTGGGTGGAATGTCTCGCTGGGTGCTGCGACACGCAGCGTTTTCATTTTTTGGGTTTTTCACCCGGGGTATCACCCTCAGCTGTCTTTGAAGGGGTCGAGGCCGCTTTCTCGAAGACGCTGAACATTTTCTTTCTGAATTCCTCCCACTCAGCCTGAGAGCTGTGTTTTGTGGGACAGGAGACCCTTTCAGGATAAACAGAAGACGACGAGGAAGGGGCTCTTCGACGTCTCTTTTTTGAGTGTCTTGATCTCGACGAATGGTGGGAGCTACTTCGAGATCTAGAAAGGGAATGTTTTCGACGGCGAGGAGACGAATGCCTCGACTCAGCCGAAGAAACCTTCGAGGAGGTTTTGACTGACTTACCTCTCTCGAGCTTCCCCTTGCGCTCCTTCAAGGCTTTCGCCGTCATGGACATGCAATCCTCACACTCCGGCTCCGAACAATGGTGCTCGGCTCCCAAGCACCACAAGCAGATCCTGTGTGGATCCGTTATCAACATTTTTTTTACCGCAGTCTCGACATTTCTTGAAGCCGGATCGCAGCGTCGTCGGTTCCGATGAAGATGCCATCGAGAACGAGTAGGTATTTATTCTAATAGATATAGGGTTATCCTGACTGAACTGAGCATCGACGTTCCGAGGCCCCACAAAGCGTGGAAAAACCGAACTGAGCAACGGACGCAGCGCGTGGCTATTTATGGGCATGGTGACGTCGGCACCGATACGGTGGCCGTCACGGGACATCGACTCGGCGGACGTCGACACGCAGCGCCCTCTACAGAGAAAATTTCCGAGGCCAGCAAGCTGGAAACGTATTATCAAAGATAAGGAATATGTCGTAGGACACAATCCCTTCGAAATGCTCAACTGCGCCACTGGGTACTACACCCAGGAAACAAGGAAGCAACTACCAGGAAGGTGACCACGTTTGAGAACAATCCTACTGACTAATGATGGGGCGTCGGGGTTGATATCCAATCTGTACAAGATACTGGACGAAGCCACACCTAGACCGCAATGGCCATACATGCACAGATGGGAACAGATACTCGGGAGGGACAGAGAAGTAAGAATGGAGGCAACTGTGGGGGAGGGAAGATCCCCAAGCCGGCAAGGGCTGCGCAGGTACAAGAAGCCTGGTATAATATACTCAATGGGTGGCACTACACGCCTGCCCATTTGCACAGAATTTACCCGGGAATGTCGGGAGAATGCAGGAGGGGGTGCGGGAAAGAGGGCACTGTGGAACATATCTGGTGGGTGTGCCCAAAAATCGAGCGCCTCTGGAGGGAAATACAGCAGGCATAGGAACAGGCTTACGGGACAGGAGGGTATAGTCCACCAGAACAGATTCTACTGGGCCTTAGGGGAGGGGAAGCAGTGGGGGAACACAGAACCAGAGAAAGAGAAAGAGCGGTATTAACCCTTTTGGCAATTACTCTAATAGCACAAAGATGGAAGAGCTTGAATGTACCCACGATCCAGGATTGGCTGCATAAAGTATGGGGAATAATAGGCATGGAATGGGCCCCCTATGCCATAAATGGTAATGTGCATAACCTTGCGGAAGACTGGGGAGAGAAACTGGCATTACTTAAAGATGATTATAGGATCATATCGTGCCCTCAACGCCTTAAACTCGACCTACATTGAACAGTATGGAACTGCAAAAAGCAATATGGATGAACTTGACTTTGCCTCTCAGGGCAGGGGAGATGGAGAAAAATGCGGGGGGTTGTTATACATGTTATGTTATACATGTTGTAAACTCAAAAACCAATGCTACAGTAAATGTCGATTCATCCGCAGTCAACTTGCCTTCTAATACTGTGCAAGAATCAGCATCAGTAAATGAAGTTAAAAGCATTATTTTCAGGTCAGGTTAATGGTAATATTATAGGCCCTAGCGAGATTGCGATAACTGACTTCACTCCTGATGTTGATCAGTGATCCTAAAATAAATGGGAGGAAAAGACTAACTTTGTCTTTTATATTACAGGCTTTCAATCTCATAGACTGTTGAATTCAGAGCATATCGAGTGGATTACCCTCAGTATTTGTAATAATCAAATGATCTGTCGCTTGCATTCTGAAATCATCACTAAAATGATTTGGCAACACAGATCTGATCTAATTCACATGGGACTTCTTCCTCACCGATTTAAAAACAATGAGGATGCAGTGACCTTTGTTGAAATTCATGATTCACCTATGACTGCCGAGAATCTGCTAGCTTCTAATGCCAACTCCAAAAAATAATGACGAAGTGCATATGTCACAGTTTTCCTCCTTGTCAACCATTATAAAAGATTGGTCGTGGTGCCGCTAATGAAAAATCTTTTACCAGCCACTAATAATGTTGTACCATCGTAGCCAAAGGTTTCTTAAAAATTGATTCATGGCATGCATGTGGTTTCAAAAATTTGGTGTCATGGTTACATATGCTTACTTTGAAAATTATGTCAGGATATTTATTCAGGAAACTATGAACTTGCAATATTTTGCTGTAAATGGCTATGCCACCTTTTCAATTCCTGCAAAAATTGGGTCTCTTGGCAGACCTTTTGGTGGATTAACCATTCTAATAAACAATCTAAAAGTCGCTTCCAAGACAGTTTTGGGTTTGGACAACATACTGGTCATCGATTTACTCATTCAGGGGTCAAGATCGATTTCCTTATTATTAATCTGCATTTACTGGAATCCAGCTAGCAAATCGCAGGATGCCATGCTTGCTAACCTTGATGTTATTTTTCGAAGATGCGCTCTGTCGCAATTCTGAGTATAATATCTCAATTGGCGGTGATTTTAATTATAATCACTGAATAACTCCAAGTCGATAACCATCCCCACCACCCAACAATAAATCTAAGAATGAATCACTCCATTTCTAGAGGTAAAAGGTGGACATTATTCTTGGCAGACTGGGAAATTCATTTTGTCGCAAAAGACAATAATGAATATAGCTTCAGCTGGCGCAACGGCTTGAAGAAATCTTATATCGATTATTTTGGAGTGTCCCTTAACCTCTGTCACAGGTTGACAGAAATGGTCAAAAAAGAGATCATATTGGGCACAAATGAGAAAAATTATAGTCTGGATATTTATGAGGTAGGAGCTAGGAACACCAGTACAATCAAACGTTTACTCAAGAATTTGGTCCCAATTCAAAACACCATGGGCAGGTGTCCTACTCAAGTACACAATTCTGAATTGGTCAAATTGAAAGGGCGCTCAAGGTATCCAATGTGTCCACTACCTCATACTGTAGCATTAAAAAGCAAATTTGTCAGAGGTATAGAAACAGGACTCACCCAGGTAGATACTGTAGATTGCTGACAATCATAAGATGGTTCACAATATATGCTTAAACAACAGAAGGTCTGTGTGGGAAGCAATGAAAAATTCAGACTGTGTCCACTACGATGTTGAGTTCTTCAATTCCTGCTGAGACCTGGATGTCATATGTCAGATATATTCATGTTGCCGCCTGAATATTCGAAAGTGGTTGTGCGGAACTATAAGAGGCTAGCGCCTGGTATTTGTAAATGGTCTGTGGAAGACATCAAGGGGGCTATTGTCAAATTGAAATACTCTAAAGCAGCAGGGACAGATGGAATCCCGGCCTGCATTATTATACATGACCCCTCTTTAGGGGCTTACATCTTTAAGATCAAATTCGATAACATATACAAGTCAAATAATTAACCCATGTTTTGGCTTTCTTCAATCATTATCCCCATTTTCAAAAAAGGTGACCTTTCCAAGCCGGTCACTTTTATCGCCCAATTGCCTTAATGGATCTATCTTCTAAAGTGCTTGCCATGCTGATCCTTAGGGAAATGGAAAATCATATTGTACGGCATGACATTTTCTCTAGGTTCCAAGTGGGCTTTCGTAAGGGTATGGGGATGGTCCTGAATTCAACGGTTCTAGAACATGTTCTTGAACAATCTAAGTTAGTCAATACAGGACCTGTACACATTGCGTCCCGCGACAGGTCGGCTGCCTTCGATTGTGTGCTACGCCAGCTCCTATGGGTCAAAATGCATACACTGGGCTTTCCACTGCAATTAATCTCGATGGTGTCTAAAATGTACTCTAACACAAATTACAGGGTTAGGATTACTGTAGATGGAGCCTTAACAGAACGCATTAGGACGTATGTGGGCGTCAAACAAGGATGTAACTTGGCGGTCACTCTTTTTAACTTGTATCTTTCGGATTTGGATGAGATGTGGGAACATAATGCTGGTTTCCTAGTTAAGCTTGGCAAACTCCATTTTCAATGGATGGCGTTTGCAGACAATCTCATATTTTTTGATCGAACTCCATATGGTCTTCAAGCAAAACTACAGAAATGTTCTACCTAAGCTCAGAAGTTAAACCTGCAGTCTAACGCTGCTAAATCAAAAATTATAATTTTCAATAATAGGAAGAAAACATTCTGTCATTATCACTGGTCCACAGATGCAGAACAAATTCAACGCACATTCGTACTTCGATACCTCGGATACAACTTGTGTGATGTGTCTTCTGTGAATATGTGGAGAGCTACCTTAAACCAGAAAATAACACCGCTCATATCACAGATCAAGGTTATCTATAGGAAATTTTGCAAATATTCCATGTTGCAAGTGCTAGATTTGTATAACCTTAAAGTAGAAGCGATTGATTGTCGGACATGTGTCTATTGAACATTGAAACCATGCTTGACCAAGCTCAGGGGCAAATTTGGAAGCAGACTTTACGTTTAGCTAGCTCGCTTCCAAACTCAATATTAAGACATGAACCTGGCATTTCAGCTCTTTCGCCCAAATACTCATGGAAACTACTCTCTAATTATATCAAAAGGAAATGCCCTCCCCGTAATGCTCTATATGAAGATCTCTCTAGTATGCTTAAAGATAAGTATACTGCATCAATGATAAAATATGACGGAAAAATTAAAGCATTACTGCAAAAAATTGGTGTCCGTAGCGACGATTTATGCATGCGTCCCACATTTGTAAAACAAATTGTATGAATACGATTGGCGCAATACTGTTGAAACAATAAGCACATAAGAGTTACAAGGAATATGCACTTTTTCTCACAAAAATAATTCCACGACTATCATACTTACAACCCTTTCCTTGTGATAAGGCGTGCAGTGTGTATTTGAGATTTAAACTAAACCAACTTGCAACTCTTGAGATAATCATACATTGGAAAGCTACCAAGGATGCCGCCATTTCTGATACCGCTCGTTACTGCTCTAATGATCAGCAGGTGGAATCGCTTAAACATCTTGTCATGTATTGCCCATTTTTTTTTAGGCAGAGTACAGACATTAGGGACACTTAATTTGGGAGATACTAGTTACTCGAGAAATTTGATTTGGCCATGATGTATGTGGGGCAAGAACAATTCTTTAGTTCTCGCCTTAACTCGATTGTAAAGCATTATTAATGAATAACTGATGAAAAAAAAACCTCTAGTATCTAACTGTGCACCTTAGTCACTTTCTCTCTCCTGTTATACTTGTGCCTAAAAATCCACAATGGTATGAATGCAACTCATGTTGTACAATTTTGTCATGTTAATTGCCCAGGAGGTAATTTTTGCTCGCTTACCTTGCTGCTATTTATGTTATTAGAGTTTGTCTAATATTTTTAATGCATGATCAGAATAATTTTAGTAATGATAATGTATTTGTTTTGTAGCTGTCTTGTAGCTGTTTTATATAACTATCGCAATACGAACTCGATAATTCATGACTTTTGGTATCTTGTTCTGTGACGATACTGAAGAATTGCACTTTGTACAAAAGCCTGAACATTATGTGACCGATTTAAATGTTTTTATTAATTCAATGTCTTTATATCGTAGTTTTTTTTTTATTATGGTCGCATCACGAATAGGTTATGAAGAAAGACTTTTTGGTACTTCGGAGGATATTGCACAATTGCATTCTTTGCACAAATGCCCCTTATTATGCGACTGACTTCAGTGTTTTTAGGTAATGTTTTTATAATGTGTTTTATTTTAACACTAGTATATTGATGACTAGCTTTTGTTTTCTACTTGTATTCATGTTTTAAGAAGCTTGTAATTATTCTCTCTCTAAATGATCTGACATTACAAATGTTAATGGAAAGCATATATTATAAAAGTTTTACAAATTATAAACAAAGGATAAGTTTTGCCATGTTTTGGCTGCCAGTTGAATACTTCTTACACTGTTTCGAAGGCAAATCAATTTTATTCTTATAATTTAATTTACACTCCAATTATGCAAGGTCTAGTTTACATCCATTCAACCTTACCTTGCAGTCAGTGGGGCAACTTACTATAAATGATAAGTGGCAGCATAGTTCTTGCTCAAGGTTGAGCGATTGTCAATACACCAATGACAGGGGTCACAGCCTTTTTCAAATGTTCATGACTACAAATAAAACATTAAAAACTTGATTCTCGAGGAAATGCATGTGCTGTCCAAAAAACAAAAATGAAACCGTTACATTTGTAATTGAAATAGAAACTCTGCAAAACCTGTCTGTAGTGATAATCCACATGGGTATTTAACTTTATGTAGCGCTTCATGCATGGTTCGTCCAACATCTAAGCACTGATTATTATACATCAGTCGATAGTCTACCAACCTTTGAAAGATGTTCGCCAATAAGTAAGCTGCTGCGATCTGTGCGTGATCTGCAAGTCGCAGTTACGAGACTCAGCCAGGCCAACTCAGCCTTTCATCCTTCCGAGGTCAATAAATATCAACTCTGTTTTATGTAAATATGCTCCATGTACTGCGCTTTGGCAAAAATGTTTTAAAATCGTAACAAATCATTAACTCAGTCCAGTCAAATTCTGACCATGAGATAAGATATAGAATTTAGCATGGAGTCCATGCCTCTCTGCACTGTTGTATCACAACATTAGCATACCAGTAGGTAATATCAGTTAAAGGAAATTAGGACTTTCATTAAATATCAAAAGACAAGTCTGTTATCGAACCACAAAATACAATAGAAATCAAGTTTGCTTTACTGTGCAATTGCCTGGGTTTTGGGGTCATAAAAACGGAGGTCTTAAAAATCTAAATATATACAGAAATCAAATGGCCAGACCAAATGTGAAAAGGTGTATTAAGTGACTAATCGCCCTGTATTCTATTAACATCCCATTCTTCAACATGTTCAACATGTGAACCAACTGTAGAGTGGCTGGGAATTGGGATCGAAATCATTTGTTTTTTGAAGACTGAATTCCTTCCAATTATGGTTTACTGAATTCCTATTAAGCAAATCGTTTGATTCGACTAGTTGCTATCAATATTATATTCATTCTATTTTTGAGGATCTTCCATTGCTGATGCAATTATAGGTGTTCCTGTTCTTTGTGGGTGGTTGTCCCACTGCTTTATCGGTGAGGCACATTATAATTGTTCTTTTATAAACGCACTTCATACCGGAAACCAGTTTCAAAGCATGAGACCGGGATTCAAAACTGTGTAGCTATGCGTTGCCTTGCTTGCAAGACAAAGGCATTGCCCCTGCGCTATCCTCACAGTGCACATGTTGGGCATGTTCTTTGTGACAGTAATTCGGACTTCTGAGGCCTATGCTGCTCCAGATATAGATATATGAGTGTAGATTGCATCGCGGTGGTGAGGCCCTTAATGTACCTCTTCGGTGTGGGGGTGCTAGCCATGGCTCCATCTCATGCAGTCCCTTCTCTATGCAAGTGGAACTTATACTGTTGTGACCCACAATGTATCTGTTCCAGGTGCGTCAATTCACAACATTCCTGTTCTATGTTAGGAAAGCTGGCTCTACTGAGATCCATGGTATACCGTTTCTATATTAGGAGTGGAGTGTGCACTACTGAAGGCTGTTAGTTACTTACACATGTTTAATATCACAGGCGCTCCCACTGCAAAAGACACATTCTCTATGCAGCAATCTTCTACTATTGCTTTACACCTTGCATGCACTGATCCCACTCCACTTGTTCTACATGATTACAGCTTTCATTGGGGTTGCCCGGATTAGCCTTTTCTGTTTTTTTTTTTTGTGGTTCACACAAACCTTTACAAAACGTATACATTTACAGAATGACTTAATATGTATCAAAATAGTAAATACCATACACATACGTTTTCATAAAACATTGTACGATAAAAACTATGATTGAATGTGTAAATGACTAAAAGGACATTGAACTATTGGCTCAAATAGATGGTTGCAGTTTGATAATAATTTCCAGTTTGTCCTTGTACCTAAGAACAAACATGAAATAAGTCTTTTACACTAAACTTGAAACCATTGACAAGCAGATTTAGTGTTTAAAAACTACAAGGACATAACACTATTAACTCAAATAAATGGTTACAGTTTGAACATGATTTCCGATTTGTCCTTGTACCTCAAACATGCATAAAATGAATGAATCTTTTATACATAACTTATGACATTTAGTTTACAGTATATGCCGCCCTCTTCATCACTAAGCAAAGTGTGTGCAATAAAAACTTTACAATTATTCAAATATATCATGGAGGAGGACTCCATTAATATATGGAAACATTAGTGCTCCCCTTCACGACAAGTTAATTGCTCTTGAATAATGTGTAAAAGGCGAGTAAGTGACAAAATCAAGGAGTTATTTCTGCTCCACATACATCTTGTCCATAATAGATTGTGGGAATTTGCAGAATCACTGTACCAATGTTTGCCAAAAGCCAATTTTCTTGCATGTTCCTAATATTCACAAAACATAACGACATGCTTTAGTGTTTCCAATTCACAATTAGTTGAGCAAAAAACAACATACACCATCTAGGTACACCCCTTGTTTAGATTTCCAACTTTTTGTGCGACCACTTGTGTGAAACTGGTCTAATTTGAATCTTAAGTAAAGATCACGAGCTTTATGACTTGGAAAATATTAAAGATAGGGCAATTGAGAAAGTCTTTTTTAGAAATGGTGCATATTGCTGATATGATTTGTAATTGCCCATTGTATCAATTACCTTTACCCAGTCATGTTCGTAATATTTTGTTTTTCACCAGGGCGGGACGCTAACAGAGATCAAGATGCTGCATCTCTATGTGTGAGTAGAACTTGCATTTTACCCTCAAAACGTACCATTGACGCTGGATGTGACTTTAGTAACATCTGTGAGAGACCTTCATATAATGAATTGACTGGTGGGAGCTGCATTTTGGAATAATTGGACACCAACCTCCAGCAGAATTTAGAAGCTAGAGAGTTAAGCCCATGTTTGTGTATAATAGCATTTGGCAGAGAAATGGATAACCCCAACACACTTTTGAAAATCCTACCTTGGAGGGAATTTAAAATATCCAATAAAGAAGCCCAAACCAAAAAGTTAAATTGCTTCAACTTTTAAAAAGGTATACAATTGCTAAATGGGTTTGAGAGAAAGTTAACAATGTTTGTGAAATATCACTTTCATTTGCGATATTAGAGGAGTGACCTTTGTGGGGAATATATTTTTCCACATTGTTAGTTAGAATCAGACAAAATTATAACCGAGGTAGCACAGAGACCGTTCCTGCTCTATTTCAGTGCTTCCCATATGCCACGGAATCTTAAAATTATTTTTTTTTCCTATTTGAAAATATAATTATTTTGGATTTACTGGTGTTTGTCTGCAGATTATACCTTTCAGCATAGATGGAAAAAGGTTGTTTTATTTTGTAATCCACATGGAGTACGAGCAAAAAAGATGACATTGTCAGCAAATGCCAACCAATGAATACGCAATCCCCCCCAGTCTGACTGCAAAGTGATCCGTACCATTCAAAATGTCTTCCAAATTGCAAATATAGATTAAAGAAAATTGATGCTAAACTGCACCCCTGGTTCAAACCCAGTTATGTTGCGATGGGGTCTGTAAGTAGACCCTCCTGGTTGATACATACTCTATAGTTGGTGTGGTTGTGAAGCATCCCTATAAGGCCTATAATGTGCAAGGGAATTCCAAAGGAAACCCTTTAATTCCAGGTGTACTCTGACCACTATCAAACGCAGAGGACATATAAGTGCCGCCATATATATGCCCCCCCTTGCATATGTTTGGAGGTCTCTAACAGGTGTGCTAGCATTGTAGCATTTAGTGACGTACTCATTGATTTGCGGAATCCGACTTGAAAACGTGATAAAGTATGATGCGTAGAGATTAACCATTCAAGATAAGTATATCAATTACTTTGGCCGCATTATCCATCAGCGCAATAGGCCTATAATTGGATGGATCTGAGATTGGGCCTTTCTTGTGCAAAGGAATAATGATGGCAGAAAGCAATGAAGATGGAATTTTTTTAGTTAAGAAAATAGGTCACATTTATTTTTTATTTGTTTTTTGTTTTTTTAATATTTGACCAAAAAGACTGGATCATCTTTCAGGCCACATGAAGGTATGCCAACGGGGGCCGTAGCCTTTGAATAACCCATGTAACATCCTCCTGTGTCCAAGGACATCGAGACAAAATTACATCAGCAAATTGATGGGTGAAAACCGAGGAATGACCAGAAGGTAGTCTGAATTTATCCCTGAAAAATGTAGTCCAAGCCTCTCCTGATACGGATGAAACAAAGCTTGATGTAGCCATTGATATTGGATTTCTCAATGTCGCCCAAACATTTTTGATGTTCTGTTTGCAGAGATGACAAATCAGTTGCCGATTGCCATCCATATACTGATCAAATTTGATTAGTTTGAGTTGTTGTTTGTATTTTTGAAGGATTCTTTTCTTGGATACAAGGTATAGCAAATATGTACACATTGATAGTTTGAGATTGCCTAGATCCTTATTCTGGGATCCTTGTATTGAATGTATTAATGTGTGGCTGAGAAGCAAGTTTGTGTTGTTTAATAGCTAGATTGTTTAAATGATATTTAATCATATACATATTCTGAGCTTCTATGAGAGGACAGGAGGGTCCCTTACAGAGAGCAGAGTTCTCTACCAGCAAATCGCGACTCACCATAGCAGAGAGCCGTCTACACAGTTTATTATTCCAATGAATGGACATTGCGTACATTTCCAACTCTATCAGTGCTAAAGATGGTAACTGTTAGTATTGCTCAACTAGTATTGACATCTCAATGCTAACATTCATACAATCACCAAGAAATGGATTTGTTATATTGGCTAGGTCACAGACTCCTAGCAGGTTTCTAGAGACATCCAGATAGTCAATAAATGACTTATTCGATCCCCTTTGCCAGGTAAAGGACAGTTGGTTCAATCCTTTTGGAATAATGTGGATATCCCACTCCGCTAGAGAGTCAACCCTTCTGCGCCCTCTAGCCGCCGATTTTGTAGAATATGGTCCCATGTATTTTCCATACATTCACTTTCTAATATGATGAGTGTGCAATTAAAGTCCCCTCCTATAATGATCTCATAATCATGGTTCCGAATATATGCCTCTTCAAATATTGAATTGAGATTTGTAATTATGTCTGTTTGTGTCATTTTGCTGGGATTCCAATAGACCGAGATAATAAAGAGACTAAGATAAGTGCCTCAACTGAGCTCAATGCAACAGCTAAGAAGTCTTCAGAAGCCAAGATAAGCTTGATTGACACCCTCATGTTTTTGTGTATGAATATGGCTAACCCCCCAGAAGGACGCCCTAAGTGACCACAACTTGCTGGTTGAGCAAAGGAAGTGTAGCCATCTAGGGGAAGGTTTTTAGTTTGCATTGTTTCTTGTATAAGCAATAAAAACATATTTGCCTGGTAACAAAACGTAAACCATGTGTTAAGATTGTTAAAACCACAACAGTTCCAACACATTGCTAGGTATGGGAAGCAGTCTTGGACTGCGATTGCATATACGACTCTATCCAGGCCAGACCCTTTAATGCGCTCGTGAATTAAGAAAGTTGTGTAAGCATTACCTCATTGGAAGAATTGGGGAAGTGTGTTTTGGCAATCAGAGTGACCGTGTCTAGATCAGGAGTTAAAATGAGGACATTCCCATTGTTGGAAACCAATTTACTCCTATGAAATCTAATAGAGGGTTAAAAGCATCCAAAGACATTTTCTTTTGAACGTCAACCAAACACCTCTATGAAATTTAATAGAGGGTGATGTCCACATCTAGTCAACTAAATATCTCTATGAAACATAATAGAGAGTAAAGACCGCAGGACAGAGGACAGACTACTAACATTATCATTTAAATGAATACACAATTGGCGCAACAAACTTGATCTCCGGCTTTCCATTTGTTGAACTTATGAATACTGGTCAGCCTCAATATAAGGAGATCATCAAAGTGTGGCCTTTCTACAATCATTACATTTTTTGTTTTTATTTAATATAATTAATAACCAATGCAGAATCTCTCTAAGTTGCTTCCAGGCTGACAGCAGCTCAACTTCATAGTGATGGGATAGTACTTGGATAGATGCATCTGTTTGACGGGGCAGCAGCTTCCAGCAGGTGAAATGGAACTTGCAGTTGATCTATTGATAAATTAGAGTTCTCACATATAGTATGATGCTTATTAGATTTTACTATGACTTGTGTGGTTATAGCTTTGTTCTTGAGCATGACATGGGGTAGGATCTGCACTGGTAAGGGGCCTTCTTTCACTTGTAAGAGCACTTTGTTTTCAGCATTGAGTTAACTCAAGTCAAGTATTTCTTCTTCAACTGAAACGTTGCATAACTTTTATATGTAAGAATTGTGACTTTTGATCTTATTTGCTGGATGATTTTTTCTCTGCTTCCTCCTTTACATTTTTTAACAGCAGCCTTCTTTTTTGGACTCCAATATCAAGTCGCTTCTCCTTACGTGACAGGTAGTGCTTTGTGGGAGGTATGGGACTGTGCTCTGACAAGGCTTCTATATTGATAATTGCGTTGCTGGTTCGGGAACTATTTTGATCGATTAAATCAGTTAGAGGCGTGGGACTGTCAGGATCATCATATCCCTGTTCTCTCCACATCCTCTGTCTGTAGAATTTCCTGCATGAGTTTATTTGGACCTTTATGAAAATCATGTTACAATTGCAAATGCTGCTCGATTAATAGTAGCCTTTCATGCTGCAATTTAGCAACCTCAGTGAGATCTATATGAAGATCTCATGTATTTCTTTGTTGCTATGCATAGGGCCCTCAACCACACTGGCATAGGACCTCCCTTGCGAGTCCTTATGATTGTGGATGACATACATTTGACTGGCTTTTTCACATACCTTGGTGGAATTAGTTTCAGTGACTGCAGTCCGTTTGGGAGGTCACATGTGCCGTTTTGTGGAGTACAGCCTATCTTATACAAAACGACTCCTGCGCTAGCATATAGCCCTCTAACTCATTTAATTTAGCCAATATTTTTGAAAGAGAACCTTTAATCGCTCCAATTTCCAGGTGGGTGGTGACATGACCCTTGTCCAGTAATTTGAGGATGTGTCAGGACTGTAAATGAGTAGTTGTCAGCTTAAACACATGCAACATATTGGTATGTGAGAAAAAAGAAGTATTCATCGGACAGCCCACCATAATGCACGTATTCCCCCGTCTTCACAGTTTCAGTGGTGGCACCGATGAACGCTGGAGGAGCAATATCAGGCTCATCGGGCATCATCTGAGGTGTAGGTGAACTTGCAGTCATGTCTGACATAGCAGGTCCACGTGCTGTGATGTTTAAATGAGTTAAAGGCAATGGAGGGGACTGAATTTCGGTGTTTATGAAAATGTACTTCTATCTTTGTAGAAGATCTAACGACAGGAAAGGACGGACCCAATGACAATCTGATTTGCTTTCCAAGCTCTGCCATGACAGATGATGCAAGCAGCGAGATATCAGATATGGAAGCATTAAGGCGTTCATCAGGTTTGAAAATGAAAGAATTATTGTGACCCATCATTTTGTTATAACTTTCTATTGCCGGGGGTTGGGCATCATTTGCTTCATAAAAGGTTAATACATTTGTTTTAATCTTGGTGGATGGTACAGCATGCACCTGCGCTGCAATATTTAGGCCACTGGCCTCCTGTAATGCAAGAAAACATTTGAGAGGGAAGCTGGCTTAGACACATGACAAGCATTGCGTAAAAACCCACTGTTCATAATAGGTGCCGAGTGTGACAGGTCATTGGTATCCACCATATTGGAGACCCTGAGAAGCGCAATCAAAGAAGGATCCTTTATCTGCTTACTGCTTCTTAGATCCCCAACCATAGACGAAGGCTTAACATTTCAAATGCTACGCTTCAACGTGTGTTCAAGAATGAGACTATGTGTGAAAAAATTACACATAGGAACTCGCTGCATGTTGAAGAGGTTAATTTGCAAGACGTTACTGTTGGACTTTCAGAGCCTCCAACATTAGTACGAAGCACCCGCCAAAACATCCAAGTTTCTAATACAGATTCTAAAACTTAAGGAACTTCCTCCAAAAGCTTGCAAAATCAACAAACACCTATGCCATAGCTGCGTGTCAAAAAACAGGACAAAAGTATACGTAGCTATGACCCAAAATAGATGCAAATACGACAGTTCACTTTTTGAGTGACATGCTCACCTTATTAGAGCACTGCCAGCAGCATACAACGTTGTTAAATACAAGAAAACAACATCGGAGGACGCAACAACCCCCGACCCGCCGCACACAGCAAACAAGCGAAACAGGCACTTGCGAGGGGCACTTCCGTTGGGCTGCATGCTTGTGCTTTTTAAGTGAAGGTGATATGATATGGCATTTATAAAGCGTCAATATACAAGTGTTTCAAGGGGCGACTCAGCAAGGGAGGGGGAACAGAGGGAAGACAGAGACAGCGATCCTACTAGGCCAAGTGTCATTCAAGTGCAGGGGGAAGGGGAAAAGTGCGGAGTGAGAGGGGGGTGGGGCCAGTGCAGTACATGGGATAAAAGAATAAATAAAACAATAAGAAGTGCAGCAAGCTGGTGGCAAGTGCTGGTGGGGGACTGTAGGGGTACAGAAAAACAGTCCAAGTGCGGGAGTTGCCAGGGAGGCAGTGCAGGTGTGTAAATGGCGGGGGAACCTGGGCCCCTAGTTCAGAGGGTGGCCAGGTAACCATACAGTTTCAGCTGGGAATTCAGCAGGGGAGAGAAGGGGAGAAAGCAGAAGCAAAGAGGAAGGTTTTGAGGTGCTGCCGGAACCGGAGATTGTTCTCCTCAAGTTTCAGGGATGGAGGGAAGCTGTTCCAGAGGGAGACCCCAGCCGAAGAAAGATCTACCCCCAATACGTTGCTTGGAGAAGCAACTGACCCCGAGGGAGTTGGTGGCGGATGAGCAAAAACCTTGAGAAAGGAAGATATTTAGGAAGAGAGATGAAGGTATTGAGGAATCAGGCCCCAGAAGGCCTTGTGGACAATGCAGAGGGTTTTGAACTTAATCCTCACAGCCTCTGCGAGCTAGTGCAGAGATTTCAGTGCTGGAGAGATACGATTCCTGGGCTTGAGGCTAAGGACATGTCTCGCAGTCCTGTTCTGGATGAGTTGCAGAGGGCGGAGAGTAGAGGCAGGCAGATTTGGAAAGGCTGTTGCAATAGTCCAAAGAGAACCAGAGCTCTGGAATCCGTGAGCTTCTGGGAGAAGGAGAGGAAAGGAAGAATACCTCTGAGGAGGTGCAGCTGGTAGTGTGACTTCTTAGAGACGTCAGATGTGAGGAGAGGAGAGTGTGGAGTCGAAGATAAACCCGAGGTTTTTAGCCTTGTAGGTGGGAGCAGGAGGAGGGCCAAGAGAGGCCAGTCAGAGAGCGACAGGAAAGGACGGAGCGGGTGTGCCGATGAGGAGAATCTCAGTCTTACTGGCATTAAGTTAGAGATCATTGGCGGCACACCCCTCCTGGATAGCAGACAGTCAAAGATGAAAGACGGAGAAGAGGTGGCTGAAAGGTAGCTTGAAAATGAGCAGTGTGTACAATGAAAGTTGGGGCAGAGAGCTGCAATGCAGTGGGCAAGAAGTGCCAGGTATTGGTCGAACAGCCAGGGAGAGCGGTTAGACCCCTGGTGGACACTACAGGTAGAGGTAGAGATAAAGATAGAGTAGAGGAAGGACCCGAGTTGGACCTGGGAGGGTCTATCAGAGAGGAAAGAAGTCAGCCACGCCAGGCCTAACCAGTGATACCCAGGTTATCACAGAGACGGTTGAGCAGGATGGCATGGTTGACGTGTCAAAGGAAGAGGAGAGATCAAATAAGATGAGGACACAGGGGGTGTTGGAATTAAGGTGGGAGAGTAGGCCTTCACAGATGTTCAGGAGAGCAGTTTCCGTGCTTCTGGCAGCTCTGAAGCCAGACTGATGGTCATGAAGACAACCCACAGATTCAGTGTGGAGATTAAGCTGGGAGATGGCCAGCTTTTCCAGGAGTTTGCTCAGGAAGGGAATGATGGAAGGAACAAGTTACTTACCTGTAACTGTTGTTCTCCAGCATGGGTCTGGCATGGATTCACATGCTCATGAATATTCCCCGTCGTCCGGCTGGGAATCCTCGGTAAAGAAAAAACCAGTATCAGTTTCGTTTCTGATCTGTCTTTCGTAGTAACAACCAATCACTGATCTCTGCGTCATACTGACCACAGCCAATGACTGCCCTCTACCTAAGCCCCGCCTCTGGCAGCCATCTTCAGATTTGGAAGCACGTGAAGTGGCAGTATGACCAAGTGAAGAGCCGCAGAGGGGTAGGCGGGAGGGTTTGCATGTGAATCCATGCCAGACCCATGCTGGAGAACAACAGTTACAGGTAAGTAACTTGTTCCTTCTCCAGCATGGGGTCTGGCATGGATTCACATGCTCATGAATAAAGAATACATAGCAGTACACACATGCACAACCACGGGAGGTGGCAAAGGCTCAACATTAAGCATCACATCAAACTCAACATTAAGCATCTTACCTCCTCACCAGGCTCACCTCAGGCGAACAGGTTGCGCAGCACTGCTTGGCCGACCCTGGACTCCTCCCTGGAATCCCGGTCGACGCAGTAGAATTTCGTGAAGGTGTGCGTCGACCTCCACGTAGCAGCCCTGCATATGTCCAGCAGGGGCACACCAGATAGGAACGCCGTGGTAGCCGCGATCGCTCTGGTGGAATGGGCTCTCGGACGGCCAGGCAGCAGTCGGTTTGCCAACCGGTGACAGTACATGATACAGCCGGAGAGCCATCTGGAAATGGAAGCCTTCGAGAGAGCCTTCCCCTGATTGACAGGTCCAAAGTTCACAAAGAGTTGTGACGTCTTCCGAAAACACTTCGTGCGGTCCACGTAGAACTTCAACGCTCTCGCCACATCCAGCGAGTGCAAAGTCCTCTCAGCCGGCGACGAAGGCGACGGGAAGAACACAGGCAACACCAAGGGTTCGTTGAGATGGAAGTCCGACGGTACCTTGGGCATGAAGGAGGGGTGCGTCCTGAGCACTACCCTTGTGTCGTGAAAAGTCAAGTACGGGGCCTTGCAGGAAAGGGCCTGGATCTCTCCCACTCGTCGTGCAGAGGTGATGGCCACAAGAAACGCTGTTTTCCACGACAGAAATTTCAACGGAGCCGAGTGCAGAGGCTCGAACGGAGGTCCCATGAGCTTAGTCAGCACCACGTTGAGCTCCCACGACGCGGCCGGAGCCTTCACCGGCGGGAACAATCTGAACAGTCCCTTCATGAACTCTTTCACCAGACGATGAGACCACAAGGACGTGCGCCCCGTGGTTCTGGTGTATCGGGAGATCGCAGCAAGATGAATCTTGATGGACGCGTGTGCCAGTCCAGCTTTGGCCAGCGTCAGCAGGTACGGCAGTACTTGGGGGGCCGTAATCCGTAGAGGGTTAATCTTCTGTGCGTGGCACCAGACGGAGAACCTCTTCCATTTGTGTCCGTAGCATTTAAGAGTCGAGGACGCCCTGGCCTTTGCAAGAACCTCTCTGCAGTCGGCCGGTATGTCGTATCCTCCAAACTCTAGCGCTGCAGGAGCCAGGCCTGCAAGTTCAGCGATTTCGGGTCGTGGTGGAGGATGGCGCCTCCTTCTCTGGAGAGCAGATCCGCGTCCACCGGCAGCTTGATTGGCGGGGACGCTGACAAGTCCAGAAGGTCCGGGAACCATATCTGCCTCGGCCACGCAGGTGCGACGAGGATCATCCTGCACCGTGACCTCTTGAGCTGGTTGACGAGCCGGATTAGCAGTGGCAAAGGAGGGAACGCGTAGAGGAACAGGCCCTCCCAGGGGAACGAGAAAGCATCGCCCATGCTCCTCGCCTGGGGAAACCTGCTGGCGAACCTCCGGCACTTGGAGTTCGTCGCCGTCGCGAACAGGTCGATCTGGGGTGTGCCCCACCGTCGGAAGAGGCGATCCACTAGATCCTGCCGTAGCTCCCACTCGTGGCACGAGCGCAGCTCCCTGCTGAGTGAGTCAGCGATGGTGTTTTTTATCCCTGCCAGATGAAACGGCACCAGAAATATCCTTTGGGCGATGGCCCAATGCCACAGGTCCTGTGCCTCCTTGGACAGTGCTGGGGACCTGGTTCCGCCCTGTTTCCTGATGTAAAACATGGTGGTGGTGTTGTCGGTGAAGATCCTCACCACCTTGCCCTTGAGGGACGGAAGGAAGGACCTGAGGGCCCAAAACACTGCACGGAGCTCCAGGACGTTGATATGTAGGGATTTCTCCGTCGGGAGCCAAAGGCCTCTTGCGTGCAGATTTTCGGTGTGCGCTCCCCACCCTTCCAGGGAGGCATCCGTGGTCACTGTTTCCTGGTGGGCTGGGGTCTGGAAGTCCAAGCCCGCCGTCAGATGCGCGCGGGTGCCCCACCACCGGATCGCTCGTCGGAAGCTCTCGTCGAGTGTGATCCTTTCCTCGAAGCTGCCCGTCGTTTGGATCCAGCGCGCGTCCAGGAACTCCTGCAACGGGCGCATCCGGAGCCTGCACATGGGAATGAGGTAGATGCAGGAAGACATCATTCCGAGGAGGGACTTGATGGACCTCACCTTGGCCGCGTCGGCCACCAACATCTGCTGCACCTTGCCCAGGATGGTCCTGGTCCTCTCCTCCGACGGGGAGGCCAGAAGAGACACTGTGTTGAGCCTCGCTCCCAGAAACAGAGCGTCTTGCGCGGGTACCAGGTGGGATTTGGCGTAGTTCACGGAGAATCCCAGGTCCGTGAGAAGTTGGACGGTCCTTGCCGTGTGAACCACGGCGAGCTCCCTCGTCTTGGCTCGGATGAGCCAGTCGTCCAGGTAGGGGTAGACGTGGACCCCCTCGCGGCGCAGCTGCGCCGCCACCGGTGCGAGGCACTTGGTGAATACCCTGGGTGCCGACCGTAGTCCGAAGGGGAGGGCTTTGAACTGGTAATGACGCCCTTGGACCACAAACCTGAGGAATTTTCGGTGCCCCTTTAGGATGGGAATATGGAAGTAGGCATCCTCCAAATCCAACGACGACAGGAAGTCTCCTTCCTCCAGCTGACCCAGGACGTGTTGGAGGGTGACCATCCGGAACTTCTGCGCCTTGATGAACTTGTTCAGACGTCGCAGGTCCAGGATGGGGCGCCATCCCCCCGTCTTCTTCTTCACGAGGAAGTATCTCGAGTAAACTCCGGAGCCCCGAAGCCTCTTTGGGACGAGTTCGATGGCGCCCTTCCTGAGCATCGCTTTTACCTCCAGGAGAAGTTGAGGGACGTGAAGTTCTTTCCTGGCCACGGGGGGGACGCGCGGGCACCTTCTCTGGAACTCGAGCGCGTGGCCCCGGGCCAAGGCGTCCAGCACCCAACGGTCGGTGGAGATGGACTCCCACACGCTGACGAAGCTCGCCAGCCGGCCTCCCACCGGAGTGCTTCGGTGGGGGCATGACCCCACGGCCGGTTCAATCCTGCTTCGACGAGGCTTTGCCGCCTTGACCTCCTTGGCGACGACGGCGGGGTCCGCCAGACTTGCCTCGTCCTCTGTAGGCCTCCTGAGACGACGAGCGGGCCGCTTGACGGTAGGTGGAGAAACCGCCGCCGGAACCTTTGGAGGCGCCCTTGCCTCCGCTGCTCCGAAAGGGCGTCCGTCGTAGTTGCAGAACTCCCAGGGCCCGGGCCGTCTCAGTGTCCGCTTTAATGGCCTGAAGGGAATCGTCCACTGTTTTCCCAAACAGGTTGTTCCCATCGAAGTGCATGTCCAGGACTCTGGTCTGAACGTCTTGACGGAAGTCCGTAGCCTTGAGCCATCCACGCCGCCTAAGGCAAACGCCGTTGCCCAACTGGCGGAACCCAGTGTCGGCGATGTCCGTCGCAACGGTAATGGCGTGGTCCGAAGCCACCTCACCTTCCTGCAGGATCTCCAGGGCCTCTGTCCTCTTGTCGTCCGGCAGGAAGTCCAGCAGAAGAGCCAGTTTGTACCAGAGCTCCCTATCGTAGCGGGCCACGATAGCCAAGGCGTTGGCCGCTTTAATCGTCGTCGCTGCCGACGAGATGACTGCGTCCCATAGCGTCCAATTTCTTTCCCTCACCGTCCGGTGGGGAAGTCGATGTGGAGGCCGCACCCCCCCCCCCGCTTTCTTCCTGGCCGCCGCGGAGACGACGGAGTCCGGGGTAGGCTGTGCCCGGAGGCACAGGGGGGCCGTGTCCGGGACCCGGTACTTCTTCTCGTACCGGTCTCTTCTAGCTGGCGTCGTGGAAGGGTTCTTGAGGAGGGTGAGGCCCTCATCCCAAATGTCGTCCAATAGAGGCACTGAGAGGACCGTCTTCCTCTTGGCCTCGCGCTGCTGATAAAGGAAACCTTCCTTCTTCTTCTCCTCAGGGCAGAGTTGGAAAAGCTCGGATGCCCTGGTGATCATGGAGTGGAACGATCCAATCTTGTCGGGCGGAGAAGCCCTGGTGGGAGGCGACGACGGTAAAACCTCGTCGTATACCTCGTCGTCCGTACCCGTCGCTGCCGTGTCAGTCCCCGTATCATCCCCTCGGGTGGACGGGGAGGAGGGCTGGACGGGACGCGACGGCTGAAAAGGAGGTGGAGGGTGGATCCTTCTTTTCTTAGTAGGGGGGGCACTAGAAGGTCCCGGTTCTGGGTCCCCCGACGGGAGAGGTTCCTCCGTCGGCAACGGTAGTCTCGTCCTTATCTCTGAACATAAGGACTGTATAGCCAACAAAATGGCCGCCGAGTTGTCTTGCGGTGCTGGCAGAGGGGAATCCGACAGGCGATCAGGGGCCCCGTCGGTACCCTCGACGATGTCGTCGTCACCTGCGTTGGGATGCATCCCGACGGGCCGGTCTTCTTCCACGCCGAGGCCGTGGCTTAAGACCTCGACCAATTCCTCCTCCGAGGTTGAAGCCGAATCTACAACGACGCCCTGCCCCCCCTTTCTCTTCCCCTCGGGGGATTTCACGGGGGTCCTATCGATGGGCACAAAAGAGGACTCCCTCCGAGGTGGCAGGGAGACTCTGAGCCCCGAGGTCGCCACCACTGGTGTAGCCTGCACAGGCTGAGCCAGGGCCGCCGCGACAGTTTCGATAGAGGGCTTGGTCGGCTGGATTAAGGCCTTCACCACCTTAGGTGCGCTCACCGCCTTATCCTTGAGGGGGGGACACTGCCTCGCTCCCCCTCCGCCTTCGAGCTCGACCGGGGCCTCTCCAGGAGCTTCGCCGGGTGCTCGGCCTTCCTCTTACCCGACCCAGAGCGTTGGCTCGTGGTTGATGGTGCCGGGGAGGGTGCGCCCTGCCTGGCGCCCGTAGAGCCCGACCGTTCGGCGCTCCCGGTGCCAGCGGACTCGCGGTACTTGGCCTTATGTTGGACCCCCGTCGCCGGGGCGTCCTCAAAGGTCTTAGAAGACCGCTCGGTTTTCTTCTTCTTCTCGCCGGACGGGCTCTTCCCTTCTAGCCAGTTGGCGAGACGTTGATGGCGGTCCTTCATGGTCCGCTCCGACATGTTGCCGCAAAACGCACAGTCCTTCTCCACCTGCGTCTTGTCCTCATGTAGGCAGTAGAGACAAAAGGAGTGTTCGTCCTCCTTGAAGACGTTCTGAAGCTGGCAACCAGGGCAGACCCTGAACAGCTTTCCGGGCGTCGAGCTTCCCTTCTCCTGGGCCATGACTGGGCCTGAGAAACTTCTGGAGTCCTCCAAAAGCGTAGCTCGATGAATCTTCACCCTTGAGGGGCGCAGACGAATCCGACACGGGTCCCCGTTGATCGGATAGAAAGTCGGTGGAGCTTGAGGCTCTTTTGACCGAAAAAATGAAGTTTTTGAGAAAAAAACGTGAAAAAATAGCACTAACGCTCGAGAGCAATAGCACGAGGATCCCAACACATGAACGTGCGGTAAAAATCTGAAGATGGCTGCCAGAGGCGGGGCTTAGGTAGAGGGCAGTCATTCGCTGTGGTCAGTATGACGCAGAGATCAGTGATTGGTTGTTACTACGAAAGACAAATCAGAAACGAAACTGATACTGGTTTTTTCTTTACCGAGGATTCCCAGCCTGACGACGGGGAATATTCATGAGCATGTGAATCCATGCCAGACCCCATGCTGGAGAAATTGGGCGATAGTTAACCGGGCAGGACGGGTCGGCAGAGGGTTTCTTAAGACGACAGTGCACAAGGGAGTGCTTCACGAGGGGATGGGAAGACTCCAGTGGAGAATGAGTGGTTGCAGAAGTCAGCCAGAGCAGGAGCCAGGAGACTTTCGTGGTAGGTGCCTGTTGAGGGGGCGCAGCCTGTATCTTAATAGAAATTAACACGTATTAGAACGCTATATACAGACACGAAGTGCAATATATAAAATATATAACAGTCCCGATGAAGTCCACTCTTTGATGAACGCACACCGTTGTTGACAATATGAAAAGAATAGCAGCATGCAGTGAAGCAGCAGCTCGCCGAGACGGACCATGAGACACAGGCATTTGCGAGGGGCACTTCCGTTTTGGGGGTCTTTTTTGTTTGTGTGAGGGGTAAGCCTGCATGGTTCCTACTCAAACTGACCTGATCTGTGTGAGCGAAGCATAAAAACCCTCCTTTACATGCATGGGAAACTGAGTGTTAGTGCTTATCTGTTCCATTTGTGAGAGGGTGTTTGTGCCACTGCACCAGGTGCCTTTGCTGTTAATTGATTGTCATGATGAAGAAAGCTGCCGCATGAGGATTTCTATACAGTTTTTACTCTTTGCACACGTCTGCTGGATGTCAAATACTTTTTACTCTCTTGTAAAGGAGAAGAACAAGTTACTTTCTTAACTTGTAACATTCTTTCGATGGGATGTTCTTCCGACGTATTCCTCATCTTTGATGTTACCCATTCCAGCTTGCTGGCCTCGGAAATTTTTTCAGTAGAGGGCGCTGCACATCAACGTCCCTCGAGTCGGTGTCCCTTGACAGCCTCCGTATCGGCGCTGACGTCACTGTGCGTATAAATAGATTCGCGCAGCGTCCATTGCTCAGTTCCGTTTTGAAGCTTAAATTTGCTTTGCATGAATTGGTTATGAACCTTGAAGGAGCTTAAGCTGCAACTACAAGGGAAGTTTTACTGCGGGGATGGATGGGAGGGGCGATAAGGAATACGTCGGAGGAACATCCATCGAAAGAACGTTCAAGTTCAGAAAGTAACTTGTTCTTCGAAGGGATTGTGTCCTCCTACGCATTCCTTACCTTTGATAGACACCCATAGCAGTAGTGTAAAGAGGAGGTGGGAGTAAAAATGAAATATTTCCCTTTAAGAATGTACAGAATGCAACACAGCTTTCCCAAATCTTGTCTCCTGGCTAGAGGAGGAATCCAGGCTGTACAATTTAGTAAAGGTATTTGCGGACGACCATGTGGCAGCCGCACATATGTCTCTAATTGGAACCCCTCTTTGGAGAGCCGAATTTGCCAATTTGTAGCATTCTAGAATGGTTAAAATGATCCACCTTGAAATGGTCTGATTCGTGATTGGCAATCCTAATTTGTGCCCTGCGTATCCTACAAACAATTGGTCTGCTTGCCTTATCCTAGCAAGTCTGCTAATATAAAAACTCAAGGCATGCCTTGGATCCAGCCTGTGTAACCTCTCTTCCGCTTTCCCTGGGTGGGGAGGAGGATAGAACGAAGGTAAGGTTATTTTCTGAGTAATGTGGAATTCAGAGACCACCTTTGGGAGAAAATTAGGCTTCACTTGTAAAACAATCTTGTCTTTACGAAATATTGTATGAGGAGGTTTGCAAGACAGAGCTTGTAATTCGCTCACTCTTCTGGCAGATGTTAGAGCCACTAGAAGAACAAGTTACTTCTTACCTGGTAACATTCTTTCGATAGGATGTGCCTCTGACATATTCCTTATCTAGATAGATAACTTCCAGCTTGCTGGCCTCGGAAACATTTTTCAGTAGAGGGCGCTGCGCGTCGACGTCCCTCGAGTTGGTGTCCCTCGACAGCCTCCGTATCGGCGCCGACGTCATCATGCGTATAAATAGACTTGCGCAGTGTCCGTTGCTCAGTTCAGTTTTGAAGCTTAAGAGCAGCTGTGCATGAATTGGTTATTGACCTTGAAGGAGTCTAAGCTGCAACCACAAAGGAAGTTTTACTGAGGGGATGGATGGGAGGGACGATAAGGAATACATCGGAGGAACATCCCATCAAAAGAACGTTACCAGGTAAGAAGTAACTTGTTCTTCGAAGCGATTGTGTCCTCCGACGTATTCCTCATCTTGATAGACTCCCATAGCAGTGGTGTGTAAACGGAGGTGGGAGTAAAATTGCCATATTCCCCTTTAAGAATGAACAGAGTGTAACACAGCTTTGCCAAATCTAGTCTCTTGGCTAGAGGAGGAATCCAGATTGTAGAATTTTGTAAAGGTATGTGCAGACGACCATGTGGCAGCCACACATGTCTCGAATCGGGACAAATGTCTCGAATCGGGACCCCTCTTTGGAGGGCCAAAGAGGCTGCGATACCCCTGGTTGAATGAGCCCTAAGATTTTGAAGGGGCTCTTTCCCTGCCAATTTGTAACATTCTAGAATGGCTAAAATAATCCATCTGGAAATGGTCTGATTTGTGATTGGCAATCCAAATTTGTGCCCTGTGTAACCTATGAACAGTTGGTCTGCTTGCCTAATCCTAGCAAGTCTGCTGATATAAAAACTCAAGGCTCGCCTTGGATCCAGCCTATGATGTGGAATTCAGAAACCACCTTTGGGAGGAAATTAGGCTTCACTTGTAGGGTAACTTTGTCTTTGTGAAAAATTGTATGAGGGGGTTTACAAGATAGGGCTTGTAATTCGCTCACCCTCCTGGCAGATGTCAAAACCACTAATAAGACAGTTTTAAGGGTGAGACATCTTAACCAACAAGAGTGGAGTGGTTCAAAAGGAGTACCCATCAGGAAATTTAAGACTAAATTTAAGTCCATAAGGGAACTTGGAACGGTCTCGGGGGGATAGACATTAGTTGTCCCCTTCAGAAATTGTATTACGATGGGTAATTTGAAATATGATGGCTCCTCCGCAGTGCGCTTGAAGATCGATAGCTCTGCGAGGTAGCCCTTGGTCGTACCAACTTGAAGACCTGAATTCGCCAAATAGAGTAGAAAGGATAACACCATTGGTGTACCACATGAAAAGGGTTCAATATTCTTTTCTCTACACCAGCTGCAAAATGTGTTCCAACGGCAACGGTATAAAGTCTTTGCTGCTGGCCTTCTGGCTGAAAGCAACACCTCTATGACATCTGGGAGGTCCCAATCCTTGTATCACAACCTTTCAGAAACCAAGCGTGAAGGTTGAGGGTTCTGATGTCTGGATGGAGAACCTGACCTCCCTTCTGCAAGAGAAGATCCTTCCTGTGTGGAAGACGAATCAGAGAGCAGATGGACATGTCCAGAAGGTCCGGGTACCACATTCTCCTGGCCCAGTCTGGGGCAATTAGGATCATAGTCTTCTGGAATCTTCTCAACCTCCAATCTTCAGGGACTGGAGGAAACGCGTACCGAAGTGGAAACTCCCAGTCTACTACGAACGCGTCCCCTAGAGCTCCTCTTGGGGGAAATTCCCTTGAACAAAACTGATCGCACTTCCTGTTGATACTGGTGGCGAACAGATCCACTTGAGGGGTTCCCCAAAGGGCGAAGATCTCTCGAAGGACTTCCTGAGCTATCTCCCACTCGTGAGAGACTGCTCTGCCTGCTCAGAGCGTCCGCCGTCAAGTTATTTTCTCTGGCTAAGTGAACTGCTGATAGAGAGATTCCTTCTTGAATTGCCCAATATCAGAGCTGCATGGCCTCCCTGCACAGTGGCATTGATCCTACGCCTCCTCTTTTGTTGAGGTAGTGCATGGCCACTGTATTGTCCGTTATTAGGACATTTTTCCTTTGTACAGATGCCAGAAAAGCCTTCAGCGCTAGTCTGATCGCTCTCAGCTCCAACAGGTTGATATGTAGTCTGGACTCCGCTGGAGACCAACGACCGCTGATGGTAAAGTCGTTGGCATGGGCTCCCCACCCCGTGAGTGAGACATCCGTGACTACTGTTCTCTCCGGCCATGGTTGCCAAAACAGTTCTACTTTCAAAATGTTCTCCCGAAAGGCCCACCACTGAAGGTCTCGAGCCACTTTGTCCGGAACCTGAAAGCGATCTGTCATTCTTCCTGAGAATTGCGACCACTGAGTTCTTAGTGCCCACTGGAGAGATCTCATTCTCAGGCGAGCCTCTGGCACAAGGAAGATGCAGGATGCCATGAGGCCTAGCAACCTCAAAAAGTCGAAGGCTGGGAGACGTTGGGCATTTTGAAACTTGGTGACCATCTGCAGAATATCTTGAGCCCTCACCTCTGGTGGTGAGGCTTTCCCCAGGGAAGTGTCCAGGACCACTCCGATGAACTGGAGTCTCTGTGATGGTATCATCTGTGACTTCTTGTGACTTCTTTAAATTGAGGGAGAAGCCCAGCTTGTGAAGGGAGTGGCAGACAATCTAGCTGGATCTGAGCTTGTTCCGAAGATACTGCTCTGATCAACCAATCGTCAAAGGTAGGGGTAGACGTGGATCCCTTCCCTCCTTAGACTTGCAGCCACTACTGACATTAGCTTGGTAAAGACCCTTGGGCGGAGGTCAGCCCAAATGGCAGAACTCGAAATTGATAGTGAGAGTTGCCAATTGCGAACCTCGGGTATTTCCAGTGTTTGAGATGGATTGGCACATGGAAATAAGCATCCCGAAGGTCCAGAGATACCAACCAGTCCTGAAGCTGGAGGGCCTGAAGGATCTGAGAAAGTTACCATCTTGAACTTGTCTTTCCTGAGGAATTCGTTCAATTCTCGCAAGTCCAAGATGGGTCTCAATCCTCCGTCCTTCTTTGGTACTAGGAAGTAGGGGTAATACCAACCGTTGTTCCTCTCCGCTACGGGTACCGGTTCTATGGCACCCTTCTCTAGCAGGTCTACAATCTCCTGCATAAGGAGCGGGTCTGGAAACTTCAAAGAGTTGTTCCCCGGTGGACGACTGAGGAATGTGTAGGAAGGGCAGGCAGTAACCTTGGGCAACTGTCTCCAATGCACAAGCATCTGACGTAATAGCCTGCCATTCTGCCAGATGTGAGTTAACCTGCCCCCCTACTGGTGTCTTGTGAGGGGAGACCTCAGAGGGGTTTAGAAGCGGCTGACGCAGATGCCGAGGGTAAAGCGGTACCTGCTGCTGTGGCTTTTGTACCTTTTCCTGGTCCACCACGGGTGAATCGTCTCTGGCCCCTTTGAGCTGGCTGTCCTCTGCCTTTTCCGAATGCGGAGTAAAAGCAAAAGGATCTACCTCTCCAGGAAGCTCCTGAGGGACGATTTGGAGTCTGCCGGATTGCAGCCCCAAGGGATTTCGCTGCTGCCTTGGATGTCTAATCTCTCCAGGCTGTCATCAGCCTTCTTTCCAAATAAAGAAGTGCCGTCAAAGGGCATGTTCAGAAGTCTGGTCTGTACGTCTGGAGCAAAACCAGACTTCCGCAACCACGCAAATCTGGGGATTGTGGTACTTGCCACCATGGCCCCGCTGATGCTGTCAGCAGAATCAATGCCTGTTTGGAGGGACTTGCACATTGCATCCTTTCCATCCCTGATGATGATTAAGAATGCATCCCTTTCTTCTCCTTCTGGGAGACAGTCAGCCGCAGATTAAGCACACTCCCAAAGTGCGTGGCTGAATCGTGCTAGCGTGCAAGTGGCGTTAATCGACTTAAGCGCCATGCTACATGCCGAAAAGACTTTTTTTGACATGGCATCAAATCTTTTATCATCCCTGTCCTGTGGAATAGTAGGGTATGCTGACCTACTGTTAGATGAAGTTGCAGCTTGTACAACTAAACTCTCTAGAGTTGGATGCTTGCTCAGATATTCAGGATCTGAAGCTGATACCCTGTATTTAGCAGAAAGTTTTTTATCTACTGCAGGGAGAACTTCAGGAGTTTCCCAATTTGCAGAAATGTTTCTTTGCAGAGCAGTATGAAAAGAACAACAGGATCCTCCTGTGGACCTTTATCTAAAATATCAGTAAGGTCATCCTGCTGAAAAGAAGGTGTAGGTGTAGACCACCCCATGAATTCAATTATTCTGGCCATCAGAATCCTATAAGGGGTCTCAGCATGCTCTCCAGGGTCTGGTTTATCAAACTACTTCTGGAGAAGTATCTAAACAACTTGCCTCATGTAGAGAGTCCTGAAGGTCATTTAACCTGTTCTCAGAGATTAATTCCTCTGGCATGGGTATTGTAGTCCTTTGTAAACCAAAGGGTCTCTCATAGTCGGAATCCCCCTCCCCTTCCTCATAAATATAGGACAAGGCTCTAAAGTAGTCAGATCTAGGATATGGTTTAAAACCCATTTCTAGAGCAGAAGGGGCCAAGCTTGTAATAACCGGTTGAGAAAAAGTTGAAGTTGTCGACGCGGAAGTCAAAGGCTTCGAAGATACCGAATAAGGCGTTGAAAAGGTATGAAAAAAAGGTATGAAAAAAGGTATGAAGAGACCTCGAAGAACTTGAGAGGATCAGAATCCTACTCAGAGTCGTCAAGGTTATCAACGACATTCGAGGTCATGGTGGAAGCCCTCGGTATGCCTACTGACTGCGAAGTAGTGACAGCCGTAGGTTTGTCCTTTATGCGTCGATTCGACCGATCTGTGTGTCGGTGGGCCCTTCGATAATGGCGTTGATGGCACAGTCTTACTGCCTTTGCTCGAGGGTTCATGACGCTCTCGGGCAGTTTCTTTCGCCGGGTGCCAGATTGGTTGTCACTGGATGAGAAAACATTGAGGTTGTTGACGTGGAAGTCAAAGACTTCGACAATCCTGAAAAAGGCGTTGAGAAAGTTTGAAGGGACTCTATGCACTCGAGAGGATCGTAATCCTACTCGGAGTCGTCGATATTGTCGATGGCATCCTCGACGTCATGGTCGAAGCTCTCGACACCTCTACTGTCTGTGACGTAGTAACAGTTGTAGGTTTGTCTTTTATCGGAGTTGACAGTGGCATCGAAGACGGCGTCGATGCAACCAATTTATGCGTCGAAGGACCCTTCAACAAAGGCGTCGATGGCGCAGATTTGTGAGTCGAAGAAACCTTCGATGACAGCGTTGATGACGCGGTCTTACTGTTTTTACGAGGGTTCATGACGCTAGAGTAGTTTCTCTCGCCGGGTTCAATGACTCGCAGCGTTTTGATCTTTCGGGTCTTTCACCCAGGGTATCATCTTTAGACGTCTCCGGAGGGGGGATGGGATCGAGGCTGCTTTCTCGAAAACGCTAATCATTTTTTTTTACGGAATTCTTCCCAGTTGGCTGGAGAGCTGTGTTTCGTGGGGCAGGTGACACTTTCTGGGGAGGTAGAGGAAGAAGAGGGAGATCTACGACGCCTCTTCTTAGAGTGTTTTGATCTCGAAGACTGATGAGAACCGCTTCGAGATCTTGAATGGGAATGTTTCTTTTGTCGACAAGGAGACTAATGTCTCGACTCAGCCGAAGAAACTTTCGAGGGAGTAGAAGTTTTAAAGCTCTTACCTCTTTCTAACTTCCCCTTACGCTCCTTCAAGGCTTTCGCCGTCATGGACATACAGTCCTCGCATTCCGAACAGTGATGCTCCGATCCCAGACACCACAAACAGATCCTGTGAGGATCCGTTAACGACATTTTCTTCCCACAGTCGCAACTTTTTTTGAAACCGGAACTTGGAGTCGATGGTTCGGATGAAGAAGCCATCGTATTCAGGTAATAATCTTCAAAGAATAAGGTTTTTCCTGAAGAAAGTAACTGAGCGTCACGTTTCCGAGGCCCACGAAGTGCGGGAAACCGGAACTGAGCAACGGACGCTGCGCAAGTCTATTTATACGCACAGTGACGTCGGCGCCGATACGGAGGCTGTCGAGGGACACCGACTCGAGGGACGTCGACGCGCAACGCCCTCTACTGAAAAAATTTCCAAAGCCAACAAGCTGGAATGGGTAACATCAAAGATAAGGAATACGTCGGACACAATCCCTTCGGAAGCTCATTTTTACTCCCTTCAATCACATTTACTCTCAAAGTTTAAAAATAGGGAATAATATACTCCCACCTCAGAATCTTAACTGGAGCACTGAACCCAACCACAAGGAAGGTGAACCCGCAGGGCCTGAAGTTTCTGCCTCCCCTGCTACGCGCTGCCACCGAAGTACATGCATGCTATTGGAAATAATTAATGGGGGTGGAGGACAGAGGCAACAGAGACAGCCGCCAAGGTCTGAAAGCAAGCCTGTCCCCAAAGAAGGGGAAAACTATCTTAGCCAGTCGGAAAGAGGCAGAAGTTGAAAGCATTCCAAGAGAGGGAGAAACCAAACCAACATAGAAACCCAGGGGGGGAAAAGCTGAACATATTCAAAAAAGGGGTGCGAGTGAACCACATAGCAGAAGGCCTGGGATGCCGACAGAGAAAGGACTGTCAGTAAGAACACCCGAGAAGGGGGTGGACACGAAACAAGGACAGACGGCCTTAAGGGACAGAGAACTTCCTTAGCTTGGCTTAAGCTAACAACTTCAGTGACATTGCTACTGTTAACACACAACAAATTGTGCTTTTCCCAGACAGAGTCTAAAAGGAACAACTGCTCTGACATGGATAAGAGTGGTTTGAAGTTTTAAAATACTTGTCACAGGGGTTCCAGGTAACCGTTTCTAGGAGTTAAAGAAATCCCTCCATGCAAGGCATCAAGAGGCCAAGGGCCTCAGAGAGACAGAGCAAACTGAAGTGGGTGAGGGGCAGATACCAGGCACCCGCGGCCAAAGTATTCTTAACTAATTTACGCCATGTTGTATTGTTTACTTTAGTGGACTGGACGGCGTAGGGTAGAATAGACATTTTGACAAGAGGACGGAATTTGAATAAGATATCCTGACTAGCGCCAGTTTTGTTTTTTTCTTAGTCAGGATCCATCATCATACACATAGAGATAGTTGATACTTCTTTTTTGTTCAAAAAGACCCTAGAGTCTGTTCTTGTCGGTTTCTAATGTCTGACCTACGACAGTTGACAGTCCCTGGCCTCTCAAGCAATTATACCAATTCACTGTCACAATACCAGACTACCCTTTATTTCACATGTTGCAATATTACAACTGGTTCTTTAAACAGGGGCAACATTAGAAGTTTTTTTGTAATCAAGAACTTGCCAAGATGTACACTTCAAGTATCTGTAGATTTCTATTTGATAATGCTGACTCCAAGTCCTGCCAAGAAAATAGTAATAATGCAGGCCTGTCGGGCGTAATACTTTAGCCCCCAACCCAACTACTAAGCTTGCAGGAGTGGGAGGGAAGAGGGAGTTGGGGGGGGGGGGGGAGGAGTGGGGGGAGTACAACGGCAGACCACCCCCGTCGGTTCAGTTTTCGAGTGACTTGTGAACTGGACAGGTGTGGGGTAAAAGTATGCACGCAGCAACCTAGGAGAAAAAGTAGTTGCAGAAAAACCACCGCTGGCCAGGAGTGGAAGGTATTGCCAGAAGAATCCAGACTTGATAGGACTAGAGAAAAGGACCAGGACATCAAGAGAGAATCGGGAGGGAGGGTTGTATGGAATAGAATCAAGAGAGGCAAGAACCAACAATGGCAGATGGTAACATGGTGAAGGCTGAGAAGAAAGAACGTACAGAACAGCGTTTACAGGTAGTTCCCCGAGTTGCAATGCGTTGCTGGAGCCAGCTCCCCGTTCCATCTGCAGGCGATAATGGAGCAGGCTGCGCCATCTTGGTGGGACACTAGACTGCATGAGGGAAAAGGCCTGGAATGGGAGGTACAACGCTATTTCTCCAGCTCCAAAGTTTCCATAGAGACCAAGTGCCATTTGTTGAAAGGTACAATGGAATCCTGATGGCACCCATATTTGTTTTTTTATGTTTCTATATAGCCAAGATGATGGCTCGGGGGCAACCAGGTTGTCTTGGAAAGAAGACAACGCAAAGAAACACAGGTTTGAATCCCGGTCCAGCATCGAGAGACTTCTCTACTGTTAAGCATGTTATAAAAGATGAATTATAAAATGCTACACTTTATATCCCAGATTTGACTGCTTTCCATTTCATAAAGTTTTCTGGATACTTTCACATAATTGGAGGGACTCATTTTCTTGGGCTTGTCATTTACTGTGAACAAATACAATTCTTGAATATGAGCGGTTGCCATGCCAACTTTTCCTCGCATGTGACCTTTTAAAGTGCTTTGCACTGTATGGATTTCACACTTTTAAACTGGGCATTTTTATCTACATTCATTTGTTTATAGATTTTGCCACATACCCACATCCTGTTCTTAGCAAGTCACCCTATTCAGGGTTTGGTGGGTGGGAATGTAGTACTGCAATGGGAACAGGAGAGCTCTGCATTAAGAATGACGGCAACTATTTAAGGCATTACCCTCAAGTAAGTCTTCCTCATAAGCCCCAATGAAATGAGGCTGTACCAAGCCAATTCCTCATAGCGCAGATAAACCACAGACACATGATGGCATACCCAGTGTGGAGCAAAAATGTCAAGCTACAAGCTACTAGCCAGGCTTAAAAAGTGTTACATGTGATTATAACGAATCAAAATAAAGTTATGTTACTTGGCATTTATATAGCGCCTTATGTATCATTGGTATGACCTCAAAGCGCTGGTACGTTGAACGTCCTCGGGAACCGTAGTTCAAGTCAGTAGAGAAAGAGAGAGAGTGTCAAAAGGTGCATGGGCGCACCTGATGTGTGCAGCTGGTGTGGTTGTTACACGATAGCTGCTTCTTAGCGGTAGGTGTGGTGCTGAGGAAATCAGTTGAATGTGTTCAGTCTGGATGGTGGACACCCAGACTGAGTTTTGGCTGTCAGCTACCTGTGTTTGATTAGGATGAGGAGGTGTTTGTGGGGTCATGTTACCATGAGAACAGCTATGCCGAATGCGTCATAGTATAGCTGTGTTCTAGATGAATGATGGTGTATAGGAGAGAGTAAGCGTAGTAGTGTGATATGGTGGTTATCAGTAAAGCGCTTGCGAACAAGCACGAGAGCAGGACAGGGGGTGTACATAGCGGCATACGTATATAAAGCGACAGGATGGATAGAGTAAACATGTGATACAGATAACATGGGGATGCAGGTACAGAGCATATACATAGCATAAGTAGGAGATACAGAGATCTATCCGTTCCATCCTTTCCCTTCTTTTTCCATCCACTCCAAATCCGTGCCATTCATCCGCTCCATCCACTTCATCCGTTCCATTCATAGTGAGTGAAATAACAAAAAAAAAACCCTCAAAACCCCCGTAACCCCACCCGAACCACCCCCACACTTTATAACCCCTTACCGCCACCCCCTATAAATCTATTTTTTGTTATTTTTCCAGTATTATTACATTCATTTTTTTCTATCAATATAATCGCTGCATACCATAAAAAGTCACTTGCCCCCTGGCACGATTGCCTGTTCTCCACAGTTACACAATGGTTAAGGAAATCTTTGCTCATGATGATACAGCATACTAAACTGTCTTGAAATGTTGACTGTTGTATTACATTTAATACTAGCTTGCACTTTCCGTTGAAAGATGAGTAGCGCTTGTTGCTGCACTATAGATGCTGTGAAGGGAGGCCCCATTGAACTCTGCCCACAAAGCCTTCAAACCACATGTCGAATGACCCAGGGTGGAACAAGTTACTTGCCTGTAACTTGTGTTCTCCAGCATGGGTCTTGCATGGATTCATGTGCTCATGAATATTTCCTGTCATCAGGCTGGGAATACTCAGCAAATTAGCTTTAAGTAAAAGCTGATTGTGTCCTCTAATAGCCTATCAGTATCACTTTGGTCATAATGCCCAAGCCAGTGACTCTCTTCCTCCTAAGTTCCACCCCTGTTGGCCATCTTCCGATTTCGTACTGCACGTAAAGTGGCAGTATGAATCGAGAAGAGCCAAAGAGGGGAAGGAGGGAGGGTTTGCATGTGAATCCAAGCAAGACCAGTGCTGGAGAACAAAAGTTAAAGGCAAGTAACTTATTCCTTGTTCAGCATGGGCTCTTGCCTGGATTTACATGCTCATGGCTACAATTACAGAGCAGTACATATAGAAAACCACAGGAGGTGGCAAAGCTCACAGAAGCAATAGACTTACCCTTGTAACAGACTCGCCTCAACAAAACACTTTGCTCAGCACTGCCTAGCAGACCAGGGACTCCTCTGTGGAATCCCTGTCGACTCAGTCGAATCTTGTGAAGGTGTGGATATACCACCATGTAACTACCTTGCAAATATCAAGCAAGGGAACACCAGAGAGAAACGCTGTTGTTGATGCGATCACTATGGTGGAATAGGCTCTCGGCTGGCCTGGAAGCAGTCTGTTGGCCAGACGATGGTAGTGTATGATACAGCCAGAGGGCCACCTGGATGTGAAATCCTTAGACAGGGCCTTCCCAATGCCAACGGTCGAACAGAAAGCCAAGACGTCTTTCGAAAGTCTTGTGTGTGCAACATAGAACTTCAGGGCACAGGGCAACGTCCAGAGAATACAATGCCTTTTCAGCAGGCGAAGGAGGATTCATGAAGAAAACTAGCAGAACCAAAAAGTTCTTGCGATGAAAGTCAGACAGAACTTTTGGCATGAAGGAAGGCTGAGTTTGTAGAACTACTTTAGTAGCGTTGAAGGACAAATAGAGGCTTACAGGAGAGGGTCTGTATCTCCCGGACCCTTCTGGCCGAGCTGATAGCCACCAGGAAGGCTGGCTTCCACGATAGAAACTTCAAAGGGGCTCGGTGCATTAGTTTAAACGGAGGCCCAATAGTTCAGACAGTACCACAATGAGCTCCCGTGCCAGCGCTGGAACCTTCACTGGAGGGAATGTTCTGAAGAGGCCCTTGAGAAACTCCCTAACAAGCCAGTGTGACCACAGGGAGAGCTTGCTTGGGGTGCGTGTGTAACGGGATATGGCACCAGGTGGGCCTTAATAGAGGGGTGGGTGAGGCCAGCCTTAGCCGTGAGAGCAGGTACTGTAAAAGATGCAGAGCAGTCACACGCAGCGGTGTAATCTTTTGCAGCCGGCGCCACACTGTAAAGTGCTTCCACTTGTGCTTGTAGCAAGCCAACGTACAGGCTGCACTGGCTATATCTAGGATCCTCTTGCATTCAAAAGGCAGTGAATAGTGTCCAAATTCTAAGGCTGCAGGAGCCAGGTCGGGAGGCGCAGATGCTGGGGTGTAGTGCAGTATTGACCTTCTCTGGAGAGAGATCGGGAAGTGGAGGCAGTTTGATGACCAGGACCATAGACGGGTCAGAGTATCAAATCTGCCTGGGCCATGCCGGCGCAATGAAGATCTTGCAGTGGCAACGTCGGAGTTCATTTATCAGTTTTAGCAACAGTGGAATTGGAGGGAATGTGTACAGGAAGAGGCACTCCCAAGGGAACAAGAAGGCCTTAACCAGACTCCTCGGCTGAGGATGTCTGCTGGCAAACTTCTGACACTTGGTGTTGGCAGCTGTCGCAAAGAAGCCGATCTGAGGGAGACCCCATTCACTGAAGAGATGCAACACTTGTGATTGTTGAAGCTCCCATTCGCGACAGGCCCCCAGCTGAGAGTGTCTGCGATGTTGTTCTGGATGCCGGCCAGGTGAAATGGGACGAGAAACCTGCGTTTAAGAACTGCTCGGAGGCACAGAAATTGTACTTCCAGGGAGAGTGCAGGGGAGCACGTCCGACCCAGTTTCCGGATGGCAAACATGGTGGTGGTGTTGACTGTGAAGACCCGCACAACCTTTCCCTGGAAATGAGGCTGAAATGACTAGGGCATAAAAGACTAGCCACAGTTCAAAGACGTTGATTTGCAACTCCTTTTTCTCCAGGAGCCAGAGGCCTCTGGCGTGAATGCCCTGTGGGGGCTCCCCAACCTTGCAGGGAGGCGTTGGTCGTGACCGTCACCTGATACAGAGGATCTGAAAGGGAGCACCCTTTGAGGTGTGGACGAACTGACCACCATTGCAGGGCTGGACGAAATGCCCGATTGAGGGGGATCTTGGCAGACCATGTGCCAGTGGCTGGTTGCCACCAGACATCCAGAAATTCCGAAGGGGTCTCATTTGTAGCCTGCAGAAGGGGACCGGATGGATGCAGGAAGACATCATCCCCAGCAGGGTCTTGATGGCCGGGACAGTTGCCACGAAAGCAGTCGACAGCTGTTGGACCTTTCCTAGGATGACATTCACCCTCTCTTCCGAGGGAGTTGCCAGACACGAGACTGTTGAGCCAGGCCACCAGGAACAGTGCGTTCTGGGATGTCACTACGTAAGACTTTGGATAGTTGATCGAAAATCCGAGCAAAGTCAGAAGTTGGATGGTCTCTGCGGTGTGCTGGGTTGCCAGCGCGCGGGACGAGGCCGGTTGAGCCAATCGTCCAGGTAAGGTTAAACATGGATTCCTATGTGGTGCAAATGCACTGCCATGGGTGCCGGGTATTGGTGAATATGGTTGGGGGCGATTTTAGGCAAAAGGGTAAGGCCTTCAACTGGCAATGTCACACCTCAACGACAAACCATAGGAACTTGGTTTTTGTGATGAATGGGGATGTGGAAGTGGCCATCTTCCAGGTCGAGGGTCGCCAGGAAAAACTCTGTTTCCGGTTGGCCCAGTACGTGCTACAACGTGACAATCCTGAAATTTGGGGATTTGAGGAACTTGCTGAGGCACGCCGCAAGTCTAGGATCGGGCGCAACCACACCGCCCTGACTTCTTCCATACCAGAATGCATCTGGAGTACACTAAGGAGCCCCTGAGGCATGGAGGGACTAGTTCCATTTCCCCTGTGCCTCGCATGGCTTGAACCTCCTATAGCAACTGAGCCACGTGCAGTTCTTGTCTCATGATGGGAGCAGTGTGTGGGCATCTGTCCTGGAATTCCAAAACGTGCCCTCACTGAAGGACATTGAGCACCCATTTGTCCATGGAGATCTTTCGCCACTGATTGGCAAAGTTTGATAGTCAGCCTCCCACTGGGGTGAAGTGGGGGCGGAGGGCCTGGGCTGGTTCAGGCAGGCTTCGACATCTGCATGCTGGATGGGGTTGACTACTCTGGGAGCCACTGCGATAGGCCCAGGAGCGTCCCCCATCAGCCTCCTGAGTGGTAAAGCAGGAGGGCGGACGATAGGGGGTGGTGAAACTCTTTGAATACCTGGAGACTCTCCCCTTTGAGGAACGAAAGGACGGCCTCCTCTGCTCAAGGGTGCCCAGAGAACGTGCCGTGTCGGTGTCAGTCTTAATGACCTGTAGAGTTTAGTCAATTGCCTTGCCAAGCAGGCCGTCGCCATTGAAGACCATGTCAACTACCTTGGTCTGCACATCTGTGCAAAAGTTGGTGGCTTTGAGCCAACCTGGCAACTGAGGACTACAAGATTCCCCATCTGGCGAAAGCCTTGGTCTGCGATGTCGAGAGACAGGGAGGGTGTGGTCAGACGCCACCTCCCACTCCTGGAACAGGGATAAGGTTTCGACCTTGCCATTGTCGGGGTGGTAGTCGAGGATGGGCCCCCAATTTATATCCTAACTCCCTGTCAAACCTTGACAGGATGGCGAGGACGTTGGCGGCCTTGATTGTTGAAGCTACCTGCAGCAGCTACCTTCTTACCCACCTGGTCTGGAGAAATCATGGACGAAGAAGAGGGGTTTGAAGACATCTTGCTCAGTGGCAGCCAGACCAGAGTCTGTCGAGGACTGGAACCTGAGGCACTTAGGGACCCAGCCGAGTCTGGAACCCAGTACTTCTTTTCCAACCAATCACCCTTAGCAGGGGTGGTATTTGGAGCCTTCATGTCCGCTAAGCTGTCATCCAACAAGGGGACAGATACAATGTCTTCTTGGAGGACTTCCATCGTTCCAAAAGGGGGGAGAGGGAGGAGAGAGAGAAGGAGTGAACACACGAGACGTTGTCAGTGTCCGTCTGCGCTGGTTCTTCTGGACTTTTTTCCGGAATGGGGGTGGGGGAAGCGGTGGGCAGCTGCTGCTGGATTTCAGCCACCAGTTTGTTTAAGGTGGTCAGTATGTCCAAGGACATGTCCCTCGGTACAGAACCAGAGCTGGGAAGGCCTGCGGGCTGGTGATTCCAGACAAGGCATAGGCAGAATGGGGCCAGGTTCCCCTTGACCCCTTCCTGGTCCGGGTAAAACTCCTCTGTAAGGTCTTCTTCAGAGCTGGTGTAGGTTGCTGGAGACCTTCTGGGGATCCCAGAGGTGCCAGATTGAAGAGTGGCCGGGCATCTCACTAAATCGGAAGCCCTTAGGGAAAGTGGAGACAACTGGAGCCTGCGGAGCAGGAAAAGGTGCAGTCGTTGATGGGGCTGTCGTCAGAACCGCTGATGGAGGTCTAGGTGGCAGGGAAATCCTGGGTGTGGTAGTCATCACAGTGGTAAAGGTGACTGTCGTGGGCGAACCCTTTGGTGTTGCAGCTTTTGAAGGAAGAGCAGATCTCGCCGGCGAGGCTCATGCCGGTGGATCCGACAAGACTGGAGCTGGTGACGGGTCATTTGATGACTTGTTCTTCAAAGTCTAGTGCATGGCCGGTGACATCAGCGGATTTATCGCAGACTGAGGCAGCCCACCTGCCGGTAGGCTAACCATCGACAGAGACCGGTCTCTCTCCCAACTGGGTGCCACAGAGCCCGTCGACAAGGAAGGCGATGGAGCATCTGATTTAACCTTCTTTTGGATCATAGCCAAGGAAGCATCCTCAAAGGACCTCAACCTCTTTAACTGGAGGGAGCAAACTCTTTGGACATGCTGGACCCTAAGAGCAGAACTACGCCCAGAGGCCATTTAAGAGGCCTTATTTATTTATTCGGATTTATAAAGCGCCCAGCGGCCCGGAGGCATCGTGGCGCTGTTACAGGATATTTACTTATTGCAGGTTATACATTGGTTACAGAAAAGACTAGAAATTAGATGACATTTGTAAAGACGTGTTCAGAGCTTACAGAGGAGGCAATGCGAGATGTAAAGCAGTCTAGTTGAACAGCTTAGTCTTTAGAGCTTTTCTGAAAGTTGTAAGGGATTCTTCCTTTCTTAGACTGAGTGGAAGTGAGTTCCAGGCTTTGGGAGCTAGTACCTCAAAGCTAGAACCGCCTGCTTTAGCTCTGTTGAATTTATTTATTTATGTGTATTTGTAAAGCACGCAGCAGCCCAAAGGCATTATGGTACTTGTTACAGAGAATGAACAATCTTAGTTACAGAGTTATACAACAGTTCTTCAGCAAATTGTGATATTTATATACAAGTATAGTATTAAAGAACACAAAAAAAGAGATCCAATAAGATAACAATGCAGTGTGCAGAGGTAGTTGGAGGCCGTAGAGGCACAAAGAGGTGTTAAAGGAGGTGAGGGATGTTTGGGTCCGGAAGGTTTCTTTGAGATTTTTGCGGAAGGCTAGGAGGGAGGTTTCAGCTCCGATAATGGTGGGGAGCAAATTCCATAGTTTGGGTGCTATATATGAGAAACCTATTCCTCCTGCTTTAACTCTGGGGATGTGAAGTTGGTTGGTATACTGAGTTCTTGTGGGTCGAGTAGATGTGCTTCTGGTTATGATTTCTGATAGGTACGTGGGTGCTGTGTGGTTGAGGCATTTGTGAGTGATAAGGATTTTAAGTGTGATGCAGTCTTTAACCGGGAGCCACTGTACCAACTGTCTAGCTTGTCTGATGTGGTCCCTTCTAGGGATGCTCAGAGCTGCTCTAAGGGCATTGTTTTGTGTGGTTTGAAGTCTATGTACATTTTTGGTAGAGGTGCCAGCTAGGAGAGCATTGCAGTAGTCAAGTTTGGCCCCTATAGTTGCTCTAGCTATTGTGAGGCAATCAGGTTTAGAGAGGTAGGGTTTGATGGCATTAAAGGCATGATCTAGTAAAATGTTTTATTGTCCCTATGGGTCGGCCATGTTTTTTTAAGCCTAAGTGGCTCGATTTTAGAAAACTTTCCTATGGACCTTACCCGAGTTTTCGTCCATTGAACGCACGCGAAAACAAGCACCAGGGAGCCGCCATTTTCTGATAATCCTATCTTTTCCCCGATCGCCCTGGCTGACCTGCTTTTGCAGCACTAAATCAATTCCCCCGCCCTTGAGCCTGTCATCAGCAGACTCGTACCGCCCATTTCCCAACGCCAAAGCATGTCTCGTGTCAACATTCGCTGCGCTTCAGCTAATGACGTGTCGCCATGGAAATGGCAGGACGCCTCTCTCCTCAATAAGTATAAACAGACCGTTTCACAATACACAGCAGCAGATTTTCAATTCCATTCCTCTCTGTGTTACTTTGAGTATTCTGTGACTCGTTTCAGTGCTCTGGTCAGCTACCTTTGCCGCTTGTAGCCCGTGTGAACAGATACCAGTACCACCGCCATAAATTATTTTAGTTTGTTTAACACACAATGGCTACAATAATGCCCTACATGTACGAGCCAGAGTATACCGAGGAGGAACTACTGGAAAGGGAAGCATGCGAAAACGATGGGGATTCGGACGGCAGTTGGCAGGACGAATCAACAGATGAAGAGCCTGGGCCTAGTCGAATGGACGGCGTCTCCACCTGGTGCACATGCAATCGGTGCAAGCTAATGCCAACCGAGGACGAGAACTGCTGCTGCCGAGAAAACTCGGGATGCCTGGCCTACATTTCGGAAGTCGAGCCACGACCGCAATGCATCACCGAGCTGCCAGACTTCAGGGCAGCCTGCCTCACACGGACCGTGTTGAGAATAATGATGGTGCTTATGCACGAACTTCGAGCAACTGTTCGTCCTCGTAATCTGAGTAACGAGTAAGTATACTCTGCTTGTCATGCCACTCCTATTTCATGGTCTTCTACTATATCCAAAATTACATCTACATATCATTGTAACGCATGTAAGTCGTTCAATAGTGTGCATTGTCTAGATAGCATTTGTCCGTGTAAAATGCCATTAGTTACAAGAATTGTCATTGACAACAAACGTTTATTAAACTTATCTTGGTAATTTAAAAACAGTTTGTTTCATTCCTTTTCACAGGTGGTACAGGCTGGTGGCCTATCGTTCCTTTACATGGTGGCTTCACAGGAGGCTTGGACACCACGTTCGAAGAGTGATACCCGCCTGTGCCGTTCGTGCCATTAGAGAAACGTTCCTGAGTGACAGCGGTACAGGGGATTTTCTCTCGCTGTGCTGCAACCTGACCTGTATAATCTTTAAAGTCTTGTATTTTTGTGTCATGAAAATAAGATACAAAATAAAACACCACATATATTTTAACAACGGTTGTCTCGATTTTTTAAATGAATCAAGTGTGTCTCCATTCAAGGATGGACGTCAGACATCTGTGCTCCGAATGGATGAAGGTCTGGTTGCTGTGAAGCAGGGTGGTCACTATCTATCTAAGCTAACATAACATATTCTCGATAATGCATGCACTAAAACACACTCGTCCAAAGTCTTTCAGTAGGTTATGTCTCTATAAAAGTCACACATATATCTATACTAACATTTACCATTGGATTATACAGTCTTGACCACTATAATACACCGGTTGAAGTGTGGGTCTGTGCTCACAAGAATCTCCGGTATGTGGCATTTGTTAATGATAAGCAACGATATACTGATGCGCGCTGGCATGGGGGGCTGTGACGGGCGCGAACGGCCAAGGTGCCAAACTACATGTACACTTCAAAAGGTGTCCCACGCCAAGGGGCCATCGGTCACATGGTCTCCTCAGACCCCGTGTCTCCAGGCAGGCCTCCCCTTCAAGCAGGCCGCCCCCCTAATACCACGACATACATACGTCATTCATTCACACACACACACACCCCAGTTTCTAATACTTTAAAAACCACTCGATATGTCTCATGAAAACATCTTTGTGCTTTGCAAGTCAACTCTTGGACGTGCTACCTGGGAACCACTGAGATCTATGCTAATCTGCTCGTCGTTGTGCTATCCGTGAACTTCTGTGACCGCTTCGAGCATACCCATCAGTGCGCTACCTGTGGCCATCCACCTATTCTCCCGCAACATACTGCTCTGCTTGCTGAATCCAACTGTTTGTTGGTCAAGGTAAGGCCATGTATCCTGGTCATATTTCGCAGATTTTTAAATTTCTATCTATTTTCGAGTAGAGTACACAATAGTGCTATGTTCATTGGTCTCATTGGTATTGACTTGCGTTTCCATTGCTATGCTATCAATAGATCTATTTATTTTCATCTGTGACTATTGTGATTGAATTGCATCCTTCGGGGGTCCAGTCAATGTTAGCATGTTTCCTTCTCGTGCAAGACAGAACATCCAAGGGACGAGTCACATGTTCAGATTTCAGACACATCAATTATACATTTCTGCAACTTATATGCAAATATAAGCAGCACATAATGAACTGGTATAGTTCCTGCGACCAAAACAAACCTTGCATTGATCATTGTATGATTCATTTACTTTTGTATCAAATCTTTACTCTTGAAGATTGTATAATAATGTCGATATTTACTTTTCAGATTTATCAACAATGCTTGCCTGTTCGATTAGCGGTTGCCCTTCGAAGACCCATGCGAAATCTGAAGGAACTACAATGCATGTATTCCCGAAAACTGTTGATCGAATAAGAGAATGGGTCAGACATTGCGGATATCCACTGGATGAGCTGGAAAGTAGAGTCCAACAAGTCTTAGAGGACAAGAGGGGTGATCGATACTGCATCTGCAGCCGGCACTTTTCCTTGGACATGTACACAACTTCTTGGGTAACAAAGAAGAATAAACGGCGAACGACATGGAAATTGCGCGAAAACACTATTCCCACTCTATTCGTCCACATTCCGCCACCGGTGAGTCAAGTGTCCGGATTTAGCTTTCGGCCTTGCGGTAGTGTGTAGCCGAATGGATTAATAGATATTGAAGGTGTTCTATCCCTTGTAATAATTTCGATATTTATATGAGTGTATAGTTTTTTGAATATTGACATTTATCAATATATTCTTTTTCGATTTCATAACCCACAAACGCAATGTATATATATATGGGGACAGGGACTGTGCTGTATTGAGCATTTTTCAAGTATTCTGTCGGCTTACAGGGCTATTTTTAATATTGGCATTTCATTATCAATCATTAATTGACCTTTACAACGTCTTGACTATCCCTTGAATCTGAAGCAAGAACATTCTACATCCTTGACGTGGACGCAGTTATCAACCATTTCTAGCGCGTATCAGGTAATCTTACTAGGCTAATCCGCTACATACTTGTTTTATGCATGTCAAGTAATAGTTTTATTCTATCGTGTAATTATTTTACCGAATGTTTGGTTACTGCTTTCCATTTATACACCTTAGTTATCGTCCACTGGTGTTTGTTTTCAGTTATAATTAGTGTTATCCATACTAATGCAAGTATTGTCTTTCAGGGAGATGCTGAAGCGTCCGCCACATCTACAACATTTCTAGATGTTTTTCAACATCAGGAGGTATGGATACTGACAGCTCCATCGAGCGTTATCATCAGAGCTGGAATTCTTGTCGTTTGATTGTTCTACACAATGTTTCATTCGTGGTTAGCCGTTGATATGTACCTGTGGTATCGACCCCAGGTGTGTGTTATGTTTTCACCATTGTAATCCTCACTAATGCAAGTACTATGTTTCAGGCAGTTGATGGAGCGTCAACCCCTGCACTTGATGCAGAGCCTGACATTCAGGTATACGAATCGGCGCAACAGCTTTCGGATTTGCACACTACATTTGCAACATCCATAGATATTCTTCAGCAGCACGAGGTATGGATAATGACAGCTCCATCATGCGTGATCATATAACGTGATTCCATTTGCTATACTTTCTTCCCTATTAACGCAAGTGCTGTGTTTCAGGGAGACGATGAAGCTTCCACCACAATCACAACATCTCATTTAGATGATGCAGATGTAAAGGAATCGTTGAAATAAGTCGATGAAATGTGATCATATTTGGATTTTCCTCGATTCTTTTGGACAATGCATCATTTGCGGTTATCTCTTTATATGTACCTGTGCCGTCGACCCCAAGTGTGTGTTGTGTTTCCAATATTGAAAAGCATACTAATGCAAGTACTGTGTTTCAGGGAGATGTGGATGCCTCCTCTCCAATACAACCATTCATGGCAGTCCATGCAGAGCCAGAGGTATGGATACTGACAGTTCCATCGAAATAGATCATCACTGGTCGAATACTTGTCGTGTGATTGTTGCACACAATGTTTAAATCGTATTTGGCTATTGAGATGTACCTGTGTGTTCGTCCTCACGTGTGTTTTATGCTAACAATATTTTGATACATAGTAATGAAAGTACTATGTTTCAGGGAGACGATGGAGCCTCATTCCGTGCTGTCTATGCGGATACAGAAAATATAGTCGTTGCAGCGCAAGAGGAAGGGAGGACATGCGGAAACAAATCGGAGCTACAGCGTGCAGATGTTCATGGTCGAGTCAAAAAAGTTGCAAAGAAAAAAAACAAAAAAAGGTTAGTTACAAACAGTTCATAACTTTAAAAAAATGTTTGTGCTGGGGACTATTTTATGTTTTTTTCCAGTCAATTCTACTACACTCCATCTTGTGTTTAAACTGAACATCCCTTTTCCAATCTCTCCTCCAGTTACCCGTGGGTGTCAGAACTATACACACACAGACAGTGAAGCGAATGAGAGATGTGGCTTGCCAGACCGTGTACACTATGGAGGAACTATTAATTGAGGCGAGGTGTGTTCAGGCTCGAGATGCTCATGTCCAATGGCCAGAACATGAATTAATTGTGTTTGGAGACTACAGCAAAGTTGCATTGGACCATAGCTACAGTGCGACCGCACCACCACAAGAAGATGTTATTGAATGTATTTAAGATAGCTCTGAAGTAGTTGCAGATCAATTTACACAATCTACACCCGCCAAAAATTTACCACCAAAAAACCTGTCGACATTGTTGTATTCTCCCATCAATGTCGAAGTAATAGATATTGAAATGACAGAGAATGAACCAGCCGCAGCATCCATAGACGCATCAGAACTTGATATCAGCGATATTACTTACCAATGTGTTGAAATCTCCACAACGTCAAAGGCCGAAACAACGTTGACGCAGGATGACAGTCTAATGAAAGAGAGCAAATACATTGTATTCGACAGTTGTTTGATGGAAATTATAAGTATGCTGAAATGTGTGCATTCCATTAGAGGGAAAGTATGTGGGAAGCCATTAATTAATGTGACTCGTCAAATAAAAGGCAGTAACGTCAAAATAAATGCCGCCTGTAGATTAAATCATAGGTTCTCATGGTCTGCACAACCGATGCTGGGGAAACTGCCAGCAGGCAATCTACTGTGTGCAGCTGCATCACTTTTTAGTGGCTCCAGTTTTAGAAAGTTAGAGGCTTTCTTTCAGTTTGTGGGACTCCATTTCATTTCGAAAGCGCTGTACTACACATTCCAACGTGATTATCTGTTTCCGGCCATTAGTGATGCTTGGAAAATTGAACAATTGTCTCTAGGAAGTACATTCGAAGGCAAACGATTCAGGCTAGCCGGCGATGGACAGTGCGACAGCCCTGGATTTTCTGCAAAGTACTGCACCTACCACTTTCAGGACATGGATGGTAAGAAAATTGTGAGTTCGGTGGTCGTGCAGGTAACACAATGTACATCCTCAGTGGCCATGGAGAAACTAGGTTTTATAAAATCAGTGGAATATCTAAAATCGAGGGGAATGCACATCGACCTCATAGCCACGGATAGACACGTTTCAATTGCCAAGACAATGAGAGAGCAGTTCCCACATATTAAACATCAATTTGACGTATGGCATCTTGCTAAATCAATCAATAAGAAAATCTCGGCTGCAGGGAAAAAAAAGGTTTTGAAAGTATTTTGCATTGGTCACAATCTATCACCAACCATCTTTGGTGGAGCTCAAAAACTTGTGAGGGGTCAGTGGAAATACTACTTGAAAAATGGCGGTCACTGATGCACCACTGTACCAACGTTCACCGCTGGACAGCAAATGAACATTTCCACCAATGTGAACATGGCCCTTTGTCCCCAGAGGAGGCACGGAAGAAGAAGTGGTTGATTCCATCTTCACCGACACACAAAGCCATTGCGAAGATTCTTTTCGACAAAACTCTATCAAGAGATTTGAGAGGACTGACAGAATTCTGTCACACAGGAGATTTGGAGGTGTTCCACAATATAGGCCTAAAGTACAGGCCAAAGTGCTTGCATTTTAGCTTTCGGGGCATGAGACATGGGACTCTACTAGCGGTCTTGGCCCATAACAGCAATGTCGGACGTGAACAATCTAGGACTAGGGGTAAAGTAAGGATGCCTCGCAACACTAAGGTGTTTTCAAAACGAAGTAAGCAATGGGTGATCAAACCAGACTATGATGAAATGCAGTTCGACTTTGTGAAAGGCCTTATTGTTGCTGTGTTAGAGAAGCACAGATATGGAATTTTGGACGTTTCTGTGCAGAGCAGTGATCCATTGCCACCGAACATTGCGACTGTGCCATGCCCACCCGAAGCACAGCTGATTGTGAAGTACAAATCCAGGTTTAAATAATTGCAATATGATTGTCTTTTTGTAAATAAATGTTATTGTACAGTGTACCTGTAACCCTAACCCCTACCTTCACCATCATGGGTGGCGAACAAGCTGGGTGTCATCTTTGAATTCTCTCTATTCACCTCATATATGTGTATGTATATATTTTTCTCATGTCTCATCTCATGTAAATGTAAATGCTGCGCACTGTTAACGGAGTGGAGGCTTGCGTATTGCAAATAATAAAACAAACAAACAATAAATCTCACTTTTAACTCATCTCCTGTGATACTTTATACTTTCTTTGACCTTCAGCCAAAAATTAAATGTCTCAATTTGGGCTGCAAAGCTCGCAGACAACGGGGACAAAATTGGGGCACTTAGAACGCGCCAGCTAAGCGGCCCGTGGTATTTGGGAGAGAAGCCAGTTCGCATTTGCACATTGAGGCGCACTACATAGACGGATTCTAAACTTCAAGTTCTCACAGATGCCTATACTACGTGATGTTGCAAATAAAGAATGCGAAGGACAGCGCCCAGATGAGGCCCACAAGTCGCACTGGAAGTATAAGGGTCTATTGTTTTTTTACCTTGAGACAGGGACCATGCCGAAAGAACTACATTTGAAGGGAGTGCGCAATAACGTAAGAGACGATAAGGCAGAAAATTCAGAAACTAGACCGAGTTTGTTTTGGGTCAGTATATGAAATATCATTGTCAAGAGCACGGTCCGTTTTACAGACTGCATTACGAAGAGACACAATGGAAATTTCAAATATAATGATAATGTAAGTAAATCCTTACACGCTTTTATACCGGAATGAAGATTTAATGAATGGATGCATGAATAAATGAATGAATGAAGAGCTAGGAAAAGCAAGTAAAACTGTTTGTAGTGGGCACATGGGCATGCAGGTCCACTGGTCTCACCGATCTTGGTCCTTGGCCCAGCCACTTTTCCCTGCACTACGGGACTGTCTCTGTATCCTTCAGCCACTTCTCCCGGCATTTACCTTGCACTTGCCACCAGCTGGCCCTATTTAATTTGTATTCAACTAACCATGTACAGCCCTTCCCCATGCGCGATCTGAAAGACACCTGGCCTAGTAGGATCGTTGTCTGTCTGCCCTTGTTCCCCACCTGCCTCGTCACGCCTAGAAACACTGGAGTATAGGCGCGTTACAAATGCCATATCATATATCATATCATATCATTCCTCACGCATGTAGACTGTCGTTTATCATTGTGTGTTGGCCTCGATTTATCTCGTTACTTTTCGCATTGATTTTAGAGACGAACATACTCCATTGAACTATCCTTGCAAGCAAATAGTTTCTGATCGGCTGTAATAAATAAAATGAGTAATATTAATGAAGTTCGGCTAGCGAGACTAATTATAATTTTTTTGTTTTCATAACAGGTATTTGATCCCTTTCTGCCACTGCCCCCTGTTTGAGACACCGGCGGATGGATTCTTCAGCAGACACCTGCAGCTTCGTGTCAACAACTGGAGCACGATCACCATATTATGGGACGATCGCCAAGGGCCCACATGCCCTTACGCTGTACTAGTGGCTAGAAGCAACATATCAACCTCTAGGCTGGACTAGTGCCTAGTTGATGGAACAGCCTTGCGGTCACTGTGCTTCCAAAGTGATTCTTTTTACGAAAATGAACACCCTGTGTACCATAAAGGAACAGCGCGTGACTCAAGATGAAACGGAACAGTTATTGCGGATACAGATAAAAGAAAATAAATGGCTTCCGGAGTTCATATGTCAATTGCTGAATATTCTCTAAACATTTAATGTCAAATAAATGTACTTTACCAAAAGTACTGTGTTGCTGTTTCAGTTAAAGTACAGTTTCATATTCCGAATTGTGGCGCGCTGTGTTGTGAGTTGATCTGTGTTGGTTTCCGGGTTCTGTCTGGAGTCGCGCAGAAGACGACTGGGCGCGTTTGCCTACGCAGCACAGTAACGTCACGGGGAGAGGCGGGGAATATGAATGTTTTGATAATGTCAGGCTCAGGGGCGGGGGAATTGATTTGGTGCTGCAAAAGCAGGTCAGCCAGGGCGATCGGGGAAAAGATAGGATTATCAGAAAATGGCGGCTCCCTGGTGCTTGTTTTCGCGTGCGTTCAATGGATGAAAACTCGGGTAAGGTCCATAGGAAAGTTTTCTAAAATCGAGCCACTTAGGCTTAAAAAAACATGGCCGACCCATAGGGACAATAAAATATTTTACTAGACCATGCCTTTAATGAGCTTAGTGCTGTAGGCAGAAGCAATGGCACTGACTTGTTTTTTCATAGATAAGTTGGCATCGATGTGCACACCTAGTGTCTTTACGGAGGATGAGACAGGGATGATGGAATTGTCCATGTTGAAATTGGAATATTGGGGGTTTAGCTTCGCTAAGGTGGCTTTTTGTCCGAGGATAAGAATTTCAGTCTTATCTCCGTTGAGGCAAAGGCCATTCACCGCCATCCAGGCTTGGATTGTGGAGTAGCTTTTGTGGAGTACAGTGGCGTCTTGATCGGAAGAACCAGATCGTGGGAAGAGTACTTTAGTATCGTCGGCATTATTGGTATATGCAATACCCAGCGAGTCAAGTAGATCGAAGAGAGGTTTAGTAAAGAGGTTATAGAGGGTAGGGGCAGTGCATAAGCCTTGGGGTACTACACAGTGAATAGTGGTAGGGTCGGCATTTGCTATGTTGGAGAACACCTTCATGGCTCTGCCCTCCAGAAAGGAGGTAATCCAAGAGACTGTGTGGGAAGAGAAATTGGCTGACTGCGTGAGATGGGTGGTAAGGGTTTTATGGTCTACCAGATCAAAGGCAGCTGAAAGATCCAGAAGGAGGAGTAGGGCAGGCTTGCCTTTGTCCATGATCTTTGTAATTTGTTTTTTTAGATCTAGTAAAGCTGTTTCTGTCCCGTGACCTTTACAGAACCCGAATTGTCTTTTACTTAGTATGGAATTGGCTTCTATGTAAAGTTGAATCTGGTTGTGGGCGGCCTTGTCCAAAATTTTAAGGAGGAAGGAGACAGTAGTTATAGGTCTATGGTTATTTGGCTGTGCTGGATCCAATGAGGGTGTTTTTTTTTTTAGAAGGGGGCGTACCCAGGCTTCTTTGAGGCTTTGTGGGACGATGCCTGATCTGAAAGAGGCATTAATGAAGGCGGATATGAGAGGGGCAAGGTCTTTGGCAATTTTAGGAGGGCATATATCACCTTTGCAAAGAGATGGTTTGAAGCATTTAATGAGTTCAATGGTCTCAAACAGTGGTGTCTCTCTAAAGGCGAATTGGGAGGAGTGAGGGTCTTTATGCTTAGCTTGTGGCAGAGGGCTAGGGTATTGATTAGAGAGGGCTTTGCAGTGGTCATTAATTTTTTTCTGGAGTAGGTCTATTTTTTTTAGCATGGCTTGCGCACCACGTTTTGTCTTTAATGTTCTCGTCTGAATTGGTAGGAGGTGGGACTAACTCATTAAATATGGAATTACAATGAAAGGGTTTCTTCTCTTTTTTTCTTTCGAGTGGGGCGATTGAATTTATTCCATTGGAGAGTGTGTCTTTAAAAATATCTGCTAGTATGTATGGATCCTGAGAGAATGGTGGTGCTAGGTGAGGGGTGTTAAGGAAAGGTCTGAGGTTATCTGAAGGGAGTGTTTTAGAGCTTCTAAGCGTGAAGGAGGGTTTTGGAACTTGGGGTTGTCGGGATGGTGAATTCGATGCATGTGTGGTCTGTCCAAGGGAAGGCGATGTTGGATGTAATGGTAGATGCGCAGTTGTGGTCCAACACCCAGTCTAGAGTACGCCCTTTGGAATGGGTAGGGCTTAGCACTTTTTGGGTGAAGCCCAAGTCTGACACTTCTTTAGCTAGAGCTGTGGCAGGTTCATCCTTCGGGTCATTGAAGCCTAAGTTTAGATCTCCTAGAAGTTGAATTTTTGAGGATTTAATATTGTTGCTAAATTGGTGGATGAGATGATCTTTGGAGTCTAGCGGGAGGCCTGGGGGCCTATATATGATGTCAATGTTGATAGAGTCCTTAGGGGAGATGGTTAGTTTAGCGGATAAAAGGTCAGCGTTAGTGCACCAGGTGTTGGTGGTGAGCCTAATGGTTAGAGAATCTTTGAATATGAGGTCAGCTCCACCACCTGATCTGTCTGGTCTATCTTGTCTGAGAATGGAGTAGCCTGTGGGAAGGGCTAATGTGACGGCGGGGCCAGGTGCGTCATGCAGCCATGTTTCCATGACGCTTAGTAGGTCGAGATTATGGGTGGACAGGAGATCATTTATTTCTACAGCATGTGCTGGAAGAGATCTTACGTTAAGCAGAGCACATTTAAGGTAAGGGTAGTGTGCATTCTTTATTGCTTCTGAGTGTGGCATGGCAGATTTTGCATTACGCAGAATAGTGTGTGGCTTGGTGCATGAGGGTGGAGGGGTGGCGTGCTATGGATGAGGTGGCATGCGTGTTAATGGGGTTGGCGAGAGGTCTCAGTACAGGTGCTTAATCTTGAGTTCCTTAAGGATGAGGTAGATGACTTGGTAGTGCGCATACTCCAAGTCTGCAAAGTCTGATGGCTAGATTTGGATGCTGTGTCAGTATGGGATGAAAATCCATAGGCGTAGGGGGTGCTTCTACAACAATGGTGGTAAATGCTTGGGAATGCATTGATGTGCGTTGAGGGTGGTATATGAGGGCAGATGGGTAGGCTATATGTGCTGCGGCTAGGTGAGAGGATGTTATGCGCTCTTGGACCGGGAGCCAGTGAGCATCTTTCCTTGCCTGGGAGATGTGCTCTCGCTTGGGTAAGCTGAGCGCAGCTCTGAAGGCACTATTTTGTGCGATTTGCAATCTAAATGTTGTTATTGGAGGTACCTAGGAGTATGATGTTGCAGTATCCAAGTTGTGTGCCGTTGTGGCTCACGCTATGTTGAGGCAGTTCTTGGTAGATAGGTAGGGTTTCACAGCATTTATAATTTGTTATGTGAGTGCTGCTGCTGACGAGATGGCGCTGACTTGTCTGTCCATTGATAGAGTGGAGTCAAGCTAGACTCAGAGTTTTGACTGTATCTGAGGTTTTTATGATGGTGTCCTCGATGCGGAAAGAATTATAGTTGTCCTCTAGGGGCCTACCAGCAGTATTTGTTTTTTCGCCGTTAAGGCATAGACCATTTGCCGCCATCCAGGCCTGGATGTGTGGATATGTGTCTTGGAGGGTCTTGAGGTCTTGTTCATAGTTGCCTGTCAAAGGTAAGAGAATTTGGGTGTCATCGGCATAGTTTGTAAAGGCTATGCTGAAGACTATGTCACTGAATAGGGGGAGAGTGAAGAGGTTGTAGAGTGTGGGGGAGGTGCATGAGCCTTGTGGGACTCCACAGCTAATGGGTGATGGCAGGGCGGATGCTTGATCCGAGAAGACTCATCGCTCGACCGTCGAGGAAGGAAGTGATCCAGGCGGTGACTTCTTGGGAGAAGTGAGCCACGTTTTGGTGAAGTGTTTGCACAGGATCTTATGGTCAACCAGGTCAAAGGCTGCAGAGAGATCTAGGAGTAGGAGTGAGGTCTTGCCTTTGTCCATTGCTTCAAGTAGTTGGTTCTTGAGGTCAAGTAGGGCTGACTCAGTGTCATGGCGAGGACGGAAGCCTGATTGCCTTTTACCAAGAATGCTGTGCTTTTCCAGGTATGACTGGATCTCAAGATAAGCAGCCTATCTAGGTTCTTCAGCAAGAATGGCAGTGTGGTAATAGGACAGTAGTTGTTAGGGGAGTCGGGGTCCGGGGTAGGTTTCTTTAACAGCGGCCGAACCCATGCTTCCTTAAGGGTGAGTGGGACGGTGCTGGTGGCGAATGAGGTATTGATGAAGGTGGTTATAAAAAGGGGCCAAGGCTGTGGCACCGTCTTGGATTATGTTGGCTGGGCAGATGTCCCCTTTGCACAAGGATGGTTTGATCTGCTTCAGGATTAGTAAGACTTCAGGGACAGTGACTTACCTAATGAGAAGGGTATTGGAGATTTTGTGCTGTGTGCAGCGTTATCATTTGGTGTGGTGGATTGGTTTTGGGCAATTTGTCGAATTGGGATTTGATTTTGTTCTTGAGTTTTGTGATTTTATCTAGCATGACGTGTTGGATGCCGTTACACCACGTTGCATATTTCTCGGTATGTTGTGTGGATGTGGGTGGGATGGTCAGTTTGTTATAGATGGTGAATAGCTCTTTGGATTGAGAGTTAGATTTCTCGATTCTGGTGTTGTAGGTGGCGGCTTTAGTTTTAGAGTTAGCTTTTTTTTGTATATTTTAGCGGTTGTGAGGTAGGTGTCTCTTGTGATGGTGGAGGGATTTGTTTGCCAGGAGGTTAGTGCTGTTCTCTTAGCGGTTTGTGTGTCTTGGAGTTCTTGGGTGAACCAGGAGTTAGCATGGAGTCTGTTTCGCTTTTTTCATTTCTAGTGGGGCTATGACATTTATTATGTATTTAAGAGTGGTGTTGTAGATCTGCACTAGTGTTGTGGGGTTGTTGGATGTGGATGCGCCAGTGCCAACGTTTCCAGGAGAGGGATAAGCCTGTCCACAGTGAGCAGTTTTTTTGAACTGGCCATGCTGGCAGGTGCGGGTAGGTTTGGGCTCCCTTCTGTTTTTGAGGGTATGAAAAAATGTAGTAAGTGGTGGTCAGTCCAAGGGCGAAGGGTGTTAGAGCTCATGTCAGCTGCACAGTTGTGGTCTGCAATCCAGTCCAGGATGCAACCTTTATTATGAGTCTGTTCGTTCACTCGTTGGGTGAATCCTAGGTCAAGGAGAGCTTTGGAGAGGGCTTTGCTTTTCTTATCTTTTGGATCTTTGAAGCCCAGGTTGACGTCGCCTAGGAGGATGGCTCTTGAGTTTATTTTAAGGTTGTCAGCTAAGATGTGAGTGCTGTTGGACTGGAAGTTGAGAGTTGGGCCTGGTGGTCGATAGACAATGTGTATTGTTATAGTGTTATTTGGTGAAGGAGATATTTTTACTGATAGCGAGTCAAAGTTGTCAGCCTCAAAGGTTTTTTGCTGCCTAGCGCTGAGGGTTTCTCTGAGAATTAGGGTGACCCCTCCTCCTTTGCTGGATGTTCTATCTTGGCGTAGGATGATGTATCCTGGTGGTAAAGTTTGGCATTTGGCTGGTCCAGAGGCTTCCTGTAACCAAGTCCCAGTGAGGGCTAGTGAGTCTAGGTCTAGATCTGTGATGAGATCATGAATCTCTATGGCATGCGCTGGGAGAGAACGAGCATTGAGTGCACATTGAAGCTGTGTGTTCTGGTTGTCTTTATGTTTAGGTGTAGTAGGTGCGATGTTGGTTGTGTTGGTTCTGATGGATGGTTTAGGGGTGGGAGTGATGGTGAGTGTTGGGAGAGCTTAGTGATGCTGGTAATGGAAGAAGCAGGCAGGCGGGTAGTACGGCAGCCTAGCCTCTGATTTCGCAGGTGGGGAGGCATCTGGTTGGTGTTGGTTTGTGTACTGGGGGGTGGTTGGTGGGGTTGGTGGTGGTACGGCAGAGAGTCAGAGTGACTTGGCTAGGTTCTACCTTTGGCCAGTGCTAGTAGGAAAGGTGTGGGTGGTACCATGTGGGAGCACGGGAGTGGGGGCGACATGTTTCTGCAGAGAGTTGTAAGCTAGTCACAAGCTAGGGATAGGAAGCATGAAGCAGATTGTAGGCTAGCTTTCCCCCCCTTGATCCACAACACCAACCGCTGATGGCAGTCCTTCCATGTCTTTGAGGAAAAAGACAGGAAAATTGGACGTCTGTCGGAATCATGGTCGGGATGGAGACATTAAGTGCACCCAAGGTTCCGATCATTTAAGATATTCTTCTGGCTGCAGTTGTCACAGGAAGTGACAAGATTTTTCTTCGTGGCATCCAGGATGGTGTTCGAGCAAGGCCCAAGCCTGGGCCTGTTGCGCTACGAGCTGGAGATCCGGCCATCTTCTCCATCAGCATGTCCCTGCCGCCAGTAGTAGTCACAACGCAACGGTTGACTATGAATAGAAAGCTAATGATTTTCAAGGAGAAAAAGTACAAGGACTCCCCAACACGAGAAACGTACAGTAAAAAATCTGAGGATGGCCACCAGGGGTGGAGCTTAGGAGCAAGAGTGTCATTGGCTGGGGGAGTACGTCCCAAAGTGTTACAACTCACATGTGTGGAATCAGGTGGCCTCGGACAGAATACGAGCTGATGTCTTGACAGTTTTCCAAAATGAAGTATACCTAAAAGGGTCTCCTCAAAGAGGGCAACCTTCCCTTCGAGATACCGTGCTGCCCGTAGGAGTAACGGGCACCACCGTAGTTCAAATGAAAGAGCAGTGTACTACCAGTACAGCAAGCTGGGAGAAAGAAAAAAGATAAGACAAGTTACCAGATTATCGTCAAAGGAAACCGCAAACACGTTAAGGCAGACTGAAAATAACTAACCCGTTTATTTTAGATGATGCATCTTGGAGTGAAGGAACAAGTTAGGCAATAGGAGATTTCCAGAAGGAAAGGGGAGGCCGGAGAATGGGTTAGTGATTAGTTGGATCTAGGCCCAACGTAACGAGGGCGCACTACCGCATGATAGCACTTGGTATTTAAGCAGTATAGAGTCCAAAATCCATATACCAAGTAACTGAGTATTAGTTGATACAAGCAGAAAAGGATCCTGTAGTCACTGGTAGAACTACCTCTCACAAGCCACAAATATTCCTTTCAAAACAGTCTAACAAGACAACAAACAAGGTACTGGTAGTAATTGCGAAGTTTGCATGCAATCCAATTAACAGACCGTGGTCGGTTACCTTGTGGGCAGCGATGTACAGAATCAAGGCCAAAGGAAATCAGAGGGCGTGCCATGGTCAGGAGCCAATGTAGTCAGGAAAAAAGCTGCCCGGAAGCGGCTCTGTAGATCAAGGTCTGTCACAGAGGAAGTGCAGCCAAAATGACGTGACAACATGGTTGCCATAGAGAAGCGTTTGATGAAGTGTCAGATCGCGCTCGCCATCTGCGCCCCTGGCGTTGAGAGGCACCATGGAAACCGCCAGAGGCGAAAGAAGGAACGCGAATTGTAGAGCTGAATACGCTTAGGAGGATGCAGATTTCTGCACTCTGTGACATTGATAGGCTATAGAGGAGATGAGAAGTTTACATTTAAAGCAGTTTAGCTTTAAGCTAAAAAGAGGATTGCCAGTCTGACAACAGAGAATATTCACGAGCATGTGAATCCTTCCAAGACCCCATGCTTGAGAACTGAGCAGGATCTTGTATACCTGTGGAATCATACATAGTGGATATTGCCGTACCCATTAATGATTTTTCTTTTTATTTAGACGTTCCAAATGTTTAAAAAAAAGTATAACATTTTCGAAAGGAAGACCTGTGTTACAGATAAAAGGAAATTGCCATTATTCGGTCTAGTGACTGTACAGTCTCACTAATGGGATCCCCTTCTGCCAAGGGTGATACGTACAAAGGAAAAGATGGTCCTGGTCAAAGAACTACCACTTAGCTAAGATATTCAAGTATGGTGCATAGTCTAATAGAGCACCACATTCTCCTGGATGATGCTTAGGTAACTGCAACGAGGAATAGTACTTGCATAGTAAGATTAGCCAACGATGTCCTTGAGGTTCAAATGGGGATATACTGTAACGCGGTAGTTGCATCTCACATTATTCTTATGTAGTTTAACACTGCACACAGTTCATCTGTCATGGATCTGTGTTTCCCCTTTTAATAGCTGGAAGGACCAGGCTGTCATCCCTGGTTGTATCCACTGCTAAAGGAGTATTAAGGACTGACTGTCACAATTCTGGGCCACACTGCGGCACAGACACTAGAGTGGCCCATAGGCGACTTGAATGGCAGCTGGGTGCCTGGATTTCAATACCCAGAACTGGAAAGACCTTGACGCATAGTAGCATGTTGTCCCTTGAGGGTGCGCAGCTAACAGACAAAGATTTATGGAGACTAAGTGGAGGACACAGTGCTTGACAACTCGTCCAGCGAGTTGTTTGAGGTTCCTCTTGCTCCCAATCCATGTCCACTGCCCTTTTGCCTCGTTTTCCCTTAGTCTGCCCGCTACCTTGCTTTCCGTTTCCTTGTTGAACGCTCTGCCGGGCCTTTGATTTGCTTACAGATTCTGGTTTCCTGTTACCTCAAACTGAATTCCTACCCTGTTTCTCATCCTTCCTTTGGATTCTGTTCTCGACTTTCTCCAGATACTCTCCCAGGGGTTGTCCCTCATCCACGTTCTACTGTTCTGCATTTGGAAAACAGTGATTACTTTACCTGGACTTGCTTGACTGTTGTATTCCCCTTGCCTCCTAGTTTTCGCATAGTGCCGCCTGGAAGGACCTTCAGTTTCTTTTGTTTAGCATCCTTGTTTCGTCCGTTCGGTGTTATCCTTCTTCATTCTTTGGATTACTTGCAAATCTCTTCGCACCAACTAGGCAACTAAACTTACCAAAGGGTTGTGAACTGTCTTCATGTGTATTCTTAACAATGGGATAACTACATAGAAATATATTTTGAAATGCTGAGCAAGGATTTACAGAAACTGCAGGAATAAAAGAGGGACAAGAAACAGTCACGAATACAACATTACAAGAAAGGGAAGGGAAGCCTTTAGATGACTAGTCAGATGAGAGAACCGTATCAAACCAGCAGACGGAGGCAATTTAGTAGTCACTGACAAGACTACACTAAAACAGCATACAACCATTTAGCCACAAAAGGATTTTATGACTCACTAGCAAGGTATTCCAGACGGTCCATCCATGTAGTACCATGGATTGATCCATGATGAAAAAGGACTTTCTAATCATGAGAAAGAGTTAGTTTCGGTACACCTTTTGATGATTTACAACCATCCATTTTCTCCCCACTATCCACAAAGAATTTGATAAATTAAAAGAGAAAAGCAAAACAAAGAGGGTATGGCTGGAAAATCTAAAATTAATCTTAACCTCTGGTATTGCTCTGGGAATCCCCACAGACCACTGTTCTTCAACTGCCAAGCCATTACAAAAAGGGCAAAGACAATTTGCAAATCAGGCTTGGTCCCACACTAGAAGGGACAGTGCAGCCTGAACTGCTAGGTTACATCCTTTCTGCACGAGACCACGAGCATCCCCAAACATGTTTCGCCCTCATTGGGCGTCATCAGTGAGGAGTAAGTTGGGTCTCTAGACCCAGCAGGCGCGTGAACCACGCCTGACATACCTGTCCCACTCGTGTTGACTAAAGCAAAATAAAGGTGACGGCTGGAAGGTTTAAAATTTCAAAACCTGGGGCGTGGCCTGGCTGGAGGCTAATTGAGTCACGAGACTGGTGAGCTCCGAAGCCCTGCGGAGGAACCCCGGATCCATTGTCAACCATCAGATCAGCAGGCTTTGCTGCTGGAATCCCGTTAGAACGACTTGGCAAAGCATCAGCGCGATCGTTCTGTGAATAGAGCATGAATTGTGGTGTGCTCCCGGAGCCGAATGAGGCCAGAAGGCTCAGATTGCTCTGTTCTTCTAGCGGCCTGCAACAGTTGTGGTTCTGACTCGCCCGAGCAGCTGAAAGTGCTGAAGGTATTTGGCCAGCAGATTGAAGTGAGCTGAGCACACTTTGCATTTAAGTTCCCCCAGCGGGGTCGGACCTTGATGTGTCGGGATCCCCAGTGGGTCCCGTGACCCGACAGTTGGGGACAGCATTCGCAGCCGAGTTGCTGGGGGAGAAGTGCTCAGGACGCTTACGGAGCATGGTTCTGTCTTTGGATCAGATATGCGGATCGGCCCCCCGTCAGTGTCAGAGGGTCCCACTGAGGACCAGCAGCATAGGAGAAGCAGCCTATGAAAGCGGATATGGCAGCTACTCTCTCGAAATGGAATAAAATTGAAGGCTTCATGTTAGCGCAAGAATCTCATCACTCCTTCCACGTCACCTGTTCAGAGAGGGCCGTTGTAGCTTGTAAAGCTGCTCTATCGGTACACCATACAGGACCTCCTTCAATTTCTCAATACACTCAAACCAATGACTTTACCCATCTCCTAAATGGGCAGCTTAAATCATACGCCAAAGTGGTTCAATCCAATGACAATTATTGGTCAAATCCACCCGATATATGTCAGATTGACATGATGGAGGTTCTAAAACTTCAACACAATAGATTAAAGGAAGTTGAACTTATTTTGCTCAATGAAAAACTGGTGCCACAGCATTTACCATCTGTAGCTCTTAACGTACACCCAACAGATGTTGCTGTGGTGGACATTATGGAAACACCCGATAGCCCTTCGGCACTCACTGCTCTTATGGCTCCTAATGACGTTAATAACCTCCAATCAGATGTTTATAAAAATTCAATTGCGGGGGGGCGTGGCTTGGCGGCCATGCAGTACGAGGCACGATCAAGAAGCGCCTTCGAGATCCTGAAGCAGATCCAGCCAAACTGGTGCAAAACCATTAAAAAGCACTTAAAACTAACAGAAACAGATGTCGGAACAACCGTAGATCACTTGCTGAGTCTCCCGATGAAAATCGGAGCAGGAATTGATGAGAAAAAGGCAAATCAAGACGCTGCCCGCGGGAAACAAAATGGCGGGCGCGAGCAGCCGAACCGGTGGAGAGAAAGTCAACGCTTCACGACCACAGGCGAAGAACGATGGCTGGGGACAGAACACCCAGCATAGCAGGAGAACCCCCGGAGAGGCGGCCCAAGACTAACACAGGTGGTCCAGGAAAAGGAGCCCGGGGAGCTGATACGGGCACTACAGCGGTACGGAGCTGGAAGACGCCCAGCGGGGAGAGCGCACCAGAGCTCCACTCCAACACGGGCGCAGGGCACACAGGCCCCATCCCCCTCCGGAACCACTCTGCCTGCAAGGATCATAAAGCAGAGGCGGGTCAAGATAATCAGCCAGAAACGCACGCGGCTGGCGGAGAAATCATACCCAGAGGCTGGGGGAAGCAGCAGGAGGTGAGAGGGCAGACAATATAAGGGGAAACTGACCCCGTAGCGCCGGGGATCTGCGGCAGACGGAAGGCACACGCGGAGAAGACCGCACAGTGCCTGGCCAGCAGACCAGATAAAGACTGGGAGAAATAGGGTATACAGGGAATGAGAGCCAGTGCACACGGCGCAATATCGACTACGAGCTAATCCACGCAAATAACACGTGAAACGGGATCGCTACTCACCTTGTAGGCCCGAGAGGCTAGTGCCGCAGGAGGAACTACTAAAGCACATTGAAGCACACTAAAGAAGGGACTGCACGAAATAAGCGGAGGCACAACATCCAGCGCAGTAAGCTCCCCTAGCAGATAAAGAGGGCGCACAACAACTCACAGGGCAGTTACAACCCACAGCGGGGAAGCCCAAGAACTGAACTCGAGATATTGAGAGACTGATAGGGCCCGGGCACGGACGGACCCGGATCCACCTGCTACTAAGCAGCAGAGAAGCGAGCTCCATAGAGATAATGCCAAATCGGAAAACAGAGGGAAAATCTAAACAAACCAGCATAGAAGCCTTCACTAAAACACCCGGAAACAAACCACCTGTCCAGCCTGACACAGCAATGGCTACCTCAAGCACAACACAACAGGTGGGAAACACAAATGAAGGACCGATCCTAGAAGTAATAGCTGCCTTGAAAGCGTCCCTTGAAGCCAAAATGGACACAGCGATAGGCACCCTCAAGGCATCCTTATCAAATAAACTGGACACGGTCATGGTAGATGTGGGCCTCCTCCGCCAGGACGCCAGAAATCTGACAGAGTAACAACAACGGAACAGCAAGTGCAGCAAAACACCACAGATGTTGCGGTCAGTGATACAGAAGGTCAAGATCCTTGAACAAAGGGTGGAAGACGCAGAAGGAAGGGCACGAAGGAATAATATTTGCATAGTTGGGCTTCCAGAGGGCGAAGAAGGCAGGGATCCCACAAAATATGTTGAAACCATGCTGCTCCAAGAGATCGGGGCTGAACACTGTCCCAAGGTTTCGTAGTGGAGAGGGCGCACAGACCACTGACCAAAAGACCTCAGCCAGGCGCCCCCCGAGAGCGATGATCTCCAGGATCATGAATTTCAAGGACAGGGAGAATATGCTATCATTCTCAAGAGAAGGGGGAGTGATTACAAGGTACACCTCCAAAATTACCATCTACTCAGACTACACAGTCATGGTTCAAAAACAAAGAGCGAGATTGGTCCGACTAAAGGGCGCCTCAGGACGGCAGGAGTGCGATACATGCTCTTATACCCCGCCAAACTTAAGGTAATACATCAAGGGAAATCATAGTTCTTTGCCTCAATCCACATATGGATGGAATAGCAGGGCATCCCTCAGCAAAGAGAGAAATCTGAATAATAACGAGAACCAGCCTCAGTGAGAGGAAATGTCAACCTTTAGGAACAAGACCTCAACATAAAATAAGGTCACTAAGCCAGATGCAGAGCATGAAGGAGCGACCTGCTTCAATCCAGCTGTGATGGCGAAGGAAAACCACAACCCCAAAATGAACTTTACACAAGTTCGGATGGTAGTTTGGAGGCATCACGCTGCTGTGAGCCTGTTCCACTTCGGCGGACAGAGCAAGAGAAGTGGCAGGCCCGAGCAGGGGGAGGGTGGCTGGGCGTTAGTTTGGAAGTTTTGGTTCATGTGTTGGTTAGCAACAAGTATGGCCGGCTGGCACAAGGCACTAACGGTGGGAAGGACAATTTAGGCAATCACAGAACAGCTCGAGTGAGCGGAGACCGGGAAGACATACAGCAACAAACCGAGGGAAATCAACCCAGATGAAAAGGTGGAAAAGATCAAGAGGAAAGGGGAACGCCCCAAGAGCCAGATGAAAGGAGAAGAAACAGGGCAAGAAACAAGATGAAGGCTATGGGACAGCAGAGCCTGAGTAAACAATACATAGATGGACCCTGATGAGATAACAATAGCAACCTGGAATGTGCGAGGACTTACCGCCTACGTCAAAAGACTCAGTGTATGCCTGGTTAAACAAGATGAAAGTCAAGATAGCAATGTTGCAAGAGACTCATCTAACATGATGTAAACAGGCCAAGATGGGCAAGAAATGGGGAGGGCAAGTATACAGCACTACATATTCAAACTATGCAAGGGGAGCGCTAATTTGGATTGCGCCGGGAGTACCGTTCCAGCTAATAAAGCAAGAAAGTGATCCGGAGGGAAGACTAGTGAAGGAATGCTAGAAAACAGGGAAATATGTCTGATTAATACCTACACCCCAAACCACGACGCATCAGAATTCTTCAGAAACTTAGCACCCAATCGGGCTCAATACAGGGAAGCTACGTTCATCTGGGCAGGAGATTTTAATTGTACCTTAGATCCGCTTCTCGACAGGTCGGACGACAAACATAGGAAGCCAGCACCCTCTGCTAAGGGGCTCCAAAGGACCATTGCACGACTGCAGCTGGTGGACATCTGGAGGCAGGTACACAGAAGCGGGAGAGGGTATACACATTATAGCGCTCCCCACGGCACATTCACACGAATAGACTACCTATTTACGGGTACTTAATCTCTATTAGAATTCACAGGAATTGACATAAAAGCATGCACACTCTCAGACCATGCCCCGATACTAGCAACATAGGCACACACCCATGGGAAAACCCCAATACCAACATGGCGCCTCCGAGTGGAGGCTCTAGGGGAGGGAGAACTGGAAGAACATCTGCATGTGGTGATAGAAGATTACTTTGAACATAACGAGGGTAGCGTAGAAAGTAATGCCACGCTCTGGGATGCATTAAAGGTAGTGATAAGAGGGGCGGCAATTGGGAAAACAGGAGTTCTAAAAGTAACAATCATGGAAGATCTGGGCAAACTGGAAAGGGGGATAAAAATGGAGGAACGAAGGGCAGAGAACTACTGGAGTTAAGAACAAGATGCATAGAACTCTGGGAGAAACTAGGGAAGCTGAATTATGGGAAATATTTACAGAGACTCCACGCAGAAGGAGATAAACCTAACAGACTCCTAGCATGGTTCACTAAACAGGAAAACAAAAGAGACCCCATAGTCGTACTAAAAGATAAAACAGGGCCAGAGGGCTGGAACCAGGAAGATATAAACAATCTATTCGCCGGTTTTTATGAGCGGCTCTACCCAGAGGTGGAGCCAGAGGACATTGCAGACGCCCTAGCAGAGATAAGACTACCGAAACTAACAGCTGAACAGGCCCAACTATTGGATGCCCAGATTACTGTAGAAGAAATCAAGACAGTGATTTCTGAGCTCCCCTGGGGGAAATCTCCAGGCCCAGATGGGCTTCCGGGAGAGTTTAAGACATAAGGGCATTATAGCCCCAAAATTGCTAGAAACATACCAGGAGGCATACGAAAAAACAGCATGTCAGAAACAATAATTGTACCAATCCTCAAACCAGGGAAATCCCCAGTAGAGTGCCTCCTATAGGCCGATTTCCCTCATCAATCAAGACGCCAAAATACTCACGGCGGTCCTGGCTAACCGTCTGAAATTAGTAATACCCACGCTGATCCACTTAGACCAGACGGGCTACGTTCCAGGGCGCAACACATCATGGAACCTCTGCAGATTGCATCATGTCAGATCAGACGAATCAGAGACAGGGCGAATACGCAGTAGTGTCATTAGACGCTGTCAAAGCCTTCGACTCCGTCAGCTGGAAGTGGTTGCGGAGTGTCTTGGCCCACTTTGGTATAGGGGAGGGGTTTCTTAGATGGATTAGGCTGCTGTACAGAGATCCCAGAGCAAGAGTGAAAACGGGAAGACACATTTCAAAACCCTGGAGAATATACAGAGGAACTAAACAGGATTCCCCACTGTCACCAATGTTATACATACTGGCTCTGGAACCGTGGGCGGTCTTTCTCAGGGCAGAATATGGGGACACAGGGATAGAAATAGATGGAGTGGTACATCAGATCTCGCTGTATGCAGACGACATCCTTCTCTTCGTGGAGAACCCACGCGCTAACCTACCTTGTCTCCTAGAAGCGGCGGAGGCATACACCAGACTCTCAGGGATAGCCATCAATAAAGAAAAGTCTGCCCCATTTCCCCTAGCTGACCTAAAGTGGGTCCCCCGAGACAAACCTCCAGACATGGGTCTAGCATGGGCACCGAGCTCCTTCCGATATTTGGGAATAGAGATACACCACAACACTGCAGAGTCACACGAACGCAACACACAGGTGGCCCTAGAGAAAATACAAAAGGCCATGGACTTCTGGGGGACACTCCCGCTGGGGATGATGGGAAGAGCGGCCAGTCTGAAGATGGTAGTACTCCCAGGGCTGTTATACTACTTTACAAACATTCTGCACGCCATACCCAGAGCTTTCTTCGTGAAGTTGAACATAATAACACAAAGGGAGGGGGGAGGTGCAGGATCGCAATGGCAACCCTACAGAGGGAGTATGAAGAAGGGGGCATCAGATTGCAAGATTTCGAAAAATACTATTTAGCAGGGCAACTGCAATTTGTGGTCAAATGGCTGGGGGAAGACGAATCAATAGACAAAATACTTTTCCAGCCAGCACTGAAATCCTACCACCTACGAGAATTACCATGGATCGACAAATCCCTGCTCAGGACCCTGCCAAACATGCTTAAGCTTGCAACTGATCTGTGGGCGAGGGTGTGGAGACTCCAGAGGGCAAAAGATCCCTGTTCAACACAGATACCATTAGCGGGATTACTAGGCACAGACGCAAGTACATTCGCAACATACAGATCCCAATGGGAAGCCAAAGGAGTAGCGCAAATAGGAGATCTGAGGGTGGACGAACAATGGCTGGAGTTCCAAGTCTTGGTGGAAGAACATGACATACACAAAGGTAAATTCCTCCTACATAACAGAATAATATTGATAATTAAGAAGAGGTGGCCGGAATTACCAGAGCAAGAGGACATAGATACGTGGTACGATATATCGGAAGGGGGACACACAACCTCCAGGCTATACGAACAATTGCTACAATCCAATAATTCGCAAGCGCTACATATAAGAGCACGCTGGAAAGAAGAACTTGGAAGACCCCTGAGCGATCAGTAATGGACCCGGGCACAGATACCCCAAAAAAGTATCGAGGAACGCAAGGTTCAGGCAAGCACAATTATACACCACGCACAGGCCATACCTCACGCCCAAGAGGATGAATAGAATGAAGCTGGGAGACCCCCGCACATGCCCCTGCTGCCCCGACAAGGAAGCAGACATGATGCACATGTTCTGGACCTGCCCAGTGATACGGGTCTTTTGGGATAAAATCAGACATAAAGTGGCCAGAAGTGGACTCCAAATACAAGCAGAAAACCCTGAACTGTATCTGCTGGGTCTATTCCCAAGAGGAGACAGACACAGGTCGCACCTTGCAAAAATGAAAGACCCAATATCCATACTAGCTAAACGGTGGATAGCAATGGTGTGGAACACAAGGGAGGGACCGACAATAGACTCATGGTGGGCAGACCTCAGGAAATGGGCAATAGCAGAAACGACGGTGTGGATAAAAGCGGTGCAGAAAGGAGAAGGGGGAAACAGGACAAAAATAACAGCATGTAACTCCCTGATGCAGGATCTGTTCGAACATAGATCGGAAAGTGAAGGGGATGATCCTAGAAGGGAAGAGGAACAATAGAGAAGAGACACTTGAGGAGCCCACAAGAGCAGGAGGACATAAATTGAAAAACTTTAAGACTGCTACGGGCACAGAGTTGGCCTAAAATAACACGATCGCCGGATCACTCTGAGATGGAAGATGAGAAGGGATACACAAGTAGAGTGCCAAACAGCCAGTTATGTTATATGTTTTGTTTCTTTTGTAATGTTATTATAAAATCAATGAACAGTTTTTTAAAAAAAAAGATTCACTTGCGTCTCAGGATAGTGTCCAGTCTACCTCACACTTTATTTCTCGTAAAGCGAAAAGACTACACATGAGGACTCAAAAAAGAAGACAGGCCAAGAATTCTAGCACAAATGATAGTGCTATTTCTTCGGCTATTCCAAAATCAAAAAATCAGCTGCCTAATAAAAGTAAAGGGCACAACTCTGCCATCAAAAAACTTTGTAACATCTCTCTTGATGAGGCAGCGCTCGACTTGCCTCAGCTTGAAGAGAGCAAGTATTATTGGAACTCAAAGGTCCGTCATCACCGAATAAAAAATTCCCTCTGACTCAAGCCACTGTTTCAGCTCTCCCTTTGCAATCACCACTTGCTCATCCTTCCATGCGCCAGCTTACAACACCTTCCACCTTGGTTGAAGGCCATATTGTTTCGAGTGCACCTCTTATTCAAACTCAAATGTCCAACTACTACCAACTCACGCAAACTAAAAAGGCTGTCACTGAAGAACTGCCCCACACTTCTTCTACCAACTTGTTTTCATCAGCACCGTCTAGTCTGTTGGCAAACACTGACAATCCTCAGGGGCTTTGTTCGTTAATACTGTACCTGCACCCCATTCATCTTCTATCTATCGGCCCCAAAAGCTGTTGATAATATCTTGGGTGCAAGTACTTTATCTGGACTGCCTAACTCTACGTTTAGGGAGGTTGCAGGCGCCTTACATCCCAGCGTTTTTACTGCGGACTCTCCCTCCGAAGACTGTGCTAGAGAGTTGTGGTGGGGCAATTTATGACTCTGTAGATGTGCCCACGGAAATGAAGCTTATTTTGGGATGGGTCAAGCAATGTCTCCCTTAATGGGACAACACAAATGAATCGCTCTTTTCTTATGAAATTGTTTTATCAAATTCCATCTTTACGTAATCTTCATTCTGACGATGTTGAATGGTTAAGCTCGCTGCTCACAACAACCGCATGTTGTGCAAGCTAAATTCACAAACTATAACAAAGCTTTTATGGGATCAGAAGACAGACTTTCACTCGCTTGGGCTTGAAATACAGATCTTTCCGACCATGGACGACGCGTGGGCTTTTCTTGAGTTAATGCCCGCGCCTAAGCAAAATACGGTTGCGCGGAGGCCTGATGGTCCACAGACTACAGCTCAACAATTAAATCATAGGGCACTTGGAATCATTTGCCAATGTCAAAAAGTCTATCCTGGTTGGAACCATATTTCAAATCAGTTTCCCAAGACGGTAAGCTTCCGTCTTCGTCATAATCATCTTTTCTCCCTATTCTCTCCTGGAACTGCAGCAGTTTTAAAAATCTTTATTCTTGGCACAATTTGTTTTCCGGTCGTCATTTACCTTGTATTATAATTCTACAGGAAAGAATGTGCAATAGAAATTCACTTGGATGGCTTTTCCTCATTTAGCCATCCTGCCAAACGTGGTCAACTTGAACGTCCAGCTGGAGGTTTAGCTATCCTGATTCACAACAATTTGAAATTCAAATCCAACTGCATTCATTCTTCTGACAACTTTTTGATTATTGATGCCATCTTTGAGGGTCCTTCTCTACTTCAACTCTTAGTGGTATCTTCATATTGGAACCCCTGTAGCATTCTGCTGGATACCATCTTAGCTAACCTACAGACAGCCCTATCTGACGCTATCCTGTGCAATCATAATTATGAATTAATTATTGGGGGCGATTTTAACTCTACCTTGCTCATAGGAGAATACATTCCTTACAATGTCTACTCACACCAATCCTTGGTCAGAGGGCTGCGTTGGCTTCAATATTTAGAGGACTGGGACTTCTACATCGTTCCTCCTGCACCCCACCAATCAAATGTTACATGGAAGAGAGGTATGTCAAGGTCTTCCATGGACTACCTTGTGGCCTCACGTCTGTCGAGCCTCATTGATCCAGTCTCCATTTTAGATCCTCGGTTAGGCGATCATATGATCCTGAGATCAAATCTCCATCTGACATTCAGGTGTCATAACTCTTTCGGCTTTGTCCTTACGTCAAATTGACAAACTCGCTTTCCATTTGTTGGAATCCCGGATTGTGCAGACAACTTGCAGCCCTAGTTAGCCGGTATTTATGGGACGCAAATCTACCCTGTCACTAAGAACGGACACAGAAGTGCGAGGTAGAATGGAACACTCAAATGATTCACTCTCATTTACAAGATCTAGCTCGCTCACAAACTGCTCTTAATGCATCTTACCAACCCAACAAATTCTGTAAAGAGATTGCGTTGCTCAAAAAAGCCATAAATCGTGACCTACGATGGCTAAAATCTTCATCTGCATTTCTTACATCTTGTATATCAGCAAAAAGAACAATCCTTGCAAAATACAAAATGGATTTGAAAAAAAATCTGATTTGAAAACCACCTGCTTGACAACCAAAGAAAGATTCATTTGCGTCAGCATAACACCAAAGATATTTGGGCAAGGGGGCGTGGCTACGAGGGCCATGTAGTAGGACATGATCTGGAGGAGCTCCCGAGATCCTGAAATGATCCTGGCGGAATAGTGCATAACGACGTGCCTACGACTGCTGAAAACACACATGTCGGTGTGTGAATGGTCTGACCGCGCTTGGTGAACTTTTGGAAGGCGTGGGAGGAAAAGCGGTGTAGTTTTGTGCGAAAAAGATAAGGCGCGCCGGAGACGAAAGACGACACAAAATGGCCGACCAACGACCGGAACAAAGGAAGGAGCGGGCCGCACGATGATCGAGCGATAAAGGCGTACTGTGTGCGCATTTGCAACTTGTGCAGAACACAGGTCCTCTGGGTCATGTCTAATAGAACGGTGAGGCCAAAGGCGAAGCAGCCCACCTTGGACGACTTCGCTAAAACGTCCCCCAGTCCGGAAAATTCCAAGAGTAAGGACAAGTCGCCTACAGGCGGCATGACGGCGACGGGTACCAACCAAGAGGTCCTAGCTGTGATTGCGGACTTAAAGGCGGCTTCGGAACCTAAACTTGAACTGGCCGTAACTGAACTGAAAACGGCATTAGACCTTAAGGTCGGTGAGGTGCAGGAGGAAGTGAATCTACTCCGGCAGGACATCAGGGCCTTGGCGGAGCGCACGGAGACCCTCGAGAAAGAGCTGAGCCCGAACACTGCAGATTGTGCCTCCCATAAGGCCGAATTGCATGCCCTGGTACAGAGAGTGGGCAACTTGGAGAGCAGAGCGGAGGAGGCGAAAGGACGCGCCCGACGAAACATTCGCATTATGGGCTTGCCGAAGGGATCGGAGGGCCACGATCCTACTGAGTTCATTGAGTCTATGCTGCTGCAGGAGATACCCGGCGGAGCCTCATCTCAAGGATTTGCGGTGGAACGTGCGCATAGAGCTCTAACAAGGACACCGCCGCCAGGAAACCCGCCGACGCCAGTAATAGCCAAAATCCTTAATTACCGGGACCGGGAGAGGATATTGGAACACTTCAAGGGAGGAACGATTACACGAGGAGCGGCGAACATCACAGCCTACCCGGACTATACCCTGACTGTGCAGCTTAGCCGCATGAACTTTGGGACGGTAAAGCGGAGATTGAGAGAGGCGGGCCATAAATACATGTTGCTGTCTCCGGCAAAATTGAAAGTTTTTCATAAACACAAAACTTTGTTTTTGAGACTCCGGAGGCCGCCATGGGATGGCTCGACACGCAGGGATGTCCCCAGGAGCCTGACATTCGGACGGGAAGAGGAGATGGAGGAGATGAGTAGTGCACGAGGAGGGTGCCACAAGATGGCGCGGTATAGATCCATGGGACTTGATTATAGTCATTTGCGCGGCCTTCAGGAGAGAAGGTCAGACTGTTGCACAAGATATTATGAGCTCTGTTACTTTTACTGTATTTAGGGGAGCCTTGCAGAGCGGATCTCTTTACCCCACTTTAGTTAAGTGGCCATTAGGACGACTTCACCCTACTGAGCTCTGGACATTGGTTGGTGCTTGCAGGGCTAGATGTGGGGGTGCCCGAGTTCCGAGGATGGAGCTGGGCAGCAGTTGGGGTGTGTGATGTTGGGCAAGGGATGGGTAGAGGGTGGGGAGGGAAGCGGGGAATTTGTGGTGTATATAGTTATGGGGAGTTTGAGTTCGTACAAGAAGCTACAAGTAAAAGTCAGAGGGCTGTATCTGTATCGCGTGGGAAAGTGGGATTCGCTACACGGAAGGGGGGAGGACACTCATGAGCTATGGGGGATCTTAAGATCGTAACGTGGAATGTCAGGGGACTCAATAGTTACTTAAAGAGGAACAAAGTCATGATGTATTTGAAAAGACAGAAGATTGATATTGCACTGTTGCAAGAGACGCATCTGACCCGGCAAAAGTTGGAACTGGTGGGGAAGAAGTGGAGAGGTACTGTAGTAGGCTCTCCGTTTTCGGCCTACGCTAGGGGAGTGTTGGTCTGGGTGGCACTGCACGTTCCGCTCCAACTTACACAAGAGGTGGTGGATACGGAAGGGAGGTTAGTCATATTGAAGGCACTGGTGGAGAATAGGGAGGTGTGCATTATAAATACGTATGCCCCAATCAAAATACGGCGACATATTTTAGGACTTTGTGTACCAACCTGGGTGCGTGTATGGGGGGAGCGGTTATTTGGGGAGGGGATTTTAACTGCGTGCTCAACCCCAAGGTAGACAGATCCGATGATAAGATTGATAGGCCCACCTCAGCGGCCAGAGCATTGCAGACACTGCTCGACGACTTCGGGCTGGCAGATGTTTGGAGGCTGAAACATCCTAATGAAACACAGTACTCGCACTACTCAGCCCCGCAACAACTGCATACGAGACTCGATTATTTTTTTGGCACGCCAGATGTGGTGATAGAGTCCACCCAAATAGACTACAAAGCGAGGGTCCTGTCGGACCACTCGCCTCTGGTTCTGGGCTGGCAGTACTGCCGCCCCAGAGCGCGGATACCGACGTGGTGCCTCCGGGCTGAGGCGCTCAGGGACCCGGTCTTTAGAGAGGATATCAGGGATGAGATCACACATTATTTCGAGGAAAACACTGGCAGTGTGGATTCAGCGGGCACGCTCTGGGAAGCCTTCAAGGTGGTATTGCGGCCTGCTGCTATTGCTAAATCAAAGGGCCTACAGGGTGGGGTCCTAACGGAGTTAGGGGAAGCCGAAGGTGAACTGGAACGGGAAATCAATAGGGCAGGAGGGGATGCGGAATTAGTACTCAAACTGCAGCAGCGGTGTGCAGAGCTTGGGGAAAGGCTCTGCAACCTTAACTATAAGAAGTATGTTGAGAGACAAATTGCAGGTGGGGATAAAACCGGTCGTCTTTTGGCGTGGTTATATAAGAGCGAAACCCCTAGGCCCCCGATTAGGACGATAACCAGAGAGGATGGGGAGGTAACGGACACTCAAGAGGGAGTCAATGAGGCATTCTCAGACGAGTACAGGGCATTATATGAGGACAAAGGGGGGGGGCAATCGAGAGGAGATAAGAGAAACTTTAAGAGACATGGAATTACCTAAGATTAGTGCCGAAGAAAGGGAGGAGCTGGATGCACCGATTACTCTAGAGGAATTGGAGGAGGTGGTGAAGCAGTTGCCCACCCGTAAGACCCCGGGTGCAGACGGACTCCCTAGAGAGTTTTATAAAGCGTATAGAGAGGAGGTACTCCCCCCCCCCTTCCCCCATGCTAGAAATGCTCAATGAGTCTTGAGGTGGGCCGGTTGCCGGAATCGCTTAGAGAGGCGATAATTATACTGCTTCCTAAACCCAACAAGCCAGGGCATAGCTGCGGCTCCTACAGGCCTTTGTCAATGTTGAACCAGGATGGCAAGATATTGACGGCGGTCCTGGACAATAGGCTGCGTAGAGTTATTAGTAAACTGATAGAAAGAATGATGTCCCCAACAGGAATATAACCCACAACCATAGGCGACTACACCGGGTGATTGAAGAGGGGAACAAGAGTGAGGGTGAAATGGCGGTTGTGTCCCTAGATGCAGTCAAAGCTTTCGATTCAGTGAGGTGGCCATGGTTGCTGGAGGCCCTGAGGGAATACGGGATGGGGCCGGGCTATGTTAGGTGGGCGAAATTGCTGTACAGTGAACCGCTGGCTAGGGTACGCACAGGATCGGTGATATCCGAGAGATGGCAACTTAGCAGAGGCACCAGACAAGGGTGCCCCTGGTCCCCGATGTTATATATTCTGGCCCTGGAGCCCCTAGCAGTGTACCTTAGACAACAATATGACATGATAGGCATTGAGGTGGGGGGAGAGAAACACCTAATATCCTTATATGCTGACGATTTGCTATTATATCTGAAATATCCGGAGGAAAATCTTCAATATATTCTAGAGGTAATGAAAAGGTATGCAGAACTGTCCGGCATAGCGGTGAACCCCCAAAAATCGAGCATGTTCCCATTGGGTAGCTACAGAGGAACCCCTCTGGAGCGATTGCCAGTGTACCATGGGCGGTTGGCTCCTTAGGCTACCTCGGAATAGATGTGTATCACACGGTAGAGGAGGAACATTTGCATAATATCGAGGTGGCTGTGGGAAAAATCCTTATAAGTATGAAGTTTTGGGAGAAGTTGCCGCTGGCGATGATGGGACGGGGGGCAATGCTCAAAATGGTGGTCCTGACCAGGCTCTTACATTTTTTTCAGCAATATTCCGTACATGATACCTAAAAAGTTTTTTGCCAAGCTGAATAGTATGTGCAGAGACTTCCTATGGCATGGCACTCGGACTAGAGTGGCGCTATGGAAGTTGCAGAACTTCTATGAAAGAGGGGGTATTAAGCTGCCAAATTTTGAGGCCTATTATGTAGCTGGCCAGTTGCAATATGTGGCCAAATGGCTCTCTGATGAGGTAACTCCCGAGTTTAGGCTGTTTGGACAGGACTGTACTCCGTTTTACCTAAAGGAAATTATTTGGTTGCCTAGACTGAAAATGAAGGAGCGCCCAGGTATGATGTTGCTTGGGTGGAAGATGTGGCGTAGAGTAGGTCGACTGATGGAGAACCCGTACCCGTGTTCCCCACAAGTGCCGCTGGTGGCCTTGGCAGGGGAAGACAAACAACTAAGAATGATAATCGGGACCTACTGGGAGTCGGTTGGGCTGGTTACATTGGGAGATGTTTGGCAAGAGGGGGTCATTAAGGATTTTGAAGAATTAGGGGAAGAGGCAGGCTTGCACAGAGGCCAATATGTCACATATCTAAGGCTGGTGCAGATTATTAGTAAAACCTGGCCTGAGACTGTATTGGCGGAGGAGCCAGACGCCACCATAGGGACAATATATGACATGTCAGAAGGAGGGCATGAGATCTCTAGACTGTATGAGATGGTGATGACCCGGGTAGGGAAGGATTTGAGGCATTTGGGGCTGAATTTGGAAACCGAGGTGGGAGCACAGATGACCGATGGGATGTGGGAGCGGGCTATGGGATACCACAAGAAAGTGTCCAGAAATGCCAGATTACAACAAATACAGTTGTACATAACGCACAGAGCCTACATGACCCCAATGAGAATATCTAAGTGTGTAAATGCGGGACGGCAAGCGTGCCCAAAATGCAATAAGGAAGATGCTGATATGACACACATGTTCTGGTCTTGCCCAGTGATTTAGAGTTTTTGGGGGGGAAGTGGCACAAAAACTAGCGGACAAAGGGGTCACGCTCAATATAGATACAGCCTGGGTCTGCCTGTTGGGAGGGTTTCCCAGACCACGGAATACTAAACATGTTGGGAAACTGAAGGACTTGGCATACGTGCTTGCAAAACGAAGGATTGCCATGGGCTGGAAGCAGTGCCATAAGCCACTGGTCGAGGTATGGTGGCGGGATTTGCAAAAAAGGGCGGAGGCTGAAACGGTGGTATGGCAGGAGGCATGTAGCAAGTGTGGGGAAGAAGAAGTGAGTACCTTGCTTGCATGGAGTGTGTTAATAACAGGACTGTTTGGCACAATAACGGACTCTGCAGTCTCAGAAGAAAGCGATACCCTGCCACACGCAGCAGATACGGAATGAGGAAGATAAACAAGCTCTTGAGGGGGGAGGAATTGGGGGTGCAGTGGTGTTCATTTATTGATGTTCATGTGTTTTGTTGCAAATAACGCTGCTAGTTTGGTTTGTATTGTTTGTTTGGTTTAAAAAAAATAAAAATTAAAAAAAATAAATAGAAAAAGATATTTGGGCAATCTTAAGAAACCCGACAGGATCACAGGCTTCTTTTTTTGACTCAGCAATATCTGGCGATACCCGGGTATCGTTCTTTAAAGCAAAATAAACTTTACCTCAGCAATATTCTCCATTTGACATACATGTACTCGATAGCAGTATTCCATCTCAATGTCCCTGGTCATTGGAGGACGTACACTGGGCAATAGCCAAACTTACATTTTCAAATGCACCTGGTCCTGATGGCTTACCCCCCTTGTATTCTCAAGGATGATCCTCACTTTTGGGCTAGGTATTTGCACTACTCTTTCTAAACGAATTGGAACATTTCCTCGCTACTCACCACATATTGTCAAGATCACAAGTCGGCTTTCGCAAGGCAATGGGGGCACCTCTTTAAATGACACTCTTCTAGCCCATCTTTTTGCATGTTCCCCAGTCTCTCAATGGTCCACAGTGATTACATTGTTGGTGGGACGTGATATCGCTGTGGCTCGTCCCCTGTGTAACATGTTTTGGGAGGCTTGCTGGGGTGCGGTTGCTGTTATGATGGAGAACTGTAGGAGATATGACTGAGATGGGGGATCTTACATGGTTTTTCCTGAATGTGCATGGGCTCAGTGTGCTGTCCAAGTTGAATGAGCTGAAAGCAGATATCGTTTTACTGGAGACGCTTCCTGAAAACAGATTGGCCTAGGCTCCGGTCTAAATGGTTCCCTCATCAATATTTTGACCCCCCCCATCCAAATGAGCAGGTGTTGCTATTTTGTTTGCTCGTTCCCTGAAATTCACCATGGTAATGATAAAAGATCCTGATATTTGGGCCTTCATATTTGCCTTGAGGATGTTGATCTCACCTTGTTCTTAATATAATGGCCTGAATCAATCCCAGGACGGGTTCTACGCCCAGACGCTCCCATGAATTGCACATTTTCAGAACTGATCATTTGGGGTGATTTAATGTGGTGCTAGATGGCGGTTGGACAGATCCAATTCTGCGGGAATGTCTGATGTGTCCAGGTCTGAATCCCTTAAGCAATCGATTGGGGACCTACAACTGTTGTAGATTACAACACCCTCTATAGAGGGATTACACCCATTTCTCTCATGTGCACCGCAGTAAATCGAGGATCGACTTAGTTTCTCGTACCTTGGTTTCTAAGGTCGCTTACTCTGCTATAGGATTGGCAGTGGTTTCGGATCATGCCACAATGATGAATCGGATAAATGCCCATGCCTTGGGAGCCAGGAAAACCACTTTATGGAAAATTAATGACTCTTTGCTTAGTTGAATTGATATTTTATTTCTATCGCGCTCATACACAAGTGTTTCAGAGCGCGACAAGGCAAGGGAGGGGAACAGGGAAGAACAAAACAACGATCTTACTAGGCCCAGTGACATTGAGAACGTGCAAGTGCATGGGAGAGGGGGACGGGGAAAATTGCAAAGGGGGGAGTGGAAAGTGCGGAGCAAAAGGAGAACGGAATAAATACTAATAAATAAATAAATGATAAAAGCAACAAAAGTGGTAGTGCAGCCAGCAAGTGGCAAGTGCTGAGTTTAGGGAAGCAGACAGGGTAGGTCAGATAAGTGCAAGGAAGGAAGGGGGGGGACTGTATGGGTACAGATACAGACCCCAGTGCAAGGGGTGGCCCAGAGGCAGTGCGGGAGGGTGACAAGGTAAGCAGGAGCCTTGGGCAAGAGGACAGAGGGTGGCCAGGTGCACGGTGCCAAGAGAAACCAGATCAGCAGGTGAAAGGGGGGGTGAAGGCAGAAGCAAAGAGGATGGTCTTGAGGTGCTTCTGGAACCGGATATGGTTCTCCTCACATTTTAGAGTGACAGGGAGGCTGTTCCACAGGGAGGCCCCAGCCGAAGACAGACCTACCCCCAGCTAGTTCCTTTGAAAAACGACTGACCCTGAGGGAGGTAGAGGAGCGAAGAGCTCGAGAGGGGAGGTATTTGCGGAGGGATAGCTGAAGGTATTTTGACCCAGGCCCCAGAAAGCCTTGTGGACAAAGCAGATGGTTCTGAATTTAATCCTTGCATCCACTGGGAGCAAATAGAGAGATTTCAGAGCTGGAGAGATACGATCCCAGTGCTTGAGGCCAAGGACAAGTCTCGCCGTCCTGTTCTGGATTAGTTGCAGAGGGCGGAGAGTAGAGGCAGGTAGATTTAGAAAGAGGCTGTTACAATAGTCCAACCTAGACAGAACCAGAGCTTGGGAGACCATGAGCTTCTGGGGGGAAGGAGAGGAAAGGGAGAGTACCCGTGAGGAGGTGCAGTAGGAAGTTTGACTTTTTAGAGACATCAGATATGTGGGCGGAGAAGGAAAGTGGAATCAAAGATGACCCCAAGGTTCTTAGCCTTGCAAGTGGAGGTAGAAGGCGGGCCAAGGGAGGCTGGCCAGAGTGTGAGGGGAAAGGATTCAGAAGGTGTCCCGATGAGGAGGATCTCAGTCTTGCTGGCATTCATCCAAAGATCATTGGCGGAACACCAATCTTGAATAGCAGCAAGGCAATCAGAGATGGGAGAGGTGGTGGCCGAGGGCAGCCTGGAGTGGAGCGTCGTCAGCGTAGCACTGCAAATTTGAGTAGAAAATGGCAATGCATTGGGCGAGAGATGCAAGGTATTGGTTGAAAAGCCAGGGTGAGAGGTTACCACAGGTAGAGAGGGAGATCGATGATAGGAAGGACCCCAATATGACCTGGGAGGGTAGATCAGAAAGGAAAGGTCAGCAAGGCCAGAGCCTGGTCTGTGATACCCAGGTTATCATGGAGACGGTTGAGCAGGATGATATGGTTGATCGTGTGAAAGGCAGAAGAGAGATCAAGTAGGATGAGGACAGAGGGAATGTTAGAGTCAAGGTTGGAGAGCAGATCTTCACGGATGTTCAGGAGAGTAGTTTCCGTGCTTCTGGCAGCTCGGAAGTCAGATTGGTGGTCATGGAGACCGCCAACAGAATCGGAATGAAGGTTAAGCTGGGAGATGACCAGCTTTTCCAGGAGTTTTCCCAGAAAGAGAGTAATGCTTACCGATATTGCTTATTGCACCTCCATTTCGGAGCAGATTTCCTTATATTTTCAGGAAAATAATTGCGACTGTCTGGGATGCCTTTAAGCCTACATTATATGGCTAACTTATTACCCTAGCCTCAGCAAGGAAGTGGACGTTTATGGCCCAAAGGCAAAAGGTGGAGCAGACTGCAGGAGTCAGAATTGCAACAAGAGAGGGAAGGCGCAAGGAGGTTTTATAGACCACTGCAAATTGGGCAGCCAACCTTTCGCACAAGTTGCTCCAGACTAAACAATTATATTTTATCACTTCAAATAAAGCCTCACGCATCCTAGCTTATACATTTAAGGCTCAAAAAGCTACGAATACTATTGATCGATTGTGTGAAACTGGAAATCTCTCAAATACTGAGCAGCTTTGGGTTCCATCCATCTTTCATTAAAAGGGTACGGGCCGGTGGCAAACATGGCAGGCTCAGTGCATGCAGCCGGCGAGGGTGCTCAGCCTGGTAAACGTGTTTTAAAAGTCCCGATTTCCTCCTAATTTTAATGCTTTGAGCAGCAGAGGACCACTGAATAAGAGCAGAGCATAGTTGACCATTGAACATATAGCGAGAGCAGTGGTCTGCAACTACCTGACAACGAAGCAGAGAAGCAGAGACCCCAAAATGGTGGCTGCGCTGGGCAAGATTTGAAACCCTGCACAACGAGGAGCCAAGGGAGGACCAGCTCAGGAGAGAGTGGGAGGCAAGTGAGCCAGGCCCCCAGCCGCAAAAGATAGGAAGCAGGAGCGGTGGCTTCCGGGGCTGCCTGTGAACCGAGGAATCGTGGAAAGGAGGGCAGTGGTGACAGAACCCTCAAACGCCTTCATAATTCACGTCAGGGATCGCAATGTGGAAGTTGATGGGGGGGGGGCACCTGGCCCGCTCATGTAGGCAGAAAGGAACTTTGGAGCATGCCGGAGCTGGGCTGCGCGTGCGGAAAATAGAGGCGTGCAGACTGTGGAGCAGCTTGTGGCACGGGTAAGGAGGCACACGCTAACACCACCTGGGAAGTTATGTGGCAGTGCTGAAGTAGATTAAAGCCAGCAGCAGGAGAGGGGCACTGAATTGCTTGGAGCTTTGGCCTCGACGTGAAGTTGGTAAAGGAGGCCTGTTTACCAAACGTATAGTGCAAGTATCTTAACTGACCGGGCCCAGGCGGTAAATGAAAATGTGCTAGACCTTCACAAACTAATGAGCCAGTCTAGCGGAAATTCATACTGCTGATCACTGAGGGGAGAGTGCAGCTGCATATATAGTGCTCGAGGGTGGAGCTGGCGGCTCTGGTACCCCCACTGGAAGAGGGGGTCCCCACTGCCAAAAATTGAAAGAAGAGTGCAGCTGCACAGTGTGGTGGGCAAGGAGTGGAGCAACTGGTAAGAAGTGGGGGCCCCAAAATGCGGCAGTGGTTGGAGCAAGGAGTACGACTAGACCATGGGACTCCTTGAGGAAGGACAAGCTGAGTAGGATTAGCACAGAGCTGGGATCCACGGTGGTTGTCGGGGCGGTGCCTTTATGTGTATGAGGACCCGTGAGTACCAGCCAGTCAAGCAAGCGTGCGGCATGTAAATGGGACCGAAGAGGAACGGACAGAAGGAGACGATTTAGGCTCAAGGATCGAGACAACAGGAGAGCACCATTAGACAGTTCACCCTTGGATTCGGGGCCCAGGAAAAGGAGAGGTACTGAAGAAATGCTGTTAACGAAGGAAGACCTGGATGCCGCACAGGCTAAATTCAAGAGTGCCATTATAGAAACAGGAAAACAGGCGGGACCAGTGCATATAAAGGAAGACCTGTCGCAACCAATTACGGTCGACAGGCCGGATCTTGAGGATCTGGGAAAGGGTGATGGACTTGGAAGGTCAGTTAGCGGTATCAGTGAAGATGATTCCGGACTTACAAATCACAGCAAGCGCCAGCGGCAGAGGAGAAAACGACGATGCCGGAGCACAAGTGCGAAGATTTAGATAACAGGTCGCAGAGAGAGAATATCAGGATTAAAGATTTGAAGGACGGAAGGAGCAAATTTGGAAGATTGTGTTGTGGAACCATTTATGGACCTGTTGGATAGTGGACAGACTAAAACTGGAGATCGATAGGGTGCACCTGGTGGGGCTAAGGAGAAATGATACAGGAGCACGCCCACTAGATATCCTGGTAAAACTACACAATTTCAAGGACAAGCGGAGGATGATTCCTGCCATGAGACAGGGTAAGGTGTCCATAAGAGGAAGCGAGACCCAGTTATTTGATGTTTGAAAACATTTGTTCATTCATTTTCAGTGAACAAACAGAAAAGCAGCGTAATATAGCAGACTACCAGTAATAGTACATTCTCAAAAAGGTAGATTAGGGTACAGTGGACTACGTAGCAACCTCCCCCCCGCCCCTACACGTCGCCCAAACATGCCAGTAATCTCCCCCCGCCCCACCCCCATGGTGACCCTCTCAGCAGATACTCTCAACTCATTCCACCGTCTCATGAAGGTATCAAATCTGCTGAGAACCGCAACTCCTCCAGCAACTGGCCCATTCCACTGTCAGCCCCATTCCACTGTCACCCCCCTACTCCCTCTCAGGATCCCTGGCTTTATGTAATATATCCACTCCCCCCATCCTCCACCTGCGAACATCCTCTTTCGAATGAACCATTAACCGACCCTGGGGTTTCTTCGATGCTATGGCCACTCATCTCTTTGCTAGAACCAGCATAAACTGGGCCATTCAATTTCTCACTTTGTCATTTCTCCCCTGGGAGTAAACCCCACAAACACATCTACGGGCCACATTTGAGACTAGAGTCAAGCAGTTCATTAATCTTTGCAATCACTGCCTGACAGTAGCGTGCCACAACCAAGCATCCCCAGAGTATATGACATATCCCAGCTGGCACCGTTGCACAATGAGGGTAGCCCGGACTCAGATCATTATTAATTTCGTGAAGTTTGACGGAGGTCACATACCTATGCAAGATGGTAAATTGGATAAGCTGAAACCTAGCGTTCCACGAAACCTTACAGACTTCTCGCAAACCGTTGTCCATTCTCCTTCTGGAATCAAACCTCCCATATCCCTCTCCCATTTACTCTGAGCCATAAGATCCTTCATGGGGAAATGTACTCTGCAATACCTGCTAGATTCTAAAAAACCTGCCCCACCCTCTCGTGTAAGGAGCACCTGCATCAGCGGGCTTGTCTCTGGTTCATCAAAATCTCCCTCCACATGGCAGCCAGTCATCTGGCCACCATGCCATATGTTAGAAAATGCCCGTTCGGCGCCCCATAGCGAGTACTCCATTCCTCAAATGGCATCAGTCTCCCATCCTTAAACAAGTCCCCCATTGTCCTGTACTCCTTATCTCCCAAGCAGGAAACCCCTATCCTCCTCAACACTAAGCGAAGTCCCGGGTCCACACCCTATGGTAGGTCTGCACTATAGAGGCCGGATACCTGCAGTTTCCCCAAGAGCTTCCTCCAAAGGGTTCTCACCACCTGAAAAACATTGGTATCCCCATCCCTTGCATCGTTCCCCACAACAGCTATATCCCCTGCCAGTGAGCCAGCAAGGTTCCCAACAAGCCCCCCAGCAAATCCCCTTTTGTGTCTGTCCATGCCAATATCACTTGCAGTTGTGCTGCCATGAAGTAGAACTCATAATCCGGCAAAGTTGAAGCCCTCTCTCAGACAGCAGACATTTCAAAGATGAGTGAGAACATCCTACTCCCTGTATCCCATAGCAGCCCCCCGACCTTCAAAGCCATCATTCTAAAAAGGACTTTAATCCCATTCGGTAGTTAATGAAATAGTGGAGAAACCTTGGGAGTATAACCATGTTACAAATTGCCACCCTTCCCATCAGAGATATCGTCAACTTTTTCTATAATTTGAATTTCCAGAATTTGATCGAGTCTCCAATCCCAGACAGCGATCTACCGGTATTATATACAAATGTCTCCATGTCGTGGAAAACTAATTCCCAAGTATTTAAATGCTTCCCTCTCCCACATTATCCCCCCGGTGCGGAGGGTATGCAAACCAGGGTCACGCTTGCCCCTAACGGGAACAGTAAAGATTGGTCTTTATTGATGCGAAATTCCAACATCACGTGGAAATTACCCAGAATCTCTAATAGCCCTGGCATGATCTTGTGCAGATTTCCCACATAAAGGAACAAATCAACTGCATACAGGGATACGATATGCCTCACCCCCTCCCACCAGTATCCCTGCCTCTCCCATCTCCTGTCTGAGACACCTCGCAAGAGGTTCCAGTGTCACAGACAACAAAAATCGGTGAGACGGGTCACCCCTGCCTTGTACCTCTGCCCAGTGTCCACAGCAACAAGATTCAATAATTTGTCTTTAGCCTCGTTACCAGCCTACTGTCCAGCAGCCACAAACATCAGCAGATGTTTTCCCAAAGTCCGAAGGCCATGAATACTCTGAGCAGCCAGTCCCACTCCAATGAATCGAAGGCTTTCATAGCATCAAAGGATGCCGGTGCCATTCCCGCCTTCCCATGTACCACCCCCTTCATCCCCCCCCCTCCCCCCCCCCCCCCCCCCAACAGTCCTTGACCTGGTCCATCACATGATGCAAATTGCTTTGGTTAACTAGGATCGGAGCAACCTTAGATAGTCAAGACCTTCCCCAGGACTTTTGAGTCAACGTTTAATAGCGAGATCGGTATTATGGTCTGGGAGAATCGCAGCCTGAAAGGCCTCATCGTATAGTTTAAGGTGAGGGACCAAGAGATCTGCATACTTACAGTAAACCTCTACCGGGAAAACAGTCGCTCCCGGGAGCACTGCCATTCATCATTGCCTGCAGCACACAACTGATATCATTTTCCTCAATAGGCCCCTCCAGCCATTCCCTTAAATCCCCATCTAGAACCGGTAGCTGTATTAAGTCCATCAGCTCATCCGTCTCGGTGTCGGAGTAAGTACCCTGGCTAATATAAAGAAATTGATAGAATAGCCAGATCGTCTCCTTAATCGCCTCCTGGGTGCTTGCCAAATCTCCCTATTCCTGCTTGACCTGGGTGATGGTGCTACGGGGCTGCCCTCGATCAATCAGCCAGGCAGCAGCCGTCCTGCCTTGATCCCCTCACGATGAATCTGTACATACTGCTTACTCCAATCAAAGTGTGATGGCAAGGCCTGCCTATCGCGATGAGAAGCCAGTGCTTTCCCCAATTCCTCCACATCTGCCTCCCATCCTCCAGCTCTTGCTCCAGCATTGCCACTGCAGTCTCCTGCAACTCATCTCGTATTACCCGCAGCTCCCAAGTCACCTTGGAAATACAGACCCCCGCCAAACCACCGATTGTCATATTGGAGGCCTCACACAATATCCCAGAGGATTCCACCGACCCTTCATTAATTTAAAAAACGTTATGTTCCCACAAACTCCACATCATCCAGGGATGCAGCGGGCAGGCACCACAGTCTTACTGGTGGATGTTGTTGTAACCCAGCAGCTGCGTTACCAGGGGTGAACGATCCGAAATGACTCTCCCCAAATATTCCAAATTATCAAACGGAATGAAAGTCTTCCGATCCCACAAACAGTCTAGCCGGGACTAAGACCCATGGACCCCTGAAAAAAAGGAGGAGCCTCTTCTCTGCCCATGCGGCCCTTGCCATTATTCCACCAGGTCCAGGTCCTCCACTACCTCCCTCAAGGACGTCGCTGCCTGCTGCTTATGGCGACTGGTCTTCCCTGTGCATTCCAAGTGCTATCCAAGTGTGTGTCCAGGAGACCGTTAAAATCCCCCACCCGCCCACAAATAACCTTCACCAAATCTCGCAGTCAGGTGCACTACTGATGGGAAGTCCTTTTTATCGTCCACAGTTGGTACATAAGAATTAATCACACAGATGTCTCTCCCTTCAAGTGCACCCACAAGCACCAAGAGTCCTCCCTACATCATCTTTCAAAACCTCTGGGACCCCTACTGCAACCCAAATCAAAATTCCCCTGGCATACGAAGAACACAACGTACCCACCACTACCCCCCATCCACCTCCCACCGTCTCCTAAGTGACTCCAAATCATTCTGTACCATATGCGTTGCCTGGAGCATAGCCAATTGGACCCCCTGCTGTCTCAGAAATCCCCCACCTGCTGAAACAACCGTTTACCCAGCCCTTGCCTAAACCTTCACTCAAAAATATAACCAAACAAATTTAACCAGTGTCCCAACTGTTTGCCATGACCCCCTCCCCCAACCATAACTCTGGACCACAGATTAACCATTGTGATGGCCCTAAAACCTGCCCCTCAATCCCCCAACCCCCTCTCTACCTCAATGTCCCGCCATCTCCCCTACCAAACACCAAGTACCCATTCCCCCACAGCTCCCACTCAACACCTCATCCTCTCCACCCCCCATCCATGTCTACTTCCACTCAGTCCATTGGTCATACCGTTAAATATACCGCCCCATTCCTGTGAACCAATAACCGTGGATGTAGGGGCTTGCCCGATCATGTTCCCGCCTTACCCGCTCATCCATCACACTGTCATTATGGTCCCCTCACCAGTACATGTCTCACATCGTAGTGTGAGAAAAAAGAATAACCAGGTTACTCACCGTAGTGACCACCTTACTCCTAGTCCATAGTCCCCTTTCCTCCATACTTGTGGGACATCTCTACATCCTGTGGGACGGGACCGGATCACTTTGTAAAAAGCATCCAAAAAAACATTTACAAAAAATGTGTCCTTCCTCTTTTACTTGCGCGCGGCCCGGCACACGGCCGTAACCCCGCCCACCTTGGCTCCGCCCCGCACATCGCCCATCAGTCATTTTCTATCACCAGGTCAGAGACCCATTAGCAATAACAGAGGAACCTTATTAGAGGGGACGGCGGGCGTATGGAGGAAAGGGGACTATGGACTAGGAGAAAGGTGGTCACTACGGTGAGTAACCTGGTTATACTACTACGTCCCGTCCCCTTTCCTCCATACTTATGCGAGATTCCCAAGCACTCATAACAGGAACTACCCCTTACTGAAAAAGATTCTTCAGCACAGACGGACCAAACTGAGCATCAGCTCTTGAGCTCATGTCAAGGCAATAATGCTTACAAAAAGCAGATGGGGAGGCCCAAGTAGCTGCCCTAGCGAGGGACTCCAGGGGACATTTCTGAAAAGCAACAGCGGCTGCATTGCCACGCACCAGGTGTGCATGAATACCCTTAGGAGGTTTCAGCCTTTGGACGGTGAAAGACTCCGTAATGCATTACCCTGAGAGTTACCAAAGGTCACGAATAGTTAAGAACTCCTAAGCTCGGAGGTTCTGTCCAGATAGAGTTTAAGAGCCCTTCTGACATCGAGACAATGCAGAACCCTTTCTGCCTCTGAGGTAGGGTTCGGAAAAAAGACCGGCAGGGAGATCGACTGATTCAGATGGAATTCAGTTACCACCTTCGGCAGGAAAGCAGGATTTGTCCGTAGGACTACCTTATCCTTGTGAAAGACCAAAAAGGGATGCTCCACCGACAAGGCCTGGAGCTCACTCACCCGCCTTGCTGACGTAACGGCGACCAAAAAGGACACTTTCCAGGATAGGTACTTTAGGTCCACCGTGGCCATTGGTTCAAAAGGCTTAAGGCACAACGCCGTCAGGACTACATTTAGATCCCACGGCGGGTGCGGACTACGAACTGGAGGGTAGAGGCGTGTCAAGCCTGCAAAATGCCTCTTAACCACTGGATTACCCAGAGAGTAAGAACATTGGTCCGTAGAAAGATAAGCAGAGACCGCTGAAAGGTAAGTTCTGCATGACAGAACGTGAACACCCGACTCCGCTGGGAAGGATATGAAAGACAACACTGTCAATCATAGCCCCTCCCCCCCATGGGTCCAACTGTTTCTCTAAACACCAATGACAGAACCTGAGCCATTTGCTTCTGTATTGGGATCTAGTCGAGGGTTTCCTGGCTGCCTGGATAATCTGCATGTTATCCGCAGACGAAAATGTTCGAAAGACTTGAACTCAGGCACCATGTCAACAAGCTGAGCGATTGTGGGGAGGGGTGCCACATCTTCTGTTCCCCCTGATGAAGAAGATCGGGGGTCACTGGTAACCTGATCGGCGGATACACCGACAGGTGGTGAAGTTCCGAGAACCAAAACCTGGCAGGCCACCAAGGGGCTATGAGTAGAAGGGAACAGTTCACAGAGTTCTTCAGCTTCCAGATTGCTCGATGGAGTAGAGGCAGAGGCGGGAAGGCGTAAACTCTCATGTTGTGCCATGGAATCTCGAGGGCATCCCCCAGAGAAGAGGCTCCCACCCCCCTCTGGAGGCATACTGAGGAGGCTTCTTGTTTACCGGCGTAGCGAAGAGGTCCACCTCCGGTGTGCCCTAACGCAAGAAAATCCATGAGAGGACCTCCGCCTTCAACTCACACTCGTAACTGACCAATGTCCGCCGGCTGAGGGCATCCGCTGTGACATTCAGCTGGCCCGGGTTGTGCACTGCAAGTAACCAAACGCCATGAAGCACGGGCCCACTCCCAAATCTGGATGAACAGGTCCATGAGGGGGGGGGGGGGGGGTTGTGGGGGGAGGAGAGAGACCTGGTTCCCCTTGTTTGTTTATGTAATACATCGACACCGCATTGTCCGTACGTATGCGGACCACCTTGTTGGCTACGATCGGACTGAACGCTCTGAGCGCTAGGAAGATCACCTGAAGCTCCAGATGATTTATGTGGAGGAGCTTGTCCTGAGGCGACCAGGGATCCGAGACCTGAATAAGATCTAACGTCTCACCCCACCCCAAGAGGGAGGAGTCTGTCGTGATCGTCACCGTAGCGGCTGGATCCTCAAACACCACACCCACCGACAGGTTGCAGAGAGATGACCACCATTCCAGGTCCACTGTCATGAAAGCCGGAATCATTATCAGCTTGGAATCCGGGTCCACAGCCTGACGCCAAGAGCTCCGAAGAGCCATTTGGGTCCGTCTCATCTTGCGATGAGCAAGAGGAAGAGCCAACACGCACAAGGCCATGAGACCCAGAAGCCTCTGGAACCACCAGGCAGACATGCTCTCCGACTGCGCGAACATCTGACACGTGGCTAACAGATCCGCCATCCTGTCCTTGGTCGGGTACACTCTGCAGTCGATCGTGTTCCAGCGAAAACCCAGGAAAATCAAGTCCTGCAAGACCGTCATGGAAGATTTCCGCCAGTTCACCGACAGCCCAAGATGGAACAGGAGCTGAAGGAGAGACTGAAGATTGCCTGCTGCTTCCAACGGACAAGGGCTGCGTAAGAGCCAGTCGTCTAAGTATGGATATACATTGATACCCTGCATCGAAGATAAGCTGCAAACCCGACATCATTTTCATGAAGACACGCGGCGCCGAGCTGAGGGCAAAAGGAAGCACTCGAAACTGGAAGTGCTCCTCTCCCAAAGAGAAATGGAGATACCTCCCGTGTGGATGCCAAATCAGAATATGCATGTACGCATCCTGAAGATCCACCACGCTGAGCCAATCGCCCATCTGCAAGGAAGACCGTATCTGGCTGGGCATGAACATCTTCAATTTCTATTGGGGTAGGAAAAGATTGAACTTTGAAAGGTCTAGAATGGTGCGTAGGCCAGCCTGATTGGGTTTGGGCACGGTAAACACTCGGGAATAGAAGCCCTCCACTCGTTCCCCGGGGGGAACGGGTTCCACAGCTCTAAGGTCCAGAAGCTTCTGAACCTCGGCCTTGAGAGAGAGCGAGCCTGACAGCTGAAAAGGAGGGTTGAAGGGTGGGGTAGGGGGAAGCGGAAGCCCGGCGAGTGACTGACGAGACCCATCTGTCTTCGGTGATGGTCTGCCACGCCTCCCAATGAGACGCAATGCGTCCTCCCACCGGGGTCTCGTGCAAGCGCGGAAACCCTCATTTAGCAGGTCTTTCGGTGGTGTTACCAACTGATCCTGAGGAGGAGCCTGAGGAGTGGGAGAAAAACCAAATCCGTTGTTGCCTATGGCGGTTATTCCCCAGATGGGTATCCACCCTGCGAGATTTCCAGTCGAGGAAGCCCCTAAAGACAGAGGAGGGTCTGCTTTGGGACAACGGTCTCTGTGTCTTGAAAGGGGTCTTGACCGACAAGGATTTAGCTGAGTGCTATCCTTCGTCTTGGTGAGCTCTACATCTGTTGTAGAATGAAAGAGCTCCTTACCATCGAACAGAAGGTCCAACACCTTGTCCTGCACTTCTTTTGAGAATTAAGTGGCATGCAACCATGCCTGCCGTGAGGCATCAACCCCTAGCATAAGGCCCCAAGCCAAGGTGTCTACGTGATGAGCCGCAGCCTCCAGGAGATCCTGGGCCAAGACCCTGGCGTCAGATAAACCCCCCTTAAAGTCCTCCAACTTCTCGACCGGGATGAATTCCTCAAACTCCAACAGACCTTTCCACATCCGCATATTAGCCCCCGCTAACACCAGTTCGGCATTGGCCTGCCTGAGCTGCAAGACTGAGTTGGCAAAGATTTTTCTCCCAAGGGAGTCAAGGAGCTTGTCCTCCTTTCCCAGAACGTGAGTAGCCTGCCTGAGCTGCAAGACCGAGTTGGCAAAGATTTTTCTCCCAAGGGAGTCAAGGAGCTTGTCTTCCTTTCCCAGAACCTGAGTAGCCGTTGTGGAAGAGGATGCTGCAGGCCTGGACTGCAAAGTGGCCGCAGCCACCATTGTGGAGGAGGGGGGCGGACAAGATGACAGGGCCACCTCTTCCGAAGAATGCAGCCTGTATCTCGTGTCAATTTTCTTATTGACGAATAATCCAGAGTGTGGCTTTTCCCATACCCTGCGGACCTCGGCCAGAACATCCTTCTGCAAGAACAGGCCGGTACGCTCTAAAAGAGACAGGTTGAATGCCCTAGAAAGCACGCCCTCCTGCGGAGCGGGTACCTCGGGCACCGGAACATCTACGAAGCACATCATGTCCAGTACCCAGTCATGAAAAGCTCTAATAGAGCGGGGCAGCTCCTTGTTGTCCTGAACCCCTTGCGCGTCATCCGACAGGTCAGGATCCTGCTGAGCCGTGTCGGGCACTGCCTTGTCCACGGGGGACAATGCGGGCAAAGGCGGAAGGGTCGAAGAAGGGACGGCAAAGGAGGCGCCGGTGGAACCACCGGAGGAACAGGTAGGGCCGGACATATCTCCCTAAAAAGCCCTTTGAAATATTCCCTCATGCGGTCGGTACGCATGAGCGTTTTAAATTTACCAAAAAAAGCGTCCTCTGGGGACTGCTTTGGAACCTGAGGAGGCCTCTCATGAGGTCGACAAATCCAGGGACGTAACGGCGACGGGTGCCAAACTGGCCCCTCCACTGACGTGTCCACATAAATCAAAGGCGCCGACCCCGCAGCCAACGAAACATTGTGCGGAAGAGGCATCCAGGCGTTCCAATCAAACTGGCCGATAAGGATGTGCACAAGGGACTATGTTCACCCAAGGAACCAAGCCCTACACCTGAGGCCGATGGCGTAGTTTTAGTGATAGCACCCAAAATGGGTGCCGCGGTCATGGCGGGAACGGGCGCAATTTAGTCATTGTCTGAGGGGACTGCGGCACGTGAGGAAGTGAGGCAGGGGTCCCCGTCGATGGATCAGGGGTCTTAACTTTAGCCTTAACACAAGGAACCTCGGCAGAGCCGGTACTATGAGGCCTGGAATGTTTCTGCGACATACCAACCGCCAAATTAGCCTTTCCAGGAAAGACCTTGGCACTACCGGTAAAAGAAGAACTTTCCTTCTTTGCCCCCTCAACAGATCTGCTGTCGCTGCAAGAGTGGGAACGGTGAGAAACAGCCTTCACCGGCAAGGCCTTGTCAGGCCTCTCAGAAATGTTGGTAGCTTTAGCCTCTGAAAGAGGGACCTCGGACCCACGTCCGGTGACAGCCTTATCTGCGCGGGCCTCGAACGTTCGGTGACAGCAAGCCCCACCAAGGCCTCAGGGCGCACCCCAGTCTTATTTTTGAGGGAAGCCGACAGAGGCCTCAGAGCTAGCTCTGGTATCCCACGATTCAGTGGAACTGGGTCTACAAACAGCCCCCACAGGAGGGGCCTCAGCGCGTGCTCAGTTATCCACTGGCCCCTTACGGAGACCCTCAGACAAAACTCTGGTACAATTATTAGGCCCGGCACCTCAGGGCGAACCCCGGTAACAGAGCGATCAACGCTCCTCCCGGCCCGAGAGGAACCTGGAAAGGTATCCCCCTGCCGGGGTACTCTGAAAAGTAAAGAACTTACCAGGCGTTGTTTCTTCTCGTCGATAAACGCCTGTAAATGTGAAGGAGGAGTTCGTCGGAACACCACCTTCCACCGCTCCAACCTACGTTGAAGTGCCCGGACCGAAAGGGAGTCGCAGTAAAAACAGGACTCCCAACGGTGATCCGCACCCAAACACTCTGTGGCACGATGAACAATCTGGAAAGTCTAGTTTGAACGACAGACAGACTAGTACACGATCACTAGCGAGAGCAAGAGAGGAAAAAGGGAAGAAAATCTTCAAGGATGCAAGTGCATCCAGTCCCGAACGAGCGGAGAAAAGGACTGATGGGCGATGCGCAGGGCGGAGCCAAGGTGGGCGGGGTTACGGCCGCATGCCGGGCCCCGTGCAAGAAAGAGAGGAAGGACACATTTTTAAAAAGATTTTTGGATGCTTTTTACAAAGTGCTCCGGTCCCGTCCCACAGGACGGAGAGATGTCCCATAAGTATGGAGGAAAGGGGACGGGACGTAGGAGTAATAGGGAACAAAGAACACCCCCCACCAATGTAGGGCTTCCCTTCAACTCCCAAACGCTCTTGGTCGACAAACCATCAGTCCCCATATTGTGCATCCCCCTCCCCCTGCTAGGCCAGTCGCCAGGTTGTGCATCCCCCTCCCCCTGCTGGATCAGTGCCCAGGTCGTGCAACCCCCTCCGCTACCTCCCACTGCTGGCCTGAACACTGCCGCGGCCACACCTCCTGCAGTGATGTATAAAACCAGGATTTGCCCTTGGCGATAATTTTCAACTTCACTGGGCAGACCATCATGTACTTTATATTCAGCTCCCAGAGGTGTCGTCACACTGCATCTTAAGTTCTACGTTGTCGTTGCACCTCTAGGGTCAAGTCTGGGAGGATATGGATCTTTGCGGTACCCACTGCGTAGTATCAGGCTTCGCACGAGTCCTGCAGGATAATGGCACTGAAATTAAGCATCACTGCAACCACCAGCCCCCGTCCCTCACGGAGGCGGACCCCTGCCAGGCACCCGATGCGCTCGCTCCACAGTAAACAATTTGGAGAGGCCCTTCACTTGCAGCTTCTCCAGGAGTAAATGTTCAATAAACAGCTCCACACTGGGCCCCCACATCCTTCTCCGGCACCCCCACCAAACGTATGTTACATCATCGCGAGCGGCCTTCTTCTGCGTCCTCTGCCCTGGACTCCAGAGTCCTTGTTGCTCCAATCAGGCCTGCCACCCGGTTCTTGAGGTGCAGTAAATCGTCCTCCACCCTGCTGACCCTCTGCTCCACCCTTTACGCAGTTCTGCCTGCACCAAGGACACATCCACCCGACCCTCCTTGATCATCCTCCTCCCCACCCCACACCCTCCTAGCAGGCCCAGCCACAGTCTTCCCCGTCTGCCCACACACTCCTCCTCATCTCAAGGCCCCACAGGTCTGGGATTCACAACCGGCACGACAGCAGAGTCCTTAAGGAAGGTTCGGTTACTGCTTATCGTCTTCGGCAGCCGCAGTCACGCCACACAGCCGCTAAATCTCCCCCTCCGTACTCACTCGCAGGGCTGGGCTCCTCTCCCTCGTAGGCACCTGCTGGATCTCAGCACTGTTCTACCAGCATCCCGGCCTCCTTCAGCATCAGTTTACGAGCTTAGCTCTGCAGCGGCCATTTTAATAAAGGTACTCACTGTAGTGACTACCTTATTCCTAGTCCATGTCCCCTTTCCTCCATACTTGTGGGACATTCCATCCTTCGGGATGGGACCGGAGCACTTTTGTCAAAAATCATAATTTTAAAAATGTTTGTCCTATTTTCATGTGGGGTACCGCACACGGCCATAACCCTGCCCTCCTGAGCTCCACCCCGCGCATCAATCTTCAGTCCTTTTCTATCGGCAGGTCTGAGACTATTTAAGCAATAATAGAAGATACTTTTAGAGGGGCCGGCGGACGGGCGTATAGAGGAAAGGTGACCATGGACTAGGAGTAAGATAGTCACTACAGTGAGTAACTTTATTATACTCCTACGTCCCGTCCCCTTTCCTCCATACTTGTGGGAGATTCCCAAGCATGCACCACAGTTAGGGTGCATGGAAAACCCCCGTACTGGAATAAATTCCAAAGGACAGCCTGACCAAACTGGGCATCAGCCCTGGAGCTCAGGTCAAAGCAGTAATGCTTACAAAAAGCTGATGGGGAAGCCCACGTAGCCGCCTTGGCAATGGTTTCCCAGGGAACATACTTTTGGAAGGCAAAAGCAGACGCTTTGCCACATACAAGATGGCCATGGATGCCCTTTGGGGGTTGAAGGCCCTGAATGGTATATGCTTCAGAAATGCAGGTGGCAATCCATCTGGAGATAGTTGCCTTTGAAGCAGGTATCCCTTTCGGGTCTCTGAATGTGACAAAGTTGTGACAAATCGCAGCGTGCCTGGGGTTGAGCTGTTTATTTAAACACCAGTGGCAAAAATGGAGCCACTTGCTCCTATATTGAGACCTCCTAGAAGGTTTTCTGGCCGCTTGGATAACGCGCATATTGTCCTCAGTCAAGTTAAACTGCGCTAACAAATCTGAATTCAGGCACCAGGCCGCCAAGCTGAACGATTGTGGGGAGGGGGTGCCACATCTGGTGATCACACTGGTGAAGCTGGTTGGGAATCAACAGCAATCTGGTCAGAGGTAGAATCGACAGATGCTGAAGTTCCAAGAACCAGAATCTGGCTGGCCACCAAGGAGCTATGAACTGGAGAGTGCAGTTTGACGTATTCCTGAGCTTGCAGAGTGTCCGATGAATCAGAGGAAGTGGCGGAAAAGCATAGGCCTTCATGTTGTGCCAAGGAATATTGAAAGCGCCCCCTAGGGAGGAGGCCCGAGACCGTTCCTGGATGCATATAGAGGAAATTTCTGGTTTGTAAAAGTCGCAAAAAAGTCCAGTTCTGGAGTGCCCCATAGGCGAAAAATGGTGGAGAGAATATCTGTGTTCAGTTCCCACTCGTAACTGGCTGCCGACTGGCGGCTGAGCGAGTCTGCAGTTACATTGATGTGACCCGGAATGTGTACAGCCAGCAGCCAAATGTCATGCTGGATAGCCCATTCCAAAATCTGGTCGAGAGACAGTCATGGAAGATTTCCGCCAGTTCACCGACAGCCCAAGGTAGAACAGGAGCTGTAGGAGAGACTGGAGATTGTTCAATGCCGTCTGTGGGCAAGGACTGCGTAGTAGCCAGTCGTCCAAATACGGTTATACATGAACGCCCTGTAGCCCGAGGAAAGCTGCGATGGCTGGCATCTTCGTAAAGACACGCAACGCCGGGCTGAGACCAGAAGGGAGCACCGGGAACTGAAAATGTTCCCCTCCCAGAGAGAACCGCAGATATTTCCGATACGGCCTCCATATGAGGGTGTGCATGTAAGCGTCCTGAAGTTTCACTACACCCTTCTGAAGAGAGGACTTTATTTGGCAAGGCGTGATCATCTTGAATTTCTCTTGGGGAAGAGAAAGATTGAACTGGGAAAGATCGAGGATAGTGTGCAGGCCAGCCTGGTTGGGTTTGGGCACTGTGAACAGACTAGATTAGAAGCCTTCTCCTTGCTCCTCAACGGGAATATGTTCCACCACTTTGAGGTCCAGAAGCTTCTGTACCTCGGCTCTGAGGGATCGGCGTCCCGATCTGTTGGATGGGAGGGTTGATGGATGGGGCAGGGGGCAGGGGCAAACGAAAGCCCGCCCGAGCGATGGACAATACCCACCGGTCGTCGGTGATGGTCTGCCACGCCTCCAGATGAGACGAGATTCGTCTTCCCACTGGAGTCTCGTGCGACTGACAAAAAATATAATTTTGCTGATTTGTCGGCAGGGAGACTACCTGTCCCTGGAGAAGAGGCTGATGGGCGAGAAAAAGCGACCACCTTGCCATTGTTGCTTTCGGTGGGTCCCGCAACCGGAGCATGAGTTTGGGGTGCACAAAACGCCCTGAACCCAGAGAAGGATCGAGTCTGGGACCCTGACCTCTGTGTGTAAAGGGCCTTAGCTGGAGCTTTCACCAAGACCAATAAAGATTTGACAGTCTGGGTACTGCCTTTGGTCTTTTTGAGCCCCTCGTCAGTAGAAGAGTGGAACAATTCCTTGCCATCAAAAGGAAGGTCCAGTACTTTGTCTTGCACTTCCTTTGAAAACTTAGTCATGTGGAGCCACGCCGGGCGGGAGGTGTCAAACCCTACCATAAGGCCTCGAGCTGAGATATCTACGTGGTGTGCCGCAGCTTCCAATAGATTCTGCGCCAGCAGTCTGGCGTCCGACAAACCGGCTTTAAAGTCATCTAGCCTATCCGCAGGAATGCACTTCTGGAAATCGGCTAACTCTTTCCACAGCTTCAGAATGGCTGCTGCCAATATGAGCTTGGTGTTCGCTTGACGAAGTTGGAGAGCCAAATTGGCAAAGACCTTTTTGCCCAAGGAGTCCAGAAGTTTATCCTCCTTGGATAGGATTTGGGCCTCTGCCGTTGGAAGATGCTGAGGCCGGCTTGGACTGGAGGGTGGCTGCTGCCACCACCATTGAGGACGGAAGCGGACAAGCCGATAAGGCCATCTCCCCAGAGGTGTGAAGTTTGTTATCGAGCGTCCATTCTCTTGTTGATGGGGTTTATCCCAGACTTTGCGGGCCTCAGCCAAGATGTCGTTCTGGAGGAACAAGGCCAGTGTGCTCTTGAAGTGACAGGGTAAAGGCTCCTGAAAGCACCCCCTCCTGAGGAGTGGGGGCTCAGGTACTGGAATGTCAAGGAGCGCCATCATGTCCAGGACCTGGTCATGGAATGCTCTCCCTGAGCGGGGCTGCTCACCTCTGCCCTGATCCGCTTGAGGATCATCCAGCGAGGTGGGTACACAAGACTGGTCCACCACGCATACCGCCTCAGGTTATAAAGTGTTATCACAATACACTGCGTGTCTTCTCTATAGGAGACAACGGGGCAGAGGAGGGAGAGCTGCAGGAGGCCCAGAAGGAAGTGGTGGAGGGAGTGGCACCACCGGAATGTGCATTGGAATAGCCAGGGCAAATGGTGGGACAGGAGGGTCAGGGTACATTTCCCTGAATAGACGCTTGAAATACGCCTTCATAGCGTCAGAGTGCATGAGCATAGGAAACTTCCCAAAAAACTAATCCTCAGCCGAGGGTTTTGGCGCTGGTACAGGCAGAGGCCGCTCATGGGAGGATGTTTGCCATGAAGGCCCACCGCCGGCCGGATCCAAGTAAATCAGTGGAGCGGAAGCAGGAGGTAGCGAGACTGTATGAGGCAGCGGCATCCGGGCGTGCCAGTCAAATGATGGGCGGAATGGATTTCTGTTATCCACATGGCGTGGAAAGGCTGCTCAGCCCCAAAAAGAATGCTCCCAGCACCAGACATTGTGAATGTCAGTGTAAGGGAGGTATCCAAATTGGCCGTCATAGACCACGGAGGTTGGGACGCCATTTTGTCAACACCTGAGGAGAACTGTGTCACATGTGGAGATGAGGCAATTGTCTACTCTGGGGAGTCAGGGGACTTACGTAACACATTAGCCTTGACACAAGGATCCTCGGCAGAGCCGATACTGGGTGGTCTCTGATGTTTATTGGCCATCTTGAAAGCGGTCCCAAAATTGGCCTCCAGCAGAGGAACCACGGCAGAGCCAGTAGTGGAGGGATAATGGTACGTGCCAACCCTCTTTGCCCCCTCTACAGAACGGGTACCACCACGACCTTGAGCATGGGACGGTTGAGGGATATACCTCACTGACAAGAGCTTCAAAGAGGGTCTCTCGGTGCAAACTTTAGCCTCAACAAGAGGAACCTCAGGTTTTAACCCGGTACGTAAAGCTCCCTCAAGAGGGGCCTCGAGCCATGACTCGGTATGGAAAGCTCCAGAAATTAAGACCTCAGGGCGAACCGTGGTATCCAAAGCCACAGACGACTGGGCTTAATCTTAGCACCCAAATGGTGAACCTCTGAACGATGTCCGGTACTGGCAGTTCCGCTGCGGGAACCCTTGGAGAACACTCTGGTACGCCCATTAGGCCCCTGGGGTACCTCAGGCGAACCCCTGGTGACAGCTACATGAGCCTCTCCCGGACCTTGAAGACCCCAGAAAGGAGTCCCCTGGCCATGGTGCCCTAAAAAGTAAGGAACTTACTGGGCGTTTCTTCTTTTCGTTGATGAAAAGCTGGAAATGAGGTGGAGAAATGTGCTGAAACACCCCCTCCCACCGCAGAAGACGACAGTGCCTGAACAGAGAGGGAGTCGCAGTAGAAGCACCAATCCCAACGATGTTCCGGGCCTAAGCACTCCAAGCAAAGAGTGGGGATCCACCCTAGCGAAGCGACGTTCGCATGAACAGGACACAAATCCCAGACACTCCGGCATAGACAGAGGACTAGAAGACGGAGGAACCGGAGCAGGAAGGAAGGACACAGGGAATAAAAAGAAAAATTCCCAGTAATGCTAGTGCATCCAGCCCAACCGCACAGAGAAAAGGACTGAAGGGCGATGTGCGGGCGGCGCTCAGGAGGGTGGGGTTACGGCCACATGCAGTACCCAGCATAAAACAAAAAAACTGAAGGACAAAAATGTTTAAAATGTTGATGCTTTTTGACAAAAATGCTCCGGTCCCGTCCCGAAGGATGGAATGTCTCACAAGTATGGCGGAAAAGGGGACGGGATGTAGCAGTATAGCCAATGTCATTCATTCCTCCTGTGCCAGGGTACCAAGGCTGACACCGACCTCCGGGAAGCGTTATTCGCAACTAAAATAGATCGGCGGGTCCACTGCCTCGTCCTCTGTCCAGAACTGTTATTTATTCACCAAATGATGCAGTGTGTCCGCTATATTTGTCATGATCGATGCAGGCAATAGCGGGAGCTTCAGGAAAGCACGTCTACATGCAGTGCTTGTTGGCCACGCCCACCCCATCCAGTTAGTTGATGACCCGGCACAAGTTACATTAGCTAACCGGAGAGCGTTCAAAGCGATTACGGAAGAACTCATAAGGAAAAAATTGAAATATTGTTGGCTCTTCCCGACAGACACAGATCAGACCGGAAAATGAGGAAAAGATCATAGAGCGTAGGAAGAATTGAAGGTATTTGGGGTAAGGCGCAGGAGGTGGTGATCCAAGGGGGCACTATAGAGGTGACCTGCGGTGAGCAGCCTGGAGAGGTGGACTACGAAGGGCAAGAAGAAGTCATGATATGCTGGCTGATTGGGGGAGGAGGTGGGAGGCCTTTACTTCTCCTGCACCACGGAAGGGGTACATAGAGACCCTCAGCTCGGAGGAGACTCCAGCTTTTCTTGCAGTAGTGAAATGTTTGAATTCAGCACCAATCAGTTGTCGTAATGTTGGTTTAGAGAATTCAGAGGTGGGGGAGGGAGGGTGAATGTGTTAATGGGAAAAGGTTCAAGCCGGGGTTAGTTCACAAATGGGGGACATGTCCAGAACCTGGACAACAGATCCAGGGACCTTTAGTGACAATATTGGGATCAGGTCTACAAGAATGGAAGATCAGTACTCAAGGTAATGCTTTGGTAGTGAAGGGGGAGGCGGGGCCTCACAGGAAGGGTGGGTGGCATGACGGAAGCCTACAGTCGCTGTATGGAGGGATCAAAGTTAGAACTATGGACTGTTAGGGGGCTGTGAGGGAGGCATGGTATCACAAGTAGACACTGACAAGTGCAAGTTTCAAAACCTTTATTGATGGTTAAAAGGGGTTGGAAAACTCCTATCCTCCACTATGATTAAGATGGGAGTATTCTCAACCATCAAACAAAAAGAAAATACAGTTCTCATCAGTCCTTAGTCAAAATAATAAATGTCCTATACTAATAAACCCAATGCCGGCCCTCTTTCTAATACATTAAATGTATATAGGGAATGTGTAATGCAAAAATGAAAATCAGTGTTCAAAAGAAATGTCAGTATGGCTGAGTAAACTTCCTTCCCCACGTTTTGTAGCACAGGATAAGGTGGCACACTTGGACCTTGTGACGCACTCTGGCTTCGGACACAAGGATGCAGTTTGTTTCGTGGACCAGGGCCTGCTTGGCCTTACATGAAAAGTCACTAGTACATCTGCTGGACCTCTCGGTTTTCTCTAACTCCAGCCCAGGTCACCTTTTAGCTGTTAATACAGTTCAACAAAAGTGTGTTTCCTTCTGATTAACACAATTCAGTACAGGTTTCCCTCCGTCAGGCTCAAGTCTCCTTTCACTTTCCTACCGCTTTCGAAGACTTTCAAAACTGCGAGGCTTTTGCTCTTACCTCGGCATGACCACTTAGACCTTTTTTCCTCAAACATCACTTTTTTTCTCCTACAACAAGGCCTCTTGGTAAATGTAGTTTTGAGCACAGTACTTATTTCAAAGTTCAAAGACATCTCTCACATCCAGGTTTGCCTCTGCCGGGAACCTAACAGTTCAAATCTTGCATCTCAGTTTCTTTCTCTTCCTGCCACTTCTACGGCATCAGACATTTCACTGAGACTTTTGATTGGGCAATCTTCCTTCACCGAACCACTCTGTTACTTTGTATCATTAATTTACAGTTCTTAACAATGCTTTGCGTTCTCTCGCGTCTTACTGGCACACGCACAACATTCATTCGTCGGATACTGTTGCTGTTAAGTTTCATTTAAACACAAAGCAGACTTTCATTGCTTTCATCAACTCGCCGGCTGTGTTATTTCATTTTCATCTTTCGCAGCATTGATCCTGAAGTCAAGGCTGATACCAGAACCGCTGATGCACTTCCCAAACTCTGCCGTTCATCCGGGAAGGTGCCTGGAATCCTTGAAACATAAAAGAGGTTTGTCTCCTCTCTGGCTGGGCTTCCTTACGCAAATTTCAAGGCCCTTCAGAGGTCACGATCTCTCGTCGGGTGTTCAAGGTTTCTCCATACCTCGGCCTGTCGCTCTGCTCTGCCATCGCCCCAGAAGAACTGCTCCTTCTCGTGCATCGCTTTGCTCAGAGTGTGTCTCAGTGGTCCACCTAGGTTTCAGGTGTATGTAATTAAGATAAAGTGCCTGACCCTGCCTGAACTTATTAGTGGGCCATGTCCAATGTATTGCATGGGTGGTACTCAGACCTCCTCCTCCTCGGCTCAGTGGTTGTGTAGGAAGGGGGGGGTCTGAGAAGTTGGAATATCCTATAAAATAGGATGGGACAGGGGTATTTGGAAAGGGGGATACCATGTCTCACCATCGGGCGTTCCTCCGACCACTCCAAGGGGGACCCCTCACACACCTGATACTCTCGCACTTGTCCACCCCCAGGGTCTGGATCCAAAGGCGATTGCCATGCCCTAGCCACCCGAGTAAATGATCCCCGGGGACTAGGCAGTTAAACACCCTCTGGTTTTTCACAGGGCTCAATAGCCCACACAAGAGGTTAAGTATATTGAGAGACGTTCTTAAGAGAGGGGCTCGCATCGTGTGCCTGCTGGAAACTCCTCTAAAGAGAGAGGATGCACAGAGAATATGATATAAGGAATACCCTAGGCAGTTTCAGGCACATGCTAAGAACAAACAGGCAGGGGTTGCGATCTTACTGCACAGAGAGCTTCATATGGAGGGAGTGCATGTTCAAACGGACTCACTCGGGAGGTATGCGATGGTGAAGGGACACTGAAGGGGCAGATGTATACGCTAGCCTCAGTTTATGCCCAAACCAGGGGCAGGAACAATTTTTAGACAGGTGGTTGGAGGTATTTGGAGAGGGAGCATGGGTGGTTGTGGGAGACTTCAACCGGGCATTTGACCCGAAGTAGAACAGGTTGGGATGGGTCACAGGGGCATTGTCAAAGTATATGCGGGACTGGTTGGCCACGGTAGAGTTGCTGGATGCTTGGAGGATGGGCCACTCACAGGACTATTCGTTTTACTTGGCAGTGCATAAAACATACCCGTGAATGATTATATACTGACAACAGAAGTCGTTTAGATGGGAGGGGTAGGCCACAGTCAGACAGAACAGAGCTTGGAGACTGGAAGATTACTTGCTGAGAAATAAAGGGGCCAGGAACCTGATAGAAGGTGAAATAGAAATATTTGGCGGCGGAGGACCTAGTTGTTGCACATGGGGAGAAGTTGGACAGCTTTATAGATCTTATCAAAAAAGAACATGTTCCCTCTTGCGAAAGAATTGAGGGAGGTAAGGAGGGAGGAAAGGGAGCTGGAGGAAGAGATAGCAAAGTTGGAGGCAGAACAAGGACTCACAGACTGTTAAGCTGTCGAGGCAGCTGGTGCACATGAAGGGGCAATTGAGGCAGCTGGTTAATAGATCTGTGGAGAGCACCATATTGAGGTGTAAGCTGCCCTTCTACGAGCACAGGAATAAAATGGGAAATATCTTGGAGAGGCAATTGAAAGCAAGGGAACAAGACATTTCATAGCAGGTTTGAGGGACCAGATGGAGCATGTAGTAGTGACGGAGGGGGGTAAAATGAAGTTAATGGAAGACTTTTTGCTAAACTATATGAAGCATCGTCCTGCAATGAAGGGGAGCAGGATGCCGACTGGTCCGGGCCCAAGCTAACGGAGAAGCAGAGGGATTATCTGGAGGTGCCGATGGGTCTGGAAAGAAATAGGCAGATTGAAGATGCACAAACTTCCAAGGGTGGACGGACGGGCGGCCTTAGGCAACACTTTATAAAACCCTTCAGTAAACTATGCCGGCCTTCTATAAGTCAAACTGCAACTCCCTCTTCCCCTCCCTTACCAAACTCTTCAACTCTATCAGAGTCGGGACAGGCCCCAAATCATTCACTGAATCCATAATCATTGTAATCCCTAAAGAAGGCAAGGACCCCCTAGATTGTTCATCATACTGCCCAATCTCCCTCATCAATGTTGATGAAAAGATCTATTCCAGCATCCTAGCCGCCCACCTGGCAATAGTTCTCCCTCAACAAGTCCATACCGACCAGATAGGATACGTAAAAGGAAGGCAAGGGGCTGACAACATTAGGAAAACTTTAGATCTCATGGCTACTCTATGACAAGCCGGAGATAGCCCCATCTTCCTATCAGTGGACGCCGAAAAGGCATTCAACTGGGTTGAGTGGCCTTTTCTACGAGCAGTATTGAAGTGGTGGGGGCTGGGAATGGCGTGGATTCAGGGGGCAAGAGTGTTGTAACACAGCCCAGGCCAAGGTCTCCATAAATGGCACTTCATCAAAACCCTTTGCACTTACACGTGGCACGAGACAGGGCTGTCCGCTCTCTCCCCTAATATATGCTTTAGTCATAGAACCCTTTGCACAAGCTATTCGATCTAATCTTCTAATTCACGGCATTCCCCGGGGGCAGGGGGCAAGGAATATAAATTAGCCATGTTTGCCGATTATATTTTGCTTTACCTCACCAAGCCACTAGAATCTATCCCTGCCCTGTTCCAGGAAAGATGATGTCAACAGATGGTCTAAATTACCTCTCTCTTGAGCGGCACGCTTCACCTCTATAAAAATGAATGTACTGCCACGCTTCTTGTTTCTGTTCCTCTCTCTTTCAATAGCCATCCCAAAAACTTTCTTACCAGAAGTAGAACGCACTTTGCTAAAATATCTATGGGCCGGTAAAAAGCCTAGAACCCCATGCTCCACTCTGATTCAGCCTATGGAGCTGGGGGGTATGGGATACCAGGATTTGGAGGAATATTACAGGGCATCCCAGCTCTGATTACTACCGGACCACCTTTGGGAAAATCCAGAGAAACAGTGGGTAGCAATAGAAAATGATATATTTTCACCAGTCACTTGGGGGAATGGCTGTGGGTCCCCTTACCTGTAATGATGCAACGAATTAGAGAGCACCACATCTTAAAAGTGCTGTGGTCTCTGTGGCACCCATCTAGAGTCATGCAGGGAGTCACGACGTGGCCCTCCCCCTCAACTGCATCTGGCCCCCCTCCCCTATTCGAGATCTGATAACTGAAGTTCACACTTTTCAACCCTGGTATGAGGCGGGGCTTGTAAGAGCGAAACAGATGTGAAAGAAGGGTATTTTTATCCCCCTAGAGGATTTGAAGGAAGCTCTGCAAGGCATCAAAGTCCTCCCCCTATGCAATTCCTCCAGTTAAGGAGTGTCCTGAACGATGCCCGCTGGGGCAACTCATTACAGCGCCCTCTCACCCCATTTGAACAAATACGTAGCGCTCCCCAGACTACAAGGGGTCTTATTGCACGAACGTACAAGTCTTTGCTCACTAGAGGTCACCTTGAACATCCATCACCTGAGATCAGGTGGGAAACAGAACTAGGGCTGGAAGACAAACCAGAGGTTTGGAAAGCAATACATAGAGCGGTTTGGACATCATCAATTTCCGTACAATACTAAATGCACAATGCACACCTACTGGTCAGATGGCACTACACTCCCTTGAGACTGTCAAAATTGTTTCCGGGTGTGTCCCCCCCACTGTTGGAGAAGGTGTGGCGAGAGGTGTGATTATTGGCACCAGTGGTGAGAATGCCGAGAGGTGCAAAAGTACTGGAACGAGATTGTGGGGTGGATTCAGGCCATAGACTGGATACCCAGGGTACTATCACCTGTGTTGGTCCTGTTTAGGGTTGAATCGGATGAGGAAGATTTTTATGCATCTCACTCATACATGCCACGTAACCTGCTCTTAGCGGCAAGGATGTGTCTCACCATCAAATGGAAGTCGGCTTCCCTCCCCGGAAAAAGAGAATGGCTGACCAAAGCGCACGCCATTTATGAAATGGAGAACCTAACAGCAGCAGTCCAAGAATCTCGCAAGAACAGACTTGATATGGCTACCTTTTCTGGAATTCTACAAAGCATATTGGGATTCCGTAAGAACAATTGACTAGATCCTACAATGAGATTAACAAGTAAAATCTCTAGAAGTGCCTCCATTCACCCGCTGACTTTCAATCCTGTGTCAAAAACATGTTACAGAGTCTAGGCGCTGTCCAATATGTACAATGAGCGGCGCTGTGTGAAGTTCCGTCCAATGTTCTTTAATTGCAAATGTAACCACGATGAGGGAGGGGAGGGAGGGGGGGGGGGGGTGGGGAGGGAGGGAGGGTAGGTTTCATAAAACAAATTTATTTTTTTCTTCTCGAAATTCACACAGAAGTTGTAGTCTCAATGTGCTATTGACCTATACTGTCAAGCTAACATGTATAATGTCAAACTTGTTAAAAAAACTCAATAAAAAAATCATTAAAAAAAAAAAACTTCAGTAAACTAGGTGCGGTCCAGGCACACGTATTCAACAGTGGGGAAAAGGCCAAAATATCTGGATCTTTGGAAATGGCCCATATTAACCTTATTTCCAAACCAGGTAAAGACCTACAATTATGCCCCTTTTACAGGCCAATAGCACTGATCAATCTGGACGCAAAATTATGCACATGAGTTTTGGCATCAAGACTAGAGGGGATACGGTCTACGGTGATTGCACAGGATCAGTCAGGGTTTATACAGGGGAGAAACACATTCGATAATATGAGGAGAATATTCCATATAATATAGATAGAGCTACCAGGGTAGGAGCTACAGTCCCTACGCTTCTCTTGGCACGCGATGCTGAGAAGGCGTTCGACTGAGTAATTTGGGCTGATATGTTTAAAGTGCTGAAAATGATGAGTGTAGGTCTGTATTTCTTAAAGATGGTGCAGGCTAATTATCAGGCAACACAGGCCAGGGTAAAGGTAAATGGTAGGTTCACTTGACCCTACTATATAACTAGGAGAATTAAGCAGGGGGGTAACTCTGCCCCCGCACCCTCATTTGCTATGGTGATGGAGCCCGTTGCAACAAAAAATAGATACAATCCAGTGATACAGGGAGTAAGGTGGCCAAGTCACAGCACAAGACAGGGTTATTTGCAGATGGCATCATGCTCAAGTTGACAAACCCAATGCAATCACTGTCAGAAATGATGGGGGAAATTAACAAGTTCTCTGTGGTCTTGGGGGTTTTAGGTCAAGCTCTCTAAATCTGAAATATTGAATTTGTCTGCGGGACCAAGGGAGGAAGAGCACCTTAAAACTCCACCATTTTGTTGGGCTGAGATGTCAATACGATACCTGGGAGTGAATCGGACTCCAAATTTGGAAGCACGTTACAAAAGGAACTACGCCCCCTTCACCCACCCCTGATTGACCAGATCAGAAGGGATCTACAGAGATGGAAGGGTTTGAATGTTTCACGCCTAGGCCGGATTGTGATGGTTATAATTAGCGTGCTTCGCAGGATTATATCTGTTCAAGGTGTTGCCTATCCCACTGGCTGGGGCAGTGCTAAAAGGGGTGCAGGACGAGATCATGAGGTATATGTAGAACGGTGAGAAATCACAGATTAAGAAGGGGGGCTTTTATACAAGTCTAAAGGGCAAGGGGGTGGGTTGCCCAAACATATTGGAATACTACCAAGCGGTGCAGCTGTGGGTATTAGCGGAATGGGGAAGAAAAGGGAGTATGAAGCATGGAGTACAGATGGAGCAGGCAGTGGCGGGAGAAGGCATGTGGAAAATGCCCTGGATGAGAAGGGAGGACAGGGCCAGGGGGCTCAGTAAAAACCCTTTAACGAGGTGCACACTGGGAATTTGGGAGAAGGTGAACAGACCGTATAATCTAGCACCGTGGCCATTAACAAGGACACCTATATTTCGGAACCCCGCCTTCCCCTCCAGGTGTGGGGCACAATCTGTTTGCAAAATGGCTAGCAGGGGACCTGAGGGAGATCGGGAATTTGTACGAGGCAGCATGGCTCAAGACATTTGAGGAGTGTTCTGTGGAATTCGGGTTCAACAACTGGGATTTCTTTTACATACTAGCATCTCCAACATTGGACAAACACCTTCTTAATGAGGAAAGGGGCGAGCAGAAGGTTGACTGAGTGGGAAAGGGAAATATCAGACCGTGTAACTAATAGAGGGTTCAAATCCACACTATATAACATTGTATTAGGGGCAGCAGAGCCAGGGCCACTGCAGACAAGAGGCAAGAGGAGGCAGGGAGGTGATTTACAGATGAGGAGTGGGAGTGTGCAACTCAATGATCCTTTCGTTATATACCTCTGCACAAAGTCAGGAGCTGCAATATAAACCTTTGCACAGATGGCACAAAGTTGCATAGAATGAGAAGCTCCAATTCCCATTTTGCTGGTGAGAATGCAGGGAGGAAGGAACGGTGAAGCATGTCTGGTGGGGGTGTCAGCAGTTTAAATCGAGAATAGGTGAGATCTTGGGAGTGAGATTCACCTTTCATTTGGCACTGGCGTTAATGTTGTTGCAACAGGAGACACTGTGCTCCGGGGGAAAGAGAGAAGTGTTGTGCAAATCTAACCTTAGGGGCCAAGTATGCATCGCAAGGATGTAATGTGGGATCTTCTCACTATGGATTAAGTCTCGGCAGCTATCCATGATGGCACAATTTAGGAAGGTTTGGGATTCTTTCATAGTGTACACGCTCAAAAATGTGAATCAGCCCACAAGGCCTCACCTGCTGAACATTTTACCAGAAGGAGCAGGAAGGACGAAGAATATTGATGGGTGGTGAAAATAGATGTATTTGTTTTAGACCCGAGTGGAGGGGGATTATGCATACTTAGGGTTTGGTGATGATAGGAAGTAAATCCTGGTTGATACTGGGTTGATATATAAATTGTTAATTACAGCTGATATATTTACAGGAAATTTGAATCTTATTTTGTGGAGTGACATTGATGAGCAAATGTTCTCCTTTATTAATAAAGACTTGATTAAAAGAAAAAAGAAAAAGGATGCGGGCCAATTCTGTTCTTCCAACCACTCGAATAAAGTTAAACAGAACCGCTTCACCTGTCCGGGTGAGGGGTTTGGGGGGGTACACGTCAGGGGTGTCCACTGTTTCCTTTTTTCATGGAACTCCTAGCTAGCAAGGTTTTTATGGTGGAGAATAGCAGGGTATCAACAGAAGGTGGCACTTTAGGCAGATTACTTGTTTGCACAAGTCTCAGGTGACCTTGCTTAGAATTGTGTCTTTGCTGGAGGAATTTTATCAAGTCTCTGGCTTTAAGATGAACTTTACAAAGTCGACCATCCTTAATATTTCAGAGAAACCTGAGACGGTGCGTGCACTAGAGGAGGTGTTGGCGTTTGAATGGGTTACAGGCACACTGAAATATTTGGGAGATCAGATTGCACCCAATCATGATCAGGTAGACGTTAAAAATATCCCTGACCTTATGTTAGGCAGAAACCTGTGCAGTTCCCTCTCGGACCACTGCAAAAGATTTAAGACTACAGGTGGTTGGCAGTAAACCCAATTGGTAGCAGTCTGTACCACACAGATTTACCTGGTAGCTGTGGCTGAGCAGTCAGACTTCTCTCAAGAAGAGTTAGGCAGTATACAGAGTATTCACAATGGGTAAAACGAACACAGTAGAACAACCAAACACTGACCAGAGCTTGGTGTAAAAGAGATATAATTATTTATTTAAAAAACACATGTAGTAATCACACTGGCACTAATATCAAGCAGTTCAAAAACATGGTCACTAAAAGATATACACTCCCTTAAATGGTTGTTAGATAAGTCTTAAGTAAAGCAACACTAATTTTCAGACAGCGGTGAGCGCTTAACGAAGATGGCACTCTAATAACTTGGTTCACAAGGGAGAGAAAGGCAGAGCAAAGATAGAAACAGATCCCAACACTTTCGGAAGAACACAGTAGGAGGAGAAGGCAGGTTAAAACCGTAAAGTCAAAGCTCAAGAGGCCGGACCCAATTTAAGAGGCTCCAAGGTCACACGGTTGAAAAGTGCACAAGAGTCTCGCAAAAGGTTCAGAAAGAGTTGGACCAAAAGAAAGGGACCCGTTAGATGGTCAAGGCGGCCAGCCCAGTCCTGAAGGTTAAGGGGTTATTGTTACCTTGTAGCAATCTTTAGAAAGGGAGGCCTGGCGGACACGGTACCTTAAAATGGCGACAACGCTCCAGCGGGGGCAGTTGTTCCTGGCAGCGGGTGCAAGTCGGTGCTTCGTCCGAGGGAAGAGAGGATCTCGTCGTGGAGGAAAACAGGAGTCCGTTGCACTGCCAGGGAAGAAACCAGCCGCGGAGTTCTCAATTAAAAGGAGCGGTCCTTTTATTCGCGGTGCAAGGGTAAGTGGCTATCCGGTTGCCGGGGTGCTTGGCACAGGCAATTCGACCACTTGGACGTCTTGGAAGCGAAAAAGAAGGTAAACTGGTTGTGCCCACCAGTCAAGGGAAGAAGACTCTCCAGCAGGGAGATCTCCTCTGTCGTTGGGAAGTGGTGAGTCGGTTCAGTAGGGCTCCACCGGTGGCGGCGTCGTAGCAGGTCGGCTCAGCTTCTCCCTCTTCGGATTTTCAGGTCCTGTGGCGACTTCTGAAGTTCCAGTCCCAAAAGCCCTGCTTTTATGCAAGAAACCCCCATTCATTCAGCCTAGCTGTCAATCAAACATGCTAAGTGGTGAGCGGGGCGGCTCACCACTTGGGCCAATCACGCAAGAGTGCGACCTGAGTTGGCAAGGCAACTTAGTCCAGGTGCCTAAACCCCCTCCCACACTCCCTGTGGTACCCAGACAGAGTGGCACCACTTTGGAGGGCTTCTATGTAGAAGCCCGCCAAAAAGTGGAACAAAGGGCTCGACTTGGGTTGGAGTCACAGAAGAGAACACAAACGCCATTTTAGAATCGAGTTGTGGCAAAAAATACCAACCAGTGAATTAATATTAAATAAATAACCCAACGGTATGTTCGAGGCTATAGGAATTAAATAATTAAAGTTGGTAGCCTCGAACAATGGGAAAATCCCATAGAGATATTTGCGGTCGAATATAAAAAGTAGCATCCACTGCCACCAGCCAAAACTCGATCAGGGGGGACGGAGACTTGCCCCTTCGAATTGCCCCAACCAGTACGTCCACAATATGATGGTTTGTACTGATTTCTGTTCATAATTTGGGACTAGTAAAGCCAAATGGTGACTTTAAATGCCCTGGGAGACAGTAGTCAGTCCCAGGGTATGGAGTCTATGGTGGGGTGTCACTATGACACCCCTGTGTCACTGCACTGAGGGTGCAGTGTAACACACATAGTAAAATCACATGAGGACCTATGGAGTAAAGACCCCATAGCCCATAGCCCATAAAACACATTAACAGCCAAAGGAACCCCTCAAATCATGTCCAGGAGTGGGAAAAAAAAAAGAGTCTCACTCTTGGCAGGAGAACAAAAACAAACTCCAGAAATCCAGCTAAACTGCTGGGGGACTCACTAGGTTAGGAAATTCAGCCTAAACAGAGAATTCTCCCTAACACCTTATCTCTGCAAAAACATATTTAACCCGGTGGACGCAATCGGATATCATGGCTGGGAAGGATGGCGGCTCTTCAAATGACTGTTGCCAAGATTGCTATAGGTCTTTCAGGCACTCCCATTTTAGATAGCGAAATCGGTGCTCAAATACTTGCAAACTCATATTTCTATGTTCCTTTGGGCCCATAAGTCACTGTGGGCTCCTCCACACACCCTTGCTCCTCCACACACCCTGATGGCAGCCAAGGACAAGAGAGGTTTGGGAATTCAGGATGTAAAGAGCTATTTATATTCAGCACAGGGCTCCTAAACATTGGATAGATCTTGGGCAGTCCGAAATTGAAGTCCCCCTGCATAATTGGTGTTTGAGATGCCCCTACGGTTAGGGGGAAACAGGGTCAGCTTCTCCTAAAAACCATGGTTATGTTGGAATATTGGGATAGGGCTGCTGGGAAATATTCAGGGACCACATTCCCGTCTACCCTTACCCATATATGGCATACACCGTAATTTCCCCTGGGTTGTCATTGAAGGATATTTACTAGATGGAGGGATGGGGGCTTGGAAAAGTTGGATCAATTGTTTGAGGCAGGTCAAACCCTAACCTTTGATAAATGTAAGCAGCTATTTAGGGTCCATGCATAAAAGAACAAGTTAATTATTAACTGGCAACGTTCTTTCGACTGGATGTTCCCCCAATATATTGCACATCTTTGACATGTAATGTCCACAGCTGTGCTGCTTCCGAAATTTTTCAACAGACGGCGTCCTGCGTCGATGGCGTCGGGTCGATGTCCCTCGAAGGCCTCCGTCGAGGGTGACATCGGCGGATGTTATAAATAGAATGCACGGCACCCGTAGCCTGAGTTCATGATTTTTCCTCCGTAACGTGCAACATGCTCGTACACAATGCCTGCACATAGCCTTGAGGGAACGCAAGCTGCAATAGCACAGGAAATTCTCCAGAGGGGCAGGCTGGCAGGGCGATGAGGAATACGTTGGAGGAACATCCATTCGAAAGAAGATTAACAGTTGGTAAGTAACTTGTTCTTCGAATGGCTTGTGTCCTACCAACGTATTCCACATCTTTGACAGACTCCCAAAGCAGTACCAGAGAATGGAAGAGGGAGAAGAATTTCAAATCCCCAATCAGATGGCAAAATAAAGTACTGCTTTTCCAAAGGCCATATGTAACAAGTTACTTACCTGTAACTGTTGTTCTCCAGCATGGGTCTGGCATGGATTCACATGCTCATGAATATTCCCCGTCATCAGGCTGGGAATCCTCGGTAAAGAAAAAATCAGTATCAGTTTCGTGTCTGATCTGTCTTTCTTAGTAGTAACCAATCACTGATCCCTGGGTCATACTGCCCCCAGCCAATGACTGCCCTCTCCCTAAGCCCCGCCTCTGGCAACCATCTTCAGATTTGGTAGCACGCCAAGTGGCAGTATGACCAAGTGAAGAGCCGCAGAGGAGTAGGTGGGAGGGTTTGCATGTGAATCCATGCCAGACCCATGCTGGAGAACAAGAGTTCCAGGTAAGTAACTTGTTCCTTCTACAGCATGGGGTCTGGCATGGATTCACATGCTCATGAATAAAATAATACATAGCAGTATACACATGCACAACCACGGGAGGTGGCAACAGGCTCAACATTAAGCAATACAACAACTCAACATTAAGCATCTCTTACCTCCTCACCAGGCTCACCTTAAGCGAACAGGTTGCGCAGCACTGCTTGGCCGACCCTGGACTCCTCCCTGGAGTCCCGATCGACGCAGTAGAATCTTGTGAAGGTGTGCGTCAACCTCCACGTAGCAGCCCTGCTGATGTCCAGCAGGGGCACACCAGACAGGAACACTAGTAGCAGCGATCGCTCTGGTCGAATGGGCTCTCGGACGGCCGGGCAACGGTCGATTTGCCAACCGATGACAGTGCATGATGCAGCCGAGAGCCATATGGAAATGGAAGCCTTCGAGAGAGCCTTCCCTTGGTTCACAGGTCCAAAGTTCACAAATAGCTGTGATGTCTTCCGAAAACTCTTCGTGCGGTCCACGTAGAACTTCAGCGCTCTAGCCACATCCAGCGAGTGCAAAGTCCTCTCGGCCGGCAACGAAGGCGGCGGAAAGAAAACAGGTAACACCAAGGGCTCGTTGAGGTGGATGTCCGGCGCCACCTTGGGCATAAAGGAGGGGTGCGTCCTCAGCACCACTCTCGTGTCGTGAAAAGTCAAGTATGGAGGCTTGCAGGATAGGGCTTGGATATCTCACACTCGTTGTGCAACACAGTCTTCCACAAGAACGTCAAGGGTGCCGAATGCAGGGGCTCGAATGGCGCCCCCATGAGCCTGGTCAGCACCACGTTGAGCTCCCACGCCGGGGCAGGGGCCTTCACCGGCGGGAACCATCGGAACAGTCCCTTCATAAATTCCTTCACCAGGCGATGGGACCACAAGGACGCCCGTCCTGTGGTTCTGGTGTATCGGGAGATCGCAGCCAGATGTATCTTGATGGAGTCGTGAGCCAATCCTGCCTTGGCCAGCGACAGTAGGTACGGCAGCACTTGAGGGGCCGTAATCCGTAGAGGGTTAATCTTCTGTGCACGGCACCAGACAGAGAACCTCTTCCACTTCTGTCCGTAGCACTTGAGAGTTGAGGACGCCCTAGCTTTTGCAAGGACCTCTCTGCAGTCAGCCGGGATATCGTACCCTACAAACTCTAGTGCTGTAGGAGCCAGGCCTGCAAGTTCAGCGACTCCGGGTCGTGATGAAGTATGGCACCTCCTTCTCTGGAGAGAAGATCCGCATCCGTCGGCAGCTTGACTGGTGGGCACGCTGACAAGTCCAGAAGGTCCGGGAACCAGATCTGCCTCGGCCACGCCGGTGCGGCGAGGATCATCCTGCACCGGGACCTCTTGAGCTAGTTGACAAATCAGAGCAGTAACTGCAACGGAGGGAACGCATACAGGAACAGGCTGTCCCAGGGGAACGAGAAAGCATCGCCCATGCTCCTCGGCTGGGGAAACCTGCTGGCGAACCTCTGGCACCTGCTATTTTCCCCATCGTCGGAAGAGTCGATCCACTTGATCCTGATGTAGTTCCCACTCATGGCACGAGCACAGCTCCCTGCTGAGTGAGTCGGCAATGGTGTTTTTTATCCCTGCCAGATAAAAAGGCACCAGAAACATCCCTTGGGCGACGGCCCAATGCCACAGATCCTGGGCTTCCTTGAATAGGGCTGGGGATCTGGTTCCTCCCTGCTTCCAGATGTAGAACATCGTGGTGGTGTTGTCGGTGAAGATTCTCACCACCTTGCCCTTGAGGGACGGGAGAAAGAACCTGAGGTCCCAGAAGACTGCACGGAGCTCCAGGATGTTGATGTGGGGCAGCTTCCCCTCCGGGAGCCAAAGGCCTCTCGCGTGAAGTTCTCTGGTGTGCGCTCCCCACCCTTCCAGGGAGGCATCCATCGTCAACGTTATCTGGTGAAATGGGGTCTGAAAGTCTGTGCCCGCCATCAGATGAGCGCGGGTGCCCCACCACCGGATCACTCGTTGGAAGGTCTCATTGAGCGGGATCCTGTCCTCGAAGCTGCCCGTCGCTTGGATCCAGCGGGCGTCGAGGAACTCTTGCAGAGGGCGCATCCGAAGCCTGCACAGGCGCACGAGATATATGCGGCAGGACATCATCCCGAGGAGGGACTTGATGGACCTCACCATGGCCACGACTGTGGCCAGCAGACGCTGCACCTTGCCCAGGATGGCCTTCATCCTTTCCTCTGACGGCAAGGCCAGACGCGCCATTGTCGAGCTTGGCTACCAGAAACATTGCAACTTCCAATGGGACCAGGTGGGATTTGGGAAAGTTGATGGAGAATCCCAGGTCCGTGACCAGCTGGACGGTTTTTGCTGTGTGTTCTACAGCGAGCTCTCTTGTCCTTGCTCGGATGAGCCAGTCGTCCAGGTAGGGGTAGACGTGGCTCCCCCTGCAAGCGCAGCCGCACCGCCACCGGTGCGAGGCACTTGGTGAACACCCTGGGTGCCGACTTCAATCCGAACGGGAGGGCCTTGAACTGGTAGTGCGGTCCTTGGACCACAAACGTGAGGAACTTTCGGTGCCCTTTTAGAATGGGGATGTGGAAGTACGCATGTCCCAGCACGTGCTGGAGGGTGACCATCAGGAACTTCTGTGCCTTGATGTACTTGTTCAGTCGTCGCAGGTCCAGGATGGGGCGCCATCCTCCTGTCTTCTTTTTCATGAGGAAGTACCTTGAGCATACTCCGGAGCCCCGGAGCCTCTTCGGGACGAGCTTGATGGCACCTTTTTTTGAGCATCGCTCTTACCTCCAATAGCAGTTGAGGGACGCGATTTTCCTTCCTGGCCACGGGTGGAATGCGGGGGCACTTTTTTAGAAATTCGAGGGCGTGCCCCTGGGCCAAGGCGTCCAGCACCCAACGGTCGGTGGAGATGGACTCCCACATGCTGACGAACTTCGCTAGCCGGCCTCCCACCGGGGTGCCTCGGTGGGGGCCCGACACCACGGTCGGTTCAATCTTGCTTGGAGGATGCCTTTCTGCCTTGGCCACCCTGGCGACGACGGTGGGGTCCACCCGACTTGCCTTGTCCTCTATAGGCTTCCTGCGATGACCGCCGAATCCCTTGGAGGCACCCTGCTTGCATCCGGTGCTCCGAAAGGACGGCCTTCGTTGCCGGAGAACGCCTAGGGCCTTAGCTGTCTCTGTGTCCGCCTTGATGGCTTGCAGGGACTCATCCACTGTTTTCCCAAACAAATTGTTTCCGTCGAACGGCATGTCCAAAACCTTGGCTTATACGTCCTGGCAGAAATCCGTCACCTTGAGCCACCCTCGTCGTCTAAGGCAAACGCTGTTCCCTAGCTGGCGGAAAACGGTGTCGGCAATGTCCGTTGCCACTGTAATGGCGTGGTCCTACGCCACTTGCCTTCTTGCAAGATCTCCAGGACCTCGGCTCTCTTGTCGTCCGGTAGGAAGTGCAACAGGGGGGCGATCTTGTAACTTAACTCCCTGTCGTAGCGGGCCACAATCGCGAGGGCGTTGGCCGCCTTAATCGTTGTTGCCGCTGACGAGATAACTCGTCCCATTGCGTCCAGCTTCTTTCCTCCGCCGTCCAGCGGGGAAGTTGACGTTGAGGCCGATGCGCCCCCCCCCCCCCGCCGCTGAGACGACCGAGTCATAGGGGCCGCGTCGGGGACCCAGTACTTCTTCTCGTACCAATCCCTCTTGGCAGGCGTCGAAGACGGGTTCTTGAGAAGGGTGAGGCCCTCGTCCCAGATGTCATCCAGCAGAGGCACGGCGAGGACTGTTTTCCTCTTGGCCGCGTGCCGTTGGTAAAGGAAACCTTCCTTCTCTTTGGGGCAGAGTTGAAAAAGCTTGGATGCCCTGGCGATCATTGCATGGAAAGATCCGATCTCGTCAGGCGCGGAGGCCCGGACTTGGGGCGATGGGAGCTCCGTCCCGTTGTCGTCGGTACCCGTCATGGCCGTGTCCGTTCCCGTGTCATCCCCAGGGACGGGGGACGTGGGCAAAGGTTGAGTAGGCCGCGAGGGCCAAAAAGGCGGGGCTGGATGGATTTGTCTTCTCTTGTTCGGGGGGCTTCCCGCCGGGCCTAGCTCTGGCTCCTCCGTCGAGTCTGGTTCCGGTTCCTCCGTCAGTGGTAAGGGCAATCTTGTCCTCATCTCCGAACATAACGATTGTATGCCAACAAAATGGCCGCTGAGTTGTCCTGCGGCTCCGGGAGCGAAGGGTGACTAGGACCCTCGCCGGTGCCGCCGTCGCTCTCGTCGTCACCTTCGTCGGGATCCCTCCCGTGGGAACGGGCCTCTTCGACACCCTCGTCGAGGCCCTTTAAGACTTCTACTAGCTCCTCCTCGGATGCTGTGTCTGTGTCTACAATGGCCACCGCCCCCCCCCTCTTTTTCCACTGGGGTCTTCACGGGGGTCTTTTCGATGGGTCTGAAAGAGGCTTCCCTCCGCAGAGGCAGGGAGACTCTGGGCCCGAGGTCACCTCCACTGGTGTAGCCCACACAGGCTGCGCCAGGGCCGCCGCGACTTCCTCGATAGAGGCCTTGGCCGGGTGAATCAAGGCCTTTCCCACCTCATGTGGGCCTGTGGCCTTCACCTTGGGGGGAGGGTCACCGCCTCGCTTCCCCTCGGCCGGATCCTTCGAGCTCGACCGGGGCCTCTCCAGAAGCTTTGCCGGGTTCTCGGCCTTCCTCTTCCCTGAGCCAGAGTGTTGGCTCGTGGTTGATGGCGCAGGGGAGGATGCGCCCTGCCTGGCAACCGAGGAGCCCGACCGTTCGGCGCTCCCGGTGCCAGCAGACTCGCGGTGCTTTGCCTTCTGTTGGTTCCCCGTCACCACGGCGCCCTCACAGGACTTAGAAGACCGCTCGGACGACTTCTTCTCACCTGACAGGGTCTTTCCTTCCAGCCAGCTGGAGAGACGAAGGTGTCGGTCCCTGATGGTCCATTCCGACATGTTCCTGCAAAACGCACAGTCCTTCTCTACGTGCGTTTTGTCCTCATGAAGGCAGTAGAGACATCGAGTGCTCGTCCTCCTTGAACACATTCTGCAGCTGCCATCCAGGGCAAACCCTGAACAGCTTTCCGGGCGTCGAGCTTCCTTTCTCCTGGACCATGTTCGGGTAGGACGCAGAAACTCCTGGACTCCTCCAAGAAGCGTAACTCGACGAAATCTTCACCCTTGAGGGGCGTAGAAAAATCCAACATGGATCCCCGTTAATCGGATGTAAAGACGGTGGAGCTTGAGGTTCTATTTGACCGGAAAATGAGAAATTCTCTTTGAAAAAGCGTGAAAACGCAGCAAAAGCTCGAGAGCTAAACACGAGGACTCCCAACACTTGAGCGTGCAGTAAAAATCTGAGGATGGCTGCCAGGGGAGGGGCTTAGGGAGAGGGCAGTCATTGGCTGTGGGCAGTATGACCCAGAGATCAGTGATTGGTTACTACTAAGAAAGACAGATCAGAAACGAAACTGATACTGATTTTTTTCTTTACCAAGGATTCCCGGCCTGACGGGGAATATTCATGAGCATGTGAATCCATGCCAGACCCCATGCTGGAGAAAAATATTTACAAAACTGTTGATTAAATAAGTGTGTTTGCTAATCAAGTAGATTTTTTTCATATTTTTTTCTTAAGAAACAATGATACACCCTTGTCAGTTGGTTTAATTATTAGGTTCTCATTATTTATTTTAAGACCTTGTATTTTTAATACGGGAAGGTTATATATTTCTCTTTTTGGGTGTGAAGCTATTTTGTCTAGGTCTTTCAGTACAGCTTTCTCAAAAGTTTAAATGGCTGATGTAAGGAAGGCATGGCATCAACAGCAGACACAGAAACAATAGATGCAAGTTTTGAAAACCTTTATTTTGTATTTTGGTAGGGCTGGGAGAATTCCCAACGGCCCCCAACTCTAGAATGCAAGTATTCTCGACCATTAAACAAATGAACAAGTTCAAGTCAGCCTAGTCAAAATAAAAAGGTCTATAATAAAAAAAAAACTAAACTTGCCCTCCTTCTCAAATGACAAATGTGTAAAGGGATATACAAAGGAAACAGTGTCTTAAAGGAAATGTCAGAATGGCTTAGGTAACAACTCCCTTCCCCACGTTCAGAAGCACAGGGTCTTGTGAGTTTCTTAAAAAGAATAGGTGGATGGCACAGTTTAAAAAGGATAGGTGGATGGCATAGTTCTATCAGTCTTGCACACTTTGACTTACTGTTACAATTCAACAGTTTATGCTTGGGATTCAAGCTTTTGACAGTTCAATAAGTTATTTAGGCTTCGTCCACCTTGCCACAAATACAAAGTTCTACTATTGACTTTTACTCTCCCACAGTTTAGCACCGGCTTCCCTCCGCCGGGCTCCAGTCTGTCTTTTCTCTTTGTGGGGGATCTCTGCATGACCGCTTCGGCCTCTTTTTAAACAATTGAACAATCAACAATAAACAATCTTCTCACCTTGCAACACCAATGCTTCTTGGAACTTCGCTTTACTTTGCCCTCTTGGCATATTCTTTTCCCATTTTAACTTAACTCAAAACATTTCATAGAGACTTTAGAATGTGCGATTCCGCCTTGCAGGACCACTCTGTTACTTTGTATACTTTCCTCACAATTCAGCAATTGTCCTTTCCATTATGTGTTTTATCGGCACACGCACAACCTTTAACTCTTCTTACAGTCACTTTTGCTTTTGAACACAAACCAGGCTTTTGTTACCTTCAATAACTCAGTGGTCGTGTTAATTGGGTTTCTTTCTTCAACGCCTTTCATGTAGCAGCCAAGGCCCTTACCAACACCACCTCTGCTCCTCCCCAACTCTGTCGTTCACCCGGGAGGGTAGAGGGCCACCTTGAAGTAATTTGAAGGCATCTCCTTTCTACTCACACAGTTTCAGTCTTGGAACGCTTTCCAAAAGTGTGGAACTCGTCTGGCTCTCTCTCGTTATTCGCAACTGTCGATTAGCCCCTTGGCCTTCCAACTTTGATAGCCTGGTTCGCATCAGTCCTGAAAAAGCTGCTCCTTCTCGTCCCCAGCCTTGCTTACTGCGTGCGCAACCTTTTATCCTGAGAGGAAGTGTTAACAAGTGGAAGGTGTGTATGCAGTTAAGATTAAGTGCCTGACTCTGCCTGGTCTCATTAAAGGGACAGAGCCATTGCACGTCAGTAGAGGTAATCTTCCTAGCCTCATTCCTCATCTTCCTCGGCTCAGTAGTGTTGTCAATGTGAAGTGGGGAAGAATTCTGGGAGCTGTAGTTTCCCATAAAATAGGCACAGAGAGGGGTTAGAAGAGTTGTGGAAAGGGGGGGATACCATGTCTCATCATCAGGTGCTTTTCCCCCACTCCCAGAAGATCCCTCCCTACCCAGGTTATCCTCCCTCACTTGACCACCCCCCGGGTCGGGATCCAAAAGCGATGGCCTTTCCCTGGCCACCCAAGAACGGGATCCCCGGGGACTAGGTTGTAAAACACCCTCTGGCTTTTCACAATCGAGAAATCCTGCTATGGTATGGGTTGAATGCTTGGACATGAAACAGAATCACAATTAATTGCATCAGGTTTCTGAAAATAGTTTGCAAGACGTATTCTTTAGGAACATTATTTGAGCTCTAGCTCAGTGAAGTACCAATCTGTGGGTTTAGATGGCAGAAAAGAAATGCCTTTTTAAAGAAAAATGAGTTTCCATTGACCTAATGGAATACCAGAAAGTTTGATTATAGGTAATTCTTGGTATCTAGACCATCATTTAAAGCCATCTCTGGTGTTCTTTTCTGGAGGTCATGAAAGATCTGGGGGCTCACTGGTTTGGATTGCCCTGAAATAGTGCCTATAGAATGTGTAGCGTGTCATAGCAAGACAGATTTTCTGCATTAGACTAGCAGGTAAGCACATGGCAGGGTAGAGGACCCTGCCACTGGTGGAAAGTTGTGACATTCTACTTCTAACTACATATGCGTAATGAAAGAGATGCGTGTCCCTTCCCACTGCAGTAGTACCACTACTCACCATTTAAATCACCTACCAGTCTATCGAGTTATCCTCAGCTGAAATGTGCTCCAAAATCACCAGTGACTATATATGGACTAGATCCAGATTATTATAAACTTTTTCATAATATGTTTGGTGGGGGGGTCAAGAGCCGCACAAGATTTCAAAAGAAACTATTTATTCCTGGGACATTTAGAGTACTCCTTACCAGATGATACTGTTTGCTCAAGCACCAGACAAACTCTCCTCAGGTACGCCGGTGAAGATCCCATTTGCAAAGTTCACTCTGGTTCCTAAATGTCACTAGGGTTCTATGTGAAAATGGAGTCCTGTGAAAACAGTCAGCAAAAAGTTGTTTAAAAAATGTAGTCATTCAATACAAACAATCCAAAGTGTGACCATGTTTTCAGTAATAAGTTAGCCACAAATGCTCATTTTAAACACAGAAAAGTACAAGGATGTAACCCTAAATGGGATCCAAACCTCCGCCTAACTCCATTCCTAAACCTTCCAACTCTAATTACAACAGATTACAACCCTTATTCCACCCTGAACACTTACAGAACACCAGGCCTTTATAAAATAAATAGGAAATGGACTGTGAACTTATCTCGAACCCCATCACCAGTTCGCTACAAAGTACATAGCCGTTGCCTTAATCCAAGCCCTTGCTCTAATACTAGCTTTACCCTACTTGCAACTCTACCACTTTACCCTAACCACTAGGTTTATCTTAACCGTAATCCTACGCCATCATTAACATCCCTCTCCAACCTCCCTATGCCTTTCTATAATACTTACCCAAACAATTACTCGATTAGCTCTAGCCTTCAATAACCTCAGCCCCAACACTAACCCAGACACTTTATCTACCCTAATGTCTAACCAAACCCAAAATGCTTTAATCCAACCCCTATCCTTAGCATTACACTAAACCAGACAATCACAAGCCCACTAAACCCTTCTTAGCCAAACATGTAGTGCTGATAGTATATTTTGGGTTACTTGTCTGCTGTATTTTTTTACTATTAGTTGCTTGGACTTTCACTGCAGAGGTATTTTCACCACAGCTTTTTCACCGGCCACATCTTTGCTGCCTACTTTTTCACTAGATACCGTCAATGGTTTAAACCATCACTCACAGTAGGATCATTCCAGCTAACACAACCACCACACAGCCCTATGCTGGTAGAACTGCGCCACTGAGGTGTGGGCAGGCTGACCATGTAATAGTGTCACAGCTCAAAACCAGACAGAGAACTCTGTTTTCAAGCACACAGATTCAACGGAGAACAAAACAGACAACACAAAAAACAATCCAAACTGCTGCTAATCCCAAATTGAGCAAGGGAGCTAATCTAATAAAGAAAAGTATTGAGACAATTTATGGTCTGAAGATTAGACAGGAAATAGGCAGATCAGATGGGTCTGCGGCATTACCTTTGCACACTTGAATAGTGAACTGTGCACGTCATAGCTCTTTTTCCCCCACTTACTTTGAGAGGATGATCCTCACATACTCTAATCTTTCCAGGAAAAAAAGAAAACCAATCTACTCACTTTTGAGGCCCCTTCCTTGGGTTATGTTAGGAGGCATGAAATAGCATCCATCACTAATGTAGTGCCCTTTCATCCAAGTAAAGTTCCCCGGATGGAAAAAGCACGTACTAGTTTAGAACTACTGGAAACCAGTCTGGATTCCTTCTAACCAGATTTATTCTTCAGAAGGTATGGCCACCTGAACTGGACAATAATTCATGTCATACCTCACCAGCAAGCCATACTGTTTTACCAGATATGTTTAACCCCCTTAAAAAAAGTTCATGCAAAAAATGTATACCGATATAGAGACCCTTTCTGAAACCAAAGTAGTGTTGTGCCTCAGATTATATTGACAAATAAGGAATGAGATTTCACTGGCATTAAGGGACATTGACTCAGCAAACATGAACTAAATAAACCAGTAAAGGAATTAGAAATGCTAAGGGAGATCGTGCTAAATATGAGATAGAAAATAGGGCTGAAGTACACATTTAACATGAGTACGCTAAAACATGCCAGGGAGATTTTCCACAGCTGCTTTTGTTAAAGGGAAAAGAAACAGGGTGGGACAGAGCTTAGTAAAGGGGCACAGGCAGGAGGAAAGTAGGACAGACTGTCCCACCATGCAATTCATACCCCCACTGTGCCTACTTGCCCTGTTCCCTAGCTCTTATGCTCAAGGATGCATGTCCCTGGGGAGTGTAGAGCTAAAATTAGTGAAAGGGAGCAAGAGCTGGGACTGGTACTGGGAGCATCGCCAAGGACATTCACCTTTATTTCTACCAGTAGAAAGGAAATTCACTAGGACAAGGACATAACTGTATGAGCGAGATCATGATCCCCAAGGCAGTTTCCCAGCCAAGGACAGCAGGCCAGGTATGGACTCCTAATCACAGTGGAGTTTGGGGGACATGGAAGGTTTGCCTGAAGAGTTTCTGCCACATTTGTGAACAAGGGGCTGTGTGAAGGATACAAGGTGCAAAACTCTGCTTTCACTACAGGATAAATCCCCAGCTGTTGAAGGGGAGGACAACAAGGGGAGAACTACTGAGCCCGGAACGTGCATCTGAAACCGGTGGTTACACTGCCCCCAACATTCCCTTTATGTTTTTGCTACAGCAATTCGAAAAAATACAAATAAAACACACATTGCTTTCAAGTGACTCATCAGCAGGATCCGACCAACATTTAATACCCATCTTCTACCAAAAAATGTGATCCCAATTTACTTTTGTAGCCCTCCAAAATAATCATCCAGTCCAATGCCTTTGGACAAAACGTTAACATTGAAAGAGCATTCTATTGTTAGAGGCCCCTCATTACTACTTTGATAGCTTCAGAACTTCGGTACACCTTACAAATAAGCATCTAGTAAGAAAATCATGGATTTGAGGTATTTTACAACAGAATAAAGATAATTCAAAACATTTCTAAACTATTTCTCAAAAGAAAAAAGTGAGTAATAAAGCACTATAAGGAATGAGCATAGTGGGAGCAGTTAAAGGATAGGAAGGCTAGGGGTTAGCCTAGAAACCACCAGTGTGCTATATTCACCACCTAGTAATAAGCAATTGCTGAATAGGAGCGGCCTGCTGCGTTGGTTACTTCCACTGGGAGCCCCCCTCTAACCAGCCCAGATTAGTTACCCAATCATAGGATTAATTTTGGAAGTAAAGTGCAACATGCACTGCCTAGGTTTTGCTGTGAGTCAATCAAAATTCGAGAACAAAGATACAATTCTGTTTTAGATCATAAGAAGATGGATTCGTGAAATGAACAGCTGACACGGGTTTCGGCCACTTTCCTCATTATCAAGGCTAACCAATTATAAGGTTGGGTGGACTTGGGTAGAGTAGTGTAGTCACAGTTAATACTGCTGATGAATCACAAGGCTATTGATCGATTTCAATTTCGCATGAGATTTGTTAGGACATGAAACCACGCTGGTAAGAGTGCAGGTACAATTTCGATCATTTCAATTGGGCTGCCAAAACGCAGATTTAAAAATGTATTTGAACAAAACAAAAATGATGCCTAGCTCGAAATTTAAAAATGGGTCTTAAATTATGTTTTACTAGAGAAAGTTAAACATCTGATCTATTTGGGCTACCCAATCTCAACTAAATCAGATGTAGCATATACTAAGTACTTTAAGCATAATCTAACATCACTCGGATGAAATACATAAAAACAAATATTGTAAGTTCACCTTGCTGCCGTTAATAAACGTTTATGTGGGGAAATCAGTTCCTAAACTTTTGTATTGTGTGGAATTGCAGCCTGACTCGGTGCTCGACTTTTGGAATACCCTAGAGTGCCTGGTATGGCAGAGAGTCCTGGGCATCCCTAATGCAGTTCCCACCACCGCTATTAGGATAGAGTTGGGGCTCAATTTACTCAGAGTTTGGGCCTTTGGAGGTTATTGTCACTATACCGTAAAATGATCTGTGCTGCCTCGAACACATTGTATGAAGATCTGGGCACCTTAATGGACAATGAGTCAGTGAAAGTGCTAATAGATTTTAGTCTGGTATGTAATAAAATACTGGTTAGTTGCAACTGGACTAAAACAGATTTAATGATGGAACTATCAAGGGTGTAAACAATTTTTATAACTGTTGGTGTATAACGACTACTGCATTTCATGGGTATGTGAGCTTGAGACACCTTGTGTGCAAGCATAAGAGGTTGGGAGAACTAGCCTCATATCTAAAATTATCTCAATGACCTAGGTTTAGCCTGGAGTGTATGAGGTTCAGGTGGAATCTCCTCCCCATGGGTGAATTATCTCTCAGACACAAAGAGCTCTCAGAGAAAGAGGCAAAGTGTAGGTTTTGTAAAGATGGGTAAACCTTGGAGATACTGGAACACCTTTTGGTTTCTCGTCCATTGTTGAGTGTTTGGAGGATAGTCTATTTTAGGAAATTATTTGTGAAAGGAACAATGGATAGGACCGTTTTTTGGCTCAAGTGTTTGAGTGGCTAAACAAGCTCTATGGCTATTGTAGTAGTACATTTTATGAGAAAATTACACCTGTAAGAGAGGGAGGTGGGTTGCCCCCAGGTTCCTAGACAAATGAGGATAATATTGATCCTTTTGCATATACATCATAAAGAACTATGCAGATTACCACATGATAATAACATTGTACTGATCCTGCTCTTTGTAATTGATGAGGTAACTTGGTCTACTGTATTTGCACGTTTTGCACATTCTCAGTCCTGTATTGGCCGTTTGCACAATTGGCATAATGCCTAAAGAGTGAAGTATTATCTTTATTTGCACAGGTTTACTTTTCGTACTGTATGGAATTAGTTACTTTGGAAGGTACAATATTTCCTCACTTGCACATTCCTGGTACTGTATAAATCTTGCATGGACAATTTTCACATTTGTCAACATTCGCAAAAGTTCTTAAGGATGAGCATAATGAGGGTGGGTCATAGGGTGGGATAAGTATATATATTTGTCTTCCTTTTTGTGGTTTTAAGAGTCACCTGGAACTGTATTTCATGAAATATCGTGCATTTTATTATCTGTTTTTTAGAATGAAGTGTGATGATTTAATGTTGTGTATTGTTATATTAACTCAAAAAAACGAAGCGCCACAAATGTATTCGCTCTCGCAACAAAAAGCAAATCAGCCTTGTTACTTGATACTACATAGGACCCCTTTAAAGTAAAAGCAAAGTGATGCACATACTTTGGGGGATGGTATATCGAGAGCTTCAGTGGAGGCCCAAGAAGGTTCTAAAAAGCACAAAGAAGCCAGCCCTGCTTTTCCGGTAGCATCCCTAGCATCTACCCAGTAAATATGCTCCTTAACCAGCGAAATTTTATTCCGTATGTCTGCTTCAGACTGGGTGCTCCCTTGACAACAGGGAGCGTGGAGGAAGCAGAGTGACTGAAAGTCCAATGCCAAGCTGGTAACTATTTCATTCTTTTAGCCTAAAGGAAAAATTAAGTTCCGATTCCTTTATGCCAGGGGTATGAAACTACGGTTCTCCACATGTTTCGGAGTCAGTAAGAGTCCCATGATTTCCCCCTCACCATTAATTAGCCAAGTTGCAGCTGATGTCAGCTGTAGGGAAATCAGAGCAAACATTTGAAAACTACTTGTTGTCTCGAAGATGCTGTTTGAACATGCAGAGGGTGAATTAATAATTGGTGGGGATTTCAATGCTGTAATTGACACTCTGATGGATAAAACTCTCCCCCAGATTGGCGCTGATAAAAATAATTTTTTGGCAATTACTACGCTTTTGCGGGAACATTCCCTTATAGAGGTATGGAGGTTCTGTCATCCAGGAGAGCGAGAATACACATTATTCTGCGGTGCACAGCAGATTCTCCAGGTTGGACATGTTCTTGGTGTCCGATAAATTAATAGCCCAAACAATTGATGTCGATATACTGCCCAAGGCATTGTCAGATCACGCCCCGGTCCTGCTCACGTTGGCTTCTCTTCAGACCCAGCCAAGCCCACCACGGTCCTGGCAATTGAATGAATTCCTCCTAGAGGATCCCCAGTTCCGTTCAGTATTTCGGAGGCAATTAACCTTTACTTTAGTGAGAATGAGACAGAGGCACTGCTGTATACAAAGATATGGGATGCGGCGAAGGCTGTGCTTCGGGGACAGGTAATTGCTTATTCTGCAGAGAAAAGTAGGGCCAGGAAACAAATACAAGCCCAGTTGGAGTTGGAGCTCCGGGAGAGGGAAGAGGCACACAGGTGTAGACCTACTCAGAGTTGGAAACGAGAGGTGAGGATAGCCCAGAGAGCCCTTGAGACCCATCATATGAGCCGTGCAGCGTATGCCATGATGAGAGTTAAGCAATAATACTACTCTAAGGGTAACAAGGCCAATCGGCTATTAGCAGCCAAGTTGAAACAACGGGCGAGTCGCAATAGGATTGAGGCACTTGTGGATGGGGAAGGAAAGAGGGTCACATCTGAGAGGGAGAAAGTTCGGGTAGTGGAGGAGTATTTTAGGGATCACTCGGCCCCACACCAGACAGATATAGGTATGGCGGAGGGGTTTATACGAGAAGCGCATTTGCCACACCTGCCTCAAGCAACCCGTGTGCTTCTAGAGGAGCCAATTATAAGGGAGGAGATAGAAAACGTGATTCGCTCCCTTCCCCTGGGTAAGGCCCCAGGGCCTGATGGGTTCTCGAATAAATTCTATAAGATTTTCAGGGCTGAGCTTTCCCCTTATTTGGCAAACTGTTTAATAACATCTGGGCAACGGGGTTGATCTCGGAGTCTATGGCAGATTCCACTACGACATTGGTTTTGAAACCCGGGAGAAATCTGGTTGAATGCGCTTCCTACCGCCCAATTACTTTACTAAATACGGATGCGAAACTACTAAGTAGGGTGATAGCAGAGCGCCTTGGGGAGATTCTTCCGACGCTAGTGGAGATAGATCAAACGGGGTTTATACGGAATCGTTCGACACAAGATAATATACGTCGGACGATAGATTTGACAGCTCTGGCCCCTAGATTGCCAGGTAAATTGTCGCTGTTATCATTAGATGCCCACCCGGCTTTTGATAGTATGTCTTGGTGTTACTTACAGTTGGTGCTAGAGGGATTCGGGTTTGGCCCCAGATTCTTGAGGTTAATCCTTTCCAGTTATCAGTTTCCCTCCACTAAAGTCAGAGTGAATGTGAACATGACCTCAGCGATCCGTTTATATAGGGGCACTAGGCAGGGTTGTCCCCTTTGGTTTTTCCATTAGCTTTAGAGCCCTTAGCACAACATATCCATTTAAGTAGGGAGATCATGGGCTTTGAATTCGCAGGACAATGCCACAAGATAGCGTTATACGCCGATGACCCGCTATGCTTCTTAAAGGACGCAACTAAGTCCATTCCGCCTCTGATGCGCTTATTGTCCAATTTTGAAAAAATCTCAGGGTTTGGAGTGAACGCCAACAAATCGGTGGGTATGGCATTGACTGAGTCCCTGAAGAGTCTGGCAGAGATACGGGCAGCCTTTCCTATTCCCTGGTCTTCTACAAACATTCCCTACTTAGGGATTAAATTGACCCCGACCTATGCAGGTCTATTTAAGGCGAATATACCGGCATTATTCAGAGAAGTTAAAGAATGGCTTCGTCGATGGGATTCACAGGAAATGTCTTGGTTGGGAAGGGTGAGTGCGGTAAAGATGTTGCTTATCCCGAAGCTTCTATATGCCTTCTATTCATTGCCGATATGGATTCCCGAGAGGGATCTTATAGATATACAGAAGGAGATGGGGCGCTTTGTGTGGGGACATAAGAGGCCTAGAATACCCTATAAACTCTTGACGAGAAAGGCGATACAGGGGGGGTATAGGTCTGCCTTCCGTTCAGCGCTACTACAGGGCGGCGCAGGTGGCTCCTATGTTAGCCTGGGGAAGCTCCACTGAAACTCCTAAACGGCAGGAAATAGAGCAGGAAGCTTCTCCATTGCTGTTAGAACATTACCCTTTCCTGCCCAAAGAGGCGCGAAATTATCAGGGGGAACTCCTGCCAACGCTTGCTACGCTTCAAAGCTGGGATAAGGCGAGAGTGCAAAGAGGGATAGCTTTAGGTCTGGGTCCACTGTCCCCTGTGGCACAAAACCCGGCATTTACACCGGGATTGGCTCCCAACTCATTCCAAGGGTGGGAATCAAATGGACCACTGAGGCTTAGGGACTTCTATGTAGACCAGGAACCACTGACATTCCAGGAGTGTAAGGAGAAGTTTGGGCTGTCGGAGGGGGAACGGTTTAGGTACATACAGTTACGCCACTGGCTGACTAATAGGGAAACTCGCCAGGCTGTCAGCAGAGTGCCCTTTGGGATAGAACTGAGAATTCTTGAGGGACCGAGCTCTCATAGGCTGGCAGCTTGTTATGGCCTTCTAGAAAATGTCTCTGAGGGTGAAAAGCTCCCCTACATGTTATCGTGGGAAAGAGAGTTGGGCGTTGAAATCCCAGAGGGAGCGTGGCAGCGCATATGGCATAAGGCCCACAAGAGTTCTAGGTGTACATTGGTAAGGAGAACGCAATTAAGATATGCTTCCATTGGTACTTCCCGCCGACTAGATTGCATGCCATGAACCCTGAGTATCCGGATACATGTTGGCATGGGTGTGGAGAAAAGGGTGACTTGGGGCATATGTGGTGGCATTGTGCAGTCATCCGGGACTACTGGCTAGAGGTCCGCTCCAAGATCAAGGACATTATGGGTATGCTGCTTTCTATGGACCCGCGTGTACTAATCCTTGGGGCCATGCCGGTGGATGGATCCTTCCCGATGACGGGGTCCAGAGCAGCCCTAATTGCGCAGTTGCTTACTGCAGCACGAATCACCAGGGCGCGGTTCTGGAAACCAGTGGAGGGACCACAGGTGGAATATTGGTAGGTGTGGGAATTGATGGGTCTTGAAAAGCTCACAGCTATATTAGAAGGGAAGCTATTGAGGTTGAGGCGGATCTGGACCCCTTTCTTGAACTATGTGGAGGATAGGGAGCAGATGTATTTTAGGCCAGATCTGATGAGGCACTTTATGAACTCCTGACAGACTTGAAACTGCGTACTTTGCACAGAACGGATATTGCTACGGATTGCACAGGCTCCGATTTACTGAATTTTTTTCTTCTTCTTCTTCTTCTTCTTTTTCTTCTTCCCGCTGTTTTGTTTGTTCATGATTGCATTGTTCTCCAATTGATTGTTGACAAATGAATTGTTCATGACCTAGTTAAAGTTGAATTGATGAACTGATAATGCAACGTTATGTTTTGCTGAATACAGATGGATTCGAGGGAAGGTATTCTGAACTGAAAATTGATGAATTGACATATGTGCTACTTCCCTTCGCATTATTATTGTTGGATTAATTCTGTTTTCTTGAAAATGTATAAATGAATAAATAAATAAATAAAAGAAAACTACTCGTGTCTGCTTTTCAACAGCTGCCCCAATGGGTTGGGGTGTTGGGGTTTATTATCCCTATGTTGAATGAAATCCAAGCACTGATGCCAGCCCACACCAAAAAAAAAAAAAAACACTGCAAAATGTACCAATATTTACCAATATTCAGGTTTAGCTCACGTGTAGCCATGGCTGAAATTCTCCAGGTCTGTGTTTACAGATTCGATATTCTCGATTTCAAGTTACCAACATCCATCCCATTTTGCTGCCAGCCAGGCAATTAGTGCATCACCGAAGTTCAAGAAGGCTGAGAAAACTCAACATTGTGGAGACTTCACACAAAAAAAAATACTAAAATACAAATAAAACAAATTGTAGCCAACAGTGAGATCCCAAAATCAGACTGCCACGAGCAGGGCATACTGCGTCAACTGTAGACGACAGCAGACTAAAGAGTAATCTTAAATTTAAGCAACAGAACACAAAAAGAGTTGTTTTGATAGAGGACGATTGAGACAGGATGGGAGTGATAAGGCAAGCGTGTGTACGTTCAACAAACAAATCCCCGTCTGCTGTATGCAGAGACAAATGTACTTAATTCACAGAACGTTTTCCAATGGGGTTTTGCCATTGTAAAACGCTTCTGTGAATTAAGCTGCACGACTCAACAAACCACACAGTAATATCAGCCTGCCTGGTACCAGTCACAACATATACAAGAACAACTGGGCAGAAAGACAATACATTCGATTTTCAACGATAAAGTTGTCACTTTTAATAACCACGCATTTATACAATCCAAGCCTGTGCCAAAACCGTGGGGCAAAAGAGGAGTTTTTAACAGATGGACAGATACGTCTGTTTTTTTTTTTTTTTTTTTAAAAAACACGCCTCCACACGGAAAAACCGTACTTGTTTCATAGTGGCTTACTCACAGGCCCTATATATGCCCCTTCCCAAAAAAACTGCAGCTAAAAGTAAACTGCTGTCCTCCCTCACACACGCGCATGCTTTAATTGCCACTTTCACCAGGACATTCGGCGCTGGTAGTTTCTCCTTTCAGCAGCCCTCGAGTGCGTTGCTAAGCATGCTGCATGTGGGAGGAGGGGTTCCGCATCTTTATGTGCTGAACACTGTCAGAAAGCACATTCCACAGCAGCCTCTGCCTTCTGGTTCATACACCCGTGAACAAACGCTAGTACTGATATCGAAAAAGATCATGGTGTTTCCATGACTCCATTTTTAGATTACACTTCCGATGAGACAGAACTAGGGGGAAATAGGTTCGCGCACCTAGCAAGGAAGTACCTTGCAGAAGTACCGCTTATCCCGCTGCAAAACGCGCGAAGCTTCTGCTGTGAAAGCCTGTTGGACTCTGTGTACCAGAAACCTTTAGGGAAAGCTTTGTTTGTCACGCCCCTGGAGGGGCCGTACTTCCGCTTTTCTATATTTGGCGAGTGCTCGCACACCAGCGTGCGCACACCTAGCAAGGAAGTACCTTGCAGAAGTACCGCTTATCACGCTTTGCCCGGCATGGCCGGGTGGGCGGACACTGCCTTGACAAATTTAGTATTCTGTTATCAACAATTGTGTCCACTAGCTTCCGAGCCATTTTGAAACTCTCTTTGCAGACTGTAAGCTAAGTTAATTTATTTATTTATAATTACGCTAAGATTGCTTTTCAGCTGGAGTTGAAGCAGCTTTCTTAGCTTGTATTTATTTTTAATTTATTTGTTTCTTTCATTCTTTTGCTCCTTAACTTATTATTATTATAATTTTTCTCTTTTCGCCGTCTATTTTTATAGCGGCGAGTGATCCTCACCTGTAAGTGGCCTATGCTTTGCAAGTTATATACTTTGAAAACGTGCTTGCCCAGTAACATGGCATATAATAGCTTAATGGAAAAACCAACAATGGTGACAGGGTCAACAAAGATGTGCGTTTCTAGCACAGCCATTACGTTAACCCCGGCAGCCCCGCCTAAAGCCCCGCCTAAATTAACCCGACCACCAACATCCAAGTAAAGTCTTAAGCCAGTTCAATGGAAAGGGCCTTCCATAAATCAAGCACTAAACAAAGCCTCCTTTTTTACACCCAAGAGAGCAGGCAGAGGAGACATCAAATTTACAGCAGCAGCAACTGTGTCTCCTATGCCTCAAGTGGTATCTGATACTACTATCCTAGATCCCGCCGTGAATTCGATGGGCGTTCAGGAGGTAGAAGGTGATTCCAATATTAATGTAAATGGCCCACAGAAGAATCTGAACAGCACTGTGATCGATAGCCTAGAAGCTGGAAACATTTCCTTATATGCTAGCCAATGCACACCTCCCATCACCATATACAGTAAGCAATCGTTTCAAGGTGATATGCAGAGTGGAGGAAAATCTATTTTAGAGGAATCCTCTGCATGTTCTGCTTATGTTCAACCCACTCCAAGACAATGTCCGTTGAACAAACCATTCATTAAAATTTCCTCAAACTTAAATGAACCCCGTACCAACTTTTTAGAAATCACTCTTTCTGCAATAAACACCACGCTGCTAACTTTATTTAAGCTGATGGAAAAATTAGACCAGAAACTCACATTGAAAGCGGGACAAATTGACGCTATCCATAATTGGATGATGCATAAACAGCAGACCCAGTCTACATCAGAGACTATACCTAAATAAAGTTTTGTACCTTTGATCCCAGAAATCATTCGGCCAATTGACATTACAAATGACGAGCCAATAGCGGCTAGAAAGGAAGCATCCTGGATAAGTATTGACTTAGATACTAATCAAGAGGCAAGTAATGATTCCCAACCACAAGCCCAAAAGCAGGCTATTAAAATAACAACGAAATCTATGCCTCAGATTATGACAAAAAAGGCCCCAAAACAATCTTTAATAAGGAAATCAAAGAACATGCCTGCACTAAAGATGCCCAGAAACAAAAATAAAATAACAGCCTTTTTCAACACCCTTGATATAGTTAGTAAACAACATAACAAACAAGGATGCAGTACTCAGCCGGAAGCTGAGGAGTGAGAACCAGCAGTAATCCAGGTGGACACCAGGTTGAGTAACCAGCAAGTTTCTTCACCTATATTGCCCAAAAAAAAACTTCCAGCGAGAATGCTAATGCTCCAATTCAACACTCACCACTAAATGATTTAGTGCAAGTTCTTGAGAATAATGAAAAGAATGTAAGGAATTGTCAAGACATGACCGAGGTGCCCAAGGGTATATCCACGAATGTGACAACATTCTCTTCTTCTAATGCCCTAGAGCTCATGAAAAAATTGATTGACTCATACCTGGCAGACAGGGAGAAATCTGCAGCTCCGATCGCAACATGCATGGACCCAGTGACCTAACTAGGAATCCAACCATCACAAACTGATAAGAACAATCAGGGCTCACAAGGTATCTATGGAATTCCAAATAAAATCAGTTCTCCGACCCGAGAAATAGTGAGAGACCGGTCTACACAGTATAGAACAGAACCACTCTCTAGCACTATGGCGTTTCAAGATTATGACAATCAAATACATAATCACCCTGAAGATAGGATCGAGCAGGAACGACTTAATTATCAACCCAGAGAACAGACCGTCACAGTATCCTTACAGACAAGCCTTACTAACGGCTGCTGAATCTATAAGACCCACACACAATCGAACACATGCACATAATCATCAGATAAAACCATCACAGCCTAAGACCAGCCCCAATTGCAATTCATTAATAATGAAATGTCGGGGAGGGCAGTTCAAGACGTTTGATTTAAATCGGTAAAGTGTACTAAACATTTTCTCAGATGTTCCTGAACTAGAGTCAATTACATCAAGGGACATTGAACTTATTCAGTTTGTTACAGGAAAGAACCTCACGCAAGACTACAATCTAATTCTTCAGCATTTTCGAGAGCATAACTAAACAATCATCATGAAGTATCACAAATTACAATTGCTTGTTGGAACACACAAGGCCACAGTCATTTGACAGAATCCTTCAAAAAATTCACTAGCGGATTTGCAGCCTGATTCATGGAATTATTAGTGCCGAAATCGCAGATTTGCGCGCATTTCTGCCCGAAAATCCCTGTTTAAAGTATGGGGATTTTCGGGCAGAAAGGTGAGCAAATCTGCGATTTCGCCGCTAATCATTCCATGAATCAGGCAGTTGATGTGATAGCACTGCAGGAAACTTGGTTACTTGTGGCACCTATTTGGGACAATTATGTGGAATCATTGATTCCGGCAGTTAAAGGACTTAAGGGCAGACCAGCTTCAGGCCTACTAGTAGCTACTTGTCTAACATCGGGCTTCAAGTTGGAGCCCTGACTACATTATGGTAGCTCTTTACAACTAGTAAAATTAACAAGCTCAACTGGTATTATTGGACTCGAAATATTTACCGAAACCCTTATGGAATATCAGAAGAGATTCTATTCGAAATTGTCCAACATGTTGGAGCTAACTGCCCTAACTGACGGGATAACATCAACCTTTGTAGTAGGTGATTCCAATTAGGATCTTAACCAAAAAAACACAAGTTTGCAATCTAAGGGGGCTCAACGTTGGTTTGCCTTTATGTCAGAGCGAGCACTTACTCTTGTAAATGGTGCAATTACAGGAGATGTACCGGCTCAATCCACATGGCACAGAAAAAACAGTGCCAGCATAATTGATCACATCTTTGTTGATACACAACATTTCTCAAATAACATTTCATTAAATGTCATCAAGATGTCTACAAGTGATCATAATTTGCTGGTTTGTCAATTTAAGTGGTGCCATACCAAAGATCAAGTTCAACAGATATATTTGCATCAATCGGTAGCAGTTAATAATGCTAAAACCAGATTCAAAGGGTCCATATCAAGGCTACAGGCACTCGATAAGCAGATTCGAACCCATGCTCATGACAACTGTTTGCACCCATATACTTACATTCTTGAGCAATTCAAAGACACCATTCTCATAAAAAACAATCAGCCAATCAGACATACCCATAAGTATGACTATAAAGTACATGAAAGGAAAAATGCTTATCGTAGAGAACGGAGACACATTCTTAAAATAAGTTCTCCTTTGATGCTAACCAGGCTTAAAACAGCAAAATGTAAGTACACTAATTGGAGTAAAGCATACAAAGCAAAACTATTTAATAGCGACAGCGAAGCTTTTTTCAAAACAATTCTAACAAAAGATTCTGCTGATACGTGCATGTTGTTGAATGACTGTAAGCACTCCCATCAAATTGAGGCACAAGCAAACGGAAAAACAATGGTTATATTTTAATGAGTTATACACAGATGTAGGTTTCGCCAACTATGAGTACAAGTTGCAAACGTATGGACAGTGGCACCTAGAATGTTCTACAAACACCATCTCAGAAAATATAAAACAACAAGTAATTCAAGAGTGGCAGGTCCTGATGGACTAAACAATGTAATGCTCAAAAACAATGTTGATTTGTGGTCTGAAATATTGCATTCAATGTTCCAACAAATTCTTATGCATAAATCTCTGCCAAACACGTGGAAATCTTCGATTTTGGTCCCAATATTCAAGAAGGGCGAGTATTCCCAACCAGCTAATTATAGGCTATAGCCCTTCTTGATATACCAGGGAAATTGTTTGCAAAATGCGTTTTAAGGGACTTCAATGCGTGGACAATGGCACATAAATTACGAGACCCTAAACAAACAGGTTTTGTGAAAGGTTTAGGTACGGGCATTAATCTTCTTTGCATCAATGCTTTAAAATATCAATGTCATAGAACTAAACAACCAATATTTTTCACATTTGTAGATCTGCAAGCCGCGTTCGATTCAGTATCGCGAGCTCTGTTGATGTTTAAATTAATACGTGATCGGTGCCCGCCTTCCCTATGTTATATGATTTACGAGTTTCATCATAACAGTCAGTTAGGTTAAATCTACAAGGCCTGTTATCTGCAGAAATACCTACTTTTCGAGGGCTAAAGCAGGGTCTTCTAGCATCTTCTATATTTAACTACTTTACTCAGGATGTACAACAGGCGTTCGAAGTTGTAAACACAGATTCACCAAAAATGAACGGTTCATTGGTCAAGGCACTTTTATACGCCGATGATCTGGTTATTATATCTAAGACTCCTATAGGCCTACAAAGGCTTCTGACGGCTTTTGAAAAATACTCTAACCTCAATGAATTGAGTATCAATACAGCTAAGACTCAAATAGTAATATACAAACCGATGAGAAAGGGAGGTAAGGTGTATAATTGGTATATTAATAATTTACCATTGAACATTGTACCTGAATACCAATATCTTGGTATTCATTTTGAAGGGTCCACAAACGCAAAAGCACACCATATTGCAATTGAACAGAAGTTGTGCACTGCGGTGTCTCAGGCAAAAATCATGCAATCTCAGTATGGTAAATTCACAATACGCCCTGCTTTGACCTATTGGAAAGCCAAAGTAATTCCCACCATTTTATATTGTATGGAGACAGACATTCCGTTATCTTGTATCTGTGAGAAATGGGAAAAACGTTACTGGATACATATATTACAACTACCACACTGCATTCCCATGGCATGGATCCGATATGAACTAGGACTTACTTCATTGTATGCAAATTTCTGTTGGAAAGTATGTGCTCTTTTTCGAAAATGTATAATATCTACAAGTAGTCCGAGCATACTGAAAACAGTATCAGAATATATGGTCTCAAGTCATCATCCTTTTGTGCAGAAGTGGTTAGTAACAATTTATCAGATTATGTCACACGCAGATGTTTCAATTGATATGTTAATAACCAACCCTGATAAAGCAAAACAGTCAATCTATTGAATGGACTGGCTTGATAATCAGGAAAGATGTCTAAGCTACCAGTCTATATCACCTGAAGTATTCAAACCAAAACAAATGGGTATACCAGAAAAGTACCTTGTGCAAATACCGACTGTTTTTTATACACATGCCATTTTACGATTTCGTTTCAACCTATGGCCCACAAGGGGCCTGGCTTGTAAACGTAAACTTATATCAAAAGCAGACAACGTATGTAGATTTTGCAAGATAAAGGGGGGGTTGAAGAAACAACTGCACATTTAATTACTGAATGCACTAAATTAAGATCCCTGAGAGTAACACATTACAGAAACTTTCATCAATATTTAGGACAAATGGAAGAGAAAATGTGTTAGGCGCACATTGCAGGCTCTGCTCAGATGATGTTACAAATAGCCACTATTAATTTTCTAAAATTTAGAGCAAGATTACATGAAATGAAATGGTGTGTATGAAAAATAAGCAACAAGAGACATATCATTAGCCTTGTCTACTTTTGTTCATATTGGTATATTTGTTTTTGATTTTTTTAGCGAAGGAAATTTATGTAGTTAAATGTTGGTTATATATTTTAAATGGTTGTTGATTTTGTAAGTATATCGTTAGCACTTTGTTAAATGTTGAGTCTTTATTTTTTGTATTATATGTTTCTTGTTGCATCTTAATTGTCAAAGTATTCATCTTTTGTATCTTTGCTGTTTGTATTTCTTATGTATGCAATGATAAAAAGGAAATTGAAAAGTTGATTAATTCAACTAAATCAATAAAAAAAAAAATAGGTTCGCCCAAGACATACATGCAATACGAATGATCAAATTGGAGGTGATGACGAAAATTGGAGGAGGCGCCCCAATAACGGGGCGGTAAAGGGGGGGGGGGGGAGTGTGCTGAGTGCAACCTGAGGGGCGGGAAGCACACCAAACCCAAGGATATACCAGCAAAAGGCAACAATAAGAGGGGGCGTGCTAGGCTGCATATAAGCCGGCTGGCGTCCCGCTACAGGAGAATCCAGCTCGAGCAGGACGACGCCCGCTGCACTGAAGGACCTGCTTTTCATTTTACGACCAGTATTTCGTTTTGTTTCCAGTTGAGTGCGAGGAGTCGGGAGCTGCGTTCATGGAAGAGGAGCTCGAGTCCAGGCAAGGAAGAAGCATGATCCAGCCGCATTGCCTCTGGGGCAGCCGTGTGGACCCACTGCAGCTTGGAGGAGGAGCAGGAAGCGGAGCAGTGTGGCCGGTACCGTCAGGAGCGTTGTGCGGCATTGAGAAGAGGCAATGAAGGACCGAGAGGAGGAGCCTGAGCACCCGGTACCAAGGTCTTGCATCAGAGGCAACCCGAGGCGCAGCGCAGCGCAGCAGCAAGCGAGGTGAGCCATCACAAACTGCAGCGGGGGAACGGGTGTGAAAGCCCAGGGGCCATGTAGGGGTGAAATTGTAAAAGCTAACTTTAAGCATTCAAACATGCAAGGGACCCGGACTGTATTGGGTGAAAAGTGAACTGCTGTGAACATTGCTTATTTTCCTGGGTCACCACGGGGTGAAAGAATTTGCTACAGCGATCGCTTATATTAAGCTGCAGACACGGGCCGAACTGTGGGTGAAACTTTGGGTCCATAATGGCGAGAGGCTCTGACAAACAAAGGGCTCACCAGCTTGCTTCACAGCGGGGTAAAAGTAGCAATTGGCTCTGTTTGGACCTTGTTGACTGGCTGGAAAACCCGGAAAGCAGTGGAGAAGCACAGTTATTGCCTAAGGCTGCTGCTGAATTGACTAGTAGGCGGTCCATGTGCCTGGGTATTGTAGCCAAGGATTACCATTGGGGCTCAGTGAATATATAAGAAGCAGGAATCAATTGGGAGAACTCTGGTCATTCATGCCACAGAGGATGTGCCTCATTGAGCAAGATAAACACTGAAAACAGTCGGGGACTACAGTTATCGCATGAAGGCTGCTGCAACTGTGCAGTGCATGTGCCTGGGTTTTGTAGCAAGTTGCAGTGGGTGCAGCCAAATAAGTCTTCCAGTGGAGCTCAGTGCATGTGCCTGGAGGCTGTTGCTAAAGATAATCCCATTCAGCTACAACAAGGAAGATGGCCACACAGGCTCAGGGTATGCAGGGTTTCGCTGCCCTGAGAAAGATCTGGAAGACTTCATATTGATGGCACGGTTGGCAGCAGCAAAGCATGGGCCAAATTGGTTGCACCTGTGGCCACACAGACGAAGCAGCTGGGCCAAGCCAGAGGGCCGATTCACCTCTATTGTTCCCTAAATTTTCAGTGAGGCTATGCGCAAGATCCAGGCCATAGAAGGAGAAACCGGATATAGCGGGGAGGAGGAATCAGCAACCAAAAGAAAGAGGACTGACAGCTAAAGCCAGAAAACAGCAGGAGGTGGTGTCCAGGAAACGAAAATCAGCGGGGGTTAGAGGAAGGGGAAGAGAGCAGGAGCCTGTGGCCAATATAGCGCCCTTACCTGCTGAAGCTCCAAGGAACAGTGGCAGTGCACCCAGCGCTCCTGTGGCCAACTCAGCTGTGGTAGCAGCAGAGGGACCCACATCCTTGGAGCAGGTGAAAGGTATGTTCATGCAGTGCATGCAAGCATGGGGGAATGGGGGCAATGGTCAAATGTTGTGCGTTAATGTAAATGTGTTTAATCATGTAGGCAGAAATGCTGAGGCTGTTCACCAACAGGGGTAGCATCTGAGGTTGCGGGTGGGGGGGGGGGGGGGGTTTGAAGGGTGTGCCAAAACCCAGGGCACGAGTCAAGCCTCCTCAATGCCATGTGTAATCTCATCGGAGGCGGGAGGGGTTGGTTAGTTACAACAGGTTTTGGCAACACCAGCTGGCTCGCAAGGGCAGGGGATGGTGTGGGGGGTTCAAGGGGCAGCACAGCCCCGGGAAACCCCTTTGGGAGGGGAGGGGGGGCAGTTAGTTGAGGCAGCCGATACCAACGCTGGCAGCCGGCCAAGTACAGGGTGTAATGTGGGGCGATGCCACACAGTATGGGAGGGCAATGCCAGGTTTTGCCCCTGTACGGGCAGCAGGGAACTCATTGGTTTGTGCACATTCCATTGGCTTAGAAGGAGAGGATTTGGCAGAAGGAGTTTGAGATCCTTTGCTTGTTGGACATGGAGCCTGTGGGGATGGGCTTGCAGGAGTTATCGGAGAAAGAGGGAAAAGAAGGATAGGGAGAGGCCCAAGCTGGAAGAGACCATCCACAATTGGTTGGCGGCTTTTAGGATGCTGGCATCCATTATGATCGAACAATTACTGCAGAATGCTGGGGCTTTGTTGGTTTATGAGCAGTACATACATTATACTTGACTTATGGCGGCGATGCCTGGCTAAAATATGACAGGGGTTTCAGGCTCAAAATGCAGGTTTGGCCCACAGTATCCTGGGATGAGATTGATGTGTTGGGGGGAGGAGGGGGTACATTGAAACAAATTGTACCTTCAAGGGAGACTGGGGACAAGCCCCAGGGCGAGAAGCCTCATATTTCGAAATTCAGATGGTCCTACAGGTACCGGGGAAAGGGGTCCTTTCGCGGGCGCTCCTCCTGGAATAGTCGTCCCAGTTATCAGGGGGAGCAGGCGGTGTGCTGGAAATTTGCAGAGGGGTATTGCCCCTTTGGCAAAGCATGTAGATTTAAGCACACAGGTGGCAGATGTTCAGGGAACCACAGCTCTTCAAGCGAGGCGAAGCAGAGGAGTAGCGCTAAACCCAAAGAGAAGGCTAAGCATAATCAAGACTCACTTGCCCACGCCGGAACTACTGCATAAATTGATTTATTTTCTAGATGCAGATGTGAAGTTGCTGTGGGAAGGTTTCAGGTGGGGGTTGAGGATACCTTACAAGGGTGTGATGGGGAGCAGGGAAGCTGACAATTTGAAGTCAGCATTGAGAATGCTGGATGTTGTTGCACAAAAAGTTGCTACGGAGATCAACCTGGGGAGGGTGGCGGGCCCATTCACCTCCCTGCCATTGGAAAATTTGGTAGTGTCACCTTTGGGATTGGTACCAAAGGAGGAGGAGGGTCAGTTTCGCCTAATACAGCACCTTTCTTTCCCCGGGGGTGCCTCGGTTAATGATGGCATATCCGAAGAGATGTGCAGAGTCCACTATGCTTAATTTGACGATGCAGTGGAGCTGGTGAGGTCGACAGGGAGAGGCACACTCATGGGGAAGGCTGACCGTCTGCTTTCAGGTTACTACCGAGTCACAAGGAGAGCTATTGTTTGCTGGGCTTCAAGGTAAAAGATGAGTACTTTTATGACAGGTGCTCATCAATGGGCTGCGCCATTTCATGCGCCTACTTTGAGAAGCTAAGTACCTTTCTAGAATTTGCTCTGAAGCAGAGGGCAGAGGGTGGAGGAGTAATGCACTACCTAGACGATTCTTTGTTCATCGGATAAGAGGGGACAGGGGAGTGCGGGTCACTCATGAACATGTTCCAGGAATTGATGGAGGAAATGGGGGTCCCGTTGGCACAGGGTAAGACAGTTGGCCCACTCACAAAGCTTACATTCCTGGGAATCCAGATCGACTCGGTCGCAGGGAGGTTTAGGCTGCCTAGGGACAAGGTGATGAAGCTGAAGGAAATAATCAAGGAGTTGAAGGGCAGGAGTAAGGCTACCCTGAGGGAGCTCCAATCATTGTCAGGTAACCTTAACTTTGCGGGAAAGGTCATCCGGCAGGGAAGGTGTTCGCCAGGAGTAGTGAGCTCAAAACAGTGGGTTTGCAACACGCGTCTCAGCATGTACTGCTGGGGGCCGAGGTGAAAGAGGACCTCAGAACGTGGGATGGGTTTCTGGATGAGTTCAACAGGGTATTGCTATGGAGGGAGGAGTGGGATACTAGCAAGAAACTCAAACTCTTCACTGACTCATCGGGCTCTCACGGTTTCGGGGTCATTTTGGGGAGCAACCGTTGGCGTGGCAACAGGGGTGCGGGGGGGATTACTAGGGATCTCACGCTGCTGGAGCTGTTCCCAATCGTAGTCACTTTCAAGTTGTGGGGGAAGGAATTGATAACAGGAAAGTGGTGCTCTGGACAGATAACTTGGCAGTGGTCCAGATCAATCAGGGAACGTCAGCAACTTGAGGGTATTGAAGCTACTGAGAGAACTCACAAAAGCCTGCTTAGATTTAACACGGAAGTTAGAGCTCGGCACATTCTGCGAGTAAAAAAGGTGGCCGCTGACCATCTCATTTACAGTGGGAGAAGTTTCAGGGAAACAAGACGATGACCCCATTCAAGGCGCAGTGGTGGGGCATGATTGGGGGTGGGGGGGGTCAGAGTTCTTTAATCCACACTTCTGGCCCCCGGCACAGCGAGAAGATACAAGGGGTGCTGGGAACGAAATGTTGTCTGAAGGGCAGAGGGGAGCGCCAGTGCACCTTTGTCAGATGGGGCTGGCGGTCTGGCAAAACCAGATCCTGGATGATTTATTTGGCAGGAATAGCGCATTATTTAAAGCTCGGGGGTAAGGCCGACCCCACCAAGGAGCACTAGATTTTGATGGCAATGAAGGGTTGGGCTAAACAAACAGAGTAAACCTGATGTAAGGAGGCCCATTGATATTGTAAAGAGGCACAGTGTAATTCAAAGCCTACGGTCGGTTTGCCCTAGCAAAGAGGAGAGGGTTTTGTTAACATCGGCCTTTGCACTGGCCTTCTTTGGAGCCTTCAGAGTAAGCAAGCTGGTGCCTGAAAATAAAGACGGAAGGGGCTATGGGTTTTTAAGGTTGGAGGATGTACAGTTGACGAAAGAACAGGTATGCATTTACCTAAGAAGGTCCAAGACCAATCAGAAGGGGAAAGGGAGGACGGTCACACACTAACATCCAGGGGAGCTTAGTGTGTCCAGTAGCAGGATTGAAGGCCTACCTCCAGGGAAGGCAGCCGGCTGGTTCGGGGTCCCCCCTTTTCTTGCAAGGTGACAGGTCGGCCTTGAGCCATTTTTAATTCAGGAGGGTCATGGACAGGATATTGGAGAAAATGGGCGGTGACAAGAGGGTGTGTTTGGTACCCACTCCTTCAAGACAGGGGCAGCCACATCAGAGGTAGGCCTAGTTCCGGAAGTAATCATGAAAATCAGGGGACGGAAGTCTGGGTGTTTTAGGAGGTACATCAGGCCAGACAAAATGTAGTGTTAACAACTTCCTTCTCATCTCCTTCCAACTAACAGCAGCACAGAGGAGGAGGGGGTCTGTCTGGGTAGTGGGGCAGTCATTTGTGTCCGGGGCTTAGGCAAGCTGGATGGCAGAAAGAGGAATAGACTGCCGGCGAGTACCAGATTTGGTGGCACGGGGTGCCTGGAATGAGATGGGCACTGCTGCAAGGGCTCATCAACAAATTGCTGGGTAAGCAGCACAGACCTGATGTCTTGATTATACATCCAGGCGGCAATGATTTGACAAGCATGGGGAGGGGGGGCTTTATTGAGGGAGATGGTTTTCATTGCAGGAATTGTCCTTGCAGTTGGGCGAGACAGAGTTCTTGTGGTCTGAGATCATTCCAAGACAAGAATGGAGGGGCGCTGAGAGTCACTCAGCCGTGGACAAGTCGAGTAGAACGTTGAATGGGGCAATGGCAACATTTTGCAGGGGCAGAGGGTTTTCCACAGATCAGGCACAGCCTGATCAATTTGAAATCTCCGGAATACTATTTGAAGGATGGAGTGCATTTGTCAGCATCGAGGATGGATTGGTTTTAGTGGAATTTGTGCACGAAGCTCCTGGAATTATGAAGTAGGAAAGGGGGGAGCCGCGGTGGGCGGTAACCTACCTTTGGCGTGGCGGTGTTTTGGCGACCAGTGGCAAGATATAGACTCCGAATGAGCACTGGGAAAGCCAGAAGGGTCTTTGCTCTTCTCCGGACCAGCGCTTCTTGGGGGCTTGAGCAGCAGGGGTGCTGGTGGTAGCAATGAGGGCTCAGCTTCCACCGAACAAATGGCACACTCCCAGCCCAGGAACACCTGCAAGGGCAGGCAGGGCTGAGACAAGAATGGTTCGGGTATCTTTGGCCTACTGTGGACTTGGTTGGGTAAGGGGGAAGCAGGTTTTGGACAAAGCAGTCGCTGCACCTTCAGAACTATTTTCACAAAGTTTGTTTGCAGTGTTTGGAGTTTATTATGTTGTGAAAATAAATCTGCTGCCTGTTTTATGCCAACAAAGAAGACAGGTCTCATTCTGCACCTTGCTGGGTGGGATATCGAAAGGGGCAAAGAGAATGAGCAAATGTGTTGGTACAAAGATGGACAAATGTTCAGGTTATATCAAAAACTGATGCATTTTTAAAGGATTTTTTTTTACATTGGAGGAATACACCAGCATGCATAACGAGGATGACCCATCCACAGCAATGACCAATAACGAGATTAGAGGGGGAGACAAGGCATTGTGGGTATGCACATTAGCTCAAATGCAAACTTTTTTCTCCAGGAAATAGTCTTGGTCTAAGAGGGCAGTGCTACTTTATACATACAGCTTAATCAACCTAAAACGGACATTTGCAAGGCTGCCAGGCCAACTACATACCTAGGTTCACCTTTATTGTGGATCATCAGTGCAGTATAGCCCTGACAGCCTTGTGTTGGAGCATTTGGCCATGTTTTCACAACACCAAGAACGTTATGGTGGGTTTAAAAAAAAAAAACTTTCACCTGAAATGTTAAAACAGGAAAGTCAATTTCAGCCAAGTCACACATTCCACAACGCCACCTAGTAGCCATCGCTAGATGTTCACCTCCAGTTCTGAGCCACAAAAGCAAGGCATTGCACTGCCCTCTTAGGCAAAGAATTTCCTGGAGAAAAAGAATTAGCATTTGAGCTACCCACAATGCCTTGCTGGAATGGCCGCCCAATTCATTGCACCTGCTCCGATATAAAGAAATACCATCCAGAGGAGCTTAAAAGTTTCTATTGCCCAAACCTTCACCTACCTCTTTTTCCTGCCTTTCAGGCGCCTCAGGACCGGTGCGGTGCTCCGATAATCTACTGTCAAGCACCCCAGAGGCCTCAACGCCACGACCTTGAGGGAACAGCCTTTAATTAAGACGCAATATTTTTCTTGCAATTTTCCTCACATATACAAGAACTGGTTGTTCTTCTACAGGAAATAATAAACACGTTGCTTAAGGCTGCAACATGTACTATAATCCTGTCTTTTGAGGCTCTGTACACTCCATTGTGTGCTGCTGCTTTCCTCTCTCCACAAGAAGTGAATGTATACAAACTGCCTTATTGATAACAGGGATCACCACCTCACAACTACTTTTTAAACAAATACTAGTGCGACATCAACAATTCTTTGTGTTAGAAGATGCAATTTTATTTTCTGTGGATGGGTGCACATATTAACACTCCACTACCACTCTGCTCACTACGGAAGTAAAAGTTGGACTAAAGTAACTTTTTAAGCGGCTGAAATTGACAGTTACACACCATAGTGACTACCACAGTCCCCTTTCCTCCATACTTGTGGGACATGCCGTCTTTCGGGACGGGACCGAAGCACTTTTTTTAAAAAGCATCAAAACAATTACATTTTTTGTGCCGCTTTTATTTTTACACGGGGCCACTGCACGTGACCGTAACCCCGCTTTCCTGAGCTCCGCCACACGCATTGCACTTTAGTCCTTTTCTATCGGCAGGTCTGAGACCATTTAAGCAATAATAGAGGATACTTAACAGAGGGGACGGCGGGCAGGCGTATGAAGGAAAGGAGACTATGGACCAGGAGTAAGGTAGTCACTACGATCAGTAACTTTATAATACTCTTACGTCCCATCCCCTTTCCTCCATACTTGTGGGAGATTCCCAAGCACTGACCATGGGTATTGCGGGTGGATCGAAATGTCCCTTATTGGAATAATGTCTTGAGAACTGCCTGGCCAAATTGGGCATCAGCCCGGAGCTCCGGTCGAGACTAATGTTTGCAAAAAAGCTGATGGGGAGGCCCACATAGCCGCCTTGGCAATGGACTCCCAAGTGACGTACTTTTGGAAAGCAACAGCAGCCGCTTTGCCCCGGACCGGATGTGCATGAATGCCTTTAGGTGGTTGAAGGCCTTGAATCTTGTAGGCCTCAGAAACACATGATGGAACCCAGCAGGAGATGGATGCTTTTGAGGCTGGTTTCCCCTTTGGGTCAACAAAGTTTGCTCGTCCTGTCGAGGTAGAACTTCAGAGCCCGTCTGACGTCTAGGTTGTGCAGGACCCTTTCGGCATCAGAGACCGGGTTCGGGAAGAAGACTGGTAAAGATATAGACTGGTTAAAAAAAAATTGTGGAAACCACTTTAGGAAAGAAGGGTGGGTGCGAAGCATGCTTAGATGTGCCACAAAAAGAGCCTGAAGCTCACTTATCCGCCTTGCCGATGTCACTGCAATCAAAAAAGCCACCTTCCAAGACAGGTACTCGAGTTCGATAGTGGCCATTGGCTCAAAAGGCTTATGACATAACGCAGTTAGGACCACATTCAGATCCCATTTGGGATGAGGGGCCCGAATCGGTGGAAAAAGATGTAGAATACCTGCAAAGCGTATTTTGATGACTGGATTAGCCAGCGAAAAGGAGCAGCTGTCCGTAGACAGGTAGGCCGAAATGGCAGACAAATGTCCTGCATAAGACATGTATGCCAGAAGCTGCAAGGTCAAATACAAAATGACAAAACAGTGTCAAAGGATGCATGCCTGGGATCGATCTCTTTGGCTAGACACCAATTGCAAAATCAGAGCCACTTCCTCCTGTATTGAGCTCTCGTAGAGGGCATTCATGCCGCTTTAATTGAGCGCATGTTGGCCTCCGAAAGGTTGAACTGCGCTAGTGATCGGGACTCAGGCACCAGACCGCCAAGCTGTACGATTGTGGAGAGGGGTGCCACAAATGGGGATTGCTCTGGTGAAGGTCGGGAATCTGCGGCAACCTGATCGGAGAGGACACCGACCAGTGCTGCAGGTCCGAAAAACAGAACCTGGCTGGCCACCAAGGAGCTGTGAATAGGAGAGTGCAGTTCAATACACTCCTGAGTTTCCAAAGTGACTGATGAATCAGTGGCAAAGGAGGAAAGGCGTAAGCTTTCATGTTGTTCCACAGGATCTCGAGGGCATCCCCCAAGACAGACACTCCAAGTCTGTCCCTGTAAGCATAAAAAGGAATTTTCCTGTTCAATGATGATGCAAAGAGTTCGACCTCTGGAGTAACCCATTGCTGAAAAATCTTGGTGAGAACATCGGTGTTCATCTCCCACTCGTAACTCACCAACAGATTGGGGCTGAGGGTGTCTGCAGCCACATTGAGGTGACCCAGGATGCGCCCAGCTTGGAGCCGAACATTGTGTTGGATAGCCCAATTCCAAATTTGGATGGCAAGGACCACCGGTGGGGGGCAGGGGGTAGGGGGGAATAGAGACTTGGTGCCCCTCGTTTGTTGATGTAAAACATTGCTACGGAATTGTCAGTGCAAATTCGTACCACACTGTTGGTGATAGAGGGTTGACAAGCCTTTAACGCCATAAAAACTGCCAGGAGCTCCAGGTAATTGATATGTAAGCGCCGATCTTGAGGCGTCCACTACACCTTGAGGTGACGCAGTGTCGCTCCCCACCCCAGAAGGGAGGAGTCTGTAGTGACCGTTAATTGTGGGCAGGGCTCCTGGAAGGAGGTCCCCACTGAAAGGTTGCGTGCGGCCAACCACCATTGTAGATCCGCCATCCTGCAGGAAGGGACTGGCATCATCTTGGAGTCTGGTTCCGTAGCCTGGAACCAACTGCTCCAAAGAGCAAGCGGAGTGCGTCTCATTTTCAGGCGTGCAAAGGTTAGAGCTAACGTGCAAGAAGCCATGAGGCCCAAGAGTCTCTGGAACCACCAAGCAGTCATGTGAGAGGACTGGAGGAAGAGCTGGCACATGGTTGAAAGGTCTGCAATCTTGTCCGTCGGAAACACTCTGGTACGGACTGTATCCCAATTGTCCAAGGAGGTATATACATGAACCCCCTGCAGTCTGAGGAATGCTGCAAGGACCAACATCTTTGTAAAGACACGCAGTGCCAAGCTGGGACCAAACGGAAGCAAACTATACTGAAAGCTTTCCATCCCCACAGAGAACCGCAGATATTTTCAATGCGGGCTCCAGACCAGAATGTCCATGTATGCATGCTGAAGGTCTACTATGCTGAGCCAATCGCCCTTCCATATAGAGGGCTTTATCTGGCAGGGCTTAATCATCTTGAATTTCTCTTGGGGGAGAAAGAGATTTAACTAGGAAAGATTGAAGATAGTGCGCAGGCCAGCCTGGTTGGGTTTGGGCAATAAACAGACGGGAGTAGTAACCCTCCCCTTGCTCCCTGAGGGAAACAGGTTCCAATGCTCTGAGGTAGGACATGCCAGTCTGCTGGAGGGGAGGGTTGAAGGGTGGTGTGAGGGGATGGGCAAGCAGAAGCCTGCGTTGAGCGACTGACAAAACCCATCGGTCTTCGGTGATGATCTGCCGCGCCTCCAGGCGAGACGAAATTCGTCATCCCACCGGAGTCACATGCGACCGAATGAAAATATAGAGCTTTTATTGGCGGGGAGATCACCCATTCCTGAAGAGGCTGTTGGCCAAGGGAAACTGGCCACCTTGCTGCTGCTGTTTACGACGGGGCCCACCAGCTGGAGCATCTGTTCAGCACGCACGGAGGTCCTGGCAGCCTCTGAAACCAGAGAAGGACCTAGTTTGGGACCCCAACCTCTGAGTGTAAGGTGTCTTTGCTGGAGTTTTCGCAAGGACCGACAATGACTTGGCAGTTGAGTGCTTGCCTTGGTTTTCGAGAGTTCCTCATCCGTAGAGGAGTGGAACAGTTTTTTACCCTCGAAAAGGAGATCCAAGCACCTTGTCCTGAACTTCCTTCGAGAACTTCGTAGCATGCCGCCACGCTTGGCGGGAGAGATCTACCCCAACCATAAGAGCGGAAGTGTCTAGGTGATGGGCCGCAGCTTCAAGTAGATCCTGCGCCAGAACCCTGGCGTCCGACAAGCTGCCTTTGAAGTCCTCAAGCCCATCAGTGGGAATACATTCCAGGAATTCGGCAAGCTCCTTCCAGTTTGACATTGGCAGCAGCCAGGATAAGCTCAGCATTAGCCTGAAGTAGCTGAAGAGCAGATTTGGAAAAAACCTTTCTCCCCAATGGCGTCAAGAAGATTATCCTCCTTGGAAAGGATCTGGGACATTGCAGTGGAGGATGTAGAGGCCAGCTTTGACTGGAGCATAGCTGCTGCCACCACCGTCTATGAGGGGAGTGGTCAAGTGGACAAGGATATGTCCTAAACGCATGAAGCTTTTAGCAAGCGTCAATTTTCTTGTTCAGGTGCAGCCCGGTATGAGTTCCCCCACCCCCACAACCTTACGGGCCTCGGCCAAGACGTCCTTCTGAAGGAACAGGCGGGTGTGCTCCTGTGTCGACAGAGTGAAGGCTCCAGAAAGTACCCCCTCTTTTGGAGCTGGGGCTTCAGTGTATTGGGAGGTCTAGCAGTGCCATCATATTCAGCACCCAGTCGTGAAAGGCTCTAATAGAGCGCCGTCCTGGTCCACCTAATCCTCAGCCAGTGAGGCGGGAGTAGAACATTGATCCACTGCACGTGGTGCCTCAGGCCCCGAAGTGGTGGTTGGGTCTTTTCCACAGCGTAAAGTGTGAGGCAGTGGGGGAGGAGGCCCCACAGGGAGAAGTGGAGGATGTGGCACTACCGTAACCTGCATGGGGATTGCCGGAGCAGGGGCTGGTTCAGGCAGCTTAGGATACATTTCCTTAAAGTACGCCTTCATCTGATCAGAATGCATAAGCGCCTGAAATTTACCAAAAAAACCTCATCCTCAGACGAAGGTCTAGGCGCTGGAGTGAGCAGAGGCCGCTCGGATGGGGCATACTGACATGATCACAAAGAGGATGGTTGCAAGGATGGTCCCCCACCAATTGGATCCACGTAGATCAAAGGGGCGGACGCAGGAGGGAGCGAGACTAAGCAGCAGCAGTGTCCAAGCATGCCAATCCATTGAGGGCCGGAACGGGTTCTTACTTTCCACAAAATGAGGAAAAGGCTGTTCTGCCCCAAAAAACAGGCCCCTCAGCACTAGCCATGGTGAAAGTTGGTGTAAGAGGTAGTCAAAATGGCCACTGTGGACCGCGGGGTTTGGGACAACATTTTGTCAACGTCTGAGGAGAACTGTGTCACAGGTGTAAGTGAGGCTGTGGTCACCAGGGTTTTATATGCCATTTTAGACTTGGAACAAGGAACCTCGGCAGAGCCGGTACTAGCAGATCTAGAGTGTTTATTAGACACCTTAGGGACTGCTGAAGAATTAGCCCCAAGTAGGGGAACTTCGGCAGAGCCGATACTGGAAGATATATGGTGCGTGACCGGCTTCTTTGCCCCCTCAGCAGGATTGGTGTCACCACAGGACTGAGCGTGGGAAGGCTTAGAGTCAACCACTGAAGCCAGGACTCTCACCCTCAAAGGAGGCCCCTCAATCTTGCTGGTGTTAGATGTAGCCCCAAGAAGGGGAACCTCAGGAGTAACCCCGGTACGTATAATCACCTTGAGAGGGGCCTCGAGCCGAGACCCGGTTCAGTTAATTCCAGATGTGGCAACCTCTGGGCTGTCCCTGGTCAAAACAGCCCCAGAAGTACTGGCCCTAACTTTAGTCCCTGAAAAGGGAACCTCGGAAGAAGATCCGGTTTTGGCAGCCCCCTTGTGGGGATCCTCGGAGGAAACTCCAGTTCGCCTGTTAGATCCCCTGCGGGACACCTCAGGGAGATCCCTGTTAATACAGCCACTTGAGCCCATTCCGGACCTAGAAGACCGAGGGAAGGAGTCCCCTGGCTGGGGTGCCCTGAAAAGGAACAAAATTACTGGTTGCTTCCTTTTTTCTTCAATGAAGAGCTGTAAGTGTGGTGTATGAATGCATTGAAAAAACTCTTCCCACCTGACAAGCCAACGCGGAGTGCCCAGACAGAGAGGGAGTCCCAAAAGAAGCATAAGTCCCAACGGTGTTCCAGGCCTAAGCACTCCAGGGCAAATAGAGTGGGGATCCGCCCTTGCGTACAAAAAAAAAAGTACAAAACAAAAAATAGAAAATAGTCCTATAACTGACAATCAGACTTTGCACAAACATTCAAGGTTGAGTCTATAATGTTTCTGAAAACATTTATGCAGGTTCGTCAGCCGGCAACAAAGTTATAAGCCATCTAAAAATGTTGAGACCCACCCTCTAATTTTGCCCCTCTTGACAAAATCACAAACTTTGCAAAAACATTCAAATCTGGGTCTAAAATCTTTTTGCAAGCTTTTGTGCAGATTCGTCAAACGGCGCCAAATTTATAAGCCTTTCAAATATTTTGGGACACTCCCTCTAATTTTACCCCCTCTTGGCGAAACAGCACCAAACTTTGCAGAACCATTCAGGGTCAGGTCCAAAATATAGCAACATTTCATGCAGTTTCATTGAGTGGCGCCAAAGTTATAAGCTATCCAAAAACTGCTTTTCACCGACCCTGTAATGCAGAAATATGCACTATATCCCCGAACAGCTGAAATGTTTGTGGATTTCATAGAACAAAAAAACGTGCGATTTACGGCTTTTCATGACCATATCCCATCCTCATCACGCCTCACCTCCCCAGAGATTGTTTCATTAGTTTGAGCAATGTTGTGTTTTTTTATTTATTTTTACCGCAATGTCCACGGACTACTGACGCTGTTCGTGAATCCAACATGGCATCCGTTTCTAAAGTTCACGCACCTCACATTTTTTATTGACCAATCAGCAAGCACGTATGATGTCTGCGAACATCACGCTGATGCCCAATTGGTCCAGGGGGCGTCCGCAGATTACGAATCAGGAAATGACTCCCAATGTCACCCAGTACCCATTCCTGGAAGTTCACTGGAGGTGAACTTCCAGGGATGGGTACTAGGTGGTGTTGTGGAATGTGTGACATGGCTCAAATGGACTTTCCTACATCTATAATATATTGCAGTTAAGTTGAGTATCAAGATACATAGGAAACCCAAAAAATGAATGGCTAGGTGGTAAACACCCCCCAACCCCAACCCCAACCTCCCAAGCTGATATTTTGGAAAAGATCTGTTAAAAAAAGAAAGTAATTAATTAAAAAATTAATAAATAAAGCAGTTTTCGGCCTAGTACACATTCATTGTCCCACAGAGAAAATTATTTTTCTAGCGCACAACGAAAACAGCTGGGCGGAATTGGACCAGGTAGGAAACAACTTAAGCACAAAGCATTGACTCACAGGGTCGGGGAGTCTGGTGTTATTGCATACAGTCGTTTAAAATATTTGATGGAGAAGGGGGTGTCCCCTTCTCACAAAATCATAGCTATATCTCCCATGATGCATTGCAGCAGAGCAGCTTTTCAGAAATGAAATATTTTATTTATATCGCGCTCGTACACAAGTGTTTCAGAGCACGAAAGTGAAGTGAAAAAGCCGCCATTGGTCTTTTCCCCCATGCAAGAGGGTTGCCAAAAACGAAAAGGCAGAAAAATGCCATTTGGAAGTGTAAAAACGATTAAATGGCATCAGGCTAGAGGTGGGGAGGAGGAAATAGGACACCATGTGAAATTTAGCAGTTGGGGGTGGGTGGGGGGGCTAGGGACCAAGATCAGAGCAGAAATGTTTTCTTGTAGCCACGGTCATTCAGTGAGATATCCGCGGCTACCAAAGAAAACGAGATCAGGATTGGAAGTGTCACAGAAAACAACGAGTGTTGGTGGGGAATGGAGAGCGGGCTGGGGAGAGTGGAGGGAGCATGACCAGATAAGGGGGGCCCTTGGTGAGGGCCTGGGAGGGCAGGAACGTGTTTATTTCTTCCGATAATCAGCTGACATCAGCAGTGCTCCAGGTAAGATTTTGAGGTGGAGCATTTTACTCCACATTTTTTAACTTTTAGAGTAAATGTTATTTCAAGAGAGTAAAATGTATGCAACATCCAGCAGACGTGTGCAAAAACTGAAAATCATGACCATACGGCAGCTTTCAGCATTGTGACAGAATACACCTTTCAATATTTCTCTAAGGTCTGGCCATTTGACCTCTCTGCATATATTTAAAATGATGAAAACACAAAAACCTAGTCAATTACATAGTAAAGCAAACATGAATTGTATTGTGTGATTTGAGGTTCAATAGCAGAATTTTCTTTGGATGTTTAATGAAAGGCCTCATTTCCTGGAGCTATTACTACTTAGTGGTATGCCAATGTTTATGATACAACAGTGCAGATAGGCAAGGACTTTATTCTAAATTATATACCTAATCTCATGGTCAAATGGTTATTTATATAGCACTTTTGGCAAAGCGCTGTACATATAACATTCATCACAATTATCACCAAACCGAAGTTGGCACTCCTTTATCAACCTCGAAAGGATGAAAGGCTGAGTTGGCCTTGCAGGGATTCAAACCCGCAACCTACAGATCACAGCAACGAGCGCTCAACCGGCTAAGCTAGGTTATTGTTACCATCCTTCAGAGGTCGGTAAACTGAATAGCCACTGAGGTATAACAAACAGTTATAGGATTGTATTTGGAAGTAGGGTGAAACGCGCACTGCCTGAAGTTTACTGTTGTCAATCAGATTTATAAATCACAGATACAGTTCTGTTTCGGAGTAAATAATAGATTTAATAAGGGAATAAACAGCCCCTTATTAAATCCCTACTTCAAATCTAATCCTATAACTGTAACTGATCTGGGTTTTGTTAGGGGGATCCCAGTGGAAGTTTTAACGCAGCAGGCTGTATCTCTTTTTTCAATTGATTGGTTACATAGAACTCTAAAGGTGGTGAGATTAGCGCACTAGTGGTCTATAGACAAACCCCTAGCCTCTCTATCACCTAATAAACACAGTGCCTAGATGTTGGACGAACAATGTATGAAGCGTTACACAAAGTTAAATACCCATCTGGATTATAACAGGGACAGGTTTTGCTGAGTTTCAATTACAAATGTAACTTTCATTTGTTTGTTTTTAAACAGCGCTTGCACTTCCTGAAGTCAGGTTTGGATGTTTTAATGGTACTCTTGAAGATTTGAGAGACTATAACACCTATGATTGGTGTAATGACAATCACTCACCCTTGAGCAAAGACTCTGCTGCATCCGACCATTTATAGTAATGTACCCCATTGAATGCAAGGTTGAATGGATGTAAACTAGACCATGCATACTCATTGTACACACTGTTTTTATAATTAGAGTGTAAATAAAATTCTAAGTCTAAAAATGATCTGCCCCTGCATGATAATGCACACAGCACAGGAACTCTGAAAGATAGAATTGTGCAATACAGGTTTGCTTTCAGTGGGGGAAAAAAGCATTTGTTACAAATGTTGAATTCTCAATTGCAACTTAGTTTTCCATCTTATTAATTATACAATCCTAAAATGCTAGGAAAATAAATATGCATAGTGCTTCCATTTGCTCCATGACATCTTCACACAACAGAAGCTGAATGGAAAGATACCAATTCTTTTTATCACAGTGTGCAGTTGTTTATTTCGAATGGCTTCAAAGAAATACAATTCTGTTTGAGGCTTTTCTCCATGGCTTGCAATTACATCCATTTAGATAAAAATCAAAATATGCATTCTGGTTTCTGTCAAGTAAGCTGACCATTGCACTGCCCTGTGCTCTAAACTTGTGCATAAATGTACACAGGAAAATAATAAATCTGTCATTTACAAGATTTTCATGCGTAAAAAGGGCCAGTACAAACCTTATCTGGACACCTGGCCATCGGATAACTACAGATAACCGTGGCTATCTGTAGCACATTACTATTAAAACCACGGTTATGAGTAAAAAGTTCAAGAGAAAAAAAGTAAAGAAAAGAAATAAAATAAAAAGGAGGTTTACAGCTACAGTGAGGGAGGAGCTGGAAAAGTGGACACAGCGGAAGGCTGTGCTCAATGGCCAGGTCCTTGGCTAGTGGGCCCAAAAGACAAAGGGAACATGTGCAGTGGACATGGTCTAATGCTGTGGCCACTGCCTGTGGCCCAGTAGTGTTTTTAAAAATACAGTGGGCACGGCTGAAGGCCGTGCCCAAGGCCCTGGCTACTGGCCTCGAAAATCATTTATAGTGGCCACGTCCGAAGGCTGTGGCCACCTAAAGAAGCATGGGGGGGGGCGACATACAGTGGACACGGCCAGAGGTGCGGAAAACAAAGAAAAGATTGCATTACAAAACCCTTGTAATTTACTGAAAAAACTTTAACTGTAGTTTAATTAAGTTGACCAGATTTATCACAACAAAACCCTTGAAATTCAGCAGATGTGATGTGATGACCAGCTTAACTCTGCATTCCCATTTATGTCTCCCATAATTATATTTCCCCCATAATGCTATTTTGTATGTTCTTGTGAATCCCTTTGCTTATTTTATGTGTGTGCTTATGGACTTTACAAAGGGAACACACCGAGTTATGCCGGTCATCGCTTCCCACATCCGCTGAATTTCAAGAATTCTGTTGCGATAAATCTAGTGATAACTAAACTACAGATATATAGAGATATATACATAAAATATATAACCATGCAAAGAATACCTAGAGGGCTAAGAATTCCAACGTTCCAGTCATATGAAACTCCAGATCCTGAGATGCAAACAGAGTGGGAGACCATGAACAACTGCTCCTTTAAAAAGTGTGGAAATGTTAGTGAGATATGCGGGAAAAAAAAGACAGTGAAAAGATATTACATCCAATAAAAGAAATGTAAGACAGCATTTATATGGGAGAGCAAGGGAAAGGGGCATTGGCTTTAAAGACACAAATGGAAGAAAACATGAAAATGTATGAGAAAGAAATCATAAAATGTAAACAGAAAATTCATACGCGATAAAGAAGACTATGAATTGGGGAGGATCTACACGTTTGCCAAAAAATATGTATAAGCACGCAAAGTTAGTGTATCAACAAAACAGATCCCAGGAGCAACACCTCAACCAACTATTGAAGAATCATCCAGCTCCTCTGCAGCCACGTCAGAAAGTGATGAGGCATAGACTCCAATACGCCTCAATTCTGAGGAAATGAGATTGCTATACATAGAGGGCAAGCCGCCAATAAGAGAAATCATAAAAATGTAAACAGAAAATTCATACGCGGTAAATAAGACTATGAATAAATTGTGGAGAAACCGAGATAAAACACAAGGAAAATGAGGCAAGGAAGGAGTGAAAGACAAAACGTCACAAGGATGGCAAACTCGCTTTGGGAAAAAGAAAGGCAAACGTAACTAATGGGAGAACTGCAAATAATTAACTTATCTGATAGGATATGCAATACATCGGAAATGGTCATGCTTTCCAAAGGTTTAAGTTTCTGCCCAAAATCGTGTCTGAACTATGCACAAACCTGTATAGACCTTTACAAGTTCACTTCCAAGTTGAAATTGATTAAAATATTATGTCACCCATGAAGAAAGAAATGAGATGGAGAGAATTGAGAAACCATGTGACCTCTCCATCAAAGGACCTCGAAACATTGGAAGATGATGAACTGACCTAATACGATGTGGAAAACCTGTGGGACAAATCTGATCTCACCCACTGTAGCATTAATACTTGACTTGCGAAGGATCGTGGTTTCAAACCCGTGACACAGTACAATCCTACGGTACCCATTAGTACCTGGCTTGACATTTTCAATTATCTGGTTGTAGACCAAAGCGATTAGCAAAACAGGACCCACTGAAAAACAGGGAAAAGACAAAATCACAAACATCAAATTCTAAAAGAATGGAATATTGATTAACTACGTTGGATGTAGTCTCCCTGTATGCGAGCATATTGGACAAAGTAGGAATTCAGGCTACAAAATCATTGTCAAGCAAATCTGCAAGTTACAGATACTACTATAGACTGCTCATTGAAATGCTCTGCTTTTTCCTACAAACATGCGGCACAGTGATGGGCACCACATTTGTCCAGTCATATCTCAACTTGACGGTGGATCTGTGGGAACAAGAGATACTACATTGCAAGGATTTTAAAGAGCACACACAGAAGATAACGTGGAACCATTATATAGATCTCTTCATTATATGGAATGGAACCATACATCAATGGCTCAGTTTTGTCCAATCAAAATGTACATAAAATCAAATTTACAGAACATCACAACAAGAAACAGATAGTCTATCTGAAAGTGGAAATCTATGTTAAGAACAGCCATAGTCGGAGAACAATACACAACAAAAATCAACCAGCACGAATACAGTGATACACGTGAGTGGCTGTCACCCAACAAATATAATACACAGCATACTGAATGGTGAGATAAGAACTCACAGAAATCGCTGTACAGAATTTGAGTTTAAACAAGCAATTAAGGTCATTAGCATGGAGATTTCGTGAAAATGGTTATTCTGGCAAAATTATTGAGCGAGCTCATGAGAAGGCAAATGTTCAGAACAGGGAAGATCTTCTAAAACGGAAACAAGCTGCAGAAGGAGAACGGAATAAACAGATTCTTTACCACGTACAGCGTTAAAGCGTTAGGAATCAGGAAGATATTAGGCTCACATTGGAGGACCTTAGACAGTGCATTACATCTAGAATAACGGGCTCAAATTACATTTCGTAAGTCATTCTCAATCAAGTCCGAAATCATCGTATCATCCTTTTTCAGGAGAGACAATGAAAACCATAAGGAATTGGTTACTGGGCCCAATTGTAGGTGTTTCATAAATATAGCAAATGCAAAGCCTGCTGGTATCAATTTCAAACAATGCATAAACCCACAGACAAAAGATGGGACATAGATCAACAAACAGCTAACATCTGAAAAAACTTTCGCTATTTATGTATCACAGTGTGGATTTAACAAATGATACGTGGGCATTACCAAGCACATGGAAAACCTCAGCATTTGGCAACACATTCGAGCTATCGATAGGGATCCCACATATACTCTGGCGAAACACTTTCAAGAAGACCTTTCCTCCCTGCGTTACTGTGTAATTGAAAACCTTGAACAACATCGAGGGGGAGATGGTGAGAAAAAGATACGGCAGCCAGAATCCAGTTTAATTCTGGACCTAGACACAAGCATTCCCAGCGGGCATAACACGGATGAGGAGATGCACATTTTCTTGGACGAGTCATAATGACAGAACTACAAAAGACTGGCTTGTCCGTATCCTCTAAAAGTAATATGAATCAGAGGCACAATATATAAAAAGTATACAATGTATTTATATAGCACCGCATATGATATATATATATATATTACATTACTCACCGTAATCGTATTTCTGATGCTTGTATCTGCTTAGATTCACATGCTATGCATAGGCCAACATCTAGTGGAAGCCGCAGATTATTACAGTTGTTTTCGAAACTCGAAAAGGGACGTCGAATAGGGCTTGCCCGTAATACTATCCCTAGTGTGACGTCCCCTGTACCCATGGTCCCGCAGATTGTATTTTTCTAACATGAGGTAGCATGAGGTGAAGCGGGAGTACGGTTGTATATAAGCAGATATGATAGACAAGCTCATAAGCATCCATGCGCCTTCTCTCCGAGGGAAGGCAGGGTGGGTCGCATGTGAATCTAAGAAGGTACAAGCATCAACATTACGATTATGATGAGTAATGTATCCATTCTGAGACTTGTGGAATTAGCGAGCAGTGGAAGAAGGAGGTGGGATGTGAGAAGGCCCATGAGTGAATAAATGTCTTAGAACCACTTGTGTATCTGTCTTGGAATGGGTGTCAATGCAGTAGTGCGGAGTGAAAGTATGTATAGAGCTCCATGTAGCTGCCTTGCAAATACCGTCTAAAGTGACATTTGCAATGAAAGTCAGAGTGGCTCCAGTATCTCTTGTGGAGTGAGCCCTGGGGGTAAAAGGGCAGTGTCTTATCTGATAGGAAATAGCACAGTTGGATACATCTGTCTATCCACCTAGAGTTGGCATTCTTAGAGATGCGGTCACCTTCCCTGCTCGGCGATATGGAGACAAACCGTTGAACTGTTTTTCTTAGCGGTCTGGTCTTGTCTACTTAGTAGAGGACTGCTCTCCTCACATCTATTGTGTGGAGTTTCACCTCAGCTGAGCTTTTTTGGTTCCTGGAAGAAAGCCGGTAGCTCAATTGACTGGTTTACATGAAATTTGGAAATGTATTTAGGTGAGCACCTGGGGAGAGTATGTAAAACCAGCTTGTCTTTATGTACAACAAAGAAAGGATCCTGCACCGACAAAGCTTGAATTTCACGGACCCTTCTTATGGAAGCGATAGCCACTAAGAAGGCAGTTTTGTAAGTCAGGTGTTTGAGACTAGACTTGTGCATAGGCTCGAAAGGCGGTCCCATGAGCTTAGCGAGTACCACATTGAGGTCCCACCCTGGCGGCGGGTTAGAAATTGGAGGGTGGGGTCTCTTTACTTCTTCCATAAAAGCTGTCCCCTCATCAATCCCGGACAAGGAACTTCCCGAATATGTCAGCACCCTCTTTCAATCTCTACTGCCGGATTTAGATGAAACGCAACTCCTACTTGACCGCACCCACCGAATGCGCGCTCGGCGGGGATCTGACACAGACTCTCCCCCAGATGTCCTCACGAGAGTTCACTTCTTCACCACTAAGGAGGACATTGCTGCGATAGGCCGCTCAAAGGACAAGCTCTCCTTCCAGGGATCCCCACTTCAAATCTTCCAATATCTATCGCTCTAACCCTTCAAAAACGCTGAATGCTCCGTCCCCTCACCCTCTTTCTCCAAGACCAGCAGGTGCGTTACAGATGGCTGTTTCCTACAGCGCTACAATTTTCATATAAAGGCACTCCTCGCACCATCAGTCACCTCGAGGATGCGGCCTCCATTCTACGACCGGGCTCCCCAGAGGGCGCGGGGCCCTCTCTCCCGCCTCGGTCAGACCTGGCCCTGGAGCCCGATTCCCCCAAGCCGAAACGGACCCCCTGGTCACGATTGCAGAGATCCCGCAAACCCAGATGACGGCCCACGCTTCCCTTAAGGACCACGCGGCACCGAGACTAGCAGTATTCTCTTAAGCTTGCCGCGGACCCCATGCGGCCTACACCCTCCTCCAAGGTGGATGTCATCGTATTACCCTTGGAGAAACCTTCGACCAGGTCGCCCGTTGCCAGCCTGGGAGACCCGGGGGACCCACCGACAGTTATCAATCGGCCCCCCAGCCACAGTTAGGTCCTCCTGTTGGAGGCCGAAGTTGGAAGTTTGGAACTCCCGTTCGAGACTATTGTTGAAAACCATCAGCCACAGGAGCTCTAACTCTGCTGACACATCGCAGCTATGGCTAACCTAGACCCCTCACAATTCCCCCCAGCCCCCCACGGCAAATTACCTTAGACAGCCAGCCCCCACACCAGAAACTGAAACTCACCACTTTAAACGTTAGGAGCCTGAACCCCTCCCCCCGTACCCCACCCCCGAAGAGAAAATCCATCCTGCACAGGCTGCAATCCGACGGAACCTCAATCGCTTTCCTTCAGGAAACGCAACTAATTCCAGCTGACTTTTCCCACCTCTGAAGCAGGCTCTTCCCCACGCAATTCTTAGCATCCAACGGCACCAAAAAGGGTGGCACCGCTATCCTTCTTGCTGCGGGCTTGAACCCCCAGGTCCTCGACGTCCTGCGATGCCGAGAGGGTCGCTTTGTGGCCGTCAAATGCATCATTGTGGGCCAACTCTACACACTCGTCTCAGCATATGCTCTGAATGAGTTCCAAGAAGGATTTTACCAGGACCTGGAAGAGATCCTCCTCCCGTTCACTGAAGGACAACTTGTCATCGGGGGTGATTTCAACGGGGCCCCGGACCCCCTTAAAGACAGATCTCACCCCCCAACCTCCAGGGATCAGACGCTAGCCCTGGCCCTGCTCCACACGCTTGATGTCGTCGACACCTGGAGAGTGTTATACCCAGAGGAGGAGGAGGACTTCACTTTTTACTCATATGTACATCGCACTTTCTCCAGAATCGACTTGCTGTTGGCCTCACCCCGGATCCTGGCTTTCACGGATGACGTCACGATCGGCCCCCGGATCCTGTCGGACCATGCCCCGGTCTCGCTCTCCCTCAGAGTCCTCGACCCGGATCCCCCTCCACGTCGCCAATGGACCTTGTATGACCCTATCCTGGGGGACATGACGGTGAGAGATGCGATCGCCAGGACAATCAAAAACATCTTTACTGAGAACCGTAACGAAGACACGTCCCCCGGCAACACCTGGGACGCCATGAAGGTGGTGCTCAGAGGGGAACTGATCGCCCAAGGCGCCGCGTTTATCAAACAGAAGAAGGCGACCCGGGACGCCCTGGAGGCCGAGGTTTGTGCAGCCAAAGCGGTCCACAAGCGGAAGGGCTGGTCCCTGAAATCCTACAAAGCCTTGCAAATGGCGGGAAGAGGCTGGAGGCACTCCACGCCGACACCACTGCGAACCTGCTCGCTAGGACCAAACAATGGTACTATGTCCACAATAACAAAGCCAACAAGCTCCTGGTCAGCAAGCTAGCTAGGGAGAAGACTTGGAAATCCATCCTGGGGCTTCGCGACCCACAGGGGTCGGTTCACTATGCAGCCCAAGAGAAAATTTGGCTAACCACTGCCCATCAATCCGAGATTATGACAGCGGTCCCGAGGGACTTGGAAGCGCAGCGCGCATACATCCGTAAGGCGGCCCTTCCATGCTTGACCCCAGAGGTTAGCCAGGAGCTGGAAGCGCCTATCACGGAGGAGGAGGTGGAAGAGGCTATTAAGAGTTTGAAGCCTAGGCCCCCCGGCTCGGACGGCTTCACCACCCGGTTTTATAAACTCTTCCGTCCCCAATTGTTGGCTCCCTTGGCCGCCTCTTCAATTCATTTGCGACTACCTGAACGATCACTCCGTCCATGCAGGAATCCATCACTGTCCTTGCTTTAAAGCCCGGAAAGGACCCCCTTGAGAACAGCTCGTACAGACCGATTTCTCTGCTCAATTTGGACGCCAATATTTATTCAAAGATCTTGGCTAACCGCCTGGTTCCGGTCCTACCAAACATGATAGACCCGGACCAAACCGGCTTTATCAACTACCGGTCCACGAAAGGTAACATTCGCAGGGCTCTAAACCTCAGAGGTGACCACAAGAAATTCCCAGCAGCTGGCCTTACTTGCCCTGGACGCAACGAAGGCCTTCGATAAGGTAGACTGGCCATTTCTTACTCTTACCCTCGAAGCCTTTAGCTTTGGCCCGATCTTCAGGAAAATGGTCCTGGCAAATTATCAAGCTCCCAAAACCCGGCTCAGAGTTAACGGCCGCCTATCGGACCCTATCCTTCCTACCTGCGGAACAAGGCAGGGATGCCCCCTGCCCCCCCTGCTTTTCGCCCTGGTCATGGAACCGTTGGCCCAACGGGTGCGGACAAACCAACAGATTAGCGGCCCGAAGATAGGCGCCAACCAGCACAAGATCGCCCTCTACGCAGACGACGTCTTGCTAACCGTCACAAACATCCAATCCTCCCTAAGGGCAGCTCTGGTGGAGCTCCGTAGCTTCGACGAGGTAGCGGGATTTGCCATCAACTTCTCAAAATCAATAGCCCTCGGGGTGGGCCCGAGGCCGGACGAAAGGGTCTCCCTGGAGAAGCAAAGCCTGTTCCAATGGAGCACCCAAGCAATCCCATACCTGGGGGTCCGGATCCCGGCACAGCCAACGAAAGTCTGCCAGGCCAACTTCCCCCTGCTCTTCGAGGAATTGGAGAAGGACCTCACGCGCTGGCGGTCGCAGGAAATCTCCCTGCTGGGCCGTATAACGATTTGCAAAATGAACCTCCTTCCCCGCTTCCTATACGCCTGCGCTTCCCTTCCCGTCTCGATCCCCTCCCCCCCCCATCATGAAGCTTCAACGGAAAATGATTGATTTTATATGGAAGGGCAAGAAAGCGAGGATTCCCCGGAAAACGATGATGACCAGCGCTAGAATGGGAGGGCTGGGGGTCCCGGACCTCCGCAAGTACCATATAGCAGCGCAGCTGGCCCACCTCCAGGCATGGGGACTGGCCTCAGGTCGCCCGAAGTGAGTGGACATCGAACAATCTCGCCTACCCCTGCCTCTTCGCTTCCTCCCGTTCCTCCCCAACGCCTTGCGCCGGAGTTGGCCAGATGTGCTGATGGCCACGAAAAACTTGATAAAGGCATGGGAGTGGGCCCGCAGATACAGAGGGATCCCAAGCGACCTGAGTGCGCTCTCCCAAATCTTCCACAACCCGGCCTTCTCCCCAGGAGCTCATCCAGCGAACTTCAGGAACTGGGTCGCAGGAGGCCTTGAATCGCTGGGACAGCTCTTCGCAGGGGACTCCCCTCCCCCCCACTTAACTTCGAACAATGTAAATCCTCCTTTCAGCTAGCGGAGACGGACAGATTCTCCTATGCCCAACTAAGACACTGGTGCTCCAACCCCCAGACGCGGATGACAGCAGCTCGGCCTCTCACTCCCTTGGAACTCACAGCGGCTGACCTGCCTGCCCGAGGGAAGATTTCCACCCTCTACAAGCTACTGCTGGACGACCCCCTTCTCTCGAAACACTCCCTACATGTCCCTGTGGGAGACGGACCTGGGTCATGCTATAGAGGACCAATCCTGGGTGGATATCTGGACCAGGACGCGCACGGCATCCCGCTGCATCACCAACCGGGAATGCGCCCACAAACTGCTTTTGCGATGGTACTACCCACCTTTACGTCTTCACCACTTTCAACAAGCCCTGGACCCTCACTGCTGGCGCCTATGCGGCCACTTGGGATCCTACTTCCACATGTGGTGGACCTGCCCTAAGGTAAAGGAGTTTTGGACCCAATGCCTTGCCACTATAAAAGACATCACCCAAGTGACAATTCCGCTAACTCCCGAACAGGTCCTTCTTGGGATCCCGCACCCGGACGCTTACCCGAGAACGGGGAGGAGGGACACGCTGATCACTCAATTCTTGCTGGCTGCCAAAATCATGGTAGCCCGCACCTGGAAAACTGCGGAAGGCCCCCTCATGCACCTATGGTGGATCAAACTCTGGGACATCCTAATAGCTGAAAAGGTCACAGCAACTAAGGCTGGCAGACTATTGTTTCTTGGAAGTCTGGGCCCCGGTCCTAGACTATGACCAGAAATATCCGGCGCTCACTTTTAAGCCGCGCCTGATCGCGAAAGCTCTCCGTTCTATGGGGTCAGCTCGCCGCCTGGCGGAACGGAGTGAGGCCCAGGAACAATGCCTTCTGCAGGCGTAAGGGTTGGGGGTCAGGGGGCATTTCAAATGTCACATGTTGTCTGTAACAAATGTAAGTTTACCATGCTTGCTCCTGTGCGCCGTAAATATAGTAAAAAAAAAAAAAAGCTTTGATGACGGGTAATTTCCACCATGAGACATTGTGAGAGGTTGTGTAGACTGACAAAGCTGCCAGGTGGACCTTTAGGGAGTTAAATACTAACCCCGCATGCAGCAAATGGACCATATAAGTTAGAATGTGTGATGAAGTACATTCTATAGGGTTGATTTGTTTTGTCCGGAACCAAATTTCGAATCTTCTCCATTTGTCAAAGTAACCGTGCCTAGTGTTTGGTTTTCTTGATTCTTTCAAGATATCCATACATCTCTGTGGCAGGTTGAGATGCCCAAACTCTGACCTCAGGAGCCATGCCCGCCAAATTCATTGAGTGCGGGTGTGGGTGCAAGGTTATGTTAGCCCCTTGTGCTGGGTGAGTAGGTTGTACTGGCACGGGAGTTTGAGGGGATTGCACATTGCCAGTTTGCGCAGATGTGGATACCATGGTTGTCTCGCCCACATAATAGCAACTAGGATAAGCGTCATTGGTTCCTTGTGTATTTTGTTGACCACCTTCCTCAGAGGGGTTGGTGGAAAAGCATAGACAATATCCCTGACCAGTTCAATTATATATTAATATATATGAATAGAATTATAGGGCGTTCCCCTTGGAACCTGAATTGAATTATAGGGCGTTCCCCTTGGAGCCTGGCTGGGGGTACCTGGACGCAAAGTCTACGCATTGACTGTTTTCGCTTGTGGCGAAAAGGTCTATTGTGGGGAAACCCCACTGAGAGAAGATGTGTTTTACGACGTCTTCGTGTAGTCGCCATTCATGTTCCTCTGGAAGGGGATCCCTGCTCAGAAGGTCTGCTAGTGAGTGGAGTTCCCCTGGATGGAACATGTTGGGCTGACAGGTAAATCTTCCATTTGAGTGCCCATTTCCAAATTTGTCGGGCAAGCTTGGACAGATTTAGAGAACAAGTGCCCCCCCCATTTTTTATGTAAAACATAGCTGTTGTGCTGTCTGTAAGGATCTACACTGACTGGTTCGATAAGAGGGGTTTGAATGCCCGAAGCTCCAGCAGATTGACGTGTTTCTGAGCAACCTTGCGAGACCACAGACCCTGAGCTGTGTGGTGGAGGTAGTGAGCTCCCCACCCTGTAAAGGCGGTGTCTGTTGTGAGGACAGCCTGAACCTCTGGGTCATAGAAGGTTTTTCCTCTCGTTAGATTCTCTTGTCCACTAGCGAAGATTCTGTACTAGTGTTGGCGAAACACCCACTAGATTGTCCCACTTGCTTGAGACCACTGTTTCGCCAACCACTCCTGCATGAGTCGCATGCGCAGGTGCGCGTGGCGAACCAGGTAAATGCAAGACACCATCATGCCTAGCAAATGCATAGCTTTGCGCACCCTTATTTGGCAACCGGCTTGGTATTGAGGAATTTGCAGCAACACATTTCTAATTCTTTCCTCTGACGGAAAGGCCAACCCCTCTTGAGTATTTAGGACAGCTACTAGGAACTATTTGGAGGTGTTTGGCACGAGGCTTGACTTTTTCTCGTTGATTCCCAATTGAAAGAGGAGATTGATGGTTCTTTGGATGTTTTGTCTGCAAATTAGGGGGGCGGGGGGAAGACTACCCTGTAATGAGCCAGTCGTCCAGGTAAGGGTACACTGGGATTGCCTCCCTGCGCAAGTGCGCTGCCACCATCGCCAGTACCTTGGTGAATACCATTGGAGCCGGGGCTATTCCGAAGGGCAGCACCTTGAATTGGTAGTGCTGGTTCGCCATCTTGAAACGCAAGAATCTTCTGTGCGCTGGGAACATCGAAATATGAAAATAGGCATCTTTCATATCCAGTGTTGCCATGTAATCCCCCCCTTTTTTAGTAGGGGGGTGATTACGTCTTTTAGCGTAGTCATGCAGAACTTTTGTGGCTTGACATACTTGTTTGCAGGGCGTAAATCTAATACTGGGCGCATTGTGAGATCTTTCTTTGGCACAAGGAAGTAGGTTGAATAAATACCCCTGTTTACCTGATGCGCCGGGACAACCTCTATGGTGTCTTGATAGCGGAGTTGCGATCTCTTGGAGGAGGATTTTCTGATGTTCCTGCGAGTGTACTTTGTCGTGTAGGGTGTTTGTGGGGGCGCTGTAGTAACTCGATGCAGTACCCTCCGGACACTGGACAGCACCCATCTGTCCGAGGTGATCCACTCCCATGCGTGGGTGAAGTTGGTAATGCGCCCCCCTACTAGGGATGCATGGGTAGGGACCTGGAGCGGAGCGTCACTGTTTGGTAGGTGGCGTAGCACCTCTAGTGGGGCTGCCTCTTCCCCGCCCACGACCTCTGCGCTGCCCTGGGAAGATTGTGACTGGTAATTCCCACATGATGGGCCCTGGTTTTGGCTACAGTTTGACCCTCTTTGGGAATTCTGGCCTCGAAAGCGGCGAAAATTACCATTTCCACTCTGTCCAGAGGGTTTGTTGGTGAGTTGACCAAGTGATTTTAATGTGTCGTACTCATATTTCGCCGTTTTGAGTGCATCTTCGACAGCTTTGCCGAATAATACATTAGGTTGAACCGGCATGTCTATCAGTGTAACGCTCACCTGATTCCCATAGAGGCGCCGGTCTTGACTGGGCGTATACCGTATCTTCAAAGGTGATGTGTAACACACGGCTGGCTCTTTGGGCTGGACCTCTGTGCACTGTATGTCTGGCTCGAAGGGTAAGATGTCTGCAGATAGAAAATATGGGATTAATGAACTGGGTTATTGAATGTCTCTCTCTTCTTCCCTTTCTCTTCTCCTGTAGAACCCCAAAGGTTAACGCTCTCACCTTAGGTAAGTGAACGCCGTGCTCTCCATCTGCCTCGAGGCAGGGTGCTGTAACCAGTTTCTTCACTGGATAAGGGGAGCAGGCCTCTTGACTTCAGAGGACTGCTGTCCGTCGTTTACTGCACGAACGGTAAGTTTCGAGTAATTCTAATGTCTTTAAAGTCTTTAGTAATGATGTCTCTTGTTTTGCAGGGTTCCGGCGATGGCGGATGGCGGGCTGAAGTGAGTTGAAGATGGAGCCCGTGTGATGAATAGAAGCGCCTGGAAGCACGTAAGTAAGCGCTTGTTGCCTGCTTCACGATGCGCTCTGTCTTTTTATTTTGCAGGTACAAGTTCGGGGCGGCTGCAGGGTGCCGGAATACCCACTGGGTTAGATGTGGAAAGGAGTAATGGCACGTGAGTATTAAAGTTCCCCAATGTCTTTAAACGCACCTTGTTTTGTCTTTCAGATGCGGGATGCAGTGCCGAAGGCCTCCGGAGCGTGCGAAGAGTTGGTAAGCTTTTGTCTTTCAGATGCCGGAATGCAGCGCGAGGCGTTGGTGACAGCCGATGGACCAGGTAAGTGAAGAGCTGTCACTGAAGACCGTAATGCTAACCTGTTCTTTCTTGTCTTTATAGGTGTTGCTGAAGACTGGATTCAGGATGGTAAGCCTTTTTCCTTAGGCCCAGGATCAGATGCAGAAGACACGATGAGCGTTCTGCTGCTGAGGATGCAGAATAACGCAAAGCAAGATTCATCCATCGGGTGTGGTTTAAATAGCTTCCTGTAGTGCTTAGGTGTCTCCTTCCACAGCCACGCCTAGGTAAGAAAAGAGTTCCTGCGTTCCAGAAGAGTTCCAGTTTTCTATATCTAGGGAGTGGCTCCTGCCCCACCCAATAGGAAAAGTAGTTCCAAACAGAAGAGGATCAGAGACTCAACTGGCAGGCAAGTAAGCAGCATGGTCTGCTGCAGGTAAGTCCACCCAAGCATTATGAGCCCGGCGCTTCCAGCGCTGGGACTGGGCATATTTATGAGCCTGGTGCCACTGGCGCCAGGACTGGGTCCAAAAGGTCCCAATTGGGACTGGTTGGCACTCGGAACCTGGGTTATGGATCTGCTTCCAAGGGAGTTGGGAAAACCCTGACCTTTTGGAAGCAGAGATCATGACAATCAGGGTCGCCAGAGTTTCTAGTTTGAATCCTGACCGTCTTAACCATGCATGCCTCTTAATGATCGTGCCCTCAGCGATTATTCTACCGGCATTATCAACCACATCGAAGTTGGTCTTCAGTAGACAGTCCGACACTGCCGTCCCCTCAGCTGCTACTTGCAAGTAAACTGGGACTTTAAGGGTTCAGGTGCGGAGTAAAGCAATGCAGATACTTCCTCCCACTTGCGTCAATTATAGCTTGCTAAGACGGTGGCACTGTTGGCTATCCTAGCCTGATAAGCCGCAGATGAAGCGACTTTCCTCCCTAGACCATAGATCTTTTTGCTTTATCTGGAGGAGCCTTCCAAGGAAGCAAGTGGGGTTCCCCCCCTCTTTCTAGTGGTGGCAACGACTAGGGAATCTGGCTTTAGTTGTCCCCAGATATATAAAGGGTCAGAGGGAGGAGCGTGAAATAACTTTTCAACACGTGGATTTACTGCACGTGTGAGGTTAGGAGTTTGCAAGGAAGGTAGAATTCTGCGCTGGACTGATTTTAGTAAAGGGATGGACTGCGTTACTGCCCTTTTGTCTCCCAGGATTTGTTCTGCGAAATCCCTGTCCTCCTGAAATTCCTGTGCGTCTATCTGGAAGTGTTCAGCAGCCTTAGCCAACACCTAATTAAGAGAGGCTGGTTATCGACTGGCGAATCATTAACAGGAGGGTCTTTAGGAATTGGGGAGTCTTAAGTGTAAGTTTCACCCTCACCTTCAGCCTCCTGGTCCTTATCATCCCCTTCGTAGTAAGGGTCTGCAGCCAGTTCTTCCTCGAATTGAGGGTCCGGTTCTTCATGGTAAGAACTTGGGTCAAAAGGCTCCACTATAAAGGGGTCTATTACTAAGTCCTGAAAAGGAGTATCAGATAAAGCCCTCTTAGGAGGGTGTTGAGGAGACACAGGAGTGGCCCTGGAACCAGAAAGAGCTGAGGTGGGAGGGGTGTTATTATAACTCTGAAAATAGTTGGGATCTCTTTCATAAAAATGTGCCATAAAGGTCATCCTTTCCATTACCCTGTCTATGTCCTGAGAGCTCCATTCTTTGGAGCTTGGTATAATCACAGACTGAGTGTTAAGGCCCATGTCCTCATCTGTGGGAGGTATAACTTTGGTCTTGGGGGCTGACTGATGTTCTTTTGATTTTGTAGCAGCCTTGACTTCCCTATGCTTCTCTTTAGAAATGTGGGTATCTTTAGATGATTTTTTGAGGTGTTTACCCCCTTCCCCATGGCTAGAAGTGGTTTTACTAGACTTTTTGGGGCCTTCTGCTTGGTCCGACGCATTGCGTCAACTTTAGGTGGTGTGATTCGACGAGGAGCATCAAATTTTGGGTGTAGGGTTAGACGCGGAGAGTCTAGTTTCAGTAGTGGGTTGAGACACTGTCATCATCGGACGACCGGGTGTGGGTAGCAGTTTGATGGACAACAGCTTTTCCGTCCGAGGACTGGTGGGCCTCGTCATGCGGCAACTGCGATCAGGACTGCCCAGAGGACAAGGACTCTGTGGACTGATCTCTAGGTGCCGACTGTTGCCGATCACTCGACATAGGTGTCGAGTCTCAGCTGGGGCTTGGTGGTGGATGTTCGTGTTGCGCGTTTCCGCCCGTTGTGGTCCCGACAACATGGCCGCCGGCCAGTCCTACGGGGTCGGGGTTCTGCACCTGGGTAGCTCAAGCCGCCCTGTTGCCCTTGCCGTCCGATTCGGCGGCGCTGCCGCCATCGTTGAAAGCGCTCACTACATCCATGGCCTCAAGCTGCCTGCCGTAATGGGTCCAGTGCTTCATGGAGCAGTCCTTTAGGGTTTACATGCCTTACAAGATGCCTCAAGGTGGTCCTGAGAGAGACACAAACTGCAAACAGTACGTTTATCTACCCTGGGAAACTTCTTGTTACACTTGGGAAAGAATTTAAACTGAGTACTCTCCATAAGGTCAAAATATGGCTGGGGTCCGTCGCAGCAGTCTTCTACGGAAGTCTCTCCGATCGCCACCAGCGTCTTTATTCGGAGTTCGGCGAACAAAGGATAGGAAGATTTCTAGCGGTAATTGAAATATAGATCATGCTTTACGCCGAAAGGAATTCCACACAAATGCGTCCAACTAGTATGGTGGAAAAAAGCTATCTGAAGGACCTACACGCGTGAGGGATCATGGGTACAGGGGATGTCCCTAGGCATAGTATTACTGGTACGCCCTATTCGACTTCCCTTTTCGAGTTTCGAAAAACAACTAATACTCTGCATCTTCCACTAGATGTCCGCCTATACATAGCATGTGATCTAAACAGATTCCACAAGCCTGAACCCTATCATGTGTTACAAATATCATGCTTGATTGTGAGGTAGCATGAGCCACATGCAAAACCTTTCAATTTAATACTTGTTTTAAAGGTGATTGGATTATACGGACGATCCACACACATACAGTAACCTATCGGGGGACGATAACGAGTAAAGAGATGCACGATGTGCGTGGGAAACATCATGGTATTCGGCATCGTAGTCATTGCACAATGCATTTTAACTCCTCGCATCCTACTGACCCGTTTCTTTGCAAATAATAAGGAAGCATGAGAGTGCTTTATGGATAGCTGGGATTATATGATCCGGATATGAATAGGCCCGAGTTGGCACATACATCATCGATAATGGTCTGCACTTTAACAGGTTGCCAATGCACATGTGCACTTCGTGAAACGGAATGAAGATCATTAAAAAGACTGACACTACTTAATGATTAGGCTGCTGATGCACACATGCACTTTATTAAATAGAAGACTCTCCATAGGATTTAAAATAGTTGAAAAATTGTCTAAATCTGCGCAATAATGTGAAACCGTATCTAAATGAGTGACTTGCGCATGCAATGTGTACATCATATGTGCAATGACTGCTGTTTTTTTATCTGCCTGACTTTATGGCACCACACGCTTCATGAGTGGGATCCTATGCAACCTTGCATTGTGCGGGGCATTTCATGAACAGGCGGCCAATGCACATGTGCACTTTATGAAACAGAAGAAATGTCACCAGATGCTCGACAATGTTTTGCACTTCATGAATAGGTTATGCACATAATACAAGAGAAAATGAATTATTACAGGATCGAAAATAGTCAAAATCATTCATCTGGGCGGTTATGTTAAACTGCACATGACTGGGTGACCTGCGTACGTAAAATGTGTACATCACATGTGCAACAGTTGATGCTTTGCGCATGTTTAATTCATGGCAATACGCAATTTATGTGGGAATTTATGCAATCCTGCATTGTGTGAGGTATTTTGCAAAAAGAGCATTAAATCAGTTTAACATTGCATTGAGTATCAAAAGGCACAGAATGTGCATTCAACATGATGAAATATGAAATACTCATACAAACAGTCGAGCTGAAATACTGTTATATCAGAGGTAAAGCATCCAATGTGGGCCTGGCCAAATGTAGTAAAATAATAGAAGCACCAGATTGAGGCAGCCGCACACCTTTACAGCATCATGGAGCGTACCCAAAATTGACTTTTGAATATACACATCTATGTAATAAATGTGTTCCATACAATTTCGTGTTTTAGAAATTGGGCAGCCGAAAGATAGCCCACTATTTCAACATAGCGCCTGCCGTGACTCATTAAAATGGTGCAAGAATAACTGGACTGAAGTTTGTAAATACAGTACGTTATAAAACAGTTTTAACAACTCTGATGAAGCCCTAGTGGTGAAACGCGTTAGTTGTGTTTGTTTGTCTCCAGTGTGTCACATCATGCTTGTTACGGAGCAATACATTGTATGAATGCGCGAGCCTCACTATGGGCCACGCATCCACCAGGACCCCAGACCAGCAAGATGTGTCGGATCCTTTCTTGTGTGAAGGTGCTTGCTTGAGTGACTGAGGCAGCCAGGGGCATTACAAAATAACATTGGCGACGAGGGAAAGTCTGTGTGGGGGTGCAGTGGGACTTTGGAGTTCATTACGTAATGTCCCAAATTCCAGTCAGAGCGCCCGCCAGGTTTCGATCGCTACGCGGCACTCGCGGGCGCCAATTTATGCAAATTTACAACGGTTGCGGCCCTCACAGGTGCTTGTGTGCTGGTCGTGACATCCAAAAACAATTTTTGGACATTCCACAGCTGTCCATCCATAGATGGCTGTGGTAACTGAAGAAACAATAAAATTAGTGCATCTTGATGGGCATTTCCTTCTGAAACCTACCAACAAGCAGACCTGTGGCACAGATGGCCTCACGTGCTGTCCAGAGCCCCAAGACATCTTTAATCCATCAAAGGATTTACTGAAGAAACAAACGTGGTCTCATATTGGTGGTGAGGGGCTCGTGCAGTCTGAAACCATGGGGGGGATCAGGAGGATGCTGTGATCCCAACACAACCATCACGCAGACAGCAAGGAACATTGGCAGCCATGCCGGAATTTGACATGTCAGGACCCCCATCCAAACTGGGTCCCAAATGGCTGTTATGGGTAAAGAAACTTGAAATGTTCTTCACAGCTACAGGAGAGACTGATGATGCCAAGGTGGCGACCATACTCTATTCAGCAGGCTGTGAGGTGCATAGGATCTTTAAGCTCACAGCCAAAGACTTATGATGAAGCTAAAAATGCTCTCAAAGAACGCTTTCTGCCCCTGGCAAATCAAGACTGACAGGTTTGTGATGTGCGCGGAAAGACAATCTGGGGAAGAAACAGAGCAATTCTGTGGGAGATTGAGACAGCTTGCAAGCACGTGCAGGTGGGAGAACGAAGATGGCATGGTGCGAAACCAACTCCTTCAAGGGTGAAGCTCAGGAAAGCTGAGACGACAGGTATTTTTCAGAAACCGGGCCTGACACTGGCACAAATCTTGGACATTAGGAGAGCCTATCAGTTGGTGCAGAGTAGAGGTGCCCGTATGGATGCAGCAGTTCGCCCTGGGAATTGTGAAGAAGCTTTTGGGGTAGGACGCTCTGCGATGAGCACTGCGCAAAAGACGCAGTGGCCTCCTAGGCGACAAGAGGGTTTTCAAAAACCGGAACAGGCACAGTGTGGATATGACATACCCCATGTTGGTGAGTGCCCAGCAAAGGCAAGAATATGTGGTCGCTGTGGTTTGTCGGGGCACTATGAGGTCCGGCAAGAGTCAACAGTGACGGACCAAGAAGGTTGAAAAGTGACACCATAGAGCAAAATATGCAAGAACTTGACATTGCAGAAGAAGAGGAGGAAGAAGAGGAAGTGTTTTTCATCTGCACCATTGCGTCTGAGTCAAAGAAAAGACGTCAACCTACATGTGTGGTTCACATTGGGGAAACTCCGACGCCTGTGCTCATAGACCCTGGAGCCTGTGTGTGCGTCTTGGCGGCTGGACACTATGAAGCCCTAACAGGTCCACCGACACTAGAGGGAACTAAAGCCAAAATCTATACATATGGGGGTGACACGCTTTTGCCGCTGAGCGGGGCATTTATAGCACCTGTCACTCATGGACAGAACTCCATAAAAGCAAGATTTTTTGTGCCAGAGGTGAGTCTGCACTCACTGTTGAGCTGTGCAGTGTCCGAGGCCCTCAACATTGTATATTTTGCATTGTCTGTATATTTGGCAGACCGAGAACATCACTGAAAGGTATGCTAACATATTCCAAGGAGTCGGAAAACTCAAAGAGGACCCAATATGACTCCACATTGGCGAGTCGGTGAGGCCCACAGCATTGAAACATCAGAGGATTCCGTTCCATCTGAGAGCGCAGGTCAAGTAGGAACTTCAGACACTAATAGATGTGGACATAATTGAGAGGGTCGAAGGTCCCACTCCTTGGGTATCTCCAATTGTTGTGGCGGCCAAGCTCAAACAACCGGGTGCAGTACGCATCTGCGTAGACATAAGGTTGCCCAACATGGCTATCCGTCGGGAGCGACACCTCACACCGACAATAGATGACATCGTAGACGAACTCCAAGGTGCCAAAGTCTTCTCTAAATTAGATATGCGCTCCGAGTACCTTCAGCTGGAGCTGCATCCGGAGTCTCGCTACATCACAATGCATGAAGGTTTATACCAATTCAAAAGACTCCGTTTTGACATATCGTCGGCAGCTGAAGTTTTTCAAAATACTAACCGAGGGGCATTGGCAGGACTAAAAGGGGTGATAAACCTCAGCGATGACATTCTAGTGTTTGCTTCATCTGAGACAGAACACATGAAGAGACTTGAAAAAACACTGGACAGAATAAGGGAGCTGGGCCTCACGCTGCACAAAAGGAAAATGTGAATTTTTCAGGGACAGAATTGAGTTTTTTGGGTTTGTGTTCCAGACAGGGGGCATCTCCCCAGACTCTGAAAAGGTAACGGACATCAAGGAGGTAACACCCCCGAAATCTGTGACTGAGGTTAGAAGTTCTCAGAATGGTGAACTATTGTGGTAGTTTCATAAGAGATCTCGCTGCGCTATCAGAGCCTTTAAGAGCCCTCACCAGGAGTGACGCCATGTGAGAATGGTCATCCAGGGAACAAACGGCATTTGACACCATCAAGGCAGCATTAACGGGAGACGAGACCACGGCTTACTTTGACCCTAAAATAGAGTCAGAGTTAATAGTGGATGCAAGTCCCGTGGGGCTAGAAGCGGTTTTGTTGCAACCTGATACACAGGGCCAAATGCATCCCATAGCGTATGCCAGCAAGGCCTTGACGGAAACTGAAAAACGGTACTCTCAAATAGAAAGAGGCACTTGCAATTTTATGGGGATTCAAGCATTTTCGCTTGTAGATTCTTGGTAAACCTGTGTCAGTGATCATGGACCACAAGCCATTGCTACCCATACTGGCGGGCGGATCATCCAAACCGCCGTCTCGTATTGAAAGATGGATGCTCTCCCTAGTAGAATATGGTGTGAAACTCCATTACAGACCAGGAACAAACAACCCGGCAGACTATTTGTCCCGACACCCAGGATCAGGCCGTACTCACACCAGAGTAGAAGATGATGACTGTGCAGAGGTTGTCCGTCAGGTAGTAGAAGCGGCCATGCCCATGGCACGAACCATCCTGGAAGTAGCTGAAGCATCCCAAGCAGACAGTGTTTCAACTGGTCAGGGACGCAATAGACAGTGGAGAATGGAAAAGAAAATTGGACAACAACACACAGTGAGAGAAGGGAGCTCAGCAGGACTTTCAGGCACTGTGGCGAGCCTGACATGAACTGTTCATCTCAGAAGAAGGGCTGATGTTGAGGGGGCGCCAAATTGTGATGCCACGCGCACTGGTTGGTAAGTTGCTTGAACTGGCGCACACAGGCCACCAAGGTACAGCGAAAACTAAGGCCCACCTATGAGCCAAGGTGTGGTTCACGGACCTGGACCGTCGGATTGATTAATATGTCCATCAATGCATACCATGCCAAGCCTCCAGTCCGGCAGCAAAAGAACCCCCCCATACAATCCATGGCGAGGAGTGAACAAGTATGGGGCACTGTACATGCTGACTTTGGTTCCACAGGGAGGGGCATGTACTTTCTGGCCATGATTGATCAATGGTCACAGTATCCTGAAATTGAACTTGTGGAGTGGTCCAGCGACCACATGATTCAGTCCCTGGAGAGAATTTTTGCTACCCATGGGTTCCTAGTCGAACTCTGTTCGGACAATGGACCTTTTCAGGGACAGCAGTTCGCCAACTACATGAAAGATTGCGGGATAAAACATTGCAAGGTAACTCCTCTCTGGCCACGGGTAAATGGCAAGGCTGAAAGATTTATGCGAACCTTGAATAAGGTTTTCAGAATTTCATTGAATGGAGGAGGGAGAACTTCGAAGAAATCTGTTTCAGTTTCTCAGAGAATACCGAGCGACCCCACATCAGTCTACGGGAGTGGCACCGGCGGAAGCACTTTCAGCGATGCCCGAGAGGCCTCATCCCTGAAGTTGAGGGTAGAGAGCCAAGGCACACAGACACTGAAAGAGTTTGGGACGGCAGACAATTACGCAATGAGCGGGAAAGTGCACGGAGGCGCCTACGCCATTCTACCATCTTGGTGGGGGACACAGTGCTGGTGCGCAATTGGCACGCAGATGGAAAATTGTCCCTTACATATGAACCAAAACTCGGACGTGACTCACGTAAATGGGTCCATGGTGACTGCCGTTGATGAAAGGGGGACGGTAACAGGGAATGTGTCCTACTTTAAAAAAATTGAGGCTGGTGCGGATGAGGACAACCCTGTGGACAGTGGGCCGAGGGACACAGAATCCAGTACAGCTGATGGTGCCAGTGGTGGGGAACCACCCATCGCAGACGCATCACGTCCAGCCCAAATTGAAAACCGGAGATATCCGAACAGGGAAGGGCGAAGATGTCCGGCACATTTTCAAGACTTTTTGTCATGGACACGGATCCCTGAATAGCAGTATTTGTGTTAATAACTCATGTTGGGTCCATTTTTGTGTGAAGGGGTACCCCCGCTTTGTCAGCCCCTGTTGGGCCATTGCATAACAGGTTGTTTGTTAATTTCTGTTATTTAAAGAAAAGGAGGAATATTACGGAGCAATACGTTGTATGAATGCGCATGCGCGAGCCTCGCTATAGGCCATGCATGCGCAGAGAATAAAAGGGAGCCTGTGCGCGACAGTTGCCACCGGGACCCCAGACCAGCAAGACGTGTCGGATCCTTTCTTGTGTGAAGGTGCGTGCTTGAGTGACTGGGGCGGCCTGGAACATTACAAAATAACAATGCTGACGAATACATAATTGACTTCTGAAAGAGAACCCAGTGTTGTTGCCGTGTTTGGATACTTCAATCATTATGATGGGAGTCTGCAAGTGGGGGCCAATGGCGGGGATTTGTTTGCCTGTGTTTGGAGGCTATTTATCAAACATTTCAGAAAAATTCTGCACCACTAAAAAGCACTTCACTGCAGAATGCGTTCTGTAGGGAGCAAAACTGCAGCCAAATAAGTTGGTACAAAAATAACTTTATTAAATCCCCAAACCCAGAGTTAAACAAGCAAAAAAAGTAAAGCGCGTTTCGCTACTGACACGTAGCTTGATCACATGCAGAGTACCGTTTGTTTGAAGCTTCTTGCAATCTCCATGTTTCCCTCCTTGCTCACCACAGTACTTTGTGTTTGGATTGGTGTCGTCTTTCCATGGCATAAATGGAAGCAATGTCGGCCACCTTAGCCCAGGTTTTATTCACCCATTCCTTGTACTTATAAGCATGTAAACGTTCTTATACAAAACGATTTGGTGATTGTAAATGTGTATACACAAGATAAATTCTAATAAATACATCACCAAATCAATTAAGCACGCTAGTGAATGGATGCATGGCTGGAAGCAATCAATGTCCATTGCACACATGCCAATAATAGATTACATATGTTGGACACACACTGAAGATGACATAACATTGGACCTTTGGCAATAAAGTGCATGGTGCTATATACAAGCAATATAAAAGTTATACAAATGTGTCGGTTTTTATTCCAAACATGAATACAAACTCTCGCAAAATTACATGGAGCATTATAACATTGAGTGTTAAAAACTGGTCCAAGGCAATAGTTGTTTAAAAGTTAATCCTGCAACATGATCATGTTAAAAACTATCCCAATAAAGTGCAAGTAAACTTCTTATGAATAGTTCAATCCATGTCCAAATGATGCAAAAAGACTTGAAGTGCATGTGGCTCAGCCTGCAAATAGTTGCATAGTAAAGTGCCTAATGCTGAACAATAGGATGTGTCCTCAACAAGAGCACATCCCGTTTAAAGTGCGTGTAGCCTATAAAGAGATTAGAAAAGGTAAACACACACTGCGCAAAAGGCTAAGATTGATACTGTTACGCATGCACAATTCTGATGATCCATAATCCAGACATTTTACACTAGTAAAATCCAGTGTAGTGCAATTCAATATCGCAAAAGCAGAAGATGCAAACAGCATAAAGTGCATAATGCTAGTCTTGAGGTAGACCATAAATCATGTATCATGCTGTTTAAAGTGCCTGGTGCTGTTCACAATAAGGCAACAACCCCTACATGAGGAACAGGCTCTAACCATGTGCTCACAAGACAAAGCTCACAAGCACATATTAGAAAGGGGTGGTAGAGGCGCAACTCTGGGTCCCAGCTGCAATCTGCTCAACAGTCCAAAGATGATCTAGCGCGCTTTCATGCCTCAACAATCATCAGGGAGCCCGATTGGTTTCAGGTGTTCAGGGTTGAATCCCTCTGGGAAGTACCAATCTGTAGCAGCAAGGAATTCTGAAAGTGTAGAGCCAGCCAGGATCTAACAGCCCCAATTTTCAATGTCAGCCCTCAATAGGGAGGAGGTGGGGTAGTTAACAGTGTGGCACTCCAATATATTTATAGGGCGGCAATAGCCGCCCTCTAGTTAAGGCGAGTCTGAGAAACAGGAACCCCTCAAAATTCTATTGTTAACTTCTTACTTTGAATAACGGATGACTGAAATTAAAGTGATTAAAAGTCTGCGAGACACCCTCCCTCCACCCCACCCCCCAGACTGCAAAGTTTTGTAAAGGTTCGTTAAATAAGCTATTAAGCATCCTAAAAAAATATTTTTCCAAAAGTGTGGCTATAAACGAGGTTATGGGAAAATGAAATAGTAAAAAGCTATAAGCAGGTAAAAAAAACAAAAAAAAACATACAAATTCCATCAGGGTAGAGGTAGGGGGATGGCTAGAGGCCACTGAGAAATGTGGACGTCAAGGGACCGAGTTTGCAACAAAGGTTTCTGTAGCCTTGGCTATAGCCGCAAACAGCCGACATCTGGAAGCAAACTACATCACAGAAGCAGCGTGTCTTCTGAGGTGAAAGGGACAGGGGAGGTGAGGAGGCCGTCTGGAGAGTTGGGTGAGCTGGCACAGATGAGGGGGCACTTTGTGATGGCCTGGTTGGAGGCAGGAAAGAATTTTTTCGGTATTTGGTCATTTCATCTACAACATTACCATCGAATGCCATTCCATTGACAAAATTACATCGAAAAAAATATGCATCGAATGCATGCGTTTCCAAGGTAAAGGGTTTTGTGTTATTTTTAAAGGGTAAAAAACAGGGGTTTGGGGGGACCCCCTATTATAAGGAAAAATCATGCATTCAATGGTCATTTTTTCAATGCATTTTTTTAGATGGAATGGTCATTCGATAGAATGACCATAAACAATTTTTTCCCCTGTCATTTTGCCGATATTCGCAGCTTTATCCGAGGCAACAAAGAAATACAGAACTAATCTTACCCGTAGGTTTCTGTATTTGCGGCTATATTTTTGGGGGTGTCCCATTTATTTTCGAAAGTTATTTGTATAGGTATAGTGACGTCGGGGGTGAACCTAATGCAACAAAACCCTGGAAATTCAGCTACAGCCACCTTAACTTCACACACCCTGTTGCGCAGACTATGACCACAATGACGACATCACAGATCACATCACTGGTGACAACACTAATTGCATTGTGTATAACTGATTACATCAATAATGGAATTAGACATAACATCATTTATAAGTTAGCTTTGTCATGGCTGTGGGCTTGGCCATGATAAAGGCTGGGGTCACTTGCCAGCACCAAAGACCATAGCTAGTGGTCGGTTAGTGTTCAAAAATACCAGTGTACATGGATAAAAGCTATGCCTTGTAGCCCATCACGGTTTTAAAATATACAGTGGGCAACAGTGAAAGCTTTAGTCAGTGGCCATGGCTAAAGGTCATAGCTAGTGCCCATTAATATGTCAGAATACAGTCAGCCCAGCCAAAGGCCACGGCCACTGGCTAGTATTGTGTTGAAGGCCATGGCTAGTGGCTGGTTAGTATATATAATATACAGTGGACACAGTCGAAAGCCATAGCTAGTGGCTTTTTAGTGTTGTGTAATACACAGCGGGCACCGCTGAAGATCATCCTTCGCTTATTGCATTTTATTATTTTAAAATATACAGTGAACATTGCCAAAAGATACACAAACAGCTCAAGGTCAAAGGCCATAGTTAGTGGCCCATTTATTTGTGAGAATATATAGTGGTCATAGCCAAAGATTGTGGCCAGTGGCCAATATTGTGCTCAAGTCCATGGATTGTGCATAATCCGGTAGAAAGCGGAATCCACTGGTAAAGGCCAAAATCTATGGTTGGTGGTAGCCTGTTAGTGCACATGGATGATGGTTGTGACCACTGTCCATAGCTGAAGGCCATGACTAGTACCCATTAATGTGTTAAAATATCACACTGACCACGGCAGTTACTGTTGGTATGTCATCAGTGATGTGATCTGTGATGTCATCATTGTGCTCATAGTCGCCGCAACAGGGGGAGCAAAGTTAAGGTGGCATTAGCTGAATTTCCAGGGTTTTGTTGCATTAAGTTCTCACCTTAACGTCTGTGTGTGTGTGTGCATATTATATAACATACACACATGTGGCAGGATTTGTGGCGAAGCGTTGTTCCTTCCACAATTCCACACTTTCACTAATCTGCACCCCAGATTTTGCATAGTTACCTGTTGGGACCCTGCGGACATTACTAGCTACATGACATTTGGACACCCCATCCCTTTTCCTGGAATTTCAGCACCTTCACACATGACAGTTGCCTGAAATCTGCTAAACATCAATGTGGTCGTAGAAGGACCGGTCCCGACACGAGGAACAAAACTCAAAGTCCAGGCCCTTGCATCAGATTCAGGATATGCTTCTAGGCACAGTTACTGAGTACAACCCAATCAATACGGTGGTGGATGCCGACAAAGCCGTAAACTATCCAACAGAATTTCTCAACCAACTCACTCGACCTCCCGGAATGCCACCACATCACATTCAACTGAAAGATGGTTCACGCATTAATGTTCACCCACCTAGGATGTGTAATGGCACAAGGCTTTGCGTAAAGAAATTGCTGCACAACGTAATTGAAGTGGCAGTGGTCACCGGGAGGGGAAACAAGAAATGTTTATAAACAAGCCTTACAATGAACATGTACATTAATAATATTGAACTTTAGGTCCATAGTTGTTGGCACCGTCAGCATCATGTCACCCATCATGCTGCTCAGAAATCTCCATATTGTTCTCACGTACAGTTATATGTTTCAGAATTCCTTTGTAAGAATAACAAAAAGTTGCGTTATTCTTTATGCGAAAACATTTTAAAATAAAGAAATCTTCAAAAAAAATTGGGCACATTTTTCATTTCACCTTTCCGAAAAGCATAAAGCTATCTTAAGGCATTTCTAAAAAAAATAAACAAAAAAAAAAAATTAAAAATAAATAGTACCTGCAAGTAAATAAAATCCCAGTCAACACCGGGTATATCAGCTAGTACAAAATAACATTCTTAGAAACACTTCACCAAATATACCCCCCCACTGTAGATATGCATCAGCCATAGACTGGTGTGGAGTGTCAATCTACATAAACCGTTCAATCAAATTGAGAGAAGAAAAAAAAAAAGACAAAATAAAAAAGAAATCAAGAATTAAATCAATCACAAAAGAATGACAGGAAGAAATTAAACACGTCTCCTGTCTATACTATACAATCAGCATTGTTTCACCGAGCACTAGAAATGGGGTATCAATGCAGAGATGCGAAGGGATCACCAGATGGCATACAGATTCTATGTGTAACCTGCAAAGGTCTATACAAAGTATGAAGTTAGTCATCTATATTCGAGATCTAGTATTGTTCTGGTCTCCGGATGACACAGTAACAGTTCTCGGTTCCCGCCTCTGGGATACTACAGTGTGCAGAGTAGTCCAAACGTAAAACTTGCCAATTCACTACCATGATATGATAGTTTATTTGTATCGCGCTCGTACACAAATGTTTCAGTGCGCGGCAAGGGAGGGGAACAGGGGAGAACACAACAACGATCTTACTAGGCCCAGTGACATTGAGAACGCACAAGTGCATTGGAAAAGGAAAGGGGGAAGTGCATGGAAGCGGAGGAGTGGAACGTGCAGAGCAGAGGAGATCAGATAAATAATAGATAATGGAGGCAATAAATAGTGCCGCAAGTGCTGTGTTTACAGCAGCAGAACTGAGTAAGTCTGAGAAGTGCCGAAAAAGAAGAAAAAGGGGGAGAAGGGGTCTGTATGTGTACAGATACAGTCCCCAGTGCAAGGGGTGGCCAGGAGGCAGTGCAGGAGGGTGGCAGGGTGAGCAGGTACCTGGGCCCAGGCGACAGAGGATTTGCGTAAATAATGTGTTGTCTGAGCCTTTGAACTGTCGGGGGACAAGGCAAGGCTGTCCTTTATCGCCTCTTTTGTTCAATATCGCTTTGGAGCCATTGTTGGCTTACATACGCGGGGAACAGAATATCAAGGGTTTAAAGTTTGGGCATAAAGAAATTAAAGGTTTTCCGTATGCGGATGATATGGTGGTTCTTGCAAATCCGGAGAGGGGTAGTGTGGCTCTGAAGAATATCTTTGATAAGGTGAGAAATCTCTCGGGATTAATTGAGATAAAACGGAAGTATTCCCACTTGCAAGGACCTGCAAGGACTTGTATAAGGGGCTTCTTTTCAGATTGGAATTGTAGATCGGCTGAGTCCCATTTGAAGTATTTGGGGGTTTCTCTGCTTAGGGATGTTAGAAAGATGGTGGAATTCAATATGGGGAAGTTAGTGGCTACATTAGAAAAATATATTAGGAAATGGGAGCGTTTGCCTATGGGGGTTTGGGCGAAAATCAATGCCATCAATATGACTATTGCCGAAAGTGCTTAATGTCATAAAGTCCTTACCTTTGAAGTTCTCGGAAAAAAATGATAGCTTCTATCGACTGTTTTTCAAAACATTTTGGGGGGGGGGGGGGGGGGAGAAGAGTAGTCCGAAGATTCCGACATTCATTTCGATGCATAGTACTAAGCGCGGGGGGGGGGTTTTGGGTACCCGGATTTGGAGCAGTATTATAGAGGGTTTCTTTTGAAGAAGGCAGCATGCTATTTGGCAATAGGGAATGAGTGAGAGCCCCTTTGGATGTTGATTGAAAGGAGTAAAATGTCTGGATTTAAGCTGAGTGCTGTTGCTTCATTGGGGAGATTACCTGGGAGAGGTAGTAAGTTGCCAACTATTGTTGCAACTAAAGAAGTGCATGTTTGGTGATTGAAAATCTTTAATGAGAATTTGCATCCATCTCAATTACAGGGTTTCAATTTGGCTTAATCCAGGTTTACACACTGCCAATAAACTCATATATTGGAGGAGTTGGGTCTTGAAAGGGGTTTTGTGCATTGGGGATGCGATAGGGGATGGTCGTATGTTGGCATTTGAGGAGTTGCAGGAGACGTTTCATCTAGCTAAGCGGGAAGAGAGTAGATTTGTAATGTTACAAACACTATTGAGTGAGAGGCTACCAATGTTGAGACAGTTGGAGGAGGAACCGTTGGGTTGCAAGATTCTCCAGTCATCGCCACGAATGGTGAGCACATATACTAATTTAATGCCAGTGAATTCTGCGGTTATTGATTCTGGGAAGAGGGCATTGGAGAAGTGGGTGGAGGAATTGGGATGCAAGATTACGGAGGAAGAGTGGGAAAATATGTTGAGTGTGGGATAAAGGAGCAAGTTGGATCTCAAGTTGCAGCTTATTCACCAGAAAATATTAGGACGTTTGTATTGGACGCCGGTGCGTATGTGTGAATTGGGTCTACTTGATAATGATTTGTGTTGGGGATGTGATAGGGAAAAAGGGACGCTCGTTGACATGTTGTGGTATTGTTCTCGTGTGTTGGACTTCTGGACGAAGTGTTGAACAGACGAGATAAGATATTGTCCATAAGCCCTCCTAGGATGCCTCTACAGGTATTACTTTTGTCCAGTAGTGGACGGTGTGAGATTACCCGAAGATCTGGGCAGTGGATTGATAAGGTGCTTATAGTTGCGGCAAAGTAGGTGTTGATGGTATGGAATACAAGGAAAAAGCCTCGGGTAACGAATTGGATAAATGATGTATTGATGTTATCCGGGTTTGAGAAGGTGATGTTCCAAAGGCAGGACAGAGGAGATAAATATCTAGTTCTCTGGACGCCATTCAATGAATTTTATGGTGAGTGAGAACTTGGGGGTTGTTTGAATTTGGTATGTTTTGTTAAATTGGTAGTGAGGATTAAGATGTTGCTCTGGGATCTTTGTGTTTGACTGTGTTTTTGTTTGTCCAGTCTGTGGGAGTGTCTTCGTATTTGTTTGGTTGTGGTGTTCTGTGTACAAAAGATTTATGACTAGGTTAATATGCATAGGGAGGAGGAATTTATATTGCCTGAAAGTGATGTTAATGTACTTGATGTAAATTGGCCTTGACATATTGACCTATGTAATATTGTGCAGTGGAAAGCACATATTGTTAAACTACTCATAATTGTACTGCCAATGCTTTTTGTATTTGAAATCATTAAATAAAAGTAAATAAAAAAAATAAAGTCTTGTGGATGATGCAGGGGATCTTGGGCTTGATCCTCGCGGCCACATGGAGCCAGTGGAGGGATTTCAGAGCCTGCGAAATGTGGTCCCTGGGCTTGAGGTCAAGGATAAGTATCACAGTCCTGTTCTGGTTTAGTTGAAGGGGCGACAGCGAGAGTTAGGAAGATTGAGAAGAACAAGTTACTTCTTACCTGGTAACGTTCTTTCGATGGGATGTTCCTCCGACGTATTCCTTATCTTGATAGATCATCTCCAGCTTGCTGGCTTCGGAATCTTTGTCAGTAGAGGGCGCTGCGCGTCGACGTCCCTCGAGCCGATGTCCCTCGAAAGCCTTCGTATCGGCGCCAACGTCATCATGCGTATAAATAGACTCGCGCAGCGTCCGTTGCTCAGTTCCATTTTGACGTTAACAATTGCTTTACATGAATTGGTTATTGACCCTGAAGGGGCGTAAGCTGTAACCACAAGGGAAGTTTTACTGAGGGGATGGATGGGAGGGTCGATAAGGAATACGTCGGAGGAACATCCCATCGAAAGAACGTTACCAGGTAATAAGTAACTTGTTCTTCAAAGGGATTGTGTCCTCCGGCGTATTCCTTATCTTGATTGACTCCCATAGCAGTGGTGTGTAACTGGAGGAGGGAGTAAAATTGCCATGTTTCCCTTCAAGAATGAACAGAGTGCAACACAACTTTGCCAAATCTAGTCTCTTGGCTAGAGGAGGAATCCAGGTTGTAAAATCGTGAAGGTATGTGCAGACGACCATGTGGCAGGTCTCAAATAGGTACCCCTCTTTGGAGGGCCGAAGAGGCTGCGATACCCCTGGTTGAATGAGCCCTAAGATTTTGAGGAGGCTCTTTCCCTGCCAGTTTGTAACATTCCAGAATGGCCAAAATAATCCATCTGGAAAGGGTCTGTTTTGTTATCAGTAATCCCAATTTGTGCCCTGAGTAACCTACGAACAGTTGGTCTGCTTGCCTAATCCTAGAAAGGATGCTGATGTAAAAGCTCAAAGCCTGCCTTGGGTCCAGCCTATGTAGCCTTTCTTCCTCTTTCCCCGGATGGGGAGGGGGATAGAATGAAGTTAAGGTAATCTTCTGAGTGATGTGGAATTCAGAAACCACCTTTGGGAGGAAATTAGGCTTCACTTGTAGGACAACTTTGTCTTTATGAAAAATTGTATGAGGGGGTTTACAAGATAGAGCTTGTAATTCGCTCACCCTCCTAGCAGATGTCAATGCCACTAATAAGACAGTTTTAAGGGTGAGAAACCTTAGCGAACAAGAGTGGAGTGGTTCAAAAGGAGTACCCATCAGGAAATTTAAAACTAAATGTAAGTCCCATAAAGGAACTTGGAATGGTCTTGGAGGATAAACACTGGTTAATCCCTTCAGAAATTGTATTACTAAGGGTAACTTGAAATACGATGGTTCCTCTGCAGTGTGCTTGAAGATCGATAGCGCTGCGAGATAGCCCCTGATAGTGCCAACCTGAAGGCCCGAATTTTCCAAATAGAGTAGAAAAGATAACACCGTTGGTGTACCACATGAAAAGGGGGTCGATATGCTTTTCTCTACACCAGCTGCAAAATTTGTTCCAACGGCAGCGGTATAAAGTCTTTGTTACTGGCCTTCTTAACGAAAGCAACACCTCCATGACGTCATCTGGGAGGTCCCAATCCTTGTATCTCAACCTTTCAGATACCAAGCGTGAAGGTTGAGGGTTCTGATGTCTGGATGGAGAACCTGACCTCCCTTCTGCGAGAGAAGATTCTCCTTGAGTGGAAGACAAATTGGAGGGCAGATGGACATGTCCAGAAGGTACGGGTACCACGTTCTCCTGGCCCAGTCCGGGGCAATTAGGATCATGGCTTTCCGGAAACCTTCTCAACCTCCTGATCATTTGAGGAATGACAGGGACTGGAGGAAACGCGTACAGAATTGGAAACTCCAAGTCCACTACAAACGCGTCCCCTAGAGCTCCTCTCGGGGGAAATTCCCTCGAACAAAGCTGATCGCACTTCCTGTTGATGCTGGTGGCGAACAGATCCACCTGAGGGGTTCCCCAAAGGGTGAAGATCTGTTGAAGGACTTCCTGAGCTAGTTCCCACTCGTGGGAGACTGTACTCTGCCTGCTCAGAGCGCCCGCCGTCGAGTTCTTCTCTCCGGCTAAGTGAACTGCCGATAGAAAGATTCCTTCTTGGATTGCCCAGAACCAGACCTGCATCGCCTCTCTGCACAGAGGCAGTGATCCTACACCTCTTTTGTTGAGGTAGTGCATGGCCACTGTGTTGTCATCATCAAGGCATTTTTCCCCTGTACAGATGGCAGAAAAGCCTTCAGCGCTAGTCTGATTGCTCTTAGCTCTAAAAGGTTGATATGTAGTCTGGACTCCGATGGAGACCAACGACCGCTGATGGTCAAGTCGTTGGCATGTGCTCCCCACCCTGTGAGTGAGGCATCTGTGACTACTGTCATCTCCGGCCATGGTTGCCAAAACAGTTCTCCTTTCAAAATGTTCTCCTGACAGGCCCACCACTGAAGGTCTCGAGCCACCTTGTCGGGAACCTGAAGGAGATCTGTCATTCTCCCTGAGAACTTCGACCACTGAGTTCTTAGTGCCCACTGAAGAGATCTCATTCTCAGGCGAGCCTCTGGCACAAGGAAGATGCAGGATGCCATGAGGCCTAGCAACCTCAAAAAGTCGAAGGCTGGGAGACGTTGGGCATTTTAAAACTTGGTGACCATCTGCAGAATATATTGAGCCCTCACCTCTGGTGGCAAGGCTTTTCCCAGGGAAGTGTCCAGGACCGCTCCAATGAACTGGAGCCTCTGTGATGTTATCATCTGTGACTTCTTTAAATTGAGGGAGAAGCCCAGTTTGTGAAGGAAGTGGCAGACATAATCTAGCTGGATCAGAGCTTGTTCCGGAGATACAGCTCTGATCAGCCAATCGTCCAGGTAGGGATAGACGTGAATCCCTTCCCTCCTTAGACTTGCAGCCACTACCGACATTAGCTTGGTGAAGACCCTCGGGGCGGAGGTCAGCCCAAATGGCAGAACTCGAAATTGATAATGAGAGCCGCCAATTGCGAACCTCAGGTATTTCCTGAGATGGATTGGCACATGGAAATAAGCATCCTAAAGGTCCAGAGATACCAGCCAGTCCTGGAGCTGGAGGGCCTGAAGGAACTGAGAGAGAGTTACCATCTTGAACTTGTCCTTCCTGCGGAACTTGTTCAATTCTCGTAAGTCTAAAATAGGTCTCAGTCCTCCGTACCTTCTTCGGTATTAGGAAGTAGGGGGGGGGGGGGGGGGGGGGGGGGGAGTACCAGCCCTTGTTCTTCTCTGCTACAGGTACCAGTTCTATGGCACCTTTCTCCAGCAGGTCTACAATTTCCTGCAAGAGGAGCAGATCTGGAACTTTCCGAGAGCTGTTCCCCGGTGGATGACTGAGGAATGCGTAGAAAAGGCAGGCAGTAACCTTGGGCAACTGTCTCCAATGCCCAAGCATCTGACGTAATAGCCTGCCATTCCGTCAGATGTTGAGTTAGCCTGCCCCCTACTGTTGTCTTGTGAGGAGAGTCCTCAGAGTGATTTAGAGGCGGCTGATGCAGGTGCTGAGGGTAAAGAGGCACCTGCTGTTGCTGCTGCGGCTTTTGTATTTTTACCCCGTCCACCTCGGGTGAATCTTTTTTGACCTCTTTGAACAGACTCTGCCTTTTCCGCATGCGGAATAAAAGCGAAAGGACTTACTTCTCCAAGAGGTTCCTGAGGGGCGATATGGCGTTTGACGGATTGCAGCTCCCAGGGATTTTGCTGCTGCTTTGGATGTCTGTTACTTTTCTAGGCTGTCATCCGCCTTCTTACCAAACAAAGAGCCGTCAAAGGGCATATTTAAAAGTCTGGCTTGTACATCTGAAGCAAACCCAGACTTTCGCAACCACGCAAATCTGCAGGTTGTAATACTTGCCGCCATGGCCCTACTGATGCTGTCAGCAGAATCAATGCCAGTTTGAAGGGATTTGCACATTGCGTCTTTACCATTCGTAATGATGTTTAGAAACACTTCCCTTTCTTCTCCCTCTGGGAGGCAGTCAGCCGCTGATGAAGCACACTCCCAAAGTGCATGGCTGAACCTTGCGAGCGTACAAGTAGCGTTAATAGATTTCAACCTCATGCTACATGCAGAAAAGACTTTCTTAGCCATAGAGTTGTATCTTTTGTCATCCTTGTCCTGTGGAACAGTAAGGTATGCCGATCTACTGCCTGATGCAGTTGCTGCTTGAACAACCAGACTCTCTGCAGTTGGATGTTTAGACAAAAATTCAGGGTCAGTAGCAGATACTCTATATTTGGCTGATAACTTCTTGTTAACGGCCGGGATAACCTCAGGAGTTTCCCAGTTAGCCAATATTTTTCTTTGTAATGCAGCGTGAAATGGAACCACAGGATCCTCCTGTGGGCCTTTAACTAAAATGTCTGTAAGGTCATCCTGTTGGAATGCAGGTGAAGGTGTAGACCAACCCATGAATTCTATAATTCTTATCATTAAAATTCTGTAAGGGGTTTCGGCATGTTCTCCTGGGTCTGGTTTGGCAAATTCTATATCTAGGGAAGTATCTAACCCAGTTGCCTCATGTAAGTATTCTCGAAGATCCTTTAACCTATTTTCCTCAGAGGTAAATTCCTCTGGTTCAGGTGTTGCAGCCCAAAGGGTCTTTCTTGATCCGAATCCTCCTCTTTCTCATAAATAGAAGACAAAGGTCTGAAATGATCAGACCTTGGAAATGGCTTAAATCCCATTTCCAGAGCAGAAGGGGCTAAATTTGTCATAATTGGTTGAGAAAACGTCGACGACGCGGACGTTAAAGCACTGAAAAAGGCGTTGAGAAGATTGGAAGAGGCCTCGAAGAACTCGAGAGGATCGGAATCCTACTCGAGTTTGTCGATGACATTCTCGAAGTCGTGTTAGAGGCCCTGGGTATGACCACTGACTGAGGTAGTGAAGGCCGTGGGTTTGTTCTTTTTCGGCGTCGAATGTCAGCGTCGAAGACTGCGTCGATTCGATCGACCTATGCGTTGATGAGCCCTTCGAAAATGGCGTAGATGATGCAGATTTATGCGTCGAAGGGACTTTCGACAATGGCGTCGATCGCACAGTGCCTTTGCTCGAGGGTTCGTGACGCACTCGAATAGTTTATTTCGCCGGGTGCAACGACTTGCAGCGTTTCGATTTTTCGGGTCTTTCACCCAGGGTATCACCTCAGCTGGTTCGAGGGGGTCGAGGCCGCTTTCTCGAAGACGCCAAGCATCCTTTTACGAAATTCCTCCCACTCAGCCTGAAAGCTATGTTTTGTGGGGCAGGTGACTCTTTCCGGAGAAACAGAAGAAGACGAGGAAGGGGATCTTCGACGTCTCTTACTTGAATGCTTGGATCTCGAAGAGTAGTGGGAACTGCTTCGAGACCTAGACCGAGAATGTTTCCTGTGTCGGCGAGGAGACGAATGTCTCGACTCTACCGAAGAAACTTTCGAAGAAGTTTTAACTGTCTTACCTCTCTCAAGCTTCCCCTTACACTCCTTCAAGGCTTTCGCCATCATGGACATGCACTCCGAACATTGGTGCTCCGATCCCAGGCACCACAAACAGATCCTGTCAGGATCTGTAAACAACATTTTCTTTCCACAGTCTCGACATTTTTTGAAGCCGGACCGTGGAGTCGTCGGTACGGATGAGGAAGCCATCGAGTAAGAGTTGGTATTCTCGAAGAATAATGAAGAATATATCTGACTAACGAACCTAGCAACGCGATTCCGAGGCCCACGAAGCGCGGAAAAACTAAACTGAGCAACAGACGATGCCCGAGTCAATTCATATGCATGATGACATCGGCGCTGATACAGAGGCTGTCGAGGGACATCGGCTCGAGGGACGTCGACGCGCAGCGCCCTCTACTGAAAAAAAAATTCCGAGGCCAGCAAGCTGGAGACGATTATCAAGATAAGGAATACGTCGGAGGACACAATCCCTTCAAAAGAGGCTGTTGCATTAGTCCAACTTGGAGAGAACCAGAGCTCTGAAGACAGTGAGCTTCTGGCGGGGAAGATGAGAAGAAGCATGTTGCTTACCTAGAACTCCTGTTCTCCAGCTTGGTATCTTTCATGGATTCACATGCTTTGAATATTCCCCGCCAACAGCCTGAGAATCCTCAGTAACTTTTTATTATAGCTATTATATTATAGCTTATAAGAGTTATTAAGCTAATTTTAGAAGCCCATCTATGTCCTTTTAGGTGTATTGTGCCTCAGCCAAATGGGACGTCGAGTGACCTGACCCACCAAGGCGGCCATCTTCAGATTCTAACCACAGAGAGATGAGAGTTGGCAAAATGTAACCTCTCTCCCATAGGGGTGGTAGGTGGGTGCATTCGACCTTTGCTTCAGCCTCTCCTTGTCCCTCCATGCAGTAATGCATGACAAAGGTGTGCGGGACTGCCCAGGTTGTTGCCTAGCATATGTCTGGCAGGGGAATCCCTGCCTATAGCACTGCTGAAGATCCCACAGCCCTAGTGAACAGGTCCTTGTAACCGCTGATTGGCCTGCGTGTGAGCCATGGAAATTGTGGCAATACCTTGTTTTGAAATAGGCTAACCTTCGTTAGAGGGCTCAAAAGTCACAAATAGTCGAGTAGTGCGTCTGATTGTAGAGCCTGTTGCACTGTTGTGGATGGATGTGTGAAGAAAACTGGTAGGGTAACCTCAGTTTGTAAGTGGAAGGTGGATAGCACCTTGGGAACTAACATAAGGTTTGTTTTCAGGATGACCTTGTTCTTTTCAAACCAGAGCTATGGAGGTTTAACAGATAGCGCATGCATTTCTGACATCTGTCGGAAGGACAGGACTGCTACCAGAAAAGCAGTCTTCCAAGACACAAACTTCAGGTCGGTGGTCGCCATTGGTTCGTTTCATTAAGGCAGAGAGCACAGTGTTTAAGCTCCACTGAGGTGGTGCTTTTTTTCTGAGGGGCGTAGTTGCTCAATAGGCCTCATGATGCAGGCTCTGAAAATGGGAGCTTTTCCTTGCTTTCTGGTGTATCTAGAAACTGCCGCCTAATGTACTTTGATGGATGAGTGTGATAAATCATCTTTGGCTAATTTTAACAGGTATGGTAGGATTTGGTGATGCTCTACACGTAACGGAACCAACTGTTCTTAAGAACACAAAGTGCAAAACAGATTCCACTTGTATGATTTCTTTGTGGACTCAACCCTGACAGCCTTTAGGATGTTTCTGCACTCCTGTGTGAAAGGGACGTGTTCAAACTCATTGAAGTCAAGATACAAGTCTTTAAGTTGAGCACCCCTGGATTATGGTGTGGCACCTGGTCAGCAGATCAGCGTCTTGACCGAGGGGAATTGGACGGTCCTGGGACAGGTGAACAAGCTGTAAAAAACCACGATTGGCTTGCCCATGTTGTTGCTATGAGAATGACTGTGCACTTGTACGTTGCAATCATTTGTAGGACTCTGTGTATGACTGACATTGGAGGGAACGCATAGGCTAAGATTCCTTCCCATGACATTGCGAACGCGTCGCTAGTGATTAATGGTGCGGATATCTGCTTGCAGCGGGCATTTCTTCCTCTCCCATGTGGCAAATAAATCAATGGCCGGTGTTCCCCATCTGTTGAAGATTTGTAGGAGTTTCTTGTCCGCCAGTTGCCATTCATGTGACTGTTCGTTGGCCCTGCTCTGCTGATCTGCAGTTTCGTTTTCTTTTCCAGGAAAGTGAGATGCTTGTAGGTGCAGGTTTTCGATGGCCCAGTGCCACAGCCGTTGAGCTGCTCTGGAGAGTGCCCTTGATCTCGTGCCTCCCCGTTTTCACACAATACATTGTGGTTGTGTTGTCTGTGACCACTCGTACCACTTGGCCTTTGAGCACTTGCTGGAATGAGTGGAGGGTGTGAGCCACTGCTTTCAGCTCCAATATGTTGATGTGGAGTTGTGCCGCGGTCGGGGAAGAACGGCCTTTCACTGACAGTTGGTGTGTGTGTGTGTGCGCATGCCCCATCCTGTTAGTGAGGCATCTGTGACGAGGGTTTCTTGAAAAGGCGGATCCCTGAATGGACTCCCTTGGAGATGTGGTATGGTTTGAGCCACCACCGCAAGCTGGCTGTGAGCAACTTTGTTACTGTCAACTTGTCGTTCCATGTTCCAGTTAGATGGATCCACCAATACGCTAAGAATTCTTGTTGCGGTCTCATTTGTAACCTGTAATGCTGTATTAGGGGGATACAGGATGACATGGTGCCCGACGGTTCTGACTGATCTTGGCGCCCAGGTATAACTTTATGATTAGACAGGGTATTGACGCAGCCCTCTCTACTGAGGGACATCCCCGGCCCTCGGTGTTGAACTGTGCCTCTAGGAACGCTAATGTGTTTGATGGCTTGAAGCAGGACTTGCCTGAATTTATTGCGAAGCTGAGGTGTAAGAGGGTGCTGAACACCTGCCGGATCGCTTTTTTCGCCACTTGGTGTGATGGTGCTCATACCAACCAATTGTCGAGCTAGAGATTTACATGGTATCCTTTTTTCCTGAACAGCGCGGCTATAGGAGCTAGTCATTTTGTGAATGTTCGTGGGGCTGAGCGAAGACCAAATGGGTGGACATGGTAGTGGTTTGTGCCCACAACAAATCTTAGGCACTTCCTGTGACTTTTGCGTATTGGAGATGTGAAAGTATACGTCTGAAATCTGGTGACGCTAGGAAGTCATTCTCCCTTATTGACTTGATGACATCTGCCAAGGTGACCATTTTGAACTTTTGTTTCTTGACATATTTGACGAAGAATCTGGAGTTGGTTCCTTAGCCCATTTGATGTGGTACTTTTTCGATTGCGTTTTTCACAATCAGTTTCTCCACTTCATGCTTTAAGATGTTAAGGTTACCTGTTGCCACTGCTGTATATGTTGCACGTTGCCTTCTACTTGCTGCAGTTGGGCCGTGGGTGTATGTCTGACAGAGGCCAGGCTTGTTTTTGCTGCCCTCCCCTAGAGGTGAATGTGATTTCTCGCCTTCTTGGAGATTGCTTGCATGGGTACGACCAGCGATACCGCTGGTAGTACACTTGGGAATATGAGGATGCCCTCGAGTATGCCTTCCCGCCTTAACTTGTCGCTGTAGAGTGACCAGAGGCCCCTCGGAAGGAGCGAAAAGTGCACCTCGCCTCAAGTGTGGTGAGCGATCCTGCTGTATCTGTGTTTGTTTTTATGGCTTTTTGGGCATCATCAATTTTGGAACCAATTAGTTAATCTCACTCAAAAGGCATGTTTAGCACCTTTAAGTGCACATCTGTTATAAAATCTGTGCATTTTAACCATGCCTGTCTACTAAGTACTACCCCATTACCAATTTGTTTAAAACCTGTTTCCGCTATGTCAACTGCGATGTTGATAGGATGGTTAGAGGAGTCTTCACCCCCTTGGAGGATGTCCAGGGCCTGTTTTCTTTTATCTTCTGGTAGGTGGTCTAACAGCAGTGTGAGCCGGTTCCACTCTAGATTATTGCCAGTGAGTTAGTCACTTTTACTGTTGTGGCTCCTGGGGCTAGGACTAATTTTTTTACCCAAAGCGTCTTGCTTCCTGCTGTCATTGTCAGGTGGTACTGTGCATTTTTGACCTTGCGCGTTTGACTTTCTGCACGTTGCTACTGCTACCACCGAGTCAGGTGTCGTCTGGGATGTAAGGCATTTAGGGGACACCTCAGGTGCCTTAAATTACATCTCCAAACAGACTTTTTAAAGCTGGTTCCGAGAAAGGTTCTCTCATGAGTAACAGCCCTTCTTCCCAAAGGTGGTCTAGGATGGGAGTTGACATTATTGCCTTCCAGCGCTTGTGCATTGAATAAAAAAACAACGAAGCAATCCTTTTTCTGCACAAATGGTATTAGGGCAAATTCCTCAAGCCTTTTGTACCGTATTGTGAAATGAAATACAGTTATGTAATCAGGCGAAAACTGATGTAACAGTTCCTCAGTCTTGGATCAGACCCAAGTCTGCGTCCTCCCAGTTATCTGGCTGTGTAGATTTCAAGGTAGATGTATCGGTGTCTGTTTGCTTTTCTTCTTTTTTTAATGTTTTGTTTGTTACCTAACTTTTCATTTGTCATTCCATATTTACATTTTGCTGTTCTATCTCTATGGTTTATTCCCTTGAGTTATTTTCTTTCGAAGCTGGCTCTTTTCCAATAGAGTTGTTTTTCCTTGGTATCTTTGTTATATTAATCCAAAACTGTATGATGGTAAAGATTAAGCGGGTATCATTTCCCAGGAGAATATGCGACCAATCTTTCTCTTGGGTCCAAGTGTTGTTTTGAGATTCCAAACAAGTCTCTGTGGTAATTCCTTTTGTCAGTCAGCGCCGGACATTCCATCACAATATGATAAAGTGTCTCTGGTTGTGCTGGTTGGTTACAAAAGCAGCAACTTTGGTTCATTGTTGGATTCTGTTTTCTCCGTGCTTGGAGTTTCCTCGTGGGGAGAATGTTCAGGCGAAATTTCAGAAATGGGTCACGGATCTGTCGATCGGGAAATAAGGATAAGTAATCTGGAAGTTGGTTCAGACTTCTTGTTTCTATTTCACATGTCAAATTTTGTTTTTTAGAGAGGAATGTTGGACTAGTGTCTTTATCCAAACGTTTTGTTGGATCCTACGTTTAGCATATTGGGGTCGCTGCATCAGCATCTCTACTGATATCTCCTCTGTTATCTTTTTCTCCATGTCCATTTTCCAACTCTCCAGAGCCTTGACATTCATTGCTTTTTCCTTTTTCCGTAATATTTCAATTGCTGGGATTTGTTTGGGGCTGATAATTGTATGGACACAACTAGACCGATTCAGGAAAGGTATTGATTGCAATGATTGGAGTGCCAGCTCAAAGCGAATTCTTGGCATTGGAAAGATTTTGGCAGCGCTAGCCTTTTCCTCCAAAAGACTGCCTTCATACCTTTGCCGCTCTGTATGCTGTTGATTCAACATCGACTCTGCGCTGTAACTTAAGATGGGTATTACCTTTGGTCTAAAAAAGGCCACAATCAGTCTGAGGGAGAAGTTACCAAATTTACATTGGAAATATCTACCTTCACGTGCTAATGTGTTGTTCATTCCACTCCTTTTCATCTTTCGATTGATCAAGAAACCAAGATATTTTATGGTTTTCACTACTTCTAAGGTTTTGTTTTCTACAACCAACACTGGCAGATTTTCCGTTTTTTTCTTTGTTTGAATTAGCATCATTAATTTGGTCTTTGTACTGTTAATTTTGAGTTCATTTGTCTTCATGTATTCCTCAATTTTCATTAAACTCATCTGTAGCCCTCTAACCATTTTTTCTAATACAATGATGGTGTCTGCATACATCAGAGTTTGTAGTGGTTCTGCGTTTATCTTTGGAGGGTTTGATAAGGTAGAAGGTATGCATTCTTCATAAGCCAATGTGTATAAATTATACAAGGTCACTGCCAACGGGCAGCCTTGCTTTAGGCCATTCCCAGTTTTGATCGATTTTGATGTTAGGCCTTCCTTGGTCATTCTTATTCGTTCGTCGTATTTGATTACAATTGCTGAATTGGTTACAGAATATCTTTTGGGCATTGCCATTCTGATAATTTTGATCACAACCTTTGTCTATTGACAGTCGAAAGCCAACTTCAAGTCAACAAACGCTGCATAGATCTGACATTTCTTTGCAAAAGCCTCTTGCTTTATCAAATATAGCAAAATTAAGTTGATGTTCGTTCCAACTTTTGGGACAAATCCTGTCTGATGGATGGCTTGTCTCTTGTTTTTCGCCCAGCTATTCAATTGTCTTAAAAGGAAAGTAGCAAACAGTTTTCCCAATGCAGTTTTCCATCTATAGAGGAACAGGTGACATTTATAAAGGCTGCATCATTAGTAGCTGTTGAATTCCAGTACAAATTAAAAATTCCAATTATTTCCCTTTGAATTTCTTTCGATTTTCCTTTAACGGTGGATCGGCTCTATGCTGACATGTTTAGGATCACATATTGCACCCATGGATTCAAATTCTTTGTTTCTACGATTTTGAGTTTTTGGTCTAATTTTATAAATATCAACATTCCGGTCGATTGTCTACCTTGTTTGCGCTCTATTGCTGGATTCAACCAAGTGATATATCCTTCAGAAAGGACTTCTGAGGTTAGCCACGTTTCGTGCAAACATTAGATTTCTCTTTGCCAATTCCGGTGTTGATTCTTGCAAGAGGTGGGCATTGCCTCTCGTGAATAGTGTATAATAATCAATGAGCAGATGATTGTTTCATTGTAATAAATGCACTTGTGTTTTCATTTTCGATTGATGATCTTCATGTACTTGTTTCCACTGACTGTTTTGGGCTTCATAATTCATGTCTCTCCAAATGTAATGTTTGGTCATGTTCAAACTAACCATACTTATTCTACTCATGCTACCATTCGTTTCTCTGTTGTCTCCATTTCTTTGTCTGTCTACTGAGGACTCTCTTTGTCTGTTGCTTTCATGATCTAAGTCTGTGGCATGTCTTTTCTTCCCAGCGGTATGTGTTGTTTACTCTTCTCGCTTGTTCATGTTGGGCTTCTTTACACTCAAAGCCCAGTCTGAACAAGTGTGATTCCATGTGTAGTGTTAAGTTTCAGTTCAGAGTAAAAGTCAATTTCGACTAGGCCAAGCAGATCATCGTCCGGAAAATAGATCGACTTGATATCTTCGGATCAAATTTATTTGACTTGGGGTATTGCCTTGAAAAGCCGTAGAACATTTGCTCTATTCAAAGTCAGTGGCTCTTTTGTTCGCTCTATTCGTTCGAGTGTAATTCTGTTGGTATTTCGCTTCCTCGTTAGATCCAAGAATATTGGTCTCTAACGCATCTATTTGTAGACTGGAACTTCTTCGTTGTTGCTGTTCTTTTTCCATGTAAGTTTGTGCGTTCAATTCGTACAGTAGTCTCTTTTCTTTGGCATATGGCTGAGTTCCATGTCGATTTGCTACTTTCGTATCATCCTGTATCCAATCTTTGCTTGTCTCTTCGGACAAGCTTGAATATTCAAAGTCAGTCTTCGATATTTCGTCACAAGACAGTTCCATTGATATGGAGTGGATTGAACATTCTTCCCAATATTCGTCGATCATGATTAGATCGACATTGTTTGGATCTTTTTGTGAATCTATGATCACTATCAAATCTTCGACTGGATGAACAGAAAGATTCATTAAGTCAATGTCATTTGCGTCTTTTACCGTGTCTATATTCGAAATAAGATCTTCGACTGGGTATATGGAAAGATTCATTAAATCTTCATGTTGTATTGAATGGTCCATGGTCTTCGTTTGTGAGTGACTCTGCCTCATAGCCTTTTCATTATTTGCCATGTCAAGTTTCTTTGCAACAGCTATTTTGTTTTTGGTGGTCTGGGAATTCTTTGTTTTTTTCTGGGATTTTTTTTGTAGCGCCACTAATTTACATAAGAAGGCCCGGAAGCCCTTTTGATTTAGTTTGGCTGTTTTCGTTTGTTTGTTCTGGTGTTTCATCATGTTCTCGCGTTTTGTAGCATCAAAGATTTCAAAAGGCTTGATTGGACTGTGTGTTGCCGTCCTGCTCTGGTTCTCTCGTATTGGCTCGGTTGTTTTTGGAGACTCAGTCCCTGGTTTTTTGTTGTTCTTAGGTTTTTCTGTTATTTTTCCACTCTGGGGCTCCGACCCATTGAGGTGCACCAAATCTCTTTGTTGCTTGCTTTTCAGATTTGCAATTTATTTCCTTTCCAGTGCCTTTTTTGTTAGTGCCATTACTGTTCCCATCAACTGTTGATTGTCCGTTCTATCAGTTCTTGCAATATCTGAAAGTCTGGTTTGCCACATTCTACTCATCTCTGAGTTTAGCCGTTCTTGTAGTGTGGTCATAAATGCCTCTACCTTTATCTGCTATGTATTAAGGCAAGTAAAGTACCTTGGTCTTTTGTAGCTTTAACCATTGCTTCCTGTAGTTTCAGGAAGGGCATCATGGTTTGGGAGGTTACTGCAATGAGAATGTTTTGCAGATCCACCATGGTAGTCAGGATACTTTTCCGATATCCCGTCTATGCTGTTTCCAAGTCTGGGATTTCTTCCTGTTTGTGATAATGTTGCTGCCATCCATATTCCTTTCCATTTGTTCTTGTCGACTCAGCGTCTGCAAGTCATGGTTCGTATTTATTTTTCTGATCTGCACCTATTTGCATGTGTGTCGGGTACTTCTGATGTTCCATTTTTTCTAATGGTGTTGATGTTATTTGTGGCTTGTTAGATATTGCACTACACACTTTGCCGAAGATTTCTTTTCGATTTTGGTTATATCAAGAGATAGACGTGATGTTTTTTGTTGTATTCTCCGTTTTTTCCCTTAGCCTGGTCCTGGGACCGGTCGTATTCGCCATTTTCTTGCCCGGAAATTATAAACGCGCTAGTTCACAAAATTGGTATTGATCTTAACTGCTGCGTATGTTCGATTCCTACAGTAAAGTGCTTCATCCTTGAAATGAAGGGAAAGTTCCTTTGGGTTCCACAGTCGACAACTGGGGCCATTTTTCAGACAAGCTATGATAAGATAAGAAAAAGTGGCACTAAATGTTGATTTTGTTTGAGAACGTTTGTCTGACTCCGCCGATCAAAGGCACCAAGCCCGCAGTCTTGGCATACGTACTAAAGGGGAGGCAGAGGAAAGTAAAAGACTCTTTGCGAGCTAAGTCTGTCGGATTGGAAAGCTGGAAAGCAGGCGTAATTTGTGTGAACTAGCTACTCATTGTGTATTCTCAGCAGGTTTCTGATGTAGGAATCCCAAAAGTTGTTACCGGCAGCGTGTTGTAAATACAATTTGAACTTACTGTGTTTATAAGTGCGCCGTTAAATCTAGTCTGTACGTTGCTGGCGCCCAACTAGCCATACAGCTAAACAGGAGCGCCTCGCCCTTTCGTCCTCTGGGCTTATGCCGCAAAGGCGCTGGGGGCACAGTTTTATAGATGCCAGCACAGCTATCTGGTGCTTTCAGCCGCACACTGCTGGAGAGTTAAAGCAATAGCACACGTTCATTTCCTGTGCTATTGAGGGCTGCACTTATCCAAATACAGCAATGAATGAAGCCACATCAGCTGGTGAAAGTAGAAAGGAATAATCCAAATAGTGGGTTCTTGCAAAGTAGGGTAGCAAAGCAGGAGCACCTCACTCTTTCGTCCTAAGGGCTTACCCTGTCTGCTACCTTCCTCATCGTCAATGGTAGAGGATTGGAGTTCTCCTTCCTCTTGACTCTAAGGGAAATGGTGTGGTCTTGGGGAGGCCCCTCGTGTTCCAATGGGGCTGCTTGTCCTGTTGGGTCATCTGTACCTTATAGGCTTGATGGGCGGTTCCCTTTGCGGCAAGGGTGCACGCCCGGTCGGAGTATTTTCTCTTGGTTCGTTCAACCGGTTTCCTGCAGCCGTTTTGTCAAGCCTGCTTGGATGCCCCAAAGGGCCTGGTGCCTCGTCGGGTGTTTGGGGCTGGTTTACTGGTAGCCTCATATCAAGTTGTTGAAGTAGGTTCTGAAGAGTAGATAGTACTTGTAAAGGAACAGGGACTGTGGGTTGAGTAACGGTTCTGTTGGTTGTGAGAAGCAGCCACGTTTGGTAATGTCAGCTGTGGTAACTCCTGTAACCTTGGCTCCACGGATGTTTTCCATGGCGATTATTGGTTTTCTTCAGATGACTGAGGCGAGTACCCCTGTTCAAAGTCTGAATCAAAGTGGTGCTCCAGTATCTGGTCTGGAAGAATGGACGAGACTGGAGACAGTGTTGGACCCTTGGGTGCTATTGGGTCATCAGTGTTCCCCTGGGGTGACTGGGGTAAAGAAGGTTCCCCAACTTCTGCTAGTATGCCCTGCCCTTTCACAACCAGGTGAGTGCAGGTGTCGGAAAGGCAGTTTATGAACTAATGGGCCTTGTTGTACAGGTGCAGAGTCCTGTATTGGCTCTTGTTCCTTTCTATTTGGCAAATGTGTGTCGTCAGACTTGTGTTTGTGCTTCTGTTTTTCTAATTTTCCTTCAGTTTTCCTCATTTTTGATATTGTGTGCGTGCCTGTAGAAGAGGACACCTTAATGTCATTTTTTGTGTCCCACTTGTTGACGGGGCAGATAGGAAAGGTGGTGGTGACGTCCCATGTATGGTTAGTGATGCCGCCAACGCTGTATTGCTTCCTGTGGATAAAAAAAAAGTAAACTGGGAGGAAGTGGACGCTGTCAATGACTGGGTCTTTGCGGGTACGACTGCCATCGACGGGCCTGTAGATGGCATCTAAGATTTTATCTGCTCACCCGTCACTGATGGTTTGATGGTCGTCAAAGACGAGGCCGGCGATGGATTGGCGGTAGTCAATGACGATTGTGTCATGGACGGTCGAGGCGCCGTCAGCGGTTTTCTGGCGACCGTCATTAATGGAGCACTTATTGCGGACCCCGTCGCAATTTATTTCACCGGCAGGTTGGCTGTTCCGTTCCTCCTCCATTTTTTCTTTTGAGGGTAGCAGATCAAGAGTAAATGACATTTCTCCTCTGACCTGGCCCTTTTACAGGGTTTTGGCCTATCTGGTTTGTCCTCCACCACACTTCGAGGATTCAGCCTCCAAAGGGCAGGGTATCTGCCCTCATCGAGCCAAAGGGCTAGTCTTTTTTTCCAATCCTTGAGGGCTTTTGTGCTAAAGGTGGCACACATTTCACAATCCTCCTGAATGTGATTAGGATGGAGTCAGTAGATGCATTCACAATGCTGGTCTCCCTCATACACATTCTTAATCCCACATGACTGGCATGCTTTGAAAATAGCTTTCTGTTTTCTTCCGATGAAAGCAAGAAGCGCTCATCTATACAGATGATGTTTTCATAAAGTTGTAAAGAAATGTTCAAAGTCTTGAAGAAATATGTTGGTTTCTGGCTTTATTTCTTTAGGAGAGAGTGCCTCCAGGACTCATCAGCAAAATCTGAAGATGGCCTCCTGGGTGGAGCTGGTCACTCGATGTCCCATTGGCTGAGGCACAATACACCCAAAAGGACAGATGGACTACTAAAGTTATCTTTAAAACTCTTATAAGCTATAATAAAATGTTACCAAGGATTCCCAGCCTGTCGGCGGGGAATATTCAAAGCATGTGAATCATGAAATATCCACCTGCACGTGTACAGCGATCATGTCTATGGCCTGCATGCAGCCAGCAGCACCTCAAGTACCTCCTCTGAGAGGTCCCAGTTATCTCATCCTCTCAAGAGCCACGCATGTAGATTGAGGGACTCCCAGTTTGGGTGCAGAACCCAACCTTCCGACTGAGATAGGAGATCCCACCGCCGAGGCAACTGGAGAGGTAGCAGATGGCCAAATCCAGAAGGTCTGAGTATCAGGTTCTCTTCGGCCAGTCCAGGGCAATCAGGATCCCTTGAAACCTCCCGAGAAGCCACAGAATGACAGTAATCGGAGGGAAAGCATAGTAAAGCTCAAAGACCCACTCCACCAGGAATGCATCCCCCCAGTGTGCCTCTCACCAGGAATTCCCTCATGCAAACTGCTCGCACTTCCTGTTGGATTCCGTGGCAAACAGATCACCGTCGGGATACCCCATTGAGTGAAGATCTCCTCTAGGACTCCCTGGCACACTTCCCACTTGTGTGAGACCGTGCTATGCCTGCTCAGAGAGCATCTGCCAATCCGTTCTCCGTCCCTGCCAGATGCACTGCCGAGACCAAGATTTGATTCTCCAAAAGCCAGATGAACACAGCTGCATCACCTCTCTGCAAGCGGAAGAGCACACGTCTCCCAGCTTGTTCCGGTAGTGCATGCCCATCGTACTGTCCATCATAATCAGGACGTGCTTCCCTTTGAGAGAGGGCACAAATGCTTTCAGGGCCAACCTGATACCCCACAGTTCCAGCCTGTTGATGTGCTACTGGGCTTCCATCGTGTAGGAAAGGCCGCTAACCTGCAAATCCTCGCAGTGAGCGCCCTAAACCATTTCAGAAACTCTTCCGTGACTACCCTGGTCTGAGGCCACAGAGGCCAGAAATGTTCCCCCGCCATCATGGTCTCGCTGCTGGCCCACCAAGAGAGATCATTGGCCACTGATCGGGACACCTTTAGAATGTCCTTTAAGGTTCTGTAGAAGTACTATGACCATTGACCCCATAGGAGCCATTGCAGGGACTACATTTGCAGTCTGGCCTCTGGCACTAGAAAAATGCAGGATGCCATGAGACCCAATAGGAGGAGGAAGGAAACCGCCAGCATAGTGGCGTGGTTTTGCAACAGTTGCACCATCTAATACTGGCAACTCTCTCCTTTGGTGATTGGGGGGGGGGGGGGGGGTCCCCACCCGAGTGTCTAGGACCTCTCCGATGAACTGGAGCCTTTGCGTTGGTGTCGTTTGAGACTTCTGTAAGTTCAGGGAGAAGCCCAGCCTGTGGAGTAGCGAACAAGTGTCCGAGATGGGAGAAAATCTGCTCAGTGGACTTCCCTCGGATCAACCAGTCATCCAGGTATGGGAACAAAGACGCCGAATCTCCTGAGGTGAGCCATGACTAGAACCATTAGCTTGGTGAAAGGGGAACACTTTGAACTCTTCGTACTTGTCCCCTATAAGGAATCTCAGGAATTTCCCATGCTTGGGGCGTATTGGCGCGTGGAAATATGCATCCTTGAGATCTATTGACACGAGCCAGTCCGAAAAGCACGAGTGTGTGGAGAATGTCTCTAAAAATTAACTTGAACTTGTCCTTTCTCAAGAACTTGTTCAAGGCCCCGAGGTCCAAGATGGGATGGAGTCCACTCCCTATCTTGGGTACCAGGAAATACCAGCCCAATCATCTCTGCTCGGGAATTTCCTGTTCCAAAGCACCCTTCAAAAGCATGGCTTGCAGTTCTTCCTGGAGCTCCTGTTCCAGTTGCTGAGGAGGAGGGGGTGGTCTATCCAGAGGCCTTCTTAGGAAAGGCAGAGAGTAACCCCCCATTGGACGAACTGAAGGGCCCAGTCATTGGAGGTAATGTCTTGCCATTGGGGCCATTGCTGCCGCCATCTACTGCCCGCTGAAGACACACCTGCCCCTTCCGGAGCATGGTAAACACCTCTGCCCCTGCCTGGGTTGAGGGAGCTGAGACTTCCTGCCAAAGGCGACATCCTGCCTGCATCCTCTTAACCCTGAGTCAAAGCCAAAGGCAGGTTTAGCTGGCTGCTGGACAGCTAGGCCTAGAGACTTGGCAACAAGCTTCAAGTCCTTAAACTTTTCCAAGGACTCATCGGCTTTAGGACTGAACAGATTCTTGACGTTGGGCGAGAAGCCTGACGTGCGTAGATACGCCAGTCTCAATACAGTTGCCGACGCCAAAGGCCTTCCAACGCAGTCCGTGATGCCAGGCCGGTCTGTAATGACTGCCGGGCCACCTCTTGACCATCAATTCCAATTCTGAGAAAGCCATCCTGCGCTTTCCCTTCAACAACCCAAAAAATAAAATAAAAAAAATGCAGGACGCATGTTCACTTCCTTAAAGGCCATGCTGCATGATGAAAACTTTTTAGGATACCGCGGCAACTTTCTTCCCCATCTGTAGGGAGTATCGACATGGATGCATGCACAGTAGCTGCCTGCACCACCAATCCCTCATGCTTTGTAGAAGAGGTAAACTGGATCTCCCCTTGCCGGCTTATATTTTTTTCTGAATTCGGAATTCACTGGGTGAGTGGTGGATGGCATCCATTTCAAGGTGGTGACGGAGTCGGCAATAGTCACATTGAAGGGCACATTGTCCTGTCTGTAGAGGGTCCTTCTGCCAGAGTGTCTGAGGATGTAACCTGGCAAAGGTCTGGCTGGTGCGCTCCAACCTAGGGTATCAACCACCCTAGCCACTGTGGCACAGTATTCTGCATTAGAATTCCCCCAAGGATGAGCGTGTTGTTTGTCCAAATCAGGAGAGGTGTCCGGGCCACTTGTATTCAAAGGCCCTAAGCCAAGTTGATGAAGTCGGCCTGGTCAGGGAAAAAAAAAAATAAAAATAAAAATAAAAAAAAAAAAAAAAAAATCGCTGCCTCCACAGCCTGTATAAGCAGGGTGAAGGCTAAACATCTGGTCGTCTGTGTCATTGAAGATTTGTCACCATAATGGAGAAAAACTTGTTCTGAACTGCAGGGCGAACAAGCGGTCGTAAATCTGCGCCGATTGACAGTCCCATGCCTACTGGACCTGGGGGCGCACTGGCAACAATCGGCGCCGAGCATTAGGGAATTGACGACGAGGTGGTCAGCTTGGGGCCAGGGTTACCGGGCACCACTTGAGTAATTGGAGCGTGCTGCATTGGCATACTGGGGAATTGCCTAGATTATTGGTTGATTAAAGAACACGTTTTACTTCTTGAACTACAATTGAATTGTGTTTAACTTCATGAACTTTGATTAGCAAAGCTGAATTTATGAAACAAAACATCAATTAATGTACTCTAGTTGTTTAGGCTAGACAAAGGGAGTGCAGCCCTTACAAATAAATCGGCTTTTGAGCCTATGTCCTGCTGCTGTAGCAATTACCTTTTTTGCATTCTTTTTAGTGTGTTTACCGTGTGTGGCTACCAAGTGTCGCTAGTGCCCTAAAATGGCTGCCACGGGAATTGCGCTTGTTCTTTGCCATATTTGTGTTAGGCCTTCTTCCTGCCTTTTCAGGAAATCCCATGGGCATGCCATGTTTTGCGTTTGGAGACGGGAGGACACTAGGACCTGGAAGCCACCTAGCCCACCTTGATAAAGGCATATGTGAGGCCACACCAAGGGAACGCCGTGTTTGGCGTGGGGGAGCATGGAGGGAGCTTGGACCCTGAAGTCGCTGAGCCTGCCTTGGAAAAAGCCTGTGGGGGAGTATGCAGAGAAGCCCGCGCCAAGGGTGTGGTGTTCAGCGAAGGAGGCACATTTCATGGAGGACCCACGGCTGACCCAGGTACTCTCGGGTGAGATAAGGCAAAACAGGGAATTCCTTATTTTTCATTCTCCGTCGGAACATATTCCGATTGAGCCTTATTGATGTGCTGTGCCTGAACAACCTGTCCCAGCTTCTACATATATATTTGCTTGGATGTTTGTTCTGCTAGATCGCCTGGACTGGATTACCTGGCTTGTTCAACTTGTTCAAACTGTCTGGGGTTGGGGGCGCAGGGAGGGGGGGGGGGGAGGCAGAAACGTATTTTGACTGCCCCTTGAGCAGTGGGGCGTGCCTTACGAAAACGCATTCCTTTGTTGTTTATCGCATCCCTTTTGTTAGTTTCATCTGGCTCTAGCATACCATTGGAACTGCTGACTTAGGCATTTGCAGCCTTGCATAAAGCGTGTGGTACTAGGAAAATTAAGCTCACACCGCTTCGGACTTGTATATTTGCTAAGGGGTGAGGTGGGGCAAGGGAATGGGGGAAGACGGACTCTGGATGCCCCTCGAACATACCTCACCCTAGGCATATAATTATTTCTGTGCGGTTTTCTAACTGAGTTTTGATTGGTTGGCTGGCAATCTATTCAATTTTTTCATCACAATCCGTGTAGGCTTTTTTGGCTTTGTAGGGCTATGGTGACGCATAGTACCAAGAAGAATCAACCGAGAGGGCACATTGTTGTTACATTAAACTAGTGCACCCTATCAATATAATTTCATCACCACGAAGATATTGAATTTTGCATTAATTTAATAGATTTTAACTCTGGGAACAAATACTATTTATTTGCTGCTAGCATTATGCTGCCATTACATTGCACTTACGTAAACATTTTAGCTATTTAGACAATATTTCTCAACAAATATGGTTTTAATTGTGTTTGTAACTTTTTTGTATGCTCCTCGTCTCAACTCATTGCCAATTTGCTGCTACAATTAACTTCTGCACTTGGCAGACTTTTCATTATAATTGTCAGCACACCCCAACATTTTTAAGGGCCCTGAAGTAGCTTGGAGTTTATTTACTATGGCTAAAAGGAAAGCCAATACTAGCTTTAAAGCCCGGAATACATCTATGAAGAAAGCCAATGACTTAATGAAACCAGTTAGGGAAGCTAATGTCATCAGTGAAATTGCACATCTACTGTCGGCACTTAAAAGCATCCCATTGAGTCAAACCCTAAAGAAAATACCAGTAACAAATTGCACGATCTCCACATGCCAGGAGGAGACTGATAAATTTAGCACTAAGCCAATTACAGAGACCGTTCATCACAGAAGCTCATTCGCAAACTGTGAGCTCAAATAGGAGTAGCAATAGAGGCAAAGTGAAGAACCTGCATGAAGATTCACTGGATAATCACAAGATCACTAGGCCGGTGAACCAAGAAGGTGGGAACATATAACATTCCAAGTGTTACACCAGGTGGCCCGTGCGGATGGCCAGTCCAAGAAGGATGAGGTGAGGGAGTTAATGTGGAAAAGGTGAATCCTATTATAAATACAATTGCCGATATCACTATTCCTACCTCCAACAGGTTTTCCGTATTGGATGGTGCGACTACTCTGGCATCACAACAAGAACGTATTGATTTAACTTGTTTGGGTGCCAAACAGGAAAATAAAGCCAAGCAGGCACTCAGGAATTCCACCAAAAAACAGTTATATGAAGAGTACACACGACGTAGAGAACAGGGCTAATGTAGGGTCTTTTAAGAGTGATATTACAAGTTCTGCCCACATGTGTAAATGTTCTGAGATTCTGCAGGAATTGAGTATATTAAAAGAGTTGGTCATTAGAAGTAGAGATATGAAAGTGTTGCATGATGTATCACTGCTCCTCCACATGTGGTGAATATTAGAGATTGAAGTCATGTTCGAGGTAATACCCGAACTACTAATGATAGTTCGCATAATAAAATGACTAGGAACCAGATACCCCCTTGGAGTGGGGAGCGTGCGGAAAGAAAGATCTCAAACAGCTAATAGCAATCTAACTGATCGTACTAGGTTAAAATCTACTGGATATTCACCATCTTCAAATGACTGCCTTTTTAATAAAAACTTAGATATACTTCTCAGAAGGATAGACAACGCAATGGTAGAGAGGGCGTTTGGGCGAGCATAGATCACTTGGACCCCCCACTTAACTAGCTAGCCAATAAGGAATCAGGCTTATGGATGCCCCTAGCCATTTCAATTCAGGGAGGTACTCGTCAGCGAGCAATCGATTTGTATGCACAGAGTGCTGAAACTGGCAAGTGGTACATGGGAAAGTACTTCCTCCTTGATGAATAAATGCATCTTTTGGATCAGAAGCATTAGAGGTTGTCCCTCGATCATCCGTCTTATGTCATCACATATTGTAAGAGCATTTCTTCCCCAGTGAATACCCAGGAAGATTATATACAAATTGAGCTTAAAGATCCTAAATTTGCTCAAGGCCTTTATACAGAACCATTTCAACCTCTCCTACTGGTACCATCCGGAGGCTCTTCCCCCCTTACAGCACAGATATTCAACATTGCTCCAATCTAAATAGAAGGTCAATATCTATTCCCAGAATCCCATAACTCTGACATTCACTCCTAACCGATTGCGGCTCAACATCCTATGGTGCTAGCAATCAGACTTCTAAAAGATCTACAAACTTGGACGAGGTTGACCGACTACCTGCCCAAGAGATTAATCCTACTTCTATGCTGGGGGGGGGGAAGGGGTGGGGGGGGAGGGAGTATAAAAGCAGTAGCCCTATTAGTACGGTCACCACTGCTCCAAATATTACAGCACCCTCAACCCTGAGAGCAATAACATGGAATATTGTATGTGTTAATAAACATCTTGCAGATAAGGAATGGAATGATACGAGAACCCATAACATAATTTGCCTACAGGAAACATGGGCAATAGTGTACATTTGCAGTGTTTTGCAAACTACCACATACCAGCAACGGAGGGATTGAGTGGTGGTCTCCTAACTTGGCTAGATCTGGTTATCAATAAAGTGCTTGATACAGGAAACCCTGACGTACAAGAGATACAGCTTGAAGGATGTGAACCAATCACTCGGCTATTAAACATATATAAATCAACTCCGAAAAATAATTTGAAGACAATGGGCCTCATGCAGACCCAGCTGGCCCGGGAACACGGGTGGCGGTAACCTTATCGGCACGGTCGTTTCAGGATCGGCATATTACACCTCTGCCTGCCGGAGCCGCCATGCCCAACAGCTCTGGTCCCGCCGGGCACAGCAGCCAAGGAAGGCAGACCCGTCACAGAAGCACCAGCACCGTTAACAACAGTGCCGGTGGGTGGCTTGGCGGCCATGCGGTGAGCGGCTGGTACGAAGAGCTCCTCAGTGATCCTGTATACCAGATGGTCATACTGGCTTAATATCGAGAGAAGCTCGCATCGAATAGACCAGTGGAATCACTCCAACGAGAAGCCCAGAAAAATAAAACCACGCAGGAGCGGGCAAGATGGCGGATGCGTGTCGGCTTCAAAGTTGAGGAGGAGGTGGAGACCGGAGACCACCAAAGTCAGGGCAAGCAAGGAAGTAGCAGGCGACGAGGGGGAGGTGTGCGTCGGTGGCGAAACATTGAGCGGAAACCTGCTCCAGCTACAACCCAGACCGGGAGGCGGAGGAGATCAGGTGGAGAGGCTTCAGCAGACAGGAACCACGAACCGAGGGCAGAGAACAGAAGACTGCCAGCACTGCGAGGGATGGAAGCAGCACAAGAGGTGCACCGGGGACTGACGGTAAGGGGGTGGCAGCACGAGTGGGGTAGCGAGGGTGCACTGATAATCTCCATACAGCCTACCCCTCCCTCTTCCCCCCCTAGGGCACCCACGCCACAGCACTCCAATGAGCAAGCGGAGACCCCAGCACACCGCCTAAGGCAGGACTCCGGCCTTATTATATGCATAGCCTAGGCAACCCCACCAGACAAGGAGCGCAGGGGAGCCCAGAGCGTAACAACGGAAGCCATAACCGACAAGACGGCAGGCGGCCGACACAGGCCCCCTTGGAGGGCATAAACCAAGCACGATACAAGGTAGGGAAGCCCTTGCCAAGAACCCAAGGTCTGAAGGAGAGGACAATAAAGGGCTCACGTTTTAGGGACCATGGGAGCAGTGCGCAGGAGGACTGGAAGCCTTCCAGATGCCCCAGGAGGTACTGCAGCGCTGGATGGGCCTCCTCCAGCCAACAAGAACTCTTGGCTGACCGTGGGACATATTCCCACGTGCACGGTGAGAGCACAACACCAATACAACACAGCACAGCGCTAGAGTGGCCCCAGGGTAGTGAAGAAGGAACCTAATATCAGCTGGACAGCCCTCACACCAACAAAATACGTGGGAGGTCACAACCCACTGCCTTGGCGAAACACCAAGGAAGGTGTGGAAGACAAAGGACGGCCCACGGACCTCTAGAACATGAACTGAGTGCACAAGAAGAGATACCATTGCATCAGTACGGCAAAGGCATACAACAGAGGGCCATCAGATGACCTGGCCAGGATCCAGTGAGGATGGCTGCCTCTAGAGAATAGTAGGTGCAATAATAGAATCAAATGCCCATACAAAGATGGGCTACACAAGTGAGGTGTAAGCAGCCAGGACTACGGGGGAAGCTGGTTGGGGACAAGGGGTAAGTTACCCTCTGAACTACAGTTGGAATAAGCACCTCCAAACAAGGAACTATACAGGAAATCTGATACGTGGGAGGGCACAATCCACTCACCTCGGGAGGTCAACTGAAGTGCAGCTGCAACGCTTGGCACAGCAGAAAAAGAACAAGGGTATCCTTGGCACACACACATCCCAAAGAACACGGCTCACAGAATGGCTGAGGAGGGTGACACAGGCCACTGACGGACACAGCTAAATACAAAGGGATCCCAATTGCCACGGGACATTCAGTGAGTGGACACCTTCAAACGCCCCGCGATAACACCTGTGACAAGGGGCAGCGCTCCTGGCATTGAGAAGAAGACAGTGCCTTGCATAACACCACGGGAGAAGAACGCCAGACAACTCAAGAGATGGAAGAGGCAAACGGACCAGCATGGAATCCTTTGCCAAGAAACATGATTAAAGCCAACCCACCTCGTCCGACATGAACGTGGGTGCGACTAGCTCCGGACAGCAAGAAGAATGCAGAAGCAACGGCCCTATATTGGAGGCTATAGCAGCCCTGAAGGCGTCTATGGAGAACAAGTTGAACGCGGTTATGGTAGACATGAGCCTCCTTCGGCAGGACATAAGAGCCCTCGCAGACCAAGTGGGTATGGCACAACAAGTACAGAATAATACCACAGATCTTGCCTTTACCCAGTCCCAGATGTCGGACGTGTTACAACGGGTAAAGATCCTCGAGCATCGAGTGGAGCATGCAGAAGGGAGGGCTCGAAAAAATAATGTCCGGACTGCCAGAGGGGGAGGAAGGCAGAGAGCCCACGAACTATGTTGAAAACTTGCTACTGCTGGAGATTGGGGCAGGGGCGCTGTCCCAAGGCTTTGCGGTGGAAAGAGCCCACAGAGCCCTCACTAAGAAATCCCAGACATGGAGCACCCGCAAGACCGATTATTGCTAAGATCTTGAACTTTAAAGACCGAGAGAAAATATTGACATTCTCAACGGAAGGGGGGGTTATAACCAGGAACTCCTCAAGAATAACAATTTATCCTGACTATACGGCCGTGGTCCAGAGGCAACAGACGTGCTTTGGTCCCACTAAGGAACGCCTCAGGGTAGCGAATATACGTTACATGCTACTGTACCCTGCCAAACTGAAGGTGATAAGAGAAGGCAGACCCTATTTCTTTGAAACGACGGAAGAGGCCCAAGAATGGATGGACCAACAGGGCATCTCTCAACAGAGAGCCCGACATGGTAACAATAATGAGGACCTACTCCAATGACGACACTGCAGCGGAAGTCAGTAAAGCCAGCGGCCAGCCGTCAACCAGCAGCATCCACCAAAGTAAGTATGGCATGGGTGGGGGGGGGGGGTAGAGCAATTACTCTGCTCCGGAAAACCCTGCCACTCAATATTACCTTACCTCAGAACTGTGAATGTTAGCAATGCTGCACTTAGCTAGAATTGTGAACATTAGCCTGCGCCGGACCAGACAAGATTGTGAATGTTAGCCAGGATTTTGATGTCCTAACTAAGGATTGTGAATGTTAGCATTGCCTCACCTAGTTATAATTGTGAACATTAGCCTGCATCACATCTACATAGGATTGTGAATGTTAGCATTGCCTCAACCAGTTATAATTGTGATGCAGGCTAATGTTCACAACTAGACAGGATTGTGAATGTTAGCATTGCCTCACCTAGTTAGAATTGTGAACATTAGCCTGCATCGCATCTAGATAGGATTGTGGGTGTTATGTAGTCCAACATCTAGAGAGAATTATGAACATTAGACTGCACCGGACCCAGACCGAATTATGAATGTTAGCAATGCCACACCTAGTTAGAATTGTGAACATCGCCCGGCATCACATCTAGAGAGGATTGTAAATGTTAAGTAGTCCAACATCTAGAGAGAATTATGAACATTAGCCTGCGCCGGACCTAGACAGAATTGTACATGATCGCGAGTGCCACACTTGGTTAGAATTATGAACATTGGCCTGCGTCACATCTAGATAGGATTGTGAATGTTAGAAGTGCCACACTTGGTTGGAATTGTGAGCATTTACCTGTGCTAGACCCTGGCCGAATTGTGAATTTGGGCAATGCCACACCTGGTTGAAACTGAACACTAGCCTGCGCCAGACCTGACAGAATTTTGAATGTTTGAATGTTAGCAATGCCACACCTAGCTGGAATTGTGAACATTAGCCTGCATCTCATCTAAACTGGATGGTAAAATCTCAGAAAGTGCCACACTTAGAAGAAAATTATTATCAGTAACTTCAACCTAGAAATTGCTTCTGCAGCATTGGCTCATAAACCAACGCAAACACTCCCATCCCATATCTTTACGCTTACTCTCTATTCTACACCATCACTCAATTAGAATGCAGCTATACCCCTGATCAATTCGGCGCAGCTGTTCATATACAAACCTTACCCCATAAACACCTCATCAACATATACAAACCTTACCCCATAAGCACCTCATCAATCTAATAAAACGCAGCTATCCCATAACATTCCGGCCTAGCTGCTCACATAAGCGTCCTACAGGCCTAACGCAGACAGAACCCAGTCTCGGTGTCCACCCACCAGACTGCACACATTCAACTGATATCTTCCCCCACCCAACGTTAGGATGCAGCGACCATCTGGCAATTACATCAGTTGTACACAACTGGTGCAACCCCACACCCTACGATACTTTCTCCCTCTACTGACCTGGACTGCGGTCCCTGAGGGCGTTCAACCTACCAGCGCTTTGAGATCATACCAATGATATATAGAGCGCTATATAAATGCCAAATAACATAACACTTGCAGATCTACTACCGGAAAGGAAAGTCAAGACAGATGATATGACGTAAACCAGCTGTAATACAACCAAGGAGCCTCGAGCTTTGGTTTTTCCACAGAATATGACCGGACACTATACCCCACAAAGTTTTGAAAGTTGGATGCCAGTTCTAAGGCATCACACTCCGGCAGGCCTGCCCCACCTAGGGAGGGCAGCGCAAGAGAAGCAGTGGAGCCAGAGCACGGGGAGTGTGGCTGGGCATTTGTTTATGGTTTATGTTTTTAGTTTAGAACAAGGCACAAGAAGGGGAGCACACTTTCTATGGATAAGACGCTACAGCGGCGCAAAGAACAAAAAGGAGAAAAAGGGTAACGAGAAGTAAGCTGCACATTACGCCGCCCAACAGCTGGGAATCTACAGACGCCACATGGCATGAGAAGGGCGTAGACACTGGAGGGTCGACCACGGCCGCAAGAGTGACGGCCAATACAAACTCAAGAGTACAGGAAAGTCAGAACAAGCCCATGGGAGTGGAAGGGCCCAGATGAGCCACAGCGACATGAACTCTGGAACTTGCAATAGAAACCTGGAACATCTGGGGCCTGAATGTCTATGTTAAAATGTTGAGGGTCCACACCTGGCTCAACAAATCAAGATTTCAAATCGTGATGCTCCAGGAAACCCACTTGATGAAACACAAACAGTCCAAGATAGCGGCCAAGTGGGGCGGACAAATGTTCAGCTCGTCATATTCCACATATGCCAGAGGGGTGTTGACGTGGCTAGCCCCGGGGGTCCCGTTCCAACTGTTAGCGCAAGAACAAGACAGAGGGTAGGTGGGTGCAGGTGCACGGGATTCTTGAAAATAAGGAGGTGTGTTTGGTAAACGAATATGCCCTGAACCAAGATGCAACGATGACTTTCAGACACTTCTACCACGGCTGGCCCCATACAGGGAGGCCGCATTCATTTGGCCTGGGGACTTCAACTGTGCATTAGACCCACTCCTGGACTGATCAGATGACGACAAGTACAAGAAACCAGCCCCACCGGCAAAAGCACCAAGGAAAATTCTGGTGCAGCTAAAGCTGGCGGACGTCTTAAGGAACCTGCACGCACACAAGAGGGTGTACTAATATTACAGCACCTGACATGGTACGTTCACACGCATAGATTACCTCTTCACAGGCAGCGAGACACTAGGGCAAGGTTGTCCAACATACGGCCCGCGGGCCACAATGCGGCCCTCCAAGCCATTTCATGTGGCCTGCGAGGCTGTACAGACAACATTGAACAAATAAAGAAATAAACCGGGCCGTGGTGGAGGACTGTTACTGCCTCTGGTGCCCCCTAAAAGGGGGCGGGGGGCAACAGAGGCAGTAACAGGCCACGGCCTGGTTTATTTATTTATTTGTTCAATGTTTGTCGGGTCCGTGGACCCGATTAATTTATTTATTTATGCAATGTTGGGCGGACCCAACATTACAGAAATAAATTCATTAATCGGGTCCACGGACCCGACAAACATTGAACAAATAAATAAATAAACCGGGCCATGGTCTGTAACTGCCTCTGGTGCCCCCAGCACCAGAGTCAGTTACAGGCCACGTCCTGGTTTCAGGGGCGTAGAGTATGCGGGTGCTCCGGCCCCCCCAGACCATCAGGCCGGAAAGAAGAGACGCAGTATGGAGGGCCCTTTGTTCCATCCATACTGTGTCTCTTTCTGGTGGACCGGGTAAAAGCCGGGTAAAAAACAAGGTTTAAAAATTGTGGGATGGATGCAAAGCAAGATGCTCTTGTTTTGCATCTGTCCCTCAATTTCTAAAAATCGTTTTGGTTCGGGTATACTTCTACATCTGTGTGCACGGATGTAGAGGTACACCAAACCCAAAGCGATTTTCAGAAATGGAGGCACAGATGCAAAGCAAGTCTGTCCCTCAATTTCTAAAAATCATTTTGGGTTGGATGTATTTGTACATCTGTGCACCCCTCTTGGCAGAGGGGTGCACAGATGTAGAGGTATAATGATATGATATACCCAGAGGGATCAAACCTGTTTTGCTCCTTGCCGTCTTGCTTCCAAGGCGAGCACATTGCCCCTGAGCTATCCTCCCGAGACTCTGAAGATCTGAAGTACATTTAATGATACAGAACCAGGACTATTGAGCAGGTCCAACATCATCTTCATCACCATCAGAATAAATCAACACTGTCGTGGTTATACAAGAGCTAATATATTTTAAGGGATGGAATTACTCCGAATGTAGCAGCACTATTCAATAACCCAAAGTGCTTAAGCATAGTTAATGTGAAAATATGACACTTCTCACCATTGGGACAGTACTGCCTTGGACAGAGTTTCACAGTGAAGAAGTGAGCAAGTGATCTGGGGTATGCAGCCCACACGCACACGCATGGCATTCCCATGCACCCATTTGCGCGATTTGCACCAAATTAGTGAGATTGTGCTCAAGGGCACACGCACAGTCTTTGCTCCGAGGTTTGACACACTCAAAGGATGGGATGGCATTTTGTTCTCCTATCCTAGTTGGGTTGCTCTGCCTTTTGAGGGCTACCACAACCTGGATGATTATAGAGGGGTGGAGTAGGGGCAGTATTGGCCTACTGGAATGCAACTGGAAGGCTTAAACCTCCTTCTTACTTGCCTTTAGTATATGCAATACATGCTAGCCAATGTTTCCACTGTTCTGCACCCCCCTTCCACCTCGCACCAAGTTGGCGACTATGTGCAAATGCGGTCATATAAGTGCTGGTTATGTCACTTCCTATATTTGGGCAGCCCCCAACAAATTCATAAGTCGGCTCCCCTGCCCGATTTATTTATTTGTTCAATGTTTGTCGGGTCTGTGGACACGATTAATTAATTTATTTCTGCAATATTGGGTCCGACCAATAAACCGGGCCGTGGCGGAGGACTTCTACTGCCTCAGGTGCCCCCTGGAATTGGATTATGCTTCTTTCATTACCACAGAAGTAATGAATGTGTATTACAGAGATAAGCTGGCATGTGTATTGGGCACACTGCATATGCTTAGGCAGCATCAATCATGCTTTGTAGAGGACAATGCTGGCCTAAATTGGGAACCGCCAGCATAGACATGTTGCTACAGAGGCATATATTTTGGGCACAACCAGCATGTCAATGTGTTACATCAGTGACAGTGCTGTTTTGCACTGTGGACACATTGATCATTAAAATGTGTTGTGTTCTACAATGTTCTTGTCTGCTGTTAGTGACATGGAATGTACATGTTCCCCTTTAGAACTGATTGAAAACGTATGGCTCTTTGGTCACTTTTCCTGCTGTAAAATGCACAATTTCAGCCCCATATTTGGGAAAAAAATCTTGGTTGGGGGTGGGGATACCCCCCCCAAACCTCCCTAGATCGTTATAGCTCCCTCGCTACGCTCGGTCGCCCCCACTATTTCCGAGAAATATCAACACATACACTGGAAGAAATCACAAGAAACTAACCTTTCATAACTACCCCCGACACCAAAAGCTATCTTTGGGACTGCATGGCTATGCCTGTGATGCTATTGTGTCAAAGGTCACACACCATCACTTTTGAATATACTGCTTTGGATCAGGGTGTTCACTTTTGGATCGCCGGCCCTCCGGGTGACAAAAAGTGAATGCTTCGGCCCCAAATTCAAAAAGGTTGGACAAGCCTGCACTAGGGGAATACACGAGCACGCACCACAGAGCACAAAGACTTTCAGATCATACCCCGGTAACAGCAACATGGGCACACACGCATAGCAGGGCCCCTATACCAACTTGGAGATGGAGCGTCAAGATGCTACTGGAGGGGGAGGTCCAATGACACCTGCGGCGGGATACAATTACCAGGTTACTCACCGTAGTGACCACCTTACTCCTAGTACCTTACTCCTAGTCCATAGTCCCCTTTCCTCCATACTTATGGGACATCTCTCCGTCCTGTGGGACGGGACCGGAGCACTTTGTAAAAAGCATCCACATTTTTTTCAAAAATGTGTCCCTCCTCTCTTTCCTGTGCGGGGCCCGGCACGCTGCCGTAACCCCGCCCACCTTGGCTCCGCACCACGCATCGCCCATCAGTCCTTTTTTATCGCAGGATCCAAGACCCATTAGCAATAACAGAGGAACCTTATTAGAGGGGACGGCGGGCGGGCGTATGGAGGAAAGGGGGACTATGGACTAGGAGTAAGGTGGTCACTACGGTGAGTAACCTGGTAATACTCCTACGTCCCGTCCCCCTTCCTCCATACTTATGGGAGATTCCCAAGCACTCCTTACAGGAACCATGAGTGGATGGAAATACCCCTTACTGAAACAGGTTCTTCAGCACAGCCTGGCCGAACTGAGCGTTGGCCCTAGAGCTCATATCGAGGCAGTAATGCTTACAGAAAGCATATGGGGAGGCCCAGGTAGCCGCTCTAGCGATGGACTCCCAGGGAACATACTTCTGAAAAGCAACCGCAGCTGTCTTGCCTCGCACCTGATGCGCATGAATACCCTTAGGTGGTTTCAGCTTTTGGACGGTGAAAGATTCCGTGATACAGGCAGCAATCCATCTGGAAATGGATGCCTTAGACACCGGCCTGCCCTGGGGTTTACCGAAGGTCACAAACAGTTGGGAAGAGCTCTGAAGCTCGGCAGTCCTGTCCAGGTAGAACTTAAGAGCTCTTCGGACATCCAGGCAGTGTAGAACCCTTTCCGCCTCCGAGGCAGGGTTCGGAAAAAAGACCAGAAGGGAAATCGACTGATTCAGATGGAATTCGGTCACTACCTTTGGTAGGAAAGGTGGGTTTGTCCGAAGGACTACCTTGTCCTTGTGAAAAACCAAGAAAGGATACTCCACCGACAATGCCTGGAGCTCACTCACTCTCCTCGCTGAAGTAACGGCGACCAGAAAGGACACTTTCCAGGACACGTAGTTGAGGTCAACCGTAGCCATTGGCTCGAAAGGTTTATGGCACAGTGCCGTCAGGACTACGTTTAAGTCCCAGGGCGGGTCCAGAGTACGAACCGGAGGGTAGATATGATATATGATATGGCATTTGTAACGTGCCTATACACAAGTGTTTCGAGGCGCGACGAGGCAGGGAGGGGGGAACAAGGGGAGACAGACAACGATCCTACTAGGCCAGGTGTCATTCAGACTGCGCAAGTGCATGGGTGGGGGGGACGGGAAAAGTGCAAGGGGGAAGGGAGAGGGGAAAGTGCAACACAGGGTTAGTAATGAAAGAGGGCCATCTAGTGGCAAGTGCAAGATAAGTCCAGAACAAGTGCTGGGGGGAGGGGGCTGTAGGGATACAGAGACAGTCCCGCAGTGCAGGGGTAGCAAGGAAGGCAGTGCAGGGGAGAGTGGCTGGGCCAAGGACCAGGGTTAGCGAGTGGCCCAGTTGCTGATTCAGTACTGTATCAGTGGTTTAGCAGGGGAGAGGGGGAGAAAAAGCAGAAGCAAAGAGGAAGGTTTTGAGGTGCTTCCGGAACCGGAGATGGTTCTCCTCAAGTTTCAGGGAGGCAGAAAGGCTGTTCCAGAGGGAGGCCCCTGCTGCGGAGAGAGATCTCCCCCCCAACTCGTTGCTTGGAGAAGCGGCTGACCCTGAGGGAGGTGGAGGTGGAAGAGCAAAGTGCTCGAGAAGGAAGATATTTAGGAAGGGAGAGTTGAAGGTATTTTGGCCCCAGGCCGCAGAAGGCCTTGTGGACAATGCAGAGGGTTCTGAACTTAATCCTCGCAGCCACAGGGAGCCAGTGTAGCGCTTTCAGTCCTGGAGAGATACAGTCCCTGGGCTTGAGGCCAAGGACAAGTCTCGCAGTCCTGTTCTGGATAAGTTGCAGAGGGCGGAGAGTAGAGGCAGGCAGATTTAGATAGAGGCCGTTACAGTAGTCCAGCTTCGAGAGAACCAGGGCTCTGGAGACAGTGAGCTTCTGGGGGAAGGAGAGGAAAGGAAGGATACCTCTGAGGAGGTGCAGCTGGTAGTGTGACTTCTTAGAAACGTCAGAAATGTGAGGAGAGAAGGAGAGTGTGGAGTCGAAGATGACCCCGGGGGTTTTTTGCCTTGCAGGTAGGAACAGGAGGAGGGCCAAGAGAGGCCGGCCAGAGAGCTGCAAGGAAGGAGGGAGTGGGTGTGCCGATGAGTAGAATCTCAGTCTTACTGGCATTAAGGCAGAGGTCGTTGGCGGCACACCATTCCTGGATAGCAGAGAGACAGTCAGATGAGGGAAGGAGAAGAGGAGGCTGAGGGTAGCCTGAAAATGAGCTGGGTATCATCCGCATAGCACTGAAAGTTGGGGCAGAGAGCAGCGATGCGGTGGGCGAGAAGTGACAGATACTGGTTAAACAGCCAGGGGGAGAGGTTAGAACCCTGGGAGACACCACAGGTAGAGAAAAAGATATCAGACAGGAAAGACCCCAGTTGGACCTGGGCGGGTCGATTAGAGAGGAAAAAGTTCAGCCAAGCCAGAGTCAGATGCGCGTCAAACCAGCAAAATATCTCTTCACCACCGGGTTAACGAATAAGAACACCAGTCTGTAGAGAGGTAGGCGGAAATCGCAGAGAGATAAGTCCTGCAGGACAAGACACGAAACCCTGACTCTGCTAGGGAGGAGACAAAGGACAGCACCGTGTCAATCATCGCCACCCTCGGGTCCAATTCTTTCTTCAAACACCAATGACAGAACCTGAGCCATTTACTCTTGTATTGGGATCTGGTCGAGGGTTTCCTGGCTGCCTGGATAATGCGCATGTTATCCGCAGACAAACCCAAAGGCTCTAGTGCCGTGAACTCAGGCACCATGCCACCAAGTTGAGCGATTGTTGGGAGGGGTGCCACATCTGCTGTTCCCCTTGGTGAAGAAGATCGGGAGTTCCTGGTAACCTGATCGGCGGACACGCCGACAGGTGTTGACAGGTGTTGAAGTTCTGAGAACCAAAACCTGGCCGGCCACCACGGAGCTATCAGTAGAAGAGAACAGTTGACAGGACTTTTCAACTTCCAAATTGCTCGATGAACCAGAGGAAGAGGCGGGAAGGCGTAAGCTCTCATGTTGTGCCATGGGATGTCGAGTGCATCCCCCAGAGAGGAGGCTCCCAGCCCCCCTCTGGAGGCGTACTGAGGAAGCTTCTTGTTCATCGCCGTGGCAAAGAGGTCCACCTCCAGTGTGTCCCAACGCGAGAAAATCCATGATAGGATCTCCGCCTTCAACTCGCACTTGTAGCTGACCACTGTCCGCCGGCTGAGGGCATCTGCGGTGACATTCAGCCGGCCCGGGATGTGCACTGCAAGCAGCCAGACCCCATAAAGCACGGCCCACTCCCAAATCTGAATGGCCAGATCCACGAGAGGGGGGGGGAGACTTCGTTCCCCCCTGCTTGTTTATGTAGTACATTGACACCACATTGTCCGTTCTTATGCGGACCACCTTGTTGACAATGAGAGGTCTGAACGCCTTGAGCGCCAGAAAAATCGCCAGAAGCTCCAATTGATTTATGTGCAGGAGCTTGTCCTGAGGTGACCAGAGGTCCGAGACCTGAAGAAGATCTAACGTCGCACCCCACCCGAAAAGGGAGGAGTCTGTCGTGATCGTCACCATGGGGCTTGGGTCCTGAAACCAGACACCCACTGACAGGTTGCTGAGAGAAGACCACCAGTCCAGGTCCACTCTCATGGAATCCGGAATCATTATCCGTTTGGAATCCGGATCCACAGCCTGAAGCCAGGAACTCCGAAGAGCCATCTGGGTCCGCCTCATTTTGAGACGAGCAAGAGGAAGAGCCAGCACACACGAGGCCTTGAGGCCCAGAAGCCTCTAGAACCACCAGGCCGACATGCTCTCCGACTGTGTAAACATCTGACACGTGGCCAACAGATCCGCCATTCTGTCCCCGGTCAGATACACACGGCAGTCTATCGTGTTCCAACGAAAACCCAGGTAAGTCAGGTCCTGTGAGACCGTCATGGAGGATTTCCGCCAGTTCACTGACAGCCCAAGATGGAACAGGAGCTGAAGGAGACACTGGAGGTTGCCCGCTGCTGCCAACGGGCAAGGGCTGCGTAGGAGCCAGTCGTCCAAATAGGGATACACATGGATACCCTGGAGACGAAGATGGGCCACGATCACCGACATCTTCCTGAAGACACGCGGCGCCGAACTGAGGCCAAAAGGAAGCACCCGAAAGGAAGTACTCCTCTCCCAGAGAGAAACAGAGATATCTCCTGTGTGTGTTTCTAATCAGGATATGCATGTACGCATCCTGAAGATCCACCACGCTGAGCCAATCGCCCGCCTGCAAAGAGGAGCGAATTTGGCCGGGCGTGATCATCTTGAATTTCTCTTGGGGTAGGGAAAGATTGAACTGGGAAAGGTCTAGGATGGTGCGCAGGCCAGCCTGGTTGGGTTTGGGCACCGTAAACAGCCGGGAGTAGAAGCCCTCCCCTCGCTCCCCAAGGGGAATGGGTTTCACAGCTCTGAGGAGCAGAGGTTTCTGAACGTCGGCCTTGAGGGAGGGTGAGCCTGACAGCTGAAAAGGAGGGTTGAGGGGTGGGGCGGGGGGTAAAGGTAAGCTCAAGCCCACTCGAGCGACTGACAAGACCCATCTGTCTTCTGTAATGGTCTGCCACGCCTCCCAATTAGACGAAATGCGTCCACCTACCGGGGTCTCGTGCAAGCACGGAAAACCCTAAATTGGCAGGTTTATCGGTGGCGGTGCCACCTGAACCTGATGAGGAGGCTGAGGGGCGGGAGAAAAACAGCGTACGCTGTCGTCTACAGCGTTTATTCCCCGCAGGAGTATCCACTCAGCGATTTTTGCAGTCGAGGAAGCCCCTGAAACCAGAGGAAGGTCGACCTTGCGACAACGGCCTTTGAGTCTTGAAGGGAGGTTTACCAGAACAGACAGATTTAGCCCTCTGAGTGCCGTCTTTGGTTTTGGTGAGCTCTACAGCAGTAGAAGAGTGAAAAAGCTCCTTACCATCAAATGGATGGTCCAGGACCTTGTCTTGCACCTCCTTCGAGAACTTAGTGGCATGCAGCCATGCTTGCCGCGAGGTATCAACCCCTAACATCAGACCCCGAGCCGAGGTGTCTACGTAATGAACCGCAGCCTCCAGGAGATCCAGGGATATGCTCCTCAAACTCCGACAGACCTCTCCACATCCGCATGTTAGCTCCCGCCAAAAACAATTCTGCATTGGCCTGCCTCAGCTGCAAGGCCAAATTGGCAAAGATTTTCCTCCCTAGGGAATCCAGGAGCTTGTCCTCCTTCCCCAAGACCTGAGTCGCCGTCGCAGAGGAGGAAGCTGCAGGTCTGGATTGCAACGTGGCCGTAGCCACCACTGTGGAGGAGGGAGGCGGACAAGACGACAAGGCCACTTCTTCCGAGGAATGTAGCCTGTACCTCGCATCAATCTTTTTATTGACAAAAAGTCCTGAGTGTGGCTTTTCCCAAACTCTTCGGACCTCGGCCAGAACGTCCTTCTGCAAGAACAGGCCGGTACGCTCCAAAGGAGACAAGGTGAACGCCCCAGAAAGCACGCCCTCCTGCGGAGCAGGTGCCTCGGGCACCGGAACATCCAAGAAGCTCATGTCCAGTACCCGGTCACGGAAAGCTCTGGTAGAGCGGGGCAGGTCCTCGTTGTCCTGATCGCCTTGAGGGTCATCTGCCAGGTCCGGCTCCTGCTGAGCCGAGTCAGGCACTGCCTTGTCCACTGGGACAATGGCGGCACAGGCGGAAGCCCAGGGGGAGGCACCACGGGCAAGGGAGGCGCCGGCGGAACCACCGACGGGACGTTTGGAGCCGGAGGCGCGGGTGGACATATCTCCTTGAAAAGCATAAGCGCTTGAAACTTACCGAAAAAGGCGTCCTCAGGAGATTGTTTCGGAACCTGAGGAGGCCTCTCATGAGGTGGACAAAACCAGGGACGCAACGGGGACGGGTGCCACACCGGCCCCTCCGCCGACGTATCCACATAAATCAAGGTAGCCGCCCCCGCGGGCAGCGAAACATTGTGCAGAAGAGGCATCCGAGCGTTCCAATCAAAAACTGGCCGGTAAGGATGCGCACAAGGGACCTTAGGTTCACCCGAAGGACCAGACCCTACACCAGGGGCCGATGGCATAGTTGTAGGGGTAGTACCTAAAATGGCCGCGGTAGTCGTGGCGGGAACAGGCGCCATTTTGTGCTCATCTGAGGGGAACTGCGGCACGTGAGGAAGTGAGGCAGGGGTCCCCGTCGATGGATCAGGGGTCTTAAGTTTAGCCTTAACATAAGGAACCTCAGCAGAGCCGGTACTATGAGGCCTGGAATGTTTCTGCGACATACCAACCGCCAACTGAGCCTTCGAAGGAAGAAACCTTTGCCCCCCTCAACAGATCTGGTGTCACCACAAGAGCAGGAACGGTGCGCTGTCACCGACAGGGCCTTGCCTGGCCCCTCAGAACTGTTGGTAGCCTTAGCCTCTGTAGGAGGAACCTCGGACCTAGGCCCAGTAGAAGCCTTATCGCCACGGGCCTCGAACATGCGTTTGGTAATCTCAAGCCCAGCCAAGACCTCGGGGCGTAGCCCAGTTTTGTTTTTGAGGGAAGCCAAAAGAACGGCCTCATAGCAAGCTCCGGTACCTCACGACTCAGTAGAACTGGGTCTACACACAGCCCCCACAGGAGGGGCCTCGGAGTGTACTCCGGTGAACACAGGCCCCTTATGGAGACCCTCAGAGAAAACTCTGGTAGAATTATTAGGCCCGACAGGCACCTCAGGGTGAACCCCAGTAACAGAGCGATCGACGCCCCTCCCGGCTCGAGAGGAACCCAGGAAGGTATTCCCCGGCCGAGGTGCTCTGAAAATCAAAGAACTTACCTGGTGTTTTTTCTTCTCGTCGATGAACGCCTGAAAATGCGAAGGAGGAGTCCGACCGAACACCACCTCCCACCGCTCCAACTGACGTTGAAGAGCCCGGACCGAAAGGGAGTCACAGTAAAAACAGGAGTCCCAACGGTGTTCTGGACCCAAACACTCAAAAAGAGGATGGGGATCCGCCCTCGCGAAGCGACAGTGACACGATGAACAGTCTGGAAAATCTAGTTTAAAAGACAGACAGACTAGTAAACGAACGCTAGCCAGAGAGGGAAAAAACGGAAGAAAAACTTCCGAGGATGCAAGTGCGTCTGGCCCCGATTATGCGGAGAAAAGGACTGATGGGCGATGCGCAGGGCGGAGCCAAGGTGGGCGGGGTTACGGCCGCGTGCCGGGCCCCACGCAGGAAAGAGAGGAGGGACAAATTTTAGAAAAAAAATGTTGATGCTTTTTATAAAGTGCTCCGGTCCTGTCCCACAGGACGGAGAGATGTCCCATAAGTATGGAGGAAACGGGACGTAGGAGTATAGACGATTACTTCCACTTCAACACTGATAGTGTAGACAGGTCGGCAATAGTGTGGGGCACCGTCAAAATAGTAGTCTGAGGTGCACCGATTGGTAAAACGGCGGAACTTAATGGAAGGGTCCCGAGACGGCAGAACTTAATGGAAGGGTTCCGAGAGAACTTGGGGAGATTGAACGAGAAAGAGGGTGGAATCGCATGCGGGGTCAATAGGGCAGGGAGCCACCCGAACTGGTATCCCTCAGGATACAGTGCAAGGCAATTTGGGAGTAACTGGGGAATCGGATTGATGCAACGTATGCGCAAAGATTACATGCTGAAGGGGATAAACCAAGGAGGCTCTCGGCCTGGCTTACGAAACAGGAAGTTAAGAAAGTCCTGATCAATGCGATCAAAAATATCGCAGGGGAAGAGGTGAGGACCCAGGTGGGTACAAACCAAGTCTTCTCACAATTCTATGAGACCCTATACTAGGGGCCCCGTGAGGCAACTACCTCAGATATAGCAGACGCCCTAGAACAAAATCGACTTCCCAAAGCTAGATTACGAGCAGGCAGATGCTTTGAGCCCCCCTAAAGGTAGAAAAATTAGAAGCAGTAATATACAGCCTCCCGACAGCCAAGACTCCGGGACCCAATGGACTACCCAGAGAGTTGTACAAGGCGTATAAGACCACCCTGGCTGTCAGATTACTAGAGGTATATCAGGAAGCGTTTGAGATGGGTGAACTGCCAGACAGCATGCGGGAAACCCTCATAATACCCATCCTGAAACCGGGCAAACCTGGACTCCGGTTCGTACATGCCCATCTCATTGGTAAACCAGGCCTGCAAAATACTAACGGCAGCCCTAGACAATAGACTCAAGAGTTATACATAAGCTGGTCTATCCAGACCAAACTGGCTATGTTCCAGGGCGTAACACCACATGGAACCTGTGGAGGCTCCACCATGTGGTGGACCAAACCAATGACAAACAGGGCGAATGCGCAATAGCATTGTTAGACGTGGTTAAGGCATTCTGTGAACTGGAATTGGTTTCTCAGAGTGTTGGCCCACTTCGGTATGGGTGAGGGCTTTCTCAGATGGATTAGGCTACTGTAAAAAGACCCTAAGGCCAGAGTTAAACCAGGGAGGCATAGCTCGGAGGCGTGGAGGATATACATGGGCACGAAACAGGGCTGCCTGCTATGCATTCTCTATATATTGGCTTCAGAACCCAGTCTTCCTGCGTGCGGTATATGCAGACACAGTGATATGCATAGACAATGTCACGCACCTTGTGTCACTGTACGCCGACATGCTTTGGTTCGTCACAAACCCTCGCAAAAAAACCTCCCTGACCTGCTAGAAGGACTAGGGCCCAATGCCAAACTATTAGGTATCTCCATCAACAAAGCAAAATCCATCTTATACCCCCGTGCAGAACTCAGACACGCTCCCATAGAGCAGTTACTACGCCTGGGTCTTGGGTGGGCACCACATACTTTCCGATTTTTGGGTACAGACATACATCATGACCAGTCACAAACACACAATGCTAACACGCAGATGGCCATAGAAAAGACAATGAAGTCCATGTAGTTATGGAGAACAATGCCGTTGGGGATGACAGGAAGAGCAGCCCTGCTGAAAATGACAGTTCTTCCCCACCTGCTTTATTATTTTACCAACATATCTTACAACATAACTGCTACATTCTTTAGGAAACTGAACACGATAGTAAGCGAATTTCTGTGGGGGGGGGGGGGGGGTTAACATATTGGCGCTCTACAAAAGGGACTACCTGTCCGGGAGTATCAAGGTGCCGGACTATGAGAGATACTATTAAGCAGGGCAACTGCAATTTGTGGTCCGATGGTTAGGAGATGAAGAATCTATAGATTCACTGTTATTCCAGCCAGCACTCCAAACTGTTACTTGCGAGAACTTATTTGGATGGGCAAGCCCTGACCAGCTCAAGTTAGGACTAACAGTATGGAAGAGGGCGTGGAAGATTCAAGAAACCCAGACCCATGCTCCCTGAAGATCCCTTTGGCAGGGCTTGCGGACACCAGACCGAACACTCTGGCTGCATACAGGACACACTGGGAAGCTAAAGGAGTGCACAGATTGGAGACCTGTGGAACAAGGGGAAATGGGTGGAGTTTGCCACCTTCACAGAACAAAACGAGATTCACAAAGGACAGTTCATGCTGCACAATAGCGTGGTCCCAACCATCAAGAAAAGGTGGCCTGACCTTGCCGGGGAGGAGGAACAACAACCAGACCTAGATGAGTGGTACGACATCTCAAAGGTGGACACACAACATCAAAACTGTAATAACAGCTCATAAAATCTAGCAATACTAAGAAATTGCAGGCGCGAGACCAAAGGGAGTTGGACCTCCAGAAGCTCTTTACAGATCAGGAATGGCAGAGGGTCCTAAGGTACATGAAAACGGTATTGAGGAACACAAGATTTAAGCAGACGCAGCTCTATGTTACCCACAGAGCGTACCTCACCCCAAAAAGACTATCCAAAATGTGGAACAAAGTCAGTAAAACCTGCCCCAGGTGTGTAACAGAAAATGCAGACATGCGCCACATGTTCTGGGGGTGGCCAGTAATACAAACATTCTGGGAACACATTAAAGCAAGAGCAACTACAGGCGGGGTGCAAATGCAGCCATGGACGCCAGAAAGCTACTTGTTGGGCCTATTCCCAAGGGGTGGCAAACAAAGGACACATATAGATAAGATGAAGGACTTTATGTGCATTTTGGCAAAACGCTCAATCACCATGGCATGGAAAACTGACACGGGACCCAGAATTGAGGCATGGTAGGCCGACTTGAACCATTGGGCGTTGGCAGAGACAGTAGTATGGACCAGTGCGGTTCTGAAAAAGCCTGGAGAAAGCACACACTCCTGCAAGATATGCTGGGTTCCAAAGAAAGTGGCGATCCCGAGGACCCAGATGGGTCGGAAAGTGAGATGATAATCCAGGAAGATCTAAAGGGCAGCCCCAACACAAAAGTATAACCAGCCATGGGCACCATCCAAACATCGGTTCATGGGATTGGGCGTAGGGTCATGCAGCAAGTACGAAGACCCAAGAACGGTCTACAAAGAAACGTGCAAGCCCCAAGATTATTGTGAAAGACTCCCCGGAAGCAGTGCCTTTGTATGTTGTTATAGTGTTTGTTGTGTTGCTGTTCACGTTGATGTTATAAAATTCAATAAAGAATGTTAAAAAAATGTTTTTAAAAAACAGTGCCGGTGCTTCTGTGTCCTCATTCCCATAGAGTCCTCTGGGACTCTATGGGAATTAACAAAATTGCCGGCGCCCGACTTCCCTGAAGTCAGGCGTCAGTCATTTTTTAGGGGCCCGGCGGCAACCCGTCGGTAGCACCGGCACGGTTACCGCTGGACCCGTTATGAGTTCCGAAGTATTCAACTATGCAAAGGATTGAATATGCTAGAAATGGACAGAAACAACCTATACATATTTCACTAAAGGGGGACTTCAAGGTGCAAATCGAACCCTTAACTCTGCTAAAGGGAGTAATGGAGGAGGAAGATTTAGCGCTTGCGATCCCTGAACTTATAGTCCCACCTCATAAAACAACTCGGAGAAAAATGCATTAGCAATTGTTAGGATCTTAGTGATGCCGCGTGTAATGTTAGCTGTGGTAATGACCAGCCAGCTAAACCCACATTTGTAGCTTCCAGTAGAATGTCACAGATTGATTATATTTTTGTACAAACTAATGAATGGCATTATATAGTGTTCTTCAGTGTAGATGAACAGTAAGAGTGATCACCGGCCGCTAGTCACAACTAAAGTGGGAAGAAGGTTTGAATCTCCCTACTTCTAATTCAATCAGTGAATCGAATGCCCCAGTTGAGATTGTAGGCAACGCACGTCTACCATAAAATGTAGAACTTCAGGGGAATAAACTTCTCCCTAATCTGTACGCAGAAGTACTTGAGCCCTTACTGCAGTATTTATCACTTGGCCCAGAATACCAGAAGGAAATATTGACAATATATGGGGAAATGATAAGAACTATGTATGACCTCATGCTCAACTAAACCTCCGGCTTTCTGTAATTTGAATCTTGGCTTGGGGTTGAAAGCAGGTGCAGGTGTGCCGAGCGCGTAGGTTTGTTGGATTGATTGCGCAATGAATCTCATTTGACATTTACTGCAAAAGGTAAATGTTACATAAATGTTTCCAACATTACCTGTAAATGATAATCGGCCTTCATAAAATCTACTTGACTATACAAGTGGGCAAGTGGACTTTCCGAGCTCTGGCTGAGTGTCTGAAATGTAAAAGGTTAGATGCATGAATGGACACAAATACATAAATAGATATGATAAAAAGGCTCTGAAAACCGTTTGGCCAGCTCTCTCCTGCAGGTGTCAATATATAATACAATCATATTCATAGAGCAAAGTGAGATCTAGAGGCCAACTACCGTGTGTGGTATTGTAGTAGATGTGTCGATGTACAGTTTGGATGGAACTATTGATCATTCTTTTGCCTAACCATCTAGCCTGGTCTATTCATTATGCGAGAGTAAAGAAAGTAAGAGACTAAGCAGGGTAGATGGCATAGCAAACAGAACTGGTCAAACTAGGTGGAATATTGTAGTTTTCTACCATCTCACTTTCAGGGCAACTGGTATAAAACCGCTCATGCGTTGAGCACCAGTTGCACAGATAAATGCAGCCAGCAGGTCATAGAACTAAATTTGCCATTAAGAGCAGTTGGACGTGTGATCATGTACTTTTTCAAAAGTATTCACTTACTCATCAATGTGATGCATCTTCCCCAACAAAAGAAATTCTAGTTGACACTGAGATTTAGATACACTAACCTAAACTTTGCTGTAAGCCATGGAGATAATGCACCTTTTTACAGAAGCAATACTGTAGTTATGCAACAACCTAAATTGTCAGGAATGGAATTGCATGACTGTTTTAATAAAGTTAAGCATACTGGTCTTTGCCAAAGAGGCTATAGTTAGCTTAATAAGTGCATCATCCCGATTACTTCTGGTTTTTAATGGTTTAAAAAAGAAAAGCACCTTGCCTAGCACTCCCACACAGGCCTTTGACTCTTAAGAGTGAAGGAGAGGATTACTATTGCACTCTCTCTCCATTAACCCCTTTGAACTTGTGTTAGGGAGAATTCTCTGTTTAGGCTGAATTTCCCTACCTAGTGAGTCCCCCATCAGCTTTGCTGGATTTCTAGGGTTTCTTTTTTTCTCCTGCCAAGAGTGAGACTCTTTTACCCTCACTCTTGGGCATGTTGAAGTGTGTTTTCTTGGTTAAACCTTGTGTTGAATGGGCTATGGGGTCTTTTACTCCATAGGGCCTCATGTATTTTTGTGATGTGGGTTACACAGCACCCTCTGTGCCGTAACCCAGGGGTGTCCTAGGGACTCCCCAACATAGACTCCATACCCTGGGACTGACTACTGTCTCCCAGGGCATGTAAAGTCACCAAAGACTTTACTAGTCTTGAATCCTGAACAGAACCAGTACAAACCATCATATTGTGGACGTACTGGCTGGGGCAATTCGATTGCCCCAGGGGCTGTTAGTCAAGGGGGCACGTCTCCGTCCCCCCTGATTGAGTTTTGGCTGGTGGCAGTGGAAACTACTTTTTATATTCGACCGCAAATATTTTCCTATGGGATTTCCCATTGTTTTAGGCTAACACATTTAATTATTTATTTACGATAGCCTCAAACATACCGCTGGTTTATATATTTGTTATTATAACTCCGGTTGGGATTTTTTGCCAAAACTTGATTCTAAAATGGCGTTGGCGTTCGCCTCTGTAACTCTGACCCGAAGTGGAGCCCTTTGTCCCACTTTTGGCGGGCTTCTCCACAGAAGCCCTCCAAAGTGGTGCCACTCTGTCTGGGGTACTTAGGAGGGGTGGAGGGGGATTTAGGCACCCTGGACTGAGTTACCTTGGTAACTCAAGTCGCACTCCGTCCTGATTGGCCCAAGTGGTGAGCCGGCCGGCTCACCACTTAGCATGTTTGAGTGACAGCTAGGCTGGGTGAATGGGGGTTTGCTGCATAAAAGCAGGGCTTTGGGGACTGGAACTTCAGAAGTCGCCACAGGACCAAGAATCCGACGAGGGAAGAGCTGAGCTGACCTGCTACGACGACACCACCCGGTGGAGCCCTGCTGAACCGTCTCACCACTTTTCCCAACGACCGAGGAGAACTCTTAACGGAGTGGCTCCTTCCCTTGACTGGTGGGGACAACCAGTTTTCACCTTCTTTTCGCTTCTTCGAGGTATCTCGTGGCCGCCTTGCCCGTGCCAAGCACCCCGGCAACCGGAATACCACACTTTTACCACAACTGCGAAAGTCGGTACAACCCTTTAACCGGAGGACTCCGCGCCTGGTTTCTTCCCGGGCAGTGCAACGACCTTCTTCTTCTGCTCTTCAGCGAGAACTTCTTCTCCCCTGACCGACGTCGAGCCTTGCTGCCACTGCCTGGAACAACTGCCACCGCTGGAGGATCCTTCCCGTTTAAGGTACTGTGTTCCGCCTGGCTTCCCTTGCCACCGACTGTACGGGGTAGTTTTAGCCCCCGGCTTTCGAACTTGGGAGTGCCTGGGACACCCTGGCTAAACTTTCTAAGCCTCTCTAAACTCCGTCTGAACTCTTTGCAAGACTCTGAATCCCTAATAACGGTGTGATCTTGGGCACATTTTCGCTCTGTCTGCTCTAAGAGTGGGCCCTGCCTAGTGACTTTTGCTCACCTGTGACTTTATGCTTCTTTGAGCCTATTGAAAGTGTTCTTGACCTTAGAGTGGTGTGTTTAGCCTATTCCTGCTTTTTCTCTCCCTTCTTTGAACCTACTAGAGTGTCATCTAAAGTTAAGCACTCACCTCTGTTTGAATTATGTGATGTTAACCTAGAGTTGTCTAGATAGGAATAAGGGTTGGGACTGCTTTCCATATAACTGTGTTTAGAGTGTTTTACTATATATATATTGCTAGGGTGTTTCCAACTTATGTGTTCTTAAAAATAAATAACTATATACTTCTGAAACCAAGCTCTGGTCAGTGTTTGCTTGTACTATTGTGTTTTGGTACCTATTGTGTATACTTCGCATACTGCCTAACTCTTCTTGAGGGAAGTCTGACTGCTCAGCCACATCTACCAGGTAAATCTGGGTGGTACAGACTGCTACCAAGTGGGTTTACTGCTATACCTGTAGTCTTAAATCTTTTGCAGTGTTCCCCAAGGGAACTGCACAGGTTTCTGCCTAACAACTTGCAGTGAACAAAAGTATGGCAGGAGCCTTGCGAGCCAGAGAGGAATTCAGGATGAGCAGTCCCTCATTGAACAGGTTAACTTAAATAGCTAACTTTGCCACACACTTGTCAATTTAATTAGCAATTTCCTATGCAACTCTGTAGGATTGCTATGCAACACTGCTTATTGTATGCCTTGTCTACGGACTTGATTGATTCCCCCCACCCTCCACCCTTTTGCTAGATCAAATATGAAATTTCATTTTGGGGTATTACCTATTGTAGCTCTCACAAAGGAATTCAGGGACTGGCAATATCTGTTCGACCTGTGCGTTATTCTTCTGCTCGGGCTATGAAACTTTAAGATCACTTTATCTAAAGCCATTGCTAAGAGAGGATCATTATATCAGTAAGAAATGCAATCGCATTATGAAGATCTATCGAAGAAACAGTTACGGTCATGGCTAAGCATGTAGATTAATAGAGCATGGCTTAAAATAAAATCTTTAACAGAATGACCCAAGAAAGGCGGCTTGCATCTAATAATGCAAGCTACCGACATCGATATGTCATGTATTCTGACTGTTACCAATTTATGTTGGCAATTTCCATTTGTGAATTTGCACTAGTGTTAGTTCATGTTTACAAGGAATCAATGTACTGTGTTTTATGGAATGTTAGTTGTGTGCAACTGCTGTAAGGCGTTTGTCGAATAAAGCAAAGGAAAGAAAGAAATCCCATATAATGTCATGCACTTGCCTGGGAAAGCTGTAGCTTTCGCGGGCTAGTGATGACTTTGTGTGGCTCAGGTGGGTGGGACTGTCTGGTCCCATTCCACACCAGTGGTGTCAGGGAGTCTGGGTGTGTGGCATGAGTGAAACCCTGGTGCAGATCCTTACCATTGGTGGTCTTGGACTTGCTGATTTAGGATAAGAGGACGACTCCTCCAGCCATTTCTTCAGATCAGCGTTGGAGCCAAGTATTCTGTGTAGAAGAGCAGCTTACTGAAGATAAAGGACTCCCGAAGAGAACCTGGCGTCCCTTCCAGTGTTCGGCCCGGTGAAGCCTTGCTGGAAAACCTGATCTCTGCAGTGCTCCAACCCTTGAACTAGTGGGACCAACCAGTATAGACACATTTGAGGATCCAGTCTTGAGCCTTTGGAAGTGTCCCTGTACCACCCGGTGGACTGACTAGCTCTCCAGTGGGCTCCCTCAGTAGAATCGTCAATTCCACATACGTCACCGGAACTTCGGTGGCCACTAGCTCGTGCCACAAGTCGCCTTCCTGTCAAGTTTGTTTCCCAGCATTGAGGGATCCTGCTCTGGAAGGTCTTCAACCACAACTGGAAAGACGCCTGCTGTCGCCAGTGTGCGGTATCCATCGTTGGAGCTCTACTTCCACAGTATGGTGAAGTGTCCTGAAGGTCTACATTGGTGCAGTCTGCCTTTCCTCTTTGCAAACGGTTACACTTTGCTCCTGAAACTGACTGGAAGAGTCATTGCACCAGTAGCTCCTGGGCCTCTTCTACTGTATCCAACAGTGGGAAAACCTACCTCCAGCGACACCCCATCCAACATATGTATTCACTGGGGAAAAATCAGGGATTTGGGGGTAAATAATTGGAAGGCATTCACTTCCCCCGTCCTCCTTATAATAAACGTTGGTTATTCCATCGCTTTGTGATCCTTGGATCTAAAAGCTTGTATCTGAAAGATTGGAAAAATATTTTACATACTTCTAATGTTGAATTTCTTCTGGACCATTTCCACCACCACAAGAACTCTTCCTACATCTGTCCCCTCTCCTAAGAAAAATCTTTGTGACATTTGGGCACAAGGCCCCATACATCATAGGGATTGGACTTATAAAGTTAGGGCATCATTCTTGTGAATTGGTTTCATTCTACTGCAACATTACTTGCCTCCTTTAAGTTTTCCAAGTTATTGTATGCATTACTAAAGGTGACTGTATATAGGTTTGATAGTGGAGTATTGTGTGATATTACTACCTGCTAGATTCTGTAAGGGATCAAGAGTAAAACGTACACACAGTAATCCATTTCAATACAAATTTGGTGTTTTATTGAGGAGACAAAAATAAGAAGGGTTGGGGAAAACTATGTTCCTAATCCCAAGAGGGTTTTACCTGCCTCAACAAAACTAAGGAACGTCTGCGTCAGGATGTTAAACAAAAGATAGTCATCCGTTCTGTGTCCAAAATCCCTAAAAACTGACCCTTACACTCCAAACTCAGTATAATGTGCAAAAGGGGATTCTGGTAAATTGTGTACATGTAGCTTACTTTTAAAGTTCTCAACGTAAAGTTCAAGGCGCAGAAAGGAATACATTTTCTAATGAAGAAAGGGGGCCTCCGGTCCACTGTGGTTTCTCTGATCCTTCACTATGTATCCAGCACTTCCGGATAAAAGTCATTAATGTCCCACTGCTTCAACAAAACAGAGGGAGTTCACTCCACAGTTTCAAGGAGGACCGCTTCTCCTTTGAGGTCCTCCATTGCGCATGCTTCCACATTTTTGAGGAACATTTTTCTTTCCCTTAACCTCTTCTGTTTTCCACATTCAATAATTTAACATCGGTCAACTTCACACCAGGAGAATGAATCTTCCCTTTTGAATTCCTCCACTTGTTACACTTCCACAATACTACTTTACGCTAGTAGCATTACTTTTTCACTGAAGTTTCCATTAAGCGCACAGTTCTGGTATACTCTCCTGCAAGGGTATTTGTGAGTTTCTTATTGATCTTTAAAAGGGGTAGGAATCCTCCCTTTTTTGTATGCACAATTTCAGGTTCACTTCCTTGTCTCACTCCTGGTTTTCTCTTCTGCCAGGATATCACTTGACTTCCTTTTGTCTTCCTCGCGTGGGTGCAAATCCCAGACTCATCGTCTGCCCTGTTCACTAACCTGCCAGGACTTTTCCTTTATCCATTCACTCTCCCCTTAATCCACGTGACAATGTTTTTCCAATATTGGGTTACTGACCCTCTTTTGCCAGAGTTTGTTTCTGTTTTAATTCCTCTTTTCAAGTGTTCGGTCTCCCACCCTCTCTCAACACTAGTCACATGCGTATCAAATATTCCTCTCAAACATTGGGACTCCGTCCCACCTTTTACACTGTTCACACACGTATAAATCCCTTCTTTGAAAGACTGGTCACTACCCCTCTTTTAAAGGTGCGTCAATTTCTCGAATATGCTCAATTGGTTATCTCTGTGAACCAGCATTTGCCTTCCTGCACCCAGGTAAACCATTCTTTTTCCCATGGCTTATCGGGCGGGTTTGGCAGTTCTCGTGTTTCCTCTGCGTCTCTCCCGGTCTGCAGACTAGAAGTGCATCCCGCTCATGCGTTAATTTCTTTTGCTCCGGCCTGCTCTATCTGCCCACGGTCATCGAGCGGTAAGCTTCTTTCGGCTCAGTCTCCCTGCACTCCCTTCAGGTCAGCCTCCATGCTGCTTCTTACAATCGTCTCTGCCACCCTGACCGGCATCAGAACAAGTTACAAACAGCGTCCGACCCTGCATCTCGCCAATCCCCGTCAGCTGCGGCAGTTTTAAACTTCCTGGCATTGATCCAAAGACTAACGCAGCATTGGCTTACTGCTTCTGGTCATCTTCATTGCTCCATCCCTTTTCCTCATCTCAGTACTTAAATGGGGGAGGGGGGAGTTAAATAGAGCCATTGGTTGGGAAAACCTGGGAGATTAGTAGCCATGTCACAATAGGCCATACAGGTATGTTGTACATGGGCATCATGTGGACTTAGAGCTGCAAGGTTATTTTGGTTCAGCGTTTTCCTACCTCTCTGGAGTTGATGTTCCCCTATGTGGTCCTCTCGCAGAATGACCCTTGGGGTGGCTGTCAGGTAGCTTCTGCCTTTCCCTGGCCACACGAGTGAAGCTTCCCTCCAGAAAGTCAGTGACGATATTGCTAGATTCGTCACAATTCATTTTTTCTAATGTTTCTCTTTGGGCCTTTAAAAAGAGTATTTTTTTACTTACCCATCTAAATTGAATTATGTGCTTCATTGCGTGAACCCCTGACCCAATCACTTTTTCCTGAGACTACACCTTGACCACTCTCACCTTGATTCGGTTTGGTTAACCTCCGAGTTCCCCCATTCCCTACAACTAGGGTGGCATCCCAAATCCTGACCACCAGGTCAGATTATAGAGAGCCATCTTAACAGTGGGCACAGTCCCCAAGCAATGCCAAAGGAGCTCATTCTTTTATCCAAGTAGAACATGGCGCAGGCGGTCGCTGATAACAGGGTAACATCCCCCTCCCCCTGCTGATCTGGCTTGGTTAAATAAAAAGAAGGCTGGACAAGGGCAGGGTGGTGGCATCCTGTTTTAAGTCCCTTCCATCTCTTCAGACCCTGCTCCAGGACCAGTAATGGGGGCAATCTTCTGGAAAGAAAGGAGTCCCAGACTACCAAGTAGCAGTGTGTGAAGGAGCCATTTATGGGAGACCAACTGCCTTTTATTCCCCAAATAATAAAGAAGATTCTCTGCTAAAGGTGCTTCAGCGTGACTATCAGCATCCCAAATAGTAGAAAACTAAATATGTATAAAGCTGTGGGAAGTAAAGTCATTTTAATGGCTGCTATGAAATATGTTAAGACCACCATAGTCCAGAAGCCCTCCCTACTAAGAAAACTGGAAATGTCTGTAGCCTGCCAATACGCTCCGGATACTCTGATGTTCAATTCTCTTGACATGGTATAATTAACTAAATCCAGAGATATCTCGAAATCTGGTTAATTTGTTCAAAGCCTTCAGCAGGGACTTCTGAAGAATAAGAGAACCCCCACATACAAGGCCAATGTGTGAGAGGAGTTTGGACAATGGGTGTACTATACGGTAAGGGGAGTGGTCAGAGCACTTGGAACTGTTGGTTACTGCACCAAACTTCTTAGTGAGATACCAGATTTCAATGTATAAGGAGATGGTTTGCAGGAACCAAAGGGCACATGCTCTAGTGCCCCAAGTCTGTAATGGGTAGGTTTTTGCTGGGTTCCTACCTAAAAGGCGCTTGCAAACATGAGCTTTTATTTATTTATTGTCATTCACTGTTCGACATGATACGGGGGTAATCCACACATTTATTTATGATACCATCGTGGATTTTTATTTTCAGTTATTGATTTAATCACCATAGATGCTGACACGTGTTCGACCAACAGAAGGTCTTTATCAAGGCTTGGCTCTCGCTAGTGTTGTACCTGTGAGCACTTGGTTGAAATCTGTTGGTCGATCGGTCAGATTTCAACCAAGTGTTCACAGGCACCGCACTAGCGAGATGTATCAATATTGGTGATCAATACTTATCCTGGACTACATGCCCCTCAACATATGGCTCGACATCCCCACCAACCCTAAAACACACTCTCTGGTTGACGGTTTGGACGCAATTAACCGCCAACCCCACACTACCGGCCCGACTCACTATAAAGGACACACTCTTGATGCCATCTTTAGCTCCAACACCCTGATTCATTTAAAGCCCCCCACCCCTATCCTCTGGTCCGACCACTTCATTCTCTCGTTCACCATTCACTCACCCGACCCCCTTCCAATACCCGAATCTGAACCTCTGAATCTATGTAAATGCTGGAAAAAACTAATAATCGTCCCGGACCTAGCCGACACACTCCTCCAGTCTCCATCTCCTACCTGCCTACTCAACAAACAACTAACCCCTGACGCCTTTGACTCACGGCTGAATGCATCTCTGACGCGGCTCACACCCCCTTGCAAACCATCAGCCCGCCATGGCCTATTCCCCAGATGGTTCACTCCTTAGTTGAAGATCACTAAACAACTATATAAATACCTAGAACGCAAATGGCAGAAAGACAAAACCCAGGTGAAGGCGGCCACCTTGGCCCGGCACCTTTACCAGTAGAAGGCCGAAATCCGGAAAGTAAAAAAAGCCCACTACAACTTCCAAATCCAAAACTGTAAAAACCCAAGCAAAGAACTCCACAAAATCATCTCCGAATTCAGCCATCCGGCTTGCAACACGACCGTCCCGACTCCCTCACAATCACTATGCGACTCACTCTCCCTCCACTTTTTCACCACGGCTATCAAAAGAACAAATACTCTAGCCACCAACCTAGCTCTCTTACATCCTCCAAGCAATTCCCCCCTCATACCTGCCACCCCACCAGATGCGACCACTTCGCAACCAACATTTGAATCCTTTAGCCCAATATCACCAGAGCAATTTCTCAAACTTCTATCTGCCCACAAACCATCAGGCTCGCCACTGGACCCTTGCCCAGCCACAACCCTCAAAGAAATGTTCACTTCCACCTGCGCAGGTGAACACGCAAGAGCCATCATAAATGCCTCCCTTTCCTCTGGTATCTTTCCCGACGCATTCAAAACGGCTTCTGTCAAACCTCTAATTAAAAAACCTTCGCTCGAGCCCAAAAACTACCGCCGCATCTCAAACACCAGATTCCTTGCCAAACTCATTGACCGAACTGCCTACTGCCAACTAAATGCCTTTGCCGAAGCCAATAACCTCCTAGACCCTGGTCAATCAGGTTTCAGAGCCCATCACGGAACTGAAACCACCCTAACCTCAATTTGGGATGACCTTAAAATGACCGCAGACTGCGGGATGCGCAGCACTAATCCTTCTTGACCTATCCGCCGCCTTCGACACAATCAATCACTCAATCCTCCTAGACCGCCTCCACTCCCTAGGAATTTGTGGAACCGCTCTTAAATGGATAGCTTCATTCCTCAAGGATCGGTACCAAATAACGATACTCACCAACTATACCTCCCAAGCCCGACCGGTCGACACGGGAGTCCCACAAGGAGCGTGCCTATCCACCCTCCTGTTCAATCTCTACTTGATCACCCTCCCACCAATAATATGTTCGCACAACATCCTGTGCTACAACTATGCCGACGACACTCAACTAATTCTAAAACTTCTGAACTCAAAATCCAACTGCCGACCTGACCTGGCCTCCTGCCTCCTTGTCATAGAACTCTGGATGACCCAAAGCCACCTCCTGTTAAACCCCTCCAAAACGGAAATCATGGTATGTGGCAACCTGGAACTTCTTCCACAACCACTACCCTTGGCATCCGCCATGGGCAACTCTCCGACCCCCTCCAACTCAGTGAGTGAAAAATCTTGGATGCACCCTTGACTCGGACCTAACACTCTCGTGCCAAGTCAACAACGTCTCAAAGTCCTGCCACTACTACCTTAAAACCCTTAGGCGCATCTTCCATATCTCTCCTTTCCCAACAGACTGTCCAGGGTCCAATCAATCATTATATCAAGACTGGAATACGCAAACCCTGTATACCTCGGAGTCCACGCGTACCAACTGAACAAACTCCAAAGGGCACAAAACGCGGCAGCCAAATTGCTTCTTGTGCTTGGCCCAAGAGACCACATCTCCCCAGCCCTTAAGACGCTGCACTGGCTTCCAGTAGGTCCTCAATATCTTCAAGACAAGCTAAAACCCTACAATCCACCACGCACCTTAAGATCAAGCTCAGCCGGCATCCTAGTCATTCCGAAGACAAACTCAATCAGGTTAGGCGGATCATCATTCTCAGCCTTGGCCCCCACGCTATGGAACTCACTCCCACCCCAGATCCGCCAGACTGAGGATTTAATGTCTTTACGCAAACTGCTGAAAACCTGGATCTTCCCCTAAAACCATCCCGTACCGAACTAACCCAAACAGACCAACAGCAACTCAATGACACCAATCCATCAAACCACCTAACGCGAGAAACTGATAGCTAACGACCCCCAATGTAAACTAGAAGGGCAATCAGAATTAAATTAATAAACTAGATCAAAGCAGTGAAATGGTTAATAAGAGTAAATCATATGAGGGGACAGCGCGAATGAGGGGACAGGGCGGGTGAGGGGACAGGGCGGGTGAGGGGACAGGGCGGGTAGAGTGAATGAGTGTACAGAACGGATAAAGGTATAGAACAGATGAGTGTAGAGATGAATATATAGGACAGGATATTGCTGTTGAGTGCGTAGAGGGGGGCGAGTGCGTAGAGGGGGCGAGTGCGTAAAACTGGTGAATGCTTAGAGGGGTGTGTGCGTAGAGGGGGTGTGTGCGTAGAAGGATAAGTGCATAAAACAGGTGAATGCCTAGTACATGTGAGGGGGTAAAGCGGATGAATGCCGGAGCGAACAAGTGCCCAGAGTGAACGGACATGTTGCGTAGAGCGGATGAGTACATAGAACGAACAAGCACGGATTGCATCCAATACTGATGAGTGCGTAGAATGGATGAACACGTAGAGCTGCCAAATACGTAGAGCATGAGGCAGACAAGAGGGCATGTGTAGGACAGACAAGAGTGCATACGTGAGGCAGACAGGTATGCAGGCATGGGACAGACAGGAGTACATGCATGAGGCAGACAAGAGTGGATAGGAGGGCATGGAACGGACTGGAGCGCATAGAATTGCGTGACGTATAAAGTATGGTTTGGAATGCAGAGAACGCTTAAAGGGCATTTAACCCACAATGACTGGAGTACGCATGGCGAACTGGAGCACGCGGAGCGAACCTCAACGCACGCCACAAGATGGAATGCATGAATGCGTGGAGCGGACCGAAATATACGGAGCAGACTGAGATGAGTGGGTAGGAGTACATGGAACGGACTGGAGCACGTGACGAATATAGCACGATTTGATGCAGAGAAGGTCTTAAAGGGCACATAACCCATCTTATCTCACCACCATGCTTACTCTCTCCTTACATCACCACTCAACTGGAACACATAGATACTATGACACCATTCGGTATAACTGTTCTCATACCAACACTCGCCGCTCACTCCACATCATTCTGAGTAATCACTGCTGGTTACACACCCCCCAGCGAGGCATTCGCCTCAGGCCTAACGCAGCCACATCCGATCTGGATAAATCCTGCCAGAACGAACACATACTCCTGACCTCTCAACCAGCACACCTACCGCTAGAAAGCAGCTATTACACAGATAGCCGCACGAGCTGCACACATACCCGGTGCTCAGGCGCACCCTTTTGACTCTCTCTACTCTCCATACTGATTTGAACTTCGGTTCCCAAGTGCGTTCAAACTACCAGCGCCTTCAGAACATACCAATGGTATAATAAGGTGCTTTATAAATGCAAAATAACAATAACAATCCAAGCCTTGATAAAGACCTTCTGTTGGTCGGAACACGTTTCAGCTACTATGGTGATTAAAACAATAACTGAAAATAAAAATCTACAATTTTATCAGAAATAAACGTGTGGATTACTCATTATGTTGAACAGTGAATGACAAAAACAATAAAAAAAAGCTTATAATCATGTTTGCAAGCGCCATTTAGGTAGGAACCCAGCAAAAACCAACCCTGCACTATATGGTAGCTGCCACATATTGGGCCAGAGGATCCATGGCAGGGGCAGGGGTAAGGGTAAGTGGGGGCCTGCGAGCTACCCAGACATGTGTCTCCAGAAATTGGAATCGGCTTTGTGAGGGATTTATTGAATCGTATCGTGGTGTGTGCACTATTTGAGAGTAGAATTTTTGTTGTCTCAGCCATTTAAGGTCTGGGTGTCTCTCTTTGAGGGGTTTGATGAACCTGACCAACAAGGATACCATGGTGGTCAGTGCTGGTGGGTAAGCCATAAAGGTCGACCGAATAGGTTGCCAGAAACAAAACAGGTCACTCTAGATCGGTGTGTACAAATATGTCTTATATTGGAACTCCTTTCAACCCCTAAATTGTCAAGGGTACCCCCCGCACCTCCCCCCCCCACAGTGCCAAGCCCTTTTTTGGTGATTGTATGTCGCCATTCAATCCCTTGTAACCTTTTAGGTACATGTGATATCTCGGACAAATCCGGCCCATTTTCTTCCCACATGTAGGTGGTCATAACGCCACCAAGGAATCCTAATTTGCTGTATGAGGGTGAGAGAAAATAACCAAAAAAGGAGCAAATTGTGTTTTTTTTCAGAAAATGGCAATAAAATGACGTACAAAGAAGCCTGTGGTTTTATCCTGGGAAGAGACAGGAACAAATGGTTTGCTACATTTCCCAGACTTTCCAGAACAGGTTGAGTGGAAGCCAAAAAAAACTTTATATGGTTGCCATCAGTTTTCTGAGAAGTAGGCAATTTTGCCCTTTTTTTCCAATAGGACATGCGTGGACGGAATGGAAGAGGAGGGTAGGAAAGCTGAATGGGAAGACAGAAAGGCATACATTTCTGAAAGGCAGACAAAATTCCAAATTGAGGAATAATCAGGTTACTCACCGTAGTGACCACCTTACTCCTAGTCCATAGTCCCCTTTCCTCCATATTTATGGGACATTCCTCCGCCTGTGGGACGGGACCGGACCGGACCGGACCGGACCGGAGCACTTTGTATAAAGCATCACATTTTTCAAAAATGTGTCCTTCCTCTCTTTTTACACGGGGTACCGCACGCGGCCGTAACCCTGCCCTCCTTAGCTCCACCCAGCGGATCGCCCATCCGTCCTTTTCTATCTCCAGGTCAGAGACCTTTAAGCAATAAGAGGAACCGTATTAGAGGGGACGGCGGGCGTATGGAGGAAAGGGGACAATGGACTAAGAGTAAGGTGGTCACTACAGTGAGTAACCTTATTATACTCTTACATCCCATCCCCTTTCGTCCATACTTATGGGAGATTCCCCAAGCACTCCTCACAGGAATTATGGGTGGATGGGAAACTCCTTACTGGAAAAGGTTTTAAGCACAGCATGGCCAAACTGAGCATCAGACCTGGAGCTCAGATCCAAACAGGAGCGTTTACAAAAAGCCGATGGGGAGGCCCAGGTAGCCGATTTCACGATGGTCTCCCGGGGGACATACTTTTGAAAGGCAACAGCAGCTGCCTTGCCCCGTACCGGGTGTGCGTGAATCCCCTTTGGAGGATGAAGACCTTGAACAGCTTAAGACTCCACAATACAGGCAGCAATCCATCTGGAGATAGTCGCTTTAGAGGCCGGTTTAACCTGCGGATTACCGAAGGTCACCATGAGCTGAGAAGAACTTCTAAATGCAGATGTTCTGTACATATAGAACTTAAGAGCTCTTCTAACGTCCAGGCAATGCAAAACCCTCTCAGCCTCGGAGGCTGGATCTGGAAAAAAGACAGGCAAAGAGATTGACTGATTCAGATGAAAATCAGAGACCACTTTTGGAAGGAAAGAAGGATTCATCCTCAGGACAACCTGATCCTTCTGAAAAACCAGAAAGGGATGCTCCACCGACGAGGCCTGGAGCTCACTCACACGTCTTGCCGAAGTCACAGCGACCAAGAAGGACACTTTCCACGAAAGGTGCTTAAGGTCTACAGTCGCCATTGGCTCAAAGGGTTTATGGCACAAGGCCATAAGGACTACGTTAAGATCCCACATCGGATGCGGTTTGCAAACAGGAGGGTAAAGACGCAGGAGACCTGCAAAGTGCCTTTTAACCACTGGATTTGACAGCGAAAAAGAGCACTGGTCTGTGGATAGGTATGCGGCAACCGCCGAAAGATAAGTCTTGCATGACAAGACATGAATGCCCGATTCGGCTAGATGAGACACGAAGGACAGCACCGCGTCGATCGTAGCCCCCCTGGGGTCCAGCTGTCTGGCTAAGCACCAGTGGCAGAACCAAAGCCATTTGCTTATGTATTGAGATCTCATCGAGGGCTTCCTGGCCGCCTGAATGATGCACATGTTATCAGCCGACAAGTTGAGGTGTTCTAACGATCTGAACTCCATGATCTGGCACCATGCTGCCAAGCTGAACGATTGTGGGGAGGGGTGCCACAGCTGCCGATCTCTCTGGTGAAGCAGGTCGGGAACCAAAAGGAAGCCTGATCGGTGCACACACCGACAGATGCTGAAGCTCCGAAAACCAAAACCAGACAAGCCACCACGGTGCTCTGAGCAGAAGCGAACACCTCACTGTGCCCCTCAGCTTGCAAAGCGTCCGATGAATCAGCGGAAGGGGCGGGAAAGCATAGGCCCTCATGTTGTGCCAGGGAATTTCGAGGGCATCCCCAAGAGAGGAGACTCCCAGCCAGTTCCTGGAGGCATACAGGGGAAGTTTCTTGTTCCACGCTGTCGCAAAGAGGTCCACTTGTGGCGTGCCCCAACACTAAGATTTGCAAGAGGACCTCTGAGTTCAGCTCCCACTCGTAGCTGACCATTGTACGCCAGCTGAGGGCATCCGCAGTAACATTCAGCTGACCCGGGATGTACACTGCCACCAGCCAGATGCCATTCTGAACCGCCCATTCCCACATCTGAATGGCGAGATAAACAAGAGATGGGGACTTGGTACCCCCTTGCTTGTTGATATAAAGCACGGACACCACATTGTTCGTGCAGATCCGGACCACTTTGTTGACAATGACAGGCTGGAACGCTTTAAGCGGCAGAAAGATCGCCAGGAGCTCCAGGTGATTTACATGAAGGAGTTTGTCCTGCAGTGACCAGAGATCGGAAACCTGAAGAAGGTCCAACATCGCACCCCACCCCAGAGGGGAAGAGTCAGTTGTGATTGTCACTAGCGGGCCGGGGTCCTGAAAGGACGTGCCCACCGACAGATTGCTGAGAGACGACCACCACACAAGGTCCGCTCTCATGAAAGATGGAACAGGAATCATTTTGGAGTCTTGGCGCCAAGAACTCTGAAGAGCCAATTGTGTTTGCCTCATCTTCAGACGAGCAAGAGGAAGAGCCAACACACACGAGGCCATGAGGCCCAGAAACCTCTGGAACTACTAGGCCGACATGCTCTCTGACTGCACAAACCCCTGACACGTGGCCAACAGATCCGCCATTCTGTCCCCGGTCAGATATACTCTGCAGTCGATCGTGTTCCAACGAAAACCCAGGAAAATCAGGTCCTGAGAGACCGTCATGGAGAATTTGCACCAGTTCACCGACAGCCCAAGATGGAACAGGAGCTGGAGGAGGGACTGAAGGTTGCTCAAGGCCGATTGAGGACAAGGAATGCGCAGCAGCCAATCATCCAAATACGGATACACACGGATACCCGAAGCCGAAGATTAGCTGCGATAACCGACATCTTCGTAAAGACATGCGGTGCCGAGCTGAGGCCAAACGGGAGCACTCGGAACTTGAAATGCTCATCCTCCACTGAAAAAAGTAGGTATTTCCGATGCAGTCTCCAAATTAGAATATGCATATAAGCATCCTGAAGGTCCACCACACTGAGCCAATCGCCCTTCTGTAAAGAGGACTGTATCTGACAGGGCATGATCATCTTGAATTTCTCTTGGAGGTAGAGGGAGATTGAACTGGGAAAGGTCTAGGATGGTGTGTAGGCCAGCCTGGTTGGGTTTGGGCACCGTAAACAGCCGGGAGTAGAAGCCCTCCCCTCACTCCCCTAGGGGAACGGGTTCCACCGCTCTGAGATCCAGCAACTTCTGAATCTCGGCTCTGAGGGAGGGGGACCCAGATTCCTGGAAGGAAGGATTGAAGGGTGGAGTAGGGGGCAAGGGGCAAGCGGAAGCCGCCTGAGCGACCGACAAGACCCACCGGTCCTCATTGATGGCATGCCACGCCTCCGAGTGAGACGCAATGCACCCTCCTACCGGGGTCTCGTGCTAGTGCAGAGAAACTTCATTTAGTTAGTTTATTGGTGGCGGCGCCACCTGAACCTGAAGAGGAGGCCGAGGAACGGGAGAAAAACTGGCCCCGTTGTTGCCGTCGGCAGGAATTTCCTGATGGAGTATCAACCCTACGGGACTTCGGATCCAGAAATCCCCCAAAACCAGAGGAAGGCAGAGGCTGTGAAGATGTTCTCTGAGCCCTGAAAGACGGTTTCACCAGGACAGACCAGGACTTGGCAGTTTGGGTGCTGTCCTTAGTCTTAGTCAGTTCAACATCTGTCGTTGAATGAAAAAGCTGCTTGCCATCAAACGGCAGGTCCAGAACTTTATCCAGCACCTCTTTAGAGAACTTGGTAGCGTGCAGCCAAGCCTGACGAGAGGCATCCACGCCAAGCATAAGGCCCCGGGCCGAGGTGTCGACATGATGCGCACTGCCTCCAGCATATCCTGCGCCAGGAACCTGGCATCTGACAATCCCGCTTTAAAATTCTCTAGTTTATTAGCGGGAATGAATTCCTCAAACTCTGACAGACCTTTCCACATTCGCCCCACTAATATCAGTTCTGCGTTAGCTTGACTTAAAGGTATGGTCTAGTAAAAATGTTTATTGTCCCTACGGGTCGGCCATGTTTTTTTAAGCCTAAGAGGCTCGATTTTAGAAAACTTTCCCGAGTTTTCGTCCATTAAACGCACGCGAAAACAAGCACCAGGGAGCCGCCATTTTCTGATAATCCTATCTTTTCCCCGATCGCCCTGGCTGACCTGCTTTTGCGGCACTAAATCAATTCCCCCACCCCTGAGCCTGTCATCAGCAGACTTGTACCGCCCATTTCCCAACGCCAAAGCACGTCTCGTGTCAACATTCGCTGCGCTTCAGCTAATGACGTGTCGCCATGGAAATGGCAGGACGCCGCTCTCCTCAATAAGTATAAACAGACCGTTTCACAACACACAGCAGCCGATTTTCGATTCCATTCCTCTCTCTGTGTTACTTTGAGTATTCTGTGACTCGTTTCAGTGCTCTGGTCAGCTACCTTCGCCGCTTGTAGCACGTGTGAACAGATACCAGTACCACCGCTATAAATTATTTTAGTTTGTTTAACACACAATGGCTACAATAATGCCCTACATGCACGAGCCCGAGTATACCAAGGAGGAACTATTGGAAAGGGAAGCACGCGAAAACGATGGGGATTCGGACGGCAGTTGGCAGGACGAATCAACAGATGAAGAGCCTGGGCCTAGTCGAATGGACGGCGTCTCCACCTGGTGCACATGCAATCGGTGCAAGCTAATGCCAACTGAGGACGAGAACTGCTGCTGCCGAGAAAACTCGGGATGCCTGGCCTACATTTCGGAAGGCGAGCCACGACCGCAATGCATCACCGAGCTGCCAGACTTCAGGGCAGCCTGCCTCACACAGGCCGTGTTGAGAATAATGATGGTGCTTATGCACGAACTTCGAGCAACTGTTCGTCCTCGTAATCTGAGTAACGAGTAAGTATACTCTGCTTGTCATGCCACTCCTATTTCATGGTCTTCTACTATATCCAAAATTACATCTACATATCATTGTAACGCATGTAAGTCGTTGAATAGTGTGCATTGTCTAGATAGCATTTGTCCGTGTAAAATGCCATTAGTTACAAGAATTGTCATGGACAACAAACGTTTATTAAACTGATCTTGGTAATTTAAAAACAGTTTCATTCCTTTTCACAGGTGGTAGAGGCTGGTGGCCTATCGTTCCTTTACATGGTGGCTTCACGGGAGGCTTGGACACCGCGTTCGAAGAGTGATACCCGCCTGTGCCGTTCGTGCCATTAGAGAAACGTTCCCGAGTGACAGCGGTCAGTACAGGGGATTTTCTCTCGCTGTGCTGCAACCTGACCTGTATAATCTTTAAAGTCTTGTATTTTTGTGTCATGAAAATAAGATACAAAATAAAACACCACATATATTTTAAAAACGGTTGTCTCGATTTTTTAAATGAATCAAGTGTCTCTCCATTCAAGGATGGACGTCAGACATCTGTGCTCCGAATGGGTGAAGGTCTGGTTGCTGTGAAGCAGGGTGGTCACTATCTATCTAAGCTAACATAACATATTCTCGATAATGTATGCACTAAAACACACATGTTCAAAGTCTTTCAGTAGGTTATGTCTCTATAAAAGTCACACATATATCTATACTAACATTTACTATTGGATTATACAGTCTTCACCACTATAATACACCGGTTGAAGTGTGGGTCTGTGCTCACAAGAATCTCCGGTATGTGGCATTTGTTATTGATAAGCAACGATATACTATCATTGATATAAAGGCGATATACTGTATATTGCTATAAAGGCGGTTCGCGCCGGTGGATGCGCGCTGGCATGGGTGGCTGTCAGGGGCGCGAAAGGCCAAGGTGCCAAACTGCATGCACACTTCAAAAGGTGTCCCACGCCAAGGGGCCATCGGTCACATGGCCTCCTCAGACCCCGTGTCTCCAGCCAGGCCTCCCCTTGAAGCAGGCCGCCCCCCTAATACCACGACATACACACATCATTCATTCACAAACACACCCCAGTTTCTAATACTTTAAAAACCACTCAATATGTCTCATGAGAACATCTTTGTGCTTTGCAAGTCAACTCCTGAACATGCTACCTGGGAACCACTGAGATCTATGCTAATCTGCTCCTTGTCGTGCTATCCGTGAACATCAGTGCGCTACCTGTGGCCATCCACCTATTCTCCCGCAACATACTGCTCTGCTTGCTGAATCCAACTGTTTGTTGGTCAAGGTAAGGCCATGTATCCTGGTCATATTTCGCAGATTTTTAAATTTCTATCTATTTTCGAGTAGAGTACACAATAGTGCTATGTTCATTGGTCTCATTGGTATTGACTTGAGTTTCCATTGCTATGCTATCAATAGATCAATTTATTTTCATCTGTGTCTATTGTCATTGAATTGCATCCTTCGGGGGTCCAGTCTATAATGTAAGAATGTTTCCTTCTCGTGCAAGACAGAACATCCAAGGGACGAGTCACATGTTCAGATTTCAGTCACATCAATTATACATTTCTGCAATTTATGCAAATACTAAGCAGCACATAATGAACTGGTATAGTTCCTGCGACCAAAACAAACCTTGCATTGATCATTGTACGATTCATTTACTTTTGTATCAAATCTTTACTCTTGAAGATTGTATAATAATGTCGATATTTACTTTTCAGATTTATCAACAATGCCTGCCTGTTCGATTAGCGGTTGCCCTTCGAAGACCCATGCGAAATCTGAAGGAACTACAATGCATGTATTCCCGAAAACTGTTGATCGAATAAGAGAATGGGTCAGACATTGCGGATATCCACTGGATGAGCTGGAAAGTAGAGTCCAACAAGTCTTAGAGGACAAGAGGGGTGATCGATACCGCATCTGCAGCCGGCACTTTTCCTTGGACATGTACACAACTTCTTGGGTAACAAAGAAGAATAAACGGCGAACGACATGGAAATTGCGCGAAAACGCTATTCCCACTCTATTCGTCCACATTCCGCCACCGGTGAGTCAAGTGTCCTGATTTAGCTTTAGGCCTTGCGGTAGTGTGTAGGTAGCCGAATGGATTAATTGATATTGTAGGTGTTCTATCCCTTGTAATAATTTCGATATTGATAAGTGTATAGTTTTTTGAATAATGACATTTATCAATATATTCTTTTTCGATTTCATAACCCACAAACGCAATGTATATATATATGGGGACAGGGAACTGTGCTGTATTGAGCATTTTTCAAGTATTCTGTCGGCTTATATGGCTATTTTTAATATTGGCATTTCAATAACAATCATTAATTGACCTTTACAACTTCTTGACTATCCCTTGAATCTGAAGCAAGAACATTCTACATCCTAGACATGGTCGCAGTTATCAACCACTTCTAGCGCGTATCAGGTAATCTTACTAGGCTAATCCGCTACATACTTGTTTTATGCATGTCAAGTAATAGTTTTATTCTATTGTGTAATTATTTTACCAAATGTTTGGTTACTGCTTTCCAATTGATATACACCTTAGTTATCGTCCACTGGTGTTTGTTTTCAGTTATAATTAGTGTTATCCATACTAATGCAAGTACTGTCTTTCAGGGAGATGCTGAAGCGTTCGCCACATCTACAACATTTCTAGATGTTTTTCAACATCAGGAGGTATGGATACTGACAGCTCCATCGAGCATCATCATCATCAGAGCTGGAATTCTTGTTGTTTGATTGTTCTACACAATGTTTCATTCGTGGTTAGCCGTTGATATGTACCTGTGCTGTCGACCCCAGGTGTGTGTTATGTTTTCACAATTGTAATCCTCACTAATGCAAGTACAATGTTTCAGGAAGTTGATGGAGCGTCAACCCCTGCACTTGATGCAGAGCCTGACATTCAAGTATACGAATCGGCGCAACAGCTTTCGGAAGTGCGCACTACATTTGCAACATCCATAGATATTCTTCAGCAGCACGAGGTATGGATAATGACAGCTCCATCATGCGTGATCATATAACGTGACTCCATTTGCTATACTTTCTTCCTTAACGCAAGTGCTGTGTTTCAGGGAGACGACGAAGCTTCCACCACAATCACAACATCTCATTTAGATGATGCAGATGTAAAGGAATCGTTGAAATAAGTCGATGAAATGTGATCATATTTGGATTTTCCTTGATTCTTTTGGACAATGCATCTTTCGCGGTTATCTCTTTATATGTACCTGTGCCGTCAACCCCAAGTGTGTGTTGCGTTTCCAATATTGAAAAGCATACTAATGCAAGTACTGTGTTTCAGGGAGATGCGGATGCCTCCTCTCCAATACAACCATTCATGGCAGTCCATGCAGAGCCAGAGGTATGGATACTGACAGTTCCATCGAAATAGATCATCACTGGTCGAATACTTGTCGTTTGATTGTTGCACACAATGTTTAAATCGTATTTGGCTATTGCGATGTACCTGTGTGTTCGTCCTCACGTGTTTTATGCTAACAATATTTTGATACATAGTAATGAAAGTACTATGTTTCAGGGAGACGATGGAGCCTCATTCCGTGCTGTCTATGCGGATACAGAAAATAGTCGTTGCAGCGCAAGAGGAAGCGTGCAGATGTTGAAGGTCGAGTCAAAAAAGTTGCAAAGAAAAAAAAACAAAAAAAGGTTAGTTACAAACAGTTCATAACTTTAAAAAAATGTTTGTGCTGGGGACTATTTTATGTTTTTTTTTCAGTCAATTCTACTACACTCCATCTTGTGTTTAAACTGAACATCCCTTTTCCAATCTCTCCTCCAGTTACCCGTGGGTGTCAGAACTATACACACACAGAGAAGCGAATGAGAGCTGTGGCTTGCCAAACCGTGTACACTATGGAGGAACTATTAATTGAGGCGAGGCGTGTTCAGGCTCGAGATGCTCATGTCCAATGGCCAGAACATGAATTCATTGTGTTTGGAGACTACAGCAAAGTTGCATTGGACCATAGCTACAGTGTGACCGCACCACCACAAGAAGATGTTATTGAATGTATTGAAGATAGCTCTGAAGTAGTTGCAGATCAATTTACACAATCTACACCCGCCAAAAATTTGCCACCAAAAAACCTGTCGACATTGTTGTGTTCTCCCATCAATGTTGAAGTAATAGATGTTGAAATGACAGAATGTACCAGCCGCAGCATCCATAGACGCATCAGAACTTGATATCAGCAATATTACTTTCCAATGTGTTGAAATCTCCACAACGTCAAAGGCCGAAACAACGCTGACGCAGGATGACAGTCTAATGAAAGAGCAAATACATTGTATTCGACAGTTGTTTGATGGAAATTATAAGTATGATGAAATGTGTGCATTCCATTAGAGGGAAAGTATGTGGGAAGCCATTGATTAATGTGACTCGTCAAATAAAAGGCAGTAACGTCAAAATAAATGCCGCCTGTAGATTAAATCATAGGTTCTCATGGTCTGCACAACCGATGCTGGGGAAACTGCCAGCAGGCAATCTACTGTGTGCAGCTGCATCACTTTTTAGTGGCTCCAGTTTTAGAAAGTTAGAGGCTTTCTTTCAGTTTGTGGGACTCCATTTCATTTCTAAAGCGCTGTACTACACATACCAACGTGATTATCTGTTTCCGGCCATTAGTGATGCTTGGAAAATTGAACAATTGTCTCTAGCAAGTACATTCAAAGGCAAAGGTTTCAGGCTAGCCGGCGATGGACAGTGCGACAGCCCTGGATTTTCTGCCAGGTACTGCACCTACCACTTTCAGGACATGGATAGTAAGAAAATTGTGAGTTCGGTGGTCGTGCATGTAACACAATGTACATCCTCAGTGGCCATGGAGAAACTAGGTTTTATAAAATCAGTGGAATATCTACAATCGAGGGGAATGCACATCGACCTCATAGCCACGGATAGACACGTTTCAATTGCCAAGACAATGAGAGAACAGTTCCCACATATTAAACATCAATTTGATGTATGGCATCTTGCTAAATCAATCAATAAGAAAATCTCGGCTGCAGGGAAAAAAAAGGTTTTGAAAGTATTTTGCAGTGGTCACATTCTATCACCAACCATCTTTGGTGGAGCTCAAAAACTTGTGAGGGGTCAGTGGAAATACTACTTGAAAAATGGCGGTCACTGATGCACCACTGTACCAACGTTCACCGCTGGACAGCAAATGAACATTTCCACCAATGTGAACATGGCCCTTTGTCCCCAGAGGAGGCACGGAAGAAGAAGTGGTTGATTCCATCTTCACCGACACACAAAGCCATTGAGAAGATTGTTTTCGACAAAACTCTATCAAGAGATTTGAGAGGACTGACAGAATTCTGTCACACAGGAGATTTGGAGGTGTTCCACAATATGTGCCTAAAGTACAGGCCAAAGCGCTTGCATTTTAGCTTTCGGGGCATGAGACATAGGACTCTACTAGCGGTCTTGGCCCATAACAGCAATGTCGGACGTGTACAATCTAGGACTAGGGGTAAAGTAAGGATGCCTCGCTACACTAAGGTGTTTTCAAAACGAAGTAAGCAATGGGTGATCTATGATGAAATGCAGTTCGACTTTGTGAAAGGCCTTATTGTTGCTGTGTTAGAGAAGCACAGATATGGAATTTTGGACATTTCTGTGCAGAGCAGTGATCCATTGCCACCGAACATTGCGACTGTGCCATGCCCACCCGAAGCACAGCTGATTGTGAAGTACAAATCCCGGTTTAAATAATTGCAATACGATTGTCTTTTTGTAAATAAATGTTATTGTACAGTGTACCTGTAACCCTAACCCCTACCTTCACCATCATGGGTGGCGAACAAGCTGGGTGTCGTCTTTGAATTCTCTCTATTCACCTCACATATGTGTATGTATATATTTTTCTCATGTCTCATCTCATGTAAATGTAAATGCTGCGCACTGTTAACGGAGGGGAGGCTTGCGTATTGCAAATAATAAAACAAACAAACAAACAATAAATCTCACTTTTAACTCAACTCCTGTGGTACTTTATACTTTCCCTGACCTTCTGCCAAAAATTAAATGTCTCAATTTGGGCTGCAAAGCTCGCAGACAACGGGGACAAAATTGGGGCACTTAGAACGCGCCAAGCGGGCCGTGGCATTTGGGAGAGAAGCCAGTTCGCATTTGCACATTGAGGCGCACTACATAGACGGATTCTAAACTTCAAGTTCTCACAGATGCCTATACTATGTGATGTTGCAAATAAAGAATGCGAAGGACAGCGCCCAGATGAGGCCCACAAGTCGCACTGGAAGTATAAGGGTCGATTGTTTTTGACCTTGAGACAGGGACCATGCCGAAAGAACTACATTTGAAGGCAGTGCGCAATAACGTAAGAGACGATAAGGCAGAAAATTCAGAAACTAGACCGGGTTTCATTTTAGGTCAGTATACGAAAAATCGTTGTCAAGAGCACGGTCCGTTTTACAGACTGCATTACGAAGAGACACAATGGAAATTTCAAATATAATGTAAGTAAATCTTTACACGCTTTTATACCGGAATGAAGATTTAATGAATGGATGCATGAATAAATGAATGAATGAAGAGCTAGGAAAAGCAAGTAAAACTGTTTGTAGTGGGCACATGAGCTTGCAGGTCCACTGGTCTCACCGATCTCGGTCCTTGGCCCAGCCACTTTTCCCTGCACTGCCTACCTGCACTACAGGACTGTCTCTGTATCCTTCAGCCCCTTCTCCCGGCATTTACCCTGCACTTGCCACCAGCTGGCCCTATTATTTAATTTGTATTCAACTAACCATGTACAGCCCTTCCCCCATGCGCGATCAGAAAGACACCTGGCCTAGTAGGATTGTTGTCTGTCTGCCCTTGTTCCCCACCTGCCTCGTCACGGCTAGAAACACTGGAGTATAGGCGCGTTACACACGGCATATCATATATCATATCATTCCTCACGCATGTAGACTGTTGTTTATTGTGTGTTGGCCTCGATTTATCTCGTTACTTTTCGCATTGATTTTAGGGACGAACATACTCCATTGAACTATCCTTGCAAGCAAATAGTTTCTGATCGGCCGTAATAAATAAAATGAGTAATATTAATGAAGTTCGGCTAGCGAGACTAGTTATCATTTTTTTGTTTTCATACAGGTATTTGATCCCTTTCTGCCACTGCCATCTGTTTGAGACACCGGTGGATGGATTCTTCAGCAGACACCTGCAGCTTCGTGTCAACAACTGGAGCATGATCACCATATTATGGGACGATCGCCAAGGGCCCACATGCCCTTACGCTGTACTAGTGGCTAGAAGCAACATATCAACCTTTTGGCTGGACTAGTGCCTAGTTGATGGAACAGCCTTGCGGTTCACCGTGCTTCCAAAGTGATTCTTTTTACGAAAATGAACACCCTGTGTACCATAAAGGAACAGCGCGTGACTCAAGATGAAACGGAACAGTTATTGCGGATACAGATATAAGAAAATAAATGGCTTCCGGAGTTCATATGTCAATTGCTGAATATTCTCTAAACATTTAATGTCAAATAAATGTACTTTACCAAATGTACCGTGTTGCTGTTTCATTTTAAAGTACAGTTTCATATTCCGAATTGTGGCGCGCTGTGTTGTGAGTTGATCTGTGTTGGTTTCCGGGTTCTGTGTGGAGTCGCGCAGAAGACGACTGGGCGCGTTTGCCTACGCAGCACAGTAACGTCATGGGGAGAGGCGGGGAATATGAATGTTTTGATAATGTCAGGCTCAGGGGCGGGGGAATTGATTTAGTGCCGCAAAAGCAGGTCAGCCAGGGCGATCAGGGAAAAGATAGGATTATCAGAAAATGGCGGCTCCCTGGTGCTTGTTTTCGCGTGCGTTCAATGGATGAAAACTCAGGTAAGGTCCATAGGAAAGTTTTCTAAAATCGAGCCACTTAGGCTTAAAAAAACATGGCCGACCCGTAGGGACTAGGGACAGTAAAAAAATTTTACTAGACCATGCCTTTAACTGCAGGGTTGAATTAGCGAAAATCTTCAACCAGAAGCTTGTCCTCTTTGGCCAGAACCTGCGTTGCCGCTGTAGAAGACGATGAAGCAGGTCTGGATTGTGATGTAGCAACAGCGATCAACGTGGAGGAAAGGGGTGGACACGACGCTAAGGCCACTTCTTCCGAAGAATGGAGCCTAGAACGAGCCTCAATCTTTTTATTAACAAACAGTCCAGAGTGTGGTTTCTCCCAGACTTTACGGACCTGGGCTAAAGCGTTCTTCTGCAAGAACAAGCCGGTACGCTCCAAAGGAGAAAAGGTGAATGCCCCGAAAGCACCCCTTCCTGTGGAGCGGGTGCTCCGGGTACTGGAACATCCAAATGACACATGGCACCCGGCCGTGAAAGGCTCTAACCGAGCAGGGCTGGTCCTCGCTATCCTGATCGCCCTGTGTGTCATCCGACACATCCGGATCAATCTGCGCCGCATCTGGCCCTCCTTAAGATTTGTCCACTGGAGACAGTGGAGGGAGAGCCGGTGGAGGCCCGGCCGGCAAAGGAGGTGCTGGCGGGATCACCTGTGCCACAACTGGGACCGACGGCACAGGAGGGCATATCTCCCTAAAAAAACCTCGAAAATACTCGTTCATGGGGTCGGAATGCATTAGCTTTTGAAATTTACAGAAAAAAAAAAATGAGTCCTCCGCCGATGTTTTAGGCGCGACTGGAGGAGGCCTCTCATGAGCGGAGTAATTCCAGAGGCGTAAGGGAGAGGGTTGGCAAGAAGGCCCTTCTCCACTGGTGTCAACATAGATCAAGGGCGCAGATGCCGCAGGAAGCGGAACGTTGTGCCGTAGTGGCATCCGAGCGTTCGACATATACTGGACAAAACGGATGCGCACAAGGAAAATTATGTTCACCTGAAAAGCCAGTCCCCCCACCCAGCGCTGATGGCGTAGTTGTAAGGGAGGTATCCAAAATGGCCACCGTAGTCTTGGCGGAACAGCCGCCATTTTGTCAACACCAGAGGAGAACTGCGACACGTGTGGGAGTGAGACCGGGGTCTTCACAGATGGGTCAGGGATCACCATTTTAGCCTTGACACAAGGAACCTCGGCCAAGCCGGTACTGCGTGGGCTAGAATGTTTGAGACATGACATCAGCCAGAATAGCCATCAATGGAAGGACCTCGGCAACAGAGGAATTCCGGTCAGAGACCTCACTCCGTGCCCCCTCAACAGACCTGGCGTCACCGCTTGAGCAGGAGTGATGAGGAGTATACCTCACAGACAAGACCTTAACAGGCCTCTCAGAACTGTCGGTCACCTTAGCCTCCAAACGAGGAACCTCGGACCCGAGCCCGGTAAAAGCCCTTTCACAAAGGGCCTCTAACTTTAGTTTGGTACAGAAAACCTCAACCGAGGTCTCAGGGCGTACCCCGGTGTCTTTACAGGAAGCTCCAGACAGGGAGACCTTGAAGCAAGCTCCAGTACCCGCCGCCTCAGTAGAACTGGGCCATTGAATAGCCCCCACAGAAGGGGCCTTGGATTCAATCCGGTGTGAGTAGGCCCCTTACGGAGGCCCTCTGAGAAAACTCTGGTACTTTTCTTAGGCCTAGAACGTACCCCAGGGGAAAACCCGGTGACAGAGCTTTTAAAGACCCTCATGGACCGGGAAGACCCCGGGAAGGAGTACCCCGGTCGGGGTGCCTTAAAAACTAAAGAACTTACCGGGCGTCTCTTCTTCTCGTCGATGAAACTCTGAAAATGCAGAGGAGAAACACGCTGGAAAACCTCCTGGAATACCTCCTCCCACCGTTCCAGACGACGTTGAAGTGCCCGGACCGAAAGGGAATCACAGTAAAAGCACGAGTCCCACCGGTGATCCGGACCCAAACACTCCAAACAAAGAGGATGTGGATCCGCCCTAGCGAAACGTCGTTCGCAGGAACAACAATGAGGAAAATCTAAACGAAACAGCATACACGGACTACTACGCGACCGCTAAACCGGAGCAGGAAAGGAGGACACTGGAAGGAAAAGAACAAGTTACTTTCTTACCTGGTAACGTTCTTTCGATGGGATGGTCCAACGACGTATTCCATATCTATGACAGGTAATGTCCACAGCTGTGCTGCTTCGGAAAATCTTTGGCGTCTGCGTCCTGCGTCGATGACGTTGATGCGCCGTCCCCGAGGACCTCCTCCGACGGCATCCGATGTGATAAATAGGACGCACAACGCCCATAGCCTCAGTTATAGTTTTTCCCAGAACGTGTGCCATCAGTTTTCTGCCAGTCAAAGACACAAGGCCTTGCGGAACGCAAGCTGCAGTCGCAAAAGAAATTCTGCAGCGGGGAAGGCAGGGAGGGAGCGATATGGAATACGTTGTCGGACCATCGAAAGAACGTTACCAGATAAGAAAGTAACTTGTTCTTCGAGGGGATTGGTTCCTCCGACGTATTCCATGTCTATGACAGACTCCGAAAGCAGTACCAAGCAAGGAGGTGGGAAAGAATTTAGAATACAAATTTAGCATGCCCAATCAAATTGCGGAATAGAGAACTGCCTTGCCAAAGGCCAGATCTTGCCCTCTGATGGAATCAAGGGAATAGTGACGTACAAAAGTATGTACTGAAGCCCAGGTGGCTGCATCACAGATGTGACGAATAGGAACTCCCCTCTGCAGGGCAGTAGACGCAGCCACTCCCCTGGTAGAATGGGCCCGCAAGCCAGCCGGAGGGTCCTTACCCGCCAAGCGGTAACACGCAGTGATAGCTAAAATAATCCAACGAGACAAAGTCCGTTTCGTCACAGCTTGTCCCAAACGCTTTCCAGCGTAACCAATGAAAAGTTGATCGTCCACTCTGACCCGGGACATGCGCGAGCTATAAAAGCTCAACGCTCTCCTAGGATCAAGCCTATGGAACCCCTCCTCTTCCTTACCAGGATGTGGAGGAGGATAGAACCCCGGAAGAACAACCTTCTGGCTCAAATGAAATTCCGAAACCACGTTCGGAACAAAAGGACGAACTCTAAGGACAACTCTGTCCTTGTGAAACACAGTGAAGGTTGGCTTAACTGAAAGTGCCTGTAACTCACTCACTCTGCGAGCGGAAGTAACCGCAACCAAAAACACAGTTTTCAGAGTCAACAGCCTCAAAGGGCAAGAAGGTAAAGGCTCAAACGGAGCACCCATAAGAAACTTAAGAACAAGGTTCAAATCCCAACCTGGCACCAAAAAAGGTGACGGAGGGAACACATTAGTAAGCCCTTTCAAAAACTGAAAAATTAAAAGGAATCTTAAAATAGGAACACTCTTCAGACGAGCGCTTAAATATGGACAGCGCCGCCAGGTAACCTTTAATGGTCCCCACTTGCAAGCCCCTGTGGGCCAAAGAAAGCAAAAAAGACAAAACCATGAGAATGTCGCATTCAAAAGGATGTTCATTCTGAACTCTGCACCAGTCGCAGAACTTTCTCCAACGGCAACGGTACAGAGACTTTGATGCCGGCCGCCTGGCCGAAAGCAACACCTCCATCACGTCTTCAGGGAGGTCCCAATCCTTATACCTCAACCTTTCAGAAGCCAAGCGTGAAGATTGAGGGATCTGACCTCTGGATGGAGAACCTGACCCCCCCCCCTCCCGTGAGAGCAGATCGTCTCGGTAGGGAAGACGACGTGGAGGGCAGATGGACTAGTCTAGAAGGTCCGGGTACCACGTCCTCCGGGCCCACGCGGAGCAATGAGGATCATCCGAGAACCGAACCTCCGTAACCTCCGCAACACTTGCGGGATGACGGGGACTGGAAGAAGTGCGTACAGCAGTGGGAATGACCACTCCACCACGAACGCGTATCCTAAGGCTCCTTTTGGAGGAAATCCCCGCGAGCAAAACCTTTCGCACTTCCGGTTGACACTGGAGGCGAAGGGATCCACTTGAGGGGTCCCCCAAAGGGCGAAGATCTCCAGGAGAATCTCCTGAGGCAGCTCCCACTCATGAGAGATTGTGCTCTGCCTGCTCAGAGCATCCGCCGTCTCGTTGTCGTCTCCGGCCAGATGAACTGCCGAGATCGATACTTCCTTCTGGATGGCCCAGAACTCTAGCTGCATCGCCTCCCTGCACAGCGGAAGTGACCCTGCCCCCCCCCTTTTGTTGAGGTAGTGCATGGCCACCGTGTTGTCCGTCAGAATCGGGACACTCTTCCCGCGCACAGTCGGCAGAAAAGCCTTCAGGGCTAGCCTGACGGCCCTCAGCTCCAACAGATTGATCTGGAGTCTGGACTCCGACGGAGACCAACGATCGCTGACTGTCAACTCGCTGGCATGAGCTCCCCATCCCGTGAGGGATGCGTCTGTCAAGATCGTCACCTCCGGCCAGGGCAGCCAAAATGGGGCCCCCTTCATCAGATTGCCCTCGACGGCCCACCACAGAAGGTCCCGGGCTACCGAGGGCGGCACCTGAACAGGGTCCGACAGCGAGCCGGAGAACTAAGACCACTAGAGCTTGAGTGCCAACTGGAAAGAACTCATCCGCAGACGAGCCTCTGGCACCAGAAGAATGCAGGATGCCATGAGGCCGAGCAGTCCCAAGAACTCGGGACGCTGGGAGATTCTGGGCGAACTGAAACTTGTGCACCATCTGCTGAATGTGAAGAGCCCTCACCCGAGGAGGAAAATACTGCCCCAGGGACGTGTCGAGCACTGCTCCGATGTACTGGAGCTGCTGCGTTGGTGTCAAATGGGACTTCTTTAAATTGAGGGAGAAGCCCAGCCTGTGAAGGGAGTGGCAGGTGACGGACAGATGATCCAGGACTTGCTCGGGAGAGCTCCCCCTGATCAACCAATCGTCCAGGTAGGGGTAGATGTGAATTCCCCCCTTTCCTGAGATGCGCTGCCACCACCACCATGAGCTTGGTGAAAACCCTCGGGGCGGAGGTCAATCCGAACGGCAGGACCCGAAACAAAGTGCGAGTCACCAACCGCGAACCTCAGGTACTGCTTGTGCTTGGGATGGATCGGCACATGGAAGTAGGCATCCTTGAGGTCGAGAGACACCAACCAGTCCTGAAGTTGAAGGGCCTGGAGGACTTGAGAGAGAGTAACCATCTTGAACTTGTCCTTCCTGAGGAGCTTGTTCAAACCGCGCAAGTCCATGATGGGTCTCAATCCCCCGTCTTTGTTTTGAAATCAAAAAATAAGGGGAATACCATCCCTTGTTCCTCTCCGCTACAGGCACCAGTTCTATGGCGCCTTTCTCCAGCAGGGCTTGAATTTCCTGCGCAAGGAGCTGATCCGGACTCTTCAAAGAGAGGTTCTCTGGTGGATTGTCGTGAGGCCTCTGCCGAAAAGGAAGACAGTAGCCGTGGGTTATGATCTCCAGAACCCACACATCTGAAGTAATGTCTTGCAACTCTACAATATGCTGCGCCAGCCTTCCCCCAACCGGCGAACCATGGGACCTGGCCTCAGGACTGAGTGGTAGCGGCTGCGGCGTTGCCTGAGGACAAAGAGGCAACTGCCCGTGCGGCCTCGGCACCTCGAGTAGCTTTGTTTCCACCTCTGGCACTCTTACGATGGCCTCTTTGACTGCTAGCTCCTCTCGTTTTACTCAAGGACGAGTAATAGCGAAAGGAACCTCCCCTCCATTGCTGTCCCCTAGGACAAAAAGGCAGAGGTTGGCAAACTGCAGCACCCAATGATTTCGCTGCAGCTTTGGAGGTCTGCAACCTCTCAAGGCTCTCGTCAGCCTTGCTGCCAAAAAGGTGTTCACCGTCAAAAGGCATGTTGAGGAGCCGGGACTGCACATCAGGAGCGAACCCAGACTTCCGCAACCACGCAAACCTGCGCATTACGGTGCTCGCCGCCATGGACCGGCTGACACAATCCGCCAAGTCCAAACCCGACTGAACGGCCTCACACATAGCATCCTTGCCATCCTGAACCATAGCAAGGAAACCATCCCGTTCGTCCCCTTCGGGAATATGATCAACCGCTAATGCAACACAGTTCCACAGAGTGTGTGTGAAACGAGACAAGGCACATATGGAGTTGGCCGCCTGAAGCGCCATACCCCCCGAAGAAAACACTTTCTTCGCCCAGCCGTCAAAACGTTTGTCGTCCCTATCCGGAGGGATGGTAGGATACGAAGCCTGCTTTGCCGGGGCCGTAGCCGCCTGCATCACCAAACTCTCCGGGGTGGGGTGCCTAGACAAGTAGCAGGGGTCGCTACTGGCTGTATGGTATTTTGGCGACCAAGACTTGCCCACTGCCGGAAGACTCTCCGGAGCAGTCCAAGCCGCCGCCACCCTTCTCTGCAGAGCCATATGAAAAGGCAAGACCGGGTCAGTGGGTGGACCGAGATCAAGGATGTCTGTGAGATCATCCTGAATGAACTCCTCCAGGGGAGCTGACCAACCCAAGTACTCGGTAACCCGAGACAAGGCGCCGATATGACGAATCGGCATGAGTGCCAGGCTCCGGCCGACAAAACTCCACCTCCGGAGAGGTGTCCAGACCACTGGCATCATGCAGCGACTGCCTCAGGTCATCAAACTGGCTATGGCCCAAGATAAGGTCATCCGGAACCGGAACCAGGATGCCATCAGAGCCTTCATCACCCTCTGAAATGTACTGCAGTCGGGGAGAGGAAGACCTCTGCGGACCAAAGCAGTGCCGTACCTTAGCCATAGCCTTTCTAGGTGCAAACCCCGTGCCACGGGGCCCCTCCGACACCACCGCCTCGAAAGGCGTCGAGGACGCCGAACAAGTCGGCGTCGACAGAAAAGGCGTCGAGCAAATCGGCATCGACGTCAGCTGCAACGCCTCCAGCATCTGCGGCGTCGACACAGTCCTCGAAGCCGGAGCTCCAAGCGTGTCTCTCGACAACCTGGTCGACGACCACCTCGAGAGAAATCGTCGACGACCTCGGCGCCACAGGCGTCGACGTCTTCTTCGAAGACGGCACAGGATCACGCGGTCTCGAGCGCGTCGAGGACCGGGACCTGGAACGGGCATGGCGAGAACGGCTACCCTTGTCCGAGCGGGACCTCTCCCACGAGCAGTGCCGACCACCCGAGCGCAAAGGCGTACGGGCGGTGTCTCTCGACCGGTGCCAACCGACCCCACTCGGAGGCGCGGACAGACCGGTGCCCTGCGATTCCAGAATCGCTAGCATCTGCTTCCCGAAGGAAGCCCATTCCTCCGGTGTCGCTTGCATGGAGGGATAAGCGACCCCGCCGACGGGCGGAGTCCTCGGAAGAGGACGGGGAAGGCGACATATGCCGGCGCTTCCTGGAATGCCTAGAAGAGGCAGAGGAGTGGCGAGACACACTCCTGGAAGGAGGCCCACCGGACTTCCGACGATGACGTGGAGAGTCACCCCTCGAGTCATCGGTCAAAAGCCCCGCAGACCTCGACTTCCGGGGCTTACACACCCTGCCTACCGACAGCTTCTTCTTGCGTTCCCGCAAGGCCTTTGCAGTGAGCGACTGGCAGTCGACACAGTCGTCCGTATCGTGGGCCTCCCCGAGGCACCAGAGGCAGGCGTCGTGCGAATCCGTGACCGAAATCATGGACCCAAGTCCCTGCAGTTCTTGAAGCCCGGACGCGGGGTCGAAGATGAGAAAGACATCGCCACGAACAGGTCTTCACAACAAACCGAACAGGTTCAACAAACCGAGAATAGATAACAGCAAACTCCAACGAGTCGAGGTGTACCGAGATTCACGAAGCGAACACGTTGCGGAAAAAACGGAACTGAGGCTATGGGCGTCGTGCGTCCTATTTATCACACCGGGTGACGTCGGCCGTCGGAGGAGGTCCTCGGGGACGGCGCATCGACGTCATCAACGCAGGACACAGACGCCAAAGATTTTCCGAAGCAGCACAGCTGTGGACATTACCGGTCATAGATATGGAATACGTCGGAGGACCCAATCCCCTCGAAAAAAATCTTCCGAAGATGCAAGTGCGTCCAGTCCCTAACAAGCGGAGAAAAGGACTGATGGCCGATGAGCTGGGCGGAGATAAGGAGGGCGGGGTTACGGCCGCGTGCAGTACCCAGCATAAAAAAAAAGGACACATTTTTGAAAAATGTGATGCTTTTTACAAAGTGCTCCAGTCCCATCCCACAGGACGGAGGAATGTCCCATAAGTATGGAGGCAAGGGGACAGGACGTAGGAGTACTACAGTTCTGACAGTGAGCGATCTAGTCTTTCCTATCATTATGGTGGCGGGCACTTTAAAACCGGACCTCCATTTGGGAATGATGTCTGTGGAGGCAGTGTGAGCAGAGGAGGCTGAGGCAGCAGCTGGGGAAGCAACTCCCAAGAAGTGGCGTAGTAAGTGGAGTGCTTGAAACCTGGTGACCAATGCAGAGTTTATACAGCAGGAAGCAGCGTAAAGGAAAGCGGAAGGCCAGTAGCAGATTGCATGTGGAAGACCGGCGTGACCAAGCGAAGCAGTCACACCTGTCAATGAAGTCCTGGGCTGCAGGCAGAGCATTGCTGGGGAGCAACGCCATGGAGAGCCGCTGGGAGAGAAGCAAGGTCCTGCGCGAGCATGCGAGTACCCGGAGCGCCTACGACCTTGCAACGCCATAAGCTCCGACCGGTGAGTGAATGGGAAGCACCGGGCTTGCAGGCAAACGTGCACTGAATATTGTTGTTTTGGATGCTGAAAGAACCGAAAGGTATAATGAGCGCTTTTGAATACTGAACCGAGTAAATCGAGTGAAATAAATATGGTGCATGTGATAGATACCACGAAGTGTATTGGATAAAACACAAGTATTGGCAAGGTCAAAGCATGCCAAGAAGGGTAGAAGATAAGAATGCAAGTATTGAGCAAAGCTAATGGAATCCAAAGGACTGCAGTTTCAAAAGGAAATATGCTTTTCTGTAGTCTAATGACTCTTGAAAAATAGAACAAAATGAATGGTGATTAAGTAAACCACAGTACAGTGTAAAGGGTAAAGAAAGTGTGCTGCATTCTCTGACACTCAAGTACTAGAGAAGTCAAAGGAACAGCAAAAAGGCTATGATTTGCAGAAAAGACTACTGGCAACAGACAGAAGAGTTCCAAGGACTGCATATTATCAGAAAACCTACTTTGGCCAGATCCGAAGCAGTACAAGCTAGTGCAATGAAGGTATATTGCTCAATCAAGCTACAGTACAGTCTCAGAAGAGTGCAACACTGGGGAAACAACCAAAAATCACTAGGAAAAAGAAACAATGGCAAACTGTTGATGGGAAGCAATCAAGGATGGGTATTGTTTGCGTGACCTGCAATGGGTGGACCTGGTGGTCCGTCAACTGCGCCTAGATAGAGTTCCCTGTGTGGAGAAGTCAATGAAAGTATTCATAAAGAAGCCTAGGTTTGGCAACAACCTGTTATGCGATTTTGAAGTAAAGAAAAAACTGCCTATGTGAATTTAGTGATAACTAAAGTGCTGGTAAGTGTCTCAAGGAACTATGTTGTTTTTGTTGAAAAGATAGGACAATTGAACTCTTGGGGAAGGGAACCCCAATACCTTGATAACTTTTGAATTTGAGGAAGGGAAAGCCGATTACAAGCCAAGAGCTGGAATAAGCTCTGAACCTCATTTTGAACAATATTCAGTTAGATACTGACATCCCTAACACATTGTATGCAGTTAGTTATGAGGGCAAGTATAGGTTTTGCACACATGCTGACTTTTGATTTGGACTTCCTGACAGACTATCCTTTGTTTTCTTTAGGTAGGGAAATCCCCACCTTAGTATAGGACAAGTTAGGCCTTCCTTCATCCTGCATTTTGTTTTAAAAAAAAAAAAACATCTGAGAACAAAACTTGAACCGGTTGTCTGCGCCTACTTCATGATGCCTTCATACAGCCTTCAATAGAGTTGTACATGCTACAGCCTACACTCCCCCAACCCTTTATGACAAAGCAGCCCAAAAGTGTTTCTTCCTCTTCCTTGCGTGTATACATGTTTCAGTGCCCCGTTAAATCTTTCACACTCCCATTCATAAGGATAACCTTGGCATTGCATAGCTCTTTCAGAAGGAACCACAAATCAGAAACAAACATCAACAGATAAAGAAGTCCAGATGCAAATTCTTAAACAGTGCGATTTATCCAAGAGCTTCAATATTTACGGGTCAGTCCAAGTGGTATGAATGTTACAAAGGCTTGCAAATAAATGAGTCATTTATCAACTGGTTCTCTTTTTTGGATCAATGATAGTAAAGTATTTCAACATGTGCCAATGATCCAACCACAAGAATGTCAGACTGTACTGCACCAATCATACCTAAAAGGAAGAAATGTGTATGCAGTTGTCTACATCCCCGAGAACCACAGGTCTTGAGTAGAACAATGCGATGGATAAAACAGCACCGTTCCACAGCCAAAGGCTTTAATTTGAGCAAATTTGCACACCCACAGTCCTATATATGGGATACATTAATCACCGTAATTGTATTTCTGATGCTTGTATCTGCTTAGATTCACATGCTGTGCATAGGCCGACATCTAGTGGAAGCTGCAGAGTATTACAATTTGTTTTTTGTTCGAAACTCGAAAATGGGCGTTGACACAGGTGGTGCCAGTAATACTATCCCTAGTGTGACGTCCCCTGTACCCATGATCCCTCACGCGTCTAGGACCCTCAGATTGTATTTTTTCTGACATGAGGAGTAGCGTGAGTACAGATGATCCAAGCAGATAGAAGATAGATAAAATAAGACTACAAGCATCCATGCGCCTCCTCTCAGAGGGGAGGAAGGCTGGGTCGCATGTGAATCTAAGCAGATACGAGCATCAGAAATACGATTACAGTGAGTAATGTATCCCTTCTGAGGCTTGTGGAATCTGCTTAGATCACATGCTGTGCATAGATTAGCGAGAAGTGTTAAAAGGAGGTGGGATTTGAGAAGGGTCATGAGCAAATAAATGTCTTACAACCACTTGTCCCACTTGAGTATCTGTCTTGGAATGGGCGTCAATGCAGTAGTGCTGAGTAAAAGTGTGAATAGAGCTCCAAGTAGCTGCTTTGCAAATGGTGTCAAGGGGAACATTTGCAATGAAAGCCAGAGTGGCCCCAATGCCTCTTGTCGAGTGGGCTCTGGGTGTAAAAGGCAAAGTTTTGTCAGAAAGAGAGTAACACAACTGGATACAGTTGACAATCTACCTGGAGATGGCACCCTTAGAGACGCGATCTCCCTCTTTGCCTGTGGCTACGGAGACAAACAGTTGATCTGTTTTCCTAAGCGGTCTGGTCTTGTTTACATAGTAAAGGACTGCCCTATGCACATCTAGGGTGTGTAGTTTAACCTCAGCCGAGCTTTGTGGGTTTTGGAAGAAAGCCGGAAGCTCGATGGACTGGTTTACATGGAATTTGGAAATAAACTTAGGTGAGAACCTAGGGTGTCAGTAAAACCAGTTTATCCTTATGAATAGTAAAGAAAGGATCCTGTACTGACAGAGCCTGAATTTCACTGACCCTTCTTATGGATGTAATGGCTACTAAGAAGGCAGTCTTATAGGTCAGGTGTTTGAGACTCGTCTTATGCATGGGCTCGAATGGGGGGCCCAGGAGTTTAGATAGCACCACGTTCAGGTCCCATCCTGGTGGTGGGTTAGAAATAGGAGGGTGAAGTCTCTTTACTCCTTCCATGAAGGCCTTAACTACTGGTACTTTCCACCACGACACCTTGTTATGGGAAGTGGTGTATGCTGACAGGGCTGCCAGGTGTACCTTCAGTGAGTTAAAAACCCGACGCGCATCCAGCAGGTGGAGCATGTAAGTAACAATAGTGGAAGGAGTGCAATCAACTGGGATGATTTGCTTACTCTGGCACCAGATTACAAATCTCTTTCATTTGTCAAAGTAGCAGTGCCTCGTGTTGGGCTTCCTAGCCTCTTTTAGGATGTCCATACACCTCTGTGGTAATTTGAGATGTCCAAACTCTATGACCTCAGGAGCCATGCTGCCAGGTTCATTGAGTTGGGTTGAGGGTGCACTCTTTGACCTTGGTGCTGGGACAATAGGTTATACCAGCTCGGAAGTCTGATGGGTTCGCACACCGCCAGTCTGCGTAGGTGTGGGAACCATGGTTGTCTCGCCCACATGGGAGCAACCAGGACGAGCGTCATCGATTCTCTGTTAATCTTGTTGACCACCTTCCTGATTAGAGGAGTTGGTGGAAAAGCGTATGCAAACATCCCTGACCAGTTCATCCACAGGGCGTTCTCCCCTGGGAGTCTGGTTGGGGGAACCTGGATGCGAATCCTGGGCATTGTCCGTTTTTGCTTGTGGCAAATAGGTCTATAGTGGGGAAACCCCAATGAGAGAAGATGTCTTCTACGGCTTCTCTGTGTAGACAACACTCGTGTTCCTCTGGGAGGGGGTCTCTGCTCAGAGCATCCGCTAGGGAATTGAGATCCCCTGGAACATGTTGTGATGACAGGAAGATGTTCCATCCGAGTGCCCATATCCAGATTTTCTGGGCAAGCTTGGACAGATTTGGCGAGCGAGTCCCTCCTTGTTTGTTCCGGTAGAACATGGCTGAACATGCTGTCCGTCCGGATTTGCACTGACAGGTTTAAAAGGTAGGGTTCGAAAGCTTGAAGCGCTCTGAATACTGCCAGAAGCTATAGAAGGTCGATGTGATTCTTGGCCACAGCGTGAGACCAGAGACCCTGAGCTGTGTGGTGGAGATGGTGAGCTCCCCACCCCGTCAGGCATGCATCGGTTGTGACTACCGCCTGTATCTCGGGATCGTAAAAGGGTTTCCCCTTGGACAGATTCTCTCTTGTCCACCAGTGAAGGCTTTGTACCAGTGTTGGCGAAACGACCACTAGATCGTCTCACTGACCACTTGCCTGAGACCACTGTTTCGCCAACCATTCCTGCATGGGACGCATGTGCAGGTGCGCGTGGGGGACCAGGTAAATACATGAAGCCATCATGCCCAGCAAACGCATTGCTTTGCGTACCGTTATCTGGCAACCGGACTGGTATTGCGGGATTAGCAGCAGTATATTCCGAATTCTTTCCTCTGAAGGAAAGGTCAACCCCTCTTGAGTGTCTAGGATAGCTCCTAAGAATTGTTTGGATGTGCTTGGCACTAGACTTGACTTTTTCCCGTTTATTGGGAAGCCCAATTCGAAGAGGAGGTCGATAGTCCCCTGAATTTTTGTTCTGCAAATTACTGGGGTTTCCCCCATGATGAGCCAGTCGTCCAGGTAAGGGTACACCGGCATTGCCTCCCTGCGTAGGTGTGCTGCCGCCACCGCCATTACCTTGGTGAATACCCTTGGGGCCGAAGCTATCCCGAAGGGCAGTACTTGAACTGGTAGTGCCGACTGTCCACCTTGAAGCGCAAGTATTTTCTGTGCGCTGGGAACATGGAAATATGAAAATAGGCATCTTTCATGTCCAATGTTGCCATGTAATCCCCCTTTTTTAGGAGGGGGGATTACCTCTTGGAGAGTTGTCATGCGAAACTTTTGGGGCTTGACATACTTGTTGGCAGGCCGTAAGTCCAATACTGGGCGCATTGTCAAAACTTTTTTTGGCACAAGGAAGTGAAGTAAGTTGAATAAATACCCTTGTTTACCTTGTGTCCCGGGACGAGTTCTATCGTGTCCTTTGCTAGCAGATTGACAATCTCTTCTAGGAGGATCTTCTGGTGTTCCAAAGAAAGTATTCTTTGTCGTGGAGGATGGTCTCGGGGACGCTCTAGTAGTTCTATACAGTACCCCTCGGATACTGTTGACAGCACCCATCTGTCTGATGTGATCCCTTCCCAAGCTTGGGTGAAGTTGGAAATGCGTCCCCCTACTGGGGTTGCGTGAGAAGGGACCCTGAACGGAGCGTCACTGTTTCAGTGGAGGCGTGCCGCCTCCTTTATTGGGGCTGCCCCTACCTCTACCACGTCCTCTCTTATTCCCCCTGCCGTAACCCTGGGTAGACTGCTGGTTATTATTTTTCCACTGTGTACCCTGCCCCTGGGAATAGTTAGAACCTCTTTGGGAATTTTGGCTGCGTGGGCGACGAAAATTGCCATTCCCTCTCTGATTAGGGGGTTTAGTGGTTACCTGGCCTAGGGATTTGAGTGTTTCATACTCGTCCTTAGCATTCTTTAGTGCGTCCTCGACCGCCTTACCAAACAGATCCGGCTCCACCGGTTTGTCCAATAGTGACGCTTGTGTTTCAGCCTTGAAACCAGACTGGCGTAGCCAAGCGTGTCTCTTAATAACAGTTACTTCTGCTATTAATCTGCCTGCGTTATCCACGGCATCAAAGGTTGCCTTTAAAATGCAACCTGACACGGCTCTTCCCTCCGCTGAAACTCGTGCCAATTGGCTCTTTAAGGGTTCTGGTGCGGAGTCTATGAGTGCCGCAACCTCTTCCCACTGATGGCAGTTGTAGCTGGCCAACAGGTTGGTGGAGTTGGCAATCCTTGCCTGGTAGGCGGAAGTGGAGGCCACTTTCCTGCCTAACCCGTACAGTATTTTGCTCTCCTTGTCGGGAGGAGCCTCGGACGATAAGGATGTTCCAGCCCTCTTACGGGTGTTAGTAACAACCAGAGATTCCGGCTTTAGATGCCCTCTTATATATAGTGGGTCTGATTGGGCCGCCTTGAAAAGTTTTTCAATCCTAGGGTTCACTGCTCTGGTGAGGTTAGGATTGAGGAGTGACGGGTCTATTCTTCTTTGAATAGATTTTAGGATAGGGATGGCCTGAGCAACAGGCCTCCTCTCCCCCACTAACTCTTCTGCGAATCTCTTTCCTCCTGGGCACCCTGGGTGTCGATGTGGAAATGTGCGGCTGCTCGAGACAGCACTTCATTCAGGAGTGGCTGGTTGTCGACAGGGGAGTCGGTAATGGGGGCCTCTCTTTCTACTGGGGAGTCTACCCAGTAGGGGTCTTCCTCCTCCTCATCTTGATCCTCATAGTAGCCTGTCCCAGTTTGTTCCTCCACCATGCCCAAATCTGGATCCTCAACAAAGGATGTCTCTCCCTGGTAATGAGAGTAGGGCTGGACGTAGAAGGGGTCTGAAGACCCTGTTGGTGTCTCAAAGTGGGACCTTGCACTTGGAGGTATAGGATCCTTAGAGCCAGAGGGTGCTGACCCGTCGGGAGTATAAGCAAGAAAGTGTTCTGGTTTTTTGCATAAAAATCTGCCAAAGATGACATTCTTGACATTACCCTATCTATGTCAACACTGGTCCATTCTCTGGAACTGGGAATGACCCTTTCTGGGAGTTTACCAAATTTATCCTGACTAGACTTGGTAGCCTGTGCAGGGGTTTTGGTGTTTTTAGAAGACGTGGACTTGTCTTTCTGTTTTTGAGGAGTGGAGTGTTCTACGGGCTTGGAAGTGGGTAGAGACTGCTTCCTTTGCTGTTTCCCTCCCTCCCCGTGACTGGAGGAGTGTTTCTCGTGTGTTTTAGGGCCCTCTGAGCTTTTCGACGCCTGGCGTCGAGGTTCGGGGGTCTTGACCCTATCCTTCGAGCGTGGAGGTAGGGTTTCTGGATCTGTAGTAATTGGAGTGCGGCCTGAGGGTGGAAGTCGGCTTAGTCTCCCGACGATCGAGCTTCTGTGACCTTAGGGAGCGAGGCACTCTTGGCAATAGTGGATGCTTGCCTGGCGTCGTGTGGCGATCTAGATCGAGAGCGCCCAGAGGACGCCGATTCGGACCGTTCTCTATGTGCCTCTTTCCGAGAACTCGACTTGCGCGTTGAGTCTCAGTTGGACTTTGTGAAGGTGTCATGGAAGGCGCTCGTGTCGCCGGAGGTGTTCCCCATAGCCGGCCGGCCGGTCGACCTTCCGAGGTCAGGGACTTGCGCTCGGCTGTCTTTCAACGCCATAAAGCCCTCGCCGTCCGAAAGTACAGCGTCGCTGAAGGCGCCCTCCGCTGCCATGGCCTCTTGACGCCTGGCGTGGTGGGCCCAACGCTTCATTGAACGGTCCTTAAGTGTTTTAGGCTTAAACCTACTACAGGCTCTGCAATTTGCCTCGGGATGGTCCCTCGGCAGGCAGAGGTTGCACGTGGCGTGCCTGTCGACCCAAGGGTATTTGCGATTGCACTTGAGGCAGAATTGGAAAGGGGTACCCTCCATACGCACCTTGTGGCAGCAGGCTGGTAAGTGTAGGAATATATAAGTGTGTCTATATATTACAAGAGTGTAGAGTATGACCACCCCCCACTCTCCCTAATTGCAGGGTCTTGGCCAGCGGCCCAGGCCCGGGCCGAGACAGAAGCCTCGAGGCCCAAAGTCGTTGTGCAGTCGACGGTCGAAATCCGCTCAGATCCTGCGTCGAGTGTAGAAATTCAGTATCTCGACGTTGGGGTGGAGAAGGGGTAAAATTATCAATATTTTGCAAAATTATGGCTTAGTGCCAGGAACTCCGCGAAATGCTTCCGACCAGTATGACGGAAAAAAACAATCTGAGGGTCCTAGACGCGTGAGGGATCATGGGAACAGGGGACGTCACACTAGGGATAGTATTACTGGCACGCCCTGTGTCGACACCCATTTTCGAGTTTCGAAAAAACAAACTAATACTCCGCAGCTTCCACTAGATGTCGGCCTATGGACAGCATGTGATCTAAGCAGATTCCACAAGCCTCAGAAATATATATATCTCACACACACAGTCAACAAAACATTAGTTATGTTAGTAAAGATAGACCGATTTATCTCAAAATGTGCAATTAATTGGTTGGCCTATGAGAACAGTCCTTTTGGACTATACGCCCATAGGCCTCCAATGCGCGCCAAACGCTTTGACAACTATGCCGTTTTAAATTATCTACTAGTGAATTTGGCCAAATCCCACATATTAGCGTGTAGTAACCACTGGAAAAGAGCTCTAAACACAATTGTAAATGATGCAACCATTTACTTCCATGGTTAAAAGAAGATTTGTACCTAGGAAAGCATGCGAGAGCAAGCCCATCATTAATACGGGTGGAAGGAGATGTAGAGGAGAAATTACTACATCTACAGAGTCAAATAACAAATAAAAATAAAAAAACAAGTTAATTACCAACTGGTAACGTTCTTTAGACTGGATGTTTCTCAAACCTATTACACATCTTTGACATGTAATGTCCACAGCTGTGTTACTACGGAACTTTTTTTCGGCAGAGGGTGTCCTGCGTCGATGGCACCGGGTTGATGTCCCTCAAAGGCCTGCGTTGAGGGTGACGTCACTGGATGCTATAAATAGGACGCAAGGCACCCGTAGCCTCAGTTTATGTTTTTTCCTACAGAACGTGTGACCTGCTCGTACACAATGCCTGCTTGACTGCACATAGCCTTGAGGAAATGTAAGCTGCAATAGCAATAGGAAATTCTCCAAAGGGGCAGGCTGGGAGGGTGATGTGGGCTAAGTTGGAGGAACATCCAGTCGAAAGAACGTTACCAGTTGGTAAGTAAATTGTTCTTCTAATGGATTGTGTCCTTCAACGTATTCCACATCTTTGATAGACTCGCAAAGCAATACCAGAAAATGGAGGAGGGAAAATGTATAATACCCAATCAGATGGCAGAATAAAGAACCGCTTTACCGAAGGCCATATCTTGATCATGGAGCGTATCCACAGAGTAATGCTTGACAAAGGTGGGGATAGAAGCCCTTGTCGCTGCGTCACAAATATTCCTAATAGGAACTCCCCGCTGGAGGGCTGTGGAAGTAGCCATTTACCTAGTGGAATGTGCTTGCAGCCTTTCAGGAGGGTCCTTGCCCACCAATCTGTAACATTCAGTAATGGTGAGGATAATACACCTTGACACGGTCTGTTTGCTAACAGCCTGGCCCAATCAGTGTCCAGCGTACACCACAAAGAGTTGATCGTCCACTCTGACCCTGGACATCCTAGTAATATAAAAGCTCAGAGCTCGCCTAGGGTCCAACCTATAGAGTCGCTCCTCTTCCTTACCAGGATGAGGAGGAGGATAGAAAGCAGGAAGTACCACTTTCTGGCTTAAATAAAACTCAGACACTACCTTAGGTAAAAAGGAAGGACGTACCTTCAGTACAACCCTATCCTTGTGCAACACAGTAAAGGGTGGCTTAGATAAAAGTGCCTGCAATTGACTCACTCTGCGAGCGGATGTAACCGCAACCAAGAAAACCCATCTTGAAAGACAACAGTCTCAAAGGACAAGAGGGCAAAGGTTCAAATGGAGCACCCATCAGGAATTTCAAGACCAAATTCAGATCCCAAACCGGCACATGAAACGGGGACGGTGGGAACACATTAGTGAGCCCTTTTAGAAACTAGGAAATCAAAGGAATCTTAAAATAAGAATATTCTTCAGATGAGCGCTTGAATATAGACAGCACCGCCAGGTAACCTTTAATGGTACCCACTTGAAGGCCCCTGTGGGCAAAAGAAAGCAAGAAAGACAGAACCATGGGAATGGAACACTGAAAAGGATCGACAAGGTGTACTCTGCACCAGTCGCAAAACGTACTCCAACGGAACAGGGATTTGGTTGCCGGCTGCCTGGCCGAAAGCAACACCTCCATCACGTCATCTGGGAGGTCCCAATCCTTATATGTCAACCTTTCAGATACCAAGCGTGAAGGTTGAGAGTCTTGAGCTCTAGATGGTGAGCCCCACCGCCACACACACACACACACACACACCCCCCCCCCCCCACACACCCCCACTCTCGGTAGGGAAGACGGCGTAGAGGGCATATGGACATTTTGAGAAGGTCCGGGTACCACGCTCTCCTGGCCCAATCCAGAGCAATGAGGATCATTTGGGATCCGAACCTCCACAACCTCCTTAATATTTGAGGAATGACAGGGAACGGAGGAAATGCGTACAGAAGTGGGAATGACCAATCCACAACAAATGTGTCTCCCAAGGCTCCTCTCAGAGGAAATTCCCTTGAACAGAATCTCTCGCATTTCCGGTTGGCACTGGTCACAAAGATCTCCAGAAGGACTTTCTGAGCCAACTCCCACTCATGAGAGACCGAGCTCTGCCTGCTCAGAGCGTCCGTCACCGCATTCTTCTCTCCGGTCAGATGTACTGCCGAGAGTGATATTCCCTGCTGGATTGCCCAGAACCAGAGCTCCATTGCTCTCTGCACAACAGGAGTGACCCTACCCCCCCTTTTTTTGTTGGGGTAATGCATGGCCACTGTTGTCCGTCATGATCAGGACAGTCTTCCCCTGCGCAGACGGCAGAAAAGCCTTCGGGGCCAGCCGGATGGCCCTCCGCTATAACAGGTTGATGTGGAGTTTGGACTCTGACGGATACCAACGACCGCTGGCGGTCAGATCATCAGCATGAGCTGCCCATCCTGTGCGGGAATCGTCCATCACTACTGTCACCTCCGGCCACGGTTGCCAAAACGGCTCCCCCTTCATCAGGTTCCCATCGTTGGCTCACCACAGAAAAACCTGCGAGACCGAGAGTGGAATCTGAACAGGATCCGGCATCTTGACCGAGAATTGTGGCCACTGCATCTTGAGGATCCACTGCAGGGATCTCAACTTCATCCTGGTCTCCGGCACCAGAAAAATGCAGGATGCCATGAGGTCGAGCAACCTTAAGAATTCAAAGCCGGGAGACGCTGGCCATGTTGAAATGAGTCCACCATCTACACAATGTGATGAGCCCTCACCTTGGGAGGCGAGCACTTCCCCCAAGGACGTGCCAAACACATCTCGATGTACTGGAGCTATTGTGAAGGCGTCAGATGAGACTACTTGAAATTGGAGGGAGAAGCCCAGCTTGTGGAAGGAGCGGCAGGTGAGACAGATGATCCATTGCTTGCTCAGGAGAACGCGCACAGATCAGCCAGTCGCCCAGGAAGGGGTAGACACAAATCCCCCTTGCCTGAAATATGCAGCCACCACCACCATTAGCTTCGTGAAGACCCTCGGGCGGAGGTCAATCTGAATGGCAGAACCCAAAACTAAACGTGCGAGCTGCCAGCCGCAAACCTCAGGTACTTGCTGTGCTTTGAATGAATCGGCACATTAAAGTAAGCATCCTGTAGGTCCAGAGACACCAAACAATCAAGTCGAAGGGCCTGGAGGACCTGAGAAAGAGTGACCATCTTGAACTGGTCTTTCCTGAGGAGTTTGTTCAACCAACGCAAGTCCATGATGCGTCTCAATCCCCAGTCTTTCTTTGGAATCAAAAAATATGAGGAATACCATCCCTTGTTGCTCTCCGATACAGGCACCAGTTCTATAGCGCGTTTCTCCAGCAGGGTCAAGATTCCATGCACAAGGAGTAGATCCGGAAGCTTCAAAAGAGACAGTCCCCGGTGGATTGTCGGGAGGCCGTTTTAGGAAGGGAAGGCAGTAGCCGTGGGCTATTGTATTCAGAACCCACGCATCCGAAGTAATAGCTTGCCATTCCTCGAGATGCTGAGACAGCCTGCCCCCAACCGGCGAACAATGGAACATGGCCTCAGTTTTGGAGTGGCTGCGGCAGCGCCTGAAGGCAAATAGGCAGCTGCTTGAGCGGCTTCGGCACCTCTATTTCCCCGACCACCACGGGTACTTTAACGTTGACCCCCTTGACTGGCGGCTCCTCGCGTCCTACTAAAGGATGTGAGTAAGAATCAAATATTTCTCATGTTTTGTAGATAAAACAAGTTGTTTAGACACTGATGCTTTTTGGTTGCGAGTCAGCTGCTAATGAAACATTTCTGGCTTTGTAAACAAGGAGGGTTTTGAATTAATTAGGTTTTATAGAATTGAATTCCAAAGGAACCATAAATGTATATTACGTTTTAATTGACGATTTTGTCTTCAGTATTAGATGGATATTGTGAAGAACTTTTATGTCGGCTACATACAAAAAAAGAAAAAGTGGCTTGAATCAGTCCATTTTAAGTTTTTTCACAGAATTTCAAGGTTTTACTTATATGCTCCCTTATCCAGGACACGCTAGTTCCACATTGCAACAATTCAGCTAAAAGGCTGTGGAACATAGCCTCCTCACCAGTGAATAACCAGGTCCCATCCACCGGTCATGGCATTTGGTTGTGGCCACTGTCGATGCTGCAACAATTAGGGAAAAAAAATAATAATAAGTACCGCCATGGCCAGTGGCCACTCCCAAAGACAGTGGCCCAGACCCCCTGACTAATAAATAGCCTTGTCACACCAGACATGGCCTACGACACCGTCCATTTTACAATAAGTATGCTAAAAGGCCACCAGCAACAAGACCCATTTTCTCCCCCCCTCCTCCTTCTATCGTGTACCTCAGACATTTCATGCGGCAAGATAACCTGCATCATCATGGCACCGCTTTGTATTGTCACAGGAATCATCCCTGCGGATACACAATGTTTCCCGATTACCACGATAATGCCCCAATACCTGACAAATAAAAATGTGCATCCCTCCTTTTTAGCCCGCACACCTTTACCCCACTGTGTTAATCCCACCCCCCCCCCCCCGGCCTTCACCAACTATCCTCTTTCCCCTGCTCCTTTCCCAGATACACCGATTGTCAGGCAGAATCCTGTGGGAACACAAAAACAATCGGACTCAAAATGGGCTCTCCAGACCTCCCCAAAGTGCTCAACCAACCATTTGGTCCTCTTTCACACTCTGCACGAATACCGAGATGTGAAACCACCCCTTTTGCCTCCTACACATATTTTGAACACTTCCTTTGTAACCTTCTTGAGGGAATCTCTTCCTTAGATAAAGGGGAAAGAAAAGTGGCTTTTACCTTTATCCAGAGCCATCAAATGATTCAAATGTTATTAGAAATAGAATTTTGTGATATGTAAATCCAAATTGGTTTCATCTTTACTTTACATTTATATTTCTAAATTTTATTTTTGGTTATCCAAAAACTGAATGGAAACACCCTGCTTATATTTTTAAATACCTTTTATGATGATGTATTATCACAAACACAAGTTAACCGGAGGCATTTCTAAACTGCACACAGTGCTTTAAAATAACAAATGTTGCTCACCATAGTGACTACCTTACTCCTAGTCCATAGTCCCCTTTCCTCCATACTTTTGGGGCATTCCGTCCTGCAGGTCGGGAGCACTTTGGAGCATCAACAAATACGTTGTCCTTTTATTTTTACATGGGGCTGTAGCCCGTCCTTCCTGAACCCCACCCAGCGCATCGCCCTCCAGTCATTTTCTATCGCCAAAGTCGAAGGACAAATTAGCAAATAGATTAAACATTTTAGAGGGGAAGGGGGCAGGACATATGGAGGAAAGGGGATATTGGACTAGGAGGAGTGCAGTCACTACAGTGAGTAACTTTGTTATACTCCTGAATCCTGTCCCCTTTCCAGAGATTCCCAAGCATTGACCTATGAAGAGGGTGGATGGAAATCTTTTACAGAAAAAGGGGTTTTGAGCACAGCCTGGCCAAGCTGGGAATCAACCCGGGCTCTTGGATTTAGGCAATAGTGCTTACAGAAAGCTGAAGGTGAGGACCATGTAGCTGCTTTGGCAGTGGTCTCCCGTGGAACGTATTTTTGAAAAGTGACCTCTGCTCCTTTCCCCTCATACAAAATTTGTGTGGACGCCATTGGGAGCTTGCATTGTACTGTATACACCTCTGAGATACACAAACCAATTCAATCCGAGATGGAAGCTTTGGAGGCATGGGTTCCTTTCGTATTCCCAAAGGTAACAGAGTTGAGAAGAGCTTCTGAGGTTGCTTCCTCTTTTGTAGGCAAAAATGTAGTGCCCTCCTAACATCCAAGTTATGGAGGACTCTTTCTGCATCTGAAGCCAGGTTTGGAAAGAAGACCTGCAAGGAAATTGGTTGATATGAAACTCTGGAACAATCTTTGGAAGGAAAGTAGGATGTGTGCAGAGCACCACCTTGCCCTAATGAAAAACCAAGAAAGAATGTTCAGTTGAAAGGGCTTGCAGCTCACTTATTCTTCTGGCCCATCAAGAATGCCACTTTCCAGGTGAGCAACTGGAGTTGTACAGTATCCATTGGCTCAAAGGGTATGTAACAGAGCAGGGAGGACCACATTGAAATCCCATTTAGGATGAGGTGGATTGACCGGAGTAAAAATATGAAGAAGCCCAGTGAAATGTCTCTTTAGGACTGAATTTGTCAGAGTTAAAGAGCAATTATCTGTGTTAAGGTAAGCCCCAATGGCAGAAAAATAAAATCTGCATGACAAAATGTGGATGTCCATGGCCGCTAGACGTGAAATGAACGACAAGACAGTCAATAAAAGAGGGTCAAGCTGCTTGACAAGGCACCAGTGACATAATCAAAGCCATTTGCTTTTGTACTGCGCTCTTGTTGAAGGTTTGTGCGCTGCCTGAATTATACACATTGTTTTCTGAGAGACTAAACTGTACTAGGGATTTGAACTCAGGAACTGTGCTGCTAAGCTGACGGATTGTGGGGGTGGAGGGTGCCACACCTGTGGATTGTTCTGGTGCAGAAGATTGGGGATTTTCAGCAACCTCATAGGGCTGCATATGGACAGGTGCTGAAGTTCAGAGAACCAGAACCTGGCTAGCCAACAAGGAGCTATAAGCAGCAGAGTGCAATTGTTGGCACTCCTGAGTTTCCAGACCATCGATGAATCAATGGCAGAGGAGGAAATGCATACACTAGCATGTTGTCCCACAGAATCTCTAGCGCACCCCCCGGGAAGATGCACCGAGTCTGTGCCTGGAGGCATAGCACAGAAAGCTTCTTGTTGGCTGCTATTGCAACAGGTCCACCGTTGGGAGTGCCCCATTGCGAGAAAAGATGAAAAAGAACATTCTCGTTGATCTCCGACTCGTGGTTCACCACTGACTGGAGGCTGAGGGAATCCGCTGCAATGTTCTGCCCCGGAATGTGCACGGCCTGTAGCCAGATATTGTTCTGCACTGCCCATTTCCAAATCTGAATGGCTAGATTGACAAGTGAGGGAGCCCTGGTGCCCCAGTTTGTTCGCATTGAACATAGCCACTGAATTGTCTGTGCATATTCTCACTACCTTGCTGACAATGGAAGGCTGAAAAGCTTTCAACACCAGGAACACTGCCAGGAGTTTAAGGTCATTGATGAGACTTTTATCCTGAGGTGTCCATAAGTCGATGACCTCCAAGTGATCCAACGTGGCTCCCCAACCCAGAAGGAAGGAGTCCGTTGTTATTGTAACCTGTGGGAATGGCTTCTGAAAGGCTCCCACTGAAAGGTTGGCGGGAGTGGACCACCAATGATAATCCGCCAGCATGGATGCTTGGATTGCTATCAATTGGGAGTCCAGGTCTGAAGCTTAAGACACATTTCTCCATAGGGTTACTTCTGTGCGCCTCATCTTTAGCCTCGCCAGAGGGAGAGCCAGAACACACAAGGCCATGAGACCCAGCAGTCTCTGAAACCACCAGGCTGACCTGTGGGACGAGTTGAGAAACAGCCGGCAGGTGACTGACACATCCATAACTCTGTCCTATTTAAGGAAGATCTTGGCTTTGGTGGTATCCCAGCAAAAATGTGAGAAGATCAGGTCTAGAGAAGCCGTCATGGACGATTTACACCAGTTTACCGACAGCCCTAGTCGGAACAGTAGTCAGGAACTGTAGGCTGAGCCAGTCGTCCAAATACATATAGACGTAGACTCTGAGGAACACCAGAACGACTGCATGATTTTTGTAATGAACTGGTGCTGAACTGATACCAAAGGGGAGGACTCTATATTGGAAATGTTCCGCTCCTACTGAAAAACGGAGGAATTTGCAGTGTTGAGGCCATATTAGGATATGCATGCAAGCGTCCTGGAGATCTACAACGCTGAGCCAATCACCTCTCCGAAGGGAGGATCTGATTTGGTTGGCTGTGATCATCTTGAATTTTTCTTGGGGAAGGGAAAGATTGAAGTTGGACAGGTCTAGGATAGTGCGCTAGCCAGCATGGTTGGGTTTGGGCACTGAACAGATGGGAATGAAATCCCTGCCCTTATTCTGAAGGAGGGACACGCTCTACCACCCTCAGAGGTCTAGGAGCTTTTTCACTTTGGTCCTGAGAAAAGGAGATCTTGTCTGCTGTAAAGGAGGGTGAGAAGGTGGGGTATCTGTTATGTTACTTTGCATTTATATAGCGCAGAAAGAGAGAGAGAAAGAAAGAGAGAGAGAAAGAGAGAGAAAGAAAGAAAGAGAGAAAGAAAGAGCGAGAAAGAGCGAGAAAGAGAGAAAGAGACACACACATAAGGTGCATGGGTACACCGGATATGTGTGCAGCTCGTGAGGCACTTGCATGATAGCTGCTTCTTAGCAGTAGGTGTGGTGGAAGTCAGGAATATGTGTTCATTCTGGTGGGTTGATATCCAGACTGATTTCTGGCTGCGTTAGGCCCGAGGAGACGCATAGGCTAGCAGGTGTGCTGAGCCAGCTGTGTTTAATTAGGATGATGAGGAGTATGTGGCGGGTGTTAGTATGAGAACAGCTATACCGAATGTGTCATAGCATCGCTGTGTTCTAGTTGAGTGGTGGTGTATAGAAGAGAGTAAGCGTGGAGATGTGATATGGTGGTTTTCATTAAGGTGCTTGAGGTCGAGCGCACATCCGTTTTATTTACCCTGTCAGTTCAATCAGCTTTGTCTGTTCATACATTTCGTCTGGTTCATCATTTGGTTTACTAGTCTTTCCATTCATTCCATCATTCGATCGTTCATCTACATAAACTGCTCACTCCAATCTATTGATCCGTTTCATCCTTCGCATCGGTTTAGTTCCATTCCATGTCCAGGATAGAGTGCATTCCATGCCCTCCATCAGTTCCATCCGTTGCAACCATTCCGTCCATTCCATTCGTTCCATCTACTCTGTCCGTTCCATTCATTCTATCCGTTCCATCCACTCTATCCAGAGTCTGGAAGAGAAGGCTAAAGTCTGACCAGGTGACCGATAAAAAAACCCACCAGTCTGTTATGGTCCTCCATGCCCCCAGATGAGACTAAATCCATCCTCCCACTGGAGACTTGTGGGACTGATCAAACAACATTTTGTTGACCCGTCTTCAGCAAGGGTATCTGAGTAGGCCGAGGATCGGGAGAAAAACGACCCTCCTTGTTCCAGTTGCTTGTGCCGAAGCCCACTGAAGGAGCGATCTGCTTGGTGCGCTCCTCATCCTTTTTTTCAGGAACTGTAGGCTGATCCGCCAGACGTGGTGTTTCAGGCACTTTTTGCTCAGGTAGCTGCACAACAGGAGTTGGGTGCACCAGAGAAAGTGGAGGCAATGGAGGCAGGGGCGACACTGGAGGAGGAGGCCCTGCTGGTGGCAGAGGATGCAGTTCTGGAGCCTGCTGGAGTAGGAGGAGCAGGCAGAGATTCGGAAGGCTTAGTGTACATTTCCTTGATGGGGTACCTAAAGTAAGCCTTCATCGGGTCAGAATGTATGAGGGCCTGGAACTTGCCGAAGAACACCTCCGAGGATGAGCTGAGGATTGGGCCAAGGCCGATCCAAAGGACCGTATCCCTAGGACTCCATTGAAACAGGCCGCTACTGGCTGGATCGACACAATGCAGCTGAACGGCAGTTGGGGGGGGGGGGAGCGCAACGGTAACTCTGTGCGGAAGAGGAAATCGAGCACCAGTCGATTGTCGGCCCAAAAGGATTTCTGCTATCCAGGCTAGACAACAAAAAGGGCAGCCAAACTAAAGGCCTCCCAGACGACTCTGGACACGTACGCCAAGAGCCTGGAGGCAAGCACTGGCAGTGGACATGGCGTCAGCACAAGAGGAAAAAGTGGGATGCCATGGAGATGCATAAACAAGTGATGAAAGCCATTGCAGACTTAAAAGCTACTTTGGGAATTCAAATTGAAGCCGTCAAGATAGATGTCCGACTGTAGCGCCAAGATGTCCAGAACCTGGCTGAGTGGACTGCAGACTTGGAAACCCAAGTGGAAGAAAAAACACTGAGGAGCTTCAGACAGCGTCCACCAATATTCATATTCTGCCGCAGAAAGTCTGCTTACTTGAAAACAGATCAGAGGATGCAGAAGGGAGGGCCCGCAGAAATAATGTACGTATTGTCAGATTGCCGAAGGGCGAGGAGGGCAACGACCTCCACGACATACGTGGAAAAATGGTTTCTTCAAGAAATTGGACCGAGAAACCTCACACAAGGCTTTACTATTGAATGAGCGCACAGAGCCCCAACTAAACTGCCGCCACCGGAAGCCCCACCCAGACCGCTGAGGTTCTGCACTATGAAGACAGAGAAAAAAATACTTTCCTATTCGAGACAAGGTGGAGCGCTACAGAGAGCTTCTGTAGACCTAGCGGCGTACATCGATTACACCTTCCGGGTGCAAAAGAAGCAGGCACAATTTATAGCGACCAAGTCGAGATTAAGGTCGGCTAGCCTGAAATATAGGTTGATTTACCCAGAATGTATAAAGATCCTGTACAAGAAGCGTGCCCTGTTCTTTCATCACCCGGAAGACGCACAGGAATGGGTGGACAGAGAGGATGCATCCTGCTGCAGGAGAAAAGGATGTTATGGACAAGCACCAAGAAGTCAGAGTTGGCAGAAAACAATGGATGAAGCAGCGCTTAAGTCCGTCATACCCACGTGGTCCCATCTAGACATGGGATTCTCCTTCATAATGCTTCAGCCATACACCAGACCGAGGGATTCTACCTGCGTTGGGATTATCACCCCTGGAGGAGGACCAGGGCAATAATCGCCGATACCATACCCTCAGGGCTTCTTCTGGTCTCACCCCTCCCCTTTGTTGTTTTTTCAACTTTTTTGGGGCAATTGTTTATTGCGCGTAAGCCTCGGGTGTACATACCAGAGGCGGTTGCAAGTAGCAGATATGCCCTAGCATGAGTAAAAATGCTGGGAGGGGGTTTCTAGTTGGGGAAGTTGGGAAAGTTAATCAGGAGTATTTTTTGCTGGTACAAAGCCTGAGAAGAACCTCAGTGCAGTTACTATGTTGCGGTTGCCGTCCGATGAGGACATGGGACACTCATATGGTTTGGGGGTGGGGGACTTTGTCTACTATACATGGATGCATATGGCTAGCACCGTAAACCTACTTACCTGCAATGTCTGGGGCTTGAACTACTATGTGAAAAGGAACAGGTCTACTCCTACTTGAGGAGGAGTAAAATTGATGTGGCCTTGGTGCAGGAAACGCACTTGACAGCCAAAAGACAAGTTTTGTGGTCCAGTGAATGGAGTGGGCAGGTGTTTGGCTCTCCATACTCTGCATACGCAAGGGGAGTCTTGATTTGGATAGCACCCACTGTGCCATTTAGGATTACCCAGGTCAAGACGGACAACAAAAGTAGAATGGTGCTAGTACAGGGACTCTTATAACAGATACATGCTTGATAAACACATACGTTCCCAACCACAACACGGCAGGGTTCTTCCAAATGCTATACCCTAGGCTCAGCCCCTATAGGAACAGCAACATTATATGGAGGTGACTTTAATTGTACCCTGCGTCCATCGCTAGACCGGTCTGATACCAGATTTCACAAGCCTACCCCACCTGCTAGGTCTCTGAAGACGCTCCTGACATCATTCAACTTGCTAGACATATGGAGGACACTGCACCCCGACACCATGCACTTCTCCCACTTTTCCGCACCACATGCAGTTTACACCCGGTTAGACTACGTCTTTGTAGGTCAGGAGACTGTGGACAGCTTTACACTTGCTGAATACAAAAGTAGAGTTTTATCAGACCATGCACCCCTCCGACTGTTGTGGCAGTATGTGCCCACTAGTCCCCAAATACCCACGTGGAGGTGTAGTAGGAAATATTTGCGTGACATCCCCTTTCAAGATCACATTAAGAAAAGCACGAGTATGTTACACTTAATACGGGCAATGTTCCCAGTGCAGGAACCCTATGGGAAGCTCTTAAAGTCTTCATCAGGAGAACCGCCATCGCAAAATCCAGTAGAGTTCAGACTGTGATATACTAGCCTCTGCAGATGAGTAGTTTCAGACGCTGGAACAGTCCCATGTGGACCAGAATGACTGAGGTAGAAGCAACAGCGTTACGGAAGAGGTGCGTGGAATGGTGGGAGAGACTTACCAGGTTACTCACCGTAGTGACCACCTTACTCCTAGTCCATAGTCCCCTTTCGTCCATACTTATGGGGCATTCCTCCGTCCTGTGGGTCGGGACCGGAGCACTTTGTAAAAAGCATCACATTTTTCAAAAATGTATCCTCCCTGTCTTCTTACGCGGGGTTACGCACACGGCCGTAACCCTGCCCTTCTTCGCTCCGCCCAGCGCATCGCCCATCAGTCCTTTGCTATCGCCAGGTCAGAGACCTTTAAGCAATAATAGAGGAACCGTATTAGAGGGGACGGCGGGCGGACGTATGGAGGAAAGGGGACTATGGGCTAGGAGTAAGGTGGTCACTACGTTGAGTAACCTAGTAATACTCCTACGTCCCATCCCCCTTTTCTCCATACTCATGGGAGATTCCCAAGCACTCCACACAGGAACTACAGGTGGATGGAAAACCCCTTTACTGAAAAAGATTTTTCAGCGCAGCTTGCCCAAACTGAGCATCAGATCTGGAGCTCAAGTCCAAGCAGTAATGTTTACAAAAAGCCAATGGGGAGGCCCAAGTAGCCGCTTTCGCAATGGTCTCCCAGGGGACATACTTTTGAAAGGCAACAGCAGCTGCCTTGCCCCGCACCAGATGAGCATGAATCCCTTTAGGAGGCTGTAGACCTTGTATAGTGTAAGACTCCGTAATACAGGCAGCAATCCATCTGGAGATGGAAGCTTTGGAGGCCTGCTTGCCCTGCGGGTTACCAAAAGTTGAGGAACTCCTAAGTTCAGAAGTTCTGTCTCGATAGAACTTAAGAGCTCTTCTAACATACAGGCAATGCAAAACCCTCAGCTTCCGAAGCCGGGTTTGGAAAGAAGACAGGCAGCGAGATTGACTAATTTAGATGGAAATCAGAAACCACCTTTGGCAAGAATGAAGGATTCATCCTAAAAACCAAGGGATGATCCACCGACAAAGCTTGGAGCTCACTCTCGCCTTGCAGAGGTCACAGTGACCAAGAAAGCCACCTTCCATGAAAGGTACTTCAGATCTACCGTAGCCATTAGTTCAAAAGGTTTATGGCACAAGGCCATATGAACCACGTTCAGATCCCACGTCTGATGCGGTTTGCGAAAAGGAGGAAAGACGCACAAGACCCGCATGCCGTTTAATCACCAAGTTCGACAGTGAGAACGAGCACTGGTCCGTGGATAGGTAGACGGCCACAGCCGAAAGAGAAGTCCTGCATGACAGAACATGAATGCCCGACTCTGCAAGATGAGAGACGAAGGACAACACCGTGTCAATCGTAGCCACCCTGGGGTCCAGCTGTTTGGCTAAGCACCAGTGACAGAACCAAAGCCACTTGCTCTTATACTGGGACCTCGTCGAAGGCTTCCTGGCTGCCTGGATTATGCGCATGTTGTCAGCAGACAGGTTGCGATGTCCTAGAGATCTGTACTCTGGCACCATGCCGCCAAGCTGAACGATTGTGGGGAGGGGTGCCACAGCTGTCGATCTCTCTGGTGAAGCAGATCGGGAACTAGCGGCAGCCTGATTGGTGCACACACCGACACATGTTGAAGCTCTGAAAACCAGAACCTGGCCGGCCACCACAGAGCTATGAGCAGAAGAGAACAATTCACTGTGTTCATCAGCTTGCAAATCGTCCGATGAATCAGAGGCAGAGGCGGGAAAGCATAGGCCCTCATGGTGTGCCATGGAATCTCGAGAGCATCTCCCAGAGAGGACATTTCTTGTTTGCCGATGTCGCAAAGAGGTCCACCTGCGGAGTGCCCCAACACAGGAATAACTTCAAGAGGACCTCGACTTTCAATTCCCACTCGTAGCCGACCATTTTTTGACGGCTGAGGACATCTGCCGTGACGTACAGCTGGCCCAGGATGTGCACTGCCACCAGCCAGACACCATGCTGAACCGCCCATTCCCAAACTTGGATGGCCAGATCCACAAGGAGGAGGAGACTTGGTGCCCCCTGCTTGTTGATGTAAAACATGGACACCGCATTGTCCGTGCGGACACGAACCCCTGTCGGCAAAAACTAGCCTGAAGGCCTTGAGTGCCAGAAAAATCGCCATCAGCTCCAGATGATTTATATGAAGGAACTTGTCTTGTGGCGACCAGAGGTCGGAGACCTGAAGAAGATCAAACGTCACACCCCACCCCAAAAGGGAGGAGTCCGTCGTGATCATCACATCGGAGCGGGGTCCTGGAAACCCACACCCACCAATAGGTTGCTGAGAGCCGACCTGGTGTGGTGGTTGTCTCTCATGAAAGCCGGAATCGATATTATATTGGAATCCGGATCCACAGCCTGACGCCAAGAACTCAGAAGAGCCATCTGCGTCCACCTCATCTTGAGTCGAGCAAGGGGAAGAGCCAATACACACGAGGCCATGAGGCCCAGAAGCCTCTGGAACCACTAGGCTGACATGCTCTCCGACTGCACAAACATCTGACACGTGGCCAACAGATCTGCCATTCTGTCCCCGGTCAGGTAAACTCTGCAGTCGATCGTGTTCCAACGAAAACCCAGGAAAGTCAGGTCCTAAGATACCATCATGGAAGATTTCCGTCAGTTCACTGACAGCCCAAGGAGAAACAGGAGCAGGAGGAGAGACTGAAGATTGCACGAGGCTTTCAGCAGACAAGGACTGCGCAGCAGCCAATCGTCCAAATACGGATGCACATTTATACCCTGTAGCCGAAGATGAGCTGCGATAACAGACATCTTCGTAAAGACACGCAGTGCCGAGCTGAGGCCAAAAGGGAGCACTCTGAACTGGAAGTGCTCCTCACCCACAGAAAAACGTAGGTATCTCTGATGCAGTTTCCAGATCAGTATATGCATATACGCATCCTGGAGGTCCACCACACTGAGCCAATCGCCCTTCTGTAAAGAGGACTTTGACCAGGCATGATCATCTTGAATTTCTCTTGGGGTAGAGAGAGATTTAACTTGGTCACCGTAAACAGTCGGGAATAGAAGCCCTCCCCTCGCTCCCCTAGAGGAACGGGTTCCAATGCCCCGAGATCCAGCAACCTCTGAATCTCGGCTCAGAGGGAAGGCGATCCCAACTGCTGGAAGGGAGGATTGAAGGGTGGGGTAGGGGGAAGGGGTTGGCGGAAGCCCGCCCGAGCAACTGACCAGACCCATCGGTCCTCGGTGATGGTCTGCCACGCCTCCCAATGCATCCTCCCACCGGGGTCTCGTGCGAGCACAGAACACCCTCATTTTGCTGGTTTGTCGGTGGCAGCACCACCTGAACCTGAGGAGGAGGCAGAGGAGCAGGAGAAAAACCGACTCCGCTGCTGCCTTCGGCGGGGGTTTCCCAAAGGAGTGTCAAACCTGCGGGATTTCCGATCTAAAAAAACCCTGAAACCAGAGGAAGGCCGAGGGTTTGACAACGACCTCCATGTCCTGAAAGGAGGTTAAGCCAGGACAGACAAGGACTTGGAGGTCCGAGTGCTGTCCTTAGTTTTGGTCAGCTCCACGTCTGTTGAGGCGTGAAAGAGCTCCTTGCCATCTAAAGGCAGGTCCAAAACCTTATCCTGCACCTCCTTACAGAACTTGGTGGCATGCAACCAAGCTTGACGAGAGGTATCCACACCAAGCATAAGGCCTCGGGCCGAGGTGTTGACATGGTGCGCCACAGCCTCCAGCAGATCCTGCGCCAAGACTCTGGCATCTGACAATCCCGCTTTGAAATCTTCCAACTTTTCAGCGGGAATAAACTCCTCAAACTCCGACAAACCTTTCCACATTTTCATATTCGCCCCCGCTAAAACCAGTTCTGCATTGGCTTGACACAGTTGCAGAGCTGAGTTAGCAAAAATCTTCCTCCCAAGGGAATCAAGAAGCTCATCTTCCTTGGCCAGAACCTGTGTAGCCGTCGAAGAGGAGGATGACGCAGGGCGAGATGGCAAAGTGGCTGCCGCCACTACCGTGGAGGAGGGGGGCGGACACGACGCCAAGGCCACTTCTTCTGAAGAATGGAGCCTGTAGCGTGCGTCAATCTTCTTGTTGACAAACAGTGCAAAATGTGGCTTCTCCCAAACTTTACAGACCTTGGCTAAAACGTCCTTCTGCAAGAACAAGCCGGTACGCTCCGAAGGAGATAAGGTGAACGCGCCCGAAAGCATGCCCAACTGCGGAGCGGGTGACTCAGGTACTGGAACAAACAGACACATCATGTCCAGCACCCGGTCATGAAAACCTCTAACAGAGCGGGGCTGCTCTTCGCAGGGCTGCTCTTCGCTGTCCTGATTGTAACGCTCACCTGATTCTCGCAGAGGCGCCGGTCTTGACTGGGCGACTACCGTATCTTCAAAGGTGATGTGTAGCACCCGGTTGGCTCTTTGGGCTGGACCCCTGTGCACTGTATGCCTGACGTGTAGAGTAAGATGTCTGCAGATAGAAAAGATGGGGTTAATGAACTGGGGTTATTGGGGTGTCCCTATCTCTTTCCTCTTCTCCTCTCCTGTAGACCCCCAAAGGTTAACGCTCTCACCTTAGGTAAGTGAATGCCGAGCTCTCCATCTGCCTCGGGGCAGGGTGCTGTAACCAGTTTCTTCACTGGATAGGTAGCGCAGGCCTCTTGACTTCAGAGGACTGCTGTCCGTGGTTTACTGCACGAACGGTAAATTTCGAGTCATTCAAATGTCTTTAAAGTCTTTAGTAATGATGTCTCTTGTTTTGCAGGGTTCCGGCGATGGCGGATGACGGGCTGAAGTGAGTTGAAGATGGAGCCCGTGTGATGAATAGAAGCGCCTGGAAGCACGTAAGTAAGCGCTTGTTGCCTGCTTCACGATGCGCTCTGTCTTTTTATTTTGCAGGTACGAGTTCGGAGCGGCTGCAGGGTGCCGGAATACCCACTGGATTAGATGTGGAAAGGAGTAATGGCACGTGAGTATTAAAGTTCCCCAATGTCTTTAAACGCACCTTGTTTTGTCTTTCAGATGCGGGATGCAGCGCCGAAGGCCTCCGGAGCGTGCGAAGAGTTGGTAAACTTTTGTCTTTCAGATGCCGGAATGCAGTGTGAAGACCTCCGGAGCGCACGAAGAGTAGGTAAGCCTTTGCCTTTCAGATGCCGGAATGCTAACCTGTTCTTTCTTGTCTTTATAGGTGTTGCTGAAGACTGGATTCAGGATGGTAAGCCTTTGCCTTTCAGATGCCGGAATGCTAACCTGTTCTTTCTTGTCTTTATAGGTGTTGCTGAAGACTGGATTCAGGATGGTAAGCCTTTTTCCTTAGGCCCAGGACCGGATGCAGAAGACACGATGAGCGTTCTGCTGCAGAGGTTGCAGAATAACGCAAAGCAAGATTCATCCACCGGGTGTGGTTTAAATAGCCTCCTGTAGTGCTTAGGTGTCTCCTTCCACAGCCACGCCTAAGTAAGAAAAGAGTTCCTGGTAAGAAAAGAGTTCCTGCCTTCCAGAAGAGTTCCAGTGTTCTGAATCTAGGGAGTGGCTCCAGCCCCACCCAACAGGAAAAGTAGTTCCAAACAGAAGAGGATCAGAGGCTCAACTGGCAGGCAAGTAAGCAGCATGGTCTGCTGAAGGTAAGTCCACCCAAGCATTATGAGCCCGGCGCTTCCAGCGCTGGGACTGGGCATATTTATGAGCCTGGTGCCACTGGCGCCAGGACTGGGTCCAAAAGGTCCCAATTGGGACTGGTTGGCACTCGGAACCTGGGTTATGGATCTGCTTCCAAGGGAGTTGGGAAAACCCTGACCTTTTGGAAGCAGAGATCATGACACTGATCTCCTGTAGATCGTCCGACAGGTCCGGATCAGGTTGAGTCACATCAGGCACCATAACAGCCCTGTCCACTGGGACAACGGAGGCGGAAGGGTAGGGGGGGGGGCCCAGCCGGTAAAGGAACCGCAGCCGGGACCGTCGGCGCAGGCAGGCATATCTCCCTGAACAAGCCTCGAAAGTACTCCTTCATGGGGTCGGAACACATCCGTTTTTGAAACTTGCCGAAAAAGGCGCCCTCCGCCGATGACTTAGGCGTGACAGGAGGAGGCCTCTCATGTGGGGAGTAATTCCTGGGGCGTAAAGGGAGAGGGTTGCCAAGAGGGCCCTTCCCCCACTGTTGTCTACATAAATCAAGGGCGCCAATGCCACCGGCAGTGAGACATTGTGCGGTAGAGGCATCCGAGCGTTCCAGTCAAACTGGACGAAACGGATGTGCACAAGGAAACCGATGTTCACCTGAAAAAGTATCCCCTACACCTATGGTAGTTGTAAGGGTTGTATCCAAAACGGCCACCGTAGTCTTGGCGGGAACGGTCGCCATTTTGTCGGCACCTGAGGAGAACTGCGACACGTGTGGAAGCAGGGGTCCCCACAGGTGGGTCAGAGGTCTTCATCTTCGCCTTATCTTCGCCTTAACACAAGGAACGTCAGCCGAGCCGGTACTGTGTGGCCTAGAATGTTTCTGAGACATGCTATCAGCCAGAATAGCTTTCAACGGAAGGACCTCAGCAACACCGGTAACGGAGGAATTCCGGTCAGAGACATTACTCTGTGCCCCCTCAACAGACCTGGCGTCACCGCTTGAGCAGGAGCGATGAGGAATATACCTCAGCGACAAAACCTTAACAGGCCTCTCAGAACTGTCGGTCACCTTAGCCTCCAAACGAGGGACCTTGGACCCGAGCCCGGTAAAAGCCCTTTCACAAAGGGCCTCGAACTTTAGTTCGGTACAGAAAACCTCTCAGGGCATACCCCAGTGTCTTTACGGGAAGCTCCAGACAAGGAGACCTCGAAGCAAGCTCCGGTACCCGCCGCCTCAGTAGAACTGGGCCGTTGAATAGCCCCCACAGAAGGGGCCTTGGATTGCAATCTGGTGCAAGTAGGCCCCTTAGGAAGGCCCTCTGAGAAAACTCTGGTACTTTTCTTAGGCCTGTGCGAACCCGGATCATACATGGCTCACAGCAGGCCACATAGACTCATGTCGACAACATTGTGTTTTTTATTACACAACTCCGATGTACTAGGTACCTTATAAGGGTTGCTGCACAAAACACGTACTGCCCGTCAGAAGGATGACTCACCTAGACCTGCAGCTTGGATCAAGGACCCTTTTGGCGTCCCCTTGACTACGGCTTTCAACAACACACATCAGCAGGCTCCACATTGCCATTTCCGGGCTCACGTGGACCAATCGAGAAGCAGCACGAAGCTAGCCCCTCCCTGACAACCAGCATACAGACGGTTTGCAGGGACGCGGCTTCTGCAGCAGCAAGACGCATTCGCGCTGGACTACAACATCGTGGCATTCATCCGCACCATGAGGACGTTTTTTGTTCGTCTAGCAGCCCACACACCTTTACTAATGAAGGTAAGCGGAGCAGTTGCGTAAGACAGCCCAGCGCACCCTGCACACGTTATACCCCCCTAATAATATGTAAGATTACGAGAACGACATGGACCATATCATACAGCTCCAGATAAACTGGCCACTTTTGGGTAGCTTTGACTAATAGTCACAGCCATGCGGTTTTAATAACTAGAAAATACCTATTCACACAGCAGCCCTAACAACAAAACCTTTGACACGTAGCCAGAATACTGAGGTAACCATTCCCTCATCTCTTTCAGGGACACTGACCCGATTGGAAATTGTTGGACCCATCACATCAACGCTGGAGCTCCTTTCTCATATGCCAGGCACCTCCAGGTAGCTATAACGCGCCATATACCCCAACATTATATTCCGTGATATTTCCACCATGTGTTTCTTTGAGTCAACATACGGTACATTTTGTGTGTTTTTCAGCTGAAACTGAGCGGGGCAGCCAATGTTGAGGCACAATACGACCTCTCAATCTCCAGGCACATCTATAAGTACCTTCTGCATTTCTCTGTGAAATAAGAATCCCGGATCACTACCAAGGTAACAATTGGAGCCCCTCCAATTTGGAATACAGTGCCTTACCCTCTAAATAGCACAGGCACCACACAATGTTCACTAAATTGAGGTTTCCTCCTTGTTGTTTTGTACCAATAGGAAGCCCAATAAACACAATAAGGGGCACCCTTAGGAGGGCCCTACTCTCCAAGGGACCAGAATCACTGCAATTAAGAACCAAAGAAGTCATAACACTTGAGTCTAGGGATTGCTCAGTGCTCAGGACTGGACAGGACCCAAAACTTGGGATCTTCGTATCGGCAGGTAAAGCCACAGCAGATAACCTTGAGGCTAGATTTTAATTATAGAATATCGGATACATTCTGACTAATACTGAAATGGGGAATTATAACGCTAGTTTTCTTTTGCACATTTACACAGGGTCTTCAAACAAGATGCCCTGATGAAGGCGGACTAAAAAGTGTCTTAAGACCGCCGAAACGTGAAGAGCTTGGTCGGTGACCAAGCCCCACGTAGGCAAAGAATTCTTTTACCTCAAAGAGCCAGATACAGGCTTCATTGGAGCCTCAGGACATTCATTAATCCCTATTAATTCCTGTCTCTCCACCAAAATAGAATAATAGCCGGGGAGAGATACAGGGATTACCTTAGAACACCCCCTATCGGGTGCATGATTAGGGAACTGAATTTAAGTTTTCCTAATAATTTCTTTACTTCCAGTGTCATATTTAGAAACTTTGTCTCTTGTTTTTATGTTGTTCAATGCTTCTTGTCATGATGTATCACGATTGAGTTTTTTCATCACAATGTGTATTATTTTTTTGTAACTTGTTTGATGCCAATATTGAATTATGTCGTATTCTATCTAAAAGCACTTTATTGATGCAAATTAAAGAGCATCTATTTTAAAAAAATACTTTTCCCTCTCCAGTATACTCAATTATCCCAAGACTTTTAAAGAACTGATTTGGATTATTGAGGCTCAACAAACATCACTCGTAGAGTAACCACCAACTGACAACCAAGTTTTTCTGTTCTAAATCTCTCTTACAGGGTGGGATACATTCTTATTTACATATCTAGAATGTTTCTGTAACATCGTAACAGCCAAACTAGCCCTCAAAGGAAGGAACTCAGCACTGCCGGTAACAGAGGCATTACGGTCTAAGACCTCACTTGGTGCCCCCCAACAGTCTCCTTAGCCTCTAAATGGCGGGCTTCAGACCAGAGTCCGGTGAAAACCCCTTCACGAGGGGCCTCAAACTTTCGTTAGGTGTCAACAACCTCAACTGAGGTCTCAGGGCGTACCCCAGTGATTTTACGGGAAGCTCCAAGTAAGGAGACCTCTAAGCAAGCTCCGGTACTTGATGCCTCAGTCGAACTTGGCCCACAAACGGCCCCCGCAGGAGGGGCCTCTGAATGTAATCCGGTATCAATAGTTCCCTTACGGATGCCCTCGGAGAAAATACTGGTAGAATTCTTAGGCCTGGAAGGCACCTTAGGGCTAGCCCCGGTAATAGAGCTTTTGATGCTCCTCCCGGACCGGTAAGACCCCAGGAAGGAGTCCCCGGGCCGGGGTGCCCTAAAAAGTAAAGAACTCACCGGGCATTTCTTTTTTGTCGTCAATGAAAGTGCGCCGGAGGAGTACGTTGAAACACCTCCCACTGCTCCAAACGACGTTGAAGTGCCCCGAACGAAAGGGAGTCTCAATAAAAGCACGAGTCCCACCAGTGGTCCGGACCCAAACACTAAGCACAGAGGATGGGGATCTGCCTAATAGTGAAGCGTCGCTGACAAGAACAACAATTAGGAAATTCTAGCTGAAACGGCTTAGACGGACTACCACGCAACCGCTAAGCCAGAGCAAGAGAGGAGGAACTAGAAGGAAAAAAATCTTCCAAAGATGCAAGTGCGTTCAGTCCTGAACGAGCGGAGAAAAAGACTGATGGCCGATGCGCTAGGCAGAGACAAGAAGGGCGGGGATATGGCCGCGTGCGGTACCCCACGTAAAAAGAGGAAGGACACATTTTTGAAAAATATGATGCTTTTTACAAAGTGCTCCGGTCCAGTCCCAGAGGACGGAGGAATGTCCGATAAGTATGGAGGAAAGGGGACAGGACGTAGGAGTATGGGTCAACACAATAACCTGAGAGACAACAGAGTGAGGGACAAGCCGGGTAGATTGCTAGCCTGGTTATATAAAAAGGGAAGAAAACCGGAGTCCCATCCACTCAGTATACATGCAGAATGGTGACCTATGCCATACCCAAGCGGGAATTAATGTGGCCTTTAAAGTTTTTTATCACACCCTTGATCAGGAGGGACCCAGGTACAACACGTGCATATACAAGAAGTGATAGATAAACCTTGCCAGTTTAAGCCAAGAGACAATAGACAGTATGGAAGCATCCATCACACTGGATGAACTGCGGCACACAATTAGATCATTGCCTACAGGCAAAGCCCCAAGTTTGGATGGCCTGCCCAGCAAGCTCTATAAATAATAAACAGACGAACTGGCCCCTCCGCTCCTGAACGCATTCAAGGATTCCTATGAAGCAGGTGTCCTCCCTCTTACCTTGAGGGAATCGATCATTATTCCCCTTCTAAAGGCCTGTAAACCACTGGCAGAGTGCAGTTCATACAGGCCCCTATCCTTGCTCAACCAAGATAATAAGATATTGACGGCTACACTAGCGAATCGACTGAAGAGGGTGATCCACACAATTAAACATTCCGACCAGGCTGGTTATGTGCAAGGCAGAACTATGGCCTGGAATCTACGGAGGTTGCACCACGTTCTAGATAGCTCTGCGTCCTGGGAGACCCCCTGTGTAATAGCACCGCTTCACGCTGTGAAGGCGTTTGATTCTGCGAGATGGGAATGGCTTTATGCGACATTGCATGGGTTTGGCTTTGCACAGACTTATATAAGTTGGGTATGGTTGATTTACACTTAACCAGTAGCTAGAGTTAGGACAGACAAGCACATCTCGGACTCGTGGGAGCTAGAAAAAGGCACTTGGCAGGGGTGCCCGCTGCCCCCATTACTTTACATCTTGGCCATGGAACCAATAGCGCAGTACCTAAGGACAGACTATCTCGCAGCAGGCACAGTCATAGACTGGGAAAGCAATCTGATCTCCATGTATGCTGATGATACCTTACTATATATTCAAAACCCAGAGGACAACTTTGAGTTGATCATGGAAGCCCTAGCGCGGTTTGCAGAATTATGAGGGATCTCGATCAGCATAGACAAGTCCTTCCCGTACTCGATCACAGGTTTTTTTTTTTTTTAAGATAAAATAGGAAGAGGTGGCGGAACACACTCCCAGTCTTAGCACTGCAGTGGTCATTTCATACGTTCAGATATCTGGGAGCCAATATATACCATGACCCAAAGTGAGCATATCAACACCACCCTAAACACTCTAGAAGGTATTAACAACTCTATGAGGTTCTGGAATAAGTTGCCCCTCTCAGTAATGGGCAGGACAGCTCTGTTGAAAATGGTGGTCTTGCCCAGGCTATTGCATTGCTTCCGAAATGTCTTGTACTATATGCCCAAAACCTTCTTTAAGATGCTTGACCCTGCATGCAGCGGATTTCTATGGCAAAAACGGTAGGTGCAGGATAGCACCGACCTCCTTACGCGAAAGGTGGAATCGGGGTCCCCATTCTTCGTTATACTACATAATACTTCATAGCGGGACAGCTGCAATTCGTAGTGGATTGGTTAGGAGATGAATCACACTGTTAAGGATTTCAATCAGGCAACACCCTGTTCTAAGCCTAGGATGTAGCGCACAATTGGAATGCTTTCTCTTTATCTTTATCTTCTGCAAATTCAATTTGAGATGGCACACAACCTGTCTCACACACCCTTTTTCAAATACCCTGGGTCACAATGGACCATGAACCAGGCCGGTTGGTGAGAATGCAATAGGTATTTATTTTTAAAATTCAAAGAAATCACACAAATTGTAATATTGGGCAGCAATCACCAATGGGGTGATAATTACAATGGAAGCAATACACTTGGTTAACCTCCAACTAGAGCATATCCAATGCACAGTTTAATGGGAACAGTTTTGGAATATGGATGATAGCACCAGAGTTACGATTTCCCCCTGCAATGTTCCCTCAACCCACAATTAATCTAATTCTGAGTGGATAGAAAGAAGCAGCAGGTAGTCAGGGATATGTGGTAGCAAACAATCAAAATCCGACCTTCACTCACAATGGCCTAAAATGACACTCAGATTTTAGCAAATAATTATGTGTGGTTAGATCTATGAGGCAAATATGATTTTTCACAATAGCAGGAATGTATAAACACTGGCAATCAAAGCAAGGTATTGACAAAGGCATAAAGTTCAAAAGCAAGTTGAAAGTAAGAACACGATGCAGCCGGAACAACATGTTGGAAAGTTGCATTTTACACGGATGCAGTTTTAAAAATGGCACAAAGGGTTTTTAAGAAAAATGGATTAAATACTTGTAATCGGAATGTGGTTATTGGGCTGGGGATAGATGCACATCACAGGGACAATATAGAAGTGAAAGGATGTTTCTAGCTGAATAACTGAATGAGATTTGCTAGATAAAAAGGAGGTTCAGTTTTGGTAAAATGAAGCCGTGAAAGAGAAAATCGGATTGGAAAGAGAAAAAACAAAGTTTACTTATACTAGTTTAGCAAGAACATAGCGCTGCCCATGAAACAGGTAAAGTCCGCCACATTAACCCGCTCCACGCCGCGTCTCTCTTTATGTGGAAATTAAATTATTCAAAATATTGCTAAGGAGTTACAGGATGGGGTGAAAGAAAGAATGGCGCCAACACTAGGAAATCACAGACAAAATGCAGAGAATTTCTGCTATTAGGACAAATTACCAAGGCATGGATAGGGTTGCTTAGAGAGTGGACCAAAGACAAAGGTCAAGATGGGGTAGACTGTTTCTATGGATGGGGAAATACTCACAGTCCACAATTTGGGATTTTGGGACAGTCAACTGGGTGCTGGTCACTGCACAGCTCAGGTCACCAGGTAACAGCGGACTCTCTTAGCTGAACAACAGCTGGGCCGGTCTGGTCACTGGATAGCAGAGGTACAGCGGACATGCAGCTAACGGGCAAACAGCTGGTCAGGTCACAGGATGCTCCCCATAAGGGTACCACAGCTTTTCACCTTGGTTAGGTGGGATAGTGTCAGCTATGCTTTGGCCTTGCAGTGGAATCTGGAATCTGGCAAGATGAATGTAGAAGATCAGGAACGCAGGCGCTGGAAATTCAGGAGAGAGTGTGTATAGAGTTCTGTCAGCCACCCTTATTTATAAAAGACACGGTGACATAGAATTATTGGTAGGAAGAACTGAGCTAGGCCTACCCCCAAGACCCAGATAGGACAACCAATGTTGGTTGCCTCCTCTAGGAGGTGACTCGGTTTATGGAGTTAGACTAAAACATGCAAAGTCTTCCCATAGACCTTTTTGCCAACAGTCAGTCTTAACATAATGTACACATTTGTACAGTTGTGGCACTTTAACAAATCCCATGGGCAGATTACATATTTTACGCAGAGCATGCCAGTCCAACTCTCCAGTTTGTAAGGCTTTGGTTCGTCCGCTTAACAGTTCTCATCGTTTTCAGTAAGAAATATTCGGCCTAAAATTCTATAACTTTATACATGTGTATAGATTATTATTAGGCATATCAGTATTTAATTTCAAAGTGGCATCATGTACACTTTCCTGAGAAGATGCAATTCTCTGCCATTTTTCTTCCCAATATGGCAGTGAAGGCTACAAAGTCTTACATTAAAAACCACAAAATTACATTTACACTGTTAACTTTTTACATTCCTGCGAAGTCCTGTTACAAAGATAAAAGTCTTAAAAGTTTCTTAATCAAAATAATCTTTTGAAACAAATGGGGCTGGCCTTTGTCCTTCACTTGGCCCCTTTTTTTCTCAGCTACCACCAACTGTCATTTCAGCCCAGGGTGGCCCTGGGGGGTTTCCCAGTTTGATTGAATGTTTATTGCCACTTCCTCACTTCACAGGTTGGTGTCCCAGATTCTATTGCCTCAGCCTGTGGCATAGACAAAAGTCTGATTGCCACGCGATATGCAGCATTCTTGTCCTATTCAAAGTTTTCCAAGCTAGCAATTATGAAATGTCCCAGAAGTTTATGGTGGCTCCTTTTGGGAGGAGGCCTCAGTTTAGCCAGCAGAAAGAGCGGTTCTGGAGCTTGCAAAATCCAGCCAATGCATTTCAATTCCTTTATTTTCTTTTATTTTGTTCTGAATCAAAAACAAGCCCGTTGATTAAAAATCCCATATCTGTTCCCCAGCAAAACCCACTTTACATTGCGGGGCAAGGACAAGTTTTTATTCAACATTGTACTTTTAAAAACAGGCATTTTCTTTTGGTTTGCAAAAGCCCATTTTGACACATGGTGAAAGCTGCTAGGAGTTCTCTTTTAAATTTGATTTTTCTCTTCCATCTGGCTTCCCGATATTGTTTTGCAGCCCTATTCAATTTCTTTTCCAGCAGTCTGTTCAAGCCACAGATTCTCTGAAATTGACATGTGCCCATAGAGCTAAGATTTCTTTGAAGCCTTGATTCTGACATTTTGTAACCCAAAAGCAAGCGTTTTCTCGCACGGCTAAAAGTGAATTTCTTTTATTTCAGTCCAGGTTTGGCTTGACATAGCCTGTCATGCAGGGATAAAGCTCTTCTGCTGAAGCACAATGTGGATATGGATGGGCATGGCAGGGCCTTATTCATAAAAGCAAATGTATTATAGATGAAAATAGCGCCATGGCAGCATCCTTTTTAGTGTAAAATATTCCCTTTTCAATGGGAACATTTTGCAAACAGCAGAGCATCGCTATTTTTTCCAATTCGCTTCTTTTGGTGCCCTCAGTGTGCTCCCTGTTCCAACTCACCCAATAGGTGTTTGGCAAGATGGTGCAGCCATCCCTTTGTCGCTGCCAAACGCAGGTTTTGATGCAATGGTGCTCCAAGGCGCCAGTGCAGCCATTTTGCTGTTGACTGCAGAAGCGCAGCTTGGTTATGGATGGGAATTCTGAGTGGGTCAATGTAGCCCATAACACTTTTACATAAAGGAGCTGCTATGGAATAGGAGACCATGGGCCCGCCATAGTCACACTTGATATCTCTGGGAGTGCTATTCTGAGACAGGGCATTTAAGCAGATTGACTCACAGACTCGATCTTGGCACAGATTACTTTGATATCGGTGGCATCCTCTTGCACACAAGCGTGATTGGGGATACGAGCGAATTGGGAACCAAGTGGTATCACCACGTTAGGCGATCTACTGCATGGCACATCCTTCATGCCCTTAGGCGAGTTAGTGGAACACGCAGGTCTGCATTGCGGCCAATATTTGTTACACTGCACTATCAAAAGTGAGATCACATAGGTGGGCCACATTTGGCGAGCAAATGGAAAAACACCCTATTGTAGACATTCTATATGACATCTCAGAGGGAGGACATACTATATCCAGGATATAGAACCAACTTCTGGAGGGGAGCCCCCCCCCCAGCACCCAACAAGTTCAGTTTGTTTATTGATTTTTGCATGGCGCGCCAATCCCAAAGGTAACTGGGTGCTACAGAGAGCAGGAAAACATGATTACAAGGCATGATATACATGCGATGATTACATTAAGATAGATCAGTTAAGAATATACATATATACAACAATGAAGCAGTTAAGGAATATACATATATACAGTCAGATTGATAGGTGTTAATTCATCCAAAGGTTAATCTTGGGGTCATTGGAATGTAGGCATGTCAGAATATTCTTTCTAAAGCTGTAGTAGGATTGGTCTGTTCTATTGTCAAGTGGGAGAGCATTCCAGTATTGGGCTGCCTTAACTGGGAAGCTGCTGCGGCCTGTTCTTTTTCAGTCTAAATTTAGGTACCTGTAGGCAGTAGGAGTTTGCAGTTCTGGTGAGGCAAGTCGATGTTTCTCACTATTCCAACTACCAGATAGGGGGGGGCAGCATTGCTAAGACATTTAAAGGTGAGTGATGCTGTCTTTAGTGAGATTCTGTCACAGATTTTGAGCCATTTGTGTTCTCTTCTTTCGTTAGAGATGTGTTCTTTAGAGGGTAAATTGAGAGCCGTTCTAAGAGCATTGTTTTGCAACGTTGAATCTTGTCAATGATGCATTTGTTGGCTCCCAAATACAAAGCATAAGTTTGGAGATTATTAAGGCGTTGGCAATGATGATGCAGCTGGCTTGGGTGAGAAAGGCTCTACTTGCCCTGATAAGCTTGCACGTATAAGCCGTAGAGGATGCTATGGAGTTAACTTGTTTCTTTAGTGTTAGGGCCGAGTCAAGGTGAAAGACTAGTGTTTTCACTGCTTTGGCAACTGTGATGTTGTTGCCGTCAATATTAAATGCCGAGTAGTTGGGGCTGAGTTTTTTTTAGGTTGGCAGCGAAGCCAAGGAGCAGGATTTCAGTTTTATCATCACTCAGGCATAGGCCATGCGTGGCCATCCATTCCTGAATGATGATCTATTTTGTTTACCAAGGCTGTATCAGAGTCGAAATTGCCAGAAAGGGGAATGAGGATCTGAGTGTCATCTGCAAAATTGGTGTAGGCGACACCCAGTCTGTCCAATTTGTCAAATAGGGACTTGGTAAAGATGTTGTACTGGGTTGGCGAGACGCAAGAACCTTGGGGTACACCGCAAGCTATTTTGATAAGGTCTGCTGATGCCAATGTGGAGAAGACTCATTGTACGGTTGTCCAAGAATGATTGGATCCAGGCTATGGCCTCGTTTGAAAAGTGTGCAGCCGATGCCAGGTGTTCGCACAGGACTGTGTGATCCACCAGATCAAAGGTCGCTGACAGATCAAGGAGGAGTAGCATGGCAGTGTTTCCCCTGTCATTGAGTTCGTCAATCTGTACTTTGAGATCAATTAAGGCTGTCTCTGTGCCATGCTGTGGTCAGAAACCTGATTGGCAGGTGCCTAGGAGATGGTTGGTTTCAAGATAGTGCTGGATTTGTAGGTGTGCTACTCTGTCTATTATCTTGAGAAGGAATGGTACTGTGGTGATAGGCCTGCAGTTAGTGGGAATAGCAGGGTCTAGAATGTGCTTCTTGAGAAGAGGTAGGACCCAAGACTCTCTTAGGTTGCTTGGTATAGTGTTAGAGGAGAAGGATGCATTAATCACTTTGGTAATGAAGGGGCTAAGTCCCTTGCATCAGTGGTAAAACACAAATGGGAGGAAGACCTTGACGCCCCCTTTTTGGATACACACTGGAAGGATCTCCTACGTTACCACAAGAGAGTGTACCGGAACGCCAGATTGCACACACAGGGCATATATGACCCCCTTGAGAATTTCACGTTTCCCGGGTGCAGGCGTACAACACTGCCCTAGGTGCAATTCCGAAGAGGCGGGCATGCTACATATATTCTGGCAAGAGGAAGCAGCCAGGATTAATTAAGGGAGGGCTGGTATTGGATGCACTTACCCCAGCGGAATGCTTTCTGGGTCGAGTCTCTCGTCCCAAACGGGCGAAGCACATACATAAGATGAAAGATTTGGCATACATCCTAGCCAAATGCAGAATTGCCATGGCATGGAAAGCCCTGAGGGGCCCCAATATAGAGGATTGGTATCGGGATCTGAAGAAGTGGTCGCAGGACGAGGCAGAGGCTTGGAGAACATCTTGGCCCCCAGGGAGGAGGTTGTAGCATGGGACGCCCTGATACAAAGTCTGTACGCTCTAACTGCTATGGAAGCAGTTGGGGAAGAGACACCCCCATAGACACCACGAATATTATGGATAACGAGGGCAACTTGTGCTGAGTGGAACAAAGTAAATAGAAGATATGGGCTGGCACTGAAGACAATTTGGGGGGAGGGAACCGGGGTGGGTAGGATGGTACAGCTGGAATAATAGTTTTTAGACAGATCATTTAGACTGTTGATGGCAACTGTACAAGACTATTATTAAAATTTGCTGTGTGTATATGTTAAAAGCAATAAAACGTGTATATATCTCCAGTAAAAAAAAACTTTGTTAAAGGGACGTTATGGTTCAAAGTAAAACCAAAAAACCCCTGAAATTCGGCAGTTATGGTAAGATAAGCAACCATAACTCGCGCCACCGTGCACTGCTAACACTAACACCCAGGACATCAAAGATGACAAAACAAATGTCATTAATGACACCCCACCATAGACTCCATACCCTGGGACTGACTACTGTCTCCCAGGGCATGTAAAGTCACCATTGGCTTTACTAGTCCCAAATTATTAACAGAAACCAGTACAAACCATCATATTGTGGACGTACTGGTCGGGGCAATTCGATTGCCCCGGGGTCCGTTAGTCGAGGGGGCACGTCCCCGCCCCCCATGATCGAGTTTTGATGGTGGCAGTGGAAACTACTTTTTATATTCGACCGCAAATATTTTCCTATGGGATTTTCCCATTGTTCGAGGCTACCAACTTTAATTATTTAATTGTCATAGCCTCGAACATACCGCCGGTTTATTTAATTAATATTAATTCGCCGGTTGGTATTTTTTGCCAGGACTCTATTCTAAAATGGCGTTTGTGTTCTCTTCTGTGACTCCAACCCAAGTCGAGCCCTTTGTTCCACTTTTTGGCGGGCTTCTCCACAGAAGCCTCCAAAAGTGGTGCCACTCTGTCTGGGTACCACAGGGGGTGTCGGAGGGGGTTTAGGCACCCTGGACTGAGTTATCTTAGTAACTCAAGTCGCACTCTTGTGTGATTGGCCCAAGTGGTGAGCCGGCCGGCTCACCACTTAGCATGTTTGATTGACAGCTAGGCTGAGTGAATGGGGGTATGCTGCATAAAAGCAGGGCTTTGGGGACTGGAACTTCAGAAGTCGCCACAGGACCTGAGAATCCGACGAGGGAGAAGCTGAGCCGACCTACCACGACGACACCACCGGTGGAGCCCTGCGGAACCGACTCACCACTTCCCGACGACAGAGAAGATCTCCCGGCTGGAGAGGCTTCTTCCCCCGACTGGTGGGCACAACCAGTTTTACCTTCCTTCTTCGCACCCCGGACCAGTTTGTGGTCGAACTGCCCGTGCCAAGCACCCCGTCGGACGGATAGCCACTCACCACTGCACCGCGAATCAACGGACCGCTCATTGTACCTGAGAAACTCTGCGGCTGGTTTCTTCCCTTGCAGTGCAACGGACTCCTGTCTTCCTCCACAACGAGATCCTCTCTTCCCCCGGACGAAGCACCAACTTGCATCCGCTGCCAGGAACAACTGCCCCGCTGGAGTGTTCTCACCACTTTAAGGTACTGCGTCCGCCAGGCCTCCCTTTCTAAAGATTGCTACAAGGTAATAATAACCCCTTAACCTTCTGGACTGGGCTGGCCGCCTTGACCATCTAACTGGTCCCTTTCTTTTGGTCCAACTCTTTCTGAACTTATTGCGAAAGTTTTGGGCACTTTGAACCGTGTGACCTTGGACACATTTCGACCGGAGCCTCTTAAAGTGGGTCCGGCCTTGTTAACTTTGACTTTACGGTTTTACTTTGCCTTCCTCTCTTGTTATGTTCTTGTAAAAGGGTTGGGATCTGTTTCAACTCATTCTATGCTTTTCTCTCCCTTTTAAAAATGAACTATTAGAGTGCGATCTACATTAAGCGCTCACCGCTGTCTGAAAATAAGTGGGGCTTTACTTAAGACTTGTCTAATATTCTTTTAAGGGAGTGTATATCTTTTAGTGACCGTGTTTTTGAATTGCTTAATATTAGTGCCTGTGTGTTTTTCTAGATGTGGTTTTAAATAAATAATTATATCTCTTTTACACCAAGCCCTGGTCAGCGTTTACTTGTTCTATTGTGTCTTCTTGACCTATTGTGAATACTCTGTATACTGCCCAACTCTTCTTGAGGGAAGTCTGACTGCTCAGCCACAGCTACCAAGTGAATCTGTGTGGTACAGACTGCTACCAAGTGGGTTTACTGCCAAACACCTGTAGTCTTAAATCTTCTGCAGTGGTCCCAGAGGGAACTGCACAGGTTTCTGCCTAACACAAAGACAAATGCAAATCGCTGAATATTCTCTAAACATTTGATGTCAAATAAAAGTACTTTACGAAATGTACAATCTTGCTGTTCGCTTTTAAATCACAGTTTCATATTCCTAAATGTTGCGCGCTGTGTTGTGAGATGATCTGTGTTGTTTTCCGGGTTCTGTGTAAAGTCGCGTAGGACTGGAGACGACTGGGCGCATTTGGCTACGCACCCTGTACCGTCACGGAGAGAGACGGGGAATATGAATGCTTTGATAATGTCAGGCTTAGGGGCGAGAGATATGCTTTAGTGTCGCAAAAGCAGATCAGCCAGGTCGATGGGGCAAGTGATAGGATTATCACATAATGTCGACGCACAGCAGCCTGATTTATCTTTGTTTAGTGGACAAAAATTCGGATAAGGGCCATAGGAAATTGTAATGTCAACGGACATAAGGAGGGTTCATATATATTACATGGACGCGGTAGTATTCCTTTGTTTCTGCATGTAATGGTAATCACCGGGGAGCTGTATAGGCGTGAGAACGGAAATTGTAATTCTGTTCTCTCCAGCCGGTCATAACGATAGAAATCACACTAGTGGAATATTCCTGCAAAATTTTATCTATATCGTAACTTACCAAGTGGGTATTAACTGCGTGAGTGCGAGAGGTCCTTTCCAAATATATAGGCACCAGCCTTAATTATTAGGAGATCACATAAACTCTTAGACCTTCAAAGATGGTGGATATTATTCTGCGTGCAACTTTAGAGCCTTAGAGATATCTCGATCACAGCTCACTCAGAGTCACATGACTATGACGTGTTTGGTCAGAAAGGCAGTAGGGATCACATGATCCAATGTAGAGTGAGACGGAGCGCTCGCGTAACGCGTTAACGCCCACTTGGTTACATTTTAAAAACAATAGCGGGAGTGCAACCAAATGGATTACAAATAGCCTGACGAAGCTCTTGGAATAGAGCGGAACGCGTGGCGAACTCCACCCGGTGAGGTACTCATCATGCTTTTTACCTGGTCTGCATAGAATTGAATAAGAATGTTTTAACACTGATGCTCATTATTGCAATGAATAAATAAAATATATGTTTTCACCAAAGCGGTCTAGAGTGCTTGGGCACTATTGTGCTATGATATTCTCAGCCTTAAACACATCTCTGGCTGGAATTTGTAGTTTGATGCATTTTTGAAATATATACATATAAAAATAAAATATAGAGGAAAAACAAAAATACACAAGCTGCAAATGCGTCTGACCGCACAGAGAAAAGCACTGAAGGGTGATGCACTAGGCGGGGCTACAGCCACATGTGGTAGCACCCCCACGTAAAACTAAAAGAAGGACAAAAGAAAAAAGTCTTTTTTGAAGCTTCAAAGTGCACAGAACGGAATGTCCCAAAAATATGGAGGAAAGGGGACGGGACGGAGGAGAACACCGTTTACATAATAGACATTTGCTGTTCTCTTGTATATGGCCATACGCTAACCTTCAAAGTACACATTTGACACAAATTGCCTTTTTTTTAAAAAACATTTCCTGAAATGTAATGTGCAGTTTCATCTGAAATACTACATTTGAAACACGGTTACCATGTGCATCACTGGCATTTACATTTTATTAATTTGACATGTGTAATGCACATTATAAAATTGAGCGGGTAATTGTATTGTGTCATTTTGAAAAAGCACCAGTCCTATACCAATAACAGAATATTCAACAACAACAAAAATAATTTGTAGAATGAGTGGGTAGAGGGGAGGATGATCATCAACAAATAAAACACACTGTACAATAGATGATAACTAATGGCAAAAATCAACAAAGTTCTCAAGATTGTGTACATAGAAGTATTAGTAGAAAACCTTCCAGCTGATATAAAGGTTCACCAATACCATTACGTTACCAAAGCGGATGTGAGGCAACAGATTTTTATGGAGTTCAGCATTAATTGGGTTGTACGGTTTTGTCTTGCAGTGGCTAACAAATAAACATTTACCCTTAAAAGTGCCTAGCAGTCCAGATGTGCCGGAAAAGAGGAAATGTTTTTCCGGGAGTCCCAGGGACCTTGGCAGTTGAGAGGCTACACAGTACTTCATGCACCATTCAAATAAGAACATACTTCTATCCTTTCCACAAGACCAACTCTTAGATATACATAAACAAAAACCCTTGCCACAGACCTGGACAAACGCTTCAGCCCATACTTGAACTCAAATTGTGTCTAATTGCAAGCCCCTACCGGTTTAAAGGGTAGACATTAGCTTGTGGAGTGAGGGGAATGCAAGGTTTTCAAAAACTAGATTGCAATCACATGATATTTTATTTATATTGCGCCTATACACAAGTGTTTCAAGGCGCAACGAGGCAAGGGAGGGGAACAATCTTACTAGACCCAGTGGCATTGAGATTGTGCAAGTGCAGGGGAAGGGGAGGAGGGGCAAGTGCAAGACATAGGATCAAACACTGAGAACAGGAAGTGCAGCCAGCAGGTGGCAATGCAAGGTTACATGCAGAGAAACAGGTGATCGGTAAGTGCAGAGGGGGCTGGGGAGTAGAGCAATTGTAGGGTTGCAGATACAGGCCCAAGTGCAGGGTTGCCAGGGTGGCCAGGAACCTGGGCCCGTGGTTCAGAGGGTGGCCAGGTAACCCATGCAATATCAGTGATCAGCAAGGTAGCGGAAGAGAGAAGGCAGAAGAAAGTCTTGAGCGGCTTCCGGAGGTTCTGCTCAAGTTTCAGAGAGGAAGGGAGGCTATTCCAGATGGAGGTGCCAGCCGTAGAGAGAGAGCTGCCCAAACTCATTGCTTGGAAAAGAGACTGACCCTCAGGGAGTTGGAGGTGGAGGAGCGAAGTACTTGGGTAGGAAGATCTTTCCGAAGAGAAAGCTGGAGATCTTTTGGTCCCAGCCCCAAAAAGGCCTTGTGGACAATGCAACGGGTCTTAAACTTGATCCCTGCAGCCACTGGAAGCCAATGGAGAGATTTCAGTGCTAGAGAGATACGATCCCTGGGCTTGCAGCCCAGGACAAGTCTTTCAGTTCTGTTCTGGATGAGTTGCAGAGGACAGAGAGTAGAGGTAGGCAGATTTAAAAAGGAGGCTGTTACAGTAGGTAAGCCTAGCCAGAACCAGGACTCTAGACACAGTGAGCTTCTGGGGGAAGGAGAGGAAGGGAAGAATACCTCTGAGGAGGTGCAGTTGGTAGTTTGACTTCTTAGAGACGTCAGAGATATGAGGAGCGAAGGAGAGTAAAGAGTCAAAGATAACCCTGAGGTTCTTAGCCAAGGAGGTGGGAGCAGGAGGAGGGCCAAGAGAGGCCGGTCAGAGTGGCAGGAAAGAGGTGTACGGGTATGCAGATGAGGAGGATCTCAGTCTTGCTTGCAGTCAGGCAGAGATTGGCGGCGCACCACACCTGGATTGCAGTCAGACAATCCGGGAAGGAGAAGAGGCAGCAGAGGGGAGCCTGAAGACAAGTTGGGTGTCATCCGCATAGCACTGGAAGTTGGAGCAGAGCGCAGCAATGCGGTGGGCGAGAGGAGCCAGGGAGAAAGGTTAGACCCATGGGGAACACCGCAGGTGGAGAGAGGGCAAGAGGAAAGAAAGGACCCAAGTTGGACCTGAGAGGGTCGGTCCGAGAGGAAAGAAGTCAGCCAGGACATGTTATCATGGAGCAGATTGAGCAGGATGGTATGATTACCCATGTCAAAAGCAGAAGAGAGAGAGTAGGAGGAGGACAGAGGGGAGATTGGAGTCAAGGTTAGAGAGCAGGTCTGCATAGATGTTCAGGAGAGCAGTTTCCGTGCCTGTGGCTGCTCTGAAGCCCGACTGATGGTCATGGAGACAACCAACAGATTCAGTGTGAAGATTAAGCTGGGAGACGGACAGCTTTTCCAGGGGTTTGCCCAGGAAAGGGGTGATCGAGATCAGGCGATAGTAGGCCGGAAGGGAGGGATCGGCTGAGGGTTTCTTGAGAAGAGGGTGCACAAGAAAGTGCATCAGGGGGAAGGGGAAGGTCCCTGAGGCAAGAGTGGTTACAGAAGTCAGCCAGGGCTGGGGCAAGGGTGTCAATGTGGTCCTTGATTGTTTTGGAAGAACCTGTTTTGACGATGTTTCCATAGATCGGACTTGTCTAGAAACCTTGTCATGGGAGAAGAAAGGGAAGGCAGAGAAGGGAGGAGGAGTGCCAGAGGAAGAGGAGACTAGAGGGAGCAGCAGGGGAAGATGAGAGGGTGGAAATGATGTGGGTTTTAGAGATGTAATGAGAAGCCAGGGCCAAACAGAGGATCTGGGAGGGGACAGGAGAGGCAGACACTGCGGCAGGATTGTCCAGTTCCTTGTAGAATTTAAAGAGTTCGGCCGAATTGTTAGCTGCCACAGAAAAGCGGGCTTGGATATGTGCCCTCTTCTTAGAGAGGACAGAGCCGGTATTGCCTTTGGAGCAGACGGCAGGCCAGTTTGTCAGAAGATGAACACAATCCCAGCCATTTCCTCTCAGACACCATACATTTGCGTTTAAGGGTGACGAAGTCTGAGTCGTACTAGGAGTAACACTTGATTTTGTGCTTCATGCAGATCCTCATGACGAAGGCAAGTATATCGAGAGTGTCAGAGATGGAGTGGAGCATGTAAAGGGCTGTGTCAAGGTGTGAGTCAGCCAGAGGAGCGGGGGGGCGGGGGGGTAGGATGCAGCAAAAGCCTCAACTGACAAACCCTTCATGGGTCGAATGACTGGGAAGGTGGGTGGCACAGTGGGGGTAGGCTTGGCCTGAGGGGTAGAGAGCGAGAGATAATGTTACGGCATGTCAATGCAAATGCATCATCAACTTGTATACTACTCTACACGTGTGTGGTGTATACGTGTCAATGGGGTGGCTGATAATACGAAAAAGAAGAACAAGTTACTTACCAACTGGTAACGTTCTTTCGATTGGATGTTCCTCCAACGTATTCCTCATCTTTGATCTATTCCATCCAGCTTCAGCTGCTTCGGAAAATAATTTTCGGCAGAGGGCGCCGTGCGTCGATGTCGTCTAGTGATGGTCCCTCGAAGGCCTCCGTCGAGGGTGACGTCATCAGGTATTTAAGTAGCACGCACGGCGCCCGTTGGCCGCAGTTCTGTTTTTTCCCCCTTTCATTATTGATTTTCCACTGTGCAGACTGTGCCGGTAGACAGGTATTTTGCCTTGCGAGAGTTGGAGTGGCAACAGCCTGGGAAAAATCTACAGAGGGGTAGGTTGGGAGGGCGACGAGGAATACGTTGGAGGAACATCCAATCAAAAGAACGTTACCAGTTGGTAAGTAACTTGTTCTTCGAGTGGCTTGTGTCCTCCAACGTATTCCTCATCTTTGATAGACTCCCAAAGCAGTAAGGATAATTCTTATGGAGGAGGGATTTTTTTTTTTTAGTTTTTAAAAAATATCTTCAGATGGCCGAGTATAGGACTGCTCTACCAAAATTTAGCTCCTTAGATTGGGAAGCATCTAGGTTGTAGAATTTTGAAAAAGTATGCAGCGTTGACCAAGTCGCTGCTTCACAAATGGACCTTATAGGAACACCTCTTTGCAGGGCTGTAGACGAAGCGATGCCCCTGGTGGAATGAGCCCTTAAACCTTCTGGTGGGTCTTTTCCCGCCAGTCTGTAGCATTCCGAAATGCAAAGCACAATCCAGCGTGATATTGTCTGTTTCGTTACTGATTGACCCAATCTTTTTCCTGTGTAGCCAATACAAAGTTGGTTGTCCAATCGAAGCCTAGAAAGCCTAGAGATATAAAAGCTTAAAGCTCTTTTTGGATCCAACCTGTGTAATCTCTCCTCCTCCTTACTAGGATGGGGTGGAGGATAGAATGCATGTAACACAATTTTTTGATTTAAGGGAAACTCAGATACCACTTTTGGTAAAAATGAGGGTTTAACCTTCAACACAACTCTGTCCTTATGGAACACAGTATAGGGTGGCGCAGAAGACAGTGCCTGCAATTCGCTCACTCTTCTTGCAGATGTTAAAGCAACTAGGAAAGCAGTTTTCCATGTTAGTAATCTTAACGGACACGTGTGCAAAGGCTCAAAAGGAGCACACATTAAGAATTTTAGGACCAAATTGAGATGCCAAATCGGTACTTGAAATGGGTGAGGAGGAAACACATTAGAGAGTCCTTTTAAGAATTGTACTATCAAAGGAATTTTGAAGTAGGAGCATTCTTACGACGAGCGCTTGAAGATGGAAAGCGCCGCATGATGACCTTTAATGGTTCCAACATTTAGACCTCTATGTGCTAGGGTCAGAAGAAAAGATAGTAATTCCGGAATAGAACATAGAAAAGGATCGACATTCTTTTCTCTGCACCACTTGCAAAACTTTTTCCAACGGCAACGGTATAGAGACTTTGTTGCTGGTCTTCCTGCCGAAAGCAACACCATGACGCCATCTGGAAGGTTCCAATCCTTGTATCTCAGCCTTTCAGATACCAAGCATGAAGGTTGAGCGTTTTGACCTCTGGATGGAGAACCCGACCCTCCATTTGAGAGAGAAGGTTCTCTCTCTGAGGAAGACTTACTGGAGGACAGATGGACATGTCTAGAAGGTCCGGGTACCACGTTCTCCTGGCCCAATCCGGGACAATTAGGATCATGCAGCTCCTGAACCGTCTCAGTCTCCTGATGACCCAAGGAATGACGGGAATCGGAGGGAACGCATGCAATAGTGGGAAATTCCACTCCACCACAAACGCGTCCCCCAGGGCTCCTCTCGGGGGAAATTCCCTTGAGCAATACCTTTCGCACTTTCGGTTGATACCGTCGCAAATAGGTCTACCTGAGGGGTTCCCCAAAGGGTGAAGAGCTCTAGAATGACTTCCTGAGCCAGTTCCCATTCGTGGGACACTGTCCTCTGCCTGCTCAGAGCATCTGCCATCATTCTCTTCCCCGGCAAGGTGAACTGCCGTTAAAGAGATTCCTTCTTGAATTGGCCAATATCAGAGTTAAATTGCCTCTCTGCACAGAGGTAGTGACCCTACTCCTCCTCTTTTATTTAGATAATGCATGGACACTGTGTTGTCCGCCATTATCAGGACATTCTTCCCTCTGACAGATGGCAGGAAAGCCTTCAGCGCTAGTCCGATTGCTCTCAGCTCCAGAAGGTTGATATGTAGTTTGGACTCCGATGGAGACCAACGACCGCTTATTTTCAGATCGTTGGTATGAGCTCCTCACCCCTTTAGTGAGGCGTCCGTCACTACTGTAATCTCCGGCCAGAGCTGCCAAAAGGGTTCTCCTTTCAGAATATTCTCTGAACAAGTTCACCATAGAAGATCCTGACGAACCTTGTTCGGAATCTGGAGAAGATCCGTCATTCAACCCGAGAACTGGGACCATTGAGTCTTTAGAGCCCATTGAAGGGATCTCATTCTCAGGTGTGCCTCTGGCACCAGAAAGATGCAGGATGCCATGAGGCCGAGCAACCTTAAGAAGTCGTAAGCCTGAAGATTTTGGGCATTTTGGAATTTGGAAACCATCTGAAGAATGTCTTAAGCCCTCGACCTGGGAGGCAAGCTCTTTCCCAGGGATGTGTCCGATACAGCTCCTATATATTGGAGCCTTTCAGAAGGTGTCATTTGTGACTTCTTGAAATTGAGGGAGAAGCCCAGACTGTGGAGGAAATGGCAGGTGACTTTCAGGTGATCCAGTGCCTGTTCGGCAGATTGTTCTCTGATCAACCAATCGTCCAGATAGGGGTAGACATGAATCCCCCTCTCCGGAGGTGTGCTGCCACTACTACCATCAATTTGGTGAAGACCCTCGGGGCGGAGGTCAATCCGAATGGAAGGACTCAAAACTGATAATGTGAGTCGCCAACCACGAACCTCAGGTATTTTCTGTGTTTGAGATGAATCGGCACATGAAAATAAGCATCTTTGAGGTCCAATGACACAAACCAGTCCTGAAGCTGAAGGGCCTGAAGGATCTGAGAAAGAGTGACCATCTTCAACTTGTCCTGCCTGAGGAACTTGTTCAAGTTTCTTAAGTCCAGGATGGGTCTCAGGGGATCAAAAAATATGGGGAGTACCATCCCATGTTCCTCTCTGCTGCAGGTACCGTTTCTATAGCACCTTTCTCCAGCAGGGTTAGAACTTCCTGCTGTAGGAGCGGGTCAAAAGGTGTCTCCCTGGTGGATTGCTTTGAGGTTGCGTTAGAAAAGGAAGGCAGTAACCATGAGCTATTATTTCTAGAACACAAACATCTGAAGTAACAGCTCGCCATTCTTGCAGATGCTGTGACAGCCTGCCTCCTACAGGTGTTTTGAGATGCAAGTCCTCAAAGTGGTTTTGTGGCGGTTGATGGCAAAGAGGCTGGAGCTGGCTTTGCACGTTTTGATCGATCAACTTGAGTGGCCTTTCTTTGGGGCCTTTCTTTGGCCCCTTTGATTGGCCATTCCTCTCTTACTTCCATATGAGGAGTAGTAACGATAGGATTGTCCCCTCCAAGATTGATTTGTCGCACGAAAGGGCTGAGGTTGCCTGATAGCAGCTCCCAACGACTTGGCAACTGCCTTTGAGGTCTGCAACCTCTCAAGGCTCTTGTCAGCCTTGCTGCCAAAAAGGCGAGACCCGTCAAAGGACATGTTCAGAAGACGGTTCTGTACGTCTGGTGCAAAACCCGACTTCCGTAACCATGCAAATCTACGCATTACTGTGCTAGTGGCCATGGACCTGCTCACACTATCAACTGTGTCCAAACCAAATTCAAGGGATTCCTGCATAGCTTCCTTTCCATCTCTAACAATGGCTAGGAATCCTTCCCTTTCTTCCCCTTCTGGTATGTGCTCTGCCGCCATTGCAATGTACTCCCAAAGAGTGTACGAAAACTTTGCCAAGGCACCAGTGGAGTTGGCGGATTTGAATGCCATGCTCCGTGCCCAGCCATCCACACGCTTATCGTCCCTGTCTGGAGGGATAGAAGGGTACGCAAGTTTGTTAGAAGTTGTGGCTGTCTTTATGACCAAATTTTCGGGAGTGGGATGTTTAGACAGATAGCCGGGGTCGCTGCTGGCAGGGCGGTATTTTGAAGTAAGGGATTTATTCACTGGAGGAATGGAATCCGGAGTCTCCCAATTTTTGGCCACCCTATTTTATAAGGCCACATGGAAAGGTAGAACTGGGTCTTCAGTAGGAACATGGTCCAGTATGTCTGTAAGACCATCCTGGACAAATTGGGCTGTAGGCCTGGCCCAGCCCAAATAATCTACTACCTTAGTCATTAACTGACGGTATGATGGATTGGCATGTTCACCTGGCTCTGGTCTACCAAATTCATTTTCTGGGGATGTATCAATACCACTTGCATTGTGCAATGATTCAACCAAATCCTTCATCCTGCTTTCCTCTGAAATCAGGCATTCAGGAACATTTGGAGTACCAAATTCAAGCCCAAAAGGTACATTTTCCTCATCAGATCTTCTTGTTCCTCAAGAATTGAGGTCAGGGATTTGAAAAACTCAAAGACAGAGGCTTGAAAACCTTCTCTGGAGGAGGTATAGGAGGAGTGCTAATGGGTCCTGAATGCAACCCAGGTGTTTTAGCCTTTTCCTTCTCTCTTCCTAGCTGATCTTGTCGAGCTTGAAGTTTCGGCATCGACAAAGGTGTTGATAATGTCGACGTATTACCCAACTTCGAGGGCATCGGCTTGGAGGGCGTTGAGGCACTCTTTGAAGTCTTGCCCTTCGAGGTATGTTCGGTCTCGGACAGCGTCGGTGACCTCGAGCAGTCGACTCGACTGATCTTTTTCGCTCGACGTCCTAGAAGGTTCTCCATCCTTCCTCCTTCGATCACCCGGGCTCGAGGGCACGCGAATGTCAGAGCGATAACGCTCCCGGCCGGCTTCCGAGGAAGGCGTGGACCGAGGCTTCGCTTTCTCGAACACCTCCATAATTTTTACCCTAAATGCTTCCCATTCTTCGGATGATGAATGTTTTGTGGGACATTTCATCCTTTTTGGGGATTCGTCTGAAGACGAAGTGGAGGGGGATCTGTGGCGTCGTTTCTTCGATTTTTTCGTCGAAAACGACGAGCGATGGGAATCGCTTTGGGGCCTGGACCGATGCCTTTCGCTTCGAGGAGATTTCTCCTCACAGGTCTTCGACTCGACGCTAGAAGCTTTTCGGTCAGACTTACGACCGACCTGCAGTTTTCCCCTCCTCTCTCGCAAGGCTTTCCCCGTCATCGCTTGACACTTCATACAGGCCTCCATGTCGTGGACTTCTCCAAGGCACCATAAGCATTCTCTGTGCGGATCGGTCATCGACATTTTTGAGCCCCACGATTTGCATTTTTTGAAACCCGATTAAGACATATTTCGTTATTTATTCTTCACAGAACTCGAGGCGCGCCGAATCTCCGAAGCAACGTACACTGCGGAAAAACGGAACTGAGGCCAACAGGCGCTGCGCGTGCTACTTATACACCTGATGATGTAACCCTCGACGGAGGCCTTCGAGGGACCATCGACTTGACGACACCGACGCACGGCGCCCTCTGCCGAAAAAAAAAATTCTGAAGCTGGATGGAATACATCAAAGATGAGGAATACGTTGGAGGACACAATCCACTCGAAAGTCAAGAATCCCCCCCTGATTAAATAAACGTTACATTTGTACACCAAAAGAAATGGTGAGAATGGTGGAGGCTGCCTCCGTTTCACAGGTAGAACCAAGGCTCAAGGTAAGATTTTTAAGTGGGAGACTTTCCTCCACATTTTTGAAAGTTTGAGTATTTTTTGGCGGTAAAAAGATAATTCTCACTGGGAATTATTTTTCAGAGGAAAAATGGTACTTCAACTCGAAAACCGATTTGTCTCTAATCCATACTTTTGCACCTAGCAATACATGCAAATCAAAAGATGCATTATAACCTGTTAAAGTTCCCTTTCGGAACAAGCACAAACAGCAAAGCTTCATGTGGAAATGCTTCATTGGTACCATTGACCCAAACATACACAACTCCTATGTAGAATCAGCCCATCTTTAAAAAGTAAAAATGGCAGGCATTCCGCTTGGTTGCAGGGTTGGGGAAACCACTTGCCCACTGGTCCCAATAAGATTCTCTTTGTGCAAGTATAATTCTGTGTGCCAATGATATAATAAAATGTACACAAGGTAGTAACTTCACAGATATTAAACTTTAGAATACTTAAAAGCCATTGAATGTCCTTCATGAACAGAGGTTTACAAACCAAACACTGTAAAACCTAGAGCAACACATTTCACAACTAAAATTTAGCAGAGTTCTACCACTAGCCGACATGCCTGCGTCTCAATGTATTTCACTCCTTTTAAGACCCGTTTACTCAAGGGCCATGAGGGACTGATCCTTATGGTTACCAGTGGTGTACAGACTTTATGACCTGAAGGATGGAGTAAGACTGGGTCAGCATATACATTTTTAGCAGAATGTTTTCTTCTTCAGAGCCAGGAAAGTTTGAGCGGCTGATTTAATACGTGTGGGTGCGTAATTGTGAAATGACTTGTATGCTTCTGGGAGACTAATGCAATTGTTTTGCCACTTTCCATGATATACGAAACTGGTCCGAGGGTACCATTTGTTTTTTTACACCTCAAACTAAGAAAGGGGCACATAAGCATGTGCAATGTGCTCAGGGGAGTGAGCTGGGGAAACGTTCTTGGAGGCTGTGCAGCAAAACAAAAACACCACAAATTCACCAGCTGCAATTGCTAAATCCACCATAACTCAGCCAACCATACTAAGGGGACTATAAATCTGCACCACCACGTACTGCTCATGACATTGCTCATATTGCTTGCAGTGGAAAAATCCAGTCTTGCGATGCAACCTTAATGTCCCTCTAATCATTCTTTTTTATCCCACAAAAATAAACATGGTCTATCACAGGGGCCACTGAACGTCTGGAGGTGAACTTGGGAAGAGAAGACCCAGAGTGAGAAAGGACTAAGCTGTAACAAGAACTGACCAACATAACAAATTGGGATTGGGTCAAATCGACAGTAGTCCTGCAGTGGGGGGCTTGAAGGGAGATACGCTTGGCCTTAAGAATTTGTGTTTAACTTAGTCAAAACAGGTAAAGAAAGTGCTACAGGAATATGACAACCCAAATTGGAGGGTATGAGACGACAGTATAAAGAGTATCTGAAACTTACTGAAGATGGAAGAGAAGTGTTACTTAAGAAAAGAAGTCTCTTAACCAGGGGGCAAATATTCAAGTTGCAAACTACTGGCCAGGAATAAAAGTCACAAGCCACCTTAATTCTATACATACACAACATTTCTTACTTACCAAGAGTTGCAATATCACTAGCTAGTGGCAAATGTACATTTTTCACCCTGTCAACATTATAATGGTACCAGACATGTAGCCTTGTGCAGGATAGAAGTTGAGGAACTCAAAACTGCATTCCACACCTGTCAAGATAGCATATTCTAGCATACTGGTTTTAATGTGCTTTATGGGGTCTCTGACCTCTGTGATCCCATGAGTACTCTGGTTATTTTCGATGCAGAGGCACTAAACAGCTCTATGTAATGGTAGCAGGGTATAGTGGAGTGTTTAATGTGCTTTGGTGACCAGGGACTCAGTCATGAGCTAGATTAGATGTTAACACTTCAGCCATATCCTACCTATGCTTTGTATCGGGCATGCCAGTGGGCTGCCCGATGGTGTGGAATCCGCTGGTGGTCACCTCTGTGCGCTGGAGTGTGCCAGATGTTGGGGTAGGCAGAGGGTTTGCCAAGACCTCCTTCCTAGGAATGTGAAGCAAAGAGGTAGGGTTAATATCAGGCTGGCATGAGCTCAATTTACGTTCAAATGCTCATCAAAGGTCACCCTGGGAAAACAGGTTTGAAGAAAGCATCACCAATAGATCATATTTATGACTAAAGTGTCTCGCAGAAAAAAGTACTCTGTTCACCGAAGTTCAGATATGAGCATTTCTCTAGCAGAACAGGACCATCTAAGTAGGATTACAGGGAATATAGTCTGACCTCCACTATCACCAGCTGTCGAACAATATGTGCAAAACATGGTGAGCAATAGTTTCCAGCTTTCAGGAATCAAGTGGTAAAGTAAGAGGGTAAATGTCATTTTGCATTGAAATTAATGTAAACAATAAAAATGAACACCTTTTAAAATGGGTATGAATCAAAAAGCTAGTGACAGGCTGACTGAAGTAAAAGAAAACATTTAAAATAAATTTAAAAAAAACACCAATGACTCGGGAGCCAGTTCATTTATTTAATGCATTTGATTACACGCCCAAACCGAGGTATCACGGCAGAAGTTACAGACATCTTGGTTATTAAGAACGTGGGTTACCTACATCTTAATTATCATCCAAACAGCGAATTACAGTCATCTTAATTTACAATCAAATGGAATACATACTTCTTGTTTAATGCAATCAGTTACTTATACACAAACAAATGTCTACAGGAGGGTCTAGTGGAGTGACATTGTGTTATTGGTATTTATTGAATAACCAGGTTTATAGTTGCTTTAATTTAGGGAAGGAGGTTTTGTTGCTAAGTCAAGGGGGGAGAGTGTTCCAGATACGTGGTGCGGCTATGGTTAAACTGGCGTTGCCTGCTCTGGTTGTGCTAAACCGTGGGATGTGGAGGTGCATATTAGCGTTCAGTCTGAGTGTTCCAAGCGTGTTTATGCGAGAGATGCTATGGCAGAGGTAACTAGGGACTGTATCCGAGATGCATTTGTGGGTGATAAGGGTTTTGTGCAGGATTCTCGCTTGAACTGGGAGCCAATGTCTTCTATGTTGCGAAATGTGTTCTCTTCCGTTGATGCCGAGTGCTGCTCTCAGGGCTTTATTTTGGAGGAGTTGAAGTTTTGTTAGGTTTCTTTTTGACGTACCTAGCAATAGAATGTTACAGTAATCTATTTTGGCTAGAATGTTAAACATTTCTCTGTAGTGAGGAGAGGTCTGCTTAGGGTGATAAGTTTAGCGGTGTAAGCCGTTGAGGAAGCGAGGGAGCTGATGTGGTTGTTCATGGTGAGGTTGGAGTCGAGGTATACTCCTAGGGTTTTGACTTTGTGGGAGATGGTGATGGGGGTGCCGTCTATCACTATGGAGGTGTAGTCTGGGTGTAGTTTGTTCAGTCTAGCTGGGGAGCCGACTATAAGGATCTCCATTTTTTCTCCATTTAAGTAATTAGATGAAATTGGTTTGAAAAAGTGGATTCTTTTTTTTTTTATTGCTGCTTTAACATTAATGCACTTGATTGTAGTCTAAAGCAAGAAGCTGAAATGCACGCGTGGCACCACACTTTCTTGAATCTAACCAGGGACTTCTGCACCCATACCAAGACCATAAAGGTCAAGTACTTGCTTAATGAAGGCACACCTTCGAAATACAGTATAGGAAGAATTGACTTATGAAGAATACAGGATCATGAATAGATATTGATATGACACTTTGGTAAGTGTCATGACTAGATTAGACAGCATAAATGGGTGGAAGGGCATACTATAATGTCAATGGCATTGGAAGAGGACCCATACCACAAGGAGTGAATCATAGAGTCATAGTATATGTTGTTCCTGTGAAATCGCTCTAGTAGCAACAAGGAAGACTGATTGATTTAGGCACAGCACGCAAGTACTCCAGTTCCTTAAAGATCTAGAATGGCAACCAGGCTATCTTTTAGCCACCCTTGATGTGTCAGAATACACCAACATACCTGAAGGACACTATGGCTACCATCGCCATCTTTGAAAACCAGCTCTTTGATCCCACTAACGAAGAACTGGTCACGATGGACATCAAGAGTCTGTATACCAGTATTCCCCAGGACCAAGCGGTGGAATGCATCAGACAGCACCTTACCTCACACATGACCCAGAGAAGAGTACTGGCTAACTTCATAATAGAACTATTGGAGTTCGCCCTGACCAACAACTATTTCTCATTTAATGATATTTTTTATCTACAGACATGCGGCGTGGCCTTTGCCCCCAGCCTAGCCATAATTTATATGGCCGAATACAAAAATAATTTCATACTCAACAATGGCAATCCGTTCCATAATAACATTCGTCTTTGGTATAGGTACATCAACGATATCATCTTCATTTGGCATGGCAATAAACTCAATAACTTTCTGATCTGATTCAATAATCAAACCCAGGAAATGCAGTTCACCATGAGTAACAACAACGTGAAGATCAATTTCTTGGATCTTAATATCTTGGCCACTGATGACAAACTCATATGCTCAATTTACAAAAACGAGACAGATAGAAACACGACACTGCATTAAAGAAGCTGTCACCCGAAAAGCCTCCGGGACAACTTGCCCAACGGGCAATTATTAAGAATCAGAAGGAACTGCACGGAAACCAAGGACTTTAAAATCCATGCTACTGAATTACAGCAAAAGCTTGAGGACAGGGGATACCCTAAAAAATTGCTCAGGAACACCAGGAAAACAGCTCTCTACACCCCAAGAGAAACACTACTTATCCCCAAATCTCGAAACCAGGCTATTGTCAATCCCATGTCGTGCATCTCCACATTCAATACCAACATCCCAACTCAAGGGGATTATCGAACCACTCCCCAGGATGGCCCTCAAGAGATCAAAAAACCTCAAAGACCACCTCACTCATGCCAGAACAAAACGCAAAGATTCCCGATCCACTTTATGGAATCTGCAGGAAATCCGAGGCTACCATCACTGTGGTAACTGTGCAGCCTGTAACCAGACTCGGAAAATAAGATCCTTCCCAATAGAAGATAAAGAGTGGGAACTCCGCCACTTCTCTAATTGTAAAACACTGAACGTCATTTACCTAATTGACTGACCATGTAAGCTCCGATATATTGGGCAAACTTCCAGACCAGTGCACAAAAGGATTGGAGAGCATAAGTCCAGGATCAGGTGCAAAACATACAATGCACCCCTCGTCTCCCATTTCCTTGAATTACAGCACAGCTTTGACTCTTTTAAATGGTGGATAATTGACAAGATGCCAGACTCTTCCAACACCACTAATGCCCTGAACTTCAAAGAGGCGTGGTGGATATTCAAATTACAGACCACCACCAAAGGGTTAAATGAGCTCACACCCTTTGAATATCTTTGAACACCCACCATGTTCCCTATTGGTGCCAATTGCAGCTCCCAGGTCACCCTGCATTCACACTCCAGTACCCTTCACGTTGTCCACCCCTTTTGTGCTTTCATTTCTAGCCAGCACATAAACATATCCACTGTAGTGAGTGTTAAGGAGAATTCTCCTTCTAGGGCTAATTTCCCTCACCTAGTGAGTCCCCCAGCAGCTTTGCTGGATTTCTGGAGTTTATTTTTTCCACCTGGTAAGAGTACATCCTTTGTCCACTCTTACATGTGTTTTGGCCTATGTGTTTTTACTCATTGTGTGATCTTGGGCACTGGAGCACACCACTCCAGGTGCCCCTGTTCTTGTATGGGTTACACAGCACCTTTAGTGTAGTAACCCAGGGTTGTCTTTTAGTCTTCCCTCTGACTCCATTTCGCGAGGGCCGACTACTGTCCCCCAGAGAAAGGTAAAGTTGCCATTTACTTTACATAGTCATTTTTACCACAGACCCAGTACACCCCATCTTACATGGAGTACTGGAAAGGGCTAATCTGTACCCCTTTTCTGTCTGTACCTCCCTGAGCATTGTTTCGCTCTTTTAACATTTAGACGTGGCTGGTGGCAGTGGTATCTACCCTAACTTTTCTATACCGCAATTATATTAGATAAACGTGGTACTGTTCTTGGCTATTATATTAGCCTCGAACATAAACCCGCTTGACCAAATCGTCTTGCTTTTGGCTCCGGTTGGGTTTATTCGCCATTTCTTTTTGTTAAAGTCCTTCTTGTGTTTTACTTTGCACGGCAAATTAGGTTCGCCTTCTTTGTTCACCGTCTTTTGGCGGGCTTCTGCAGAGAAGCCCTCCTCTTGGCGCCTGGGTGTCTAGGTGGGCCGATTGTGAGGGAGGGGTGTAGTCACTCCCTGCACATAGTATCCTAGGAAACCCAAGTCGCACTTTGCCATGATTGGCTGAGGTGGTTGTCCCGGCTGGACAACCCCCTTGCTGCGTGATTGACAGCCAGGCTGTGTGAATGGGGGTTTTTGTGCATAAAAGGCAGGTCTCTTGGGCTAGAAGTCAGTCGCCTCTCGAACTACAAGGAACCAAAGAGAAGTGGAGAGAACGAAGGCTGCTGCAACTACCCCGTCCCGGTGAAGCCCTGCTGCAGTCCTGAGCTATCTTCCCTTCGACGACTAAGAGAGGATTCAGTCTGGAGTCTACTTCCCTTGAGCCTGGTGGGGATAAGCAGCTCATCTTCTTCAGCCAGAGATCTGCCGTGGTCGAAATCGCTGCACACTGGTGTAGTGGTCCGGATAGCCACCTACTGAGCCTCTCCTGTTTTTAAGGAGCACACCTTTGCGTTGTCGCTGCTGTTGGCTTCATCCCTGTGTGGTGCAGTCCCCCTTCAGACGTCCTCCTTCACAACGAAGCTCCAGGAATCGTGGGTCTGCGGGAAACCAACAGGAACAACTGCCAGGACACCAGCTGCATCGTGGAACTAAGGTACTGTGTTCTACTCTAGGAAACTGGGTGAACCCCTTTTCTTCATCCTCAAGGCTCGTCCTTGTCTTCCCTCCTTCTTATAACTTTTGCTTCCGAACATTGACAATATTCAAGTACTTTTTGGCTACACGGAATCGTGAACTGTCTAACGGTGTGATCTTCAGCACAGGCCTCCAGTGTCACCTAAACCTGGCTCCGACCCTTTGACTTTTGAACTCCTGTTTCTGAGTGTTTCTTGATACTGTCTGCCTAACCTAAATATTGCCTGTGATTTTTGCCCCCAACTCCCTCTGGGTATCTCAGGTGCCAAGTGTGTTTTTGCCCCTACAGCATTTCATGTCACGGATACGCGTTTATTTAGTAGACCGAACTGTCAAAAAGTGATTGCAACCGTATCCGCTGTATCGTGTTTTGTTCATAACACCGGTTCATTCAAACACAGGATACTTACCTTGAGACTTACTGTACAAAGTGAATTGGTTAGTTGCAGTATATTTAACGTGTGGTTTTGTTTAAAGTTTAATAGAGGTGTTGTGTTTATAACTGATAGTTTAAAAATAAATGTACTTCTATTTTTTTACCTGAAACCTTGAGTCGGTGTTTGCTTGAGTCAAGATAATTGTGGTCCCTTTGTGTAATCTCTGCTACTGCTCATATACTCTTGAGATAAGCCTGGCTGCTCTGCTACCACTCTAACTTAGTAGTACGGGCTTGTACCAAAGGTAACACTTGTATTGCCACCTGTGTAGTGGTCCCTAAGGGCACTGCACAGGATTCTGCCTAACAGTGAGCCCACCTCTTCTACAGCTGCCATTTCAGACAACATACAGCTATATCTTTTTGGCAGTACACAGAGACTTGTTCCAGCACTGATGTCTTTAAGAGCCACATTCCCCTTGTTTATTGTCCATTACTATTGTTGAGAGCATACACCCACAGTGTAGCAGCAATAATATCTGCCTTCCTTTACTTCTTTATTTCTCCCTCGGAGTCCACCACGCTCTAGGTACATCCTTCTGCACTGTCCGTGCAGTCTGGGCAACGCCCCCAGCAGCCGCGTAATCCTACGTGTCCCAAACGCCATGGCAACACTGCCAAGCCGCCCGTGCACATGCACGACTTCCATACACTACTCCACCGCGCATGCACATTCGCGCACAGCTACACAGCTCTGGTCCCCGCTTCCAGACGAACAAGAGTTTTCCTCTTCGCTCGGACAGAATGCGCATGTAACGCATTCCCCAAAGGTCAGTGACTAGTTCTGTCAAGGACCCTCTCCACTCATTTTTCTGCAGAACGGCCTCCTCCTCATGGCTACTTATGACGGGGCGGTTTGCTCTCTCTTCCTCTCCCCCATTCTATGTGCAGACTTCCAGGCTCCAGACCTACCTGCTGGCACTTGCATAAGCTCCACTCATAGGATCTACATCACGAAGGCTCTGCAGAACTACCACTGCTCCGCCCTATCCTCAAGTTAATCACTCTGTCCCCATTTTACACACAGCTGTTGACCACTTACTTCATGCTGCAGCTGACCTATACCCCTGCCCCCTCTCTTCTTGTATTTACAGATCACCACAGCGTGACCTACCTACATCCCTCTGGTGTTTGGAGACTGCCTCCGGCTAGCTGTTCTCAATACCCCCAACTTGATTTTCACAGCACGCAAGGTTGGTGCACAGGGTCTTAGGCCCACCCCTCAGAATAGCCTCTCACGGTTTTACCTCTCTCGAATCTACTATAGGAATGATCCAATTTCTGGACCATTTATCAATATATCTCCATATTGTTTTCTACTCATAGGGAGACCTGCTCTAACCCGGCCCCAGAAGAAGGCTGCAACACCTTTCAGCCGAAACGTCCATGATCATGATGTTCCTGTTGAAACTTCTATGAACTATGACCCAAATTTCCACCACTACCTTTAGGTTGACGTCGACCAGTTTCTTAGTTATCCCTTTCAAACCAGCCTACAGCAGACCCTATTTAAGGTTTTTGGTCATAAAGCAACTTGCTTTGATTCTCGCACAACATTGTTTAACTGTTGAATACATTGTTTTTTGTCTAATATGAAGCAATACTTAGCAAAATTTTGTACAGGAGAAACAATACCACACAATTGTACAGGTGTGTTGTAAACGCACTACATAAACTTTGTATGTGTGCCTTTGAATTTTCAGTGCATCTTCACAGGACACTTCAGAATTTGGCTTTCTACTCATTTGAAAGTGTTAGATTAGGTGTCCGCCTGTCACCAATGTACATGCACCTTTTGAAATTGATGTGTACCGAACATTTGAATAACCTGTTACTAATTTAACACAAAATGTGTTAGACCTGCATATGTTAAGAAAAGATTATTCGAAAAAGATTGGATATGTACCTTGGAGGTAATTGCTAGATATTCTAATTACACTGAATACCCATAGCACTAACATATTTGTTGTCAAAGTGCGCAAGATGTTTATTGGGTGATGTGTTTACTTACTTTCTATTTTAATACCTACATGTGTGGCCTAATTAAAATAAAGGACACCGTAGTTTTTCTCCAATAGTTGGATCAGTACCTTTTTTCTAGTAACGCATACTTGCCAGGATGTATTACTATTAATGTGGAGGTTTTTGAATAATTTCTGCAACAAATTATTGTAGTGTGAAAACGTTTGAGGACAGGACCACCCCCTCGTACAAACCCTTCATGTTAAAGCCCTTTACACATCTATAGAGCAGGTGCATGCAATAAATGCTATAGATTACACTTACAGGGGATTTTCTGTCTCTCATGCAACACACACTGATCCGATTAAGGATTTTTTAAGCTTTACCCTCAATGTTTTCTATTCAAGGAGGTATACTATCAACAGACTAAAGGACTGGCAATTGGGGCTAAATATGCCCCATCTCTTGCAAATCTGTTCATGGGGCAATTCGAAGAAGAGTTTGCAATTAACAAGGATTACAATAATAATAACAATAATAATGTCTTATGGAGAATATATATGGACGACATTGTTTGGAATGGGACACGACAATAATTTGTAGAGTATGTGCAACACATGATTGAATCGACTTGTCACAGATACATCCATTGACTTTCTAGATAAGCAAATTTATATTGCTAATGGTAAGCCAGAACATGCCATAAAGAGACTAAAGTTAATTCTAGTCTATTTGCTAGTAGCTGCCATAGATGGGCAACCATTGACAATATCCCAATAGGGGAATTTTACCACGCCAGAAGGAATTGCAGTGAAGAACAAATTTTTAGCAGGAATGCAATTCACTGAAACAGAGATTTAGAGCAAGGGGGTATTCTCGTACATTCATACAACGAGCCTATGAGAAAAACAAAACATATTGAAAGGACCAATTTAGTTGAACCAGGTGAACATAAAAGAGTTAAAGACAGAGCTCTGATCAGTATTATAACCACATATTCTAGGGAAATCCATGTTGTACAAAGAATAGTACAGAGGCGTAGGCAGCCCCAGCATATGGACAATGATTTGAAAAAGCATATCAACACCAAACTGAAATTCATTTACACAAGAGCACCAACTCTTAAAACTAGACCGAGTATTTTTCTTTTAAAAGAAACTCGAGAACTGGGTCCGAGTGCCAGGAATTGATTAACACTGGCAGGTTTCCACAAATGTGGGACATGCAGTATGGGTCGATAGGCACACTCTGACAACAAATATGTTAGTGCTATGGGTATTGTAACACACAACAGATTTCATTAACTATAAAACGAAATGTGTTTATGCAATAGAATGTGTGTGTAAAAGAATTTATATCGGAAGCACAATTAGAGAATTAAGAGTCCGGATTAGCGAACATTTATCGAGTCTCAGCAACCGTAACCCGAAGCTGCCTTTGGCACAAGTATCAAATGGACAGTAAAGGTGACTTTAGATGTATAGGCCTACATAGAGCTAAATGTGGCAAACGAGGAGGGAACCAGAAACTCCTGCTCAGACAAATGGAAGCAAGATGCATCTGTAGACTACAAAGCACTTTTACCAGCCTTAACTCAGAACATGAGATGAATGTCTTTTTGTGAAACTTGGGAACAATGTACTAGTAGTTATTGAATGTATGTTTAATTTGGGTCCCAGATGCTTTAGATACATTCGGGGACTTATAGAATATGGTTTGGTTCCAACACTTAGGATGTATGTGTTTTTTCCTGATAGTGTTCCCACACTTATCAAGAGATGCACTTAAAACATGGCCAATTATTATACTGTGATGTGTAGAATGTATTTTGGTGTCACAAATAAGCAGTATGATATTCTTTATTGTAATCGCAGAACTGGAAGGAAGAAACTTCTGCCTCTACTTTGTGATAAACACATTGATTAGATTCAATTCAGAGACTCATGGCACAATGCATGTGTGGAAAGTACTATTTGTGGGAAGTGGGATATACTGTAATAATTGTCAAAGGTATTGAACCAGACTATAGTGACAAATATATAGGAGATGTGTACCTATTAAACATGTTTGATAGACAGAACGAAGATGGTTGGTTGATTGATATGACATCCAAAGTTGTTCAAACTGCAGGAGAAACTAATGCTAGGATGTAATATGACCATCTAAGGTAGCAACATGGACAAACAAGAACAGGTACAATTTCCATTGTGAATGTATGGAGAATAAGACAAAACAGTCATTTCAATCCATGTATGGATTTATAGGTTTCAAGTGTGTCTCAATACCAATTTCCCTTAGGTTTTAAGCTATTGAGCAACATCAGATCATCAAGAGAATCAGAAGGGCAACAGCCCATTTATGTTACAACAACTCAATTTTGTTAATAAATGAGGGAATATGCTGTAATGGTAATCTACTGCAGCATTTGATGACATTTTGCCAATAAGGAAATGACGTGGTTAGAGCAAGTTGGTGTAGACCATTAGGGGTGTATTATTGACCTTAATCGAATTGACCATTTTATCTTGGTCCAACTGAAAAAGGAATACATAAACACTTTGCTGTAATTGGAATCATGGACTTCAATTTAAACACAAATAAGGAAGTCATGTACACCGATTGGGGAGGTTTGGGTTATGAGACTGGCAAGCATTCATCTAATATTCTCAACATCAGATGTCATTCAATAGAATTATTTAATAATTGTAATCAATATTGTCTGCAACATAAAAGTAAAAATGGCAATTAGGTAAACAAGCTACTTTTTCTTTTTCTCTTTTTTATTTGCATTTTTAATGCACTCACACAGCCCGGGGCCATCGAGGCGCTGTTACAGGAATATGTCTTAGGTGCGTATTTATAACGCGCTCAATAACCAGAGGTTTCTAAGCGCGGACCCAGGGATCGAACCTTTGTGGCTTTGTGTCGTCTTGTTTCCAAGGCGAGCACGTTGCAGCTGAGCTATCCTCCTGGGACATTCAATAGGATTTGTATTCCAGCAATCGTGTCAAGAGTCACCTCATCTTTTCTGGGTATTGATTGGAAGCTCTTTGTCAAAGTTTTAGGCAACCATCTAGAGGACTGGGCTTTTCAGACTCTGGATACTGCTAAAACAGATCATTCTGGGGCTATTTCACTCGCATTCTGGCCAATTCTCTTTAAAAGTCAAAAAGTATACAATGGCAAAAGGGCAAAAAGTTTATGCTTGCTTTGATGATTCGGCAGCATTTTATACTGCCTCAAGAAATCTACTGTCCCAAAAACTGCGAGCAATGGTAATCACGGCATCCAACTCAAGCTACCAAAAGCAATTCACAGGAAACTGAACTAGAGATTGGCATGATGAAAACAGTGCCAGCACTCCAAAGATTAAAATAAAAGGTTGGCCTAAAACTGTGCTAGGCTTATTCCTAATCCAGGTCTATATGGTAAACTAACAAAAGTTTTATTGAATAAAGATGGCAAAAATATTTGCACTCGCCACTAGGCTCTTGATTTATATGCCATTTTGATTACTGTGAAGAAGTCATGAGTCAGACACAGACAACAGGTTCACGTTTTATTAACAAAACCTTTCACTAAAAATGGAGGGTGGATGAATGCCTTACGGTGGGATTTCCCGTCCTAAAGAAAACTAAGGATAGTCCACGTCAGGAAGTCCAAAGTAAAAACATCGGTCTGTGTCCAAAACCTATACTTGGAGCCACAACTAACTGCATACGATGTGTAGGGATATCAGCATCAAAAAGGAATTTAAAAGTAAAATTTAGAGCTTGTTCTGGCTCTCTGTCTTGAGCTCCGCTCCACCGTCCCTTGCACAAGTTCAAGGTAGTTCATCAAATGCAGGAGTTCCCTTCCCCAAGAGTTCAAATCTTCCAGCTTTCAAACAACACTTGACTTAAATATTATAACAAAGTCTTTGCACAACACAGACTTCTTTGAAGGTGGTTTACGAGTCTTTTCGTTCATGGGTACCCATTCTAGGCACATTAGTCCGATCACACGGTCCACCCATTCCAGGTCACGCAACTGGTACCCTTACTTGACTGCTTGTCCTTTTGACACCTGTCCACTGCTGCCTCTCATGTGTGCCACACTCTCCGGACACTGTATGGTGGCTTGGTTAACCACATTGTACTTGGTACACCTCCTGGTATTTCCTTGGCTTTTGCCAATGCTTGTTCATACAGTTCTTTACACTCTCTTGGCTGTAACCAATGTTGATTTTCTCCTGCTCTGACCTCAACTCCAGGTGCTCTCTTGGCTTTAGCTAGCACTTGTTTCAGTTAATGCAGCTCACACTTAACACTTTTTGGCGCCTGGAAACACTGATGTATGGGCGCCATACAAATGTTCAATAAATACATTTTTTTCATGCCATTTAAAAAAACGTTCCTTTCAGTATGGTTCGCAATTCTTTCTTTCACTCCTTTCAATATGCCCAAGTATTTCCAACTTGTTTTCAATACGTTCGGTATTCAAAATGCGCTTTAGTTTCATTCAGTGTCACCGCCTGCCAGCCAGCCAGGGGTTGCCCCTCTTCTTTCTCTCCGTTTTCACTCACTGGTCGGTCTTAGGACTCACACGTCCTTCCTGCCACCACAGGTTCCTGGTTCTCTGTGCAGTCGCTCACGCCTTCTCGTGGCAGTCTCCTTGTGGCTCCTGCACACCCAGCAATGCTTTCACAGTGAAGCAGGATACTCGGGGCCGTTTCCTTAAGTCTGGCCAGCCTGCTTCTCACGGCTTACCACCAGCCTCCAGCTTCTTCCACTGCCGCTTCCTGCTGCATAAACTCCTGCAGAACTCATGGAGGACTCTATGGCACATCACCAGAGTCCTCTTCCTTCCAATCTTCAGGCAGCACCTGGATCGCTCGCGTTTGTTCGCCCCCAAGCCGGCTGCGAGAAGGCAGGGTTTGACACGACTGAGCTTGACACATTTGATAGTCCGTTATTCCTTTTTGTACCTTGTATCCAGTTCCTCCTATGCAAATTGTAAAAATCCTTTGTTGACAACTTAGTCCTCATGCCTCCTTGAGGCCACCTTGTACCAGAACTAGCACAGTGAATGACATTCCGGTCTCCTGTGCTCTTCCTTGTCCTAGTACTTTCGGCTTTAGCTTGATCTTCAGTGTCACAACAATACCTAGGTTTACTTTCAATAAAATCGTTCTGAGGGCTATGGAATGTTTGGGAGTGGCAACTTTCAATGGGCTTTATCCCATGTGATCATCATTGTCCCAGAGAGAGGGAGTCCCTCCACATGAGGCCCTTGTTACGCTCCCCTGGTTCCCACGGGGGCATCGACCGGAACTGGGTCGCTGTTGTTTCCACCTGCGTGACGTGTAGCGCCGAGATGACTGACTGGACTGGCCCGCTCAGCCTAGTTTGTCTGGCTCGCAAGAATATTCTTCTGCAAAGGAGAAGAGGAATTAACCACCCGTGGAATTGAGTGTCAACCCACCTTCCCCACTCCCGTTGTCTTCCCACAGATCACTCTTGATGTCCCCTCCTTAGTCTCACCTGATGGTTTGGAAGGATGAGCTCTCCATCCTGCGTCGACCGCAGGGGCGTGTTGATGACCAGTTACTTCACTGGCGTACAGGAATTGGTGAGTTCCAGTATTGACTTAAAGTCCAATTGTTCATAAGAGTTCAAATGTCTGATCTTCACTCTGTCCGATTCCTTGCAGGTTGCCGATTAATCCACTCGAACATTTCCAAATGGCACTTGGTAAGATTCAGGTAAGTCTATTGTGGTTTTCCCCTTAGGGGCCGGGGTGCGGCGATGAAGCAGAGTTGACTGCGCCGACCCGAGATGAGGGGAGTACCTCCCGTGGTAAATCAGGTAAGTCCTTGGGGGTAGCTTGTATAGCCTTAGAGAGTCCCCTTGCTCACCTTGCTGTCTTTGTCTCCTTAGGTGTCGGAGGGCGGCCGCGAGATGGAGAGAGCGTGATGGAATGCTGAAGTACCGCCAAGCAGGTGAGTTCAGCGCGGCGCCGTAGGAATGCGAAGCGATGCTTCAAAGACTTCTGTCTTTCAGTTCCGTGGCGAAATGGATCAGGATTCAGGTAAGGATTAAAGTTAAAACTCCTGTTCTAACCTTTATCCTTCTTTTCTTCTTGTTTCAGAAGTCCCAGGACTGAAGCGGGCGTGGCTAAAGACTGGAGCTGCTGAAAACACGGTGAGCGTTACGCTGCAGCAAGCAGAATAACGCGAAGCACGTGTGGCTGTCCGGGCGTGGTTTAAATAGCCTTGGAAGAAGATCCAGGTAAGTTTTCTTCCACAGCCCCACCAAAGTAACAAAATAGTCCCTTCAGTAAAATAGTCCCTCCTAAGCCTCATTTGGCTTGAGTCTTCATGCAGCATGTTCTGCCTCAGGTGAGTATGCAGCATGGTCTGCTTCAGGTAAGTTATCAATAATGATCCAGGCGCCATAGGCGCCAGGACTGCACCCAAACAGCCCCTAACTGGGGCTTTTGGGCATGCTCCAAGTGGCATAATGCCTGCTTCCGGGGCTGCTGGGCCTGGTCTGGTCTTCCGGGGGCAGGCATCGTGACAGCCCTCCTGCATTAAACCACCGCTAGAGGGACTATTGGGTAGCAGCCACACCTCCTAGGCTCAAGGGAAAGGGCTCCCCCCTTGGGGAGAACTGACGAGAGTAGGTGAATCGTCACACTACGCAGCACACAATGTCTTACTCGCCAAGAGGCACTAGTATTTTGAGCCCCGACTACTTCCATACAAACCTCCCTTGGAAGACCTTTAATAGGAGTGTAAGAAAAAAGGCCTAAAAGACAGCCCAAAAGAAACCATGAAACATCCGACCGGGATTTTAGCAAAAATAATTGTCTTATAAATGTATCACAACCATTCCAACAATGACATTGTATTGAAATACCCTAACAATTCCATGCATCATTCCATTTACAATTCTCAAGAGTCTGACCCTTTAAGGAGAGACAATGTCTGATAGGTAGTCTATCGATTCAGAGAATATGTTCCAACCATCTCTTGAGTTACTTGTTGGCTTTTTTTTTTTAAATGTTTATTTTTTTTTTATTTGGTCATGGTTTTCAAAAAAACCTTTACAAAATTAATACATGATACACTTAGATAGTCAATTAGGAGATTAGAAAAACTGCATTCAATGTAGCTTTTCAAATGGTTCATCCATGATACTATCGCAAGATTACCTTATATTCATTTAAAATGTTTTTTAAACATTCAATATCTCCAAAAAAATCAATGTAAGTACTTCAATTATATAATACATGGGATATCACACGAGTAGTTTTCTGGTTGGTATACAATTATTACAAAATACAACACTTCACTACATCATTCTTCACATGCAAGAAAGGGCAACAGAACCAATATGCAAGATTCATAATTGCTATTTCGACTAACAGCGTCATTTATAATTTTCCATCACTCAACTAACATGCTTATCCAATTCAATTTCAATTTCTTTTAGTAAACGGACAAGAGTGAAAATCAGTGGCTTATATTTCCCTATCATTCTGTTCCAGAAGAATTCAATGGCATCATCAAAAGCATAAAGCGCTATGTAAACTTAATAAATACAAAATCGTGTATACAAATTTTATAAGTAGTATTGTTCTAGCAACCTTGAAGTGTGTGCATTCTAGCACCAGGTGTTAGAAGGTCTCGTAAGATTCATCGCATCCCGGGAATCGACATTATCTCATTTTTTACCCATTGAATCTCTCCAATGATTAGTCCTTTCCCTGGTGGTAAATTGGTTCAGTTTAAATCGTATGTAATACGTACGCGTCAAATGACCAGGGAACATAACTACATATGTGCCACGAAGATCTTTCTGCGTAAATTTTGCATATTCAGTGTAATTAGAATATCTAGCAATTGCCTCCAATGTACATATCCAATCTTTTGCTAATAATCCTTTCTTAACATTTGCAGGTCTAAGACATAGGTCGTTTGGCATCACCTCTAGTTCAAACTAGTAAGTTATGCATCCTCCTGTGGTACGGTAGTACAGAACCTGTGCAATTGCTCTATATGATTTTGTGGTAATCTTGGTAAAGAGAATTACTCAGAGGGTCGAGCATCTTACCATCATTTGTTAGCGCACGCCATTCCCCTCTGCATTAAAGTGACACTAGTCCGAACTCATGTCATATTATACAATGCGGTACTGCTAAATAAATATGCAGAGCAGCCTTCATTAGATAACCTTGCAGTGCGTTTAACTGTTTGCAAAAATTGTACAAGCACATGTCAAGTGCATAGAGGATCACTGGCTCAACTTTAAGATTTAAGAATTCAAACAGTGGTACCAACGAAAATTTGCAGTACTTTGAATAGATAAGCTTCATTTGGCTTAAGAGTGGCCTAGTTTTAAGCTTAAGTCTGTCATTCCATAGACCAATAGACGATGCATTTGTCACAAAATAGCCGAGATATATAGTCTCGACAGATGGTGCTATGGAGACATTATTGAGTTTCCAACTGTATAGTTTTCGTTTTTTTCCAGCATTGAAGACCATCAACAATGTTTTAGTTGCATTAGGTCTTAAATTGCATAGGCAAAATTCTCAAATAACTGCAACTTCATTTGTAACCCAGATGGTATAAGGTCAAATAAGAGGTCATCCGCAAATGCTAGCCAATGAAGCCTCAATGTTCCAAGTCTTGCTGCAAACACCCTTGAATCGGACCATATGTTCGCTAGATCACATAGCTAGAGGTTGACTAAGGAAGCAGCTAAGTTACAGCTTTGCTTCAGTCCAAGCTGCGTGCATACTTTCGTCATTGCACCTGCCAATGTTGGTCTTATTATATATGCGGACAGCGGAATGGCTTAACAGGCAAACTTTATCCATAATAAATCTCTTACTACGCTATCAAAGGCGTTGGACATGTCGATGCATGCCATATAAACTGGCTCCTTTTATTTTATTTCCAGCTAATAGATGGGATATGGTGGTAGAGTTAAGGACAGTACTCATCCCTCTCCTAAATCCGGTTTGGAATTTTGAGTAGGTATTGTGAAGTTCAATACACTTTTACAATTCATGCAATATTAATATGGCAATATTCTTAGCAGCTGTATCCATCAGTGATAGCGGCCTATAATTTTCAGGGTTTCTTGGGTCACTTTTTTTAAATATTGGTACGATCGACGTCACCCATAATTGTGGCATTTTAAAAGTTTGCAGGATTGCATCGAATTTGATTTTCAGAATACCTGCCCATAGTAGCGTGTAAGCCCACTGCTTTAGAGTGGGAAAGCTTTCCAATGGCCCACACTATATCCACTGTTAACCATTTCAACAAAGTTGCTGCATAGCTAATTGGCAGCTGATAAATACATTTAACAAAACGCTCTGGTAATAGGTACTTCTTTTCAATATATGCTTCCCACACATCAGCTGCAATAATGTTTGGCGAGTACGCCTTATTACTAGAGTCCGGTTGTCTAACTGACCAGATGTGTCTTGTGTCGTGTTTACAGATCGATATTATTAATTTGTGATTTACTTTATTATATGGTGTAACCTTAATTACTCCAATTTTATTTTTGGAATCCTGCAAGATAGTTTTGCTTTTAGCAAGTACTGGGGAGCACTGAAATTGTCATTTTAATTTTCTCAAATCCCTATTCCTACTACGCTTCAATAATACGACATCATGATCAAATTTATGATTTGTTACCGATAGAATAGGTTTCTGCCTAGCTATAACATCAGCTAGAGCTATCTTAACAATGTAAGATACAATCTCTACCTTCTCCTTCAATGGAAATCCTGGTCGTTAATTACCTCCTCAATTTCCTCTAATTTGAAGTGGACTTGCCTTATCAGTTTCTGGCATATGACAGGGTTACATCCGAGGATAGATTAACACGATCCATTTAAGGTAGTTGCAATAGTGTATCCGATATGCCAACAGCAATTTCAATAGGTGCATGATCGCTATACATAGTCTTAATGGACAATCACAGGCTTCACTGTATTCACCAGGGACATCATTGATTGCATCGCTCCATGGGACCATGTGTATTTGAAGGCAGGGTCAATACAGTCGACAAAACTCAGACCCCAATCTTCAACAAAATGCACCCATTTTTTTCCCTTTCGACATAGCTACCCTAGATATTTCATTCCGATTTTCCACAGGAACCTCCGAGTTCCACAGACAGTATGAGTTGAAATCCCCTCCCATAATTCTTTGAATATAAATCGTGGGCCCCTGCATTTTCCAAGCAAAAATCTCTCTCATCAAACATAGCATCTATATTGATTTTCTGGGGGTTCCAATACAGACTGACGAGCAATCACGGTTTGTATTTGAACGCCTTCAATACAATGGCAACAGCAAGAACATAACCAGAAACATGAATTAACTTGGAATCACAATCAATATTATTTATAGCAATTGCCAAGCCTCCCACAGGACGCCCCTCGTTTGCCTTGGTTGCATATGCACAAAATGTACGATAACCATTCAGCACCAAGTCATCTGTTTTCATGTTTCCGGAATACAAATTATATTCCGTAATTGAGAAGGAAGTAACGTAGCCAACCACTTAAAGATATTGAGGAACCCACATGAGTTACATGAATATACTGCCAACTCATGATTCAATTTCTGATAATTGTCAGCCTTATTTGATTTATTATTGAAGATTGTTTTCAACATAGGCTCAACCCAGGCGAGCTCCTTGTTGTTGGCTGCAAGTGAGAGCAATGGAGATGTGCATAATTTTTCATCCAAACTGTTATAATTCCTTTGAGTAGTGGACTCCACTAATTTGATATTACAAGGCAGCCGATAATGTAAAAATTCCTGCTGTTTTCTCACTAAACGTGAGAAACCTAAAGCTAAATTCAAGCAATTCTGACCTAAAAGACCATATACATTTTAGAGAAACTCGCATGCAGAACATTTTGGCGATATTAAAATCGAATTACCTCCGCGACCAAGATCCCATTTAGTTTGAAAACGTGTCGCATTGATGTGTGAATCACACGGAGACCTAGAGTCCCTCTACTCCGTTAGAAAGAAAGTAAACAAATTGTGTTCCTTCCGCACCAATTGTTGCGCCACAGGGATATTAATCATAAAGAAAGTGACAGATTACTTAATCAATGAGTCCAAGCGATTGATCAAAGATTCTTTTATTCTTGGCCCTATATGATAACATGTGTTTCGGCAACTTTCTGTGCCTTTCTCAAATCAGGGCATATCTATTAATTAAAATAACAGAAAAGGGATATCATTTTTTTAAAATACAGAAAAAAATTGTCATATCAATTGAAAACAAAAGTGAAATTGTATCATGTTACATGCACATGTTCACAGAGAAAACGTCAATTACAATGTGAATACAATGAAAAGAATTGATGAAAATAAACAACGAAATAAAAATAAAAACAAACAAAAAAGGACCGAGATTTCGGATGGGGATCAGGAAGGATCAATATAGGATAGAGAACAGATATTAAGAACAAAGGAAAATAAAGAAAAATCACTAAGTCATGTGACTCATATGGTAGTACACAATCCCTCACATTGGTGTGTTGTCAATTTATAGTGAATACTGATGGAATTCCAATATGTCCCAGATCAACTTAATTTTTCAAATAGTACATATTGTTTCACGTTGGTACGTAGTCTGTTTGTAGTAAATATTCTTGAAATTTCCAAATATGTCTCAAATCAACATGATATATTGGTAGAGACAGATAGCCCACTAAAGTCTTAGCTTAAAATTACTTGGCAGACAATACACATGTTCATTTTTCATATAATTTAGTCCCAGACTGGTCTCATTAAGTCTCTTACCCTTGGCGTGCAGCCATAAATATTCAGCTGTGGTTACCAAAATATCAGTCAAGGGTTAAATCCCCCCCCTAGGTGTAATAAAATGAAAAAACTATTTGTCTTTTGTTATTCTCCTGTTAATCTGGTGTACCAAGAACGACGAAAAACAACAAGTCTTAGCAAATACTAGTGCAAAATTGAATCTGTGCTTAAATGTTTTATATTTGTTACTGCTAAGTACGTGTCTCATTTCCTTCCTGTGCTCGCAGGAATGCGCGAACAATTATATATACACACATGACGTAGCTTGAATGCTACGCACCGATTAATAAATTGCTAATAGGCTACTGCTTTAAAGGGCTCTTGGAGTGAGTTGTAATCCAAGGGGAGCACGTCGCAAAAAATGGCGCGACTAACATATATATATATAAAACAAATGCAAATAATTGCAAAGGTCAGATTATGCGTTAAAATACAAATGGAATTACTGGGTTTCGGAAAAGATGCCAGTTCATGCACTAGCAAATATACAAATATCGTGGTCTTGATTCGCGCTCATTTTGGTGCGCTTCGTGCATGTTTACACACGGATAAACCTTCGATTGGTTGGCAAATTGCGGTGGGCTGGCCGAGACCCGAGAGGTAACCTCAAAATTAGGATCTCCTGTGTCGTGAATTGGAAAACATATGTCTTTGGTGCTTCCTATTTATTCGGTTTCCCCTGGAAACCAGTAGTCTTACCTCTGTTTCCATGTTACTGGGGAGGCTTCCTTGACTCGTCGGCCATGTTTTGAGAAACCATACATGCCGTCTATAGAAAACGTGTATATTACTGTGCTATTAGCTATATCAAGTACAATAAAAAAATCAAATTTAGATCATCCTGCACCCGATTCATTCTTCTGACCACATTGTGAGCAAATAGCTGTGGAATCCAAATATTAGTTCAAAGTTTATGCCGTGTCCCGGCTGACCCCGAAATTAACCCATCTTGCATTGATTAACACAGGAATTCGACCTATCCAGTTTGTGGTCAGTTAGGTGGTTTTTATACACGGAATATCCATAATGAAGGCCTGAGTGTTGTGCAGTTCTGAAACTTAAAGTATATAATCCTGTTTGGACCAAATTTAAATGTCCTTTAGTGTTAAAAAATACCAACATACCTCCGTTATTCGTGGCTGAATTGTATTCCGTGACATTTGGGATACCTAATTAGCATCCGAGGCAAAATATTTTAAACGCACAGATGTCTGATACTAGATATAAAGTGATGATGCAATTCTTAAGTTAGACTGAATAGATTTGATTAAGTTCAATGACATATACAGTATACATTGTTCCTGATGCAATACATATTTTACATCTGAAACATTGTATTCCCATATACAGTTGTCCGATACTCATTTCCATAACATGTATAGTAAAAAGGCTGTTATTAGGTTGCACTGGATGAAAAATAGTGGTATTCATATGTACATTAATCATCATGTGATAACATACTACTTTCAAGTATTGGTCTAATAGATAGATAGTACATTGTGGTCTTCCCAAGCTTAATGTTCTTAAGAGAGGACAACTTTAATAATGAGATGGTAACTTTTCTTTAGAGTTCAGACCTCCATCTACGGTTCTAAAATGACATACAAGTTCAGCCTCTTCTTGACGAAGGAGCAATTCTTGGTTGCCTCCTCTTCTCCCCAGGGTGACCTTCTTTAATCCAATACATTTGATGTCCTTTTTGCCATTGAGTTGGTGTTTTCCTTGACAGTGGTAAGCTAGAGGTAAGTTTTTCTCCTGACTGCCAATTGATGATAAATGTTCTCTAATCCGGATTCTTAGTTCACGAAACATGTTGCCAATGTATACAAGTTTGCAGGTACATATGATTGCATATATTACGAATTTGGAGCAACAGTTAATTTGTTCCTTGATTTTGATCTGGACCCCTTTTAGGTCTTTGAAAATATTTGTGCTCGTCATAGCATACTGACACAACGAACAGGTACTGCATTTCCTGAAGCCCAGGTTAGGTTGTTGTAGCCAAGTCTGGTTTGTCTTCTCTTGCGCTTCTGGTAGCAGTGAAGGGCTCAAACTGGTTTTGGTAGTTTTGGCCCCTCTGTAGATTATAGATGGGTGTTCATCTATATATTCCCCTATGTGCGAGTCCAGTTTGAGCAAGTAGCAGCTTTTTTTTCAAAATCTTCCTGATAAGGCGGTTGTTCGCACAATAGGTAGTGATGAATTTGACTCCATCATAGTGTTGCCGCCCTGTTGCTTTTTGTGTCAAAGTTGAGGATCTTGGTGTCTGTTGAGCTTTGTTCAGTGCCGCTTGAATGCATTATTTGAGTAACCTCTAGCTGTGAACCGCTTGGATAATAAGTCGCATTCTGCATTGAAGTTGTCTGTGACCCCACAGTTTCTTCGAGCTCTTACAAATTTCCCTTGGGGATGTTCCTGATGACTGGTTCATAGTGACAACTAGTCGCATACAAAGTCGAGGTAAATTCTGTCTCCTTGCGATAGATTCTGGTCTTCAAATGTTGCCCCGACACATAAATGGTTAGATCTAAAAAGTTAATCTCCGTTTGGCTACTGGTTCCAATAATTTCTATCCCAAACTCATTGACATTCACTCTGTGTCTAAAGTCCTCTAGTTCCTGAGACGTGCCCTTCCATATCAGGAAGACATTGTCAGTATAGCGTAACCATTTGATGACATTGTCCTTGTAAGCATTGGTTGGGTAAATAAAGAGATCTTCAAACATCCCCATTACTAGATTAGCCAGAGCTGGTGCGTACTTCACGCCGATTGGAACACCTCTTTTTTGTCAAAAAAGAAATTATTGTCAAAGAGGAAAATGTTATTTACTAATGTTGCAATCAGCATTTCTTTTAACATTCAGACAAAAGGAAAATGGTATGCCGATTCTTTAAATACGTAATCAATTGTTTCCAAAGGTAGATTGTGCCCAATAGATGTATATAGGGCTTTTACGTCCCAAGTTGCTAGATGATATTTGGTGTTCCATTGGATTGTTTCTACTTCCTGTAGAGCCGCTGTAGTGTCTTTCAAAAATGCTTTGACCTTGGTGACTTTGGGTCTCAGGATGTTGTCAATTTACAATGTTGTGAGGGTCCATGAGCACTTATTGCCTGTCATCAGGGCTCATACCCTTCTTTTGCAAATTAAGTTCTTTAATCAGGGCTTCTGAGGCAATTGAACCTCCTTCCAGTGCTTTTTTCAATGACCCAGTAAGACTGAAAGCGACTCAATTTCAATGTTATCAATTGCTTGTAAGGGGCGAGTCTCCTGCAAAAGGGCTTCAACTTGAGTGCAATTGCGATGTAGCGACTGACTCGTCACATCAGTACACTCCCCCCCCCCTTGCACCCCCCCGCAATAGGTGGAAGATCAGACATATGGCAATTCTCAGTAACTTCAGGCCGTTTGGACACAGACACTAAACTGCCAGACCTATGATGGCCCCCTTGGGGAGGCTGCACAACCCGCTTCCCGGTAGGCAGTCCACGGGTTTTCCCCGATCCAGTTACTATGATAAAGTCCTTCTCATCCCCCAGGGCATTCCGTGAGGAGTTCATATTTCCCCCACAACACGCTTTCTCATATGAGCAACATTTATTATTAACCTCTCGCGCGTCCTCTGGCTTCGGGCCACTTCCACGAGGTTGCCCTCAGAAGAAACCCCTTTTTTACTGGCCTGTGTACCTTTAAACTTACGTTTCCTTTCCTCCTTGCAAAAATAATTGATATTCATCTGTTTCTTCTCTGCTTCCAACATTATGTCAGATGAAGGTATTTTGACTGCTTATTTTAACATGCACTCCCTTCCTTTCTGCTTCACACATAATGCTAGCTCCAGGTGCCTCCACACTCCCTATTTTAGCATTAGATTTAGGTCGAATAAGAGCTTGACTCTTCGCTAAGTTGGTCAACATCTATTACGTCATCCTCAAATGTACAGGGTGGATTTGCTTTTCTTAGTGAGTTAATTAACTTTTATATTGTCACTAGATGTATTTTTAGTTTTTTTGGCAAGCTCCCTTGCAGCTTTTTGTCTCCTCCCAGCACTTTTGACTGCACGAGTCGGTAGTTTCTTTGTGCGTGTAGATAAGAAAACTACCTTTTCATCGGTGGCACTGGTGTTCCCTTCCTCTTCCTCCATTTGTTCAATTATTTTCGTTAATGTTGAGGGGCTATCCAAGGACTCACTACCGTTCTCTGTCATCTCAGGTATGAGGCCGCCCTTGCTGTGCAAGATAGGTTGCCTAAACTCTTCAAGCGCACGTTTCATTGAGTTGATGTCTGCAACGATTTCCACCGTGCCTTGGTCAGTCATCCCAGAGCAATGCATACTTTTATCCTCAAAAGACAACTCATCTTTTAGATTGGGACCTGGTTGTACATTGCTAAATTCCCTAGAAGGTTTTCTTCAAGTTGGTGGGGCAGGACTCCCTTGCGAGCATAAAGCCCTCAAGCCTGTTAGTTATAGCAAGGATATCGGCCATCGAGGATTTAATCTCCCTAATCTCATGATGTGTGTAATCATGCCCTTTGTACAGAAGATCAAGTATACTATTAATTACAGGGAAGGTGAGAGGAACTTCTGTTACTGCTGGGGAAGATGTGTTAATATTCGTTTCCTCACCATGCATAATGGCATCTATGCTTGTGTCCTCTCCTATTGAAAGATTACACATTGGATTTATTGTTCGCTGTAAGCGAGTCCTCTTCCCCCCCCTTTGGCAAGTGGCCTTCATTAATGGTTTTTTCGCATATGTCCCCTAATGGAGGAACTGAATATTCACTACTACAGTTGAAGCCCCAAACAGCATTTATCTTAGGGTGACTAAAATCATCCGTGCCATAAGGACGTGGAATGAGTGGAGTCAAGATGCCAATAGATAACCTGACGTGCTTATCCAATTCTGCCATCATACCGGGGCCGACCTTGGATATGTCATTCTCCGACTCATTGGTACATTGCACTGCTTTCAACATGCTCATGTCTTGTAAAGGCATAGGATTGCTATCCAGGACCACTGCACCTTCAGTAGGATCATTAACCTTACTCTGGTAAGTTAACTCTACCCTTTCGCCCTTAATAGGTGTACTAAGTGCAGAGGCGTGTACCTGGGCGATATGAGCAGTTCCTTTAATTGTCTCACCCACCACCCCCTTTCCCACTGCTTGCTCCATGGGCTCTGGAAATAATACACATTCATCGAGGTCCTCATTAACTCGGTTTATCTCATCCCTTTCAGTGCAGGGCATTAAGTCAGTTGCACTCTTAACCAGATAGGAGCTCTTACCTGCACACATCAATGCGTCCACATTAAGTTTGCTATTCTGTGACGGTTCTGCACATTTCCCACTGCGTAAACCGCTGGCCATATTTTGTATTTTAAAGACATGTGTAATTAAGCAATGCGTTTGCTTCTTATTTGAATCCCAATGCTAGACCCAAGCACTAAAAAGGGATTCAAAACCAAATATAGTCAAAGGCTCCTTGACAGCCCATACTTCCCACACTCGGATGCACGCGTGGGATGCGCGTGCACACTGGGTTATGTGTTGAAGCTAGGTGCCCAACACACAGAGGATCTAGAATGGGTATTAGTCACGCACCTAGCACCATACGTCAATGCACAGCGCATACTTTCAAATTCAGCAGGGCCCACTCCCACACAAACAGACCAGCCCACAATGGCTGGCTAAGACCAGCCCACTAAAGGCTCAACGGTACGATCCTTAAGCGTCACCAGCATAAATAAGTTCCAAATGATATTTACGTTGGGTAATGGAGTCCGCGTTAGAAGAGAGAAACGTCCTTGTCCTTACAGGACATTGAGGAAAGGCAGCAGCAGTAAAATGTCCTGGCGAGTTGAGCAGAGTGCCAACCCAACAGCACACTTCCCACACTTCGGATGTGCACGATGCTACTTGTTGGCTTTAACCATCTCTTTGCTGTCCTATGTCAATTTATGTGGATTGGGGTCCTTCCAGCACATAGCAATCAGTCACTTAAGAAATAATCAGCCTAGAGATATGAATTTTTAATTTTCTATTCATATTGCCAACATACCAAACTGACTTTCAGGCAGGCCTCCATATAAGGTTTGTACTAGGCCTTTTTATGCATGAAAATCCTGTAAATACGACAGCGTTATTTTCCGGTGTACATTTGCGTACAAGTTTAGAGCAGAGGGCAGTGCAAAGGTCAGGTTAGTTGACAGAAACTAGGACGCTTCTTTTGATTTGCATCTACATGGATGTAATTGCAAGCCACGGAAAAAAGCCTCTGAAACAATTTATTTCTCCGAAGCCTTTAAAAAAAAATAAACTGCACACTGTGATAAAAGGAATGGTTTCTTTCCGTTCAGCTACTGTGTTGTGTGCAGATGTTCATGGAGCAAACAGAAGCAGTGTGCACATTTATCTTCCTAGCATTTTTGGATTGTATAATAAGATGGAAAACTAAAGTGAGAAATCTTTTGTGACAAATTATACTTTTTTTCTCCAGTGAAAGGAAACCAGTATTGCACAGATGTATTTTTCAGAGTTCCTGTGCTGTGTGCATAATCAATACGAAGGCAGATAATTTTTTACACCTACAATTTAATTTCCACTCGTTATAAAAGTGTCTAAAATGATGACTAGCACGGTCTAGTTTACATCCATTCAACCTTGCAATCAATGGGGTACATTACTATAAGTGGTCAGTGGCAGCAGAGTTTTTTGCACAAGGGTGAGCAATTGTCATTACACCAATCACAGGTGCTATCTAGCCTCTCAGATCTTCATGGCTAGAATAAAAACATCCAAAACCTGACTCACCAGGAAGTGCAAGCTTTGTTCAAAAACCAACAAATGAGTTACATTTGTAATTGAAACTCAGCAAAACCTATCCCTGTGATACTAGAGATAGGTATTTAACTTTATGTAGTGCTTCATACATGGTTCATCCAAGGGGGCGTGGCTTTGAGATCATGGCGTGAAGCTGTGTTTCCTTTGAGCTCTGGCAGAGATCCTTAATTGATCCTTTGAAACAGCGCTTTAAAGCCTTTTTTCCACCCCGAGGGTCATAGCGGTAGCCTGATAACTTCTACTGCTGGAATCGAGCTGGGCAGAGGGAGGCGGCGGCTGCAACTGAACGGGCAGACGGCTCTTAGTTTGGCCGAACGAACGGAGAGTGGTATTAAAATGGCGTCCCTGTCTGAGGCTCTACGACCTGGCACTGTGTTGGAATGGTGGGTGCAGCGACTTGGAGGCACAAAGGACATCCGTGCTGCGGCGACACCACTCAGTCGAGTATTGCGTGCAGTGAGGGATGGTGTGTGCAGCCCTTGAGCACCGGCGGCGCATCCCGAAGACAGCGCCTTCAGAGAGATCACTGGAGCCGGATAGTCACATCGGAAGATCGGATCATCTGCCCACAAGAGTGCGTGGGGAGGGCGCGCAGGCTGAGACCCGAGGAAGTGAAGTGACCAGGACCCAGAGCTGGGCGTCTGAAATTGCGGTGACAGCAGAGGGGCGTGCTGCAGAACGGCTTGATGGCGGGGTGAGCATCCACATGTAGCGAACGCCTGTCGGAAGTGGTAGTCGGATCCCCGTTGCAGGTCGGGATGTTCTCCTTAATGGACATAGCAGCGACACATGAAGCTGAAAGAAATCTAAGGAGCAACGGGCTTTAGAGCCCTCAGCGGTACGCAGTGACTAGAGGACACTGGCCGGAGGCGCAGAGGCGCACTGCCCACCCGAGAGGTACTGGGCTGTTGGACAGTGGAGATCTCAGATTAGTCCGGTAGTGGCTTGCGCTACGACCGACAACAGCGCCACAGACACAACCAGCGTATGCAGCGGGTGAATGAACCATGCAGTGCTCTGATTCGCTGTAAAGATAATTTCCATTGTGAGAAGTGGCACCCGCGTCTGGGTTGAGAGCCCATCTGAGCGAACATATATTGACTGCCTTGCATGTGCGCCGGTAGTTGAGCAGACGAGGCCTGCCTGGAGGAAGAGGAGATGGAGGCCCAGCGCCTGGGGTCCAGTAGGTGGCCGTGCTGCTCCCTTTGATTGCCAGATGTGGCGCTGATAGCCACTTCTACTTACCCTTCCTGGGTTCTCTGGGGAAGAAGCAACACATTAGCGCGTGAACGCTCGGCCCCACATGAAAGTGACTGGTGGACTACCGACCAGCAAGATCTGGAGAGAAGCAAGGCTTTCATGGTGACTGTGTATGAGCCTTCCTTAATACGGGTCCCTGCATAGATCCTGTAGACGGCCTGCACTGCAACCCTCCCTTCTATAACATTGAGACTGGCTGCATATGCCCAATAATTAAGTACTGGACTGTTAGCCACGCTGCTCTCGAACAAAAGGGGGAAAGTGCAGTGAGACTGCCCAGCATATTTACTCAATAGACAAACTGCATTATACTGCACTCATACAGATTGCCGATTATACTGTGGGATAAGTCTAGTACGAGAGACAGCTACACTGGGCAAGCCGATTATATGCCTTGGGATACAACAGGTTATCTGCAGGCACCTAAATAGACACCTCAAACTGCGCTTCGGCTCACGCGCACACACACATGACGGACGACCGTTTCCCAGACAGTTGAAATTTGCGCCAAGACCTACAGAATCAGAGGCCCAGCGCTCTAAATGATTGCGGAAAAGCGAAACAGGATAGACGCTTCTGATACTGCGGCTTGGTCTAGATAAAACACCATCACATTTGGACATACCCAGAGGACAACCGGGTGACCCTAAGAGGATAAGTGGACACAGCACCAACCCTCTTAAGCACACAGGGGGATACTCTGAAACAAAGTCAAGCACCAACGGCGCAGGCTGGTGACATGCCTAACAAGAACAAGCAGAAGGGCACCATAATGGACTCCTTCGCCGGGCAAGTGAGAACACAGACACAAACAACAACGGAAGACCGTCCAGGAACAACAGAGTCTGCTGCTAGGCCAGAACAGCAAGAAGATAGGGTGTTGGCTGCAATTAACCAGGTTACTCATCGTAGTGACCACCTTACTCCTAGTCCATAGTTCCCTTTCCTCCATACTTATGGGACATCTCTCCGTCCTGTGAGACGGGACCGGAGCACTTTGTAAAAAGCATCCAAAAATGTTGCTAAAATATGTCTTTCCTCTCTTGCGCGGGGCCCGGCACGCAGCCGCAACCCCGCCCACCTTGGCTCCGCCCAGTGCATCGCCCATCAGTCTTTTTCTATCGCCAGGTCGAAGCCCTATTAGCAATAACAGAGGAACCTTATTAGAGGGGACATCGGGCAGGTGTATGGAGGAAATGGGACTATGGACCAAGAGTAAGGTGGTCACTACGGTGAGTAACCTGGTTATACTGCTACGTCCCGTCCCCTTTCCTCCATACTTATGGGAGTTTCCAAAGCACTCCTTACAGGAACTATGGGTGGATGGAAATACCCCTTACTGAAAAAGATTCTTCAGCACAGCCTGACCAAACTGAACATCAGCTCTTGAGCTCATGTCTAGACAATAAAGCTTACAAAAAGCAGATGTGGAGGCCCAAGTAGCTGCCCTAGTGATGGTCTCCCAGGGGACATATTTCTGAAAGGCAACCGCGGCTGCCTTACCCCGCACCAGATGTGCATGATTTCCTTTAGGAGGTTTCAGCCCTTGGACGGTGAAAGACTCTAATGCAGGCAGCGATCCACCGAGAAATAGTCGCCTTAGAGGCCTGCTTACCTTTTGGGTTACCAAAGTTCACCAACAGTTGAGAAGAATTCCCAAGCTTGGACGTTCTGTCCAGATAGAACCTAAGAGCCCTTCTGACATCGAGACAATGCAGAACCCTTTCTGTCTCTGAGGCAGGGTTCGTAAAAAAGGCCGGCAGGGAGATCAACTGATTCAGATGGAACTCAGATACCACCTTCGGCAGGAAAGCAGGATTTGTCCGTAGGACCACCTTATCCTTGTAAAAGACCAGGAAGGGATGCTCCACCGACAAGGCCTGGAGCTCACTCACCCGCCTTGCTGACAAAAGGCGACCAAAAAAAAGACACTTTCCAGGATAGGTACTTGAGGTCCACTGTGGCCATTGGTTCGAAAGGTTTATAGCACAATGCTGTCAGGACCACATTTAGATCAAACGTTGGGTGTGGATTACGAATTGGAGGCTAGAGGTGTGTCAAGCCTGCAAAATGCCTCTTAACCACTGGGTTACACAGAGAGTAAGGGCATTTGTCCGTAGAAAGGTAAGCGGAAACCACTGAAAGGTAAGTTCTGCATGACAGAACATGGACACCTGCCTCCGCTAAGAAGGATACAAAGGACAGAACCGTGTCAATTGTTGTCCCCCTTCGGTCCAACTGCTTGCTTAAACACCAATGACAGAACCTGAGCCATTTGCTTCTGTACTGAGACCTAGTTGAGGTTTACCTGGCTGCCTGGATAATACGCATGTTATCCACAGACAAGTTAAGATGTTCTAAAGACTTGAACTCGGGCACCATGCCGTCAAGCTGAGCGATTGTGGGGTGGGGTGCCACAGCTGTTCTCCCTGGTGAAGAAGATCAGGGGTCACCGGAATTCTGATCGGTGGATACACAGACAGGTGTTGAAGTTCTGAGAACCAAAACCTGGCCAGACACCACAGGGCTATGAGGGAACAGTTCACAGAGTTCTTCAATTTTCAAACTGCTCGGTGAACTAAATGCAGAGGTGGGAAAGCGTAAGCTCTCATGTTGTGCCATGGAATCTCGAGAGCATCCCCCAGAGAGGAGGCTCTCAGCCCCCTTACTGAGGCATAATGAGGAAGCTTCTTGTATACCGTCGTAGCAGAGAGGTCCACCTCAGGTGTGCCCCAACACAGGAAAATTCATGCGAGAACCTCCGCCTTCAATTCCCACTCGTAGCTGACCATTGTCCACTGGCTGCGGGCATCTGCTGTGACATTCAGCTGGCCCAGGATGTGCAGTGCAAGCAGCCAGATACCATGAAGAACAGCCCATTCCCACATCTGGATGGACATGTCCACAACAGGGGGAGACTTGGTTCCTCCTTGTTTGTTGATGTAATACATCGACACCACACTGTCCGTGCGTATACGGACCACCTTGTTGGCAATGATCGGTCTGAACGCCCTGAGCGCTAGGAAGATCGCCAGAAGCTCCAGATGATTTATGTGGAGGAGCTTGTCCTGAGGCAACCAAAAATCTGAGACCTGAAGAAGATCCAACGTCGCACCCCACCCCAGAAGGGAGGAGTCCGTCGTGACAATCACCGTAGGGGCTGGGTCCTGAAACCCTGCACCCACCAACAGGTTGCTGAGAGACAACCACCACTCCAGGTTCACTCTCATGGAAGCCGGAATCATCATCAACTTGGGAGTGCGGATCCACAGCCTGACGCCAAGAACTCTGAAGAGCCATCAGAGTTCGCCTCATCTTGAGACGAGCAAGAGGAAGAGCCAACACGCACGAGGCCCAGAAGCCTCTGCAACCACCAGGCCGACATACTCTCCAACTGCGCAAACCTCTGACACGTGGCTAACAGATCCGCCATTCTGTCCTCAGTCAGGTACACTCTGCAGTCGATCGCGTCCCAGAGAAAACCCAGGAAAATCAAGTCCTGCGAGACTGTCATGGAAGATGGAACAGGAGCTGTAGGAGAGACTGAAGATTGGTTGCGGCTCTCAACGGGCAAGGACTGCGTAGGAGCCAGTCGTCCAAATACGGATACACATGGATACCCTGCAGACGAAGATAGGCCGCAATCACAGACATCTTCGTGAAGAGACACAGCGCCGAGCTGAGGCCAAAAGGAAGCACTCGAAACTGAAAGTGCTCCTCTCCCAAAGAGAAACGGAGATATCTCCTGTGTGGACTCCAAATCAGGATATGCATGTACGCATCCTGAAGATCCACCACGATGAGCCAATTGCCCATCTGCAAGGAAGACTGTATCTGGCTGGGTGCGATCATCTTGAATTTCTCTTGGGGTAGGAAAAGATTGAACTGGGAAAGGTCTATGATGGTTCGCAGGCCAGCCTGGTTGTGTTTGGGCACCGTAAAGAGCTGGGAGTAGAAGCCATCCCCTCGTTCCCCGAGAGGAACAGGTTCCACCGCTCTGAGGTCCAGAAGCTTCTGCACCTCAGCATTCAGGGAGGGCAATCCCGATAGCTGGAAAGGAGGGTTGAATGGTGGGGTAGGGGGTAGGGGTAAGCGGAAGCCAACGCGAACGACTGACAAGACCCATCGGTCATCGGTGATGGTCTGCCACGCCTCCCAATGAGACGCAATGCGTCCTACCACCGGGGTCTCGTGCGAGCGCGGAGAACCCTCATTTTGTAGGTTTTTCAGTGGTATTGCCATCTGAACCTGAGGAGGAGGCGGAGGAGCGGGAGAAAAACCGAGTCCATTGTTGTCTCCGGCGGTTATTCCCCGAAGGGGTATCCCCTCTACGAGATTTCTGGTCAAGGAAGCCCCTGAAACCCAAGGAGGGCTGACTTTGCGACAGGGGTATCTGGGTTTTAAAAGGGAGTTTTTACCAGGACTGACAAGGACTTAGATGTCTGTGCGCTATCCTTAGTCTTGGTCAGCTCTACATCTGTTGTAGAAACAGCTCCTTACCGTCAAACGGAAGGTCCAACACCTTGTCCTGCACCTCTTTCGAAAACTTGGTGGCATGTAGCCACGCCTGTCGTGAGGTATCAAACCCCAGCATAAGGCCCCGAACCGAGGGGTCTACGTGGTGAGCCGCAGCCTCCAGGAGATCCTGGGCCAAGACCCTGGCGTCGGATAAGCCCGTCTTAAAATCCTCCAGATTTTTGACCGGAATGAACTCCCCAAACTCCGACAGACCTTTCCACATCCGCATATTAGCCCCCGCTAACACGAGTTCGGCATTGGCCTGCCGGAGCTGCAAGGCAGAGTTAACGAAAATCTTCCTCACAAGGGAGTCAAGAAGCTTGTCCTCCTTTCACAGAACCCGAGTAGCCATCGTGGAGAGGATGCTGCAGGCCTGGACTGTAAGGTAGCCGCAGCCACCACCGTGGTAGGAGGGGGGGGCAGACAAGACGACAAAGCCACCTCTTCCGAAGAATGCAGCCTGTATCGCGCGTCAATTTTCTTATTGACGAAAAGTCCAGAGTGTGGCTTTTCCCAAACCCTACGGGCCTTGCCCAGAACGTCCTTCTGCAAGAACAGGCCGGTACGCTCCAAAGAAGACCGGGTGAACACCCCAGAAAGCACGCCCTCCTGCGGAGCAGGTGCCTCGGGCACCGGAGCATCCAAGAAGCACATGTCTAGTACCCGGTCATGGAAAGCTATAATAGAGCGGGGCAGATCCTCGTTGTCCTGATCGCCCTGCGCGTCATCCGACAGGTCAGGATCCTGCTGAGCCGTGTCGGGCGCTGCCTTGTCCACAGGGGACAATGGGGGCAAAGGTGGAAGAGTCGGGGAAGGCACCGTAGGCAAGGGAGGCGCCGGCGGGATCACCGGAGGAACGGGTGGAGCCGGAGGTGCGGGCAGACATATCTCCCTAAAAGCCCTTTGAAATATTCCTGCATGGTATCGGTATGCATGAGCGTCTGAAATTTGCTGAAAAAAAGCGTCCTCCAGGGACCGTTTTGGAGCTACGGGAGGAGGCCTCATGAGGAGGATAATTCCAGGCAATCAACAGGGAGGGTTGCCACACAGGCCAATCCCCGAAGTGTCTACAAAAATCAAAGATGCCGACCCCACAGGTGCCGACCCCACAGGCAATGAAACATTGTGTGGAAGGGGCATCCGGGCGTTGCAGTCATAAAATGAGCGAAAGGGATGTGCACAAGGAATTTTATGTTCACCCACAGAACCAGGCCCTACACCCGAGGCAGATGGCGTAGTTGCAGGGGAAGCGCTCAAAATGGCCGCCGTGGTCGTGGCAGGAACGGCTGCCATTTTGCCATCACCTTAGGGGAACTGCAGCACTTGAGTAAGTGAGGCAGGGGTCCCCGTCGATGGATCAGGGGTCTTAACTTTAGCCTTTACGAAAGGAACCTCGGCAGAGCCGGTACTGTGAGGCCTGGAATGTTCCTGCGACATACCAATAGCCAAATTAGCTTTCTCAGGAAGGACCTCGGAGCTGCCGGTAAACAAACTTTCCTTCTTTGCCCCCTCAACAGTTCTGGCATCACCACAACGGTGAGAAACAACTTTTACCGATAAGGCCTTGCCAGGCCTCTCAGAAAGGTTGGTAACCTTAGCCTCTGTACGAGGGACCTCGGACCCAGGTCTGGTAACAGCCTGACAAGCGCGGGCCTCGAACATCCGTTCGGTAACACCAAGCCCAACCAATGCCTCGGGGCGCACCCCGTTTTTATTTTTGAGGGAAGCCGATAAAGAGGCCTCAGAGCTAGCTCCGGTACCCCAAGACTCAGTAGAACTGGGTCTGCAAGCTGCCCCCACAGGAGGGGCCTCTGAGTGTACTCCAGTATCCACAGGCCCCTTACGGAGACCCTCGGAGAAAACTACAATTTTTAGGCCCAGACGGCACCTCAGGGAAATCCCCGGTGACAGAGCGACTAACGCTCCTTCTGGCTCGGGAAGAGCCCAGAAAGGTATCTCCCGGCCGGGGTGCTCTTAAAAGTAAAGAACTTACCAGGCATTTCTTCTTTTCGTCGATAAAAGCTTGAAAATGCAAGGGAGGGGCACGTCAAAACACCTCCTCCCAGCGCTCCAACCGACGTTGAAGTGCCCGGACCGAAAGGTAATCACAGTAAAAACAGGAGTCCCAACGGTGGTCTGGACCCAAACACTCGAGACAAAGAGGACGGGGGTCCGCCCTCGCGAAGCATTGGTGACACGATGAACAATCTGGAAAGTCTAGTTTGAACGACAGACAGACTAGTACACGATCGCTAGCGAGAGCCAGAGAGGAAAAAAGGCAAGAAAATCTTCCGCGGATGCAAGTGCGTCCAGTCCCCAACGAGCGGAGAAAAGGACTGATGGGCGATGCGCTAGGTGGACCCAAGGAGGGCGGGGTTGCGGCCACATGCCGGGCCCCGCGCAAGAAAGACAGGAAGGACAAAGGTTTGCAAAATTTGTGAATGCTTTTTACAAAGTGCTCCGGTCCCGTCCCACAGGACGTAGAGATGTCCCATAAGTATGGAGGAAAGGGGACGGGATGTAGGAGTAAGCTGCGTTGAGAACCTCCCTAGAATTTAGAATAGACTAGGTTAAAATTGATGTGCAATTGTTACAACAGGATGTATGAACGCTGGCAGAGCGAGTCACAAATGCAGAGGTGTAGCTGAAGGAAACCACCACTACCGCCACAGACTTGACTGCCAGACTGAAAACACTGGAAGCCAAAAATCACTACAGTGAACAGAGCTGAAGATGCAGAGGGGAGCTCCGGCAGGAATGTCAGGGTACTGAGTGTACCAGAACATATGGAAGGCAGGGATCCTACAACGTATATTGAAAACCTGTTCCTGCAGGAGGTTGGTGCCAACAAACTGCTGTAGGGATTCGCAGTAGAGAGGGCGCACAGATCTCTCTAAAAGAAGCCCCCGCCAGGGTCCTGTCCCCACCCGATTGTCGCCAAAATACTGAACTTCTGTGACAGTGAAGTATTGCTGCAGTTCTCTAGAAATGGTGGGGAAATTGAGCGAGGTGGCTCGAAGGTGGCAATATATCCGGATTATACCCCCCTACTGCAACAACAAAGGAACAGATTTGTCACAGTCAAGGCCAGGCTCTGGAAGAAAGGAATAAGATATATGCTCAGCTACGCTGTAATACTTAAAATGATAGACAAAGGCAAGTTGAGGTTTTTTGACAACCCTTGAGGGGGTGACGATGTGACTAGAACATAACACCACCCAAGACGATCCACTGCAGCAAAAAACAAAGATCGCAGCCATGTAGGCACTATGGTCACTATGACCATGATGCGCACCGACAGCGCACATCAAGACTTCAGAAGGGTGAGAAAAGGAGGATAAACGGAGGACGCACTGCGTCACAGTGAAGATGAGTCTGTTACAACCGTAGCTACTAAGCCGGAGCTGGAGACCCGGCCCCCTATGGTCCAGAGGAGCCCCCTCACCCCCGATCCAGAGGGACATTTGGCAGGCTTACCCTGCTGAATCTTTGGGCCGATGTGCACTATGGAAAGTGTAAACTGGCAAGCCTGAACAGACAGTAACTGTTGGGCAAAGTTGGAACCTCATGTTCGTTTAGTTTCACTGCTCCAACCAACAAGAAGTTTGACACCTGTCGTTCTCTATGCTGCACTCATACGTTAATGAGCAGAAAAGATTGTTGTTTGCATCGTGGTATACTGCTTGCAACAATTCACCCAAATGCACTTCATGATGCTGTGCCCTTGCACCTTCCGTTTAGTTACGAACACATAGACATGACGCAGATTAGAATCATTACATGGAATGTCAGGGGCCTTGGCACATACTTGCGTAGAAACAGGGTCAAGTCATATCTCCAGCGCAAGAGTTTTGATAGCCCTCCTACAAGAGACTCATTTGGAAAAGAAGAAACAAGATGCTTTAGCAAAATATTGGGGAGGCACTGTATATGGCGCTCCACACTCCAGTTATACCAGGGGTGTTCTTACATGGGTAGATAACTCCTTACCCTTTCAGATACTGGGCAGAGAAATAGACACAGAGGGCAGATACGTTATACTTAAGGGGTATGTTGAGGGTGTGGGGAACTAGTCCTTGTCAACTCATTTTCCCAACTATGCTTTACCAACGTACATACAGGCACTTGTGGACCGTATTACTCTCCACAGGGATGCATTCTTGTTATGGGGTGGAAACTTTAACTGCGTGTGTGTAACGCAGTGCTTGAAAGGTCCACATCACAGGTTACACAACCTTCCCCGGGGTCAATGGCCCTCAATGTTTTGTCAGATCTTGCCCTTATGGATGTGTGGCGTGTGCCACCCGGATCGAAGGGAATACTCCTACTATTCCTCCCCGCATGGCCTCCATACGAGACTGGACAATTTTTTTTGTGAGCACAGAGCACCTTCAAAACCTCACAAATGCGGAATAGATGGCCCGCGTCATATCAGATCACTCCCCCTTATGGTACAGTGGGACTCTGAGGCGCGGCGGGCTCCGGTTCCCATATGGCGCATGCCCACTGATGCGCTACTAGACCTGGTCTTTAAGGAGCAACTTAGAGAGGCATTGGCCCTTTTCCTTGAGGAAAACATAGGTAGCGTACGAAGATGGGGGACAGTTTGGGAAACTCTGAAAGTGGTCACTAGAGGTGAAGTCATAATGGGAACTGGGCGCATGCGGAAGCATTTAAAAAAAATAAAAAGAAGAACCTGAGGCCCTAGAATGTAGAATAAGACAGTTTGAAATTACACAGCCTACAGAGGGAGCCACTACGCATACCCTTCAGGAAGTCTACAGTGACCACCAAACTACTTGGGAACGCCCGTCCAAGTTTGTTCGCGCAGCTAGCACCGCGCATGCACACGCGGAAGGCGATAAATCTGGGAGACTCCTCGCTTGGCTTTGCCGTAGGGAAGACCCTAAAGCCCTGGTTACACAACTGAAAGATGAATGCGTGGATTGGAGAGCGCAATCAGCAATGAATGAAATATTCGCTACATACTACGCCACACTATACAGTCACAATACCTGTGTCCCGATGGAGGAAATAGAAGAGGTCCTCACAGACATTACCCTCCCAAAGCTCACCGATAGTCAACGCCACCTACTGGACCAGCCCTTCACCCTACACCCTGCAATTTCGGAGTAAGCCTCAGGGAAGACCCCCGGGTAGCAACGGTATACCTGCTGAGTTTTTATAAAACATACCAAAATACAGTAGCCCTGACACTTTTGAAGGTTTTTGAAGAAGCCTTTGAGACGGGCAAATTACCAGACACAATGAGAGAGACGTGGATAGCACCCCTACTTAAGCCTGGGAAACCCCCGCACATGTGCGATTAGTACAGACCATTGGCCATGTAAAATTGTTAACGATGTTGGCCTCACATCTCCGACAATGTAGAATGACCAAACCGGATATGTCCCGGGGCGCAACACTACCCTAAACCTTTGCAGGCTACAACACAGACGAGCAGACACAAAGCCATGACGGACACCATGTAGTGATGCAGTCAAAGCCTTTGATTCCGTTTACTGGGAATGGATCGCAGTCACATTGAAAAGTTTTGGATTTGGGGCACATTTTAGACGTTGGGTTAAAATACTCTACACTTCCCCCCCACTGCTAGAGACAGAACAGGGCGCCACATATCTAAACAATAGGACATCTAGAGAGGGACAAGTCAAGGCTGTCCTCTTTCCCCAATGCTTTACATCCTAGCAATCGAACCTGTTGCGGTCTATCTCAGACATGAATTCCTCGTGGCTGGGATACATATAGGCAACACCACACACCTACTATCACTATATGCTGATGATGTCCTACTCTACCTACGCCAACCACAACACAACCTCCCTTTGATGCTTACTTGAAATACTGGCTAACTTTGCTAGATACTCTGGGATTGTGTTTAATAAACAAAAATCAAGTCTATTCCCACAAGCGAAGTTGAATGATGCTGTATTAACCCAGACGTTAAACGTAGGACTGAAGTGGGAACACGACTCATTTCAGTACCTGGGTATATGGATAGCACACACCCCTGAACGCACACATGCTCTAAATATGCAGAGGGCGGTGGAGGGGGTCAAAAGATCGATGGTGTTCTGGTCTTAAGTCCCACTCTCGCTCATGGGTAGGGTGGCCATCACACAGATATATTGCCACGGTTGTTAGATGGATTCACTAATGTTGCCTTTTACATTTCTGCTTCCTTTTTTAGGGTTTTAGGGAACTAGAAACCACGCTTAGAACCTTTTTGTGGGGCTCCAAGAGAGACAGACTGTCCACAACGATACTCACACTTCCCTTTACACAAGATGGCATACAACTGCCCAACTTAGAATACTACTACTTGGCTGCACAGCTTAGTTTCGCTGCCAGGTGTCTGACAGATGATCCCAACACAGAGCATACTCTACTAAAGGATCTGGTTCACCCAGTGTGTCTGCGAGACGTCCTCTGGCATCCCTTAAGCAAACAAGTTCCACACCCCCTTCTGGTGACATTGGGTAGACCAATTTGGCAACAACTGTGAGAATCCTGAAGCTTACACATCCATACTCCCCACACAAATCGAATGATTGTCAGGCAATGGGACCCGCAAGAGCTGAAGATAGCACGGTGCTGGGAAGACGTTGGTATTGCAACATGGGGGGATATGTACGATAATAGCGCTTATACAGAGTTCACAGATGTAACCCAGACACAGGGTCTTCCAAGGGGGCAGTTCCGTAGGTATATACAGCTAAGTTTGCGAAACTTGTTTGGCCTAGTTGGCTGCAGGAACCACAACCACATGCACTCCTCACCCTTATGTTTGAATTAGATGATGGCTGGAGGCCGGCATTACAAATATACAAGGCCTTGGTTGACAGTATGAGCCAAATGGGAAATTGGGAGAAGAATTCATGGATAAACAATGGCAGTGGGCGCTGGGTCATGGCAAACATGTTTCACGTAACACCAGATTCAGTCATCGTACATACTTGACCCAAGGTAGGGTTGCCAACTTCAATAAGGATGCAGTTTCCGCTTGTCCACGATGCGGCCAAGCGGACGCTCACATAATGCACATGTTTTGGGAATGTGACCATGTCCGACAGTTTTGGAATAGAATTAAACGCACTTGTGTAGATGCAGGGATCACTAGATCCAGGTGGACACCACAAGAGTGTATGCTAGGTATGTACACCAGATTTGACAAGTGGACCCTTTTGAAAATGTACCCAACCATGCGGCCAAATGCTTTGATGGCAAATATAGTTCTGTGGCCAGCTGGTTACATACAGCTTGACTGGTGCTCAACACAAGCTGATCCCATACTCCTTGACATTCTATTTTACCAAGTTGCTTTATACCCTCTACCTTGAAATTGAGATGGCCGCAAACTACAATATTTGCCCAGTTTTCTGCCTAATATGCCATCCACTCTTCTTAGTCGTTTACATAACGACTGCACAAAGCTACCTTGATATTTACTTAAAGTAGCGATCAATAATTTCATCCAGTCTGTACATCTACAGACCTACTGCAAAATTATACATTGTGGTTAGCCTCCAGAGCTTACTTTGCTCTATGATTATGATTGCATTATATATTTGCACCTGCAGTAGAGAGCTGGCCAAACTGTTTTTAGAGCTTCTGATCATATTTATTTATTTGTGTCCATTTGTGTAGCTAACATTTTTTACAGACACACATCCAGGGCTCGCAAAGTATTTTCACCCACTCGCATAATCGAGGCGGTTTTAAGAAGGACCAGTACCATTTGCAGGGGATGTTGGAAACTTTTATTTAAACTTTACTTTGTTTGCAGTAAATGTCAAATAAAGGTTTAGCTGTGCATGGCTGGCCACTGGGAGGCAGCAGTGTGCCAACAAATGCACCATTTTACAGAAAGTGCATTTGAATTTGTTGTCATCCTTTGCCATGGGTCTAGTGCATGTCTCTTCAGTCAAGTGGGTAAACCAAGTTACTCAACCTGCAGGTCTAGTGGAATTTTAAAGAATTTGCAAGGCCGGACTCATCTCACCAATGTCTTACTACAGTGGTGCACAAAACTGCTGTATTGTTGCTCATTTTATATCTTGGGTATCTTCTGGTGGCATCAAACACATTATTACACAACTCCTAATCAAATGGGTTTGTTTGCTAATCAAGAACAATTTAATTAGCAAACTCTGCTAATCAATTTTTGAAAACTAATGTATGCCTTGAATTGAAAATGAGAAGCTCCCCCAACCCCTTACTCAATGGCCATGGCAGAATTTCAAACAGCATTCTAGAAAACTCAATTCAAAGACAGGCGTTCTTACATTCCTGCATGTAAACACCTTGCAAAGAGAAAAATGTCCATTTAATGTTTATGTTGACTAGATTCCCTTCAATGGGGCTTTTCTTGCATTACTGTATAAAAAGTGCACATTTGTCATTTTTCAGTGGACAATTTAAAATGGAAACAATTGGTTACATTTAAAAATACTTTCCCTTTTTACTGGTGAAGTTCAGAGCTAATAACTGAACCCTGCTCTGTAATATAAACAGCGAGTTACTTCAATTACATTACTTTGCTAGACATGTGCAAAGCGAGATATTGTGTGGCTCCCATTCTGTACTTGCCCATTACACAAGAAAAGGAGTCCAGGATTTCCCCTATTTACACAGCATTTGGGTCTATTTTTTCAAATACATCATTTACAGAAGGCCCTATACTAAATAAATATTTACCAGTTTCCAAGGATGTACAGCCAACTGATATGGGCCCCTCCCCCTTCAGGACTTCCACAAACCAGAGTAGCCTGGATTTAGTCTATTCCCCTTTAGATCATACTTCACCGTAGAATTATATATTTCCTCTTGGCATCATACTTGCATAGGAATTAATTTTAGCCGTCTCACAGACAGACGGGTATCCTCTCAAGGACTGGTTCAATCCCCCCCTCAGGTAACAGGCGGGCAACTGTCAGTAAGATTGAAGAGCTTCCCTCCACAGCTGTTTTTATCTCCTTCTGCATTGAGCCAGTCTGCAGATTCTTTCCACCGTGGAAGGACTGGGGTTTAATATGAGGAGCGTCAGGACCGGAGCACAGAGCTCCAGTCCCACAGGTAAGTGGGGTTGGAGGGACGGGGTGGGAGAGGGAATGAAACCGGCAGCGACTCCCTGTTGCCCCCAGCACCCTCATCCACATTAACAAAAACAAAAACTTGCATTTCCATCATCACAGCGCATTGGAGGAACAGGGCCTCCACGGCCTTGTCCTGTACTAACTTGTGTGTTCTGTGTTGCTTTCTGCACATGAGTCCATGTGGGACTCCTGGCAGTGCAGCTCTTACGCTTTCTGGTTGTGGTGAACAGAGACCCTTGGGATACCCTTATGGCACCCATGGGTGGGGGTACAACCCTGTACCCCAAGTGTATGTTTTTGGGCACCTGTGTGTGGTCCACATAGCAGGGTATGGGCTGGTGACAGCTCCATGCTGAATTTGAAAAGTGCTCAGAGTAAAGTCCTGGGAAGCCCTGACTCTGCCCCTTCACCTGACTGGCTGTTGGGTGGAAGAACCATATATGTTATTGTGGGGAAGTCCAGGCAAGACTGGCTGAAGTCTTCCCAGTGACTATATGTTGTGGATACACCCTTGGGGTGGGACCTGTAGAGTGTGACCAATATGTATTCTATGTTATGGGTGTGTGGTATCTGCGTGTGTGATAAAAAGAATGAAACAGCCTTGCCTGGACCGGACATGAATGCAGTGTGGGGTGGTGTGCTGAAAGGCTGGGTGCTTGCCCCAAACCACATTGCCGGTTATGGGTGTCTAGGTGGAAGTGAATGACCTGAACGCACCGTGAGCCCGAATGGATGCCTGCCTGCATGAATGCCCTTCTGTCAGATTGGCTGACTGAGTTTGGCTCTGCAGTGTGAATGAGGAACAGATACGAGGTCCCCAGATATGCACACTTCCCAATTTGTTCAGAAGCTGAAGTCGAAACTTGAAGCTGCTTATCCTTGAAGCCCAGCTGGAAGAATAACTGCTGTTGCTTTCCTTCAACCCAATCTAAAAGCTGTTGATTCTGTCGAGGACTGATCCGAGAGAGGACCTGGCTAGGAGACCTCTTCTCAAGCTACGAGGGAACATTGTGCCGAAGCTGTTCTTCACCGAGGTACCCTGGAAGCCAGTCCCGAAGGCTGTTGACCGGTGAAAGTTTACAGAGAATCTCCAAGCAAAACACCTGGACATCGAGGTCCATTGGCGTCGACCGGGGTACGGGGGATTTCTGTGACCGCTGGGAGCCCGTCGAGTCATGTTGCCCAGAAGCGGGGACAGCGGGGACAGCTTAACGCCGTGCTGCTCGACGTCGGAGCCACAAAACTCCACCTTTTGCCAAAGAACATTTTGAACTATGGGCTCCCTTGCCATCACCGTTGACCGCTTTGTCCAGCCGGAAAAGTCGAGGTGGTCCACCGAGGAGAATCTGCTGGTGGGTTTCCTGCCACCAGAATTCCACAAAGATGCCGACAACTGAAGATCCGAGATCCAGCCGGGTCTACATTCTTCACCTAATCGTTTTTGCAGCACTGAACACTGCATCGAGGTGCACTGCACGCCTCATCTTCCCATGACATCCTTAAACAATAGTCGACGAGCACCGCGAAGATCGAAGCTGCAGTCTCGACGCCACTGTTCCCATTACTTCGAGGAATCGCAACGCCCTTTGGCTCCTGCTTTAAAGGGAGTTCACTCTCGAGGGATCTGTCGACGAACCGTCAAAGAAACTCTTCTAACTCAGGTATATTGGGGGAGTTGAACATTTTTACCAGGAAACAAGACTACTTAAACATTATTGGACTGGGCTGGTTAATACTTTTTATCACAAGTGGCCCAGGTAGGGGTTCCTCACACAGAACTGTGTATTAGTAGGTAAAGTAGAATCCCGTCATTGTTTAACCCAACTTGTCTGCCTTCCCATGATCTATGCTGATACACATTGCTGTATGATTTGTATACCATTATAACTGTCAGCGGTTGATGCATTTTAAAGATGTAAATAGATAGGTGTGCTACCACATAGACATTGTATATATTTGCCATATTTGGCCAAAGTACAAACTGTTATTAATTGATGTATATATCTTGAACCTTACATATTTATAGAACTGGTGGCACATAACATAGCATGTGTTCCTTTGTGGGGGCTTGGGGACTACACTGTACTTAAGAACCAGCTTGCATCACCTCCTGAGAGCTTATGCCTTGGTTGCTCGTCCATTGCTACCACAGTAGAAAACCTTGCTGGGGTGCTCTGTGCTTCTACTCTGCCGTATAGAGGGCATGAGTACAGATAACCCTCCCCCCCTCCAGTCTTTACATGCCAACACAGGGAAGGGCCTCAGGTGGCTGTGACAGCGGGTGGGGAATGTGCATTCTAGCCCACTGTTCCAGCCACCTGATTGGTTGAGTGCCCTTCCTTCGGGTGCGACTTCCATGTAAGCCTCATTCACAGTATTCTGCTAGCAATCCAAGCTATGTCCAGAAGAAAGCAAGCTATTATATTCTCCTTCCTGTTGTCAATTCTTCTTTCCATCTCCTTCTTCCAGTCAGCCATTCCATCCAAGTCAGTGAGCCTATGAGCGAGTCCCCCTTCAATCTCTGGGTTTGGACTTTTATAGGATTAGACTGTTTCAAAAGCTACATCACACTAAGCCATCCCCTTCGTACTGTGTGGGCATATCTTTGTTTATTGTGATATGGCTTTAATACAAAACTTTCACATACAAAACTGAAATACCCAACTTCAATATCAGAAAAACGAACAATCATAATACAAACCTACAACAAACATGCCTGATACATACATAATTAAAACATCCTATTGTACATAATTGATTAAAATTACAATCCTCATCTTAACATTCTATCAATTCGCTCCCCCAATAATTCATGCACTTTGATGATAGCTTTAATCAGTGCGATTACTCGATAATCATGTTCACCAGCAATCAATCTATTTCAAAATAAATCTAGGATCATGAACACTTTTTTATTGTGACAGGGTTTATTATTAGGGCATATTAATGAAAAGGACGTAACTTCTGAGCACAGTTACCTGCCCATTTGATCATGTCAATTTGAATATTTCTACATAAACAATTGTGATTTTCTGAAACTGATTCCTCACATGATTAAGTTACTAATTAGTCAGATTAATCTTGCAGCCGAGTCAAGTGAGGAGGGACATTATGGCACAACATGGTGTGTGACAGACTTTAGCTTTTCATTGTCCGATACTTTCACATAAATATTCTATTCCCACTACAGAATAACAGCTTAGCTGACACGGACGTTCAGCTATACGAACCACTAATGTGCAACGATTCTGTGCAAAAATATCTAAATTAGTCTAATTTGCATAATTAACCAAATCATCAAAAAATATGGTTTCACATTCATCTGAAACATTTTTATTAAGTTGCTACAACACTTCTATCACACATTATTCAAGAAATGCGTTTTCATATGCACAATTTACAGATGTATTGGTTTTCCCTTATTTAACAAAATAATAAATGGCATTTCCCCCTTAACTGGCCTTGAGGCAACCATTTTAACAGTCCCTTTGCGGCTCAGCACTGGGCTATTTATGACCCAAGAGGCCTTGTCACGGCACCTGTTAATGTTAAAAAGGTATTTATGTAGCGTACCGTCACCCAACAAAGTTGGTCCCCAGGCGCTCAGATGGAACTGTGAAGTAAAACAGTGGGGGGTGTTAGTGGGTGAAGCGGGCGTAGGAAAGTAAGAGGTGGTGTACCGTTGGCAGCTTCAGTTTGGTTTTCACCGTGCACTGAGCTTGGGTGTGCATATAGAATCGAAGCGGGTCCTCGCACGCTCTTGGTGTGGTGAAGTATGTGCGGTTTGCTGTGAGAGGTGGTTGTGTGGGTTTTTGTGTGAATCAAGTATGCATACATTTGAGGTTTTGGTTTGTGGGTTGTATGCCTCATAATACCTTCAGTTTAGTTTATGTATCAGGTTGTCATACTGGGTTGGTATAGTCTTTCTCTTGGTTTACCGATTGTCTAGTTTCTGTTGTGATACTGTGGCTGGTTCCAGCAGATTAAATTGGCTAAGTACCCCAGGTTCGGTGAGCATTGTCCCCTAGTTCGATAGTGGTGTTATATTATCCCTAACCAGCTCCTTGCTATCTATTTACTGTCGGTGGTCCCTTCGGTGGTATAATCAGACCTTTCCTGTCTGTCTAGTTTCCGGGTTGAGGCTGGCCTCTATCTAAATTTGACCTTGGTACACCCAGGGGGCAAGCATAATCCCCGCTTAGGTAGTGGAGTTATATGATCAATCCCCGCTCCTTCCCATCTATTACCGTCGGTGGTCCATTGCTGCCTGTGCCTTCGAGGGATGCCAGGTGCCATTGCTGGGTCATACCCTGCTCTCCCGATTTATCTGGGGCGTTTCATGGTTTGATTGATGTGGTTTGTTTTTTAATTGATAAATGGATATGTTACAGATCTCTATGTCCTTATTTTAAGGGTTAATGATTTAGGGAGTCTGGGTAGGTTCTTCACTCGGCCTAGTTCCTATGTGTATGTCTTTATCAGCATTCATTCTGGTTATGGGGTGAAGAGCCATGATTTGAGGAGTTTCCTGAATTGTAGGTGATCTCTTGTGTTCCGTATGTTCTTTGGTAGTTTGCTCCAGGTTTTTGGGGCAAGGTGAGAAAAATAGGATCCTCCGAGCTTCCTCTTCTTGTATGATTTGGGTTCCAAGCGGATGTCGCTGCTGGATCTGAGTGGCCTTGCAGTGTGATTTGCGTTTAGTTTTCGTCTTAAGAACGCTGCACCTTGGTCGTGGATTGCTCTGTGGGTTATGCACATTGATTTGAACTTGATCCGCTGTTTGACGGGTAGCCAGTGTAGCTTTTTCAGAGCTGGTGTGATGTGTTCTCTTCTGGGTAGTTTAAGGAACAGGCTGGCCGCCACTTTTTGTATGCGTTGGAGTTTATTTAGGAGTCGTTCAGGCAGGCCTAGATATAGGCTGTTGGCGTAGTCTAGTCTGGACATGTTGAGGGCGATGATGGCAGTAGTTTTGTTGGTGAATGAGAGGAATGGCAGGATCCTTTTAACCAATCGCAGGAGAAAAAGATTTTTTGATTAGGGTGTTTACTTGTGGCTCTAGCGTGAGTTTTTTGTCAATCAGGACTACCGTTTTTTTTTTTTTTTTTTATAGTCGATGATGGGACTGGGGTTTCGGCAAGTTCAGTTGGCCACAGGATGTAGGTGGTCTTCTCGCTTTTTTGTGATGATCATTATTTCTGTTTTGCCTGGGTTGAGTTTAAGGTAGTTTAAGTTAATCCAGTTATATATTTCGCGAAGGCAGTTCTCTAGTGTTACGTTGTCTTCTTGGGGGTCTTGTATTTTGTACATTATTTGTGTGTCATCAGCATCATTTTAACAGGTGAGGCCATGTCTTTCGATGATTTTAATTAGTTGCGACAGGTAGATTTTGAATAGCAGTGGCGAGAAGGATGATCCTTGTGGCACTCGGCATGATGATTCTAGTGGGCTTGATTTGTAGGGTTTAATCCATATTGTTTCTGTTCTGTTTGTTAGGAAGGATCTGACCCAAAGTAATGCGGTGTCAGTGATTCAGAATTCTTCCATTCTCATGATGAGGATGTTGTAGTTAACTGTGTCTTATGCTGCAGAGAGGTCTAAAAGTATCAGAGCTGTGCTGTTTGAGTCTGTGTCAGCCTTTAGATCATCCCAGATTGAAATAAGTGCTGTTTCTGTTCTTCTCATCGGTCTGACCCCTACTTGTGTCTGGTTTAATAGGTGATGTTCTTCTATGAAATCTTGGGTTGCTCTATATATGTGTGTTTCCAGGAGTTCAGCTGGGTAGGGGATGTTGGAGATGGGTCTGTAGTTGGAGGGGTCCTCTACGTTTCCTGTTGTATCCTTGAGGAGTGGTTTGATGTATGCCGATTTGAAGGCTTGAGGCACTCTTACTGTCACTCTTACTGTGAGATTGATTGGTTAAAGACGTTCCTATAGTATTCCATTGGTGTTCCTTGTGCAAGGATTGATTTGTAGATGTCAGATGGACAGGGATCCGCGGGCGAGCCAGATTTGTTGCTTTGATTTACAAGTTTGATAAAAGTCTCCACTGATATGTGCGGGAAGTTTCGAAGTTTGTTCTGATGTTCCTTGCATCGGTCAGTGTCTTCAGTGTAGTGGTTGCATGGTTTGTTGTGAATGGTCTGTTGGATGGTCATGATTTTATTTTTGAAGTGGTCTGCAAGGTCACTGCATAATTTCTTGGATGGTATTGGGGTGTTGTTGCAGCCGGGAGGATTTTTGATTAATTTAGCTTATGATTTTAAACAGTTCTTTTTGGGTGTTTGATGCTTTGAGGATGCGCTTGTCGTATTTGCTTTTTGCATTTCCTTTTTGTATGAACGGGTATGTTGTTGAAGTTTGAATTTCTTTCCGCAGTCTTTATTGACCATCCATTCTAGTTTTCATTTTTTCCTTTTCATGGCGCCTAGTAGTGGGCTGAACCATTTTGCCATTGCTCTTTTTGCGGGATGGACTGAAAGGTTTTTCTTTTGCGATCTCGTCGATTGTTGTTGTGATCCAGTTGTGAAGTAGATCTATTTTAGTGTCTAGGTCAGCTTCGCCAATGGTCGTTTGTGGTTTGGTGATCTCCAGTCGTTCCTTTAAGTTGGAGCTTTTTATGGGTCTCCAGTTTCTTTTCATGATGATTGGTAGTTTTTCTTGTTTCCTGGTTATTGGGGAGGGCAGTGTGATTACAAAGGGGATGATGAGGTGGTGCTGTGGTAATTAGTTTTCTGTTGGCGAAGATTGGGTCTAGTGTATGTCCTGCCGTGTGGGTTGCTCCTTTGACCAGCCAATGAAGTTCCATTGTTGTTAGTTGGCCGGTAATAGATTTTTGTGAGGTTGTGGTTTCTTCATCGAACCAGATGTTGAAATCTCTGAGGATAATCAGTTGGTTACGCTCGATAGCTAGGTTGGTGATTGCTTCTAAGAAGTTGTCTATGAAGGCCGCATTGTATGTTGGTGGTCTGTATGTCAGTATGAATTTCAGGTTTGTTCTGGGATTTGGTGATAGACTTACGATTAGGGATTCACATTTGTTGATGTTTAATGGGTCTTCCAGGTGTTTCTTGTGGATGATCCTAGTCCACCACCTCTTTTTGTTTTCCTGTTTACTTGGATGCAACTTGAAGGTGTTGGGCAAGCAGTTACTGAGGGTGATCTTGTAGTGGTCATCTAGCCAGGTTTCTGTTACGAAAAGGAGGTCGATGCCTTCGTCACTTAGGAGGTCGTAGATTTCGGTGGCGTGTTTGGACATTGATAAGATTGCAGTGGATCTTTTTGGTGTTGTGCTGTTTATTTTTCATTCCCGGATTTGGTTTGTGGGTGTTCAGTTGGGCTGCTTTTATGTTGCCTTCGAGCGGTAGAGGTTCTGTGAAGGTGGCTTCGTCGTTGAATAGGTCTGTGAGATTGACAATTGGGTCACTGACTTCTATTGTTTCTTCATCTCTTGTCGGTGTGGGTATCGATAGTACCCATCTGTTCTTGTGATGTAGGGAGTAAGGGGGTTGGCGTCATCCCATTCTCTTCTCTGGTTCATCCCATTCTCTTCTCTGGTTCCCTGTTCTTTTGTTCCGTTGTTTTTTTTTTATCCATCTGGAAATGTTGGTGTCGGAGTATCTAGGTTGTTCAGTTGGTGCGAGGTACGGTGTAAGGTAGAACGATTTTTCTCTTGTGATGTTTGTTATGTCGATAGTAATGTTGCGTGGTCTGTTCTGTATTGAAGGCTTCTTCTGCTGGAGCCGGTTGAGCTTGTGTAATCGTGTTATTTTTACTGTGTTCCTTTTCTGTTTGTCTGCGTCCAATTCTGTGTTGGGTCATTTTGGTCTTAGTTTGGAGGAGTTGGTCTGGGTGTTAGGTTTATAGGGCACTTTCCAATTGTGCTGCCTTGTGCCAGGCTAGTGTTGATTTTAATCTTCAATTGTTCCATCCAAGGGTGTGTCTTTGTTCGGTCAGATGGGTCTTGGGTCAGTGGGACTTTGTTTTGTCAGCTGTTTCCAATCCTCTTAAGTTGTTCTGTCTGGAGGTTTCGAAGGTTTGTCTTAGTTCTGTCACTTGGGTATGGTGTTCCTCTTACACCGAGAGGGCTGTCCTGGGGGTGTAGAGGAGGTCCCAGACATGGCCTGCACCCCTTCTCCTCATTTCGAGGTACCAGGAGCGTACTGGCCAAGGTATGTGACGTATGAAGAGCAACTGAACCTACCAAGAGCTGTACTGGGGCTCTGCCCAGTATACATCAGAAGATCCATACCGGTTGAAGCACCCATAACCAGACAACCCTGGGCAGCACGGTACCCTATCAGAAAGCCATACCAGCCACTGATACGAAACGAGGAGTACCTACAGACGGTCCATGAAGAGACCCAAAGAGCCCTAATGGAAGGCCAGTGGAAATGACTTAAGGGCCTGAACAGACTCGTTAATTAACAAAAGCAGCTATCGAAGAGAGCACGTCAGTGCGAGTAATTACGAAAGTAAATGTAATGGACACAGAAGAGACAATGTTAAAACGTAAGGAAACGGTACTACGAGACAAGATGGAAGCAACCAACCTGTTAAACATGTGTAAATAGGCTTGAAACGCAAGATGCTAAGAAATCGATACTGCTTGCAATGCTTAGTAGAAGACAGAGCGGCAAGAGCCAACCATATATCTACCTCAATAAGGCACATTATACAAGTGCGACTCCATTTTGTAAAAGCAGAAATGTACCCAGGCGGCCAGCGGCCTGACAGGCCAAGTTTCGTAACCCTGCCAAAGGCAAGAGAAGGAGCGGAATCGAAACTCAACTAAGAGCGGCTCATGCCTAGGAAATCGAGGTCAACCAGAGAAAGGGAGTAGAGCGTCAGCTAACAAGACTCAAACTTCAGAGCATACCAGCCTGCCTCATGAAGGTCAAGATAAGGGTGGGCCCATGCAGGTGGCGAGGCTGAAACAAAATTAAATACACTAAAAGCAGGAAACTGAAGCAGATTCATGGTGAACTAACACGTGACCAGCCAGGCGCGAAGAAGTACCACTGCCTGATGTCATCCAGGACCAGAGGATGCCATAACTTTTCCCGATAAGAGAATACCGTTTCGAGGCCATCCTTAGCCAACTAATTGACACATCGCCCTAAAACACTGATTGATGGAAGGGAGGCAGGGTGAAACATGGGACACCAGGCACAGGGGTGTCCATTCTGCATGCTGCCAATTAAAAGTGGAAATGTATGTCTAGGGGTGTAACCTGGCCAATCACAATGGACCAAGTTATCTGGAGTCCTATAGATAGTAGAACCAATAAGACGTTGTAGTGACGTCTATCATACGTGATGTAGAGGGATGGGCGTAGACGCCCACCTGATAAGTTATCCAATCCGCATGCCCTATTATCATATACAGATATAACACCTATACTTAAGTTACCTTTCCGAACCAATTATATTGCATGATGATTTTTTTATAGAATTAGACGTCATTGATGACGAGTTTTGCCTATAACAATGACTGTTCGACTGAAGTTCGAGGAAGTCGGAGCGAGACAGGTGATCGCAATGCTGCTGATTTCCATTTGTTTCTCTGTTAGATGTACTTGTCATTAAACAGACTTCCCTTTGCCAACTTACTGAGTCCTCATATTGGAGTAAGTGAATCCTGCACACCCTATCCTCACATGGTGCAGCTATCTTGTTTTACAAGTTCTAGAGGGTGAGCGCTGACCTATGGGCCCGTTAGTGAATTCCTCTCCTCCTGAACACTTGGTAGCGTGAGGACGGTTTCGGCCATTAATTATTGAGTATATAATACTAAGACACCTTAGACCGACGGCACAAAGTAACTCCGGGCCTTCGGCAAGATCATGAATCCTTTCGCCATTCCGGCTGAGTAGACTGAGAAGCTCCCTGCGGACAATGATAGAGTAAAATTTCAAAAAACTGCAGTGGGTCTGAAGGAACCCGCCTTTCCAAGCATAACCCTTCTCATTCCCACGGGCAGCCAATCTGACGAAAACCTTAAAAGCTGGAATAGGAAGGAGCAGTGATCCCGAAGTTCCAGAGAGGAAAAGATGCTATTGGTGAGTGAAACAACAAACTCATTACTTTGGCAAATGTCCAAATGTCTTGTAGGCATTACAGTAAGGGAAAGGTAACGGAGGGTGGTGAAGAAAAAAATAAAGTAGTTAGAAGTAGAGTATATATGGCTCGAGCATAAGAAATAAAGAGTGGATACCGGGGGGACACCTGAGATAAAACGCAAGGATTACCAGGGGGGCACCAGAGATAAAAACGTAAGGATTCGCCTTATTCCTGCGCTTTAAAACAGCGGTCAGAAGAAACGTGAACTCATAGCCTACAGAGGGGGGACGATTAGGCTACGGTGACGATTAAAGACGGCATCAAAGGGGTTCGTTTACACCCCATGTCAGGCTATTGATTAGGAGGCAGGTATACGTGTGTCCAGCTGGTGTTCGTCTAGTCTGTCATATGTGTCTTGTTGTATGTCAAATGTAAAATAATTGTATTAATCATGGTTTGAAATGCATTTTGCTTTACGCAATTCTGTAACTAAGAGGGAATCGCCATTGGATTGATGGGTTTTGAGTAAATTGTTGGTATAAATTTTGGCGGGAAAAGATTGGATTGGAGCTTGCATATGTGGTGCTCGCTCATACTATTGGAAGGTTAAAGAACTGTATTGGAAGGTTAAAGAACTGTATAAATATTGTTCGTGACGAAATTAAAAATGGAGGAAGTCACCCCGCTTGCGCATTTGTGCATGCAACTGCCCAAGCAGGCACCAAAACTAAAGAAATACAGCACGGAGTGGGTTAAGGGTACCGCCAATAAGATGTTTATGCCGTGGCCCCAGAACGGGTCACTCTCTAAAGCAGTCTTACAGCATATGGCCACTTTCCTGCATGCCACATATACAGGCAAGAAGCTAGAGAAACGTCGTGCTGTTCTAGAATTGTGGAAGATGTTTGAAGAAACAAAGGTGGAAGAACCACCCACAGACTGGATACTAAATGTATGTAAGGAGGGGGGCGAGACGCCTACCGCGCCACCAGCCCCGCCTGAGCCAGTCATTGAAGGAAGTCAGTCAGAGGGGTCTTTACCCACTAAGAGAACTTAAGGCAGCAACGGGGTATAGCAACCCTGCATACGAGTCACCTACATACAGTAGTGACGATAATAAGGGAAAAGAACAGGAAAACAATATCGCCTCCGCGGTCTCAAACGACAAAGAGATGCGAAGATGAAGGGAAAAATTGGGCACGGAGTTGTGCACCTCCAGATAAGGAGAAAGAGGGAAATAAACGTAAAGGAAATGAAGGTAGAGGTGATGAGATGGCATTGCGAAAGACGAATGGATGGGAGGTCAGATATTACTGAAGTTGGATGGAAAAGGAAGTGATGATTTTAGGCCAAGGGAGAGGTCTGGTGAAATGCAAAGGAGAGAGAAAGGGATGGAAGTAAGGGATGAAAGAACAACAAAGAAAGATAGGCTAAGGCGAGAACAACTATATTTCGAAGAGCAAGGAATACCGCTCAGTCGCACACAATACGCAGCCTATGAAAAGTACAGGCAGAACATGCTAAAGTTAGAGGAAGAAAGGAGAGTGCACGAAAGGAAGGTAAAAAAGCGAGAAGATGAGGAAAGTAGGGCAAAGGAACGTAGAAATAAACGGATGAGGGAAGTAGATAAGGCTGGAGAAGAAGCGAAGAAGCAAAAGGAAATAGACGAGGAAATGCAACGTAAGCGCAGACAGAGGGCATGGATCTTGAATATTTGGAGCCGGAAGTGATTTAACCCAATCCTACAGTAGAATGGGAAGACATAGAAGAATTCTTTCCTGCAAGCGATGCAGTATCAGGTACAAGCGGGACAAACATTGAAGACGACTTCGACACCAGAAGCATCGGGGAAACGATCGATAAAATATACGATAAAATATACAATGAGATGGGGCTAGAGCAGATATCCGATGGAGGAAGGGAAGATGAGCGCTTAGAGAGCACTCAGATATATGACACTGAGGATGTCACCCGAAGTAGTGGGAGCAGGGGACTGTCCCTAGACAGGCTGGAGATTGGGCAGAACGAAGAAGATGCAAAGAGTTGTGTAAACTGGGAGTATTCAGGATCCGACTCCGGTGGGGAAACGGAGGATGTGGCACATGAAGAAGGGAGCTGTTTTTCGCACCGTCTCCCAGGGGAACGAGAGGTACGATGGTCAGACGCTAGAGGGTCCACAAGTAGGGCACCGAAGTCTGCTAGACAGTCCAGCCGACATGAAGAAACACCCCACGGTCAGAGGGGGGGGCGTCAGAACCTGCCTACACAGACAGATTAAGGGCATTGCCAGGAAGACGGCAAGGCAGGAATACCACCCCGGCGATAGACCGGAGAGCTATGGGGAAAGAGAAGGAGGACTGTGCATTCCAATTCCCGTTGCTAGAAAAGGGGTGAGCAAGACCACAATATATTCAATGGCCATACATGGACCGAGAGAACCTTAAAAAAATAAGCTTCTAATGCTGACATCGGGAGCCGGAAAGTGGATACATGAGTTAGAGAAAATGACGGGGGGGTGTCACCTTAGCTATAGGGGACATTAAGGGCCTCCTAATTGCCATACTTGGTGAAAGAGCAGATGTATGGAAACAGGCAGGCTATCCTAGGGTAACCCTAACTAACACCTCAAATGACGGAGCACCATTTAATAACTGTAGGGCAGCAGTGTGGAAAGCGCTGCAAACGCTATATCCAGACACCTCTGATATGGGGGCTATAATGACTCGGAAAAGGAAAGAGTCACGAGGACCCGTTCATTTATATCCAGAATTTTCAAGACGGGTGGTTGCTCGAAACGCACGAGTATTGGACAAAATCTATCCCCGTATTCTACCACATATTATGCCAGGGTTGCCTGAACCAGTGCAGAAGCAGCTCAAAAACTTGGTAGGAGTAGAAGCAAAACCATGGGCCGAAATACAGTTGACAATTGCACACTATTGTAGATTGTTGCAAGAAAAGAACCGGAAAAAGGAGGCAACTCATAAGGGCGAGGAGGCAAAGCTGGTGCAAAAGAAGCTCTCGAAGGAGCGATGCTCACCAGCCCAGCCGAACCAAGCGCACAACAAACGAGCAACCCACCGCAGAATAATCAGGGTAATGCAGGATTTTACCCAAGAGGAAGGGGTTTTGGAGGAAGAAGATGGCAGAGTAGTCAAGGAGGGTTTCGAGGTAACCAAGGAAGTTTTCAGAATATTCAAGGCGGCTTTCAAAACGCACAGATGGGCAGTCCAGCTATGCTGGATGGACAGATGGCCCGACCACCGCCAGTGTGTTGGCTGTGTGGAATGACTGGACATGTGGCGCGCATGTGCAGAAGCCAAGGCATATGGCAAAATAGCCAAGGGATGGGGGCAGGCATGGTGAATCAGCCTGCCATCCCGCAACAGGCCGGTGCACAAAATTACACAGTGTAGCCGCAGGCGTCAGGCATGCAGCAAGGTGCACAGCAAGTGGTTCAACCACTTGAACATGGGGAACTTGCCACAGGGACAATCCCAGCAGGCACCACCGCAATTGTCACAAGGTGCTAGCTCCGGAGGGGGAGTCAACCCTGGGGCTGAGGGAAAAACAACAAGTATACAGTGGGCCGAACTTATATATGAAATAGGACAGCTCACGGGGGACTCTGATGTGCTCTATCCTATCAGTGACACCAGACCCTAACAGGGAACCGAGGGTGAATGTCACCATAGGGGGTAAAGAATATTCCTTAGTTGACACGGGTGCAACGCGCTCGTGCATACGAGAGGGCACATTTTCCTTGTCCGGCGAGGCTATAGATACTCAGTTTCACTGGAGCTCATAGTAGAGTTTCCTTTACAGATGCACTCCCAGTCTCAGTGGGAGAGCGCGAGATGAATGTACCCCTATTATATTCACGTCAGACCCCAGTAAATATTCTGGGCCGAGACCTGATGACTAAATTAAACATGACCATCTCGTTTACCGAGAATGGCATAGTGTGCTCCACTCCAGGAATGCATTATTCAAACGTGTGCGAAATGATCAGAGCATACTCAGGACGTATAGCCATGAGAGCTGTACCGTTAGAGCCTGAAGTCTTTGCATATGGCGTGGGGGGGCTTATGGCGGGACTGCCAGGCCTCGCAGACAAAACTATGAGAACCCCCGATTAGTTTCTGTTCAGACCAAGAACACCCATGCACGAAGAGGAGGGACAAGTATTTCCCTTAATGATACAATCTGCCGGAGTGCGAGGGAAAGTGGTATTGGTCGAAGGATATGACGACGAAGGCAGACAATGGTGTGCGATTATCGCCATCGAAGAAGGGTATCGAGTGACTGACGTCACTGATGACGATCTGTTCGAAGAGCACCCTGACCTAGAGGAGACCAGAGTGGAAGTAAGTCTCACATTTTGGGTCAAAATGATCAAACGGGAGGTGCCACAGAGAATGATGTTGGGGCTGGTACGTCCAGAATACTTTGGTGACGACATGGCCCAAGTGCCTGCCGCAGTATGGACTACAGGGTCCTATGACGTAGGTCTCCTGAAGGGGGCAGGTGAAGTGAAAATTAAACTGAAACCAGGAGCGCGACAATATCCCATGTCCAGAGAAGTGAATGAAGAGATTGCGAAGACAATTTCCACCATGATGGAGCAGGGCATCCTAGTAACGTCAGAATCATCTTGCAATACGGTGATTTACCCTGTCAAAAAATCAAAAGGGAGGGTCTTGGCGTTTAGTCCAAGATTTACGAGCATTAAACGATATAGTTGAGGCCGAGTTCCCTCTAATCCCTAATCCATCCACAATACTACCCACTGAGGAAAAATATTTCACGGTGATCGATTTGAAAAACGTGTTTTTCTCAATTCCACTGCACCGTGACTCACAAGACCTGACGTCATTCACTTTCAGACAGATGCGTCTGAAAAGCACGAGGTTGCCACAGGGGTATTGCGAGTCCCTGTCTATTTTCAACAGCGTCCTGCAAATGGACCTAAGCAATATTGCGGTGGACAGTGTTGTTTTGCAGTACGTAGATGACATTCTGATCTGCAGCACCACTGAAGAGCAATGCAGGCGTGACTCTGTCCAGCTATTGACTATACTGGCTGAAAAGGGATACAATATTGATCAGGAAAAGTTGCAGTACTGTCAACAGGAGGTGTTGTACATAGGGCAACTAATCTCTCATGAAGGAAAAAAGGTAACCCCAGAAAGGGCTGAAGCTATCATGAACATGGCCAAGCCGCGCATGATAAAACAAATGCAAAGCTTATTAGGCCTGTGCAATTATGGCAGAGCATGGGTTTTTGACTACAGCTCATATACCAAGCCCTTGCTTCAGGCTTTGAAGAAAGCCTAGGCAACAAAAAGAGAAATTGAATGGACTGAGGCAATGAAGAAAGGGGTTGCAGAACTTAAGGGGGCAATCTGATGGTAATTTTATGACGGCAGTGCTCGCGCAGCGAACCTCGCTGGGGTACAAGACGCTAGCATATTACAGCAGGAGTCTGGACCCCGGTTATGAAGGGCCACTTCCCATGCAAACAAGATCTGGCTGCTGCCGCATTCGCTATCGAAAAGGCGTCATCCATTGTGATGGGGTGCTCCATGACATTGTATGTTGAACATTCGCTGTTCGCCATACTAGAGAAGCCAAAGGGCACACTGACATCTCAGAGAGCATCCGCCTATGAGGTGATTATCTCTAACCCATCGATCAAAATAGTTTGATTTAAAACTTTGAACCCTGCTACATTCATAGCTGAGCAAGTCGCAGAAGGAGGACCTATACACGACTGTGTGAACTATGAGGAATTCTATGATGAGATCCCCAGGTTAAAGGAAAATGCCCTGGCAGGTAGCAAATTGGTGTTCATTGACGGTTCTTCGAGAATCGATCAAGAAGACAGACAAAAGGTATACAGGCGTGGACGTGGTAAAACACCTAGCGAATGGAGCAATTCGAGCACTCGTCAGTGCGCGAATACCCTCTCCCTATTATGCGCAAGCTGCAGAACTGCCGGCACTGATACTCGCCATTGAGAATCGTGCAGACCAGGAAGTAACTGTGTACAGTGACTCAGCCTATGTGACGTCCACAGTACATGCAGGTCTAGCACGCTGGAAAAGGAGGGGCTACCTCCGAGCAAACGGCACGCCAGTGCAACATGCAGCCTTATTGGACAGGCTGATAAAAGCACTACAGCTCCCAGTGGCCATAGCGGACGTGAAATGCACCGCTCATACCAAGGGGACAGATTTCGTGTCACGTGGAAATCATGAAGCAGACACGGAAGCCAGGCGCATGGCATCCAAAACTGAAACAATCATGGGCGTGGAGGTGGGACGTACCCATGAGCGGATGATGGTAGCGCAAGCCACACCAGAAGCCTATAGCAATATGGGGCAGACTCAGCTAATGGAGCTCCAGGGGGAGGCACCTCAGGAGGAGAAAAATGTGTGGAAGCGTCAAAGGTGTTCTTTAAACCCCTCCGACGGGTTATGGGGGCAAGACAGCACTGGTAAACCAGTAATGCCTGTCACCCTTATAAAAGTAGCATTAGAACAACTACACTACCCCATCCATATGACGAAAGAAAATCTTGCTGCAACGCTCGCAGGAGACTGGTTCACACCGAATTTAGCAGAGCATGTTGCATTTTTCATGGTGAATTGCATTATCTGCCAGCAATTCACTGCTGGGCACACATTGAAAGTAGTGAGAGGAATCATTCCCAGACCGAATGGACCATTCCAGCACTTGCATATGGACTACGTCGACATCATTCAAGTGTGCAACGGCTACAGGTATTTAATTGTGGTGGTGTGTCCATTCTCTAGATGGATAGAAGCAGGTCCCTGTACACACCCAGACGCTACCTGTGCTGCCAAGTACCTAGTGAGAGAAGTGTTCCCTAGATGGGGGGTGTGTGAAGTAATGATATCAGATAACGGGGCTCACTTTGTAAATTCAGTTTTCAAACAGATTAGCTTGTTGCTTGGTATAAAGCACAAGTTCTCGTTGGCGTATCATCCTGAGGGGAATGGGATATGTGAACGGATCAACGGTTTGCTTAAGGAGAGGATAGCCAAGTTGAAGCTCACATTAAAGAAGGGATGGCTGCACGGTCTACCATTGGCATTGTATGCACTTCGGAACCAACCCGGCTCCGACCATCATCTCACGCCGCACAAGATAGTTACAGGCAGAAGGAGGAGGAGGAGGACCCCTGACTCCCCGAGATAGAGCTAGATGTGATGCCCAACCGACTAGGGAGGTTCTGGGAACAGAGATGCAAGACTACCTAAGCCGTATGACATCCAGTGCCTCTGTCATTACAGGCCTTCTGCAGCAATGGCGAAAAGGGGACGGCACAGCACAAAACACAGCAGGAAGTGCTGAAGGAGACACCGAGCAAGGTGTACATGAGCCCCTCGTCTTCCCTGGTGACAGCGTGCGTGTGAAGAACTTTACCAGGAAGAGGTGGGACGAGCTAAGATTTAATGGACCGTTCATCGTAGAGGACTACACCCCCTCCGCCGTCAAGCTCCAGAGCAGAAGGGCATGGATCTTCATAAATAACATTAAACCGTATATAGGGGAGAGCCCTCCTGCTGCATCCAACTGCGAAGAAACCACAGACAACAGGGAAGAACCTCAGCACGTGCAGACAAGATCCATGGCGAGGAAGGACGACGCATGAGCAGAGAACCCGGATGCAAGTTGTGGCATAAAATTGGACAGGTTCCCCAAGCAAGGGGGAATAAGGACATAACGGACATACTGTGCATCACGGTTGCAGGGTAAAGAGAAGTGTATCTAGAGCCACAACAACGATGAAACAGACTCTGATGAACTACAAATAAGACTTTGAGAACCAAACGCAATATCCTGAAGCAACCAGTATCAAGACTTTGTTCATAGAACTTATGGTATCCCCCAGTAGAAATATCACAAAGGATGTGCTTTCCTGTTTCCGGCTAGTATTAGAGACATATCCATCACTTGTAGGGAGAGTTACCAGTATCACAGACTTTATTCAAGATCCGGCCAACAAGAAAATAATCTGGCAACTACTGTCATCACGGAAGTCTTCATTGTACTGCCCGAGTACGGTGATAAGGGTACAGATGCTTCCACCACAAGTGATCATTGATGAGCTGACATACACGCCTTTCTTTCGCATCATAGAGGAATGCCCAGAACTCGTCGGGAGAACCACAGATACTTTATCCTTTATCAGAGATCCAAGAAACAACGAATTCCTAAACCGAGTGTGGTACAAACTGAATTACGTGGTCGCAATCCACGCAGCAGGAAAGTGTAAAGACTGTTCACGTCACAAAAAAGCCCTATGATCTAGAGACCAGATAATCAGAACGAATGTCGTCACCAGAAGACAGCAGATATGCATACCATGTCTTCTTTCACCTCATTGAGAACTTTCCAGAATTAGTGGGTAGACCAAACAATGTTGATGTACCCGCATTCCTCAGAGACCCAGTGAAGAATGCAAAATTAAACAAGCTCCTGAGAGCCATCATAGCGCAACTGAGAAGGAATTATGTTCATCAACTGCTGAGGAGAGCCTTGTGAAGAGGAGATCCCAATAAACTTTCTGCCGCAGAACAGATTGAGGAGAGAGACACTGTTCTTCAACTTGTTGCAGAGAGACAGAGCGAAAGGAGCGGACACAAGAACTTCACCATTTTATTTTCCTTTTTCTTCATTTTTCCTATTTTTTCATGTGTTTTTATTTTTGTTTTAATGTTTGCAACATTTTATTTTTGTGTGATTTTTAGCAGTTCCATCTTTTCATTCTTTCGCATTGAGCAAGTTCCAGCATGTCCTCAGGACCAAAGCAAATTCGAGGCGTGCACTGGGACCTCACCTAGTATAGATATGCATAATGAATGTGATGTACCAAAGTTGCTAGCCTAACCCTTTTCCATAGCCTAGCACAGGAACTGTACCGAGTACCCAGAGACTACCGTCGTCACTCACATGAGGGGGGACATTTGGAGAAGCACTTGTCATTTAATAGTAAAGAACTCTCGAACTACGAGATCCGAGCAAGAGAAGGAATAAATAACTGACTATGAACTCATTCGAAATGGGGGCTCAGAACAGTAACTTGGTTTCACCCCCAACAGAAGGGCGCCCCGACTTCCCTGGAAGAAAATGCTGCAAATTGTTGTTCTGAACGATTATGTGAATATGTATAGTTATTATTGTTTTTCTGTCGTTAACAATCAGAACTGCTTTCTTTATTTGTGCATGAAGTGTCCCAATCTCAGGGCACCCACCAGATAATGAACATCTGGAGCCTACGAAAGCACCCAGACCCTATATAGTCATCCCAGTCCCAAGAAAACCGGACGATAAAAGTAGCAAACTAAATTTAAATGTAATGAGCAATGATTTAGACACATTTGAGGTAACAAATGAAGAGAAAAGCTGGAGACAGGGTCAATGAATGAAAATGCTGCATTGACCACTGCATGCACCCACACACAGGATGCACACAGACAAGGGCAAGTGTCAATGGCTACAGGGCCTCCAACGAAGGCAGCAGAGAAGGGGAGACTGCCTACCGAACAATCAGTTCCAGAAAAGAGTGGACGTACCCAGGAGGAGCCAAGTGAACCACTAGAGAGAGGGCATAGCAAAATCCCTCAAAAGAACAGAAGTAGCCACAAAGGAATTCACAGAGAAAACACAAATGCTGATAGACAATTTGTTCCCATTCATAGTCAGAGCAAAGAAACTGCACGAGGAGTTTGAGCAGCCGACAAGATGGCCACCTAGCTACAGAGCTCCGAGACCCATAGATCTACATCGGCGGACAACGGCGGAATCCGTACATCTAAAACCCAGATAACATTACCGGATAACTCCCCTAACTGCGGGGAACATACTGTGAAAAATCTGTTGCCTGGGACTTAGCTGCTGCCGAGATACGACCGACCAAGCTGGCCGGCCCCGTGCGGCCGTTGGGCCTGCCTCCTGGACCTCGGAGAGCGGGGCGCTGTGGCATCCATGTGCACCGCCGCCGGGCCGGAGACTGCGCTCCCACCCTGGGACAGCAACGGGTGCTTCCTCTGGTCAGCCGCCGCGAGGCCTGCTGATCACGGGCGGAGGTGGCGAGTGCCTGGGGGACAGGTTGCGTGCTGCCAACCATCCGCTGCCTCGCTAGAGCTCCTGCAGGCCCGGCTTTAATCGCTGAGGCGGCTGCGGCTCGCTCCCGTATCCCCCCTCCACCTCGACATTACCCGCTGTTCCCCCTCTGGGCGTGGCGGCGGTTTGCCGTACTCTGGGCCTGCTCACTGCAGCGGTGGCTGCTCCCCGACCCTAACGCCATCAGAGGTGGCGATGACCGCTGCCGCATGAAAGTCTCCCCAGCCCTTCCTCACTCGCGGGCTGGGAGCACCACTTGAACAATTGCGCGGCTGCTCCTCACGGCGGGCAATTCCTTTAATCCACCTACGGGACATATGCAATCAGGGAGCTGAAACAGCACTATAAACTACAAGGGGGAGGGCACCCTTCATTATTGGTGGCTACAACTGGTAGCAAGAACGACACTACGCCCAAGAGGGGCCCACATTCATTGAATGTATCCAAGCGAGCCTCAACACCACCAAACAGATTTCTGGCTACTCTGGAGCCCATCGAACCTCTCTCCAGCTATCTCCACCGACTGTTCCTGTGGCGGTCACAGTGATCCTGCTAACCCCACTTTACACGACAAAACTACTGGTCAGCTGCCGCCCCCACTACTGCATTCCTGTACTAACTTCACTACGAATCTGCCCATCTGAGACAGCAATGTTGAACAGAGCAAGAGGAGCTAACAAGGTAGGCGCCATGGACAAGTTCACCAAGGCAGCGCCCAGGTCAGACCAGGCGTCCTCCATGGTGCAAGAAGACGGTGAGGCCCTGCCGGATCCACCTCTGCCTGATTTAACTGTAATGATGGAGTCTATGGCCAAAACCTTCGCAGCCTTCCATGAAAAACTGGACGATATAAACGCTATCGTAGCCTCCCTCAGAGCCAAACTGGATCAACATGGTGCAAAAATCAGAGGCAGAGCCAAGAATAGGAGCCAACGAGGATAATGTTCAAACCTTACAGGGCACCATCGCAGAGCTCGTTGGAGATATGAAACGGGTCAAAGCCAAGTGTGATGACCTCGAATCGAGGTCACAGAGAAGAACAAGTTACTTCTTACCTTGTAACGTTCTTTCGACGGGATGTTCCTCCGACGTATTCCTCATCTTAGATATCTCCTTCCAGCTCTGCTGGCCTCGGAAAATGTTTTCTCTCTAGAGGGCGCTGCGCGTCGACGTCCTCCGAGTCGATGTCCCTCGACAGCCGCCGTATCGACGTCGACGTCATCCTGCCAATAAAGGCCGCGCGCAGCGTCCGTTGCTCAGTTCCGTTTTGTAGCCCACAATAATACTTTCTGGACTAAACTAATCACCCTGAAGGAGCGTAAGCTGCAACAACAAGGGAAGTAGAACTGCGGGGATGGATGGGAGGGTCGAAGAGGAATACGTCGGAGGAACATCCCGTCGAAAGAACGTTACAAGGTAAGAAGTAACTTGTTCTTCGAAGGGATTGTGTCCTCCGACGTATTCCTCATTTTAGATAGGCTCCCATAGCAGTATTCTATTATTGGAGGAGGGAGTACTGACTTCACGCTGTCTTCTATTGATGAATAGAATGCAGTACAGCCCTTCCAAACCTAGTCTCTTGACTGGAGGAGGAATCTAAATTGTAAAAACGTGTAAAGGTATGGACAGACGACCATGTAGTGGCCGCACAGATGTCTTTAACCGGCACGCCTCTTTTGAGGGCCGAAGAATCTGCAATACCTCTGGTCGAATGAGCCCTAAGGTTTTGAGGGGGCTCTTTCCCTGCCAGTTTATAACATTCCAGAATGGCTAGAATGATCCATCTGGAAATGGTCTGCTTAGTTATTGGTAACCCCAGCTTGTGACCGGCGTAACCTACAAACAGCTGGTCTGCCTGTCTTATCCGGGCTAGTCTACTGATGTAAAAACTTAAAGCCCTCCTAGGGTCTAGCCTGTGTAACCTCTCTTCCTCTTTCCCCGGGTGAGGAGGAGGATAGAAAGATGGTAGGGTAATCTTCTGAGTGATATGGAATTCAGAAACCACCTTTGGGAGGAAATTAGGCTTCACTTGCAGGACAACTTTGTCTTTGTGAAATATTGTGTGAGGGGGTTTACAAGAAAGAGCTTGTAATTCGCTCACCCTTCTAGCAGATGTAAGTGCTATTAATAAAACAGTTTTAAGGGTAAGGAATCTTAACTAACAAGAATGGAGAGGTTCGAAAGGTGTGCCCATCAGGAAAGTTAGTACTAAGTTTAAATCCCATAGGGGAACTTGGAATGGTCTTGGGGGATAAACATTGGTTAACCCCTTTAGAAACTGTATTACCAAGGGTAATTTGAAATAGGATGGTTCTTCCGCAGTACGCTTAAAGATGGATAGCGCTGTGAGATAGCCCTTAATGGTGCCAACTTGAAGGCCTGAATTTGCCAAATATAGTAGGAAGGACAAAACCATTGGAGTACCACATGAAAAAGGGTTGATATTCTGTTCTCTACACCAGCTGCAAAATCTGTTCCAACGGCAACGGTACAAAGACTTTGTTGCTGGCCTGCTTGCAGAAAGCAACACCTCCATAACATCATCAGGGAGGTCCCAATCCTTGTACCTCAGCCTTTCAGAAGCCAAGCGTGAAGGTTGAGGGTTTTGATGTCTGGATGGAGAACCTGACCTCCCTTCTGTGAGAGTAGGTTCTCTCTGAGTGGAAGTTGAATTGGAGGGCAGATGGACAAGTCTAGAAGGTCCGGGTACCACGTTCTCCTAGCCCAATCCGGGGCAATTAAGATCATGGTTCGCCGGAATCTTCTCAACCTCCTGATCATTTGAGGAATGACAGGGACCGGTGGGAACGCGTACAGAAGCGGAAACTCCCAGTCCATATGAACGCGTCTCCCAGAGCTCCTCTCGGGGGAAATTCCCTTGAGCAGAACAGGTCGCATTTCCTGTTTAGGCTGGTGGCGAACAGATCTACCTGAGGGGTTCCCCAAAGGGCGAAGATCTCTTGAAGGGCTTCCTGAGCTAGCTCCCACTCGTGGGAGACTGTGTTCTGCCTGCTCAGAGCGTCCGCTGTCAAGTTCTTCTCTACGGCAAGGTGAACTGCCGATAGAGAGATTCCTTCTTGGATTGCCCAAAACCAGAGCTGCATCGCCTCTCTGCACAGGGGTAGTGATCCTACGCCTCCTCTTTTGTTGAGGTAATGCATGGCCACCGTGTTGTCCGTCATTATCAGGACGTTCTTCCCTTGTACAGCTGGCAGGAACGCCTTCAGCGCAAGTCTGATGGCTCTCAGCTCTAACAGGTTGATATGTAGTCTGGACTCCGATGGAGACCAACGACCGCTGATGGTCAAGTCGTTGGCGTGGGCTCCCCACCCCGTGAGTGAGGCATCCGTGACTACTGTTATCTCCGGACAAGGTTGCCAAAACTGTTCTCCTTTCAGAATGTTCTCCTGACAGGCCCACCACTGAAGGTCTCGAGCCACCCTGCCAGGAACCTGAAGAAGATCGGTCATTCTCCCTGAGAATTGTGACCACTGAGTCCTCAGTGCCCACTGGAGGGATCTCATTCTCAGGCGAGCCTCTGGCACTAGGAAAATGCAGGATGCCATGAGGCCTAGCAACCTCAAAAAGTCGAAGGCTGGGAGACGTTGGGCATGTTGGAACTTGGTAACCATCTGTAGAATATCTTGAGCCCTCACCTCTGGTGGCGAAGCTTTTCCCAGGGAATTGTCCAGGATCGCTCGTATGAACTGGAACCTCTGTGATGAATATCATTTGTGACTTCATTAAATTGAGGGAGAAGCCCAGTCTGTGAAGGAAGTGGCACACGTGATTTAGCTGGATCTCAGCTTGTTCCGAAGAAACAGCCCTGATCAACCAATCGTCCAGGTAGGGGTAGACGTGAATCCCTTCCCTCCTTAGACTTGCAGCCACTACCGACATTAACTTGGTGAAGACCCTCGGGGCGGAGGTCAGCCCAAATGGCAGCACTCGAAATTGATAGTGAGAGTTGCCAATTGCGAACCTCAGGTATTTCCTGTGTTTGAGATGGATAGGCACATGGAAATAAGCGTCCTGAAGGTCCAGAGATACCAACCAGTCCTGGAACTGAAGGGCCTGGAGGATCTGAGAAAGAGTGACCATCTTGAATTTGTCTTTTCTGAGGAATTTGTTCAATTCTCGCAAGTCCAAGATGGGTCTCAGTCCTCCGTCTTTCTTTGGAATGAGAAAGTAAGGGGAGTACCAGCCCTTGTTCCTTTCCGCTACAGGTACCGGTTCTATGGCACCTTTCTCTAGCAGGTCCAAAATTTCCTGCAAGAGGAGCGGATCTGGAGTTTTCTGAGAGCTGATCCCCGGTGGATGACTCTGAGGTATACGTAGGAAAGGCAGGCATTAACCTTGGGCAACTGTTTCCAATGCCCAAGCATCTGACGTGATAGCCTGCCATACCGCCAGATGTTGAGTCAACCTGCCTCCTACAGGTGTCCTGTGAGGGAAGTCCTCAGAGTGGTTTTGGGGCGGCTGATGCAGATGCCGATGGTAAAGAGGCACCTGCTGTTGCTGCGGCTTTTGAATATCTACCCCGTCCACCTTGGGTAGTTCTTCTTTGTCCCCTTTGAGCCGGTCGTCCTCTACCTCTTCCGAATGCGGAGTAGAAGCGAAAGGCCTTGCCCCTCGCAGAGGTTCCTGTGGGACGAAAGCGAGTCTGACGGATTGCAGCTCCTAGGGATTTTGCTGCTGCTTTTGAAGTTTGTAGTTTCTCTAAACTGTCATCCGCCTTTTTCCCCGAACAAAGAAGAGCCATCGAATGGCATGTTCAAGAGCCTGGCTTGCATATCTGGGGCAAAACCAGACTTTCTCAACCAAGCGAATCTCCTGGTTGATGTACTTGCCGCCATTGCTCTGCTGATACTGTCAGCCGAATCAATGCCCGTCTGGAGGGATTCGCACATAGCGTCTTTACCGTCCTGTATAATATTCAGGAACGAATCCCTTTCTTCTCCCTCCGGGATGCAGTCAGCCACTGTAGAAGCACACTCCCAAAGTGTATGGCTGAACCTAGCAAGGGTGCAAGTAGCATTAACAGATTTTAACGCCATGCTACATGCCGAAAAAACTTTCTTTGCCATAGCATCATATTTTTTATCGTCCCTGTCTTGTGGGACGGTAGGGTAAGCAGTCTTGACATCAGTAGAAGATGTTGCCTGTACCACCAGACTTTCTGGGGATGGGTGTTTTGACAAAAACTCCGGGTCTGTAGAAGATACCCTGTATTTTGTAGACAGTTTTTTATTTACTGCCGGTACGACATCTGGGGTTTCCCAGTTTGTCATGATCTTCCTCTGAAGAGCGTTATGAAAGGGCACTACAGGATCCTCCTGTGGGCCTTTGTCAAGAATATCCGTGAGGTCATCTTGTTGGAAAGATTGTGAAGGTGCACACCACCCCATGAACTCTGTGATCCTGGCCATTAAGGCTCTATAGGGGGTTTCAGCATGCTCCCCCGGGTCTGGCCTAGCAAACTCCACCTCAGGGGAAGTGTCTAACCCACTTGCCTCATGTAAGGAATCATGAAGATCCTTTAACCTGCGTTCTTCAGAGGAAAATTCCTCTCTAATTGGGGTTACAGGTCCCTGCAACTCAAATGTGTCTTCCTGTTCAGACAATTCACCCTCTTCCAAAATTGAAGACATAGTACTCAGTTTTTCTGAACTCATAAAGGGAGTAAATCTCATTTCCAAGGCAGAGGGTGCCGAACTTGTCATTATTGGCCTCGAAAACGTCGATGTCGTCGACGCCGACGTCGAAGGCTTCGAGCGTGGCGTCGAAAACAAAGGCGGAGGCCTCGAAGACCTCGACAGAATTGGAATTCTACTCGACAATCTCGAAGCCATCGACGTCGAGGACCTGGGGATAGTCACTGGGTGTGTCGTAACCGTGACTTTTCTTGGCGTCGACGCCGAAGCTGGCGTCGAGTCGACAGACCCGTGTGTCGAAGGTCCCTTCGACAACGGCGTCGACGGAACCCTCGTCGACGGCGTCGACAGAACCTTCGAGGAAGGTTTGGAGGTCATAGTCCTACTCGAGGGTTCGAGACGCGCTCGAGAGGTTTTTCGCCAGGTACTGCGACTCGCTGCGTTTTTGACCTTTGGGTCTTTCGACCAGAACATCGCTCTCGGCAGTCTTCGAGGGGGTCGAGGCCGCTTTCTCGAAGACGCTCATCATATTTTTGCGGAATTCCTCCCATTCAGCCCGGGAACTATGTTTCGTGGGGCAAGGGATTCTTTTTGGCGAAACAGAGGAAGATGAAGACGGAGAAGGGGATCTTCGACGTCTCCTCCTCGAGTGCTTCGATCTCGAGGAGTGATGAGACCCACTCCGAGACCTGGAGCGCGAATGGTGACGAGGAGACGAGTGTCTCGACTTCGTCGACGAAGAAGAAGCTTTAAAAGTCTTACCTTTCTCCAGCTTCCCCCTACGCTCCTTCAGGGCCTTAGCTGTCATGGACATACAGTCCTCGCATTCCGACCAATGGTGTTCAGCTCCCAAACACCACAGACAAACTCTGTGCGGGTCAGTCAACGACATCTTTTTCCCACAATCTCGGCATTTTTTAAAGCCGGATCGAGGAGTTGTCGGTTCCGACGAGGAAGCCATCGAGTACGGATCGAATGACTCGAGGTAAATAGGATTAATCTGACTAAGAAGTGAGCAACGGTATTCCGAGGCACTGAGTAAGCGCGGAAAAACGGAACTGAGCAACGGACGCTGCGCGCGGCCTTTATAGGCAGGATGACGTCGACACGGCGGCTGTCGAGGGACATCGACTCGGAGGACGTCGACGCGCAGCGCCCTCTAAAGAGAAAAAAATTTCCGAGGCCAGCAGAGCTGGAAGGAGAGATCTAATATGAGGAATACGTCAGAGGACACAATCCCTTCGAAATATACGCATAGTAGGGGTTCCCGAAACGGCTCTAAAGGGTCACACGGAACAGGCGGTCGAACAACTCCTCAAGGACCTACTTGGCAACCCAGAGCTATCGCCACTCTTCACGGTGGAAAGAGCACATCGCTCCCTGTCACCTCGACCCAAACCTGGATACTTTCCCAGACCAATAATTGCGAAACTGCTGAGCTACAAAGACAGAGACCATATACTCCGCTTAGCCAGAGAGAAAGGGGAACTAAGGCTGGACTCACAAACAATTAGAATCTTCCCTGACTTTTCTGTGGGAGTGCAGCTGGAACGTCGTCAATTTGGAGGAGAAACTGCACGAGGAGCTGAAAGGCAGGACTATACTGACTACAACAGCAAGCACACCTGCTCCAACTCAAGGAACAAGCCTCAGGCCTACAACACGACCACGCGTTGGGAGGTTGGGGAGACAATGGCGGTTAGAGGAGTCTATGACAGCATACAAAAGGGAAGGAAAGGAAACACAAACCCTTCCCCCTACAACACCGATGCAGTCGAGGCAGCCTGCTCCACTGAGACACCCAGAGAGGAAAAGCAGCACAGACGCATTTAGAGACAGTCATAGCAAACTACAGAAGAACGCTGAGAATCGAGAGAAGCCCACACGAAGATAACAATGAACTTAATGATTACCTGGACAGCACAGCCCATCTCGGAAACATATGGTACCAGCACATGAAGGAAGTAGGGCGAAGGCAGTCGAAGGAGAATGCTTCGTCTGTGCTCTCCTACCATACAGCATGGTAAAATCCAAGATCTTCGTGGCTGTAGAAATTGATGTCCCTACAGTACACTGTATGTAACATGTAGCAATGTGTAACACCAGAGGACAATTTATGGGAAAAAGACGCCTCGTTGATATGGGCCAACGAAAAGTATTACCCGGATGAAGATGGCTACGTCCAGGACATTAAAGAAACCGAGCGCACACCAGAAATCATGTGATCAGGTACGAGAACCCTGGCATCAAAGGATCAAATGGGAAGTTAAGCCGAGACTGAAAGTTCAAGAAAAGACTGCAGATGAGGCTCAAATCTGGAAGAACAGAGGCCAAATGCAGATCTGGGGGTCAGTGGTCTTCCCAGATGGATGGGAGGACAGAGTAGTAATCTGCCGAGCGTGGATGGTCCTTGGGGACTGCAAAGAAGCAATAGAGAATTCGCAGAGGATATGCAAACCTCTGGCCAAGGTTGGTAAAACTGCTAACATGGGTCGAAGATAGAGGAGGACCCCTGCAAATTAGTACCACTGGAAAGCCCGAAACTATGCTTCAGAAGTAATGGCACAAGAAAGATGGGAGAGAATGTAAACTTCGGAAAAATCTTTGAAGTCCCAGGAATGATACAAGGTACCGCAGTCATCATGGACCATTACTGGGCGTGTGGATCCAAGGCATACATAAGGCTGCCGAAAAACTGGGGAGGCATATGCACACTAGTGAACGTCCACGGTCCCGCGCTTGTGATCCCTAAGAAATGACCTGAAGTTGGACAGTTTCCCGAAAGCAGATGCTCATCGAAGGAGATCTGTGGAACTGGTATCGAGGATGAAGAGGGGAAATTACTTTTCTCCCAAATCAGAAGAGGCATTCAATGCAATCCCGTACGAAAACAGGCTGTTCAGCCTTACCTCAACAGTATTCACAACACTACTCCTGCCCCACATCCAAGTTGGAGTGAATGCTAAATGGTTGTAGATAACCAGATGGGAGTTATTGCAGACCATGAATACCACTATAAAAGGATTCAACGCGATCAAAGAAGAGCTGAGAGCAATCAGACTGATGACCCTCCAAAACAGATATGTGCTTGACATGATCACTGCAATGGATGGAGGTGTTTGTGCAAAAATTGGAGAATCATGTTGCACATTTGTACCATCACACGATGAAGAAAACTGAACCCTAACAGAGGCCATAAGCATGTCGACAAACCTCAAAAACCAGATGATCGATGAAAGTGATGAACTGGACGATGACAGCTGGTTTATAGACCTATTCTCGTGGGTCTCACAATGGATGGCAGATGTATTCAAGTTTCTGGGAGCTTTAATAGTGATGGTATTGCTAGGATCCTGTGTTATCAAAATAATCATTACACAGTGCCAGAAAACTGCGAAGAAAGACATAGGGATGAAAATAATGGTGGATGTCGAACTAGGGTGGAAGCCCAGAGATCTGTCTGATGAAGAAAAAAAAGAGACTTTGTGAAAGCCAGCAAATTTGCGCCAGAGGGAACAAGGTTCACATACCCTAAGAAACGAAGAAGGTATGAAGGAAAGTGGATCTACTGCAGCCCAAATGGACAATGTCAGCTAATGACATGGAGCAAAGACGAACATGTGAAAACAGCAGGGAGTTTGAAGGGAGTGATAAAAATATGGACTCCAAAGGCTCACGCATTCACACCATCATGTACAAACGCTAAAGACGATGAGCATGACACCAAAGAATCAAAAGAAATGAATGCAAAGGAGGTTGCAGAAGTGGTCGATGAACCAACCAGAGGAGGGAGTGTAGAGGAGGTCCCAGACATGGCCTGCATCCCTTCCCCTCATTTCGAGGTACCAGGAGCGTACTCGCCAAGGTATGTGATGTATGAAGAGCAAATGAACCTACAAAGAGCTGCACTGGGACTCTGCCCAGTAAACATCAGAAGATCCATACTGGTTGAAGCACCCCTAACCAGACAACCCTGGGCAGCACGGTACCCTATCAGACAGCCATACCAGCCGCCGATACGACTCGTGAATGAACAAAAGCAGCCATCGAAGATAACACACCAGTGCGAGTAATTACGAAAATAAATGTAATGGACACAGGGAAGAGACCATGTTAAAACGTAAGGAAACGGTGCTACGAGACAAGATGGAAGCAACCGACCTGTTAAACGTGTGTAAATAGGCTTGAAACACAAGATGCTAAGAAATCGATACTGCTTGGAATGGTTAGTAGAAGACAGAGCGGCAAGCGCCAACCATATATCTACCTTATTATCATTATCAATAAGCCACATTATACAAGTGCGACTCCATTTTGTAAAAGCAGAAATGTACCCAGGCGGCCAGAGGCCTGACAGGCCAAGTTTCGTAACCCAGTCAAAGGCAAGAGAAGGAGCGGAATCGAAATTCAACAAAGAGTGGCTCATGCCTAGGAAATCGAGGTCAACCAGAGAAAGGGAGGAGAGCGTCAGCTAACAAGACTCAAACTTCAGAGCATACCAGCCTGCCTCATGAAGGTCAAGATAAGGGGGGCCCATGCAGGTGGCGAGGCTGAAACAGAATTAAATGGCTGTTTGACTGAAGTTCGAGGAAGTCGGGAGGGAGGCAGGTGATCGAAATGCTGCCGATTTCCAATTTGTTTCTCTGTTTGATGTACTTGTCATTAAACAGACTTCCCTTTGCCAACTTACGGAGTCCTCATTATTGAGTCGTGTTGGAGTAAGTGAATCCTGCACCCCCTATCCTCACATGGTGCAGCTATCTTGTCTTACAAGTTCTAGAGGGTGAGCGCTGACCTATGGGCCCGTCAGTGAATTCCTCTCCTCCTGAACATGGGCATTGTACGTGAGAGGGTGGGCGTATGGATTAGCTAAGGGTGCAGATAACTGTGGGGAATTATGGTACTAGTTACAGGCTTAGGTGCTTGCTGGATGTCCTGGGTGTCAGGGTCCTAGGATTCAGTAGTAGCAGCTACTGATAATACCTAGACAGCTAAGGAACAGGAGGTGGAGAGCTAAGAATTTTAAAGGCGATTTACAGAGATTGTGTTCTTGGTTGTGGGGTATCTGAAGTCAGAGGGGATGTAGGTTTCGGAGAGTGCCAAAGCTGATTGAACCGTAAGATTTCTGATCCTTGGACGGTTCGGTTCCACAAGACAGTCTGAGATCAAGATTGGGACATTAATCTATCAGGAGAGGGTTTGGTTTTGCAGATGGCAGGGTTGATCAAGTATCAGGTTTGAGATGCCTGGGTGACCGGGGGGCAGGGGGAGTTTTAGCTTTGAAGGAGGTTGGTGGTAATTGACGCCTAGATATCGGGAGGAACGTTCAAGGCTCCAAGTGGCCGGCAACAATTAACACCTAGACTGGGAGACCTAGGCAACAAATGAACACCTAGGCTTGAGTATCTGGATAGCGGGAGATGTTCCGGCCTCAAATGTGGCAGGATTAAGTTAAGAGATTGGGATGGGGACACCTAGAGTAAACTTTCTCACAGTACACGTAGATACAGGAAAGAAGGACCGGAGGGTCCTGTACTGAGGTGGAGAGGCCTAGGTTTCAGAGTGCAGTATATTACCAGAGAGCACGCTGAGATTCAAGAGTCCCGTCTAGTGGGAGAGAGGCCCAAGTTTTAATGTGGTTTCAAATATAGGGGAGCGCACTTAAGTGTGCTGTATTGTGGGTTGACAGGCCTAAGTTTCAAATGCAATTTCAAAAGTGATTTCAAATGCAGTTCAAAAGCAGTTTAAGCAGTTTAGTGCATTTTCAAAATGCAGGGGCACACTTGGAAGGCCAAAAAGCTCCAAAAGTGTGCAAAACCTGTCAAAAGCACTTTGAAATTAGGTTGCTCAGGGCCATTTGTTGACACAGTTCCCTGCCCCTCGAGTGCAGTTTCCACCCTCTGGCTGTCACGGATGTCAGACTTTGGGTGTCAACTGTATCCATCATGGGAAGACCTGGAGGAGAACCTCTGATAACTGGGGAAGGACCACTGTAGAGTTTCCATATTTTCTTTTCCCCCCTCATTTATCTCTGCTGGTAAATTGTTCTAGTTGCTGTATTGATGGTTTGACTCATATCTTTTAATTGCTTCTACTGTTCTTGTATTCTTGTTATAATGTACAGCGTGTTGGCGTAAAGCACTATGTAAACAAAATAAACAAACATTCACAATAAATTCCTCGTATTTTAAGGGCATTTGTTTTCCTAGCAAGGCTGGTCTTTGGTGGATCCAGGTAGTGTCAAAGTTCATGGCCCAGCCTCAATGCATGAGAAAACATGCAGCCAGGGAAACAGCAATTTGGCTTTGTAGCCCATGTAACATTTGAAGTCATTTTTGTTTTCCATCTTTCCACAATGGTCAATTTAAACAGGGGCACCATTCAACAATTTTTACAATTAGGCTGCGGTTGATAAAGATGTACATTTCAGGATGCTGTAGGTTTCTTTATACAAGCCAATTCTCAGTCGTGTAGAAATAATGAATGCCTCCATTTTTTACTTTTCTATAAAATGCTATGCTTTTCATCCCAGACTTCTCTATTTAATACAGATTGCCATCTTCGTCCATGTCCCTTAGAACTCATTTCTTTGGCTTGGTCATGTTGATGGGGTGCAAACATCACATTTCTTCACATGTATTTTTCACAGTGCATATATGTATTTTTCAATGTGAGGTTATTGTTTGCATCCTTTCCTTTTGTATGATTTCCCTATAACACTGCATGTTACCCATACCTTAGTTGCAGTACTTTGAAAATGAGTGCCTAAATAAGGATGCCTAAAGGTTATAAAAAGGATATACATATAAAAGTTTGCAACATTTCATAATGAATATGGCGGCTATTACTATCCTTTTTTATATTGTATCGGAAGAGTCCGTTGTCTTTTCTACAGAAGGCTCCCCGTTTTGAAGGTACTGATTTGAGCAACAATTCAGTCTGTATTTAGCCACATTTATGTATTGCTCTGTAAGAAAAATGTTACAACTAGTATTTTCCCATATCTGTTGAAACGAAAAAAAAAGATATTGCTTAGATGCTTCTGAGTGGACTCTGGGATTCTGTGCAAAATTCATTTTCACCTTTAAAAACAAAAAAGGTGCTCTGCTACTGCTGCCGTTTAAACATGCAAAAGGGAAATAAATTCCATATTTTATCCACTTCTTGGCCTTATTTATTTAACAGGCTTTGGCCTGCAAGGGATATGCAACAACATATACAATCAGGCAAGAGATTTGCATTTCCGTCCCCCTTCATTTTATTAACTTTTTAAAAAAAAAATGTTTTAACAAATACGGAAATGAAAGAAGGATTACCATCTGTAATTATGTGGAAAAAATTAAATGAAAAACATTACAACTGAGCCTCATTAATGTATGTTCTCATACAATTTGTCTTTAAACACCACCACTAAAGGTCTACAAATCTGCTCCACTAATTTCTTTAAAATTAGCGTTCAAGTATTTGATAACTAACGAATGGTCAATGCTCGTCACAGATCTAGCTGCAGATGTCAAAATGCAAACTGGGGGCCAGTCCGGATTCAAACACCTCTCACTGATTGCATCATTAAATCAATGAAAAACAACAACCACCACCATTTGGGGCTGGCAGTTTTTTAAAGTGATTTGTGAAAGCAAATTGAGCCAGCCTAAAACCACTTCGGGGAACTGCTTTCAAAATAATACGTCGAAATTATGAATTTTACAGCATAGATCTCAGAAGAAATTGAATCAAAAGACATAGGGTAAAATAAAAAATATAAACCTGTACGGTGTACACATTAAATATTGCAATATGTAAGATCCAAAAGAACCAACAGTCTTCACGAGTGTTTCCACAAAGCAAATGCTTGTGACCAGGGCAATAAATCTTGACTTGCCATTCGCTAGTGATATTGGACTCCTGTCAGTAGAAACCCACCACCTTAAAATATTAAAGGGATTTAAAGCTCTGGTTCTTAAACTGGAAACTTCAATTTTGGAAGCAAGGTTCCAATTGTAATAATTTTTCATGACACAAACATGCCAAAGCAAAGTCCTTGACGTTTTCTAGAAGTGTTGAGAATCCCTCTCTCCATGGGAGGTGGAAGGAGCAGGGAGGAACCCCAAGCCAGCCCAAGCAATATGGGGGTCGGGAGTTTGGGGGGGTGAGCGGGCAAGCACACATTCCCAACCACCCCCCCTTTCTGTGACAGCATGCGTCTTTGCAGACCCTTCTCTCCAGCCTGGGTACAGATGCTCACCAGTATTTTTCTTTTTCAGAAAGCTCCAGAGCGAGGTCAAAGAACAGAATACCAAGCGAGAGAACCAGCATCAGCACTCCATGCTACAAACAGCAAAGAGACTGAAATGAGATGCAACAGTCCCACAGAAACCCAGGCGCAGCAGCACCCCATCCAAGAGAAACACAGCTACTTCAGCCGCACATCAGAACGAGGAAGCACTCGTCACTAGCCCAGCTCAGTCCGCTGGCAAGCTCCCACCATCAATTAAAGATCCCCTAAGAGCAACAGGGGAAGAGCGGAGGAGGGAGGCAGGAAGGAACAGCGTCTTGTGGAAGAGATGGTAGGAGCAGGTGAGGTATTGGTCTAGGAGTGAAAGTGGTTCTGCAGTTTGAGTGCAAGTGTTTGTGTGATGAGTGAGTAGAAGAAGTTTGTGTAAGGAATTACTGAAGCGGATGGAAATGAAAGAAGGGTGTTTGAGTAGTAATGGGAGCAGAAGAGCAGTAGTAGAGGGGGGAGTAGTGGAGTGGGAAGAGCAGTAATATCAAAGTGTGGAGGCGAGGAGTAGGAGGAGTGAAACATCTGAGGGATGAAGGATTGGTGGGTGGAGTGGTGGTCAGTCAAAATCTCGAAAACAAAATCTCGAATGACAAAAAGCCCGAAACAAAAATCTCGAAAAAAAAAATATCGAATTTTTTATTTATTTATTTATATATGTTTTTGGGGTCAGGTGAGTAAAAAAAGGGGTAAAATAAAAAAAAGGGGGGGTTGGGGGGAACCCCCCCATTTTGGAAAAAACACATTGAAAAAAAAAAAATTCGACTTTTTTTTCGGCCTTTTGTATTCGAGATTTTTGTTTGAGATTTTTTGATTCGGTATTATCACTATGAACCGGGTGGAGTACGTTAAAGAGAGCAGTATCAAGGAGGAGGAGGAGGGAGTGGGCATGACTAAACTGATCTGAATCCAACAGTGCGAGTGTGACGCACTATCCAAACTCCCATTAGAACACTAACCTTTGACGGGGGATTCATTATATACTGTGAAGATTATTAGTATGTAACCATGTGTCACCCTAGATTGTGTTATGCTAACTTTACTGTATCAATCAGATTACCCGGCGGATCATGTTAAATATTGTCACTGAAGAGTCGGTCTGTTTTATCTCAAAATTCAAAGCGCTACAACAAAAAAAGACTAACCTTTGGTGAGTCTGGAAGGTTAAGAGGTCCTAGAGCGAGTTAGACAGCTAACATTTAGGAAGACATTGTTAGTCGAAGGAAGATAATAGACAGTCGGAGTAACATTGGTTAGCACTAACCGGGTTATGGACACCTGGGTAATTGAGGATGGTTGTGGCAAGATGACAGAGGGACAGTGCTAGGCCTCAAAAAGATCTTAATAGAGACCACTCTATATAGAAATAATAGCGTGCAATAACCTTGTGAAGTAGTTGTTCGAAGTTAACTTTATTAACTATGGTAGATGCACCTTTGTTTCATATATCGAACAGGTTTCAGGTGCAGAATCCTTTATTAACCGGTATATTCCAGACAACAGTGACGTTTTATGGGGCATTTTTGTGCATTTTCTTGTGCTCATTGTCTTCTCACTTCATAAATGGTGGCTACAGAAAAATACCATTTTGCTTGAAGTAAAGTAGCTGGTAAATGGGAAGGTGTGGCTATTATGGTTTTCTTTTTTAGTTACACTCGTCACATTGTGGTTTAACACCTTGCTTTAATATGCCATGCTTTAACATTTTGTCTTTTAGTGGAGGATGATCTGCAGTTAACCGCTTCTGGTAACATCTCTCTCACAAAACAGAAGCTGAAATCACTGCAGTATATGTGCCTTGCTATGCAGTGGGCACGGACCATGCAGAGTGCCTCTTAAAGGGGCTTCAGTGGACTAATACAGCCTGCAGGACTTGGGTTTGGCACCTTCGCTCTAGAACAATGTTTAGGGCTTGCTTATTAATGCAGATGGCCAACTATTGTGCCAGTTTGGTTAATTTATTCTATTTGTACACCTCCTACTGATCATTCTTTAGTTTCTCATTTCTCTCTTCTCGCTTATCATTCCACTTAACAATCCAGTTCTACTTCTGCTTTACACAGGATTGTGGTAAGCTTTTCCCAACTGTGTTGCTGATACCATTCATACAGCACTTTCATCCTGAAGAAAGGTCTACTGTTGACTGATTAGGTTAGTGATGTTTTTCATACTTCTAGACAAGTTTCACTGGACACATTTTGTCCACACAGCATAGATTCTCATTATGGCACATTAAGATATTTTGGACATCCAATTCCTTTGATTCATAGCCAGCAGAGTCAATGGTGACGGATCATGGGATTAGTCCAAAACATCTGGTTGTACACAACAGCACAGGTCTGCAAAACTTTGGCTCACCAGATGTTTCAGACTAAAATGTCCATGATATCTGGTTGACTACGTTGGTTAGGGTTGATGGGAGTTTTAGTCCAAATCTTCTGGAGACAGAGCCAAAAGGTTACAGTCGCTTTAAAAACCCAACTCTTTGGGCAGGTCTTCGAAAAGGCTAAACTGAGTTGGCATTTTAAAAAAAAATCCTTTTTGTTCAGATTGGTTTTATATGCAGAGATGATTAGAGAGGCAAAATAACATAATTCCTAAATGACTAAAGTGAAAAAAGATAGCGTCCTGGAAGGCAACCTTCAAGTCTTGCCCACCTCCTGAAAGACTTTTTCATCCTTACTTAACACAGGGCATTTTAATTAATCGTTTATATATAAACTCGGACATTCAGATCTCTTTTCCATGTGCAAATAGCCCGGTCACTGTGCTGTTCCATCAGTCCATCTCCTTTTGTTAACCATCATTTTCCTCTTTCTCAAGGTGTATTGCATTTTACTGCTTGCGCCAAGCCTATGCTGCCCCCCTTAAACCCTTGCTAACTTATTTGATCAAATGAACGTATTCATTGTTTTAACCATACTAACAATTTTATTTGTCTATCTTTATTCAGGCCGTTAAACCCCCCCCCAACCACACCCCTGTCCCAATTAAAAAAACCTGATTCAATCTTGCGCACTCTCCGCAGAGAAATGTGTACTATTATACACTTAACTTGCATATTGCTGTGTCATTTGCGATCAGGCATTAGTTTAGATAATTTTACAGAAATCGCACTTCTTGCAATTTGATGACACGTTTTCTTCTGTTTTAGTACTTTCAGATCCTTCTGCTGCTTTTGATTCAGTTGATCACTGCAAACATTTACATTCCTGTTCTTCACTTGTTATTTCGTACATCATTTCGGGTCGATTTTCTTCTCATCAGTAATAGTGTCCAGGAAATGTTGCAAGGGTTCTCAACGTTGGACTTTGTAAACAATTCCTTCAAATCTCATTACCTGTATACATAACTTAAAAAAAAAAAAGCCTTCCTGACCCAATTCTCTTCCACAATTCATTGATTCTTTTCATTCCCCATCTTCATCACGTTAATCTAATGGTCAATGATCTTGTCACAGTTTGCATCACTACTTTTATCTGAATTGTAGGGGCAACGAAAGGTATGGGAGTAGTTTCTTACCTGTAACTCCATTTTTCCAGCGTTGGTATCTTTCATGGATTCACATGCTTAGAATATTCCCCGTCGTCAGACTGGGAACCCTCGGTACACATACATAGTCGTTTCATATAGGAAAAAACTTCCGACACCTGTGTGTCCTATCCACATCTACGTCCTCCCCGGGACGTCCACACATGCCCCATAGGACGTAATGGTATAAAAGCCCCACCCCCGCGGGTCCCGTCAGATTTCGACCCCTCCAAAGAAGAAAGGGGGAAACCTGTGTATGCACATATCCTGCACATTGCATTTCGGGGAGGCTGGTGGGCGCATGTGAATCCATGAAAGATACCAACGCTGGAGAAATGGAGTTACAGGTAAGAAACTACTCCCTTCTCCAGCATTGGATCTTTCATGGATTCACATGCTTAGAATAGATTGTATAGCAGTATCCTAGAAGAAGGAGGTGAGAATGCAATGCAACATACATTACAAAAACAAACCACTCCCAGTCCAAGTATATATATATATGCACGTAAGCAGTAACATATTCATAATATATACACACATATATACATCTCTCTCTCTATATCTATATCTATATCTATATATATATGTATGCGACACATCAAGGAAAAAAACACCAACCATCGGCAAGGTAAAAGACAACAGTCTCACCATTTGGCTTACCTCATTGAAAAAGATGGCGCAGCACTGCCCTCCCCATCTGTACTTCATCCGCATGCTGCCTTTCCAGGCAGTAATGGCGTGTGAACGTGTGTGGGACTGACCACGCCGCCGCCTGGCAGATGTCTGTCAGAGGAATTCCTGCCCATAGCGCCGCGGAGGAGGCTGTCGATCTCGTGGAATGGGCTCTAGGGTGCCCTTGTAGGGGTCTCCCGGCCTTGGAGTGACTAAAAGCAATTGCCGACGAGACCCATCGAGCCAGTCCTTGCTTGGAAATTGCCCTCCCTCTCGTCGACGGACCATATGCGATGAACAGCTGTCTGGTAGTTCTGAGTTCTTGCGTTCTTTGCAGATAAAACTTTAACGCTCTTTTCACATCGAGCGTATGAAGAGCCTTTTCCGCCGTCGACGACGGGGTCGCAAAGAAAGTATGAAGAGCAATGGTCGAGTGCTTGTGATAGACCGTCGGTACTTTCGGGATGAAAGTAGGATTAACTGATAGTATCACTATCTTTAAAGAATCTCATATATGGAGGGTCTATGACTAATGCCTGTAATTCCGACACTCTTCTAGCTGACGTAATGGCAATTAAGAAAGCCAGCTTCCACGATAGGAACTGCATGGATGAAGAGGACATTGGTTCGAAAGGAGGCTTCTTTAAAGCCGCCAACACCACATTTAGACTCCATGATGGTGGGAACCGCTTCGTAGGGGGAAAAGTTCTAAAGAGACCCCCTCATGAAATGTTTCACCAGTCTGTCGCTGAATAACGGTGCAGAATGTCTCCTTCTCGTGAACCTTGAGATGGCCGCCAGGTGCACCTTGATGGATGACAAGGATAGCCCACTCTCTGCTAGGTGAAGAAGATACGGTAAAATTTGTTCAGGAGTTACTTCCCAAGGTCGTATGTCGTGCTGTGTTTGCCACGACATACAGAACCTTCGCCACTTGCATATGTATGACTTGTTAGTGGAAGGAGCCCTAGCAGCCTGTAGAATTTTCCGGCAATCCGACGAGACTTTCAAATTGCCAAATTCTGCAAAGTCAGGAGCCATGCCGTCAGGTTGAGGCTGTCCGGATTGTGATGCCACACCGTTCCCTTTTCCCTGGATAGGAGATTCGGAACTTTCCGGAAAGTTATCGGTTGTTCCAACGACAGGTGTAGTAGGTCGGAAAACCACGGTTGTCTCGGCCAATACGGTGCCACCAGAATGACCCGGCATTTGTATCTGCGAATCCATTGTATTGTCCTCCGTATAAGGGGAAACGGAGGGAAGGCGTACAGGAACTTGTCTGTCCACGGAAATGAGAACGCTTCCCCTAGGGATCCTTTCTGAGGCCATCTGCTCACGAACTGCTCGCATTTCTTGTTTTCTTTCGTTGCGAAGAGATCGACTGAGGGGTGACCCCACCTTTTGAAGATTCTTTGCAGCTGAATGGTGTCCATCTCCCACTCGTGTATCTGAGCCATGCTCCTGCTCAGGGAATCCGCTTGTACGTTCTTCACTCCTGGGAGATGGTGAGCCACTATAGATATGTTGTGTTTCAAAGCCCAATGCCATACCTTTTGAGCCTCCACAGAAAGGGTCCTGGATCTTGTGCCGCCTTGTTTTATCAAGTAGAACATGGCTGTCGTGTTGTCTGTCAGCACTCTCACTCTCGACCCCTTGATATGTGGGAGGAATGATTTCAAGGCCCATCTTACTGCCCTCAGTTCCAGCACATTGATATGTAGGCGTGATTCGGTGGGAGACCATCTGCCCTGGGTTTGGTGGTTGTCCATGTGTGCTCCCCAGCCCGTCAGGGATGCGTCCGTGATGATGGTATTCTGAAATTCGGGTTCTTGTAGAGGAACCCCTCTGTCCAGGTTGTGAACGATTTTCCACCATTGGAGGGCTCGGATGATTTCGTCGACGGTTAGCCTGTCTGACCACCGACCCGTGGACTGCTTCCATCTGTCCGCTAGGAATTCCTGAAGTGGCCTCATGAACAATGGACAGTTGGCTACTAGATGGATGCAGGAAGCCATGGAACCTAGGATCGCCACATACTTTCTCACTGAGAGTGTGCCATGTAGACGTAGTTGGCTCGTCAGCCGATTGATCTTTGACATTCTGTCTAGGGAAGGCTTCACTATTCCCGACTGGGTTTCGAATTGAGCTCCCAAGAACTTTAAGTTCTTTGATGGCCTTAGAGAGGACTTTTCGAAGTTCACTGCGAACCCCAGTCGTTGCAGAAGCTGTAAGGTAGCCTGTACGCTGCCATTGGTCGACTCCGAGGAGGATCCCCTCACAAGCCAGTCGTCGAGGTACGGGTATACATGATGCCCTTTCTTTCTCAGCCAGGCTGTCACGGGCGCCAAACATTTTGTGAATGTTTTTGGGGAGGATTTGAGACCAAACGGGAGCACTGCGAATTGGTAGTGTGTCTGACCTACCATGAACCTCAGAAACTTTCTGTGTTTTTGACACATAGGGATGTGGAAGTACGCGTCCTGTAGATCTAGAGATGCCAAAAAATCTCCCACTTGAACAGACATGATCACTTCCTGCAGCGTGAGCATTTTGAATTTCTGGCTCTGTAAGGTCTCGTTGAGGTCGCGTAGGTCGAGAATGGGACGCCATTTTCCGTTCGGCTTTTTTACCACAAAACACCGCAAGTATACCCCTTGGCCTTTCTGCGATGCAGGGACTAACTCTATGGCACCTTTCTGTAACATAAGTGCTACTTCCTGCAGCAAATTGTCCAGATGTGGTTGGGGTAGGGGTATAGGTGGACACTTTGGAGGTTTGCATTTGAATAGTAGAGAATGTCCGTACCTCACTGTGTCCAACACCCACTGATCTGTTGTGATGTTTTCCCATTCTTTGACGCAGCTTGACACTCTTCCTCCCAGAACGGTGCGCTTTCCGTCATTGCTGGTCTTTCTGTTTGCTCGTCGACGACGAATAGGTCGGTCGTCTCTTGGATGACTGGAAGTTTCTGCGCCGGCTTGAGTTTTGAGAGGCGCGTCTATATCCTTGGGAAGGGTACGCCGATCTGCCGAAGGATCTATCCCTGGGTGTAGAAAATCTTGAGTTGCCAGATGCCCCGGGACGAAAGGATCGAAAGTGTTTACCACCCTGAAGAGCACCCAACGACCGTGCCGTATCCGAATCCTCCTTCATGCCCTTCAAGGCCTCGTCCACCTTTTCTCCGAAAAGAAGGTCACCTTCGAAAGGCATGTCCAATACCTTATACTGCACCTCAGGTCTGAAGTTGGTGCACTTAAGCCAAGCCTGGCGTCTTAGAACAACTCCGTTGTTTATCTGCTTAAAACCCGAATCTGCCAGGTCCACCGCTATGTTAATGGCATGATTCGACGCCTCTTCGCCCTCTCGTACCAGAGACATCGCCGTTCTTCTATGTTCCTCCGGAAGGTGGTCCAGTATAGGGGCCAGTCTGTGCCACTTCTCCCTGTCGTACCTGGCCACAATAGCCAGAGAGTTGGCTGCTTTCACAGTTGCAGCACCCACGGAAAGAACCTTCTTACCAAACACGTCTTGGCGCCTTGCCTCATTATCCGGAGGGGTAGAGCACTTGTGTTGAGCCTTGGCTTTCCTCGTCTCCGCTGCCGACACCACTGAATCAGGTGTAGGTTGGGACGAAAGACACGTCGGGGTAGAGTCTGGCACTTTAAATTTCTTTTCAATGCGGCCTTTGACGGCCGGTTTAAAAAAGGGGTGACGCATGGTTTGAACACCCTCTTTCCAGACATGATCTAAAATGGGTATTGAGAATATTGAGCGTCTATTCTTACCCATATGATCGAATAGAAAGCAGTCCTTTTTCTCCTCCTGCTGGGCCAGGCCAAACTCCTTACATGCTTTTTCAATCATTGAATGAAAAGCGCCAATATCGTCTGGTGGCGATGGGCGAGTGGGGCTCTTTGGCGTTTCCAGTTCCACATCCGAAACCCAGGATGGATCCCTAGATGGAGACAGGGAGATATCCGATGCTGACCCACGGTCAGATAAAGAGTCCGAAAGCTCGCCCTCCTCCTGGACTACTGGAGTCACCGGAACTCCGACCGTTTTGGTTGGACGGTGTGACGGGCCGGGTTCGTCGACGGGGGGGGGGGGTCGATGCCACAGGTGGAAGTCTTTCATCCAACGTTTTTAGCAGTGAGTGTAAGGAGGACAGGTCTTCCATGGACAGGGCCGATTGAGAGTTTGGAATATTGGTAAACTCCTGAGAGCAGGTTGCTCCTGATGGCGACTTGGCTCGTAGCCCAAGGTCTTCCGGGCCCGCAATCCTGAAACCGTCGTCTTCCTTCGAGGAAATCGACACTGCTTGTTCCTGCAGTAACGTGTCCGGCAACCCCATATCAAGAACTTCTGGTCTCCAGGTCAGAACTTCGGTCGACGAGGACATTGTCGCCGTCGTCATCGGGTTGATGACGGGGGAAACCAACTGCGTCAGAGGCAGTGAGGACACTGACTGGTTCGTCTTCGTCGACGGTGGGCCTGCAGGTGGCTTAGGCGGTCCCGCCTTAACGGTAACTCTCCCTGCGTTTATCCGATTCTCTACTCGTGGCAGATCTATGAGGATCGCCCGAGGAGGATTTTGGCCTTTCCTTTCCTTGTTTTTTCGACGATGATGGTATCTTTTTTGAAGATTCTTTGGAAGAGTGGCTTCGTGGAACATCCCTTTCCGCCGGTCGAGTCTTCTTCGCCGGTGGTTCCGACGAGGTTGAACGGCGCAGGGCTCCCGATGTTTTCGTCGAGGCCACGCTGCGCACGGAGCCCACCTCCGACTGAGGGTATGCTCCCGCCCCGTCATTTAACCACGACACCAGCCGCCGATTCCGATCTTTCAGGGTTTTCTGAGAAAAACCCTTACATATTTCACACTGGTCTGCGGAATGGTGAGGGTAGAGGCAATAAATACAATCTAGATGGCCGTCCCCCTCGTAAACCTTCAATCCGCATGTGGCGCACGGGCGAAACAGAGGTTTGCCCGACATCCTGGTAAGACCAAAAAAAACCTAGAGGGTCGTTCGGTCAACCCAGCGAGTAATTTCAACGATAGCCTAGAAAGTAGAGACTACGCGAGGAGATCCCACTATCTTTGGAGACGGTTGAAATCTGATGGGACCCGCGGGGGCGGGGCTTTTATACCATTACGTCCTATGGGGCATGCGTGGCCGTCCCCGGGGAGGACGTAGATGTGGATAGGACACACAAGTGTCGGAAGTTTCTTCCTATAGGAAACGACTATATATGTGTACAGAGGGTTCCCAGTCTGACGACGGGGAATATTCTAAGCATGTGAATCCATGAAAGATCCAATGCTGGAGAATTATTGTTCTGCAATTTCTTACATTATTACTCCTTCCTAAATTGCTTTTACCCCCATTTACAAGTACCTATTGCATCATCTACTGGAAATGTAGGATTTGCGCTTGATTCTTTCTGCGCTTGTCAGGACTATACACAAACGTGTCAGTCGTGTACTAAATACAATCGGTCATTAAATTACATTTTCTGCTACTAAAGTGCTTGGCTTCTTTCTTATTTAAATTACTGTTCTGCACTTCATGTGGCTTGAAACTAAAATACTTTGTTCTGCCTTTATTATGAATTCGCCACTCTGCAATTTGAATTCTTTTTTGGGTTGTGGTTTTCTTCCAACACTTATCAATATTTAGTTTGCCTCCAGTGGCTTCCCTCTTTTCCTATGATTTGATTTTCACCTATTCCGCATCAGTATTGTTTTCAAACTGGTTCATGGTCTAGCTACTTTATTTTTATCCTATTAAGCTGCAACCACCATCTAGGCCAGTGATCCCCAAAATGTAGTCTGTGGTCAATATGGTGCGTATGGCACCATAAAATGTTGCTTACAATTGTGCTTTGCTACAGTGTGGCTTTTAAAAAGGAGGTGGCTATGAAGTAAAGCGATTGCAATGCCAATTTAGCCTGTAAGCGAGCATACCTGCCTGCTCGGACACACTGACATAACATACTATTAATTGTGGAGATATCTACGGAGCGGGCTGAGAAGTGTGGTGACACAGCAACAGCTTACCGTCTATGCGCTAGCACAAAATGTGGTCAAATAGGTTTGTACGGTAAGAAGCTGCATATTATGCAGACCACACTCCTGTTATAATCAGAACCAATAACCATTTACTGGTTCACCCACATACCCCAAGCCGTGTGGATGTGCAATGAGCATGAACTTAGTGAGATGGCGATTCAGGAGAACCGCAGGCCCCAAAAACTAGGGTGGCCCTTCCATTCCCATAAAGAGTCATATGGTCAGTAGCAATCCAAGAAAAACTACCCACCAACGACTAGGCCAGTCCCACGCCATTGTGCTGTTACTGCCCCAACCTTGGTGCTTGCTGCACAGCAGGAGCTGCACCACTGGTTAGAGCAGGTACTCCATCTGTTAAAGCAACTGTTGTGAGGTTAACACGTCCACATGGTTTACATTTGTGCAGTAGAAAGTACTACACCGAGTTTAATACTCAAGAACTACTCTACAAAACTGCTGGGACATGACTGAAATGCAGGAGCGAGGCGGGGTCCTTCTTCCACTTAATGTGGAGATGCCTGAAAAGTAGCAGCTTACTGGGAGGTGTTATGGACACTATCCTGTCTTCAAGAGAGGGAGATACAGAGGTTCCCCAAGATAGCCATACTACATATTCTGAGTGACGAGACGAGTGCCGGGGGAGCAGACACTTAGAAAACACAAGGCTGGTGACGACGAAGAGCGATTTAGCCATCAAATTGGGGGTCAGAAGAAATTAACATTGACCAAATGGAAGAAGGTCATGGGCCATTGTAAACCCTTGGAGGAAATGGTATACCGGCACAGGGGTTGCCCAGGGAAATCTCAAACGATATGGGGAAAATGTGACTTTGTGAGATGATCATAAGGGAATCAGGCAGCACGACAGCAGTACAGGGGGAAGGACAGGAGAAATATGGGGGCAGACTCCCAAGGAGAGCGGATGAACAAGCTGGCGTATGGGAGTTGGATGCGGGTTGAGGGGTGGTGGTAAGGCTTTGTTGCATCTGTGGGAAATGTATGAATGATCATGAAGATTATGTTTTGTTCAATAAAAAAGTAAAAAAAGTTATTTAAAAAAATAAAACGCAACTCTTGCAATACACTAAACCGCACTGTGAAAAGGTTAATCCACATGGTTTGGATTTTACTGAGGAGGTCTCCAGCAATCACAGGCTGCATGACAGGGAAATGGTGAAAGGATGTGTGGGCGGTGCTTAGTCTTGATGGACAGCTTTGTGCTGCAATGGAACATATAACAGTAAGGGTCTCTGAATCGGAGTTCTTTCCTTTAACCCTCTGTGTCTTTGGTTGCCAGGAAACGGTCGAGGGAGAAGAAATTGTCTGTTACGAGTGGGCGTATTAATCACAGCCCGCTGTAATGGAGAACAAGAAGGAGTAGTCTGACACACCGTTCTTACAGCATTGTTCCGCTGTGTTTGTGAGGTTAAAATGAGTCGTGATGCGCCGCTGCACCAAAGTTGTTAAAGGAGCTTGTCATTTCAAAGAAAGTGAAGCCACTCGCGAGTGTTCTATCAGCTGAGAGAAAGAAGCAGACAAGAACCCAGTCAGCTGAGCAGTACCGCTGTTAAAAAGAGTCATGCTGAGCAGAAGAATTAGTCCGCTCGGATCAGCGGTAGACGAGTAGATTCCTCGAACAGCTGTAAGTGAACAGTCCGCTCTTCAGCTGCGAACAAGGAGGAGTCGAGGCCCGGAGATAGCAGTTGATGGCGAAAGGAGGCGGGGTCTAAGGAGGCCCAGCTACTGAAAGGTATTTCATTCGCAGGGGCATTTACAGAGCCAGTGCTTCATTGCTGCAAATAGCGGGTGAATAAGAAGGGAAAACTATAACGAGAAAACATGGGAGCTGTGTAGATTTAGAAGTGCCTTCTCGGAAGAGGTAATCCATTATAAAAGAAAGGTTACAAAACTAAAAGACCCAGGCATCTTGAAGATAATTATTCCTTAGGTTCGGGAAACTGCTTTCTAAGTAAACACAGAGACAGCAGAATGGAGCAGTATTAAACGAATACAGTCTACACTGTTCAGCTCATAAGAACATTCACAGCTGCGCTACTGAAAGACTTGATAATTCTAACAGAAGAAACTTTGTGCTGAAAGGATTAAAACAAACAACGTTCTTACGAGCAGAGACTTCTCGCTTTCTCCAGAGCTAGGCACTCATTGGACCCTATTTGCCAAAAAGAAGAAGCAACGACTTTTATGCTACTCCATAAGAGACAAAGGATGAATGGAAACAATCCTGTGTGAAGAATTTCAAGCAAGAAGACATATCCTTTTCAGAAGTTTAATAAAACTTATATTTAAAGTAGTCTGTGTTTACACAGTCTTACTCCCACAACAAAATCATTACACGCCCCCTGCAGTTTTATATTGTGGTATAATGGGATATTCAGGCATGTTTTTATATATTCAGATTTTGGTTTGTAAAACCTTTCCAAAATATAAACAAACATTTCAATTATGAAGAGAAAAGTATAAAAGCCTTTATACAAAACGTACAGAATTCATTGCGTGCCAACATTATGAACAAACCGAGAACAGTACAAGCACCTTAAATCATGAGGAGATTCACAATAAATAATGAAATGTCAATACCATTCGATTGTTTGCAACAATTTACATTATTCAGGATCTGGGCAATCCTTGGCAAGTACCCAAGTATTTCTTTAGTAGGTATCAAATGAAACTGAGGAGCATATATTACCTTAAATAAAATCTATTTGGAAATCCTTTCAAATAAGGCTGAATAACTGCACATTTTGGAAAAATGAATATTCCAGAGATCATCAAGAGATTGAGAAGCGTTTCCGCAGTCAAATTGAGAAGTTTTCTTTCTTAAAATCATCATTTGAGTAATATTAGGTCTTCATAAGTAATACCCATTTGCTTTATACAAGCTACACAATCTGTAATAATAGACAACTTCCTGCCAGATACAAATCTCTACACAGAGTCCATAAAAATAAATGTCCACACCCTTCAGTATTCTACCGTCAAATTGGATCCCTCTCAGCACTGCAGCGTTCCAAAGGGAGGGGAGCTGGGAGCCATTTAGCTCTGCCTTGTAGCCTAGTAGAGCCAGGGTAACTTGACTCCAACAGTTACCAGGAACTACTTTTGGCTCCCAGGCCAACTGATGGAGAACAAGCACATCTATGTGAACTTAATTATAACGTGTCCCAAATGCACACAAACATTAGGACATATCTATAAAGCATAAGGGGTTATAAAAAATTACACTTGTGCATGTTATGTGGAAGTTAGATTTGCGGAATGGTATGTACTAGGCTCCACGTCCCACAGCGTTAGACCCCAATCACTGGTTAATGCTGGGTACCCAGGAGCTCCTTTTGGCTCCTGCTTATCCAATCTTAATTTCCATCCATCAACTACCATCATATCAAAAAAGGGATGTTAAACCCAGCAGTTCAGCATGGATCAGATGGATGGGCCTTTGCACATTTAAAAACATTCACCAAGTCTTACCGTCCTAGAGATTCAATCTTTGAGGTTACAATTTAGCAGCAATTCCAATGCTATAAAGAAAGGTAGTGACTAACAGAACATAATTTGACAAACAAATAGTTTTCTTTTTAGTTTGAGGTTAAATTAAGTTTTCTCCATTGGTTCATGGTTTGAACCATTGGACAAAGAATTAGTAATATGGAATCACAAATGTCACTATCAAAAGAAAAGTTCCATTTAATTTACATGTAAATAATATTAGAGATCCCCTAGTTAATTGTAGAAGACAAGATTTAGAAGGTTTTAAAAGCAGACCATTAACCGTAATTCCAAACTAGATCAAGGCTACAATGCAGAATGATGTGTTCTGTCCATTATAATCATGGCATCTGCATAAACAAGCCAAGTATATCTGAAAAAGCCTACTTCCAAAAGGAAATTATCTGTTTTCATCGTAGGGAGACACTCCGGTTTCAGGCCCACTGTAGTCATTATTGGGCTTGAGAAGTACCTTTCAGAGGTTGTTTATATCTCTATTAACAAAAGAGAAAAACAAGGGGTAACATGACATGTTACGGCATATATCTATGATACAGCATACATCCACAAGTTATTGTAGAAAACCTGTTCCCAACCACTCGCCCGTTCAGTAGTACAGTAATTGGAAAGTAGAACTATGTAAACAATCTGCGTCAATCTTCCAAGTCCAGTCCACTTCAAACCACATTCTACTGGTTATCAAACCAGGAACCTGTGCATTACAATAATTAACCAAACAGGCTATAATGTAATCATAGACCTAGTGAAATGGTGCCCCAAATGCAATAAACTTGGTAGTCATCGAATTCTTTATTACAGAATCTTATGTCTTGTTCAGCCACCGCCCATTTTCTCATATTAGCATACCATAATTAATTTGTGAATTGCCAATCAAAGTGTGTCTTTTTGCCAATACCAAAATAAAACAAAAATGTTAGCAGTTAATTTCCCCACACTTCCTAATAGGGATCAAACCCAGAAGGTACAGCTTGATATATAGGGGAGTGGACATTCATAGAATCTTGCTACGCTTTGCACCACGTCTTCCCAGAACTGATGTAGGTGCAGTGCCACCTAATATGTAGAGTACACCAGCCATTTAAAAAAGAAAATAATAAAATTTAAAAAAAAAAATCGAATTTACACAGTCCTGCTGGAGACTTGCTCTAACCCATTCCGCAAGAACCCTTCCGAGTTCAAACTTATTTGAATCTTTGTAATTGTAGACATTGAAATTAACAGCGTAAAAAGTTCATCTGGGATTCCCCCATAAAGAATGCCTGTACCATAATCAATTACCGTAGCATTTCACAAGGTGGATCACCAAGTCAAGCAAAGCCACAATAATCAAGCTATTTCTTTTCATTTTAGGCAAAGCTCCAGGTTTTCTTATATTCAACATAAAAACACTAATTGCGGCATTCATACCAGAGCCTAAAATCAACTTGCACAGAACATTGTTTTCTTTAAATCCACTCCCCTAACTTGGATATTGTAATAGAACGAAGCATCTAATTAGTGGGTGAAGACCTCTGCCCCTTCTTAAAAATATGAATAATGTAAGAGATGGACCATGTGTTCAGATTAGAAGATGGAAAGAAAAAAAAAATTGGAGAAAATGAAATCCCAGCCCAAAGATAAAGGGCAGCTTTACGCAATATTTAAGACAGACAACCCGGTCCTAGTGCTCATGAGCCTTTTAATTTCTTTAGAGCATTTGTAATATCGGTTAATGCAAATATACCTTTCCAGCTAGTAGATCTAGGGACCCCGTCCTAAGTTGTCAGCTGCTTAGAAAGGTCATAATTCCACAGGTCTTTAAAAAAGGTTACGTACAACTTCTCCATAATAGAATATCATGGGGTAGAAACTTTGCTTCGAAGAATTTCGAGAAACAAGAGGCTAAAATGTTGGTGTTTTAATCACATATAAACATCGAGATACATTTTTGACATCTTGAAGTTTTCTATAGGGGCAATATGCTAATTCTATAGCTTTGCGTAATTCTATTTCTGCATAATGGATATTCTTTTCAACGTAACATTTTATTGATCAGTAAAAACCGGAGTAAACGCTTCTGGTCTCGCACAGCAGCATCAAAAGTAATAATATTCCACTTGTGAGAAGGACAAATTTGTAGAAACTGGTTTGAGAGTTTTGGTTGAATCCCAACTGCTCAAATTGTACCCCCCTCTGCTAAATGTTTCTTTACCGCCAAAACAGTAGATGGTGGGTTGGGGTCAGGCAATATTGGTTGGGCATGAGGGCTGAGGGATGCACAGGGTCTCCCTCGCATCCCATGGTAAAGAAATTTGGTTAAAAAAAAAAACGAAAAAAGAATTCAGCGAGTTAAAATTCGATTGAAACAGGACCGTGGAAACATTAGGTTGATCAGTCTGTGCCAGTAGTTGGAGTATAGTATAAGAGGGCAATAGCAAAGCTTGACTGCAAGACAGTATTTTCCCAAATTTTAGTGCAAGACTAACCATTTAATGTTTATCCTGTACCAGTCAAGACAATGTCTTGCCAAATTGAGAGCCAAGCATTTGTGTGAGCAGAAAAATGAAGCTCATTTTGTAAAGTGTTGCTAGATAATAATGAATGGTCACTGGCAAAAGTTCTCGTTATAAACAGATGAGAAAAAAAGTATAAGGCGATTTGAAACAATGAAGTAATCTTTGCTAGAAGAGAAGCTACCATTTGTCAATGTGGCATTTCCATGAACATCTCCAAAGGGTTGGTCCGTTTAGCATGACTAAATCCCAGTCCTTCAGAAATTCCACCCAAGAAATTCATTGCTCATTAACATCGAGTTAATCTTCTAACAGAAGGAACAACCTGAGATCAATCAATTTCTCATCAAAATCTATCAGGGGAGGGCAAACTCCATTAAAATCCCTGTCAGGAGTGGCCTGTGGTAAGTTACGCGTTGGTATCGTTTGTTATGTTTCAATTGTAACGTGGCTGGTTATGTTACAGTCGCAACTGTGTTAGCGCATTACAGCTGTGAGCTCCCTCTGACATCCTGGAACCTAGGCAAGGTCTGGAGTGCAGGAATGTTCCAGTCCGGCCAGAGGCCGCTGCTTATGATGCTCAGTCTTAGATAAATATGGTTCCTTGTCATTGATCACACTGTGGTCCTGTGCGATACTTATTAGCATGCACAGCCTTTACTAAAGGTCCCCCAACACAATACAATTTAAGTTACCCACAGTATTAAACCAGTATTTACAAATCTCCGTATTCATAACAAGATTCTGTACCAATTGCACCCTAGAAGGCGGACTATAGCCATTAAGTAACAACCACTGTTCTCAATAGTAAGGAAGCTGCCACAGATTTTAAATTACTAATAGAACTGGCTGCAGGAATCGTGTTCACCATAACAGGTAAGATATTAAAGTAAAATGACAAGGCCACCCGAGCCCTTATTAGCTTTCTTAGAAAATGTACCATAGCTGTTAAAACGTGGAGAAGTTAGAAACCAGGTCACCTGAATACAAATTAAATAATGAGAAAACAAAATAAAAAAAGGTGTTATTAAAATGCTTTTGTGGCCAAAGAGTTCCAGGAGAATTATTTAAAAGTTTTACTCAGTTTGTTAGGAGCCGTGTTGAGGTGGAAGAGAGTTGCCATGACCAGTAAGAATGCAGAAAAGTAGAGGAAAGTTTGCATTCTATGCATACAGATTCGTTACTCATTTCAGTACGTTTGCACTGTAAAATCATCCTGACTCCCAGAATAGTTAAACAACTCTGGATTTTTCAAGGAGTGATTTTGTGCCACATAGTTGTCCATTAAAACCAGTTTGCCCAATGCTCAAAAAGGAAAAACATCAAAACCCATCACTTGCAAAGAAACCCTTTCTAAAATTAGCAGTTTATATATAGCAGGAATATTAGGATGCAGTTTAGCAACATTTGTATCACTAGGATTCAAAACACTACTTTGTTTAAATTATTTTACTTTATTTTTGCATTTGGCTTATTAGACACCTTCAGCAATTATCCACGACACCAACATATTATTAACTTCAGCTAATCATAAAATCATCCACACATCATAACAAAACAATCATTAATTCAACTCACTTTATAAAGCTTTGTGCTAATTTAAGACATGTGCAATTCATTTAAGAACCCCTCTCAAAATGTAACTGTTGCTAAAACCATTGAGATAGTAACACTACTTTATCAATATAAGAAGAATTGTGTCGGCAAAGGTATTTGAAATAAAATATGAAGCATAATTTGAGAATTTAATTGTGCAACTACATCAAATAGTGATTACATAGTCGGCACAAGTGGATCGCCAGTTCACCAAATGATCTCGGGTTTAACTACTTCAGCTTCTGGACAGCCAATGTTGTAGAAACAGTGGTCCTCTGTGCAATGGAATTATGAAAAACTGGACCAGACTGTATTAAAGTCCTTTTTTTTGGTATAGATGTAGCCATCATTTCCACCTCAGACTCTTTCAAATCAATAGCTACATAGATGTAGTGCAAATATACCTAATTTTAGCCTCTGCTGAATTACAAATTACATTTGGAGAGATCTGTGCTGAAGAGGTCGGTCTTTCTTTTGATTGATAGAGATATTTGTAACGCGCACATAAACAAATCAATTCGTATCCAGGTACAGATGTAAAACAAAACAGGGAAAGGATACCGTCACCATTCCTGTGTCACCAACAGCCTCTCGATACTAAATAGAATTAAAAGGTTTTCAAAATGTTGCCAGAGATTCCGGGAGAGTATTCCAGTTTGTAGCTTCTCGATGTTTGGACCCAATCACCTCTAGAAACACATTGCGTTGGGGGTACGGTCAACATTTTTATGGAGTTAGGATGTTCCTTGAATAACTTTGTTACATGTATTATTTTTGTCCATTATCTGTGAATTTAAGAAATGTCTAATGTCAGAGGGGCCCACTATCATCGTTTGTTTCTTTGTTAGTTTCCGATGTTTATTCTTTTTGTGCTTAGCTGCAGTATGATGTGGAGCAAGGTCATATTGTAAATGTGTGTTTATAATTACAGACACATTATTCACATCACTAATAACCTCACCATGTTTCTTTCTTGTTCCACAAGGATCATTAATTTGGGATAAGAACCAATTTTATTGAGAGTTGGATTGTGATAGTTCACCTCGGGAATTGATAAGCTCAGCATGAATAGTCATCGAATTCCCCAGTAAACTGGTGGGCCTTACGATACAAATAGTATCAGCTGTCATATTTAACTCATTTGAGAGGTTCACCACCGACACCTCTTCAGTGAAAATAGCCTGTTCGCCTCCTGAATTTGCATTAACAAATTCTCAATCGAAATAAGTCTATGGCTGATTACTTTAAGACCAATACAAATTGCTGATACATTTTCCAATTCCAATGTGTTGGCATGGCCATCCTCCAACAGTACATCATAAAGTTTAACCTAAAACAGCAGGACTGCATGCAAGTCTCCGAAAAAGGAAGGTGCAGTTGTGGCAAATTTAGAGGGTGAAGTCATAAGTAAAAAAGGCATGATCCAGAATAGCAGATATAGCATTTAGCTGTAAAGCAACTTTAGCATAAGCGCCATTATCCTCTGCTGGCGCATCATTACATAAGATGAAATGAACACAGGTAAAGGACCCACTCCACCGCCCCCCCCCCCACACCCGTTGAGAAATTCAAACAATCCAATGAAGGTGCCCCTCATGTTGATTGAGAAAGACAAGGAGATTGAGAAAGTCGGATTGCACTACTCATTTCCTTTTCTCCATAAGAGTAGAGGCTTAAAAGCTAATGTACACAATTACGAAGTAATTTTATCTTTATGTTAAAGTGTAACAGTAGATGTATCGATTCTTTGCCTGTCATGTCAGCTTTCATCATCTCTTCGGTGTTGGGCAATAATGCCACTTATTTATCAGTCACCCCCTTAAGTGGTACACAGAGTCAAGTGCCAGAGTTTCTAGATTAATATTAATCAAGTGGCTTTACAAATGATATACGGCCATCGGGATTATAGATTGTTCAGTCACCAATACAAAGAAAACGTGGAAAGAAAAAAATAAAAAGTACCCACAAATACCTTGACACTTCTAGCTGCACTTTGCACACAGACGCAAGTAAGGTACTTTTAAGAAGCATTTGATCTTTGGTCATGCTTAGACCTTATTACTTGGCCCAACACGTTTTCCTTTCGTTTATTTAATGCTTAAAGCATATATTTCAAAAGGCAGTGAGCAGTACTAGTGAAGAGGAAAAATGGGAGTGTCCCTTCCCTCAAGCCACGCCTCAAATTTGGAAAGTGACGTCACGGCTACAGAACCACCAGCCACACCAATTTTCACCTCTGCCCACTGCCCCGAACGCCAATACAAACCGTGACCAGGCTCCATTTGCGAAACCAGGACGCTGATGGACCAATCAGGGCACAGGGGGGCTAACCACTGACGACAAAACCACACAACCAATCACTAACCCCCTCCATCTATCATTTTGGAGTAACAATTTTTAGGGACGAACTAAGCGTACTACCTGACCTCTAATCCACCAATAACCGTTTTTACTATATGGTCCTATATTGAAGCTACCACTCGGGGAACCAACCCGGAGTGGCGATGGGTTTGGCGACAAGCTTTCGCAGGTGACGCAAACAGTTACGTCACACAGGTAGAAAACGGGCCTGTGAGCCCGACTCGGGTTAGAAGTTGCCTGGAACCTACAATCCATGAATTTGTTCCTGCCCGTTTCTTCTAATAAACAGCAGTAACTAATTGCTCGTGTGGACCCTCTACTTCTTCGGGACGCGGAAGGAGTTAGGGCCTTCCGAGAGCTGGTGGTCCGTGGACCCCAGGTGCGGCTCTGCCGACCACCAGAAATTACCCTAACACTAGTTTCCAGGGTCTCTACTTCTTGATGATTGGCTGCGATTCACGATGGTATTCATACCATCCTAAACATACACATTTGTTAGATGATCTGAACTGAAACGCATATTCTCCCCAGGCAGTTCTCTCAAGGCGCCAAACGGGTTAGCTCAAGGCTCCAAACGTTTAATTGTGTGACAAGAGAACCATACGCAAGTCATCCAGTTTAGCCTTGGACTGCTTCTATTTGGTTAGGGCAGGACTCAACGTAGCCACTAGCAAATAGCCACTGGCTAAGGATAATGGACTCTTGGAAAGTAAGAAATTGTGTGTTGTGTGCACGTAGAGAATTGAGGTGGAGAGAGACTTTTTGCACATAGCTAGCAGCTTGCAACCTACGATTTTACCTTCCATGTATGATAATTGAAAGGGATTACTTGGTTCAAAACTCCATATAATTAATTCATTAGTATGTGTTGTGATGAATCCAGCGGACTCCGATTCCCTGGCAGTGACCTCCGCCCATGTGGCCAGGCAGCCGCTACCTGATCCTGACCCCTGGGGGCGGTATAATGAGGGATGATCACATGGGAGGAGACACCTAGCGGGGATATGTCATGCCTTCACTGGACGAGACGCAGTATCTCCCCCTTTCCCATGAGGAAGACCCCCTTACACCAAAGACCTGTCTCCATGAGGAAGTCCCTCTGGTGCCCCAGACCGCCATGGTTTACCGTCAGATCTGTGTTCCTACTGGTGGGAGAAGTGAACCCCCTTGTTTTTATGGCCAGACATCAAACCATGACACTAACACACTCTTCCAACATAACACATTTTTCTTCTAAGGTTCCTTATTCTAAAACCAGTAAACAGAACTATTACAATAAAATGGGCCTCAAAGCCTTGGCAGTATCCCTGCAGTAATTTTGCGGGTATACCGCCAACACTATTAGCGTTACCACTACTCGGCCCGGTGCTTTACCAGGACTTCCTATTTGATTCTCTGCATCATAAATATTGCCCTCAGGTTAAAAACATTTTTGATAGAGATATATATATATATATATATATATATATATATAGATATATATGATACATTACTCACCGTAATCGTATTTCTGATGCTTGTATCTGCTTAGATTCACATGCTGTGCATAGGCTGACATCTAGTGGAAGCTGCAGAGTATTACAGTTTGTTTTTCGAAACTCGAAAATTGGGAGTCGACACAGGGCGTGCCAGTAATACTATCCCTAGTGCGACGTCCACTGTACCCATGATCCCTCACGCGTCTAGGACCCTCAGATTGTATTTTTTCTGACATGAGGAGTAGCGCGAGTACATATGATCCAAGCAGATAGAAGATAGATAAGATAAGATTACAAGCATCCATGCGCCTTCTCTCAGAGGGGAGGAAGGGTGGGTCGCATGTGAATCTAAGCAGATACAAGCATCAGAAATACGATTACGGTGAGTAATGTATCCCTTCTGAGGCTTGTGGAATCTGCTCGCTAATATATGCACAGCATGTGATCTAAGCAGTGTTAGAAGGAGGTGCGATTTGAGAAGGGTCATGAGCAAATAAATGTCTTAGAACTGCTTGTCCCACTTGAGTATCTGTCTTGGAATGGGTGTCAATGCAGTAGTGCAGAGTAAAAGTGTGAATAGAGCTCCAAGTAGCTGCTTTCCAAATGGTGTCAAGGGGAACATTTGCAATGAAAGTCAGAGTGGCCCCAATGCCTCTTGTCGAGTGGGCTCTGGGCGTAAAAGGCAAAGTTTTGTCAGAAAGAGAGTAACACAACTGGATACAGTTGACAATCCACTTGGAGATGGCACCCTTAGAGACGCAATCTTCCTCTTTGCCTGTGGCTACGGAGACAAACAGTTGATCTGTTTTCCTAAGCGGTCTGGTCTTGTTTACGTAGTAAAGGACCGCCCTACGCACATCTAGAGTGTGTAGTTTAACCTCAGCCGAGCTTTGTGGGTTTTGGAAGAAAGCCGGAAGCTCGATGGACTGGTTTACATGGAATTTGGAAATAAAATTAGTTGAGAACCTAGGGTGTGTCCGTAAAACCAGCTTATCCTTATGAATAGTAAAGAAAGGATCCTGCACTGACAGCCTGAATTTCACTGACCCTTCTTATGGATGTAATGGCTACTAAGAAGGCAGTCTTATAGGTCAGGTGTTTGAGACTTGTCTTATGCATGGGCTCGAATGGGGGGCCCATGAGTTTAGATAGCACCACGTTCAGGTCCCATCCTGGTGGTGGGTTAGAAATGGGAGGGTGAAGTCTCTTTACTCCCTCCATGAAGGCTTTAACCACGGGTACCTTCCACCACGACACCTTGCTATGTGAGGTGGTGTACGCTGACAGTGCTGCCAGGTGTACCTTTAGTGAGTTGAAAACCAACCCTGCGTCCATACATCACGATTGTGGAAGGAGTGCAATCAACTGGGTTGATTTGTTTATACTGGCACCAGATAACGAATCTCTTCCATTTGTCGAAGTAGCAATGCCTCGTGTTCGGTTTCCTAGACTCTTTTAGGATGTCCATACACCTCTGTGGTAAATTGAGATGTCCAAACTCTATGACCTCAGGAGCCATGCTGCTAGGTTCATGGAGTTGGGTTGAGGATGCACCTTCTGACCTTGGTGCTGGGACAAAAGGTTGTACCAGCCCGGGAGTTTGATGGGATCGCACACCGAGAGTCTGCGTAGGTGTGGAAACCACGGTTGTCTCGCCCACATGGGATCAACTAGGACGAGTGTTATCGACTCTGTTCATCTTGTTCACCAACTTCCTGATGAGAGGAGTTGGTGGAAAAGCGTACGCAAACATCCCTGACCAGTTCATCCACAGGGCATTCCCCAGGGAGTCTGGTTGGGGAAACCTGGATGCGAATCCTGGGCACCGTCTGTTGTCGCTTGTGACAAATAGGTCTATAGTGGGGAAACCCCACTGAGAGAAGAGATCTTCTACGATATCTCTGTGTAGACACCATTCGTGTTCCTCCGGAAGGGGATCTCTGCTCAAAGCGTCTGCTAGAGAATTGAGATCCCCTGGAACATGTTGAGATGACAGAAAGATGTTCGGTCCGAGTGCCCATATCCAAATTTTCTGGGCAAGTCTGGACAGATTTGGCGAACGAGTCCCTCCTTGTTTGTTCAGGTAGAACATGGCTGTTGTGCTGTCCGTCCGGATCTGCACCGACAGGTTCAATAGGTGGGGCTCGAACGCTTGAAGTGCTCTGAAAACTGCCAGAAGCTTTAGCAGTTTGATGTGATTCTTGGCCACTGTGTGAGACCAGAGACCCTGAGCTGTGTGGTGGAGATGGTGAGCTCCCCATCCTGTCAGGCATGCGTCCGTCGTGACTACCGCCTGTATCTCGGGATCGTAAAAGGGTTTTCCCTTGGATAGATTGTCTCTTGTCCACCAGTGGAGGCTTTGTACAAGTGTTGGCGAAATGACCACTAGATCGTCCCACTGACCACTTGCCTGAGACCACAGTTTCGCCAACCATTCTTGCATGGGACGCATGTGCAGGCGCGCGTGGGGGACCAGGTAAATACATGACGCCATCATGCCCAGCAAACGCATTGCTTTGCGTACTGTTATCTGTCGACCGGTTTGATACTGCGGAATTTGCAGTAGTATATTCCGAATTCTTTCCTCTGAAGTAAAAGCCAACCACTCTTGAGTATTTAGAACAGCTCCTAGGAACTGCTTGGAGGTGCTGGGCACCAGACTTGATTTTTTTCTCGTTTATGGAGAAGCCCAATTCAAAGAGGAGGTCGATAGTTCTTTGAATGTTTGTCCTGCAGGTCTCCTCTCTCCCACCAGTTCCTCTGCAAAGTCCCTCTCTTCCTGAGCACCTTGGGTGTCAATGTGGAAGTGCTGTGCTGCTCTGGACAGGACCTCATTCAGGAGAGGTTGGTTGTCGACTGGGGAGTCGGTAACCGCGGGCTCTTTCTCTACTGAGGAATCTACCCTGTAGATATCTGGGTCGTCCTCCTCCTCCTCCTCCTCCTCCTAATCCTCCTCCTCCTCCTCCTCCTCCTCCTCCTCCTCCTCCTCCTCCTCCTCCTCCTCTTGGTCCTCATCATCCCCGTAATAGCCTGTCCCAGTTTGTTCTTCAAACATGCCCACGTCTGGATCCTCAACAAAGGATGGATCTTCCTGGTATTGAGAATAGGGCTGTATATAGAAGGGGCTTGAAGCTAGAGTTGGTGCTTCACCCCGGGACTTACTACTTGGGGGTATTGGATCCTTTGAGCCTGAGGGAGTTGACCCTTCTGGTGTATAAGAGAGAAAGTGTTCCGGGTTCTTGGCATAGAAATCTGCCAATGATGACATCCTTGACATTACTCTATGTCCTCACTGGACCATTCCTTTGAACTGGGAATAACTCTTTCCTGGAGTGCTTTCTGTTTCATTCTGACTAGACCTACTGCTTTGAACAGGGGTCTTAGCGACAACAGATCGAGATTTGTCCTGGCTAGATCTACTGGCCTGGACAGGGGCCTTAAGGACAGGGGTATGAGACTTGTCCGTCTGTTTAGGTGGAGTAGAATGTAGTTTAGGAGAGGAAGTAGGCTGGGACTGCTTACTTCGTTGTTTTTCCCCCTGCCCGTGGGTGGAAGAGTGCTTCCCCAACTTTTGGGCCCTATCCGAGCTTTTCGATGCCTGGCGTCGAAATTCGGGGGTAGAGTCCCCGTCTCTGGAGAGTGTAAGGGATTTGGTAGCAGCCTTGCCGCTGCCTGTAGACGCTGACTCCTGGAGTGCGGCGTGGGGGTAGAGGTCGGGGTCTTCCCCATAGCTGCCCTGCCGGACAACCTTCCGAGGTCGGGGACTTGCGCTTGGCTGTCCATCGACGCCACATTGCCCTTGCCGTCCGAAATTACGGCGTCGCTGCCATCGCTGAAGGCACCCTCCGCGGCCATGGCCTCTTGTCCCAACGCTTTGCCGAACGGTCCTTAAGGGTCTTCGGTTTAAACCGACTGCACGCTCTGCAATTCGCCTCGGGGTGGTGGTTACACGTGGCGTGTCCGTCAACCCAAGGATACTTGCGGTTGCACTTGGGGCAAAATTGAAAGGGGGTACCCTCCATACGCACCCTATAGCAGCGGGTTGGGAGTGTAGGAATATAAGTAATGTACCTATATTAAACAGAGTGTAGGATATGTGCCACCCCCCACTATCCCTACTTGCAGGGCCGAGTCCAGAGGACTTCCGAGGCCCGGGCCGAGGCCAGAGGCCTTCCGAGGCCCAAATCCGTCGCTGTAGTCCGACGGTTGAATTTTCTCCGATCCGGCGTCGAGTGTCGATGTTCGGAGACTCGACGTAGAGGTGGAATAAACGGGGAAATATATAACAATATTAGCAAAATCTGACTAAGTCAGGGGACTCCGCTCAGTGCTTCCGACCAGCATGGCGGAAAAAAACAATCTGAGGGTCCTAGACGCGTGAGGGATCATGGGTACAGTGGACGTCACACTAGGGATAGTATTACTGGCACCCCCTGTGTCGACGCCCAATTTTCGAGTTTCGAAAAACAAACTGTAATACTCCGCAGCTTCCACTAGATGTCGGCCTATGCACAGCATGTGATATAAGTAGATTCCACAAGCCTCAGAAATATATATAATATATCATCAACACGGGGAACAGGGTGCACATTGATACGTGTGGGCGAATTCCAACAAGTTCCATTCATTCGATTGTGCTCCATTCGTTCCATCCACTCCGTCCATTTCTTCTACTTCGTTTACCGATTCCATCCGTCCCGTCCACTCTACCGGTTTCCATCTGTGCCGTCCACTCTTCCTGTCCCATCCATCTATTATCTATTCCAGTTCATCCATTCAGTCCCGTTCGCCTATATGTAACTATCCGTTACATCCGCTCCATCCATCAGATTCATCTATTCCATCTGCACCATTCGCTCCATCCTCCAATTCGATCCAATGCGCCCCATTCTATCTATTCTATCCATTCTGTCTCCTCAATCTAGTCCACCTGTTATGTCTATTCCATCTGCTCACTCTACTGATTCCATCTATTCCGTCCACTCTTCCCGATCCACTCCCGTGCCACCCGATCCAATCCCGTCCCATTCCCGTCCCATCCGTCTATTATCTATTCCATTCATTCATCCATTCAGTCCAGTTCATCCATTCATTCAGTCAGTGAGTGAGTCCAGTCCATCTATATGTAACTATCCGTTACATCTGCTCAATCCCTCCATTATCTATTCCATCCGTCCGCTCCATTCTTTCCGTCCAGTCCATCCACTCTACCCGTCCAGTCTGCCCATCTTGTCCAGTCCGCCCATCTGAAACCGTTATGCTCACCTGGTATCCACGGGGACGCCACTCAGCCCTGGTAGGTTGATATGCACCTGGAACCCTCTCCCCAATGGTGTTTTCGATGAAAGTCGAGCCTGAAAGCACAGGAGGGCTGGGTTCGAGACTGGTCGACTCAGGTAAGGTCTCCTCCCACCTCCCTTGGATTCGACCCTTCGGCCCTCTCCTCACCTTGTTTCAGTATTATACGTGCTCTCCGTCCTGCCTTCTTAGCAGGGGTGCGTAATCTCCAGTGGGCGTGGGCGACCGAGTTACTTCACTGGTGCAAGCCCATTCAAGTGCCTTTAAGTCTTACTGCAGCAGTCTTCATAATAATACTGTTCTTGCCTTCCTTTCTTTTGTGGTTAATGTCTTTTTTCTCCCTAGGCGTGCAGGAGATTTGGCGTGTCGTGCTGGTTGTATGGAGCACCAGCCAGTAATGGATGGCGCGAGATGCGCACTGCAATCCAGTGAGTAATGCGCTATGCGTGGCGCTGCTTTGCCGTGTATTTGCTAACCTGTGTTTCCTCTTTCCTTACAGGTCGCAATGTTCTTCTCCGGCGGGCGCGGTGCTCCGGAACGATGTCGGCCAAGAGGCGACTAGCCAGGTGAGGTTCTCGTGATGTTCGTGGCTTACATCAAGCCGTGAGTATACGTTTTCTAATGTCTTTCTCCCTCTCCTTTTCAGGTTGCTTCGTTCCGGTAAATATGCGGTGCCCAGAAGATTCAGTTCACTGGATAGACGGCCCGCAAGTAAGCAGAATCAGGAATAAACGTCGGGTGGGTGACAGGATGGAATTCACAGGTAAGATTCTATTAATGATGTTCTTTTTCTCCTCTGCAGGCTCGATGCTCCAAGGATTGCTGGCATCAAGGACACTGGACACGGTGAGCGTTACCCTGCAGGCTGCAGAATAAACGCAAAGCGTGTTCTGTTGCTTAGGTGTGGTTTAAATAGCCTCCCACCAAAGTAGTCCAGGTAAAGTAGTCCCAGGCCACCACACCCAAAACACTATACCGCATAGCTTAGTTCTTGGGAACTGGGCTGTGTGAGTGCTTCCATGTTGACTGCAGGCCCAAGGAAAAGTAGTCCCCATTCAAAGATGTTCTCTATACTGGATATGAGCCTGGCACCAGGACCGACTCCAAGAGAGTCTTGGAAGAGGATGCAAGGCCTCTAAGGCCCTAATGGAACCCCGAACCCTGACCTTACCTGGCAGGTTGACTTGACAGTGGGGGTTTGGGGTAAGGGTCGTGACAGAAACTCCATCCGCAGTAAATTTTCATTTTATTCTGAAGTGGTCTCCCTTACATCATTTCACACCCTTTACCATCAAGCAGGACTCCCACCAGGCTAAAACCATTGCACCCTTACATTACAGGGCACAACAAGAGACCAGCAGTAAACTACAGGACAAACCACAGCAAACCATCCAGGCCCCCACAGGGGGCAAGAAACCAAACACCATAGGTAAGAGGACTACCACACCCTCGCATTAACATGCCTCACCTATCTATATCCTAACCACTAACCATTGCCAGTCTTCCACCTCTCTCCCAACTATGTATCACAATGTTTTATCTGTACATAACCATATGTATCACACAACTTGTTATGCTACAACCAATGCCAATGTCACCACACCATGCACCTTTGCACCACCACACACATATCATGTCACAAATGTCACCTAAACAAACAACTGTGATTATATGTGTGTAATTTTAAAGATGTATCAGCCTTGAAAAAGACCCACGGGTCGAAACACGCGTCGGCTGACCTTAATTGGGACCAAGAGGCCACACTATAAAAATGAAAATATAAAATAAAATCTTGCACCTAGCACAAAACGCAAAAACTGCGTGGAAAATCCATTTTTTCATCCAAAACATTTGCTAAATATATAATGCTCTGGCATGTAGAATAATTATGCAGAGTTAGCATGAGGAGATGATGGACTGACCACGGGATGTCTACAGCTCTGCACAAGCAAGGTATACAAATGTCTGCAAAATAGGTGTATATACGTGACCATTTTGTATTGTAATTTGTCAGTGAGAGACGGTGATGGCTTTCTGTTATCGTGGTTTGTCTGTCCCACTTAAGTGTGAATAAATGTGGTTTTGCTGCAAGCCAAACCTGTGTGAACCTCTTTGTTGGAGTTTGTAACATTGGTTATACCTGTGTTTTATTATTTCCAGACGGGGCAAACTCAAATGTGCAGTATTGTAAATTCCCTAGTTTACAATTTGGCGACTTGGGTGTGACAACTTCGTCACAGATGGTTCCAGATGGGCTTTGGACCCCACGGTTGACCAGTGCAGAGCTGTCGGATCGGACGGATTTGTGGAGGCCACTGCTATAATAGGAACTCGGGTAAGAAAAGCTCTGGACTTTTCCAGCAGCCATGAAAACCTCAGATCACATCCGCAAATACTTCTCAACACGTTGATCCGGCTCGAAGATTTCCCTGTCTGAGAACCAGCACAACGTTCACTGACTGAGACTCCAACACAGACCAGACGAGCGTGTGGTGCGCTGATGAGACATCTAAATTCGGTGAGAATGTTTCTAGTTGTTGAAGTAACTGATTGAAAATGCAATTAGTTTCATTTTTCTCATTTTCGTTTTTGCGTTTATTATTATAACACCATGGGAAAAGTACTGCTTTTAAGTATGTCCTAAGGGATTATAATCTTGGGATCACAAGTTAACACATGGGTTACATAAGGTAACACAGGGTAACACAAGGTTACAGGCAACAAGGCTAGGCAGGCCGATACAGGTAATTGAGTAATTATGGGAAATGCATGTACTAAAGTGAACTGTTGTGGTTTGAATTGTTTGAGAAAGCGTTTAAATATCTTAGAACAGCATGTGCCTACACCACCACAAGGAACTCCAGGATCAGAGTTAATGATTAAGAAGGGGCTGGGCGTAGTCCTATTTTTGTGGGAACGGCATAAGTATACCTCTGTCGATATGAATGGAAATGGGCGTTAAATGCATATTGTAGCAAAGGCCCTTGAAGCTACTACTACATGACACCAGAGCTCACTGGGAAGAATACTCCAACAGTGAAGTGCGGCGGTCCCTGCGACTGAAACCGAAAGATGGCACCTGCCTGGAGGCAACAACGGGACTCAGAGCGATGAAGGGGCCACATCGGATGATTCTCAGCGCGGACCGGCAGGGGAGATGAAAGGAAGAGCGGCACACAGTATAGAAACACTGGTAAGCCCGCAGCGGAGGCATGGAGGGGCGTGACGTCATGGACACAAAGGACAGGGAGACATTGTATCCAGCAACGAGCGATCCATGAGCTCGGATCAGCTGTGCTACATGGCACAGGCGACCCGAGGAAAGACTGTATAGTGACATTGGAGGATCGGGCAAGTGAAGTGCACGAGCGGCAGCAGCCCGGAACTGGGTTATTGTATGAAGAGAAACATTCAGGAGCTACTGGTCACTGTTACGCGACGAACTTCAAGATGGCGCCTGCCACAGCACTGGGCAGAGTGACAGGTGTGGCAGATGCGAGAAGTCCCAGACCCACATATGGGCATGGCAGCTGGGGATTCCAGGCACAACACAGAACAGCAATAAGCAGCCTGCTACAGTGACACAACAAGTGAGGGAATCGGAAGGATTAAACACCACAAGACCCTGTGAAGATACATAGTGGCACCCAGGGCTAGCCCTGCAGCAGCGTGATGAGTGATTTATGAAACTGCATGGCGAATTAAGGTACACACTCATATGATGGACTGAGGGCTGGAGAGGAAGAGTACCAGGGCTGCGCAGGATAAATCATTAGATAAAAGTATCCCGACAGGACATGTCTGTTAGTTTGTCGTAATATTCACGGACACTTCTGGATGGTGCCTGCCAGGGACTAAAGTCATTGAGGCAGATGCCCGGCCCAAGACATATGAGCAGTTGTGGAGCAGGTGGATAATACAGTGGAAACGGCCAGCCCTACAGTAGTAACAGGGGGATTGGGGCGTACAATAATAATAATAAGACACCAATGTACACAATGCCAACAAGAAGCTGCTTGGTGCATGTCACAAACTGCCATTACCACAGGCACCAACAGGCCCCACTAGACAGAGGGATGCGTGATGGAGTGCGAGAGGCGCCCAGAAGAATAAACTGGCATGCGAGGTTCGGAGCCTACGAGATATGCAATGCCAGTGAACAGGAAGGAACCAACAGCAGAAGCGAGTACGCTGGACAGAGGAGTGCAAACAAGTTGAAGAGAATGCTCCTGAGGCACCCCTCCCCATCAGATATGGGACCACAAAAGCGAAAATAATGGCAATCCTGGGGTAACGCACTACGAGAGTAGAGAAACCAGAACGGACCAAGGCAGATTGAAGCTCATGCGGGACCACAAGTAAAGGAGTCACCTCGCTAAGCGAGAACGCATACCTCAGTGCTAAATGTATCGAGTTGGGGCGACTGCGTGGCCCAAGCCGGAGACATAGACCATCCATTTTCTGACGCACAGATGGCGGCCAAAGGGGCAAACCTAAAGGAAAACAACCAACAATGGAGGATTTCTCTAAGTCATCTAAAGCAGGGGATGTGGCGAAACTTAAAAAACCAGAGACAAGGGGATGTGACCCATACACGCAATGATCAACAAATCCTGGATGCCATCGCAGAGCTGAAGACGTCGTGGGAATGCAAGATTGACACTCCCATAGCAGATTTGAGAACCTCACTGGAATTGAAAATTGATGCTGTGAGAGTAGATGTCAACCTGTTGCGGCAAGATGTTAGGAAGCTGGCAGAGCGCACAGGGATGCTGGAGAACGATGTGAAAGCCAACACAAGCACCTGCACTACAAATGCTGAGGAAGTCTCTGTACTACAGCAATGAGTGTGCAACCTGGAGAACAGGGCGGAGGAGGCGGAAGGGTGAGCTCGCAGAAATAACATACGTATAGTAGGGCTCCCAGAAGGAGACGAATGCTCGGGCCCGAGAAACTGTCGAAAATATGTTGCTACAGGACATAAGCGGAGGGGCACTCACCCAAGGATTCACAGTGGAGAGGGTGCACAAGGCCCTGACCAGGCGGCCGCAACCAGGAGCACCTCCCCGACCACTTATAGCAAAAATACTGAACTACAAAGATAGAGAGAAGATTCTGGAACACTTCCGAAAAGGGGGGACCATAAGGAGAGGAGCGGCGACAGTCGCAGCATACCCGGACTACACCTTTCTGATACAGCGACTAAACTATGTGTCCGTGAAAAGGCTGCGGGAAGCCGGATACACATACATGTTGCTGTACCCGGCTAAGCTGAAAGTGATGAACAGTAAGGCACATTTCTTTGATACCCCTGAAGAAGTGTGGACATGGCTAGATGCACGGAACTGCGCGGCAGATGCAAAGGACCAGATGGGGAGCAGACCTGAGAAGTAAACGAGAGTGCCGGAGGGAAGTTTTGTGACCTGTGCAGGGGTGGGGGGGAATACACCCACTGCGATGACATGGACTTTGGACTAGAATGTAAACCGGAAAATGGAGAGCTCAAGGGAGAATTGGGCACGTACTAAGCCCAAGTTAATCGTGAGGTTGTAACGGGAGATATCGAAGGAACGCGGTACCACCCCCAGGTAGTTAGTTTAGTTGGGATACAGAAGGACGGTATCCCCGAGTATCAGCTAGGCCTGAGAAAGGGACTAGATGTGGGGTAGCCCGAAGTCCAGGGATGGAGCTGGGAATCAGTTTGGGGGAAGGGGGGGGGGGGGGGGAGTGTTTAGGAGTCTATATTCACAAGCCACTGAATAGGAAAAGAAGAGTTTGGGGGGGGCTGGGAGTCAGGCGGAGTGGGCTATGGATGAGATGGGAGACCTGAAAATAGTGACCTCGAATGTGAGGGCGTTAAACAGTTATATCAAACGGAATAAGGTCATGATGTACCTGAAAAGACAGAAAATAGATATTGCATTGCTACAGGAAACTCATTTGACCAGAGATAAGCAAGAGGTGGTTGGCAGGAAATGGAAGGTAAACACACACTAGACCCCAAGCTTGACAGATCAGATGAGAAGGTTATCGGATCCACACCAGTAGCAAAGCCTTGGAGGTCCTTGTTAAGTGATTTCCAACTAGTGGATGTGTGGAGAATGCGACATCTGCAAAACAGAGAATATTCTCACTATTCTGCCCCACAAAACTTGGATTATGTATTTGTCATCTAGGGTGAAGATCCCGACATGGAGACTCAAGGCTGAGGCACTGAAAGACAGTGTTCAGAGAAGACCTGAGGGAAGAAATACAGGAGTATTTTGAACACAATATTGGTAGCGTGAGGTCAGCTGGTACATTGTGGGAGGCATTCAAGGTGGTGGTGAGGGGGGCAGCAATATCTAAATTGAAAGGATTGCAAGGTGGCATAATGCAGGAACTGCATGACACAGAAAGGAAGACAGAGACCAGTAAGGGGTGTGTTCCCCAGAGGAGTGAGACCATACACCAACTACAAGATTAGCGTTCAGGGTTTTTATGCTGGATACCTTGCGTTTTGTTTGCTTTCTCAGGTAAGTGGATATACCACACTTAGTACAAATAGCCCGTTTTTGCATGCAATTTAACTTTAAAAATTGTTTCAGGTTGATTCATAGTCCCAATTGTGGTCAGCCAAAGCGTGTTTCGACCGCATGGGTCTTTATCAAGGCAATTCAAGTGGAATACACTGTCCCAGGTGGGGTAGGGTTCTGACAAGCGGTCAGTTCGATGGATGACAGTTGGGCTTCAGGTATGCCCTGCAATAGATTTAATGTGGACGCATAGGTCCGATGCCCGTATGAAACAATTGATAAAGTTAAATTGCACACAAAAACAGACTATTTGTACTAAGTGTGGTATATCCACTTACCTGAGAAAGCAAACAAAAGGCCAAGGTATCCGGGATAAAAAATCCTGAACACTAAACAAAGGAGGTGTGGGCTTCACCTCAACCCCATCCTGTGACCTAGCAGAGAAATCAAATCAAGACATCACACTAATTATCAGAGCCTAGCAAGATAGGTTCCACACCTAGGGCCCAATCACGAATACAACTACAAGATTATGCAACCTAAATTATACAAAAAAATACGTGGAGAGGCAGCACGCAGAAGCAGATAAACCAGGCAGATTACTAGCCTGGTTGTAGAAGAGCGAGACCCCCCAGGCAAACAATCAGGGAAATGCAAGGGATGGATGGGCCGACAACACACCCAAGAAGGAGTGAAGAGATTTTTTTTCAAGTACCATCAGAAACTATACACATATATAACAGAGGAGGAGGAAATTGACGTGATGGAAACATTGATTGAGATTGGCTTACCCAAACTTGAGGCAGCAGAGAGGGAGAACCTAGAGGCCCCATTCAAGTTAGAAGAATTAGAACGTGCGATTCAATCACTACACACTTATAAGGCCCCAGGGGCGGATGGGCTCCCAAGCAAATTCTATAAAACATAGGGGTCAGACTTGCTCCCTCAATGCTCGTTATGCTGAATGAGGAGTTTGACAATGACATGTTGCCAGAGTCGCTTAGGGAGGCAATCATCATCCCGCTCCTCAAGCCCAATAAACCGGTCACGGACTGCGGATCATACAGACCGCTGTTGTTGCTCAACCAGGACAGTAAGATACTCACAGCAGTGATGGCCAATAGGTTGAGTCCGGTTATAAATAAACTTCTACACCCTGATCAGACGAGGTATGTCCCGCGCAGGAGTATATCCGACAACCTTAGAAGATTTCATCATGTTCTAGACCAGACAGAAGGGAGCTCCATAGAGGTGGCACTAGTCTCACTGGATGCGGCGAAAGCCTTCAACTCAGTCAGATGGCCCTGGCTGATGGCTGTTGTAGAGGAGGTGGCAAGCTCGATTCTTGCTCCAACCACCCATTTTGAAATACCAGGAGCGTTCACGCCGAAATATGTGACGTATGATGAGCAAATAAACTAGCAGAGCGCCGCAGTTGGGCTCTATCCAATACCTATTAGAATAACAGCACCTGTTAAAGTACCGACACCTAAGAAAGCGTGGACAGTAAGGTACCCACTGGGAAAACCATATCGACAAGTGAGACAGAATGACGATTGTCAGAAAACAATACCTGAAGAAGCCAAAAAGATACTGAAGGAAGGCCAATGATGACGTCATAAGAACCCAGACTGACTCACATATAGAAGATAGGACGACCTGAGAATGATGACAAAAAGACGAAATAGCATGGATAAGTCACATCCTAAGCCTAAAGTGAAACAATTGATGTCAAGATGTCAGAATCTTATGCCATATGCATGATGAAGATATTCAGTTAGTTTAAACATGTACATATGCAAAGTAACCTCAAGAAGCAAGAATTTGTGAGGCTTTCTTATGCTTAGTAGTAAGATAGATATATGTATAGGTGGCGCTTGCCGCAATCTAACTCAAAAGAGCACTTTTAAGTATACTTCCACTAGGCACAAGAGCAGAATCAACCAAAGGTTAGTAAAGGTCTCAAGAGGAGAGTTTTGCAGCAAACAAATTGAGAATTAAAGACGGAGAGAAACTCAGACGAGGGTAACCATGCCAAGAAGCCAAGGTCGTATCGGCTGGAATAGGCCGACAGTGGATACAATTAAGAGAAAGAACAGGGTATCCTGTTCAGAAAGGTCAAGATAAGCCACAGATGGCAGACAACTGGCAGAATTAAATCAAATACATGAAATTGCATGAAGGAAAAGACGATTTCACTGTGTCGGAATCACGTGACCAGATGAGCAGGAAGGGATGAAACTTTCACACCGACGCATGAACCTTTGCCATACACAGGCGCCTTAACTTTCCCAGGCCAAGAAGCAGACTCAAGGCCAACCACAAAGAAATAATTGACACATAACCACTGAAGTGATGATTGATTGTAGCAATAATTGCAGAGAAGCTGGGGGTGCAGACAAACTCCCTGCACCTGGCTGGCTATTCTGCACGCTGCTGAGCGCAAGTGTAAAAGTATGAGTGGGGTTGATGCCAATCATAGTGGACCATGTAATCTAGGGTCCTATAGTTAGTAGAACCATTGAGACGTCGTACTTTTAGTGACGTTTACAGTAGCCATTTTGAAGGAAGGGCTTAGATGCCCCACCGGACATTTTTGTTTATCCAATCCCCTTTCTCAGTTACCATGTACAGATGTAGTACCTATATTAAAGTTACCTTTCTAGAACCAATCAAGTTGCATGCTACGTTTTGAGAGTTACATGTCAGTGATGAGTTTTTGGTATAAATATTGTGTTTTTTCTGAAATTAATTGGAGTTGAAGCGAGAAGGAAGATCGAGCGATAAGGAAGATCGAGCGATTGCCGATATTCATTGAACTCCCTGTTTTTTGTACTTGTCATTAAACGGTCTCCCTTTGCCAAACCATTGAGTTATTATTGATTTGGTGCAAGAGTAGGAATCTACATGCCCATCCATCTCAAAGGTGCTGCTACTCATCTTAAAGTGCTGTTTGGAAACACAGGGTCCATCGAGCACACTGTTGAGGGAATATGGGATCAGACCTGCATATTTGAAGTGGGCACAATTACTATACAGCAAGCCACTGGCTAGAGTCAGAACGGGAGCGACCATATCAGAAAAGTGGATATTAGCCCGAGGTACTAGACAGGGATGCCAATGGTCCCCGATCCTCTTTACTTTGGCGCTATACCTAAGGCAGCAATACAAAGAGATGGGGATCGACACGAAGGGAGGACAGCATTTGATATTGATGTATGCGGATGATATGTTGCTATACTTGAAATATAGCAAGAGAACCTACAATATATTTTGGAGGTTATGAACCGGTACGCAATGCTTTCGGGCATAACGGTTAACCCCAAGAAGTCTCGCATGTTTCCCCTGGGTAGATATGTCGGTATACCACAACATAAACTGCCGGTATTACAGATAAGGTGAGCAACTGAGACGTTCAGGTACCTGGGAATAGATGTATACCACAAAGTTGCAACGGAACATGAGCACAACACGGATGAGGCAGTATCTAAAATTGAAAACAGCATGACATTTTGGGGGAAGACTTCTGTTGACGATGATGGGGAGAGTGGCACTACTGAAGATGGTGGTGCTGCCCAGGCTATTACATTACTTTGCAAACATCCCATACACAATACCCAAGCGGTTCTTCAGCAGGGTTCAGAGCATATGTAGGGGGTTCATACGGCATAACTCCAGGAATAGAATAGCATTGTGGAAGTTACAAAACCCATACGAACAGGGGGGAGTGCCTAACTTTGAAGTGTACTATTTGGCTGGCCAACTTCAAGACATGGCAAGGTGGCTAGAAGGATCCCACGCCAGAGTCCAAACTGTTAAAAGCGAAGTGCACCCCTTATTTTCTGAATGAATGGATGGATGTGGTTGGCAAAATCACAGCGAGGGAAGGGACAGAATGTTAGATATGGGTGGAAAGATGTGGCGGGTAGCTTGTCGGGTAATGGGGAATCCGCTCCCGTGCTCCCCACAGATGCCGTTAGTGGCACTAAGTTAGTGACGGATGAGCAAATAAGGAAGACCATCAGAAGGCAATGTGAACCGGTTAGTATAGCGACCCTCTGGGATGTATGGCAAGACGGGAGGATGATGGAGTTTTATACACTGGGAGAGGATACAGGACCACATCGGGGACAATATATCACATATGCTAGGCTGCAAAACAAATTATAAAAAGTTATGTGGTTGGAGGCGGAGCTGGCCCGACAGCCGGATGCTGCCATGGAAACATTTTATGACTTGTCGGACTAGTGATGTCTAAAGTGGGAAAGGAAGTGGAGACTGGGAGGAAGAGGCTGGGGAACCAATGGAAGACGGGCTGTGGGTCAGGGTACAGGGATACCAGACGAAAGTATGGAGGAACGCGAGGCTGCAACAGATTCAGTTATAGTTATAGGTTACCTACAGCGTACATGACTCAGAAGAAAATAGCCAAGTTAAAAAATGCTAGTCCACAGACATGTCCAAAATGTGGTGAGATGGAAGCAGGAATGGTACAGATGTTCTGGGCATGCCCTGAAATAGAGATTCTGGAGGGAGGTGGCTCACCTCTTGGCAGGAAAAGAGATAAATCTAGATGTGGACTCCCTGTGGGCATGTATGGGGGGGGGGGGGGTTCCCCAGGCCACGTAAACATGTGAGTAAACTCAAAGATCTGGCACTTATATTGGCTAAACACAGGATAGCAATGAACTTGAAGGCAAACAGACCGAAAGTAGAGGCTTGGTGGCGGACCTCCAGAAATGGGCGGATGCCGGAACAGTGGTATGGAGTGAAGCAGCGAACAGAGGTGGGGAGGATGAAGTGGATATGTTGATGGCCTAGAGTCATTTGGTAGCAACACTGGCTGGGGCTGAACAGGCAAGTCCAGTAGAGGACAGTTCCTCAGGAGAGGAGGGAGGAGGGATACCCATAGAGGAGGTGGAGGACGACAGGAGTGTGGGGTAGACTCAGGGGGGGCGTGGTGGGGGGTCGCATAGTTGATGGGGGAGAAAATTACACAGAATTGTATATGAGAATTGAAACGCATTTGTTGTTACATTATACGTTGTTACATTATATGGTGTTCAAGTTGGAATTAATAAAAAATTGTTTAAAAATATTTTTTTTAAGTGTAAAAAAGTATATCTCCAAAGCTAGTGATCCTATCCTTTGCTTTCCTATTCATGGTACTTTTGATCTGGACAAAATAGCGTATCTTAGAGAAACATTGTCAGCCAAAGGAGCTAAAGAGATAAGACCACTGCAAAGGGAGACTTCTAGAATTTGGGAAGATTATGCCAGACAGAAGTCAATGAGAGAAGCACGGCTAAGGAATAAAAAGCTGCAGTCAGAAAAAGACAAAGCTAGAGCCTATGAGCTCCAGAAAATAAAAGAAGGATGGGAACAGGAGGGTCGAGAGTGTGTGATACAAGCAGTAGGAGCATACATATCTAAATCATGTACTGAGGCTATAGCACCTATGATACACCCTGATGAAGAGTTTGAGCCCTTATTTGAATGCCTTCTCTCCACTAAGAAATCTCCTCCGCCTCTTTACTCTCACCCAGAAGTGGGTGATGGTGGAGGAGGGGGCTCCTTTACCCCAGGTACTCCTTTATACCAGACAAGAAGCATATCTGCATCCCAAAGGGATGAAGCAAAACGTGATTTAAATGCTTAGATAGCTAAAGGGGAAGAAGGGATTAAAATATCTAGGGATAGTGCGCCTCATGTAGAACAGCCAGTGGTAAATGAAATTGTTAATCACTTATGTATCAAAGTGTGGTTAGCCTATAAAAAGGTTAATAGTAAACGAGAAGGGAGAGAGAAAGCATATGATCTTCCAGACAACTACAGGGAAATGGATACGAAAAGCCAAAAAGGGACTATTTCTACAGACGACTGCTCAGATATTATAGTGACACTACTAATGTGGCTTGATGAAATTCCCTTAACCAGTCCAGCAACACCAGAACCATATGAGAGAAGTGCCAGGCTTCGATAGTAACAACTCCACACATCATGTGCATGTGCCTTGGAATCGTATGGAACTACTATCCTTTACCAAGGACCTTCCAGATATTAGACAGAATCCAGAGCAATGGTATAGCCAAATTAATCGTGTGCTAAAGACTGGTCCTCTAACACCGAGTGATATTGACCAGTTATTTGTGTGTATATTACCTCCAGACATTTGGAGACAGTGGAGAAAAAAAAGGATAGTGAAGAACCGCCCATTAAATGGACTCCATTAGAAAATAAAACAGTAACCAAATACAGAAATGGCCAGGGTTGTTTAGACAGAACTATTCTTGCCTTGCCAGAGCACATAATGAGAAGAATACAACAGATGGTACCCAGAAAGCAGATGAACTGGGATAAGCTAACTACCTGGAAGCAGGTTGAAGGAGAATCGGTTGAGAAATATTTTGCCAGCAAAGAGCAGGCTTTTAGCTCTTTTAGCAGAATGGACCTAAGTACTACAGATGGTCAAAAGGCTTTCTTTTCACATTTTGTAGAAGGATTGCTTTCCTACCTTAAGCATGATATTCAAACATAGGAGTCCACATGGCCAACCCAAAATGCTGCTAAGATATTCACCATGGCCAGGTATTATGCGGATAGACAGTAAAGAAAAGACTGAGAAAGAAAGAAGAATAGTTTAAAAACTAGAGCATTGATGCAACACGCATTTCCAGAAAGAGGACAGATGCAGAGGGGAAGAGGTAGGTTTAGAGGAAGGAGTCAAGGAGCAAATGTGCCACCTTCCAATGGAAGGAGTGGTTCAGATGAAGGGTGCCATTATTGCAAAGGCCAGGATCATTGGATCTGGGAATGCCCATTAAGGCCTATGGGAAGAGGAAGGTCAGTAGGGTGTGTTTTTGCCAGAGGACAGATGAGACAAAGTCATGGTGAATAAGTTAAAACTATCCAAGAGAAACAGAATTATTTTGATCCCAGACAAGGCCAACAGTATTCAGCAAGAGATTACTATGAAGATGATACACATTCAGATTATGAAGAATACAGATGCCCAAGGGAGGGTAAAGGGAGAGTAGAAATCCAAGTGGACCCCGAATGACCATATTTTGAGTTATCAGTTAAAGATGCAAAACCAGGAAAGATGGAGTTCTTACTTGATACTGGGGCTACTCGTACATCTTGTTCCCATAAATTGGTACCTGCTGTGCTCCTCTATGGGAAGGTAAACACATCAGTAGGTGTTTCTAATACGCCTGTTCATAGCCCTATTTCAGAGCCTATCCAATGTACTATAGGAGCCATTTCATGTCTTGCTCCTGTTGTGCTTACTGACAAATGTGCTTTGAATCTATTGGGAATGGATCTGCTGAAGAAAATGCATGCTACTATTTATTGTACGCCGGATGTCGTCTACCTCACTTGCATGGCTAATTACTTACAAAAAGGCTGTGCATACGCTGCTACTACCACAGGTTTACTTCCTAATGAATTACTAACTGTTGATGAAAGAGTGTGGGCCAAAGGTAAAAATGATGTAGGGTGTCTCCAAATAGAACCTGTTTGTATCACATTAAGAGATAGTGTTATCTACCCAAGAATACCCCAGTACAAAATGACTACCACCACTAGAAGGAATCAGTCCAGTAATACAGGATTTCTTGACAAAAGGCATTATCAAACAGATTGCAGGCAGCCCCTGTAACAGCCCGATACTTCCTATCCGGAAAGAAGGTTAGTGAAAATGCAACACCTGAAGAGAGACTAATTATTGATTTGCGCAGTATTAACAAGATAGTGCTGCCCCAATTTCCGGTTGTGCCAGATATGGTTTCTCTTTTTACCATGCTCCCACCTACTGCCCAGTATTTTACAGTGATGGACCTTAAGAACGCTTTTTTTAGTGTTCCAATCCATGAGGATAGCCAGTATTTGTTCGCTTTTAATCTTGAAGGAAGGTCTTATACATTGTGTAGAGCTCCACAAGGTTACACAGAGAGCCCAAGTATTTACAGTCAAGCTTTAAAAGCACAGCTAGATTGCTTTTCGCTTCCTAGTGGTACAGCCCTTTTGATAAGGTGCTATATAAATAACACAGCATTATCATTAACAATATATAGATGATTTGCTTATAGCTGCCGACACCAAAGAGCAATGCATAAACTGTACAGTCCTTGAATCTCCTAGCACCATTGAGTCACAAAGCTTCCCAGAGTAAGCTACAGTTTTGCCAAAAGCAAGTTACCCATTTAGGTAATCTCCTATTAAAGGAAGGAAGGAGATTACATCCACAGAGAATACAAGCTGTATTCAGTACAGTAGCTCCAACCAAACAGCAAGAACTGAGTTTTTTTTTCTTTTTTAAAGGTACAACATCATTTTGCCGCCAATAGATCCCCAATTTTTCTCTTAGCAAAGCCCTTGCTCAATCTCACTACAAAAGAAACACCAAGTCCAATGCCATACCAGAACACTGAGCAAGCTTCGATATGCTAAAAACAAGCTTTGTGTAACTCACCTGCTTCAGGGACCCCCAAGTATTCCTCGTTTGTGCATGAAAGATCAGGATGTGCGTTCTGTTTTAACTTAACTCCAAGGAGATAAAACCAGGCCTTGTGCCTATTTTTCCTCCACCTTAGATACAGTGGCTAAAGGGTTACCAAGATGTCCAAGGGCAACTGCAGGAGCTGCCCTTTCTGTCAAACAATCTGAAAGTATAGTGCAAGGACATCCACCGTTTGTGATGATATCCCATGCTATTGATATTCTGATGCCATGTAGCCCAATGGCTATCGGATGAGATCACCGCTTAAACGGGACTCCTACAACACCTAACTGCCCCGGCACACCTAAACGAAATCTTGTGGATCCCGCTAACTTACCTTGAACACACCCCTATGCTTGTGACACTAGGTAGGAAAGTGTGGAACAGTCAAATTGATGCTCCACTTAGGACACCCCTACTCACCTGACGTTCCGATTATGGCGGACATAGGCAGAGCATGCACCGACCTCCCCACAGTAAGATATTGGGAAAGACAGGGTTTATACACATGGGGAGACATGTATGAGGAGGGAATCTTTAGAGAACTAGAATCACTGCAAGAAAAGGAAGGGCTGCCCAGAGGGCAATTTCTGTGCTACCAGAATATCAAACATGTGGCCAAGAGGATATGGGATGAATGGCCAGAGGAAACCACGGCGAATCCTCTACTGACAGAATTGTTTGGCCTGGGCGATGTATGGAAGACAGTGTCTAGATTGTATGGCCAACTAATCGATAGGCCTAACCTCCGAAATGCAACATTAAAGGATAGATGGGAAAAAGACCTGGGAGAAACCATCACTGACAAAGAGTGGGAGAGGGCATTGATGCACCTGAAAGAAGTGTCCATGAACGCCAAATTCCGACTGATACAGATAAATGTTTTATATAGTACATACATGACCCCGCTCAGAGTGGCGAGTTTCAACAAACAGACACGGTCAACATACCCTTGGTGCGACAGGGAAGGGGCAGGCTTGATGCACATGTTCTGGTAGTGTGGGAAAGTGCAAAGTGTCTGGGCTGCAATAGTACGGGCATGTAAAAAAGCGGGGGTGAATATATGCGACTGGTCCCCAAAGGAGTGCCTCCTAGGCACATACCCCAGGCTAAGCAAACGCAAACACATTGTGAAGTTCATGGACATGGTGTGCATATTAGCAAAAAGAGCAATAGCAATGGCATGGAAATCGGCTGCAGGCCCACAATACGCAAAGTGGAGCAGGGAAATGGAGCGTTGGGCTGCTGCAGAAACCACAGCCTGGGGTGCAGGAATCACTGGGAAGGAGGGGGAGAACAGGGCCACATTCGAGGCATGAAAAGCGCTAATAAGGGACATGTTTCTCCCATCAGACGATATGCCCCCCTGAAACTTACAATACATATGTTACCTACCTAATATGTTAAATACGTAAACAATGAAAAGACTTCCCTACATCACCATCCCTGAAACAGACAATGAAAGTCCTGAATCACTCCTCTGCACGAAAAAGACGGATTGAGAACTCACTCTGAAGAATGAAGACAATTACTGTTTGTTATTTAACTGTTAATTAAAAAAATGTGAGTAATGCTATCATAATGCATTTGCAATGCAAGTATGTGAAATGCTTTATTACAAATGCCAATAAAAACATTTAAAAATAAACAATTGAAGGACCATGCCACTCTTTCCAGCCTGCTGACTGGATCTTTACCAATAACTTCCAGCGATCATCCAGCCTACAGCCAAGGTGGAAAGGCAATGTACGAGTTCTATTGGCCACCCAGACTTCTGTAAGGTGTGAAGAACATCGTAACTGGATACATGCGAGCCACGTGAAGCGGGCTCCTCCATTTCTGGCTGGGAATACTTCTACTGAGTTACCATGGGAAGAATCTGTGCCAAAAGGGACTGATCATGCCCAAAGACTATCTTCGTGCAACATTTCCCCAGGTATCGTGCCTCCCAAACCCATCACAGGAGTGACAGTGGGACCACGATATAACCTCATCAGGCCACGAAAGCTGAAGTGACTGTGCTGATTGACATTTGCATCTTTTCCCGATTTACTTTGCTTCCTTCTCTAAAACGGATTCTCCATGGATTGTCCAGGGCGGTGAATACCGGCATCTTTAATGAACTGTCTTTAGGGTGAGGCATATGAACACTCATGAAACTCCTAGAAGCCTTTTTTTGCCTCCGCTATATGCGAATGACATGCTGCTGTATTTACAATACCCGGAGAAAATTTACAATATATCCTGGAGGTGCTGGAACGTTATGCAATGCCATCAGGCATAATGGTTAACCCTAGGAAGTCTGTCGTGTTCCCCCTGGGTAGATATGTGGGATTGCCCCAACAGGACCTACCAGAACTACAGATTGGGTGGGCCACAGACACCTTTCGATATTTGGAGGTGGATGGGTATCACAACATAGAGAACGAACACAAAAATAACACTGTGAAAGCAGTAAATGGGATAGAACGAAGTGTCGAATTTTGGGCGTGGCTGCCCTGACCATGATAGAAAGGGTGGCACTGCTCAAGATGGTAGTGCTACCCAGGCTGTTGCATAGTTTCGCAAATGTCCCATATATGATCCCCAAACGCGTTTTCGCCAAAAGTACAAAGCATATCTAGGGGGTTTATCTGGCACAACTCCAGGAATAGAATAGCCCTATGGAAATTGCAAAACCCATATGACCAAGCAGGGATTAAACTGCCCAATTTCGAACTATATTACTTGGCTAGCCAGCTACAATACGTGACAAGATGGCTTTCGGAGGACACCACACCAGAGACCAGACTGCTAAAGTCGGACTTCGCACCTCATTTCCTGAACGAGTGGCTATGGGTAGCCGACCCCCCCCCCCCCTAGGGGAAGAGGGCGGCACTGTTGGTCTTGGGAAGGAATGCATGGCTCAGAGCCTGCAGAATGATGGGGTGCCCGCTGGTCCCCCTGGTGACACTGAAAGGTGTTGATGAGCAGTTGAGGAGGACCATCAGGGAACACTGGGAGCCAGTAGGAGTAAAAACTATAGGACATGTATGGCAAGAGGGGGAAAGGATGGAGTTTGATGCACTGTGTAGAGACACAGGCTTACACAATGGGCAATATCACATATGTTAGGCTGATGAAGCTAGTGAAGAATGCATGGTCTGAGATAGAGCTGGCTCAGCAGCCAGACGCAGCCGTAGAAACATTTCAGGCAGTGTCAGAAGGTGACCATGAGATCTCCCGGATTTACGAAATATTGATCTCCAAGGAGGGCAAAGACGTGGTCCAGATAAGGAGAGACTGGGAAGAGGAAGGGGGAAGAGACTATAAATGATGGACTATGGGTAAGAATGCAGAGGTATCAAAAGAAAGTATCAAGGAATGATAGACTACAGCAGATCCAGCTATATATTACCCACAGGGCATACATGACCCTCAAGAAAATTGCCAAGTTTACGAATGCAGCCGAGAAGAAATGCCCGAAATGCCACAAGGAGGATCCTGGGATGGTACACATGTTCTGGGCGTGCCCAGACATAGCGAGGGGGGGTGGGGGGCGCAAACTGGCTGGCAAAGGGATCAAATTAGAAGTGGATTCTCTATGGGCGTGCATGGTGGGGGGATTTCCAAGACCATGCAAACTTAAGTATGTGAGCAAACTCAAAGATTTGGTGTATATTATGGCGAAGCGCAGAATAGCAATGGGATGGAAGGCAAGAGAGAGACCAAGGGTGGAAACCTGGTGGCAGGATCTTTTGAAATGGGCAGATGCAGAAACAGTGGCCTGGAGAGAAGCAGTGTGTAGGGGCGGAGTGGAGGAAGCGTTGTCGCTGACAGCCTGGTTGCACTTGGTGGCATCACTAACTAGCTGGAGTCCAGAAGAACTAGAAACGGACAGCTCCCTCGGTAGTGAGGAAGGAGTGACAGGCACCATCCAGAAAACGGACAGTTGTGGATTGCGAGACTCTGGGAGGGGGGGCAGCGGGATAAGAGGGGTAGGCCAGTAATTGTGTGGATATTTTAGGTTGATGTTTTTCTTTATGTTGTTTTTCCATGAACCATGTTGGGGTGCAATGTTACTTGTTTGTTGTGTAAATTAATAAAACATTTATCGAAAAATAAGCACCCTTGTTTTGCCTCATTCTGTTATAACATTTTCTGTAAGGAACGCTCTCATAATGCCAAACATTATCTATGACTCACTTACTCCTGAACGAAGTGTATACATGGGCTGATAAATACCAAAACCAACCACAGAGACCACGCAACTCTAACTTCAATTCAGATAATAGTAGCTCAGACGCAGACTCGAACAGAGACAAACAAACTACACAATCAGAACAACAAAGCACACCAGTAGTACTAGCAACACATCACAACAATCTTTTTTTAGACGATCAACGAGGAGGAAACGAACGAGGAGGGGCAAGAAGAAAAGGTCCGGGAGTACAGACAAGATTTCAAGCACAAACAACTTAGTGGTGAACATCTCTAACAGAACACTCACAAAACCAGAGGAGAGTTTTCTTCAAAAAGGCCTCAAGTTTGTCCCCACTTATAATACTAACTTATTCACACCAAAGTTGAGTTACATAAACTCACCAGAAAGTTGAAGTTTTCTTCTCAGAAATGGAAAGCACAGAGTCTACACAGGAATCACCAGATTTAGTTTAAACCTAAAAGTACTTTTGTACCTCCCATCAATGTTCCAGAAATAGACATCTTTGAAAAAATGGTCACAGCAGACCTCAAGAAAATTAAGTATAATACATCAAAAAAATAGAAATCTGAGTAGAGGAGAAATGTCTATAATCCAGAACTTATATTCAGACGATGCAATAACTAAGACCGGCAGACAAAGGTGGAGCTTTAGTGTTACAAAACACAGAAGATTATGAGAATGAATGTAAAAGACAGGTCAATCACAATGTCTACTCCAAAATAGATCACAACCCAATCGTAGAAATACGAAAACATTTGGAAGAATTGCTTACTAAAGCAGAAGAAAGAGAAATGATAAAGAAAACCAAAACATCTCTACTCAATTTGAATCCTAAGACCCCTCACTTCTACCTCCTGCCAAAGATTCATAAAAGTCTTAACAACCCACCCGGGAGACCAATCGTGGCCGCCACAGGCGGCATTCTACAACCATTAAGAACTTATATTGACTATTTTCTTCAGCCACCTATACAAAAAAACATCTACTTATGTAAAAGACAGTACTCGTTTTTTGAACATTCTGGAAGAAATTCACTTAACAGAACAAGACATCCTTTTCACTGTTGATGTAACCAATCTATACACAAGCATTACTCATGATCTGGGGCAAGAAGCAGTGGAGTGGTTACTTCTACAAGAAGGAGAGATAGGAGCAGTAAAAGAATTCATCCTTACTTACATTCATATCAATGAACTCTTATTTCGAATACAAGAAGGAGTTTTACATACAAACTTCAGGAACCGCTATGGGCGCAACGATGGCACCTGCGTATGCGAATGCATTTATGCATAGATTTGAAACAACACACATTATAGAAACCCGAATGGAAAAACCAACTAATAAAATGGGTACGATATATCGACGACCTTTTTGGCATTTGGTGAGGAACAAAAGAATCACTTGACAAATTCATGATCTATATTAACAGTATAGATCCACGCATACAATTCACTTCAGAAATTGGAACTCCTGGCATACATTACCTGGACATTAAAGTAAATGTACGCAACAATCAGATTACAACTTCTCTGTTTACAAAACCAACCGACAGAAATAACTTATTAAACCGTATGAGTTTTCCCCCTCAGAACAACTTGAAGAACCTACCCTATGGGCAGATGTTACGTTTGAAAAGGATCATCAGTGACCATCAAGAATGTGAACAAGAGCTTGAAAAATTGAGAGAAAAACTGAAAGAAAGGGGATATCCCAATGAAGATTTGCAAGCAGCAAAAGATAAGGTAGCTGCAAAAACCAGAGAAAGCACACTTCTACCTAAAGAGAAGAAACAATCACCAACCTTTGTATATGTGTCGACATTTTCATCACAGAGTATGCAAATTAAAAGATGCATCAGTAAGCATTGGACAATACTGAAAAATGATGAAAGAACAAAAAAACCTCTTCTCAGATGTCCCTACTTTTGCCTACCAGAGATCCAGAAACGAGAGACCGGTTAGTCAATACCAGAGACACAACAAAGAAAAAGAACAAACCCAAAAGAACAGGAACTTTCCCTTGCTTGAACTGCAGTAACTGCAATAACATCATCAAAGGAGGACTGGTTCCCCACCCTTATACCGGTGAGAAGATCACAATTAAATGTTACGCCACTTGCAACACAGAAAATTGTATTTACTGCATACGATGCCCATGTGGACAGTACTATGTAGCAGAAACCGGCAGAAAAATAAAAACCTGGATGAATGAGCACAAGTCATGTATAAGGAACCACAACACAAACTCAGCTGTTGCTCGACACTTCATAAATTTCCAAGCTAAAGTTTCAAGTTCTGGAAACTATGGAAACACAAGGTTCCCATATCGACATGAAAAAAAAGAAGACAACAGAAAGAAGCTTACTGTATAGACTGACTAGAGGCACTGTCCCCAAGAGGACTCAATGAAGAATTGGATCTCAACTGCTTTATATAATAACAATGAGATTTAACGGGTTCTTGACTGCTTTTAGCAGTCAGAATGTGATGATAGGAACAGTAATCCTGGTGCGATCTAGATTTGCACAACTAATCAAAACAACATTAGACCAAAAATGTTTAAATATCAGCAGTATGAATGTGCAATCAACAGCATACTGATTTTCAATTATTATTTTGATCTGCATTTTCGACGTGTATTATTTTTGCATCTGAAAACGTCTGCACTTGCTCTCTGCATTTTTTTCAAACATTAAGACTATATACACTATAGTTTACAACTGACGTAACATCGTGTAGTTCGCACAAACAAATCTGTTACATGCAACAAAGACACATATCCGCCCCCACGAACGTGCAAACACTTTTCTTCGTGTATTCATTATTATCTTTATATCTATAAATGTTCACGCTAGCTCTCTGCGTTTTTTCATACACTTAGGCTATATATGTTATAGTTTACCGTTGACTCAACTACTTACAGATATTACAAGCATTAGAAGTTGGATATAAACAAAGGAGCATAACTGCCCCCACCAAGATGGCTGACGCGCGTAGATGCGTGCGGCAACGCTTGGTAATATTTGCTGACCGCGCACAAGATAATGATGTGTTATTTATATAGCGCCTTAAACCAAAGTGCTTTACAGAGCACATATTTACATACAATATCACCCAACCGAAATTGGTACTCATTTATAGACCTCAGAAGGATGAAAGGCTGAGTTGGCCTTGCCGGGATTCGAACCTGCGACCTGCAGATCACGGTCAGATCGCAGCAGCGAGCGCTCAACCCGCTGAGCTATCTTGCCGGCTTTGATAGATAGGAGATACGCTCGTGAAAGGTAAGACGCTTCAAATGGAAAGCGATCAGCAACCGCTTCAGCAAACGTTAAGCTCATTTTGCTTTAGCATATAGTGTCTTGCTAATACGATCTTTACCTATAACTCCACAGTGAAAATTACGAGATTGAGAATCTTGTCATATAGAGAATGAAAACGGCAAACAGGTCAGTGGCCTTTACACGGTGCACACGGCCATAAAAGCAATTGACTATCAATTATAAGATACTTTTTGAGGGCAGCACAGATTTTACTAATAACTGCACTGGGCGCACTGCATGGGCAACGACAGTAGAAAGTGGACATGGATATACACAACACACACGGCAAAATATAGTGATAACACAATCACAACCACGAAGATATTGGATAATAATATTTGCACTGGGCAGAACAAATAATGAGGATTTATAAATGTCATAACAAATGGAAATTAAGAGTTACTGAAACAAATGAACTCATGAGACACTTTTGTTTATGTTTTCTCTTATTTGTTGAATGTATGTTTGTAACTGTGGGCACCCTGTATATTTTAATGGACCAAATGTGTTACATTAATGCTCTTTGCGAACGTTTTTTTTTACAAATAATTGATTTGAATATTTCAACACACTATGTATCATTTGGTTTTATAACTTAGTCTGAATGTATAACCCGGCTCTGAAGAAGGATATCATTCCGAAATGCATTAGATATTTGAAACTAAAAGAAAAACCTGAGAAAAATAAAGGATCTCAACAAAACTACACTGGAATGAAAATGTATTGACAAAATTTTACAAAATTGCTGAACCTGAAGTGGGTATTAAGGGTGTGCGGCCCACACCGAAGACTTAATAGTCTTGGACTTTTTTCTTCACTTACTCCTGAAGCCAGACTTTGGTATAGTTCCAAATCCAAACTCCTGTCGCTTCTCCTACTCCCGAGTGCCTTCCTATTGGGTTTATTTTATTTCCTAGAGAGATTGCTCAAACCTTCATATTTTCCGCTAATCCTATACCTGTCCCATCACCTGACGAATTGCCCCATAAGGAGCAAATGAGAGAGAAGTCTTTTATTTCCCTGCTTCCTTACACTGATATTTTGCAGGATTCGGATTGTTGGATCTCCTTACAGCTACCTGCCTATGTGGGGGAAGGGAGGCCCCTGCAACAGATATGGTTACCTTTCCTTCCTTCCCGTTATGTGCTTTATTTAGTATTCGTGCATATTGAGATGGTGCATGCCATCACAAGGATGTCTTTAGGGTTTAGCACCAAGCGTGATACTGCTTTGAATCGCAAAAGTACTTATTATGATGAGCATATCCTTAAAAAGGGCCGATGTGATCTGGTGACTGTGCCCAATGTTACTTTCCTCTTTCTTCCCATTTTTCTCCTTTTACTGAGACTGCAAACCATCCTGCCCACTTTTCTACTGATCAGTTTTGTGTGAACTCCACTACCGCAAACCAGATTTCATTTCTTAAAATAAAACACATAGGTAGCCGAGGTAGTATCTGTTTAGAAGCTTCTGGGTCCTATGTTGTGGGATGTAGCTTATATTGTAACATGACCTACCGCATGCCTGTTTTACATCCTTCTGTGGATGCCCCGCATGTACGTAGGGGATTCCATTTACTTTATCTGCGGTAGCAGAGGACACACATGGCTTCCCAAGGGCCTGACAGGACTGTCACCTGGGATTGGTCTTGCCAGCCATATCAAACGCAACACCGATATTCCACAGTCTGCCATTAAGCCCCTAGCATGCTCACAAAGGGATGTGGTGAACCAAGGAGATTCTGCTGCTGATATTGCAGGTTACCTGCTGAAAACGTTTATCCCCTGGTTTGGCTCCAATATTAACTCACGTAGTATTAGGAGATTTGCTAGGATTTTTGAGGCCACAATCTCTGAGACAGCAGATGCTTTAGAAAACATGACAATTGAAATGCAAGCTATTAGGCTAGTGGCCCTTCAGAACAGGATGGTGCTAGACATGATCCTGGCAGAGTATGGAGGGGTATGCAAAATTAAAGGATCTTCCTGCAGTTCGTACGTACCTGATGCTTCTACCTCTGTGCGTGAATCCATAAAAAGGCTCCATGAGATTGGTTCCCAGGTACACGAAGACACCGGCTCATGGGACATTTTACATTCCATTTGAGGTTTCTTTAGCCTATGGGGCTGGAAAATAGGAATGTTGCTGCTTAAGGTGATCCTAATAATCCTAGGATGCTGCCTCTTTGTTAATTGCTTACCCGCATGCTGCCAATATCTAGCCCAACTGTGTGCCCCACCACCATACCGTGGTGCCTCATAATGCACGATGCTGCCATACAAGAAATGATGCAAACATATTACTGAGATAGACATGGATGATCCTCCATTTCCCCCTCCGCCTTCACCTTGTACCACTAGAGATGGCATGGACTATGGGGCACAAGCAGTTGTCCAGGATGAAGGAATATATGAAGCTGTTCCGTAGCTATGGTCTAAAACTCTTATTGTTGAACTAATGTTCATAAGGGCCGTTTGTGGAAAATTGATTTTATCTGCCCATCAGTTCCTACAATGTAACCCGCCAAAGCTATACAATATAACCTGCCATGCCAAGAGCCATTGCAATGTAACCTGCTATTATAATGTAAACTGCTAAAAGCCATTTATGAAATTTGAATGGATAGGCCTCACTGCAAAATACCTATTCTGCACATAATGCATAAAAAACGGCTTACCTTAGCTAAACGAGAAAAGTTCATGGCAAATTAACTTTATACAGTATTTGTACGTATTTAGATAATACATTAGATCTCCCCATATGTGAAGTGTTTCTGCTGACTTTGATCGAAATGCTTCCTTACAGTAAACTGCAAATTGCAGAAACTATGTATTTATAAAGTGGCTGGCATAAAACTTCCCTTTTCATAAAGGAAAGCTGCTTGTGGTTTTTACCATTGAACTTTGTACACAGAAGCACGCTCACGCTGTGTTTTTTCTTTTACTTATTCGCTGTCATGAACTTATGATGTCTGCTGACGTAAGTGCACATAAATATATAATGCCCTGGCACGTAGAATAATTATGCAGAGTTAGCATGAGGAGATGATGGACTGACCACGGGATGTCTAGAGCTCTGCACATGTAAGGTCTACAAAATAGGTATATATACACACAGGACCATTTTTTATTGTAAGTCAGTCAGAGATGGCGATGGCTTTCTGCTATCGTGGTTTGTCTGTCCCACTTAAGTGTGAATAAATGTGGTTTCGCTGCAAGGCAAACCTGTGTGAACCTCTGTGTTGGGAGTCTAATATCTGTTATACCTGTGTTTTATTATTTCCAGAAGGGGCAAACTCAAATCTGAAGCATTGTAAATTCCCTTGTTTACAGTGCACAGAGTAAATAAGAGAAATATGAACCCCACATACTACCATGACCCAGTTCCGGTGATATCTCCCCAAGGAGAAAGAGTCCTTAAATCAGGAGAACTACACGAGGCAGAACGTAGCCACATAAGAAAATAAATAGCAGGGCACAACGAGGGCGCAGCTAAAGGAATACGATGAATAGTGGCAAGGAAGTCCCAACACCAAAAGGAAGTGGGTGACCACAGCCAGCCAAAAGAGAGCGAGGGTCACGGAAGTCAGGAATATTGGCCAACCAACAAGTCGAGAAGGGTCATCTAGTTCACAAGGCAAATCCTGTGCACAGGAACCATACAACAATACAAAGGTTGAGGGAGAAGATAATGCATAATACAATCCAGAGGTCAAGCAACATGTGACAAGATGGTCCAGGCAAGCAAAAATGTAGAAGAGTCCGGAAGAAAGAATACATTAAGTAAATCTGGCATGGTCAGGGTGATAGAATGCCATCGGTGAGGGTGTACAATTGCAAGCCTTTTTGATATTTGCTATGCAAAATGATGCAGGTATCTCCCAGAAAGCGAGTCCTGCTAACCAAGCTTCACTTTCCAAAAGATCCATGCTTTAAAAGTACATTGCACTAGCCAGATATACACTAGCAGCCCAGCTATCACACACTTTCTCCTGGGTGCAAGAAGAGGCCACGCCAAAGTGGACGCAGATCGAGGGGAGCTGGTGTCTGGGTAACCCCGTGGACTTGCCACATCTGCCAGAATTGAAAGCGCAAGCGAATAAAGGCCTCCTATCGGCCACGATAACAGTTGTCCGAAGTTGGAAGGCAGAAGCGCAGAAATGGCGTATAAGGGGCACACTGGGCCCACTAACCCCTATCTGGAACAACCCGGAGTTTTCACCAGGCTGTGACACCAATAGCTTTCGCTTTCAGTCGTGGCGGGAAGGTGGTCTACTTAGGATGGGTGACTTTCTGGAGGAGGGTTCCCCCATCACATTTGAAAGATACAAAGAGAAGTTCAGGGTAAAAGAGAGAGATTTCGCTACACCCAAATACGGCACTGGCTGTCTCAGAGCAGTTCGGAAGAAATTCTCCAGAGAGCTAACAGCTCTAGAGAGCTCCCTCACAACCCCAACAAAAAGAGGTAAAATCTCGGCTTTGTACCGCCTCCCAGATAGGGCTGACCCCACAGAAAAAGAAAGATACATGATTGAGTGGGAGAAGGACCTGGGCCATGAAATAGAAATTGAGGAATGAGCTAAAATTTGGGCCAGACTGCACAAAAGCTCGCAATGTATTACAAACAGGGAGGGAGGTTACAAGCTCTGTTATAGATATTACATTACCCCAGTACAGATCAATAGAGCGAATCCAAATCTTTCTGATCGCTGTTGGCGAGGCTGCTCCACCCCTGGTTCCCTATTTCACATGGTTTGGGCTTGCCCAAGGGCGGAGACATATTGGAGGGAAGTGACTAAACACATTAAGGATATCACGAGAATTACCATACCCTGGGGCCCGGGAATTGAATTATTCTCTTGGTCTCTTGGGGGATTGGGGGGGTGGGGTTGGCGGGTGGGCCGGGCAGGGGTCCTCCAATCTCCGGACACATTCCGCGTTTATGTACGCATTTACTCCTTGCAGCAAAAATTGACATGGCCCGGTTGTGGAAAAACGAAGATGGTCCCTCAGTAGCATTATGGTGGGCCAAGTGTTGGGACATCGCGGTGGAAGACAAGGTGACTGCAATCCAAACCAATACTTTCAAGAAAACTATGAACATCTGGGATCCCTTCATGGATTATGCAACTAGATTCCTGGCGCTGTCTAGAAGGCCACCAACAACCAGATGGCTGCAAAGTAGCCCCCTCTACTGACCAATACATAGACCTCAAGCAGAAATGCTCTGCCTACAACCACCTATATGGCCACCAAGATAGGATATGGTAGTGGACAATGGAGCTAATGGTGGTACTAGCTGACTCATCTTTATCACTGGCTCTGGTACCACTGAGATACCGTAATTAAGCTTTGTTGTATTGTGATTGATGTCAGGTTGATTTGTATACCTTAATAAAATGTTATGGAAAAAAAAAAAAAGTACATTGCACGTATATACTCTTGCCAAGCTCTGTCCAGCAACAAACCTGCATCTGTAATCTGATTTGGCAAAATTGCAACCACAGAGTAGGGCACACATTTCCGAAACAGACTGCCAGAATCCAAATAATTCCAACAGTTCTGGGCTGCCTTTAACAGCAGCCACATACAATTTAAAATATAAAACCGTTTCCCGTAGGGCCTGGTAGCACAACTTTGATTAAATGTAAATATAAAAAGTAGATCTAGTATGATATGTTGGTCTATGTTGAAACAATTATAAAATGCCAAAAACCCATCTGATGTAATTTTATTATCAACTGGTTTCCCACAACTCCTACAGCTGTCAGAGCACTTCGTGTATTGCGGTCTGGGGCTAGGAGTTTCATGCACAACATACTTTGGGCCCATCCGTGGATGCCCCCTTGTTCTCTGCTAGGAAGACTCGACACCACACATGGGTAAACTGGACATACCACCATAGCATAGGGTGGGAGCAGACTACTTTAAAGGGAGCTCTGTAACTATTAAAAATGTTAAAAAGTCACACTTGCTTCCTGTGCCCCTTCCTAACTTCCTTTAGACACTGCCCTCGGGGAACTGACATTAGCAAGCAAAACTCTTGTTACAGCAGTAAGGATTGGCCCCACAGAAGGATTGGAATAGACCAGTATGCTGTGGAAAAACAAGTAATTAAGGAAGTGAGAACCCCAACCCTCCTTAAAGGAATCATCTTTCAGTGCCCCTTGGGGGTAGCACCTGAAAAACCATCTTGAAGAAGATTCCACTGCAAACTTGCTAGGGCAAAGACTGCCCAAAATCCCCAGCCACTGGGGTGAAACTCTCCCCCCAAGGAGGGTACTGGCACTCTCCCCACCCACTAGAGAGGAACATTTGAAGTGACCTGCTGCTGGAAATCTTGGCTGCTACTTGGACACTGGTACCCAGGACTGCCTGCTAGAGTGGAAAACGTGCACATGTGCCTGGTAACCTTGTTATTTTAGGCAGATTTCTAAAACACAAACCATTACCAGCAAGGGACATCATGGCACTACAAACTGGAAGGAAAAGGTAACCCAGAGGAAAAAGCTAGAAAAGGAAACGTTTCAAAGAACGACAAAAGGCTAAATGATCCTTTAGCGCACAAAGAGTAAAATCGTATTCCAGAGCTGGGCAGCCGCAATAGAAAAGGCGGGACTGCCCAAACACGAGCGCTGAAAGCGGGGAACTGAAATACACAATGCGCCAGCAGAACGCAGAGCAGGAGATGGGACATAGGGAGAGAATTTGGCTTGTAAATATTCAGGCCCTGTGCCATAGAAGGTGCGATGAACATTACATAGTGCTTTTAACGTAACCCGCTTAGCAACGGAGCAATGGAGGCACAAAACAGAGTGCCTGTGGCCAGTCTGGCCACCGTATTCTTCAAGATTCGAGGACGTTGGCGAATGTAAGCTGGCTGTGCAAAGTACAGTGAATTACAATAGTCAAGAGACCCAAATACAATAGAAGACGCCACAAGAGTGTGAAAATATACAGAAATGTACAGAAGAACCTGCAGAGAATCCCAAGCTCAAGAGTCTGACAAAGTTCACATGAGTCATCGAAAGAGAGGAAGGCCAAAACGCAGAGGTCCAGAGAGTGGCACCAGAGGAGCGCCCACCACCAGAACCTCAGTTTTACCACTGTTATGATGAAGTCAATTGTCGCTTATCCAGGTGTTGACTCAATGAAGGCAGGAGTGGTGTTAGGTAGTGAGAGGAAAAAGTCGAACCAAAATCTGGGTGTCATCCACATGAGAATAACGAAAATCGAAGTGTGAACAAGCTGAACCAGATGTTGCATATTAACATTAAAAAACAAGGGGGAAGAATGCAGATACCGGAGGGACACACAGGTGACTGAAGCAGAGGCTGAGGAATAAGATAAGGAGAGAGAGAAACAAAAGTCTGGCACTGACAAAAAAAAAACAAAAAAAAAAAAAAAAAAAAACACACACACACACACACACACGAGGCGAATACGCAAGGACCGTGCCGGAGATACCTGGCACTGATAGCCAGTTAATTAAGATGGAATGCTCAATGGTGACGAAAGCAGCAGAAAGAACTAACAAAATCAGTGCTCCGACACCACCCTTGTCAACCAACCGGGTCCGATCATCCATGACACGCACCAGACTGACTCAGGACCTTGACCAGGATGGAAACTGAAAAGCATCAAGACAAGAGCAAAACAGGGGTCTAACAAATAATTCCAATAGCTTCAACAACAAAAAAGAAAGAAGAGAGATGGGACGGAAGAGAAAAAGTTTATCCAACAAGGTTTTTATTTTTAATAGAGGAATCACCAAAGCGTGTTTGAGGGACCCAGGAATGAAGCCAGTAGAATACTAAAGATTTACTGCAGATACCGCCACCAAAGCAATAGAAGGCACGATCATCTCCTTCAGAATGCCCTGCGGTATGGGGTCTGAAGGTGAAACAGATTGCAGGCCATTTGCGGCCCGAATAATGGCAGGAATATCGATAGAGGGGAATGCAGACCAAGAGTGGGTATTACTGGCAGAAACAAAAGATCAGAGGAAGAGCACTGTGCGTCAGAATCAGCCATTTTCTGGCGAATGGTATCAATTTTTCCCGAAAGAATGAAGAAAGTCGCAGAGAGATTGCTAAGGGATAATCGAAGAGGAAGAAGGATCAGAAGATAAAGAGCAAATCTGCTTAAACAACTCCTTCGGTTGATTAACTGCAAATTCAAGATGAGAGGAAAAATACATCTGCTCAGCTTCAAAAATAGCAGCTTGGTAAAGAGCAGTGGCCTTGCACAAAGATAGCTGAGCAGAGTGTCTATAAGATATACAACACTTGCGTTTGGCTGTAAAAAACCTTCCTGGCTGGAAAGGGCAGAAGACGGACTCACCTTTCCTTATCTGCCCAGGAGGGTCTTGCAACACCCATAGGATCAAAAGAAGCTTTGTTTACCTCCCTCTGCAGTTTCAATATAGTTCAACCATCTTCCAACTCATTTGAGTTGTTGCAATGACCCAATAAAGATGCATTTGGCACTACGATTCGAGCCAACAAAACTGCACATCGCTGCTTCTTCCAAACTTTTTGGCTGTCACTTGTCAATCCACAACAAAATGAGGTTCGGCATGGTTAGTCCAGAAACGACCCTATAGATGGGTTTTGGCCAATATAATATACATGCTATACAATCGCATCATGTGAAATACGTGTGACAAACATCGCAAACACAGAACCGTCAATGGAACCAGAGGGCGTCAATTTTGTGAAACTATTCGTCATTTGCTTTTTTTCCTTTCGGTCTAAACCGCTTTGCAAATGTATTCTATGATTCAAGCTTATACACGGTGCAAGGCCACAGCCTGCATGTTGAAAGATCAACCCAGACAGGAATGCCAAACAGTACAGAAATACATTGTTTTCCTCCCTCACAAAGTCCTTGGAGGCAAGCAGAAACTGCATTTAATCAGCAGCCCAGGTGCCGGCCTGTTTTACCAAAGCTGTAGCAATGGGCAGTTAAAGTATGAATTGTATTCTTTTAACGGTCCTCCTTCGCGGATCTGCCTCAGAACTGTCTGACCCCTGGATCACGAATAGAAACGGGTAGATAACGTACTAAGGAATGTGTCTCCCTTACAAATATGATATCCTTGCTGAACAAGAGCTTTATGTTCTCCATAACAAAGAACTGTCTCTGCAACTGTTGCTAGAATACGTATATTTAGACTGAATAGAAATTGGTCATAATGTGTCATAATTGTCAATCACCGAACCCTAGCCTAAAAAGATACATTATGGGCGGTTTCATTTGCCTTCAGAGATTGCATTTTTGTATATTTGTCGTTGCCTGAGCGATGCTCGCTCTCTTGCATCTCACGAGGTCTGGTTGACACACGTTGCGAGACGTTAGACCCCAGTCGGCCGACTGAGCCTACTTTGAAATAAATCATATTACTTGGAAAATTGAACCTTGTGTCTGTCGTGTCACTAGTATATGGCGATTGTGCCTTAGTTTCCGTATCCGTCTTCACGGACTAGCAAATATGGCGCCCGAATAGGGACCCCTCCCCCTTTTGCTCCATCGTATACATTAAGTTTGAAGAAGGCAAAAACAAGTCGACGACAAAGCTGTCGAGCCGGGATCGAAAGGTGTTCGGGGTGCCCCCTGTAGAAGTGATGAGTCCTTTGCAGATCTGTACACAGCCGGCACCTGATCGACGAGCAGCGTCCAGAGAGCATCGAGGCGAGGGTCCTGAAACGAGGCAGATTGAGCCAGACACGCAGTCACAACGATTCTTGGTTGCGTCTGTATACGGACGAATTGCGTCCCGAGTGACGAATTGATTGATCAGGCGAGTCGTGCCCCGATTCTTAAACGTCCTGATATTGATTGGGAGTTGCTCTTGCAAGATCAAACGCCCAGGGTAAGAGAAGGGTAAGGATTAATTATGCCTGGGAAATTGTCTTCCTGCCTAGTGGGATTTTTGCACTGTGGTAGACAATCTTTGGAAACTGGCCAGGTCACGCCACCCGCAGGGTAGCCGGCATTTGAAATGTATGTGAAGTATGGAATAGGGGCAATAATGTTTAATGCGATTTGGCATAGGCACACCAGACATGTAGAAAACTTGCAGTGGCCTAATAATGGGAGCTTTGAATTAGAAGGTATAGAACACCTAGAATCAGTATTACTACGCAAGAAGGCCCGAACAGCGGCGTTCGATGTTGTGAGAGACTGGAGGAAGGAAGCTAATCTCCGTCTGAGAAGAAGAGAGAAACACGTGCGCAGACATAAATCAAACACAGAGAAAGCGCTAGCACTTGATGAGCATCAACAGACAGAGGACCTTAGGAGAATGGACAGAGCTTTTCAATTTGGGGTACAGAAAATATATCCACAAGATTTGCATACATCAGATGAGCTAATAAACTAAATCTTGAATGAACAAAGAAATGCACGTCCTCAAAGTAGTACTGACCCAATTGCTCCTCCACCTGATCTACCTCCACCCATTCCCGTTACTCCATCAGCACCATCTCCCCCTGTGCCTGTGACATCATTTCCTCCACTGCCGTCAGAGCATGAATTAGCAGCCGCTTTGGTAGGCAGCTCTACAGAGATGGGGCATGCGCCGTAAGGGAGCACTAGAGTAACTCGTAGTACGGTTAGCAAAGCCAGGAAAGAGGAGCCGAGAGCCTGGGCAGAAATATACACTGAAGGGGACGATGAGGGAGCCGTGCAGAGTTCTATATGAGACTATAGAGGGCTTGGCGAACAGCAGGTATTGTTCGAATGCATGGGGGGGGGTATCTTGTGGAAAAATGGAGTGAGTTGACTGACACATTGGCACCGCAAGAGTTGCGTGATCTAACTTTCTCGTTTGCGGGATAATGCGTCGAAAGTACGAGAACATGTAGGCCAGCTATTTGTGTTTAAGGACGAGATTGATCAATTGTATAGAGAAATAATGAAGAAAGTTAAACGACATGTGTCATATGTGCAACAACGATTTTTGCCGCCGGTAAAACCTGTTAGTGAAGAGATGAGAATTTGTACGCAAGAGGCGCTTAGATGGATTACAGATGCCACCATGTCTCCAATGGAAGTGCATGATACGTTTAGTCAGTATACATTGGAGATGAAGAGAAAGGTATTGCAGGTCATGGTTGAGTATTTGCAAGATGAATATTTGAAGAACAAGACATGTTGTCCCGCTGATTTAATGACGATTTACAAAAGAGCATTTTCGCCTTTAACTGGAATGACTGCCTTTTCTCTTGATTTAGCATTATTGCTTAGCAAACGAGCGGATGTAGAATCACCTAGTTTGCAACTGCTTATGAGAGAAGTACCCCCAACGTTTGTCCCGAAGGTAGAAATCGCTGCCACTGCAACGCGCACGATAGAAGCACATTATACAGCGCAGTTTGTGCATGTCCCTTTTTCTAGGCAGGAGGTAAATAATATCAGGCAGACGATCCCCGATTTTAGGAAAAATCAGTCAGGATTATAGAAGGAAATTGAGTCTGTTCTGAATTCCTCTGTTTTTACATTGAGTGATATTGATCTATTGTTTCCTGTGATTCTTCCTGTAGACATATGTAAACAGGTTAGAAATATAAATGACGCAAATATATTAGGTGATACATGGGAGAGTTTGACTAGAATTGATGGCGAGAGAAAAGCTGGAGAAAAACCGCCGCCGGTCATGTTGGCCTTACCAGCACGAATAGTTCAGAAATTGAAAACTTTGATACCCGAGAAGAGAATAGTTTGGGATAAATTAACTGCTTGTTTACAGGGCAAAAATGAAGGTGCAACGGATTATTTTACATCGATTTGAAGTAGTATTTGCAGATTTCAGTGGTCAAGATCTAAGTACTGAACCCGGGTAGAGATTGTTGTTGATGGGTTTGTGCGAGGGTTGTTACCGAAAATTCAAAATTTAACAATGACATCTGAAAGTGTATGGCAAGCGAAATCACAAAGTGAAGTATTACACATGGCCCATTACTATGAGAATAGAGTAAATGCAGAGAAGGAAAGAAATAAGGGACAAAAGGAATTTGAAAACAAGGGTATTAATGCAGTAAGTAGCAAACAATAATAGAGGTGGCGGGAACGCACAAACCACAGCCCAATTCTCCAACATGCAAGGTGGTTCTATAGGGATTAATCAATGTGGCTATTGTAAACAAGAAGGCCATTGGCGAGCACCGTGCCCGCAGATACAGAATCGCAATGGGACTTTCCCCGAGAAGACAGAATAGAGGTCGCACGGGAACACAAGGACAGAATAGGAACCAGTGAACACCACAATTTCAGAACCACCAGGAGAATCACAACCAGAATAGAACCAGAACCAACAACAGCAGAATAGCACAGGAGATGGAAATGTTTTTGATAATCAGTCCAAAACATATTACACTGGCGACTTTACATCAGATGATGTATTGTTTTACTAGGACAGCCTAAAACAGGGGTTGGAACCAGTATCTATTCCCGTAGACCAGAAAGGACCCTACGTAGAAATGAAGGTTGGGAATAGGGAACACATTTTTCTAGTGGACAAAGGTGCGCAGAAATGTTCAATTGACCATCAGCAGGTTCCAGAAATACCACTGTCATGGCAGAATAATGTCTCAGTAGGGTTCTCAGGTACACCAGTATTCAGTCCAGTGTCACAATCAGTACCTATAACAGAAGGTCCATTCACCGAGTCTTGCCCATTTCTTTTGACAAAAAATTGCAGTGAAAATGTGTTGGGTTTAAATTTACTGAAGAAATTGAATGCAGTTATTTATTGTTCCCTTGATGGAGTGTATTTGACAATATCACCACAAAAGACTCCTGTATCACAATTTTTATCCAAACCATTACCGACTGAATTGAGTAAAGTAGCAACTTGAATATGGGCAGTGAATGAGAACGATGTTGGTTGTTTGAAAGTAGAACCAGTGAAGATTGTCTTGAAAGAAGGAATCATTGCTGCGTATTCCGCAATATAAAATTTCAGCAGAAGAGGAGAACGCATTGAAATGCATTGTGTCAAGATTTGATTAAAAGAAACGTAATTGAAGAAATTTCAGGCAGCACTTGCAATAGTCCGATTCTTCTGGTTTACAAGAACGGAGGTAATGACGTACCGTACCATTTCATAATTGATCTACGCGGATTGAATAAAGTTGTTGATCCACAATTTCCATTAGTCACGGAGGTGACTAAAATTTTGACTATGATTCCAGCTTCCGCATCGTATTTTAGTGTTGTAGATCTGAAAAATGCGTTTTTCAGCATTCCAGTACATCCAGACAGCAGATATTTATTTGCTTTTACTTTAGGAGGATGTTCATTCAGATTCACACGAATTCCGTAGGGTTACACTGAAAGGCCGAGTAGTTACAGTAGAGCATGAAAAGAACAACTAGACATGCTAGATTTACCAGCCGGTTGTGTTTTGTTACAATACATAGACAATTTACTGATAGCAGCAGGCACAGAAGACATTTGTAAAGAAAGTACAGTTGCATTATTGACACATTTAGCAGCACATGGACACAAAGCTTAATTGAAAAAAATCCAGCATTGTCAAAAGGAAGTAGCCTATTTGGGCTACCTCCTTTTGAAGGAGGTAAGGAGATTGACACCAGAAAGGATAGAAAGCATCTCTGGTATGCCTATTCCAAATACACAGAAAGAAGTCTGACTTTAATTGGCATGGCTTCATATTGTAGGCAGTGGATCGGAAACTTCTCCATGATTGTGAAACCAATAGTGGCATTGACAAGGAAGGATGTTGCCCTGCCTTTGCCATGGAGCATGGAATGTCAAGATGCATTTGACCTGCTCAAAGCTGCATTGTGTTCAGCTCCAGTTTTGGGCACACCAAACTATGACAACAGCTTTTGCATGAAAACTTTGCTTTGGATGTTTTGACTCAGGAACAAGGAGGGAGAAAGACCATGCAGTAATTTTTCTTCCACATTGGATCCTGTTGCATGCGCTTTCCCGCACTGTTTGCGAGCTGTTGCTGGAGCTGCCGCGTCAGTAAAACAAACCAAGGGTATGGTTTTAGGTCACACTTTAACAGTCATGGTGCCCCACGAAGTAGTCGTTCTTTTAAATAGAACGCAGACGCAACACCTTACATCAGCCAGGCTGACAAGGTATGAAATAGTTCTATTTGCACCGCATATTCAAATTATGAGGTGTTGCGCTTTGAATCCGGCCGAGTTAATGCCTCCTCCCAATGAAAAAGAGGGTGAAAAAGAATTCCCCCATTATTGTTTAATGGTTAATGAACAAGAAACGAACAGATACCCCACAGAAAGAACCAGATGGAGAACTGTTTTGTGACGGTTCTTTTAAATTACCTGATGGTACATAAACTGCTGCATATGCCATCACTACATTGAAGAGTATTGTAGAAAGCAAAAGAATCCCATACAACTCAGCACAGGCTGCAGAGATAATAGCGTTAACCAGAGCATGTGAAATTTCTGAAAACCTAAAAGTACACATATATACTGACAGTCAGTACGCATTTGGGGTGGTGCACAATTTTGGTTGACTATGGGCTGAAAGGGGCTTTCTGACATCACACGGAAGTAAGATCCAACATGGCACTTTGATAGTAAGACTGTTGTCTGCACTTGCACTTCGCAAACGATTAGCAATAATGAAATGCGAAGCGCATAAAAAGAGAACATGTAACATTGGAAAGGGAACCGCATTTGCAGACAGAATTGCGAAACAAACTGCCACTGATTTACACACAAAAATGTACGTTGAAAAGTTGAGAGGTACCTTGCATGGTAGAACATGGAATTGCCACAGTTAAGGAAATGCAAAAAGAAACAACTGCAGATGAAATAAAAGCATGGTCTGAGAATCCAGCAGAAATAGACATGGAAGGCTGCTGGGTGGACAAAAAGAAAAAAAATGGATGTTGCCAAATCCCTATGTAACAGCGATGGTCACTATGGCCCATAGCCCAACACATACGTGCTAAAAAAAATGATTCAACATTTAGACACAGTATGGCAGAATCCGCACATTAGAAAAACTGCTGATATGAAAATTGCATGACTTGTTTGCAACATAACATTGGAAAGTGGGTGGAGGCCTATCCCCTAAAAGACTGTACAACAATGTACACAGCGAAAGTAATGCTAAAAGAGTGCTTTTCCCGTTTCGGCTTGCCACGTGTCATATGGTCAGACAACGGTCCGCATTTTATTGCAGCCGTGATACTACAAATGTGTGCAGGCCTCCAGATTGATAAACAATTCCATTCAGCCAGGCACCCGATGAGTGCCGGTTTGGTAGAACGCCAGAACAGTATTTTGAAGAATAAGATTAGTTCGATATGTGAAGGGAGTAAGTTGAGGTGGCCCGACGCATTGCCACTAGCTTTGTTGTGCATGCGGACCTCTGTGCAGGCAAGGACTGGACTCTTCCCCCTATGAAATGATCATGGGGAGACCAGCAAATGTTTGGAATGCCCCACAGCCTAAACGTTTGAAAGACATTAAACACCCTTTGCTTATTACTTACTGTAAACTGTTAACTCAGATCTTGTGTTTAATTCATCAGCAGGTGCAGGAGGCTCTTCCTGTCAGATATACCGGCCCAGGGCATTGTCTGCAGCCTGGCGACTGGAGCCTTGTTAGCCTTGTTAAGAATTTTGAAAGAAAATCTTCGCTTGCACCGCGGTGGAAGGGGCCTTATCAGGTCCTCTTGGCAACACAGACTGCAGTCCGAGTGGATGGCCGCAAGTCGTGGATACATGGAACGCACACAAAAATAATTCCGTTTCCTTTGAAAGAGCTGCCTGATCCGGACGCCGAAAGAGAAACAGCTGCACTTCATCACAAAGATACCATCACCAGTTCTCTGCCAGAGGTGCTTCCTAAGCCCGAGAAAGGGCCTAGGGAAATTGCAACAAAGATCGAAAGGCCAAAGGTGCCTCAACTTTGTCCGACTGCTGCCGCATCATCACTCATTGCATTGCAGGCTGGAACTAATCCTGCATCTGGAAATGAGAGTGCATTGTTCATTGATCATACAGTACTTGGAGCCATAAAAGGTACAATCTACGTTCTCGAAGTCGGAAGTGATTTGTGTGTTTGTTTTGCCTCTATTCCCAACACGGATGAAGTGGGAAACGGAGGCCTAGGGAAATGGAGCCTATGAGCTGCATCAATCTGCATCAAATTGAAAGCTCTGAAATGCGGTTTTCCGGTGCTACCCTTGAAAAGTGAAGGACCAGTGCGAGCCCGTACAGACAAGCGGGGAGGCATATGGTACCGACACCATTGATGCTTGCTCCTGCCTTTTTGGAGCACTGTGCAAAATCACATCAGCTTGCCATCATCTATTAAGCAGGCTAGCCTGAACTGGCCTGAACGCTTTGCTGCTACTAGAATGTTTTGCTGTTTTATGTGTGTTGCTGTGGAGAACATTTCCGTGACGAACATTGAAAACTTTACCTGAAATAAACATTACAGAAAATGCCTATACTCGCCCCCGCTTCCCCCTCCTCTTCCTGCACCAGCGCTGTTGATATAGAGACTAAACATGATTCTAGAAAACCTTGGTTTGGAAAGAAGATACTAATAATTACAATACTGCTTTGCATTCTGATCATACTGGTCCCTATATGGTGGTATCTATGCATCCTTTGAATGTTCTTTTACTTGCTACCAAAGCACCTACTACGAGCAGCCCAGTACATGTGCTCTCTTACACTCTGCCCTTACAGGAAGTAAAACAGAGAAGGCTATAATAATAATACTCTGCTATTGATCATGAATACAACACATGTTATCTTGAATAGGTGAAATTGTTGGGTCTGTTCTCATTTACCCCAACATGGAGGGAAAGGAATGGGTTGGTATGTACAGCCTTTGCCGCTTAATACCGCATGTTATGCATCACTAAGAGCGTTATATTATGGAAAGTGGAATGATAGTGATACTGGCCAGCTAGATGGAACAAACATAAATGAATTTGGAAAAATGGTATTGGAACCGGTGGGATGTTCCATATTCGGAGGCACAAGCAAAATAAACAAGGTGACAACGAAACCAGTGGATAGGCTCTTTGGACCTCACAAATCCCTAATCACTTTTAACATGGTTCCAGTAGGGAACAGAGGTTGTGCCTCCCTCCTACACTATTAATTATAGTCCATGATCTGTCCCATTCTGCTTACAGAAAAAGGGATCCTATCCAGTGGGAACATTTACTAGATGCATGAATACTGCAGTACTCGAAAGAGAAGGGGAACCATTGTACATTGGAGGTTCTGTTTATTTTGTATTTGGAGATCAGGCTCATCTATTGTTACCTAGAAATTGGGAAGGGACCTGTTATTTGGGTATACTTTTTCCTGGTGTATTTCTCTCCAAAACCTCTGAAATATCAAAACTATCCAGATCTAGGCCACGACGAGATGATACTGCAGGACTGTCATCTAAACCATTTTGGGGACACACTATAAATTCATGGAATATAAAGAAATTGCCCAGAGTGTTAGAAAAAACAATAAATGAAACTACAGATATACTCTATGACACTAGAAGAGAAAGCAGTCAGACCAAAGACACTTCAGAATAGAATGGTCCTTGATATAATTTTGGCTGATCGTGAAGGTGTGTGCAAAATCATGGGGTCAGTGTGCTGCGTATTTGTAAGTGACTCCTCCCCCACGATATTTGAAGCAATAAAAAAATTGCATGTCCTAAATTCTGATATTCATGTCCCCACAGGTAGCTGAAATCTGCATATAGGTTTATGGTTTTGGGAATTGTTGCGATCATGGGGATGGAAGCTAATTGCAATTTTGATTACGATACTTGGACTACTTATGTTTTGCTGTTGCTGCATACAATGCCTGCCAATTCTCTGCTCCCAGGTTGCAAACAAATGTGTTCACGCAATAGAATTGAAACCTCCTCACGTATTAAATAGAGGTGCACAACACGAAAATGAAATGATCAAAGAATTCATGGCAATTGATATTTCTGATAATAGCAGTATGAGTAGTTAAGAATCAGACACATGGTCAGATGAAGATGCAATATATGGATGATGCTTTTGGCTTACGGCCAAAAGGAGGGTTTGTTAGTCCAGAAACGACCCTATAGATTCTATAGCATGTATATTATATTGGCCGAAAACCAATTGCATCATGTGAAATACATGTGACAAACATCGCAAACACAGAACCGTCAATGGAACCAGAGGGCGTCCATTTTGTGAAACTATTTGCCATTTGCTTTTTTTTTCTTTTCTGTCTAAACCACTTTGCAAATGTATTCTATGATTCAAGCTCATACACGGTGCGAGGCCACAGCCTGCATGTTGAAAGATCAACCCAGACAGGAATGCCAAACAGTACAGAAATACATTGTTTTCCTCCCTCACAAAGCCCTTGGAGGCAAGCAGAAACTGCATTTAATCAGCGGCCCAGGTGGCGGCCTGTCTTACCAAAGCTGTAGAAATAGGCACTTAAAGCATGAATTATATTAAACGGACCTCCTTCGCAGATCTGCCGCAGAACTGTCTGACCCCTGGATCACGAATAGAAACGGGTAGATAACGTACTAAGGAATGTGTCCCTCTTACAAACGTGATATCCTTGCTGAACAAGCGCTTTATGTTCTCCATAACAAAGAACTGTCTCTGAAACTGTTGCTAGAACAAGTATATTTAGACGAATAGAAACTGGTCATAATGTGTCATAATTGTCATGCTTGTCAATCACCGAACCCTAGCCTAAAAAGATTATGGGCAGTTTGATTTGCCAACAGAGATTGCATTTTTGTATACATTTTGCCTGAGCGATGCTTGCTCTCTTGCGTCTCATGAGGTCTAGGCGACACACGTTGCGAGACGTTAGACCCCAGTCAACTGACTGAGCATACTTTGAAATAAATCATTACTTGGAAAATCAAACCTTGTGTCTGTCGTGTCACTAGTTTATGGTGATTGTGCCTTAGTTTCCATATGCGCGGGTCTTCACGGCCTAGCAACATGAGCCTGCAAATGGCACGTATCCCACCATTGGTGTAAGCTTTTTCAGCCATTGCCTCTTGAATTGCACTGCGCAGCTGAATCCCGTTGAACCAATCTGATGACTCATCAGAAAGAGCCAAGACTAACAGGTCACCACTGTAGAGCTCCTAGCAGCACCACTGTAGAGCTCCTAGCAGAAGATATTAAAATGTTTCAAGAGAGGATCAGCCCCCCATTGACTTGTTCAATGGGTCCCAATGACATTCAAGACCACAATTATACATCTAAAGACATTCTTTAACTTGCTACAAAGATTCACTAAGCAGAGTTCCCCTTTTCTTTAAAAGGTCTGCATTATTTCCTTACAGGGGCAAGTTGCTAGTGTTTTAATAGTTTGGTTGTGCTTTTATTATAAATGAAAGACTTATTTTTTTATAAAAACCTTCATTGGGCATTTATTATATTAATGGTACTATTGTTGTGTGGATGCTTCCATGCTGCCTCACACTCTTCTGAAGAGTGTGACCTGGCCTCCCACATTACCTTAAGAAAACCAAAGGAGGTATAGGAAGAAAGGATAGCTCAGGGGTAACGCATGTGTCTTGGAAGCAAGACAACGCAGCACAACACAGGTTTGGATCCCGTTCTTAGAAATCACTCGTTGGTATTAACCGGATTATAAAAGAACAATTATACTTATACTATGCCTTTTTCACCTTCATGAACATCACTGCTGGTTTAGTAGTAGTGTGGGCCGCGGAGGAGTTTAGAGGCAACTATTCATCCCTGTACTCCAGTATTGCAGTAGTCATGTTGTCCCAGTCAACAAAAGAAATCCAAAAAGGATAGTCAAGAACCAAGTGACTAACACAATAGCCATAGAACACAGGAAACATAATAAAATGAACGCCAGACAGAATGGGTGACCCACTGGGTTCAAGTGTTCCGCATAGAATGAAGTTGGGCAACAGTTGGGGGGCGGAGGGGGAGAAAGGGCGGGAGGGAGTTGGGAGAGTTCTGCAACTGGGGTTGGTTTGGGAAGGGAGTTGGAGTAAGGGAGGCAGGCCTATAAACACATGCCAAGGACGCAACCGTTTGTGACAGGTAAGGTGGGGGGAGGTGGGGGAGTTGGTGTTGAAGTGGGGAAGGGAGTTTGGGGAGGTGTAAAAGGGCGAGCCTACAATCACAAGCCACTGTGTAAGAAGAGGACAGGAGAGGAGGCGGGCGGAGTAGGAAACGGATGAGATGGGAGACCTGAAGATAGTGACCTGGAATGTGAGAGGGCTAAATAATTATATTAAACGGAATAAGGTCATGATGTACTTGAAGAGACAGAAAATAGATATTGCCTTGTTACAGGACACTCACCTGACCAAGGATAAGCAGGAGGTGGTGGCGAGGAAATGCAGCATATGCCAGAGGGGTTATAACGTGGATAGCACCACATGTTGCGTTTAAGCTATTACAGTCCACCATAGAGGCAGAAGGAGGATGGTGTTAGTAAGAGGGCTGGTGGAAAATAGAGAGGTGAGCATTATTAACGTTTACGCTCAGAATCAGGATACCACTATCTACTTTAGGATCCTATATGTCCAGATTAGCCTGTTTATGGATGGGGCAGATATATTGGGGAGGGGCGGGGGTATTTCAACTGCACATTGGACCCAAAGCTGGACAGATCAGATGAGAAGGTCGAGAGGGACTAGTGGAGGTGTGGAGAATGCACCACCCACAGGACAGGGAATACGCTCACTATTCTGCCCCACAAAACCTGCACACTGAATTAGATTACATATTTGCTCCATCAGAGCTAACAGAGAAATGATGAGAGCAGAATACAAAGCGGTGGTCTTCTCAGACCAGGCGCCATTGATAGGAACATGGCAGTACTTGCCTCCTAGGGCGAGAATCCCGACGTGAAGACTCAGGGCGGAGGCACTAAAAGACACAAGGCCCGATTCATTGAACGTTTTCCTATGGGATTGCACCATTATAAAACACTTCCATGAATCAGGCCGACAGTGTTTAGAGAAGACCTGAGGAAAGAAATACGAGAGTACTTTGAACTCAACGCCGGTAGTGTAGGATCAGCTGATACACTATGGGAGGCATTTAAGATGGTGGTGAGGGGGGGCCGCGATATCAAAGTCAAAAGGGTTGCAAGGCGTTATCGTACAGCAATTGCATGATGCAGAAAGGAAAGTGGAGACCAAAATGCAGGAGGCTGTGAATTCCCCAGAGGAGGCTGAGACCATATGACAACTTCAACAAGATTGCAGTGTTCACTGGGAAAGATTATGCAACATAAACTACAAACAATACGTAGAAAGGCAACAAGCAGAAGGAGATAAACCAGGCAGATTACCAGCCTGATTGTAGAAAAATGAGACCCCCAGACAAACAATCAGGGCAATGCAGGGGACAGATGGGCAGACACAAGATACCCAGGAAGATGTGAACAAATGTTTTATTAGCGATTGTACACAGACATTACTGAGGGGGAGGAAATTGATGCGTTGGAAACATTGACCGAGAATAATCTTCCCAAACTTGAAGCAATGGAAAGAGAGAAGCTCTGATTACATTAGAAGAATTATATAAGCTACAACCCGCAAATAAAGCCCCAGGGGCAGATGGATTCCTAAGTGAATTTTACAAAATATACAGGTCAGAATTGCTCCCCCCCGATGCTAGCAATGTTAAACGGGGCATTCGACAGGGGCGCGTTGCCAGTCCCTTAGGGAAGCGATCATCATTCCGCTCCTTAAACCCAGTATACCAAGCTAAGATTGTGGATTTTACAGACCACTATCAATGCTCAACCAGGACAGTAAGATACTTTCAGCAGTGATGGCCAATAGGTTGAGACCAGTTATAAATAAACTCATACATCCTGACCAGACGGGGTATGTCCCACACAGGAGCATATCCGACAACCTTAGGAGGCTCCATCGCGTGATAGAGCAGACGGAAGGGCGCACCCAAGAGGTGGCAGTAAACTCATTGGATGCAGTGAAAGCCTTCGACTCAGTCAAACGGCCCTGGCTAATGGCTGTTTTGAAGGAATATGGTATAGGGCCCATATATTTAAAGTGGGACAACTGCTATACAGCAATCCATTGGCTCAAGTCAGGATGGGAGTGACCATATCAAAACAGCAAGGCATAAAATAAGAGGCATTGCATCGCTATTTGCAATATAATTATAATAATGCCTTTTTGCTGTGTATTTGAAGAATCATGTTGCAGTTACTGCAATACGATTTTACACTAAAAAAATAAACAAAAGAGGATTGTGCTTTTACTGCCTGCCTCTGTGCACAGCGTGCACTGCAGGCGAGGCAGGCAGAAGCACCCAGGCTGGGCTCAAAACACTGCATCAAGAAGAGATATATTAGGGGAAAATATTATTCTAAAAGCATCTATAGCTGGGCGGTCTGTTGATAGTTGAAAGTTGCTGATTTTACTTTCTCCCTATAGTCCCTGCACCTCAGTCAACATTTTAGTCTGTCATTTGAGGTCCCCCAAAGAAATGAGACTAGGGAAGAGCATCCAACTATAGTAGAATGTGAACGTGGCTACATGCGAGTCTCATTCAGGTGCATTGGATTGTTTTTAGTTATCGCTGCAGGCACAAAACTATTCAGTGACTAATATGGCCCAAAGACTGCATGACCCAGCCACACATCCTTGAACTGAATAATGTTTTAGAGCTTTATTTGTTTGGCCACATTCATGCAGCAAACCTTTACATTTTACAGACATTGCGCTGATGTTATACTTCAGGGAGGTACATGGAAATCATGTCTGCATTCTTGCTAATTCTATATCTTGGGGTACAACTAATTCTGGTGACATTCAATATTAGCACAAAATTTCTAATCAAAAATGTTTTAATTCGTTAAATATGCTAATCCATTTTTGAAAACTAATTTATGCCTTGGAACAGTGGCAACTTAGCAGAGGTACTAGACAGGGATGCCCATGATCCCCGATGCTTTTTAATTTAGCACTTGAACCCCTGGCGATATACTTGAGGCAGCAATATGGAGAAATATGGATCAGCACGAAGGGAGGGCAAAATCTTATATCGATGTACGCGGATGACATGTTGTTGTACTTGAAGTATGCAGAAGAAAACATACAGTATATTTGAGGTTATGAAGCGATATGCGATGCTGTCTGGCTTAACAATTAACACCCAAAAATCTAGGATATTCCACCCCTCGGCAGATACGTGGGAATACCACGATATAAACTGCTGGTATTACAGATAAGGTGGGAAACTGAGACGTTAAGATACCTAGGGATAGATATATACCACAAGGTTGAATTCAAACACAACCAAAACACAGAGAAGGCGGTGTCCAAAATTGAAAAATCGCATAACATTTTGGGCCAAGCTCCCCTTGACCATGATGGGGAGAGTGGCACTGTTAAAGATGGTGGTGCTGTCCAGGCTGCTACACTACTTTGCGAACATACCATATGATACCCAAAAGATTCTTTGCTAAAGTTCAAAGCATATGTAGGGGGTTCATATGGGACAATTTCAGGAATAGAATAGCGTTATGGAAGCTACAGAATCCGTATGAACAAGGGGGCATTAGAGTGTCCAATGTTGAGGTATACTATCTGGCTAGTCAACTTCAATATGTAGCAAGGTGGTTATCGATGATCCTACCCCAGAGTCCAAACTGCTGAAAGCCGAGTGTACTCCTTATTTTCAGAAAGAATGGATCTAGCTTCCTAAATTGCAGCGGGAAGAAGGGCTAAGACTGCTGAATCTGGGTTGGAATATGTGGCGGAGAGCCTGCCAGATAATGGAGAACCCCTTCCCGTACTACCCACAGATGACGGTAGAGGCACTGGAGGGGATGGATTAGCAAATGAGGAGGATTGTCAGAAGGCAATGGGAACCGACCGGTACAGCAACCCTCTGGGATGTGTGGCATGATGGGAAGGCGATAGAATTCAATACACCGGTGGAAGACAAAGGGTTACACGAGGACAATACATTACATACGCTAGGCTGGTGAAGATGATAAAAAGGTACATGGTCGGAGACAGAGTTGACCCGACAGCCCGACACTGCCATAGAAACATTTTATGATGTGTCAGATGGAGGCCATGAGGTCTCCCGATTATACAAATTGTTGAGGTCTAGGGTGGAGAAGGAGGTGACGAAACGAGATTGGGAGGAGGAGGCTGGGAATCAATGGGAGACGGGTTGTGGTAAGGGTACAGGGATACCACAAGAAAGTATCACGGAACGTGAGATTGCAATAGATTCAGTAGTATGTTACCCACAGAGCATACATGACCCCTAAGAGGATAGCCAAGTTTAAAAACGCAGGAATACAGACATGTCCGAAGTGTGGGGAGGTGAATGCAGGAATGGTACATATGTTATGTGCATGCCCTGAAATAGGGAGATTCTGGAGGGAGGTGGTTCACCTCATGGCGGGAAAGGAGATACATTTGGAAGTGAAGTCTCTGTGGGCGTGCAGGTTAAGGGGGTTCCCCAGGCCACCTAAACAAACACGCGAGTAAACTCAAAGACCTGGCACATACTTGCTAAACGCAGGATAGCAACGAGTTGGAAAGCAAGTAGAAGACCAAATGTAGACGCCTGGTGGCACGATCTCCAGAAATGGCCGGACGCTGAAACAGTGGTGTGGAATGAAACAGCAAACAGAGGTGGGGAGGAAGAAGTGGACACATTGATAGGCTGGAAGAAAATAGTAGCTACACTGTCTGGGTCAGCCCAGACAAGCCTGGAGGAAGACAGCCCCACAGGGGTAGAGGAGGGAAGGCTGTCCATAGAATAGGTTGTGGACGGCTGAGGCCTATGATAGGCTCAGGAATAGGGATTGGGGAGAAAACAACAGTAAACTGTACATGAAAATTGAAATGCGCATTTGCTGCTACACTGTATGGCTATCAAGCTGGAACCAATAAAAATTATTTTAAAAAATTAGTGTTCCACATAGACAAGGCATAAAATAAGCAGTGTTGTATAGCAATCTGCTATGCAATTCTGTAGGTTTTGACACTTGTGTAGCAAAGTTAGCTATTTGAGTTAACCTGTTCATGAGGGACTGCTCATCCTGAATTCCTCTCTGGCTCTCAAGGCTTTTGCCACACTTCTCTGTTCACTGCAAGTTCAAAAGGGGCTAATGGAGAGAGAGAGAGAGAGAGAGTGCAATAGTAATCATCTCCTTTACTCTTAAGATTAAGAGTCAACGGCCTGTGTGAGAGTGCTAGGCAAGGTTCTTTTCTTTTTTAAACAATTAAAAACCAGAAATAATCCAGATGGTACTCTTATTATGCTAACTATATCCTCTTTGGCAAAGACCAGTATGCTTAACTTAAAACAAGTCATGCAATTCCATTCCTAACAATTTAAATTGTTGCGTAATGAATTTAAATTGTTGCGTAATGCATAACTGCTGTATTACTTCTGTAAAACACTGCATTATCTCCATGGTTTACAGTACAGTTTAGGTTAGTGTATCTAAATCTTTTAGTGTCAACTAGAATTTCTTTTGTTGGGGAAGATGCATCAAATTCATGATTAGGTGAACACTTTTGAAAATGTACATGATCACACGGCCAACTGCTTTTAATGGCAAATATAGTTCTGTGACCTGGTGGCTGCATTTATCTGTACAACTGTTGCTCAACGCACAAGCGGTTTTATACCAGTTACCCTGAAAGTGAGATGGTAGAAAACTACAATATTCCACCTAGTTTGACCAGTTCTCTGACTGCTATACCATCTACTCTGATTAGTTTCTTACTTTCTTTCCTCTTACATAATGAATAGACCAAGCTAGATGTTTCCGCAAAAGAATGCTCAAAAGTTCCATCCAAACTGTACATCGACACATCTACTGCAATACCACACATTGTAGTTATCCTCCAGAGCGCACTTTGCTCTACGATTGCATTATATATTGGCACATTATATATTGGCACCTGCAGGAGAGAGCTGGCCAAACGGTTTTCAGAGCCTTTTTATCATATCCATTTATGTCCATTCATGCAGTGAACCTTTTACATTTCACAGACACTCAGCCAGAGCTCGGAAAGTCCACTTGCATAGTCAAGAAGACTTTATGAAGGGCGAGTACCATTTGCAGTGAATGTTGAAAACTTTTATGTAACATTGACCTTTTGCAGTAAATGTCAAATAAGTTTAACTGCGCAAGCTTGCAGCAGTGTGCCAAACATAACGTGGGTTTGCAGTGATACAGAAAGCACGTTTACATTCTTTGTCACCCATTGTTATACGTTGTGTGCATTTCTTTTAGGTCGAGTATGCCAACTAAAATACTTAACCTGCAGGTCTAATGGAATTTTAAAGAATTTGCAACGCCTGATTCGTCTTGCCTATATCCTACTTCAGCGATAAACAGAAAAGCTGCATTAAGCTCATTTTAGGTATGGAAATATCTTCTGGTGACATTAAAAATAATAGTGCAACATTGCTAATCAAATAGGTGTGTTTGCCAATAAAGAACATTTTAATTTGCGAACTCCGCTAGTCAATTTTTGAAAACTAATTTATGCCACGATAGGTCATGTGGGCTTCTCATGAGTTCCTGCTTCTGCACCCTGGAAGTGCATAAGCACCTGGGAATCGCAACTCATTCCAGCATGTGCCACGGTAAGCACTAGGTGTGGCACAACAAGCCCTGCGCCTCCGGAAGCTGTGTCGCTGAGCTCCAGTTAATGGCAATTGGTGTAGATTAACATGTTCTATTTGTAAGGTTTATTTCAGTCATAATTTGCTCAAAGTGATGCATACGAATGTCGGAAGCGGCCAGTGATTGTGCTCTGTTACTCTGTTACGAGTGCTGGAACGTGGTGCGGCTTGACGTGAATCATCACGGCAACAGGTCCGTTACTCTAACCGCAAGGGCTGCGGGAGAGTACTGCGTTGCCGAAGGAAGCTGAAGGGAAGCGCTGCCGAAGCCCCCTGTGACCCCCGGCTATCCCCAGTATACTGATATTTACATCAGCGGCCCCCCTGCACGTTGCCTAGGGGTTGGCAATCGGCGGTGGGCCCTCGGCGGATATACGCCGCTATACCGCTATACTGCGATACCACGGCCCGGAATTACAGTGGCCCTGCGCTCGGAGCAGAGAGCTTCACGGGCGGTTTAAGGAATCGCAGGAAAGCGGAGAAAAGCGGAGAAAAGCGGAGGGCGGCACAGAGCAGTGAAATCTCCTTATTAGCAGAAGTGCCCATGCGAGACCTTGGCATTCGGTAAGATCCATTGTAAGGAAACCCGGTTATTTTTTTCCCTTCGCTTCTGGGCTGTTTAGATTTGGCCTTTGCTAGGTCCAAGGTCCTATACTGAAAGAACCTAATTCTGCATTAGGTCTGGAGGCTTAATTATACTCGGACCATATAAGGAGACTGTAGGTTACCCTTTGAATCTGGCCTCTCACTTTACACATAATCTGTTCCCTGTGACTATTTGAACTCAGTTTGTTTATTGAACTTGCATTTTCTATAAAACTGTAATCGGGTGCTTGCAATAGAGCGTGTAGGCATACCTAGCCCAGGAAACTTAATACACTGCTCCAAGCAGTGCCTCTACCCTCGAGACATTGAGTTACCAGAGGCTATTAAAGAAGCATCTCAAGACCCATTATGCTTTCAGTCAGGAAATGCTCTGCGACGAGATATAATCTACGTAATCAAAAGAGCAGAACTCCTACAATAAAAACAAACAAAAGTAAAGGACCCAAAGAAGCACCTGTGGAGAAAGGTGCAATCACTGATTTTTTCTCACTCCCTGTTACCGCTAATATTATAACACCAACACCCCTGATGGATAAATCTACGGGAGGCTCTGGTATGAATACCCCTATGGAGGCACTTGATGAAAGTGTAATAGATAACAATTCATTACTGGACTTATGTTTATCTATGCAGAGAACTATGACTCCTTACCCAGGAAGCAATTCGGCTATCCAGAATGAGAGCTACCAACATCTGCCTACTCACACACAGAGTGAAACATACAACAGTTTATCTGCCTCTCCTAATTTGGATGTATGATTCCTCAGAACCGGATTGCGGTAGGGACCAAGGAGAAAGTCAAATAACCCTGGTTGACTTGCAATCTTCAGTTGCATCTTTGCAATTTGCTCTAAAACATCCTACTAAAGATGTGTGGGAGGATATTGGAAGTCACCCTTACCCTACCATCAGCAAATAACGGTAATAGTGATCTGCCCCACAAGGAAGAGAAGACCGTCCAGCCAGACTGCCCGGAGATCGAAGACATTGATTCTAACAGCACTACGAATGTGGACGACTTCTACTCACGTAAACAGCGACGACTGGCGAAAAGAGCCCTTGCGAGGAAAAAGCGCCAAATGGCAACCTTAAGACCACCGGATATAGTGGAGCAGGAAGAAGAAATATCTACCCCTACCAAAGGCAGCACCCCTAAACAAGATAAGAAAAAAAACAAATGCAAGGCACCTCGAGAGAATAAAGGCACTGCTAGCAGGGAGAATAAACTGACTAGTTGGCTTATTCTTGAGAAGAGCACTATCAATAACACTGTTGAGGAGATTGTCTCTAATAAGAGTATTAATGTACCTCAAGCAGATGAGAGAGATCCAGACCATTCAACATGTCTTGATGAGTTCAAGGACAACCCTGCAGTTGACACTACAAATGCTGTACCAATCAATCCAGTTTGAACGGATATAGTATCTGTACCATTAGGGGGACTTCAAAATGACGACAATAGCAATAATATACCAGATCAAGGTGGAAGGATTTGTATTATTAAAAACCTATATCAAAATAGCGATCATGATTGGCTCTGTAGATCAGCGCTATTAACTAGACTGTACTCTATACCACAGCTTAGGGTGCTGAGATCAGAAGACTTCGAATATGTGGAGCCCTTGAAAGCAAAGAACTCCAATACCTCGGCACTACACTGTAAATTTTTAGCGACTGCCAACCTGATTCGCAGCTACAAAGTAAACTTGTGGGAAGTGGATATTGAAGTAGATGCTGATCCAAACATAACCGATCCACAATGGCCAATACTTATACCAAACACCAAAGTGGTTGAAACTATAGTACTGAAATTACCTAAAGGCAACACAGTACAATTAGCGGATGTGCAAAATGTTCTTAAATGGCTTGCCGAATCCCTACCGTCGCTCTCCTTAACCCAATGAGATCAAAGCTTAATCACATGGAATTGCCGAGGATTTAGCCACTTATTATCGGCAGTGGGCTCATCTTCGCTGCTAGTAGGGAAAACATGTTTTTGTCTACAGGAGACATGGATCACTACTCAGGCACTTCTCAATGGCTATTCAATTCATCAGGAATTAGCTAAAAAGGGCCCCAAGGGAAGACCGTATGGGGGCCTTATAACGGGAATCATACACCCATTAAAATCGATGAGGATTCACTCGAACTTTGACGAATTTGTATTAGCTGTTGAGATTGAACTTACTGGTAAAGATAAAATGGAGAAGATGTTAGTGATTAATCTCTACAATCCACCTGACTCTCCACACAGAGATCTCATTCGGGACGCTTGTCACTCGTTACTGATTGACTGGATGATTGATTCTGACCACAATCTAGTAACAATTGTAGGTGACTTCAACTGTCATATGAAGGGTCCTATGAGTAAGACCAATAACCCATTGCTGAAGAATACAGGCAAGATGTGGCATAAGGAGGCGAATGCAGAGGGACTGCTGTGGCTCAATTTTTTTAACGCTTGGGATTTTGAAATCTTGAATGGTAGAACTCCCAGTGACTATCCAGGTCAATCTACTTGGAGAAATACCAGATCCCGTAGTACTCTAGATTACATCTTTGTAAGTCCATCAATGGCTAATCTGACGGCGGACATGAAGGTTAGTGATAACGGTTGGAGCGACCATTCCTCTTTATTGCTAACTTTTAATTTTGTTCTTCAACATATTTGCCCTCGATCGATTGGCGATTTGAGAACGAACCACACCTCTTCAAATATTCGCTGGTCAGATAAAAACATCACAAAAGCTGTAGAAGCTATGAATAAGATGGCAGACATTGACCATGCTGCTCTCTTCAGTATGTCCGGTAACGATATTGAAAAATGGATAACTTCCTTCTCACACAAGCACGCTGCTGCAAAGATTAACATAATCGTTCCTGATGCTAAAACAACTAATACATTTGATGTCGAAAACAGAGATGCTAAAAGAAGCTTAAGAGCAGAACTTAAGAAGCTACAGGAAAACTCTTCCAACTGGGATAGTTACCTGATCTCCAGTAAGAAATGCAAGAATGCCTATAGATCTTGGCTTAGACAAAAACGCTACGCGTCCAAATTAGCTAAATGGCAAAAGACAGTTCAAATATTATGCACAAGAAACTCCCGCTCCATATGGAGTTTATTAAGTCAGGCCAGAGGCGAAACGAATAGTAGTCTTAACAATCCCATTGACAAGGGCCAGTGGGAGGAATTTTTGAGAAGCCGCAATAACCAGTTATCAGGTTTGTCTATGGTACCGACGGTCTGGTGCTGCCCTGTCCCTCCCTTCAGGGTGTCGATTGATTCATTGATAATTATGATCAAAAATCTCAAATCATCGAGAGCACCTGGGCCTAACGGCCTAGCGAATGTTATATTAAAAAGCAACCCTGAATATTGGGCGGAGGTCCTGAAAATACTGTTTGAAAAAACTTTGAAAGATGGCCTTATACCAGACTCTTGGCGAACTGTAACCCTGGTCCCCATATATAAAAGGGGAAGTCGCACAGACCCCTTAAACTATCGATTATTATCTATGTTGGATTCCACTGGCAAATTATTTTCGACATATTTACTACAAGAGCTTCATATATGGATGGAAAGAGAAAAGATCTTGGACCAATTCCAATGTGGTTTTAGGAGTGGATATTCTACGGTGCATAACCTTATCATAATGGATATACTGCGCAACAAGGCGAGATCTCCCGACAGTCCTCCATTATATATATATTATTCATTGATTTTAAGGCTGCCTTTGATTTAGTGCCGAGAGACTTGCTGTGGACCAAATTAGAAAACCTAGGATGCCCGAAGGGAATATTATACTACCTCAAACAGCTAAATTGGGATACCACAGTCTCTCTAAAATTAGATGCAAAAGGTAACAAAACCAATAAGATCGATCAATCCCGAGGTGTCAAACAAGGCTGTGTGACAGCACCAACATTATATAACCTCTTTGTTCATGACATCCCTAAAGCCTTATCTGAAGTCCACAATTGCCCACCTAAGATTGGCCCTGCTCACTGTGCAGTTCTAGCCTATGCTGATGACATTATTATGGACCATACTATCAAAAGGTCTTTGAAATTCTGCAGAGGCATTATGGAGCTATGCCAATAGGAATGGCCTTACTATTAACCTAGACAAAACCCAGATGATGGTCATCAACAACAAGAAAATTGCCAGAGTGAGTCTACAAATACAAGGGTCCAGAATTCAATATACTCCCTTCTATAGATATTTGGGAATTGAAATAGAACCAAAGGGTCATTATGCGATGTGCAAGCAAGTTCGAATTACGAGAGCGGCACAAATTAGTGCTTTAATATATCGTTTTTCCACTTCTCACTGTGGATACACTGTCTGGGCTGCACGACAATTGTATCTACAGGTACTAACCCCTATGATTATTTATGGATTGGAAGCCCTGCAGCTCATGGATTTGGGGTGGCTCCAAATATTAGAAGGAAAATTCTGGAAGAAAATACTTGGCCTCCGAAACTGTATACCAATGGCTATCTTAAGACTTGAATTGGGCCGGATATCTTTAAAAGCACAAGTTCTCAGAAAAAGAGCTGAACTATACTTAAAGATGTCACCAGTTGCAGAAAATCCTCTCCTGAACACATTGCATAATGAAATAAACAAATCGTCTTCATTCCCTCTCATGAAGAAACAAATGGAGGAATATCTGGAAAAGATTAGTTGGTCAAATAGGCACAACGGCATTCGAACTTCTACCTTGTTTGCTTTATCTAAAAAATCAGAATTATACGATTGGATTGAAAACTATGCACACTTGGAAGAGCTGAAACGATATAAATTTGTCCAGCATATGAGATACATTTTCAAGAAACCGGTTCCCTATCTTTCTTTGTGCCCTTCTCCACGATTAAGACGATTTATTTTATTACTGCGGATGGACCAACTGCCGGTATTGGCTATCAGCGGGATTATGAGTAATCTCACCAAGATAGAACGATCCTGCCGGTTATGCAAGAATAGTATGGCGATTGAATCAGGAAAACATGTATTAACTAGATGCTCGGCCATGCAAAAAACCTATGCAATTTGTTATGGGGACTTTGTCCATCATTTGGACCATATTTGCAGCAAAGATTTTTGGCTTAGGGCGCTCAATGGCCCAGGAATGAAGCTCTATATTGCTGTATTTAACGTATGGTTAATAATCGAAAAATTACTAGAAATAGCTATATAGAGATATTTTATTTACTTTTATTTTTGTGAATACAACTAGTCACATGGCTGATAGTATTAGTTAGGGTTTATAAGAGATATTGACACCCAAGTCTTAAAATATAGCTTGAACGTCTATTTTATATAAATTACATTATTACTAGATACGGATTAATGATATTATCCTTGTTTTATTTAAATAGAATTATATCCTATAAAATGTTTTATTGATTTATATGTGAAAAGCTTATGTTAAGCTGTTAACACATTAATAATAAATAAATAAATAAATAATTTGCTGTGCTCCTATTTTGCCACTAACTGAATGCAGATATGTTCCATTGAGGCACGGATGGTGCTCACAGTTCCATTTGATAAAGTAAAGTTGCTCATTACACACAAAAGGCGGGGGGGGTCTCGGCAGTGGTTACATTTTACACATGTTTTGCTAACGTGTCAGCACCCTCCTTGTGCCACAACTCGATTTCATTCTTTTCTTTTGTCGTTTTATCCCTTGATAGTTCTTTTACCACGGTTAACATCGTTCAAAAAACATGTCGAATATTAGTTTTCCGGAAACATGACGAGTCTTTCTAGTCCTGGTGAGGGGGCTTTAACATTTATTGTCGCCCCACACCTTAGTTACGGGCCAAAGGCAACGTCGAGGACTAAAAATGCCTGTTACTGCACTCTCCTCAATGGCTGTATTGCTATTTTATTACCCTGAACTGATCCATTGTTTACAATAACTCGCAAAACTCTAGGGTTATACTGCGATCTAATTTATTTTTATGGATTATTCTTTTGCCACGCTGTGGTCATGTTTAGTAATGAAACCAATTATGTTTGTACTGCATTGCTTTCAAATGTAAAGCGCTTTGGATAAAACGCTGACAGAATGGTCATCTGCCCGAGTCGATTTTTTATTTTTGTTAATATAAAATGATGCAGGTAATTGTGTTTCTGAAAGGGAGGTCCGCTAATCAGATCGGCCCCCTTTCATGAATGCATCAATGCAAAATTACAGTGCAAACATGTGCCTTTGATGAGATAGCCTAGAGATCCAGTACTTAAGTGGCACATGGCAGGTTCCAAGGTCGCATGTGCATTCCTGACAGCTGTAGGAACTTACTCAGTTCACAGGTAAATCTTTAAATATAAGCCATACCTGGTGGTGGAATGGTCAGCCCAACAGATAAGGGGTGCATCAGCCACTTTTACTCCCCAATAACAATGGGAAATGGACAAATAGGAGCTTATGCTTGTGCTTTCATCCAAATTGTTCCAGGGCTGTGTTTGGATCGAAACAACTAATTACAGAAGAGATTAAAAATATCTTTTAATGTGTAGGAATAATTTGGCGCAGCCAAGTATTTCTCACAAAAAGATTCCTCCTTTATAGTTGAACATATTTTTACTAGTTTAGAAAATACTCCCATTGGGAACGGGACTTTGTTTTTACTCGCAACTTTCAAAAATATTATTATCTGGGGCACTGGGAATGGCGCTTGCTAAGAAAACACATACAACAACAGCAATTTGATATCAGACTAGATTGGAGATAAAGAAAGACTGATATGTATTGGTGTCTGGTCCGACTGTCTCCACAACTAGCATGCAGCCAGGAGTCTACCTCATTCATCCCCCATCCCTCCCAGGGCACAGGAACCTCCCCCAGGAGGTTTCCTGGGAACCAGTGCTTCGAAGCAGCATTAACATAAATCCACTCTCACTATAGGGTACAGAGCATAGGAATCCCTTTGAATCCAGCAGGCATAGGAAGGGGTAGAGTTAAAAGTAGGTAGGCTGAGAGAGGAGTTTCATCATCTTGGTTTCCGTTAGGGCTCTCCATCTCTTCCCACTCCAAACCCCTGCAGGCAATGGACTCTGGGTGTGATGTCAGGCTAAGAGCACTTGTTAAACAACGTGAACAGCTAGAAGGCTACGGACCTGCTGCGCTTAAGCAAGTTTACAAGTAATATGCTGCAATTGATCGTGTAAATAGGGTCGCATTGCCTTATGGACCCTGCAATTTCACAAATACAAGTGCTACATGATCACACTGCGCTGATGGATGTTCATTGTCACTGAGTTTCTTTTAATCAAAGAACAGCCAACACATGTTTCGACCTTCACTGTCTTTTTCCAGGCCTCGGAAGCTTGTGGGGTGGTAAGATACCTGCAATTAAGGCAATAAGCCTTCAATAAGCAGTCTAAATGAGGACCGTTTCGAGTCCTAGGTGAGAACACACATCTGCAACCGAGATTCAGAGTCGCTTCAATGAGGTGGCACAATACTCCTCTGAATGCCTTTCAGCGTCTCTCCGTTCTGTGCAAAGTCCTCATTTAGACTGCCTATTCAAGGCTTGGTACTATTGCTTTAGTTGTGGGTATCTACAAACCCACAAGCTACCCGAGACCTGGAAAAAGACCGAAGGTCGAAACACGTGTTGGCTGTTCTTTGATTAAAAAAAACTCAGTGACAATGAACATTCATCAGCGCAGTGCGATTGTGTAGCACTTAAGCCTGGAATGGACCCTTACAGCATGCGCGCTTGGACCAATCCCTGGTGATATTTTGCCTTTGTAAGGTGGGGAAAACACTCTGCTTCTTGGATACATATTTGGGCTCTCAAAACAAGAAGGATCCACTGGACCACTGTTGGAAATACAGCCTATTCAAACTCCTCTGCCATCGAGTTGAAGACAAAAGGCAACCAAGGCAGAGCCAAGCTCTGCTCCCTTAACATCCACAGGGAACAGTGGGGGTGACAATGCTGTGGACACGGCCTCAGCAACAGAGACACTGATACCCAGGAGCCTGCAAGTGTGCTCTACAATCCTATCTGGTGGGGGGGGGAGGGGAACAGACAAAATAAAGTGTCACCTTACCATCGAGATTGTCAATTGGATCTCCTAGCAACCAAGAAAGCAACCCCTAGCCATCTCAGAAGTGCATCAACGCCGATTTGGGCAACTTTGATGCAGTCCAGGCTGCTGTGTGGGAAAACCCACATTCCTTTCGGACCTTGATGCTCGGCCACCTCTGCATCTCCCAATTAATAAAGCTCTGCATCTGAGACCCACTGAGTCTTATAGCAACGGCAACGTGATCACAAGCTTCTGCTAGGTCCAAGCAATGGCAATGCCCAGGCACCATCTTGAACAGGCTGAACCCTCTTTCCGTGGGCAAATCACCACTTCTCCACATGGCAAGGCGCAAAGTCTTCCGGAGCCGCCAACCTGACATGGCCTCCCGTCTCCACCATCTTTGATCCACAAGTCGCTGCTGAACAGCTGTTAATCGTTGGGCCAGACACCGAAAACGCGCAGACTCCCATTTTGACACTGAAAAGCTTGGCTCAAGGATGTTGAGTTTATTCCCCTGGTCGGGCCATAATGGCTTAACCCCCCCCCCCCCCATTCTCTGTCTATCTGCAAAGACATGTCCTGTAACTATTGACAATGGTGGCAAGTCTCTCACCTGAACACCCATGCTTATTCACCAGAGTACCCTTTCATACCCAATACTCCATTCTCCGTTTCTTTTACAGGAGTGGATTTGTAGTGTTTTTAATTAGTCTATTGCAGTGATTGTTTTTATTGAAGTTCCTGTAATTTGTATTTATTGTAATATGGTTAAAAATAAACCTTTCAAAAGTAAGCAAAGAATTAAAAATGTCACAAATTTAAATTACATGACGTATTACATACTGAATTTCATAGAAAACATTCAATAAAAAAATACAACCTATAAAATATGATAAAGGAATAGCAAAAATGTCTGTTCATAAAAGAAAAACAGAATAGTACAACCATGCACAATACAAAGCCAAGAGTTATCAAGTGAAATAATCTATGTACGTCCAAATTATATACCCGAGGCCTGGACACCTTAAGTCCTTTCACTATAATTTTAATCAGACATATAACTAAGGAATCTCTGTGCTGCAATTATAAATGATGTGGATGAACCAACTACAATTGATTGAGCTTGTATGTTTATAGCGCACCTTGATTGGTCACGCTTTCATTTTGGAACCATTGTACTAAAGCTGCTTTTGTTGCTAGTCTTATCAGCTCACAACCCTCCTAAGGATGTAGCCTGCACTACCAAAAGAGGTGAAGGAGGCATACCGGTCAGCCTGTGCCCGTTTCACCTTACAATTGTGATCACTGCATAGTAGCAGCATAAGGCTGTGTAGGCGGTTCAGCAACTACTCATCGTTGTACTCCTGCAGAACAGAAGTCTGTCAAAAAGGGTGCTATTACGCAGCAGATGAATTAACAGGACCTGTGGGTCAATGCATTTACTCGAGTGGCTGACCACTTTACTCAGACCATCGTACTAAAGATCAAAACACTGTAGGAAATCAAACAAAAATAATAAATTAAAACAAAAAATGTTTATTAAGTTCTCTAGAGGGAAAAGGGGGTGTTGGTAGTAGCAGAGATACTGTGGTCCTATAGCAGGCATCAAAAATTGCACATAAGAAATGGTGTGATTTTTATATGCAGAGAAGGGGCAAGTGACTTTTTATAGTACCTTGAAATTTGTACCCGTCCTATAGATAAATGTACTGTGGATAATACCTGGTGATATAACTGGGGAAATGCCATTCCGACGCACCATAATATTTTTTAAATGCATGTCCACGTTCACCCCAGCTGCTCCCTTAAATATCTAGGAGAATAGATGGGTGGCTGGCTCCCGGTTGCTGCACGGATTCAAATCCCTTTGCATCATCCACAAGGCTTTCTGGGGCCGGGGACCATGCTATCTGCAACTTGCGCTTACTAAATACTCTCCCTATAGGCTTCTACATTCCTCTAGCACCAACTCTATGTGTGTAAAGTGTTAGCTAAACAGAGGGCCAGGGGCCGATCTCCTTCTTCAGCTGGATCCCTCTATGGAACAGCCTTCCCCTTCCTCACCGCCTTGAGCCGGACCTCCTCAAATTCCAGAAGCTCCTCAAGACTTTCCTTTTCACCTCCTCCTTCCCTTCTTCCCTCCTCTGCTAATCTCAGTCACTGCGATTGGTGACCAGGGCCCTTCCTTCTAGGCCCTGGCCTACCACACCCAATCGCCTCAGCCTACACACAGCACTGCCTCGGCACCCACTGGCCTACATCACTGTAGGCCTGCACTTACCTACTTATTGCAGCTCAATGCTTCGTAGCACTTACATCTGCTGCTCACCCACAAGCACGGGTACCCCAGCACTTACACCCTCCCACCCCCAACTCCCTCTCACACTCTGCACTGGTACGTTCTTAATACTCACAAGGCCTAGTAGTGTCTTCTTTATCCTCCAGTGTATATATTGTGTTCAGTCCCATGTTCCCTCCCTGTTGCCCTGTGGGCACTTTGAAACAATTTCCTTGTTGTATAAGAGCCTAACAAATAAATACCAGTGGGCTAGATCAAGATCAATGGTTGCATATATAATCCAGTGTTTAGGGCACAATCCAATGTTCAAGTAACACATTAACAGTTCAATGATATTGTCTTGTTCTTTAATTTAGGAGACAATGCAATGTACTAACATAGCTCCCGGCTGCTGGAACAAAAGAGGTGTTCCCCATGATCCATGTGAATTCGGATTACTCAAATCCACATTAGAATTATTTTTTGTAATACTTTTTATCACGAAAATTGCCGTACCACTTGGGGCCTTTTCCAGGGAATCACTGCATGGTACAATAAACAATTTATCGGAAACCGAAAGGTGCAGTAGAGAATCACCAGAAAATCACCTGCCTGCAGAAGACGTTAGGCTATCACCTGGGAATTCATCCTGTAAATAAAAACGGAGCTCATTCTATGGGCTTTGCACTTTTGATCAATGTAGTCTATACTTTCAGGAATAACACACAGTGGGGGCCTAGTATTTGGCATTTCACAGTATGCTATATTAAATACAAAAGTAACTCATAAATCACAGTTCTATTCCAATAAATACGTACCTACAAGAACAAAAAACACGACATCTCTTACAAGTGATGCTACGGTCGATAATGTGTGTGTTAAACGCGTTGCAGCAAGATCAGAAAAACACATATGCACTGTAAAGGAACACTGTATGGTTTGCAAACAATTCCAAAGTTTGCAACAAGGTAAAGCTTGTCATGTGGTTCCAAATTTAGAACCCGGCTCGCCTTTCAGCGTTACAAAACGAAAGGGAGAGCAATAAACAAAACAAAATGCCCTTTTCGGGAAGCAAAACAAATAACGTAATTTTATATAATTACTAAGGTGGGCAATGCACGCCGTGCTAGCGCGAGAGGTTACTGTATTTAAAAAGAGAAACAAATCCACATGGGAGAATTCATGGCAAAAAAAAAAACTTTAAAAAAAATGTTCAACAGAAGCCACTTAAGCTCTTTGGTGGAATAGTGCTGACCATGTCTGTATGCATTCACTTGGCGAGCAAACAGTGCTGAAATTGTGCAAGTACAAATAAGGACGCATTGTTAGTGTAACGGGAACACTGGCCAATTGTAAACACGGTTTGAGTTTCAATGGGGCCTAAAAACGGTCTCAAAAGATAATGCCCATTGACATGAGATATCACTAAACTGAGGAAAGTGTTTTGGAGGAACGTTCGAAGCGTTTTTAATCACGTAGCCCGACATTGTAAGTAAGGCCACCGACTTCCGTGGAAGAACAAACTCACCACTAGAAAAGAACGATACACAAGTAGCTGAGGACAAGTGAAAGAGAAAGCAAAACTATTTAATGGATGAGAAGAGTTACCAGTTTTGAAAAAGCGCAGCTAAATCGTCAAAGGAAGGGGTAAAGCGATATTTTTTTTTGTATTACTAATTGGTTTATTACAAACCGTATACATTAATCAATGGCAGTGGGGGGGGGGGGTGTAGCCCAGAGTAATTTGTGTTCACTATTGGAATATGTCACAACTATCAGTGAAACAATTGGCTGTAAAGTGAACAGTGCCACCCTCTCCTTCCATGGACACTGTAAAGCAGCGTGAGGGAGTGGATGTGTAGCCTTTCAGGGCACGAGTACTGTAGCAGTTCGAAAAGAGGGACCATGAGCAAAATTAGCCCCGAGCCGCTTCTCTGAACAGCACTGGTGAGAAGCAGAAAGGGCTCGTTTGACTGCTGAGGGGTACTCCAAGCGGAAACTAGCAGCTAGAAGGACAGGCCTCTGCCATACTTCACCCCGCGTAGTAAGGTGCCCTGCCAACTGCGGCCTGGAACCACGCAAACCCCGTCACCGCCCTTCCTCTGCCGGGACAGCCAAGGAAGGGAAACACCAGGGGTTCGGGGCGAAGCTAGCATAGCGCTTGGTCGCCCCAGGAGCGCACACAAACACACAGCTGTCAGCCATACACCACTGCAGAGGCACACAACCACCACCAACAACAACAAGCAGGAGCCAACGGCCCAGGGCCACGGCACGCTGGGGGGAGGCCCTACTTAATGACTGCCCAGGGACTCCGCACACGGAGGTGGGGCTGCAGGGTCTAATGACAGCCCGGGTCACAAGGGGCGCCTCGGTCACGAGGGAGAGAACAGGGGGCTTCCCCCTACAATGACCCGCCTGGAGAACGGTAGTCAGGGACACTCGCAACACTGTGTATTAAGGGGGCAGAATATGGCAGACCCCGACAGGGGGCACTGCTGTCAGGGGCCAGCACCTCTCCACCCGCACTATACACAAGCTTACGAAGCAGCGCATGCCACGGTTGATAACATTGGGTCTGTGCGCGCACACATACACACACCCCAACACTGGCAACAGTCACATCCGGGAGAGACGTTTAAACGGCCATGTCCCATCCCTGCCCGGCACCACGATCCCGCTGGGGCAGCCTTTCCCGGGGCATCGCCGGGCCCGCCGTCTAGGAGAGGGTGGGGGCGGGAAGGGGGGGTAACTCTCACAAACTGTCATTTCGTTGAAAACAGTCCCACACCCCTGGGCTCCTCCTCTCACCTGTTCAGGGTTCCACAACGGCCTCCGAGCCCCCCCGGGCGGGTAAAGGAGCCCTCGGATAATCCCGTAGATCCCCAGCGGCGGCGCTGCTGGAGGCCCGAGCGCTGCACTCACACAGGGATGCGAAAGCCCGCCCCTCGGCAAGGCACCGCCCAACATCACGCCCCCGAAGGCGGGGCCCATAGACTATCCCCGGGAGCGGCAGCGCCCCCTCCTTACTGAGTGGAGCAGAGAAACCAGGGACCCGCCGCTAGCACCCCCTACGCATCTAAACCTGCCACCGCGGCCTAATTTTCACAGAATTTGAAATCTCACACTCTGCTGGTCAGTACCTCTGACGTTCAAATACTAGAATAATTAACGTGTTTGACAATACGTGGGGCTTGTAGCACTGTTGTAACACGTATGCTCAAGTGAAACAGTTCGGTTATTTTCAATTAACGAAATCCTACATGCCTCGAGTTTTTCCCCATAACTCAATGTACACATTTTTAGATGTTCGCCGATTATTATTTAACTCAAACTTTATTTTTGACTTGGATGCATTAAACCGACTGGCTATTTTGTAGGACCGCAATATCAAATCAGTTAGAAGAAAGATGAATTGCATTTTTTAATTGATATTTAATTTGTATCGCGCTCCTACACAAGTGTTTCACTTTATGATCAGGACACACAAGAGGTTGGTACAGGAAGACTTTATTACAGTAAGACGTTTACAAAGGGCATTATCAGAACACCCCACACATTATGGAACCCCAGAACCACAAGCCCTAGCATTGCACAATCCACCCTATTCCATATCACGAGCGGAGGTGAGCATTATGTTTAAATTAATTTACTAGGTGGTGTGTTGGCTGCCCCCTTTTTTATTTGTTCATGATTTAAAAAAACCGTTACAAAAATGTCTCCATATGAGTATAAAAACATCACATTACCCAAATATATTTACATTTAAAACACTGTAGACATCCAATCTTAAAATATTACACAATTGAAAAACACCCAGTTGATAATAAATCCCATGGTCTAAGGCACTTTCATAACTACTACTAAGCCAATTGGCTGTACACTTAGACCTTATACCAATTTTAAAACTAACAACCATTTTATTAAGGATAGTCACTTCCATATTTCCTCAATTATTCATAAGTCAATGGTCATATATTTCCAGGTCGGCTTCAATTACTTTCAAGAAACGAACCAATGCAAAGATCAATGGATTATATATACCCAGCATCAACCTGTTCCATAGAAATTCAAGTGCGTCAACAAAGGCCACATTTAAAAATGTAATAAAAAATGTGTTCTGGCGAACTTAAAATGTTTACATTCAAGTACCAAATGCTTGAGCATTTCATTAGGTTCCTCGCACTGAGGAAAGCAACATGAACCCTCTTGGTTTTTTATATCATTTGGGACACCCAAATGTTTAGCACGTTCCCTAGTACGAAATTGATTCAATCTGAAACGCATATACTGCATGCGTGTCAGATTACAAGGGAACATTGCTATGTATGTGGCATGGAGATCCCTCTTCTGTGTAAACATTGTATACTCTGTGTACATGGAATACCTCTTCATTCCTCCGAGTGTACGGTTCCAGTCTAGTTCAGCTGTTTTCTTAATGTACACCGATCTAAGACATAAATCATTAGTTGTGAGCTGTAGTTCACTCAGAACGTTCTGCAACCTCTTATGATACTGCATGATTGAGCCTGTACTTCCACCAATTATGATTGCATGATAATCTTGATAAAGGGAGTTGCTTGGTGGATCAAGCATTTTTGCATAATTCGTTAAAGCATGCCATTCTTTTCTACATGATACTGATATTAACCTGAACTCATGTCTGATTATGCAATTTGGAATGGTTAAAGGAAGGCGCAATGCAAATTTCACCAAACATCCTTGCAATACATTGAGGTGTTTGCTGCAATCATACAGGCATATATCAAGAGCATACAGGATCACCGGCTCAACCTTTAAATTTAAGAATGCAAACAATGGTAACAGGGACAATTTACAGTATTTAGAAAAAAAGAGCTTAATTTGACTCAGTAGGCCTTGTTTTTAACTTAAGCCTTTCATTCCAAAGCCTGACTGATGATGCATTAGAGACAAGATACCCTAAATAAGTCACCTCAACTGATGGAGCAATATAGATTTAATTTAATTTCTAACTATACGGCTTTAATTTCTTCCCGGCATTGAAAATCATCATTGTAGTTTTAGTTGCATTTGGTCTAAGATTATGGTCGTACGCAAACTTCTCGAAAAGTTTGAGCTTTATTTGCAACCCTGATGGTGTAGGATCAAATAAAATAATATCAGCGAAAGCTAACCAATGAAGCCTCCGCTGACCATGTCTTACTGCGAACAACCTTGGATCGGACTACAAATCATCAAGATTGCATAAGTATAAATTAAACAATAGCGCAGCTAAATTGCAACCTTGCTTAAACCCAAGGTACGTAGACACTAGTTTAGTCATTGCTCCATCTGTTGTTAATCTAATCATGTATGCAGTATTGATATGTAGTTGTACAATCCAATATATCAAATATACAGGGATACCAAGAACAAACATTTTCCTCCACAACAAATTTCTTATAACAGAGTGAAACGCGTTCGTCATATCAATACATGTAATATAAACTGGGCATGCTCCTTTTGTTTTTGAGCCAGCTAATAGATATGCTACCGTGGTGGCGTTCAATAATGTACTCATTCCTTTTCTAAAACCTATTTGGTATTTAGAATAGATATCATGAGATGCAATATATGTCTCCATATCATACAGGAGCAAGATCGCAAAGACTTTAGCAGCTACGTCCATGAGTGAAATCGGACGATAATTTATAGGGTTACCTGGATAACCCTTTTTAAAAATAGACACTATGATGGATGTCACCCAAGATTGAGGCATTTTTTAAGTGTGCATGATGTTATCGAATTACATTTTTAGAATTCCTCCCCAAAGCAGCGGGTCAGCCTTTTAAACACAAGGCGGAATACCATCTGGTCCCGCCGCTTTATAATGGGTTAACTGACCAATTGGCCACTCTATATCTTGTATTGACCAATAAATTACTTGCACTTCAGCGCTTATAATAGTCTCCAAGTGTGCAATCCACAAAGCGCTCAGGCATACCATATTTGTTCGTTATGTGAAGTACCCAATCATCAGCAGATATTATGTTTGGTGTTAAATTATTCACCATTATTTTAGGATGTCTGATAATTGACCATATACGCCGCAAGTGATATTTGCAAATCGATCTTATAAGATTATAGTTATCTTCATTATATTCTAACACTTTGATACCTCTGATTTTATTCTTGAAGTCTAGTAAAATAGATCTTTTTTTACCAAGTATAGAGAAGTAGTTAAATTATCATATTTCAATAATCTCAATGTTCTATTCCTTAGTCGCTTCGCAAGCATAACTTTGTAATCAAACTGCTTATTCGATTGAGGTTGCCTATTTTTCTGACCTGCCATTAGTTCTAGTAAAGATGTCTTTACTATATTAGAATAATTATTTCCTTTTGAACCAAGCTGAGTCACAATAGAGATATTAGATAATGGAATTCCACAGATTTACGCTGAACAAGTCTAACTAGCTTGTGGCAGAGGGCAGGATTCCATCTAAGAGATGTATCAATTTCCGATAGTTGTAATAGCTCATTTACTACATGTTCCGAGTATGGAATGCCAATACACATTTCAATTGGTGCAAGGTCACTATGTGTGATTGTATGTACAATCACTGGTTTAGTTATCTGTACAAGTGACTGCGATACACAAAAATAATCGATCATTGAAGTCATCGATCCTCTAAGGGCATACACACGTGGGTATATACACGCGGCAGAGTCATGTAAATCTGCTGTGTGTGCTTTAAATAAACCTAACGTTTCTGGGCCACGTCAGAGCGACCGTGGATTCCGGACCAAGAGCATGTCTACCTGGTGTGCTCTGTGACAAGGGGATCACAAAGGCCAAGAGGGGAAACCGGTCCACACGCAACAGTGGTGATGAAACTAGGAAACCGACGCTCTCCGGTCTTCATACCGTGAAGTCGGCAGTGGCCATGTGGTTTGGCTGCCATTTTGCGCACTCTGTGGCGAGGGTTGCGTCCCCTACCAGGACTGCTTGTTCGCCCCCCACATGTAATTTTTGGATTCCCTGCATAGAGGACAGCATTGTGCTGTACATTCTTCGTTTTGGAGCGTTTTTAACACTTCTAATGCATCAAGTGTGAGGTGAGGAGCTAGGGGAGGCCTACTGTCCTTTGTGCTTTTCCCCTGGGCCCACCCCCCTCATTTTCTAGACACACAATCTTTGGGACTAGGAAATCCATTCTATTCTTCCTGGATGCTTGGACATTGGTGGAGGGAGCCACTGTGTTTATTGCCCTAGGGTGAACCAAAATGGCTGCTTTTTCTTGAGCTCCGTAAAACCCCTACAAAATCCTGTCTTATATCCAGAATACCGGCAGAAAAAGCGAGGTCGAAGCCGCAGATCCAGTGAAAGAAGGCCTGGTGTGGATCAAAGCAGTGGGCCAATATTTACAGCAAACGCAGACAACTCGCCTGCCGCCCACCACTGCAGAGAGCACGAGGAGGGCCGTCTGCGCGCCTCTGAACCACCGCCAAGGGGCGGCCGGCCCGCACTGTGGAGTGGGGGCATGCTGCCCAGATTGTAGCTGAAAAGGGTGCAGGAACGTGCCAGAGGCTGTAACAAGGAGGACCGCCGGCTGTCCTATCTGAGATACTAGCTGCAGCAGTGACGATCGTGTGGAGGGGTAGCCCTTCCAAGGCGTGGGTAGGCGGTCTTTGGTCGGACATGTGCCGAAGAGGAGAGGAGGAGTGAGCTGCTGGCTCCAACCGCAAGGACCTCCTCCCGACTGCTTGGGCTGCCTTCGGGAGCTGTGACCGAAGCTGGCAAACAGTGCAGGGGCCAGTGAGCCAGTGGAGTGTAACTGTGCTGGTGGGGATCCTCCAAGCTGCTGGCATTGTAACACAGAGCCGATATGGCATGCCAGTGAGGGAGCTGCTGCTGCAGTGGAGATTGCCTGATCCAGTGAGAAGAAGCCCTGCCATTGGAAAGCACTCGAGGCCCTGAGTTGCACTGGCACTCAAAGTGAGGCCCGACCCATCCCTCATCCACATCCATACCTGAAAGAGAGTGGGGGCCTGTGGAGAGGAAGTAGCACAGGCAATGCAGGCTGTGAAAGCAAAGGTAGTGAGAGACAACTTGAGTAAACAAGGCCCCTAACACTAACCCCACGACTGGAACGAAGCAAGAAAACATGGGAAAGAAAAATCCACAATAAAGTGAGAACTGAATTGTGGCAGCCTGGGTGGTCTGAAACTGCAGAGATCTGACCGTGAGCCCAGTGGCTGTGACTTGGCAGCCTTGGGGCCATAGAGGAAACAAGAGAGGAATTTGGATTGAATGAAAGTATGGAACGGTTTGGGGAGTTTCCACTTAGCCGTTTGCATACACACCCTGGGATGATACCTGTTGGACTCCAGCTGCTCCTTTGACTCTGTTGCAGGGCCTTCACAGGCTGTGAGTTGGGGAGGAGGAGAAAAGCCCCATGGGGACCCTGAAAAAACCTGCTTGCTCAGTGGATATGCGACCCTATCAACAGCCAAACCTGACACGCTGTGTGGGTGGAGGAGGTGGACTTCCCGCTGTGCTGTGGCCCGAACCTTAAAGATATTTATAACTGGAAAACTGGTTCACAGGGCTTACAAATTGGGAAAGCTGAAAAACATCAATCTAAATTTCCCTCTAAGACAGCGACCCCAGGCGGTAAAAGGAAACCGCGGGGGACAAGGCAGAAACCTGAATATCGTCGGTGGAAGATGAGGCGACAATGAAGGAGGTGGTCCAACTCCAGAAAACTCTGAAGGAACTCCTAGACAAGCAGGAGGACCTAGAGTCCAGATCTCAGAGAAATAATGTGAGAATTGTTGGAATTCCTGAAGCATGTGATACCAGATGGATGGAAACTAGTGGAATCGCTTTTCAGAGAAGTGCTGGGTACTGATGGTTCTCCTCAGTCTTCCTAGTCGAGCGTACACATAGAATCCTGGCTATGCTGTCTGACCCGGGGGCACCGGCGAGACCGGTTATAGCGCAACAAGTTAACTAAAGGGATCGGGACGCAGTGCTGCACCTGACCCGGGAGAAGGGCCACCTGAACTACAGAGGAGCTCAGATCCACATTTTCCAGACTTCTCATACAAGGTTCAAGACCAGAGGAAATCCTACATGGACATTAAAAAGCCTATGCGGGGCAGAGGTATAAAGTACGCCATGCTCTTCCTGGCTTGGCTCCGTGTGTAGTATAAAGGGAAGGACCAGTTCTTCCAAACTGCAGACGAGGCGAGAAACTTCCTAGATACACTGCCGATGCAATTGCCTCGGTCCTCTGACTAGGGAGGAGCAAGCCCTTCACAGGCCCGAAACTCGGGGTGATGAGGCTGCAAGACGATATGAATACATGCTATACAGTGGCTTCATTTCATTAGTTGGTTTCTCCCTACTGCTGATCATAAATCTAGGTCGTGGGGGGGGGTGCTGGAGGGGCTCTTGAGAGCCCTCCCGGTTGAAATACACAGACGGTGAAGGGGTTCATGGGTGGGAATTTGTACCGGCCGGTTGGGGTTGCTCGTGGGGGAGGGCATGGGGTAGGGTTTCATATAGATCTGTTTATATGTTATCAAGTTCAAGGCAGCGAACAACACGTTTCAGCATTCCGTTACAAGACGGCAGCAAAGCTCCATGTGTTTAGTGAGTCCCAGATTGCTAGCTCGAACCCGCAGGGGATCCCAGAGATGGTACAACGTCCTTTCATCGCCTGTCTTTTCATCCCCAGGCTTTTCAAAGTGCAAATTCCATTGAATGTGCTCATGGAATTTTTTAGGGGGGGTGAGAAAGGGCAGATAAGGGTTTGGGCGGGTGAGCAATGGCATAAAATAAGTGTGGGAGGGTACCACCACCAAAAAAAAGAAAACATAAAACCATGAGCACATTCGATGGAATGTGCATGTTAAAAAGCCTGGGGATGAAAAGGCAGGCGATGAAATGACATGGAACCACAGAGATAGCCCTCTACTAAGGCTAGGATAGCAGGCAAAAAATGCACACTGCTATGGGGATTCAACTTTTATCATGGAATGTCCGGGGTCTCAACTGTTTCTCAAAAGCGAGGTGAATATTATTGTACTTGGCCAGACATCAAGTGGGTGTCGCCCTACTCCAGGAGACGCACCTCCTTCCGGGCACTGAAATGCGCTTCATGAAGCAATGGGGCTAACACTGATAGTTCTCCTCATATTCAGAGGAGGTTTGTATCCTGGTTCACAAATCAATGGGTTTCTGGCTCACAGAGGTGGACCGCGACTCAGAGGGTAGAGGCCTGATAGTAATGGGTGTTATTCACAATTGCACTTTAACGTTTAACTGCTATGCTCCCAATGTGGATGATCTAGAGTATCTCTATTGGATTGGACAGCAGCTACTTAGGCACATAGACAATGTGATAGTATAGGGAGGGGATTTCAATACAATGCTTGTTCCGGAAGTGGATAGATCTTGAGTGGGGGGTAGGGGGGGTTTGTAAGCAGCTTTCTAAGGCTGCAGATCATATTTTGCAGATGTGTAATTTATACAACCTTACTGATAAATGGAGGGACAGGCAACCGGGGAGGTTGGATTACACGTTTCGCTCAGCAGTTCACCACTCGTGCTCCCCTATTGAGCTTATCTTGATGGCCAGTCGGGGGGGGGGGGGCAGGTGGATAGCAGAATGTGAGATTCTGGTCCGTACATTATCTGACCACACCACAGTACTTTCACACATCAAAATCCCAGGGACAACCTGGGATGCATAATGCTTGAATTTTAAGAGTAAGGCCCTGACGCATGTGGTATTTAAGTCTGAGGTTCAAGATAGGCAAAACAAAAAAAAAAATTCAGGGAGAATGAAGGGACAGTGGCCTCGACTCTCAGACTGTGGGGAAACCTTCTAATGTGTTCTCTGGCAAACCTTCAAATGTGTTATAGTGGGGATCTGCATTGCCAAAGATTGCAGTATTCTTAGGACCATCAGAAGGGAATTAGATGAGCTTCAGAGAGAGAGAGCACAGGAAGACCTCTAGGGACAAGGGGCAACGTTAACAACCATAACCAAATCCAAGAAACCTTACAGCGGTTCCAGGAGAAAGCGCAAAGGGAGGTGAAACACTTGGGCAGGAGGTTGGCAATGAGGCAATATGAGGAAGGTCAGTGGCCAGGGAAAACATTGGCCTGGATAGCACACACAGAGAATACTAGGACCCACATACACCCAATAAGGGACAATACAGGGGAGACACACTACATTGATGCAGGGATCATTAGTGTACTGTCAGATTACTATACCTGCCTATATACGTCGATTCTTGACACAGCATCGCCACGTATAGAGAGATTATTAGGATCAGGTTGCGTCATATTAGTTATCTCCGGGCGGGCGTTCGAGAGCTCAAGCAGCATGGCAGCTCTGGCGTAAGCTCTGCTGTTGCCCCAGACATCCTGGCATAAATCTTGCATTTCTCATGTGAGAGCAGCCCTATAACTGTAGATTTGGTCCGCCGTTCCTACAGAAAAGCTGGACCAAGTTTCAGCCTCAAGAGATGAGGAAAATTACGGTGTCGCACACACTGGCGGCAGAGCAGCAGTTCGGCCAGGAGGACCCAGCCAGGACTGTTTGGCATCCACTGCTGGGGATCGCAGGGGTCCGCTCAGTGTGGTAGTGGTGGTCGCCTTCTAGTGGTGTGGAGAATGAACGTGTATGGTCTGAGACACCCTCCAGCAGCCGGGTGACAGCTCTGTGCCGGCTGGCAGCCAAAATCTCAACCACTGCCAACCAGGTCACCCACATACATGGCGGCTGGGCCGCATGTGATAAGAACCCTCGGAGTGCTAGGGGGAAAGCGGGGGCTGCTGCATGCACCAACCACTCTGAAGACCACGGCAGCTGCGACTAGGAGCGTGGCCCTGGAAGACTGAGGATGAAGGGCAGAGGCCTGCAGAGGAAGAGCTGGCGGGCAACGACCTATCAGCTTGAATAGGGTGAGTGATCACTGATTGAGAGAAGAACTGGGCTGGCATTGATTGTGCTTGTTCAGTGTACTCTGCCATATAGGTGAGGACTGTTGACAGTTGCCAGTGCAGTGTTTACTGGAAGTGATGTGCATCAGAGTTGTGGCCTTGCATAATGATACATAGTGGATAAAGGGCAGAAGAGGGGCCAAGGGACCTCTTGCAAAGTGGTTACCCATTTGGCTGCTCAGTGGTGAGCAGAGCACTGGATAATTTGCCCTGCAGGTGAGAGTGGTACTAAGTGAGGCCTGGGGGGCCGTCAGCACAGGGGCCCTATATCCACACAAGCAGCCGACATAGTGCAGTTGGGCACCTGGGAGGGACACCCCAGAGGGGCTGTTGGAGTGGTCCAGTTTGGGGATTCGGAACACCAGGATGGTCAAAGGAGACAAGAACCGACGCGCACTATCAGTCGACTGGAAAAATGTCCAAGGCTTCGAAGGAGCCTCCTACCCCATCCGGTAGGCCCAAGGGTGCAGCAGAGACACCGGAGGACACAGACTTGGACATGAAGGAAATCCTGCTTCACCACCAGGAAAGTATAGGGAAATTGGACACTAAACTGGACACCCTCGATACCAAGGTGAATCTTATACAAGTAAGACTGGACAAACATGGTGCCAGACTTGACAAGGTGGAAAACTGAATTTCTGGGCATGAAGATACAGTGGCAACTGTCCCAACCAGACTGGCGGCCCTCAAGACGGCAGTCAAAGCAATCGCGACCAAGAATGAAGATTTAGAAGGCTGAGCAAAATGTAACAACGTACGCCTATTTGGGGCCAGAGAACAGTAGTGGATTGGCCCATGGAAGACTTTGATGAAAATCTATGAATAACGCTTGACGGTAAAGATGAACTTTCGCCAATGTTCATTGTGGAAAGGGGTCACAGAATCCCAGCATTGTGCCCCTTCCCTGGGCGCCCCACCGCACCCCATAATTGCACAAGTCCTTAACTACAGGTATTGGGACACAATTCTCCGGCTGTCCAGGTAGGAGAATCTCCCCTTTTACAGGGACCACATAAAGATATTCCCAGACTTTTCAGCATCAGTGCAGGCGGTGAGGAGAACATTCACAGGAGTAAATCGCAGGCTCCGGGATCTGGGCATTAGATAAACCATGCTGTTTCCAGCCAAGCTCTTATTCAATATGCTGGGAAGGCACACTTTTTTATCTCACCGGAAGAGGCCAGTGTGTTTCTAGATGGACTCCCCAGGAAGGGGACCACGGGCGGCCCGCCGCATCAGAATCCAATAAGGAATCCGCTGGGTCATCTCAAAATCAGATGTGACATTGGATGGTTTTGTCTGGAGCGTTGGTAACCAGATAAATTGGTGAAGTACATGGAACTATTGATGAAGATGAATGTTTTGGTAGGGGCACTGTCTCTGGGTTCATTTGGGGGCGTTATTGTACTGCTGGGAACCGGCATTGATTTCAGTTGCCCCTGAATCTAGCTGAAAAAGTTGCTGGGCCGTCATGCTGTCCACCCTAAGTTTGAATAGTCTGGTCCGGGGGCTGATGTCCAGATATTTTAGCGAACTCTACAGAACCATGTATGTTTTTGAGGATCTGTCGAGGAGTGTTGCGTTGGGTTCCTTTCGGTGGGGCTGCTCTACTGCTGGGAACCCATGTTGATTGTTTAAGGGTCGAGGCTGAGTGGAGGCGTGAATGCCCTATGTGTGCTCCACCAATGTTGGTCAGGGGGGTGGGGCAGAGGGACTTCCAAACTAGTTGAGGGTGTTGTTCGCCAGGGAGAGGGTCTGTGGGGGGAGGGCATGTTTGGTTTTGTGGGATGGTTTCCGTTAGTCAGAGTGTTCTTTATAATGCAACCTCCAATGCGATGGTTCGGGAGCAGCCCGGTCCGGTTCTTGCTGGGTGAGCCTCCGTACAGGGCCAGGATCTGTTTGTATGGCGCCCACTGTCTACACTGGTAGTGTGACTAGGACTAGACAGGAAGGAGGCAGGGACATTGAGACTGATTAGGGTTGAGTTGGAGGCTAATGAAAAAATCATACTGAAAGACCTAGAATGCCTGTTTCAAATGATTTGAGGGGATGCTGTGTTCGCTGACATCAGGAAAGAGTTGGATGCATTTCAGCTGAATGCACTGCGAGCAGTCCGTTATCTGCGTCGATCTACACTGTTTAGGCAGTATGGGGAGGGTCAGAATACTTGTGCATTTCCGGCCCGGCTCCTGGAGCCTGAGTGGCAACTTACTCAGGTCGATCATATTAAGAATTTCAGAGGAGAATATGTTTTGAGACCGTGGACATGAGTGAGGTGTTCCAAAGATGTTATAGTGCTGTGTACTCATCAACGGGGACACACTCAGTAGATAGAATTTGGCAATATCTATGGGAGATGGAGCTGTACTGGATGTCACCAGATCAGAGGGAGTATTTGGACATGGAATTAACATTGGAAGAAATTAAAGGGGTGATTAAAGGTCTACCCAGGGCCCCAAGTCTCCAGGCCGGAGGGCCTCACCAGCAAATTTTATAAGGCTTACAGCCATATCGTAGCTCCATACCTGCTCCAGGTATATCCGCAGGCAGTGCCGCAAGGCACCCTTCCCCCCCCCCCGACACATTTGGGAAGCCACAATAACAATTTTGCACAAGGCTGGGAAACCTGTGGAGAATTGCTCCTCATATTTGATTTTTATAATTTTGAATCATTTGTACCACGCACCGGACAAACTTAATCGTTTTGGGTGCAGATGGAACCTTTAGCATTTGGACTGTCTTTCTCCAATGTGATAAGTAAAGTACCCCTGTAACTATTTCCCATGGGAAATCTCTGCAGAACAGATGGGTTTTCAGAGCCTTACGAAATTACATGAGTGTCTTAGTCTCTCTGATATATCCCAGGAGTTTATTCCATAATCTAGGTGCATAGACCCCAAATCTACGGTCTCCTTTGCTCACATATTTTGACCGTGGAAACTGGAGTAAGTTCTTCTCACCTGAGCGCAGTTGCCGGCTAGGAGTATTGCCCTTGATTTTGTCAGATAGATACCCTGGCGCCAATTTATTCACACATTTAAAAATCAGGCAAAGAGTTTTAAACTCTATTTGCTCTTTCACCGCTAACCAGTGTAAAGATCTTCTCACGTTGGTGATGGGTGCAGATTTCGTTACCCTGCACACTAACCTAACCGCAGCATTTTGGGCCATCTGCAATCTGCGCAACTGGAACGCCAGCATTCCTGACAGCAATGCATTGCCGTAATCCAGTCGCGCTTTGACAAGTGTCTCAACAACCACTGCTCTATCCTAGTTTGCAATAAATGTCAGAACATGTCTTAATGATCGCAGGGTTTTGAATGCTGACTGCACCTTTGTGCTAATCTGCGCTCCACAACCCATATTGTTTTCCCACTTTTGAAGCAAATAATGACACTTCCGTTTTACTGGCATTCAGCAACAGTTGGTTGGCACACATCCAGGTCTGTACCTCCTGTAAACACTGGTCCACTATTGCAAACGTATCGTCAGTTCTCTGCACCTTCAGGAAACCTGAATATCATCCGCATACAAATGAAAGTTGATATTATGTTTCCTCAGTATGTCCATAAGCAATTTCACATACAGGATAAAGAGCAAAGGCGAGAGCGAGGACTCCTGAGGAACCCCACACTTTTGTAAGACAGATTCCGGTTGCGCATAAAGAGAACACGTCTATTCACTAGCATATAGGCCCCTATCCCTCATTAATTATAATAATAGAATCCTGGCCAAATTGCTAGTGAATAGGCTCCTTCCCTTTATGTGCAACCTAGTTCTGGCGGATCAATCAGGTTTCATCCCTGGGAGGAACACCACTTACGGGTTGCATTGGTTCTTTAGCCTTCTTCAGGGCATGGATAAGAAGGTGTTGGTGACTGTAGTCCGTTTGGATGCGGAAAAGGCATTTGATTCAGTTGAATGACCGCTTCTGTTTGGCACTCTCTGTAAGATGAGTTTGGGTCACAGGTTCCAGGATTATGTAGCTTTTCTCTGTGCCTCCCCCTCCGCATGGATAGCCGTTAATGGAGAGCGTTTGGCACCCCTGAATATGGCAAGAGGAACGTGCCAGGGCTACCCTCTCTCTCCGCTTTTATTTGCACTTACCATTGAGCTGTTGGCTGCATTGCTGCTGCATTGCTAAGGGAACAACACTTGCAAAGAGGCTTTCAATTCTACTTGCATAGAGTAATTATTTCACTTTATGCAGATGATGTAGCTTTATTCTTAAAAAACCCAAGAGAAAACCTCAACCCAGTGATGAGGCAAATAGTTCAATTTGGGGAAATGTCTGGGTTAAAAATTAACTATGGGGGGTGTGGCTTGACGCCGAGGCTGATGGCTGGCTGATCTCACTCCTCCCGCCCACGATGCTCTTTCACTAACGCCCGCAGTGTCAAATTATCCCTCAACAGGATATTCAGAGAGCCGACACAGCTGACTAGAAACTCGGCAAACCTTGTCGGGAAACACCGGAAGTCTCCGGAGCCAGGCCTCTCACCCACGGCATCTGCTGGGCAAAAAATAATAAGCACCAAACAGAGGAAAAGAAACCAAATAAAGCGGAATAGGAGGCTAATTTCTGTCAGCAACAACTGAAATATACTGCAGTAAGAGCTCCTATATTTTACTTCTATTCTATCATTTGGTTGTGGCTGCTTGTCATACTCCCAGCTTCGTACTGCTGTAAACTTGACTTAAATACCACCTTCACTATTGCTCACAGCACTACCAAAGTCATTTTCCTGGCCAATATCCTGTAATCTCTGGGACATTACAAATGACTATACTAAAAAAAATTAAAACATCATTGCTTCAGGAAAAGGCGGGCAAAAATTAGCACAAGCTCACAAGGACTCCCAGTCCGCCTCATCCCCTGCCATACTAAAAAGGCCTAAAAGTGACTCTCCTCCTCCATCTAACTCCACTGACCCCAGTATTGAATTACTACTACAGGAGATAAGGTCTTTAAAGCCTTTTATTGAAACTACCAATTTAAAACTGCAACACCTCGATGACAGATGGTGCGCACTTGAAAATAGAATGGAGGATGTGGAAAAGAGAGTAAGCATGGTGGAAGATCTCTCTCCTAAAATGAGATAAAACTTGAAAGTACCGTCAAAGAACTCCAGAAGCACAATGAAGAACTTGAAAATCGAGGAAGAAGGAATAACCTCTGTATTTCAGGCGTTCCTGAAGGATGCGAAGGGAAGACGCCATCTTGTTTCTGCAGATAATGCTTTCAGCCCTTCTTCACATTCCATCGGACATCATCCTCAATATTCAAGGGGTGCACAGAATCGGGCCCCTAAAATCTGTTCATGCACACCATCCCATGCCTCATACTCTTATTTTTCTGAAGCGTATCATTTCCAAAGCCAAAGAAAAAAGACATCTTATCTGGCATGTCAGCAGGATTTACATATCTCAGGATGTTACTCGGAAAACTACTCTCCGGCGAAAGGATTTCCTCTCATATCGTCTTGCCCTTAAGGAACTCAACATTAGAGATGGCCTTTTTCATCCCTGCTCCTTCAAAGTCACACATAATGGAAGAACATCTGTCTTCGACGATCCTGTGGACCTCCAATCCTTTATAAGATCCCTCAAGGCTGACAGCATGGATACGTCTACTCCACCTGTGCCCTCTACTTCTGACACCTGATTCTCAACCCAGACTAGTATACCTCATCATTGTATTGTTCCTGCTTTTCGGTGCGGTTATTGACTTCGTATTCAGTTATTCTTGATATAGTTCACGGGTGTGGTTGTTGTGGTTCGGATGCCCTTCATCCTGCAGGACTCTTTTGGAAGTCCAGCCAGGAGTCACCGGGCCCTCAACTTTGCTTTGTTCATGTTTCTATATTAACCCGACACCTATCTTATCTCCTGTTTGTCAGTACTTTCTTCATTTTCTCTCTACATTTCTTATTTTTCTGTCATGTCATACAAATGTCAGGTTCGTTTGTCTCCCCACCTTCCTCATGCATCCTCCCTTATGTGTTGAGCTGATTCTTAAATGGCACATTACGGACGTTATGACATTTATATGAATATTTTTTCTTGATTACTCTGTATATCTCTTACTCAGTTGCTATGTCTAACATGTGTTCATATTTACCAGCATTGGCAGTTGACAGTGAGTAGTTTCAAATGCATATCCTGGAATGTGAAAGGAATTGACCCAATTAAGAGTTGTAAAGTTCTTTCACATCTCAAAAGATTTGGCCCCTTTGTTGCCTGTATCCCGGAGACCCACATGTCCATGATGGAATCAATGAAACTGAAATCTCTTTGGGTCCAAGATGTAATTGCCAGCCCTGTCTCAGCAAAGAAACACAGTGTTGCCATACTCATCAGTAACAACCTCCCCTACAAGATTATTAATAAAAATATTGACAACAATTGTAGGTGCATGTTGGTTAAGCTACAGATTTGGGCTAATGTTATATCTGTTATGAATATATACAGCCCCGCTGTCACAGACCCCAAATTCTTGGCCTCGGTGAAACAAAACATCTTACGATCTGACCTCACTAACCTTGTGGTCTGTGGTGACTTCAATAACGTTCTTGGGCCATTTATGGACAGAAGATTGAAGTGTGTTTTCCATAGCTTCAAGTCTCACGACTCATTTATCTGCGGCATCTCAGAAACCTGTTTGGCTAATACTTGGAGACTTTCACACCCCACAGACTTTGACTTCACGTTTCACTCACTGCCTGTGATTCTCTCTCACGTCTAGATTATATCTTCGTTACCAAATCACTGTCACACACTATTCTTGATTCTCGTATTGCTAACATTGTTATCTCTGATCACGCCCTTGTTATTACCACCTTTTAATTTTCTTAATATTAGCAAACCCTCCAGCAGATGGTGCTTCAATAATATACTATTTCAAGACGATCCATTTATTAAGTCATTTACCAGTTTTCAACAGCAGTTCTTTCTTGACAATAAAGATGAAGATACCTCTACGGGTAAAAACTGTGACTCTTTTAAAGCAGCATTGAGGGGCCAAGTCATTCAGTACGTTATCAGAAAGAAGAACGAACAGAAAGTTGTTGGATGAATTATTTCTGTAACTCTCAAAATCTGAGAAAATAGAATACCAATCCCCCGTTCATGCTAAACTTCGTCATGTTTTATCTTTACTCTCACCTTTATTCCCCATACACCACCATCACTGCCGAAAACATGCCCTCTTTCTTCCAAAACATTAAGAGAGACTCCTATCCCCAGGTAGTTCTCAGCAGCCTTGAATGTCAAATTTCCACCCACGAAATCATTCAGGCAATTAAGGATCTCAAGACAGGCAAGGCACCTGGTCCTGATGGCCCTCCTCCTGAGTTCCTTCATTGCTTTTCCAATATTCTATCCCCTAAACTAAAATCCCTCTTCACCTACTTTGCTAACAAAAACTCTTCCTCTGGGTCATTTGCCGAAGCCACCTTAATTCTCTTTCCTAAAGCTCTAAAATACTCTGACCTTCCTAAAAACTATATGCCCATTTCCCTAATAAACTGTTATACTCCAATCCCAAATCATCTATCTTTATTAATGGTCAATCATCATGCTTCTTCCCCCTTAAAAGGGGCACAAGACTGGGTACCCACTTTCTCCCATTTTATATGTTTGATCTCTTCAGCCTTTATTACAACCTATAAGAACTGATATTCCAATTCCAGGTGTAACTTGTGGTAAACAGGATTTCAATTTCAGCATATACTGATGATATTCTTATTCTCTTTAAAAAAAAACAAAGATCATATTCCATGCCTATTATCAGTCCTTAATGATGTCTCTTTAGCCTTTGGATATAAATTAAATAAGGACAAATCAGAGATCATACCTCTTAACTCATCAAGCATGAAATTGATATGTTCGGCTCCAACTTTGCTGGATTTTGAGGTCTTGATTTTTTTTACCTGGAAAGAGTGAGCCTTTTCCCACTCCTTTCCTGTATTTTGATGTGTGTATTTTGATGTGTGTTTTACTCTTGTGTTCTTTGATTATGGAGTTTTAGACAACTCCATAGGCATCATCTTTTCATGCGTGTCACACGGCACCCTCAGTGCAGTGACACAGGGACGCTTTTTAGGCTGTTTCCCAGAGAATGTGAAGTTAAATTGACTTTACTAGTCTTTTTAAATTCCTAGACCCAGAACACACTATCTTACAATAGAGTGCTGGAGGGGTTATCTAGTATCCCCTATGTCTAGAAACTCATGTAGCAGTCAAATGCTACCCTTTCCTATCGACATGGCTGGTGACAGTGGTTTTACAATGAACTACCATGATTTTTCCCAACCGTGAACACCGGTAGCTAAAAATCTCGAGAGCCATGTTTTTCAAGATGGCGTCTGAGCCCCCTTTGTTTAAACAGGTCCCAGACTTCTTTTTTCGCCATTTCTTTTTGGAAAGGTCCGTCTGGAGTTTGTCTCTGCGCGTCAAACTAGGTTTGGTCCCTTTGTTTCTACGCCTTTGGCGGGCTTCAGGACTGAAGACCGCCTCTGGTGCCTGAGTGTCTGGGGTGGGCAGGAAGTAAGGGAGGTGCCCGAAACTCCCTGTGCTTAGTCTCCTAGGAGACCCAAATGCACTCTGGCGTGATTGGCTGGCTGACAGTCCGCCAAGGACAGCCACCCTGCTGGGTGAGTGGCAGCTAGGCTGGAATGAATGAGAGAAAACTGTTTAAAAGACAAGTCTCTTGGACTGAAAGGCAGAGTCGACCACTGGAACGAAAGACCCGAAGACGAGCTGGAAGAGGACAGCTGTTGCAACTACTGGACCGTTGGTTTGCCCGGTAGAGCCCTGCTGCAGGTCCGAATCGCCAAGTTCACCTCGACAGAGAAGCCCTTAAAGGACGACTTCTTCCTTTGAGTTGGTAGGACCAATCAACTCGTAAGCCACCTGGACACCATTCTCAGAGCTGGTTGTATTTTCCTCAGAGTGCTGCAGGAAACCGATAACCAGGGAGAAGGACCCCAGCTTGTGCGCTTTAAGACAGCTACCGGAGTTGAAGATTTGCCAGTTTGCCAGCTTTGTGACCAGTCCCTGTGCAGTGCAGGAGTCCCACGAGTGAGGCTCAGGAACAGCGAGATCTGCAGGAACTGCCAGGAACAGAAGTCTTCAGCTGCATCTTTTTCTTCAAAATAAGGTACTGTGAAAACCTGACCGAGAGAGCTTGCCACTCACCGCGAAAGTGCATACAACTTTGGAAACTTGCAGGCCTAGTCAGCTTGTGACCCGACATATGATCCTTTCTTCCGTGAACTACTTCTGAGAACCGTGGCAAAGATTTTTCCTTTTAAATACCAGAACCGTTTTTACCTATACAAGACACTAGCTCATTGGCTTTGGCCTACCTATTGCATTTAATCAACTCCTTTGGTGAACTCAAACTATTTGCACTGTTTAAGAGTAACTCTGATATTTGTTTTATTAACTTATGCCTTTTTTGCCCCTACTTCAACTGCTCTGAATGCCATTTTGCTCCTCCTTCAAAGTAGTGTAAATGTTTCAGAACCTGTTAATGTGAAGTAATGTAGTATATTTTTGTGTGATAGTGATTGCCTCCTTTTAGGGAATAGTTTCTAACTGACTGTGTAAATAAATTAAGAAGTGTTTTACCAAGAAACCTTGAGTTTAAGTGTCTATATGAATACTTGTGATTGTAGACTCTGTGTAACATCCTTACAAGCTCACATTCCCTCTTGAGATAAGCCTGGCTGCTCAGCTCACTACCAAAAACTGTGTGGTACAGACTTATACCAAAGGTTGGTTTTGCTTACACCTGTAGTCCTAGTTATGTGTAGTGGTTCCAAAGGGTACTGCATACAAACTTTGCTTAACACTTACCTCCTCTGAAACCGAAGACCTCCCTTCCTGGTTTATTCTTGAAAGGGAATTAACCACACCTATCAAAACCCAAGATTTGGTCTATATATTTGGATCTTTATCTACTAAGCTTACTAACCCAATCAAGGCATCTGTTTCTGCCCTCAGAACCTTTCTCTTCCAACCTACTTGCTCGCAGACTCTCAAATTCTCGCCATTTCTATGGAAAAAAAACATATTACATTTAACAACATGCCATGTTAGGGAGAATTCTCAGAAATGTGGTAATACCTCTCTACCTTAGAGACCCCCAGACCTTTTGCTGGACTTTAGGACTTTTTAATTTCTAACCTGGAGAGAGTGAGACCTTGTTCCCACTCTTTCATGTATTCTTTCTGTGATGTGGACTCTGGGCCTCATTACGAGTATGGAGGCAGCCATGCCCCTAATAAGGGCATGGCTGCCTCCATACCGGGTTCCAGCTCCGGGTTCCTTCAATGAGGAATTACCAGACCATTCCAACATTGGAGGACCCAGTAATTCCTCATTGAAAAAACCCATCCCCATTCCCATTTGAGCCCCCATAGGGCACAATGGGAATGGGGAGGGAGCTAGTAACGGGCCCGTTATTAGCTCCCTGGTCCCCTTGCGGGACCCGCTAAGGACGTCTGACCAGATGTTCTCAGCAGGTCCCGCAAGGGGACCTCATAATAGGGCATCCCGTAATGAACGGTGCTGGTCCCGTACCGGCACCCTTCATTACGGGAGCACCAGGGTCGTAATGAGGCCCTCTGTGTTTCCTTTGACTTTAGAGTCTGACAAACTCCATAGGCATCATTTTTACATTGTGACAAACAGCAACTTCAGTGCAGTGGCACAGGGAAGTCTTAGATTTCCCAAAGGTTTAAACACCTTCTCTTTGTAAAACTACTGTTTCCAAGAGCAGTGAAGTGAAATTGACTTTACTTACATTGTGTAACTTTCTAGACCCACCACACACTATCTTAACATAGGGTGCTGGAGGGGTTACTTAGTATCCCCTTTGTTTAGTTTCTCATGTAACATTTTTATGTTACCCTTTCTACAATTAATGGCTGGTAGCAGTGGTTTACATTTTACTTCCATTGTGTTTTTACTGTGGGCTGCGTTCGCAGCTGCTGTAAGGCACCCATGTGTGCCCAATTTGTCAAAATGGCCCCGGTCTTCTTTTTTTGCCATTTCTTGTCAAAGGTCCTTCTTGAGATTTACTCTGCGTGCCAAACCAGGTTTGGTCTCTTTGTTCGTTTTGTCTTTGGCAGGCTCCAGTATGTCCGACAGGGGCAAGAAGTGAGGGGGTGCCCGAAACTCCCTGTGCTTAATCCCCTTGGTTACAGGAATGCACCCAAAGGTGATTGGCCGGCTGGCTATCCGGCAAGGACAACCACCCTGCTGTGTTATTGGCAGATAGGCTGGAATGAATGGGAGAAACCTGCATAAAAGGTGAGGCTTTTTGGCTTGTAAGGCAGAGTCGACCACTGGACGAAGGAGGCCGATGAATAACTTGGAAGAGACGCCTGCTGCAACTCCTGGACCATGGGTTTGCCAGGTGAAGCCCTGCTGCTGTGCTGAAGCTCGGACTTAGTTTCAACCAGAGAAGCCCTGCGGGTCGTGGCCAGCGAGTGACGGATACAGTGGCGAAGCTCCAGAGCTCCTGCTCCAGCCACACCATTATCCGACAGTAATCCTGTCAAAAACCACCGTGAGAGCGGAATTGGGCAAAAAGGTAAACTGGAGCATCCTGGGCACTGACTGTGTGCTTCGGAAGGAAGGAGGTGTCCGATTTGTGCCTCAACAAGAACAATCGTAGTGGAAGTGTACACTGAAGCGACAGTCAACAAGATGGCCGCTGCCAGTGGGGAGAGGAGTTGGCGTGCCTAGCGGGAAGTGCAAGAAGCTCGTCCAGGACGCCCAAACGGGACGCTGGGGTCGGACGCAGCGGTTGGCGGAGGAGCTGCAGGACAAATTACAGTAAGGAACTGTGGTGCAACCCAAACCGCTGGTGGAATGAACAAAAGAGCAGGGGACCACTCTTGGGCGGTGCCCATCTCCCCTCATGACTGTGGAAGAACGGGAACATTAAAAAGGCGAAGAGGCATCCGGGGAAGAACACTGCCTTCCGCAGAAAGGCGGGTATGGCACCAAGCAATCGATTAACACTGGGCAGACCCCTGTGGTGCTGGAGTGAGGAGCTGCGAAAGGACGCACAGGAAACTGGGGTAGTCGTCCACTGGGGGAAACGGATGCGGCAGAACAGACCCCTGCACACTGAGACATGAAAAGCTGAGGGACCAGGGACATAAGGACATGGCAACTGGCTTGTGGACATCGGGAGGCAGTGCAGTGAGTGGGGGGAGAGGTTGGCCGCTTCGGAGAGGTGCCCAGTCCGCTCTCCGAGACCATGGAGGGTGGAGCATCACGCGGGCAAAGAGGCACCGAATGATAGTCACAGTGAGCAGCTGGAGATTAGAGAGGCAGCCTGCGTAGGTTGTCGGCGACGGCTGGAATCATCCGAGGTAAGGAGTGGCGGGGACCCCGACAACAAGGGCAATAATAACTCGGTATACAGAGACATTGGGAGGCGGTGGGTCGCCGTAAGACAAAGTACGGGCCCAGAGTGGGACAGCGGCCGGATATAAGGGTGCTTTGATCTCCACTCCTCTCCCGCGATCGAGGGGCAGGCGGGCAACTGGGGGACCCACACTCCAAGCAGGAGAGCCGGACACTGAAGGCACAACAGAATACCCACAAGCCAGTCTCTGTGGGGAGGACTGGAGCCGGGGAAAAGCTGTAGGCCCCACTGCTGCACGGCAACCGCACAATAAAGCACCCCCTAACAAAGAGCAGAAGCAGCCCGCCCAGCACTGAGTCAAGTACTAAGGCTAGGAGAACAGGCCATTACAAAGGATTAAGGGAACCTGTGATGGAGAACTAGTAGCTGCCGAAATAAGAAGGAAGGACAATAAGGAACAGAGCCACAGGGAGGGATCTAATACAACCATCCAGCAGGACAACATAATGATCAATCTGAGTGAAACGAATGAACCACAAAAGACACGAACTGCAAATCCCAGAATGCTCCTCCACTTACCGCATTCATTTAAAAGCCAGAGAGTGGGAAATGAAAGTAAAGAAGGGAGGCGAAAAACCACGTTTCCCTATTCAAGCAGACCCTCACCATCAGGAGTTAAAACTCGGGCCAGCGTAGCGAGGAGGGAGGAGGGGAATTAGCCGCAGGTGTGAAGGAACAGTGGTTGGGAACGCACATCGTTAATTACCAGGGAGGAGGGGCTCAAGCGTTAAAACTGCTACCAAACGACTCAAGCTGTCTCTCCTGTTTCAGGAATGGAAGGAGGCTGCCGGTGAGGCTCCGGAGTGGAACGAGGCCAGTAGCATAGAGATGCCCACGAGACCGGTGGGCATATTAGGGAGAAGAGGAAGGACCGACGGAACACACCGTACCTGTCCAGCAAACGACAGCGATTACAGAGCTGAGGAAAGCGCTTGACGGAAAAGGTGTGTGCCGTAGGTGGGGAAACTGACACTGGAAGATTTGATTTATCTTTGTGCTACAAGCCGGGATTGGCCAGGCAAGTGGGCTGCATTCCGGAGGGGCCTGCAACATCGAGTCAGGAGACAGGACAGTAGAAGCTCGGGACATTGATTGATTAAACAAGCGGTTGGAGAAAACGCTCTGACGTTTTTGGAATTACATTTACTTGAGTGAAGGACCAGAGTCCTGTGTTAAAACCGTTACAAACTTTAATTGTTAAATGGAAACCGGAACCCTTGGTTTTTCCAACGAACGGCATTGGAAAGTAAGACTGACAACCTTGTTTTTTTAAATTTTTTATTTAAGTTAAGAACTGCAATTGCTGAAAGAGGCCAATCCTTAGTTGTTTTACCTGACCAACTGTATCTGCACTTGCCTTAATAACATCGTATCATCCGGTGAGCTGTGCAATAAAGTCTGTGTTGTGTGTACTTACACGGTGGTCTCTGGCTCACTATATTACAGTGGTGGCAGCGGTGGGATAGTGTAGAGACATGTCTGACCTAACAGAATGGAGACAGTCCTAAAGGCACTGGCGGAAGGACAACAACAACTCCAACAACTGGTGCAGGTGCAAGGCCATCAGGCCCAAGCAGACCGACAAGCATTACAACAGGCTTTACAAGTGCAAACCGCAGCCCAGGAGCGGGGCAGGGAAGCCCTGCAAATACTGGGAGAATCAGTAGTGGCACACAGGGCGCATCCGGCCATTCTCCCTACAGTGCTCCAAAAATATTAGGCGGGGGATGATCCCAGTTTTTTCTTTGTGACCTTTGAACGTATAGCACGAGCGGCACAATGGCCACAGGACCGATGGTCTTTCTTTTTGGTGCCACTTCTCACGGGAGTAATGCAAGGAGCATATCAGGCGGCCAATCCAAATGGAGACACCCCATATGCCGAGATCAAGAAGTCAGTCCTAGAGAGGCTAGGAATGGACGAGGAATCATATAGACTCCAGTTCCGTGAAACCAGACTAAAGCCCGGCGAAAACCCAAGGCAACTGTTTTATCGGGTACAAGACTTAGCTGAGAAATGGTTGCAAACCAATACTGCCACGATTGGACAAATCAAAGAGAAGATAATGCTTGAGCAATACATAGAAGCCTTACCTGGTCAGATACAAAGGTGGGTTAGGCAACATCACCATCTGACACTGACAGAAGCCATAGATGTGGCCACCGCCTAACAAAAAGCTGGGACAATGCGCAGTTCTATGACCCGACCAGCAAGGCATAACAATGACCTGCACGCCTTGCGTATTAACTACCGGGGTGGTACGCAGGAGCCGCGGACCAGACCAGAATTTAAGGCCAATAACGGAACCAGCATAATGAAAGGGCAGACACCCAAATGTTTTGAGTGTGGAGAATGGGGCCACATCGCCCTGTTCTGTACGAAGAGGAACAAGACAGAACCCATGGAGATTGGTACCTTACAACCGCATGGGAATCGAAAAAGATTGCCCTATGTGATAGAGGTAACAGTGGATGGGCATCCTCAACAAGCAATAATGGATAGCGGAAGCCGGCAGACGGCCATACAACCACATCAGAGCGAGCAAGAACCAGGACAGATGAGAACTATTGACATTAAATGTGTGCATGGGGACATTAAAGGGTACCCTATGAGGGAAGTTGTGTTAGGGTTGCATTGTAAAGAGATACCAGTTAAAGTGGCCATTATTCCCACCATACCCGCTCCTGTGCTAATAGGGACGGAATTCCAGAGTTTGATAAGTGGTTAAAAGAAGCTCCATTTGCACAAACAGATCAGAGGAAGTGACATAAAAGAAAAACCCTCAAGGAAACAAGGGAGAATAAACTGAATGGGAAAAGAGAAGTGGACATTGCCCTCATAGACTGGCGGGTGGGAGATCATCTGCCATCTTTCCGGACCGAATCGGGGCTAGATGAAACATTAAAAAGGGCACGCGAGCAAGCCTTAACCATAAAAGAAAGTCCAGATACCACTCCTCCAAGAAAAAACAGGGGTTGTATTATAGGGTAACCCGTGGTCCAGATAACCAAGAGAAAGAACAATTGTTGGTTCCACAGTCATATCGAAAGACACTGATTCAACTGGCACATGATCATTCCACAGGGGGCCACCTAGCCGAAAACATGACTGGGAAAAGGGTGTTAGAGAATTTTTATTGGCCTGGCATATATGCAGACCTAGCCCGATATTTTCAGGAGTGTGCCACATGTTAGAAAACAAGCAACCACATACTGGCCCGAGCACCCCTGCAACGAATGCCCTTGATTAAGGAGCCCTTTCAGAGAATAGGGATGGATATAGTGGGACCATTAGAACCCTCCAGTCGTGGATTCCGGTTCCTCCTAGTAATAGTGGACTACGCCACCAGATATCCCAAGGCTTTCCCTTTAAAAGGAACCTCAGCTAGGCAGGTATGCAATGTCCTATTACCCTTCTTTGCTCGAGTAGGGATACCCATGGAAATAGTAACAGACCAAGGGAGCAACCTCATGTCAGTTGTGATGAAGGAGGTGTGTAAAACCTTGGGAATACAGCACTTAAAAACCTCAGTGTACCACCCACAAACAGAGGGATTGGTGGAAAGATACAATAAGGCAATTAAACAAATGATAAGGAGAGCCACCAGCCCTACAGGATTGGGGTGGGACCGGGTGCTGCCATGGCTGTTAATGGTTTTAAGGGATACACCCCAATCATGAACAGGATTCTCCCCTTTTGAATTGTTATTCGGTAGGCAACCTAAGTCGGTGTTGGGATTACTAAAAGACAATTGGGAACAGCAAGAAGAAACATCCCTCATAGACTACGTACACGACCTGAGGGAGCAACTGGGAAAACTGAAAAACTATGCTCAAGAAAACTTGGTTAGGGCACAAGAAAAACAGCTATAAATAATAAACAAACAAACAAACAGGGAACATACTATGATCAGGGGAGCAGACCGATAACCTTTAAAATAGGGGATAAAGTACTGGTGCTGCTTCCTACCCACACTAACAAAATGCTGGCTCAATGGCATGGGCCGTACCAGATAACCAAAATCTTAGGACCGGTAAACTATGAGGTGGAACAACCCGAGCGGAAAAACAAATACCAGAATTATCATGTCAATCTACTCAAGCTGTGGAAAGGAGGAACCCAGAGTGTGATATGTTCAGCCCTATCGGATATGTCCGTTCCAGAACCATCAGTTCCAAACCACCCTAGTAGCCTACAGGATGTGCAACTAGGGAATCAATTGAATGAGACCCAAAGAACTGAATTATTTTCTACGTTGAACCCGGTAGCCGGAATCTTTTCAGGCATACCAGGGCAAACTCATATGGCTACCCATTCGGTTCCCACAGAAGAGGGAAAGATTGTACGCCTCAGGTCCTACCGAATTCCGGAGTCGAAACGTGGGGAGATCGCCAAGGAAAAAGAAAATATGCTGGCACTGGGAACCATTGTTCCTTCAAAAAGCGCCTGGTGTTCTCCCGTGGTATTAGTGCCAAAACCGGATGGCACCACCAGGTTCTGTATGGACTTTAGGCAATTGAATGCTATTTCCCGGTATGAAGCATATCCAATGCCAAGAATAGATGAGCTCATAGAAAGACTGGGTTCTGCCGTGTTCTTTAGCACCCTGGACTTAACCAAAGGCTATTGGCAGATCCCCCTGGAGCCTGCTGACCAAGAGAAAACAGCGTTTGCCACACCCCAAGGCTTTTTCCAATTCACAGTTTTGGCCTTTGGGCTGCATGGGGAACCAGCCAACTTCCAAGCACTATGTCATGATGCCTACCCCCGGGGAACCAGACCAGGTCCAGCAGCCCCGGAAGCAGGCATCACATTCCCGGGAAAAGGCCCCGGGGCCCCTGTTAGGGGCCCTCTGGACACAGTCCTGGCGCCTTTGGCGCCAGGCTCATATTGGACTTCAGTCCTGGCGCCATAGGCGCCAGGCTCATAAGGGGAAAACTCACCTGAACTTACCTGATGCAGACCATGCTGCAAGTCCCAAGCCTTCTTGAGGCCTTGAAGGGACTATTTTACCTTGGAACTATTTTGCCACTCGGGTGTGGCAGTGGAAGAATACTTAACTGGAACTACTTTGGGGAGGCTATTTAAGCCACGCCCGGAAAGCAGCACACGCTTCGCGTTGTTCTGCATCTCGCAGCTGAACGCTCACCGTGTCTGTTCCAGCATCCTGACTCCAGCCACGCCCGCCTCGAACCCGGAGCACCTGGAAAGAAGGGCAGAGAAGGAGAAAGGTTAAACAAGAACTTTACCAGCTTCTTACCTGAGTCCGGAGCCTTCACTTCGTCGAACCTAGGAAAGACTTTTATTTTTAAAACGCGTCGCGTTGCCCGCTGCAGCGCCGCGCTCCACTCACCTGTCCTCGTGGCATCTTCTCCCTCCACCGCGACCTCCGGCATGTTCCACCGCATTCTGCACCTAAGGGGGAAGAGAAAGACAATAAGGTGAGCCAAGTGAACTTATAGGGGAAATTCTGGTTACCGCCCTAAGACTTACCTGATTATCGTTGGGGGAACCATTCCTCTTCTCGGGTCGGCGCAGCTCCATCTGCATTTGCCGTACCCCGGCCCCTAAGGGGAAAAGACAAAAGCACAACAGGGTGAATGTTAAGGACAATCTCGAGGAGTCACCCCACCACAGACTCACCTGGTTTTACCACCGGAGATACAGCTCCTCGACTCTTGACTTCGCTCAGCACCTGAAATAAAGTAAAGATTACAGAATACGGAATCGGATAGGAGTGAAGGCCAGGCATTTGAACTTTTATGGACCGCATACTTACGGCGTCTTGTCGGGAGAGTCAAGAAGGCCCTGGAACTCACCCATTCTGTCGGCCAGTGAAGCAACTGGTCCCACACGCGCCCCTGCACCAGAAGCAGGATGGAGAGCTCATCCTTTCAAACCATCAGGTGAGACTTTACGGGGAATATCGGAGGTGGTCAGTAGGGAGAGAAACGGGAGGTGGGGAGTTAACGCAATACTCCACGGGTGGTTAATTCCCTTTCTCCATTCGCAGAAGGATACTCCTACGGGTCAAACAAGCGAGGTTTGGGGGTCCTGTCCAGTCAGTCTTCACAGTCCTGCGCATCACCCTGGAGGAGGCCGCAGCAATCCAGACCAGACCAGCGCTTCCGTGGGAATCAGGTGAGCGTTGCACACTAATGGATAAAATACTGAGGCTCCATGACCAATATGAGGCTGCATACTTGGACGACATTGTAATATTCAGCAAAACCTGGAAAGAACATGCGTCACATTTAACCCAAGTAAAACAGGCATTAAAAGAGGCCGGTTTGCACATCAACCCAAAAAAATCCAAACTAGCGACCCAAACCACCAAATATCTGGGGTAGGGGTTGGTATCATAACCCCATTACTTGACAAAATTCAAGCCCTACAAAAACTGCAAATGCCTGAAACTAGAAAAGAAATTCGGGTGTTTCTGGGATTCGTGGGGTACTACAGGAGATTCCTGCCCCATTTCTCGACCATAGCAGCCCCCCTTACGGACGCACTGAAGACAAACCGTCCCCTGTTAATAACCCCTGAGGCAAAGCAAGCTTTTCAAACGTTGATACAATTGATTACTTCTCAGCATGTTCTCCATCGTCCTAACTTTGACAAAGAGTTCTATTTACAAACAGACGCCTCGGGATGTGGGCTGGGAGCGGTACTGTCACAGGGTACCGAACAAAACTTGTGTCCTATTGCTTTCATCAGTAGGAAGCTTCTCCCACACTCAACACTAGAAAAGGAATGCCTAGCGATCAAGTAGGCAGTTGAGTCTCTAAAATATTACCTGCTGGGAAGACGATTTACCCTCTTTACTGATCATGCCCCACTGAAATGGTTGGCGACCCAGAAAGACTCCAACCACAGAGTCCTACGTGTCACAAGTCTCTCCCCTTCTCACCTGTTTTTGTTGTTTGCTTGCAACCTTCTGGGATGTCTTCTTTCTCACGGTCCGGGATTTGTACAAATCCGAACGCTGGTCCTCGGATTCCAGCGTGAGGTTCGCTATTCAGTTTCCGGGAGCGTTCAGAAGTCCAGGATGGATACCAGGATGCAATGAAATTACGCTCGGAGGCACGGAACGCCGTGACCTGAGCGCGGAAGAATTTCAGGAAGATAGGTAGAGGAATGGGAGGAAGGACAGGGTTTCAAGGAACTGGGAACAAGGATTCAAAAGGGAGCCCCGAACAAACTCCGGCAACACACGTCTGACTACAACAAGCGGTAGCGTTGAGACGCGCAGAGCCACGGGGGCGTGTCTCTTTTGTAAAGCGTGCAGCGTGGAACGTTGAGACTGACCAGGAGCGTTCCGTTCTGAGCGGCCATGTTGGAAGGATCACTGCATTCAATCCCCTATGGGTCAGGGACCAGGAGGTACAGAAGGGACGCAGATGATGGTTCATGACAGTATGCCTCCTCTGAAACCCAGCTCCTCCGTGCTTGCCCGGATGGATAAGATGGAATCTTCGAACCAGCCTGAGGGCATTCATGTTTGACATGGGTTCCCAGGTGCGCTCACTGGGAGGGCATCCTTTCCATTCAACCAAATATTGTAGTTGACCATGTCGGTATCTAGAGTCACAGATTCTGGAAACCTTGTATTCTAGTTGGTCATTTACAATCACAAGGGTAGATCTAGGAGCTGTTCGAGATGACTGAATATATGATTTTAGCAGAGAAGTATTGAATACTGGGTGGATCCTTTTCCAGGATTCTGGTAACCGAAGTCGAAAGGCCACTGGGTTGATGATTTCTTGTATAGAAAAGGGACCATAATACCTGGGAGCCAATTTATTTGGGCGTAGATGTTGAGGAAGGAGCTTCCAGGATAACAAGACTTTATCGCCTACAGAGTATGAAGGTCCAGGTCTTCTATTGGAGTCAGCATAACGTTTGACGTCTCTTCGGGCCCTTTCTAGATGTTCCTTAACTTCTTTGTGTACTGTAATAAGGTTTTCAATCCAGGCATCTACCGCAGGCACTGGGGTAGGGTGTGGGAGTACAGAGGGTAGAACTGATGGATGGAATCCTTGACTACAGAAGAAGGGACTGGTCTTGATAGCTGAATGATCTGAATTGTTATAAGCAAATTCGGCCACACGTATTAAGAGTGACCAATCATCCTGGACCTTTGTAGCGAAGCAACAAAGGTATTGTTCAAGAGTTTGGTTTACACGTTCAGTAGCCCTATTGGTTTGTGGGTGGTAGCCTGAAGAGAAGGCACGTTGGATTCCTAGTATATGACGTAATTCCTTCCAGAACTGAGATATGTACTGGGGTCCTCGGTCAGAAATGATCTTGGAAGGTAGCCCATGAAGCCGGAATATATGTTCCAGGAAGATTCCGGCAAGGTCAGATGAGGATGGCAGTTTGGATAAAGGTGTAAAATGAGCCATATGAGTAAACAAATCAATAGTGACCATGATAGTCGTGTAGCCCCTGGAGGATGGTAGTTCCATAATAAAATCTGTGGCGATGATTTCCCTGGGTCTTGTTGGTATTGCTGGTTGGAGTAGGAATCCTGCCGGCTTCTTATTATCATGTTTGTTCTGATTGCAAACTGCACATGTCTGGATATGGATCCTGATATCATCCTTCATCTTCGGCCACCAAAACTGTCTTTGTATTAGATGGAGGGTGTTGATAATCCCACGATGTCCCGAATGAAAGGTATCATGGCATAGACTTGTAATCCTTTGTCTCAGTCCAGGAGTGGGAATGACCAAGCGATTGTCCTTGAATAGATATCCGTCCTTTATTGTGAAATTCCATCTATTATTTCTCTTAAACTCCTTCCAGGTTTCAGAGGATCGAGTTTGGCTCCGAATGCTCTCTAGGAGAGTGAGTGCTTGGGCAACAAAGATTGTGTGGGGAAACATCTTTGGGAAGGTCCGATCCTCAAGTAATCTGGACGTCTGGATAAGGCATTGGCAATAATGTTATGTGTTCCGGGGACGTGATGGATTTGGATCTGGTATTGAGCAAAAAAGAAAGCCCAACAGGCTTGACGACTGTTTCTGCATTCTAGGGATTGTAGAACCTGAAGATTCCGATGGTCCGTGCGAACTTGTACTGGGTGTTTAGCTCCCAGGAGGAGATGACGCCAGTCAGTGAAGTCTTGACGGATGGCTAGTAGTTTCTTTTCCAAAACGGAGTAATGGGTTTCACTGGGAGTTAGAGTATGAGAAAGATAGGCAATGGGGTGTTCTAACTTGTTGTCCAACTCTTGTTTTAGAACGGCCCCAATGGCGTAGTTGGAAGCATCAGTCTCAACAAGAAAGGGTCGATCAATATCAGGTTGGGCTAGGATGGGGGCTTGTGTGAACTCCGACTTCAAGCGTTGAAAGGCCGTATCTTGGGTTGAGGTCCACAGGAAGGGGGTATCTTTCTTTAACAGTGAGACGATAGGGTGCACAATCTCTGAAAAGGTTTGTATAAATTTCCGATAGAAGTTAGCAAGCCCTAGGAAGGATTGAATCTGTTTCACAGTAGTTAGAGTGGGCCAGGACAAAATGGAGTCTAGTTCCGAGGAGTCCATTCCAATTCCTTTTGGACTGAGAACGAATATGAGGTAGTGAACAGTTGATACATGGAAAAGGCACTTCTCGGGCTTGGCCAGGAGTTTATGTTCACGTAGACGTTGTAAGACTTCCTTCACATGCTCTTCATGTTTTAGATGATCCTTTGAGTATATCAGTATATCGTATAGATATACGATGACGAAGAGGAACAACATATCAGAGAACACTCGGTCCATGAAACGTTGGAAAACCGCTGGGGCATTAGCAAGTCTGAAGGGCATAACCAGGTATTCAAAATGGCCAAAGGGGGTTCTAAAGGCTGTTTTCCATTCGTCACCTTCCTTTATACGAATGAGATGGTAGGCACCCCTTAGGTCTAATTTTGTGAAGATTACTGCACCTCTGACTGCTTCCAAGATATCCGAGATGAGGGGCAAGGGGTAGCGGTCCTTAAGAGTGCACTGATTAAGGCCACAGTAGTCTAAACATGGTCTGAGCTCTTTGGTATCTTTCTTGGGAACAAAGAACAATGAAGCACCCGCTGGGAATTTAGATGGTCGTATGGTGCCATTTTCCAGGTTGGTATCCAGGTATTCCCGGAGGGCCATTTTTTCAGGTTCTGATAATATAAACATCCTGCCGAAAGGAATCACTGCTGAAGGTTCAGTATCGATGGCGCAATCCTCTGGCCTGTGAGGAGGGAGAGCTTGAACTATAGCGGTCGAAAACACATCAGAAAAGGCTTGATAGGCCCTGGGAATCTGGATGATGTTAGAAACGGTGACTGGATTTTGTTGGCTCTCTTGCGAGCCTTCAGAAGGCTTCCGTAAGGTATCTAGGGACAAGCAGTGAGACATACAGTGTTCAGATCCAAGGAACAGGGAGCCTGCTGCCCAAATGATGTAAGGGTTATGCCTTTGTAACCAGGGCATTCCAAGAACCATCGGATAATGGGCTGATTTTATGATGTCGAATTTGATCCTTTCTCGATTGTGGTTTATAGAGAGTAGAATCTCTTTAGTCTGAAGGGTTATGGGTTCTGAAGAAAGAGGTCTCCCATCAATGGCCTCTACCGGTTGATTTGTTACTCGGCTTTCATGTGGAATGTTGTGAGCGGTGACCCAATCATGATCTAGGAATACGCCCATAGCTCCGCAATCTACTAATGCCAGGGTGGGGTAGGATTCTGTCTTGGAAGGCAATAGAAAGCCCTGTACAACCACAAGATTATTTTGTCCAGGAGAGTTCAAGGATGGAATTGATGTGGAGCAAACATCTCTCCCGACACTGTGCCCCTTCTAGGATCGGGAGCTGGCGTTTCCCGAACGCCGTGGAGGAGCAATAGGGCATTCTTTTACAAGGTGTTTATCGGAGGCGCAATACATGCACAGACCATTGTGGATCCGTTGCATCCTTTTTTGTGGGGTAATAGGTCCACAGAAAGCCCCTAGTTGCATGGGTTCTGGGTCCGGGGTAGGAGAAACTGTGGGCTCTGATCTAGGTGGATGTTCTGTGGTGGTCTTTTGGAAACCCGATTTAGACTTCTTTTTCTCCGCTCTTCTTTCTTGGATTCGGAAGTATATTTGTAAGGAAAGGTCCATAAGAGCCTGGAAGGAGCTTGGGTGGGGTACCCTAGCTAACTCATCTTTTCTTTCTTCATTCAGACCTCTTCGGAAGAGAGTGAAGCTAGCTTCTGGCGACCAATCTGCTTCCTTCATGAGCTGTTTGAAACGAGTAAGTGAGCATATCCTGGGATCATTGTTGAAACTCGAGCAGTCTTTCTTGAGCACTGTACACCTGTTCTGGGCGATCAAACATTTCCTTTAGAGCACTCACAAAGCCATCATAATCATCCAGGAGAGCGTCGCCTGCATTAACTAGGGGGGTTGCCCAAGTCACTGCATTTCCAGTGAGGTGTGAGATCATAAAGCAGCCCACCTTTGCTCTATGAGTGGAGAAATAGTAGGGCTTTAAGGTGAAGTGCACTAAACATGAATCAAGGAAGGCACTCAGAGTCTTGGAAGAACCATCATACTTGTCCACTATTCCTCCGAATAACATGCTTTTCTTTAGTTGCAGAGTCACGTGACAAAACTAGCTGTTTTAATGCAGCATTCTCAGCCTTGAGGTTCTGTACCACCGTGGTTAGTTCCTGCATGCCTCGCATGAGGTCTTGAACAGCGGCTTCTATCTCTGTGTCTGTATCGTGTTTAGGCATCTCAATCTTTCACAAGTCTCTCCCCTTCTCACCTGTTTTTGTTGTTTGCTTGCGACCTTCTGGGATGTCTTCTTTCTCACTGTCCGGGATTTGTACAAACCCGAACGCTGGTGCTCGGATTCCAGCGTGAGGTTTGCTATTCAGTTTCCGGGAGCGTTCAGAAGTCCAGGATGGATACCAGGATGCAATGAAGTTACGCTTGGAGGCACGGAACGCCGTGACCCGAGCGCGGAAGAATTCCAGGAAGATAGGTAGAGGAATGGGAGGAAGGACGGGGTTTCAAGGAACTGGGAACAAGGATTCAAAAGGTAGCCCTGAACAAACTCTGGCAACACACGTCCGACTACAACAAGCGGTAGCGTTGAGACGCGCAGAGCCGCAGGGGCGTGTCTCTTTTGTAAAGCGTGCAGCGTGGAACGTAGAGACTGACCAGGAGCGTTCCGTTCCGAGCGGCCATGTTGGAAGTATCACTGCATTCAATCCCCATGGGTCAGGGATCAGGAGGTCCAGAAGGGACGCAGATGACGGTTCATGACACTAGGTTGGTTTTTGACTCTACAACCATACCACTTCATAACAGTTCACAAGCCTGGAAAGTATCAGTTGGTGGCTGACTATTTATCCCGAGCAATAGACCTGCCCGAACGGCACAGGTCTGGTGGGGGAGTATGTGATGGAAAACTAGTAGCTGCCGACATAAGAAGGAAGGACAATAAGGAACAGAGCCACAGGGAGGGAACTAATACAACCATCCAGCAGGACAACATAATGATCAATCTGAGTGAAATGAATGAACCACAAAAGACACGGACTGCATATCCCAGAATGCTCCTTCACTTACTGCATTCATTTAAAAGCCAGAGAGTGGGAAATGAAACTAAAGAAGGAAGGGGAAAAACCATGTTTCCCTATTCAAGCACACCCTCACCATCAGGGGTTAAAACTCGGGCCAGCGTAGCGACGAGGGAAATTAGCCGCAGGTGTGAAGGAACAGTGGTTGGGAACGCACAGCGTTAATTACCAGGGAGGAGGGTCTCAAGGGTTAAAACTGCTACCAAACCACTCAAGCTGTCTCTCCTGTTTCAGGAATGGAAGGAGGCTGCCGGTGAGGGTCCGGAGTCGAACGAGGCCAGTAGCTCCTACCGGTGGGCAAATTAGGGAGAAGAGGAAGGACCGACGGAACACACCGTACCTGTCCAGCAGACAGCGATTACAGAGCGGAGGAAAGCGCCTGATGGAAAAGGTGCTTGCCGCAGGTGGGGAAACTGACACTGGAAGATTTGATTTATCTTAGTGCTATAAACCGGGATCAGCCAGGCAAGTGGGCTGCATTCCAGAGGGGCCTGCAACATCGAGTCAGGAGACAGGACAGTAGAAGCTCGGGACATTGGTTGATTAATCAAGCGGTTGGGGAAAACTCTCTGACCTTTTTGGAATTACATTTAATTGAGTGAAGATAGTAAAAAGTCTGAGAAAAAATCCCTAGTATGGGTTGTTGCGCACAATTTGAACAATTAGTGTGAAACTGGATTAGTCTAAGGGGTTTGCTGCAGTAGTGAGGCATAGAAGGGTAGTTTTCTCGGTATCCGTTCCAAAAAGTATGTATTAGTGTTAGGAGATGTCTCAGGCTGCGCTCCCCCACACGTTAGTGTTGAAGGTGTTTAGAAAAGATCCATATGCCCACAAAACCTACTGGTAACAAATATATAGATATAGTCTCCGTCTGCTAGTTATAAAAGTTTATTCACAAACACTACATGCCAACATGTGTTTCAGCCCTCTCTGGGCCGTCCTCACGGCGTTTTACAAATGTGATAATTAGGATTCACTGTTCGAGAGAGCCCTGCATCATGTATCTTAGTTTGCTGGATATCATATCTTTTCTTTTTCCAGGGCTTTCAACTGTTACAAGTTTTTCAGATAGTGCAAGGGATAATGCGCTGTCGTTTCCGTGGTGGCTAGAAACAGGTTATGAAGAAAAAGGTACTTTGAAAAGTAATAATCAATAACTTCTAAATGCTACCCCAGACATCTGGGCAAGCGTGGAATATAAATGGAGAAGGATGGAGGGCAAAGGATGGAGGGCAACCCAATGCAAGAAATCACCTGCTCTCAGCTGAATTCGCAAAAAAAACGTGGTGTTACTGCAAGAGCACAGTGCTAGGCAGCACTGTTGCTAAAGAAGAAGCTTCAGCCTCTTTATAGTGATGACTCAGAGTCATCGGACAGTTCAACCTGTGATTCATCTTTCATGGAACGCCCATTTCCTAAGATCAGGAGGGTCAAGGAGGGCAAGTTGAAGAGTGCCCTTATAACAACGAAGGAAACCTACACCATAGACCCTTGCCTGGTTGAGCATGATCAAGTACCTATACATGAGTTACAACCCTTACTGATCTCCTCAATGGCAATCTCATTGGTGCCATTCACGAAAATATATGAAAATATCAACAAAAATACGAAAGGCCTAATGACCTTGGTGGCACTAATGAACTCAAAGCTCCTACAACTTGAGGATATATTCAGTCGGAGTAATAATGAACAAAATGAGTGTATCAAACGACTAGACACATCCCTGAAATCTTTAAGTGAGCAAAAACAAAATGATAACATGGATAAGAAGTTGTTGGCGGAGGTGGCCAAAGAGGCCTTGTCTTTATTCAAACATGAAAATTCAGACTCAAGAAAGAGACAAAGCAATGCACCAGTGCCATGCAGGTGCGAACAATACAAGGATGTAATAAGCACCCATGGTTCGCATGGTGTCACTTCAGCCACGGACCCTCAATTGGAAGCACTTAGTGTGAAGGTCCCAGGCCCAAACAGGGCTGGGAACGCCGTTGATTTGAGACCAAATCACAATAAAGCTCAAACTGTGAACCTTTGAATCCAGTCCCAATAATAACTCAGAACTGGAAAGTGTAAGCAGTAAAGCGCTGCTGAGCAATACAATTGATGTGAGTCTGTCCTGTAACTCACCATCGCTTAATATTGCTGAAATTTAATTTAACACAGCCTTTGTACAGGCCAGAAGACAAGACAATCTGGCCCAATCCAACATTCAAGTACCTAGGTGCTCAGGTGACCTTAACTCAGGTTTCAGAACGAATACTATTGATACAATCCCTAAAGATCCAAAGTGTAACACCCCTGGGGTTTTTCCAATCTTCAATGGAGGAATCCAAATCCCCTCGAAGGGATCAAAACTTAAACCACTGCCTCGGCTGCCTCTAAAGAAATCCAAAAATCAAACGGGGAGGAAGAGTATTCACGGGACTGGGGCGAGAAAATTCTTGCGCAACATAAAAGTTGTACATGTGTGAATGCTAAATTACCAGGCGGAGGTCTCCGTCAAATAAACGCACTAGTAAGTGAGTTTAACAATCATTTATTGCAATCAAGACAAAGCTTCCGCGGAAGGGCCGACACATGACACCATCATAGGGATACTGTCAGTGTGAGCTGATACCATTTTCCTATAAAATGTATCGACTCTGTAATGTTAACATTCAGCCTTATGGCTGGCAAGAAAACGAGACCCTTCCAGACATGCAATTTCCTGCCAAAACACTCTTGGCTGTAATTCTAGACATTGGGGTGAGAAACACAAAGGCCGGACATTGCTAACGGCTATTAATTCATATGACTTATCAGAGCATGTCATAACATGTTAAGGATGCAGATGTGACCTTGGCATGCATGGTCGTGCAAAACAAGCATCTCTTCAAATTTGATACAGCAGGGAATTTTGCAAAATAACGCATATCTCGCTGAGGCCCCAATAATCATTTCCTTTTAAGGACTTTAGAACAAAAGCAGGACATACATTTACAGGGTGACGCACGAGTGTCGGACAAAAACTCCCTTTTACACATATTCCAAGAAATGACAATGCCAAAGATAGACGGGTTTATGCTTATGTTTGCGGGAAAGAGCGCAGATGTTGAACAATCATCATTCATGAAAGAGACTCCAAGGTCGGCGAACACATGCTGACTTGCAGGCCGCACACTGTGGGGAGGGAAGCGCAATGGGCCTACCAGATGCTGTTATGTACGCATTTACAGGAAAGGCAAGCAGGAGGACATTCCTAAATCTATGAGTAATATGTGCTCAAGGCAAAACACCAGGGCTCGCATGCGAACACAGAAAGCAATTGGTTTAAGATGAACAAAATACTATAATGTTAATGTTAAAGGACATTTGTACCGCGCACTATCACCACCGAAGGGGTCCCCTGGCGCGTTGGCGGCTCTGAAAAAGGGGAGGAGATGGGGTGGGTTAGTGGGAATTAGCTGGAAATTAGCTGGAAAAGTGCAAGAGAGCAGTGATGTGCTGTTGGCAGCCTCAGCCCGGTGGGTCCGTTGGCTGGGCTTAGGGTGTTTTACGGTCGGTAATCGTCGTGTGCTGTTGTGTGCTGTTGTGCAAGTCTATGTGTGGTTTGTTTTGTTGTTGCATCGTTGTGAAGTTTGTGCGGATTGCTGCGTTTTAAGCTTGTGGTTGTGTTTGGTTAGAGTTTGAGAGGTGTATGCAGAGGGTTGAAATTGTTAGATGGTTGGTTAGTTGGCATTGCTGTCCTTGCAATTATGGGAATACATCTATCCTTTGTCAATGCCCTTAATTCTGCAGCTTGCGCTGATAACTCAGGTATGCGCTCCATATGGACAATTTCACTTTCAGTTGTTACCGCATACCCAGCCACTGTCTCCCCACTTTCCAATTTGTAGCATGAGCCATCACAAAATAGAACTCCATCACCTCCTTCCAAGGGGAGGTCACTCAGGTGGACCCTACCTCGGGTCTGTTCATCTGTGCGTATTAATCAATCATGCATGTCTTGATCTCCCTCCCCACTTGGCAAGGGTAAAAGGGAAGCTGGGTTCAAAGTGTTGCACCTCATGATCGTCACATTTGGTGCAAACAATGTCAGTTCATACTGGGTTAGGCGGGCTGCCGGTAAATGCTGAGTCTGAGTTCTATTGACCAATACATCCACAGCATGAGGGGCTCTTACAATTATGGCAGTTCCCAACACTAAACCAGCACTTTGTTTAAAAGCTACCGCTGCTGCAGCAACTGACCTCATACATGGGGGTAATGCAGCTGCCACACTATCCAAGGTGCCAGAAAAGGCCTTTGCCTTCCATTTTGTTCCTGCGTTAATACAGATATGGCACAACCTTCCTGTTCATGTACAAAAAGGGTGAATGGTTTGCCTTAATTGGGTGTCCCGAGCCCTGGGGGACTACACAAGGCGCATTTTAGGGCGTCACAGGCATCTCTCATTTCTTGTGTGCAAATAAAGGGCATCTGATCCTTTTCGGTTTTAGATATTGTAGCAGGGGCTTAGTCAGCAGGGAGAACTCAGGGACCCAATGACGGCAATATGAGGTGATACCTAACGGGCGTCTCAATTCTTTAAAAGTGTTGGGATAGGCCATTTCTTGGATTACCCGCACCCTTTCGGTGACAGTGATCGACCCTCTGCAGTGAGGACGTACCCAAATAATCAACCTTTAGCTGTACATATTGCATTTTCTTAAGTGACACTTTGTGACCATGGTATGCCAAATGCTGTAACACAATCAAGGTACCTTCATTACAACTCAATTCCGTATCTCCACAGATAAGGATATCATCCACATACTGGATGAGCATTACTCCAGGGGGTAACAAGATCTCATCCAACTGTTGTTTTATTGCTTGGCTAAAAATGGCAGTGCTCTCTGTGTAACCTTGGGGTGCTCGACAAAACCTGTATTGTCGTTGCGCTAATACAAAGGAGAAAAGGTGTCTAGATTCTTCAGCTATGGGTATGGAGAAGAAAGCATTTTTCAGATCCACAACGCTAAAATAAGTGGCTGTGGGAGGGATCATAGTGAGAATACTGGTCACACTGGGGACAACTGGATACCTGGGGTCCACAACCTTGTTAATTGATCTGAGGTCAATAATAAATCGATACAGGGTCACTTAATCTCCTTTTTTATGAACAGGAAGCACCAGAGAGTTACATGGGCTGTCATCGCACTCCTCATCAACCCCAAGTCGTATCAAGTCCTGTACAATCCTAACCAATGCTGCTTCCCCTTCTGGAGATATTCTATATTGGGGCTCTGGGATAGAGGACCCCATGTTTCACCTTGATCACAACAGGGGAAATGTTCAGAACACCTACATCATTACTGCCAACAGCCCAAAGCTCTGTGGGCAATACTTGTAACTCTGGTGGCAATGGTTCAGCCAAATAACAACATATAGTCATGCGAACACCTGCTGGGGAACAATAAATGGTTGCATTCAAAGCTTTCAAAAGATCCAACCCAAGGAGATTCTCAGGACACCTGTTGGTGAGTAACCATTTGTTTGTCAATTTCAATCCACATATAGATGTCTCAACTCTTTGGGACACCGAGTACATATGGGCTCCCCAGCAAACCCTACAGAAACCTTATTTTCACCCGACAGTGGAACTGAGGGGACGGTCTTGACATAAACTGAGCTGTTACCTGCTCCGGTGTCAATCAAGCATTTAACGGTGGGTGCTGTCCTATTTGCAATCTAACATAAGATCCTTTCTGGTCTATAGGAACAGACACCGCCTCCTCAGGTTCACTAGGGGCGTTTCAACTCATTGGTGCTGTATCATCAAAAAACATAATTCCACTCAATTCATCTTCCACAAACCCATTGCCATTCACTCCAACCATTTGTCGCTGCGCAGCGCCAGCTGAGACTACATTATTCTCTGGTTTTATAAACCTTCCCCGTCCTTGGGGTGGCCTCGTAGGAGGTCCACCTCGACCTCTTGCTCTCCCACCTGCCGGTTGGCCCCCCCGTGCCATTAATGTGGGACAATTGTTTTTCCAATGTCCCGTCTGCCTACAAAATGAGCACTGATCTATTCTTGGGGGTGTCCATTGTGGGGCGTTACCTGTGGGGTTTCTTACCTGGGGTCTCTGGTCCTCTGGTTTATTATTTGAATTTGAATTTTATTTATTTGTAAATCTCAGCCAGGCCCGAGGGCAACCGGGCGCATATTCTTCAGAACAGTTACAGTACATACAATATAAATATTTACAGTACAGTACAAAGTATATATACGCAGTTGCAGTATATTACAATTAGGTGCCAGATCTTGAGTATGGTGCTTCATGCTGCATGAACAGCCAAGATTTGGTTTTATTCTTGAAGATTAGGCAAGAAGACTCAGTTCTGATGGGAGTAGGCAAGGAGTTCCAGAGCTTAGAGGCTAGGACAGGGAAGCTCACACCACCAGCTTTTTGGAGTTTGAATCTAGGCAGGATAAGGCTGTGAATATGTGGTGTTCTAGTGGGTCGTGTGGAGGTGTGGAGTGTGAGACGAGGTGGTGCTTTGTTTTCCAGGCATTTATGGGTCAAGGCAAGTGTTTTCAAGGCAATTCTATGTTTTACTGGGCGCCAACGTAGATCGGAACTGACGTTGGAGATGTGGGACCGCCTAGGGATGTTGAGGGCTGCCCTGATGGCATTATTCTGGACTGTTTGCAGTTTGTTGAGGTTAGACTGGCTGGTCCCCAAGGAGAGGGCCCTGCAATAGTCAATTTTGGACATGATGAGTGTTCTTGCCAAGGTAATGAAGTTGTGCGGGTTGAGAAAGGGTCTGCAGGCGGTGATAAGTTTGCAAATGTAGGCCGAGGCCGACCTAACTGCAATTGTTTGCCTGTTCAGGGAGAGAGCAGAGTCCAGATAGACGCCTAGAATTTTAGTGTCTACCGAGACCTTGATGTCATTTCCATCAATATTGAAAGACTTGAAGGCTTGGTCTAATTTATTGAGACGTTGAGTCGAACCTAGTCATAGAAGCTCTGTGTTGTCACCGTTAATGCATAATTCGTGTTGTGCCATCCAGGTGTCAGGATTGCTAACGGCTAGGTCTCTCTCCCGTGACCCCTCCTCACCTGAGGTTTCTGAGGATGTGTTCAAAGTTCTTGAGGACCCTGTACTTCCTCTAGTAGTGGTCGTCTGAGTCTTCTTTCCTTGGCCCTTGACCTTCTTATCGTGGAGGTAGGGACGGGCTCCACTGGAGGCCACCTTGGCAACTGAGGAACTCCTCGCCAAGTGGGACCCCCAGTAAGCCCGTCCGAGTATTCAGGGAAAAAGCTTCTGCGGCACCAAAAAACCCTGAAGCACACAGGCTGAACTTGGAGCTTGATCTTTCCGGCGGTGAAATTCTGCAGGCCGTAGATATTATCCAATACCAGGGGAAGGTAATGGTAAATAGAGAAAGGCAGAAGGAAGAGGAAGACAGAACAGAGCGCCAAGGGTGGCTTTAGAGTGTGCAGGGGCACAGGAAAGTAAAGGAATATAGCGACCCGATTCGAGTTGGCACTGGGAGTCGGAGTCGGGCGGAAGGAGTGCACTCAACCGAAAGCCGGAAGAGAGAGAGTGGGAGCGAGGAAAGAAGGCAAGGAATGAAACCGGGCGGAGAGGAGCAGAGCGAGGAAGGGCGGAAGCCAGGGAAACTCCTGCAAGAAGGACCAGGAACAAGAGCGAACTGTAGGCGACTCGAACAAGAGTAACGAAGTCAAAACAGGAAGTGGGAGCGATACAACGCACTGAACGTAGGTTTCAGTGCGTTGTTATAGTAACGCTGACTGGGGGCGGCCATCTTGGAAGAAGACTAGACCGTGCGAAACGGTTCTAGTCGTAGATCGCTCACCTAAGTCGGGAAAGGGACCATCTTTGCCAAACCTTCCATGGCCGGAACATAACACCAGGCCTGGATGACCAAATAGACATCATACAATGATTTGGTATCGGCTATGTGATCACCAGTGATGGGAATGAGAATCTGGGTGTCGTCCGCATAGTTGGTGTAGGAGACACCCAGATAATCAAGCACATCGAAGAGGGGTTTGGTGAACACGTTGTAGAGAGTGGGCGATACACAGGACCCTTGAGGGACGCCGCAGTGAATCGGGGAGGGGTCGGCGGAGGCTATGGGCGAGAAGACCCGCATGGATCTGTTACTTAAGAATGAGTGGATCCATGCGTTGGCAGAGTCCGAGAAGTGGGCCGCAGATTTAAGATGGTGTAATGGGTCTAAAATTAGTCTGTATATTAGGGTCAAGGGATGGTTTTTTGAGAAGTGGGATCACCCAGGCATCCTTGAGGTTGTCAGGGACTATGCCAGTTTTGAAGGAGGCGTTTATGAAGGCCTTGATGAAGGGGGCTAATTTGTGAGAATCTTCCTTGATGATGGGAGCAGGGCAGGGGTCACCTTGGCAGTTGGAAGGCTTGAGGTTCTTTATAATCCCTTCTACTTCCAGAATGGTAAGAGGGGAGAAGACGAACGGTTTGCAGTTTAGGTTGGCTTGACAAGTGCTAGCCATGGGAGAAGTCGGAAGTTGATCTGACTATAAGGAGTTTTGTTTGTCTCTAATTTTAGATTGGAGGGTTGCAATTTTGCCCAAAAGTACTGTCTTTGGTACAGGAGTCAGGGGGTGCTGCAGGAGTCTCAAGTTCCTTGAGAATTTTGAATAGTTCCTTGGTATTAGATTGTGCTGTTAGGATGCGGTTATTGTATGACTCTTGTTTGGCCTGAAATATGGCTTCTTTATAGTTGAGAGTAGCAAGGAATAGACCGTCCCTGTGGGCATCAGACGGGTGACTTTTCCAGCGTGCTTCCGTGCTGCGTTTCTCTTTGCGTAACACTCTGAGCTTTGGTGTGAACCACGAGTTGAGGTGCACATGCTGTTTGGGTCTCCTTAGTTTGAGCGGGGCTATGGAGTTTATGGCTGAGAGCACTGTCTGGTTGTAGGTGTCAGCCAGGGTGGTGCAGTCCGAACAAAGGTTAGTGATGTTATTAAGGGTGGGAAGGATAAGGGGGAGTAACTTTTCAGAAGTCATGCTCTTTTTATTTCTAGTAGGGATGGCTGGGGCAATGAAAGGCGTAGGCAGGTGAGCTGCTTCAATGTTGAAGGTGATGATGTGGTGGTCTGACCAGATGCATGGAACATTCAAGAGTAGGCTAATGTTACAATTGGTGTCGCTTAGCGAGTCTTGGGACCTCCCTTTAATGTGGGTGGGTTCTTGTATATGATGGGAGAAGCCTAGATCCGTTAAGGTGTTAGCGAGGTCAGTGGCTGTAAGGTCATTGGGGTCTTGGTGACCTAGATTGAGGTCTCCAAGGATGATTGTTTGAGAGTTGGTTTTCGCTTTATCAAGTACAAAGTGTCATGGTCTCTGCTTCCAAAAGGTCAGGGTTTTCCCAACTCCCTTGGAAGCAGATCCATAACCCAGGTTCCGAGTGCCAACCAGTCCCAATTGGGACCTTTTGGACCCAGTCCTGGCGCCAGTGGCACCAGGCTCATAAATATGCCCAGTCCCAGCGCTGGAAGCGCCGGGCTCATAATGCTTGGGTGGACTTACCTTCAGCAGACCATGCTGCTTACTTGCCTGCCAGTTGAGCCTCTGATCCTCTTCTGTTTGGAACTACTTTTCCTGTTGGGTGGGGCTGGAGCCACTCCCTAGATTCAGAACACTGGAACTCTTCTGGAAGGCAGGAACTCTTTTCTTACCAGGAACTCTTTTCTTACTTAGGCGTGGCTGTGGAAGGAGACACCTAAGCACTACAGGAGGCTATTTAAACCACACCCGGTGGATGAATCTTGCTTTGCGTTATTCTGCAACCTCTGCAGCAGAACGCTCATCGTGTCTTCTGCATCCGGTCCTGGGCCTAAGGAAAAAGGCTTACCATCCTGAATCCAATCTTCAGCAACACCTATAAAGACAAGAAAGAACAGGTTAGCATTCCGGCATCTGAAAGGCAAAGGCTTACCATCCTGAATCCAGTCTTCAGCAACACCTATAAAGACAAGAAAGAACAGGTTAGCATTCCGGCATCTGAAAGGCAAAGGCTTACCTACTCTTCGTGCGCTCCGGAGGTCTTCACACTGCATTCCGGCATCTGAAAGACAAAAGTTTACCAACTCTTCGCACGCTCCGGAGGCCTTCGGCGCTGCATCCGGCATCTGAAAGACAAAACAAGGTGCGTTTAAAGACATTGGGGAACTTTAATACTCACGTGCCATTACTCCTTTCCACATCTAATCCAGTGGGTATTCCGGCACCCTGCAGCCGCTCCGAACTCGTACCTGCAAAATAAAAAGACAGTTAGTGCGCATAGTGAAGCAGGCAACAAGCGCTTACTTACGTGCTTCCAGGCGCTTCTATTCATCACACGGGCTCCATCTTCAACTCACTTCAGCCCGTCATCCGCCAACGCCGGAACCCTGCAAAACAAGAGACATCATTACTAAAGACTTTAAAGACATTTGAATGACTCGAAACTTACCGTTCGTGCAGTAAACGACGGACAGCAGTCCTCTGAAGTCAAGAGGCCTGCGCTACCTATCCAGTGAAGAAACTGGTTACAGCACCCTGCCCCGAGGCAGATGGAGAGCTCGGCATTCACTTACCTAAGGTGAGAGCGTTAACCTTTGGGGGTCTACAGGAGAGGAGAAGAGGAAAGAGATAGGGACACCCCAATAACCCCAGTTCATTAACCCCATATTTTCTATCTGCAGACATCTTACTCTACACGTCAGGCATACAGTGCACAGAGGTCCAGCCCAAAGAGCCAACCGGGTGCTACACATCACCTTTGAAGATACGGTAGTCGCCCAGTCAAGACCGGCGCCTCTGCGAGAATCAGGTGAGCGTTACACAAAGGAGGTAATGTCATCCACAAATGATGTGGGGGGACCAGGTGGTCTGTATATTAGATGTAGTGGCTGTTTGGTGGGCAGATAGAGGTAGTTTGACAGAGAGTAGCTCGGCAGATTCCAGATTCGTACTTGGAAGGGTTCTAAGTCCATAAGTTCTAAGTTATAAGATGTCTGTACCAATTGTTGCATTAACACTTTGCTTTTTAAATTTCTGTCTGCCTGTCTTTTACCTTCCATTCTTCCTCCTCCTGCCGTTTGTAATATTTAGCCATCTCTACGATCTGGGCACGGGGTGCTTGCCTGCCAAGTACTTTCGCCCAATTTAAGTGGTTTCTTAATTCCCTTACGCAGACCCTTCACAAAGCCCATGGCGAAATATCTCTGACCCGTGGGGTCGCTAACAGACTGACCACTGTGTGCCTTAAATGCACTTTCGAATTTCAGGAAATAGTCCCCAACCGTTTCTGCAGGGCTTTGTATAACAGCATCCATTTTCTCAACATTCACGTCCACCTCTGGCAAAACCTCACTCAGTGCTTTTAATATTCTTGTCCCTAGTGTTTTTAGGTCGTCCGGAATGGGGTCAGTTGGTTTCCGATCCCTATTGTGCTTTTCTAATGCGGTCCAGGCAATAGCATGCCCAGGGGGGTCCCGCAATCTAAAAGGTTCCCATACATCAGCCGGGGTTACGGCGGACATCACATGATCGATGTCCTGCAAAGTCAAGGTACACATTTTAAATAACGCTCTCAGTTCTCTGTAGAATCCCGCAGCATTAGTCCTAGGGTCCGGGGTGCTTTTTATTATACTAAACAATTCTGCTCTGGTGAGGGGTACATAGACATATGTCTTAGTTATGATGGGGGTCTTGTCATTTGGGTCAATAGCCGCTGTAACAATGGGTGCACATTCTCTCAGGGGCCCAAATAATTGGGTCCCTGGGAGAAACACTTGTAATAATTCTTTGAACAATCTGCGTGTCCTAAGGGGATCTTCAGCTTCTCAGTTAGTGTTATAAGATTCTAACTTGGCCTTGCACTCTCTCACCCACTTACAAACCTCTGCCCGCTCACTCTCCTTACATTCCGATCCTATCTTATCCAGGAGTCCATCCAGACACAGCAGTTGGGTTGCCGCGTTATGGTTATCAAATATTCCCGTCCAGTGGTCTAACTTCCCTTCCTCCTTCTCATTCAGTATCCCTTTAATTACAACGTCAGCAGTTACTTTGGCATCCTGAAGGGCCTGCCTTCTTTCATTTTCTCGCTCCTCCCCCATTACCTGGTCATTGTGGTCTTTCATAACCTTTGTTACCTGGACAATTATCTGAGTGTATTTATCCCACAGGGCTGTCCGATTGCTCTTGGTGCTAATGCTCTGATAAATTTCATACAACCCTGTGGGCCACTGACACTTAGCCTCATCCCTGAACCACTGATTGACAAGGTTACAATGCAATTTCATTACCTGCCGAAATTCCCTCTTTTGGCAGGTATATAGCTTCTGCACGACCCCTGCCCTTGGGTCAGTAAACAAAGTGTGTGCTATGTTGTCTAAGCGGGCAAATTCATCCTGTGTAAAGGTAGGGTGTCTGGCTAAATTCCCTATTTCCTCTTCCTCAGTACTACTTGGATCCATAGTGCCGGTCTGGGTATCATATGGATATGCTGGGGTATCGTTAGTCGCAAGAGATTCTCTGTTAATCTGATTGCGTCCTGATCAGCCTCGCTGTCAGGACTAGCAATTTCCTTTCCTGTTTTTGGGAGGAGTGGGTGCATACCCTTACTGTACTTTATTAGTGCAGCCCGATCCTCTACATCTAGCTGGTGCTCAAACTCTTTGTTATCTAATTCATAGGCCTTCTCCTGTATGGTTCGTTTTTCTCTTTCTATCCTTCTTACCTTGGGCCATTTTCTGCTTTATTGCTTCTGTTCGCCATTGGTGAACAGCATCGTGTTGAGCAAGGCGGACCTTTTTTCTTAGCAATACCAATTCTAAGTGTTCAATTGTTTTTACATCAAAGTCCTTGCTCTAGGCCATTTGAACTGAATGGACTTCTTGGTATAGTCCTCCCAATTTTTACAAAACTGCACTGCTCCCAGGCCATAATTTGTTAACATGGTATAACACGGAGTGCCTTCAGCAGACGCATACATAGGTTCCTCATTCTTATTTCTGTCACACAAATTCCCCATTATTAATAATATATCCTTACCAAGATGAAATAATACGTACCATAAAACTGATACCAATTGTGGCTTACCATCCACCAATACAATTTCTGCAGATACAATCGACTCACTGCACCGCTGGAGGCCTCCTTCCTCTGTCTGATTTCACTAGTCCTCGGCAGAGCAGCCTTCTCTCCTTCTTCCTGATCCCTGTCTTAAGACGAGGGCAGCGCTATTTGTGCATCAAAGGTGCAATAGATGTTGGGCCCAGGAGTCATCGTCGGAAGACGGAATTCACTGGAAAGCACGCATCAAAGCGAAGGGCTGCAAGCTGCGAGGCCCACCCAGGGACGCCAATTTTTAAATGCTAAATTACTAGGCGGAGGTCTCCGTCAAATAAATGCACTAGTAAGTGAGTTTAACAATCATTTATTGCAATCAAGACAAAGCTTCCGCGGAAGGACCGACACATGACACCATCATAAGGACACTGCCAGTGTGAGCTGATAAAATTACAGAGTCGATACATTTTATAGGAAAATGGTAACATTCAGCCTTATGGCTGGCAAGAAAACGAGACCCTTCCAGACTTGCAATTTCCTGCCAAAACACTCTTGGCTGTAATTCTAAACATTGCAGTGAGAAACACAAACGCCGGACATTGCTAATGGCTATTAATTCATATGACTTATCAGGCCATGTCACAACATTTTCAGGATGCAGATGTGACCTTGGCATGCATGGTCGTGCAAAACAAGCATCTCGTCAAATTTGATACAACGGGGAATTTTGCAAAACAACGCATATCTTGCTGAGGCCACAATAATCATTTCCTTTTATGGACTTTAGAACAAAAGCAGGACATACATTTACAGGGTGACGCACGAATGTCGGACAAAAATTCCCTTTTAGACATATTCCAAGAAATGACAATGCCAAAGATAGACAGATTTATGCTTATATTTGCGAGAAAGAGCGCGGATGTTGAACAGTCAACATTCATGAAAGAGACTCAAAGGTCGGCGCACACATGCTGACTTGCAGGCCGCACACTGTGGGGAGGGAAGCGCAAGGGGCCTACCAGATGCTGTTATGGACGCATTTACAGGAAAGGCAAGCAAGAGGACATTCCTAAATCTATGAGTAATATGTGCTCAAGGCAAAACACCAGGTCTCACGTGCGAACACAGAAAGCAATCGGTTTAAGACAAACAAAATGCTATAATGTGAACAATGGTTTAGTCTTGCTGAATGCAAACTAACATGGCAGCTTCAGGAGAAATGATTTCTGTATTTACACATGTAATGGCAAAAAATAACAACAAGCAGACACATTCAACTCAATTGAAAGTTTCGAATATGGAAAAATCTGTATTAAATTAAAAAAAAGATCAGGCGAGTGAGGTGGTGAGTATTGACAACCTCTCAGTCGATCTGCTAAATATCTTAACGTATGATGACGGGGCAAGTGACGAGTGCCACGCTACAGTTAAACCGACTGGTGAAAACGAGATCAATGTGGAGCAAACCACACTAGAGGTTCAGGGGGCCCCAAGCAATTGTGTTGTAGGTACGCTGCGCGTTGTGGTTCCACCCAATGTTGAAAGACTGTGCACTATTATACCAGCTATAGAGGCGCTGTCACTAAAAGACAAGGCCCCTTTCAGTCCTATGTTCCTTACGCTAAATGATAAACGACAGATGATAAACTGTAGAAGGCAAACACAACAAGAAAAAGAAACTGGCCCAAACGGTAAAACGGTGGACCTTGATCCGCTCGTAGAAGTTGGCAAACATAACATACATTATGACATGTCTAAAGGAGATTTGGTTCGGGATCAGAAACAATCACCAAAGAACAGCATAAATAGCCATTTCAATACAAGTAAAGCGAATGAGCACTTAAGAAGTGATAAGAGGCCCTTCGTCCATAAGATCATGATAGAATGTGTGGACTCTAGCGACAAGCTAATTCTAAATCGTAGCAATATGATAAAACTACTTCACTACGTCTCAAGTTTACAAGCCATTGGATCAGACGACGTGAAAATAGTTGAGTTTCCGGACGAAGCCCAAAACGATAAGGTGTTGCTGCATTTAGTATCAAATATCATCGTAGATACCATTCTGGAAGCAAGTGCTGTTCTTCTATCCCTGGGCTTCGATGTGTACAAACAAGTGGATGCCTCCAACAAAGCGCATTCTTCTGGCCAGGCCGGTACACCAGACTTGCCATCACCGAATGCGAAGTCGGTGAACCAGGCTCCAAACCCTAAAACTTGCCGGCGGCAAGCTGTAAGTCCTCCGCGAGAGACAAAAAGGCTTGAAATGAAAAACCCCAAAGGGCGTGAAATGCATAACTCCGATAAGATCAAAGTCAAGTTTGCTGATGAACAACTTAAGCCCAAAGAGTGCGTTAAAGACCAAATCAGAATAACTATAGAAGGTCTAAACTCTACCAATGAAGCTGTGGGTAAGGATCCCAAATCGATGAACCATCCAGAAAGCAATATTGAGTGGCAATGGCTGGCGAATGCATTGAATACAAAGGCTCGAAAATAATGCCAGAAGGAAGGTACCACATACACGATCTGGGTTGGCTCCTGGAACACAAGGGGATTCATGCATCTGTTCAACTCAAACTGGCTGGAGGGCTTGGAGATTGCATGATTGCAAGAAACTTGGTTATGTCAATCGCCGACTGTCGAAGGTTACGAACTTGCTTTTAACCCGGCTATTAAAAATGAAAAAGGGCGTCCAATGGCTCGTTTAGTAACCATAATCAACAGAAACTGTGGCTACCGGATCACTGAAACTACAAATTACTTGCCTTTCATCCAAGTGACTGTGATAGGAAAGCTTGGCTCACTCAATACATTAACTGATCAATTAACGTTAGTGAACCTGTATTGCAATCACAGCAGAGCAGGCAAGCACCTTTTCTTAGATCAAGTATCAACAATTTTGGATTCATTATTAGAAGTTGCCAAACTTGCCAGTCTAATAGTTTGCGGAGACCTGAACATAGACTGTTTTAATAACACCCGACCCGAAACGTCGAAATTGGCAACTGAATGGTGTTCAGAGATGGACCTAAGAAACCTGCACCTGCTGAACAGATGTACACTTGGGGATATACCACCTGCACCAACATGGCGTCGAGCTGACCAGAAATCAACTATTGACTATATGTTTGTTTCCGACGATGTTCACACCAGGGTGAAAAGCATGAAGGTGGTTGAAATGGACAACAGTGACCACGACTTGCTACAAATGGATCTAACGACAGGTGGCACGTCTAAAAGTATCAGCTGGAATCATAAAGTCGCAGAAGAAGCTAACAGAGTAAGATTGAGATTAGACAAAACTGTAGTCTCTCAAATCTCAAAGCAGTTCAGCATGGAGAGTTCATCCGTCAAATACTGTCACCTGTTGACGCAGTTTAAGACAAAGAAAGGAGTTTTAAGACACCTAAACTTTGTGCGCAAACACTGTTTCGATCTCGAATTATTAAAAAAGAAGTGGCAGATGCGCGGCTAGATTCGCAAGACCCAAGGCCTAGATGTACAAGCGCGGAAAACAAAAAAACGCGCTTCAAGGCAAAAATATAAAAACTGGTTAAAAACGCATAAACAACCAATGCTGCAAAATGACGTCGAAGTAATGTTGGAAAGCCTATGAAACAAAAATTCCAGATTTTTCTGGCGGTTAATCAACAACACACAGGCGCACCAAATGGCACTACAAACCAGTTTGGTCACCGAGGCTAAGTGGATCTCACATTTTAGTGAACTATATAAGAAAAGCAAACCCACGGAAACAGCACCAGTAGTCAGCCTAATGGGCTGGGTGCTAACTTCTTAAGAGAGGACATTTTGAGTGTGATCGTAAAGGCAAAATGATCCAGAGCCCCTGGTCCTGATGGGCTAACAAATTTCACTATAAAACAGCATCCTGAAATTTGGGCAGACATCTGTTTGGCTTTGTTCGAAAGGATCAACCAGCAATGTTGCACTCCTATTTCCTGGAAAACCGTGGTAATTGTTCCAATCGTTAAGAAAGGAAATAGAGCCAGGATTACCACCCAGTAGCGTTGTTAGATGTTTTGGGAAAGATCTATGCAACATAGCTACAATGCAAGCTGGTTGATTGGGCAATAAGATCTAAGCATGTGGACCTGAGACAAGCGGGTTTTGTGAAGAACGTCGGATGCGCACTAAAACGTCTGTTAAATCTAATTAAGATGGAGGCGTTGAGAACAAACACGAAGGTCTATCTTGCATTCATCAACTTCTCTTATGCTTTTGATAGCATTGACCGTGAATTGCTGTGTAGCAAACTGCGGTCTTTGGGTTGTCCAGATGACTTGTTGGAAGAGAGTTACATACGGAGACAACCATCGGAATCCGATTAGATCAAACTGGCATTCTCTCTGAGGAGATTAAAACCTTTAGGGGCGTAAAACAAGGTTGCCCCTGAGCCGCTGTGATTTTTAGCCCGTTTCTATCAGACATTGGAGCCGCCATAGATGCCGTGAAATTGTTTCCTCCAAAATTACACAGGTCACATCTCAGTTGGCTCTTGTATGCGGATGACCTGATTCTGTTGGATGACCCTCCAATAGGTCTTCAGAGAAAATTAGATGCTGTGGAAGCCTATGTGCAAGCAAATTATCTACATATCGACATAAAAAAATGCGAGATCTTATTACTTCACAATCTCAAAACCAGAAGAAATACCGCCGGCAAGAGGGGTTCCTGGACACTGGGGCAAGAAACATTGAGAACATCAAACAACGTTAAATACCATTAAATACCTTGGTATGCTAATAAGCGCAAGTATTTACGATGGCCCGTGGATCCTAGACACCAAGAGGAAGTGTAGGCAACTTGCTTTGTATTGCACAAAACATTTGGAAAGTTTTCCCTGAAACCGGTGTTGAACTTTTACCAACAAGAAGTAATTCCTGTTTTAATTTATGGAGCCGAAAATGCACTCGGATGTTCATACGAGCTGTGGTCAACTCTTGAAAATATCTTTTGGACAAAAGTGTTTGGGACTGCCAAAAGGCATATCGACAGCTTGTTTAAGGTATGAGTTAGCATTGATTTTAATACATGCAAGGATTTGTTGGAATCTATCACTGTTTCGGAAAACAAGACATACAGAGAAAATTCCTCAATTTGAAATTTTGCACAGTGCCACTGCGAATAAGAACGATATTTTGCCTCTGTGGACTGGTCGTTGTGAAGGGCTGCTTGAAGAGTTCGACATTAAGTTAGCAATACTACAGGAAAACCCAATTCTAGCAAAAAGAAAAATCTGGCAGGCGGACTAGGCACAGACTAGCGAACGGAGAAGTGCAAACAAGTTCATGGTTGACTCACCTGCCGAGGCCAGAGACTTCAATATACTCCAACGATATATGGAGCTTTTTGCGGACACTAACGCAAGGACACTGTTCATGCTTTTTCGCTTGAATGCTTTTCAAACAAAGGAGCACCTTCGAGTATGGTCGAATAATGCAAATCTAGATCCATCATGTAGCTTTTGCAAAAAGGAAAATGAGACACTCGAGCATTTGTTATTGTTTTGCCGTAATTTACGGACAGTAAGAACAACTTATCTGGGACCTTTGATCTCAAAACATCCCTCTCTAATTGCAGACGAATGGTGGCAGAAAATGTTCAATGGTGTGGACATGAAAATAATACTTCCATTGATGTTTTTGTTAAACGAGATTGAAAAACTGTTGGCATCTGAATCTCTGTAGTGTACAGTGAGACTAAATTGTAAGCTGTATGAGTCTTTTGACAAAAAGGAACAGAGAAACTTCAGATGAGAGGGACGGAGAATCTTGACGTTAAGTTATCTTTTTTAATTTCCTTTTTGTGATATTTTAAAGGTTTGTTTTGTAAACAAATTAAAAAAAGAAGGGGAGCTGACAGGCCTATTGGGGGGGGGGGGAATACAGCCAGAAGAGACAGGGAGTAGAACTACTGTGGGGGTCCATAGGGGGCAGAGGTGGGTACAGTGGTCTTCAAAGCGGTCTGGGAGGTGTGGGCGAAGATACTGAAGAGGATGCAGACTAAACAGCCATATAGTAAGGGACTCCCAATTGGGTTTGACACTACCATCAGGACGGCGCTGCTCAGCGTGGGCCTCAAGGTATTGAAGGACAGGCAATGCACTGCAGTGGGGGATTTATTCAGGGATCATAGACTGCAGACGTTTGAGGAATGGAGACAAACCGTATAGCGAAGGGTCACTTTCTCACGTACGCCAAGGTGGTCAAACGGATGGCAACACTATGGGACAGCATCCCGGATTAGCCAGAGGAGCACCCAGTTATGCAGACGCTACTGGGACTGGGCGAGGGCAAGGATAGAGTATCAAGAGAGTATAGAGCACTACAGACAGCAAGGGGGGATGTGGGACTAGCAATTAAGGACCTGTGGGAAAGGGACTCGGGAGCACCGATTCCGGAAGAGCAGTGGGCTCGGATGTGGGAGCAGATTAAGAAAGTTTCCTGCTCACCCAATTCTATTACTTACACAGAGTGTATCTGACGCCAGAAAGGTTACATGCAATCAACCATATGGCACCTCATGCTTGCACGCGATGCGGACGGGACCATGCCGGCTTCTGGCATATGGTCTGGAGTTGCCCGGTGGCGGTGGAATACTAGGGGAAGTTGGTAAACAGAGTGAATGTCATATTGGGGGGTAGTTACGAATGCACCCGTGAGGTGTGCTTATGGGGACTCTTACCGGAAGCAAAGAGGTACAAAAACCGGAATAAAATTGCACTGTTCCTCTTCATACTGGCCAAGAGGCTGATTGCAATGGAATGGAAGAAGAGGACTGGCCCGTCAATACAATTGTGGTTGCAAGAGGTAGGCCGATGGGGTCTGGCGGGGGTAGAATACCTGAATCAACACAGAGGCCCGGAAGGGGAAAATGCACTAGTGATGAACTGGGGCTCGTCTTTACAACACACAGCTTAACGTTACATTGTGCACTCCAAGATGGCCGCCAGTGTCCACTTCTTACATTTGTTTGCTCCCCCGGCCACTGACATTGACAAGGGACTCACTAGAGTCTGGTTTCCATAGCTACGGGAAAGCTCGCACATCGGCTTCTACCTAATGCCGTGGCAAGCAGCGTCTGCCTTTAGCACAGTGTGGTTGTGCACACTGTGCGCGGATATACTAAGGGAATTATCACCCATCCGACACCTGATTCTACTGAACCGAGGTATCTTTTTCTACTATGTAAGGTATATGTGAATATCTAGTGACACGCGGAGCGCGAGTCCTTGCCTCACAGTGTGATTTCTTCTTCCACAGTGGGTTTGCTGACCATCTGTATCGGCACTGATAGAAGCATGAAACTCTCACTATTGACTATTGAGTCACGCCTGCTTCAGCTCCATTTAGGTACCTTTGTGACCCTATTCCGTGTGTTCCGTACTTAAATTGTAACCTGCTGCTACCGGGAACTCTTTGCTCTTACCCTCCTCACTATTGTTTCCCTTCTATTGCTAGGGAGAACCATGTATTACCTTATGCATCGCGGCTAAAGAGCCCTGAGGGGGGACTACTCGCCCAGTATCTACGGCCTGTCCAAACGGCACTTTTTCCAACGCCAGGTACATACTCCACCTACCCTATGATTGATATCCACTGCCCTTTGTTGTTATGGCAAGGTTAGATACATCTGAAATTTACACATTTTTTATTTACAGGAGACTGATAACTCAGTAGCCGACCTGATTTCTACCTGCACTCCCCCAGCTCTGAACTCCTGGACTGACCCTATTGTTCCAGGTGGGACCTTCCACCTTTCTAAATCTGGATACCGCCATTGCTATAGGTGGGGCCAAGGGTTCCTTCACTGACTCTAGGCCTTCTGCCAATCCTATATGCTTTATCTGAGAGAATTGCTAGCACTATATGCGACTGAAAAGCTACTTGTCTGCTTTTCTTGCAGACACGCACAAGGACTATTTACTAATCCTTCTACAATCTACCTCAAGAGTTGTACGCCCCCACAAGAACCTTTTCAAGGTAATATCTGCGTTTGAAATATGGTTCGCAGTTCATATATTGAACCTTTGAGACATAATAAGCACTGTTAGCTGACCCATTCTCCTTTTCTTTTAACTCTGACAGGTCTTGTCTTTTGTCTACACTCAAGCTGTTTGCTGTATAGGAATTCAATGTGAATCTTTTTCTCCTGAAGAAAGTTCTGTATTTGTGACACCTACGACCTGAAACATGTCGAGACTATCTGTCTCTGTAAATTAACAGAGTCACTAAACTCACAATGTTTGTTAATTAATTGACATTTGTATGCAGGGACTAATTACCGTGTATTACCTTCACATATTATTTGAACACAAGCCCTTTATAGGCTTCATGTTGTTGTATTCATATGAAATGCAGTTATAGCAACACTACCTACATCTATACTGTTGATTTATGCGCGTGTTGATTTAATACTGTTTTATCCATGTTCTAATTTATTAAACTTTTGTGGTTTTTGATAGTTAATATTATTTGTTTTATCATGGTACTTCACTAGACCTGCCATCTTTTGTTCTATTTTCTTGATATTTAATGTCTATCCCACCCCGGATTAGATAGAACGGACACTCTAAACTTGGTGTTTCTCAAGTGTCCCCCGTGATTCCTCCCATATTTTTTGATGCCAGCAATCTGAGCACCAGACTGTTGGTACAGGTGCATTGAGATGAGAGCCTCCCCTCTGAGGCATTACCCCCAATATGAGGCGTCTAAAAAGAGACCTAATTTGGCCTGCTGCAACAATTCATGGGATCACGTCACTGCTGCTTAGCGGGGGGGGCCTTCCCTTTGAGGCTAGGGAGGTGAGGCCGCTATCCAATAGTCCCACTAGGGGTGGTGGAAAGTGGGACCTCACAGGAAGAGACCCCCCTCATGGGGATAAGGAATCCCATTCTTTGAAGGAACTCCCTAACCCCTTTTCCCTTAGGACCTTGTTTCTGCCATAAATCCCTGATGGTAATGTCTCTTCCATCTTTGATCCACAAATCCGTTTGGCCCAGACGAAGAAGAGAAAAAGAGACCTCCAGAGTAATAACAGGTTGCCTTAATGTAGCACTGAGAAGAGTTGGCCTCAAGGAGGCATAAAGATGATCTCAACAACAGTAAAGGTCTTTCACTTTATGTTGGGGAGGACCCAGCCATAGGAAATAAAGAGCGAGAAAGGATAGGGGAAGAGAAAGCAGCCGGCATGACACCAGCAAAGGTAGTTTGAACCTGGGAATGTGAAGCTGCAAGAACGCTGATCCTCAGTGGCGGGGACATCCAGGAACAGTCAGCGGAGCACTGCAGAGGAAGCCAAGCTCCTGACCAGTGGAAGAGGGAGAAGGAAGCCAGGGGTGGGGTGACCTTGGTCAAGGTGGACAGTGTTGTCCTGCAATTGCCTAGGGCCGCATGGCCCAAGTCTCTGCAGAGCCACACGGACGATGCAACGAGTGGAGGGAAGGAAGCAGGAAATGCTGAAGCAATGCAATTCAGCCCATCAGCGCAGGAAGAAGCAGCAACAAAGTCCCAACATGCTACAGATAACGGGAGCAACGGTAGACCTGACAGGGGTTTGGGGCAGCACGAGAGTCGAGAGAACCACAGGAGAAATCTCCCTCATCTCAGTAGTGACACCCAGAGAATTGAGTCAAGAGAACCTCGGTAGTAATGTCCCTCATCACAGTGATTTCCAAATAGGATTAAAGTGTAGACTAGACACCTAGAGCTGTCTGGAGGTAATCTTCACAACGGCATACAACAGGGAAGAATTTCTGGAAACAAAGCAAGCTTTCAGGAGCCCTTGGGAAGAACTGAAGAGACTTTTGAGGACTATTGCCAAAGAATATCCCAAGACAGCCCTCAAGGATTTGCAAGGTGGGTCAGGAGAAGGGAGTCATTTTCCTGACCATACTCTCTTTTTTGAATCAGAAGTTAGTGCAACGGATTGTTGGAAAAGAGATAAAGACTGGGCCAGTTTACTAGGAGAAGGGAGTCATTCTCCTGGTATTATTTCCATTTGGATGCTGAACACTTTTGTAGATCAGTGGTAGGGTTAGAGTAGGTTTTGGACAGAGGACAGGCACTTTTCATTTGGACAAACATACAGACAACAAGCACCCGAGTTGATATTTGTTTAGGTTGGGATAACCCTTTTAGAGATAGGGAGAGGCAGGTTCTCTTCTTTATTTCTTAAATAAAACTTTGTTGAAACATGCCAGCCCTTTGTCTGACTCCTTACTCCACCATGCCACACTGCCCACATAACACTGAAAGCGTGCCATGTGGGACTAGTCTTCTAGGCTTGGGAATGTTCTGTGTCCCACTACTATTGCAGAAATGGGGTTTGTTGGCAAGGACAATGTCTTAAATGGCAAATGTCCTGGAAAGGGTCATGATTTTGACTGCCTTCATTGTGGAAGATCACAAACAGGGGCCATCCATTGTACATGGGGCATGGACTGGGCTACTCTGGTGTGAGAAAGCCTTTGCCAGATGTTGTACAGACAGCACCTTGTGTGAAGACATCACGAAGCAAGACACCGACAAAAGATTTAAAATTCAAACAAGCTCACTTCATTTAATTTAAATGTCAGGATGGATGAAGGTCTAACTTGCCCTGAGCTAAGGTGGGATTTCCCTACCTAGAGTAACTATGGTCCTCATTCCGAGTGTGGCGGGCAGTAAAAAAGTGGCGGTAATATAGGATACTGCCATTTATGCAAGACCGCCAAAGTACAAGTCTGGTGGAGCCGCCCAAAGGCGAGAAATCCACCTATTACAACAGTCACGTGGCAGAGAAACCGCCACCGATGGCCACCGGCCGGGCACATAAGACTTGGGAACACTGCCACCACGGCAATACCGCCATATCACGAGCCTCGCGTATCCGGGAATACCAGCAAAAAAATGGCAGTAACACAGGCAAACGCTAGGTGGCAAAACCCCCGCCTGACAGCAGGCGGTAAATGGCAGTAAATGCATGCAGGTGTGGTGAATGAGGCCACAGGTGCACCTAATGCATCCAGGTGCACCCAATGCAGCCTGGAGTAGTGAAAAAGGCCACACCTTCAACGTACACACTCCCAAACTCCACAATGATGCCACTGACTGCAGTCAGAATTGACCTGCAGCTGCTCCTAGCCAACATTGCGCTGCAGCAGCTGGCGGACCAATAGAGGGCCCAAGAGGCACTGGACAGGAGGGTGAGGATGAGGAACCAGAGGAGGAGGATGCGCCATGCAAGGCTTGCACCCATACGCTGTGTAAGGGTGACACCATGGATCCTCAGTGATATGCAGTATCGCCTGGACACAGAGAGCATAGCATATGTCCTGAGCATGATCCAGGGAGACATTGAAATCAGGATTGGCATCCACACAGCCATATCACCGCTGGTGAAGCTAGTGTCTGTCCTGCATTTCCTCGCAACAGGCACCTTCCAGCATACTGTGAGTCAGCTGCGCAGATTAGCGCAACCAACATTTTCCAAAGTACTGATGGAGGTGCTGGACACACTCTTGCTGCGTGTGGGACGGCACATTGCACTCCCAACCACCCTGGCACAGGTGAATGACACTAAGGCAAAATTCTACGCCATGGCAGGCATGCCCAATGTGGTGGCAGCACTGGACTGTACACATGTCAAGCTGGTTGCACCCCATGCCCAGGCGGAAGTAGACAGGAACCGGAAACAGTACCACTCACTGAACGTCCAGGTCACCTGTTATGCCGACCTCACAAACACCCACTGCTGTGCCCGGTTCTCATGGTATTGCGTAACAGCACACTGCCAGCATACATGGAGAGGCACAGAGGACAACCTATCTGGGCATTGGGTGATTAGGTATCATAGTACACAGAGACAGGATTTTTTTTATGGGGGGGGTGACACAATGGCAATGAGTGGTGCTGGGAATTTCATCCCCTCTTCATCCCCAGTGGCTGTTGCCCTCCGTCACATGACCCTAAAGAAAGAGCAGCACTGAATGCCCAAACTGTGCTACCCAATCAGCATATAGACACACAGGACCACATGTACCACAATGCAACAGTGAGAAAAACAAAAAGAGCATGATCCATCATCGTGGCCAGGCATGGGTGCATAGGTGAGCCAAGTACATGTGCACGGGAGCGACAAAGTCCCACGACGAGCTCAACATCAACTTGCCACAACACACCCCTGTACCAATGGCAACTTACACATACAGCAGGGGCACCCATCACATGATGAAAAAAGTGAATCGGGGGTAATGCATGGTGCTGTGCCTGAGCATGGGATGCAGAGCCATAGACACACACAGTGTGTGCACAATGACACATGCAAGATAGAGCACAATAGCATGGCACATCAGGCACAACACATGGAGCACACACTGTTTCACTCAGTGCAGTACATATACATTTTACAGAAGTGCACCAGATGGCAAGCAACGGGGTGACACCTCAGCAGGCAAAGATATGGGATGTTAGCCAGATCAGGCCTGTGTGCCGACAACCATGCCCCATACTCATGTGGCATGTGCACATCATTGATGATGCGCCCCCCGTAGGCGGGTCCTCTCACTGCAATGGTCCCCTGTCCCTAACAGACAGCACCATTAAGTGATGTGTGGATGACCCAATAGCCATCATTACCTCCTCAACAATCACCCCTCTGCCGTTGAAACATGTGCCATGTGGCCACATGGCACTCACAGGCCGTCGGGCCCCTGTCTACTCTACACCACCACCCTCCGACCCCTTCACACCTATGCCCCAGCATGCACAGTGCATGTGCACACCACTCTTCTGTCCACCCCGGCCTAGCACCCAGCCAGTGTGCCCTACCGTGGCACACATCAGCAACCATTTCCGGGCACACAAGAGCACTTGCACATCCTATCTGCCCTCCTCCCCTGTGACATGCATGTACCGTTGCAACACCTTGATCTCTGAATGCCACAAGGCACAGTGGGCCCACATAGTTAAATGAACCAAACCATGGTGTGAGTACTGTGCCCCTCCTGTCCATGTCCCATTTGTCGGTGTTGGGTGTGCAATGGTATCAACTTAGTACCTAGATGACATGCCTGACAGGAATGTACACCACTCATCCAATGAACCACATGCCTCAAGGTGTAACGTGATTTCGCATATGGGCACTGTACTTACCCCACCATTGTCACAGTGCTTGAAAGGTACACTCATCCACTGTATCCACTGACACACCCTATTTCTGTCCCCCTTGCAGGTGACTCCGGATAGCCAGAGCTCCAATGGCTGATGGCCCCTGTGAGGAATCCACAAACACCACAGGTGTTGGCATTACATTCGAACCATGGTGGCAATTGAGCGCATATTTGGCGTGTGGAAGGCACGCTTCTGATATCTACATCATACGGGGCAGGCCCTCATGTACAAGCCAGATAAGGTGGACAACATTGTATTCGCATGCGCCATGTTGCACAACATCTGCATCCGGCGCAACATACCCTTGCCCCCAGATGTGGACATGCCCCCCTTGCAGATGATGAAGGCATACATGCGGATGGCACACATGCGGATATTGCGCGTGCAGAGGACAAGCAGGGTCGCACCATCCGACAGGAGCTTATTGAGAATTTATTATATGCTGCCTGCCATTTACCTGGACAATGCTCACTTCACTGTTCATCTCACACAATAAATGCATGCACACAAAGATTGATGTCCATTGAAGTTTGCAAGTGTGAATTTTCTTTTTATGATTTGGAGTGCCATTCTGGATATACATGCAGTGTACATCCCATGCCAACACCGACCCCAAATAAAACCTACCCACTCAAAATCCCCCCCAAAAACCCTACCCACTCAAAATACCCCAAAACACCCTAGCCAGTCTAAGTACACAACAGTATGCATCAGCGTGACCACTGTGTCCATGCACTACTTTGGGGCACATTTGGACTTGGGGTTTGAGTCATGGAGCCTTGTGCTGAGGAGGCAGATGGACCTTCGCCTTGGTGTGACTTCTAGTGAGCCCTCAGTGGCATGTTGGTGGATGAGGGCTCAGAACCCTGGGCACGGATGTACTGCAATGTGAACTGCATGGCCTGTGATAGGGACTCGGCTGCAGCAGATGAGGCATCTGTGTGTTCGCGCACCCTCTGCCCAAGTGTCGCCATGGCAGATGTTGGCTGGCGAATGCGTGTGCCATGCGGCGGGTGCTCCTCTGGATGGCTTTGCAGATTTCGGGCACCTCTGTGAGTTTGCTTACCAGCCACTGTGTGTATTTCCACTTGCTGGTGCTCGATCTGGTTTAGCTGTGCCCTTATTGCATGCGGGTTACCATCAAGCAGTGGTCGCAGGCTGTGTGGGCTTGGAGGTGTGGCGGGACTAAATCCAGATGTGGTCTTCCCCCTCATACTGTTCATAGGAGTCCATGCCCACTTCCTGTTCAAAATTTGACTCTTCGGAAATATCCCCATGTGACCTCTGTCTGTGGCCATGTGGCAGGGGGCTGGTGTGTGTGGGCACTGGCCTGCATCACATGTGTACTCTTGCTGCCTGTGGTGTCGTAGGGCACGACACCAGTGTGTGTAGGTTGCATAGGTGGGGGCTGGGGTGGCTGGGCTGGCACTGCCTGGGGTGGTGGTGGCTGGGCTGGCACTGCCACAGGTGGTGGTGGCTGGGTTGCCACTGGCTGAGGTGGTGGCTGTGCTGGTGTCGCCCCACTGCCATGCTGCCTGCTGCGTCCAGCAGTGTGTCTGGGCTGCGCAGGTGTGGCACCTGTCCTGGTGGGTGCATGCGATGGTCCTGCCTCGTCACTGTCCATGGAGTGGGTAGCTTTTTTGGGAGACAAGATGTGCTGTCAGCTGTTTGCCACACATGTCCTCAGTCATACATTATACACATCACATGCAGTATGGGCAACTGTGTTGTTGGTGACATGTGTCTCACGTGGGTCTTGTTGCTTAGGTGGATGACCTTGCAGGGGTTGGGTACACGGAGGGGTAGGGTGGGTACTTGCAGGATGTGTGCAGTGTGCATGCCTGTGTGTCTATCGGGGCAATACAGCCATCGAAGGTTGGACAGTGCGTTCCATGCTATGGGTCAGGCCACATGGCTTGACCATTGTTCAGCACCCTGATGGTGGAGGCATGTGGGGGGTGCGACATGCACTTGTACTTAGTGCCTTCTCCTTGTGTCCCTGCATGTGCAGGATGTTGCGGAGGTGCTCCTCCCACTGCATGAGTCGTAGGGGCTCCATGGGTCCTCTACCTGTGGCTGCGCACTCCCTCCTGTGCTTTGCAATGGCTGAGCGCAGCTTGGCCTCAAGGTTGTCCCAAGTCTTGCGGCAATCCTTTCTCATCTGGGGGACAGTCCAGACAGCTGTGACGTTGGCCACCACCTCACCCCATAAGGCACTCTTCCCCTGGCAGCTTGTCTTGCACTGCCTTGCTCCAAACAGCTCCTCTGCATACTGCAGCACAGTCTCCACCAGGGCTGTCAGTTCAGCATCTGTAAACTTGGGCTTGCGTTGGCGTAGGTCGTTGCCTGGGTTGCTGTGTTCCTGGGACATGTTTTTCAGGTGTTTCTGTGCCTGGATGGCTGTAGATTGCAGCGGATTGAGCTGGATTTTGTTTTTTGTAATGGCTGGTGTCCTACTTCCAGTTTTCGCAGCATTTCGGATTCCAGTGTCAATATTACTGCCAATTCAGTGTTGGTGCCGTTTTTGGGGTGGAAGTAGTAGTGATGCCATTTCTTGTCTGCAAATGGCAGATGTTTTCTCTATTCATCCGTTGATACCGGCAATCCGGTGTTAACGCTTCCGGCATGGGTTTGTGCGCACACCCGTGTACTCGTAGCATGGCGGGGATTCCGCTGTATGCGTAGCCGGAAGCACTAATACCGGATTGCCGGTATTAACGGATTTTTAACAGGTAACCCAGAATGAGGCCCTATGGAAAGTCTGAGTCAAAGAGTTTAACTTAAAAGTCTGTCTGTGTCCAAAACCTATACTTGTCCTCACAACTAAAGCTAAACAATGTTTAGGGATGTCAGCAATAAAATAAATGGTGTTCCAAACAAAGTTATGAGCTTTCCAGGTTCAAAACAGTTCCACAAACCTCTTAGGGTTCCCTTCCCCAAGTTCAAGAAAGAAATTTCAAGGGCATGTTATGTCAGTTCAGTCGAACCAATTAGGGTTTGGTAGGGGGGAGGGGGGCAGGTTGGACAAAGTTTGGAGGAAGTACTGCTGCACTGGACTAATCGTGAATCCTGGGTAGGGGAGGGGGGAGGGAGTTGGGAGAAGTTGGGGGGGTTCTTTGCAAGTGTTGTTCTGTTTACTTTATGAAAATGCCAATAAAAACCAAGGTGAAAAAAAAAGAAAAAGTTCAGACAAAACAATTCTCAAAGGATTCGGATCCTCTGCAACCATCTTGCCAAGGGTAGTTTCTCTGGTTCACCAATGCAAGGTTTACACTCTTGATTCCTCTTTTCATTTGCCTTCCATGCAGGGCCATCAATCTAGGCACAGTTGACGGACCACACGGTCCACCCATCACAGGTCATGCAACCGATAACCCCTTCTTGGCTGTTGTTCACACTCTTCTTGGGATTTTACTTGCTTTGCCAACACTTGTATTTCAGTCAACTTGCTGTGTGGTATTTGCCACCTGCACCATGTTGCTTTTGTTCCATTCAAAACATTCTCTTTGTTTACTTTATATCTGTGCAGCATTAATAAATACTTGTTTAATCATACTTTCATGTTGGTTTAATTCTGTATGGTATTCAATAATGCTTTCAGTTCATTCACTATTCAAAAAGGTTCATTTGGAACTCACATGTTACTTGCTTACTTTCTCTCTCTTGCACTTATGCTTTATTCGATTTCTTATATTTCAAGACATACCAGCAGTCTTTCGATTTCTTATATTTCAAGACATACCAGCAGTCTTTTTGTATGTTCCCTTCATGTATTAGACTCTTAGCATAGAGGTCTGCCCCTTCTAAACCACTTGTTTTCCCCACTGGTGTCTGGTAGGCTCACCAGTCTTTTCAGCGTTCCTTTATCGCTACGTGACCCTCTTCTTAATGTGGCTTCTGATGCTTGTTCACTGGGGAGATCCAGCTGCCTCTTCCAACTGTTACATGGCTTTGATATTGAGATTTTATTTCTATTGCGCTTGTACACAAGTGTTTGCGTACACTTGCCAGCCTGCTCTCTGGGGTTGGAGCAGCGCTCTCTGGGCAAGGTGAGCGGCCCAACCCTCCAAAGCAGTTGCTTCGCTTCTGGTCCTTTCACAGCCCCTTCTGCTCTGGCCTGCCATCTTGCCGCCTGCTCCTTCTCTCTGCTCTTCCTCGCCAAGTGTCAGAGCCTCCAGGTTGCACAGCGGTTCCCTTCACACAGCTCGCCACAGATCCTGCTTCCCACAAGCAGGTTTCTCTGTCCTTCTTTCTTGAACTGCCTGCGCTCTTATACTCATGAATATTGTTAAATTACCTCAGGCATGGGTCATTTAGTCCAATTGCCTGAGCATAGTAAAAGGGACATGCCTGATCTTCACAATACTTTGCAGGCTTCTTCCTCCTCTCAGTAGTAGAGTGGTGAAACGACCTACCAGTGTTCATTACTATTAGTTGCCTCCTCCTCGTCCCAGTACCATAGTGTGCTAAATGATGGAAAATGTGGATAAAGGTGTTACAATAGCCCATAAAGGCCGGGGGAGGGGTAGGCTGGTCTTCACAAGGGAAAGGGGGGGATACCATGTCTCGCCTGTGGATATCCTTATCCCAATCCCCAAGGACCCTCCACCCAGGTGATCCTCCCTCGCTTCTCCACCTCCAAGGTCAGGATACAAAAGCAATGGCCTTTCCCTGGCCCCTTGAGAAGGGGATCCAAGGGAAGTAGGTGTGAGGATATGCTCAGGTTTCTCACAGTTGCTGGCCACATTGCCAAACCATGTTATGTCCGGTGGAAATTGTTGCCTCTTTTCAAAGGTACAGAACTACTTAGGTAGTGAAGGCAGAGTCATATTTATTTTCATACAACTGTGCAGAAATTAATAAGGAAATTGCCAGTGTCCCCATCCTGGAAAAAAGAGCCCTAACACAAACCTCAGGGTTTTACAAACTCAATCCTTGCCCAAAGGCTCCAGCAGGACTGATGTTTGATATCATCTCAGAAAGATCTCAGCTGCTTGATCAGATAGTCTAGCACTTCTCCACACATGACAGTTCATTCAATTCTCTGACCTGCAAATGTGATATTGGAAAGAAGACTCTTTAGCACGGTTTGTGTGATACTGCAAATGTCTATCACATGGAATTCTCTCATGCTCACAACTATGTTGGTCAGCTGTGCCCTGGTTAACAGTCCTGTAGCTTTCTCTAGTTGACCTAATCACTCCTCATGAATTGCTCCTTTGTAAATGTCTAAGCTGAATTCACGCCATCTCTTTTAGGTACCTCTGCGCTTAGTCTGATAATCAGATTGTCCTTCTGCGCCGCCTACAGTATTGCCGTTCCTGTAGAACAATTTGAAAAATGAGAGGTCACTTGAAAGTTTAAGATCGGTAAGAACAACTATTGTGCTCTGCGGAGTATTTAGAATGCTCCATTTTTTGGACATGTTCCATTGCCCAACACTTTACACCAAGGCGTCATTCAGGGGAGATACAGTGTGAACTGTATAAGGATACAAATAGTTTGAGACACAGGCACTTTGTCTAAGCATCCAAGTTATGATCACCCATGCAGTGCCATTTAGTTGGAAGTTGGACTTGGAAAACCCCTCCATGTGATACAGGAGTTTGGAGCTTATATTTGAGTGTAATGGCTGGTACAACAGGATTGGCTGACAACACTAAGTGAGCTGGAAGTCGGTTGGTCACAAGGATTTGTTATAACAGGAGACTAGACCAGACGGGAGAAACAAGAAGGCCATTACACAGTAACAAGAGGGCATAGGGTGTGACTGGGACTGGAAATGCAAAGGAAAACAATGTCTGGCTGCAGAGAGATACCTGTTGCATTGTGACACATCATGCTCCAGCATCCGTTCCACAAAAAAATTGAATTGAATCTTTCCATCAACAGGAGTCAGCCAAATTGGCAGAACACTGGATTGCTACAGTTAGTTCCATGGTGTCGCAAGACCAGAGATTGCACATTGTGCTCCCTGGGAACACTTCCATCGCCACCACGAGGACCACCGGAAAGGTGGAGCAGATTAAGTCCTGACAGTACAAGAGTTTTTACCAGAGACTGGGTAATGACACATTGGGTCAGATCTGCCTCAATCCATTTTGAGAACATGTAAATTATCACCACAATAGATTTTAAAGTTTACACCTTTGGCAGCTGTACAAAAAAATACAAATCACACTGGATCTCTGCAAATGGCATCCAGGGTCCTAGGTGTGCCCCCTGATCCACACTTGCACTCCCCCAACCCCCATGTTCTGCTGACATATCAAACACTGTCTGCAAACCTGTTCCACCACCTATCATTCTTCTTTTAACCGAACCACCATTCCTTCACACCTTTGCTGATGTGTGCTATTCCATGCAGAACACGCTGTAACGTATCTGGACAATTAGTCCCTTCTCCCCAGAGGGGAGCCACCCCCGTTGTGACTAGGCAGGTGAGCATGCTTCTCAAGACCCTCCCTAGAGGTCTGGGCAAGAGGGACCTAACTGAGAGTAACTCCGCTCTTGGGGACAGGACTCTCATTCCAGAGCAGAACTACCAGTCCAAACAACCTTGTCTGCATATATGGATGTGAAAAAAACTTTAATATCTCCTGCAAGGACCATATTTCACAAAAATCCTTCTTTACATGTATTGGCAACAGACAGTGCTGAACACAGCCTGAACGCCATGATCAGCAAAGAACACTGTTCTGTTTATTCCTGTGTCGTGTACTGATATTGATATTTTATTTGTATCGCGCTCATACACAAGTGGTTCAGAGTACAACAAGGCGAGGGGAACAAAAACAACAATCTTACTAGGCCCAGTGACATTGAGAACGTCCAAGTGCATGGGAGAGGGAAAGGGGAAAAGTGCATGGAAGGGGGGAGAAGTGGAAAGTGTGGTGCAAAGGAAAACAGATAAATAATAAAATAAATAAATAATAAAGGCAACAAACAGTGGAAGTGCAGCCAGCAAGTGACAAGGGTTTAAGGCAGCAGACAGGGCATGTCTGCTAATTGCAGGAAAAAAAGGGGGGGCCTGTATGGTTACAGATACAGACCCCAGTGCAAGGGATTGCCCGGAGGCAGTGCGGGTGGGTGGCAGGGTGAGCAGGTACCTGGGCCCGGAGGTCAGAGGGGTAGGCCAAGTGCACAGTGCAGAGAGAGATCAGCAGGGGAGAGGAGGGGTGAAGGCAGAATCAAAGAAAAAGGTCTTGAGGTGCTTCCGAAACCGGAGATGTTCTCTTCAAGTTTCAGAGTGGCAGGGAGGCAGTCCCAGAGGGAGGCCCCAGCTGAAGACAGATATCTACCCCCAGCCCGTTTCTTCGAAAAACGACTGACCCTGAGGGAGTTGGAGGTAGAGGAGCGAAGAGCTCGAGAGGGGAGGTATTTACGGAGGGACAGTTGAAGGTATTTTGGACCCAGGCCCCAGAAAGCCTTGTGGACAATGCAAAGGGTTTTGAATTTAATCGTTGCATCTACTGGGAGCCAGTGGAGAGATTTCAGGGCTGGAGAGATACGATCCCAGGGCTTGATGCCAAGGACAAGTCTTGCAGTCCTGTTCTGGATGAGTTGCAAAGGGCAGAGAATAGAGGCAGGTAGATTTAGAAAGAGGCTGTTAGAGTAGTTCAAACTAGAGAGAACCAGGGCTCGGGAGACAGTAAGCTTCTGGGGGAAGGAGAGGAAAAGCAGAGTACCTCTGAGGAGGTGCAGTAGGAAGTTTGACTTTTTACAGACATCAGAGATGTGGGCAGAGCAGGAACGCGTGGAATCAAAGATGACCCTGAAGTTCTTAGCCTCGCAGGTGGGGGTAGGAGGAGGGCCAAGGCAAGCCGGCCAGAGAGTGAGGGGAAAGGAGGGTGAAGGTGTGCCAATGAGGAGGATCTCTGTCTTGCTGGCATTCAGGCAGAGATCGTTGGTGGCACACCAATCCTGAATGGCAGTTAGGCAATCAGAGATGAGAGATGGAGAGGAGGTGGCCAAGGGAAGCCTGAAAATGAGTTGAGTGTTGTCAGCATAGTACTGAAAATTGGAGCAGAAAATGGCAATGCGATAGGCGAGAGTTGCCAGGCATTGGTTGAAGAGCCAGGGCGAGAGATTAGACCCCCGGAGAACACCACAGGTCGGAACGGAGAGAGATGAAAGGAAGGACCTAAGTTGGACCTTGGAGGGTTGATCAGAGAGGAAAGGGGTCAGACAGGCCAGAGCCTGATCGGAGATACCCAGGTTGTTATGGAGATGGTTGAGCAGGATGGTGTGTTTGTTTTTTTTTAAAACCATTTTATTGATTTATTCAAACAAAAACAATACAAACCAAACACGCAGTGCATATATCAACAGTACAATTGTTAATTGCTTAATTTCGGTCACTGCTCCCCTTATCTCACCCCCCCTTACGAGCCTATTTGTTCCGCGCACACTGTATCTGCCTCGCGTGGTGGGGTCTCATGTTCTGTGGATTCTGCCAGATCTTGTATTGTTCCAAACAATTCCGCTATTAATGATCTCCGTGCCATCAAGGTTCCCGCCTCCTCCTCTCCCCCTACATTGCTCGCCTCTTGCCATACCATGGTTTCTGCCTCCGCCCATTTCTGCAACTCCTTCCACCACACCTCCACCCGTGGCCTGTGACAAGTCTTCCATCCCATGGCAATCCTTCTTTTTGCAAGCACATATGCTAGATCTTTCAATTTGCTAACATGCTTAAGTTTCTGCAATCTGGGGAACCCCCCCCAGCAAGCAGGCCCAAGGTGTATCTATAATAATCGTGACCCCCTTTTCCGCTAGTTTCTGTGCTACTTCACCCCAGAAATGCTCAATTACTGGGCATGACCAAAACATGTGTACCATGCCAGCCTTTTCTTCATCGCATTTGGGACATGCTTGTCTTCCAGAATTTTCGAACTTAGATATCCTCTCGGGTGTCATATATGCCCTGTGCGTAATATATAGTTGTATCTGTTTTAGTCTCTCATTCCTTGACACCTTCTTGTGGTACCCCAGGGCACGTTCCCACATCCCATCCTCTATCGAGGCTCCTACTTCCGCTTCCCAGTCTAGTCTTAATTGTGTTAACTCCTTCCCGACCTTAGACATCATCATCTCGTACAGTCTGGAGATCTCATGCCCCCCCCCTCCGTTATATCATATATCGTATCTATAGTAGCATCTGGTTCTTCTTCCAGTACCGTTTCGGGCCATGTTCTCCTAATTCTCTGCACCATTCTGTGATATGTGATATACTGGCCCGTGTGTAACCCCATTTCCTCCCCCAGCACTTCAAAATCTATGATGGTCCCCTCCCACCAGATATCCCCCATTGTCGCTACCCCCACCGACTCCCAGTGGTTCCTGATTATTGTCCTAAGCTGCTTATCTCCCCCTGCCAGTGCAACTAGTGGTACTCGCGGGGAGCATGGGAATGGGTTCTCCATCATCTGGCATGCCCGGCGCCACATCTTCCACCCAAGCATCATCATCATCTTAGGGCACTCTTTCATTTCTGTCTTGGGCAGCCAGATCATCTCTTTTAAATAAAATAGGACACAATCATGTCCAAACAACCTGGATTTGGGGGTCAGTTCATCCGAGGGCCATTTGGCAATATATTGCAGTTGGCTCGCTACATAATAGACCTCATAATTAGGCAGTTTTATTCCCCCTTTTTCATAAAAGTTCTGCAGCTTCCATTGTGCCACCCTATTCCGGGTACCATGCCACAGGAAATCCCTACACATGCTATTCAGTTTGGTGAAACATTTCTTGGGTATCAGATATGGAATATTCCCAAAATAATGCAGGAGCCTAGGTAGGACCACCATCTTAAGCATTGCCCCTTGTCCCATCATTGCTAGGGGCAACTTCACCCAGAATTTCATACACTTCTCGATGTTCTCAATGGCTACCTCGGTATTGTGCCTGTGCTCCTCTTCCACCGTGTGGTACACGTCTATCCCAAGATACCTGAATGTGCTAACCGCCCATGGTATTTGTAACACCAGTAACCATCCCACAGGGATTCCCTTATAACTGCCTAGCGGAAGAATACTAGATTTTTGAGGATTCACTGCTACACCAGACAGCCCAGCATATCTATCCATCACTTCCAGGATGTACTGGAGATTTTCCTCTGGATGCCTCAAGTACAGCAGCAAGTCATCAGCATATAAGGAGATCAGGTGTCGTTCCCCTCCCACCTCGATACCTATAGTGTCATATTGTTGTCTCAGGTATATTGCTAAGGGCTCCAGGGCTAGTACATAGAGCATTGGGGACCATGGGCACCCCTGTCTGGTGCCTCTACTAAGTTGCCATCTTTCAGATATCACTGATCCTGTTCTGACCCTGGCCAACGGTTCACTATATAGCATCTTTGTCCACCTTATGTATCCAGGCCCCATTCCGTAGCCCGCCAGGGCCGCCAGCAGCCATGGCCACTTGACTGAATCGAAGGCCTTAACCGCGTCCAAGGACACAATTGCCATTTCGCCCTTGTTCTTACTCCCCCATTCAACAACCCGTTGGAGTCATCTATGATTATGAGTTATATTTCTATTCGGGACATAGCCCGTCTGGTCGGGGTGTATTAGTTTGCCAATAACTCTCCGCAGTCTGTTTGCCAAGACAGCCGTCAATATCTTGCTGCTTTGATTCAACATTGACAAAGGTCTGTAAGAGCCACAGCTGTGCCCAGGCTTGTTGGGTTTGGGAAGCAGTATTATGATCGCTTCTCTAAGTGACTCCGGCAGCTGTCCCACCTCAAACGCTTCATTTACCATTTCTAACATTGGGGGGAGCACTTCCTCCTTATATACTTTATAAAATTAACTTGGGAACCCGTCCGCCCCTGGGGTCTTACTAGTAGGCAGCTGCCTCACCACTTCTTCTAACTCCTCCAAAGTAAACGGTGCATCCAGCTCCTCTCTTTCCTCAACACTTATCATAGGCAGTCCTATGTCCTCCAGTGTTTCTGTTATCTCCCCAAGACTACTTCCCTCCTCATCCCCATATAGTGACCTATAATAGTCTGCAAACTCCTGATTAACTCCCTCTTGGGTGTCAGCTACACTACCATCTTCTCTCGCTATCATTCTAATCGTGGGTCTTGGAGTTTCGCTCTTGTATAACCCTACCAAAAGCCTTCTCGTTTATCCCCTCCCGCGTGCTGTCTCGCTATATATTTTTTATAGTTGAGGTTGCATAGTCTTTCCCATTGCTCCGCACATTTCTGCTGCAGTTTAAGTAACAGCTCCATGTCTTCACCTCCTCCCTTCAATGCCTTTTCCAGTTCCCTTTCTGTTTCTTGTAGGTCAGCCAAGATCCCACCTTGTAGGCCTTTTTATTTTGCTATGGCTACACCTCGCATCACCACCTTCAAGGCTTCCCATAATGTGCTTGCCGAGTCAACGCTACCCGTATTCGTCTCAAAGTAGTTTGTAATCTCCTCCCTTATATCTTCCCTGAAAACGGGATCCTTAAGTGCCTCTGCCCAGAGGCGCCATGTCGGAATCCTTGCCCTCGCTTTATATTCTGCCCGAGTAATCTCTGTTACTACCTCCGACGTAGCAAAGACATAGTCCAGCCTTATACGTAACTGCTGCTGGGCGGAGTAATGCGAGTATTGCCTTTCTTGGGGGTGTCTCGTTCTCCACACATCTGCCAGACCGAAGTCGTCTAGTAGTGTCTGCAATGCTTTAGCCGCTGTGGCGGGTCTATCAATCTTTCCATCTGATCTATCCACCCTGGGGTTTAATACACAGTTAAAATCCCCACCCCAGATCACCGCACTACCCACACATATGCTAAGGTTAGTGCACAGAGTTCTGAAATATGCTGCCGTGTTTTGATTGGGGGCGTAGTTATTTACAATGCTTATCTCCCTATTCTCCACCAATCCCCTCAGTATGACCATCCTCCTATCCGTTTCCGCCACTTCCTGCAACAGTTGAAACGGGACATGCAGCGCCACCCAGATGAGTAGTCCTCTAGCATAAGCAGAGTATGTCGAGCCCACCACAACCCCTTTCCATTTCTTCACAATCATCTCCATCTTTTCCCGTGTCAGGTGAGTCTCCTGCAACAGTGCGATGTCTATCTTTTGTCTGTGCAGGTACAACATAACCGTGTTCCTTTTTAGATAACTATTAAGTCCCCTGACATTCCATGTAATTATTTTAAGTTCCCCCATGGCCCATTAGAGTCCCCCTTCCCCTCCCATCGGTGCAGTCCAGATCCCACTTCCGTCTCAGTCTATATAGGCTTGTTTCCCAATTCAAACTTCCCTTAACTACAAACACCCCAAACACCCCTTGCCCTCTACCTCCCGCCTCCCTTCCCATCCCCAACTTCACCCCCCCACCCGCTGCCCAGCTCCATCAACAACCCCCCTTACCTCTCTCCCATCTACCTCCCTGTCTTCCCCCAACAACACCCTCCCCAACTGTTGCCCAGTTCCTTCCCTGGATCTCAGGAACCCCCGCATCTAGCCCTTTCCGGTGAAACCGTACTCGCGGCTCAGCAGGGTGAGGCCGCCCTATTGGCTGCCTTACTACTAATTCTCGGGGGTAGGTAACTGCAATCCTGTTGCTCCTATTTGTTTAAAGTTGCTACGCCTAATACTCCCATTTTCATGTGCGCTTTTATACACCATATTCCAGTCCAACAGAGTCATAGAGTTCAAGGGCTACACCTTATCTATGAAGTACTTGAAGGCGCTATACTAGATTTCCCCACCCTCTTATCCTCGCAGTGTACATGATATAATATCTTCACTTATCGTGCGCCTGGCAATTTTGTTCCTCATTCCGCGCCGGGCAGCCCTGTAGATCCAATTACGACGCCGCTTCCTCTGGGGTATCAAAGAACAGCGCTCTGCCTTTGTGCAGAATTTTCAACTTCGTTGGGTACAATAGCATGTACCTGGTATCCGTTGCACGCAGTCTTCTCCTAACCGCCATATAACTACATCGTTCCGCCCTTACGAAAATACTCCAGAATCTTTTCCCTGTCTTTGTAATTCAAAATTTTCGCAATTATGGGCCACGGTGGAGCTCCAGGCCGTGGTTTCCTCATCAGGGCTCGATGTCGATGTGCCCGCTCTACCGTGAACCCCTGCGAGAGTTTGTCCGCTCCTACTTCTTGCAGGATCATGTTCTCCACGTAGTCCGTGGGGTCTTGGCCTTTTTCTCCTTCTGGCAGGCCAACCACCCGGATGTTCCGTCTCGCCCGTCCTTCTGCTTCCTCCACTCTGTTTTCAAGGTTGGCTACTTGTTTGAGCACATGGAGCTTCTTCGCATTGATCGTGCTTAGATCAGTGTTAGTCTTTACTGCGCTTTCCCGGCCGCTAGTTTTTTCTGCCAGCGCTCTGACGTCCTGTCGCAGCAGGGTGACTTCAATTCCTACGGCATCTATTTTGTTTTCCAGGGCTGTCCGCAGTTCCGCCATCGCCGTGCCCCACTTAGCACTCAGGTCCGTTATGGCCGCTAGGACTTGTTGGTTTTCTCCATAAGTGGCGTCATCCCCCGATGCCTCTCCCGTCTTTTGTGCTGGAGCCGAAGGGGTCCGCTGCACCTTTGCAAAGGTGTCCATAGTGGGTTTCTTGCTCCTGGACCTCAGCCCTTTCACCGACATCCTGCAATCTCACTTTGTGTCCCAAATCAGCTCTCCTGTGTCACTGTAGCTTCCCCAATTCAGTTCAGTGTTTGGGTGTCCTCAGTGGGCTATACTGCATGTTGACATGCAAGGTCAAGCTTGGAATGGGCTCTGTCCTCCCACGTCTCTCCTTTAAGCAGTGTATCAGTAGCGTGTTTCTGGGGCCCGTGCTCGCATTCCACGTTTTCCCCCTTCCTGGCAATGTTTCAACTTGGGGTCCATGTCCGCTTTGCAGGTCCCAACCTCTGTCAAAGCTCACAGTGTTGCATTCGTTTGTAAATGGCTGATTATCGGTGCACCTTGTGTGTTTATTTCGCACTGTATTCCACGTGGCCCTATTTCTCAGCAGCGGTGCCACTGTACAGTGCAGCGGTCTGCATTTACCGAGAACCTCAGCAGTGGAAGGGGGTCAGTTCTTAGGCCTTTGTCGTGGCAAGACAGGCTTTACAATGCACGCCGATCCATTGTTAATTCCGTTCTGAGTGGCACTAATTTCCGACCGCATTCCAATTCAAACAGCACACCGCTTCATGCTCCCTCAGTAACTTTCATTTTCATGCGTGGGCTCCTGTCCCATACTTCCACAGCGTTGGAGTTGCTTGCACTGGAGGGACATCTATCAACTTCTCTGGCTCTTGTTTGGACCAGGGAGTGTTCGTATGTTGTGTATTTAATGTTGCACCTTTTCGTTCTATCCCGTGTTGCAGTACCCACGGCTGCCACTGCGTCCCGGGCCCGATGGTGTCTCCTGAGCCACTCGACTATCTGCGCTTCGCTCCCAGGGCATTCCTTTGGGGTCTCACCTCATCGCTTCAATGTTGCACTGGGAACAGTGCTTGGGCAACAATGTAGCTTTGTGCCTTGGGCCGTTTAACTCGTGCCTCACGGTCAATATGTGGCTCTTTGTTTCCTTCTGCAGGGGTCTGCTATAATGCACCTCCGTATGTGTCTCACACGTCGCAGCTTGCCAGTTGACCTTGCAGGTCTATTTGTCCCACAATGCGTATATCGCACCGTGCAGTGGCTGCTCCTGAGCGTCTGCATCTGGGGGAGACTCCATCAGCAGAGGGGCGATCCGCCCAGCATTTGGATCAATGGCTCCTGTGTCCGTGAACGCTTGCCAGTCAGTAAACAAATGTCTTATGGAGTTGCAATCCGACTGAAGTCGGATGATCCTTGGGGACCCTGTTACAGCGTCCGCATCATGCTACTCCAGCCCGGGCACTCTCGACCCACTCCCCGGGTTCCGCCGATTATTTGTGACGGAGGCGGCCCTTTGTTCTGCACGGCCCGGCCGATGCTTTTGTCTCCGAGACCGCACTTAATAGAAACTATCCTTCGCTTCTAGCACTGTGCGCACTCGCCGGAAGGCACTGCTGTATCAAGTCGTTGGGGCACTTCTTACTGCATTTTACCGCATTAAAAAGTTTCAACAGGCACTCGCGATCGATGTGTCTCCTCCGTTCACCAAGGTCCTCAGCTATGTTGGCTGGGGACCCCCGTTATCTGCAGCCGCCCGAACTGAGCAATATGGTATTTATTTTATTGTGCTAGCGATCCGCCTCTGTAGCCACCCACCGAAGCCAGCTCTTCCATTACAGGGGTGCGCCCCTCGGAGTCTTTGTTCTCGGCCGCCGCCATTTTGATGTCCCTCTCGCGGCCAGCTCCGAGATGCAAAGTATCATTATGACTGTTCCACAGCTGTGAACGTGCAGCCGGCCTGCTCATGCCCTGCTCTGTGCCTTCCCATGCCTTTTCATGTGTTTTAAAGCTGCTGTTGGTCGAAAAAATATGCGTTTTTTGTCGGATCAGGTCACCAGATCTCAGAGCTCACAGGGATCACAGCCTATTCCATGGCTGCCAAGCCAAGCCCCCACAGGATGGTATGGTTGACCGTGTCGAAGGCAGAAGAGAGATCGAGTAGGATGAGGACAGAGGGAATGTTAGGGTCAAGGTTGGAGAGCAGATCTTCACGGATGTTCAGGAGAGCAGTTTCCATTCTTCTGGCAGCTCTAAAGCCAGACTGATGGTCGTGAAGACAGCCAACAGAATCAGAATGAACGTTAAGCTGCGAGATGGTCAGCTTTTCCAGGAGTTTGCCCAGAAAAGGAGTAATGGAGATTGGGCGATAGTTAGCCAGGCAAGAGGGATCAGCTGTGGGTTTCTTGAGAAGAGGATGCACAAGAGAGTGCTTCAGAGGGGAGGAAAAGGCTCCTGAGACAAAGGAGAGGTCGCAGAAATCGGCAAGGGCCGGAGCGAGGGTATCAATGTGGTCCTTGATGGTTTTAGAGGAACAGGGATGAACCGGTTTTGATGAGGCTTTCATAGATCAGACTTGTCTAGCGACCTCGGCAGGGGAGAAAAGAGGAAAGGACAAGAAAGAGGTTTGGGGGTGGCTGAAGGAGGGTCCGGGTTCAAAGAAGGAGAGGGGAGAGGAGGGGAAGGGGAAGAGAGGGTGGACAGGATTTCCTGGGTTTTTTAGATGAAGTGAGAGGCAAGGGCATTGCAAAGGGCCTGGGAGGCGACAGGAGGGGTAGAGACTACAGCAGAGTTGGCCAGCACCTTGCGGATCTTAAAGAGTTCGGCTGAGTTGTTAGATGCCGTAGAGACACAGGCTTGGACGTGGATTCTCTTCTTGGTGTGGACAGAGAGTCGGTATTGCTTTGAAGCAAGCGACAGGCCAGTTTATTAGAGGATGAACAAGAAGCCCTTCATTTCCTCTCTGCCGCCCTACACTTACATTTAAGTGTAGCTAGGTCAGATTCATACCAAGAATTGCACTTGGCTTTGGGCTTCAAACATATCTTCATGACAGGGGCAAGGGCATCAAGAAAATCAGAAATAGAAGAGTAGAAATAGAAATAGAAGAGTAGAGCAAAGACGAGGTTGTGTCAGCATGTGAGTCAGCCAGAGGTGGGCCGGGGGGGGGGGGGGGAGAAAAGGTGGCAGTAAAAGGCTCCAATGACACATGCTTCATAGGCCGGATGTCTGAGAAGGTGCAGTGTTCGGGTAGGCTTGGCCTGGGGGGGAAGAGAGGGAGAGATGAGATGAGAGGAGAGGGGGGAATGATCGCTCCAGGAGAGAGGAGTGGTCAGAAGGATGAAGAGGGGGAGGTCAGAGGAGATCAAGACATCAAGTGTGTGCCCTGCAGATTGAGTCGTGCCAGAGGGGAGGATAGAAAGGGAGAGGGAGTCGTAGAGGTCACAGAAGAGTACAGAGTAGGAACAAGGAAAGTCACGATGGATATTGAGGTCAACAAGGAGGAGGAGGAGTAGTTGAGTGGTTGAGGCCAGGAGGGAGGAGGAGAGGTCCTCCCACTCGGAGAGAAATGCGGTGAATTTATCAGGAGGCCGGTAGATAGTAGCCACAGTAAGGGAATGGCTAGGAGAGAGAGCTGCAGACAAGTCTTTCCAAAGATGAGTAAGTCTGAGTGGGAATGATAGAGGCAGGAATCCACTCATGAAAGATCAGGGCTACACCCCTTCCGGACCTTGGGGGATCTGGGTGCGGAGAGGATCTTGTAGCCACCAGGAAGGAGAGTGTCAAAGCTCAAGACAGAGCTGGCCATGAACCATGTCTCGGTAAGACCAAGGACATCGAGGTCAAGTTCTTCAAGGAGGAGGCAGATGTCAGATGAGTTTTGACAGCAGAGCGAGAGTTGAGAGTGACAAAATGAAGAAGGATGCAAGCCTTAAAGACCTTCCGGGCAGGGGTACAAATCAGAGGTACACCTTGCGGTGGAGAAGGAGATCTAGGTGGGGCGGAGGAGGAGGAGAAGGAGAGAGAGAGAGGGCAAGTTAGCCAAGGTGGAGGAGTGGCGAGGACAGTAGAGAATGGAAATTAATGAGGCGAGGGAAGCGCCTATCAAAGAGGAAGAGATTGGCCTGAGGGTCTTGGACCATGACGGTGCCATTAAGGCAGACAGCAATGATGACTTTAGAGGAGTCGAAGGAAGCCATGAGAACTTCCTAGCGGGTGCCACCATTAATGGGAGAGGAGGAGACAGGACAGAGCACAGAGATCATATGTAGAGTCCATAGATCTGGTGAAGGAACAACAAAGAGGATGTCGGTGAGGGTCTGTCTGGAGGAAGCGTTGGAATAGGTGTCAGCGATAGGGAGACCAGTGTTGGAGGCCAAGATATCCTTTTTGAACTTCTTCCTACCAGACTTAGTGAGAAGGGAGGGATAGTCAATGGAGAAGCAGTTGGAAAAGATAGGCGATACAGAAAGCGCCATGGGAGTGGTAGCGCGGAAAGGAGGGAGAAGCGGGGGGGTGTAACAAAGAGAAAGGTGAAGTCACTGGGCTGGCAAGTTACAGAGAAGCTACAGTTACAAGCAAAGTGCAGAGAAGTTAGCAAAAACAGCAAGATTTGATTTTTAAAGCAAAAACAGCAAGATTTGACTTTTAGAACCAAAAAGTAAAAACAGCAAGATTTGACTTTTAAACCAAAAAGCAAAAATGGCGAGATTTGACTTTTAAACCAAAAAGCAAAAACAGCAAGATTTGACTTTTAAGCCAAAAAGCAAAAACAGGAACATTTGACTTTCCGATTGGGTTCAGATGTTAGCGAAGGGTCAAAGAACGCAATGCAAATTAGAATGTAAACATGGGAGACAGAAGGAACAATGAAAGTCAAAAGGTGGTAGGAGTGAGTCCAGAAGGAGGGAACTAACCCATAGTTAAGGAGGTGACAATGTCAATGCAGTCCGGATTTCTTAGAGGAGTAAGGTGGCAGCATCATTGAAGATTAGGGTGCAGAGAGGACCCCAAGTAGCATTCTGGTAGCGGACAGGGAGCAGACGGGGGCCTTTGTTGTGGGCCTTTGGTGAGGGGGGCCGGCTAAAGCCTGCCGGTCCCCAGTTGGACAGAAAAAGGCAGTGAACAGCCAGTGGCAATGCAGATGAAGGAAGATGGCTGCTTACATCCACTTCCTCAAACAAAGGTGGCCATCTTGGAAGTGCCACAGGTCGCAGAGAAAGGCAGGCAACACTCAGGGCAGATCCAGAATCCAAGGCAAAAAGGCAACCTGAGAGAAAGGCAGGCATTATAAAAGCTTTCCAAAATTTCCGCTTTTCTCTTTGCATTTTGCTTCTTTGATCCCCAGCAGGTGTAGTGAGACCACAAAATTCCACCTACCTCGCGGAGGAGGATTGCAGCAGCCCGGCACGAATGCACGTCGTACAATGCAGAATGGATGGGTGGGAGGATGCAGGACCTCACGCTCCGGTGTAGAGGAGATGATTTCAATCAAGGCAGTGTATAAGAGAGGAACACCTATGGAAGGAAGAGAACTGCTATGAAGAGGAGTCTCTCTCTGGTCTGGAATCGTTGACGTCCTAGGGGGACGGAACCATGTTGGGCCACAAAGCCAGTGGCAGCAAGTAGGGCAAGAAAATCACAGGCCATTTACCCGAGGGTTGGCGTTCTACCCGACCAAAGAACCGAGGTCAGAGGGGGAGTAGACACGGGAATATCCAAGTCTCATCTGGTGGCGCAACCACAAACCAGCTGTGGTGGGCCGGTAAGCTTGAAATGGACACAGAGGTGCATGAGTAAGCCAGAGACTCCGAGCTCTACACACGTCGGACTGTAGCTACAGAGACAATAGCTGTCGGGAAAGCCGACGAGTTTACAGGAGCCTGACAAACCGGACAGAGAACATATCTTTACAAGGTACGAACATTGTAATTAACGGCTGTGAAAGCTGCCAAGATTATGGGAGTCTGAGAAACCTGAATGTGCAAATACCCTATGAAAGGGGGATTGAGAAAGAGACATGAACACTTTGAATTAAAGCTGAGAAAGCAACAGAAGGTACAGACTTCTGATGGGACAGGGTGGACAGCCACCCTATGTGAAACAACTTGGGTGATAGAAAATAGCCTTTATGAGGTTAACTGGACTTTGGGGAAAACCCAATGACTTGAAGGAGGACATGTTTTTTTGTTTGTTCATTCACAAGAAATCCTGGAGGAAAGGAAATGTACACAACAAGTTTTCTTTGTTAACCATAGAAAATGAAACCCCTTACTTGATGCGATAAAAGATAACAACTCCTGCACTTCTGATCTGCACAAAACATTGAGACCACAATGTATACAAATCTGGGGCTTATACAGGGAGAGTAAAGTAAGTAAACAAGAGGCAGTATCATGAGCCACTGTGTATAACCAACATGATTATCTTTACGCATAGAAATGATTGCTGTGTTTCAGGCCTGCTTCTTCCCCTATGTATGTGCAGAATAAGATGCAATTGAATTCGAAGGAACGTGCTGTAAGAACATCTGAGAATAGCAACATCTACAAATGTAATACCTTTTGAATTTTAAGTTTCTGACTGTCAGTGAATAAACTCACCTGGCCTAGATATGTCAGTGAACAAAAAAAGAAGGGGCTAGACATGTGATGTCATCAATCATATTTGTGATGTCATCTTTGATGTCATGGGTGTTATTCTTAGCAGTGCACAGTGGTGGCGTGAGTTATGGTTGCTTAGCTTACCATAACTGGTGAATTTCAGGGGGTTTTCGGTTTTACTTGTAACCCTAACGCCCCTTTAACAAAGTTTTTTCACTGATATATATATATGTATATATATATATATATAGCACCAAGACTAGTGCTAATGCCATTATGACATATATACACTTAGTAAGCACTTCCTTATAGGGCTTATTTGTATAGGATGAGTGGTAAACCTTCAAAATCTAATAGTACATCAATAATACAGTTATGTAATTATTTTCCCGAACTTATGCATTAAGATTTCCAAGAGTGCTATATTCTGCATATTCCCTTAACACGTGAAACTTTATTGTTCTCTGTAGTTTACAAAGACATTTACAAAAATGGAACCTAGCCACGATCAGCATAAGTTCACGATGCAGATTGTAGATGTCAATATATTGTTTCCTCAACTTCTGGCGAGTATGGTGACAGGACCGCTCTGCTTATATATTAATTTGGACTTTTGGCAGCTGGAGTCCTGTTTCGAATAAGATTGAAATCATTACAGAAAGACTAAAAATATGTCTCTTTTTACAAATGTAGGTATCTTTGTGAAGGAATCGAATATGCCCGGATTTATACATGTAGAATACACACAAGATTTGGAAAGCTCCCGATGAAGGCTTATAAAAAGAACAGACGCCAAAACGTTGACTAATTATGCCGCTTAGTATTTAGAGAATTTAGAACCTAAACAGGCAACAGATTAATGTTTAGAAGAATTGAAAAACTGTAAATCGACATTTAACATTTTTTTTATTTAATCTTTTTATTGCATTTGAGTTACAACAACAGTGAACGGTGCATCAAGAAGCGTGAGCAAACCTGCCCTAAGGTGCATGGAAAACATTCTGCACAGTTTCTAGGTAGTATCGGCAACAAACAACCCAAACTAGCCCCCCCCCCCCACCTCCCTTGAGCCCTCTCCCACCCTTAACCCCAACCATCTGTCATATATATATAAGCAAGACGACTGGATTTTCAAAAGCACAATCAATCTTTTCACTGTTCAGGGGCGTATAGTTCTAAATAAATGTTTTGGCAAGTGCCCAAAATTTGTCAACTCGCATGGGACCTGCAGTTCTGTGGAAACATGCACGCTCAGCAGCACAAACTTTGGAGAGGAGTGTCTGCCATTTTTGCTGAGTGGGTTGGTGCTCTTCCAGTCCAAGAGAATAACCTTTCGGGCTGTTGAGGAGAGTTATCTTGATTAGTCTATGGGCCATTGCATGGGATGCCAGTCGTCAACGCACATCCCAAACAAAATGGATGTCGGGGTCGCCTCCACCGTGATATTTTACAAGCCCTGGAGGTATTGAGATACACCTGTCCAGAACGTAGTCAGTTTCGAACACAGCCAGAGCAGATGTCCATGGTCCCCACCTTGCCACACTTCGCCAACATTCAGCAGTGGAGACGATACCCATGCTAAATACCCTGGACGGGGTATAATAAGCCTTTTGAAAAATGTTGAACTGTATCCCCCTGTGCTTCAGATTACAAGAGGTGCGTGGGATATTTGGAAAGAAATGTTAAACATTGCCTATGTAAACCCCTTAACTGCTGAGATTTTTGTTTTGCTCCCAGTGCTGAGACCTTTTTTGGACATTTCGGTTTGTCGCATTCGATCCCTAGTAACTATTTCGTTACAAGTGATATCCCGGCCAAATTTGTACCCTTTTCTTCCCACATGTAGGTGGTCAAAACACCACCAAGGATTCCTAGTTTGCTGTAGGGGGTGTGAGAAAATAACAAAAAGTGACCAAATGTGTTTTTTCAGAAAATGGCAATACAATTATGTACAAAGAAGCCTGTGGTTTTCTCCATGTAAGAGCTAGGAACAAATGGCCTGCTGTTCTGAATTCACCGTTTTCCAAGCTTTCAAGAACAGGTTGAGTGGAAACAAAACATTTTTCATAAGGTTACCATCAGTTTTGTGAGTGGTAGGCAACGTTTCTCTTTTTTTTCTCAATCGGACATGCTCGGACGGAATGGAAGGGGAGGCTAAGCAAGCTGAATAGGAAGATAGAACGGCATACATTCCTGAAAAGTAGACAAACTTCCAAGTTCCGGAAGGTGTCAGGTCAGGCAACAACTATGTAGGTAAAATTCCCATAGTTTGGCAAGAAATTGGAAAAATTACCGAACCAACAAAGGTATGTGCTGGACATGTTTGGACTTGTAAGGTAATGGCTTCTGTGAATATTGAGAAAAGCAATGCACCATTACATCCCCCCCACTCTTCTAGTTAGGAAATCACACATTTTTCATAATGTTTCACAAAACACCCAATAGCACAAGCCAAAAGCTGAGCCAAGGTAAACAGGATTTCTATGCGGACAGCCTAAACAGACGTACTTTGCATTTGAAAATAAGGAAAACAAATGTAGTGAAGAATGGCAAGCATACATTTTTGGAAAGAGCACAGGCAGGCCTTTTGAAGGATAGGTGACTTGAGCAGGTTACAAAAGCTTACAGTACCTAAAGCAGCAACGAAAATGTAGGTCACCTTTGGGAAATGAAAGGGTTGTGTAACAAAGTGCAGTAGGAAATGTATGAAAATGTTATCAAAACCGAGAAAAAACAACAAATGTCCTACCTTCCTACATTCCCACAGGTGTCCCGATACAAATGGTACCTCACATGTGTTGGTGCACTGACCTGGGCGCAAAGGGAAAAGGCTAAACCACTCTTACGTCAAATGCCCTGGGGAATACTGGATTTGGCCGTCTGGACAACCCACAGAATTGGGTCTGGAGTGTTGCAGCCACTAAGAAAAACAGGGAAACCCATGCATTTCTGATAAGAAGACACTGCTGGGAATCCAAAAAGGTCTGACTTTCACGAATCGCCCTAGAAGTTTTTACCCACAAGGCCTGACAAGTCCAAAATTTAAGGAAAAAAAAATACAATTTTCAGACATTTGCTGCCAGGAAACCAACGAAACATGCCGGCAACAATACATATCCTACCTTCCCACATTCCCAATGGTGTCCTGACAAAACCGGTACCTCACATGAGGGGGTGCACCGACCTAGGCGCAAAGGGAAAAAGCTGAACCACTGGTACATCAAACGCACTGGGAAATTCTGGATTTGGCCGTCTGGACAACCCAGAGATTTGTGGCTGGGGTGGTGCCGCGACCAAGGAAAACAGGGAACCCCCATGCATTTCTGAAAAGAAAACATCCATGGCGTGGCTTGAAGTGCCGGCTATGTGGACACTTCTCAGATAGCCTCAGTGAGAAGCCCAGTAGGAAAGTCATGAAACGCCAGTTCCATCGCTCCAGAACGCTTATAAAAGCCAAAACCAAATGGAGGAACCGGAGGGGAGGAACGAGGGAAAACAGAGAGGCACGTAACCTTCCAGGTGCTGAGCAGCAGAGGAAACCAGCTCCATCACGCCAATGGCAGAGCGCATCCAAGATGGCTGCTGCCAGCCGAACGGATACGACATTTGGAGCTCAGCCACTACCAGTATCCATCAACGGGGGAACAATCAGATGAGGAAAGAGACCTGATCGGGTGGGAACACGCATCCCTCGCTGGAGCAGAGCGTACTCCAGAAAGACTCCCTGCAGCTCAGCCAACAATGCAATGCTAACATCGATCAGGAGGTGAGGGACAGGGGCACTGATCCCACTGGGAGGCAACCACCAGCGTGGGGTCCGGCAGCAGGGGGCACACAGGGAGTGTGCTGCAGGCCCCCCCAGCCACCAGTCACCATCAGCACTCACCCACAGGGGAACAACCAGCGCAGGTGAGAGTCCAACCACTGGGGGACACGCAATCCTCTGAGGTGCGGCGCACATTCCAGTGAGACTAGGGCAGCACGCAGCGTGTCAAACAATGTTAGCGCCGGTGGGAGGTGAGGGACAGAAACACAGGCCACCAGCTGGGGAACAGATCCTACTTGGAGGCAGCCACGAACGCGGGGCCCGGTGGCAGGGGGCACATAGGGCTGCAGGCCCCCTCTACCAACCTGGCCCAGAATAGAGGGTTCTTTGATAGTATTACAGCTGATGCCCCCCTCATTACAGGACTCCCCTCCTCACGGGCCCTGTAGAAAACCACAACCGTGACTGGAACAAATTGGCCAATTATACCACTGCAGGGGGCCCCTGACAGGTCCCAGACCAGTGCGGGTCATGTCGAAACAACAAAAGCCCCAAAAGAACACAGATATCTCCACCATGCTGCAATCCCACAACAAAATTAAGAAAATGGAGGCAGCAAAAACCCCAAACCAATCACCAGAACACCCTGCGCCGCCACCCCCAGCAGTTAGCTACAAAGGAAGACCTGCTATGATTCATGTCCGAGATCAAAGCAGAGTTCCGAAGTTTCATGGCAAGATTATCATCAAAATTGGACCACCTAAAGCAACAGGTCCTGTAACTGGAACAGAAGCTTGGCGAAGTGGAAGATCATGCAACAGACCAATCCACGCTAGTAGCCGAACTCCAGCGCAGGATTCTGGTATTGGAAGGGAAAAGTGAAGAAATGGCGAGCAAACAGGAAGATTTGGAGAATAGGGCCCGCAGGAACAACTTGCAGATTAAAGGGGTACCCGCCTCAATTGCAGACCATGACCTCCCTGATTACATTGGGGGGCTTTTCCAGACCCTCCTTCCACACATGGAGAAGGCAATGCTGATCCTGGACTGTACTCACAGATTGCGCACTTGAGGAGGCCGACCCTTAGACAGACCTCTAGATGTAATCACACGGGTCCATTTCTTTACAACTTAGATCTTGGCAGCTATTCGGACACAATGAGATCTGACGTATGAGGGGGCAGGACCTTGCGACCACCACAATACAAAAAATGAAGGGAGCTGAGACCCCCCGACATCTCTAATACAAGACCGAAAGATCCGCTATCGATGGCTATTTCCTGCCACACTCCTATTCACCTTTGGCAACACGACTCGCACCCTTAGCACTTTGGAGGAAGCAGAAAATATCCTAAAGGCGCTCTCTTCTGGGACAGAAGCTGGCTCTCCTATGAAATCCACTCCTCCACTAAAAGCCCCCAAACCAAAACATAACTCCTGGGCAAAGGTGGCCAAGGGACATAAGCCATGAATAACCCCTCCAACAAACTTGAACCCTCCCCCCACAACCCATTGCGACTCTTACTCACTAGTCCAATTTACTGACTCGCTTCACATGGCCGATGCCCAGCCAGGTGCGTTACAACGCCCACAGGCCAACGGGGCAGACACCCCGACTCCAGTTCTAAGTTATGGTTATTAGGTACGAAGTGGTCTCCCCTGGTTGTGAGACCACTCTTGTTTTGTTTATGGATCATTAAGTAAAAAACTTGCTTGCTGTCTGGGATTGAAACGCTATCAGTTCTAAATAACAGAAGAACTTAACTCGAACCCCCCCCCTCCGACCCCCTAAACAGAGGACCCAGACTTGAACATGGCACCTCTGCCTCATCAGAAACTAAACTTTGTTTCTCTCAATGTGCGAGGCCTACATTTCCCCTCAAAGCGTAAAAGCCTCTCTAAAGCACTGGCAAGACTTAAACACCTCAGTGGTCTTCCTACAGGAGACACATCTGCTCCCATCAGACTCCACACGTCTCCGCAACAGAAACTTCCTTCTGCAATACTTTGCTTTCAGTGGTTCTAAAAAAGGGGGCACAGCAATCCTGCTGGCGAGAGGAATCATATTCAGAGAGCTAGAGATGGTGTACTGCCCTGAGGGACGCTTCACATGAGTAAAAGGTATGCTTTTTGGCCAGTTTCGTTCCTTGGTTTCGATCTACCCACCTAACGAGGTACAAGAAGCCTTCTACTCTGACCTAGAGGCTAAACTGCTCCTATTTATAGAGGGCCAGGTGATCATTGGGGGAGACTTCAATGGGGTCCCAGATCCTCTCTTGGACAAATCTCACTCACAAGCAGTGAAAGACTATAAAATTGCGACGGGCTGCTCCACTTGCATAAAACCTTGGGGGTGGTCGATGCTTGGAGAATACTACATCAGGGAGAAAAGGACTTTATTCTCACAAGTTCACCAAACTTTCTCCCGAATAAATGTATTCCCAACATCCCCCCAATTCCTCTCCTATGTAGACGAGGCGACAATTGGGCCGAACATACTTTCAGACCATGCCCCTGTCCTATTGAAAGCTACATTCCATGACCCAGCCCCCCCACCCCTCCATAAAACCCCAGTGGAGCCTATACGATCCAGTTCTGAACGACATGGCACTAAGAGACACCATTCCCAAAGCATCCGACTTTACTTCCTAGAGAACCCCCCAGAACTTACCTCACCAGCAAACACATGGGACGCCATGAAAGCTGTAATCAGTGGGGAGCTCATATCACAGGCGGCAGCATACCGAAAACGGGGGCTGTGGGCTCGAACCAAACTAGAAAGTGGTGTTTCAGAGGCTGAGGGTAAATATAAAAAGGGATGAACCCCTAAGGCCCATCGTGCATTACAGATTGCCCAAAATAAGCTAGAAACCCACAATGCTGAAGAGACGGCCCACTCCTTATATAAGTCAAAACAAAGCTACTACGCCAAAAACAACAAAGCAAATATATTCCTTGTTGCTAAACCGGCCACATTCAAATGAAGGACACACAGGGTAAAATCCAATATTCAGAAGAGGATAAACTACAGCTGGCAGCCACCCACCTAGTCATCACCCCCCGCAATATAACAGAACAGACGCGATATATTGAAGAAGCAGCCTTACCACACCTCACAGAGACGGATAGAGAGGCCCCGGAGGCCCCAATCACCCACAAAGAGGTAGACTTAGATATTAAATCCCTAAAAGCTAGGGCCCCCAGTCCTGATGAATAAAAACTAGATTTTATAAGCTCTTTCACCTGCAACTCCTGATGCCCCTTACAGCGCTCGTTTACTCTTTCCAACAATCCGGCTCCATAACTCAACCAATGCAGGACTCCCTGACCATCCTCTTATTAAAACCAGGCAAAGACCCCAAGGACTGCACTTTCAGTAGACCTATCTCCTTCCTCAATATAGATGCAAACATATATTCCAAGATCCTAGCCAACCGTCTTTCTACAGTTCTACCCAAAATAATCGACCGAGACCAAACCAGCTTTATAGGGAGCAGAGCTTTAATTTCGGCCCAACCTCCTGCAAAATGGTCATGGCCAATTATTGTTCACCTAAAACCACCCTCCGGGTCAACCAGGGTCTGACAGCGCCCATCCCATTGACTTGCGGGACAAGACAGGGGTGCCCCATAGCCCCCTATGCTGTTTTCCCTGATCATGGAATCCCTAGCCCAACAGATCCGAAATAACCCCTCCATCAAGGGACTACAGATAGGCCCCACACAACACAAACTTTCCCTCTATGCAGACAACGTGCTGCTCACCTTAACGGAGATCCAGCCCTCTCTGGAGCACTCTCTTCGGGAACTATACAGTTTCGGATGAGTCGTAGGGTTCATTATTAAGTATGGGAAATTGGCCGCTTTGGGGGTGGGCCTAAACATGGAGGAGATAAATACTCTTATTTGTGGAATACCTCTCTCCCCCATTCAATGGAACAGGAAGTCCATAAACTACCTTGGGGTATGTATTCCAGCCATACCAAGGGAAGTATACCAGACGAACATTCCCCGTCTATTTAAGGAACTAGAAAAAGATCTGGTGAGGTGGGCCTCTCAGGAGATATCACTACTGGGGCGAATCATGGCCTGCAAAATGAATCTTCTCCCACGATTCCTATACTTCTGCTCTACTTTGCCCGTCCCTATCCCTCTGCCTCCTCTTAACTTGCAACATAAAATGCTTCAATTCATATGGAAAAGTAAAAGAGCCAGGATCCCTAAAAAAGTCATGATGGCCAACGCCCAGCTGGGAGGCCTGGGGGTCCCGAACCTATGCAAATATTACATGGTTGCACAGTTGGTGTTATTCCTGCTATGGCTCTCCCCACCAGACTCACCAAAGTGGGTAGACATTGAACAATCGAGGGTACCATTACCACTCAGATTCCTTCCGTATGCCCCCCCCCAGCACGAATGCTCTGGTCGGGCATCCTCTCCTCCACACAATGCACACAAAAAATATGGGACTGGGCACAGAAATTTAAAGGCATCCCAAATGGCCTAGGCCCAAATACCCCCGTCTTTCACACCCCAACCTTCACCTCTGGTACCTATTCCACAAACTTCAAGGAATGGGTGAGGGGCGGACTCCAAACCCTAACACAATTGCTTGACAATGGGCAACCGCCCACATTTGAGAGCTGCAGAGTAACCTTTAGACTGCCGAGACAGACAGATTCTCCTACATCCAACTCTGCCACGAGTACACCCACCCCCTAGTGAGACAAAGAGCAACACGAGAACTTAGCTCCATTGAACTTACCCTGCAGGGAGATCCAACCAGAGGGAACACCTCTAAAATGTACAGATGGCTGCAAGATGACATGTTATCCTGTCGCCCCACATACATGACACAATGGGAAGCGGACTTGGGACATTCAATCGAGGATAACACATGGGTGGGCATATGGACAAGAAGCTACTCTTCATTGATATGTGTCATAAACAGAGAATGCACCCTCAAACTACTTCTCTGATGGTATTATCCCCCAGAGCACCTCCACCACACCCAGAACTCATTAGACCCGAGATGCTGGTGAAAGAGTGGAACGTGGGGCACCTTTCTGCATATGTGGTAGGAATGTCCCATCGTCCAGGCCTTTTGGGATAAAGTCCTCTCCGCAATTGAAGCCATCAGGTCCGTTAAACTCCCGAAAAAGAACCAGAGGTCATCCTCCATGGTGCCCCAATTCAGAAGGTTTACCCAAAAACGGGGGCAACTGCCAAACTCATCACTCAATTACTTCTGGCAGGACAGATTACAATTGCACGCACCTGGGAAACTCCAGAGGGCCCTCTACTCGCACTATGGTGGATGAAAATATGGGACATCCTAGTGGCATAAAAGGTCACAGCAGCGAAAGAGTGGTTTCTTTACAGATTCACAGATATATGGGCCCCACTGTTGGACTATGACCATTCGTTCGCAGCATTAACTTTCAAAACCCAGCTATCAAGACTAACCCTGAGGGAGGTCACCTGAAGTTATCGCCCAGGACTCTTAATAGCCCTAGAATTTATTAGCCACAAGGCCCGGCAAATTCCAAAATGTTGGGGAAAAAACATAATTTTCAGACATTTGCCACCAGGAAACCACCGAAACACGCTGGCAACAACACATGTCCTACCTACCTTCCCTCGTACCCACAGGTGTACTGACGAAAATGATACCTCACATGTGTGGGTACATTGACCTGGGTGCAAAGGGAAAAGGCTAAACCACTGGTATACCAAAGTGACTGGGAAGACGACATTTCTTTTACCAAATTAAATTTTTTATTAACATTTGTGTAGCACATTTCAATTTGTAGCCACATTGCTAGCAATCCTTTAGTGACCAATCCTTTATGAATTATGCATCCCCTCTCACCGCCCACCCTTATGCATTTCCTCTTTCAAATCTGTTATTGGCTTATCCCTGTTATCGTACAGGTAAATTACCCTTTCGATTGTCTCGAAGCTGTTTGGTGTCCATATTTCTCAAAACACTGAAGACAGGCCCCCTTAATGTTCGTCTTTGTTTCATCCAGCAGGTGTGTCAAGTATTCCATGTCATGTATGGCACAGGCTTTGGATACCCATTCCTTTTCTGCGGGGTCTATGCTTTTCTTCCAGCCTTGGGCTACGCAGCTCCTTGCCGCCACTAGCAGAGTACGTATCATGTGCCCCTCCCCTATATTTTCTTCATCCTCTACTCCAAACAATAGCATTAGGGGTGACATTTCCCTTCGCGTCCCATCCACCCCCTCTAGCCATGCCAGGACTAATTGCCTGTACTGCTGGAAGCGAGGGGCACCCATCTTAAGGGTACTCATAAATTCAGCCAAGCTTGCTGGGACCGGTGACCAGATGCAGGGTCCTTTCCTCTAGTTCGGCGGTCGGAGGCGCAGAGAATGTCTGGGGACTCCTGGCATCGACGTTCCTTGGGCGGCGGCTGTCGGGGGAGGGAAGGTGTTGGAGATCATTGAAGATCGTTGCAGTCCCTTATGTCCGTAGGAGCCCGTGGTGATCGTCTGGTGGGTGTGCGGCGGTCTGCCGTTTTTACCAAGTTTACCATGACTGCCCAGCGGGCCGTTGTACTCCTGGTAAGCTTTGCTGCCTTGGTGCCCTTTTTGCCCCCATCTGACCACTTTCAGTATAATGCCAGTCACAAGGGCGAAACACTATGAATTGTGTGGATCTGTTAACTAGGGATGCCCCTGATATGCTGTCCCAGCCCAACCACCCTGTTTCCATGGGCAGGATGGAATTTTCCTCACAGCTCAAATTCCCGGCCCCTCGTGGGAGTTGTAGCCAACTGTCTGAAGTCCTGGCATTAAGTGCAAAAAGGAGACAGTCTCCAGAAAAACTCTCTCCATTCCACTAATAAAGCTATAAAGGGAGATGCAGATTTAGCTGGGGCTCCCTCTTCTATGCACATGCAGCCTTTGAATATGGTGACACCTTTGCATGCTGCTCATGCGAGTGTCATTAGTGACATGCCAGAGGGTAAGGGAACTGGTAGTCCTGAAGGTTATGTGCCTTGCAGGTTCCGATAACCTCATCTCCTTTGAGAATAGTAGGGGAGGTTACAGGGGAAGTTACCGCTGAAGCTCCTGTAAAGGTGCATGGCGACCTAAATACTTCAGGAAATTGTCTGCTTTTTAAGGAGCACATCTTACAGGATCTTGAGGCTTGCATAAATGTTGAAGATTTTCGTGCTTGGGTTGATTCCCTGGCTTTCAAAAACTTCTATTGTACCTCTGCCGAGCATGGATAAATTCTGTCAATCCGAGTCCAACAGCGGGGAAAAGTCCTGCCAAACCCTTTATAACCAGAATAGGGTTCATCAAGGTTGCCAAACAAGCCCAGAAGAGTTTACTCTTAAAGCAATGAATCTCCACAGGAATTTGTAGCCAAGCCTGTCTCTGTCTCAATGGGTAAAGTCCCTTTTTGTGGTATTTCGATACCTACTAAATTGGCTACTTTATCTGATCCCTCACCTTCAAAGGATATTTGCTTAAACAAGTCCTGCATGGCCAGATTAGACAACCCTATTTTGAGGAGTTTTGCCATGGTCCTAGAAACATTATTCGTACCAATGTTGATAAGCCAAGGGAATATGAGTCCAGGGAGACGCTTAAAAACAAAATCCTTGCCTGGCTTCATGAAAGAGTGGGCTGTAACTGTGTCAGAACCCAAGATCTTAGAGTCATTCGAAGGCTACAGATTGATAACTGGTGCTCCCGAGTCAATACAGATCATATTATCATTGGATGTAGACTAAGTAGTTTACCCTTGTTTCTGAACAAAAATATAAACTTGCAGAACATGCCCCCTCATACTAAGCTAAGAATTATTGTGAACTGATTTTTTACATGACTCTTAAGTCTTTGTATATTTCTCACTTTCCGTTGTTCCTTTTTTGATGGATTATGTTATGTATTTCCAGGATTGTGTCTGTATTATTGTTTCCTGGTTCGGCAGCGCACTGAGGCCTATGGGCGTGCTGCGCTATATAAGAAATAAACTAAACTATGCACGGACATTCCCACCACATGTGATAGTATGTACTTTGCGGTTCTCTACACTTCCAACATCTTGAATAAGCGCTCAGTTACATCTTTGCTAGGATGTTCAGGGCGTAGTGCCAGCGGTGAATGCATTTTATCACCTGTATTGTGGTGACACTGTGGACCCCTTAACCACTCTACATATCTTGATCCATAGTCCATCTGGGATGTCTCTGTCTAGATCTATTGCCCACCTGGCTCTCACTGGCAGGACCCCTCTCACCTCACTACGCCTGAGCTCCTCATACAGTCTAGCTATGCGTCCCTGGGTGTCCGCGCTTTGCAACAACCTTTTTTCAAAGGTCGTGAGCTCACTCCTTAAATTGTTTCCCCACCTCTGTTCAGTCAGCACCCGCTTCAGTTGTAGGTAACGGAAAATTGAGTTTACCCACCTGGAGGCAGTCTTCCAATTGTTCCAAGTGTATGTACTCCCCATCTACCCACATCTGTCCTGCCCAGGTCAGGCCTGACTCAAGGCAGGATTGGAACTGTCCTAGGTCGGCTATTCTGTCTCTCAGAGGGGAAGCCCAGATGCAGCTAAGTGACGAGGGCCAAGATGAAAGCCAGCGCGTGGGACTACCTTCTTTCCACACTGCCCATGACACTTTCAGTACAGGGTGTGTCAACACTCGCACACATATCTCTTTTTGTGGGACCCACAACCATTCTCCCAATGTCACTGGTGCCAGTTACTGAGTTGTCCATTTTAACCCATTGCTTTCAAGTCCCGGGGTCCAGGTGGTCTACCATTATTTTCAATTGGGCTACCTTGTAATAAGACTCAATGTCTGGAAACCCCCTCCCTCCCCCCTCCTCCTGTGGAAGGAGTAGGGTGTTGTATGTCACCCTTGGCCTTGCCCCTGCGCAGAGAAAGTGTAGGAGAGCTCTTCGCACCGTCCTGCAATATGAGGGTGAGACTACTGTTGGGAGCATTTGGAAGAGGTACATAAATTTAGGGAGAACCGTCATTTTGATGCACTTTAGGCGCGCCATCCAAGAGATTCATTCTGCCCCAGTGACGCAGGTCAGCCAGCAGCCCATTCCAGAGAGTCAGATGGTTTTCGGCAAAGAGATCTCCAGTGTCCCTCGTAACATTAATCCCCAAACTGGCTAAGTCCAAAATGTAGGGGGAAAAAACTAACTTTCAGACATTTGCCACCAGGAACCACACGGCAACCACACATGGCCTACATTCCCACAGGTGTCCCAACAAAAATGATATCACACATGGGAAAAGGCTAAAACACTGGTATACCAAAGAGCCTCAGTAGACGACATTTTTATGGTATTTGGTCTTGTGGACAACCCACAGATTTGGCAATGGGGTGTCGACAACACTAAGGAAAACTGGGAACCCTCATGCATTTCTGAAAAGACACCCGTGGGAATCCAAAGAGGTCTGACTTTGGCGAATTTCCCTAGAACTTATTACCCACAAGGCAGGGACGTCATTTCACTAAAATGCCAGGGGTAGCAGAATTGACATCACACAACCCCTGGCCTCTGATGACATCACAGGAAGTGATGTTATTTGACCCCACTCCAAAGTGACAACATGGGGAGCGATGGAACACAACCTTTCACCCCTTGACAAAACAGGAAGAGGGAACACATAGCATTGTTGCTAAGTAAAATACAAACAATATGGTAACGATATCACTGTAATGTGCTTTACATTTCATACAAGAATGGATCACCTTATGTATCATTAATCAGTGTGTATAGGCCCATATTACCAAATTACTGTGAATGCAAGCAGATATCCAAGGCCAAATAATAACGATGTGTTATTATGTAGCACTTACGCTTAAGTGCTTTATACAAATATACATACAATATCACCCAACCTGTGTTGGTACTCGTTTATTGACTTCAGAAGGATGAAAGGCTGAATTGGCTTTGCTGGGATTCGAACCTGCAACCTGCAGATCATTCGCAGCAGCGAGTGCTCACCCCGCTGAGCTGTTTTACCGGCTATAGTAACATGAGCAGTAACATGTCTGAATGTTCTCAAAGTCCGAACGCAAATTACACTCTACAGTGGATACCATTAAACTGGTAATTGAGATTTAACACCAGGCCAGTTCATCTGCAGGTCTGGTGTAAAGTTGGCCACACGTCAAGCCTGTGAGGATCTACCTTTCAGGCTTCAGAGGTTGGCAAAATACATACCATCAGGAGGGTTCATAACTGTGTATTAAAGAATTTAGAATAGCGCAGGGAAAGCAGCGGACTCACACGGCACCCCGTACTCTGGGCACTCGTTACCTCATACATGAAAACAAACAACCAGAGCAGCATATCAGGGAGATAGGGACATTACAACAAAGCATTAATTGTGGCACAATGAAATCATGGGCCACTTTATGCGCTATTGTCCAAACATTTCTACTCTGTAGACCAGCTTTTAGGCACATGGACTTTGTCAAGTGATCGAGGACACCGAGATGGAATGTCTTGTGATGATTATAATGGAGATAACAGCAGATAAAAACATGCTAGAATGCAGCTTGCGAAAAGAAAAATGCTTAGTGCGAAATAGATGCTTATTCTACTCTAAATGCTTTTTGGAAGTTTATGTCAGCATTGTGAGTTTGAGATGTTTAAGAACAGACTAAATCAGTGACTCGCCCCCTGAAGTGTGCCTGAAATAAACCTTTAGTGAGTCTAGCAATTATTGTATAGAATTCCACAAAGAGAAATTATTTGTTATTCCTATTCTTTCTTATTTAGGGTCACTGCTCAAAGTGTTACACTTGAGGAACCCCCTGTTTATTTAAGAGGTCTGAACAAGAAAGCCTGCCACTCCAGTAACAAAGAGCCACATGGCACTGGCCACAGCCCTGGAGCTTCTGTTAACGAAAATAAAAAAAGAGAAATATATATTTCTTTAGGGGTAGCAAGGAAGACCGCAGGGGTAGCAAGGGAGACCCCAGGGGTCACAGCTGCAACCCCTGGCGACCCCCAAATGATGTCCCTGACAGAAGGCCCAGCAAAGTCCAAAATATAGGATAAAACACAATGTTCACACATCTGCCACCAGGAAACCACTGAAACACGCCAGCAACAACACATGTCCTACCTTCCAACATTCCTACAGGTGTCCTGACGAAAACTGTCCCTCACATGCGTGTGCCTGCTTACCTGGGTGTGGAAAAAAAAGGTTGACCGCCCCCAAGTCCAACCGCAGTCCCAGGGAGCCCCAGCATGGTCCCCATCCCTACCCAGAGGGAAAAGGTCTAACGCAGCGCAGCCAGTGCTCCACGGCGGTCGGGGGTGATGATCCCAGCCATGGGTGCCTGTCTCCCATGTGGGTCGATCGTCGCCAAGTCCAGCAGCAGCCCCAGGTAGCCCCAGCAGGGTCCCCTTCCTTCCCCGGAGGGAAAAGCTCCAACGCAGCCCATCTAGAGGTCCAGGACAGCCAGGGTGCTGCCCCTGGCCTTGGGTGCCTGTCTTCCCATGTGGGTTGACTGTCCAAGTCCATCCGTAGTCCCAGGGACCCCCAGCATGGTCCCCATTCCTCCCCAGAAGGAAAATCTGTAACGCAGCCCAGCCAGAGCTCCAGCATGGCCGGGGGTGCTGCCCCCCCTGTTGGGCGCCTGTCTACAATGTGGGTCGGCCGTCCACAAGTGCAGCCACAGTCCCAGGGAGCCACGGCAGGGTCCCCATCCCTACCCAGAGGGAAAAGCTGTAAAGTGGCATGGCCAGAGCTCCGGGACGGCTGGAGGTGCTGCTCCCAGCCTTGGGTGTCTGCCTCTCACATGGATCGACCGTCCCCAAGCCCAGCAGCCGTTCCAGGGAGCCCAAGCAAGGTCCCCACCCCTCCTCGGCAAGAAAAGCTGTAACACATCCCAGCCAGAGGTCCAGTACGGCCGGGGGTGCTGTCCCTGGCCATGGGCACCTGTCACCCATGTAGGTTGACTGTCCCCAAGCCCAGCAGCGGTCCCAGGGAGCCATGGCAGGGGCTCCATCCCTCCCCGGTGGGAAAAGCTGTAACGTGTCATGGCCAGAGTTCTAGGACGGCCGGGGGTGCTGCCCCCAGCCTTGGGTATCTGCCTCACACGTGGTTAGACTGCCCCCCAGCTCAACCACGGTCATTGGATAAACCAGCAGGGTCACCATCCCTCCCAGGAAGGAAAAGCTGTAACGGGGCACGGCCAGAGCTTCAGGAAAGCCAAGTGTGCTGCCCCGGCCTTGGGCGCCAGTCTCCCATGTGGGTCGACTGTCTGCAAGCCCAGCGGCGGGCCCGGGGAGACCCGGCAGGGTACCCATCTCTCCCCGGAGGGAAGAGCTGTAACATGGCCCTGCCAGAGCTCCACGACAGCCAGGGGTGCTCCCCCCAGCCTTGAGTATCTGGCTCACACGTGTGTCGACCGCCCCCCAGCCCAGCTGTGGTGGTGAGGCGAATCAGCGGGGTCCCCGTCCCTCCCAAGAGGGAAAAGCTGTAACGGGGCACGGCCAGAGCTTCAGGACGGCTGGGGGTGCATCCGCCAGGCTTGGGAGCCTGTCTACCATGTGGGTCGACCATCCCCAAGTCCAGTAGCAGTCCCAGGGAGCCCTGGTAGGGTCCCCATCCCTTCCCTGAGGGAAAAGCTGTAACGTGGCATGGCTCCACGATGGTCGGGGTGATGTTCCAGGTTATGGGCACTTGACTCCCATGTCTATCGATCGTCCCCAAGTCCAGCAGCAGTCACAGGGTGCCCCAGCAGGGTCCCCATCCCTACCTGGAGGGAAAAGCTCTAACGCAGTACTGCCAGAGCTCCAGGATGGTCGGGGTGATGTCCCCAGCCATGGGTGCCTGTCTCCCATGTGGATCGACCACCCGCAAACCCAGCGGCGGTCGCAGGGAGCCCCAGTGAGGTCCCCGTCCTTCCCCAGAGGGGAAAGCTGTAATGCATCACAGACATATGGGTTGACCGTCTACAAGCCCAGCGGCAGTCCTAGTGAGCCCCGGTAAGGTCCACATCCCTCCCCGGAGGGAATAGCTGTAAGGCAGCGCAGCCAGAGCTCTAGGTCGACCGGGGGTGCTGCCCCCGGCTTTGGGCGCCTGTCTCCCATGTGGGTCAAGTCCATGGGCAGTCTCAGGGAGCCCCAGCAGGGTCACCACGGCGGGGTCCCCATCCCTACCCAGAGGGAAATGCTGTAACGTGCCATGTACAGAGGTCTAGGACGGCCAGGGGTGCTGCCCCCAACCTTGGGTTTCTTCCTTTGCTGTGGGTAGACTGCCCCCCAGCTCAGCGGTGGTCCCAGGAAGCACTGGCAGGGTCCCCATCCTTCACTGGAGGGAAAAGCTGTAACGCAGCACAGGCAGAACTCCAGGACGGTCGGGGTGATGTTCCCGGTCATGGGCGCCTATCTCGCATGTGGGTCGATCATTCCAAAGTCCAGCGGCGGTCCCAGGGAGCCCCGGGAAGGTCACGATGGTGGTTTCCCCATCCCTACCCATAGGGAAAAGCTGTAACGCTGTATGACCAGAGCTGCAGAACGTCCGGGGGTGCGCCTTCAGCCTTAGGTGCCAGTCTCTCACATGGGTCGACCGTCCCCAAGCCAAGTGGCAGTCCCAGGGAGCCTCAGCAGGGTCACCATCCATCCCCGGAGGGAATTGCTGTAACGCGGCATGGCCAAAGCTCAAGGACGGCCGGGGGTGCTGCCCCAGGCCTTGGGGCGACTGTCTCCCAAGTGGGTCAACTGTCCCCAAGCCCAGCAGCAGTCCCTGGGAGCCCCAGCAGGGTCCCCATCCCTCACTGGATGGAAACGCTGTAACGCAGCCAAGCCAGAGGTCCAGGACAGCCGAGGGTGCTGCCCCTGGCCTTGGGCGCCTGTCTTCCATGTGGGTTGACCGTCCCCAAGCCCATCGGCGGCTCCAGGGTGCCCTTGCAGGGTCATCATCCCTCCCTGGAGGGAAAAGCTGTAACACAGCACGGCAAGAACTCCAGGATGGGTGGGGGTGCGCTCCCGACCTTGGGCGCCTGTCTAGAATGTGGGTCAACCGTCCAGAAGTCCAGCTCCGGTCCCAGGTAGCCCCGGCAGGGTCCCAATCCTTCCCCAGAGGGAAAAGCTATAACGCGGCACGGCAAGAGCTCCAGGACAGCCGGGGTGCTGCCTGCGGCCTTGGGCACCTGTCTCCCATTTGGGTTGACTGTCCACAAGTCCAGCTGCAGTCCAAGGTGTTAGGGAGAATTCTCTGTTAAGGCTAATTTCCCAAACCTAGTGAGTCCCCCAGCAGCTTTGCTGGATTTTTGGGGTTTATTTTCTTCTCCTGCTAAGAGTGAGGCTCTTTTTCTCCCACTCTTAGGCATGATTTGAGAATGTCCTTTGACTTTGTAATGTGTTTTATGGGCTATGGGGTCTTCTTCTCCATAGGGCTTCATGTGGTTTTGGTTTGTGTGTTACACAGCACCCTCAGTGCAGTAACACAGGGGTGTCATAGTGACCCCCAAACATAGACTCCATACCCTGGGACTGACTACTGTCTCCCATGGCATGTAAAGTCACCATTGACTTTACTAGTCTTAAATTGTGAACAGAACCAGTTCTAACCATCATATTGTGGAAGTACTGGTAGGGGTAATTAGATTGCCCCTGGGTCTGTTTTTCAAGGGGGCACTGTCCAGTCCCCCCTTGTCGAGTTTCTGGCTGGTGGCAGTGGTTACCACGCGAAATATTCCACCGGAATATTTCCTATGGGATTTTCCCATTCATTTTAAACGCACCACTTTTTTGGTGCAATGTTAAAGATGCCGCTGGGTTATTTATTTAATATTTATTCCCCAGTTGGGTCTTTTTGCCAGGACTCGGTTTTAAAATGGCGTTTGTGTTCGCCTCTGTAACTCCAACCCAAGTCGAGCCCTTTGTTCTACTTTTGGTGGGCACAGAAGCCTCCAAAAGTGGTGCCACTCTGTCTGGGTCCACAGGATGTGTGGGAGGGGGGAATAGGCACCCTGGACTGAGTTGCCTCGGCAACTCAAGTCGCACTCTTGTGTGATTGGCCCAGTGGTGAGCCACCCGGCTCACCACTTAGCATGTTTGAGTGACAGCTAGGACTGATGAATGGGGGTTTTCTGCATAAAAGCAGGGCTTTGGGGACTGGAACTTGAGAAGTCGCAACAGGACCTAAAGAATGCGAAGAGGGAGAAGCTGAGCCGACCTGCAACGACGACACCACCGGTGGAGCCCTGCTGAACCGACTCACCACTTCCCAACGACAGAGAAGATCTTCTTCCAGGAGAGTCTTCTTCCCTTGAACTGGTGGGGTTAACCAGTTCGCCTCTTTTTCGCCTTCCTGGATCGTCTCGTGGTCAAATCGCCCGTGCCAAGCACCCCGGCGGCTGGATAGCCACTCTTCACCACTACCACGAATAAAAGGGTAGTACTTTTTAACCGGAAAACTCGCAGCTGGTTTCTTCCCTGGCAGTGCAATGACCTCCAGCCTTCCTCCACGTCGAGATCTTCTCTTCCGCTGGACAAAGCACCAACTTGCACCCGCTGCCAGGAACAACTGCCCCCGCTGGAGCTTTCTCACCATTTCAGGTACTGTGTCCCGCCTGGTCTCCCTTGCAAGAGACCGTCCAAGGTGTCCCGTAAATCCTTGACTCTCTATCCTGGGGTGACCTCGGACCTGTTAACTAATTTTTCTGAACTGATCTAACTCCTTTTTGAACTATCTGCAAAGACTTTTAAAGTGTACTTCAACTGTGTGATCTTGGGCACATTCCACCTTGCTCTCTCCAAGAGTGGCCCTGGCCTATGAACTTTTTGCTCTACAGTAGACCCTGCCTTTCTTGACTTGCTGTGGTTCTTTAAAAAGTGTTGGTATTGTGTGTTTTCCTATTTCTGCCTTTTCTCTCCCTTTTAAAATAATTATTGGAGTGCCATCTTGGTTAAGCGCTCACATCTGTGTGGATAATAAGTGGTGTTCTTTTCCTAAGGCTTGTCGAATAATTAATTAGGGAGGTGTGTATATTTCCAGTGACTGTGTTTGAAGTTGCTTGACATATTAGTGCCAGTGTATTTTTACAAGTGTGTTTTTAAATAAATAATTATATACTTTTATACCAAAGCTCTGGTCAGTGTTTGCTTGTGCTACTGTATTTTTGTACCTAATGTGTATACTCTATATACTGCCTAACTCTTGTTGAGAGAAGTCTTACTGCTCAGCCACAGCTACCAGGTAAATCTGGGTGGTACAGACTGCTACCAATTGGGTTTACTGCTAACACCTGTAGTCTTAAACTTTTTGCAGTGGTCCCAAAGGGAACTGCACAGGTTTCTGCCCAACACCAGGGAACCCCGGCAGGGTCCCCCATCCCTCCCTGTAGAAAAATCTGTAACACAGCCAGGCCAGAGCTCCAGAATGGTCACAGTTGATGTCCCTGTCCTTGGGCGCCTGTCTTCCATGTGGGTCGACCATCCCCAAGTCCAGAGGCAGCCTCAGGGAGCCCTGGCAGGGATACCATCCCTCCTTGAAGGGAAAAGCTGTAACGCAGCGCAGCAAGAGTTCCAGGACATTCGGGGGTGATGTTCCCAGCTTTGAGGGCCTGTCTCCAATGAGGGTCAACTGTCCACAAGTCCAGCGGTGGTCCCTGGCAGCGTCCCCATCTCTCACCAGGGGGGAAAGATGTAATGCAGCCCAGCCAGAGCTCCAGGATGGTCTAGGGTGCTGCCCCCGACCTTTGGCACCTGTCTCCAGAGTGGATCGACCGCCCACAAGTCCAGCCGCAGTCCCAGGGAGCCCCGGAAGGGTCCCTTTCCCTCCCCGGATGGAACAGCTGTAGCGCAGCTCAGCCTGAGCTCCAGGATATCCGTGGGTTCTGCCCTTGGCCTTGGGCACCTGTCTCCCATGTGGGTTGACCGTTCACAAGTCCAGCGGCAGCCCGAGGGAGCCCTAGCAGGGATCCCATTCCTCTCTGGAGGGAAAACCTGTAACACAGCCAGGCCAGGGCTCCAGAATGGTTGTGGTTGATGACCCTGTCCTTGGGCGCCTGTCTCCCATGTGGGTCGACCATCCCCAAGTCCAACAGCAGTCTCAGGGAGCCCCGGCAGGTCACCATCCCTCCCTGGAGGGAAAAACTGTAACGTAGCTCAGCCAGATTTCCAGGACAGTCAGGGTGATGTCCATAGCTTTGGGTGCCTATCTCCAATGTGAGTCGACCGTCCACAAGTCCAGCACCGGTCCCAGGGAGCCCCAGCATTATCCCTCCCCGGGGGAAAAGCTGTAATGCAGCCTCGCCAGAGGTCCAGGATGGCCAGGGGTGCTGCACCTGGCCTTGGAAGCTTGTAGTGTGTGTTGACTGTCCACAAGTCCAGTCGCAGTCCCAGGGAGCCCTGGCGGGGTGCCCATGCCTCCCCAGAATGAAAACCTGTAATGCGTCATGGCCAGAGCTTCAGGACAGCCAAGGGTAGTGCCCCCGGCCTTGGGCACCTGTCTCGCAGATGGGTTGACTGCCCCCCAGCTCAGCGGCAGTCACAGGGAGCTCCGGCAGGGTCCACATCCCTCCCCGGAGGGAACAGCTGTAACACAGCCCAGCCAGAGGTCCAGGACTGCCGGGGGTGCTGCCCCTGGCCTTGGGCGCCAGTTTCCATGTGGGTTGACCGTCCCCAGTTCCAGTGGCAGTCCCAGGGAGCCCCGGAAGGGTCCCCATCCCTTCCTGAGGGGAAAACCTGTAACACAGCCAGGCCAGAGCTCCAGAATGGCCGGGGGTTATGTCCCAGTCCTTCGGCAACTGTCTCCGATGTGGGTCGAGCGTCCTCATGTCCAGCGGCAGTCTCAGGGAGCCACGGCAGGGTCACCATCCCTCCCTGGAGGGAAAAACTGTAATGCGGCACGGAAGGAGTTCCAGGACAGCAGGGAGTTCTACCTCTGGCCTTGGGCAACTGTCTCCCATGTGCCTACAAGTTCAACTGCAGTCCCATGGAACCCCAGCAGGGTCCCCAACCCTCCCTGGAGGGAAAACCTGTAACACAGCTAGGCCAGAGCTCCAGAATAGTGGTGGTGATGTCCTTGGACGTCTCCCACGTGGGTCGACCATCCCCAAATCCAGTGGCGGTCCCCGGCAGCGTCCCCATCCCTCCCCGGGGGTAAATGCTTTAATGCAGCCCAGCCAGAGCTCCAGGATGGCCAGGGCTGCTGCCCCCAACCTTGACAGCCTGTCTCCAATATGGGCCGATATTAGGAAGGATTTCCATTCATGGGTCATTTTCCCTCCAGTTGTGAACCCCCAACTTTTTGCTGTTGTCTGACCATCCTAGTCTGACTTTTGCCAGTGGAGCCCAGCCTTCTGCTGCACTGCGCTGGGCTATCGCTCATTTTGTTATGGGGAAACTGACATGCCCTTCAGACTTTCAGTACAGGGAGACTTTGTTTCCCTTAGTCTTTCACTTTGTTGCGATTTCTTAGTAAAGTTTTATCAGTGCACAATGTACCTTACAGTACAGTGTGCTGGGTCTCTTTCATTTTTAAGGCCCTAGACACCCTCGAAGGAGGATTTTTGGTGAATGTACAAGTGTGCCCAGGAGAGAGCTGGTGGCAGCAGTTACTTATAAAGACATTTTTGACTCTTTTCTGTGGTCCATACCGTATTTGTCCCAGGACAGTGGCCAGTGCCTAAAATGGCCATGCCATGAGGTACTTTGTTCTGTCCTTTGGCCATTTTGTCCTTTGCCTTCTCTAGGCCGAGCAGACCCAGGAAATTCCTTATTTGGTCATGCAAACCCCTGCACAAACTGAAGCTTTCGCAAGCTTCAGCATGCCTTGTGTGTGCGTGCGGCCAGGATGTGGGTTGGAGCTGTATAGTTCCAATACACATCCTGGGTGCCAAGATGTCTGGTGTGCTGGGAATGTCTGGGACCACCGTGGTCCGTGAATGATCCACGTCTGGGATGGCTGAATGTGAGCAGATCTCCTATTGGTATCTATTCATTTTGGCGCAAAGGAGATTCTGGCTAAAAGAAGGCACCTTACACCCAATACAGGTCGATCTTCTGAGTTCACACTGAACTTAGTAAAGGAGCCCAGTATCCTGAACCGCTGAAGCAGATCCGTGGAACCGCTGGTGACCCGCTGGAAGGTTTTGCACTGTGACCATGCTGTTGCCCTGTTGAAGCCCATGTTTTACATCAATCATAGAAGGCCTGCAAGGGCGCTTTGACCCGGAGTAGTGGGACTTACTACTCTCGGTACCTGCTGCTTAACCTTCAAACAAGCTTTTTCAGAAGTGTTCCTGGACCGCCCAGTGAACTGACCATCTCGTACCAGACCTTTGCCTTGGAACCGCCACCGTCCCGAGTTTCGACTTGAGCCTTTGGAGACTGTAAACTCTGGGTATAGGGTATAAGGCATTCTCTCACTGAGTTTCGTACACCTAGCATTCGTAGGTCTGGAATCAGGAGAGTCCGCCTGAACCCGAGCATATGCGGTCACCGTGTTGCCCAGCTGTGGTGACGAATTTCGTGGGTACCTTGCTGCTTTGCCCCCTGTGCTCTTAGACGAGCTGTAGTGGAACTGGCCTGGTCCGTTCTCCAGAAGTGGAGAAATCACCACTGTCCCACCACGGACTGATGTCCCGGAACTCAGCCCCAGAAAGCATCAGGGACACGCAACTGCAGGATTCGAACCTGCGAATGAACTGGACTTGACTGGCAAAGTTTTGTCTGCAGTGCGCTTAGGGTCAGTAAGTACTTGCATCCCTTACCGGTGGCCCCTGGTGCCTCCATAGACTTTTACGCAAGTGTCCCCTGAGGGCCACTCTCCCTTTGTTCAGGTAGCCCGTGCTACCATCCTATTGCCAATTCCTGGAAACCTCTCAACCCTCTTGTATAAACCTTCCTTGAATAGTGGGAACCTATTCTTCATCACCTCACCCACCTTCCTGAGCCAGTACAGCCCCCTGAAGGAGACCCGTTTTGAACTTAACCACACGATCAAGTGCTCTGGCACTGAATGTATTTTTGAGCGCAAGGCTCCACACTTCTTAAGGACTGGACTGCCAATTAGTTAGGGTTTGAATTGTTGAAGGACTGCCTAAAGAATATTCGTACTGTGTGACCCCTTTCTTTACAGGTTGTGGATTTCTGCTCGTGTAATATGCCTTTAGGCCAATAGTTACAGTATATATGTTTTCTAGTTCGCGTTGTGTTAGTTTTGTTAATACTGCTGAATTTTACTTTGTGTTTGAGTTTAAAGGCCTATAATAAATGTATATGTAATTTTGATGTACACCTGACAGAGTAATTTGTTGTGTCGTTTTCTGTGTGTGCTCATTGTGGACATTCGATCACCCTCACCCCTCCTGAGACCTAGTCTTGACCGCCGCCAATACCACCTTGATTGGTCTGGCTTTTCCGGAAGGTTACCCTGTTCCAAGATACTAGGCTGGCCTTCTGAACCTCTAGCCACCAGGTCAGAGTTCAGAAATCCATCTTAACAAATTGGTGTACAGCGGTGTGATAGGATGGAAGGTACCCAATGTTGCGCACTGGTAAAGGTACCCAGATTACACTTACCAAGGACACATAGTGACCTTAGTAGTAACTTAACAGTAAAGGCTAATAACCTATCTTAAAACATGGAAGCAATAACTAACATAACCATGAATGCTTCCAAATCAGAGACACTGAGAATTTTGTGTACCCAGAGAAGCTTATCAGCTCAAGGTACCAAAGGTGAAGTGATCCAAAGGATCATGGATTGGCAAGATGCTCAGCTCGATGCCACTGCTCACACTGACAGACCTAGCAGAGCTGTCACTGCCCTCATCCATGGGGTCCATGAAGACAGGGATGATGTAGAGTCCCCGTTTTTGTCTGTTGGCTCTGATGCTGAAGCCATGCTTGAATTGAAAAAGCAAGAATTGCTGTTTAAGCAGAAGGAGCTTGAGTTCAACATGGCAACGCTGAGAGTTGAGCAAGCAGAAAAACAGAAGGACAGGGATTGCCAGTTGGAACTGGCCAACCTTCAGGCTGCAACTGGCTCCTCCAAGGGATCTGGACATGGGCCTTGGTCCTCCTCTCATCTCATCCACAGTTTCCTAAAGATCTGCTCAGTATGTATGATGAAAAGAATGACATCATGGACTGGTTAACTGCATTTGAGTATGCATGTGAAGTATAAGAGGTTGTGGATGCTGAAAAGATTGCATGGATGCTCAGTTGACTACCCCATTCTGGCTTCAGTGCCATTATGGACATGTCAAAGGCTGATAGAGTAGACTTTGCAAAATTGAAGCAAACTCTCATCACAAAGTTTGGGAAGACTCCTGCTCAATACTTAAAGAGATTTAGAGAGTACAAGAAGTAAGAAGGTAACACTTGGGTCTCCTATGTTACTGATTACTTGAAAATCTTGACTGGCTGGGTTGAAGGTTATAAGGTCACCACCTTTGAGGGTATGATATGTTTAGTCATGCTTGAACATATGTTTGCATCTTGTTCCCCTGAGCTTAAGCGGGACTTGGCTGATTCAAAGGAGATAGATCCTAAGAAGCTGGCTAGTGCAGCAGATTTATGGGTGTCTGACAGAGTGTCCCATAAGGACAAGACTACTCCTGGTAAGCAGGAGGAGGGGGAAAAGAACAAAGATAAGGAGGGTGGGGGATCTGATAAAACATCCTCCCAAAAGAGCCACAAAAAGAAAAACAAGGGTAAGTCCCAAGAGAATGTTCAGGGTACTGGGAATTATACTCCCAGACAGAACTCTGTCTATAGTAAGCTTCCCTATGTCCCAAGACCCAGTGGATCTTGTGTGGCCAGGAGAGCAAGTGACCCTGTGAAGGGGGGCCCAATGTCTCAGAGGCTTATGCTAGCATACGAGACAATACCAAGCACTACTTTAAGGACAGTGTGCTAATCAATGGAGTAGATACTCCTGCCCTTAGGAATAGTGGAGCCAGCAGAACTATGGTGGATTCCACATCGCTAAACCCAGAGGAGCTTGCCAGTTCTCCCCTGATGCCCACCAAGTTAGCTGAGGGCCAAGTTCCCAGTGTTAGGCAGAATCCTGTGCAGTTCCCTTAGGGAGAACTACATAAGATTAAGACTACAGGTGAGAGAAATAAATCCCCTTTGGTATCAGTCTGTACCACAAAGATTTAGTTGTTAGCTGTGGCTGAGCAGTCAGACCTATCTCAAGAGGGAGATAAGCAGTATTCAGGATTTACACAATAGGCCTTCAGTAATATGGAACAAGGAAACACTGACCAAAACTTTGGAGTAAAAAGAATATGTATTTATTTTATACACTTCTAGTTAAACACATCTATCACGGTTCTTAAAGCAAGTTAAATTCGGTCAAAGAAAGTAAACACAACTCCCTAGTTAAATTGTAGACAGGTTTGAGCAAGAGTGAAAACGGAGCAAAACGGCACAGTGAAAACCAAACACAAACGGCACTCTATCAGTTTTGCACAAGTTATACAGAAATATCTTCTTACACACCCTAGCAACACTTCCCTGAAGATTGTGAACCAGTTTAAGCAAGGCAGTGCATCAGTATAGTAAATACTTAAATGAAAACTGAGCAAAATGGCATTTCACAAGATTTGAAAGTGGGGAGGAAAGGGTGGTTATAAGAAGTAGGTGCACCAACACAGTTCTAGTTGAGAAGCAATCTAGAGAAGGCAGTTCTAACAAATGTAGCCAGAGTCAGTAGACATGTGCCAGTCAGCGGTACAGGGCAAGGGCCCAGGAGCAAAATGTTCTTGTCGCTGCAGTCAAGTCTTTGGTTAACGATTTTGAAAAGGTGGATGCAGAAGGTGAAAGACAATGTAAAGAGAGAGGGGCGGGCAACCCAACAGGTAGGTAAAGTATTTAAAACACCTTTAGCTCTACCACGAAGAAAAGGGCGGCCTGGCGGGACAATGTACCTTTAAAATGAAGAAGTGGCTCCTGCGGTGGCGGTTGTTCCTGGTAGTTCCTGCAGTTCGAGTGATCCAGCAGAGGAAGAGAGGCTCTCGTCGTGGAGGAAGGTTCGAGTTACTGCACTACCCAGGGATGAAACCAGCCGCGGTGCTGCCCGATAAATAAAAGGTATGCTCCTTTAAATCGCGGTCCGGGTGGACTGGTGCCTGGCTATCCGGCCTCCGAATACAGGGTACAGGAGATTTGACAAAGGCAAGTCCGGGAAGGCGATTGGCAAACTGGTTGGCCCCACCAGCTCAAGGGAAGAAGGCTCTTTCTCGTCGTGTGGAGAAAAGTGGTGAGAAGCAGCAGGGCTTCACTGGTGGTTCAGTCATTGCAGATGTCTTTGGCTTCTCTCCTCTTCGGCTTCTTAGTTCCAGTGGCAATGTCTTGCTCTTCCAGTTCTCAGGACCCTGCTTTTATGCAAAAAGATCCCCATTCATACAGCCTAGCTGTCACTCACACAGTGGAGTGGTCATCTTGGCGGGAGACCCTCCAGCCTATCAGGGTACAGTGCGACATGGGTTGCTGAGGCAACCCTGTCCAGGGGTCCTACTCCCCCTCCCACACAATGGACCCACCCCAGACTCAGTGGTGCGGAAAGGAGGGCTTCTTGGGAGAAGCCCGCCAAAAGGACGAAAAAAGATCCCCGACCTGGGTTAGGAGTTTAGAGAAAGACACGAGAAAGAAGTTATATTAAAGTTCTGGCAAATAAAACCTACCAGAGTAAAGTTATATTAGAATACACCGGCGGTATGGTAGAGGCTGTCAGAAAATGTCGTAGAACACACATAGCAAAAATGCCTAAGAGTGGGGAAAAAGAGTCTCACTCATAGCAGGAGAAAAAAACAAACCCTTCAAATCCAGCACAGCTGCTGGGGGACTCTATAAGTAAGGGAAATTAGCCATAGAATGACAACTCTCCGTAACACCCAGTGATGCCTGTAAATCCTACTATCAATGGTACAATAGCCAGTATTCCAGTGAACATACAGAGGCAAGTCCCAGGTAAGGTCCTGATGGGGAATGATCTCAGAGACTTAGGTCTTGTAGGTGACACAGCAGAGAGACCATGCACAAGGTCACAAACAAGGGTGGCCTTAGCCAAGACCAAGGCAAGGCCCAAGCCAAAGGGGAAACCCAAGGCTAAATGAGTCAAAAGAGACCAGAAAAGAAAATATTCCCCCTAACTCACCTACCACTGAGGTGGAGGTAGTTGGCCAAACACCTGAATCTGACGAGGAAGAGGTGTTGCCTGAAATTCTCAATCCCCATGACCACCCTGAACTCCAAAATGTATTGGTTGAAGGTGGTCCTGACAGATTTGAGTTTAATAACGGCCAATGTGAGCTCCCATCTTTGGAAGGCCTAAGGAGATAGGCCTGCTGAGAAGTGTGACTTGCAGCCATGGTGTGTTCTGACTCCGCAGCTCAGCTCCCGCCAGATCCGACGAAGATCCGATAAAACGGACCGGTTCCCTGCAATCATCTTGCTCCAAATTGCAGCAACATGGCTGTGAACATCGTGGGTGCGTTCAGGAGAAATTTTGGACATGACACTGGAAGGGATTGCCAGAACGAAGCTTTGCGCCCTTGAAGTGCCACTGGTGGAATGCGGACCCAAGCTGGCGGCTGAGGTCATGCTGCAACGTTAGAGAGGCTGGTGTGCTGCGGGAAGTGACCGGACATCCTAGCCGGAGTCGGAGAACAGCTGCATACATCCAATGGCATACATTCAACGGCTGTGGGCTTATTGGAGGTCCGACCGCGCCCCAGCCGCTAAATTATAAATTACCCGCCTAGTCCCCTTTCTTGCATACTGTCCCTTCCTAGGGACCGGAGACCGAACCTTTTTCACCAGAAAAACCCTTCTTCCCCTTTAAATTTAGAGGCGCACAAGGGTGCGGCACTGGGAGCATGCACTGCCCTGACTCCGCCCTCCAGCACCACATCTCAGTCCCCATAGACGCGTCGACAATAGATTAACATTGCCTAATGACACCAGTTTTATTAGGGGGGAGGATGGTGGGACGTATGGAGGAAAGGGGACTAAGGACTAAGAGTATGTTAGTCACTACGGTGAGTAACTTATAATTACTCTTAAGTCCCGTCCCCTTTCCTCCATACTGCATGGGCAATTACAACTGAATGTAGCCCCAGGGTGGAGAGGAGACCCTTCTTAAACAAACAGGTTCCTAAGAACCCCCTGTCCGAAGGCATCCTCTGATCTAGAGCCTGCATCCAAGCAGTAATGCTTGCAGAAAGCCGAGGGGGTGGCCCAGGTGGCCGACTCTGCTTAAGACTTGCCAGGAGACCTGCCGTTGGAATGCAATGGCTGTGGATTTGGCTCTGACTGCATGGGCGTGCATGTTAGCCGGCAGTGGTTTATGCTGCCCTTCATATGCTTCCTTGATGGCCGAGACCGTCCATCATGCTATAGAGGCCTTGGATGCCTGATACTCAGGCCTTGACCCACCGAAGCTGACAAACAGTGCGTCCGACTTGCGGAAGCCCTTGGTCCTGTCGAAGTACAACTTTAGCGCACGTCTAACATCAAGGCAGTGCAGAACCTTCTGAGCCTCGTCCTTTGGTTCAGCACAGAACGTAGGCAGAACAATTTCCTCGTTTAGATGTAAGGCAGAAGGCACCTTAGGTAGGAACGCTTGGTGTGTCCGCAGGACTACCTTATCCTTGTGGTATAGGGTGCTAAGGCGGCCAGCGCCTGGATTTCGCTGACCATGCGAGCTGTAGTGAGGCCATCTAGCAAGGCTGTCTTAATGGTGACCAGTCGGATGTCCGCAGACGCCGCCGGCTCAAATGGTTTGTGTGCCAGGGCACCCATCACTACATTGAGGTCCCACATGGGGTGTGGCCTCTTGATTGGTGGGTCTGGCAAGACCCGTCAAATGCTTTTTGACAATAGGGTTGGAAGAGAAAAAGACCCCTTCATCTGAATTTCTGTAGGCTCCAATGGCCGCCAAATAAGTGCAGCAAGTGTCCACCTGCAGGCCAGAGTGAGCAAGGTGCGCAGAAAAGGCGAGCATGTCGTCCAACGTACATGCAAGGGTGTCGATCTCTTTAGAGGCTGCCCAGTGACAGGACCTGGTCCATTTACTCTTATACTGGGTCCTGGTAGTCTTGCTCCTTGCACCATGTATGATCTCTAGATTAGCCTGTGAGAGGCTGAGGTGCCCTAGTGTGAACTTCTCAGGAATTACGCTGTGTGGGCTAACTTCTGTGGCGTGGGGTGGATGACCCTGCCCCCTGTTGCGCCAGAAGATGTGCTGGGCCCGTCAGAAGGTGAATGGGGGCCGGTCCGAGAGGCTGAGCAGCTCCGAGAACCATGGCCTGGCTGGCCACCATGGAGCTACCAGAATGATGCTGAGGTGGCAAGACTCCTTTATCTTGCATATCAACCTGTGGATCAGCGGTGTGGGCGGGAAGGCGTATGCTGTCATGCAGTTCCACTGAATCTAAAATGCGTCGCCCAAGGAGCCGAGGCCCTGTCCCTGTCAGGACGTGAACTGTTGGCACTTCCTGTTATCCCGGGAGGCAAAGAGGTCCACCTGTGGGTGCACCATCTGCTGAAGATCTCCAGCAGCACCTGGTCATTCAATTGCCACTCGTAATTGTCTGCTCCCAGTCTGCTGAGTTTGTCCGCCTCCAGGTTGGATTCCCCCTGGAAGGTGGATGGCCCCGAGGTAGATGTTGTTCTCCAGGGCCCATTCCCACATGCTGACAGCTAGTCTGCACAGTGCCGGGGATCTGGTACCTCCCTGCTTGTTGACAAAGAACATGCTGGTGGAGTTGTCTGTCTGAATGAGGACAACCTTGCCCCCAATAACCGGAAGAAAGGCCCTGAGCGCCAGCCAGATGGCCCTTAGCTCCAGCCAATTGATGTGGTACTCCTGGTCCTGCCGGGTCTAGACTCCATGGACGCTGTGGTTGTCCAGAGTGGCCCCACAGCCCTCGAGAGAGGAGTCCGTAGTGATGGTGACCTGTGAGGGTCGGGTGCCGGAAGGGCTTGCCTGTCCGCAGGTTGCAGTCCCTGGACCACCATGTGAGGTCCGGGTGAAGAAAAGGAGGAACGTTGATCATCACCACCTGAGAGCCCCCCGCCTGCTTCCATGATGCTGCGAAGTGCAGATATATCCTCCTCATCCTGAGTCTCGTTTGGGAGACGGCCAATAGGACCACTGCTATGAGACCCAGTAGGTTTGGGTACCACCAGGCCGATGTCACCTCTCTGCTCAGGAAGTGAGCAGCAGCCCTTTTGATGGCCGTGATCTTGTCCTTCGAGGGGAACACTCTCTCGGAGTCCATGCCCCAGATGAGGCCCAGGAAAGTCAGCCTCTGCGTAGGCTGCAGCTGTGACTTCTTGAGATTGAGCGAAAAGCCCAGATCATGGAGCGTGTTCATAAGAGCGCGGGAAGTGCGGTGCACCGTTTCCGGAGACACTGCCCTGATGAGCCAGTCGTCGAGGTACGGCTAAAGGTGGTGGCCCTGAACCCTGAGGGGGCTGCCACTGTATTCATCAGTTTGGTAAAGACCCAGGGGGCCGAGTTGAGGCAGAAGGGAAGCACCTTATATTGGAAATGGTAGCCCATGATTCTGAATTGTAGAAAAGAACGATGAGGCTGCCAAATCTTGACGTGTAGGTACGTGTCCTTCAGATCCACGGAGCACATCCAGTCTCCCTTGCACAATGTCTCCGCTATGTGAGCTGGTGTAATCATCTTGAATTTTTATGGAGGTAGGGAGAGGTTGAGAATGAATAGGACCAGCACAACTCTCAGGCCCACCTGGTTGTTTTTCTGAATGGCAAAAATCCTGGAGTAAAAGCCCAAGCCCCTCTGGAAGGCTGGGACTTCCTCCACTGCCTGGCTCTCGATGATATACCGGATCTCTGCCAAAAGAGTTGCTGTCCCAACCTTTGGGAATGGAGGGTAGGAGCGAGGAGAGGCAGGGATAGGTAGGTGGTACCCTGTGGATACTACAGAGAGGATCCAGGGATCCGCAAAATTCTGGTGCCAGAAATGAGCGTAGAGAGCAAGCCTGCCTCCCACCGGAGACATGTGGACCTGAGGGGGCGTGTCATGCCTTCTTTCCCTCTGATGCTGTTGCAGAGGAGGGGGACTGGAAAAAGCCCTTACCCCCCCCCTCTTTTTGTTGCTTGCGCCAATGTTGGGTCGGCGAACAGTCTGGCTGTCTGGACCTCTTCTTGGAATCCGCTGAACCCTCCGTATGTACGCCCCTTGTCCGATCTCTGCTGTGACTGGGTGTATGTTTTGGGCATTGCCTTTGTGAGGATAGATAAAGACTTTGCAGTTTGTGAGCTGTTTTTCCTTTTATCCAGCTCTTCATCCGTGGAGGAGTGAAAGAGGTCACCCCCTTCGAACGGCAGGTCCAAAATGCAATCCTGAACATCCCTGTAGAACTTAGTAGCACGGAGCCAGGCTGTTCTTCTCATGTCCGTGGCAATGCAGATGGCCCGGCCAGAGGTGTCAATGTGGGCCACGGTGGACTCCATGATGTCTTGTGTCACTATCTTGGCCTCTGCCAATCCCACCTTGAATCTTAATTGGCTCTGCGCCGGAAGCTCTGGGAGGAAATCTGCAATTTCCCGCCACAATCTATGGTTGACGGCTGCCAGCATGGCATCCGCGTTAGCCTGACGAAGATGCAGCGAGGCATTACAATAAAGCTTCTTCCTGTACGCCTCCAAGATCTTCTCCTCCTTGCCTAGCAGCGCCGCTGATGAGGAGGCCGAGGACGACTGAGGCTTGGAGTAGAGTGATGCTGCAGCAATCACCGAAGAGTGTGGCTGAGGATGGGCTGACAGCAAGAGTGTATCCCCCTCCATCTGCCTGTACGTTGCGTCCATGCGCCGATTGACCGGCCGGACCGAGTGGGGCTTGAGCCACCCCTTTTTGGCTAAGACGACAACGTCCTACTCTCGCCTACTGCATTTCCATTTTCTGCTCAAACGTCCAGTGCTACGCTGACGACACCCAACTCATTTTCAGGCTTCCCTCTGATACCACCTCTCCCTCCCTCATCTCTGATTGCTTAATTGACATTCAAAATTGGTGTGCCGCCAACGATCTTTGTCTAAATGCCAACAAGACCGAGATCCTCCTCATTAGTACACCTTCACCATCCTTTCCCCTCACTCTCTGGCCGGCCTCCCTTGGCCCTCCTCCTACCTGCGAGGCTAAGAATCTCAATGTTATCTTTGACTCCACACTTTCCTTCTCCTCGCACATCTCTGACGTCTCTTAAAAGTCAAACTTCCTACTGAACCTCCTTAGAGGTACTCTGCCTTTCCTTTCCTTCCCCCAGAAGCTCACTGTCTCCCAAGCTCTGGTTCTCTCTAAGCTGGACTACTGTAACAGCCTCTTTCTAAATCTACCTGCCTCCACTCTCCGTCCTCTACAACTAATCCACAACAGGACTGCTTGGCCTCAAGCCCTGGGATTGTATCCCTCCAGCTCTAAAATCCCTTCATTGGCTCCCAGTGGATGCAAGGATTACATTTAAAACCCTCTGCATTGTCCACAAGGCTTTCTGGGGCCTGAGTCCAAAATACCTTCAACTATCCCTCCGTAAATACCTCCGCTCTCGAGCCCTTCACTCCTCTACTTCTAACTCCCTCAGGGTCAGTCGCTTTTCAAAGAAAAAAGCTGGGGATAGATCTGTCTTCGGCGGGAGCCTCTCTTTGGAACAGCCTCCCTGCCACCTTGAAACTTCAGGAGAACCATCTCCGTTCCGGAAGCTCCTCAAGACCTTCCTCTTCGCTTCTGCCTTTGCCCCTCCTCTCCCCTGCTGATTTGTTTTCTCTCTTGGCAGCATGCTCCCGGCCACCCTTTGGCCTTTGGGCCCAGAAACCTACTCATCCTCCTGCACTGACTCTTGAGCCACTCACCTTTCTTCTGCACTTATCTGATACACCCTATCTGACAAATTACGCCCTTGCCTTTTGTATTTTTTTAAAATGTATTTACTGGATTTATTTATTTACTTCACTTATAATTTATTCTCTCCTCTCCTTTGTGCTGCACTTTCCACTGTTCCCCCTTCCTAGCACTCTCTCCCTTTCCCATGTACTTGCATACTCTTAATGTCACTGGGCCTAGTAAGATTGTTTTTTTTTTATTTCTCCCTTGTTCCCTTCCCTTTGCTTGGTCGCGCCCTGAAACACTTGAGCGTGATATAAATAAAATATCATATCATAACATATCTTCTGCATCGGTATCCCCGTTCTAGCCGATGGGCGTAGCATGAGGACCTCGGCAAGCTCCCCCTGTGCTAGTTGCTCAACTTGGGGTTGAGGAAGGCCCAAGTACTCTGCCAGCCCTGCACGATGTTTGTGGAAGGCCTTGGCTGACGATGGTGTGTCGGCATCCTCCTCCTCATCCGTGTCCACCTGAGGGCCCGGTTGGTCCGGCACGGTGGAAGGGTGCAGGGAGCCGACGGCTGGGGTGTGGATACCGGAGCCAGGGGCTGTGGTAGAGGCTGGTATGGACCGCCTGTACTATCGGCTGGGGGGCCAGAGCGGGCAGCAGCGGCTGCACTGGGGCCTGAGGCACCGGAGCCATTGGCGGGAGCACATCCCTAATGGCATCCCTAAGGATGACCCCCATCCAAGGAGATTTCATGAGTCAGAGGAATCTTTCAAAGAACCTGTCCACACAGGCCGGAGGGGTGGTAGGTGATATTGACTGGGTGGCGGAAGGCTGCTGAGGACGTTGAATGCCCTGACCATATGGACGCAGCAGAAACCTGCCCTGCGCAAATGAAGGATAGGCTGTAGGCCATGTACCTGATTGACACCAGTCCCACCTTGACACTCGCTCCTCCCGTCCATGGTGCGGTATCGGATGGGTGCCCATGTTGTCTGGCGCATCAGCCATCTTGTTGAGCTGCCTGCCACGTGCCAACATCGTGTTGCTTGGCTCACAGGGCCCAGCCTCCTCCAGGACTCTTGAGTGTGGATCATGAGGCCTACCCTGCACCTCCAGGTTGAGACCTGGTAGGCGCTTCACCCTCGGCGGAGTTGCTGGTAGTGCCACGTATAGGCACCCCCTCGGACATGTTGCGGGTACAAATGTGTGGCTCCTTGGGTGAAGACCAGGAACAAGAACCTTCAAGTCCCTCAGCACTGTCAGCGGGAGGATCTACTAACCCCTCAGCCTCGGCCGGTAGCTGGATTAGCCTTGGTGCTCATGCTGGTTCCTCCTGCTCGGCCGAGTCCTTGGGAAGGAGTTTCCCTTGCGGGGTGTGCTGGAAAAGAGTGGCCCTACCTTAGGCCTGGATCGATGTTTGATGAAGTCCTTCAGGTCCTCTGGAGGCGACTTCTGGAAGAGCTCCCTCCACCTGGCTAGTCTGTTCCTCAAAGACCTTGAAGAAAGCTTGTTGCGCGTGGTACAAGCCTGCCAGCCGTGGTCGGAGCCAAGGCACCGGAGGCAGAGGGCGTGGGGGTCTGAAGTAGGAAAGAGTCCTTTGCAGGATGTATACCTGCTGAACCCTGTTCCGCGCGTGAAATTACATGGCCGAAGCCAAACCCAGGAGCGCTAGTGATTTCGGCCCGTTCCCGTCGACGCAGAAAAGGGTACTGAGTTGTGGTGCTGGAGGGTGGAGTCAGGGCAGCGCATGCTCCCAGGGCCGCACCCCCGCACGCCTCTAAATTTAAAGGGGAAGAAGGGTTTTTCTGGTGAAAAAGGTTCTGTCTCCCGTCCCTAGGGACGCCCATGCAGTATGGAGGAAAAGGGGCGGGATGTAACAGTACAGGTGGAGAAACCGCACCTCAACTCCTGCACTAGAGCTGATAGTACCAACACCCTTCGGGGCCTGGCAATTTCAGCATTGGCTCCTTGCTGGTGTGTGGAATGGGTTGAAGGGAAAGGAGCACTGGGAGACTGGAGCACCAATGGATTAAGGAAAGGAAGTGCAGACAACGTGAGGCGAGAAGCCCCCCGCCCCCAGAGAGTGTTGCAACGGACCTCCAATGTATGCCGTGGCAGACTTGGTGGGACTACGTGAACCTCCCCAAGGCAACGCTCTCGCATTGTCATCTCCACTATTGCTGACCACCGCTTGGAGGGAAGATACTAAAAGCAGCTCACAGCTGCTCACCAACGGAATGTAGCTCCTGTTGGACCCAGAAGAAGGCCAAGGCAGCACTTTTTACCACAGCAGAAGAGCGATGCATCTGGGATAAACGCAGGGGACGTGCTGTCCCGATCATATCAAACGAATTGGACCAGCCATTCATTGAGGTAGGCAGTGCGTGCTAAGCACCACCAGCTACTGGATTCAATCCTTCACCCCCAATAGCGCTAAAGGAAAGCATGTGCGCTTTGTGTATTATAAATAATACCTATGACAGACTGGATGCCACCTAAGGTTAGCAAGTTTTAAAGCAGCCAATCAACGCTAGACAGCCACACCAGGAATAAGCGGCCGCCGTCCACGGAGACTAGGGCAGCGACCCAGGACAAAGGGAGAGACAAAGTGGAGATGCACAACCAGGTCCTGGAAGCCATTGCAGACATGGAAGGCTCTCTGGAGACACAGATAGAGGAAGTCAAGGTGGACGTGGGCCTGTTACACCAAGATGTAAGGAAACTTGCGGAACGCACCACAAGTCTAGAGCAACAAACTAAGAAAATAAGATGTTGATCCAGGAAACACATGCAGACGTCCACATCTTGCAGCAGAAAGTCAAGCTGCTTGAAAACAGGGTGGGAGATGCGGAAGGTAGGGCCCGTAGGAACAACATCCGCATTGTTGGCCTGCTGGAGGGCGAAGAGGGCTCGGACCCTACAGCATATGCAGAAAATATGCTCCTGCAGGAAATTGGCCCCGGAAATGTATTGCAGGGCTTCATGATAGAAAGATCGCATAGAGCCCTCACCAGAAGGCCACCGCCAGGTGCCCCTTTGTGACTGATAATTGCAAAAGTTTTCAATTATGAGGACAGAGAAAATATACCATCTTACTCCAGGCAAGGGGGCATGCTGCGCAGAGCGTCAACTTACTTGGCTGTCCACCCAGATTATACCTTCCAACTGCAGAAGAGTAGGACCCACTTTTCAGCAGCAAAGGCTCAGCTCAGCAGGGCAGGCTTGAGATACATGCTGATGTACCCCGCACACAAAGTCCTGCATAATAATCGTGCCCTGTTCTTTGATCAGCCACAAGATGCGCAGACGTGGATGGACCAAAAGGGCATAGGCCCCACGATGGACGAGAAGGGCGCACCACCACCACAAATGGGATCCACAGGGCTGGCGGCGGACAATGCCTAAAGTCAGATGCACGATCGCTATACCTTGTTGGACCCAAGACAGTACTACTGAGTATTAGTCAGAGACCCCAGTATAAGCGGGTTGTCGACTTACTGGTTGCTGTTTTTGCGGGACATGGCCACTTATGCTTCCATTTGCTTTCTAAGGTGGGTTCGCTCACTGACTTGATCATCGCCATTCAGAAAGGAGAACTGGCCCGCCATGGCAGCCAGCCCGCCCTCAAGGAACTCCTTTTCTGGGCACTTGTTATTGAGCCCCAGTCGGTGCGCACAGGTCCCTGGTCCATGGGCCGCTGTTGACTGCGAGAGGCGGATACGCCTGAGCATGAGTGGCAATGCTGGGCGATTGTTCATAGTTGCTATTGTTGGGGAAGTTGGGGGGGAGGGTTATGGGGTGCGTGAACTAGCGCCTGAAACACGCTGTTGCAAAGACACGTTGAATCGACTGTGGCCCTGGAATTCTGTAGGATTGGCTGATGGGCCTTGGAAGTGGGGCCACTCCATATTGAGTATGTACTTAGGGCCACTAACGTGACCTTACTTACCTGGAATGTCTGGGGTTTGAATGCATATGTGAAAAGGAACAGAGTCTGTTTGTATCTGCACAGATATAAGGTAGATATTGCCTTGCAGCAAGAGAACCACTTAACAGCGAACAGACAAGCACTGCTGGCAAAAAAAGGAAATGGACCATTGTTCGGCTCCCCGTACTCGGCATATGCCAGAGGGGTTCTAATCTGGATAGCACCCACGGTGCCCTTCAAGGTGACCCAAATTAAGACCGATAATGAGAGCAGGATGCTGCTAATGCAGGGGCTCTTAGAAAATACTAACACCTGTCTAGTCAGCACGTACGCCCCTAACCACAACATAGCAGCATTCTTCCGAACACTATATTCGAGGCTCAGCCTCTACTGAAGTAGCAACATCGTCTGGGGGGAGGTTTTGATTGTGTCATGGATCCATTGCTGAATAGATCAGATACCAAGGTGCACAAGCCAACCACCCTGCTAAGGCCATACGGACACCTCTGGCATCTTTAGATTTCATGGGACACCTGCAGGACGCTCCACCCAGACTCCAGACACTTCTCACATTATTCCGCCCCACACACGGTCCACATTAGACTAGAAATATTCCTTGAATTTATCACTGCGGAATACAAAGGGAAGGTTTTGTCAGACCACGCCTCGCTCCTGCTACAATGGCAATATGCACCACCTAGCTCCCCAATACAAACCTGGAGACTCTGGAGCGTATCAGGGACAGTATTACTGACTATTTGGCACTAAACACTGGTAGTGTGTCCAGCGTCTGGACCTTATGGGATGCCCTTAACATGGTTATTAGGGGTGCTGCCATTGCTAAATCAGGTGGCATCCAAGCTATGATTAATAGAATATTGCCCTCCACGGAAGAGAAAATTCAAAGGTTGACACAGACCAAAGCAGGCCAAGAGGATAACGATGCGGAAGTACTGGCGCTGAGGCAGAAATGCATGGGACATTGGGAGAGATTAGGAATGTATAATTACTGAAACTATACTGAAAGACAGCATGCAGAAGTCGACAAACCAGGCAAGTTGTTGGCATGGCTATACAAACAGGAAGAGAAATGAGTGCCCATCTATTCAATCCGTACACAAGATGGCACCATGTGTCACACAAAAGAGGGTATTAATGCTGTCTTTTGGGCATTCTACCAGGCTTTATACTGTGAAGAGATTAAAACCACACAAACGAATATAGCAGAAGTATTAGGCGAAATTGGCTTCCCCCGCCTGAACGTCGAACAGCATGCAGGTTAGGACACACCCACCACAGCAGAGGAAATACTGTGCATAATAAGATCTTTGCCCACAGGCAAAACCCTAGGCTCCGACGGACTACCCAGTGAATTCTACAAGGAATTCATGCAGGAATTAGCTCCACACCTCCAGGACGTGTTCTGTGAAGCATTTGAGTCTAGTGTCGTCCCGCGTAGTCTAAGGGAATCTATTATTATACCTCTCCTATAACCCAATAAATCGCTGGTGAAGTGTGGCTCGTATTGGCCCCTGTCCATGCTTAGCCAGGATGGTAAGATACTGACAGCACTATTGGCTACAGGTTAAAGAAGGTGATTCATAAGCTTGTGCACCCCGACCAAACAGGGTATGTACCAGGCAAGAGTATATCCTGGAACCTAAGGCGATTGCATCATGTTTTAGATAGCACTGCGGCCTGGGACATCCCCTGTGCGGTCGCCACACTGGATGCAATAAAAGCATTTGATTCTGTTAGATGGGAGTGGCTTTACGCTACACTGGATGGATTTGGCTTTGGCCAAGGGTTCATTAGGTGGGTAAAATTATTATACGCCAAACCAATGGCACGAGTCAGGACGGGTAAACATATTTCAGACGATTGGGAGCTAGAAAAAGGAACCAGGCAGGGTTGCCCACTAGCTCCCTTGCTTAATATCCTAGCTATGGAACCTATCGCGGAATACCTAATTACGGAATACATAACAGCAGGTATAGCCATTGATGGTGCGCAGCACTTGATCTCTATGTATACTGATGACACATTGTTACACATTCAAAATCCGGAAGATAACTTGCAACTAATACTAGAGGTTCTAGCGCTCTTTGCTGAGCTTTCGGGTATCACAACCAGTGTAGCGAAATAGTCTTTGTTCCCCCTAGCGGGTCTCTCTAAAAAGACAATCGTGCAACTGTCATACCTGGTGCTACAATGGAGCGTGGACTTGTTCAGATACTTAGGAGTGCTTATTTATCGTGATCCGGCGCTTGAGCATGCCCATAACACCGCGAAAGCCCTAGAGGAAGTTAAAAATTCGATAACATTTTGGAATAAACTTCCCCTTTCTTTAATGGGCAGGGTGGCATTGCTGAAAATGGTGGTCATGCCCTGCTACTACACTTTTTTTATAAATGCCCCGTACTACATTCCTAAAGCCTTTTTCACGACCCTTGATACCCTCTGCAGGGAATTCTTATGACAGAAAGGCTGGAGCAGAATTGCGCTGGCCTCCCTACATAGGCCTTATGAAGAGGGGGGCATTAGGATCCCACACTCTGAATTATACTATGTGGCGGGGCAATTGCAATTCATAGTGGACAGGCTGGCAGACGACTACCGCAGACACAAAGTTACTGCAACCAACCATGTTGCGCTTCTTCTTAAAAGAAATTATGTGGAGCAAATGACCCAGAGACCGGCAATGCTCGCACTTAGAGTCACTGGGTATTCAAGTATGGGCTAGAGCGCTCACAATGATGGGACTTCGGGACCCTGTCTCAGTGCAGATCCCTTTAGTGACAATAGTTTCAGCGGGCTCCCAAGCATATCTGGGAATACGCAAGGTTTGGTAAGGATATGGGATTGCCACATTAGGAGATTTACTTCACAACACTTCCCTTGTGTCTTTTCAGGAGGTGGCAGAACGCACTGGCTTACCTCAAGGCCAATACTTATTCTATTGCACCATTAGAGAAGAGATCACACGTAGTTGGCCCACCTACGGTGAAGACCTTGAAAAACACTCAGCTATTGACATCCTGTATGACATTTTGGAAGGAGGACACTTAATCTCTAGGATATATGACTTATTTTAACTAGGGATCCCCCAAAGACCTGGTAGCCAAGCGTAACTGGGAGAATAAACTATGCGCCCCGTTTTCAGACACATTGGGCTTGGATACTGAGATACCACAAGACAGTGTCCGAGAATGCACAGCTACAATTGATCCAGATATTTGTAACCACAGCGCTCACATGACCCCATTGAGACTCTGAAAGTTCCCAGGCTCCACTATGCAGTGCTGCCCTACATGTGCTGCCACAGAAGCTGGTATGCTCCACATGTTTTGGGCATGCCCCAACATACAAGAATATTGGGCAGCAATAGAGATGAGAATGAATAAGGGAGGGCTCCAGATGAACGTGATGTCCCCATCTGCTTAAATGTTAGGACAATTTCCGTGCCACAGACCCACACGATACATACATAGAATGAAAGATTTGGCGTGCATACTGGCCAAACGTAGAATTGCTATGACATGGAAATCCCCAAGGGGTACCAGCATAGAAGACTTGTGGCGAGACCTGAAAATGTGGGCCCTAGCTGAAACGGCTGCTTGGAGGCGGGCGCTATGACTGAACCGGTCGGACAGCAGCGAAGATAGCTCTGCCTGGAACACCCTGACACAAATATTATTTGCACTGGTCGACACTAAACTGGATAGGGGGACACGCCCGAGTAACCATAGCAAGGATCAATTCCGCAGCAGCAAGCACAAATTCACGACGGGTGCTAGTGAATCGGGCAGGGTAAGGGGGTGGGATTGTGGGTGGGTAGGGTTGGATGGGCATTGTGGATTGGGTTTGTGGGTTAGATTTCATTGTAACAATATATGATGTGATAAAGTGCAAATGCACTCTACCGTTGTATATACAGGTTAAAACCAATAAAACATGGTTTAAAAAAAAGATAAAGTAGACAGGCCTGCTTCCAGCTTGAGGGTGAACCTCGTGGGAAGCCTAGGATTTATTGGGAAGGTGGGCTCCTGTACAGTGAGCCCACAGAGTCTACAGAAGGAGACCATATGAGGTTGGTGGTTCCCCTTCGTGTAAGACCCTTCCTCTTGCACGCGCATGAAGTCCCCCGTACTGGTCACCTTGGCATCAAGAGAACCGAGCAAAGGTTAGCCATGCACTTCTACTGGCCCAAGATGGCGGTCCAGGTAGAAAGTAACTGCAGGAGTTGTGCCACCTGCCAGTTATCTGGGAAAAGTGGCACAAAAAATCCAGGCTCCATTGGTACCACTCCCAGTTGTGGGGTACAATTTGAAAGGGTAGGGATTGACATTGTTGGTCCTCTTGACCCTCTGACATCCTCAGGCAATAGGTTTATGCTGGTGTTTATCGACCATGTCACCAGGTATCCTGAGGCCATCCCATTAAAAACAATAACTGCCAAGTTAGTTGCTAAAGCTTTGCTTGGCATTTAACGGGGTTGGCTTCCCTAAAGAAGTTGTGTTTGATAGAGGCAGCAACTTAATTTCCAAGTACATGCAAGCCATGTGGAAGGAGTGTGGGATTACTTCTAGGTTTTCCTCAGCATATCACCACCAAACCAATGGCTTAGTTGAGAGATTCAATAAAACCCTCAAAAGCACGATTGGGGCTCTGGAAGAGCACCACAGGAGAACATGGGATCTCTTTCTTCCATGCTTCTTTTTTTGCCTTCAGAGAGGTACCTCAAGAGGGGGTTGGCTTCAGCCTTTTAAAGCTTCTTTTTGGTCCCCCTGCTAGGGGACCCTTGGCTATAGTCAAGAAGGGGTGGGAGATGCCTACTCCCCCTATCACTACCAATCTAGTGGACTATGTGCTAGAATGGAGGAAGAGGATGGTCCTCCTGATGGCTCAGGCCAGTGATAAGTTGAAGGCTGGGCAAGCTCTGGTGAAACACTGGTATGACCAGAAGCCTTCCCTTGTCAACTTTACACCAGGCCATAAGAACAAGTTACTTACCAACTTTAACATTCTTTTGACTGGATGTTCCTCCCACGTATTCCTCATCTTGTGCTAATTCGTTATCGCCAGCTTCGCTGCTTTGGAAATTTTTTTTTTCGGTAGAGGGCGCTGTGCTCGAAGTCATGGCATCGATTATCCCTCGACGGGCTCTGTTCCGTGTCAACGTCACTGTTGGTATAAGTAGCTCGAGTCGCGCCCGTTGGCGTCAGTTCTGTTTTTTCGAGGAAATACTCGTGGAACATCCAGGTGTATGCTGTGACTGATAGGCCCACCGTGAGAGGAAAGTGTAAGAAAACGTAAACTGTACTGCGGGGTAGGCTGGGAGGATCGATGAGGAATCCAATTAGGATCATGATTTTCCTGAACTTTCTCAACCTCCTAATTACTTGAGGAATCACGGGGACTGGAGGAAACGCATACAGCAGGGGGAAATCCCAATCCACCACGAATGCGTCTCCTAGAGCTCCTCTCGGGGGAAATTCCCTTGAGCAATACTGATCGCACTTCTGGTTTACCGTGGTTGCGAACAGATCCACTTTAGGGGTTCCTCAAAGGACTTCCTGAGACTGTGCTCTGCCTGCCCAGAGCTTCTGCTACCGTGTTCTGCTCTCCGGTTAGGTGAACTTCTGATAGAGAGAGTCCTTCTCGTATTGCCCAGAACCAGAGCTGCCTTGCCTCTGTGCAAGGAGGTAGTAATCCTACGCCTCCTCTTTTGTTGGGGTAGTACATGGCCACTGTGTTGTCCGTCATTATCAGGACATTCTTTCCCTGTACAAAGGGCAGGAAGGCCTTCAGCGCCAGTCTGATTGCCCTCAGCTCCAATAGGTTGATGTGTAGTTTGGACTCCGATGGAGACCAACGTGATTGTCAGATCGCTGGTGTGAGCTCCCCACCCCGTGAGTGAGGCGTCCGTTACTATTGTTATCTCCGGCCATGGTTGCCAAAAAGATTCTCCCTTGAGGATGTTGTCGTTGCAAGCCCACCATAATAGGTCCTAAGCAACTGCGGTCGGGACTTGCAGAAGATCTGACATATTCCCAGAGAATTGGGACCACTGAGGGCCCATTGGAGGGATCTCATTCTCAGTCTGGCTTCTGGCACCAGAAAAATGCAGGATGCCATGAGGCCGAGCAACCTCAGAAAATCGAAGACCGGCAGATGCTGGGCTTTCTGGAATTTTGTTACCATCTGCTGGATGTGGAGAGCTCTTACCTCTGAGGAGGCAAGGCTTTGCCTGAGGAAGTGTCCAAGAATGCTCTGATAAACTGGAGTTGTTGGGATGGTATCATGTGGGACTTCTTGAAATTGAAGGAGAAGCCCAGGTTGTGGAGGAAGTGGCAGGCGATCGACATATGTTCCTGATCTTGTTCTGGAGAACGTGCTCTGATCAGCCAGTCGTCCAGGTAGGGGTAGACGTGAATCCCCCCTCTCCTGAGACTCGCTGCCACTACCGCCATCAGCTTGGTGAAAACCCTTGGAGCGGAGGTCAGCCCGAAAGGCAGAACTCAAAACTGATAGTGAGAACCGCCAACTGCGAACCTCAGGTATTTTCTGTGCTTGGGATGGATTGGCACATGAAAATAAGCATCCTGAAGGTCCAATGATACCAACCAGTCTTGGAGTTGGAGAGCCTGAAGGATCTGAGAAAGGGTTACCATCTTGAACTTGTCCTTCCTGAGGAACTTGTTCAATTTTCTTAAGTCCAAGATGGGTCTCAGTCCTCCGTCCTTCTTTGGGATGAGAAAATAAGGGGAGTACCAACGTTTTGTTCCTCTCCGCTACAGGTACATGTTCTATTGCACCTTTCTCTAGCAGGGTTAAAATTTCCTGCAAAAGGAGCGGGTCTGGAATTTTGGTAGAGCTGGCTCCCGGTGGGTGATCGTGAGGTCTTTTTAGGAAGGGAAGGCAGTAACCTTGAGCTACTGTTTCCAGTGCCCAAGCATCTGAAGAAAGCATCTGAAGTAATGCCTCGCCATTCTTTCAGATGCTGAGAGATTCTGCCTCCCACTTGTGTTTTGTATGATAAGACCTCAGAGTGATTTGGAGGCGGCTGCAGGAGCGGCTGAGGGCATAGATGCCGTTCCTGAAGATGGCTTTGTAGTCTTTCCTCGTCCACCACGAGTGACATTCCTTTTGCCCCTTTGAAAAGCCTCTTGGTGAAAAGGTCTGTGAAAAGGTCTGTAGTTTTTCTAGGCTCTCATCAGCCTTACTACCAAACAGCCTCGATCCAGTCCTGTGGTTCTGGCTCCAAAGACAGGTTCCACTGAGCTGAGGTTCTGTGTGGACTACAGAGTTCTGAATGCTGTCACCAAGACATATGCACACCCCTTGCCTAGAACTGATGAACTGGTGGATACCTTGGGTGCCTCCAAATACCTCAGCACATTTTACCTCACTGCAGGGTATTGGCAAATAGCCCTAGCAGAACATGCCAAGGAGAAGACAGCGTTCGCAACTCCAGAATACTTTTACTAATTCAGGGTAATGCCATTTGGGTTGCAAAATGCACCGGACACTTTTCAGAGGCTTGTAAATCATTTCCTTAATGGGTTGGATGAATTCTGTCTTGCATATCTGGATGATATTGCAGTTTTCAGTGCCACCTGGGAGGATCATATGGAGCACCTCAGAATTGTGATGCAGGCCCTTCAGAAGGACCACTTGACCATCAAGGCCAGCAAGTGCCAGATTGGACAAGGTTCAGTGGTCTACTTTGGGCATGAAGTAGGTGGAGGGAAGATTCAGCCTCTACTCAGTTAAGCACAAGCAGTACAAGACTTGTCTACACCCACCACTCAAACCCAGGTGAGAGCCTTTTTAGGTCTTGGTATTACAGAAACTTCATGGCAGACTATGGTATCATCGCTGCCCCTCTGACTGCTCTCACAACTCCAAAGAAACCCAAGAAGGTATTCTTGGTCTGAGGAGTGTGGGAGGACCGTCAATGGCTTAAAATACTCATTGTGCCAGGCCCCTGTTTTCAGGGCCCCCGACTACAAAAGACCCTTTATTGTGCAAACAGATGCCTCCGACACTGGGATAGGTGCTGTACTATCACAGGTAGATGAGAAAGGAAAGGAACATCCGATTGGATTCATAAGTCGCCAGCTTAAGGACAGAGAGCTCAGGTGGTCCACAGTAGAGAAAAACTGTTTCTCTGTTGTGTGGGTCCTAAGGAAGCTAACGCCCTACCTCTATGCACCCCACTTCACTGTGCGAACTGACCATAAGCCTTTAAAGTGGCTCATAAAGATGAAGGGAGAGAATCCCAAGTTGCTCAGGTGGTCCATAAGCCTGCCAGGGTTTGACTTCACCATTGAGCATAGGCCAGGTGTCCAACATAGCATGCTGATGGGTCGTTCAGAATGTTTAACCGACCTGAACAAGAAGCTCATCCAGGGGTGGATTAGTACCCCCTGTCTTTGGGTCTGTGAGGGCCGAGTGTTAGGAAGGATTTCCATTTATGGGTAATTGTCCCTCCAGTTGTGAACCCCCCATTTTTATGCCGTTGTCTGACCAACCTAGCCTGACTATTTGCCAGTGGAGCCCAGACTTCTGCTGCACTCCACTGTGCATTTGCTCATTTTGTTATGGGGAAACTGAAATGCACTTCAAACTGTCTGTACTGGGAGAATTTGTTTCCCTTAGCCTTTGACTTTGTTTCTATTTCTTAGTAACATTTTAGCAGTGCACAATGTACCTTACAGTACAGTGCGCTGGGGTACCTCATTTTTAAGGCCTTAGACACCTGCGAAGGATTTTTGGTGAATGTACAAGTGTGCCTAGGTAAGAGCTGGTGGCAGCAGTTACTTTCATAGCATTTTTGACCCTTTTCTATGGTCCATTCTGCATTTACCGCATTTGGCCCAGGACAGTGGCCAGTGCCTAAAATGGCCATGCCACGAGGTCCTTTGTTCGGTCCTTTGGCCATTCTGTCACTTTGATTTCCACAGGTAGAGCAGACCCGGGAAATTCCTTATTTGGTCATGCAGACCCCCGCGCAAACCGAAGCTTTCCCTTACTGGTGGCCCCTGGTGCATCCATAGACTTTTATGCACAAGTGTCCCCTCAGGGCCATTCTCCCTTTGTTCAGGTACCCAGTGCTACCATCCAGTTGCCGATTTCTGGAAACCTCTTAGCCTGTAGAGACCCTTCTTGAATAGTGGGAACCTATTCTTCATCACCTCACCCACCTTCCTGAGCCAGTACAACCCCCTGAAAAAGACCCGTTTTGAACTTAACCGCACGATCGAGTGCTCCGGCACCGAATGTTCTTTTGAGTTCAAGGCTCCACACTTCTTAAGGACTGGACTGCCTATTAGTTAGGGTTTAAATTGTTGAAGCACTGCCTAAAGAATATTCGCACTGTTTGACCCCTTTCTTTACAGGTTGTGGATCTCTACTTGTGTAATATGCCTTTAGGCCAATAGTTACTGTATATAGGTTTCCTAGTTAGCATTGTTTTGTTAATACTGCTGAATTTTACTTTGTGTTTGAGTTTAAAGGCCTTTAATAAATGTATATGTAATTTTGATGTACACCTGACAGAGTCATTTGTGGTGTTGTTTACTGTGTGTGCTAATTGTGGACTTTTGATTATCCTCACCCATCCCGAGACCTAGTCTTGACCGCCGCCAATGCTACCTTGATTGGTCTGGCTTGTCCAGAAGGTTACCCCGTTCCAAGAAACTAGGCTGGCCTTCTGAACCTCTGCCCACCAGGTCAGAGTTCAGAAATCCATCTTAACAGTCGATCGTCCACAAGTCCAGCAGCGTTCCCCAGCAGCGCCCGCATCCCTCCCCGGGAGGAAAAGCTGTAATGCAGCCCAGCCAGAGCGCCAGGGCAGCCAGGGATGCTGGCCCTGGCCTTGGGCACCTGTCTCCAGTGTGGGTCAACAATACACAAGTCTAGCCGCAGTCCCAGGGAACCCTGGCAGGGTCTCCATCCCTCCCCTGGAGGGAAAACCTGGAACACAGCCAGGCCAGAGCTCCAGAATGGTCGGGGTGATGTCCTTGCATTAGTCTCAGGGAGCCCTGGCAGGATCACCATCCCTCCCTGAGGAAAAAGCTGTAACGCAGCGCAGCCAGAGCTCCAGAACAGTCAAGGGTGATGTCCCCAGCTTTGATTGCCTGTCTCCAATGTGGATCAACCATCCACAAGTCCAGCTGCAGTTCCAGGGAGCCCCGGCAGTGTCTCGACCCCTCCACGGAGGGAAAAGCTGTAATGCAGCATGGCCAGAGCTGCAGGGCGGCCAAGGGTAGTGGCCTCGGCCTTTGGTGCCTGTCTCCCATGTGGGTTGCCTGTCCACAAGTCCAGCAGCTGTCCCAAGGAGCCTCGGTAGGGTCCCTAACCCTCCCCGAATGGAACAGCTGTAGCACATCCCAGCCTGAGCCCCAGGACATCCGGCGGTCCCCATCCCTGTAAACCTGTAACACAGCCAGGTCACAGCTCCAAAATGGTCGGGGTGTTGTCCCTGTCTTTGGGCACCTGTCTCCAATGTGGGTCGACCGTCCCCAAGTCCAGCGGCAGTCTCAGGGAGCCCCGGCAGGGTCACCATCCCTCCCTGGAGGGAAAAGCTTTAACGCAGCGCAGCCAGAGCTCCAGGACAGTCGGGGGTGATGTCTCCAGCTTTGGGCGCCTGTCTCCAATGTGGGTTAACCGTCCACAAGTCCAGCAGTGGTCCCCGGCAGCATCCCTATCCCTCCCTGGGGGGAAAACCTGTAATACAGCCAGGCCAGAGCTCCAGAATGGTCAGGGGTGATGTCCCTTTCCTTGGGTGCCTGTCTCCCATGTGGGTCGAGCGTCCCCAAGTCCAGTGACAGTCTCAGGGAGCCCCGTCAGCATCCCCATCCCTCCCCAGGGGGGAAAAGCTGTAATGCAGCCCAGCTGGAGCTCCAGGACGGCCAGTGGTGCTGCACCCGGTCTTGGGTGCCTGTCTACGGTGCAGGTTGACCGTCCACAAGTCCAGCCGCAGTCCCAGGGAGCCCTAGCAGGTTCCCCATCCCTCCCTGGAGGGAAAAGCTGTGCTGCGGCATGGGCAGAACTCCAGGACAGCCGAGGCTAGTGCCCCCGGCCTTGGGTGCCTGTCTCCTTTGTGGGTCGCTTGTCCCCAGGCCCAGCGGCATTCCCAAAGAGCCCTGGCAGGGTCCCTAGAGGGAAAAGCTGTAATGCTGCCCAGCCAGAGCTCTAGGATTGACTGCCCCCCAGCTCAGTGGCAGTCACAAGGAGCCCTGGCATGGTCCACATCCCTCCCTGGATAGAAAAAGCTGTAACGGAGCCCAGCCAGAGCACTAGGACGGCCGTGAGTGCTGCCCTGGACTTGGACGTCTGCCTCGCACATGGATAGACTCCCCCCCCCCCCCAAGCCCAGCGGTGGTCCCAGGGAGCCACTGCATGGTCCCCATCCCTCCCAGGAGGGAAAAGCTCTAACTTGGCCCGGCCAGAGATCTGCGATGGCTGGGGGTACTAGAATGGGCAAACAGCCCCCCAACCCCAAAATCTTTTCCCTGGTGGCTTAGTGCTCCTTACTGCTTCCCAGGGTTGGTAAAATGGGACAAGACCCTCAATTTTGCCCACAGCCCGACGGGAAACAGAAACGATCTGGCCCTCCATGTGGGATTGCACAGGGGGTTGTGCCTACAGGCATAGGACCATCCCCCTTATGCCCCAAGTGTACCCCTATACTCCTGTTATGAGTCAATGGGATTATAATAAATCTATTTCTAACACTTTTGGCTTTGCCAATACTTGCCTATGCAAGACTTCTGACTGCTGGGGCTAATTTTGGGAATTTGTCTACATGAAACCCTAACTCTAAGAACCCTTAACTGGACCCCAGAGACCCTACCTGCATTTTTTCCAGCATCCTAAGTTCTGTGGAACTGTATCCTGAACAATTGGGTATAAGGTCCCAGGCAATTTGGGCTGGACAATCTTAGGTAGGGATCATCTCTGTGGACCTTTTTGTGCATATACTTGTTCAACCTTTCCTTTGCAGGAGTTTTTGATTTGTATTATGCTTTACACCCCAATGAATGTATATATGTATTTAGTTTTGGCAGGGTTGTGTGATAAGTCTACCTGCTTGTAGTCATTTTCTTATAGTGTGTTTTGGCCATAACTAAATAACTGTATTTTTATACATCCTGTCTAAGTAAGTGTAATTTGGGATGCCCATTGTGTGACCTCATTGTGGACCCTTCACAAACTCACCCCCTCTAAAGAACTTAGCCTAGACCGCCTGTCACTGCTACCTAAACTGGTTTGGCTACAGCTTCCCAGAGTTGTTCCTGTCACAATATAGGTTGGGCTTCTATACATCTGTCCACCAGGCCAGAGTATAGAATATCAGTCCTAACAGCTTGGCATCCCCCACCCCAAGATCATATCCTTTGTGGCCTAGTGGTCCTTGCTGCTTCCCTGGGGTGGCAAAATGGGGTCAGACCCTCACGTTTGCCCCCCCCACCTCCAGGGAAGCAGCAAGAATCTGCCCCTCCCTGGGGGGGTTACTGAGAGCCTGGGTCACAGGCACAGGGCCTGCCTCCTAATGCCCCCAAGTTTGCATTTACTAAATACAAGATTTTTTGTTGCCTTCCTTGGGGGCAAATGGCTGCAAATCAGCACCCACCTGCACCCTGTGAAAAACCAGAGGGTGTCTCACCCACTAGCTCCCGAAAAATCTCTCTCTCTCTCAGGGGGCCAGGGTACAGCCATCGCTATTGGATCCAGACCCTGGGGGTGGACCAGTGCAGGAGGATCACCTGGGTGAGGGGTCTTTGGGGAGTGGGGGTGAGATAGCCGATGGTGAGACACGGTATTCCCCACTCTTGTGTTCCTTTTTAAATTTATTATTTTTATTTTATTTTTCATTTATAACGCGCTTAATACCAGCAAGGGGTTTCTAAGCGTGGGATCGGGATTCAAACCTGTGTTCCGCCGCATCTTCTTGTTTCTAAGACAGACGCGTTGCCCCTGAGCTATCCTTCCTCCCCATCTACCCCATCCTATTGTTTAAGATTTACCGAAATCCCAATCCCCCTCCCCCTTTTTACACAAACACTGGGCCAAGGAATAGGGTGACTAAGAGTAACCATACTAACTCTCACACATAGTACTGGACATGTTCCGTTAATCGGGTCAGGCAAAGTCAGGCACTTTATCTTAAGTGCATACCCCCAATACCAGTTGGCTCTCCTCACAGGAATAAAAGGCAACACCTAAAGACACACTCTCAGCAAGGCGGAACACGAGAACGAGCAGAACTTCCGGGACGAAGGCCCACCTACTGGAGCAGAACGACGGACGAAGGGACAAGAGCAGTGGGCCAAAAACCACATGGCTTCCCTACTGGAGGTTGTTGCCTCCGACAGACTGCGAAAGACATGTGGAGAAGGCCAGATCCCACAAGTGAAGATTGTATTGTGTTTCAAGGACGCCAGCAACCCTACCGGGTGAATGACAGAGTTGGGGCGGCATGGCCAACCTACGGTATTAACCTTGGCTCGACAATTGGAAACCGCAAGCCAAGAAAGAGGCACACACAACCGGTGAGTTGGCAAGCAACCTGAGAGACCAGTGTGTGTTAAAGTGAATGAAGTAGAAACATCATATTACAAATGAAGGCTGCACACGTGTGGATGAAACACAAAGAAAGGCAGACCCATGAATTAACTTTTAAGTAAAATGCAGCTGCAAGATCAGCAATACTGTGTAATAGAGTGGTCCAGTGAAAGAAAGTAGCCATTCAAAAGTATCTGTGAAAGGTACATTGTTTGAAGCAAAAGGCAAATAAACCGCAAGAGTGAAAGTAAAATAGTGAACGTTGAGTCGAAGTGGTCCTGCGGAGGTCTGTAAGAAAACCACGCACATTCGAAAGACTTCGAAATCCGAAAGGGGTCAGAGCCCGGCAGAGGGAGACCTGAAGTATATTAAGCTTGGGGAAGGGAGCCCCCCTTTCAACTTTGTGTTGAACTTTATCGTGAGGGGTATGAGTCTGCAAAGGGGGTCCTATGTGAACTGTGTGGTGAAAGGTCTGAGTCCGGCAGAGGGGGACCTTTGTGAACGTTTTTGTTGAAATATTAATTCTGAAGACAGAGAAAGGGACTAACCTGGAAGGCAATAAGAGCCTCAATCCACGGCTTTGAACTGTGTACTGTGTTGGAAACCGAGCCAGAGTGTGTCATCCTGCCTACAAGGATTGTCTTACCCCTGTGAGGCCTAACGTGACTAGTACAGCTGCTTCAGCCACATTATCATTTGAAAACTGGTTTTTCCTTTTGCATACATTCCTCCTTTTTACACTTTTGTATAAGAGATAGGGCAAGCATTAGGTTTTGCTAGCATATGCCATTTTGATTTGGCGGACTTCACTAGGACTGTTTTGTTTATCGTTTGATGTTCGAGACGACTCCCATCTTTGTTATAGGGCAAAATAGGAGTTTCTCCAACCCCAACATTTTCAATAAAGGTTTTACAAATTGTATCCATTGTGTCAGTGTCAATAATTGCGTTACTATGCCTTCACTACACCCCAAAAAAGGCAAAACTGTGCACCATATTTATTTTTGGGTGGTGGGCTATTTGACCTGGTGGGGAGCGGGGGGGCCACCCCCAAAATAAATGCCGCTGGTGGTCTAGTGGTGATTGCTGATCGAGTATGGAACGATCCTCGACCAGCAATCCGCCTGTGGGAGGGCTTGTTGGAAAGGGGAGTGTCTCCCCTTTCCAACAAGCCCTCCCCCATGCACATCAGGCACGAGATGCACAAGCAGTACTGAAAAACATGTCTGATATTTACATGATGGAGCCTTTTGGCTTCAGCATGTAAATATAATTTCCTGATGACGTTGGTGCACGTAGCGTGTGCCAACATCATCACGGCCATCCCCCACCCCCAGTCACCGAAAGGGAAGTCTTTCCCTTCACAGCCTGGGGGTCAGGAGGATTGCTGCAGCAGCAGGGGGTGGGTCGACCAGCCCACCCCAAAGGTAAACAATGCTGAAGATGACCTACCTCGTCCTTAGCATTTAAGGGGCTAAGCACCACACCCAGGTCTTCGGCCCCACAGATCTGCCAGTCATATTCCTTCTGTAATTATTTTGAAGATTAAGGGTATAAAACATTTGAATCTTAAGATATTTGTGGGGTCCCGTGCAAATTCCACCTCACACAGGGTTCCTGGGTTCTAGACTCCTTGGTAGTGTATGTGCTGATAATTGAGTGTATGGCCTGGTATCCCAACCAGTCAGAATTAGTTTGTCCCAGTCTGCCGTTGGTATTCGAGAAGGGAATGGGCTGATCACCCTCAAAACTGTCCATTGTTCTGACATCCTGCCACTGGTTCTGCTGTCGTGTGTGGGACATGTCGCGAGCGCCATAAGTCATAAGAGGTTGCAGCGAGATCCACGTCGGGGTAGACTGTTTCTCAGTCCTAGACAATTTACGCATCTTCTGCCACTGTGTAAACATAGGGCCAAGTATCGGGTATTGTGATATTGGTTTGGGGAGATACCTCGAAGGGATAGCTAAAACATCACAGGGAGTCAAGGGGTAGAGTACCAGTAGCTCCGCTGCAGGCCAACTGGTCGTGCCCCCTGTGTTTAGCCAAAGCTTGGCCCAACCAATCTGGGCCTACATATAGTACGTCCTCCAAGATGGCAGTGCAAGCCCTACGTTGGTCTTGTAGGTCTGTAGAACTGTTCTGTTAAGTCTAGCCATCTTGCCCCTCCATATAAACTTCATTATGTGCTTATCAAAGTCCTTGTACATTACTCTTGAGGGCCGCATCGAGAGCCTAAAAGCTAAGTAAATTAGTTTGGGGAGTGAGTTCATCTTTAGGGCGTTGATTCTACCAGTGAGCGATAGTTGCAATGCCTCCCAGGAGAGCATATCCTGCTTGATTTTGGCTATTATAGGATTGTATTTTATGTCGGCTAGGGTTCGAAGGTCAGTGCTGATCAGGATTCCAAAGTATTCAATGTGTTGTGGCTGTAGTTCAAACGGGGCTACCCTTCCCAGATCCCAGGGAATGTCTGACCCTAAGGGCATGACCTCAGACTTGTCCCAGTTCACACTGCAGCCGGCTATGTAGCCATACTCGCATAGAATGGTAGTAATGCTGGGTAGTGATCTAATGCATCAACTAATGTATAGCAGTAGGTCATGAGCATACGGTAAAACGTTATGCTCCTCTGTTCCCTTGGTGATGCCAGACCACCTGGTATCCCTCCTCAGTTTGGTGACCAGAGGATCGATTGCGAGCGCATATAAAAGGGGCGATAGGGGAAACCCCTGGTAGGCTCCAGTGTGAAGGGGTCAGATGTGATACTGTTGGTGACCACTGAGGCACAAGGGGCCTCATATAGAAGCTGCACCATATCCAGTAAATACCCGGCAAAGCCAAATTTGTGGAGCACCGCAAACATGTAGACCCAGCGGACTTTGTCAAATGCCTTCTTGGAATCAAGTGATAGGACCACATTGTCTGGTTGAGAGTCACCCTCCAGGATGTGCAGGAGGCGGCACAGGTTGTCGGAGGAGTGACGATTCATAATAAAACCTGTTTGATTCTGGTGGATAAGCCTGGGAAGCAGACATTCATGTCTGCCTGCCAGACATTTTATTAGTACTTTAGCGTCTGCATTCATAAGGGAAATCGGGCGATAGGAGCCACAGTGCAAAGGGTCACAACCCTTCTTGTGGAAAATCACAATGTTTGCTTTCAGCAGTGAGGCTGGGAGGTGGTGGGATTCTAATGCCTCCCGAAACATCTGTCCCATATGCGGAGTTAGCGTATCCAGCATTAGCTTATAAACATTGACTGGAATACTATCTTGCCCCGCCACCTCACCCACGACCAGTCCCTGTATGGCTCAAAGAACCTCGTCATCCTCCAAGTGAACATTCAGGAGGGCTAGTTCTTCCTGAGCCAGAGTGCAGAGAGATATCTCATCGAGGAAGGATACTATCTGGGTTATGTCCCTCTCTGGCAGGGCTGTTTACAGATCTCGATAGTAAACTGCCAAACGCCCATTCATAGCTTGGTCTCCGTGCACCCCCAGCGCCCTTGATTGATGTAATCAATTGTCCCGGCTGTCTACCCTTAAGGGCATGAGCCATCATGCGAAGGGGCCTGACCCTGAGGCATAGATGTCAAGCGCCCATTTGAAAAAGGCTTTTTGGGCCCTCAGTGTGGCGATATGCGCAATGTCGGCTCACAATTCGAGCATGCAGGATTATGCTTGGGGGTCTCCATTGGCCTTATGGGTGTGTTCGGCCTTCTGCAGCTCTGAGGTCAATTGAGTCTCCCTTTCTGCCCATACCCTTTGCTTGTAAGCCCATCGTGATATTAATTGCCCCCTAAAGAATGCATTGAAGGGGTCCCAGCATCATAGTATGTTGTAGCCCTCCACTAGATTGCCTTGCCAAAACTTTTCAGAATCCTGAGCCAGCAACTCCATCATATCAGGCTGCTGTAGCGCCATAGGATTCAGTCTCCATGAAGGAGCAGTGTGAGGGCAATTCGCGTGAGCAGCAGGGCATGATCAGAGAGTGTCACTCCACGTAGAAGATTTAGTAGTCATCGCCGTTTGATGGGATGGCTGAGTCCCTGAATATTAACAGAGATGCAGTTGAGCGAGGTCACGGCTCAGCAAATAGCGCAACACTCGCGTTAAGGATCTCCTTCTGTAAAAAAAGTGATATCGCCCCCCCCCGAGGCTTCGAGAGAGAGTGTGATCAGATCCATTAACAGAAGCAGTTCACAATTGGATGACAAATGTTCCCTTAATTCAACCATAACTTTCCTAACAAGAACATTAAAGCTCAGAACCATAGCTCCAATACATACTCTAAGAGTAGACAAAGCCCATGGGAGGGTGCACCTGGACAAGGCCACAAGGCCCCAGACCTGGCCCCGCATATCAGTCCCTCCCAGAGGGAAACACCATTGATGGCTCTTGAGCATTGCATTATATTCGTATTTTCAAGGGGGTGATGATCTGTTCCGGGTGACTAGCATTGCGTTGTGGTCTATCCCTGCAAGCATAGATGAAAGCGTGCATCCGATCAAGGTAAATTAAGTTGACGTGATGGTCATGGGGCGCCACGGCCGCCTCATCCTTCAGAGTCGTCCGGCCCTTCTAATAGGCACTACATTCCCAGATATTGTGCGTCTAGTCATGATCAGCAGAGCATAGGATATATGCATAGGTGAGGAGTTTTGTGGTCCTCATGTTGTGGTCCCATTCTGTCTGCACTCTGGGCCGCGAAGCCCTTTTCCCGTCTTCTTAGACCCACTTCAGTCCCAGGGCTGACGCTGCAGTTGCAGTGCCGAGCCCGATCTGTCTAAGCGGGCATCATTGTCCGAGACCCGGACATAATCAGTTGTCACCACTTTGCGTTGTTTAAGGAATCTCCATGCTTCTTCCAAATCTTCAAAAGAGTGCCACTGCCGGTTGTCACCACACTGCTGGGAATTTACGATAATGCTCGTGTTCCGTGCCTTTCAGCGCTTCAGAGGGCCGAAGGACCGCCGACGCCTAGAGACTTCAAGAGAATAGTTAATGAAAACGCAAATGGTGGCGACTTCCGCCTGTATGGCCCCAGCAGCCCGGAATGCCTTCAGTATTGCCAGTTTGTGCTGGAAGTTCAATAGGCACATTGTAATGGCACGTGGATGGTCCCCGGGCGCAGGTTTGGGTATGGAGGCCCTGTGCATCCTCTCAATGGTTTAGGTGCAGGGTTTGTACAGGTGGAGCTTGTCATGTAAGAGTCCGTAGATGTACCCCTCTAAGATGGCCCCCTCAATGTTCTCAGGGAGGCCAACCAGGTGGAGATTGTTGCACCTGCACCTATTCTCTTGGTCCTCCAGTTTGGCAGCCATGCGCTGCACCTCCCTAATGATTCATCAAGATCGGTGGTGGTCGTTTCATAGTTATCCTCCAGGGTACTGATCCTCTGCTCATTGTCAGCTGTCCATTCGGAACGTGCGTTGAGGCGGGCATTCACATCCTGTATTTCTTTTTTAATGTCCTGTACAGTAGCGTTGTGTTTCTTGTGTCTGCTGGCCAATGAGTTTCATTTAGTTTCGGATCGCCTGCAGCTGCGTCTGAATATCCATCTTTGGGTGCCTTCTAGTCAATCAACGTAGAGGTATACTAGAGGGTTTATTGTCCTCCCTGCTGTCACTCCGTGGCCAGCAGTGCCCATCGATGGCTGTGTGAGGCTGGGACTGGTTGGTGTCTGCCCCCGCAGGACCTGACCCAGGGCTCGTTTGCAAGGTGCGCCATAATGTCCTGCACTCTGTGGGCTGGCTCCTACAGCAGGGTAGTGCTCCAGAAGGTAGGTGCTCAATGCAGCACTGCTGGACTGCCGCTCCTGACTCGGGCCAGGGTGTCCATGTGGCGTTGGTAGATGATGTAGTACAGTTTTGTTGGGCAGCATTCAAACAAGCATGTGTTTGGCATCTGAAAGGGCGTAGGGTGCCAATGGGAGCGTGCCAAGCAACGGAGGTGTGCTGCAGGGCAAAGTTAGATCATTAAAGCAACAGCTCCTGCACCCTACGTCTCAGTGTTTGTCAACCCTGGATTCTATTTGTAGCAATGAGACTGTGTGCCTCTATGTGTGTGCTTATTCTATCATCAACCAGCCGGGGAGTGTGTGTGTGCATGCATGCATAGGCAGTTATCATGAGACCGTTTTCTGTTTCACGGATGTTCTAAAACCTGATATGTTCTGTGTGCATCTTTGTCATCAAACAGTTCCTGGTTACAAGAAAGAATGAAAACCTGGTCAATTAAAAAGGCTGTTCATTTCAGGGGCCTTCCTAGGATGAGGATATGTAATGTCAATTTTTCTGTTCGGTTTCACACACATCTTCCCCCAACTTCAAAACACTCTTGTACCAATGGATACTATTGTCCAACACATCGGTTCAAATTTGACCGACCTCGGAAAAATAAGGGATTCGGACAACCCGAAGCATTGGACTTACATGTTTCACACTCACTTCTACAAGAATCCCGGTGACCTACCAAGTGATTTTATTTTAAGAACTTTTCCTTTGACAAATTTTCTCCATAGATTTTTGACTCTAGCTGCTGGTTTGTGAATGAACCTCGTGATATATTTTGTCTCCGTAAAGTTAGTGATCGCTTTCCCAGCTCGATTTACAGAGCAAATGTATTTTATATGTATATTATTCTTGAAGTTAGCTAGATGGTGTCTGCGTTTCATGAAGTGGAACCCTAACACAGAGGGTTGAGTGCCTGACCCAAGCTTGACAGCAGCTACTACTCGACCCCATGTCTCCTCACCTATCTGGCAAACAGCATAGCTGGCGGACCCCGGTATACCTGAGGCACACCATGCGGTCAGCACAAGATACCTCAGCTGAAGTCAGGCCGCATTAGGTCGTGGAGCTGGTGACTCTCACTCCGTACTATGGATCGATCAAGCAGTAGGTAGTCTCAGGGCACGAGACCGCCCGCTTCCCTCAGCATTGCCACTGTTATAGGCAGGCGCCGGTAGAGATGCAGCGGCCTGTTACACTAACCCCCGCGGCACTGGGGCGGGAAGCAGGCCTCGGATCTCTGGCATCCGAGATCAGACAGAGCTCAAAATCAGCTGGCAGCGCCTCTGGCTCCTCTGCTGTAGATACGCACCATCAACGATGTGATTGGGGAACGGGAACCGGGATATTTATTATTTCACACCAAGGCTCGTCGTAAGCAGAGCTCGTTCCCCCAGTGGCCATCTTGCTCGGGCTCTCGAGGGCCTCCTGAATTGAACCATTTTAACAGAATATTTGTATGTTTGTATTATGTACCTACTTTGGACTTAAGCACTAGCACTTTAGAGGTGTATTCTGTACTAGACTCACTATTGCACCTTACAATGTATATTGAGTATTTGTGTTTTGTATATATTGAAAAATTTATCATATTAATATTTTGTGATATTTCGATGTCTGATGCATAAAAGTACTTTTTTAGAAATAATGTTTTAGTTATTGTATTGCTAAAAACAGGAATAATTCTTGTCGGATAACAGCTGGGAAATCCATCGAGGTTATGAGACCCTGAGAAACCAGAGTTGCAAATATCCTATGAAAGGAGGTATTGAGAAAAGCATGAATATTGTGAATGTGGGTCTTACGGATGGTGTGGATGTCACGGAGGGTGTGGATGTCAGGGACGGTGTGCATGTCAGTAACGGTGCATGTTAGGGATGGTGCGGATGTCGTGGACGCTGTGGATATCGCAGATATAGCGGATGGAAGCAAAACCTGTTCACCATGTTCTTTCCATATATCTGTATCCCCTATATATGCTGTCCACCTGTATCCCCATAGATATATATTTTTATCCATATAAATCTATATATATATATATATATATTAGTATGTCGCTATGTACCAGCCCACTGTCCTGCTCTCGTGCCTGGTCTCAGACGCTTATACTGATATCCACCATATCACACCACTACACCTACTCTCTAATATTCACCATCATTCAACAGAACACAGCTATACCCTTGTTAATTCGGCGTAGCTGTTCACATACAAACACAACTCCATGATCACCTCATCACCCTAATAAAACGCAGCTAGCTGAGCACATTCCAGCTAGCTATTCGCATAGGCGTCCCTCAGGCCCACCACAGCCAGAACCCAGTTTGGGTGTCCACCCACCAGACTGAACACATCCAACTGATTTCCTCACCACCACACCTATCGCTATGAAGCAGCTATCATCCAACAACTATACCAGCTGCACATATATCCGGTGCATACAAGCACCATACGACACTCTGTCTCTCTCTCTACTGACTTGAACTAGGATTCCCGAGGGCGGTCAACCTACCAGCGTTTTGAGGTCATACCAATGATACATAAGGCGCTATACAAATGCCAAGTAACATAACATAACAATAACGTCTAGGAAAGCTATCATAGTTACAGGAGCCTGAGAAACCTGAACATGTAAATACCCAAAAAAGGTCATTGAGGGAGAGACATGAACACTTTGAATTAAGGCTGAGAAAGCAACAGACAGTACCGACCTCTGATAGGACAGAGTGGACAGCCGCCCTGTGTGAAACAACTTGGGTAAAAAGAAAATAACAATATGGAGGATAACAGGACTTTGGGGAAAAGCCAGTGCCTCGAAGGAGGAAGTGTTTATTTGTTTGTTCACAAGAAATCCTGAAGGAAAGAAAATGTTTACAACAAGATTTCTTTGTTACCCATCGAAGAAAGTGAACCCCCTAACTTGATATGAATATCCTGCTGTGGTAAAAGGAACTTTGTAACCAAAGAACAAATCAAATATACATTGGGCCAGTTGAGGCTATTTTACAAAATCTCCCATGTCTCTTTTAATTAGATGTTTTTCTAAATTGGTAGGTCCAGTTCGATCAATAGCATTCAGACCTAAGAACTTTATTTTGGACTTTAAAGTACACCCTAACCTTTTGTTTTGTTAAGTAGGGAACTCCTCTCATAGCGATAGGGCTGGTTAGGCATTTTGATTTTTTTTTATTATAATAAAACTCCTTGAGAATGACCTCTAATCATCAGAGTCCTTCTTCTGGTTCACCACAATGCACACAAAAATGCAGAAGGGATTTTGGCACTACGAAATGCCCATTGTGATACCACCACAGCTTAATGTGAACACTACACTCTACCCTGCTCCATACATTCTTTCCAGTATCTGGACCACATTCCTGAATTTCTGCCAGTTCGAGTGTAGCATACAGCGAATTAGCAAACTGCACTTGTACCAGAGGTAACATATTTTCTGGCAAGAAATGGGGCAACCTCCACATTGCTCCTACTGAAAGGGTGTTTCCCTGTGTGACATCATCATTGGGCGCCTGGTATGCAGCAAACTTAACCACTGATAGTTCTTGGGTAGCATGGATGATTTAAGCATGTAATATGCAAAAGAAGCATGTATGAGGAGTACCAGCAACTGTCAAGAACCCCTCTCCTTCCACAACATCCCATAAGTACGTATTATAAAGGCATAGCGAGAATAAGTGTAAATTGTTACACTTTTTCCCTTTGCTGACGTACATGCTTGTGTTAATGCAATGAGTTCCACAACCTATGCAGAATATAGATCAGGTAGTTTTGCACTTTCAATATTTTCATATGCGATACGTACCGCCTATCCAGATTTCAATTCTCCTTTATCATTTGTCAAACATGAACCATCAACATAAAACTGTTAATTGGAATTTTGCAACAGAATCTCTGGTAAATCTTAGCCTGGTTTCGTGAGAGCTACTGGTCTTAGTATGCAATCACTTAGCTCACTATCAGCTAGACTAACACAGAGGAAAGATTCAGAACTGGACAATGTATTTTTGGAATGAATCAATATTAGTTCATATTTTCTAAGTCATGATGCAGATAGATGTTAGGCCGTCTTTTTTTAACAGGACTGCATGGGGTACTGCAACAATAAGGGGCAAACCAAATACCAAATGTCCAGGCTTCTACAAAGCTAAAGCAGCCGCTGCTAAGGTGTCGCACTCCGTATGTTCCACGATCAGTCTGGGGGATCACTTGGGCTAGATGCCGCTAAAGTAATTCAGACTTCCTTCCTGAGAGCACAGCTTGCAGGGAAAAGAACACCTGTCAGGCCAAGGGCTCAGGCAAAAAGGCCGAACGCACAGCGGAGCTAGAGGGAAGAAAACAAACAAAGCAAATATTACATACCGTTTGTTGACAATTCCAGTCCCTCTACCCCCCTCCGAGACCCACAAGCTTACCTGTGAATTCCTTTTTCCCAGCGGAATACCTACTTGTGATAGAACACAAGACTGGGAGTGAGTGAAGATCAGAGGAAGTGTTCTTTCTTGAAAGAAGGGGGACCAAAGACTTCCCCCAATAATGGATAAATAGTGTCAACAGCAAAGCGTCCCACAATCCAATGAGTGAAAGCAAAATCCAATGTTCCAAAATCAAATCCCACAATCCAAGGAGTGAAGCCAGGAGCCAAGTGTCCCAAGATCCAAAGAGGCAGTACAGCGAAGCGTCCCAAGAACCAACAAGTGATGAGCACAGCAAAGCGTCCCACAATCCAAGGAGTGAGGCCAGGAGCCAAGTGTCCCAAGATCCAAAGAGGCAGTACAACGAAGCGTCCCAAAAACCAACAAACAAAAAATCAAGCAAAAATTCACCGGGTGTAAATAAACAGCGCAGTTCTTGCAAGCGCAGTAAACAACACTTCAGGGAGAAACTAGAAGTGGTGTAAGATTTCTCGAATGCCTGAATGCCAGGTGTTTACTTCTTCGCTCGGGGAGCGGATGGCCAGGAGCAATTGAGGAATACGGGGTTGAAGGGAGCGGGGAGCCAGACATGAAGAGAAGAACCCAAAGCAAGTCCGGTGCGTATTCCGTGGTCGAGCAGGGGAGGAGATCAACCGGAGGTCTAAGACAGGATCAGGAAAACGGATAACAAGGTCCAGGGCAAAGGTAGGATTCGGCAACCAGGTAAGCAAGGAATAGGGAAAAGAACAACTTATCCCAAGAGCGTAGCTCGCGTAAGGCAACGGTTTAGGAGCACTGGCTTACTGGGGGCGTGGCCAGATATAGGAAGTGAATACAAAGGAGTCGTGAAACGCACGCAAAAGAAAGTGAAAACGTTCCAAAGGTTCCTTGCAGGAACGGTCCTCTTGGGAGATGTAGTTGTTTACCGGCGGTGGCGTCGGCGTTGCTGCAAACGCCAGGCCAAACGCCACGGGCTTATCCCCTGAACATAAGAATGTCCTAGGAAACCGGGGGGGCGTGACAGTACCCCTCCTCAAAGATGGGCGCCCCTGGGTCTCGAACCACGAGACCGGAGAAACGCCCGCAAAAGATGCGGAGCGTGAAGATTCGAGGCGGGTTCCCAGGTACGATCTTCTGGGCCATAGCCTTTCCAATCCACTAGATAATGCCAGGTACCCCGGACCACTCGGGTATCCAATATAGCCTGTACTTCATATTCCTCTTCCCCCTGAATCGTAATGGGAGTGGGACGATTGCACAAGCGCGTTCCGGCAACATAAGGCCGCAATAGGGAGACATGGAACACGGGGTGGATCTTCCAAGGTGAAGGTATGTCCAAGCGATAGGCTACTGCGTTAATGCATCGCGTGATGGTATAGGGACCCACGTAGCGAGGATTCAGCTTACGTTTGCCCGGTATGCGAAGGTGCACAGTGGATAGCCAGACCTTATCCCCCAGGTGATACTCCGGGGCTGACCTGCGATGCCTATCAGCATTTCGTTTTGTGCGATCCTGTGCTTGGTGTAGATGCTGAAGCACAGTGGCACGGATAGACCGTAAAGACTGGGCTGTTGCCTGAGCTGCAGGTACTTGTGCCACCGAAGGAAGGATGGACGGTAGAACTCGAGGATGTAAACCGTACATGGCATAGAAGGGTGAGCAACCAGCCGATGCGTGGCAGGCATTGTTGTAAGCGAATTCTGCAGCCCCCAATACGGACAGCCAGTCCGATTGATATTGCAGACATAAACATCGAAGATACTGCTCCATGGTGGCATTAAGACGTTCTGTCTGCCCGTCCGTCTGAGGATGGTATGCTGAGGACAGGCGAACATCAATGCCAAGAAAACGGGTGAGAGCCAACCAAAAACGCGAGGTGAATTGGGATCCACGGTCTGAGATAAGGACCAGAGGAAGGCCGAATAGGCGGACCACCTGTTCGAAAAACAACTTGGCCAATGCAGGAGCAGAAGGGACACCTTTGCAGGGGATAAACCGAGCCATCTTGGTGAAGGTATCTACTACCACCAGAATAGTGGTCAACCCTTGGATCGGTGGTAGCTCCACCACGAAATCAAGTGACACAGTGTGCCATGGGCGTGACGGGATGGGCATTTTCTGGAGAAGCCCCACCGGTTTTCCAGGTACCGTTTTACATTGTGTACATACGGCACATTTGGATACATACTCTGCCACATCCCGTTTCATATTGGGCCACCAACACCACCGGGGGAGTAGGTCAGTTGTCTTAGTTTGTCCTGGATGAGTTGCTAGGCGAGTATCATGGGACCAGCTTAGGGCCTGTAACCGAGTCCGGGCATCAGGGATATTTAGGCGTTCCTGTACATAAGGTAATCCCGATATCAACCGTGCTTTTAGCCCTTGAAGAACCTCTCCATGGTCTGCAGCCCAATGGCGGATCCGTTCTAGTAACAAACCGTTTGCAGCACAGACACACATAACAGTGTTGTTTGGCAAAACAGGAAGGACTGCCTCCTCGGAGGGTGTATCAACTCCGATGCGAGAGAGCGCATCGGCCTTGCCATGCAAGAGACCCGGTCGATAAGAAACCGTGAAATTGAATTGAGCAAAAAACAAATGCCACCTGATTTGCCTAGAGTCGGTACATTTCACCTTAGATAGAGCTTGTAGGTTACGGTGGTCCGTGTAAACCGTGACAGGGTGTCGTCCCCCCAGTAGATGGTGTCTCCATTCCTTAAAAGCAGCTCAAATAGCCAGTAGCTCTCGTTCCATTATGGTATAATGTTTTTCCGGGGGAGTCAATTTCCTGGAAAAAAAAGCTACAGGGTGTAGTTGACGAGTCGTGGGGCATTTTTAAGACAAGATAGCCCCAAGGGCAAGGGCAGAGGCATCAGCTTCGATGATAAAAGGCAATAGGGGGTCTGGATGTAGCAAGACCGGAGCCGTAGTAAACGCCTCTTTCAAGGTCTGAAAGGCGGCCTGAGCCTGAGTGTCCCAACAAAAGGGAACTGAAGGACTGGTAAGGCGTGTCAATGGGGCTATGATGGCTGAAAAGGATGCAATGAAACGTCTATAAAAATTAGCAAATCCTAGGAATGATTGCAAACTATTAAGTGAAGTGGGAGCTGGCCACTCACGGACTGCTCGTATCTTTACATCGTGCATATGAACACCCCGAGAGGATATCACGAACCCTAGAAACTCCAGAGGGAACGTGAAAGGCCCATTTTTCAGCTTTTGCATATAACCCATGTTCCCGAAGACGGAGCAACACCGTTCGAACATGTTCCTCATGTTGCGATAACGTTTCAGAAAATATTAATATATCATCCAGATATATCACAACAAAAACATCCAACAGGTCTCGGAAGATGTCATTGACAAAGTGTTGGAACGTTGCGGGGGCGTTACATAGACCAAACGGCATTACTAGATATTCAAAAAGGCCGTATTTGCACTTAAAGGCAGTCTTCCATTCGTCGCCCGCACGCACTCTCACCAGATTGTAGGCCCCCCTTAAATCTAGTTTCGTAAAGAGTTTGGCGGTAGAGAGGCGATCCAACAATTCCGAAATGAGGGGTAATGGATACTGATTTTTTTATTGTCACAGCGTTAAGTGCACGATAATCTACACAAGGCCGGAGATCCCCCTCCTTTTGGGGATGAAAAAAATCGGGGAAGAAGCTGGAGAACGGGAAGGTCTTATATGGGCCAGTCTCAGAGACTTCTCAACGTACTCCTTTAGGTGTTCTTCCTCGGGCCGTGCCAAGGAATATATCCGTCCGTGGGGGAGAATGGCATTGGGTACCAAATCAATCGGGCAGTCGTATTCCCGATGCGGCGGCAGTTGTTCAGACAAACCCTTGTCAAACACCTCAATCAGGTCCTGATATGCAGAAGGTATTTCCAGCGTCGCCCTAGTAGTAGCGTTACAATTGAGTGTACTCGAAACCAGAGCCCTGCATGGAGAGGGGAGAGATGTCCCCTGAACTGGAAAGCAATCCTTCAAACACAAGGGAGAAGAAAAAAGCACTGTTTGTTCCACCCAATCAACGATAGGGTTATGTTTACGCAACCACGGGAGGCCCAAAATGACCCCAAATTGCGGTGCAGAAATGAGATCGAAAGACAGGTATTCTGTATGCCCTTCCATAGTGCTCATTCGCAAGGGTTGTGTTTGTTTTACGACATGACCCGAAACCAAACAGGAGCCATCTACTGCATAAACAAGTTCTGGTGACTCCTTAGGGTCTACCGGGATACCATAGGTTGCTGCCAGATGTTCATCCATATAATTACTGGTTGCCCCGGAATCTATCATGACTGGACTAGGAAAAACTTGAGAGTTGGGCAACATAAAAGACATATCTAAGTATATGTGCGCGGCAGCTGTATGGAGGAATGAGCCATTGGAAGGCTGACCCGTCACATCGGCTCGATTTAGGGACAGGCCGTGGCGTTTCCCGCCCGTTTAGCAGGGCATTTAGGGCAAACACGAATGAAGTGTCCCGTCTGTCCACAATACAGACATAGATTGTTTTGCAATCTTCTCTCCCTCTCTGTCTTTGAGAGGGGACCTCTTACTGCCCCTATTTGCATGGGTTCTACATCCCCGGAGGCTGGAGAGGATCCCAATTCGGGTTTGCCAGGACGTAGATCAGGGTGACGGCGTTCTCCACGCCTTTGTTGCAGCCGAGCATCGACCTGTAACACCAAATCAAGCAATTCAGGATATACTGAAGGGACAGAAGGGACAACAGATCACGCGTCCTTAAGTTCGTCTGATAATCTCTTATAAAAGACTGCCGCCTTTTTCGATTCAGGCCAAGAGGTTTCTGCGGCCAACTGATTGAATCGGGCTAAATACGCCAAAAGGGGTTGTTTACCCTGGGATATTGCCAGAAACTCTAAGTCCGAAGCCTGAGCCTTATATCTGGTATCAAAGACCAGATTCATGGTAGGGCATCGAAATCGTACAAAACCGGGTCATCGGACTCCAGCAACGGATTCGCCCAGGTCGCAGCCATACCCCCTAGATGAGAGAGCACAAAAGCTGCTTTTGTTTCAGAATTAGGGAATGCCAAAGGACGGCATAGAAAATGTAAACGACATTGATTGACAAATGTCCTATACCTTTTGGGATCTCCCGTGAAGCTGTCGTGATCTCTGCTTCCAAAAGGTCAGGGTTTTCCCAACTCCCTTGGAAGCAGATTCATAACCCAGGTTCCGAGTGCCAACCAGTCCCAATTGGGACCTTTTGGACCCAGTCCTGGCGCCAGTGGCACCAGGCTCATAAATATGCCCAGTCCCAGCGCTGGAAGCGCCGGGCTCATAATGCTTGGGTGGACTTACCGTCAGCAGACCATGCTGCTTACTTGCCTGCCAGTTGAGCCTCTGATCCTCTTCTGTTTGGAACTACTTTTCCTGTTGGGTGGGGCAGGAGCCACTCCCTAGGTTCAGAACACTGGAACTCTTCTGGAAAGCAGGAACTCTTTTCTTACCTAGGCGTGGCTGTGGAAGGAGACACCTAAGCACTACAGGAAGCTATTTAAACCACACCCGATGGATGAATCTTGCTTTGCGTTATTCTGCATCCTCTACAGCAGAACGCTCATCTTGTCTTCTGCATCTGATCCTGGGCCTAAGGAAAAAGGCTTACCATCCTGAATCCAGTCTTCAGCAACACCTATAAAGACAAGAAAGAACAGGTTAGCATTACGGTCTTCAGTGACAGCTCTTCACTTACCCGGGCCATCGGCTGTCACCAACGCCTCGCGCTGCATTCTGAAAGACAAAGGCTTACCTACTCTTCGTGCGCTCCGGAGGCCTTCAGCGCTGCATCCCGCATCTGAAAGACAAAACAAGGTGCGTTTAAAGACATTGGGGAACTTTAATACTCACGTGCCATTACTCCTTTCCACATCTAACCCAGTGGGTATTCCGGCACCCTGCAGCCACTCCGAACTTGTACCTGCAAAATAAAAAGACAGTTAGAGCGCATCGTGAAGCAGGCAACAAGCGCTTACTTACGTGCTTCCAGGCGCTTCTATTCATCACACGGGCTCCATCTTCAACTCACTTCAGCCCGTCATCCACCATCGCCGGAACCCTGCAAAACAAGAGACATCATTACTAAAGACTTTAAAGACATTAGAATTACTCGAAACTTACAGTTCGTGCAGTAAACGACGGACAGCAGTCCTCTGAAGTCAAGAGGCCTGCTCCCCTTATCCAGTGAAGAAACTGGTTACAGCACCCTGCCCCGAGGCAGATGGAGAGCACGGCGTTCACTTACCTAAGGTGAGAGCGTTAACCTTCGGGGTTCTACAGGAGAAGAGAAAGGGAAGAAGAGAGAGACATTCAATAACCCAGTTCATTAATCCCATATTTTCTATCTGCAGACATCTTACCCTTCGAGTCAAACATACAGTGCACAGAGGTCCAGCCCAAAGAGCCAGCCGTGTGTTACACATCACCTTTGAAGATACGGTATACGCCCAGCCAAGACCGGCGCCTCTACGGGAATCAGGTGAGCGTTACAGAACGCAAAGCCTACCACAAAACTCCCGTCCAGGCGCTATGGAAACCTCGGATACCGACCAACTAGCCCAGTTACTTGGGGAACTAAGGGCAGAAGTGCATGCAGCCCGTCAGGAAACGAACGCTCTAAGAAGGGAACTGATTATTTCCAAGGAGCGAACAGATGATCTCGCTAGACAATTGCTACAGTCACAAGCCGGACAGACCCCGTTACCTGCATCTGGGGGAAATCTTCCTTCTACATCCTCTATGAATCCAGTGCAGATCAACCTACCTGGGAATGTACCTCTGGCTCCGCCCGAACGATTTTCTGGTGACCCAAAGAGGTTTGCAGTATTTATCAATCAGTGCCGGTTGCATTTCTTATGCCGGCCAGCAGCCTTTCCAACTGATCAAACTAAAGTAGCTTTCGTGCTTTCGTACCTTAGTGGCAATGCGGCAGACTGGTCGATCCCTCTAGTAAATCAAGATGATCCGGTCCTCCATGATTTTCAAGCTTTTCAGCTCAGTATGGAAAAACTGTTCGCAAGACATTCACAGGGGCAGGCCTTGGACAATGAGCTTCTTTCGTTGCGACAAGGTAATCAAGACCTTTTGGCTTATATTGCGTCTTTCAACAGACTGATAGTGGAAACTCAATGGCCTGAGGACAAAAGGATTACGCTGTTTTATAGAGGTCTACGTGGAGAGCTCAAAGATGTGTTAGCCCAAGCAGTGAATCCCCCACAAGATTGTTCGGACTATATAGACTTAGTCGTTCAAATAGATCACAGACTGCAGAACAGGAAGGCCGATCGTTCCAAGTTTGATGCTCGAGTATTTTCCAAACCGCCAACTCCTTCCAAAGGAGTAGACTCCGGGGAACCCATGCAAATAGGGGGTCTGAAAGGTCCTCTAACACAAAAGGAGCGGGAAAGGAGAAAACAGTTGCAATTATGCCTCTATTGCGGAAACTCAGGGCACTTTCTTCGAGACTGTCCGGTGAAACCTGCTAAGAAGGCAGTAGGAGCTGCAGTTACCAAAGTTACAAACTCTGAGCAGGGAAACGACCTCGCCCGACAAGAATAGAGGTCCTCTTGCCGAGCGTGAAAACCAGTTCCGTGACCAGGCATTTCGTGATACCTATGGTCCTCATTAGCCCTGATAATCCGGATCGATTACATGCAATTGAAGCTTACGTCGACAGCGGTGCCATCGGCAATTATGTGGATCATGAAATGGTTTTGAGGATGAATCTAACTCTTTGTCCCAAGGCTGTAAAGGACGTCATTACTACGGTGGATGGTACGGAGATAGCCTCCGGGCCAGTAACGCATACCACTCAAGAAGTGACGCTAATAAGTCAAGATGGACACCATGAGAAGATCGTGTTTGATGTGATCAAGGCCCCTCAGTTTCAGATTATTCTAGGAATACCTTGGTTAGAGAAACACAATCCTCTGATCGATTGGCGAGCAAGAACGGTCCAGTTTCCAGAATGTGTCTCTACTTGTCACCCTCCACCTGGTGTTGCACTGGCAGCAATTTCTTCAGAGACTCCCCAGTTACGTCCCGAATACCTAGAATACCAAGATGTTTTCCGGAAGGATCAGGCTAACTCTCTACCTCCTCATAGGTCTTATGACTGCCAGATAGACCTGATACCTGGATCTACTCCTCCTTGTAGTAGAATTTATGCCCTCACCGAGCCTGAGAACCTTCACCTTCGACAATACCTGGATCAATACCTGGCAAATGGGTTTATTCGTCCTTCCAAGTCCCCTGCTTCTTCAGCTTTGTTCTTCGTTCCAAAAAAGGAAGGAGACCTTAGAACTTGTATAGATTATCGCTCCCTGAACCAGATCACCGTTAAGAATAGATATCCGTTACCTTTGATCCCTGAACTCCTGGACCAAGTCAGAAAAGCATGCATATATACAAAGCTGGATCTTAGAGGAGCTTACCACTTGGTACGAGTAAAAGAGGGCGATGAATGGAAGACGGCCTTCCGCACCAAGTATGGGCTATTTGAATATCAGGTCATGCCCTTCGGACTTTGCAATGCCCCGGCCGCCTTTCAATATTTTATGAACGATGTCCTCAGAGAGCTCATAGATGTGTGTGTTGTTGTTTACATTGACGACATCCTCGTTTATTCTTCATCGGAATCTGAACATCGGAAACACGTGAAAATGGTCCTCAAAAGATTGCGTCAACACAAACTTTTCGCTAAGTTGGAAAAATGGGTTTTCAACGTGACTGAAGTTGAATTCTTGGGATTCATATTATCACCTGGCGGAGTGCGTATGGATTCAAAGAAGGTCGATGCAGTTCTCAAATGGCCATCACCATCCTCCGTAAAAGGTGTGCAAAGCATGTTAGGCTTCGCTAACTTTTACCGCAGGTTTATCCCCAAATTCTCTCGAATAGTCCAGCCCATCACTGCCTTGTTAAAGAAAAACAAACGTTTCGAATGGTCTACCGAGGCGGAACAAGCTTTCCAGGATTTGAAGACTAAATTTATCTCTGCACCAATCTTAAAACACCCTCGCCCCGAACTCCCCTACATCGTGGAAACTGATGCTTCAAGCCTTGCCATGGGGGCAGTTCTATCACAAAAGGACCCGGTAACCAATCAGTTGCATCCCGTGGCATTTTGGTCCCGCAAATTCTCGCCTCCTGAAATCAATTACACGATTACTGACAAGGAACTTCTGGCTATCAAGTCTGCCTTTAAGGCTTGGCGGCATTATCTGCTGGGGGCCCGACACACCGTTACTGTGATTACGGATCACCGAAACCTGCAATATTTGAAAAACGCAAAAGCCCAATCCTCTAGACAACTCCGTTGGGCATTATTCTTTGCCGAGTTTGATTTCATAATTACCTATCGACCTGGTACAAAGAACGGTAAAGCTGATGCCCTTTCTCGGATGGGAGTGGAAGAACACTTGATCAACCCTAAACCTGTACCAATCATTCCCGAACAAAGAATTCTGGGTGTAATCGCCACACAATCCATAGAGGAAGTTAAGGATAAAGCCAGGCAACTGGTAACTCCAGCAGACATACAGAATTGGCATCTGTAAGGAAAGGACTTTGCAGTAAAGGACAGCTTATTGTATTTCCAAGAACGATTATACCTACCCAGCACAGATTTACAGAAAGAAGTAATCTCTTGTTATCACGATTCTTTAATGGAAGGACATCCCGGTATAGCCAAGACCTCAGAAAAGATCAAGCGCTACTTCTGGTGGCCGTCTTGGAAAAAAGATATCAGAGACTTTATAATGTCCTGTGGAGTATGCGCCCAAAACAAGAGTCAAAAGGAAAGACCAGCAGGCCTCTTACGCCCTATTGACATCCCACCTCGCCCTTGGCATACGCTTTCTATGGACTTCATCACCGATCTACCTCCATGCTCCGTATACAATACGATTCTAGTAATCGTGGACTTATTCTCCAAGATGGCGCATTTCATTCCGCTCAAAGGCTTGCCACCAGCAGCAACTCTGGCCCGAGAATTTCTCGAAAACATCGTCCGACTGCACGGTTTTCCTTCGGTTCTAATTTCGGATCGAGGTAGTCAATTTATTTCTCATTTTTGGCGAAGTTGCTGTCGGTCGGCTCAAATTGATGTGAGACTATCGACCAGTCACCACCCTCAGACCGACGGACAAACCGAGAGGACCAATCAAACTCTGGAACAGTATTTACGCTGCATGCTGCAACAAACTGAAAAAACTTGGAAAGACATCCTTTGGATAGCCGAATATGCCTACAATAACTCTGGCCATTCGGGAACTGGGAAAACCCCGTTTTTTTCTTTTGTACGGCAGTCACCCTCGAACCTCGGAGTTGGATCCCCTCCAAGATCTTGAAACACCAGCAGTAGACTACTGTCATGATGCCTACCTCTAAGGAGCCAGGCCGGGCCTAGCAACCCCAGAGGCAGACATCATTTTCCCCAGGGAAGTCTCAGCGGGCCCAAGTCGGGGCCCTTTGGACTCAGTCCTGGCGCCTTAGGCGCCAGGCTCATAGCGGACCCCAGTCCTGGCGCCTTAGGCGCCAGGCTCATAGAAGAGGATATGTGTTTAAGTGCTTGGGTGCACACTTACCTGATGCAGACCTTGCTGCTTCATCCAGGCCCTCTTGAGGCCTGAATGGGACTACTTAACCTGTAGGACTACTTCACCACCCGGGTGTGGTCGGGGAAGGATACATACCTGATTGGTGGAAGGATACATACCAGGAACTTCTTCCAAGGCTATTTAAACCCCACCCGAACAGCCACACAGGCTTCGCGTTGTTCTGCACCTAGCAGCTGGACGCTCACCGTGTCAGCTCCTGCATCCTGACTTCAGCCACACCTGCCAGCACCCTGGAACACCTGCAAGGGGAGAAAGGAAGAGAATAGGAGAAGAAAAGCCCTTACCTGCTAAATCTGCATCCCGGAGTCATTTCTCCAACGGCCCTGAAAAGGAAGACATCATTTTAAAGGCATTTCGTTTCGATCGCTGCAGCGCTGTATTTTACTCACCTTTGCAAGGCGCTTCCATCTTCAGCAGCGATCTTCCGGATTCAGCTACGCCCCGGCGCCTAGAGGAAAAAAGACAAGAACAAAGGTGAGAGGGAGAAAAGGAATAAGGAAAGCTCAGTTTCCTTTTAAGTCTTACCTGTTGGATTATTCCCACTGCATTTCGGGTCCTGCCGCTTCCTGGCATCTCCGGACCCCGGCCCCTATGGGGAAAAAAGACAAAGACATTGAATGAGCAAATGCAAAGACATTACCTGAGCGCTCATCCAGAACTGTTTCACTTCGGGTCGGCGCCATATCTCCGGCACTCCGAACCCCGGCCCCTAAGGGGAAAAAGACATAAGCATTAGCGCTTGCTGCAATTAGACAACGAACATTATTATTAAGCTTGAACTTTTGAACAGAACTTTTACAGCGCCTTACCTGAACAGTCAAGCTTACCTGAACTCCCATCAATCCTCAATCCAGTGAAGTAACTGGGTTTCAACGCGCCCCTGCATCAGAAGCAGGATGGAGAGCTCATCCTTCCAAACCCTAAGGTGAGGCTTCACGGGGAATCGTGGAGGAGGTATCGTGGAGGGTTGGAAGGGAGTGGGAGGCTTGAGCATTGTTCCACAGTTGGTAATACTCCCTTTTCACGTACAGGAGGGTATCCAACGAGCCAGGGAAGCCAGAATAGAGGGGCCCTTCCTGTCCATCTTCAGAGTTCTGCGCCTTCGACGCCGCACCTCCGTGGGAACCAGATGAGCGTGACAACTACCTGCATTCTACAATCACCCAAGCCTTTAAGGAAGCTGTTTCTCACCTTCAAAGGGCTAAAGAACAATACAAGAAAGGAGCAGATCAACATCGGAAGGAAGCCTCTCAATATCGAGTAGGGGATCAAGTCTGGTTATCCACCAAATATCTACCTCTAAAAGGGCCACGCACATTCAACCCAAGATACCTTGGTCCCTATTCCATCACTACCATAGTAAACCCAGTAGCGGTAAAGTTGGACTTGCCCCCGCACATGAAGATACATCCGGTCTTCCACGTCTCTCTATTAAAACCCGTGCAACCTCAAACCCGACTAACTAAATCTCCAAAACCTATCCTAGTTGATGGGGAACTCGAGTTTGAAGTCAAAAGCATTCTGGACTCCAAGATCTCCAAATCTAAACTATTTTACCTAATTGACTGGAAAGGCTACGGCCCCCAAGAGTGATCCTGGGAACCTGCTGAATATGTCCACGCTCCTCGCCTAATCAAAAGATTTCACCGAACATTTCCTGACAAGCCAAAACCCCCGGAGAAGCCCGGTTTGGGAGGGGCCTTGAGGGGGGGTACTGTCATGATCTCTGCTTCCAAAAGGTCAGGGTTTTCCCAACTCCCTTGGAAGCAGATTCATAACCCAGGTTCCGAGTGCCAACCAGTCCCAATTGGGACCTTTTGGACCCAGTTCTGGCGCCAGTGGCACCAGGCTCATAAATATGCCCAGTCCCAGCGCTGGAAGCGCCGGGCTCATAATGATTGGGTGGACTTACCTGCAGCAGACCATGCTGCTTACTTGCCTGCCAGTTGAGCCTCTGATCCTCTTCTGTTTGGAACTACTTTTCCTGTTGGGTGGGGCAGGAGCCACTCCCTAGGTTCAGAACACTGGAACTCTTCTGGAAAGCAGGAACTCTTTTCTTACCTAGGCGTGGCTGTGGAAGGAGACACCTAAGCACTACAGGAAGCTATTTAAACCACACCCGATGGATGAATCTTGCTTTGCGTTATTCTGCATCCTCTGCTGCAGAACGCTCATCGTGTCTTCTGCATCTGATCCTGGGCCTAAGGAAAAAGGCTTACCATCCTGAATCCAGTCTTCAGCAACACCTATAAAGACAAGAAAGAACAGGTTAGCATTGCGGTCTTCAGTGACAGCTCTTCACTTACCCGGGCCATCGGCTGTCACCAACGCCTCGCGCTGCATTCTGAAAGACAAAGGCTTACCTACTCTTCGTGCGCTCCGGAGATCTTCACACTGCATTCCGGCATCTGAAAGACAAAAGCTTACCAACTCTTCGCACGCTCCGGAGGCCTTCGGCGCTGCATCCCGCATCTGAAAGACAAAACAAGGTGCGTTTAAAGACATTGAGGAACTTTAATACTCACGTGCCATTACTCCTTTCCACATCTAACCCAGTGGGTATTCCGGCACCCTGCAGCCGCTCCGAACTTGTACCTGCAAAATAAAAAGACAGTTAGAGCGCATCGTGAAGCAGGCAACAAGCGCTTACTTACGTCCTCCAGGCGCTTCTATTCATCACACGGGCTCCATCTTCAACTCACTTCAGCCCGTCATCCACCATCGCCGGAACCCTGCAAAACAAGAGACATCATTACTAAAGACTTTAAAGACATTAGAATTACTCGAAACTTACCGTTCGTGCAGTAAACGACGGACAGCAGTCCTCTGAAGTCAAGAGGCCTGCTCCCCTTATCCAGTGAAGAAACTGGTTACAGCACCCTGCCCCGAGGCAGATGGAGAGCACGGCGTTCACTTACCTAAGGTGAGAGCGTTAACCTTCGGGGTTCTACAGGAGAAGAGAAAGGGAAGAAGAGAGAGACATTCAATAACCCAGTTCATTAATCCCATATTTTCTATCTGCAGACATCTTACCCTTCGAGTCAAACATACAGTGCACAGAGGTCCAGCCCAAAGAGCCAGCCGTGTGTTACACATCACCTTTGAAGATACGGTATACGCCCAGTCAAGACCAGCGCCTCTACGGGAATCAGGTGAGCGTTACAGAAGCGTTCCGGTGGTGCCAATGGAAAAGGACCCGGCAACACCACCGGGGGACTAGGGGTGTCGGAGGAACTGGTGGCGGTACAGGAGCGGGAACATCCCCAAACTCCTCATCCACCGGCAAGGGTTGCACAAAGCTTTGCATGACATCCATGCGTTGGTGCAAAGCGGCATGTGCTGCTGCCATGTCTGTGCGTAACGTGGTAAAGGCTTGCATCATAGCAGCCATAGGATCTACATTAGGATCCATCTCGGACAGACAGGTACCAGTATTGGGCTCCTAAATCTGTCGCACTCCGTATGTTCCACGATCAGTCTGGGGGATCACTTGGGCTAGATGCCGCTAAAGTAATTCAGACTTCCTTCCTGAGAGCACAGCTTGCAGGGAAAAGAACACCTGTCAGGCCAAGGGCTCAGGCAAAAAGGCGGAACGCACAGCGGAGCTAGAGGGAAGAATACAAACAAAGCAAATATTACATACCGTTTGTTGACAATTCCAGTCCCTCTACCCCCCTCCGAGACCCACAAGCTTACCTGTGTATTCCTTTTTCCCAGCGGAATACCTACTTGTGATAGAACACAAGACTGGGAGTGAGTGAAGATCAGAGGAAGTGTTCTTTCTTGAAAGAAGGGGGACCAAAGACTTCCCCCAATAATGGATAAATAGTGTCAACAGCAAAGCGTCCCACAATCCAATGAGTGAAAGCAAAATCCAATGTTCCAAAATCAAATCCCACAATCCAAGGAGTGAAGCCAGGAGCCAAGTGTCCCAAGATCCAAAGAGGCAGTACAGCGAAGCGTCCCAAGAACCAACAAGTGATGAGCACAGCAAAGCGTCCCACAATCCAAGGAGTGAGGCCAGGAGCCAAGTGTCCCAAGATCCAAAGAGGCAGTACAACGAAGCGTCCCAAAAACCAACAAACAAAAAATCAAGCAAAAATTCACCGGGTGTAAATAAACAGCGCCGTTCTTGCTAGCGCAGTAAACAACACTTCAGGGAGAAATTAGAAGTGGTGTAAGATTTCTCGAATGCCTGAATGCCGGGTGTTTACTTCTTCGCTCGGGGAGCGGATGGCCAGGAGCAATTGAGGAATACGGGGTTGAAGGGAGCCGGGAGCCAGACATGAAGAGAAGAACCCAAAGCAAGTCCGGTGCGTATTCTGTGGTCGAGCAGGGGAGGAGATCAACCGGAGGTCTAAGACAGGATCAGGAAAACGGATAACAAGGTCCAGGGCAAAGGTAGGATTCGGCAACCAGGTAAGCAAGGAATAGGGAAAAGAACAACTTATCCCAAGAGCGTAGCTCGCGTAACGCAACGGTTTAGGAGCACCGGCTTACTGGGGGCGTGGCCAGATATAGGAAGTGAATACAAAGGAGTCGTGAAACGCACGCAAAAGAAAGTGAAAACGTTCCAAAGGTTCCTTGCAGGAACGGTCCTCTTGGGAGATGTAGTTGTTTACCGGCGGTGGCGTCGGCGTTGCTGCAAACGCCAGGCCAAACGCCACGGGCTTCTCCCCTGAACATAAGAATGTCCTAGGAAACCGGGGGGCGTGACATAAGGACTGCAATCCACTGGATCCAATGCATTGCTCTAATATGCAATTGGTTGGTGCCTGTCACTGGGTTTTTGTTGCTGCTATTTTTGTATACTGGGGAGGGTCGGCAGAAGGGCCCAGATTTATTTATTAAAGAATAATAATAATACATTTGTTAGATAGCGCTACACACCCATAGGTCTCAGAGCACTCAAATAACAGAAGGCATTATCCCACAGAATAGTAATAAGACCTAACTTTCCCTATCGCTATGGGATTTTCGCTACCTATGTATCCAACTAGGGTGCTCGTCAGTCATCCATGAATGTCCAAATGGATAGGTTTGCTGTCCAAAACTAATCTAACTGGCCCTACACCTATTCTAAATAAACTAAGGTCAGGAGGATGGCTCCTTTCTCCTGAGGATACTTCTTGTATCCGTCTTTGGATTTCTTGTTATTAGGTCATCTTTTAAGAAAGTCTCTAGTTACTTGCTTTATCAGTTCATACAGTTCTTTAATGAGATAGTTAGCTTTTCTCTTCTCCTGAAGATTATATTTCTATGACCTTTTATGCCTTTTTTTGATCCTTTTCAGAGGACTCAGAACAACATGGAAACTTAAACTTTCTTCTGTAGTTCTCGCTTTCTAGACAATTGTGGTTCACCTTAGTCCAACATTCTCCGTTTTGTATATTGTTCACTTTGGTGGTCTCTCTCAGCTTCAATTTATAAGACTCTCTTTCTCTTAGGTTCCTCTCTTTCGGTTTTGAATAGCTTGTCTCCTTTTCCACTACACAGGGTATTGATATCCAACTTCTCTTGTTCTTGCTCAGCGATTTCTAGGAGTTTCTCACATTAATATTGTTCCTAAAGGTTTCTCTGTACTTCCATTCATAATAGTCTTTCCCTTGTGTGCCCATTGTTCTATGTTGAAGGTTTGGGTACTGCCCCCACCCACCTTTTCCCAGGTTAGGGATAGCCAAGGTTGCTTTCTCTCCCTCTCCAAGCAATTTAAGTTAATCAGTTTTGTATTAAACATTTCTTTACTTGGACGAGTTTCGTGAACTCTATAACTATTCCCTTTTGGCCTCCCATTCTCCCTGTTACCAACAACATAGGGGAATGTCTCTGGGCTCTGTGCCAACCTGGGAGCTTCTCTCCCTCTCCTCTTAACCGTCGGCTCACTGTTGCGGCGTCCCCTTCTTGGGATTCTCTCACACTCCTGCGGCGTCCCAGTGTTCTTTTAGGTTGCCAGTCAGGTTGCTGCTTCTCTCTCGTGATGGTATCAGCGTTGGTTTGTGGGCTGCTTGCCCACCACATATCCTGCGTGATCAAGCAACCACCTAGTTTTGGACTCCAGCACTCTCTGCTTCTTGCATCTGGGATATTCTGTGTCTAGCCTCACAGGGGCGGGCTCCCCCTTGGAAAGAAGGGACAAATTACCTAGATTTGTCACAATGCACATCTGTTTCGTAACAATATAAGACAAAGGGCTTTTTGTAAAAAGGCCCCACAGGAACTGATGCACTAGCAAGGGCTCATTTCACTCCCAAGAATGCTTCTGCTGCAGTCTATTCAGCAGCTTTGTGTACATTTGTCCATTTTTTTTTAACAACCATATTTGCATTATTTATTGTCCATGTTCAACAGTACCCCATTGCAGCAACAGAGGATCTCATTTGCTGGATGAGTACAAATTGCTTCTATACAGGTATCGATCAGGATCCTTGCACCAGCTGAATGTCATGATCTAACTAGTGAACCTTTTCCTTACTCAACTGCAATTTCTGCTTAGACTTATGTCCCTTTTTTTCTACCGCTGTTAAGAGGCACCATTTCTCCCTTACACACCTCATACAAAGGTGATGCAATCAATGGGTCAACCACATACTGAACCAACACCCAAATCCAAACGTCATTCAGGTCTTTTAAGAATCTTAGAAAAGAGGGCCAGGTTTTCTCCATATGTATGCATGTATAAAGGCAAACAAGATTGGATTTTTGGATGGATAAGAAAGCGGAACACGGGGGCGTGGCTTGGAGCGCCATCGATGTGGCTGCTCCTCTGAAGCCATCCGTGGGAAGCCTGCTGTCGAGCCGAAAAATATGCAGTTCCCGTGTGTCTTTTGAGCCGCTGACTTGACCCATGGCAATGGGAACTGCTCCAGCGCCACCAGCTCGGAGATGAGCTCTTGATTCCGCTCTGTTATGCCCGAAATCAGACAGGACTCTTTGGCACCCGACGGAGCCCGAAATTCCAAAATGGCGGGCGCGCACTACGAGTGAGAGCGTAGGCACGCCGCACTAAGTACTCTGGCGGCGAACATCCACGGGACTTTATGAGAGGACCTTGGCGTCAGGCACTGTCAACGGCTGAGGCTGCCTTCGGTGAGCGCAGCCCAACGTGAGCGGTGGACCAGGTGGCAGGTTCCCCCGCTCCCATCGAACGGCGTGAACGGACCCCAGTGCCCAGCGTGACATGTGGCTGAGGCTCGTGGCGCACCCCCGAGGACTAGGCAAGTTGTCCTGGCCACCCCCCTGAGTGGCACGGGGGCCCTGTGAGGCCTTGCATTCCGTAGTGGAGGGATCCTGGAGGCAGGCCCGCGGGAGTCACAGAACAAGCGCAATATGGACGGAGCTTACGCCGGCGAAGAGGAGGCGGGGGGCCGCTACAGAAGCTTCAGCTCTTCCTCCACTCGGAGGAACACCACAATCTGCAAGTTCCCCCGCGACTGCGGGACCCTGGGAGTGGGCCCTGAAGTGGCACGGGGGCCCTCATGAAGTGCCATACTCGCCAATGAAGAGGCCCTACAAATGCAGCAATATCCTGATGGCGCAGACGGGGCGCAGTCCGGCAGGCCCCTACAGCACCTGGCCTGGGCCCCCACAGAGATGGCCCTAGAACCTGCAACAGCACCATAATACAAGCAAGTAGACTTGGCAGGCAGCAAAATGCACTAATCAGCCACCTTCTCATGGCAGATTCACTATCTAGGCTACCATAAGGTCTCTACAACTAAGGGGTGATCGTTAGGGCCTGCAGTTCTCTACCCACCCCTGATGCAACTTGGGCCGTCGCCTCCTCCCCCAAAGAGGTTGCGCTGATCCTGCATACTTCCAAGGCAGCGTAAATACCTCTCGCTCACTTCCTGGGGCGCCCCAGCACACATCCTCACTCAGCTCCTCTCCCCCAATCTAAGGAACGAGGGACACTACTACATCCTTCTCTTTACCGAAAGAACTATAATCTCCCTCTATTCCTCGCCCCACATTGGGAGGCCTCAACCCACTTAAACATTGGCACTGTCAGGTCTGGACCTGTACCTTCGGGGTCTCCACTCCAACAAATTACAGGATCACTACACTCTGGCCTCGGCTAGCGCTCTCTGGAATGGACCCAAACGGGAAACCTCAGCACCTCCCGACCCCTTCTCCCCCCGAACCGACATTATGGTCAAACAATCGAAAGCTGGCAAGAATTCGGACATTGCCACCATGTTCACGGCGACGGACAGAGGAAGGAAACCCTACCCCGCCAAGCTTACCCCACAGAAGGAGACATACTGGCCTTCATGGCAGATATTAAGTCTGAATTTAGATCCTGTATGACAGAACTCACTACCAAATTACAACATACCGATCAAAGGGTGACTGAGGTGGAGCAGAGGCTAGGGGAGATCGAGGACCGCTCCCAAGACCATACAACTACACTGGGGGAAATCCAACATTCAATGAGAGCCCTACAAGATAAGTGCGAAATCCTTGAATTCAAGCAAGAAGATCTCGAAAATAGGGCCCGCCGCAATAACCTCCGGATCTGAGGGATCCCGTCCTTTGTCCTGGACCAAAACCTGCCAGAATATGTGGGGAACTTTTTCCAGTCCCTGCTCCCACAACTGGACAAATCCCAACTACTGCTGGATCGCACCCACAGACTGCGCCCACGTCGGGGAGTGGACTCGGACCTCCCCCCAGATGTCATCACCAGGGTCCCTTTCTTTACTACAAAAGAGGCCATTTCAGGTATCAGCCGCTCACGAGATGAACTCTCCTTTCAGGGCTCGTCTCTCCAGATCTATCGCGACCTCTCACTTCTTACCCTCAAGAAGAGAAAATCACTCCGGCCCCTTACCCTCTTCCTTCAAGAACAGCAGGTGCGGTACAGATGGTTGTTTCCAATGGCCCTACAGTTCTCATATAACGGCACGCTACGGAGAATTAGTCACCTTGAAGATGCCAACAAAATCATGCATCCACCCTCACCCAAAGAGACCGTTTCGCCGAGCCCGGAAGTTGCAGGAGACTTGGAGACTGCTCCCTCCCCGAAACCCAGGCGGTCCTCGTGGTCAAAGGTACCACGGAACAACAGGAGGAGAAAGTCAGGGGCAGGACTGCACCATACGGACCTCCGCCTCATACACCTACTAGCAGCCCAGCTTTCCCCTACAGGGAATCGTCATCTCCGACCGAGCTTACAAACATCAATGACCATGGCGGCGGGCTACACCCATGGCCCATGCCCATTCCAAGGTACGTTGCATCTCTGTGTCCTTGGAATTCCGTACTACTGCTATTAACTTGATTGGCCCGGTTGGCCAGAGGTTTGGCCGCACTCACAATGTTGGCCTCCCCGCTAGTTAAAGTTATGGCCTCCAGTTGGGGGCCTGTGTTAAAATCCCAAGAGCAGAACGATACACATCTAACCCTCACTCGAGATGGCGGCTAACCTTCTCCCCTCCGACCCCCCCACAAACACTGGGGCGGGAGGGACCTTAGCCCAGAAACATCGGAACCTACAACTTCTTTCACTCAACGTCAATGGGCTGAACTCCCCCGCCAAACGAAAGTCGATTCTGCAAAAACTTCAGGATGAAGAGGCAGGGGTGGCTATGCTCTAAGAAACTCACCTACTACCGGTGGACTTTGGGCAACTCCGCTCCCGTCTATACCCACTTCAGTTCTTCACCTCAGGAGGCTCTAAGAAGGGGGTTACTGCGATCCTCTTTAGGAAAGGCCTAAATCCCCAGGTCGTGAATCGAAAACATGCCTGGAGGGCCGATTTGTAGCAATTAAATGCCTTTTGCTGGGAGACCTGTACACCTTCGTCTCAGTATATGCCCCCAACTCGGGGCAAGCAATCTTCTACGACTCGCTGAGTTCCTCCCTCTCAGGCTTCCTAGAAGGCCAGATGATAATTGGGGGTGATTTCAATGGAGTACCAGACCCCACCAGAGACAAATCTCACCAACCTCCCCTGGAGATTGTACTCAGGCACTCAGCCTCCTACGCCTATTCAGATCCCTGGAGGTAGTGGACTCATGGCGGGTGCTTCACCCCTCGGAAAAAGATGATTCCTTTTACTCCTACGTTCATGGAACCTTCTCGAGGATTGACCTCCTCCTAACATCCCCTCAAACTCTTGCCTACGCCAACGAGGTAACCATTGGCCCAAGGATCCTATCTGATCACACTCCAATAATCATGGAGATCTGAACTCACGACCCCAAATCCAACTCCCCACGTAGATGGTCCCTTTACGACCCAATCCTCAATGACATGTCAATAAGGGACAAGATTGCAACCGCGATCAAGAACTTTATCAAAGAAAATCCAGTTATATACACTTCCCCGGCAAACAATTGGGATGCCATGAAGGCAGTAATCAGGGGAGCCCTGATCGCACAAGGGGTGGCTTTCCACCGTAATAGGCGGCAGACCCGGCTGGCCCTTGAGGAGGAGCTACAAACAGCGGAGGAAACTCATAAGAAAAAAGGCTGGTCCCCTAGGACACAACAAGCCATCCACACAGCTAGAAAGAAGCTAGAGGCCCACTATGCCGAACATACCGCACAGCTGATGGCCAAGGCCAAACAATTCTATTATGCGAAGAACAACAAGGCAAACAAGCTACTTGTAGCTAAGCTGGCCAAATCAAGACGTACCAATACTATCACTGGTCTGAGCGATCCACAGGGAGTGTTCCAATATGCAGAGTCGAAAAAACAACAGCTGGCAGTCGACCGAAGTAATGACCGCACAATCACGGGATCAGTCCAAACAGGAGGAATACCTGCGGGGAGCAGCCTTACGGCATCTGCCTGAGCCGACGAGAGAGAGCCTGGAGACGCCAATCACAGATGAGGAGGTTGAGGAAGCTATTAAATCTCTTAAAGCTCGGGCCCCGGGCCCAGACGGGTTCTCCTTCAGATTCTATAAAACATTCATACCCCAGCTGATCCCCCCCCCCTTTGGTGGCACTCTTTAACTCCTTTAGAGAAACGGGGTCAGTGACCCCTTCAGTGCAGGAATCCACCACGATCCTCCTACCCAAGCCAGGGAAAGACCCGAGAGACCCAGCCTCATACAGGCCAATAGCCCTGCTGAATATAGACGCGAACCTGTATTCCAAAACCCTTGCTAACCGACTATCTCGCATTCTCCCTGACATAATTCACCCCGATCAGGCAGGCTTCATTTTGAACAGAGCGGCAGGAGACAGGGGCTTGTACTAATGGCCCTAGACGCCATTAAAGCATTTGACAGGGTGGATTGGTATTTCATGAGACTCACCTTGGAGGCCTTCGGATTTGACCCGACGTTTCAGACAATGGTGCTGGCTAACTACAAAACCCCAAAGACCTTCCTGAGGATCAACGGGTCCCTTTCGGCCCCGAACCCCCTGACCTGTGGAACTAGACAGGGCTGCCCACTATCACCTTTGCTTTTCGCACTTACTATGGAACCCTTTGTCCAGAGGATCAGGCTGAACGATTACATCAAGGGCCCCCGGTCGGCCCATCCCAACACATAATTGCTTTATACGCTGACGATGTCTTGCTCACGATCTCGGAGGCCCGCTCCACATTAAAACATGCTCTGGCGGAAATAGCCAGCTATGGGGAGGTTACCGGCTTCTCTGTCAACTTCACCAAATCGGTAGCCTTGGGCATCGGCCTCCTTCCGAAGGAACGGGAGGCACTAACCAGGATGTGCCCAATCTCATGGAAGAGATGGACCATCCCTTACCTGGGAGTTCACATCCCTGCAAACCCGAAAGACACATACCAGGCTTACTTCCCTGGACTGTTTAGGGAACTGGAAGGGGATCTGAAGCCCTGGACAACCCAGGAAATCTCTTGATGGGACGCATAACAGCCTGCAAAATGAATTTACTCCCGAGATTCCTCTATGCCTGCTCTTCCCTCCCAGTGGCAATCCCAGCGCCAGCCCTTCAAGACTTGCAGAGGAAAATGCTGAAGTTTATCTGGAGGGACAAAAAGGCCAGAATCCCCCATAAGACATTGGTAGGCAGCTCTAAACTGGGTGGGCTGGGGGTCCCCAATCTACAATCCTATAGGGCGTCAGTGCAATTGGCACACATCCGCTCATGGCAGATAACCATGGACCACCCCAGATGGGTGGAACTGGAGCAAGCACAACTCCCGCTCCCCCTGCGGTTTCTTCCACATATTCCGCCTCCCCTCAGAGAGCGTTGGAGGGGACTTCTGCTGACGACCAAACATACTCTGAATTTCAGGGACTGGGCATTAAAACAAAAGGGAATCCCGAGAGGATAGAGCCCCTTATCACCAATTTTCCACAACCCTACCTTCTCACCTGTGGCGAACCCTCGTAACTTTCAGAACTGGATAAATGGAGGCCTTGAGACCCTGGAACAGCTATATGCCGGGACCCTACCCCGCACATTCGAACAATGCAAGGAAATGTTCCAACTCCAGGAAAGAGACAGATTTACATATATCCAGCTCCGTCATTGGTGCTCGCACCCCCAAACCCTCCAGGCGGCCACGTGCCCTCTTACCCCCCTCAAGCTAACACTTAAGGACCTCCCACCCCGAGGAAGTATTTCTACTTTATATAGACGCATCTTGGGAGACTTTCTGGCTTCAAAAACCCGATGGATGGCCCAGTGGGAGGCTGACCTGAGGTACCCAGTTGAGGACCAGACCTTGGTGTGGATATCTGGGCTCGGACTCGCTCCTCGTCCACCTGTGTCACCAATAAGGAATGTGCATACAAGATCATGTTCCGTTGGTACTACCCCCCCCTCAGGCTTCACCATATGAACCCCCGGGTGGACCCTGCTCGCTGGAGAGGGTGCTCCCAACCGGGCTCCTTCTGCCATGAACCGCCAAATTCGTCCATTCTGGACTTCATGGTCCATGATGCACCGCGGTATGAACTCAGTAATCCTTCCAACATGGCCGACGGCCCTGAAACACCACACTCCAGATCACCGGGACGGCTCTCCCGTTGGAGCCCGAACCCATCCTACTGGGTGTCCCAGTCCCCGGGGTCTAACCATGCTCCGGGAACAGAGCGAAACTCCTGACCCAATGTCTCCTAGTGGGTAAAACTGTGCTCGCCCGCTTCTGGAAATCCCTTGACGGCCCTTTTATTTCCCGATGGTGGGGGAAGTTGTGGGACATACTGATCGTGGAAAAGGTAACCGCGGTAAGGGCAGGAGTCCTTCACCGCTTTCAGAACATCTGGGCTCCAGTACTGGAATATGATCAGCGATTCCCCGCCCTAACCTATAAGCCCGTCAGTACCCGGTGGGCCCTGAGGGATCGAGAGGACTCCTTAGGAGAAAACACAGCGGGCAGTGCCGCGGAGAAGGTGGCCCGGGGGGAAGAGGCCCCGGACCAAGGATGGGTGGGGAGAGGGTGGGAGTTGAAGGGGATTGTTGAAAGGGGTGTTACATGTCTTGTTTATGTTGTATGATAGTCGTCCTGCCTTGGTTTAAAATAAACATATTTAAAAAAAAAAAGAAGAAAGCAGAACACAACTCAGCAAAAATGCACATCACTGTGGGTGGACTACTTAATGCAGTTGCTGGATTTGGGACGACAGGGGATCTCTGCAAAATCACTGCATCATCTGCTCATAGAGCAAAACAATATGTATTGTGGTGAGTCAGAAGAAGGACACAGACTCTTATGACATGATGTACACTGTTTTATTAAATTAACTAAAAAGGACTATCTTTCCCCATCACTTTGGGTTGTGTATGGGTGTCGAAGAAGGAAACACAAAGGTGGCATCGTTTTAGTTATACACGTTTATTATTAGGTCTAAATGATCCTAACTTTCCCTAACTTCTAAGATGAATTTCCCTGCCTCAAAACTAATACTAAAAGGGTCTGTCAGAACTACCATCAAAGTAAATTCCACTGTCCTGTGTCAGAATCTAATATTGTCCCGCACACTAGAACTAAAAAGGTAAACTAAAAGAACGTTCCTTCTTTGAAGCGAATGGCTTCCTTCTCCTGCTTCTTGGAGAGGGTTTCACAAAATGTTCTTTCAAAACAAAAATACCAGGTCGAATAACTGCCTTCCCCCGGCATGCAGGTTTCAAACAATCTTTACACAATGTTCACTCCAGGGGAATGTCTCCTTTCTCCTGGTGTGGTTCTGTATAGTTTCCAATAAAACTAGGGGGGGCGACTCCCTTCCCCTGGTATGGTGCGGTACTATTCACAACAAGGCCAGGGGGAATCACTGCCTTCTCCTGGCATCTTCAGCTCGACTCTTACTTTAGAACCAAGAGAATGTCTCCCTTCTCTTGGTCTGCTGTGGCAGAGTTCAACACAAGGCCAGGGGGAATGACTCACTTCCCCTAGTGTTCTATTAAAATGACTCCTTCTCCTGATATTGCTCTATACAGTTTGTTCACACTGCATCCAGCTTGATACGCAGTTTACCACTGTGACTTGTTTTCATCAATGTCCCAAATCTTGTTAGGATCCCAGACCCTTCTCTTGTGACTAGCGGACTCATCTCCACCACTATAATGAGGAGGACTTCCTCTATGCTTCGGTTTACTTCTGTTGGGGTCCCAGACCACTCTTGTATGGTCAGTAGATTCTTTTTCCCCACTGCTATGATGGGCAGGGTCCCAGACCCTTTTGTGGTGGCGAGTGCGCCTCTCTTCCCCACTTCGGTTGTAGACCGCGTTCCAGACCCTTTCCTTGTGGCCAGTGGGGCTCTCTTCCCCACTGAAATTGTGGACAGGGTCTCAAACCCTTCCCTGGTGGCCAGTGGACTTCTCTTCCCCACTGGCACGAGGAGGAGATTGGATGCACTCTTGACCTTTTTGGAGTCTTTCGACGGTATGCCTAATACGAAGCCAGGCAAGGCCATCTTTCACGCCTCTTATCTGTGGCTCTGCATCCACCTCTGTGTATCCCGTACCACCCGTTAGCTGCTTTCGGTACATCACCAGGGCTTTCAGGGATGGCAGTTCATATCCTCGGCTGCCTCAGCTTTTCCAGTCTCCTTCTGCAGCGCCTCCAGCTACTACTGGGCCACCCAATTCTTCTTGCCTTCAGTATCGTGCACAGGTCTGCTCCTGCAAAACCCTGCCAGCATCCTCTTCTCCCCAAGTCAGCAACCAGAATTCAGCCAAGCTCCACGCTGGGATTGATGACTTTCAAAGTCCATTTTCTGTTTTTATACAATGCAGCCTGTTCTTGATGGACAGGCTGTCTAAAGTCCTTTATTACTTACGATAATTGATCTCACTGCCTTCTTGGGGCTACCTTGTCTTAGTACCGGTATTGGGACCAGTCTTTACGTTTCCTGTGTTCCTTGTCTTGGTGTTTGAGGCCATTTGTTTCTTTTGCTTCACAATAGTGTATGGTTCTGTTTTCAACAAGAAGGTTGGGCTATAGGATGTGGGGGTGTTCTACTACTTGCTGGGCTAAAACCAACATGGCCATCCTTGTCCCCAAAGAGGGAGTTCCTGCCAATGAGGTCATCCCACATTATGCTTTCACCCCTAGTGGGACTACCGGGTAGCAGCCTCACCTCCCTAGCCGCATGAGAAGGGGTTCCCCCTTGAGAAGTGATGACGCGTAGCGAATCATCACAGTTGTCCCTTCCTATGTTACTAACTAAAGTGCTTGTTCGTCAGTCACGAGTGTCCAAAACAAACAAGTCCACTGTCCAAAACTACCCTATCTGACTCTAACACTTATGAAACTTGCTTATATAAGGAGAATAGCTTCCTTCTCCTGAAGGTTCTCCTGGACCACTATATGTGTTCCTGGTTAGTAGTGGATTCGCAAATAGTCTCTTGTGACTTCGTAAATCAGTCTCTTTGGTTCATCAACTGCATTGCAAAATCTTCTCTTTTTGGATCCCTTTTGGGAGTTTCACATATAATCGATCACTCATCAGTACTATTAGAATATCATGGTAAATATTCTTGTTCTGATAACTTATCCTTCCTGGACAGAGATATGTCCCCTTCAGTTGAGCTACTTCAAATTGTCTGTTTCTTTCAGACCTTGGTTCACACGGGTTCTCTCCATCGCTTATACTTTTCTTGTATAACGTTGTTGGTTACATTCCCCTTTTCCCAGGGTATTTCATGATGTTGCTTTTCTTTAGCCTAGTTTAGCTTTTCAATTGTAAAGCAGATGGTGTCCGTAATGATGGGCACTCCCGTCCCCTGACACCTTTTTTTGCTGAAAAATCAGCCGAAAGTAATTTGAATACATGTACAGTATATTTAGATTTAAGTTGCATGTTCATATTCAAATGTATGCTTCACAACGCGTTTCGGCAATCACTCCGTTCATCAGGTGCAAATCAAATCTCTACAATACAATACGATGTAATGATAATACTGTGCATTCTTTAGAAAATTAAATTGTACATACAAATATATAGTCCATGATATAATGAATGGTGTGAGACTATTGTTATGTGATCATAAGTTAAGCAATATTCAAAGCACATTGTTGTTTGTATTGTTTATTTATTTATTTATAGAGCGGCCTGGGCCGTTAGGCAACCAATTTTAGGTTACAGGTACATAAATATCTTACATTTCTTATGTTTCAGTTTCATGAATATCTTACATTTGCATACAGAATATCAAATACAATTGAGGTTATGTTTGTATTAGCTTAGAGAGACAGCTTGGGGCAAGACTAGGCAGTAGTATACAGAATGGGGAGAGGTCTATGTACACCATAGGTGTGGTTACGGATACATGTATGAGACATGTGATGTTTACATTTACAGTTATCTGGGACATAAGGATAAGAAGTTATAGGGAGAGGAGAAAGGTGTCTATGACAGTGGAGATCTGTCAATAAGGGAGGGGAGTCACTTAGATAATGTGTATTTCTCTAAATAAGGTTCAATTTTGATTAATTATTGGTGGTAAAATCTCAATAATGTGTCTGCCAACATCCATGTCCCTTGAATCTGGAAAAGTTGACATGCAAAAGGGTAAAGTGCTTTAAACTGAATAAACCACGTGCGGGCATATCTGCTGAGTGTAGATCCGTAGTGTCCATAGCTCATTCAACTTAATGTTACGCATCAGAGTAAAATCACTATATGTGTCGTGCCAGAGGAGACAACGGGTCCAAATACAGAATAGTCCGATGTGTACCTCACATATACTGTGCTTCAGCTCTATGAACCACTGGAAAATCCTGTTCTGTTCAGACATAAGGAGATCCTAAATGGAATCTCATTGGTACGGTGTCCGGTCAAAGATTTGAATCCAAAAGCATCGAATGCCGTAGGATCGAGTCAATTTGACCTAAAACAAAAGGGTTGAATTTTAATTTTTTTAATATTTTTTTTGGGTTTCCGTTTTGGAACGAAAAGTGGTTTTTACCACACAAAAAAGGCGGTTTGGGGGGGCACCCTCCCAAAAAAACAAAAAAAATGTTAAAAAAAACCGACCCTTTTGTCTTAGGACCTTTTGATTCGACCCTTTTGTCATTCGATCCTTTGCATTCAAATCCTTGACCTATAACCCATTGGTACTATTGGAGACAAGATACAACCAGACCTTTCCCGAGGAAAAGTCCAGGACTGCTCCAATGAATTGCAGTTTTTGGGAAGGTGTCATGTGGGACTTATTGAAGTTGAGGGAGAAGCCCAGCTTGGGGAGAGAATGACAGGTGCTGTTCAGATGTTCCAGAGCCTGTTCGGGTGAATGGGCTGTGATCAGCCAATCGTCCAGGTAGGGGTAGATGTGAATTCCCCTCACCCCCGCCATAGATTTGCTGCCAAAACCTCCATCAGCTTGGTGAAGACCCTCGGGGCAGAGGTCAGCTCGAATGGCACAACTCGAAACTGATATTGAGAACTGCCAACAGCAAATCTGAGGTATTTCCTATGCTTGAGATTAATTGGCACATAAAAATAAGCATCCTGAAGATCCAATGACACCATCCAATCCTGGAGCTGAAGGGCCTGGAGGATCTGCGATAGAGTGACCATCTTGAACTAATCCTTCCTGAGGAACTTGTTCAAGCATCTCAAGTGCAAGATGGGTCACAACCCTCCATCTTTTTTCGGGATCCGAAAATAAGGAAAGTACCACCCTTGATTTCTTTCGGCTAGAGGTACCTGTTTGATTCCACCCTTCTCCAACAGTGTCTGAACTTCCTCTAGGAGGAGCGGATCTGGTACTTTCAAGGACTGGCCTCCTAAGGGACAGTCTTGTGGGCTCTTTAGAAAAGGGAGGCAGTAACCATGGTTGTCTGTTTGTAGTACCCAAGCATCTGTTGCAATACTTTGACATTCTTTCAGATGCTGGGATAACCTGCCTTCCAGCACTGTTGAATGATTCAAGTTTTCAAAGTGGTTTTGTGGCACTGGTTGGTGCAGAAGGCAGGGCAGCGGACACTGCTGCAGCTCCTCTGCAGGTACGTCCTCGACCACCTTGAGGTTGCCTTCTCTGTCCCCTTAGGTTAAATTGACCTCTTCTTCTGCTAATTGAGGAATAGCAATGAAATTAACGATTTCTCTATCCCTGAGCAGAAGATGGAGCTGTTCGACCTAGCTATGGCTGCCTAATGGGCTGACTCAAAGATTTCACTGCTGCCTTAGACGACTGCAACCTTTCAAGACTTTCGTCTGCTTTAGATCCAAACAAGTAAGACTCTTCAAACGGCATATCCAATAATCTGGATTGCACGTCCGAAGCAATCCCTTATTTACAAAGCCATACAAATTGTCTAAGCACTGTACTAGCAGCGATAGAATGGCTAATACAGTCTGCAGTGTCTAGCCCTGACTGCAGTGATTGGCACATAGCATCTTTGCCGTCCTGAATAATGCTCATAAAACCATCCCTTTCTTCATCCTCTGGGATGTGTTCAGATGCCATGGCTATCACCTCCCACAAACTGTAGGTGAACTTCGCTATAGCAGAAGTTGCATTTGTTGCTTTCAGTGCCATACTCCCTGTGGAGAAACATTTCTTTCACCTGGCATTGAGCATTTTATCCTCCCTGTCCAGAGGGACTGTGGGGTAGGCTGCTCCCTTAGATGCAGCAGTAGCTGCTTGCACAACAAGGCTTTGTGGACTCAGATGATTCAAAAGAAATTATGGATTTACTGATGAGGGTCTGTATTTTTAAGTGAAATCCTTGTGAAGCACAGGGATGGTATCTGGATTTTTCCATTTCTCTAGGTCCTTAGGAGGTCCCCTGTCCAAAATATCTGTAAGGTCATCATGTTCATATTGAACAGATGATCTACCCCATCCAAGGTATTTAATAACCTTTCCCATTACAGATTTATAAGATGAATCAGCATGACCTGAACCTTCCGGTGTGCCAAAATCAACCTCTGGAGAGGTGTCTAGACCACTGGCATCCTGCAGGGTGTCCACATGGTCTGGGATATCAGCTCCTATGGAACCCCAGGAGTGCCGTAGTCCCTACCAAAACTATAAATAGGTTTTTTCTTCTATCTCTTCCTCATAAATAGAGGCCATGAACTTAAATAGCCTTTTCCCTGAGGTTTAAAAACCTTTGACAGACTTTCAAAAGTCCTTGAGGGCTTCGACCCCGACTGTTTCGGCATCGATAGACTCGACTTTGACACCGACGAATGGGTTGAAGGAGGATCCCTTTGAGGCATTGAGGCCATGAGAGGCGCACAAGATGCCTCCGAGGCCTTCAAATCCTTCGACCTACTGACCGGGCCCTCGGACGCACGGTCAGTGGTTTTCACAGATGAAACCCTGTCGGCTTTACATGCGATGGGGTCAGCAGTCTCTAATGACTTCAACGAAGGGGCTGGCTTTGCCGCCTTCTCAAACACCTTTAACATCTGCCATCAGAACTTTTCCAGTTCCACTTGAGTAGCCCCCTTTTTAGTAAACCGTACCAGTTTCCCTTTGGGCGAGGAATCCGTAAAGGATGATCTGCAGCGATGACTCTTTATCTAAGATCTCCTTGAAGATGACGAAGAGGACCGCTGAGATCTCGAACGCTTTGAATTTTTACCGTGCTTCTTGGCCCGGCGTGGAGTTCTCCCTCCTGGCCTCTTATCTTCAGACTAAACTTTAGTGCGGGTCACTGAAGATGAACTTTGGGAAGGTTTGCCCAAGGCAAGTTTCCCCTTCTTCACCTTTAACTCTTTTCCAGTCAGACAGGCTCAAGCCACAATCTTCCATGATGTGGCCCACCACCAGGCACCAGAGACATGCTCGATGAGGATCAGTTATGGACATTTTAGCCAAACACTCAGCACATTTATTGAAGCCCGTTTTCGGGGTGTGGGTAGACATTTTTGTAACAAACTCGTGTCTATGCAGTAACACGCCGAGGTGAAGAACTGTTTCCAGCAGCTGTGCGTTAAAAACATAACTGAGACAACGGGCGCGGTGCGTGCCATATATACCAGCCTCAATGTCATACTCTAGGAGGACGGAGGCTATCAAGGGACACGAGGTCGACGACGCACAGCGCCCTTTGTTGAGAAAAGTTCCCGAGCTGCAAGCAGGATATCATAGTAGGAGGACACAATCCATTTGAAATGTCCTTTTCTGCTTCAGGCTTCATGGGATATTAGTGTTTTCGCAGTCAAGTTTTCATTTGATCAACCCGAATACAAACTGTTTATACACAGGTCTGGGAGCCCCTCTACTGAGAACTAACATGGCCAAATAACCTGTTCTATGAGTGGGTTCACAGTTGGGAGGGTCTACAACCATTTTTCTGCTCCAGGCATGACAAATTACATTGGTGGGCTCCCAGCATCTGTTGCTACACTTGGACAGCCTCACTTGATTGGAAAACAAGTGAAACAAGCGCATAAGGAAAACCTAAAACCAGAGAGAAAGAGAAGCTTGTGTATAGCTTTTCCCTTGCACACAGTATTTAAAAAATGCTGGGTTTATGGACTGGAATGCATGGTAGACAAATATATAGGTCTATTTATTCATTGGGCCTTTATACAACATTTAATTGCATAACATGGTGACAACACATAATGGCTACAAAGACAAATAGATACATAGAGGTCTCCAGGTGTGGACCGCTTGCTCACTGTGCCTTAGCGAGGGCCAGTTTCACCTCACTGAGGACACCCAACAAGGCTGAAACACGTGTCTGCGGTTGCTGGTGGTACTCTTGTTCAGAAGAGAATTGCCTAGCATGTCGGTGCTGGACTGCATTTGTGGGTGGGACCAGACAGATATGCATATGGGTATCTCTCCTCTGTGCAGAGTGCAGTGAGGTAAAGCGTGGCTGTAGGCCGGCCTGAGTGGACTACATTTCATAATAGGTTATTTGAAACACATTCTTCCTTAGTAGAGGTGCTCCTACACTCTTGTTTAATCTGAATACAAACTGGTTGAGCATTGCTAATAAAAACAAATGTAATTTGCATGTTACAACTGTTAAGACGGCCAAAAAAAAGTCCCTAATAACCCAGAGGACCTGGAGTCAATCCAAATCGGACACAAAGACGAAGTAGACAAAGTGCAAGGCAAAATACAGCTTTATTTTCAGTCAAATAAAGCATGGACGACATTCAAGCATTGTAATCTCGCCACCCTAGGCGCATCCATTAGAAACAACGATTTAAGTAGCACATCCTCCTCATAAATGACATCATCACATTTTATCAGTTTACAAAAACCTACGGGGAATGGCGATTGGTTAGTGGCTACAGAAACACTCTACAGGGTTCAAACATCTAATTGGATTATACTTGTCTGATGGCTCTCCCTGAGACGACCCTATATTGATAAAGGTTAAACTATGTCATTTCTACAAGGGGTTGGTTGGCACATAACTTGATGGGTGGCATAAGTCCAGGGACTCTGATAGGTTGACTTTCTGCTAACTAATCTTGGAAAATTGACAGGATTTCAAGACATGAGCTAAACAGGGAGTACGGGGGAAGATATCCACAGATTGCTTTTCTTCCAATTAAAAAAGTTACCATCCCCTATTCCTAGGCCATTGTTAGGTAAAATTTCACTTACTGCTATTTTACCTCTTTATTTTTTGAGGGCTACATTGACCCACTCAGCATAATCCCCATCCATGATCAAGCTGCAGCTGTTAACCGAAAAATGGCTGCGTTGGATCCTTGGAGCAACATCGCATCAAAACTGTATTTGGCAGCTGCAAAATGATGGCTGCACCATCTTGCCAACACCTATTGGGCGAGTTGAAACAGGGAGCACACCGAGAAAGGTGCCAGTGTGTGTTCTTGTGTGCACCAAAAGAAGTTAATTGCAAAGCAGCGCTGCTCTGCTGCTTGCTAAAAAATTCCCATTGAAAAGGGAATATTTTACATGAAAACGGATGCTGCCCTGACGCTGTGTTCATCTGTTCATCATAACACTACTTTTATCAGTGAGACCTTGCCATGCCTATCCATATTCACATTGTGCTCCAGCAGAAGAGAGCAGTATCCCTGAATGACAGGCTGTTGGTCACAAATGGGAATTCAAAAGAAGTTTTACCATTTAGTGTTGGAAGCGGCCTCTGATTTTCCTTTGCTTCAGTAAGAGTTTGGTGAGAGGTGCGGCTTAATGCTGAGACGTGAGACACTGTGAGATGCTGTGACTCCGAGAGGCTGAGGTTCTTTCCTCTAGTTTAACCGCGGCTCTGTGTGATCCAGACTGAGTTAGGATGAAGCGGAGGCAGGCGGGGCAGTGTTGCAGCGAGTACAGCGTGATAAATGGGTTGAGAGAGAGCCACGGAGAGAGGGTTGACCCGTCGCGGTAAGGACACGCTCGGGTGGCTCTTTGGTGGCAGAATGTTAGTATTTTTTAATTTGATTATGCAGCCAAGCATTGTGTGACGTTCCAGCCGCTTGTGTGGAGTTAAAGGTTAATGGTAAAAGGAAAAACGAAAAGTCAAAGCAACCGACTCCGAGCCAGTCCTAGTGGTCTGGTGTGTTCCCTGGGCTGTCACCTGTGTAGGGCTCGATTGGTGAGGCATTGCTTGTTCTGTGTCTTTTGGCGTCTGACACTTGACCCACACAATCAACTAGGGGTTTGTCAGCTGTAACTTCGCCTGCTGCTTGGGGCTGCCCCCATCTGATTGTTTACTCATTGCCCCACTGCGGCATTGCTTGTTTTTCTGCACTGCCTGGAGTCTGCAGAGCCTTTACCTGTGTACGTGCTCTTTGATCTGGGTTTACTGCTTTTCTTGCTTAAAGCAATGAACTTGCTCGCACGGCAGAACTGAATTTTGCTGGGTACTGATTACTGTGGCTGAGGGCTGCGGGCTGCCGTGGTACCCAGCTTCTTTATTGATTTGTATTTCAGGACGCTATCTGTGAAGAACATGTGTTGCTCCTGGAATTCCTGCTGACTACTGACTACTGCGTGGTACCCTTTACCCCTGGGGACTGCGGGTGCAGCCTATGGTCTCACACTTTGACCCGGGAATTGGCTTTTGGCCAGAGTTCTATCTTATACTATCCACGCTATATACCTGGAAGTGTTGTTTGATTTGAGAAATCCTCATGAGATAAGGTCTGCGCAGGGGGTCCCGAGTTAGAACCTTCTAACATGCAAAGCCCCCCCCCCCCCGCCTGTCGAACTTACCCCTGCCCCCTGAAACAGGGGTCACATTCATCGCAGATGGAGAGACAGGAACCTCTGGTGCTCTAGATTCATGTAATAAACTAGTGTACACACCAGGCAATCACCCCTCCCCCCCTGAACCAGTGGTGATTTTACACTATCCAATAACCGTACTCTAACGATCCATCTAATAATCAGACCCTCAGGCACTCTAGGAACCTTTGAGGAGGACCTTATAGATATCATAACTAGCAAGACTAAAAACCACTTTCAAACCCTGCTACTGCAGGATTTCAACCTCGACTTCAATGAGGCTGGAAACAAACAGACCCAAACTATAGCTGCACTTCTCAAAGATTATGGACTCTCACAAAAAGTCCTATCCCCCACCCACACCAAAGGTAGAACTTTGGATTGGGTGGCTGACTCGAACTGCAACATCATTATTACAGATAATGTACCACAATTATGGTCTGACCATCACCTCATTACTTTCTCAGCCACACTCAACCTCCTTAGTCCTAAAACTATTGAAATGGCACCCCCACTCCCCACAAGAAGTAAAAAGGACATCACAGTAGAAAAACTACTCCTGCACCTCCTCCCTTCTCTGAATAACATTAACAAAAAAGCTGACCCTAAATCTCTAGTGGAAATCTTCAATACTGCCATGTCCCAAGCCTTGGACTCCACCGCCCCACTAAAAATGCGCAAAGCCAAACAAAAATCCCACCTCAAAGCATGGTTCACACCTCAACTTAAAGAGTTAAGTTTACAGAAAAGAAAATTGCAAACGATCTGGCGCCACTCCCCAACTACTGTCAATAAGGCTAAATTAACAGAACTCTCCAAATACTGCAAAAAAGAAATAACCAATACCAAAAAATATATATTCAATGATAGAATTGCAAAAGCTAGCTCCAATACTAAGGAACTGTTCTCCATCCTCTGCGAAATGGAAGCCCCAACTCCACCGGCAGACACTGTCCCGCAGGACAAGCCGTGGTGCACTGCAATTCAAAAAGCCCTCGTAAACAAAATCACTACACTCCGACAGAAAATAGCAATTAAAAAAGCCTCTCTGCCCCTTTCTGAGCAACAACCATCCCCCGACACAAGGTGTAACACAACTGCACCATTTACCTTTAAAGAAATCTCTATTCTGGACACAGAAAAAATCATTCTCTCCCTAAAACCATCTGCAAGGGCGACAGTTGCCCAGCACAAATTATAAAGGATGCGGCTAGAGACCTTGCCCCATTCATCTCCAAGCTCATAAACGCCTCTTTTAAAACCAATACAGTACCTAATAACCTCAAAGAATCCTGGGTCCTCCCCCTGCTTTAAAAACAAACATTAGACCCTACCATCCCTACCAATTATAGACCAATCACCACTGTCCCCTTTCTACTTAAAATTATTGATAGAGTAACCTAAATTCAAATTCAGGAATACCTAGAAGCTAATCACCTACTAGGAGCACGACAGTCTGGCTTCCGCCCACTTCACGGAACGGAAACTGCCCTGCTAGACCTTAAGACTCAAATTGACGAGTTGAAGGACAAGGGGCAAACAGCTATGCTACTTCTCCTGGACCTCTCTGCAGCGTTCGACCTAGTGGATCATGCAATTTTATGTAACCATCTTAGGTCGGCGGCGCACTTCTCAGGGGAAGCCATAGCCTGGGTCCAATCCTTCCTGGCCAACAGGACAATGCAAGACTTTTCCCCACTCACGGCTGCTGACCCAACTCAAATTTCCTGTGGAGTACCCCAAGGATCCTGTGTCTCATCCACTATGTATAACATCTTTACTAAGCCTTTGTTCAACAAATTGGACAGACCGGGTATCACTTACACAAATTATGCAGATGATACCCAGATCCTCATTCCCCTTTTGGGCAACATTCTGGAGGACACAGCCTTAGTAAACAGAGAATACCTCCTCATTCAGGCATGCATGGCATCTCATGGCCTCTGCCTGAATGACGATAAAACTGAGATACTAATCCTAGGCTCTGAAACGAACATAAAAAAACTCAGCCCTAACTATACCGCCTTCAATATTGACAACAATCTCATCAAGGTGATGCCAGCGGTCAAAAAATTAGGCTTCTATCTTGATGCCACTCTCTCGCTTAAGAAACAAGTCAACTCACTCGCATCCTCTACAGCTTATACCTCTAAGCTTATCCGAGCCTGCAAACCGTTTCTCTCCACCTCGAGTTGCATCACCCTCGCCAATGCCCTTGTAATGTCGAGATTAGACTACTGTAATGCTCTCTACTCAGGCGCCAACAAAAATATCATTGACAAAATACAAAGAATGCAAAATAATGCCCTAAGAGCAGCCCTAAATATCCCCAGGAGAGAACACATTTCTAATGCAAGAAGAGAGGTTCGTTGGCTAAACATATCTGACAGGATACTTCTAAAAACAGCCTCCCTTACCTCTAAATGCTTAAACAACTTGGCCCCACCCTACCTTGCTGAAAGGATAAATAGAAGATCGTCCACACGCCCAACGAGAACAGCCAATGCCCATACCCTGGAAACACCTAGATTTAAACGTGTCACAGCTGGAGGATCTAGCTTCCCAGTTATTGCAGCACAAACTTGGAATGCACTACCGCTTGACCTCAGAAAGGAACAACCATATCCTAAATTTAGACTCAATGTAATTAAATGGCTATGAACGAATGACTGCTAGCTTAACTTCCCGGTACCTTACACTACTGTCTCTGCTGCATGTCTCTTAACCTGCTTCCTTCTGTTGCCACTGTACTATCCTGGCAGCCTATCTTCAAATTGTTTTGTATATTATATGCTTCTTTGTACACATTATGTAACCAATTTTAAGTTGTCTTGACCTCTACTGCGCCCGGCTACCTAATGGGTTTGGCACGCAATACCAAATAAATAAACAAACAAACAAACTAATGGGGAAAGAGGGTAAAACCCAGGGATGAGATCATTCCAATCAATATTGATGCACACCATGTGAAGCCATGGAAGAGGACGGGCCCGGCTATATCCACTCAGTCTTTATTACTTCGGACACCAAAATTAACCCCGTCATCGAGACCAATCCTTCGGCGAAGGGTTATGGACCATTATTTTGTAAAACCTGCTACTACCAGCACAGAGATTGAATCCCTCCCTGCTATGAAGGGCTTCACAGCCTAACTTTGGGGGGCCAAAAGCCTTGACTGACATCAGCATTATTGAATTAGCCGACCAAGCAGAGGAAAAACTGTCGGCTCTGAACCTAGAACTTACGCACCCACTTTTGACTCACCAAAGCCTTTGGTCGATATGATGAATGAAGATATGTCTCGACATGATCAAGGGGTCTTACTGCCACCCTCCTTGGTGGAGGGGCTTCAGGAGGTCATGATGATTCTTCAGCCCTCCACCATACACTCAGGGAGATCGATGAGCGTATTCGCCTGACTCACCCTGCGGTTTCCGCCTTAAATATGGTGCTAAGTTCATTTGTACCCTATATGACAATATCTGGGCTGAACTGAAATCTACCAATGCTGTTTTGGCCGATATTACCCATAAATTTGAGGAGATTGGGTCAGAGGTTCGCTTCGGCCATTTTGGGATGAGGGAGGCGGAAGGAGTATTGAGGGAGCAGCAGTCTAATGTTAATTTAGCTAATGATCCAGGGTCTATTATTGAAATCTCGGATGTTGCATGTGCAAATGACCACCCAACCATTCAGGAATCAGTTGATCATTTGGCTGGGGATAATTAGAAAATTACACTTCCGGGTCATGGCTCTATTGGCATTGCCTCTGTACTCATTGACCTTACTAATGATCAACCTATTATGGCTGAAGTTACAAAACGGGACAGGGGAAGCAGTGGTGGATCCACCTAATTCTCAAGTCAGCTTCCCGCTGTTGAAACGCAGAATGGGAGCTAGGAAAAATAGAATTTTGTCACTGTCACTCAGAACGGCCTACTGCACCCTCTCTTACACTAGATTGTCTCCTGTGCCAGAGCACGTGAATCCGAATTTAGAACCTTTGCTAAATGTTCAGGTGGTTGGCGCTACGGTACCGACTGACGCTGGAGGGCAGGTCTGCGTACCTACCCCTACGACCTTTACCACTGATATATTGGGGAAAAGTGAAGTTTTCGTAGCAGGTAGGGGTTTCCCCAACACTAGTCATGGTTTGATGGCTAATGGTTTCCCTGTTACCCCTTTTCCTTCTGTGTTATGGGGTAGCAGAAAGGGGGCATCTATCGACCTGGGCCAGTTGTTAACCATTTTCAGAACATCTGGGGACCAACTGCAGGAGCATCCACGTCTGCCATGATCCCTTTAAAGGATATGGCAGGTAAGACCGGGTTCCCAAGTGTAATGGAAAGGCTGCCTCTGGCTCCGAAAGGTTTAAACATGGAGGGACTGTGCGGTATAAATTGCACAATCTCTGCTACTAAGGATGGAATGGGGTGGGCATCCCCGAAGCTATATCTTTTGGTCCTAATTTTGCCAGTAACTTGGATAAGGTGGAGGTTGGGTCTGGAAAGGATAAATCAGCGTTCTTGAAAGATCTGGTTGACATCCCACCTGAATCTAATTACCCTCGGGTATCAGCAGGGATGACGGATCTACTTTAGCGACTCCACTATCCCACTAGATCTGTTGTAGGAGACTGTACTAAGACTAACTATGTTGGGACCTGAGGGCCCAATTGTGGTCCCTCGAGCGGATTCTCCTATTCTGATGTTCTTAAGGGGGCAGCTGGCCCTCGGCAAACAGTGAAAGGTCCAAGCAACGGAACTCCTCAAATTAGAATTCACTGCATTTTTGGGCCCGATTACCGGATATGTATGAATCGGCCTAATATTCTTGCTATCTTTGCTGCTATTCCTAGCCTGGCTCTGGTGGCTTTGGCTGATATTGGGAGGGTTTCCTTCCCAGAGAGAGATGACTTGAGCACTAGTCTCATTTATTTGTCCTCTCCCTTGGTAAAGGAACTTATCTTTACACAAACTGAAGCACTAATCAGATTGAGTTTCGAAATCTCACGGATGAATTGGTTAAGTGCGGGGTTACCTCTTAGTGGGGAAGTTCCATCCACTGCTAATCAACCTATTGCTGCAGTCAATCCTGATCAGATCAATCGTAGGGGTGTGATGACGGATATAGATTGGGCCTTAATCATCTCTTTCCTATGGCAAAAACAGGTTCTATGAGAATGAGATCACTTTGGGTGATGTTTGGAAGAGTGCTCCGCTTTGTTTAAAATCTTGGCATACCCAAGGCAACTCCCATCTTTTCTCCAACATTTCCTGTATGAACTATTTAAGATTGCCTAGTTGCATTTGTCTGCAGGAGACCTGGCTGACATCGGCCCCTAGTTTAGATGGGTATAGTGTCTTTATTCAGCCCGCCAGTGATAGTACAGGGGGAAGACCTTCAGGAGGTCTCTTGATTGCAGTGGAAATTTCCTTGGATCTCAGTGGGGTAGAAATTGCAGGTCTTCCGTTTGGTGCCCCTGGAGTAGGCTCTAGGTCTGCAGATGGTTTGATCAATCTTCTACTGCTCAATATTTATTGGCATAAGGGCTTGGAACACGTGGATCTTTTTGTAGAAGGGATTTGTCAGGCAGTAGATGAGTGGATGGGGTCCCATTCAGATGGGAAGGTAATAGTTATGGTTGACCTGAATGCAGATTGTGACCACTTCCACCAATTGTGGGAGCCTGTCGAAATTCCCAATGTGAACTGGGAAGAAATCTGCGGGGCAGAAGTGGAGTGTGGGATTGGGTGGCAGGGGTTTATTCCCTCTTGTTGGAAGAACTGTTGACTCCTGCAACACTGGTGAAAGGCATATGTGGCATAGAGGGGACAGTTCTTCGTTGATTGACTATATCTTTGTTGACCCCTTCTTAATGAACTGTTGTCGGTCATTTGATATTCTGAGGACTGGCTGGAGTGATCACTCTATACTTACTGCACAGTTTTATTGGGCTCCCTGTACCAGGAAATGTCGTCAACAGCTCCAACTGACTGCTAATGTAGCAGGTAACGCAGTCAGATGGACTGACTTGAATATTTGCAGTCTGAATGCTAACATACTACAGGCACTTAATCGTTCGACTTATGAATGGAAACTCACCAATTTTAATGCAAATGAGTTCCAGTCATTTGTCGGTCAGATGATAGATGAGTTGGGTGTGGGGAGTGGAGTTAAAAGGCATCGACAGGTTAGACATACTCACTGTTATAATGCCTAACTGGCCAATGCAAAAAAACTTGGAGTGCTGTGAAACTGACCCAGTGTACTAACCATGACGAGGCTACTCATAGGGAGTTAATTAGGAAACGCAAGCAATCATATAAAAATTATTGTAAATCAATTAAATCTCGAATGCTCCAATGTGATGCAGAAAAGATGCTTGGGGTCCTAATTAGTGCTGATGTGAGTGCCTTTTGGTATTTGGTTAACAGGCAGGGCCCCAACTATGCAACCTGCCAGTCGAATTCAATATCTGAACAGGATTGGGTCAAGTTCTACGAACAAAGGTTCGGACTGTCTAAGGTGGACCCTACATTGGAATTAGATATAACTAGAGATGTAAGGTGGAACCCCCCACTGGACCTTGATACCATCCAAAAACTGATCTCCAAGTGCAAGCGATCAAGGGCCCCGGGGCCTAACGACCTCACAAATAATACTTTTAAGGACAATCAATTCACCTGGGCTCACCTCCTATACCTGGAGTTTAGTGACATTCTTTTCACAGGGGTGACTCTGATCTCTTGGAATACAGCCCACGTTGTCCCGCTCAAGTGTGGTAGCAGAATTGATCCATCTAATTACCTCCCTATTTCGCTCATCAACACTGATTGTAAGATCTTTTCATCATCACTGCTATCACATCTTGAGGAGTGGGCACATACTTACCATCCATTGGACCAATTCCAGATGGCCATGCAACCAATACCAAGGGGCTTGCTCTTAAGTGCGTGGAAGAAGCAGCGTGGATGTCATCGGGGGAACTGCATGTACATGGCCTCGATTGATTTGACTGCCACGTTCAATCTGGGCAGACTGTGGGAAAAGCTGGCCAATTGGGGCATGCGTATGGGGCTACTGAGTTTAATTAGTGGATTTTATGAAAACAGTGGTATCCAGGTACGTCTAAACCAAAAGGGGGGTCTCTCGAAGATAATTATTTCTTACCAGGGGGTTAGACAGGGATGTACCCTGGCCCCTTGGGTCTTCAACCAATATTTCTCCGACGTCACACTCTCGCTAATGAAGGAAGGAATCCTGGCTCCTAAGATTGGCAAAGAAATAATTATTTGGCTTGCATATGCAGATGACCTACTAATTTTTGACCTCACCAGGGTGGGGCTACAACGGTCTCTCACTAACTTTGAAGCATATGCACAAGACAATGGATTTATATTTAATCCTAATAAAACCAAAATCTTATCCTTCAAGAAAGCGAGGGCAAAGACCTCAGGGGTCTATTGGAAAGTTAGGTGGGATTCTCCAGAAACTTACTGGGTCAGTGCGATCCCTGGGTTTCAACCTTTCAGCCTATCAGGGCTCCAAGGTAATAACTGAGCCCATTATACATAAGGCGAAATTATTGGAGGCTCAGATGGTAAAGATTGATAGAAGTTTGGGAAATTTTCCCTGAAGCCTGCATTGATCTTTTTTGAAAGCAAAATAATCCACAAATTAACCTATGACCTGGAATTACAATCCGAGAAAGTAAAGGGAACCCTGAACCCGAATAGCGGGTCGCATTTGGAGAAGAATTTTGGGCATCCCGAAATGCGGTTTCCATCTCTGCAATCCGGTTCGAACTAGGGACAGGGCCTCATTACAACCCTGGCGTTAAGGGGTTAACGGCGCCGTAAAAAGCTGGCGCGCCGTTAAACCCTTAACGCCGGATTCACACTTTAACGCCTGCTTTTTGCAGGCATTAAAGTCCAACCCGCTAAGGGACCTTGGTGCTAATTACGGCACCGTAATATACAGTGCCGTAATTAACGCCTTCCCCATTCCCATTGAGCCCTATGGGCCAAAAATGGGAATGGGGAAGAGGCCATGGTGAATGGGGATTTACCGCCCCGCGAACCTTGGAATGGGGCGGTAAATCCACCATCCACCATGGCGGAATCCGGCATGGACCATAATGCTAATAGCACCATGGTCCAACGCCAGGGTTCTAATGAGGCCCACAGTCTCTATGTGGGCACGGGTACAATGGGTCTGCCTCTCTCTGTATTCAAAAATCAATACTGCACCTCCAAATACCCTGTACCACCTTATGGGTAGAAATATGAATTTTACACAGACACTGATCTCTTTGAAAGAGAGATCAGAAGCCATTCTTTACGAGATTAGTAGATCTGTGGAGATTTTGATTGTAAATCCTATGAAGGTCAAACGAGCCTTATTTGATCTGGATTGGTGTCAGACTATCAATATCTTTCTTTCCTATCCCTCTTTACTCCACTTGAATCATGAACACAGGACCAGAGGTTTGCCTACAAAGGTTATTCTTCAATTCCCTGATAGATCCTATAGAGACGTTATTCTTAGGGCCTGATGGAATGTTCTACCTACTAGGGAAATCTTAGCTATAAGATCGCAAATCCCGGTGGGAGCAGCCAGTTGTAGGTTCTGCTTGGTTAAGCTGGAGACTCTAAAACATCTGGTCGTGGAATGTGTGTCATTACAGCCATTTAGAGTGAAATTCCTTGAGCCTCTTAAAGTGAACTCTGTCTTCTATAATGATGAGTGGGCATGGAAAAGGTGCCTTAATATCCATATCATCCATGAGGGCCTAGCATTATCAGGCTTTATTTAAAGCTTGAATCTGTAGTATGCATTTATTGCAACTTGTTTTGTAGTTTTTTTCTCACTTAATGTTCCTATTGTATATGGATTGTTTTATGATGTCATTGGATATGTCCTAACTTGTTTTATATGATGCCATTTGAGGAAAATGTGTTTTTATTGTTTATGCAGTACTTTTTTTTACAATATTATAATTATTTGTGTTGATGCTGGATTGGATTTTTTTTCCTATGTTTTGATTGATTTTATTATGTCTTTCTTGTTTTTTGTAAAGGTTTAAATTAACCGAATACAAATAAAAATAAAATATATAAGAAGTTTTACTTTCAGGCGTGCGGGAAAACGCTTGACTTTTGGGCTTCAAAATGTCAAAAATTAATGCTTCAAAGAGGCCCTGGCTCACTGGGCCTATGTCAATTTCAGTGCATCTGTGTTTCAAACAAATTGCTGTATAAAAGAAACTGACTATGGCTGCAGAACAATGTGGGAAATTCAGATGGAACCTTTTGAAAGGAACATGCCAGCAGGCTTCATTACGTGTTGAAATGTACTTTTGCAAATAAGAAAAATACCTGTTTTAAAAGTGTATGTTGGATAAGGCCCTGTCCTGGCCTAGCAATGTAAAGGGGTTTGTGCTGGGAAACACATATGGTATGTGTTAAAGCAAAATAAAATAAAAACAAGAAATAATGACATTGGCTACACTGGGGAAATCTGCCCAAACAGGTTTTCTGCAGAGGTGTTGATAACAAAAAGGAGAGCCCCCTCACCCCCCCCAAAACAAAGCCACACTAGATTCTAGGACACCTACCTGTTAACTGCCACCTTTGAAAACTTTGAATGGACCAAGACAAAGAAATATCACACGCCCCGCCAGACATTTGTCTGGGCTTCAGCTTGAGACAATAGATCTGGGACACCAATGTGTGAAGTGGGGGAAGTGACCATAAACATTCAATCAAACTGGGAAACCCCCATGGCCACCCTGGGCTGAAACTGATAGTTGGTGTTAGCCGAAGAAAATAATTGTCCCAGTTGAAGGACAAAGGCTGACCATGTGTCCCAAAATACTGTTGGAGAAATACACTTTTAAGACTGTTAATTCTGTAACCGGACAGCGCAGAAATGTAAAAGTTGTACAGTTTAAATGTGATTTTCGTGGCTTCTAAACAAGATATTTCGGCCATCCATAGCATGTATGGGACACAAACGCCAAGAGAATGTAAATCATGGGGTAAGTACATATGGTGGAACATTAAAAATTAATAGAAATATGCCCTATGATACACACCTAGAAGTGTGGGATTTTGTGTGAAGCGGTTCTCACTAAAATCGTGAAAAACTATTAGAAGGGCGAAACAATGGAGTACAAACGTGAGAATTGGACTGCCATGCTCTGTATAACATATGTAATCTGTCTATGTAATTTGTTAAGATGTCACAACTGTAAAAATGTGCCATTTATGTCCAAACTGGATTTTAGCTAAAGTAACTGTGGGATGATCATATGCATTGTAAAGCCACATCATAAAGCTGATGTCATGTCTCTAAAAGTCCAACCAGCCGACAGGAAAGCGGTAACGATCACCCCTGTCCAAACCAGTTGCTAAAGGTGTACCTAGCTGAAGCCTGCCCCACCATATAATTATATGATGTCACCACTTATAAATATGGGAACCTGACAGAACTCTGGACACACTCTCTCATGAATGTCCAGCGCCTGCGTATCCTGATATTCTACATTCATCTTGCCAGTTTCCAGATTCCACTGCAAGGCCAAAGCATAGCTGACCCTATTCCAGCAAGGCATAGATCCAGAAATCCCACTTAAAATTTTTAAAAAACAAGAACCAGTGGGAAAAGGAAAAGCTGTGGTACCCTTTTGGGTAGTATCCTGTGACCAGACCGGCTTTTTGTGTCCACTACCTGCATGCCCGCGGTACCTTTGCCATCAGCGACCAGACTTGCCCAGCTGTTTGCTGGAAGGGCCGCCCACCGTGCGGTGACCAGAACCCAGTTGACTGTCCTAAAATCCCAAACTCAAGTGTGGACTGTGAGTATTTCCCCATCCCATAGCAATATAGACTACCCCATCTTGACCCTATCCATACCTTGGTAATTTGTCCAACTGTCGGAATTCTCTATGCATCTTGTCTGTAATTTCCAAGGGTTTGCACCATTCTTTCCTTCACCCCATCTTGTAACTCCATAGCAATATTTTGAATAATTTCATTAATTTCCACATAAAAGCACACACCGTGGAGCGGGTTAATGCGGCGGACTTAACCTGTTTCATCGGCAGCGCTGTCTTCTTGATAAACTAGTATAAGTAAACTTTGTCTTCTGCTTCCCAAATCAATTTTTTTCCCTCTTTCACGGCTTCATTTGACCAAAACCGAACCTCCTTTTATCTTGCAAATCTCATCCAGTTCCTCAGATAAAGCCATCCTTTCACTTCTATAATGTCCATGTGATGTGAATCTATCCCCCAGCCCAAAAACTGCATTTCGATGTTGAGTATTTCACCCGTTTTTCTTAAAAAACGTTTGTGCCATTTAAAACAGCATCCGTTTAAAATGCAACTTTCCAACGTGTGATTCCGGCTGCATCGTGTTCTTACTTTCAACTGGCTTTTGAACTATGTGCTTTTGTTGATACCTTGCCTTGTAATTGCCAGTGTTTATACCTTCCTGCTATTGTGAGAAATCATATTTGCTTCATCGATTTAACTGCACATTCATTATTTATTTGTCAATTTCCGAGTGTCCGTTTATGCCATCTTATTTTGTGAGGGAAGGTCAGGTTTTGATTCTGTTTGCTGCCACATATCCCTAACTACCTGCTGCTTCTTTCTATCCACTCAGAATTAGATTAATTGTGGGTTGAGGCAACATTGCAGGGGGAAATCATAACTCTGGTGCCATCTATCCTAATTAAAAAAGTGCTCCTATTCATTTGTGCTTTGGATTTGTTCTGGTAGAAGGTTAACCACGTGTATTTCAGTGATTTCCATTATAATTATCACCCCATTGGTGATTGCTGCTCAATATTAAAATGTGTGTGATTTGTTTGAATTTTATAATAAATAAATATTGCATTCCCACCAAACGGCCTGGTCCATGGTCCATTATGACCGGGGTATTTGTGAAAGGGGGTGTGAGACGGGTTGTGTGCCATCTCAAATTGAATTCGCAAAAAATATAGAGAAAGCATTCCAATTGCGCGCTACATCCAAAGCTACGACCAAGGGTCCTGGTCCGGTGTGTGTCGCCCGATTGAAATCCTTAACAAAATTGGGGGCTCATTGGTGGATTTGGGTTTGTGCTGCTACCCGTGGCAGTGTAACACAGCAGATGAACCTGCAAGGTAGTGATACTTTGTGTGGTTGGAACACTGGGTTACACTGTAGAAGCACCTCCCCAAAACAAATATCCTAAGTACCAGGCCTGTGTATAAAATTGAAACTAAATCGACCCCAAAATAGACAAAAAGCAACAGCATACTGGATACCCTTAAGTAAATAAATTAATAAAGAAAGAACACTTTAAAAAAAATGACCACAGTAGAGATAAATAACACGTTATTTGTCAGAGGGGAATGGGCAGAGCAAGATGAGAAAGTCTGGCTAGAAGAAATTATGCAATAGGTCACCGCCATGAACATGGATACCTGGCAGGACGGTGGCCTATTACATCAAGCTTTGAGCGAGTTATACATGACCCCGAAAATTAAAGAGGAGCAGATTAAAATTGTCAGAATCACGGCCTACATGTATCTCCATATGGGAGTGATGCGGGAATAGCATGAGGAAAATACAACTCTTGCGAAAAATCTATCTGAACTCTTAACTAAAATCCAAACTGAACTAAAATTAGCAGAACTAAAATTGCAAAAGAGGCAGAATATGGACATTACATAAAAAAAATTAAAGACGACTTGGCTCTCCAACAGCAGAATAATGTACACCAAGAGGCCCAATTAAATGTCTTAAGAATTGAGTGTCAAGAAAAGGTGGACTCTTTGGAAGAGGGTCAACTGAAATTAAAACAACAATAACATAACAGAGCTTGTTCAGAGCCAATAACCACTTTATTAAAACAGGTTGACAAATTGGAAGAGGAGAGTAAGGAATTAATAAATGGAGAGCTTCACCTCCAGACAAAGTTTGATCAAGAATGCCAACAACTAAATGCCATCAAGAAACAAAGGGATGACCTGGCTGAATAGAAGGGCACCCTAAATCAGGAGAAATATGCCCTATATCAGGAAGTAAGCAATCTAAAAACAGATTTACAGGAAAGTGAGTTGAGCCTCCAGAAACTAAATGAACTCTAAACAGAATATGGAAAGTTAATGGAGCACACCAGACGAGTAGAAGGTGCTCTCGAAGAGAACACCCAAACTAAAAATGCACAAACTCAGGAGGTGAGTCTCCTGCAAAAAATATTGGCTCAGTGTTCCCCAACTATACAAGCAGCACAAAGAGATAACGAGGACCTCTGTGAGGAGATAGATGGGCTCCACAAGCAAGTGGCAGCTCAAGAGCGGATCATAGAGGCCAATAAAGCCCTGATAGCCGAGCAGAAGGCTCAGATCTTGGCCTTCTATCAAGAGGTAGGGGCTGAGAAGGAAGAACTAGCGAGGTTGGGGAAAGAGTATCCTAGATCTAATCCAAACTGGCGGGAACCCAAACAGGTAGAGAGGGACAGGGCAACCCCTGATCATAGTATAATGATCTCTGTACTAAGGGATTCCAACCCATTTAATACTTTGTGCACTGCTGACTTCATGGCTACCGGTTCACATGAGCCAGAAACCATGAGGCCCTCAGAATTAAATAAGCCTAACATGATGGAGCTGACAGGTCAGCGCCCCCCAGAAATTGATAGAAGGGTGTCCCTGTAGAGGTACACAAACATAATGTCTGATGTCTCTGACCAGGAAACCTCCTATGAGGAGAAAGTCAGGGAATTAAATCTGCAGAATCACTATCTCCAAAGGGACCAGTTGGTTAGATTTGCACAAGAACAACAGATAAGGCCCCAAAAGAGCATCCTGAAAACCTCCACCCAATCAGGGCACTGGGGGGATACTCTACCAACCCTGGAAGCAGGGAGGAGTCAGAAGGCTACTCTCCTGTGCGACACATGGGAGAAGAAACTAGGCCCCACCATTCTGCGAGATCCTCCCAAGCTCACAGAATCAGGGAGCGCCTAGATAATCATGAAAGGACCTCAAATAGAAGCGCCTCTGAGTCTGAGGGCGAATGGACTCGGGTTACACGGTGGCAGATAAACCAAAAAGAGTTCTGGTGAAAGACCCCATTAGGCAGATCGAGGCCATCAGGAATTTCATGACACTGTACAATAAAAACAAAAAAATATTCTGTCTGGGAGCATTTGGAACGCTATGAGCAAATGACGGACACATTTCACATAAAAGATAGCCAGAACTGTATAGATTATACCAAATGGACATTCTCTCCAGAGTACTCCAGCTTCTTTGCTGGACTGGAAGACCGAAATTCAAGATGGTCCACCTACAAGGCGGCCATCTTGAAGCACTTTTCCACCCATAGAAACCCCCAAGAGGCTTGCAAAGCAGCCTACAATCTACAATGTGGGGAAGACCAGGCCACACGAGAGTTTGTGCAGGAATTAAAACGCGCCTTTGCCCAAACCACCAGGAGGGTGCGCACGGATAGCAGGGAGTTTATCACTACCTACTTTCATGCGCTCTCAAAATACATTATGACCCAGCTAGTGAGGGATTTCCACGATAAAAGATCTCTGGACTGGATAATAGAGCATGCTACCCGCATTAATGAAGTCCAAAAAACCTGCAGAAAATAAAAATCAGACGAAAAACCCCAAACCAGCCAACATCCTGCTGCTGCTAAGGTGGCAGAGGTGAAGGATGCCCCCATTTTGGACCTAGAAATGGGGGAGCCTAAAAATGCACCAATCCCAAACCAGCAAAACCAGAGGCCAAGAAGGCCTTCAGGCCAATTACAAACAGGTGGCCAGGGAGGTAATCCCACCAATGGGACCCCTAGCCCTCCAGATTATATAAGTACCAGATACAGGTGCAACTGGCCTATCATGGGGTATGTATGGACTCCCCCAACCCAAGGGGGGGTACCACCAGGTAAGTACTCCCACAGGAGACGTCCCTCCTAACTTCCCTCAGAAGGGCAGTAATCTCCCGAATCCTGGGTTAAGTTTCTTTCCCCGGTATCCACAAAATCCCAACCTGCAGGTCAACCCTCCTTTCTTTCCCTTGTTTCAGGAGCCCCAACTGCCCAATCCGGGAGAGGGGAGCCTAAGGGTGCAGGGTTACCAAAATCCACAATTCCTAGGGTACTCCGGGAGAAGGGAAAGTTAACCTTCCTGTGAACCACCTAGATATGAACAGAGACCCCCGTACCAGCCCGAACGGGTGTCCCAACTGGAGCGCCAGGTCCAGAACCTCACACAGGACCTAGGTCGCATGTTAAGGGCTCTGCAGAACCCTCAGATGAACATGGCGGCTCAGAACCCCACAAACCAAGGGTCTGGCACCCCAGAACAATGATGGGGAGAGAACCACGACAATTCACTGGTTCCAGAGGAGGAGGCCTGGGAGGAAGGGGGATGTAAGGCCCTAGAGGAAGCTTCCTTCCTAACCCGTGAAAAAAGCCCCTGGAAACCCAGGAACTGGAACAAAAATCTCTTGCCCCTGAAAATCTGCAACCCAGGGAACAGAGGGTGGGTAGGAGAAATAAAGACAGTAAAAAGTCCCATTTTGTGGAGGAAGTTAGTGTCCTCCAGTTTGAAGGGGAAGAATCCTTAGAGGATTCTGGGGAAAATACCTTCTCCTTCAGGGATGGGGGAATTCCTCCCAAAGAAAAACGGGTCCCAAGAGATCAAAATGAAGACTGGATGGGTGTGGGGACCGATTCAGAGTCACCCATCCCTGAACCCCAGAATGCTCATCATGAGAAAAAAATAGCAATGGAGGGATCCTCCCCACAAACTTGTAGAGGAGGTCCCAAGCACGACCCGCACTCCAACCGTCCATTTCGAAGTACCAGGAACATTCACGCCTAAATATGTGACATATGATGAACAAATAAACCAGCAGAGAGCCGCATTGTGGCTCTGTCCAGTACCTATCAGACTGAAAGCACCTATTGAAATACCGACACCTAAGAAAACCTGTACAGTAAGGTACCCATTGAGAAAATCATATCGACAAATGAGACAGAATGATGATTGTCAAAATGCAATACGGGAAGAAGCCAAAAAGATACTAAAAGAAGACGAATGATGATGTCACAAGAACTCGGACTGACTCACATATAGAAGATATGATGACCTGTGAATGATGAAAAGAGATGAAACACCATGGATAAGTGACATCCTGAGTTTAAAGTAAAACAATTGATGTCAGTGCTGTTGGTTAAGTCTTGACAATTGTGGGAGGGAGGGGTTTGGGGAGTTGGGAGAGGTGTAGTGGGAGTTTGGGGATTGTTATATCAAAATGCCAATAAAGAGTGTTAAAAAAAAACAATTGATGTCAAATGTAAGAAACGTATGCCATAAGCGTGATGAAGATATTCAGCCGGTTTACACGTGTACATATGCATGGAACCGCAAGAAGCTAAGAAAATCGTGAGGCGTCCTAAAGCTTAGTAGTAAAATAGATTGCGGCAGGCGCCACCTATACATATCTACCTCAAGAAAATACTTTATATAAGTATACTTCCACTATGCACAAGAGCAGATTCGACCAAAGGTTACCTAAGGTCTCAAGAGGAGAGCTTTGCAGCAAGAAAATCGAGAATTAAGGACAGAGCAAAAACTCAGACGCAGGCAATCATGCCACAAAGCCAAGGTCGTATCAGCTGAAATAGCCCAACAGTGGATACAATTAATGAAGAGAAGAACATCCTGTTCAGAAAGGTCAAGATAAGCCACAAAAGGCAGATGGCTGGCAAAATTAAATCAAATACACAAATTGCATGAAGAATAAAATGTTTCACAGTGTCTGAATCACGTGACCAGCCAAGCGAGAAGGGATGAAACTTTCACACCTACACGTGGCCGCGTGCCATGCACAGATATCTTAATTTTTCCAGACCGAGAAGCAGTCTCGAGGCCAACCACAAGGAAATAATTGGCACATGACCACTGAGGTGATGATTGATTGTAGCAATAATTGGAGGAAGGCTGGGGGTGCAGACAAGCTCACTGCACCTGGCCGGCTATTCTGTACGCTGCTAAGCTAGTGGAAAAGTATGAGTGGGGTTGTTGCCAACCCATTCATAGTGGACCAAGTAATCTAGGGTCCTATAGTAGTAGAAGCAATGAGACGTCGTACTTTTAGTGACGTCTACAGTAGTCATTTTGAAGGAAGGGCTTAGTTGCCCCACCTGACAGTGTCCATCCATTCCCCTCTCCCCGTTACCATATACAGATATAGTACCTATATTAAAGTTACCTTCCCATAACCAATAGAATTGCATGCAACATTTTGAGCGTTACATGTCAGTAATGATGTGTTTCTAGTATAAAAGATGTGTTTTTTATGAAGTTCATTGGAGTTGTTAAAGCGAGAAGGAAGATCGAGCGATTGATATTCATGAACTCCCCTTTTTTGTACTTGTCATTAAATGGACTGCCTTTGCCAAACCATTGAGTTGTCATTATTGATTTGATGCTGGAGTATTAATCTGCATCCCCATCCATCTCACGGGTGCCGCTACTCATCTTAATTTATTTTTAAATGTTTTTATTGGTATTTGCTTAGTTACAATCATGCTTTCAATTTCTATATCACATGCCTGCATTTAATCAACAACAACAAACAACCAATAACAACAACTTCCTAGACATGCTTGTATTATGTACGATCTCCGTTAGGGTAGGCGCTTCAATGTTCGGGGCTATGGTTTCCGTTACTCATATCTCAGTTGTGGATTGTCACTTGTTGTCGGGGAGTGTTTAATTGGGCACATCTCAGGTGTTTCCTTGTCCTGCTTGGTGCATTTAAGGGGGCTTATCAAAAGGACGGGTGGAACAGGTCCCAGAGCAGCACTTTGCATGCCCCACATTTGTCCATACCATCTGCTTCTGCCCAGTTCGCTCCCTCCACCCAAGCCTTGGCTTCCGCCTCTGCCCACCTCTCAAATTCCTTGTGTCACTTTTCATATTGCGGCCCGGCAGCCGTTTTCCATGACATGGCGATGGTTGTTTTGGCTAATATGCATGCTAGGTCCATGAACCTAGCATGCAGCAAACATTCTTTCAGCGACCACTTGTACCTTTGTATTCCAGCCTCCTTGCATGCTCGCTCTATGCGTTCCCAGAAACTTTGCACACGCAGCCCCCCCCCAGAACATGTGTAGCATGTCAGAATCCTCACCCCTGCACCACAGGCATTGGGAACTCGTTTCCTTTTTGAACATAGCTATTCTGTGCAGGGTCATGTATGTGCGGTATAACACATTCAGTTGTATTAATTTGAAGCGTTGGTTCCTTGATACAGCCTTGGGGAAGCCCAGTATTTTCTCCCATTCTTTCTCTGTTATGGTTGCGCCTAGGTCTCTCTCCAATTGCTCTTTCAGCACTGTGCCCTTGGGGTTAGGTGTGTCTATCAGCATACAATATAGCCTAGAAGTCAGCCTCCAGCCGTCTTTCAAATTGTACATCACGGTCAGTAATGGGTTTGCCTGTGGTTCCTCTGGCCAACCCTCCCATCTTTCTCTGGCTATTTCCCGAACTCTGCGGTACCAGAGGAATTGCCCTCTCGGCATCCCTTCTCTGTCTTGTAATGAATCACATTCCTGAAAGACCCCGTCTTCGTATACATCACCCCATGTGTATATCCCCATCTCTTCCCACTGCCATGTGTGTGCTATCTGTGCATGCTTCAGCCGCTATCGGCACCTCCGGTGAGTAGGGGTTTACCAGTTTCAGTAGGTTATGCGTTCTCCTCCAGACCTTCCTGCCCAGTGTTATCATTAGTGGAGTGTGTTTCAGGCCCTTCTGTTTTACCCACAGTATTTCTTTCAGTTGGATGGAGGCCACTAGTTGTTGTAGTAGGTCTGTTTCAGAGGTGGGCTCGTCTGCTAGCCATTTAACTACGTGGCTGAGCTGTGCTGCCAGGTAGTATCTTTCGAGATCTGGTAGTTTCACCCTGCCTTTGTCGTATGGCAAGTATAAAATTGCTAGTGGGAGTCTGTGGCGAGCTGTGCCCCACAAGGAGTCTCAGAGCAGCCCTTTCTAGGAGTGGAAAAATGATGCCCTTACGTAGCAGTGCACGTTATTGAAGAAGTACAGGAACCTTGGGAGAATTATCCTTTTGGTAATGGCTACCCTGCCTAACAGTGATTGTGGCAGCTGCGACCATAACTTCATGGACTTCTTCAGACCCTGCACCACCTTTGCTGTGTTATGTTTGTGCATTTGCTCCGGTGTGTGTCTAATGTTCACCCTCAGGTTCTTGAACGTGTCTACCTCCCAGTTGAGTCCCACCACAGGTAGTTCATCAATTTTCTTCCCCTTCAGCCCAGCCAACGGAAATATGCAGGATTTGGTTTTGCTGAAGTGGATCCCTGACACTTAGGCATAGTTGTCGGGTATGTCAAGGATCACTGGTACGTTCAGATGTGGATCGCTCACGTACAGCAGCACGTCGTCCGCATAGAGCGACAGCAGGTGTCCCTTTCCCCCGACCCAGATGCCAGCATCCAGGTGTTGCTTCCTGAGGTATATTGTTATGGGCTCGGGTCCCAGCACGTATAACACTGGGGATAGTGACCACCCCTGTCTCGTCCCTCTCTTGATGTCCCAGATTGCTGACACCCACATCCCTGTTTTGACCTAAGCCTTTGGGTTTGTGTACAGTATTTTGTATTTGTATTTGTTTTATTCATATAGCGCAGACATGCCCGAGGGCAACCGGGCGCATATCTTAACAGTACATTACATTGTTACATTACAATACAACGTTACAACAATGACATATAATCACAGTAGTAAAAACAGTTGTGGCAGAGTTGAACTTAACGTTACAGAGATTAAAGCATCGAGAAGATTCTAGAATGGCTGGCGGTGGTGTAGCAGCTTAACTCAACTGCTCTCGACCTCTCCCTGAAGATATTTATAAAGAAGTTGTAATGAGTTCCAAGAAAAAGATTGGAGAAGCGGAAAACCCTGCCTCAAAGAAATCCAAACAGGTTCCTGAGATGGAAGATACCCCAAGTATTCAGGATGTCTACAAGATCATTCTTCAGGTGGCCCAAGATGTTAGTGATATTAAACTGACTATGGCTGAGCTTAATTTGAAAACTGGTCAGCGGGATGGCAGGGTCACTGATTAGGAAACGTCCTCTCTGACTATGAGCTCTGAGATTGCAAGCAGTTTCCAGGCTTACAATAACCTGAGGTCTGACTTGAAAAAAGAAAAAGAACAGCGCTTGGATTTGGAGTTAAGGATCAGGGCAAGAAACATCAGATTGTTTGGAGTGGAGGATTCTGCTGGTGATGATGAGGACTTGCCTTCCTTACTTTTTCAAGTTTTTAAGGACAGTTTACATTGCACTACAATCAAGCTGGAAGACATTGATAACATTTTTTCAGGATTGGTAAACACCTGGGGGACAAAGCAAGACATATCTTGGTTTCTTTTTTGAATCTTAGATCAAAGGAACGCTTGATGAAAGCTGCCAGACTGGTTGGGAATGCCTCTTTCAAAGGTAAAGCTGTTTTTGTTTACCTTGACTATCCTAAGGATATCTTGCTCCTGAGAAGATCATTTCGGGGTGCTAAAGAATTGGCCAGGCAACTTACTCTAAGGGCCTTTTTCAGTAGGAATAATGTCTTTACTGTTGCATTTCCTGATGGTGAAAAAAGCACTTCAGATTTTGTGCAAGCACTTGATTGGTTGGAAACATATAAGAGGGGTCTTCCTGTGCATTCTCTTACCAATGAGTCAACTGGGACCTGCTTGTGCTCCCCCCATCCTCCCATGGATTTTGGATTTTTAATTTTTCTTTTCATCTTTTTGGGATATTTGCTGTATGTTTTGGCATTTTAAAATGGCGCTGATTGAGGATGGCAGTTAACGTAACATTTGTTAAATAATGCTCTGGAACTTCATCTTGCCCTAAGCCTTTCGTTTTGTCCTATTGCGCTTTATGACTTACTTAAGATTCTTAATCATGGCCTCAGTCCGTGCTCCGTGCTGCTTCCATGTTGGTTTAAGGAAAGGACCTTTCTTCTGTGACGTGTGCTGTACGCTTGCACGCACAGTGCCCCCGTCAGCTGATCATGCAGATTTCGTTTCCGGGGCCGGCCGCGCCTCTGAAAGAGCCCGCATATGGAGCTGCATTGATAACGGTGGGCTGTGCTGGAGGCGGTCAGCTCGAGGACTGCTTGACTCATGGGGCGGACTGCGAGCGGAATGGAGCCTTCACCAAAAGAGCTGCAAAACATAGCATGTGTTTGCGATGCAAACGGTAAACAAAGAATTACCTGAATGCTGATTCCCAGATCTCTTTCCATGTTCATGCTTATACTTGTTAAAATGTAATTACACACGAATCAAATGGGTGAATCTAAATACATATGTGCATGCCTAAAAAGTGACTGTTCAATACGTGGAATGGAGCCGTCACCGGCGCGTGCCCCCAGACAGTGTACTGGCCATCACCGGCGCTGTGTGGTATGTGCGAAGGTGCCGACTGGGGATTGAAGCTAGTGGCTTGAAATGAAGTATGGGGCTTGGTACTGGTCGTTCATTGCTTGCAGGCAATTGCAGCATGTGAGGCCCTCACCTAAATGCTGACTTGCGAGCAGGTGCACTTGTCGGCATTTTCAGCTTCAACGGTTGTGGACTGCCTTGGGTGTTTGCGGAGGGCTTATTGTAAAAGAAATTAAAACACATTTTGGTTATTGGGATTGGATCCCAGTTCAGCCTTGACTGGAAGTTTACATGAGCCGGAGCGAATAACAAATAACTATGTGGTTCTGGAACTGGCTCTCATTCTGCCTCTTTGTCCCTTTTGAATGTGGTTTTACACTGCTTTCAGTTTATTCTTTTACAGGTTTTTAACTCTGCCTTGAGAGGTGGTCCATTTTTGGTTGAAGACCTGAGGCCCACCTTATACTTTTTTGGGGTATTTGGTGCTGTGATGGTTACAAAACAGTTCAGTTATGACATAATACAGTTTTGTTGTTTCAGTTTGGTGCCTATTTATTTGTCAAATGTTCTTATGGTTTTATTGGGGGCTGGAGGTCGGGGGCTTTTGGGGTTCTTGGAAGTTGTTTTCTTGGTTTTTGGGTTTTGCTTCTGCACTTTTTCTGGTATTTTTTGGAAATGATAACTTTTGATGCATTCTTGATTGTTTCTAAGGTGCCTTGGTAGGGGTCCTGGGGATGGTTCTGAATGTTGTTTCAATTGCTTTTTGGGCTGAATAGACTTTGCAGTCTTATCTGTTCTTTTTGTTTTGTATTCTTTGTTTTTTGTTTATATTTAAGTGTGTGTCATTTCTGTGGTTTTTTTAGTTCAGTTTTTGCTTTTGATGTTCTAGACCTTCATAGTGTAATAATGACTTCACGCACAGGTGGGGCAGTCATTGATCTCTGTGTTGTCTCTTGGAATGTGAATGGGGTCAATAATTTGCTGAAGAAAAAGAAAGTGTTTCACATGTTACAGGAGATGCATGCCGACATCTGTTTGTTACAGGAGACTCATATTTTGGCGGATGAAATTTCTAGGATGGAAAAGGGGTGGGTTGGTTCTGCTTGTGGCTATTCCTTTTCATTGAGGTCAGGGGGCGTTGCCGTTTTGTTTCGGAAGAAGCTACCTATTAAAATTGTAAAGGAGTGTGCGGATAAGGATGGTAGGATGATCGCCCTGTTGGTTGAGATTCAGGGGGAATTGTTAACTCTCTGCAATGTGTATTCTCGTACAGTGGACAATGGCTCCTTTTTCAGAATGGTTGCACAGACCCTTTTAGACTTGAATAATTCTAATATTCTACTTGGAGGGGACTTTAATACAGTGGTTGATCCTTTGCTTGATAGAAGTCAAGTCAGGCGGGTGACAAGGTGTGATCATCATCATCGGGCGCTTAGATCACTCTTGGAAGAACACAATTTGAAAGGTACGTGGCATCTGGAGAACCTGGACAAGCGTCAATACAGTTTCTTTTCTAGTGCTCATGGTGTGTTTTCTAGACTTGACATGATTTTTACTGGTGGTAATGTGTCGGAAAGTATTGTCTCAAGTGATATTGGTAATATTTTATTGAGTGATCATGCCCCTGTTGTGATGCATTTAAGACTTAAATTTCGGCGTGACCGGACTTTCTCATGGAAACTGAACACCTCTATATTATTGGATGATGATATATTGGAGCGGATTGTTTCGGAAGCAAACTATTTTGTTATGGAGAACCGCTCAGAAGAAGTTAGTGTGGCGAACACGTGGGAAGCCTTTAAATGCTGTATGCGTGGTGTCTGTTTAGGGCTGTCTAGTGGTAAACGGAAAAGAGAGGAGAGGAAAAGGAAGGATCTTGACCTACGTATTGGTGAGATTTCTCGGGATCTGATGCTTGATCCGACTGACTCAGTAAAATTGGCGACTTTGAAAAAACCTAAAAAAGAAATTGAAGACTTTTTGTCGCTGAGGGCAGAGCGTGGTTTGTTCTACTCTAGGTGTACATATTTTGAAAAGGGTGAACGTTGTGACAGATGGCTGGCATACAGGTTAAAGAAAAGGATGTCAGAGTCAGCAATTGCTTCTATGATTGACCGGGAGGGTAGAATCACGCTTGATCCCAAGAAAATTAACTCAATTTTTCGTGACTTTTATGAGAATCTGTATAGCAATGAGGCTGGTGTCACTGGTAGGGGTGAGGACTTCTTTGGCAATTTGAACTTGCCTAAGATTCGGGATACTGAGCGTGATCTTCTTGGTGATATGATAACGGTAGATGAGATCAAAAGTGTGATTTCAGGCCTGCATGTAGGTAAATCCCCGGGCCCAGATGGTCTGCCTTGTGAGTTTTATAGGATCCTCCCGAACTCGGTTTTAGAGCTCTTGAGAGATATGTTTGTTTCTAGCAAACTGGATGGGGTATTGCCTAAAATTACTAACCATGCTTCTATCTCAGTCTTTTTAAAAAAGGGTAAGGACTGTAATCTTCCTGCAAGTTATCGTCCGATCAGTCTTGATCAATACCGATAATAAGATTCTTGCAAAGGTCCTTGCTATGCGTCTGGTACAGTTCTTGCCTGCTTTGATTGATGAGGAACAGTCTGGATTCATGAAAAATCGACGTACGTCTAGTAATATCAGGAGATTGTTACCATGGAAATCGCGGATAGAATGGGCTGTGATGCCGCTGTCCTTTCCCTTGATGCGGAGAAAGCTTTCGACAGGGTTAGTTGGGATTACTTGTACTCGGTACTGAGGAGGATGAATCTGGGCGAGGATTTTATTTCTTGGGTTGCCCTACTATATGCCAGTCCAACGGCTGACGTTAAGACTAATGGGGTGATATTGGAACCTTTTTGTTTGAAGCTGGGCACGCGTCAAGGTTGTCCTTTTTCTCCTCTGTTATTCATTTTAGCGATTGAGCCTCTTGCAGTTTGCATCAAATATGAACCAAATTTACAAGGTGTTGATTGTTGGGGTGTGGTGCAAAAGGCTTGGCTTTATGCTGATGATCTCTTGTTGGTGCTGCAGAATTTGGAAGTGTTCCTGCCCTGTCTGATGAGGATTTTGTTTGATTATCACGATTGTTCAGGATACAAAATTAACCGCTTGAAGTCAGAAGTGTTGCCTCTGTCCAACAGGTGTGATAAGACTCTGGTTACGGGGCTGGGGTTTACTTGGTGTGATGTGCGCTTGCGCTATTTGGGGGTATGGCTGATGTATCCTGTCTCCCTTATGGTTGATGAAAACATGAGTGTGGTTATTCGGGATTGTAAATTGGATTTGGAAAGGTGGTCGTTGCTTAATCTTTCCCTGTGGGGTAAAGTCAATGCCCTGAAAATGAATTTGACATCCAGGATTATCTTTGTATCTAGCATGCTACCATTGAAAATTAAGTGTTGTTATTGGAGAGATCTAGACCGTCTGGTTCAGGAAGGAATTTTTATGGGACAGAAAACCACCAAGATTTAGTCTATGGAAGTTGCAGCTTCCAGTCCATTTAGGTGGTTTAGGGGTTCCGAATTTTAGGGCCTACCATTTGGCTTTTTCTGCCCATTCGTTTGTTCCGTTTTTGAATGGTGAATTGGACAGCTGGGCGGTAGCGGAGTCGAATGCCTATGGACCGCTGGGCCCGGAAGCCTTGATGACCACTAATACAAAGATTCCTGAGTATGTTAGCAACGTCATTTTTGCGCTACTCATGGATTGAAGTCTTGTCATTGCTAGGTCGTGACACATTTAAGTGCAGGAGTGCCTCTATCTTGTTGAATCCTAGGATTAGGGATAATTCAAGGACAGTTTTTTGGCCTGAATGGTTCTTAATAAATATTAAACAGGTCTTTGATTTGGGGAATGATGATCGGTGGTTGACTGCTGCTGAGCTGAGAGAGAGATGGAATTTTGACGGTTTATCAGACTCTGCTTATAGACGCCTGAAGAGGTCTGTGGGTGAGGTGGACTGGTCTGACTCTTTGGATGTGAATATTTTTCTGGCTGATTCTAATGGGAAGGAAGGTGGTCTGGCAAGTAGGCTGTACAAGCTATTCGTGTCACATTATCGGAGTAATGACAATTTTCAGAGAGTTTGGAGTGAGAGAATTGGGTCTGAGATTGATGTCGATGCCTGGCAGAATATGTGTGGTAATGTCTCCTTGTGTTCGCTGAATCTGAGTGAAAGGTCTCGACAAATTAAGATTCTGAATTGCGTATATTGGTGTCCTGAAACACTTCATAAAAGAGGCATGATTGACTGTGATGATTGTTGGGGTTGCATCCAGGATGCCGGGTCACTGGAACACATGTTATGGAGCTGTGTGCGGGTCAGAGATTTTTGGGATAAAGTCTGTGATGTGTGTGACAGGTTTTCGGGCGGGGGGGTCTACCCTGGATTTTAGGACGGTAATCCTATGTGATGATTCTGGGTTGGCTGATATCAGCTTCGCCCTTAAAAAGTGGAATTTTAGCGCTTGCATTGTGGCCAAGTGGTTGATTCTCTGAGGGTGGAAAGGTCGGGTCCCTCCTTCCTTTGAGGAATGGATCCAGGAAATGCATTGCCTGCCAAGAACAGAAAAAATGATTTACAAATTGAAATGTAAGTTGTCTTTATATGAGAAGATCTGGAATGTGTTTAATGATTTCTTTTAGCTTTTGTTTTTTACTTTTCCTTCTGTACATTTTCTGTTGGTTGTTGTGATATTGTTTCTGTACATACTTGTACATAAATAAATAAATAAAAAAGAGATTAAAGCATCGACGAGAGCAATAATGTACGGGAGCAAAACAGAGTCCCAGCAGGCACGTAAGGAGTCAAGTTATATATAATCCAGAAGACAGTTGTTATTGTGAAGTCGCTAGCCAGAGCTTAGCTTTGTGTTTGAATAGGTTGAAGGAAGGTATATTTCTAATGGTAAGAGGTAAGGTGTTCTAGAGCTTGGCAGCAAGGACTGGAAACTAGCACCTCCAGCTGTTTGGAGCTTGTATCTAGGGACCACAATACCTTGAGTTTGAGCGGATCTGAGTGCCCGCGATGGGGTGTGATGAGTGAAGCGAGAGGCTAGATATGTGGGGGACTGATTATTAACCATTATTTACAGTATTTGCACCCATGTGATGAATCCTTCCCCAAATCTGAATTCCCTCAATGTCGCCACCAGCCATTCCCAGAAAATTGAATCGAATGCCTTTGTGGCGTCTAGGGAGAGTATGGCATAGTGTTCCTGGGATGCCGCTGTTTGCTCAAGTATGTGTTGTAATCTGCGTAGGTTCAGCGCTGTGCTGCGCCCCGGTATAAAGCCGTTTTGGTCACTGTTTATCAAGCACCCCATTATGTTGTTCAAGCTCTTGGCTAATATGGTGTTTAAGATTTTGATGTCATAATTCAGCATCGTTAGGGGGCGATACGAATCACATTCGTCCATTGGTTTCCCGGGTTTGGGTATAGGTATAACTAGGGTCTCCCTCATGGATTCCGGCAATTCCCCATTGGTGTATGCCTCCCTAAACACTTCAAGCAGCACCGGTGTGAGGGTTGCTTCGTATGTTTTATAAAACTCTGGGGGGAGTCCGTCGCTTCGTTTTGCTGGAGGCGAGTGATCGTATTGCCTCCGTAATATCTTCCCACGTTATTTCGGCCTCTAAGGATTCCTTTTGTCCCGGATCCATGGTGGGAAGGCCTATTTCATCTAGCGTATTTAGTATGTCAATTTGCGGCACCTGGTGGTCATGGCTATATAGGCAGGAGTAGAATTCTCGGACTAGGTCATTGATTTCCCGCTGTGTTCTGCGTGTTGTGCCCACTGTGTCTTTGATCTCTGTAATCTGAGATTATGGGTGCTCTCTACTACACAGCCACGCCAACAGTCTGCCTGGTTTGTCGCCCTCAGCGTCTCCGTTTTTCACTTAGTAATCAAATTTGGCAGTCCCCCCGTATCTTCGCTAGTTCCACCTCCTCCTCTCCTGTCTCCTTTGTGTTTGACTCTTTGTGTTTTATCACCTCCTCGAGTTTCCCCAGCTCAGCTCTCAGCATTCTCCGTATACCCCCCGCTCTCATGATGGCCTCGCCCCTCACCACTACCTTCATTGCTTCCCAGACTGTGCCCCATCTTTCAACGCTACCTACGTTCTTTTCGACATATTCCTCTATTTTATCTCGCAGCTCTTCCGTAAAGGCCGAGTCTGTTAGGGCGTCTGGTGCCATGCGCCATTGTGGTATGGGCAGTCTAGGCCCCCATGTTTTCCAATTAATCGGCAGTGGCGAGTGGTCTGATATTGACCTGCCTAAGTATTGCACCGACTCAATTTGCGTTTGGTGCCCCGTGGCCACAAATATGTAGTTGATTCTCGTGTTTAGGGAGTGTGGTGATGAGTAGTAAGAGTAACCTTTGTCTGTGGGATGTAGCTCCCTCCACACATTTACCAGATCTAGGGCTTGTACTAATGTATTCAGCGCCCTTGTTGCAGCGTCGTTTTTAATTGTCGTTGGTTTCGACCTGTCCAGCTCCCAATCCCTGACACAATTGAGGTCCCCTCCCCATATGAAGAAACTCTCTGTGCATTGGGCTAATTTGGCCCCCAGTGCGTCTAGGTGTTTTGGGATCCCATGGTTGGGGAAGTATGAGTTTATTATACAGACCTCCACCATCTCAATGTGTCCTCACACTATTGGGTACCTGCCTTCTGAGTCTGCCTCCCAACTCAGTAGTTTAAATGGAATTGCTGGGTTTATCCAAATGAACACCCCTCTGGCGTACCTGGAGCAGGGGGCACCATAGCAAGGCCCATCTCAGTGTTTTGTTATTGCGGCCATAGCTTCCTTGGTCAGGTGGGTTTCCTGCAATAGCGCAATGGCCACCCTCTTTCAATTAATGAAGGATTTCACCTGATTTTCTCTCATGTACGTTCCCAGACCTCGGACATTCCATGTTATTACTCTGATGTCGGAGGCCATTTCAGTATGTGGTTACCCCCCCCACTCCTCATCCCCCTTGGTCTCTAGTTGCTCTCCCCAACTTCACCAATTGCTTCATTCCCCAGGTGTCCCCGACCTGACACATACCTCACTCCGTGTAGGGTTCCAAACGTCACCACTTCTAAATCAAACTAAAACTGCGCTCAGCTGCCACTTTCCAACCGTGGCGCTCGAGCGCCCCCGCATCTGCTTGGCACATCCGGGCTTCAGCGTGTGGGCTGTGGTGCGTCAGCAGCTGGCCGCCGCTTACCAGTTCATGGGGTAGGACTGTTTGCGAGTTCGGTCTTGCTCCTGCGGTTTAGTGCTACAAAGTGTCTCATTGTTCCGCATCGCTCACCCTCAGATTTGTTGCTGGCGAGTCCCACCTGCATCCCCTTCTTCCTTTGGGCCTACTGCTGCTCATGTGTTCGACTCTTGACCATCATCCAGGTTGTTATGTTCTAGCCACATTGTGGCCGCTGCCGGCGTTTCCAGGAAAATGGCCCGTCCTTTGTAGAGCACCTTAAGCCTGGCCGGATACATTAACATGTACTTGAGGTACAGTTTTCTAAGTTTAAACTTGATTGGCATGAATGAGTTCCTTGCCCTTTGCACTGCGGGTGTGTACTCTGGGTATATGGCTATGCTGGCATTGGTTCGGCGGATCTCCCCTCCTTCTCTGGAGAATTTCAGGATAGTCTCTCTGTCACGAAAGTTCAGTATCTTTGCTATCATGGGGCGTGGGTGTGATCCCGGTGGCGGCCTCTTTTGCAGGGATCTGGGTGCCCTTTCTACCACGAACCCCTGTGACAGGGATTCTGCCCCAATTTGCTGTAGGATCATGTTTTCCACAAAGTCCGTCGGGTTAGATCCCTCCATTCCTTCCGGGATCCCCAGTAGGCGTATGTTGTTGCGCCGGGCGCACCCTTCTGCATCCTCCGCCCGGGCTTCTAGTGCCGCATTTTTCCTTTCCAGCTCTGTCAGCCGCTTTTCTAGTTCTTTGGTGGTTTCTGTCGTCTCCTTGAATTCAGTTTCGGTGGTTGTGACCCTTTCAGTGAGGTTGCGGACATCTTGCCTCATCAGTTACACATCGGGTTGAACCTCCTCTATCATGGTGTCTATGAAGACTCTGAGTGCTGCAATTGTTTCCAGCACTTGGCTGTCGTTGGTGGCGGTTTCCTTGCCCAGCTGCGTGGTTGACGCTTCTTGATTGCTGTGCGGTTGCCCTTTCTGCTTAACTGCGTTAAAGGAGTCCATGATCGTGGCATCTTTCTTATTCTTCGTTGTAGGCATGATTTGCTATCAGCTGGTCACGCCGCCGTCACTTCCTTGCGGGTTCCCTTAGATCCGTCTAGCGCCTGTGTATGGGGTATGCCGGTTGTGTGTTCTTGTGCTTTGTTCTTGGGTCTTAACCTCAGGCTCTTAGGTCTCCGGCCCGCTGTGCAGTGTCGCTGCTCACCTTATCTGCGTTGTATGCGTCTCATATCGCTCTATGTTGTTGTTGCATTGCAGGCTCCGTGTTGTGATGGGCCCCTGGTGCCCAGTTGCTTGCTTGGGGCGTTCTTAGATCCAGGTACCCACTTTACTGGCCGCAGGATGTGGTGGCGCAGCTCTGTTGTGCGGGGTCTCAGCACTGCGTGGCTTGTGCGCATCCCGTGCAGCCCAATAAGATTGTTGCCCCTTACGTTATTGTGGGCTTAGTGCCACCAGTGCCCGCACATGGTTCACAATGGGCGCAGTCCAGATGGCGTGCCGCGTCCCTCCCGTGTGGGGATCCCTCAAAATTGTTCAATGCCCAGCCACCGGGCCACCACTTTGCCTGTTGTTGCTTTCTCGTATCACAAGTCTCACTTTATGAAGGTTCAGTGTAGGTGTATTGCTGGCCGCAGATTGTGGTGGCGCAGCTCTGTTGTGTGGGGTCACAGCACTCAGCGTGGCTTTATGCACGTCCCGTGCAGTCCAGTGTGGCATGCCACTCATTGGTTATGCAGCGTCTCTCCTATGCGGGGGTCAGTTAAAATGTGTTACTGGCCATAGGTTTGTGGTGGCGCAGCTCCTTTGTGCTGGATCACAGCTCTCTGCATAGCTTTTGTGCGCGTCTCCTGCAGCCCAGTGTGAGTGTTGCCCCTTATGTTAGTGAGGGCTCGTTGCCACCAGTGTCCGCCCTCGGTTTACAGTGGGTGCAGTCCGGGTGGCGTGCCGCGTTGGTTATGCAGCATCCCTCCAGTGTAGGGATCCCCCAGGGTTATTCTATGCCCATTCACTGGGCTGCCACTTTTCCCTGTTACTGCTTCCTCGTGTCACGAGTCTCACGCTGAGGGTTTTTAGCTTAAGTATACTAAAGTCAAGCTTACTTGAGACTGCCCCTCTTTGCGTGCGTTTTGGACTGGAGCTCGCAGTGCCTTCCTCCTAGGCTTGATCCGTATTTCCCTTGCGCCGCCCACCTTGTCAGCAGGGTGTTGCTCCAGCTATCGCTTGTGTCCGTTGCTGGTTGCAAGCTCACTCGGTCCTCCTCTTCTCCTTTTGCTGGCTCTGGTGGTTCTTCCGTTGCTTGCTGCCCTCCTCCGTTGCAATGGATCAGCTGGCCGGCGTGCTGGCGCCTGGTGGCGCGGTCCAGTCCACAGCACCTTTAAGCACAGTCCCTGGTGCTGGGGATTTTAAAACCAAATGGCCAATGGAGACTCTGCGCAGACCTTAGGGAGCTAAATAAACGGGTCCACATGTCTCTATGGCCTCTCCCCTACATTGACCAAGGACTGGCCCAGATCCAGGGGTCAAAGGTATACACTGCCATTGACCTGACCAATGGGTACTGGACCGTGCCCGTCAGTAGGGAGGACCAATACAAGCTGGCCTTTACCTTCGGGGGTCGACAGTACACGTGGACCCGGACTCCCTTCGGATACATCAACTCTGGCAATAAATTCAACATCTTCCTACATAATGCCATACCCGACTTGGGTGAAAGGGGTAACCTGGCCTATGTGGATGATGTCCTGATAAAAAGCTCAACCGTGGAGGAACACATAGTGGAAATCCGTTATGTTCTGACCCAGTTGAGGGTTGCCAGAGCAAAACTGTCCTTCCAAAAGGCACATTGGTGCAGAACCCGTGTCAACTTTTTGGGACATGAAATAACTCATGAGGGTCTCTGTCCCCAGGAGAAGAGAGTGGAAGCACTCCTAAAACTAAATGACCCCACAACTCTGCGTGAGCTAAGAAGCCTCCTTGGACTGACTAATTACAGTAGGAAGTTCACTGAGGATTACGCAGAGATCACAAGGCCCCTGATCCATCTGTTGAAGGTGGGGTCAAGTGGGAGTGGGGTCCAGAACAAGCCGAGGCAGTACAACAACTCAAAAGAAGCCTCTCACAAGCACCTTGTCTAGCTTACCCTGTCAAAAACAAGGAGTTCTTCTTGGAGACAGGGTCCTCGAATGCATGCTTGACAGCATTATTATATCAAAAGCATTGCAGGGTCAATAAAGTCATCTCCTATGCAAGTATTTTATCCTCTGTGGAGGAACAATTCAAAGACGACCTTGACTTCCTCGCTATTACCGAGACCTGGTTACACCCTGCAGCAGGCCCCATGATCATGCTAGCAGTCCCAGACAAGTACACCATCCTGAGGCAAGATCGCCCCAATTCCAGAGGAGGGGGTGTCGCCATTATACATAAACTTAGTCTACCCATGAGACTTGCTACCCCCACCAATGTCCAATCTTGCGAAATTTTATCAGTCAAAGTCCCACTCACTAATACCCAAACCCTCACCATCCATCTGATTGACCGCCTGCCAGGACCCATCGGTACCTTCGATGAAGACCTTAACGCCATTCTAACTAGCAATCTTAAAACCTCATCTCAAGTCCTCACCTTGGGGGACTTTAACCTAGGCTATAACGACCCAGCAGACCCAATATCTAATTCTATAGTCACCACCCTTGCTGAACTAGGCTTCGCGCAAAGAAGCATGGCCCCTACTCATTCGAAAGGTAGAATACTTGATTGAGTGGCTGATCACAACTGTGTAGCAAACATCACCAATATCTCACCTCTAATCTGGACCGACCATCACCTAGTCTCGTTCTGGTTAACCACCGACAGACCTACACCTCCACCCATCACAATGGCCCCCCCATTCTCACCAGAAATAAGAAAAACATCCCCGTAGAAAGACTCATCACGAACCTACTCCCCAAACTTGATACACTTTCGGACAACGTGGACCCAGAGATCCTAGTTGAGGAATATAATAAAGCCATGGCCACAGCACTGGACCTCATCGCCCCTCTCAAACTCAGACCGAGCAAAACGAAATCACACCTTAACAAATGGTACACACCATTCCTCAAAAACCTAAGGCAACAAAAGAGAAATTGCCAAGGCTACCTGGAAATAATGTCCCTCAGTTGCTAACAAACTCAATCTATCCAAAATATCTGCACTCTACAAAAAAGAAATATACATGACCAAACGAACTTCCTTTGACTCTCGCATATCGTCAGCCAAATCCAACATGAAAGAACTCTTTTCCATTCTCAAAGAAGTTGAAACCCCTATAATACCCCTTGATACCTGCACCAAAGATAAAAATTGGTGCTCAGAAATTCAGAATGCCCTGGCCAATGAGATCAAGACCCTTCAAACCAAAATCTCTAGCAAAAAAGCGACCCTAAAAGACATGCCCCCTTCCAAAAAACCGGACAAGTGCACAACCACAGACCCTACCCGTTTCATGTTCTCTAAAGTCAATACTCTCGACGTAGAAAAAATCATCTTGTCCTTGAAACCTTCCAACTGCCAGGGAGACCTATGCCCAGCACATCTCATCAAAGATGCCGCCCGTGACCTTTCACCCTTCATCACGAAACTGATCAATGCCTCTTTCACTACTGGCTCCATCCCCACCAATCTAAAACAATCCTGGGTACTTCCTTTACTAAAAAAACCTACTCTTGACCCAGCCATACCTACCAATTACCGACCCATAATGACTGTTCCCTTCTTACTAAAAATCCTAGACAAGGTCACCTATGTACAAATACAGAAGCACCTGGAAGAACACCACCTCTTAGGATCCGGACAATCAGGGTTCCGTCCTCAACATGGGACTGAGACTGCACTCATCGACCTGAAAGCTCAGATTGATAAACTCAGGGACAAAGGACAAGTTGCCTTGCTCCTCCTCCTTGACCTTTCTGCAGCTTTCGATTTGGTCGACCATCCTGTCCTATGCTCACATCTCCACACAGCAGCACACTTCACTCCTGAGGCCATTTCATGGATCACCTCATTCCTTAACGGAAGAACAATGAGGGTCTTTTCTCCCACAGCTGCAGCAGACCCCATACCCATCACCTGTGGTGTACCACAGGGCTCCTGCGTCTCCCCCACACTGTACTACATATTTACCAAGCCCCTTTTCGATGATTTGGATCATCTCGGTATCACCTACATTAATTATGCAGATGATACTCAGATCCTCCTTCCGCTTTCTGGAGATTATGGAAAGGATTTGGCCTTGCTAAATAGGGTGTACATCATCATCCAGGCATGGATGGCCACTCATGAACTATGCCTGAATGATGAGAAAACCGAGCTTATCATCATGGGAACTACGCACAGTCTAAAGAAATTCAGCCCGGCCTACAACTCTTTCATGATAGATGGGAACAACATCAAAGTTGGACAGGAGGTCAAAATATTGGGTTTCTACTTAGATTCTAACCTCTCCTTCAAAAGACAACTGAGTTCACTGGCATCCTCATCTGCATATACGTGCAAATTAATCCGCTCAGCTAAACCATTTCTGTCAGACACTAGCTGCCTTATACTCGTTAGAGCCCTTATACTATCCCGCCTTGACTACTGTAACGCCCTTTACCTGGGAACCTTCAAGGCTACCACTAGCAAGTTACAAACTCTCCAGAATAACGCCCTGAGAGCAGCCCTAGGCATCCCCAGATGAGAGCACATCTCAGGACTCAGCGAACAGAACAACTGGCTCTCCACTAGAGATAGAATTCTCCTAAAACGGCTTCACTTACCTACAAATCCCTTAACAATGCCTCCCCGATCTACTTGATTAACAGATTCCATAGACAAGCCTCTGCAAGACCCCTCAGAACTGCTTACAAAGACTGCCTCTCTGTCCCAAACTTCAAACTTGCCACCATAGGAGGTAACAGCTTCCCGGTAAAAGCAGCCAAACTATGGAACTCTTTGCCTCCCAACCTTAGAGTAGACATGCCCTACCCGAACTTCCGCTCTAAGGTAATCTCATGGCTGAAACTGAAGGACCTCCAAGATAGCTAAGTGCCAAGGCTATCCTTCATGCGATCCGCACACTGTGTAACTTCGTGTGCCCACTTTTTACTTTGTATATACTGTATATATATTGCTTGCTTTCCTCTTCTGCTCTGTACATTCTCCCTATGCCAACTTGTACATTTTATACTTTGTAACTAAGCTTTGCAGCTTACCCCTGGGTATGATACCCCTGGGTATAATTGCGCATTATAAATAATAAAACGCTTTTTCGGAAAGCGCTGTTCGATAAGGGCTGTCAGCGGCTGTCCCCGGATTTTGGTTGAACCTGGTTGGAGCTCGGATCACGGTATGATCTTGCAAACCACACTCAGAAGATAGGAAAAGACTTTGAACTTTGAACACTTGAACTGATATTTTTTTTTTTTTTTTTTGTTGTTTTTTCCCCTAGTTTCTTAGCCCCGCCCCCTTCTACCCACAAGCCCTATATCTTTGAAGAAATCCGCGCTTTTGCGCGCGCGCTTTTTCGGAAAGCGCTGTTCGATAAGGGCTGTCAGCGGCTGTCCCCGGATTTTGGTTGAACCTGGTTGGAGCTCGGATCACGGTATGATCTTGCAAACCACACTCAGAAGATAGGAAAAGACTTTGAACTTTGAACACTTGAACTGATATTTTTTTTTTTTTTTTTTTTGTTGTTTTTTCCCCTAGTTTCTTAGCCCCGCCCCCTTCTACCCACAAGCCCTATATCTTTGAAGAAATCCGCGCTTTTGCGCGCGCGCTTTTTCGGAAAGCGCTGTTCGATAAGGGCTGTCAGCGGCTGTCTGAGGGCTGCTGAGGGTAGTGAAAATTGCTGCATTAATTCACCTGAAGGTGATAATATACTTAAATCACAGCGGAAGACATTAATACGCTATACAAGTAACTTACATTTTTCTAGAGCTGTTTTTTGTAGTAGTAAATTATTGTACCTGCTAACATCTGTATAACTGTGCTTCTATTGCTTACCCTCAACACTTGATCTTACAACTAGTCTGACGGTTGACACATGACATCTAAGAAATATACACTAAAAACAGGCATGCCTGAAATAACGGCCATTGATTTACCTCAGTCAAGAATACAAACTGCAACAATGAAACGCTCCTTGGCAAAAACAACCTTCCCATGTGCGGGGACGGCGTCGATCCGGCGTACTGCGTCTTCCTCAGCCGACATTCGCTCCTTCTACACAGTGGAGCCGTCACCAAGTGAACGAACAGATACTGATCCAGCACAAAACAGCAATGCGGTAGAATCAGTCAGCACAAAACAACAAGCAAATGACCAATTAACCAAAACCTCGAATCAATCCATAGAACTGGCGTTGCCTGGCAGCAATGCACACTTGCTTAAAGACACCCACAACAGTCATTCAAATAATGACACATCCAGCAACTTGGCGCAAGGCAACAACTGTGTATTATCTAATAAAAGGATATCACTAACCACTATAGTGACTGAGCTAACTAGGAACTCCACCGACCCGATGACCAGACTAGAAGTATCAGAGTCTCCACCAAAATCGAGCATGCCCTCTTCCACTCAAATTGTCAATCTAGCCGATGGAAGTATAATAGGACAGAGATCCACATCTAATAGGGGAGAAAATCAAGACATAAAGTTAGCTCCAACACCTATTTCACTATCACATGAGGAAGTTACGGATATCACATTAGATTTGGCGGTAACATCAGGTGATTTACCAATGAGAGACACTGAGCAGAGTACGCCTTCGGCAAATCAGCGTGGAAATGGACCACGAGGTGAGGAATCGCAGCATAGCAAGGAGAATGTTATTGAATTTACTCTCCCACTTCCTCATATATTGGAACCAGTATCCTGTTCCGCAGAAGCTCAAATAAAGTTACGGAAAGCTTATGAACACTTAACTATAGTGGGTGAAATTGACCAGGAAACGCTTGACTTCTTGAATGCTTCATCAAGTTCCAAAAACATAGAATCTGATGTACAATACATCTGCTCAAATACGGGAGATCTAATGCAGCTGCATGATAATTGTACCAGAAGTATCACAGAAGAATCAGGAAAAGTGACATCAACTGCTCAAGAAAACGCACAGAGCAATCTCGAGGAGACCAGCAAACCGCACCCATTAGAACTATCACAACAAGATATCCAAATAGAAGATGAATCACCTTCATTCATCGCCCCCACCCCAAGGCGTACAAGATTTCAGGACGAAGCACGAGATTCAGATTACTTTGTACAAAGAGCACAAGTAAATCGATCATCGTTTCCTGAAGCTCCCGCGCTGAACAACACACTAAGCGCCATGAATACTGCGTTACTTGCTATTGCAAAACTATATGAATCTTTAGAAAGCAAAGTAATCCATCAAACAACACTACTGGAAAAACTGATAGACAATAGTAGCATAACAAGGAGGAAATCACAAAACCAAGAAGTTGTAAGACCCTCTCTAAATTCTAACAACGAGCTCCAAGTTAATAAGGATCCATCAAAATGCGTACCCCATGAATCTACTACGACTATAGTTAAAGTAGTCGACATAATGCCATCTGATTTTTCGACACTGACGAAAAAAGAAGCATCAAAATCTGAAACATTGGAATCATCTCTAGTGCTCTTGTCGATAAATGACAACGAACCAATGACACAATTGCCTTCATCTCAACAAGTGAATGATGATATTCAAACAAGCGTCAATTTAAACCCGATGACAGGAAAACTCAATCAATCCAAGTCAAAGAAAAACGTATTTGATGCATTTGAATCAAATGACATAACTCATTCAAGAAATCTCAATAATGCAAATCAAGACAAGAACATGAGGCAACTACAAGTTAAATCTAATGCACAATGCCCCCCAACAAAAAATCGGAAACTAAACAAACGAAAATATGTGAAGATATCACACAAAACCCAAGATCAAATCAAGATAGCACAAGATTCAAACTGTCCAATGCAACAAATAACTTCATATGAGCCGTTAAACAAGCTAATAGCCTTGGCAGATCAGATCAACAATGGTCTGCCTTATAGGGATGTGCATAAAACGATTGCTCCAGCAGCAAACACAACTATGTTTAAAGCCACTGTTGCAACTAAATCGTCGAATACACAGCTTCCTGCAGATAATAATCTACCACAGCAAAAGATAACTATGGAAACGTTGCGAGATGAGATCAGAGAATCAATAAAAGCCTACCAGTTATACCAACCCGAAATCATCCAACAAGTTAAAACCAACGTAAACTCTGAAACTAAGATGAATACTCTGACCCAAGCCCCAGCAGATTCCAACGTTATGAAGCTATCTACCCTAAGGAGTCAGAGAACAGAAGAAGCAAAAGAATACAGTTCAACCATTTTAAAAAGCATCTCAGAGAACGTAAACTTATCAACTGACTCATGTATACAACTCCAATCTCCACGGGAAACAACTAAATTACAAACATCTATTACAGGAGGCCTTGCCCCCAACATGGCAACGCAACAAGATATCCGAGAGTTAATTAAAACCTCAATTGAATCTTACCTAAATGATACACGAACTCAACTTATTACCGCGCCGCAACAGCAAAATAGATCATTCCCTGATGTTGGGCGATTATTGCAAGGACCAAGGACTGAGAACAAATCCTATGATGATCAGACAGATGTACATTCAAAGCCCTTCACCAAGACTCAACAGACTTTACAAGCACTGGCCAAATCCGACTGGTCGAATTTGAATAAACATATAAGTCTTCCTTGTCTGAATTTGAAATGCCGGGATCATCCTTTTGAAACATACGTTCTCAATCGCACGAGCATATTAAATATATGCACAGAAATACCAACATTGAAAGAACTTACATCAGCAGACCTCGATCAGGTCGAATTTATTAATTATGATGATACATCGGAAGTTAACATCTACTTCAAATCTGCCCTAGTATATAACCTAATATGGCAGGCGCGAATGACTCTATTTGATATGGGATTTTTACTCACGCAAGTCAACCTGACTCCTGATATTCAGGACGATAAACCATATGTGAATATTTATCAACCGAACAATAGAAAACAAATTCAAGCAACTCAATATATAAACAATGGAAAAAGATCATAACAATTCAATGCTCAATCCAGTATTAAATTAATATCATGGAACACGAGAGGCAATAGTCATTTCATCAATTCAAAACAAAGTGCCTTGGAGGAGTATGACATTGTAGCGTTACAAGAAACATGGCTAGTAAATTCTCCAACATGGGATTCGCATATCATCTATGATACCATAGCCACGAAAAAAGCAACAGGTAGACCGTCAGGAGGGCTTCTATTAGCAATTAAAAAAACAAGTGGCTTCATGGGAAGAATACATCCTTCTCCATCCCCATATTTTCAGGTAGTAACTCTAATAGCGGTGCATATACAGCTAACCATCATCAATATTTATTGGAGTAAACTCAATCTCAGGTCTGAAGATTTTTTTGCCACCCTCTTATGGCATTTAGATAATATCGCATCAAATAAACACTCTGGACACACTATTATAATGGGTGACTTAAATCTACATCTATTATCAACACAGAAATCATCACTTACGAGCGACGAAAATACGTGGAAAACCATCATGGAAGAACGAGGTTTAATAATGTTAAATGATACCTACAATCAAGGTACTACACTGCTGAACACATGGCAAAGAGGTTCATCTGGAGCTATTTTGGATTATATATATGTAAATAAAGAATTTCTGCCACAAGTAGATTCTCTAATAATAATACCTACACATTTGAGTGATCACAACCAATTAGAATTACAGTTTCATTTGGCTATATCAAACTTTGCACAAGAAACCAATCGAAACATCACAGATATTGCCACTAACAATCGTGGCAATCGACTGAAATGGACCAGCCAGAGCTTGAGGCAGTTTGAGGGGTTGCTCTATGAAATGTATAATGGAAAATTGGTTAATCATGATGATTGTTATGTAACTAAAATGCAATTATTTAAACAATCCAAGTCGAATGAATCGTATGTGAGAATCAGCCATCGTCACCCGTTTAATGCTCAAATCCAACAAGCTAAGATTAGTCTAAGGAAAGCCATACGAGACCTAGCACACCATCCTATTGGTCTCAGAAATGTGATGAAAAAACAACTTAAGAAATCATATTATCAATGGTTAAAAAGTATAAAGATTAGTCAATATCAGCAAAATAGTGAATACATACTGAAGCAAATGGTGGAAAAATCAACGAGTGGCATTTGGTCTTGTATGAACAGTGCATCTGTGAGTCCGCAACTTGCGATTATGATTAACTCTGTGCCAAAAGAAACTTGGCAAATCTATTTTGAAGACTTATATCGATCCCCATTCCTGAATTTAGAGAGTTGGTTTCAATTGCACATCACAGATTGTTCCTTTCCAATTAATTTATCTGACATCCTTAATTGCATAAAAACTCTGAGTAACTCCAGAGCTAGTGGACCTGATGGTATTCATAATAGAATGTTAAAAGCACATTCCCATCAATGGGCTATTATTCTCATGCAAATCTATCAAAATATATTCTCCACTATGCAAATTCCATCCTCATGGCAAAAATCTGTAATAGTACCGATTTTTAAAAAAGGAAATAGAACAGATCCAAAAGCATACAGACCAATAGCTCTCTTAGATTGTCCAGGTAAAATCTTTGGTCGACTGATTCTTAAAAATTTCAATGCATGGCTAGATAAGCATATCCTACGTGACCCTTTTCAAACAGGTTTTATTCCTGAAGTAGGAACTGGAATTAATATTATTACTCTGAACAGTATTATCTATAGATCTCAAGAGAAGCGTGAACCACTCTATATTGCCTTCATTGACTTTCGTACGGCATTTGACGCCGTACCTAGAGAACTGCTATATCTAAAATTAATGAACAAAGGCTGCCCTTGGTACATTCTTAAATGGATTATAGAATTCCATTCTAATACCACCATCCAGATTAGACTGGATAGTAATGGTCTTTTATCTGATCCAGTCAAAACATCCCGTGGGTTAAAACAGGGGTGCCTTTTGGCCTCGGCTCTATTTAACTTCTTCATTTCAGATATTCATAGCAGATTTAGTCCGCTCACATCAGACTCACCAAAAATAAATAACAATGCTATCAAGCACTTACTATATGCAGATGATATGGTTTTACTCTCTAAAACGCCTAATGGGCTGCGTGTTTTACTCAAGTCCTTAGAATTATACTGTGAACAAAATTACATCTCTGTAAACCCAGCAAAAACAAAAGTGATCCAATTCGGTACATCTAAGCAAAAATTTAAACACCACCACTGGCCTTTACAATCGAAAGATCTAGAATCAGTACATTCTTATGTATATCTGGGAATTTTAATAACTCATCAGTTTAGCGTCCTAGATCAAGACAATCAGGTTAAAAAAAAAGCAATGATGACCTTGTCCCAAGCCAAATTGATCAAGGTCAAATTTTGTAAATTTTCGCTAAAACCACTTATAATATATTACAAACAAAAATTTGTGCCAGTTGTCACATATGGTAGCGAAACTCTAAAAATAAAATCTTATGCATATTGGACTGTCTTAGAGGGTAGCTTTTGGAAGCGACTTTTACATTTACCCATGTCCACTCCTATGGTGATCCTGAGACATGAATTGGGCCTTCTATCTTTGTATGCAATTTATAAATGGAAACTTTGTACTTTATATAGAAAATGCCTAATAGCAAGCACTCGAGCCTATAAAGGGATGATGTATATTATATCTATCTATCTGCTAAAATCAGATCACACCTTTCCAACACTATGGAGAAAGAAAGCGCAGAAAGTCTTAACTAACCTTAACAGCTCTGATGCAACCTTGATTGCAAATCCAAATTTGGTTAAAAAACAACTTTGGAAATTAGATTGGATAAAAACAAGAGAGGCGTGCCTTAAGTACAAATCCTTTGAAACAAATCCCTTTAGATTAAAGCGCTATGGCCTAACAGAACCATACTTGATTTTGTTTCCAAATGCGCGGCAAAGAGATGACTTTCTGCGCTTTCGTCTAAATATATGGCCAACCAACGAGATTCTATGCAAGAGAAAAATGTTACCACTAGAGGCGGTGAGTTGTAGATTTTGTTCTACAGAAAAAGAAACTTTATTTCATCTATGCACTGAATGTATTTATTTGCTACCGCGAAGAATTATTTATTTTAAACATTTATTTGAGGGGTCAACCATTGAATCATCACTAGAATTGTGGAATCTATTATTTCATACAACTAGAAAATCAGTCAGATATGCTATTTTAAATTTTTTATACAGCTTAAAACTACGCACAAATGGAGACATAGGAGAAAGAAAATCAAACTTAATTTCAACCTGATTTCACGAAATGCAAGAATGAAATTGTTTTGATGTTTTACATTTTTTAAACAAATAAGACTAAAACACGAAGAATTAATGAATAGCCTTTTATGGGCTTTCGCTCTTTAATCACATCTTTTATTATTTTTCTTTTTTCTTTATCCTTCCTCTTATGGAATCAATTGCTTTTGTATATTGCATATTTGTATCATGCTGTTATTACAAAAATTTTTATGTATTTTATGAATTATGAAATTGTATAAATTACTGTTGAAAAATTCAAGTATTTATACTTGAATAAAACATAAATAAAAAAAAAAAAAAAAAAAAATAATAAAACAAAACAAACAAAACAATTCAACGATTGTGAGAAGGCACACCTGGCAACGGTGTGGGCATTGAAGAATTACTGCCCGTTCATCCAGGGGGGGAACACATCATAGAGGAGACTCCACACCAGCCGTTGCAATACCTCCAAAGTGACAGAATCCGGGCCAGAAATGGGAGCAATTCCAGAATTACTTCCTGGCTTCTGTCAATGCAAGGCTTTCCTGTGGAGGCCAGATATGGCCAAAACAAGAAGATTCCCCTCGCGCAAGGTCTGGCTGACTTGCATGATTGTGCCAGAGAAAACTGTCTCGAGGACCAAATCTTAAAACCCAGGACAACATGGAGGCATTCCTGAATTCCCTGCACAAGGTCTATGAAGAAGACAAGTGCGAGCGAATGCCCACAGTTTATGTGGACGGGTGCTCCTACCATGTTGACAACAACGGGGAAAAGGAACTGGTGGCCGGCGTTGGGAATGCCTGGGTGAATGAAGCCCCGGAAGCCTCTGCTAGGTACAAAATAGGTCCCCGCAGTAGTCAGGTGGCAGAGTTGATGGCCATCCTCACTGCCGTCCAACACCAACTCCACAAACTCGTCATAATCAATGATTCAGATTATGTCTGGAACGGGTTCGTGGAGCACCTGGTTAATTGGAAAACCAGAGGCATGCTATGTGCTAATAACAAACCGCTTAAACATGGCAAGCTAATCCAAAATATTGATGATCTGGTCACCTCCAGTGGGATGACCATCTATTGGAAGAAGATCAAGGGTCATTTTAGGATAGAGGGGCCAGACAAAACTGGAAACAACCTAGCTGATCATCTGGCCAACACCGGAGCCATCCAGGGGGATCTCCTTGAGATAGAGTCCCTGTTGGGGGAAATCCAGGTCACTGCTTATCACTAGGTCCCATAAAAATGCTCACAATGAACACTCAACTGCCCAGTGGAGTAAGGAGACCCCAGATGCTGATTAAATCACCGCACAAAAAGGGGATCCAATTATTGGGAAATTTTATCAACACATTGAGGACCCTGAGAGCTTTCCTCTGACCGATACGTATTACATTGGGAAAGAGGACCTCAGGGTGTTGATGAAGTGCCCAAAAATGTTCCGAACCTAAAACGGTTTGTTGGTAAGGAGATCCATCTCTGGCTGTGACCAGTGGGTGGTAACTACCTCATTCCGAAGCCTGATGCTTAGTCACACCAATAACGCGTCCGCATCCTGTCATCAGGGGTTTCACACTACTTTAGAAATCTTGTGGTAGGTTGCATACTGGCCACACATGGGGCAGGACCTCAACCAATAGATATATATATATATATATTAACTTCTTTTTATTGTTTCATTAACAAAGAAAAACAAATAAGGTTCAACAATGAAATAAACCCTGCCTCCTCCCAGTCCCCTGTCACAGCCCCTGTTGTCCTTCCCTCCATCCATTTCCCAACCAATCTTTCAATTGAAGATGTCCAACAGTTTAAGTCTTTGGGGGCACCATTGTTCCCTGAATTTCCCTTTCAAGTATTCTAAGGATTCCATCCAATCTGCATAAAAGGTTTCCAGTTTGTTGTCGGCCACATACGTTGCCCATTCCAATGAAACAATGTCCCACATTTTCCTCAGCCATTCCTGCTCTGTAGGGACCGTGGGGCCTTTCCACTTCTGCACAATGAGGAACATTGCAGCCAACGTAAATATTACTTTCGCCTTGGTACACCCCCGCCTTTCCACCTCATTTCCTGCCTGCATATCCCCAATAAGATCTCCCGGGGATCCTGGTGAGCTCCCTCCCCCAGAGCCTGAGCAAGCGCACGCATGATTACGCTCCAAAACCTTCGTATAACGGGGAAATCCCACCATACGTGCGTAGCCGTGCCTATTTCCCCACAACCCCTCCAGCACTCCCCTGGGGTAGCAGGATACATAGCGTGGAGTCGGGCAGGAGTGTAATACCATCCATACATATATTTGTACCAGCTTTCTCGCAGCTGGATCGCTTTCGCAACCTTAGGGATCTGTCGCCACAGTCTCTCCCAGTCCTTCTGCTCCATTCGAACCCCAGAGTACCGCCCCCAGTCCTCCATGTAGGCCCAACTGACACTCGGGCCGGGTCTCTCTAACTGTTTGTACAAATCTGAAATGAACCCCCTAGAGCCCTCATGAGTTGTTACAAACCTTTCAAAGTGGGTTAAATCTCTAGTCGCGGCCCTCCTGACCTCCGCAGACATAACCCAGTGCCTAATTTGGAAATACCGGAGCCTCTACCGCTCGCCCAGACCGAACTCCCGTTTGCATTCCTCAAATGTTTTCACCCCCTCCCCAATGAACATGTCCCTCAAAGTTCTACACCCCCCCTGCTCCCATGGTAGGAATGCCCCCCTCTCCAGTCCCGGTGAGAAGTCCCCATTATTAAAAAAAGGAGTGAACCGCGAAGGGAAAGTTGTGATCCCCCGCTTCTCTACCGCCCGATCCCAACTGTCAACCACACTTTTAGTGATGGCACTCAAATAAAGGTGGGAAGGTCTCAGCCTACGTGAGAGCCACAGGACCTCCCCTAGATGGTGTCGGGCAACTGCCCTATCCATCTTCAGCCAATGCTTCAGATAATCCTTCGAGAACCACTCCTTGATTACCCTAAGCTGTGCCGCTTCATGGTAGTGGCGAAAGTCAGGGAGAGCCAAGCCCCCCCTCTCCCTAGATGCCGTAAGTAACTGCCTGGACAGACGCGATCTCTTCCCACCCCAAACGAAATCCCTGGTCAACCGGTCCAGCCTCCTGAAGAAACATTCGGGAACCCTCAAGGGGATAGCCTGAAAGAGATAAAGTACTCGAGGGAGGATCACCATTCTAAGGACTGCCCCCCTACCCAACCAAGAGATGGGCAGGGCTCCCCACTTCCGTAAATCTTTTTTAATTGCTAGGAGAATCTGCTCGTAATTTGCTCCGTACCAGCCCGCCAGCGAGGGGGTTATCTTTACTCGCAAATACTGCAACCCAGACGGGCTCCACTTGAACAGGGGCATCTCCCTCGTCTCCCTCGCCTCTTGCACCCCCAGAGACAAATTCAATTCCGACTTTTGGAAGTTAACACGCAAACCTGAGATTTCGCCGAAGGTGGTTAGTAGTGCCATGCATGCTTGAAGGGACTCCTTTGGGTTAGTTAGTGTGAGCAACATATCATTGGCGAAGGCCGCTACTTTATGTTGGTTCCCTCCGAAAGGAATACCCCTAATATCTTCTGCCTGACGGAGTGCCAGAAGGAGTGGCTCCAGATAGATAGCGTAGAGTAACAGGGGGAGGGCACACCCCTGCTTCGTCCCCCTCTGGAGCCTAAAAGACTGGGACATCTCCCCATTAACCAGGATGCGTGACGTGGGGTTCTTATAATTAGCGGCGACCAGGTTTATGAAACCCTGCCCAGTCCCATCTTCCCCATCACCTGAAATAAGAACGACCACTCCACCCGGTCGAACGCCTTTTTGGCATCAAGTGCTAAAAGGACCGCCCGAGTGTCCGTCTTACGAGAATTCTCAACCCTTGTGAGCGATCCTCCTTATGTTGTTGGCAGTTTGCCGTCCCATTACAAAGCCCGACTGGTCTTGGTGAATTAGCGGAGGTAGGTGTTTTTCCACCTACCTACCTACCTACCTGAACATTTTTGCCTCTGTGTTGATGAGGGCAATAGGACGATAGGAGGTGCATTCCTCCGGATCTTTCCCTGCTTTATGAATGAGAGTAATTTTAGACTCTTCCATCGTCGGGGTGATTCCGCCTTCGGCACCGAATGAATTAAAAAGCTGCGTTAAATGCGGGACCAAGAGATGGGAGAATGCTTTGTAGAAGGAAGCCGGATAACCGTTGGGCCCGGGAGCCTTGTTTCCGGGAAAGGATACTAATGTCGCCCTCACCTCGTCCTCCGTAATGGGTTGACCCAGCTCCTCGCCCTCCTCTCTGGACAGTTGCGGAAGTGGTAAGTTCCTTAAGAACTCTTTCTGTGGGAGTGGGGCTGGATGTTGGGAAGAGTAAAGGGTTTCGTAGAACTCCACCAACCTCCCCTTTATTTCATCAGCTCGGATTAGCCTCCTATCCCCCTGGTCTTTAATAGCCGGTATTACTTTCTGTTCCCTCTGACCCCTCAGGAGGCGAGCTAGAAGTGAGCCTGCCTTATTGGCCTTAGCATAACATTTTTGTCGAACCCTCAACGTAGCTTCTTCCGCTTTCTTGGTTCTTAAGATTCCGAGCTGGCCCTCCGCAAGCCTGTACTCCCTGTATACTTTCCTCGTGGGGGTTTCCCGCATCCGGGTTCTAGCAGCCTTGACCTCCCTCTCGAGCTGAGCCTCCAGCCCCCTTAACATTTTATTTCTCTCTGCCTTTAATGCAATGAGTTCCCTCCTCAGAGTAGCCTTAAAGGCGTCCCATCTTGTGCTCAGACTCGTATCCATGCAGGTGTTCCTTACAAAAAAACTCCTGAATTCTGCCCTCCAGCTCCTTACTTATAACAGGATCCCTCAGAAGCTCCCCAGGGAATTTCCAGCCCCACACTCCCAGCCTTCGCCTTCCAAGCCTCAAATTCATTTGCACAACCTTATGGTCAGCTATTCCCAGAGGACCCGCCTCCACCACCTCTACCGCTCCAAGTAGACTTCCAGATACCGAAATATAATCAATACGGGACTGGGTCCTGTGAACATCCGAAAGGAAGGTGAAACCTTCCTCGTCTCCCCGTAGCACCTGCCAGACATCCCGCAAGCCGGCCTCTTCCCACCTCTCCCTCAATAGAGGAGAGGCTACCACACCCCTCCCTACCCTTTCGTGACGGGAACGGTCCCGACTCCTGTCCCAAGCCAAATTAAAATCCCGCATCAGAACCACTTGACCCCTCTCAAAATTCTCCAGGACACTCAAGGTATCCCGCAGGAACTGATCCTGGCCCACATTGGGGGCATATACCGACGCAATAGTGAAGCAGGAACCCATTATTGTCCCCCTCACCATAATATACCTTCCATTACTATCTCTGAGAGTCTCTTGGAGCCTAAAATCGGCCCCCCTTCAAAGGCTAGGGCAATGCCCCCTCTCTTCGTAGGGCCATAAGCAAACCATATCTGCGGGAACCCCTTTAGGCGAAGCCGGCCTTTATCTTGCCGCCTTAAATAGGTTTCCTGCAATGCCAACACATCCGGCTTGTGGGATCTAGTAAATTGCTCCAATTTCGTACGCTTGAGGGGGGAGTTAAGCCCCTTCACATTATGAGTTAGCCACCGAAAAACAGTGTTTGAACATGTGGTGCCCCTTTCAGCCAGCCCTTCGGGACTCCCGGAAACCCCCCGGCCAACATCCCCCCTTCCTTCCTGGTATGGGACTCAGGCTTCCTTCCCCCCTCGATCCCCGTTGGCCCCCATCCACTATCCACTCGAGACTTACCTTCGCCATTGTCTGCTGTGACCACCCCCCGCACTGCCCCCTCCCTTCCCACCCCTCTTCCCCCCCCAACTTGAATTAGGGACGAAGATCCGCCTCATGAGCTCCCAAACTCCCCATAGGAGGTACCGCACGCCTGCTGTCCCGTTCGAAACCCGCGGGGCAGCCCCTCCCGGCACTCGGCCCCCCTCGTGTCCCCTCTAGCTCTCCCTTGGGGAGAACCCCTCCCCATATGGACACGCTGCCATCTCCTCCCCATTGGCGGACTCCCCTCAACCCCCCCTGCCCCACCCCCTGCCCTCCGGACCCCAACTTGGAAGGCGGACCGAAACCCCCCACTCCCCTCCCCGGACTCACTTGTCCTTGCGTGTTCCAAGAAGTGCACTACCCCCCCCCAGATCTGTAGACAGCCTATTCCCCACTACGCCCATTTTAGGAACTGCCCCGACTCGACATTTCAAAATTATCCCAACCCAGACGCTGCTCCCTCCTCCTCCCCTCATGCACTTTCCCCTCTCCTCTCCTGTGGACCTCTCCGGCCCGCTATCTTCCTTGTTTTTTCGCCAGCAGTAGACCATGCCCACGGTCTACCACTGTCGCCCAGGACCGAGGCTCTCGGCTGAGCTCCCCCGGCAGCCCCCCCTCCATCCTCAAGGTCCAAGTGAATGATATTGGTCGCCTCCTGCAATGTAGTAGCCCTCCTTTGGGCTCCCTCCCACTTAAACACAAGCCCAAATGGAAAGGTCCACCTGTATTTAATGCCTCTTCCAGTGAGCTCTCTGAGGGCAGGACCCATATTCCTCCTCTTCACTAGGGTGCTGTTTGCCAAGTCCTGAAACAGGGCAATCTCCTGACCCTTGTAACTCACTGGTTCCTGGAGCCTCGCAGTGCGCAGGTCCGCCTCTTTTTGGGCATACCTCGCAAACTCGGCCAGAACGTCTCGAGGCCTAGCGTTAGGTCCCCAGGAGAGCCGGCCCACTCTATGCACCCTGTCCAACTCAATCGCTTCGGGGTCCCCCTCACCCAAAAGTCCCATGAAAATTCTCTGGATTTCTCCGTTCAAGTCCTTGTCTCCTACCAATTCCGGAAGAAGCTTCACCCTGATATTGACCCTTCTTGATCTAATTTCGAGGTCCTCCACTTGGGCTTCTAAGTTGCGCGTCGCCAGGTCCAGACGATCAATAGCTTCCCCGTTGGCTGTCAAATCCTTTTACACCTCCTGCAGTCCCCTTTCCAGTAGGTCTGTTCTCTCTCCTAGCTGGGCCATGTCCTGTTTCAGCTCTCCCAGCGCAACATTCAAGTGGGATCTCATTAACTGAAACTGATCCTGAAATGCTTTAGCTAAGGTTTCTCCTAGAGCCTGCATCTCGCCTCTAAGGTCCTGTCGTGTCAGAAGCTCCGGGACCCCCGCTTCCTCCCGGGCCGGCTGCTTCTTGTGTTGCCCATTGTCGTCCCCTCTGTTATCTCTGGTGTCCATCGCCGACCACATGGAGGGGAGGGTAACCAGGGGGACTCCCATGCACTGGCCGGACCGTGATGCTTTGCCCTTGGCCCTGGAGGGCATCAGGTTCTTTGTGTCCTTAGGGCCCAATAAATCAAGGCTGGATATGTCCAACAACTCCCTGGTGCCTCTCAGCCCTCTCCAGAAACCTTCACCTCAACCAATATTTGAAGGAGTGTCTTGTGAGTGCACAATTTCAGCCCACTTCACTCACACACCGAGCTCCCCTCCAGAAGAGGGGGATGACACTGCCTTGGTCAGATTTACAAGTAGATTTCATCAAGCCTGTGATTCGCTCCTTTAGGGGGAACAAGTACACGTTAACAGTACGTCTCACCCTAAGTTACCAGGGCGATACAGATGTGGACCCCTTGCTCACTGTTCTTAGAGAGGCACAGCTTCACCTCACTGATGATGCCCAACAAGGCTGAAACACGTGTATGGGGTTGCTGTTGGTACTCTTGTTCAGAGGAGAATTGCCTAGTATTTCGGTGCTGGACTGCCCCTGGGCAGGCAAAGACTGATATGCAGGGAAATGTCTTCTATGTGAAAGGGTCAATGAGCTAAAGACATGGTAGAGTCTCTCCCAGGGGTTATTCACCCAAGAACAGGTCATTGGGCTGTGTTTGTGCTGGCAAGAGAGATTCCCAGACACCCCCCTGTTTTACATGTTACCAGTAACATGCTTGTTTAATAAATGGGTGGAATGTCTCCCAGCCCCAAATTGCAAGGCAGAAAAAGCAGTTGCCTTGATGATCAACCACATCTTCTTGCGTTTTGGCCTACCCCAAAGGATTGAGTTAGACGAAGGTAGTCACTTCACCAGCGAAGTGATGACAAAGATGTGGGAGATACTTGGGGTAAAAAGGAAACTTCACATTGCATACCGCTTGTCCTCTAGTGGGGGAGTTGAGAAGTACAACAAAACAATTGTGAGCATTCGAAAAAACAGTTTGAGACAGATTCTGGGCCAAGTTGGGACATCTGATTACCTCTTGTCCTGATGGCCATCAGATCTACACCTTCTTCTGCGACCAAGATGTCTCCATATGAGCTAATGACTGGACGAAGGATGGTGCTACCTCAGCATCTGCTCTATAGAACACAAGAGCAGACACTGATAAATGCCTCCACAACACATGAGTATGTTGAGAATCTAAGAAAACACCTTGAACATGCTTTTGCGTACGCTCAGCGGAATCTGGAAAAATCTGCAGAGGGGGTGAAGACTCAATATGACTTAAAAACAACCAAAAAGGAATACAAAGTAGGAGACACGGTCTACTTGTACAATTTCCAAAGGAACCAGACCAAGGAGCGGAAATTTTTACGGAGCTGGCGCGGTCCTTTTGAAATTGTAGCTAGAATTTCACCTGTCGACTACAGAATCCGCATCCCCAAAGGAGAACTGACAGAAGAGAAATGGGTCCATATTAATCAGTTAAAAAGTTGTCACCCTAGGCACACTTTGCAGCTAATTGAGGAGTCCAGAGAAAATCAAATAGAGGAGACATCTGGAGAATTGTCACGCTTTCCACCGCACACCCTCTCCCTGCTTACCCCGCACGCCCGGCCCCTGCCAAACACCATCAGGGGATCTTGCATGTGCATTCTGGCAGTCGGAGACTGCATCCCCTCACCCGCAATACCAGGACACACTTTGGACCAGGGGTTTATCGACCTTCCCATCGCTGGCAATTACAATGGAGACTCCCGCTGGCAGCCCGCAACAATCCACATCGTTTACAGAGGACCTCGCGTCACGTGAGGGGGCCAACACGATCACGTATCACGTGAGGGGGCTAGGACGGCAAAGAGTCACGTAGCGTCAACGCTTCCGCATCATGTGACGCGCCTCACGTGACAGTCCAACGCATCACATGTCTTTCCCGATGATTCAAAAGGCGTCCAGGAATACGGAAGCGTTGCTTCACAGCTGATCTCTGTCAGTACTGTACGGCTCTTGTTCGCTTGTTTTGAACCTTGCTCCTACGACCTCAGATTTTTGCTACGACCTCGGATTTGTTTCTGGATTGCTCTGTCTACCCCCTGGCACCTTGAACTTGGCTTTGCACACTACTACGACCTCGGATTTGTATCTGGATTGCTCTGTCTACCCCCTGGCACTTTGAACCTTGGCTTTGCACTTTGTTACGACCTCGGATTACGAATTGGACTGCCTTACGATTTAGTTTTGATTTGGTACTTTGGCCACTGGCCTCTTGTAGGTGGTCGTCTGGTTGCACAACCCGGACTGCCTCAAACCACGTTGTGCGCCCATCTACAGAGTCTCGAACACCCCCCTGACCCTCTGCTATTGGAAGTTAATCAAGCCCCGTCCCGGGCCCCACTATCCTTTACAACAGGGTGACACTTCCTATAATCTTAGGTAAGCGGTGTTCTGTTTTTCTTGCTGGGTATTCCTTGTAGTACACGCACATTGTTTGATAACCACTCATTGCCTTACAGCGTTCAAGGGGTCCTTCTGGCAGCTCCCGGTTCCAGACCTGACGGCTCACAAAAACATTCTGTGGCCTCAAAGACCGCACAGGCACTGAATATCTCGTTGTCTGTGTGGTACTTGGGGACGGAGGCATTATTAAACTTCACAACCATCAAGAACAACTTCATAACAGACTGTGAAGCCTTCCTGGTCGTGCTGATTATGGATGCCTCTGCCGGGGACCCAGTGACCGCTTTAATGCAGGCTGTCGCGGCCCTCAGGACCGACATGGCCACTGCCACCACTACCATTCACCATCGTCTCGATGCTTTACAAAGCGCACGTCAACCTCTGCCCGTTGACGCCGAGTTCGGTGATCCCAACCCTCCGCTCCAGCCTGTCCCTACTCCACCTCCTGCTCCCACTCCTGTGCTACTCCCGACGACTCTTCCCCTGGCGGCCCCAGAACGCTACCAAGGTGATCCCCGCACGTTCATCAACCAATGTAAGCTGCACTTTTTGTGCAGACCCCAGGCTTTCCCCGATTCCGTTTCCAAGGCCGCCTTCCTCCTGTCCCATTTATCCGGTGTAGCCGCCACATGGGCGAATCCATTACTAGAGAATGACCATCCTGCTTTGTACGACTTCGAACTACTAGTGTCTGAAATGGCGAAAGTATTTGATACCCGTTATAAGGGCCAATCTCGAGACCTGGAACTACTAGAACTATCACAGGGCAAGCTTTCTCTGATTGAATATATCACTCGGTTCAATCAACTTCCAGCAGAAACATCCTGGCCAGAGCAGAAAAAGGCGATTGTCTACTACCGAGGGCCATGCAACCCCATGAAAGACGCCATTGCGGTGGTTCCATCCCTTCCTTCTGTTTTCTCTGATCTGGTTGATCTCACACTGCAGGTGCACGCTCGGAGAACTGAGCGGAAAGCGGAGACATCTTTTTTAGGCCAACCCTCTCCTGCTTCGACTGCCACTGGTGTTGAACCCACGCAAATTGGTGGCATTCGTAGTCCTATAACCCCAGCTGAGCGGGAACGCAGGAGAACCAGTAACGCCTGTTTTTACTGTGGGATTTGTGGGCATTATGTAAAAGAGTGTCCCCGTCGGCCCAAAAACAAGACTCCGGGTTTTCCGAAGGCTCGCCCTTGTGGGGGGTACCGGCGAGCCCCTCATCGACCCCCACCGGACCCATGTTTGGCCCTATTAGACCCATAGCGGTACATGCACTGTTGAAACCCACCAGGGAGGTCACGCATGCCGTACGCATCGTGATTGACTCAGTGGGCCACTGGCTGTTTTATCGACATCACTTTAGCCCAACACCTCAACCTGCCCCTGATTCAGAAAGAACATCCTGAACCTGTACAAGCGGTTGACGGCACCTCCCTTTCGTCTGGTCCGATTAGACACCAGACTGCCCCTCTGGAAGTGGTGATTCAGGACACCCATAGAGAAACTATGTCTTTCGACCTCATCACCACGCCCCAGTTCGGCATCATACTCGGTATTCCCTGGTTAAGACAACACAACCCTTTGATCAATTGGGGAACCGAGCAGGTAACGTTTGAATCAGAGGTATGTCAACATTTCTGCTTAACAGAACCCGGGTCCCACACCTCTCCCGCCGCTATTCTTGGCGCCATGGCCTCTTCCCAAATTGAGGACGTTGATCCACCCACACCTACGCATACCGTGGGGGCTGTTATAGCAGGTATCCCTGCTGATTATCATGACTATCTGCAGGTTTTTGACAAAGCCACGGCAGAGGGTCATCATCCGCATAGGCCTTATGACTGCCCCATTGATCTGATTCCCGATGCACCGATACCAAAGGGTAGGATATACTCGTTATCCCATTCCGAAGAAGCGGCTTTGAAGGACTATATACAACAAGCCCTACGGTTAGGCCATATTCGTTCCTCTTGTTCTCCAGCCGCCAGCCCTATCTTTTTTGTGCCCAAAAAGGAGGGCGACCTACATCCATGCATAGACTACAGACAGTTGAATGCCATTACTATAAAGAACAGGTATCCCATTCCGCTCATCTCCACCTTACTTGATAGATTGACACGTGCATCTATCTCTACTAAGTTGGATCTAAGGGGGGCATATAACCTGATCCGAATGCGCTATGGAGACGAATGGAAAACAGCGTTCTGCTCCCGGCAAGGGTTGTATGAATATACCGTAATGCCTTTTGGGCTGTGTAACACCCCTGCCACCTTCCAGCGTTTCATTAATGAAGTCTTCTCTGAAATCCTTGATGTATATGTTGTTGTCTATCTGGATGACATACTGATATTTTCGTCCTCCTTGGAAGAACATGTCATGCATGTCAGGGAAGTCCTATCCCGTCTCAGGAACAATGCTTTATTTGCCAAACCAGAGAAGTGTTTCTTTCACTCAAAAGAGGTGGACTTCCTGGGTTTTCACATCACGCCCGGGGGTCTTTCCATGAATTTGTCGAAGGTCCTTGCCATCATGGATTGTCCTGCCCCTGTCAACGTCAAACAGCTTCAATCTTTCCTTGGGTTCGCTAATTTTTGCTGGCGCTTTATCGCCGGTTTCTCGGCCATTGTTTCTCCACTCACAGCCTTGACCAGCCCTCTTGTTCCGTTCTCCTGGACTCCCGACCATCAGAACGCGTTTGAGGCACTTAAATCTAGGTTTGTCTTGGCTCCGGTGTTACAACACCCAGACCCAGAACTCCTGTTCATCCTAGAGGCAGACGCCTCCTCTTTCGCATTAGGGGCAGTCCTTTCACAGCCTTGTCCAACCACAGGCCGTCTACATCCGGTTTATTAACAAGGGGGGTCCTGGGAGTCCCTCTGCCAGGCATTAGTCCTGGTTACGAGAGACTTACCCAGAGTCTTTAGCTCACTATCTTTCACAGAGAAGAAATATCCCAAACATATCAATCTTTGTCCTGCCCTGGGGCAGTCCAGCACCGAAATGCTAGGCAATTCTTCTCTGAACAAGAGTACCAACAGAAACCCCAGACACGTGTTTCGGTCTGGTTGGACCTCATCAGTAGGGTGGATCTGTGCCTCTCTAAGAATAGTGAGCAAGGGGTCCACGTCTGGATTCCCCTAGTAATTTAGGGTGAGACCCAAAGTTACTTAAATATGCAAATTAACAAAAGGGATCCTGGGAGTCCCTCTGCCAGACATTAGTCCTGATTACGAGCGACTTACCCAGAGTCTTTAGCTCACTATCTTTCACAGAGAAGAAATATCCCAAACATATCAGTCTTTGTCCTGCCCTGGGGCAGTCCAGCACCGAAATGCTAGGCAATTCTCCTCTGAACAAGAGTACCAACAGAAACCCCAGACACGTGTTTCGGTCTGGTTGGACCTCATCAGTAGGGTGGATCTGTGCCTCTCTAATGATAGTGAGCAAGGGGTCCACGTCTGGATTCCCCTAGTAACTTAGGGTGAGACCCAAAGTTACTTAAATATGCAAATTAACAAGGGGGTCCTGGGAGTCCCTCTGCCAGACATTAGTCCTGGTTACGAGAGACTTACCCAGAGTCTTTAGCTCACTATCTTTCACAGAGAAGAAATATCCCAAACATATCAGTCTTTGTCCTGCCCTGGGGCAGTCCAGCACCGAAATGCTAGGCAATTCTCCTCTGAACAAGAGTACCAACAGAAACCCCAGACACGTGTTTCGGTCTGGTTGGACCTCATCAGTAGGGTGGATCTGTGCCTCTCTAAGAATAGTGAGCAAGGGGTCCACGTCTGGATTCCCCTAGTAACTTAGGGTGAGACCCAAAGTTACTTAAATATGCAAATTAACAAGGGGATCCTGGGAGTCCCTCTGCCAGACATTAGTCCTGGTTGCGAGAGACTTACCCAGAGTCTTACCAGGACTAATGTGTTAGAAAAAGGCTATGTCATCTGTATGTGCACACCGTCCCCTCCCATGCTTGCCGTTATCAGATGCTGGGTTTCCCAACACCCTCATGCCTTAACAGAGTGGGACGTCCAACTCCAGGAGGGGTTGCCTTTTATTCAGGGTAAACTATATCTCCCAACCGGCGATGTACGCAATCAGGCACTCGCTTGTTCTCATGATGCCGCAATCAATGGGCACACGGGGCAAAAACGCACCCTAGAACTCCTACAGCGGTGGTGCTGGTGGCCTTCAATGAGGAGAGACATTGAAAATTACGTCAACACTTGTTCAATATGTGCTCAGTGCAAGTCGTCTAGGGGACGTCCTCTGGGGTTGCTCCAACCACAACCAGTCCCGCCCAGGCCCTGGCACACGGTCTCTATGGACCTTATCACAGACCTTCCCCGCAGACGAGGCTACGACACGATCTGGGTTATTGTCGACTCCTACACAAAGATGGCCCGCTTTATACCACGTACAGGGATACCTTCAGTCCCCACATTGGCCCGTTTATTCTTTCAGTCCGTTTTCTGTCTGTTTGGTCTCCCACAGTTTATTGTTTCGGATCGAGGGTCCCAGTTCACGTCTTGTTTCTGGCGTGCTCTCACTGGCCTCCTGTGTATTGATTCCCGCTTCTCCTCTGCCTATCATCCAGAAAGCAACGGGCAGACCGAGAGGGTGAATCAGGCCATGAAGCAGTATTTGCGCTGTCTTACCCTCCAGTACCAGGATTCTTGGTTGAACCTGCTCCATCTGGCTGAGTTTGCCTATAACAACTCCTGGCATTCGTCTACTGGTTTCTCCCCTTTCTACTCCTTATACGGCCAGCATCCTTGTGCCCTTCCTCTTCATGACTTTCCCTCCGCCACTCCTGCTGCTGATGCCTGGGCTCGTGACTTGGTCGCGATCCACGCCCAAACCCTTACCCACTTGCGCGAGGCCCAGGTGGTGATGAAAGCAAAAGCGGACCGGAGGCGGCTGGTGGCTCCTGAGTACCATGTGGGTGACTGTGTTTGGCTCTCGACTCGCCATTTGCATATTCCTGGCTGCCGCAAGCTGCTGCCTTGTTTTGTTGGTCCCTACAGAATCACTAAGGTCCTGAACCCTGTGGCTTTGCGCCTTTCTGTTCCGCCTGCCTGGCAGATTCACCCTGTTTTTCACACCTCCCTCCTCAAACCTTGCCTTGCTCCTACCCGACTCAGTGTCCCTCCTGCCCCTGTTTCTGTGTCCTCTCCTGACGAGCATGAGGTCAGTGCCATTTTGGGTTCCCGTTTTCTCAGGGGTCGTCTTCAGTATCTTGTGGATTGGGTGGGTTATGGCCCTGAGGACCGCTCTTGGGTCCATTCCCGGGATGTTCACGCTCCGGTTCTGGTTGCACGTTTCCATAGGGACTAACCCTCAAGCCCACGGGGTCGTGGGCCTTTGGGAGGGGGCTCTGTCATGCTTTCCACCGCACACCCTCTCCCTGCTTACCCCGCACGCCCGGCCCCTGCCAAACACCATCAGGGGATCTCGCATGTGCATTCTGGCAGTCGGAGACTGCATCCCCTCACCCGCAATACCAGGACACACTTTGGACCAGGGGTTTATCGACCTTCCCATCGCTGGCAATTACAATGGAGACTCCCGCTAGCAGCCCGCAACAATCCACATAGTTTACGGAGGACCTCGCGTCACGTGAGGGGGCCAACACGATCATGCATCACGTGTCTTCCCGATGATTCAAAAGGCATCCAGGAATACGGAAGCGTTGCTTCACAGCTGATCTCTGTCAGTACTGTACGGCTCTTGTTCCCTTGTTTTGAACCTTGCTCCTACGACCTCGGATTTTTGCTACAACCTCTGATTTGTTTCTGGATTGCTCTGTCTACCCCCTGGCACCTTGAACTTGGCTTTGCACAGTACTATGACCTCAGATTTGTTTCTGGATTGCTCTGTCTACCCCCTGGCACTTTGAACCTTGGCTTTGCACTTTGTTACGACCTCGGATTACGAATTGGACTGCCTTACAATTTAGTTTTGATTTGGTACTTTGGCCACTGGCCTCTTGTAGGTGCTCGCCTGGTTGCACAACCCGGACTGCCCAAACCACGTTGTGCGCCCATCTACAGAGTCTCGAACACCCCCCTGACCCTCTGCTATTGGAAGTTCATCAAGCCCCGTCCCGGGCCCCACTATCCTTTACAACAGGGTCACACTTCCTATAATCTTAGGTAAGCAGTGTTCTGTTTTTCTTGCTGGGTATTCCTTGTATTACACGCACATTGTTTGATAACCACTCATTGCCTTACAGCGTTGAAGGGGTCCTTCTGGCAGCTCCCGGTTCCAGACCTGACAGCTCACAAAAACATCCTGTGGCCTCAAAGACCGCACAGGCACTGAATATCTCGTTGTCTGTGTGGTACTTGGGGACGGAGGCATTATTAAACTTCACGACCATCAAGAACAACTTCATAACAAGAATAAAAACAAGAAGAACCAAAAGGGAACAGGTAGGTTTATAGGTATAATTATTTAACAGGGAGTATGTTTCTTCATTGTCAGGACGAAAGGGATTCCCAAAACTTATAAAAAAAACAATAAGTGTCTGTGTCTTGTGAGTGATCATTTGTCTTTATTGTCTAAATACTGTCATTATTGCAATGCATGTGTGTCCCACTGCTGTCAACCTTCCAGAAAGGCAGTCAGTGGGAAAATGTAGTAACCGGTTCTTATTTATTTAATAGATTCATACTGGTTGCGCTCTTCATTAGACCAAGGAGGACCTCCCCGGGACCTGGTAAGGAGAGATTGAAGAATATTCTGGGGGTTTCGCTCCACACCACAAAGAAAGACCTAAGGCAAAGCTGTGGGTGTCGATCCACACTCCAACGAGCGATAGGATAGCAGGAGGATCGTGGTGTACCACTCCCTGATGGAAGGACTCCACCTGATGAACCCCACTTTGCCCTACTTTCCCTCGACAAGGATCTCAGAAGAGTCAGGGTTTTGTGGGCTACATTGACCCACTCAGCAGAATCCCCATCCATGATCAAGAGGCAGCAGTACAGCAAAATGGCTGCGCTGGCTCCTTGGAGCACCACTGCATCAAAACTGCATTTTGCAGCTGCAAAATGATGGCTGCACCATCTTGCCAAACACCTATTGGGCGAGTTGGAAAAGGGAGCACACTGAGAAAGGTGCCAGTGTGTGTTCGTGTGTGCACCAAAAGAAGCGAATTGCAAAGCAGCGCTGCCCTGCTGCTTGCTAAAAAGTTCCCATTGAAAAGGAAATATTTTACATGAAAACGGATGCTGCCCTGACGCTATGTTCATTTGTTCATCATCACACTACTTCTATCTGTGAGACCCTGCCATGCCCATCCATATTCACATTGTGCTCCAGCAGAAGAGAGCAGTATACCTGAATGACAGGCTGTTCAGAACTGGGAAATCAAAAGAAGTTTTACTTTCAGCCGTGTGGGAAAACGCTTGACTTTTGGGCTACAAAATGTCAAAATTGTATGCTTCAAAGAGGCCCTACCTCTCTGGGCCTGTGCCAATTTCAGTGCATTTGTATTTCAAACAAATTGCTGTATAAAAGAAACTGACTATGGCTGCAGAACAATGTGGGAAATTCAGATGGAACCTTTTGAAAGGAACATGCCAGCAGGCTTCAATTCGTGTTTAAATGTACTTTTGCAAATAAGAAAAACACCTGTTTTAAAAGTGTATGTTGGATAAGGCCCTGTTCTGGCCTAGCAATGTATAGGGGTTTGTGCTGGGAAACACATATGGTATGTTTTATTCAACAGGCTTGCTTCTGATGCACAACAAAATAAAATCAAGAAGTAATGGCATTGGCTATGCTGGGGAAGTCTGACCAAACAGGTTTTCTGCTGGGGGGTTGCTAACTAACAGGTCATTCAATTAAACTGGGAAACCCCCATGGCCACCCTGGGCTGAAACTGACAGTTGGTGGTAGCTGAAGAAAAAAAAATTGGCCCGGTTGAAGGACAAAGGCTGACCATCTGTCTCAAAATACTATTGAAGGAATAAACTTTTAAGACTTAATTCTGTAACCGGACAGTGCAGAAATGTAAAAGTTGTAGTTTAAATGCGATTTACGTGGCTTCTAAACAAGATATTGCGGCCGTCCATAGCATATATGGGACACAAACGCCAGGAGAATGTAAATCATGGGGAAAGTACATATAGTGGAACATTAAAAGTTAATAGAAATATGCCCTATAATAATATGCACACACACCTAAAAGTGTGGGATTTTGGGTGATGCGGTTCTCACTAAAATCGTGAAAAACTATTAGAAGGGCGAAACAATGGCGTACAAACTTGAGAATTGGACTGCCTGCTCTGCGTAACATATGTAACCTGCCTATGTAATTTGTTAAGATGCCACAACTGTAAAAATGTGCCATTTATGTCAAAACTGGATTTTAGCTAAAGTAACTGTGGGATGATCCTATGCATTGTAAAGCCACATCATAAAGCTGATGTCATGTCTCTAAAAGTCCAACCAGCTGACAGGAAGGCGGTAACGATCAACCCTGTCCAATCCAGTTGTTAAAGGTGTGCCTAGCTTAAGCCATCCCCACCATATCATTCTATGATGTCACCATGCCTTATAAATATCGGAGCCTGACAGAACTCTGGACACACTCTCTCCTGAATTTCCAGCACCTGCGTATCCTGATATTCTACATTCATCTTGCCAGATTCCAGATTCTACTGCAAGGCCAAAGCATAGCTGACCCTATTCAAGCAAGGCATAGATCCAGAAATCCCACCAAAAAAAAAGAAAAAAAACAAGAACCAGTGGGAAAAGCTGTGGTACCCTTTTGGGTAGTATCCTGTGACCAGACCGGCTTTTTGTGTCCACTACCTGCATGCCCGCAGTACCTTTGCCATCCAGCGACCAGACTTGCCCAGCTGTTTGCTGTAAGGGGCGCCTGCCGTGCAGTGACCAGAACCCGGCTGGGTGACTGTCCTAAAATCCCAAACTCAAGTGTGGACTGAGTATTTCTCCATCCCATAGCAATATAGCCTACCCCATCTTGACCCTTTGTCTTTGTTCCACTCTCTTAGCAACCCTATCCATGCCTTGGTAATTTGTCCAACTGTCGGAATTCTCTGTGCATCTTGTCTGTGATTTCCTAGGGTTAGTGCCATTCTTTCCTTCACCCCGTCTTAACTCCTAAGCAATATTTTGAATAACAATTCCACATAAAGACACGTGGCGTGGAGTGGGTTAATGCGGCCGACTTAACCTGGTTCATGGGCAGCGCTAACTTCTTGATAAACTAGTATAAGTAAACTTTGTCTTTTTCTTCCCAAACCGATTTTTCTTCCTCTTTCACGGCTTCATTTTACCAAAACTGAACCTCTTTTTATCTTGCAAATCACATCCAGTTCCTCAGGTATAGCCATCCTTTCACTTCTATATTGTCCCTGTGATGTGAATCTATCCTCCAGACAAAAACCGCATTCCCATTTCGAGTATTTCAACCGTTTTTCTTTAAAAAGTTTGTGCCATTTAAAACTGCATCCGTGTAAAATGCAACTTTCCAACGTGTGATTCCGGCTGCATCGTGTTCTTACTTTCAACTGGCTTTTGAACCGTATGCCTTTGTTGATACCTTGCCTTGTGATTGCCAGTGTTCATACCTTCCTGCTATTGTGAGAAATCATATTGGCCTCATAGATTTAACATCAGATTAATTATTTGTCAATTTCTGAGTGTCCTTTTATGCCATCTTATTTTGTCAGGGAAGGTCAGATTTTGATTCTGTTTGCTGCCACATATCCCCCGACTATCTGCTGCTTCTTTCATTCTGGTAGAAGGTTAAGCAAGTGTATTTCAGTGATTTTCATTATAATTATCACCCCATTGGTGATTGCTGCCCAATATTAAAATGTGTGATTTCTTTGAATTTTAAAATAAATAAATATTGCATTCCCTTCAACTGGCCTGGTTCATGGTCCATTGTGACCCGAGGTATTTGTAAAAGGGGGGTGTGAGACGGGTTGTGTGCAATCTCAAATTGAATTCACAGAAAATAAAGAGAAAGCATTCCAATTGCGCGCTACATCCAAGGCTAGGACCAAAGGTCCTGGTCCGGTGCATGTCGCCCGATTGAAATCCTTAACATTGTGAACCCCCCACCTTTTTGCATTTGTTTCAGCCTCCTGTCCTGACTCTCTGCAGTGAAGCACAGCCTTCAGCTGCGCTCCACAGGGCTTTCGCTCATCTTTATTGGGAAACTGACTTGTACTTCTGACAGTCAGTACTGGTAAACATCATTTCCCTTAGTCTTATGACTTTGTTGCCACTTTTGGCAACTCTATTTCAGTGTGCAAAGTACATTACAGTACCATGCACTGGGTTCCTTGCGTATTCGGGCCCTAGACATCCCTGAAGGATTTATTTGGTGCCTAGGAGTAGACTGGTGGCAGCAGAAGCCTTTTCATGTATTTGTATTAACTTTTACGGAGCCATACCGCGCTTACCGCGTGTGGCTCCTGACTGTGGCTAGTGTCCGAGGTCGTTTGTATTCTCCTTTGGTCATGTTGTCCGTTGGCCTTCCCCTTTGTGACCCACGGAGTCCTTATTTGGGCATGCATTCTCCTGCGAAAACCAGTGCTTTTCAGGGGGCTAATGCATGTCACATGGGTCGGTACCCAGGAAGTCGGCTGGGACTGTCTGGTCCCAATACAGACTACTGGTGCCAAAATGTCTGTTGTGCCTGTGTACGTGAGAGCTGCAGTATTCCCTGATTTGACTACTGTTGGCGGGCAGGAGTGGGCAGATCTCATTGGTCAGCCGGGTGCAACCCACCCTGGACTTCTAGGATATGGGATATGAGGAGGGGCCTGAGTGCAGACCTGCAGATCATCCTTAGGTCCAAATCAACCTATATACAGAGCCAAGTATCCTGAGAAGCGAAGCAGAGCCAAGGACTGTCCGGAACCGTGCAGAGGTTTGGCATCCTGAGCCCACTGTTGTCCCAGTAGAGTCCTGCTTTGCGCTCAATCTCCAAAAGACCTGCACAGGTGCTTCAACCCTTTTGAGTGGTCGGACCAATCACTCAACGCCTCCTTGGTGCCCTGCAAGCAAGCCTTCTCAGAAGTGTCCCTGGGCACTCCAGTGGCCTGACCAGCTTGTACATTGGCACCCGTGCTGGAGCGTTGCTATATCGAGTTTTGGCTCGAACTTTGGAAGAACCCTGCAGGGCCTCTCCTTACCAAATCCTGCCATCCCTTCTGCTTTTGGCCGCAAGAGAGATGCGTGCGTCACTCAGCGTGACTTGGGTGCTCCTGTGTCACTGTGCAACAGTGGTGGTTACTACAGGCGACGTTCACGTCTTTCTTTAAGCGCCCTGAGACAGCTGCATCAGTGCTTTCTTTCTCCTGCATTTGTGATGAGAGATCCAGCTCCAGATGTAAATTGCACCTGCATCCGCACCCGCAGCGCCTGTGCACTTTGAAGCGTAACCAAGGAGGGGATTTCATAGACCAGGCAACCTTCTTCAAACCTGCCGGGTTTGAACCTAGAGTGAGCTAATGGCGGTGAGTAATCATACCACTTACCGGTGGCCCCTAATTCATCCATACCATTTTAACGCACAAAGGATCCCTTGTGGTACTTGCTTCCTATAGTCATCCAAAAGTTGGGGACAGCTTTGTTCTCTGTAGCAGACCCGCCTCTGACTCTTGGAACTGAAATCCTCACACTCCTCTTCTAACTTTTCTTTCCCATTGAAGTTTGTCCTTTGTGAGCTTTACGCATCGATGAGCGTTTTACGCACAAACATAACATTGAGCACAAGGCTCCAATCTTCGTAGGGTTGGACTTCTTGCGTTAGGGATATCCACTTCTGGAGTTAGCCGTTGTGATAAAGTTTGTTTGCTTTCCCTCCTCACAGGTTTTGTCGGGAATCCGCACCTTACCGCATTGAATGAAAAGTGACAATACATATATTTTACATAGTGTGTGTTTATGTAGTAGTATTACTGTGTTCGTCATTATTCACTTGTGTTTGTTCTAGGCCTAATAAATTGTATATTTTGTATATACTACTGTCTAAGGGTAATTCTTGTTGCCCTACTGTGTGTGCTCATCCAGTACCTCAGATCACCCCCACTACTCCTGAGACTTTGCCTTAACTGCTCTCCAAGCTACCTTGAATTGTCCTGGCTAACTTCGTAGAAGTGTCCCATGTTTCACTAAACAATGGTGGCCTGCTGAACATCTGTTCACCAGAGCAGAGTTCAGAAATCCATTCTAACAACTATGAGCCAGGGGGATCTCTTTATACTCGGCCTTCCATGGCATCTCGGGTCTGTGTGTAGGGAGTATGGCAGGTGTCCTATCTGTGCTTGCTTCTAATGAATAAACTGTGTTCTCCAATTATGGGTCACGTGTGATGGGAATAGGCTAATCCTGCATTTATTGAGAATTTAGCTAATATTATCAAGTGTGTTTTCTATTGCCACTGGAGCCACATTCTTCAGGGAGCCATTTGGCTTATAGTATGACTGCACCTGGCCAACAAAGGTTGGTTGTTTTCTTAATCTGGGCGTATACTTCTTGCGTCCTAGGAATTTCCATCTCCTACCTTCTCTCTGCAATTCCTATTGTCCCTTATTCCACTGTAAACTTGGTTCTGGTTGTTAGCTACTTTCTGAGCTCTGCACAGATCTGTATTTCTGTGAATTTGTCATTTTGAGTTCTATTTATTTAAAAGCATACCACGGCTTCCATCTTGGATAAGATCTCTGCCCCATTATACTTGTTTTTCTGTTAGTGAGCAGTGTTCGCTTGTCTTTCATGTTGCATTCAGCTTATCCATTGGTTATGTTAGTGTTATTCATGTCTAGTTGATGCTGTGGTGTTGGTATTCTTCATTTATAAATGCATATATTACCTATTGCACGTGTTGTTCATGTTGAGCACATTTGCTTTGTGTCTAATGTATGCACATGTATTGTATAATGTTAGTTTCACTACTTTTACCATCTTCAATATCCTGCTGTACCTGCCTGGGATAAGGGTGGTACGGTTATTTTAGGGAGTAACGTTGCCCACCTGTGCGTTATTGGGCCAGGGGAGGGGCAGAAGCCATGGACGATGTATTCATCTGCCTCCTGTGATGAACCCAATGGAGTCATCACAAATTTCCCAGAGGTAACTTCCTCCCATGTGGCCAGGGGACAGTAGCCCCTACCTGATCCTGGGGGCAGTTACATGAGGTAGGATGACATGGGGATGAGACAACATCTGGGGAGATGTCATGGCTTCATCTGTGAGACATGGTAACCCCGCCATTATCCCTTGAAGAGAACATTCCCATTACTCCCATGGCCTACTGTCATACATCTACTCATTCCCCTCGAGAGAATAGGGAAACCCATTTGCCACCTGTAGACCAAATCCCCACCTTTGGTCTACCTTATAAAACCTTTGAAAATACTTATTTAAGTTATCAGAATCAGTTTGCAACAATGTACTCCATGTCCCAGAATTCTCCAAATACTGGGACGAAGATGATCAAAGAATGTAGACTGAAGGAGACTGCAAGTCCAGCAAGCGATCTAGTGTTCGCTTGTATGCATCTGAACCCGAGAAGTTGAAAAGGCAGAGGTAGAAAGTCTGCGATGGCTGCTGTTGGCGTGAGCGAGCTAAACCACTCCATGAGAACCGGGAAGGAGAAAGGTTGAAGCCGGCTTGGTGGAGCTAGGAGGCTCGTTGACGAAGCAAGAAGAAGCTGCTGCTCTGGGATACGCTGCAGGAATGCCAAGAGCTGGTGAGGGACTCCGGGGCATTCACAGGTAGTCCACAGCAGCACTTCAGATGCCAGAGCTGAGAAGAAAGAAGACACGATCCTTGGAAGCCACGCGAGATGGAGGAAAGAAGCAGACACGGTTGCAACAAGGGAATGAGCATAAGTCTTTTACCGGCTGACCGTGGGAAAATCCAGGAACGCTATTCAGAGCCGGTGAGTCTGACCAAACATATTGGGGACCCTGCAGCGTGTCAGCGACAGAGACTCTTTATGCAATACAACAAAGCGAGAGATAGAGCAAAAGGACATATTATCTGAAGGAAAATTAACTATGTATAAAACGCTTACAAATATATGAATGCAACATAACAGAGTAAGAAAGAAAGCAAACAGACATATTATTTGAAGGGAAATGAACCAAGTACAGAAGCCTTACGAATATATGAATGGGTTGCATGCAAGCACATAGAAAAACCACAGAATAAGATAATATATCGAGAAGATACATTATCCAACACAGTTGAAAAGCAATTCTAGAAAAGGGCAAAGGTCCATGATTGCAAGTGTGTGGGAACAAGAAACCCTGGCAGGAGAGTATGCCAGGCAATTACAAGTATGAAACTATGAAGCACTGGCTAGCGGGTATACCGGGCCATAACAAGAAGTGTACAAGATCCAAAGAAGTCCTGAGGGGAATATCAGTACTAGACAAAGTATTGTGCTAACCAGGAGAAGAGAAAAGAAACAAAGTGATCAAGTTCTTTTTGTAAAGGTGACTGTTGGCCAAGAAAGGTCCAGTGAAGCACAGAGGCCTATTCTGGGTCACTTTAACATGCCAATGGTAAACACTGTGCTCTAAACTATCAGAGATTTTACCGGGGTTGGTCACACACCTGTTCAACCTGGGGTAGCAACTATCTGTCTGGTACAAAGATAAAGCCACCAGCACAGATTCTCCTCAAACCCAAATCTCAGTTGTACTTGAGAACATGTTTGCGTACCGGGAGCTCTAAATGCAATCGCTGCAGCTTTGCAACAGAAAATAGTGCTTTCCTACACTAGCCGGTTACAGGAACATGTTTTCCAAAAAAGTTGAGAAGGCAGAGTGAAGAATACAAGAGTAAATGATAAAGTATGATAAATAAATAAAAATTATAAATGCATTCTATTTGCTAAAACCAAGTTAAACTATTATTTGGTCCATAGTTTACTATGTGTGGGTCATTAGACTTTAAACAATGGATTCCTAGTTTACACGAAACAGGTGAACGCAATAAGGCACAGATTTGTGCAGTGTTAAACCACCAGACCAAGTTACACCCAGGGGTGGTTGGGGTCAAAGAGATTACTTCAGGTTCAGCCTAGTTCTGGGTAATTTTCACATTTTAAAGACTCCAGCCCAATTCAACCAAGAGGCTCCCATATAAGAACATGGAGGTAAACATCTTGGAGACCCACCGCATTGAGCCAGCCACCTTGCATTTTCACACAGATGAGCTGCCTTGGCAGTTCAGGCTGACTGCTATCATTGGGGGCAGTACCTGACTGATTTGCATTTGGCTGGTCTGTGAAGTTTGACCAGAGCACCATCAGCGATTAACAACAATTCTAAACCTTCAACCCATCACATTTTGCAGTTGCTTAGTTATAAGTGCCAGGAACATAACCATTTGTGTTCTGTCCTTTTTCTTCAACTCATCTGCTGCAGAGTGGAAGTGGTCCCTCTTGCCAAATGGTTGTTCGCATGCAGGGGCGTTGCTAGGGGGGGGCTAAGGGGGCTATAGCCCCTGATCTTTTGGTTGTAGCCCTGGATAGAATCTCAGGAGCTACAGCCAAAAGACTAGCTAGCCCCCAGTCCCAATAGTACCAACATTAGCTTAGCCCCGGGTCTTTTCCAGACCTAGCAACTCCCCTGTTCGCAGGTCAACACCAATTAGCATGCCCCAACTGCCGCTTTAATATGGTTCACAGCATACTGCAAGATAGATCCTGCGTAACCCAACGTACCTGTTACGCTCACCATGACGCCCAGGTGGATTTTGTTATGAGGCTTCGCGTTATGTTACGCTCACCTGGTATCCACGGGGACGCCCGTATGCCCTGCTTGCCGGATTCGCCCAGGATGTGCTCAATTCGGGATGTCCTCTATAGCAGGTGGGCCTGAAAACACAGGAGGACTGGACTTAGGCACAGATTTTGTGTCCTCCCACCAGCCCCTTGGACTCGACCTGATGGCCCCCTCCTCACCTTGTTATGATGTCTGGCGTGCCCTCCGTCCTGCTTTCTGCGCAGGCGTGCGTAGTTTTCTGCAGGTTGAAGCGACCGAGTTAACTTCACTGGTGCCAACCCATTCAAGTGTCTTTAAGGCGGTAAGTTTGATTATAGCAGTCTCTGAAGGCCTTCGCTTTTCTTTCGTGCTATTAATGTCTTTCCCCGATTGTTTCCCCCTTAGGTGTGTGGAGGTTCGCTGGGTGCGCTGCTTGGGTCAGGCTCCTGCCGGGATTTATGGATGCAGAGCGCATGAAGAAAGGTAGGCTCAGCGCAAAGTGCGGTGCGCTGTCTTTTTGGGCTAACCTGTATTCCTTATTCCTTTTCAGGTCGCGATGGTCTTTCTGGGCGTGCAGTGATTTCCGGAGCGGAACCGGCCAAAATATGCCCAGCCAGGTGAGGAGGTTATGGTTACTGCTGTGATTGCCGTGAGTAACCTGTTTAACGTTGTCCCTTTTTCTCTCTCCCCTCCAGGTGCTGCGTTCCGGTGCGTGCATGATGTCCTGAAGATGCTGCCAACAGGATGGAAGACCGCGAGCAGCCGGGATCGAAGGATGGAAAGCTGCAGGTAAGCTGGGGCTGCTAATGATGTTCTTTTGTCTCCTCTGCAGGTCCGCGATTCCAGGAACGCCGGGTTCTGGTCTCTGAACACGATGAGCGTCACGCTGCTGGCTGCAGAATAACGCAAAGCATGTTCTTTAGCTTGGGTGTGGTTTATATAGCCTACCCCTGTAAAGTAGTCTGGGCTAACACACCCTAAAACACTGCACCGCACAGTCTGGTTCTTAGGGACTAGACTGTGTGGGTGTCTCCATGTTGGCTGCAGGCTTCCACACAAAAAGTAGTCCCCTCAAGTCCTATTCCAAATATGAGCCTGGCGTTCCCTGGTGATAATGTAAGGCCCTTGGGGCCCCAAATGAACCCCGAGTCCTAGCTCTACCTGGCATGTGACCATGCCAGTGGGGTTCTGGGTCACGGGTCGTGTCAGCACTCCCCCCACCCCCAAGGCAATTCTTCTGCCTGGTCCAGGCTTGTCTGGAAAGTTTTGATGAAACGTTCTAATTAAACGTGGTGCTTGAATGTTCTCTCTAGGTTCCCAAGATCTGTCTTGAGGGCCATAACCCTTCCAATCGACTAGATAGTATAGTTTGGATCTGGTATATTTGTAATCCAGGATTTCTTTCACTTCGTATTTGGGTTCTCCATCGATCATGATGGGTTCAGGTGGTCGTTTAACGCGTGTACCGGGTTGTACTGGTTTTAGCAGTGAGACGTGGAACACTGGATGAATTTGCATGTTAGCTGGCAATGTTAGTTTAACTGCTGCTGGGTTGATGATTGCTTGAACAGGATAAGGCCCCAAATAGTGAGGGCGAAAAGTCTGGGTTCCCTTTAGTGGTATGTATTTTGTTGCTAGCCAAACTTTGCCTCCTATCTGATAGTCAGGAGCCTTTTTCTGATGTTGGTCTGCAAACCCTTTTTGCTTACGTTTGGCTTGGATTAACTGCTCTGTTGCCCTTTTAAAGGCCTGAGTGATGTTTGCAAGAAGAGTCTTTGCAGCCGGCATTTCGAGGATGGGAGGGCTGTCAAGTTCGGAAGTATGCGGATGTCTGCAGTAGAGGGTGAAAAAAGGTGTTTGCCAAGTACTAGAATGTACAGAATTGTTGTAAGCATATTCAGCTATCCATAATAGATCTCTCCAGGTTCCCTCGACTTGATGCAGCATGCATCGTAGGCATTGTTTGAGAGTCTGGTTGGTCCTCTCTGTTTGACCATCCGTTTGGGGTGATGGCTGATGGATAGCTGTATGTCGATGTGAGCCATAGCGCAGCACTTTTTCCAGAAGTTTGATACAAATTGGCTCCCTCGATCAGAGACCAGGACTGAAGGGAATCCATGCAGCTTGATAATGTTTTCAAAAAACACTTTTGCTAGCTGGGATGCATCTGGAAGGCCTTTGAAAGGGATAAAGTGTGCCATTTTAGAAAATAGTTCCACTACAACTAAAATGGTATTGAACCCTTGGCTGGGAGGTAAATCAGTAATGAAGTCGAGAGAGAGTGTGTGCAATGGTGCCGGAGGAATTTTTAATGGTTGCAGGAGGCCAGCTGGTCTTTGCTTCAATGTCTTGTTTTGTGCACACACTCCACATGACTGAACGTATTGGATGACGTCTCGACGCCATGTGGGCCACCAATAATTGCATTTTACTTTGGCTAGAGGTTTGGCAATTCAGAGATGACCCTCCATCAAAGAGTTGTGATAGTCTGAAATGATTTGTTGTAGCTTGGTTTTAGGCACGTACAGGCTTTCGTCAAAATATGGCAGTTGATTTTTGACATTGTATTGCTTTCCTTTGGTATGCCATTCCAGTAACTCGCTTGGGGTTATTTCCCGTTGGATCATATTTCTAAGTGCAGTTTGTGTTAAAGCTGTGGTGAGGCCTAAAAGCTTGTCCTCAGGTTTAATAGCCACTGGATCTAGAGTTGCATATTCTCTTTCATCGATGCCCATGCGAGATAGTGCATCAGCTTTCCCATTTCTTAGGCCTGGTCGATAAGTGATTACGTAGTCATACTCGGCAAAGTAAAGGGCCCATCGTAATTGGCGCGAGGATTGCGCCTTTGCTGTTTTTAAATATTGTAAGTTCCGATGGTCTGTAATTACAGTGACTGTATGCCTGGCTCCTAAGAGATAATGCCGCCATGCCTTGAAGGTGGATTTTATAGCAAGCAGTACCTTATCGGTGATGGCATAATTGAGTTCAGGAGGTGTGAATTTTCGCGACCAGAAGGCCATGGGGTGCAAATGGCCAGTTTCAGGGTTTTTTTGAGAAAGAACCGCCCCCATCACCATACTGGAAGCATCTGTTTCCACGGTGCAAGGATGATCTGGACGAGGGTGTTGTAAGATCGGGGCTGAAGTGAACCTTTTGGAAGGCCTTTTCGGCATCTTCTGACCATATGAATTTTTTATAGTTTTTTTTGTAGAAGTAACGTGATCGGATGCACAATCTGAGAAAAGTCTGAGATGAATCGACGGTAGAAATTTGCAAAACCCAGCATACTCTGGATCCCTTTTACTGAGGTCGGGGAGGGCCATTTTGGAATGGCATCCACCTTGTGTGCATCCATTCGAATGCCTTTTGGAGTAAGAACGAAACCAAGAAATTCAACTTCGGTTACGTGGAAAAAACATTTTTCAAGTTTTGCGTATAGTCGATGTTGGTGCAGTTTGGCAAGAACAGCGCGGACATGCTTGACATGGTCTTGGTCTGAGGTTGAATACACTAGGATGTCATCTATGTAGACTAGGGCGCAAACATCGATCAGCTCCCATAGGACGTCGTTCATAAAATATTGGAACGCCACCGGGGCATTGCAAAGCCCGAAAGGCATTACCTGGTACTCAAACAACCCATACTTAGTACAGTACGAAAGGCCGTTTTCCATTCATCTCCTTTTTTAACTCGGACCAGGTGGTACGCTCCTCTGAGGTCTAACTTCGTATAAATCTGGGCATCTTTGACTTGATCTAGCATCTCGGGAATAAGGGACAATGGGTAACGTTTTTTTTACAGTGATCTGGTTCAGGGCGCGATAGTCAATACAGGTTCTCAAGTCCCCTTCCCTTTTTGGTATGAAGAACAGGGGACTGGCTGCCGGTTATTTGGATGGGTGAATGAACCCATTTGCCAGGTACTGGTCCAGATAGGACTTTAGATGCTGGTTTTCTGATTCGGTGAGCGCATAGATTCTGCCGCAAGGGATCTGTGCACCAGGTATGAGGTCAATCTGACAGTCATAGGACCTGTGCGGAGGTAGTGTATTAGCTTATCCCTTCTGGAACACATCCTGGAAATCTTGATATTCTTCAGGGAGAGTACTGGTTGCGCCAAGTGTAGATATGCCGACTCTAGGACTCATAGAAACTGGACTTGTTTTCATGGAGATAACAGGTGGAGGTGCAATCATGAGGAAAAGTCAGTTTTTTTGCACACCAATCTATCCAAGGGTTATGAGCAACTAACCATGGCATCCCTAGTATTAGCTGAAGCTGAGGTGCCTTGATGAGATCGAAGGAAATCGATTCCCGGTGTCCATCCTGGCACAGCAGGGTTATTCCTGCCGTACATTGGGTTACTGGTCCAGAAGCAATTTCAGTCCTATCTACTGTGGTCACCTTTTCTGTGTTCGGCTTAAAACTTAAGGGACACCCCATCCGTGCGGCCAGATCTTGATCAATATAATTCCCAACTGCTCCGCTGTCTATGTAAGCTTCAACGGAATGCATCCTTGAAGGTTGTTGGTGATTGATTAGGATCACTGGTATTGCAAAATGTGAGGTCGGTGGCTTATTCTTCTCACTCGACAAACGGACCTCTACTTTTGTCGAGCTAGGCAGTTTTCCGACTCCTTAATCTCATCCTTTTCTGTAGCTCCCACAATTCGCTTGGGGGTTTTTATTGGACAGTCCTTTAAGAAGTGCCCCGATTGTCCGCAGTACAAACATAACTGCTGTTGCCTTCTCTTGTCTCTTTCGACTTTTTTAACGGTGGTCGTATGCCACCAATTTGCATTGGCTCTGTGGTATTCTCTGACGGGAGCGGAGTAGCATCCTTGGTTCGTAGATACACGGCCCGTGTGTCAGATTTGGACCGATCCGCTTTCCGATCTGGTAGTCGATGATCTAATTGCACCACCAGATGAACAAGTTACTTCTTACCTGGTAACGTTCTTTCGATGGGATGTTCCTCCGACGTATTCCTTATCTTTGATAGATCATTTCGCAGCTTGCTGGCCTCGGAATTTTTTTTCAGTAGAGGGCGCTGCGCGTCGACGTCCCTCAAGCCGATGTCCCTCAACAGCCACCATATCGGCGCCGACGTCATCACGTGTATAATTAGACTCGCGCAGCGTCCGTTGCTCAGTTCCGTTTTGACTTTAACTGTTGTTTTACATGAATTGGTTATTGACCTTTAAGGAGCGTAAGCTGCAACCACAAGGGAAGTATTACTGTGGGGATGGATGGGAAGGGCGATAAGGAATACGTTGGAGGAACATCCCATCGAAAGAACGTAACCAGGTAAGAAGTAACTTGTTCTTCGAAGGGATTGTGTCCTCCGACGTATTCCTTATCTTTGACAGACTCCCATAGTAGTGGTGTGTAATTGGAGGTGGGAGTAAAACGCCATGTTTCCTTTTAGGAATGAACAGAATGTAATACGGCTTTGCCAAACCTAGTCTCTTGACTAGAGGAGGAATCCAGGTTGCAAAATCTTTTGAAGGTATGTGCGGACAACCATGTGGCAGCCGCACATATGTCTCGAACCGGAACCCCTCTTTGGAGGGCCGAGGAGGCTGTGATACCCCTGGTTGAATGAGCCCTAAGATTTTGAGGAGGCTCTTTCCCTGCCAGTTTGTAACATTCCAGAATGGCCAAAATAATCCATCTGGAAATGGTTTGTTTTGTTATCGGTAGTCCCAATTTGTGCCCTGAGTAACCTACGAACAGTTGGTCTGCTTGCCTAATCCTAGCAAGTCTGCTGATGTAAAAGCTTAAAACCCGCCTTGGGTCCAGCCTATGTAGCCTTTCTTACTCTTTCCCCGGATGGGGAGGCGGATAGAACGAAGGTAAGGTAATTTTCTGAGTGATGTGGAATTCAGAAACCACCTTTGGGAGGAAATTAGGCTTCACCTGTAGGACAACTTTGTCTTTATGAAAAATTGTATGAGGGGGTTTACAAGATAGAGCTTGTAATTCGCTCACCTTTCTAGCAGATGTTAAAGCCACTAATAAGACAGTTTTAAGGGTGAGAAATCTTAGCAAACAAGAGTGGAGTGGTTCGAAAGGAGTACCCATCAGGAAATTTAAGACTCAATTTAAGTCCCGTAAAGGAACCTGGAACGGCCTTGGAGGATAGACATTACTTAATCCCTTTAGAAATTGTACTACTAAGGGTAATTTGAAATACGATGGCTCCTCTGCAGTGCGTTTGAAGATTGATAGCGCTGCAAGATATCCCTTGATAGTGCCAACTTGAAAGCCTGAATTTGCCAAGTAGAGTAGAAAGGATAACACACATGAAAAGGGGTCGATATTCTCTTCTCTACACTAGCTGTTCCAACGGCAGCAGTATAAAGACTTTGTTGCTGGCCTTCTGGCCGAAAGCAACACTTCCATGACGTCATCAGGGAGGTCCCAATCCTTGTATCTCAACCTTTCAGAAGCCAGGCGTGAAGGTTGAGGTTTCTGATGTCTGTATGGAGAACCTGACCTCCCTTCTGTGAGAGAACATTCTCCTTGAGTGGAAGACAAATTGGAGGGCAGATGGACATGTCCAGAAGGTCCGGGTACCACGTTCTCCTGGCCCAGTCTGGGGCAAATAGGATCATGGTCCTCCGGAATCTTCTCAACCTCCTGATCATTTGAGGAATGACAGGGACTGGTGGAAATGCGTACAGGAGTGGAAACTCCCAGTCCACTACGAACGCGTCCCCTAGAGCTCCTCTCGGGGGAAATTCCCTTGAACAAAACAGATCGCACCTCCTGTTGGTACTGGTGGTGAACGGATCCACTTGAGGGGTTCCCCAAAGGGTGAAGATCTCCTGAAGGACTTCCTGAGCTAGTTCCCACTCGTGGGAGACTGTGCCCTGCCTGCTCAGAGCGTCCACCGTCAAGTTCTTCTCTCCGGCTGGGTGAACTGCCGATAGAGATTCCTTCTTGAATTGCTCAAAACCAGAGCTGCATTGCCTCTCTGCACAGTGGCAGTGATCCTACGCCTCCTCTTTTGTTGAGGTAGTGCATGGCCACTGTGTTGTCCGTCATTATCAGGACATTTTTTCCCCTGTACAGATGGCAGAAAAGCCTTCAGCGCTAGTCTGATTGCTCTCAGCTCTAACAGGTTATGTAGTCTGGACTCCGATGGAGACCAACAACCGCTGATGGTCAAGTCGTTGGTATGGGCTCCCCACCCCGTGAGTGAGGCATCTGTGACTACTGTTATCTCCGGCCATGGTTGCCAAAACAGTTCTCACTTCTGTTTTTTTCTGGCAGGCCCACCACTGAAGGTCTCGAGCCACCTTGTCCGGAACCTGAAGGAGGTCTGTCATTCTCCCTGAGAATTGCGACCACTGAGTTCTCAGTGCCCACTGAAGAGATCTCATTCTCAGGCGAGCCTCTGGCACAAGGAAGATGCAGGATGCCATGAGGCCTAGCAACCTCAAAAAGTCGAAGGCTGGGAGACGTTGGGCATTTTGAAACTTGGTGACCATCTGCAGAATATCTTGAGCTCTCACCTCTGGTGGCGAGGCCTTTCCCAGGGAAGTGTCCAGGACTGCTCCAATGAACTGGAGTCTCTGTGATGGTATCATCTGTGACTTCTTTAAATTGAGGAAGAAGCCCAGTTTATGAAGGAAGTGACAGACATAATCTAGCTGAATCTGAGCTTGTTCCAGAGATACAGCTCTGATCAGCCAATCGTCCAGGTAGGGGTAGACGTGAATCCCTTCCCTTCTTAGACTTGCAGCCACTACCGACATTAGCTTGGAAATAAGCATCCTGGAGGTCCAGAGATACCAGCCAGTCCTGGAGCTGGAGGGCCTGAAGGATCTGAGAGAGACAGTTACCATCTTGAACTTGTCCTTCCTGAGGAACTTGTTCAATTCTCGTAAGTCCAAGATAGGTCTCAGTCCTCTGTCTTTCTTCGGTATGAGAAAGTATGGGGGAGTACCAGCCCTTGTTCCTCTCCGCTACAGGTACCGGTTCTATGGCACCTTTCTCTAACAGGTCCACAATTTCCTGCAAGAGGAGCGGATCTGGAACTTTCTGAGAGCTGTTCCCCGGTGGATGACTCTGAGGGATGCGTAGAAAAGGCAGGCAGTAACCTTGGGCAACTGTCTCCAATGCCCAAGCCACTGACGTAATAGCCTGTCATTCCGTCAGAAGTTGAGTTAACGTGCCCCCTACTGGTGTCTTGTGAGGAGAGTCCTCAGAGCGGTTTGGAGGCGGCTGATGCAGATTCCGAGGGTAAAGAGGCACCTGCTGCTGCTGCGGCTTTTGTATTTTTAACCCGTCCACCTGGGGTGAATTTTTTCTGACCCCTTTGAACCGGCTGTCCTCTGCCTCTTCCGAATGCGGAATAGAAGCGAAAAGACTTACCTTTCCAAGAGGTTCCTGAGGGGCGATATGGTGTCTGACGGATTGCAGCTGCCAGGGATTTTGCTGCTGCCTTTGATGTTTGAAGCTATTCTAAACCGTCATCCGCCTTCTTACCAAACAAGGAAGAGCCCTCAAAGGGCATATTCAAGAGTCTGCTTTGCACATCTGGAGCAAAACCAGACTTCTGCAACCAAGCAAATCTCCTGGTTGTTGTACTTGCCGCCATGGCCCTGCTGATGCTGTCAGCAGAATCGATGCCAGTTTGAAGGGGTTCGCACATAGCGTCTTCACCATCCTTGATGATGTTTAGGAACGCTTCCCTTTCTTCTCCCTCCGGGAGGCAGTCAGCCGCTGATGAAGCACACTCCCAAAGTGTGTGGCTGAACCTTGCGAGCGTACAAGTAGCATTGATGGATTTCAACGCCATGCTACATGCAGAAAAGACTTTTTTGGCCATAGAGTCATATCTCTTATCATCCCTGTCCTGTGGAACAGTAGGGTAAGCTGATTTACTACCTGCTGAAGTAGCTGCCTGAACAACCAGAATCTCCGGAGTTGAGTGTTTGGATAAATATTCAGGGTCAGCAGAAGACACCCTATATTTAGCTGATCATTTTTTGTTAACCGCCGGGATTACCTCAGGTGTTTCCCAGTTTGACAATGCCACATGAAATGGCACCACAGGATCCTCCTGTGGACCTTTGACCAAGATGTCTGTGAGGTCCTCTTGCTGAAAAGCAGGTGAGTGTGTGGACCACCCCATAAACTCTATTATCCTTGCCATCAAGGTTCTATAAGGGGTTTCAGCATGTTCCCCTGGGTCTGGTCTGGCAAATTCCACTTCTGGGGAAGTGTCCAACCCACTTGCTTCCTGTAAGGATTCTTGGAGGTCTTTCAACCTACCTTCCTCAGAGGTAAATTCCTCTGGTACAGGAGTTGCAGATCCCTGCAACTCAAAAGGTCTTTCCTGATCCGAATCCTCCCCTTCTTCATAAATAGATGATAAGACTCTGGAGTGATCAGGTCTTGAAAATGGTATAAATCCCATTTCCAGAGCAGAAGGGGCCAAATTCGTCATGATTGGCTGAGAAAATGTTGACGTCGTCGACGCGGACGTTAAAGGCTTCGAAGCCATCGAAAAAAGGCGTCGAGAAAGGTGGTAGAGGCCTCGAACTCGAGAGTATCGGAATTCTACTCGAGGTTGTCGACGACATTCTCGTGATCGAGGCTCTGGGTATGGCCACTGGCTGTGAGGTAGCCGTGGGTTTGTCCTTTCTCGGAGTCGAAGACGGCGTCGACTCGACTGACCTGTGTGTCGAAGAACCCTTCGATAATGGTGTCGAAGACACTGATCTATGCGTCAAAGGGATCTTCGACGACGCCGTCGAAGACGCAACTTTGCCTTTACTCGAGGGTTTGTGACGCTCTCGAGTGGCTTCTTCCGCCGGGTGCTGCGACTCGCGGCGTTTTGATTTTTCGGGTCATTCGAGGGGGTCGAGGCCGCTTTCTCGAAGACGCTAAGCATCTTTTTCCTGAATTCCTCCTACTCAGCCTGAGAGCTATGTTTTTTGGGGCAGGAGACCCTTTTCGGGGAAACGGAAGAAGAAGACGAGGAAGGGGATCTTCAACGTCTATTTTTTGAATGCTTAGATCTCGAAGAGTGATGCGAACTGCTTCGAGACCTAGAACGAGAATGTCTTTTGTGATGGCGAGGAGACAAATGTCTCGACTCCGCCGAGGAAACATTCGAAGAAGTTTTAACTGCCTTACCTCTCTCAAGCTTCCCCTTACGCTCCTTCAAGGCTTTCGCCGTCATGGACATGTAGTCCTCGCACTCCGAACAATGGTGCTCGACTCCCAGGCACCACAAACAGATCCTGTGAGGAACCGTCAACGACATTTTTTTAAGCCGGACCGTGGAGTCGTTGGTTCAGATGACGAAGCCATCGAGTATGAGTCAGTATTTACGAGGAATAATGAAGTATATTTGACTGAAGAACTGAGCAACGATATTCCGAGGCCCCACGAAGCGCGGAAAAACGGAACTGAGCAACGGACGCTGCGCGAGTCTATTTATACGCATGATGATGTCGGCGCCGATACGGAGGCTGTCGAGGGACATCGGCTCGAGGGACGTCGACGTGCAGCGCCCTCTACTGAAAAACAATTCCGAGGCCAGCAAGTTGGGAGATGATCATACGTCGGAGGACACAATCCCTTCGAATGATACATTCACTACTGTCTCTAGGTGGGTCAACTACCTGAGCCAAGGCGTCCTTTAATTCCCCTCGAAGGCCTTGGTGAAACAATGTGGTTCTCTTGTCTTCAGGCCACCTGGTTTCGGCCACTAACCTATTGAGGGTTGCTATGTATGTTAGTAAGTCCTGATTCCCCTGCCGGAGTGATGTGTTTGTTGTCTACAGCTTGTTCATGGGTGTGTCGTGCAACAAGTTTTTCCATTTCCCTTTGGAAGCCCCTAAAGTCACGTAGTAATGGATCATCATAGCTCACAAGCGGCACTGACCAATCCGCTGCACTACCGCTTAGATATGACAAAATAAATGCTACTCGTGCCTGATCGTTAGGGAATGCAGTCGGTCTGCAGAGGAAATGAAGGCGATATTGATTCATGAATGCTGCATACTTTCTTGGATCTCCTGAAAACCTTTCTGGCGGTGCTAACAGTATTGTTCCGGGTAAATTGATTTGCACTGGAGCGGTAGACGACGTGGTTGCCTGTGCCGGCGAAGTTGTCCCGGGTAATGGAGCTTGCCCGGCCTGTGATCGCAGTAGTTGCCTGCTGAGTTCTTCAGTGCAATCCTTGGTGACAAGATCCCTTCACAGAGTATTAGTCTCTTGCCTAGCCGAATGCACTTCGGTGCATAATTGTCCTAATAACTGGGCCAGTTGGTCCATTTCTGAAGTCTCCATGGCGCCCAGGTGGATTTTGTTATGAGGCTTTGCATTCTGTTATGCTCACCTGGTATCCACGGGGACGCCCGTATGCCCTGGTTGCCGGATTCCCCCCAGATGTGCTCAATTCGGATGTTGTCGTCTATGGCAGGTGGGCCTGAAAACACAGGAGGACTGGATTTAAGCACAGATTTCGTTTCCTCCCACCAGCCCCTTGGACTCGACCGGATGGCCCCCTCCTCACCTTGTTATGATGTCTGGCGTGCTCTCCGTCCTGCTTTCTGCGCAGGGGCGCGTAGTTTTCGGCGTGTTGAAGCAACCGAGTTAACTTCACTGGTACCAACCCATTCAAGTGTCTTTAAGGCGGTAAGTTTGATTATAGCAGTCTCTGAAGACCTTTGCTTTTCTTTCGTGCTATTAATGTCTTTCCCCGATTGTTTCCACCTTATGTGTGCAGATGTTCGCTGGGTGCGCTGCTTGGGTCAGGCTCCTGCCGGGATTTATGGACGAGGAGCGTATGAAGAAAGGTAGGTTCAGCGCGAAGTGTGGCACGCTAATGTATTTTTAGGCTAACCAGTATTCTTTATTCCTTTTCAGGTCGCGATGGTCTTTCTGGGCGTGCAGTGACTTCCGGAGCGGAACCGGCCAAGATATGCCCAGCCAGGTGAGGAGGTTACGGTTACTGCTGTGATTGCCATGAGTAACCTGCTTAACGTTGTTCCATTTTTCTCTCTCCCCTCCAGGTGCTTCGTTCCGGTGCGTGTGTGATGTCCTGAAGATGCTGCCAACGGGATGGAAGACCGCGAGCAGCCGGGATCGGAGGATGGAAAGCTGCAGGTAAACTGGGGCTGCTAATGATGTTCTTTTGTCTCCTCTGCAGGTCCGTGATTCCAGGAACGCCGGGTGCTGGTCTCCGAACACGATGAGCGTCACGCTGCTGGCTGCAGAATAACGCAAAGCACGTTCTTTAGCTTGGGTGTGGTTTATATAGTCTACCCCTGTAAAGTAGTCCAGGCTACCACACCCTAAAACACTGCACTGTGTAGGTGTCTCCATGTTGGCTGCAGGCTTCCACACAAAAAGAAGTCCCCTCAAGTCCCATTCCAAATATGAGCCTGGCGCCAAAGGCGCCAGGACTGACTCCAGGAGAGTCCCTGGTGATAATGTAAGGCCCTTGGGGCCCCAAATGAACCCCGAGTCCTAACCCTACCTGGCATGTGACCATGCCAGTGGGGTTCTGGGTCACGGGTCGTGACAGTACCTCCACTAGTCAAGCCAAGAAATAATCTTGTTGACCCAGAATCAGGAATTGTTCGACTACGGCAAGCTCCTTCCAGCTAAAAGGGCATGCATGCTCTCCTCCAAGGTGCAGCGTTGATTTAGGTAGACTCCTCCCCCAGCCCCCGAACAGCCTCCAGCAACTTGTCCTCTTTTGGCGGCAGAAATACCGAGGAGCCCCCAAGAGTCACCTTGGAGTACAAGGACATAGCTGCAACCACTAAAGAGAGGCTAGCTGTGTGCACATAGATTGACCTTCTCTGATTGCAATGGTCTGTACCTCACATCTATCTTTAGGCGGACTGCTTACGAAGTGTGGGGCTTTTGCCACAATTCCAGCACTTCTGACAAGTCCTCCAGCATAGAGACTCTTGTATTCTAGAGGTTAGCACTGCGGACAGGACCCAAGGCTAATTGGGGTGTCAGACTAATTTAGGGAATTAGTCTCCTCACCCCAGGGGTGCAGGGGGGGGGAGGAACCCCTTTGGGACTAGGGAGTTGAGCACACTAAGCTTAATACCATCTAAGGGACAGGATATGCAGAATCCCACTCGGGTGCCCCACCCTCTTTGAGGATAGGCAGGCCCTAGAAAGGGACATGTCTTATCATCCCTTGTCTCAAGAATCTCATAAAATTGTTTATTGGAAGTGACACAGATCTTACGATTTCTTAAGGGAACAATCTCATCTATGGCGAAGGTCAGCAAATGCTGATAATAGTCAACAATGTCTTGAGCAGATGTTAAAGACACAAGCACCTCAGTGTATGCAGTAGCGAAAAAAGAATCTTTTGTAGCTTTGCACAGATTACGCTTGGTGACTGTGATATCAACAGAACGCACACGCGGCTTGAGGGTGGGGGTAAGCAAACGGAAATTAACAAAATAATGATCTGACCATGGACAAGGTGAGATCGTAGAATCAAACGTAATTTCATAGGTACAGAGCCAATCCAGTATGTGACATTCCCTATGGTTAGCAGCCATAACATGCTGCTGCAGGCCAAGATCAACAAGACCTTGATTAATAAGTGAAGCAGCCTCAAGATCTGCGCAATCATTAAACCAATAATTAAAATCACCCAGCAATTAAATATTGGACAAGGGTTTAATCACTGGAAGTAGACTGGAGATAAACTGAGTCTCAAAATGCAGCATGTCATTAGGGGGTCTGTGCAGTATAAACAAACAGTATGCGGCACAAGGATTAACAATAAGTTTAACCAGTAATATTTGAGCCCTCAGGGGCCTCAACAGTAACTTCATAAATATTAAGATGCTTTCAAAAAATGATGGCGACTCCACCTCCCTTGCCAGAGAGTCTGTCTAAATAACCATCTGGTACAGCACGTGCAAGGTTTGATCCAGAGGTGCCAGAAAGCCAAGTTTCAGTGATGGTAATGATGTTGTCTATGTTGTTTTCAACAATATAAATCGGCCATTTCGCAAGAATGTTTTACTAATGACCACTTGTGTATAAGGACACAATTTATGTTGCCATTTTGTACTGCGTTCGGCGATGTTAACAAAAGAACCATCAGATAGAGCTACTCTGCTGCTTTTAGATATAAACCCACAGCCTGTATCTAGAGTATCAGAAACAGTATCAGCAAGATTAGTATCTATGCTCGACACTGCAGGCCTAGCAACAACGTCAACATCAGTATCAGAAACAGTATCAGCCAGATTGGTATTTGACTGCACAATAAGGAGCCCCTCCTGTGTATAATACAGTGGCAGGTCTTGCTTAGGCCTAGTATGTAATAATATGGCTGTTTCAGTCACAGTAGAATATTTCGATTTTGCCATCATTTCCTTAATAAAGCAAGTCAATTAGCCTCAATCATGGAATGCTTAACAAACTTACCGAGAGCGAGGCAGAACAGTCTAACACGCCGACACATCCGGTCAAAAACCGGATTGCACGCGCCAGAGATCACGTGCCCGATTGAGAGGAAAAAGCAGCACAAGGCTACCTGGGAGATTAAGGGGGTAATTCATAGAATTTAGTGCACAAGTGGCGCAAGCGGCTGGTGCACAGCGTGCGCGTGCGAATCTCTGCGCCAGCCGCGTGCGCCAAAATCCATTTCCGCGCACAGCGTATTCATGGATTTTAGCTACCAAAACCAGCTGTGGTGCACAGTGGCGCAGCGACCCTGCAGCAGCGCCAGTTACGCCCCAAAGGACGCCCCTCGCGCAGGGAAAAGTCATCAAAATCCCCAATCCAGCGCAAAGGGCTGCGCTAACCACTCATGGCCCCCTGCACCCCCACCCCCCAGCAGTGCGTAAACACACGCGATTGGCCCTGTGCGAGTGGGGTACGTGTATTACTGGGGTTCACGGGAAGTTTCACACATGATTGGCTCTGTGCGAGTGGGGTACGTGTATTACTGGGGTTCGCGGGAAGTTTCACACGCGATTGGCCCTGTGTGAGTGGGGTACGTGTATTACTGGGGTTCGCAGGAAGTTTCACATGCGAAAGGGCCTGTGTGAGTGGGGTACGTGTATTACTGGGGTTCGCGGGAAGTTTCCCACGCGATTGGCCCTGTGTGAGTGGGGTACGTGTATTACAGGGGTTCGCGGGAAGTTTCACACGTGAAAGGGCCTGTGCGAGTGGGATACGTGTATTACTGGGGTTCGTGGGAAGTCTCACGCGATTTGAGCAGGGTACGTGTATTTCGGGGGTGTTCAGGGAGTCCTACACGTGAATTGGCAGTGTGGGTCCTCCCAGGTGTTCCCTCTACACCCTCCACGGCCCCTGCAGGCAGCCCACACCACAGGGGACTACCCTGCACCCCTGGTCATGTCCCGCAGGCAGCCCATCCACCATGGGCATGCCCCCCAGCCAAGCCACATGTCAGCTTGCACTACTGATCACCAACTCATGTCCCCCTGCACCCCCACCCTCCAGTAGTGGGGGGCACCTGCCAGCAGGCCCCCACTCATGTCCCCCTGCACCCCCACCCCCCAGCAGTGCGGGGCACCTGCCAGCAGGCCCCCACTCATGTCCCCCTGCACGCCCACCCCCCAGCAGTGCAGGGCACCTGCCAGCAGCCCCCACTCATGTCCCCCTGCACCCCCACCCCCCAGAAGTGCAGGGCACCTGCCAGCAGGCCCCCACTCATGTCCCCCTGCACCCCCAGCAGTGCAGGACACCAGCCAGCAGGCCCCCACTCATGTGCCCCTGCACCCCCACCCCCCAGCAGTGCGGGGCACCTGCCAGCAGGCCCCCACTCATGTCCTCCTGCACCCCCACCCCCCAGCAGTGCAGGGCACCTGCCAGCAGGCCCCCACTCATGTCCCCCTGCCCCCACGTCATGACGATCCTCAATCATGACCCTTATGGCCAGCCTCCCCAGCCCAAAGACCCAACCAGTATTGCCTTTTCTATGTGGGTGGATGCAATTACATGATACAACCCGAAAGGCAAATGCACGTCACACACACACAATGGGTGCAAGTGAATGTGAAAACCCATATCATGACATGCATGAAACCAATGAGATAATACCACACATCGAAGTATGAAGAAAAAAATGTATTAAACACAACATGAATGTAATTAAAAGAAAACACACAACAATGGGAATAATTAAAGAAATGCTGCATGTGCGTAAAAGAATAAAAAACAAGAAATCATAATCAAAAGAAATGGTGTCCAAAGTCACAGTCCAACAAAGCAAATCCAAGGGAAAAAATAAAGTGAAATCCATTGCTCCATGGTGAAAATAAAAAAAATGCGAATAATCCAATGGTGAACTATGTACAAATGAACAATCCAGGGTCCATGAGCCCAACTGATGAAATGAAACCTACCGAAAATACTACCTAATAAAAAACTATATACAAAAACGTGGTGCATTGTCCAAGCGCAACCAAAATAAAAAAGAAAAGGAAAGGAAACCTAACACCAACTATATACAATGGCGGCGGGCAAGTCCTGCGGCTCACTCTGTAGTGTCCCGGGCCAGGGCATCATCGAACTCCATGTCAATGTCCCGGAGGCGGGCCTCTGCCCTGGCCCCGAGGTCTCGCAGGGAGGCACTCATGGCCTGTTCCAACTCCCTGCGAGTCGCCTCGAGGCACTCTGCCCACCTCAACGCCCGACGCATGGAGAACTCCGCCCGGACCATGGTGAGCCGCGCCTCTTCCGCCCGCCGCCGCTCCGCATCTATGCGCTAGCCCAACCGCAGCCACACGGAAGACACATCCATTCCAGGGTCCTCCTGCCCTCTGGCCGATGCCTGCTCCCCTGATGTCGATGGCCCCAAGCCATCATTGCTCCCACCTAGAGCCTGCTCCTGTCCATGTGCCCTGTCCGATGATGCCTGCACATCCTCCATCAGCTGGTCTCCAGTTGTGGTGTTCACTATTGCTGGACCGCCGACTCCCGACTGTGGCAGGGATAGGATCTCCACCAAGCTGGCTGTGTTGGTCAGGCCAGGTCCACAGGGGGCCCTGGTGGAATCTGGGCCAGAAGACGGCAGGGAGAACGACTGGCGCATAGTCTCCATAGAGGAGGAGATGTCCGCCAGAGTGCGCGTCACATGTAGGAACCCACCAACCAGGGCCCCTCCCAACAGTGCCACGTTGCGACACTGCTCTTCGTGATGGCGTGCATTCTCTGCCCAGGAAGAAAGCACGTCATCACGAATGTCACGCGTGCGCAACGCAACACCAATCAGGACAGAGCCCATACGTTCATGGGACCCCTCGTCCGCAGATAGTGGAGAGGCAGATGACATGGCACTCTCCCCTACCTGCGGACAGGTCTGGGACGGGGCCTCACTGCTGGTGCATGGTGGTGCAGTCACAGGGTCAAGGACAGGGACATGCACAGGCCCCTCCGTGGTGACATGTGCTGCCTCCTGACCCTGGCCCTGGACTGTACCACTTGCACCAGTGGTACTACCCCCACCAGGCCCCATGTGCGGCTCAGTAGCGGGCTCCTCCTCCTCTGTGGAGACCACCAACCTGGATGTCTCTGTACGTCTTCCGCCATTGCAAGCCCCTGTGGGGGCTCACCCAGCCCTTCCACCACAGCTGTAGTGGCAGACGCGGCACCAGCCCCCTCGCTCCCGGATGATGGCAAGTCCTGGGAGGGTGGCTGGGCCTTGCGTCGCCGCCCAGTGGAGGCATCCCCGACGCTTGGCTCCACAGCGCCGTCTCCGCCCTCTTCTTCGCTTGATGCTGCTTAGAGGGAGACATAGAACACAAGCATCAGGGTACAGTACAATATTCCCCTAGACAGGAAGCAATAACACATGAGTGGCAGTGTAACTTCACTTCCATTCTGTCCCTCCACAACACATGGGTGAATGCACGCAACACACATGCATAAACAGGCATGGCGCCTGCAATCAACATCAGCATCCATGTACAAGGGCCTCTATTAATCAGAATGTTGCCTTCAAACTCACATGCATCCTGGCTCACACTGATCCCATGCACACACATCACCGGAGGGTCATGCATCATGCCTTGTACACCACAGAAACAGTGGATAGACACAGTGCATACAACGGTGACCGCACTGCATGAGTGAATCTACACATCATCACGGACATGTGTCATGAATCCATGGCGTATCGAAGTCAGACACACTTCTCAGACACACACACACGTGCACCATACATGTACATGACAGCAGCACCCATCCCTCACACCCCCACCATGTGCAAGAACAGACACTGGCATGCTTTCATGTGTGCATTTGCCATACAGCTCCCCATGTAGCATTGGAACTCATGCACCAACCATGTGGTTCGCACATTACTGGTCTCACATGCATGACCATGATGTCCCTGCACACACACATCCATACATGGCCCATGTCACACATACAGGCAAGTATCAGAATACCAGCACACTGCAACATGCCCTGTCTCGCACACCAATGCTTGGCCACTTACCGCTTAACTCCAGACGGGTCTTCCTCTGAAGGATCTGGGCGTGGAGCGCTGGGCATACGTGTTCCAGGACCCTCATCTGGATGTCACTCATGCTGACCCAGCCCCCCTCCGCGAGGCGCCGGGCCTTGTGGAGGGTCCTGGACCTGAAGTCCTCCCAGCGCTTCTTGACGTGCTTGATGTCACGGGTTGCCACCCCCTCCGCGTTGATGGCAACCACTACGTCGTCCCAGATCCTCTCCCGTCCTTCCTTGTTGGCACGTAATGTTCCGAAGAGCGCATCATAATGCCCCAGGACATGCTCCACCAGGACACCAACTTCCTTCACACTGAAGCTGGTGGCCCTCTGCCTCTCTGGCTGGGGGTCACCAGTGGTCTCAGATGGTGTTTGCCCCGACATGGTGACCCCCGAGGCAGGCGTGGGTGGGCAACTGGGTCCTGGGGCTGTGGAGCGATGGTATCCCAGTCAGGAGTCTTCTGTTCCAGCAGGGGTGGACACAGCAACTGGAACCCTGGCTGACGTGCAGGCACCAAATAGCAGGGCACGTGGGCAGCAGGCAGCCGCAGATGGGAGCATGCTCAGGGCTCTGGGGGGCAGGAAAATGGCCTTCGGGGCAGGGGTGTGGTCTTCCGTGTGTGTACGCGTGGCCAGCTTGATACAGAGTGAATTGGCACGTGAAAAAAAGTGCACGTCCGTGTGAAATCCGAGGAAAGGCACACGCACGCGATTTCATTGGACCAATGGCCCTTAGCGCGTAAGCGTGTCTGTGACGTATCGTGCACGGGCGTTGCCCTGGCACGGGTTGAAGTTCCCACGTGGCTTTCCATTGCTCTGTACGTGCTTTTCATGGGGTGCGGGCGTGTGTTTTCCAGCCACTGGGGTTCATGCGCTATTACTTCACAGCGGGTGGGTGTTGGCTACCCGTTCTTCTACACACAAGGCAGAAGGTGAGTGGTATCCCGCTCGCCCAGGGCCAATCGGGTGAAACTTTGCGCGAACTCCAGGAATACACGTACCCCACTCGCACAGGGCCCTTTCGCGTGTAAAACTTCCCGCGAACCCCAGTAATACACGTACCCCACTCGCACAGGGCCCTTTCGCGTGTAAAACTTCCCGCGAACCCCAGGAATACACGTACCCCACTCGCACAGGGCCCTTTCGCATGTAAAACTTCCTGCGAACCCCAGGAATACACGTACCCCACTCGCACAGGGCCAATCGCGTGTGAAACTTCCCGCGAACCCCAGGAATACACGTACCCCACTCGCACAGGGCCAATCGCGTGTGAAACTTTGCGCGAAAACCAGGAATACACGTACCCCAATCGCGTGTGAAACTACCCGGGAACCCCAGTAATACACGTACCCCACTCGCACAGGGCCCTTTCGCGTGTAAAACTTCCTGTGCACCCCCAAAATACACGCACATGCTATTTTTCACACAGCGGGTGTCATGTTTGTCGCGTACCCCTTTTTTTTACGGCCATACTGGCTGCCTGTTGATCGCGTACGTTTTTTTTGGGCTCCTGGCTGCCACACCGTACTACGCGTGTCATTTTTGCACGCACGTGGGCTTCTGGGGGGCGCTTGTCTCTTTTTCTTCTTTTTATGGGATGCCTGTGTGTTGCGTGCACGTCATTTATCCTAGGGGGCCACAGTATGGGACATTCATCATAGCTGTATATACGTGCTTTTTATTTGCGCTCACTTTTGTAATGCGCAGGGACGCTACCGCTTGCCTTCGTGTGGCAGACGTGTTTAGGCCTGTGAATGTCTTTGCCCGTGCGCGGGTTTGCCCTATTCGAGTCCATGAATTTGTGTGGTTTGCATGCGTGTGGGCGTTCTGTGTACTTCCCAGCAGTACTTCCCCAGTTACGCCTTCTTTTTCACACGTTGTTCCCCATTCCGCGTGTTACGCCCCGTGTCCCGCCCCCTTCTTGGTGTGTGCGCGGACGTTGTGCGCTTTCCCTGTGTGCGTCACGCACAGCGTTTGAGCTGTTGCAATGACGTGTGCGCCACGCTCGGGTTTGGCGCACATCGCAAGGAAAACACGCGCAGGGACTTCCATGAATCGCACGTGTGCGCCTGTTTTTTCATGCTTGCGCCAAGGTTTTCGGCGCACGTTTGTTCCATGCATCGGCCCCTTAGTCCCACAGTGTTATCAGTGACAAGAAATAGCGAAATTGAGCAAAATAGCAATCCCACAAACAATTAGTAACAGCAAGGAGAAACCCAGAAACCTATTAAGGGTTATTTCGCTGGCAGCACCAACCACAGGGCCCAGGACCTCTTTACAGGGAAGAAACCCCAACAGTTGGTCAGAAGCCAACCAACATTCAAATATTGGGTGAGAAGCCATAACTTTGTGTTCTTTTTGTTAAGTTTCTTTTTGTATTCATGATATCAAAATATCAAATCATGGCAGATCTGGAGTTCTGGACTACAGACTAATATTTTGTTGTTGGACACTTAACACTCTTGATTTCTTTCTTTTCTGTGGATTAGGCAGTCAGGGACAGCAAGGTTTATTATGAAAAAGCAGTCAAATCGTTTGAAATACCACCTTGTCCGTCTCCCAATTCCGACTTACCGTAGGTGTGAGACAGGGGATACAAAATCTAATATTGGACCAAGGCTACTCAACCTCGACCGAAGGCCCACAGGCAAGGTACACAGAAAAGTCCAGGTGACTTTCTTCATTCAAAATCTTTTTGGTAAGCCTTATAATTTAGCTAAGCTGGCCCTCCGACTGCAGCTAGATGTCCCTCATGTGGTGACTGCCCCTAGTGGGAGCTGGTGTGCCGGCTTTCTAGGGTTAGGGGGACAGATAAATCTGGCCCTAAATTATTCCAGACTGCAGTCTCAGAAGGGTGCACCAAATAGTGTGTGGAAAACAAGTACTAAACTAAAATCCGGGAGTACCGGAACAAGGAGCACCATTCAATTTTAATGCCCCAGCTCATCTGTGCACTTGTGAAACTTTAAAAGCAAAACACTGAACAATTTGATTAATTCTTCTAGGATGTGTGATTAGTAGTCGGACATTCCAAATAAAATGGTCGACCGGTTTCAGTGGGGTACCAATCCCTTCTATCCCACTTTCCTCAGGCTACCATCTAATTTTCACCCCACCGCAAGGATTCTCAGGCCCAGAATTGATGTGTTGGCTTTAGCTCCAAGTGGTGGGTCCTCAGCGAGCACTTGACTTGGTCTTAGTCTTAGTCTTTGCCCTGGAATGGTGAACAGGGGGATCAACCCGGAAGCTTGATGACTGCTAGGATTTCTCACGGATCAAGTGACTCCTGGCAAGAGTTCCCCAACCAGGGTGCTCTAAAGTAGGGAAGGTCAATCACCCAACAATGGCGTTTCACATCCAGGAATTCTTGGAGTTGCTGAGCAAGGGTTCCTGAAAAGATGTCCTTCCAGCAGTGCAAGTGTCTAATTTAGGACCAAACAGAAAGCGCATTGCAAGCATGACACCGTTCCCAACTGTGATCTGGGCTGAAGGACTCCAGACAGTGTGGGTCTGATGAAGGAATCAGGGATCAGTCAGTCACAGCCTGTGACTGAACTGGTTTAACCTGGGACAGACTGGTAGAAGGAAACTGCGTGACACAGAGGCAGTGGAGAGAAAAGTCAAGAAAGAATCAAAGATAATTGCAAGGCCGGGGGAGTAAACAAGAGGTGCGAAAAGCACACCAAACTGGAGGCTGCTGCATGTACACCACAGAGAAAGACTGGCGGAGCAAAGCTGTGGGCAGTGCCTGGAGGGGTATAGCTGAGCGTGTGCACAGTACATTTTTGCAAGGACATTTTCTCCTGGAAAAAGGCACTACTTGTCCCATCCCTCGTGGACAACACTATCCAGTTGTTAGTAGCCTAAAAAGGAATTGGGATAGTAATGTGCAAATACTCTGTTGGATTCAACCTTCAACATGCCCACTCTTCACTTTGCCTCCTACTTCACCCACCAATGTCATGCCCCTCTGATGTTTCATTAATCTTAGTTCTCACCCTTACCCTTTAAGCTAATTTCTTCTACTACACTCCTCCCCTGAATACCACTGCTACACTTACTCCCCCTTTCATTGAGTACTATCCGATTCAAACACTCCTTACACTAACCCACTCAATACATAAACATGCACACTGCAGTACTCTTGCACGCACTAAGCAAATACCATACATTCTCCAATAAACGCCTCCACACTCCACCATTCCTTGCTTCCTACTGCTGGTCTCTTGGTCCACCACCTCTTCTGAACTCACCCCCCTCAAAAAAAAAAAAATGAATTGAAGTGGTTTCTTGTCTTCTGCCTTAATCCCCCTCCCCTTGCATAACTTTCCCTGGCCAAACTGGCCAGTCTTCTCCACATGTATGTGCAAGATGCAGAAATTCCATGGGGACCCGAGTGTGCCAATGTTCCAGGTCATGTGAGGGAGCAGGGTCTCTAGGCTCCCTCCCGTAAGTAAGTCCCTGAGTGGTGGAGGCTGATAAATGTTCCTTTGTAGGTTTAATAACATTGTACGGCTTGCTTCCTTGCCATGTAGGCTTAGTTTCAGCGTAGTCGCTCTGCGGCTGAATGCATCTAACCGTCACTGGATCTAGATGCTGGAGGGTTCTGGTCTGCATCTCTGGGTCTCTGTCTCCTTTCTTGCTGCGGGCCATCAGGTCGTTCTCGCTTGGTCGGTCTGCTGGATGTGTGTCTCTGAAAAGAACATGAAAGACCTGCCGAGTATCGTAGTGGAGGCATGGTGTGAGACAAAGGGTTACTGCAAACTTGCAAAAAAATACAAAAAGAAACGGCAAGGATTTGGCCCCTCGCCCCCAGCTGCCATCTTTCCCTCAAGGGTAGGGGGCTGGCTCTGAGTTTCCCCTTGGTAGGGCCTCCCATTCCTGGCTGAGAAGGGTCTTTACCACCCTCATGACAAGGTTAGATTAATAACCTTGTTACACTAAGCACACACTCCCAAGCATATCTGGTACCTGGGCACTGTCAGCATGAGGACTGAACCATATGATGTATTCGAAGCACTAACTGGAAAAAAACTCCATTAATGGTGGAGCCATGCATATAACTGTCAAACAGCATGCCTAGATTGTGAACCTTGTGCTTCACTTGGGTGGACGCGGCAGGAATAAGGGAGGAAGGATCTGGCAAACAGTGGGCAAATGGCTGTAGGAACTCCAAGGAATGTTAAGTATTTCAATCGGGTGATACACCCTGGTGTCAGTCTAGTATGCAGCGCACAGCTGAAATGCTTATTTTATTAAGTCTATAGGTTCAATATTCTGAGTGATATACCACTCATATCACACCCCTTCTCAAATACCCCAGGTCACCATGGACCAGGAATCAGGCTGGTTGGTAAAAGGTAATATTTATTTAAAATTCAAATCGTACATATACTTTTAATAGGTAGCAGCAATCACCAATGTGGTGACAATAACAGATAGGAAGGTATGTAATGCACTTAAATTCACTCTTTAGCAACACAAAATCTAAAACACCAGAGAAAAGAACACTTCTGGCTTGTTTGGAAAGATGGCATTTAAGTTAAAATTTCCCCCTACAATATTCCTCAACCCACAAATAGACAATTTTAACTAGATATAAGGAAGCAGCAGGTAATCAGGAATAACGAATGGAAGACAGAATTCGAATCCAACCTTCCCTCTCCAAACAAGAGAGAAAAATGGATTTGAAATCTTACACTTTTAAAATGACATTCGGAAATGGCTGTGTAAAACAATGAATGTGTGCAGAAATTCTTAAATCAGTACAAATCTCTATGGGAGCAACATTGGAAAGATACTAACAATCATGAGCTATAGTTTGAGCAAAAGTAAACACTTTGAATCTGAATGGAAGTTTGAAAATAATTTAGGATAAAAATCACGCATGTAAAACTTTGCAAAATTGCAGATTCCCGCCTAAAATTAGCAAACGTTTTTGAAGAAAAATGGGTGAAATACACTGATTTGGAGTGCAGTCTTAGGTATGATCCATAGTTGAAATGAAGTCTCTAGCTAGTAAACTGATGGAGATATTGAACGTTGAATGAGAGGCGTTTTTAGAAAAATCGGGTAGTGAAAACAGAAAAGAAACTCAGTTTGGACAAGAAAATATTTACTATAGCTTTACTCTATGACTAGAGCATTCCGGCTAGAATACCAGGGAGGGACAAAGTAAGCTCTGATTTGATTCATGACTTCAACACCAAATCCACAGTGCCCGCCCCGGCAGAACCAGTCGGATCACTCGAAGGAGGATTGTTGTTTTAAGATTTACACAAGATAAAAATGACTAAAGAAATGGCGCTTAGCAAAATAAATCAAAACAGGATGGCAATAAAGATTCTGACAATGTTACAAGTTATTAAGGTAATGAGAGGATGGTTTAGAGATTGGGATGAGACAAGGCAAGGTATGCTATGGTTTGCTATGATTCCTATTAATAATTACAGTCCACTTTAATTTAGGATTTTGGACCGTCAAGGGTTCTGGTCATCACACGGAACGGATCTAACCAAGGACAGCTGGGCAAATCTGGCGGAACAGGATCAGTTGGGCGGTTCTGGGCACCGGACTGCACTGGACTGCCCCTTCTGGTTACTGGATATTGGAGATCAGTGGGATGGCGAGTTTGCAGCAGGCATGCATCTAGTAGTAGCAAGCCAGGTTGGATCAGGATGCTTCCCTTGGGTTTTTGGGATTTTTAGAATTTGAGGCCTGGATGAAAAGCGGTTCAGCAATGCATAGGCCTTGGCTTTGCAATGAAATCTGGAATCAGGATTAAGTAGGATAAAGAAATCAGGAACAGGACGCCACGCAGGAAATCAGGAAGAAATTCAGGAAACAGTGCTTTGTGTGCTGTCATGTTCCCTTATTTATCATGCCAAATGACATCACTAAGGTATATGGCAGGGGCAGGCTTACTACCCACACCCATAATGCTAGGATTGGGCAAGAGCATAGTTTCCGCCTTGCTCTTCACTGATTGGATCACAGAAATGGATGTCATGTTTATGGGATGATTTTTACAATGACTAGAAACCTCCCCTTCTCACTGGAACCAAAATCTAACTTTCCCATAAATACATATTTATACAGTTATAACCTCTGAGAAAATCAGATGCACAGGTTACATATTTTGTGGGTCATATTTCAATCCAAACCCCAGGTCTGTGGGACCCGGTTTTGCCTTTCTGCTACATTTTGTCAATTTTAACCATGAAAAGCATGGCCTAACATTTCCCAACTTTGTACACAGATGCGCTTTTACCCCTGGGATGTGTGTACAAAATGTTAAGTTCGCAACATCAACACTTTCCCCACAATCTGTCATTCTTTACAACTTCTGTAGTAATGATTTCTACCAAGTTTTCAAAGAAGGAGCATAACATTGATTTAAAACTACACACTTTTCATATTTTTCCTCATTCTATAATCACTTAATCCATTTTTTTCTCCCCCCCGCCACCAACTGCAAGCAAATGTCAATTCCTTTTAAGCAGGATGAGGGGCCTCTCTTTTGACTGAAGTTTACTGCCCCTCACACTTGACAGGTGAGAGTCTCAGCCTGCTATTGTCTCAGCCTGGAACAAAGACGAATGTCTGATGACGACTTGGGAAGTCCCTTTGTCCTGGGTATTCAAAGCCTCCAAGCTAGCAATTAGCTTTTTGAAATATATAGTTTATCAACTTATCCTGGGTTTAGCTTTTATTTTCTCATTTTAAATCTTGACTGAAACCTATGAAATCAAAACAGTTTATAGGAGCACTTTTACCAGCAACAAATATTTTTACATTTCTAAATAATCAAGATGGATACATGTATTAGGCATCTGTTTAGGGTCTTTCTCTTACAGCTGATTCTTTAGATACACTTGCTAGGTTTTAGCCGTGTTTCCCGTGTAAATGAAAACACAGTCCCTGGTTGCTTTTCCAAAAGATACTTTTGACAGGAGCTGTCATTCAAATGAGACCTGGTTCCTCTGAGACACAAAGAATGATCCTGGGCATTGCAGGGCCCTTTTAATCACAGTGGTTCATGAGAAATTATGGATTTAGCGCCAAACAGCACTTTGAAGGTTGAAAAAGTGACATTTTAAAGAGGCATTTTGGGGTTTCAGCACAATAATGCTGCCTCTTTCACTTTGCTCTATGTAAAATGTTGCAAAGCACACTGGCACATTTCCGCAGTGAGTACTCTGTTCCACCCCACCTGAAATGTGTGTTGGCAGGGTGGTGCAGCCATTTTCCGGTTGTTACAAAACACAGTTTTGAGAACTTGGCGCACACAGGAGTCAGCACAGCCATTTTGCTGTTTCTTGCCCCAATGCAGCCAAGTAATGTAGCAAGGCACATCTGAGTGGGTAAAAATATCCCACAGGAAAAATCAACAATCGGCGAGCATTCAACTACAGCACATTGCTCTTTATTTCCTCCATTACTGCTAAACATATTGAAAGCATGCAAAAATCAATCAGGCTTCCCATCCATAAAATACATTGGAGCATCATCTGATCTGAATGGCAAGTTGGATCAAAACATGAAATCAGGTGGAGAAGCAGTACAGAGATGAGTGTAGAAGAGAACAAAATATATATATATATATATATATATATATATATATATATATACACACATACACACACATATACATATTTAGATTATTATAGTTTAAGACCAGTCTTTTTTAATTTATTCCAATCAACCTGGACACTTTGATTTAAGCTGCAGTGAGTCACAAGTACAACCACTAAAAAAAATGGACAGCACAAAATGTTTTCTATTCAGCTTAGTTTTCTGCTTCAAACTCCTATGCAAGACTTATTGTGAACCCTGTATTTGGCAAGTATGCCTATGAGGCATGCTTGGCCAAATGTAAATGTGGGCTAAATATTTAAACCGTGTCTAGAAAAACTACAAAAAACACTACCTTCCCCGCATTCTGGGCACATCACTAAAATTGTGAGAAAACCAGGACTGATAACCAACTCATAACTATTCTAAACAATTAACCTTGCAAAAGGGTCTCCACCAAGCTGGTTGCTTCTTCCTGCTGTTACACTGCTTCAGTTGGCTAAACTCCATCCAATGGCAATGTATCTGGATGGTTTGAATCTTCGGAACCATAGTCCTGCTGCACAATCTCACCAGAACCTACTAGCACAGCTTCAACTGTGGAAGCTTCTTCGATCTCCTCACTCATGTCAGCAGCTTCAGAGATCTCAGTCTCGCCTTTTATGGGATTTGTTTAACACAAAGAAAGCATGAAGCAAATGCAGTAGTACAAACAAAAAGAGCACTGATCCCATTAACCATCAGACCACAATTTTAAAGTAAGCTGAATACCAAGCTGAAGCATACTACCTTTATTAAATACAGGCTAATATTTTGCTTTCAGAATTTAAGGGCACTTTGTTTGACCTGTGGATTTATCAGATCACTAATATTAGTGACATTACAGTGCTTTTTTTTTTTTTTTTTTTACGAGTCCAGTTGCAGTCACTGGTATATTGAATATGTGTGAATTCGAAGTTGCACATCCAGCATTCTGTGTATATCAACTGCAACCGGGTAGGTGTTGGAAATCTACATATTAGCTGTAGAAGAGAACTAAAAAGGAGCAGGGTCAAGAACATTACTTAGAGTGCAAACCGCTTAATTATCACACTTACCACTAAAAGAACACATTAGCCTCACTGTAACCAAGTGGTACACTTCAAAACAGCCAACCATATTGGTGAGAAAACTAGTTTATAGCAGACGGTTCAGAGTAAATATTAGGAGACATGAAAAAAACAAAAAGGGATAACAGTACTACTAAGTACTGTTCTGATTGTACCCTGGTATTCAATTGTATTTACCTATGGCACAATATTGTGTTTACATTACCACATACACACCCCTCCCACCAGAACCAGTACCCAATCAAAACAAAATAAAACTGTACAAGCAGATTAAACATTGTAAACAAAACTATTGTACAAACCACATACTAAAAATCACCTAGAAGCTTAACATTTCATGTTAATAGATATTTTGATCAATAGTCCTTGCACATTATCCCAACTGGTTACCCCACGTTTACCCACACCTCAATACCATTTGAAAACATGCAATATGTGCCATAAGAGACCCAAACTATGCAATCAGTTTATGCATGCAGGCTCACAACCTGCTTTGAACACTTTTGCAGTGGTGAGATAGCAAAGCAGTAGTAACGATACTAAAAAGGTGCATGCACAATAAGATCAGAAAAAAGTATCAATTTTCCTTGTTAGTTGGTATTTAGGTAAAAGCAAAAGAAACCAACAGAAAACTATGGATTGAAATAAAACATGAAACCCATTCCAGGTCATGGCTGAATCACTGTTGCCCATACGTTTGAAAGGAAAATAAAACACATATACAAATTGTGCTGCGTAATCTGAAATATCCTCCAATTAGAGAAATCTGTCACCCCATCTCTAGAAACCCACCTAGGAAAAAGACTGAAAGCCAAAAACATTCATAGCAGTTTATTGGACAATCATGTACACACATGTATTCATTCAACACAGCCCAAACCGTATCCATTGTGATAAAGATGCCTTCCCAAAGGTTTATCTTGCAAAGTTTTCAAGAGGTGGTCATAAAAGAAAGAGGTTTAAAAGGTTCTCAAAGCATCTTCTTTGGAAGGAGGTGAAACAAAACATCCCCACAGTGACTTCAAGCCATACACTTGTGAAGTACTGGCCTCCCTTGACTTTTCCCCTCCAACTTGGCAAAGAGATTTCACCTCGATTTTACCCTGGAAAGTGTAAAAAGCAAACTAAGAATTAGACAGTTGTTCTATTCTTTAACTTAAGTCATAAGAGTGAGATTTTTCACATATTTTAAAACAAATACCACAAAAAAAAACACAAAAAGGATGACAAAACACCCAAACTTCATAAAACATTACATTAATGAAACACACAATTTTTGACATACAAGCCTGTGAATATTTTGGATTGCAAATATTACTGGTTGGAAAGAATTTGCCACCCATACTACGAATTTGATCAACCAAAAGCACATCGAGCAATGGGAAGAGTAAATTATATAGAAAGGTTCGGGTTATTTTGTTCATGAAGAACCTAGCTGCCACTGGAGCAGCCTGGTATTTTATACAGAGATTTGTTAAGTCTTATGGTGTATATATTTTCTAAAGCCAGAACTACAAGGTTGTACTAATTCCTTCCAATCAGCTGTTCAGAACATGGTTGCTCTAAATGCACTTGGCCTTTGTGATGCCCTTCAACGCAATATGCAGAATAAATGTGCTTGGTTAGAAAGTTACATTTTTAGAACAAATGGAGTTTACAGATCAAAATGAAAATAACATTTTTATTTAGTCAAGTGCTTGCTGCCTGCTCATGGTTGAATTACAACCAGTTTCTCTAAAAGCTAGTATAAGGTAAAAGCCTAACGGGCAGCAAGACATCTATCCTTTAGAATATCCAGCTACTGTTCTCCTCACTGGTGCTTGTGGGCGAGGTTGGAGCACCACAAAGGTGGAAAGATGGACATCCTATGGAGGGAAATGTTGACCCAAACCCTGGATGGCATAATTTAATTTGGAAGTTGCAGGTGCCCCAGTGATGGCAGATGACCAAGCTTAACCCACAATATTGGATGATCCGATTGTTTATTTGGAGGTCCTGGACAAAACGAGGGTAAATGGCAAGAATTTGCCAATGAAGTCTATGCAACAAGTCAAATTGCAAGGCAGCAAAAATGGAATTCAGTAAATACTCTTCGTAGACACTAAAGCTTCATGAATTTATCAAATCCATTTTCCTCCAGACTGATGGAATGGTTTTGCACCAGCAGATAGACCTGACTCCGCCGCCTAGGTACCTCTGCCTCAACCCTTTGACGTGCACCAGAGCACTTAAATCTCAATATGAAGTAAATATGAGGTCCCATGATCCAATACATCCAAGGAATAACTTGTATGAAATGTAAGAAATGTGACTAAAGCCATGCCTTCAGCTTTTTCCAAAACAGATGTAATTGAACTACTCTGGGTGGAGCAAGGGAGGCATGGATTCATAAAGTTGACTTCAGAGCCAGAGGGGGAAAACAACTGCCTACATGGGAGGAAGGGTGGAATTAGGCAGATACACCAACGCAGAGTTCCTAGAATCAACACAAGAGGACAAAAGCCCGAACAAAGGTTTTGAGAACAAAAAGAAATTAGACCATGAATAGACCGATTATCAAAGCGATGAAAGTTTGCAGAGATTGGTTTTTAACATGGTACCAGACTGAAGGGGATCACAAGGGGATCACAAGTGAAACTTTGACCGCAGAGATCAGCAGAAATTGAAGGACATGATCATGGGGTCCAATCCGATCCAAGAATCAAGAGGCAGCTTCAAAGAGGGATTTGATGAAAAGAAACATGGTCTTGGAAGGTTTATTTGGGAATTGTATACAGATTGGGGGCCAAAACAAGAAACCAAGGTAAGTGAAGTCTCATGGTTCATTAGTGGCGCCACCTGTGTGGTAACTTCCCCAATTCACTCTCTCTTGCTAGGTATCAACCATGTTGGTCGAGGGCATGCTGTTGAGCAGCAGATGATGTAGTCGTAGATTGTTGGTGCTCTGCGAGTCTGAAATAATCCTGTATTATATCCTGATTAACGTTGCTTGCTTGCTTGATACAACTGTGCTTTGGAAGGTACCTGCGCCCACCGTGAGTGATACTGGCGCGATTGGAGGTCGGGGTGAGTGAAAGTTGGCAGAGCAAAGCTGAAGCCGCAAGAGACCTCGAAAGGATGGTCGCCATCTTGCCCGGGAGAGTGCATGGGCCAGGTGGCCATCATGGAGAGTGGCCGATGATATTTAGCTGATCCCAGATTGCGGGTGGCGCCGACATCAAGCGGCAGCGCAACGGGGACTGAGAGGACCGAACCAGTGGCCGGGCCGCGATCTCAGCCGGCAGAGTCTTCCACAGCGAGGCGGGAGAGAGCCCGAAGGTGAATGAAGGGCTGAGGCACCCTGCTGAGAAGGATGAGGCCCGGTGCCTGGCAGAAGCAGCGCGGGCAAACTCTCTCCCGCGATCACACAAGTGAGAGTGCCCGTTGACGGGTGGCGAGTGGAGGCGGCTGCCTTCAGGTGTCTGAGTCTATATTTGCAAAGGCGGGCTGTGTGGAGCATTGGAAGTGGCACACCACTGAGGTGCGCTGCCCATGTTCTGAGGCTGCAATGATGGGCTGTGATCAGGACCCCCGGGTGGCACAGAGGTAAGGTGGCTGTGTGCCTGGGGCCCTGGGTTTGGTGGAACCAACAGGAGGTGGGGGGGCGCACATATAGACGAAAGGAGCACCCAGGTGACAGTGGAGTCCCAGTTGGTTGAGGTGGCCAGAGCGCCTGGGTGGCAGAGGCTGTACGGTGGGGCAGGCCAGCTGCTTGTGGGATAAGCGGAGGGTCCCCTCCCTATCTGCCCCCCTCTGGTGTATGAGGGTGCGTGTGGAAGGGGTGAATATCCTTTCCTGAAGAGTGGACCCTGTAGGCCACAGCGGCTGGGACCGGACCAGTGAGCTGTGGCAAGAAGGGGGATGGGGGAGAAACATACCCCGACCTAATAACCGCAGCACCAGTGAAGCCCTCAGGGGGCACAAGGAGAGAGACTGAAGGAGACCTTGGGAAGCCCCCACATAATATGGACCAGGGGTAAGAAGGGGAGATCCGGCAGCAGGAGCCTGGGTAGGGAGTGAATGAAGCGCTGCCATGACAACAGTGGCTCCCTGCGGATGTGTTGTGTGGGCCAAGTGTGCAACAAATGGCTTGAGGTGACCAGCGCAAGCAGTGGGGCGCCTGAAAAACATGGCGAAGGAGAAAGTCACGAAGGCCGCACAGTAGAGCAAAATTGACAAATTTGTGGTCAGCAGCCCCACTGCAGTGCAGCCTTCCACAAGGGGGGCTGCTAGCATGGACACTCTGACCCAGGGCCCGGCCATCTAGCTAAGTGACATTATGGGGGCCATAGCTGAGTCCCGGTTCTCGGTGGAAGAGAAAATAGATGGGCTGGCTTCAGAGGTCAACATTTTGGGGCAGAACATCTGCAAGCTGTCTTCAAGGGTAGGAGAGGCAGAGCAGCAGATCTCAGTTACAGAGGATGCATTAAAGAAAGACAATTAACTGTGCTATCCCCAAACCTCAAGGTCTTAGAAAGCAGGACGGAAGATAGCGAGGGGAAATAACTTCTGTATCGTGGGGTTGCTGGAGAAAGTGGAGGGTCCCAGCATGGAGCTTTTTCTTGAGCAGTGGCTAGCAGAGCTGATGGCACCCAAAAAACTCTCGAACTTCATCTCTGTAGAAGAACAAGTAACTTAACCATGGTAACTTCTGGATGTTTCTCGCACGTATTCCACATCTTATGATATTTTTGTCTCCAGCTTTAGAATATTTTTTTAGCAGAGGGCGCTGTGCGTTGATGCAGTTGACTAAATGTCCCTCGAAGGACTCTGTCCTGATGTCAACGTCATCAGTGGTACATCTAGCATGCGCAGCGCCTGTTCGCTTCAGTTCTGCTTTTACACCCCTTTTCTTCTTGCAGAATTACTGGCATTTATACGCCCATGGCGGTTTAAGACTTTGAAAGAGCGTAAGGTGTAATGCACAGATATTCTACTGGGGGTAGGATGGGAGGGGTGATGAGGAATAAGTGGGAGGAACATCCAGTCAAAAGAACGTAACCAGGGGTAACCTGTTCTTTGAATGGATTGTGTCCTTCCACGTATTCCTCCTCTTTGGATAGCCTCCCAAAGCAGTGTCAAGTTTCGTGGAGGGAGTTAGAATTTCAGATGTGCTTTAAAGATTTATCATGGACAAAGTGCAATATTGCCTTCCCAAATCCTCCCTCATGAACGCAGGATGAATCCAGACAGTAATATTTTGTAAAAGTGTGAATGGAAGACCATGTGGCTGCTGCACAAATATCATGTATCGGCACCCCTCTGTGTAAAGCAAAAGACGTTGCCATGCCTCTTGTGTAATGGGCCCTACGGCCTTCTGGGGGATTTTTATCAGCCAATCTGTAGCATTCCGTAATGCCTAATATAATCCATCTTGAAAAAGTTTGTTTTGTGATTGCAAGTCACAACGTGTGACCTGTGTACCCAACAAACGGTTGGTTATCTTGATGCAACTTAGCCATCCTAGAGATGTAAAAGCTAAGTGCTTGTCGTGGATCAATCCTATGTAGCCTTTCTCATCCTTTGCAGGACGTGGGGGCAGATAGAAAGTTGGTAACACAATTTTTGGAGATAAATTAAAGTCTGATACAATTTTTGACAGAAAAGTTGGTTTGACTTTAAGAACTACCTTGTCCTTGAAGAAGGTAGTATATGGAGGTTTACAAGATAAGGCCTGAATTTCGCTCACTCTGCAGGCTGATATTAACGCAACTAAAAGTATGGTCTTAAAGGTCAGCAATCTTAATGATATATGATATCGCATTTATAACGCGCCTATACACAAGTGTTTCAAGGCGTGACGAGGCAAGGGAGGGGGAACAGAGCAAAGACAGAGACAATGATCTTACTGGGCAGGTGACACTGAGATCGCGCGACTGCAGGGAGGGAGGAAGGGAAAAAGTGCGGGGGGAAATGGGGAGGAGGCAGTGCAGTACATAGGATAACAATAAAATAAATGAAGACAATAAATAAAAGTGCGGCCAGCTGGTGGCAAGTGCTGGTAGGGGGTTGTAGGGATACAGAAACAGTCCCTGAATGCAAGGGTTGCCAGGGGTGCAGTGAAGGTGTGCAACTGGCGGGGAGGGGACCTTGGTCCGATATCAGAGGGTAGCCAGGTAACCAGTGCAGTTTCAGCCGGGAGATCAGCAGGGGAGAGGAGGAGAGAAAGCAGAAGCAAAGAGGAAGGTCTTGAGGGGATTCCGGAACCGCAGTTTAACCCTCAAGTTTCAGAGAGGCACGGGGGGTGTTCCAGAGGGAGGCCCCAGCAGAAGACAGATCTACCACCAACTCGTTGCTTGGAGAAGCGACTGACCGAGGGAGTTGGAGGCAGACGAGCGAAGAGCTCGAGAAGGAAGATGTTAAGGAAGAGACAGTTGAAGGTATTGCAGCCCCAGGCCCCACAATGCCTTGTGGACAATGCAGAGGGTTTTGAACTTAATCTTCGCTGCCACTGGGAGCCAGTGCAGAGATTTCAGTCCTGGAGGGATACGATCCCTGGGTTTGAGGCCAAGGAAAAGTCTCACAGTCCTGTTTTGGAGTAGAGGCAGGAAGATTTAAAAAGAGGCTGTTGCAGTAGTCCAGCCTAGAGAGAACCAGAGCTCTGGAGACAGTGAGCTTCTGGGGGAAGGAGAGGAGAGGAAGAATACCTCTGAGGAGGATCAGCTAGTAGTGTGACTTCTTAGAGACATCAGAGATGTGACGAGAGAAGGAAAGTGTGGAGTCTAAGATGACCCAAAGGTTTTTAACCTCACAGGTGGGAGCAGGAAGAGGGCCAAGTGAGGCCAGCCAGAAAGTGACAGGAGAGGAGGGAGAAGGTGTGCAGATGAGGAGAATCTCGGTCTTACTGGCAATAAGGCAGAGATAATTGGCGGCACACCATTCCTGCATAGCAGACAGTCAGAGATGAGAGAAGAAGAGGTGGCGGAAGGGAGCCGGAAAATGAGTTGAGTGTCGTCCGCATAGCACTAAGTTGGAGCAGAGAGTGGCAATGCGGTGGGCAAGAAGTGCCAAGTATTTATTGAACAGCCATGGAGAGAGGTTAGACTCCTGGGGAACAACAGAGGTGGAGATAGAGATAGAGGAGAGGGAGGACCCCAGTTGGACCTAGGAGGGTTGATCGGAGAGGAAGGAAGTCAGCCAGCCAGGGCTTGCTCGGTGATACCCAGGTTATCATGGAGACGGTTGAGCAGGATGGCGGGTTGACCATGTCAAAGGCAGAAGAGAGATAAGTAAGAGGACACAGGGGGTTTTGGAATGAAGGTTGGAGAGCAGGTCTTCACGTATGTTCAGGATAGCAGTTTCTGTGCTTCTGGCAGCTCTGAAGCAAGACTGATGGTCATGGAGACAACCAACAGATTCAGTGTGAAGATTAAGCTGGGCGATGGCCAGCTTTTCCAAGAGTTTGCCCAGGAAGGGAGTGATGGAGATTGGCCGATAGTTAGCCGGGCAGGAAGGGTCGGCAGAGGGTTTCTTAAGAAGAGGGTGCACAAGGGAATGCTTCAGGGGGGAAGGGAAGAATCCAGTGGCGAAGGAGTTGCTGCAGAAGTCAGCAAGAGCAGGAGCCAGGGTGTCAATGTGGTCCTTGATGGATTTGGAGGAACAGGGGTGAACCTGTTTTGACAAGACTTTCATAGATCAAACTTGTCTAGAAACCTCATCTGGGGAAAAAAGGGGAAAGGCAGTGAAGGAGGGAGGTGTTACGCTCACTTGGTATCCACGGGGACGCCACCTAGCCCTGGTTGGATGATTTGCACTCTCGAACCCTCTCCCGGTCCCGTGGTAAGGCCTCTGAGCAGCGACCAAGTTACTTCACTGGTGCAAGTCCCCCTGTGGGAATCCAGGCCTGCTGCGACTCCGTAGGTTTGCTGCTTTACAGTCTTTATATGCAGTTCTTATGTTCCTCTTAGTTAGAATAATAATGTCTTGCTTCTTTCCTTTTACGTATTGAAAGGTATTTTGGTGTCATGCAGTTTGAAGATGAGCATGGGCCGGTAGGCGAAAGCGCATTGTGCGCGATGCTGTCCGGTGAGTAATGCGCGATGCGTGGCGCTGTTTCGCCTTTTATATTGCTAACCTGTGTCTTTTCTCTCCTTGCCGGTTGCGATCTACCTCTCTGAGCACCGTAATGTTCCAGCAATGATACTGACCAGGAGATGACTACCCAGGTAAGAATTTTGTGGCTTTCTTCATTCGGGAGGAAACGCGAGTAAACGCTTACTAATGCTGTCTTTCTTTCTCCTCCCTCCAGGTTATGGTATTCCAGGATGCAGGCGGTGCCAGCTGATGGAGTTCGTACCTTCAGGTGAGTGGAACTGAAGTCAGCGATGGGTTGAAGACAGGATACTTTTCCATGTAAGTTTTGTAGTGTTCTTTCTCTTTCTGCAGGTCCTCGGTTTCAGGTAATTACGCTGCCCATAGCAGAATAACGCAAAGCATGTTCTGCTGTTTGGGTCTGGTTTAAATAGTCTCAGGTAAAGTAGTCCAGGTAAAATAGTCCCAGGCCTGCCACGCCCAAAGTAGTCCAGGTAAAGTAGTCCCAGGCCTGCAACACCCAAATGACTAGACCGCATATCTCAGTTCCTTGTAACTGAGCTATGTGTGTGCCTCCATGTTGGCTGAACCCCCCATCCCCCAAGTTAAATAGTCCCAGGTAAATAGTCCCATTCTAATGTTGGTCTTCATGATGGTTATGAGCCTGGCGGCAAAGGCGCTAGGACTGACTCCAAGAGAGTCTTGGATGAGGTTTTAAGGCCTTTGACCTGGCTCTAACTAACTGGAAGGCTTACTTGCCAGTGAGGGCCAGGGGCAAGGGTCATGACAGGAGGAGAGGTGGCAGAAGAAAGGCCAGGGAAAGAGCAGGGAATGGACAGGAATGGTGTGGTTCAAACGGCGCGCACATGAAGAATTTTAGAACAAGACTAAGATCCCAAATTGGAACCTGAAACAGAGATGGAGGGAACATGTTAGTGAGTCCCTTTAGAAATTGTATGAATAGCAGCATCTTGAAGTAAGACACCTCTTCCGACATGCGCTTGAAGATTGAATGCGCCACCAAGTATCCATTAATGGTCCCATCCAGATTTGCCAAATGTAACAAAAAGGACAACACCATAGGTGTACTGCACTGAAAAGGGTACACATTCTTTTCTCTGGACCAGCTGCAGAATTTATTACAACAGCAGCGATAGACGGATTTTGTTGCTGCCCAAATCTCCATTACGCCATCTAGGAGTTCCCAATCCTTATATCTCAACCTCTCAGCAACCATGCGTGAAGGTTGAGTGTTGACCTCTGGATGGAGAACCCGACCCTGCTCGCGGGAGAAGGTCCTCTCTTTGTGGAGGACGCACTGGAAGGCAAATGGACATGCCCAGAAGGTCTGCATACCACATCCTCTTGGCCCAATTCGGAGCAATTAGGATCATGGATTTCCCAAACTTACTCAACCTCCTGATCACATGAGGAATGACTGGGACTGGAGGAAATGCATACAGGAATCGAAATTCACAGTCCACTACGAACGCGTCCACTAGAGCTCCTCTAGTGGGAAATTCCCTGGAGCAGAACAGTTTGCACTTCCAGTTGACACGGGTCGCGAACAGTTCCTCTTGAGGGGTTCCCCAAAGGGTGAAGATGTCTTGAAGGACTTCCTGAGCTAACTCCCACTTGTGGGAGACTATTCTCTGCCTGCTCAGAGCGTCTGCCGCTGTGTTCTCCTCTCTGGCCAGGTGAACTGCCGATAGGGAGATTCCTTCTTGAATTGCCCAGAACCAGAGCTGCATCGCCTTTCTGCATAGTGATAGTGAACCTACAGCTCCTCTGTTGTTGAGGTAGCACATAGTCACTGTGTTGTCCGTCATTATCAGGACATTCCTTCCCCATACAGAGGGCAGAAAGGCTTTCAGCGCTAGTCTGATTGCCCTCAGCACCAAAAGATTGACGTGTAGTTTGGAGTCCGGTGGAGACCAATGACCGCTGATTGTCAGATCATTGGCATTGGCTCCCCATCGCGTGACTGAGGTATCCGTCACTACTATTATCACCGGCCATGGTTGCCAAAACATTTCTCCCTTCAGAATCATGTCCACGCAGGCCCACCACAGGAGGTGCTGTGCGACTCTGCTTGGAACCTGAAGGTCTGACATCTTGCCTGAGAATTGAGACCACCGAGTCCTGAGAGCCCATTGGAGGGATCTCATTCTCAGACGAGCCTCTGGCACCAGATAAATGGAGGATGCCATGAGGCCGAGCAACCTCAAAAAGTGAAAGGCCGGAAGACGCTTGGCACTCTGAAATTTGGTGACCATCTCCAGAATGTGTTGAGCCCTCACCTCGGGTTGCAAGGGTTTTCCCAAGGATGCATCAAGTACTGCTCCAATTAACTGGAGTCTTTGAGATGGTATCATGTGGGATTTCTTGTAATTGAGGGAGACGCCCAGTCTGGAGAGAGTGGCAGGTGATGCTGAGATATTCCAGGACTTGTTCAGGAGAACGAGCCCTGACCAGCAAATCGTCCGGTTAGGGGTAGGCATGAATCCCCTCCTCTTCTGAGACTTGCTGCCACCACCGTCATCAGCTTGGTGAAAACCCTCGGGCAGAGGTCAGTCCTAATGGCAGAACTCGAAACGGATCATGAGAATCGACAACGGCGAACCTCAAGTACTTTATGTGCTTGTGATGGATAGGCACATGAAATCAAGCATCCTGAAGGTCCAATGACACCATCCAACTCTGGAGCTGGAGGAACTTTTTCAAGCATCTCAAGTCCAAGATGGGTCTCAATCCTTCATCCTTCTTCGGGATTAGGAAATAAGGAGAGTAACATCCTTTGTTCCTCTCAGTTACAGGCCCTGTCTCTATAGCACCTTTATCTAGCAGGCTCACAATTTCCTGCATAAGGAACGGATCTGAAACTTTGAATGAGTGGCTCCCCGGTGGATTGTCCTGAGGCCTTTTTAGAAAGGGGAGGCAGTAAACCCTGGGCTACTGTTTCCAACATCCACGCATCTGAAGTAATGACCCACTATTCTTGCAGATGCTATGAGAGTCTGCCTCCCACCAGGGTTTTGTGTGTTAAGGCCTCAGAGAGGTTTTGAGGCGGCTGAAGCAGAGTAGCTGTTGCTTGGGCGGACTTGACACCTCTCCCACATCCAAGAGGAAATCTTCTTTGGTCCCTCTGACTTGCCAGTCCTCTCGCCCTTCCAACTGAGAAGTAGAAGCGAAAGGACCTACCCCTCCAAGATCCTCCGCTGGGGTGAGAAGGTTGTGGCTGTCTGATAGTGTCATCAAGGGATTCGGCTGCCGCCTTTGAGGTCTGCAGCTCTCTAGGCTTTCGTCAGCCTTGCTGCCAAACAGCTGGGTGCCGTCAAAGGGCATGTTGAGGAGCTTGGACTGCATGTCCGGTGCAAGCCCAGACTTCCTTAACCACACAAACCTGCGTATTACGGTGCTGGTCAGCAGAGTCCAGTCCTGATTGAAGAGACTCACACATAGACTCCTTTCCGTCTCTTACAATTTTCAGGAAGCTGTTTCTTTCTTCCCCTTCTGGAATATGTACAGCTGCCATGGCTATGCAGTTCCATAGGGTGAAAGTAAATTTAGCTAAGGCACAAGTGACATTTGCAGTTTTAAGAGCCATGCTCTCAGCAGAAAACACTTTAATTGCCCAAGCGTCAAAAAGCTCATCATCCCTGTCCGGCGGAATTGTTGGAAAAGCTGTTTGTTTAGAGGTGGATGTCGCAGCCTGAATAACAAGGCTCTCTGATGTAGGAGGTTTAGACAAATAGTCAGGAACGCTACTGTACGACCTGTGCTTCTTGGTGAGGTTTTGTTCACCGCTGGGCTTGCCTCAGGTGCCTCCCAGTTTGCCTTTACCTTTTTTTGCAATATGAACAGGGAGTTCTGGATCCATCTGAGGCCCTTTATCAAGGTTATTGGTCAGGTCATCATGCTCAAATGAGGGCGCTGGCCTGCCCCATCCTAGAAACTCTATTACCCTAGACATAAGATGTCTGTATGGGGCATCTCTGTTCTGCTGGGTAGGGTTCACCAAATTCAAGCTCTGGTGAAGTGTCAATCCCACTAGCCGACTGAAGATTTTCATATAAATCGTTTAGCCTCGACTCTTCCGAGATCAGGGCTTCTGGGACGTTGCCATGCTCCAAACCAAAAGGAGGGGTATCTGGGTCTAAAGGTTCATGTCTAAAGGTTCATGTCCTTCATAAATTGAAGACAACGATTTGAAGAAATAGCTCCTTGGTCAGGGTTTAAATGATTGTTCAACCTCCTTAGCAGGTTTAGAGGGCAAAGTGGTTGCTGGCTTTGACACCAATGGTGTTCATGGTTTCGAAGCTGTTGGCGTCAATGGTTTTGAAACTAACAGCACCAATGCCTTTGAAGACCTTATCGAAGCCCTCGAGGGGCACGATCCCCGACTCAATAGAGTCTTCGACGATTTCTCATCGAGTCGAGACCTCAAAAGGTTCTTGTGGGGTTTCTGGCCTGCGTCACTGTGTCAGCAACGTGACTGGAGCATGAATTTTGGTCTTTCCTTTCGAGGGGGTTGGGGCCTCCTTCTTGAAAATGTTTGTAATTTCCTGTCTTAATACCTCCCATTCAGCAGGAGTCAACAATTTGGTCTGGCAAGAAATTGTTCTCTCAGGAGAAGAATCCGAAGAGACGATGGAAAGTGACTGCTAGCGTCTTTTCTTCATCTTCTTCGAAGAAGATGAAGAATGGTGTGACCCACTTCTGGGTCGAGAACACTTGTTTGATTTTTTCCTTTGAGGAGAGTCGACATCTTGGCGCTGCAATCATGGCATTTTTTGAACCCAGTCTTTGGGGTTGGTGTCGATGACAAGGCCATCGTTTGAGAGTGTTGCAGTTCTTAAGACTGGAACCGAAGTGCACCGTAATTCTTCAAAGCGTTAGCTATTGCAGAAAAACGGAAATGAAGCCAACGGTATGACGTCGACATCGGGACGGAGGCCTTTGAGGCACATCCGCACAGCGCCCTCGGCGGAAAAAGTTTTTCTGAACCTGGAAATGAATATATTAAAAGATGAGGAATACGTGTGAGGACAATCCATTCGAAAGGGCACACCGGGTGCCCACAGGCAGGCCAGTGCCGGGAGCCCATACATGCATTGTCATTGCACGCTTTTGAATTTTAGGGATACCCTGCTGCAGATGGCAAGGGCGACCGGCCCGATTATATATAATGGCTCCTGCATCAGTTTCTTACCAGATTACACAAGGGAGGTGCAGTGGGCGCGACAATCCTTTGATTCCATTAAAAGCAAACTGCTCTCCAGCGGCATCAAATACGCCCTCTTCTTCCCCTTGCATTTAAAAATATATCATGGATCAAAGACACTCCTATTCAGCACACGACAGGAGGCGTGGGAGTGGTATGAGACCAACATTCAGTTCGCAAACGTACTCAGCCTGCGGAAGGATGCAAAGCGAACAAGGACGTAGCCAGAGCCCTTGTCCGCTCCGTTATTTTTGCAGGAACTGACGCTCCACAGAGGACAGTGATACGATCACTGACTGAGGGGAGGAAGGATGAACTGTAGTTAACAGGCAGCCCAAATGTCGGCGCAGTTCGAAAATGCTCAAACTATATTGGCAGCAACTTTAGTGACTAGGCCTCTGGATAATGGGAGGTTTGGTACAGGCCCGGGTTGGGTGTGTCGCTGCACTAGCGGACTCTCCGCTCATGGTTGAGTTATTCATCGCATGCAGGTTTCTCACAGGCCTTGGTGGACAGGTGCTTCAGTTGGGGGAAGAAGTGCAGGGAGGTGGGAGTTGGGGGTGTTTGTTACATAGTTGCTTGTTCTAGTTGGTTTTAGGGTTGGCTTGCATTGCTTGGCTGGGAAGGTGGAGAAATGGCAAGAATGAAGGCGAGCAAGCATATGGCTAACAGGGGGAATGAAACAAGATAAAAGGATCACGTTTTTAGCCTGCAATGTCAATGCCTCCAACATAAAGCAGAGGTTAGTGCTTCAGTTTCTGAACAGGCACTTCCAGGATTTTGCATTTCTTACAGAGACGCATTTGGCAAGGGTGCACTGCACGTTTTTACACAATCTAATTATAGGACTGCCTTTTTGCCAGAGGATCACGGGGTGCTATGATTTTAATTCACAAACTAATACCTTATTGAGGTAAGATCGGACCCCATGGGGAGGTTTGTGCCAATTCGAGGGGAATTGTGGAGGGCCGTTTGGGGCATTATGGCTGTAAAGACTGGAGGGAGGGATCTGTACTCCTGCTCTCTATATGGCAGAGAAGAAGCACAGAGCATCCCAGCCAAGATTCTCTATTTGGTAACGTTGGACGAGCAATCAAGGCTTAAGCTCTCAGGAGGTGATGCAGGCTGGTTCTTAAGTACAGTGTAGTCCCAAGCACCCACAAAGGAATATCCACACTCTATGTTAGTGATAACACAGTTCTTTATACAAATAAGGCTCAAGTTATGTACACAATAACACACTTTGTATATATTTATCATTTTAGATTTACCTGAGCACAGTCTCTATGTGGTACCACAATAACTTCTTAAGATTCCATTAAAATGCATCAACTCTAGACAGTTCAAATGGCATACAAATCAATGAATAAAGTGAACCAACAATAGACACAGGGGGAAAGCAAGTTGGCTAAACAATTGGCAGAATACTGGGCCCCTACCACTAGGCACAGTTCTGTGTGGGCAACCTGTAAATAATGCAATTTAACAAGCCCAGAAAATATAGTGTTCAATATAGACTTGGTTCCCTCCAAGAAGGTTCGACTACCCCCAATGTATCTGGTTTAGCAGAGTTAGACGGCAGGTTGTCGACGGATCCTTCTTGAGTGAACTCCCTTTAAAGCTGTAGCCATGGATCGTCGGGATCCCTCAACGAAAAAGTGAACAAAGGCGTTGAGGCTGCAGCTTCGGTCCTGGCAGTGCTCGTCGACGATCGGTCGTGGACGTCCTGCGAAGATGAGGCATGCGGTGCACCTCAATGATGATAGGTTGTTGCTGCAAAGAGTCAATGAAGAACTCTGGCCCAGCAAGGGCGTCGAGTCGTCTGTCTTTGTGGTCTTCAGGTGGTGGGAAACCCACCAGCGGATTCTCCTCAGTTCGTTGGCGACCTTGACTTTCTCTGGCGGGACAAAGCGGTCAACGGTGATGAGCAAGGGAGTCCTTGATTCAAAGTGTTTTTAGGCAATGGTGCGTTGCGGCTCCAGTTTTTGGCAGCACTGTGTCAAGCTGTCCCCGCATCTGGGCAACAACTTTGACAGGCTTCCAGCAGTTACGGCGATCCTCCGAACCCTGGTCGACGATGGTGGACGGAATGTGCCGGTGCTTCTCTTCGGATTCCTCGGCGGTCCCCGTCTCTGGTCGGCAGCCTTTCGAGGACTGACTTCCAGGGAGCCTTGGTGAAGGTTAGCTGGTGCATGATGGTCCCTCGTAGCTCGGGAAGAGGTCTCCTAGCCAGGTCCTCTCTTGGATCAGTTCCTTTAAGGCAAAGCAGCTTTCAGATTGCTTCGAAGGAAAACAGCAGTTAACCTTCTTCTTCCAGCTTGGCTTCGAGAATAAGCATCAAGTTTTGAATACAGCTTCTAAACGATTTCCATAAGCGAGAGGTCCCCAGATGTACTGTTTGGTCTCCTTCACTCTGCTGGGTCACAGTCAGGCAACCAATCATTCAGAAGGGCATTCAGGCAGGCAGGCAGGCAGCCAATCAGGCTCACAGTGCATTCAGGCCATTCTTCTCCATCCAGACACTCACAACAAGGAATGTGGATTGGGACAAGGACCCAGCCATTCAGCACTCGACACTGCATTCATACCAGTTTTAGGCAGGGCTGTCTCATTTATTGTGTCACACACAAGAAACCAGATACCCATAACATAAAATGCATATTGGTCATACACTCCATTCACCCAGGACCCACCCCAAGGGTGTACCCACAACATACAGTCACTAGGAAGGCTCCAGCCAGTCTGGCCTGGATGTCCCCACAATACCATATATGGAACTTCAACCCAACAGCCAGCCAGGGGAAGGGACAGAGTCAGGGCTTCCCAGGACTTTGGGAAAACAAGTTAACAGGCAACAGAAAGCAAGAGGCCACAGGGGCCATCTTGTCTCCTATCAGGAATCAACTGATTCCAATGGCAGGGCCGGGGTATCGCAAAATGGAGGATACTGGGAACACCCGTCAGATTCAGCATGGAGCTGCCACCAGCCCATACCCTGTTCTGTGGGCCACACACAGGTGCCCAAAAACATACACTAGGGGTACAGAGTTGTATCCCAAGGGTCTGTTCACCAAACCAAAAAGTGGAAGAGCTGCACTGCCCCACTGCTCCCACATGGACTCCTGTGCAGAAAATAACCCAGAACACACATGATAAAAGGAGTACAGGACAAAGGCATGGAGGCCCTGTCCCTCCAATGCATTTCCAGCATCACAGTGGCGGTGAATGCTCCTCCGCCGATAACACGGGAGCTACTTAGCGGCCTGTATTACATTATAGTACAGTCCGAGGCAGATATGTGGGTGTTGAGAGGCGATTTTAATGATGTCGCGGACACAGGCTGGACAGGTCTCGGGTGGGCAACAGGAACTTGGAGATGCCAACTAAATTGGGTGCATTTGCCACGCCATGGATGCACGGAGCTGATCTGGGGGTCTCTTTGGATGTTTTTCCTGCTGCCTGATTGACGGTTTCTAAGGGGCGATGCTCGATAGCGCCCAGTGTTGTAAATATGTTGTGAGAAGGGGTTTTTGGGAACCCTGTCCGTTCTGGCGCTGGATTGATAGAGAGATGATACTCATGAGGCTACTGCGTCAAGCGCATAACAATGAGGAACCATACCACTGCGATAAGTTGTGCAGTGGATTATTTTGTTTGTTATTAGTATGGATATACTATGGTCCCATAAGCAAAGCCAACACATGTTTCGACCCAAAAGGTCTTTGTCAAGGCATGGCTGGTATATAGTTGGGGGATCCTGTATAAGGTAGCCAGAAGGCAGCTTGTAGGCCAGCGAGGCATTCAGATGTCAGATGGGCAGTCACAGTGATCTTTCGATTCGATATTGCAAACTGATCAGGAATATTTCACCATAAATCAGGGCTCTGTGGACAGCCTAGTTATTGTCTTGGTGGGTTTAAAGACGGTCCTATGGGGGGGAGGTGATCTCTCGGGTGGCAGCATGGCGCAAGTAACATATTCTGGCAGTCAGGAAAGCAGAAAGGGTGGTGGAGGAGGCAAAGGCAGCGTTTCCTGAATCAGGAATGGGAGAGCCACTTCAGCGGTTACCAACAGCACAGGAAATGCTTAAAAATACGGCATTACAGTGCAAAACAGGCGCAATGTCATAGAAGGAGCCAGATCTATGAAGCAGGGGATAAGGCGGGTAAGATGGTGGTGTGGTTGGAACGGAGGGAGCAAGGTAGCAACCATGTGCGGATACTGCTAATGGGTGCGGGGGAGGAGCTTACTGAGGAGGCGTAGATTGTACAGGCATTTGCAACACACTACAGGGCTCCGGGGGGGTTACACCTCGGGCACATAGACCCAGGGCATAGATCCAGCGGTCTTGCCACAGTTGACGGCTCCCCAGAAAGCAGAACTGGTGGCAGACATTTGGGAGGAGGAGATAGTGGCGGCCATAACCCAGCTCCAGTCTGGAAAGGCCCCGGGAGCAAATGGCTTCCCAGTGGAGGTCTGGAAGAGATTAGGGGAAGTGGTGGTGGGACCGCTGCATCAGCTCTTCCAGCGGAGTGAGCAGGATGGGATTCTGCCTGAGGAGCTAAGGGTAGTGCGTATAGTAGTGCTCCCCAAGCCGGCAAAACGCCCAGAATATTGCACCTGTTATAGGTCAACCCCACTCATAAATGGGGAAGCAAACGTTTTAGCGAGAATCCTAGCCAATCGCTTATTGGGGGTTGTGATGCCTTAGTCCTCGTCCTACCACTTCTCTGGGTGTGGTCTCTCTATGTGTTCTGCCACTGAGGTCCAACCTGTACCTCTTGCAGTGTAGCTCTTCAGGTTTTCCTTTTGATGAACAAAACCCCAGGGATACCCTTATGGCACCCATGGGTCGGGGGTGCACCCTTGTATCCCTTATGTGTGTTTGTGGGCAACTGTGTTGCCCACATAGCATTGTATGGGCTAGTGGCAGCTACATGCTGACTTGGCAGTGGCTCCGAGTTTCCTTCATTTTTGGGACACCCAGACCCTCCCATAATCAATGGATTCCTGACAGACGGCAAGATGGCCCCTGTGGCCTCTTGGTTTCTATTGCCTTTTACCTTGTTTCCCCAAAGTCCTGGGGAGCCCTGCCTCTGTTCCCTCCCCCTGACTGGCTGTTGGGTGAAACATATGGCTCTGGGGCTGCCTGTCAGACTGACCTTCCCAGGTGCTGTGTCTTGTGGGTACACTCTAGGGGTGGGACCTATGTGAATGGAGTCTGAAGTTTATTCACATTCTGTGTTATGGGTGTCTGGTTTCTGTGTGTGACACAATGACTGAGACAGCCCTGACTGCAACTGACATGAATGCAGTGTAGTGTGCTGAAAGGCTGGGTGCTTACCCCAATCCACATTCTTGTTAACGGGTGTCTGGGTGTAGTGAATGGCCTGAATGCCTGGGAGCCCGATTGGCAGTCTGCCTGCATGAATGCCCTTCTGCGTTATTGGTTCACTGAGCCTGGCTCAGCCTGAGTGAATGGGAGCCAATGTGTAATGGGGGACCTCTCCTTCAACAATTTGTTCAGAAGCTGAAGTCGAAGCTGAAGTAAGAAAAAACTGTTTCTTGAAACCCAGCTGGAGGAGAAGTCTGCTGCTGCATTTTCTTCGTGTAATCCAAAAGCTGCTGTTTTCTTCGAATGACTGCTCCAGAGAGGACCTGAAAAGTAGACCTCTCCCCGAGCTACAAGTGACCATCGTGCAACCTGATACTCTTCATCCGAAGTGCCCTGGAAGCCAGTCCTGTGTGCCCAGAGAATGGGTCTTCACGAGTCCTGAAGAGCAGTGCCCAAACATCTTGAGTCGAAGAAGTCCATTGGTGTCACCCAGGGTCCGGAGGTGCATTTCGTGACAACTGGAAACGGTTGAGGTCTACCAACTAGAAGAGGGGGTACCCTCGCATAGCAATGCTGGACACTCGAAGCTGTGAAAGTTCCAAACTGCCTAAGAACATTTCTTTTTTCACCCACAAATGATCTTTTATTGAACTCACAATGAACATAGCAAGAGTTCAAAAACAATATAACATTCAAGGCGAGAACATTGAAACTTCTTTTCATTTTCATAATCACCAAAATAATAAAAACAAAGATTAACAAACAATATTAATAACAATTGGTCCTATGAGTTGTCCCAGTCCTCTTCTCAAACAGCATTTCAAATCCTTGTTTCCTCTCTGATCCTTCCCATCCCTAACAGAGGCCCTGACATGTATCCATTACATTAGATTTGGGATAAGTGCTTTAGGATCTGCGGCCTTAAAAACATGTGTTCCTTGTCTTGTACAAATTCAAAAATGGGGCCCAAATACGAGAGAACCAGAGTCATTTTCTCTGTGACATGTGCAGTTAACTTTACCATAGCCACTATGCCACATATCTTAACCCACCAATATGATAGACATGGCTCCTCAGTTGTTTTCCAGAAGCGTGCACGGTTTAGTTTAGCCGCTAGCAGTAATTGTGTTATGAGCTCTGCCTTAGGACCCGATGAAGGAAAAGTGCCATCTTCAGGAACATCCCCCAGAAGCATAATGAGGAGGTACATAGGGAGAAAACACCCCGTTATATCTTTTATCCTTCACCGAATTTCTTGCCAATATGTTTTTGTAACGTGGGTCAAAGCCACCACATGTGTGTGATCTCCCAACTGCCCACACCCGTGCCAACAGCAATCTGGATATTCGGGTAGGATTGCATGTAATCTCTGTGGAGTCATGTACCAATGGTAACACATTTGTATCACACACTCTGTGAAAAACGTGCATCTGGAGCTTTTTTTCATTTTTTGTTCGGCCCCATATTTTCTGCCAGAAGTATGTTGGAATCTCAATCCCTAATTCCCTTTACCAGCGTGTCATATATAGAAGTTTATCCTCAACAGAAGCTTTTTCTAATAGGTGGTAACAACTGGAAATTTGCTGATATTCTTGCCCCCCCCCCCGAAATCTTAAATTCAATCCCTATGGGAAGACGTGACCCTGCCTGGATAACTCAGCCATTGAACACCAAGTGTCTAATGTGGAAGTATCTAAAACATTCTATTTCAGGTAAGTTAAACTTTTCTTTACACTCTATGAATATGAGGACTTCCGTCTTTGTATAGGTCCCTGAGCTGCAAAGAGTGATTCCCAATGTGCAAAGACCCCACTCACCATTCCCAGGGAAAATTCTGGGTTCCGTAGCACTGGTGATAAGGGCCCCCGAGTCCTGTTTTAACCCCCAGTTGTGAGCAAGCTTTAGCCCAGATAGTAAAGGTAGACCGGGTAGATTCCAAAAAATGGACCCTGGCAGATTTCGGTAGGAATGTTAAATGGGCTAGGGGAGAGCGGAGCTTGCTCTATTATCTTCTATTTCGGGCACCTTTCCTCTAGTGCCCATTCCAGCATTGACGCAATCTGGTTGCTTGGAAGTAGCGCTATATAGATTGGGACCCCCATTTCCCCATCCCCTATGACCTCAGAAGTACTTGGCACGAAATTCCAGGTGGTTTATTTTTCCATATGAATTGACCTATTACTTTCTGTAGTTCTAGAAGGTCTCGTTCTGAGATGAGAACTGATAGTGCTTGAAAAACAAACAGGAGTCTCGGTAGGATTGTCAATTTAATTGCACTGACCCTTCCCAGCCACGAGATTTCCTGCATTTCCCATCATTTCAGAGTGTCTTTAGTCTCCTTCTACAATGTGGGCTGTGGACTCCCGCAATGGCTTTATATGATTTACTAATGTGAACCCCTAGGTGGACTGCAGTGTCAGATGAGATGGGTTTCGGGTGGTTCCATGATTGCTAATCCCACCGATTTCTGATGGTTAATGCAAAATCTTTCCAGCAGTGCAAGTTAAAGCGGGATCAACAGGAAAGGTTTGTGAAGGAAACAGAATATCATTGGTATATAACTCCACTTTATTTGTAGTACCCTCATGTGTCGGGTCCAGTATATGTGGATTGCTCTATCATTTGTGCCAGGGGTTCTAAAGCCAATACAAAATTAAGGCAAAACAGCAGGCATCCTTGCCTCGTACCCCTACCCAGAGGAAGTGGAGCTGATTTAGTAGCAATTACTTTGATTATGGTAGATGGAATTTGATAGTTAGCCATTATTAGTTTGTTAAATACCGGGCCAAAGCCATAAGCCGGCAGTACTGCTTGTAAAAAATTGCATGACGTGCTGTCAAATGCTCGGTGAGCATCTAGGAAAAGGAGTGATAAACCACCCGGGATTCTAGGGGCCTTTGCTACCAGATCAACCACCCCACGAATGTTGTCATGAGCCCCTCTATTTTTAATTAAACCGGTTTGATCTTCATTAGGTGAGGGAGGACCTCTCCCAGCCTTTTGGCCAGGATTTTGCTATGGAATTTGGCGTCAGTGTTTAGGAGAGCAATGGGCGATATGAAGTGCAGATCTCGGGGTCTTTCTCCAGTTTGAAAAGTAGCGTGGTTGTGGATTCTGCCATGGAATGCAATATTTTCCCAGAGTTGGAGAAAGAATTAAATAGAGTGCTGAGTTGCTAGATTAAGGGACCCGCGAATGCCTTGTAGAAACTGTTGGTAAACCCATCTCGGGACTAAATCTCCAGGCTGTCTTTGATTTCACACACCGGCAAACACGCATTGCAGCACGCAAGTACGCAAGTCTTTCCTTACTTTCATTCACCAACTGCAGCCTCCTTGGCGGTTGGCCAATACAATTCCACGGCAAATCTATTTAAAAGATCACGCTGGGAGCGCAGCGACTGAGTGCAGCCCGAAGTCAGGCCAAAGTTTGGCCCGCCTGCGCAGAGTCTGTGCTCTGGGCACAGCTAGCTGATAGCAAGATTGACATTCGTAGGGAGATTCTGGCTTTGGCGCCGCCACAAACGTGGTTTCCAGCCGGTTGGCAGCAGATACAGGGTAAAGCAGCACCACCTGGGCTTGCGATTCCCCTGTATGCATGTCTGATGAACACACATTCCCTGGTGGCCCGTAGAAGGGAGATGTACTTGATGGAACTCTTTTGCCCGAATCTGGTGTTCGTCATGGAAACTTGGTTTTCTGACTCAAGAGGTCCGGATCTTATACAGGCATTACCACCAGGCTACGCTATACTCCAGGTAGACCATGGGGCAAAGCACCCAGGATGGGGGTAGCATTCATTTATAATACACAAAATGAATGCTCACTACTACCTACCCAGTTCACTGGAGGCAGAGTTGGAGCATCTAGTTGTGAGAATTGTAGTAAACGCCAATTGGGTATGCCATCTCACATTGGGATGTCGCCCGCCTTCTACTAATCGTGCCAAGTTTGCTAGAGTCTTTGTGAATGATGCATCAAATCTAGCTTTGCAATACAAACATTTTATTGTATTGGGAGATTTTAATTTATGGGCGGAGGATCCATCAGCACAAGTAAACAAGGTTTTCTTTAAAGCCATGAGGCAACTTCAGTTAATACAACAGACAATGGGCCCCACTTAGGTTAAAGGTCATACTCTGGACCTCATATTTGCCTCCCTGCTCGTGAAGTTTTCTCAAGTCTTCCTCTTACTTGGTCCGACCATTATGTTGCTCCTTTTATGATTCGGACAGCTGGGCAATAAAAAACAACCTCTATTTATAGCATACCCACCATGAGACGCAACTGGGCGAGAGCTGACCCTGTTGCAGTCTTTTCCACAGTTGCTCAGCAGCATGCCAAGGACCTATCTGATTTCGGCCCTAGGCCCTCGGACATAGCTAGGCTGACTAATGCAATGGAGGTAGCGGCGGACGAAATGGTGCCATTTCAAATGATGACAAAATCGCCCCTCTACTGCCCAGAGCTTTGCCTCTTGTGCCTCATGATCCGACAGGGAGAGCGGAAGTGGAGAAAACATTATGATGCTCAATTGTGCGATGACTATAAGCAACAACGTACAGCCTATGACAAGGCTTTAATAGCAGCTAAATCCCTCTATTTTGCTGACCCTATTCAATCTGCGGTTAACACTCCAAAAAAGCTCTTTGAAACAAAAAAAGAACTTGACGAAACCAGTTACTAGCATTGTGGCGGTCTTTCGGAATTCTTTATTAGTAAAATCGAAGGGCTCAGGAAGGACATTACGGAGAAAAGAGAATATTGAACATAGTAATGATAAGATCTCCGAAAGTGGGTTAGTGACATGCACCATTGTAGCCAACACAGCGGCTTGTTTCTCGACCTTTGTATTAACAAATAAGGAGGAAATGAGTAAGACGGTAGCAGGAATAAAGTCTGCATCTCCTCTTGATGACATCCCCCTGCACCTACTAAAATTGGCACCTGAGGCTTTCTATGAGAGTCTGGCCACAGCAGTGAATTTGTCTCTGACTTGGGGCAAAATTCCTAATAAATTAAAAGAGGCTTTGGTAATACCTTTACTGAAGAAGCCATCCCTTGATGCCTCAGTCTTGGCAAATTATCGCCTCATTTCACTGCTTCCCTTCCTCATGAAGATACTAGAAGCAGCGGTTACGCCACAATTGCGGGCCTTTCTCGAAGGACAGAACATCTTGGATAGCTGCCAAATGGGCTTTTGCCCACTGATGGGCACCGAATCGTCCTGGTATCAGTACTTGATTACCTTACCATGACCAGAGACGAGGGGGGCTCGGCAGGCCTTATTTTACTGTTCCTATTGGCCGTCTATGACACGATGGATCATGGGAGTCTGATATGTAGGTTACAGGAAGCCAGGTTCACTGGGTGGTTCTGGACTGGTTCTGTGCTTTTCTGAGTTCACGTTCGCAAACAGTTTCTCTCTATCCCCATCAAGCACCCTCGGAGGCAGTTACTTGTGGGGTCCCACAGGGCTCTGCCTTGTCCCCCTTACTTTTCAATGCATCTATCAGGCCACTGATGGCACTTATTCACTCATTTGGGTTCAGGGTTTTCTCCTATGCTGATGACACCCAGATGTTGTTCATACTGGATCCAAAACAAGCTGACATGAGCAAAAGATTTTCAAAAATTGCCTAGACTCCGTCTGGGGCTGGATGGAGACAAATTGGCTCAAGTGAAACCGTTGGAAGACAGAGGTCCTGATTACCGGCCCTCCTGAGGTGGCTAGAGGATTGACCGACGATTTCTGGCCATTATCGCTTGGTCCTTTGACAGAACCAGCCAGAGTGGTTCAGAACCTTGGTGTGAAAATACCAGAAACATTGTCTATGGAGACCCAGGTCAACACACTATGCGGGTTTCCTCAAACTTAAGCAATTGAAGAAGGTCCTTCCTTTTGTTTCCGAACATTTTCATGCACAGATAATGGCAGAGTGCGTCAATGGTAGCACTGACTATTGCAATGCTATTTATTGAGCACAACCACTGTATCTCATCCAGTGACTGCATGTACTGCAAAATGCAGTACTGCACCTGGTGAAACATATCCCATTTGCAGCAGGTGTTACCGAGGCTCGGCAATCTCTTCAGTGGTTGCCTATTGAGGCTAGGGTCAAATTTAAAGCCCTGTGTATGATCCATTGGCGTTGAGCGGCAAAGGATGTCTAGCTATTCAGTAGAACCTTCAGATTTATACCCCAGGCCGATCTCTCTTCTGTACGTACCTAAATATAGGATGGAGCGGTTAGGTGACCATGCTTTTTCCATGGCTGGCCCCAAGCTTTGAAACTCCCTTCCTTACCAGTTAAGGACGACAGTCGACTTCCTATCCTTTAAGCAAAAGCTTAAGACTAGTCTCTTCTCGTGAGGTGATCTTAGTCTCTCCGTCCGGTATCCGATGAGCGCCATGATGCCTTTGGTGACAGTGCGCTATACAAATAGCCGATTGATTGATCTGGGCCGGGAGCCTTTCCCGATGAAAGAGAACGTATGGTTTGGGCTACCTCCTGGGCAGATATAGGGTTCTCTAATGCTTCCCTCATAGTGTCTGGGATTCGGGCGAGTTGTGCCTGTTCAATATATTCTCGGGTATGAATAGGGTTTCCCTTATGTGGGGTGGATGCCTTACAAAGGAAATCTGACATAATCTTCAGCTTCCCGTCTTCCGTGATTACCACTTCCCATCCAATGCTCCAATATAGTTAAGAATTGCTGCTTTCTTAAGTTTGGCTGCCAATAATTTATTTGCCTTGTTACCTCTTGAGTAGAAGTATTGTTTTGTCTTACGGAGGAAAGCACAGGGGCAACACGCTGGTGTTGGAAGTAAGACCATGCAAATCAACAGAGGTTTGAATCCCGGATCTGCGCCTAGAAACCAAATTTAGGTATGGTATAAGGCGGGTTATAAAAATCCAATAAAATAAATAAGCATAGACTGTGCTGCCTTCCCCATCATAAGAGTCTCCAGGGCTTTTCTAGCTATTCTGAGATCCCGTAATGAGCGCCTATTGCCTTTCACTGCATGCGCTTTCTCCTTGTCATTAACCATACCCTGCAATATAGTATGATGTAGTCTGAGTTTTGGCCCTAGCCACAGATTGCCCTATTATGACCCACCGAAAGACTGCATTCCCTGCATCCGACACAGATCGCATACCCAGATCGTCTGTAACATTTTCTTGGAAGTAATTGGCTATAGCCTCTTCTATATGTGTCCTTGCGACCGCATCTGTCAGTATAGCCTCATTCAATCTCCATGGGGGTTTTTGTCGTGGCGTACTCTGACCTAGGTCTAACTCCCGTTTTACAGGAGAATGGTCTGTGAGCGCTTTTGGTAAGATCTCTATTACTTAAACCAGCGGAATGTGAGTAATAGAGACTAGGCAAATATCTAGTCTGGAGAAACCCTTGTGCACAGCAGAGTAAGAAGTATAGTCCCTCTACCTGGGTGGAAGAAACGCCATGTCTATTAAGGAGAGCTCTCTCAAAAGCGTTGCCATGGCATAATAGTTACTTTTGTCATTGGTAGTGGGGGCTAGTGATTTATCTACGATCGTGTCTACCACACAATTGAAGTATCCTCCCAAAGGGTTTCCCCCTCCATAAAATCTGCCACGGTCTCCAAGAACTTTCCCCGAAACTCAGCCTGCTTTTCATTAGCGCCATATAGAACGCCTAATGTGAGCTTACGTTCCCTCAGGCAACCCATGAGTAGCAGATATCTCCCATCTGAGTAGCGCATAACTTCCAATATTCGCAACAGTAGGCTCTTGTGAACCAGGATGGCTCCTCCGTGTTTTTTTAAGGCCACAAGTCGCAAAATAGGCACTTTGGTATAATTTAGTAATGAGACGCTTTTCATCTCTTTCTAATAAATGGGTCTCTTGTAGGAAAACCAGATCCACCTAATTCTTTGCAGTAATGCATTCCGCTTTATTGGAGAGTTTAGACCCTGAATATTCAGGGTCAGGCTTGAGATATCAGGGGACACCATCATGGGGTTCAAGTCAAGATCTCAACACTAAGGCAAACTGGGAATCGGGACGAGACGCTCTGAGTAATACTTTCGAGATGTAGTGCCCAAGAACCCACGAATGACCAGTACCAAAAGAAAAGATCTACGAAAAATAAAAACCCAAAATGTGTAATTACCCAAAAAGCAAACCAACATTCCGTTATTCGGAATAACATTCCCATGGGTGCCATTCCCTCACAGCAACCCCCTGCCCCCCTCTTCCGTTATCCCTAGCTTCAAGCAAATTTATAATACGTTTGCACCATCCTTGCCAACATAGGAGATTATAGTCCCATACCACCAGTTCTAAAGGACCTGGCAGGCCAGGGTCATTGATGCTGTGAGATGAACAAGTTACTTCTTACCTGGTAACGTTCTTTCGACGGGATGTTCCTCCGACGTATTCCTTATCTTTGATAATACATTTCCAGCTTGCTGGCCTCAGAATTTTTTTTCTGTAGAGGGCGCTGCGCGTCGACGTCCACCGAGTCGATGTCCCTCGACGGCCACCGTATGCTCAGTTCCGTTTTGTAGCATAAGAAAAGTCATACCTGAATTGGTTATTGACCTTGAAGGAGCGTAAACTGCAACCACAAGGGAAGTATCACTGCGGGGATGGATGGGAGGGGCGATAAGGAATACGTCGGAGGAACATCCCGTCGAAAGAACTTTACCAGGTAAGAAGTAACTTGTTCTTCAAAGGGATTGTGTCCGCCGACGCATTCCTCATCTTTGACAGACTCCCATAGCAGTGGCATGTAATTGGAGGTGGGAGTGAGAATGTTATGTATCCCTTTACGGATGGACCGAATGTAATACGGCCTTGCCAAATCTGGTCTCTTGAGCAGTGGAGGAATCCAGAATGTAAAATTTAGTGAACGTATGTGCGGACGACCATGTGGCAGCCGCACATATGTCTTGGACCGGTACCCCTCTTTGGAGAGCCGAAGAGGCTGCGATACTCCTGGTTGAATGAGCCCTGAGATTTTGGGGTGGCTCTTTCCCTGCCAGTTTGTAACATTCCAGGATGGCCAAAATAATCCACCTGGAGATGGTTTGTTTTGTTATGGGTAGTCCCAACTTGTGACCTGAGTATCCTACAAACAGTTGGTCTGCTTGCCTGATCCTAGCCATTCTGCTGATGTAAAAGCTGAGAGCTCGCCTTGGGTCCAGCCTATGTAGCCTTTCCTCCTCTTTCCCCGGATGGGGAGGAGGGTAGAACAAAGGTAAGGTAATTTTCTGAGTAATATGAAATTCAGAAACCACCTTTGGGGGGGAAATTAGGCTTCACCTGTAGGACAACTTTGTCCTTGTGGAAGATTGTATGTGGGGGTTTACAGGCGAGAGCTTGTAGCTCGCTCACCCTCCTAGCAGATGTTAGTGCTACCAATAGGACAGTTTTATGCGTGAGAAATCTCAGCGCGCAAGAGTGAAGTGGTTCGAATGGAGTGCCCATTAGGAAGTTTAAGACTAAATTTAAGTCCCATAAGGGAACCTGGAATGGTTTTGGAGGGTAAACATTAGTTAATGCCTTGAGAAATTGTACCACTAGAGGAAGTTTGAAATACGATGGTTCCTCCGCAGTGCGCTTGAAGATAGAAAGCGCTGCGAGATAGCCTTTTACAGTGCCAACTTGAAGGCCTGAGTTTGCCAAGTAGAGTAGAAACGATAACACCGTTGGTGTACCACATGAAAAAGGGTCGATATTCTCTTCCCTACACCAGCTGCAAAATTTGTTCCAACGGCAGCGGTATAAAGACTTTGTTGCTGACCTTCTGGCCGAAAGCAACACCTCCCTGACGTCATCAGGGAGATCCCAATCCTTGTACCTCACCCTTTCAGAAGCCAAGCGTGAAGGTTGAGGGTTCTGGTGTCTGGATGGAGAACCTGACCTCCCTTCTGCGAGAGAAGATTCTCTTTGAGTGGAAGACGGATTGGAGGGCAGATGGACATATCTAGAAGGTCCGGGTACCACGTTCTCCTGGCCCAAACCGGGGCAATTAGGATCATGGTTTTCCAGAATCTTCTCAAACTCCTGATCATTTGAGGAATAACAGGGACTGGTGGGAACGCGTAAAGGAGTGGAAACTCCCAGTTCACTACGAACGCGTCTCCTAGAGCTCCTCTCGGGGGAAATTCCCTTGAACAGAACAGATTGCACTTCCTGTTGGTGCTTGTGGCGAACAGATCCACCTGAGGGGTTCCCCAAAGGGCGAAGATTTCTTGAAGGACTTCCTGAGCTAGCTCCCACTCGTGGGAGACTGTGCTCTGCCTGCTCAGAGCATCCGCTGTCAAGTTCTTCTCTCCGGCTAGGTGGACTGCCGATAGAGAGATTCCTTCTTGGATTGCCCAAAACCAGAGCTGCATCGCCTCTCTGCACAGTGGCAGTGATCCTACGCCTCCTCTTTTGTTGAGGTAGTGCATGGCCACCGTGTTGTCAGTCATTATCAGGACATTTCTCCCCTGTACTGATGGCAGGAAAGCTTTCAGCGCTAGTCTGATCGCTCTCAGCTCCAATAGGTTAATGTGTAGTCTGGACTCTGATGGAGTCCAACGACAGCTGATGGTCAAGTCGTTGGCATGGGCTCCCCACCCCGTGAGTGAGGCGTCTGTGACTACTGTTATCTCCGGCCATGGTTGCCAAGACAGTTCTTCTTTCAAGATGTTCTCTGGATAGGCCCACCATTGAAGGTCGTGGGCTACCTTGTCCGGAATCCGGAGGAGATCTGTCATTCTCCCTGAGAATTGCGACAACTGACTTCTCAGTGCCCACTGAAGAGATCTCATTCTCAGGTGAGCCTCTGGCACAAGGAAGATGAAGGATGCCATGAGTCCTAGCAACCTCAAAAAGTCGAAGGCTGGGAGACGTTGGGCATTTTGAAACTTAATGACCATCTGTAGAATATCTTGAGCCCTCACTTCTGGTGGCGAGGCTTTTCCCAGGGAAGTGTCCAGGACCGCTCCAATGAACTGGAGTCACTGTGATGGTATCATCTGTGACTTCTTTAAATTGAGGGAGAAACCCAGTCTGTGAAGGAAGTGGCAGGCATAATCTAGCTGGGCCTGGGCCTGTTCCGAAGATACAGCCCTGATCAGCCAATCGTCCAGGTAGGGGTAGACGTGGATCCCTTCCCTCCTTAGACTCGCCGCCACTACCGACATCAGCTTGGTGAAGACCCTCGGGGCGGAGCTCAGCCCAAATGGCAGAACTCGAAATTGATAATGAGAGTCGCCAATTGCGAACCTCAGGTATTTCCTGTGTTTGAGATGGATTGGCACATGAAAATAAGCATCCTGAAGGTCCAGAGATACCAGCCAGTCCTGGAGCTGGAGGGCCTGAAGGATCTGAGAGAGAGTTACCATCTTGAACTTGTCCTTCCTGAGGAACTTGTTCAATTCTCGTAAGTCCAGGATGGGTCTCAGTCCTCTGTCCTTCTTTGGTATGAGAAAGTGGGGGGGGGGGATGAGTACCAGCCCTTGTTCCTGTCCGCTACAGGTACCGGTTCTATGGCACCTTTCTCTAGCAGGTCTATAATTTCCTGCAAGAGGAGCAGATCTGGAACTTTTAGAGAGCTGTTCCCCGGTGGATGACTCTGAGGAATGTGTAGAAAGGGTAGGCAGTAACCCTGGGCAACTGTCTCCAATGCCCAAGCATCTGACGTTATAGCCTGCCATTCCATCAGATGGTGAGTTAACCTGCCCCCTACAGGTGTATCGTGTGGGAAGGCCTCAGAGTGGTTTGGGGGCGGCTGATGCAGATGCCGAGGGTAAAGAGGCACCTGCTGCGGCCTTAGTACTTTTGACCCATCCCCCTCGGGTGGATCTCCTTTGGCCTCTTTGAGCCGGCTGTCCTCTGCCTTTCCCGAATGCGGAATAATAGCAAAAGGACTTTCCTCTCCCAGAGGTTCCTGAGGGGCGAAAAGGAGTTTGGCGGATAGCAGCTCCTAAAGATTTTGCTGCTGCTTTAGAAGTCTGTAACTTTTCTAGACTGTCATCAGCCTTTTTTCCGAATAGTGAAGAGCCGTCAAAGGATATATTCAAAAGTCTGGCCTGTACATCTGGAGCAAAGCCAGACTTTCGCAACCACGCATGCCTGCGGATTGTTGTACTTGCCGCCATGGCCCTGCTGATACTGTCAGAGGAATCGATGCCAGTTTGAAGAGATTCGCACATTGCATCTTTGCCATCTTTAATAATGTTAAGGAAGGCTTCCTTTTCCTCTCCTTCAGGTATGCAGTCAGCCGCTGATGAAGCACACTCCCATAGTGTGTGACTGAACGTGGCAAGCGTACAGGTGGCGTTGATGGACTTCAACGCCATACTACAAGCAGAGAAGACTTTCTTCGCCATAGAGTCGTACCTCTTGTCATCTCTATCCTGTGGGACAGTAGGGTAAGCGGTCCTACTGCTAGATGAAGTTGCCGCTTGAACCACCAGGCTTTCTGGGGTCGGGTGTTTTGATAAGTATTCAGGGTCAGCAGCCGCTACCCTATACTTGGCTACTTGGCTGACAATCTTTTATTGACCGCAGGGATAACTTCAGGAGTTTCCCCAATTAGATGTAATTTTGCTTTGCAAGGCTGCATGGAAGGGGACCACGGGGTCCTCCTGTGGACCTTTGTCTAAAATGTCTGTTAAATCATCCCGTTGAAAAACAGGGGAAGGTGCAGACCAACCCATAAATTCAATAATTCTTGCTATAAGGGTTCTATAGGGTGTTTCGGCATGTTCCCCTGGGTCTGGCTTAACAGATTCCACTTCTGGGGAAGTGTCCAGCCCACTTGCCTCATGTAGTGACTCTTGTAGGTCCTTCAGCCTTCTTTCTTCAGAGGTGAAATCCTCTGAAATAGGCAGTGTGGTCCTCTGTAACCCAAATGTTTCCTGGTCAGAATCTTCCCCCTCTTCATAAATTGAAGACAGTCCAGGGTACTCTGACCTCTGAAATGGTGTAAAACCCATCTCTAAGGCAGAAGGAGCCAAACTCGTCATTATTGGGCCAGAAAACGTCGATGTCGTCGACGCCGATGTGACAGGCTTCGAAGGCGCCAAGAACGGTGTCGAAAAAACTGGAAGGGGTCTCGAAGAACTCGAGAGGATCGGGATCCTACTTGAGGACATCAACGACGGTCTCGGCGTCGTGCCAGAGGCCCTTGGAATCACCGTTGGCTGTGGAGCGGCCTTGGTCTTCTCTTTCATCAGCGTCGATGTTGGCGTCGACGATAGCATCAAGTCGATCGACCGATGTGTCGAGGAACCCTTCGACAACGGCGTCGATGGTGCCGATCCGTGCGCCGAAGGAATCTTCGGCGTCGAAGACGGTGTCTTCTTACCCGATGGCTCATGGCGCTCTCGGGTGGAATGTTTTGCCGGGTGCTGCGACTCGCGGCGTTTTGATTTTTTGGGTTTTTCACCCGGGGTATCACCCTCAGCTGTCTTCGAGGGGGTCGAGGCCGCGTTCTCGAAGACGCTTAACATTTTCTTTCTGAATTCCTCCCACTCCGCTTGAGAGCTGTGTTTAGTGGGACAGGAGACCCTTTCTGGGGACACAGAAGACGATGAGGAAGGGGCTCTTCAACGTCTCTTTTTTGAGTGTCTTGATCTCGACGAATGGTGGGAGCTACTTCGAGATCTAGAATGGGAATGTTTTCGACGGCGAGGAGACGAATGCCTCGACTCAGCCGAAGAAACCTTCGAGGAGGTTTTGACTGACTTACCTCTCTCGAGCTTCCCCTTGCGCACCTTCAAGACTTTCGCCGTCATGGACATGCAGTCCTCACACTCCGGACAATGGTGCTCGGAACCCAAGCACCACAAGCAGATCCTGTGTGGATCAGTTATCGACATTTTTTTACCGAAGTCTCGACATTTCTTGAAGCCGGATCGCGGCGTTGTCAGTTCCGATGAAGATGCCATCGAGAACGACAAGGTATTATTCGAGTAGATATAGTAGTTAATCTGACTGAACTGAGCAACGACATTCCGAGGCCCCACAAAGCGCGGAAAAATGGAACTGAGCAACGGACGCAGCGCGTAGCTATTTATGGGCATGGTGATGTCGGCGCCGATACGGTGGCCGTCGAGGGACATCGACTCGGCGGACGTCGACGCGCAGCGCCCTCTACAGAAAAAATTTCCGAGGCCAGCAAGCTGGAAACGTATTATCAAAGATAAGGAGTACGTCGGAGGACACAATCCCTTCGAAGAACAAGTTACTTAGCAACTGTAACGTTCTTTAGAATGGATGTTCCTCCCACGTATTCCTTATCTTTGATATTCATTTCCAGCTTCCTGGCCTTGGATTTTTTTTTCAGTTGAGGGCACTGAGCGACGATGTCCCTCGGAGGCCTCTGTGTCGACGTCATCATAGGTATAAATAGTCGCGGGCAGTGTCGGTTGCTCAGTTCCGTTTTGAAGTGCTATGTTTGTTCAGTATGAGATGGTTAGTGCCCTTGAAGGAGCGTATGCTGCAACTACATGGGCCATTTTTCCTGCGGGGAAGGATGTGAGGAGCGATAAGGAATACATGGGAGGAACATCCAGTCGAAAGAACATTACAGTTGGTAAGTAACTTGTTCTTCGAATGGATTGTGTCCTCCCATGCATTCCTTATCTTTGATAGACTCCCAAAGCAGTAATGTGTACAGGAGGTGGGAGTACAAATTAGTATGGTTTAAGTGTGCACAGAGTGCAATACAGCTTTTCCAAATTTAGTTTCTTGGCTAGAGGAGGAGTCTAGACTATAGAATCTTGTAAAGGTATGTGCAGACGACCATGTGGCAGCTGCACAGATGTCTTTTATTAGAACTCCCCTCTGGAGAGCTTACGAAGCTGTGATACCTCTGGTTGAATGAGCCCTCAGATGTTGAGGGGGGTCTTTTCCTGCCAATTTATAGCAATCTAGGATAGTTAAAATTATCCATCTTGAGATGGTTTGTTTGGTAATGGATAGGCCTAGTTTATGTCCTGCATACCCCACAAACAATTGGTCTGCTTGCCTAAGTCTTGCAAGTATGCTGATGTAGAAACTTAAAACCCGCTTTAGATCAAGTCTGTGCAATCTTCCTCCTCTTTCCCAGGATGAGGGGGAGGGGGAGGGTATAAGTTAATGTTATTCTCTGCATAATATGACATTCTGACAACCTTTGGGAGGAAATTAAGCTTCATGTGAAGGACTACTTTATCCTTGTGGAAAATAGTATGTGGAGGTTTGCAAGATAAAGCTTGTAGTTCGCTCACTCTTCCGGCAGAAGTTATAGCCACTAGAACAATTGTTTTGAGAGTGAGAAATCCTAATGGGCAGGAATGGAGGGGTTCAAAAGGAGTGCCCATTAGAAGTTTTAGAAATAGATTTAAGTCCCACAGGGGAACTTGAAAAGGAGTTGGAGGGTAGACATTAGTCAACTCTTTCAGAAATGGAATGACTAAAGGCATCTTGAAATATGCCGTGCGTTTGAAAATTGATAGCGCTGCGAGATAACCCTTAATTGTGCATACTTGTCCTGAATTTGCTAAGTGTAGTAGGAAAGATAATACTGTCGATGTGTTGCATGAAAAAGGGTAAATATTCTCATCTCTACACCAGCTGCAGAATTTGTTCCAATGGTAGCAGTATAGTGATTTGGTTGCTGGTCTTCTGGCTGAAAGCAACACCTCCATTACATCATCCGGGAGGTCCCAATCTTTGTCTCTTTTAAGAAACCATGCGTGAAGATTCAGAGTTCTGATATCCGGATGGAGAACCCGACCCTTCTCACGCAAGAGAAGATCCTCTCTGTGGAAGATGAATCGGAGGACAGATGGACATGTCTAGAACATCCGGGTACCATGTCCTCCTGGCCCAGTCCGAGGCAATTAGGATCATGGTTTTCCGGAATCTTCTCAAACTCCTTATTATGTGAGGAATGACAGGGACTAGAGGAAATGCATATATAAGCGAAAACTCCCAGTCCACCACAAAGGCATCTCCTAGAGCTCCTCTCAGGGGAAATTCCCTGTAGCAGTACCATTCGCATTTCTTGTTGAGACTCGTTGCGAACAGATCCACCAGAGGGGTTCCCCAAAGGGTGAAGATCTCTTGAAGGACTTCCTTCGCTAGTTCCCACACATGGGAGACTGTGGTCTGCCTGCTCAGAGCGTCCGCCGCCGTGTTCTTCTCTCCGGCTAGGTGAATTGCTGATAGAGAGATTCTTTCTCAAATTGCCCAGAACCAGAGCTGCATTGCCTCTCTGCACAGTGGCAGTGACCCTACGCTTCCTCTTTTGTTGAGGTAGTGCATGGCCACTGTGTTGTCCATTATCAGAACATTTTTTCCCTGTACTGATGGCAGAAAAGCTTTCAGTGCTAGCCCGATTGTTCTCAGCTCTAATAGGTTGATGTGTAGTTTGGACTCCGATGGAGAACGACCGCTGATGGTCAAATCGTTCACATGGGCTCCCCATCCTGTGAGTGGGGCGCCCGTCACTACTGTTATCTCCGGCCATGGTTGCCGAAACGGTTCTCCTTTCAAGATGTTCTCCCGACAAGCCCACCACTGAAGGTCCCGCGCGACTGTTCGGGATAGGTAGGAGATCTGACATCTTTCCTGAGAATTGCGACCATTGGGTCCTTAGAGCCCACTGGAGAGACCTAATTCTCAGGCGAGCCTCGGGCACTAGAAAAATGCAGATACCATGAGGCCGAGCAATCTCAAAAAGTCGAAGGCCGGCAGATAACGGGCATTTTAAAATCTGGTCACCACCTGTAGAATATCTTGAGCCCTCCCCTCTGGTGGCAAGGCTTTTCCCAGGGATGTGTTCAGGACTGCTCCAATAAATTGGAGTTTCTGTGATGGCATCATGTGGGACTTCTTTAAGTTGAGGGAGAAGCCCAGCTTGTGGAGGAAGTGGCAAAAATAATCCAGATGATCTCAAGCTTGTTCCGGGAACACTGCTCTGATCAACCAGTCGTCCAGGTAGGGGTAGATATGGATCCCTCCCCTCCTGAGACTTGCTGCCATAACCGCCATTAGCTTGGTGAAAACCCTCAGGCGGAGGTTAGCCCAAATGGCACAACCCGAAATTGATAGTGAGAGCTGCCAATGGCAAACCTCAGGTACTTTCTGTGTTTGAGATGGATTGGCACATGAAAGTAAGCATCCTGAAGGTCCAGAGATATCAACCAATCCTGAAGTTGGAGGGCCTGAAGGATCTGAGAAAGGGTTACCATCTCTTTCCAGAGGAATTTGTTCAATTCTCCAACTCCAAGATGGGTCTCATTCCTTTTTCGGAATGAGGAAATATGGGGAGTACCAACCCTTGTTCCTCTCCGCTACAGGTACCGGTTCTATATCACCTTTCTCTAGCAGGTCCAAAATCTCATGCATAAGGGGCGGGTCTGGAAACATCAAAGAGTTGTTCCCCGGTGGATGACTGAGGAGTGTGTTGAAAAGGCAGGCAGTAACCTTGGGCAATTGTTTCCAATGCCCAAGCAACTAAAGTAATAGCCTGCCATTCTGTCAGATGTTGAGCTAACCTGCCTCCTACTGGTGTCTTGTTTAGCAAGACATCAGAGGGGTTTTAGAGCGGCTGACGCAGATAGTGAAGGCAAGGCAGCACTTGCGATGCAGACTTGGTACCTTTGCCCCCTCCACCACAGGTGAATCGTCTCTGGCCCCTTTGAGTTGGCTGTTCTCTGCCTTTTCCGGAACCGGAGTAAAAGCGAAAGGACCTACCCCTCCAGGGCGTACCTGTGGGGCGGTTTGGAGTTTATCAAATTGCAGCTCCAAGGGATTTGGCCGCCGCTTTGGAAGTTTGCAACTTCTCCAAACTGTCATCAACTTTTTTACCAAATAGATAGGTGCTGTCAAAGGGCATATTCAGAATTCTGGATTGCACATCAGGAGCAAAACCAGATTTCCACCACCACGCAAATCTGCGGATTGTGGTACTAGCTGCCATGGCTCTGCTGATGCTGTCAACAGAGTCGAGACCAGTTTGGAGGTACTCGCACATCGCATCCCTCCCGTCCTTGATAATGCTCAGGAAAACGTCTCTCTCCTCTCACTTGGGGAGGTGGTCAGCCGCACTCAAAACACACTCCCAAAGGGTGTGGCTGAATCTTGCCAGCATGCAAGTGGCGTTAGCAGACTTAAGAGCCATGCTGCATGCCGAGAAGACCTTCTTGGCCATGGTGTCAAATTTCTTGTTGTCACGATCCTGTGGTATTGTGGGGTATGCTTATTGTCTGCCTGATGAAGTTGCAGCTTGGACTACTAGACTCTCTGGAGTCTGGTGTTTAGATAAATAAGGATGATCTGTAGCCGATGTCTTATATTTTGCAGAGAGTTGTTTACTGCCTGCAGCAATTACTTCTGGAGTCTCCCAATTTGTGGCTATTATTTTCGGCATTTTTTTTGGTTTTTTTTGTTTTATTGGTTAAACAAGGTTAAACCTTTAACATTCCTTTACCATTCCCTCCTCAAAGAGGTGGAGGCCCCCCAAATTAGGTTTAGTTCAAGTTCAAATTCACTAAATGACCCCCCCTAGGCCAGAATCTCCAGTTGTTTGGGTGACATCCACGTCAGGCTCCCCCTCCTCCTGCTCCAGTTTTAAGGATTAAACAAATTTCAATATGTCCAAAGTACGGCCCACTTTCTCAGCTGTGATGAGCCTTTCCCAATACTCTTCTTCATTCTCCTCCGAGATCAGGCTCGTATAATTTCCCATGTACATCAGGCGTTTTAATACCAGGTTCGGACAAGTTAACACCACATGCCTTATAGTTTCCAGTTGTTCCTTCTTTCTGCAAAATCTGCAATATGCTAGTGATTTGTCAATTAGCCTTCTTCGCCACCTTATTTCTCTTGAGTGCCAGATGTTAAATCTACAGCGCATAAGCAGATCTCGGTAGTGCTGTGAGGGAAATTTCATCAAATATGGAGGTAGCATGTTCAGAGCTTTGTGTTCCCAGATGACATTATGACATAGGTCTCGTGATAATTTCTTTTCCTGTGTTTCCTCCCAGTCTTTTTCCCGATTTGTTCTTTTAGCCTTTTCTGGGTTATTTTTCAGGGTGTCTTCAGAGATCGCCAGGTATTTTAAAGTAGCTTCACATCTCATTTTCCAGTCTTGGAGGATTGTATCACTACTGAAAACCCCTGGTTTTGCTAGGATTTGGAATGTCATACGTGGATTGTCCGAAATACACTTTCTATAAAGAGATAGTGATTTCCACGTCGTGATTGAAGTGATGGATTGCAGTCTTAGTTCCGATCTTATAAGTTCCAAGGGTAGCGAATTCGGAAGGCGCAAGATCTTTCGCCAGAAATAGGCTTCGCATAGGTTCCAGACCTCCCATTTTAGGGCTATAAGGGCCTCGGCTCTATATGTAATGACAGCCACTACCTTTTGCTTATAGAAGGTTGTAATCAGCATCAGAGAAAATTTTCCATATCTACGATGTAGAAGTAGACCTTGATTAACCAGACCTTTTTGTTTTTCTCTGATCAGGGTATAATGGGCCTGCTCATTGCAGTTCCTATTAATTCTTATCCCGAGGTAGATCGTGGGATCTACTACTGCCAGTTTTTCTTTTTCCAGTGACCAAGTCTGGATTTTCCCTGCTAGTTTCCTTCTGCGGGTTGATTTCATAGTCAGAATCATGGATTTTTTTGCATTTATTTTCATGTCATTGGCTTTAAGATAGTCATTGAAAGCCTCAATCCTGCGCTGAAGACCTATCGGCGTCTGATCTATAAACACAGCGTCATCCGCATATAGCATCCATGGTAACTATGCCATTTACCTTCGGTGGGAAGGCCCGGATCTGATCTTGTGAAGACTTCATGTCAGCCATATAGAGTATAAAGAGAAAAGGGGCGAGGGCACATCCCTGCTGGATACCTGGGGTTGTCTTGATCCGCCTCGATAGTCCTCCATTTGCAGTAATTTGAACCTGGATCGAGGTATCAGTATACAGTGCCTGGATTGCCTCCAATAGGTCCACAGGGCATCCCCAATTCCTTAGTTTTGCCCACAGCCGCTCTCTATTTATTCCATCGAACGCCTGTTCGAGATCTATAAAGGCCAAGTAGATTGTTGTTTTTCCTTTTAGGGCCTTTGCTTTTAATATATTGATCAGGAACAAGTTGAGGCAAGTGCCTGCTCCACTCACAAAAGCAGTTTGTCTCTCGTCCAAAAATCCGACTTGAGCTGTCCAATTCTTTAAATCCCTTAAGAGGATGGAGGCGAAAAGCTTGCCAATGGAGTGTAGTAGCGCAATCGGCCTGTAATTTCTTGGATTACCGCGGTCTCTTTTTTTAAAAATAGGCACGATGTAGGCCTCCATCCACGTAGTTGGAATTTGGTTGGTTCTCGCTACTTGTTTGAAAAGCGCGTATATTAGGTCAGACCAGCCTTCCATGTTTTCTTTCAACATCTTGTTGGAAACGCCGTCCGGACCGGCAGCCATAGAAGAGCTTAATTTTTTGATGAGTATTTGAATGTCTTCTCTATCGAAGTTCAATGCCCATGCAGCATTTCCTATTCTTTTCTCAACTACTTTTTCCTCGTTTTTCCCTTTGAACAGGGCAGTATAGTGGTCGAACCAATTTTTCTCAGAGACTTGTATAGTATAATAAAGTAACATCTCTCCAATCTAAAATTGCCACGAAAAAATCCTCGCTCAGTCTCGACACTAAGCCCAAAACAGACATCCCCCCTCCTAAAAACAGCACCAACTACCCTTGCTTCAAATTCTCAAAAGTATCTACTATTGAGACAGAAATAAATCATACTGTCACTCAAACCATCTAATTGCCAGGGGGATCAATGTCCACCTCAACTGATAAAGGACGAAGCTAGAGACCAGGCTCCCTTTATCTCAAAACTCATTAACGCCTCGTTCGCTACAGGGTCCATACCAAGCAACCTAAAAGAATCTTGGGTACTCCCTTTGCTTAAAAAACAGACACTAGATCCTGTCATACCCACGAACTACCGCCCAATCACCACTGTGCCATTCCTTTTAAAAATCATAGATAAAGTGGCGTACTCACAAATGCAGAAACACCTTGAAAACAACAATCTACTAGGAGTACGGCAGTCTGGCTTCCGTCCCCAGCATGCAACCGAAACTGCCCTCTTAGACCTAAAGGCGCAAATTGATGAGCTAAGGGATCAAGGCAAACCAGCCTTACTCCTCCTCCTGGACTTATCAGCCGCATTTGACCTTGTTGACCACAAGGTCCTTTGCAGGCACCTGGATATAGCCGCGCACTTCTCAGAAGAAGCCACAAAATGGATCCAATCCTTCCTCAATAACAGGACAATGAGAGTCTTCTCCACGATAGCGGCAGCAGACTCCATCCCCATTACATGTGGTGTGCCCCAAGGATCCTGTGTTTCGCCTACACTCTACAACATCTTTACTAAGCCCGTTTTCGATAATCTGGACCTTTTTGGTATCACCTACACTAATTATGCAGATGATACCCAGATTCTCCTATCACTTGCCGGTGATTACGACAAGGATTTGGCCTTGGTGAACAGAGTGTATCTCATCATCCAGGCATGGATGGCCACACACGGTCTATGCCTGAATGATGGCAAAACTGAAATCATCATCCTGGGCACACCCCCCCACCCTCAAAAAACTGGGCCCCAACTACTCCTCCTTCAATATCGACAACAACCAAATCACAACCGCCCACGCGGTCAAAACTATGGGTTTCTACATGGACTCCATCCTTTCTTTCAACAAGCAGGTCAATGCAATGGCTTCAGCAACCGCCTACACCTGCAAATTGATAAGAGCAGGCAAACCATTCCTATCACACGATAGCTGCATCACACTCGCGAGAGCGCTCGTGTTATCAAAACTGGACTACTGCAATTCGCTCTATATCAGGGCTAACAAGGAAATTATCAAAAGAATTCAAACTCTGCAGAACAACGCGCTTAGAGCAGCACTTTGCATTCCCAGGAGAGCCCACATCACCGCACTCAGACGAGCTAACTGGCTCTCTACTCAGGAGAAAATCCAACTAAAAGTTGCCTCTTTGGTCCACAAATGCCTTAACAACGCTGCACCGCAGTACCTCTCTGCCAGATTCACCAAACTAAAACCAACAAGACTTACTAGATCTGCTAACTCCAATAACCTATCCATACTAGAGTCAAACTGACTAAAGTCGGTGGCTGCAGCTTTCAGGTGAAAGCAGCTCAACTCTGGAACGCCCTAACATCCACCTTGAAGACTGACCAACCCTACCCCACATTCCGGCACAACCTTATAACGTGGATCAAAAATGCAGACACACTTTAGATCATCTACTGCCTGGACTTATTCAAGCCTAGGAATTTCTGCTTAGGGCCATAAATACATGTTTTTACACTTTACATGCTGTATATTCCTGTATATTTTGTGTATATTCCTGTATATTTTGTTTTATATTATTCTCGTGGCTCTATTTTCGCTATTTTTGCCTTGTGATCTTGTAACAAAGTTTTGAGCCGTTTTACAAAATGCGCCCGGTTACCCTTGGGTCTGGTGCGCAATATAAGTAATAAAAACAAACAAACAAACTTGGTTGATACCTATGGCTGATTGATTTGAATCTCTGTTGTTAATTAGATCCCAGTACTTTTCGTATTATTTGTTGCTAAGGCTGCCATCGTTTGTTCTGCGTCTCTTTGAGTTCTTTGGTATCTGGTTGATCGCAGCCAATTCTTGTAGGTTTGTCGGCCTTTTCTTTCCAGTTCACATTTCTCTAGGCTGTGTGACTTTTTATACGCCTGAGGTCAGCTCTGTATAGTTTTCGTCTGGCGACTACAAGTTCGTTAAAGGCGTGTTTCGTTCTGACCTGCTTCAGTTTGGATGAATCGTACTTGATCTCATAAGCTTTAAACAGCCATTTATAGTCGACCACCTCCTCGCCCTTTTCTACGGCTTCCTTAAAGTCTTGCGCCAGTGTTGGTATAATCTGATCTTTGAGTCGCAGCCTGTTTCTTCCCCACAATATCTCTGTTTCCATCACTTTTTCTCCCTTTGAGAAAGCTCTTGAATCCCATGCAAACTCAGTTTCCAAAAGAGAGTGGTCGCTATTAGCTTGCTTGATGACTTGAAATGATTTTATCCAGGCAAGCGTATCTCTTCCCACAAAACAATAATCCAGGCATGCTCTCATTTTTCCACTATGCCAAGTGTCGGCCCCCATAAGGTTGCCATTTGTTTGGCTGTTTAACATCATCATATCCCGTATGCCCATTTCCTTCATCCATTGGCTTTCTTTTCCTGAAAGATTTTCAATCTCTTTAATTTGGCCCCCTTTGTCTAGGAGGTTGATGTTTAAATCACCATTCAACAGTATAAGCTGATCTTCTTCCTCCGTCATGGACTTGTCAATGGCATTCGTGATAGATTTTAAATATGACCCTGTGTTTGGCATATTTTCCCTCCAATATGTATTAATCAATAGCAATTTGGCCATCTCCTCATGATTTTCTGTTGTAGATGCTATTTTCAATATTTGAACGTAAGGGTTTGGAACTTCATGCTTGAGTATTTGCAAGTGGCTATCGATTTTTTTAATACCAAAAGGCCTGCAAACGGTCGGCCTTTCAGTCCCTTTTTTGCCGGATTGAAGTAAACTTCATATCCTGCACATATTGGAGGTTCACACAGCCAAGATTCTTGGATGCAAATGAGATCATATTTGGCCAAAAAAGAGCTTTCCTTCGAGAACAGATGATGAAATCCTCTGGTATTCCATGAGGCACAGCAAACAGATCCATTTCCAACTTCCGTATTCTATTGGGTTTTTTTTTTTTTTAGTTGTGGCCGTTTGCCATAGAAGGCCAATCATTTGTTTTGTTTTCAGGTTTGTTTTCATTTATTTTACCCTTTCTTGGGTTTTGTGAATTATGCACCGTAAACCTCAAAGTTTTTAGTTTTTCAACATTTTCTTTGTTGATGTATAAATGGTTTTCGGGAGTTTTTTTTCCTTCTTTTTCGTTTTCTTTTGGAATCTTCCTCTTCTTTTCATCTTTTTCTTGACCATTTTTTTCTCTTTTTTCCCATAGATTTTTCTTTAATGCAGGATGAGATCTCATCATTAGCACGTCTTCTATCCTTTGTTGATATTTTAGTACTATCTGGCTTGATGTCATCCTCTAATTCCGTCAACCGAAAGCCCTTTTTTCTTAAGATGTCAGTAGCCTCCAGAAATTTCTGCTTGATGTTATTTGAATTAAGATGCAATATAACTTGGTCAATTCTCTGTTCTCTTGGGAATTCCACAACTTTAATATCCTCAGTAGATATCATGCGTAGGGCTGAAGTTTGGTTACAAAGCGAGACTACATAGCTCCTATTGAGCAAAGCCCTTCTTGGTCCATTGGATGTCGTCTCTAATTTCAAAGAACATCCTTTTGATGGAGCTTTCCTCGAAGGAGGGTCGGGTGCTTTTTTTCTTTCCTTGATCTCCTTTGTTTCTTTGAATCTGTTTTTGCCATCATGTTTTGGTCGAGAACTTTCAAGTTGAAACCGTACCCTCCTTTCTTTGGTAGCTAGCTCCTGTCTTTTTTGTTCTCAGGTTTTGAAGTTAGCAGGATTGTCATCAGCCTCATTAACCTCGTCCCTTTCCAATGAATCAGGCCGTCTCCTTGCCTCCTTTGTGATTTTAGGCAGGACATCTCGTTGGGGTTTCTTGCTATCAGAGGGATTTGGGCTCCTCTCCACCATCTCCCAGTTGTCCATAGTTTTCCATTCTGATGGACTGATGCTTTCCCACTCTTCGTCCTCCCTATTTTCCTCCATAAGGTCAATCAGGTCACTTAGATCCTCTTGTTGGTCTGACTCATCCCCTTTATCCTCCAAGAAGGGAGGAGGGTTTTTCCCCCCTCCCACGTCCTTTGCATTCTCGTCCTCCGAAATGTTCATGTCTCCCATTACCAGTTCTCGCCTCGGCTTCTTTGCCTGTTGGAGGTTTTCTCTTCTTGGGGGGGTTCTTAGATTCCTTAAGAATGCCTTGGAACCATTTATCTTCCGTTTTAAACCTTCATTTTTTGTTTTTTTACAATTATAATTTGGTTTTTTCTTCTGCTCTTTTTCCTTTTCTGAGGACAGGTCCTTGGATGTCCCACCACTAAAGATAGCGAAATTAGATTTTTCTAATAGAATTTTTGAGTCGCGATTTCCCGCCCCCTTACAACTGGGAGAGATCAAAATAACCTCTTCAGTCATTAACTCAGTTTGCAAGGGTTGGGTTGGTTTATTTTGACTCAATTTCATGGGGCCTTTCCCTCGACACGGATTTTCATCCAGGCGGACCTCATCTTTTTTTTATTTGCATAAATTTCGCATCCACTTAAAATCTTCCAGGACCGCCTCCATCAATAAGGACTTATTAGCATCTCTCCTTGCCAGATCAGTGAGGCGATTTTGCCATGTATGGGATTTTTCGGCTTCTTTGTCCATTCGTACATTCAAATTCCGCAGGGACAATTCTGTTTGTATATTTGCCTCTTTTATTTGTACATTGGTGGTAGTCTTCTCTTTCACAGAGTCATTTATCATCTCATACAATTTTAGGTATGGTGCCAGTGTGATATTTAATGAGGTCATGATCACTTGATGGAGGTGTTCCATATCCTTTTCTCTACCAATTTGGTAAGCGTCTTTAATTAGATGTATAATTTGGTCTTTCACAAGGATCTCAGAGCACTTATTTCGGTCATCCGACAAGGGCGTCTGAGTCGTTTTCGTTATCATTTGAGGTTCTACAAATTGTCCTTGTGGTTTTGAACTTGACGGTCTATCTTCGAGGCATAGATTTCTCCTCTCAATTGAAGATCTTTGTGGCAAGTTCATTGACCTGAAATCTCTCGGGGATTTTGTTGTAAAGACCTCGGCCCCCACAGCCTCAGTCTCCAGGGAGCTCCCTTTAGTTTGCTCCTTTTCCAGTTCAGCCATCTTCTCACTTATTAGCGAGAAACTCCTCCTTTTTTCTCTTTCCATTTTCCCCGTCAAGAGAGTGAGGTCTTGCATAATTTTGTTAGCTAAACTTGAATTACTCAAGTTAGCTGATCGCAACGTTATATTTCCTTCGGTGCCTGGAGTTTTTGATGGAGTTTCACTTCCGAAATCCAACCGGGTTTTCTTTTCAAGTCTGGCCTTTGGAGGGAACATCCCCTTAGGGTAAGGCATCGCCGGCATATCCTTGTGTCGGTTCCGAGAAGAATACTCTCGGTCATTTGAGAGCAGGACATTAGCCCCCAACTGGGTATTTTTTTGGGGACTCTTTTCCTTGGACCACTGACATCTGTAATCTTCCCTATATGGCTGGAAGATATCGCTTGTCGTTGTGGTTTTCTCCATGGCTCTTAGATGTTGACTTTTATTTCCTATTTCCTTATTGGGATCCTGCAGAGCTTTCTCCCATAAATCCGAGTCATTTGTGTCCCACTGGTCCTCCTTTTCCCACACAGTCTCAATCAGTAAAGATCTGTTTGTGGTTTCCTTTAAGGTCAGGTTAGGGGAGTTCAATGCCACAGCCGGACTAGAATGTTCACCCAACATGCTCTTGCACATGTCCGCTCTAGGTGTAATTCCACAGTTGACTAAGTCATTAGTAAGCATGTTTACGGAATCATTTTCCCTTGTTGGGGAAATTAAAGATGGGATCGGACAACACGAGTCACTCCCAGCATCAAGGTTGCTAGGTGGATCTAGTATTTCCGTCTTTTCAAGGTTCAGATTGACCGGGAGGACTGAGGCTTTCTCGAATAACACCCCTACCGTCTGGTTTTGTTCGACCATACTTTTTTCTTTATCTCCTAGGGGCACAGTATTGTTCGTTTGGCTGGAATCTCCTTCACCAGTAATTAGATCTAACTTCTTGACCTGATCAGTACCTTCCTCATGCAAGCTTGGTGTTTCAAGGGATGGAGGGAATTGACTCACGGGCTCTTCGATAGTGGAAACTGTACAGGCCATAGGTTGAACAGGTGATTTTGGAGCTAACCACACAGGGTCTTCATTAACCAAACTCGACATTTGGGGTTTTTCGCTAACCTTATCAGTCGCGTTGGCCCCCACAGATAAGCTTTTACGCTTGTTAGTACAGAAGGGTAAGCGAGATTGTTTCAGCATCGGCATTGTTGGTGCACGCTCCAGACTTCCATTCACTTCCGGGAGTGATGCAAATCTTTGCCTTACCTGAAGGCGAGTTCGCAAAGCTGTTCCCGATGTATCCATATGTACAGCAGCAGGTTTCATCCTGTAGAGCAGCTCCTCAGTACAAGCTTTATTTCCTCAGTCCTCAGCTCAGCCTCGCTTGACTGCTAGCTATGCAGAATATTACAGTCACAGCGAGCAGCCAAACAGCACAACAGCAGGATAGTCCGTGGATTCGATGCCCTTTGCACGCTCGGGCTTAGCGCAGCAAGGGTGCTTGGGAAGTCTCTATGTAGCACTTCCTGGAGGTGGTGCCCGTGGCAGGGGGCGGAGCCAACTCAGAGCTACGGCGCTCTTTTCCTTTCTCACTCCGTCAATTGCAATGCGCAGCACATCGTTCTCCTCCCACTGCAAACATCTGATGGCAAGCTGATGGTGGGAATATAGATGCAGCCACAGCACAACAGCAGGATAGTCCGTGGATTCAATGCCCTTTTCGCGCTCGGCAATGCTGTATGGAAGGGAGCTATAGGGTCTTCTTGAGGTCCCTTATCTAAAATGTCCGTTCGATCATCTTGGTCAAAAGTAGGCGTGGGTCTTGTCCACCCCATGTACTCCATTACTCTGTTAATAAGTAACCTATAACTCCCTTCTGCATGGTCACCAGGCTCCGGTTTACTAAAGTCTACCTATGGAGAGGTATCAATACCACTGTCCTCCTGTAAGGACTCTTTCAGATCCTTTAGCCTGAACTCTTCTGGTATAAATTCTTCTGGCAGAGGAGGTCTTTTAGATTGTAGACCAAAAGGCCTTTCTGAATCCCAGTCTTCCCCTTCTTTATATATGGAATATAAAGCCCTGAAATAATCAGAGCGTGGAAGAGGTGTGAAGCCCATGTCAAGTGATGATGGAGCTATATTAGTCATCACTGGCTGAGAAAGACTCGAAATCGTCAAGGTAGACGTCAGAGGTCTCGATGTAATAGTGAAAGGCATCGATGTCGTTGAGGGATTTGGGATTTTCTTCCTTGTCGCCGATTGGGTTGACACTGGTCTCGACGTTCTCAAATGAGACTGATGCCTCGGGTGCGGATGGCGAAGGGGCACGAGGCGCCAGTAATTTCTCCTTCGATAAAGTCGTCAATGACGCAGTTTTGGACTTCGGAGGTAAGGTCGACGTCTTATATGTCGAAGAGGCTTTTTTTCTACACAAGGTTTCATGGCGCTCTCAAGGAGTATGTTTTGCCGAGGTCTACGACTCACAGCTTTTATGTTTATCGGGTTTTTTACCTGGGGGAATCGCCTCTAGGTATCTCCCAGGGGGGCAAGGCTGCATTCTCGAAGATCCTTAACATTTTTAAACAAAATTCTTCCCACTGAGCCGGGGAGCTGTTCTTAGTGGGGCAAGCAACTTTTTTCTGGGGAACTGGAGGACGAAGAGGACGGCGATCTATGACGCCTCTTCTTAATGTGTCTCAAAGCGGAGTGGTGAGATCCACTCCGAGACCTCGAACGGCAATGCTTTTTTTTCGACGAGAAGACGGTCCTGATTCACCAGAGGTCAATTTTGAAGGGGTAACAGATTTTGCGGTCTTACCTTTCACCAGCTTCCCCCCCAACGCTCCCTCAAGGCTTTCGCCGTCATAGAAAGACATTCTTCACACGGGTGCTTTGGGCCCAGGCACCACAGCTCTGGGGATCAGTCAGACATCTTTTTTCCACAATCCCTGCATTTTTTAAAACAGGATCGGGGCATCGATGGAGCTGACGAAGATGCCATCGTGGATTGAAGATTCAAACTTTTTTTCCTCACGAAATATCGAAGTTTATGATTCACTGAGGAACCGAGCGTTACGTCTGAGGCTCACGAAGCGCGGAAAAACAGAACTGAGCAACGGACGCTGCGTGCGACTATTTATACCTATTATGACGACGATACGGAGGCCTCCGAGGGACATCGACTCGAGGGACATTGATGCACAGCACCCTTTACTGAAAAAAATATTCCGAGGCCAGCAAGCTGGAAATGAATATCAAAGATAAGGAATACGTGGGAGGACACAATCCATTCGAAAGTAAGTTCCATATGTACAGTGTGTCAGGTAGGGGCTCTCCAACCTAGCTTGATCCCCTCCACAGCAGGTGTAGTCCCCGTAAGTCGCCTCCTTCTAGATCTCCTTGCATTATTCTTACTACACTAGCTCTAGCCTGTTTTTGGTCTTGCTTCTCCGGATCATCTTGAATACTGCCTGGGGTCTCATTCATCAACTCTGCCGCTTCCTTTTCTTTTTTTTTTTTTTAAAGTTCTCTTTATTGACCAGAAGCGGTAGCAAGTGGATCACATATTACATCAACAAAAGCATATTGCATATACAAGGGTATGGACAGAATCAATACATTAGCGACAGAGCAGGTACATTCAAAAGAAGCCGATCGAGTCTCGTGGGGGGAGTCACAGTACAGACTCCACCTCTGCCCGATCCGGCGTTGGAGGCGAGGATAAGAGTTCCAGATCAGCTTTAGCATTCAGGTAACTACAAAACTCAGTCCATATGTTTTTAGGGCGAGCATTCACAGGCAATGTGTTGATATAGTCCTCCTCACACACCTGTGTCCAAGTAAGAGCCTTAAGCCACATTTCTAGTGTAGGGGGGGGGAAAATCGCCGCTTCCAGCGCTGCAGTATGCATCTCTTGGCCACTATGGCTCCCATGTTCAAGAATTTTACAACCTGTCTAGCCCCCTCACCCTCCCACCTCCGAAACAACACCGCCAAGGGGTCAGGATCTATCTGGAATCCCACCATCTCCGAGAGGGCTTCTAGCACAGCTTCCCAGAACGGGGCCAACCCCCTGCAGTCCCAAAACATGTGTGCGTGATCCGCCTCGCTGGATTTGCATCTCTGACAAACATGGGGTTGATCCCGTGCGAACCTCCCAACCGCTTGAGGAGTGTAGTACAGACGATTAAGGAGTTTGAATTGTATGCATCTAAATCTAGAGTTGAGGGAAACATTACGCGTGTGCGCACACATTTTCACCCACATCTCATCGGTGATTACCAACCCCAATTCCTGGCTCCAGGCGTCGCAAACCTTGCAAGATGGTTCTGCAGAGCACTCAGCCAATATTTTATAAAGTGCGGATATCATGCCCATACCCCCCGCTGAATTAGCAATGTAGCAGATTTCGGTGGATTCTGGGGGTTCGTCGGGGTACGAGGGCCACATGTCCTGCACAGCCGCTCTGGCCCTGAAGTATTGCAGCAACTCCAGTGGTGAGCCTGAGTGTCCTGGCCTCCATGTCTGCAGGGTGATGAATTTCCCCTCGGGGAACAGGTCAGAGAGCGCCCGATACCCCAAGTCCTGCCAGTGTTGCATGAGGAGCCTTTCCTGCGTGGGGGCAAGGCCTGGGAATGACCATATGGGAAGCCATTTATAGTACGGACGGAGGTTAGAATGGGGTTGCAGCATATGTCTCCATGCCCTGATAGTGGTGGACAATGGATCCGCCGGGGCTTCAGACTGGTACGAGTGGAAGAGGACATGACATTTATCTCCTCAGTTGCCAGGATCTCGAGTTTGACATGCGGAGGTGGGTCTTGGTTTTTGTACCAATGAGTCGCATGTTGGGCCTGTGCGGCTATCCAGTATTGTGTTATGTCCGGCGCATTGAGTCCCCCTTTATCGTATGGTAAGGTAATATGCTGCCACTTCCTGCAAACGGCCCCAGGGTGCTACAGGAACCGGGCAAACCCTGCGTGCAAGTTTGTGAAGTAGTGCTTCCCGGGCCAGAGTGGGACGTTGGCGAATATGTATAGGAGCTTTGTAACTATAATCATTTTGATTAGCGACAGTCTTCCCGCTAAGGATAGGGGGAGATTACGCCACCTCTCCATTTTTGCCTCCGCGGATTGCGCTGCGGCACTGTAGTTGTCTGCCAAGAGGGAAGCCCTAGCCAGTGAGACCTGGACCCCGAGATATTTGATGCCCTCTGGGGCCCACCTGAGTGGGAATTCGCATGAGGGTTGGGGGGTTGCCGGTGTGAGAGGGAAGATGTCTGATTTGGTGTAGTTTATAGTGAAGCCCGAAAATGTGCCGATTTTGATGATCTCGCGTATGATTGGGTCTAAGTGGACCGAGGGGTCCCTGACATACAGAAGCACGTCATCCGCGTACAAAGATATAATTTCAGGTGTGTCCCGAAGACGAATCCCCCTGCGAGTGTGTTTGTCTCCGACACTGTCCGCAATTGGCTCGATGGCCATCGCAAACATTAGGGGGGAAAATGGGCACCCCTGGCACGTCCCTCTGTGGAGGGCGAAGGGAGCCGAGATGTGGGAATTTACCAGGACTCTGGCCATTGGGTTCGTGTATAGTAGCTTGATATAGGAGAGCATGCGTGGGCCAATTCCCATCTTTTCCAGCACGGCCCACAGGTATTGCCATGACACCATGTCGAACGCCTTTTGGGCATCCAGTGTCACCACGACCGCATTAGCGTTAGGGTCAATTCTAGACATGACGTTGAAGAGGCGTCGGATATTTAAGGAGGTAGAGCGGGCAGGGACAAAGCCGCTTTGGTCTGGGTGAATAAGGTACGACATGATGGGAAGGAATCTGTTCACAATTATCTTGGCAAATATTTTCGTGTCTGTGTTCAGAAGAGAAAGAGGTCTGTAGGAGCCACATTCCTCCGGGGGCTTGCCTGGCTTTGGGAGTACAGTGATTATAGCCTCGAGCAGGGACTGAGGGAGAGTGGCAAGACGGAGGGACTCGTCCCATACTTCATGCAAGCGCGGGGCCAGTAAAGCGACATGCTCTTGATAAAATTCAGCGGTCAGGCCGTCCGGACCGGGGGCCTTGCCTTTTGGGAGGGCGGAAATAGCCTCAGTGATTTCATCCAGGGAGATGGGAGCGTCAAGCTGCTCTTTGGTGGCAGGAGATATATAGGACATGGGGATATTATTGAGGAGACGATCCAGGTCCTGAGGACTGTGCTCACTCTGCGGGGCATAAAGGGTTGCATAAAAGTCGGAAAAGACCTCCAGAATGGGTTGGTCAGCCCAGTGGTGTACGCCGTCCTCGCCCCTGATGCTATCAATACGGGTTCTGCCCCCCTCCATCCGGGCCAACCTGGCCAGTGTTCGACCGGGTCTTTCCCCCTCGCCATATTTGCGAGCCGCAATGGGTCGTGCGTAATATCTTATTTCCCTAAGGGCATGCGCCTCGAAGCTCTCCAATTCCGCCCGTATCTGTGCCCGCTTAGGCGGGGAGGGAGCAGAGGCGTATTCACGCTCAAGTTCCTTGAGTTTTGATTCAGATTTTTGTAGAGAGTTCCTGATGTCTTTCAGGACCCATGCTTCCCTAGAAATACACATCCCTCTGATGTACACCTTGAAAGCCTCCCACCGGACCCCGTCTGTTGTGTCATGACGTTTATTGGTGTCAAAAAAGGTGTTGATGTCCGCAAGGATATCGGCCTTGAAAACAATGTCATGTAGTGCCTCAGATTTGAAGCGCCAGCCGGAGTGGCGCGGTAGTGTGTGTTGTAGGGTAATATCGAGTGTCACTGGGGAGTGATCTGAGAGTGTGCGTGGTAAGATCTGCAGCCCGGCTGACAGGAGAAAGAGATCGATTCTGGAATGGCTGTCATGTGCAGAGGAATAAAAAGTGTATTCTCTAGCTATTGGGTTGAGTGCTCGCCAGACATCTATTAGGCCAGCTGGGCCCATGTGTGCCTGGAGCCGGCGGGCGGCCCTAGACAGTGTCCTGTGTGCAGTACCCGATCTGTCTAGCTCAGTGTTCAGTATGAGGTTCATGTCCACCCCCAGATAACCGGGATCCCTATGTATCTCGAAAGTAGGTTATTGATATCATCGAAGAAGTCGGAGGTGTCTATACTCGGGGCATAAGTGTTGACCAGTAGGCATTCCGTGTTAGCCAACAGGCAGTGTAGGATCACATATCTACCCTCTCGATCTATGTGGCTAGTGCGTAAGGAAAACTCCACTGATTTGTGAATTAGGGTTAGCACTCCCCTGGATTGAGAGAAGTACACTGTGTAGAATTTATTGACTCCCCATGCCGGCGCCAGGGAGGCGGAAAGGTGCGCAAGTGCATGGGTCTCCTGCAACAGAAGAATATTGACCCCATGTCTCTGGGCGTATGCAGTTATCCTACGAGCCTTGGTGAAATTACTGAGCCCCCGCACATTCCATGACATTAGCCTAATAGCCATGTTACAAGCTTAAAGAACATCCCAGCATCGCGTAGCATTGATTGTTGACCATGTAGTAATCTTCGATGCAGGGCCACCGTCTTCCACCCTCCAAGCCACACGCTCCTTGCCATTTTCACAATAACGTCCCTCAACATTACCACCGCCTCCCTCACTGCCCTCCCCAACCAAGCAGTGTATAAGACCCCACCCCAATACCTTGCGGGGGCGCGCCCTGTGGAACAAGGGCGCACCCGGCTGCGCGCCCAACTGGGGCACGTACAACGGCCGTAACATACCAAACTCGGCATTGCAGCTGCAGCGGGGTCGCTGTTGCCGTAAACCCAACTTGAATGTGAGATTGGTGCAGCGCACCGTGTATTATGCAGCGGTAACAATTAGTACATTACAGGGAGCTTTAACAATAGGTTACACTTAGCAAAGGATAAAGATGATGCGATGTTCATAAATACCACAAAGGAAGCATAAACGGCACGCTTAAATAGCGCCCATGGCGGCCCACGTGTATGGGTCAATGTTCACCTCTTCAGTCACCCGCAGCAGGCTCCTCGAGCGGGTCGGGGAGAGGAATGTGGGCCTCGATGAATTTCACTGCCTCCTCGGGTACCGTGAAGAAGTACAACTTGTTGTGATGAGTAAGCTTCAGGCGTGCCGGAAATAGCATAGCGTACTCAATTTTCCTCTCTCTGAGCAGTTTTTTCACGCCGTTGAACTGCCTGCGCTCCATTTGCACACCCATGGAAAAGTCTGGGAAAACTCTAATGGTTTGGGATTCAAATTTCAGTTCCCCTTTCTCCCGGGCCAAGCGTAGGATGTGGTCTGTGTCCCGAAAGCTCAGCACCTTGGCAATGATCGGCCTGGGGAAGTCTCCCGGTTTGGGACGTGGGGCAAGCGCCCGATGGGCACATTCAATCGTGAAGAACGGGGAGAGTTGGGGGTTGCCCAGGAGTTCTCAGTAGATTCTCAACTGCCTGCTCCATCTTACCCTTTAGTGCGGACTCCGGGACCCCCACGATGCAGAGATTATTCCGGCGGGACCTGGATTCCAAGTCGTCGCACTTTGCCTTAACTTGCCTCATATCCCGCACCAGTTCAGAAACAGTGTTTTGAAGATTGTGCACGCCATCCTTGGTAGCCCCAATACGTGTCTCGGCCTCCACCAGTCTGGTGCCGTGCTGGTCCAATTTGGCTCGCATAGAAGCAACACTTGCATTTATGTCGTCCAATTTTTCGTGAAATGAGGCAAAGTTTTTCGCCATAGTTTCCATCAGGGTGGTGAGGTCAGGCTGCAGGGATCCGGATGGTGGGTCACAGTCATCCCTGCTCGGAGGAGACCTCTCCCGCTCCTGTCTGGGGAGCGACTTAGTGTATTTGTCCATTGCTCCCGCCTTGTCGGTTCCGCGTAATTTACTTGGCATGCTACGGGACTGCAATGAAGCACCACGGGGCAGCTTCTGCCAATTATTAGGACCGAAATCTTTGGGCCCCTCAGTTGCAGTAGTATCGGGACAGGCAGGGGAGTCCCACCCTTCCGCCAGCAGGAGTCCAAATTCGGTGTGTGGGTAGTGTTGAACTGCTCACCGGGTGACACCGTTCCAGAGCAGGATCGCAGGTCCCGGCAGTTGCAGCGGCAGAGAAGGATCGGACGGAGGCTCAGAAGTAGGCCGCATCACCGGCACCCCGTGTGGGCGGCCCAGAGTAATCAGGGTAGGCCCCAAGGGCGGTGGGACCGCAATGGTAGGGCTGGGTCCCCAGTTCAGTTTATCGCCCCAGGGCTACAGTTCCACAGCAGTTGGCGAGTATGAGGGCCTCAGTGCCGGAGGGGGCGCCACGCCACAATCGCATCCCCCAACCCCCTCACCCACGGGGGCGTAGCTCAGGTCTTTCAGCCGCGGGCCAGCAAGCAACCAGGAGGCGCCCAGCATAGGAACCGCTTCAGGCGCCGGTCAGCCCAGAAGGAGAAGCTCGGGAGGAAGTCACCACCCGGGCGGTTCGTAGAGGGTCAAGTGCGCAGGTGGCAAGGCCAGGACAAAAAAATTAGTCCGCCGCTTCCGCGGCCTCCGGGGGGACTCCCCCCTGACGATGTTGCGTGGCTCCACAGGGCACCAGAAGTAGGCAGCCGCTCCGCCAGGCTTAGGAAGTCGCAGTCACAGCAGCACGCAAGGGCCGAGCCCGCCGCAGCGTCACGTGGCACGGCCGGCCTCAGTGAGCTGGGAGCCGGGTCGGGAGGAAAAAGGGTCCTGGTCAGTGAAAAAGTCACGGTTTTCACCACGACTTGGATCAATATGTCGCTCTGAGGGCAGCCAAGGCGATGAACTCGCTCCCAGCTACGGATGGTACAGGGAACCGCTGATCTAGGCGGATATACAGCAGTCGGGCACGGAGCTTAAAAGCTAGGCAGCCATCTTGCAGGCTGCTCAACAGCGCCCCCCCTGCCGCTTCCTTTTCTGACCCAATTGTGTAACGTTGGTTCTGGTATTCGAATAGGAGTTTGCAGGGGGACACCCAGCGGTATCTGACCCCTCGCAACTGTAACCAAGCCGTTACCATGTGTAATTTCTGTCTGTTCGCCAAAGTGCGAGATGCCAGGTCCTGGTACAGTGAGATCCCTGAGCCCTGGAACTCCACCGGCTCTTTTTGTCGGGCCGCGGCCATGATCCTTTCTTTCCATTGAAAACAGTGGACTCTGGACAGAACATCGGGCAGCAGATTACGTCGCTGTTGCATCGAAGAATACACTCAGTGTGTTCTGTCAAGTTCCAGTGCTGTAGTGTCTCGGAGGTTGTCATGATGCCTACCCCCGGAGTACCAGGCCAGGCCCAGCACCCCTGGGAGCAGGCATCACGCCCCCGGGTAAAAGCCCAGCGGCCCTTTATAGGGGTTCTTTGGACTCTGTCCTGGCGCCGTTGGCGCCAGGCTCATGTTGGACATCAGTCCTGGCGCCAGGCTCATAAGGGGAAGTGTTTGGTGCACTTACCTGAAGCAGACCATGCTGCACACTCACCTGATGCAGACCATGCTGCATGAAGAACCAAGCCAAATGAGGCTTAGGAGGGACTATTTTTCTGAAGGAACTATTTTGTTACTTGGGTGGGGCTGTGGAAGAATACTCACCTGGAACTTCTTCCAAGGCTATTTAAGCCACGCCCGGACAGCCACACGTGCTTCGCGTTGTTCTGCATCCCAGCAGCTGAACGCTCAACCGTGTCAGCTCTTGCACCTGGACTCCAGCCACGCCCGCCTCAAACCTGGAACACCTGTAAGAAAGAAGAGAAGAGAAAGGTGAAAACCAAGAACTTATTCAACCTTCTTACCTGCATCCGAAATCTTCACGCCAGCATTCCTGAAGGAAGACTTCCATTTAAAAGCACCGCGTTGCTCGCTGCAGCGCCGCACTTCACTCACCTGTTCCCGAGACGCCGCCCGGCTCCATCGCGGCTCTCAGCACCAGTCGCCACATCTCTGCACCTAGCGGAGAGAAGAAGAGACAAAAGGTGAGCAAGGGAATACAAGTGGAAAGCCGAATTTTCAGCCATATTACTTACCGGCTTTTCTTGGGGAACCATTCCACATCTCGGGTCGGCGCCGCATCTTTGGCAGGTACCGCACCCCGGCCCCTATGGGGAAAGGACAAAAGACATTACTGGGGAATTATAAAGACATTTAGAGGGGTCGCCCTCATCACTAACTCACCTGATTTTACCACCGGCAATTTAACCCCTCAACGCATCGCTTTGGTTCTGCACCTGAAATAAAGGACAGATCACAGGTTAGGAGAAACAACATAAAAGGAGGCTCACACTTGAACTTTTGCATCTTCATACTTACGGTGTATCGCTCAGAAAAGTCAAGTGGATTTGCCAGCGCCATTCTGAAAACCAGTGAAGTAACTGGACGAACGCGCGCCCCTGCACCAGAAGCAGGATGGAGAGTTCATCCTTCCAACCCATAAGGAGAGCTTAAACCGGGGGGTTTTGGAGGAAGTCAGAGGAGAACGAAGGAGGAAAGGGGGGAGCAAGCACACTATTCAGCAGACAGTTAATCCCCTTTCTCATCTGCAGAAGGATATTCCTACGGGCCAGACAAGCAAGATTTGGGGGTCCTGTTCAATCGGTGGTCCGAATTCTGCGCATCAGGCTTGAAGAGGCCACAGCAACCCAGACCAGACCAGCGCCTCCGTGGGAGCCAGGTGAGCGTTACAGAGGTCAAGGAGGTTCGGGAACAAGTCTCCCACATATTCAGCAAGGTCCTGAACCTGGATGTTATGCAGTATGCCCCGTATCCTAATATTGTTCCTATGCAACCTGTTTTCTAGGTCTTCCTGTTTTGGCCAGATTGCCTCCAGGTGTTCTTCAATGCCCAACACCCTGTTACTGAGTTCAGCTTGGTCATTTCCCTTGTTCGCACAGCATGTTTTCAACATCGTTTACTTGCGATGTAACCCCCATCCAGCCTGGGTTTTGCTGTCGCCTGCGGGTGCTTCAATTTGCCATCAACCATGGCCTACATCCCGACCTTCCTGGAAGCCAAGCAGAGTGCGCTTCTCAGCGTTGCGGCGCAGCAGGAGCACCATTCCCAGACCGCCACCATTTTCATTCCAGGTGCTCAGCAGATGGTGCGCTACGGTCACCGGGGGTAAGCTAACTTTCAAATCAGTATTTATCAGGGTTACGGGTTGCCAGGCGACGGAGCCCATGACAGGCATGACTCCATCGGTTGCCACCTGATCCCTCCCTGCCCCCATCACCAAATAACATTTCAAGGGACACCCTTGCCATCATCACTGACCACTATTTCCCCCCCCGGAGACAGTCGCTGAATGTAGAGGAAGGTCCGTTGGTGGGTTTCCCGCCACCAGAAGCTAAAACAGACGTCCCGAGGGTCCAGACTTGGTGAGGGTCTGAGGTCCACTCCAGTGGTAGAGTCCAGGTTGCCATAGGCCGCCCAAAGGTCTGAAGAACCGAAGGTCAGACAACTGCGTAAATACGAAAGCCAACATCAAAAGTGACCTATGCACCCGTTGCCACCAGAAGTCATCGAAGGGTCCCAGGGGTCTTACTCTCATCTGCCAAGCCTTTAAGGAGACCACAGCAAGTTTCATCTTAACAGGATTTATACGGTCAGAGAAATCGTCAACCAAAGGAGAGCACTGCAAAGAGCAAAAACTGCTGCACTTCAGAAAGACTTAATTTTTCTTCTTAGACTCAGCATCCCATTGGCTCCTTCTTCCAAGGGGCGTCCATCCTCTGAGGGAATCGTCGAGTGAAAGGATAACCTCTGCCACTTCGTCTGCCAAGGCACCAAAGATACTGTGATGAGGAAGAGCATCTTCTAGCCCGAGGAGTCATCCCGGGGTCCCAGATTCGTCTTGGATCCTGTTCTCCTGTGGCCTCTCATTTACTTTGGGGCAGTAGAACCTTTTAAAAGAAAGCAGAAGGTTATTGAACATTATTGGATTGGGCTGTAAAAAACAAGATAAGTTACTCCCTAACTTTTCCATTACAGGTTGCCCAGGTGGAGAGGGTCGGGGGTAGTGGGGATCTTCACACATAATTGCAAATCTAGCCTAAAGAAAGCATTCTGCCACTGTTCACAACTAACCTGCCTTTCTTCCCTATTCAATGCTAATACACCTCGCTTAAGAATTCACATGCCTATTTAAAACTGTATACGGTTAGAGCATCTATTACTGAATTTAAGTATTGTGTGGTACCACAGAGTGTATTTATTTGCCATTCTTTGAATAAGTATTTCCAAGTACAAAGTGTTACTATTTAGATCTATACATTTTAGTAGCAACCTTATTCTATATAAAGAAGCTGTGTTATCACCCAACAATGTGTGTGGACATTCCTTTGTGGGGGCTTTCGGACTCACTGTACTTAGGAACCTATCTGCATCACCTCCTGCGAACTTAAGTCTTGTTTTTGTTGTCCATTCTACCATATAGAGAACCTTGGCTGGGGTTGCTTTGTGCCTTTTTCCCCAACCATATAGAGGACAGAAGTACATATACCCACTCTCCCCCTCCTGTCTTTACAGGGGTCATCGGACATCTGGTGCACCCGGACCAATGTGGGTTTTTACCATCTAAATCCACCCGCATGTCATGGTTTTAGGGCTTACCTTCCCTCTACAAACCCCAGTCTCCGCCTGTACTTCGGCGAAAGCATTTACCGCCTGGATCCAGGTCTAGTGCATGTTCCTTTTTAACCCGCAGGAAACTGCGTTGGAGGTTGCCATGGCCATGTTATACACATTTCAGATGCAGTTCGTCACCGCTGCGTTTTGCGGCCGCACGCGGTCACGTGACAAAGATTACCATTGCAGCATAGACGCCGCATTCCTGGATTGGCTTAAAGCAGGGTATGTCACTTCGCCCGGTGCTTCTGATTGTGAATCCTTGATTTAAAGCTTTGTTTGGTTCCTTGTTCCTTGTCACGCCTTTGGCCGACTACTGCTTTCTGCTTACCCATTGCCTACCTTGCCTGTTCCAAGGACGTCCAACTGTCTCCTCCTTTTGTTTTATCTACCGCCCGCATTGCATCGTCCTTGGCCTGTCCCTGGATATTGATACGGAAATCTGGAATTGTTCCATTACCCTAGCCCGCACAGCAACAACCCGGTTTGTCCCTCAGTATTGCTCTTGATTCGGCTTGGGAAGCTGTATCATTTCATCACAAATGCGGTCTATTCCTTAGATTGCTGTGACACCGCTCTTAACGCACAAGTGTGCTTCTGATTCCAGCAAAACATCACAGGACACATTTACATGCCAGAAGAACTGCAGTGAAGTACAATCCCTTGAAACACCTTCCTTTGGGTATTCTGGGATCCACCACCACTCACTTTGTTTTGTCTTCCCTCTTCTTACTGCTTGCACCTGATACTCCCTTTTTGCACAGGACTTTGGGCGCTATGCTGAAAACATCTGTGCATCAACCCAAAACTAGTGTGTCCCTCGTGCCGTTCGGGTTTAGTCCCCAACTAACCTTCCCTCCTTAGTTTGCCCCTCCTCAACCCTTCCAGATACCCAACTCTCTGGAATACCCCCTGTTGAACACCTCAAGCAGTTCATACCATAAGGACCAGTCTATAGTCCATACACCAGGTTAGGAAGGAGGGGAAAGACTTAAGTTGCTTGGTCAAACCCTTTAAATCTTGTTATTGCGTTTTCCTTGGGAAGACTCCAGGCAGAGGTCCAATCTGAGACTCCCTTTGAACATCTTGTTACACGTCATCCAGGTCAGTGATTCTTCTGGCAGGTATTGATGATAATCTATTCCTTAAAGGTATACTGATCTGTATTGCTCTTCTATTTGTTCTAGTCTGCTGTTCCCTTGTGGTGTATCTAGATCCCTTGCTCTTTCAAGTGTCTGCTCCCCTAGCTCCCTCATTTGTACCAGCTAGTGAGGTGCATCACTGGAAAGGTCTCCCTCTGATGAGGAGACCTGGACCTTTTATAGTCCAGGTTTGTCTTCACGACAAGGAGCAGTCGGAAGTATTCTTCTCTATTTCCTGATGAGTTCCTATTGATACTTGTTCTCCACTGTACCTGCAACTGCATGAGTATTTGCAGGGTGCATATGCCTGTGGATAAGGCCTCCACTATTAAGTGCCCCCTGGCCTTATTATCAGTCTACTTTGAGAAAGCATTTGACTCGGTCTACTGGGACTCACTGTGGGATATAATGCATTGCATGGAGTTTGGGGAAAACCATCCGAGTTGTGTATGCTTGTTAAATAAGGTGCTGATGGCGGAAGTGGTGGTTGATGGGATCTCCTCACAGCCATTTCCCCTGTGGCGTTGGACGATGCAGGGATGCCCCCTTTCTCCTTTTCTGTTCATGTTGGTAGTTGAGCTGCTAGCGAGAGCGAGAGAGCGAGAGCGAGACATTGGAGGGCAGATGGACAGGTCCAGAAGGTCCGGGTACCACGTCCTCCTGGCCCAATCCGGAGCAATTAGGATCATGTATTTCCCAAACTTTCTCAACCTTCTGATGACATGAGGAATGACGGGGACTGGAGGAAACGCGTACAGGAGCGGAAACTCCCAGTCCACCATGAACACATCTCCGGAGCTCCTCTTGGGGGAAAATTCCCTGGAGCAGTAAAGTTCCTACTTCCGGTTGACACTAGCCGCAAACAGATCCACTTGAAGGGTTCCCCAAAGGGTGAAGATCTCTTGAAGGACTCCCCGAGCTAGTTCTCACTCGTGGGAGACTGTGCTCTGCCTGCTCAGAGCGTTTGCCGCTGTGTTCTCCTCTCCGGCTAGGTGAACTGCCGATATGGAGATCCCTTCTTGGATTGCCCAGTACCAGAACTGCATTGCCTCCCTGCAGAGTGGTAGTGACCCTACACCACCTCTTTTGTTGAGGTAGTACATGGCCACTGTGTTGTCTGTCATTATCAGGACATTCCTTCCCTGTAAAGAGGGCAGAAAGGCCTTAAGCGCTAGACTGATTGCCCTCAGCTCCAAAAGGTTGATGTGTAGTTTGGACTCTGATGGAGACCAACGACTGCCGATTGCCAGATTGTTGGCGCAGGCTCCCCACCCTGTGAGTGAGGCGTCCATCACTACTGTTCTCTCCGGCTACGGTTGCCAAAAAGCTTCTCCTTTCAGAATGTTCTCCTGGCAGGCCCACCACCGAAGGTCCTGTGCTACTCTGCTTGGAATCTGTAGGAGGTCTGACATCCTTGCTGAGAATTGGGACCATTGTGTCCTGAGAGCCCATTGAAGGGATCTCATTCTCAGGCGAGCCTCTGACACCAGAAAAATGCATGCTGCCATGAGGCCGAGCAACCTTAGAGAGTCGAAGGCAGGGAGACACTGGGCACTCTGGAATTTGGTGACCATCTGCAGAATGTCTTGAGTTCTCACCTCTGGTGGCATGGCTTTTCGAGGGATGCATCCAGGACTACTCCAATGAATTGGAGCCTTTGAGATGATATCATGTGAGACTTCTTGAAGTTGAGGGAGTAGCCCAGTCTGTGAAGAGAGTGGCAGGTGGAGCTGAGATGTTCCAGGCCAATCGTTCAGGTAGGGGTAGACGTGAATCCCCTCCTCTCATGAGACTCGCTGCCACCACCGCCATTAACTTGGTGTAAACCCTTGGGGCAGAGGTCAGCCCAAATGGCAGAATCTGAAATTGATCATGAGAACTGCCAACAGTGAACCTCAGGTACTGTCTGTACTTGTGATGGATTGGCACATGAAAGTAAGCATCTTGAAGGTCCAATGATACCATCCTGTCCTGAAACTGGAGGGCCTGAAGGATCTGAGAAAGGGTAACCATCTTGAACTTGTCCTTCCTGAGGAACTTGAACAAGTCTCAAGTCCAAGATGGTTCTCAATGCTCAGTCTTTATGGAATTAGGAAGTACGCGGAGTACCAACCCTTGATCCTCTCCGCTACAGGTACTTGTTCTATAGCTCCTTTCTCTAGCAGGGTTAATATTTCCTGCATAAGGAGTGAATCTGGAGTTGGGTGTTTAGATAAATAAAAGGGATCATTGCTTGACACCCTGTATTTAGAGGTCAGCTTCTTGCTGACAGCTGGATTGATTTCAGGTACCTCCCAATTGGTAGCTACACGCTTTCGCAAAGCTGCATGGAATGGAACAATTGGGTCTTCCTGAGATGCCCTGTCCAGAATGTCAGTTAAGTCACCATGTTAAAAAACTGGACTTGGTCTAGCCCATCCCATATATTCAACTACCCTTGACATCAACTGCCTTTAGGTAACCCCTGCATGATCAGATGGATCTGAACTGCCAAACTCTACCTCTGGCGAGGAGTCCAAACCACTGGCATCATGCAGGCACTCTTGAAGATCCTTTATTCGAGATTCTTCCAAAATTAGGGCCTCAGAGACTGATGGCTTACCATATTGGAGGCCAAAAGGTCTAGACTCATCTGATGATGGCTCTGTGTCCTCATAAATGGAGGAAAGAGACTTGAAAAAGTCAGCCCTGGGCAAAGTGGCATATGTTTTCTCCATAGTACCCAATGGGGTATTAATATTTGTCGAAAAAGGTGCCGAAACTGTCAAAGCTGTCGACGTCGAGGGCTTTTGATGGCTGCGTCAACGACTTCGGCACCTGTAACATCGAGGAGCTTGAAGCCCGATGAGTCGATGGCTTTTCATTAGTTTTTTGGCGCTGATGCCGCGTCTTTCGGCACCAATGGCATTGATGACTCAGTCCTCTAAGGGACTTTTCCTCAACTCAAGGGATCCTTTGACCGCTCTCGAGGAGTTTTGCCTGCAAGGGTCTTATGCTTATCAGGTCTTTCGACCAGAGCATGGCTTTTGGTTGTACTCGAGGGGGTCAAGGACGCATTCTCGAACACCTACATAATTTTAATCCTAAACTCTTCCCACTTAGCTGGTGAGGCAGTTTTAGTTGGGCACACGACCCATTCCGGAGAGGAACTCGAAGACATCAAAGATGGTGACCTATTGTGATGGGAACCACTTTGCGATAGGGATCGCTTATTTTTCATACGGCGAGGAGAAACAGTTCGACTCATCCGAAGTTTGTCTTTTCGACATCTGGAAGGTTTATTTCAATTTTGAAAGGTAGGCATTGATATGAGCAATCCCAGATCCCTATTACATGTCAATGTACCACCCACATTGCTTTACTGAATAGGTGCCATCTTCAGCTTTTAAATATTTACTCCTACTCTACTACAAATGATCAATGAGTAATATAGATCAGTGGGGAAAAGCAGTAAGAGTCATAAGGAACAAGTTACTTACCTGTAACTGTTGTTCTCCAGCATGGGTCTGGCATGGATTCACATGCTCGTGAATATTCCCCGTCAGGCTGGGAATCCTCGGTAAAGAAAAAATCAGTATCAGTTTCGTTTCTGATCTGTCTTTCTTAGTAGTAACCAATCACTGATCTCTGGGTCATACTGCCCCCAGCCAATGACTGCCCTCTCCCTAAGCCCCGCCTCTGGCAGCCATCCTCAGATTTGTTGGCACGCCAAGTGGCAGTATGACCAAGTGAAGAGCCGCAGAGGGGTAGGTGGGAGGGTTCGCATGTGAATCCATGCCAGACCCATGCTGGAGAACAACAGTTACAGGTAAGTAACTTGTTCCTTCTCCAGCATGGGGTCTAGCATGGATTCACATGCTCATGAATAAAAGAATACATAGCAGTATACACATGCACAACCACGGGAGGTGGCAACAGGCTCAACATTAAGCAATACAACAACTCAACATTAAGCATCTCTTACCTCCTCACCAGGCTCACCTTAAGCGAACAGGTTGCGCAGCACTGCTTGGCTGACCCTGGAGTCCCGATTGACGCAGTAGAATCTCGTGAAGGTGTGCGTCGACCTCCACGTAGCAGCACTGCAGATGTCCAGCAGGGGCACACCAGACAGGAACGCCGTGGTAGCAGCGATCGCTCTGGTCGAATGGGCTCCCGGACGGCCGGGCAGCGGTCAGTTTGCCAACCAGTGACAATGCATGATGCAGCCAGAGAGCCATCTGGAAATGGAAGTCTTCGAGAGAGCCTTCCCTTGATCCACAGACCCAAAGTTCACAAACAGTTGTGACGTCTTCTGAAAACTCTTTGTGCGGTCCACGTAGAACTTCAGCACTCTAGCTACATCCAGCGAGTGCAAATTCCTCTTGGCCGACGTCGAAGGCGACGGGAAGAAAACTGGTAACACCAAGGGCTCGTTGAGGTGGAAGTCCGACGGCACCTTGGGCATGAAGGAGGGGTGCATCCTCAGCACTACCCTCGTGTCATGAAAAGTCAAGTATGGAGACTTGCAAGATAGGGCATGAATCTCTCCCACTCGTCGTGCAGAGGTGATGGCCACGAGGAACGCTGTCTTCCATGACAGGAACTTCAAAGGCGCCGAATGCATAGGCTCGAATGGGGCTCCCATGAGCCTGGTCAGCACCACATTAAGCTCCCACGCCGGGGCAGGGGCCTTCACCGACGGGAATGATCGGAATAGTCCCTTCATAAATTGCTTTACCAGGCGAGGAGACCACAAGGACGCCCGTCCCGTAGTCCTGGTATATCAGGAGATGGCAGCCAGATGTATTTTTTATGGAGGCGTGAGCCAGTCCAGCTTTGGCCAGCGACAGTAGGTACGGCAGCACTTGAGGGGCCGTAATCTGCAGAGGGTTAATCTTCTGTGCACGGCACCAGACAGAGAACCTCTTCCATTTATGACCGTAACACTTGAGAGTTGAGGACGCCCTGGCCTTTGCAAGAACCTCTCAGCAATCAGCCGGGATATCGTACCCTCCAAACTCTAGTGCTGCAGGAGCCAGGCCTGCAAGTTCAGCGACTGTGGGTCGTGATGGAGAATGGCGCCTCCTTCTCTGGAGAGAAGATCCGCGTCCGCCAGCAGCTTGACTGGTGGGGATGTTGGAAAGTGCAGGAGGTCCGGGAACCAGATCTGCCTCGGCCACGCCGGTGCGACGAGGATCATCCTGCACCTGGACTTCTTGAGCTGGTTGATAAGGCGGAGCAGCAACGGCAACGGAGGGAACGCATATAGAAACAGGCCGTCCCAAGGGAACGAGAAAGCATCGCCCATGCTCCTCGGTTGTGGGAACCTGCTGGCGAACCTCTGGCACTTGGAGTTCGTTGCCGTCGTGAACAGTTCGATCTGGGGTTTGCCCCATCGTTGGAAGAGTCGATCCACTTGGTCCTGGTGCAGTTCCCACTCGTGGCACGAACGCAGCTCCCTGCTGAGTGAGTCCACAATGGTGTTTTTTATTCCTGCCAGGTAGAAGGGAACCAGAAACATCCCCTGGGCGACGGCCCAGTGCCACAGATCCTGGGCCTCATTGGATAGGGCTGGGGATCTGGTGCCATCTTGCTTCCGTATATAGAAAATCGTGGTGCTGTTGTCGGTGAAGATCCTCACCACTTTGCCCTTGAGGGACAGAAGGAACGACTTGAGAGCCCAGAACACTGCTCGGAGCTCCAGAATGTTGATGTGGAGAGATCTCTCCTCCGGGAGCCAAAGGCCTCTTGCGTGGAGGTCCTCGGTGTGGGCCTCCCAACACTCCAGAGAGGCGTCCATCGTCACCGTCTCCTGAAACGCCGGGATTTGAAATTCTGTGCCTGTAGTGAGGTGAGCACGGATGTCCCACCATAAGATAGCCGACGGAACTCCCTGTCAAGAGGGATCCTGACCTTGAAACAGCCCCTCGCCTGAAGCCAGCGGGCGTCGAGGAACTCCTGTAGCAGACGCATCCGAAGTCTGCAAAGGGGTACAAGATAGATGCATGAGGACATCATCCAGAGGAGGGACTTGATGGACCTCACCCTGGCCACGTCCGTGGCTAGCAGGCGCTGCACCTTGCCCAGGATGGTCTTGGTCCTCTCCTCTGAGGGGGAGGCCAATTGCCCCACTGTATCAAGCTTCGCTCCCAGAAACAGTGCTATCTGCGATGGAACCAGGTGGGATTTGGGGTAGTTGATGGCAAACCTCAGGTCCGTGGGCAACCGGACGGTCCTCGCCGTGTGTTCGATGGCGAGTTCCCTTGTCCTTGCCCGGATTAGCCAGTCGTCCAGGTAGGGGTAAACGTGGATCCCCTGCAGATGCAGCCGCGCCGCCACTGGTGCCAGGCACTTGGTGAAAACCCTGGGTGCCGACTTTAATCCGAACGGTAGGGCCCTGAATTGGTAGTGGCGTCCCTGAACTACGAACCTGAGGAACTTCCTGTGCCTTTTTAGAATAGGGATGTGGAAGTAAGCATCCTCCAGGTCCAAAGACGATAGGAAGTTGCCTTCCTCCAGCTGTCCCAGCACGTGCTGGAGGGTGACCATCCTGAATTTCTGCGCCTTGATGTACTAGTTTAAGCGATGCAGGTCTAGGATGGGGCGCCAACCGCCTGTCTTCTTGACGAGGAAGTACCTTTAGTACGCTCCGGAGCCCCGGAGCCCTCTGGGGACGAGCTCGATGGCACCTTTCTTGAGCATCGCCTTTACCTCCAACAGTAGTTGAGGGACGTGATTCTCCTTCCTGGCCACGGGAGGAATGCGAGGGCACTTCTTTTGGAATTCCAACGAGTGCCCATTGGCCAGGGTGTCCAACACCCAACAGTCGGTGGAGATGGACTCCCACACGCTGACAAACTTTGTCAGCGACCTCCCACCGGGGTGCTTTGGTGGGGGCCCGACAACCTGGCCGGGTCAGTCTTGCTTGGAAGCGGCCTTGCCTCCTTGGCGACGGCGGCGGGACCCCCCCTTGCTTGCCGCGACCTCTGTAGGCCTCCTGGGAAGAGGAGCGGGCCGCCTGGCGGTAGGTGGAGGAGCCACCGCTGGATCCTTTGGAGGCACCCTGTCTGCCTCCGGAGCTCCAAAAGGGCCATCGCTGTTGAAGCACCCCCAGGGCCCGGGCGTCTCCGAGTCGGTCTTGATGGCTTGTAGGGACTCATCCACCGCCTTACCAAAAAGGTTGTTGCCATCGAACGGCATGTCGAACACCCTGGTCTGGACGTCCTGGCGAAAGTCTGTCGCCTTGAGCCATCCTCGTCGTCGGAGGCAACCTCTGTTGCCCAGTTGGCGAAATCCGGTATCGGCAATGTCCGTTGCCACCGTTATGGCGTGATCCGACGCCACCTCGCCTTCCTGCAGAATTTCTAGGGCCTCCACCCTTTTGTCATCAGGCAAGAAGTCTAGCAGGGGAGCTATCTTGAACCAGAGCTCCCTGTCGTAGCGGGCCACGATCGCTAAGGCATTGGCCGCCTTAATCGTCGTCGCCGCTGACGAGATGACTCGTCGTCCCATAGAGTCCAACTTCTTCCCCGCCGGACAGCGAGGGCAAGTGGAAGTTAAAGCCGCCGCACCCACTGCTTTCTTCTTAGCCACTGCCGAGACGACAGAGTCCGGCGTGGGCTGGGCCCTGAGGCACAAGGGGGCGGCATCGGGGACTCAGTACTTCTTCTCGTACCTGTCCCTCTTGGCTGGTGTCGTGGAAGGGTTTTTGAGGATAGCAAGCCCCCTCGTCCCAGATGTCGTCGAGTAAAGGCACAGCGAGGACCGTCTTCCTCTTGGCCTCTCGTTGTTGGTACAGAAACACCTCCTTTTTCTGTTCTTCAGGGCAGAGCTGGAAGAGCTCGGATGCCCTGGTTATCATGGCGTGGAAGGAGCCAATTTCGTCGGCTGGAGACGCCCGCGGGAGGTGGGGGGGGTGACGACGGGATGTCCACTGTGTCATCGCCGCCGTCATCGTCCGTCGCCGTATCCGTCGCTGTATCCTCTCTAGGGTCCGACGAGGGGGATGAGGGGTCCACCGGTCTCGCAGGCACGAAGGGTGGACTCTCCTCCGCTTGTTCGGAGGGCTTCCCGACGGGCCTGGTTCTGGCTCCTCCATCAGGGTCTGTGGTAATCTCGTCCTTATCTCGGTGCATAAGGATTGGATTGCCAACAAAATGGCCGCCGAGCTATCCTGGGGCTCGGGCAATGGCTGCGACGGACGGGATGGCCGCTCCACTGGGCCCTGTTCGTCGTCGTCGCTATCTTCGATCAAGTCAGCAGGGACCGCCCCCTGGGATCGAAACTTCTCGAACCCCTCGTTGAGGCCTAAGGACCTTTCGTTGAGGCCTAAGGACCTTTCGTTGAGGCCTATGGACCTTTCGTTGAGGCCCTTCCCGGTTTCCACCAGTTCCTCCTCAGAGGCTGATTCCGAACCTGTAATGGCCACCGCCCCCCCCTTCTTTTTCAGCCGGTTGCTTCACGTGGGTCTTAGCGATGGGCTGGAAAGAGGAATCCCTCCGCGGTGGCAGCGATACTCTGGGCCCGGAGGGCCTTTCCCAAGGGCATAGTCTCAGCCGGCTTCGCCAAGTTCGCAGCGACCACTTTGGTAGAGGCCTTTGCCGGGTGGATCAAAGCCCTCACCACCTTAGGTGCGTCCTGGGCCTTCGCCTTGGGGGGAGGGTCAGCGCCTCGATCCCCCTTCGAGATCGACTGGGTCCGCTCCAGCGGCCTACCCAGGTTCTCGGACTTCCTCTTCCCCGAACCAGAGCGCTGGCTCGTGGTCAAACGTGCCAGGGAAGTAGCGCCCTGCTTGGCAACCGAAGAGCCCGACCTTTCGGCGCTCCCGGTGCCCGCGGACTTGCGGTGCTTGGCCTTGTGTTGGGCCCCCGTCGCCGGGGCGCCCTCACAGGACTTAGAAGCCCGCTCAGACTTCTTCTTCGCCTTATCACCTGCTGTGCCCTTCTCCAGTCAGGCGGCGAGGCGGGAACGACGATCTTGTTTGGTCCGTTCCAAAAGGTTCTTGCAGAACGCACAGTCTTTCTCCAGGTGCGTCTTGTCCTCATGAAGGCAGTAGAGACATCGCGAATGCTCGTCCTCCTTGAAAACTTTCTGTAATCCGCATCCAGGGCAGCACCTGAACAGCTTGGATCTGGGCGTTGAGCTTCCCTTGTACTGGGCCATGTCCGTTGAGGTACGCCGCAGATCTTCCGGAATCCTCCGAGAAGTATAAACGCAACGAAAACTTCACCCTTGAGGGTCGTAGAAGAATTCCGAAATGGGTCCCCGTTATCGGAAGTAGAAACGGTGGAGCTTGAGGCTCGATTAAACCGAAAAAATGAGAAAATCTCCTGAAAAAACGTGAAAACGCAGTAAAAAACTCGAGAGCTAAACACGAGTTCTCCCAACACTTGAGCGTGCGGTAAAAATCTGAGGATGGCTGCCAGAGGCGGGGCTTAGGGAGAGGGCAGTCATTGGCTGGGGGCAGTATGATCCAGAGATCAGTGATTGGTTACTACTAAGAAAGACAGATCAGAAACGAAACTGATACTGATTTTTTCTTTACCGAGGATTCCCAGCCTGACAACGGGGAATATTCATGAGCATGTGAATCCATGCCAGACCCCATACTGGAGAACTAATCACACTCGGCTACAAAATGTGGGAATGCCAACATTAAGGTTACTACAGTCACTGTAAATTACATTTCTCAAACATGCTCCCTCTACACTTGCATCAGTTTTGTATTTAAATTGAGTGTTGTGGTCCACAACTTGTAGTAGTGCAGCGAGTTGGGCTTTCTCGCTCGTACTTTTAACCCAATCACAAATCTGAAAAAGCACTGCAAACACTTGATCCTTTGGGTGCATATATTCATTAAATAGGAGTGATGGGGTGGTGCTAGTAGATGCCCTTCAGCAACATGTTTCCACCTAGCAAGGCATTCCTCATGGCTGTAACAATTGGCAGTAACAACCTACTCGATATATATGCCAAGTGTCTGCGATTTTACTGACCTCGCCCTTCGATGGAAAGAACGCTTTTAAACGTGTTGGGAAAATGCTGTAATGCTTAAGTGAAAACTCTGGGGAATTCATCAAGTGTCCTTGGACAGATTTGCTGTAACATAATACTAACAATAATGGAAACAGAACTCTATGCTGTTACAATTAGGCTTTTAGATAAGCAATGTACCAGACACTTTCAACCTAGGCAAATACTACCACGGGAAGGAGTAAACATACCCCTAATAAAACATAACACATTAGAGCCTTCCCCTCACTAGCATCCATGCCAACAGCTACCTGGATCCAGAATCTCTAATATTTCTACTGCCTACTTTGAAGAGGAACTTTAGCGGTAACAGTGCATCCTTGAGTTGCTTAAACAAGAGGGAATGCAGTATGTATTACAAACCAATATCAGTATAACATTTAAAATATATTTTTAATCGCCGAAACAATGCCCCAATTAAGATCAGAAATTACATCTACTCCCCAAAATATACCCTCCCCCCCATTCTCCCCAACGGACAACTGAAAAAAAAAAAATAGGGAGCAAAACATTTCCACTTCAAATTTTTTTTTGAGGCCTTGGCAACAATAATATATGCAGTAAATTACTTCAGTGCTGCATGCGCTAAACAAGCATTCCACAGGTTACAGAAATAACCATCTTTTGGAACTCGAGTCACTTCACTTATGATCCAAAATATCTCCTTTTGGGTGTCCCCAAGGCAAAGTCCTTGGCCCCTTTCTCTTGTCTCGTCACTGAATTATCTCTTTTTTTGTTTTTTAACAGGCTTTATTGGTTTTCATATATGTGTAATGGTCATACAATGCAGAACAGCGTACATTTACTATTCACATAATCATTGTGGGCGTAACCAAATCCCGTTGCATTTTTAACTCAAAAACGTAACCTCCAACTTGCCCTCCCTGAAATCTCACCCCCCTGTATTGCCTGTGGTGCTAGCACCCAATTAATGTATGTAGTGACACACTAGGGGTAAAGCGGCCGATTTCTTTGGCAAGGGTGTGTCCGCAGTTTTCGGACTTCCCGCCTCCGGAGTGAATAGCAGCAGTGTTAGCTCATTCCATGATGGAATATCATCGTTGGTATCTGAGGAGCTTACGTATAGTGCGTGCTTCCAAGCTGCTGACTCGGCTACTGCCCATTTTTTGAGGTCCCGCCACCAAACGTCTATCTGTGGGTCCCGTGGGGATTTCTATGCCATTGCAATCCTGCGCTTTGCTAGAATATATGCTAGGTCCTTCATTTTGGAAGCATATTGCTTGGTTTTGGGGTACGTAAAGCATCCTAGCAAGCAAGCCGAAGGTCGACTGCACGTTAGTAATTAGACCTCAACTCATTCTGTCCGCCACCCACTCCCAGTATTCTCTGATGGTAGGGTATGCCCAAAATATGTGCAATAAGTCTGCTTTCGAGGCGGAACATCTAGGGTAACTGTGTAGCCGCCCGGGGAAGTTCAAAATTTGAAGTGGTGTCAAGTATGTTCTGTGGGTAATGTACAGTTGAATCGATTGCAGTCTTGCATTGCGAGACACGTTCTTGTGATATTTCTGTATCTCTGACCAGCCTGTATCTTGGAACTGGGCACCAAGGTCCTCTTCCCATTTCTGCCTAACCCTGACACCTGCTGGGATGCTGATCTGGAGGAATTTGTACAACGTAGATATTGTGTGACCGTCTTCCGCTATATCATACAGGATGTCCACTATTGAATGAGGTTTGAGCATCTCGTTCTATGCTGGCCACCTACGCACTATAGTTTTCTTGATAGTGCAGTATAACACGTATTGGCCTTGGTGCAGGCCTGTATGTCAAGTAAGTCCTCTAATGGTGTGAGGGAGGTGTCATGAATCAGGTCTCCTATAGTGGCAATGCCGTACAGTTCCCAATGTGCATGAATACCTCGCCAAGCCAAGGATGCAGGTGGAAAGAGGGAGACTAGGGACATCTGTGCGGAGAGTGGATCCTTCAATTTTATCAGTGCAAGCGCCCTGTCCCATATTTGGATGCCTAGTGACACCAAATGTGAGGTTTGTCTCATATTAATTCTTTAAGAAAGCGGCCTGGCACAGTGGGCTGCAGCAATACAGTGTCAGAGGTAGGCTCATCAGCTAGCCAGCCCACTACAAATTGGAGCTGCCCTGCCACATAATACATCTCGAAGTGTGGGGCTATGATGCCTCCTTCTGCAAGAGGCCTTTGTAGGGCGGCCAGTGCAATCCTACATCTGCCATTCCGCCACAGGAATTCTCTACGTAAGGAGTATAGCTCTTTGAAAAAGTCCTTGGGTATGTAATACAGGACATTCACAAAATGGTGTACGAGCCTGGGGAGTGCCACCATCTTTAGCAGCGCGGCGCGGCCCATCACGAAAAGGGGTAATTTTGCCCAACATTTTGTGGAGTTTCTTATGCTGTTGAGGGCTTTTTGTGTATTGTTGACAAGTTCTTGCGCAGGGTCATGATATATGTCGACACCGAGGTATTTGAACGTGGTGGTGTTCAAAATGTTGCAAAACGAACACTGGCAGTCTAGCTGGGCTTAATTTGGCTAATCTGGTTAGTGGGAACAGGGACGATTTAGAAGTGCTGATTGCGATACCTGAAAGCCGTGCAAAATATTCCAGAGCTTCCAATATGAGTTTGAGGTTGTCTTCCGGGTTTTGCACATATAGCAATGTGCTGTCAGTGTACATGGATATCAGGTGGTGTGTATCGTCAATGCATATATCTGTATCTATGTATTCAGCTCTCAAATATGCTGCTACCGGCTCCATGGGCAAAATGTAGAGCAGCAGGGATAGTGGGCAGCCGTGTCAAGTGCTCTTTTCAAGCTCTTAGGGTTCTGAAAAACAAATGTCTGCCCGTTTAGCGGTTCTGTGTATACTATCTCAACCCATTTGATGAATGTTTGTCCAAAGCCTAGCCTGCAAAGCCTAGCTTTCACAGCCGCCAATGCTGCTATTGCCAAGGGGGCATCCCAGGATGCTGTACTATCAATAATGTGCTGCAGGTGTTTTATGTTCCAGGACATGTGCCTGCCTGGCACGTATCCCGTTTGCTCAGGATGTACTGAGGCGTGTATCACCTTCTTTAATCTATCGGCCAGCAGCACCGTTAGTATCTTGCCATCCTGGTTGAGCATGGACAAGGGCATGTATGAGCAACATTCTAGGGGGGATTTGTTTGGTTTGAGAAGGGGTATGATTATTGACTCACGTAAGCTAACAGGAAGAATGCCCGAGTTTCAGGCTTCCGTAAGTGTATTTAAGAGGTGTGGTGCCAAGTCTGCTGCAAATTCTTTGTAGAACTCACCAGGGAGGCCATCGGAGCCTGGGGTTTTTCCAGACAGTAACGTGCTAATCATGCTCATTAATTCCTCCACTGTGATGGAAGCATCAAGGGTGTCCGCAGCTGTCACATCAAGTCGAGGAAGGTGGATTTTGCTCAGCACCTCCTCTATCTGTGCACGTAAGGGCATAGCCTCTTTGTGGTATACGGTGCGATAGAAATCATGTAAAGCTACGTTAATCCCCTCCTGGGTATTGCACGTGGCGCTCTGGTGTGTGTGTAATGAGTAAATCGGCTCCCACCGCTCTTCCCTTTTGTACAACCAGGCTAGCAACCTGCCCGGTTTGTCTCCTTCGGCATGTTGCCTTTAAATGTATTTGGAATGTTGGGAAAGACAGGCAAGTATAACTACTCCAAACACTTGACGCAGTGCGATTTCGTTTGCATCCTCACTTAAACAACCAAGATTTGACTGCGTGAGCTTTTGCAACGCGTCCTCTGTGGAAGCGAGTTCCCTACTTATTGAGGTTTGTATGCCCCCCCTCCGACTTGACCATCGCAGTGCCTCTAGTAACCACTTTTAAAGCTTCCCGAGGGTGCCTGCGCTAAGGATGCTGCCAGACTTTTTTTAAAAACATTTTTATTACTTTTCAACACACAAACTGCAGACTTGTAAATCACATCAAAGTATACATGTTTCCATTATGTCAGTCCTGCCCTCCCCCTCCCCAGCCTATACCACTAACAATGTCTACTTGCCCAGTGCATCGGACTGCGTTGTAACCATCCACCTATCTCTACACTGTGGATTGCGTTGAAGCATGTTCCTGAATCTGGGTGCCATCATGAGCAGGGACCATCAGTTCTTGCAACATTTGTTTCCAGGCCGCCAAGTCTATATTTTGTTCCTCTTGTCCTTGGCGTGATGCTTCCTGCCACACCGCAGTCTACGCCCATGCCCACTTCTGAAGGTCCCACAACCACAATTCTATCGCCGGACTGATACTCGTTTTATATCCCATTGCTATCCTCTGCTTTGCTAAAATGTACGCTAGGTCCCTCAATTTACTGACATGTCTCATCTGTTTCAGTCTTGGAAAAATTCCTAGCAAGCACACCCTGGGGGAACCTGAACCAATTGCTAAACCAACCCTCGTCAGGGTCTGTGCCATCTCCTCCTGATATTGGCGTATCTTCATGCAAGCCCAGAACATATGCACCCGGTCTGCATTTAACAAGCCAAACTTCGGACAAGTTTGCTCTGTTCCTCTGCTGAATTTAGCTATTTTCTTTGGGGTTAAATATGCTCTATGAGTGACGTATAGTTGAATCAACTGTAATCTCGCATTTCTAGACACTTTCTTGTGAGACGCTGCCAGGGTGTTTAGTGCAAAACATTCTTCAATACTATTTTGGGTGTGGTCACAGAAAGCACAGAAAGGGGGGGTCTTGTAATGCTTCGCTCCTAACTTTCCATGTTGGGATCGGGGGCCATGGGGGTGCATATTGCCACCTCAGTAAAGGGGGTCATGGTCTAATAAGACTGCTTTTGTATTCTGCCGCTACCAGCTAGTCAATGAAATCCTTAATTACAAAGTAGTAATCAAGTCTGGTGTGGACAGCGTGTGGTGCAGAAAAATGTGAATAATGCCTGGAGTCCGGGTGCAACATCCTCCAGATATCTATTAGGTTAAAGGATGCCAAAAGCGTGAGCAGGGACCTGGCCGGTGGGGCTGGTTCATTAAATTTTGTATCAGACCCATCTACTTATGGGTTTACCACGCAATTAAAGTCGCCTCTCCATATGAAGTTGCCTTCCATATATGGCCCCAGTCTTGGGTACAGTGTCTGGAAAAAAAGCTGCCGTATTGTGGTTAGTAGCTTATGTGTTAACTACGCAAGTGTCCACATTTTCTAGGAACCCTTGTACAATCACCATCCTTCCCTTATCGTCTGCTTTGGACCTGGTCACTTTGAACAGCACCGTAGGAGCTATCCAAATCAAAACTCCGAGCGTACACAGAGTATGGGGAGCCTATGATACGCCTGCTCCATTTTCTAGCGATTAATGCTAGTTTATCAGCTGTTAAATGGGTCTCTTGTAATAGGGCAATGTCAATTTGTGTCTGCAAAGATATGGGTATATACTATTCCTTTTCACATAATTATTCAGGCTAATTATTCAGGCCCCAGACATTCCAGGTAAGCAATCTCAGGTCGCTAGATATAGTCCCTTTGTTCCAGCAGGGGCAGGTCCCCATGCCTGCTAGCCCTTCCCATGTTGCCACTTTGCATGAAGCCGCCCAGCATTGCTGGGCTGCATTTCTATTTGGTATAGCACAGGCAAAACATAGTTCCCTTTAACTACACTAACAAACAACAATCGCCCTGCTTGGTCTCCCATACTCAGGCGCGTCTGCTTCTCGCAACTGCCTCCAGCGTCCTGTCCAGAGGACTGTGCACAGCAGGTGGGCGCAGAAACAAGCAACCTACGAAGAAAGAACTTGGAGAGTGGATTGGTGACGGGCATGGGATTCGCTCTCCACTTTGTGAGCAATGATCTGGATTGTGTACGATGTCCTGCCATGAGGGCTAACTTAGGTTAGACCAGCAACCTGGAGTGAAGGTCCACCTGGCTAGAGTCCCGCTTGTCCTGGGGTCTCCGGCTGTCGCTCAATGGGCATTGCACTGCTCTTAGTGAGTACGGAGAAAAAGAAAAAAAAAAAAACTTTTTCCTGTTTAGTTATAGTTTCAGTTTGCTGAATTTTCTAGGTTGTGACATAATTTAGACAGAATAGTGTTGCCGTCCTCAAGGGGCCTGATTTTATCTGTCCATCCAAGCTTGTGCTGCTTCTGGGAGCTCGAAGAATAGAGCCCAGTTTTTGTAGAAGACCTTAAGTCGAGCCGAGTACATCAGCATATATTTCAGGCCCGTCTTCCGTAGCCTAGCCTTGGTGGACGAAAAGTGTGCTCTGCTCCTCTGGACCTGCAAGGTATAGTCTGGATATACCGCAAGATCTGCCTCCCCTCTGCGCAACATGCTACCTTGTCTGGAATAGGATAGGATCTTCTCACCATCTTTGTAATTGAGAACTTTTGGTATTATTGGCCACAAAGGGGCCCATGGTGGAGGTTTCTTGGTGAGGGCTTTATGAGCCCTTTCTATCGTGAAGCCTTGCAAGAGGTTCCCTGGGCCGATCTTGTAGGAAAAGATTCTCGACATAGGACGTGGGATCTGTTCCCTCTTCACCCTCTGGTAGGCCTATGATGCAGACATTATTTCTACAGCTCTTCCCTCTGCGTCGTCTGCCCCGCTTTCAAGCAGGTTGACTTTTTACTGAAGGATATGCACCTCTGTGTGTATTTCTTGAATCCTAGTGGCGTTGTCTGTCAGCCGTTTTTCCAGTTCTGTCGTGCGTTCCGATAGCTTGCTGACATCTTGGTGCAGTAGGCCCACATCAATTGTGACTGCGTCCATCTTTGAGCCAAGTGAAGCCTTAAGTTCAGTGATAGGTGGCGCGTTGTTGTACGCAGGCTTAAATGAACACGTTGTGTGCCGAAGGAGTGCAAGTCTGTGATGCCGCCAAAAGGTGTTGCCCGGGTTCTGCCCCTCCGTCCTTTACAAGTGGCTGAGGGTGATACAGTAGAGAACACTCTTCCTTTTGGGTGCTCTGGGGCACTTTCTCCTAATTCAGACTGTTGCGCGTTAGTAGAAGTACGAAGCGCAGGCTGAGTGGCCCCCTGTGCTAAAATTGCACTGCAAGTATTTAGTAGCTCATGGGGGGGGGGGGCTGTGCTTGCGGGCCCCAGAGTGGAGGGAACTTGGAGACAGATACTTCTTGACCCGCGAATCCCAGGTGAGGCTTCCTATTTATTGTCCCTGTGTGTGGTATCTTGCGATGACTTCCAATCTCATGCACCACCGTCCCTGGCAGTCCCGTCTCGGGAGTATGAGCCGCATGACGGCTGTCTCCTTTCCCAGCTAACAGGGAGTATAACGATGTATGCATGGGGGCAACAGATCAGGTCCGTATGGTGCAATACACACTGTATGTTAGTAGAGGGATGGGGGCATAGTCCTCTCGCTCACCTTCATTCATCTCCTACCCTTCCTCCTCTCCCTCACCTTCATTCATCTCCTACCCTTCCTTCAGCGCACTCGCAGATCCTCGCTGCCTTGAGCTCCAACCTGCAGGGCACTGCTCTGCTGGTTCTCGCGCCCCCGTCTATGTTCCGCTCCACACATCTCAGGGCTCATCCATCCAGAGCAGAGGACGCTATTTTACTTTCTCTTCGAGCCGACACCTTGGAAAATTCGCAAGTCCCATGCTACCGATCTGCAAGGTTATTCAGTCGCACAATTGGCGTGCTTGTTCCTCCAATGCTTAGGTGGATCTCACTCCTGTTTCAGGGATAATCAGTGCCACAGGCCGGTCCAATTAAGCAGAATTAGACCGATCAGACATGAGTACTTGGAGGAGCCGCCTCCCACAATGGAATTGTCTCCTTGTTTGGGTTCTCCCATGTGCCTTAGTTTATCAAGGAGTATCCACAAGGCACAAGGGTAGATCACATGTTCATCTATGAAGGATAATGTTGGAGAACTAGTTATAGGAAAGTAGAACAAATGACTTACCCTTGGTAACGTTCTGATTGATTGGACCTTCGTCTGAGTCCGTGCAATAGAAATCGCTTCAAGGCACACGCCTGGCTTGGGAATCACTCTGCGGTCACGGCTTGTGAAGAGCAGATGCTTGGTAAGAACAGCAGCAACAATTAGGCTTCACATGCTTCACTTACTGAAGTTCTTGAGGATGACTCAGTATTGTTTAACTTTCTTGTAGATCTTTTTGTACTACTGTACAACACCACGATCCAAGGGTTCGGCATGACCAAGGTAGGACATGCACATATAGTTTAAAGAGAGAGAAAATGTACATTTACTTCAGTTAACTAATTGGGATGCCGTTTTGTTTTATTTATTTGTGTTCATTATCTCTTCAAATGGACGTGGCTCGCGGATTGGTATGTGCTTTTGTAATTACCTCTAAATAATGGCTGTTATGTGTATGCATATACTGTTAACAATGATGAAATATAAGTCATGCTATATAATTTGTTTTTTGCTATAATACCGCCTTGATGAAGGTTTTATCCGAAATGCATTGGAACCAGAGTATTATGGGCAATTTGAGATGCAAACTCATTGTGTGATTTACAGAGACAAATTTTGGCGGCAAATATTACAGGAATGTGAATTAAACAATTCCTGCCAAGAATCAATCAATTCTTTGAATTTCATTACTTTCATACTGAAAACTTGATACTTAATTTACAGCATACTAAATATTACCAACCTAACTGGGGCTAACTGTGAAGCGCCTTTCCTAACAAAGTGGAGTCACTTTGTTTCCTGGAAGTTTTTTGTATGATCGCCTTAGCATATTGGTACATTGAACCAGGCTCCCCAGCATTGGTGATGGGAAAGCCTTTAACAGTAGTGTTTCATTTTGTTTCCTGAAGATGCAGTTGTGACCCTGGTTGCAAAGAGGAATGACAAGCAATCTGGGGCAGTGTGATGGCTCTGAGCTCTAGGAGGTGATTATGCTGCCTTGCCTCAGTGAAAGGGCTAGAAGACGGTAAACATCAGACAACGTACCTGAGCACCCCAATCCAGTCCATAACCCCCTGTGGTCACAGTTGTTGAAAAGTATCGCCCTCGGTAAATGGTTCTGAGGGCCCACCACAGGAGAACCTATGACACTCTGTTTAAGACCTGCTTGAGGTCCCCAATGCTGCCCTGAAACTGATACCACTGACAGGAGACACTGGAGTGACTGTACATGCTACCAATCATCTGGTACCAGAACGATGCAGGAAGCCTGAAGGCAAAGAACAAGTTACTTACCAAGGGTATCTTTGATATCTCCAATATACAGCTTCAGTTTATTTTTTTTTCAGCAGACGGCGCTGTGCGTCAATGCAGTCGGCTCGATGCCCCTCGAGGACCTCTGTCTCGAGGATGATGTCATCGAAGGCATATATAGCATGCGCAGCACCCGTTGGCTTCAGTTCTGTTTTTTGATTGATTGATTTATTTATAGAGCGCCTTACACCAAGGCTCTGTACAATGGAACAACTTAATACAAAGAACAACAACAAAAAACATTGGGAGCAAAAATTACATCTTGAATCATTCAACAACAAAACAGTGCAAAGAGCAATTAACTGAGGGGGAGGGGAAGTGGAGTGGGAATAGGATTGGTGAGGGGGGGCAGGAGAAGGATAGAACGAGTGAAAATGGAAGGGAGAGAGAGTGAAATAGGAGAGCAGAGAGGAATAAGAAGAGGGAAAGAGGGGGAGAAGAGAGGGCGCGGGGTGGCTTTCAAGGTGGAGAATGGAGGAGGAGGGATTTAAGGGAAGTGCAAAATGAGGGGGGGGTCGTGGAAGAGCAGATTGATAGGGGTAGGGGAAGTGAGTTCCAGTGCAGAGGAGCAAGGAGTTGAAAGGAGCGGAACCGGGAGGAAGCGCAGGGGGAAGGAGGTACAGTGAGGAGGAAATGGTCAGTGGAACGAAAAGGAGCGAGAGGGGGAGTAAAAGGTGAGAAGGGAAGAGAGATAAGGAGGAGCAAGACCATGTAGGGATTTGAAAACAAGGCAGAGAAAGCAAAATTTTAGCTGTAAGTGGAAAGGTAGCCAGCGAAGGTGAGAGAGCAAGGAGGAGATGGAGTCACGGGAGGTAAGGAGACAAAGGGTACGAACAGCAGAGTGGTAAATGGATTTAAGGGGGGCAAGTTGAGATGCAGGAAGTCCAAAGATTAAGAAGGAGCAGTAGAAGAGGCAGGAAAAGATGAGAGAGGAAATAAGGAGTTTGGTAGCGTGGAATGTGAGGGAGGGACGGATTTTGCGAATATTGTAGAGGTGGTGTCAGTTGTCATTCTCAAGTAGAACTACCCGCTTCAACGCGGATTTGACCATACTAGGCTCTGCCGGAGCAAAAGCTGCAATAGCATGGGAAATTCTACAGGCGCGCACCCGTGAAGCCCTGTTAAGTGCCGCTTTGCTGCAGGT